>NC_042621.1:141422778-143822778 GCF_901001135.1 Rhinatrema bivittatum
CCTGAGGCGAGGGATTAGATAGCGCCACCCTCACCCTGCCCCCCAGTCACCACGCCCCCCCATCCCTCCTCTCTTCAGTCACTGCCAACTTGGCCTTGGGCGGTGGCCCACAGCAACATCCCTCTTCCCTTCAGCCACCACTGGCCTGACCTCCGGTGGCTGGCCCGCAGCAGCGACCCTCCTCCCTTCAGACACTGATAGCCTGGTCTCCGGTGGTGGACCCCAGCAGCAGCGTCCCTCCTCTCTTGAGCCACCGCTGGCCTGGCCTCCAGTAGCGGACCGCGGCAGTGACCCTCCTCTCTTCAGCCTCTGCAGGCCGCTACAGCTCGCAGCATCACTCCTCTCTTCCACTGCCACCAGCCTGGGTCAGCAGCCATGGTAGGGGCAAGCAGTGTGAGGCAGATGCCACAGTGGTGTTCTGAGAGGGGCATTTTTTGCTGCCTCAAAATTCTGCCACTTGAAGTGGCTGCCTCACCCTGCCTGATTATAGAACCACCCCTGTAATGAGTGTTCTACTAGTGTAATGCGCCCTTGACAACTTACCTTGTGGGGCGTTCCAGGGTCTGAGGCCAGCACAATGGAAGAGACCGATCTCCTTAGGTATAAGGACTCCTTTATTAAATAATCAATCCAATGATAACAAGGTTAAAATATGCCTTTTATTTTATGCCCGATTCAGGCTGAGTTTTGACCAGTAGTGGGGCTGCTTCAGGGGCTGCAAAGGAAATATATAAACAATTTTTTAATAAACTGATTATTAACATAAAAATTATAGACAAAAAACAAATAGTGCATTTGAAAACACCTCACATGATTTTGGAGGAGGAATAGCCTAGTTGTTAGAGCAGTGGGCTATGAACCAGGAGACCAGAGTTTGAGTCCCACTGTCATTCCTTGTGACCTTGGGCAAGTCACTTTACCCTCTATTGCTTCAGGTACAAACTTAGGGGGTCATTTATCAAAATGTGCTAAGGCATTTTTGCATGTGTTAAGGGCTTATTGCATGTGAAAAGCCCTGTTAACACATGTGATTGGCCCTTACCTTTGAATTGATGCTCCCATAATGTCATCTCCCTAGATAGGTATTTGTATCCCTATGATAGGCCCACCTAGTAACGTGAGGTTTAGGTATTAGAATAGAATAAGTGGCCCCTAACCCCCTACTCTAATACCTAAACCTCACGTTACTAGGTGGGCCTATCATAGGGATACAAATACCTATCTAGGGAGATGACATTATGGCCATGTGCTCTCTCTCTCTCTCTCTCTCTCTCCCTCCCTCCCAGTGGTGTAACATTATCAGACCTATCGCAAGGTCTGATAATGTTATCACAATTTGCACTAACTTAGCTCTTCGCATAGGTAATTAGTGCAAATTGTGATAAACTGAATATTTGCATAAACCACACCCCTTTTGCTATTACATGCAGTACTTACTGCATTTTGATAAATCTAGGCCTTAGATTGTAAGCTTTCTGGGGTCAGGGAAAATACCTGAATGTAAACCAATGTGATGTGTCAGATCAAATGTCGGTATATAAAA
Organism: Rhinatrema bivittatum; assembly: GCF_901001135.1. Lineage (NCBI taxonomy): Eukaryota > Metazoa > Chordata > Amphibia > Gymnophiona > Rhinatrematidae > Rhinatrema > Rhinatrema bivittatum. The sequence continues at coordinate 141,424,322 of NC_042621.1, forward strand.
AAAAAAAATACAATAGGAACATCAAGATGAGCAGAAAGAAGAAGCTGAGCACAAGTAATAGTTTGACATAAGTATAATAACAATCTTTATAATAGATAAGGACCAGTTTTAAATAAAAATACATATGCTAAAGTGTATTGTGATCCATTAGAGGACAGAGAAAAAAAAAACCTTTAAATAATTAAAATGTTACATACATACCTTCCAAGTGAAACAATAAAGAATATGCTGTCCAATGCACAAAGTTATAAGTCCACCCAAAGCCTTAACTTATCCATATGCAATTTATTTTATGATCAGGAACAACATCAGTCATCTAAAATACATTACAATACTTAGAGCCATCGTATCAAAATTAAATATATAAACACATATAGGTCAACAAGAATCATATAACGTTCTTCCTTAGTTCTTAAGGTAAATAAAGTTTATTATAGCCCATTGACCATGATTAGACAAAGCGTGTATATCCTAAAAATGCTACAATAAATATTTAAAACCTTTCAGTCTTTAAATTAGTCTTATAAATAAAAATATATTATAAATCATCAATGGAGCCAGCTTATAAAAGTTAAAAAACAGATCGCTAATTAAAATTAATTTGATCCTAGTCAACACTCATATCTAAACATAAACTTAGAAATTTAATAGCAGCAGCCTCGCATTGCTAATATTCCGACAATTGAATCATTCATAGTAAATTGTAGTGCTGACACAGATGTGTTTTAAATACTGTGGTGCGATTTAACTGCTTGCAAATGATTTTTTATGAATAAATTCTGATCCCATTATTTTGTGGGGTAGCCAGCGAACTTAATATCCCGTACTACGGAACTTCATATAAATATGGTCAGAGATTTCTTACAATCTTTTTATATTTGAAAGAATAAACGTGGAATAGCGATATCATTCCAAGATAATATAAATCCACCAGAAAACTCTAGCATAATAGTGAAATCAATATCGGATAGTATTAACCTGTTAAGATCTGATGTTTGATGCGGCAAATCAGGTGGTGGTGGAAGGAAAAACTATCAGCACCGAATGAAAGCATTTTAAGCCTGGTAAAAGCCTGCCAAAACTCAAGCTGACGTCATATCCTTCAAGACACCGTTGATTGACATCTCTAGGTTTTACTTACATCTATGGTTTACCAGAGAAGTGTGTTGTATGGCAAATAACTTAATGAATATCGGTATAAAAATTCAAACATCATTTGATTAGCAGCTATAAGTTTCACTTTTGTTTATGGTTTACTGGAAAAGTATGTTGTATAGAAAGTAATGTAAATAATATCAATATAAAAAAATAATAAACTAGAAAAATTAATAATAAAAAATAAGAATGTAATGAAAATAAAAAGTAATAAAAAGATTTTTGCAAATAATGATTATAAAAGTAATAAACTAAAAAGTGTAACAAATATATTAAATACTTAAATAAAAATAATTACAGAAACTCATAAATATTAAAATATAATAATAATAATAATAAAAATGAAACAAAAAAATTAAAATTAAAACAAACATTAGAAGTAAGGTTTAAAATTAAGAAGACATAAGAAATGACTATAAACAAGAAATAAAAAAGAGGCAATAATAACAATAAAGAATTTTAAAGAAGAAAGAAGAAGGCAAAAAAACCCCCAAACCCCATTATTCATCAAAAAGTGTTAATGCCTATGATAAGGAAAAGGGGTGTGTTTATGAAAGGTTTTGAGGGGAAGAGAGAAAGAGAGTGAGCACACCTATCTACAAGGTCCTCCTAGTAGTTAAGTATTTATATGTCTATAAGAGGGCCACAAAATAGGTTGAGGTGAGGTGTTAGTGGTGGTTTAGAGTTCAGGGGCCAGTTTCACATGTAGAGTGAAATGTACGAACAGCACAATACACCATGGTGAAGATTTGACGTCATTTGGGGTGAGGAAAGTCTCAAAAAATTGAAATTTCTTCTATGTTCTCTCAACCTAGCTTGATGGGCTCTATAAACAGGGTACCATCAAGCTAGGGTGATAAGGAGCACAGGGAAGAGGGTGTGAGGGGTCAGGAATGCTAGGAAGGGATGTGAGTGTGAGCGAATCATTGAAAGGGAGTAATTGGGAAAAGTGAAGAATGATGGAGTCATGGAAGGGGAGTGACGGGGTGCAAAAGTCATATGATGTCAGTTTTGGGATGTGCATTTCTTCTATCTTTGTACTTTGCTTAGCCTAGGAGGATATTATTTCTATTTCTATTCTCTCCAATTTTGCACTGCCTGTAGAGTGGCTTTTTGAGGTTTCCATTCCAGTTTTTGTCTCCACATTTATAATTTATGGTCTTTTATTCTGTATTTGGTGAAGGTCGGATCTCTATGTGTGACTGAGTTGAGGTATTTTACTAGTAGGTAGGGATTTGTATCAATCTTCTTTATTGCATTTTCTCATTCTCAAGAGGACATGCACTGGTGCTGCACTGCTGCCTTTTCATAGGAAGGACTATTGCTGTTTGAGTTCTTGGAATTAGTGTTGCGATGGTATGGAAGGTTTGCTACACATGTGCTGAGTGTTATTTTCTTCAGGTTTTGTATTTTACAATGCACCTGATAGCAAGGGAGTTTGTGTTTCTGTTACTGAAATAGCACCAGAATCAGAATATCTTTTTTATATAGCGAGTTGTATTTGAAAAATCCTAGCTCTGCTCTGCATCCATTGTTTGGGGATGACCCGGTGGGGGGGTGGGGGGTGGATGCAGGTTCCTGTGGATGCAGAGTATATGTTTACATTTAGCTCCTTGATGGTCAAGTGTTCAGTGTATTGCACCTGTAAGCATTATCTGCCAGGTGTCCCAATAGAAAAAAGGTTGAGAACCACTGGTACAGTGATGGGACTGGGGATTCAAGGGTTAAAGTTAGAAATAAGGAACTTGGGATCAGCTGTAATGCACAGGCTTACTTCTGTGAAGATGAATAACTATGCATAAGGAGCCGAACTTTCAAAACTGCCTGAGGTACCCAGTTTGTGCATGTATGTGAATATGGGGAGATTTTTGCAAGAATTTTATAAACTATGTGGCAGGGGCCCCATAAGTATGCATGTATATTGTAGTAAATGTGTATATTTCCAATGCCAGAAAATAATTACTTTCTCTACCTATTTTATAAATATATGTGTATAGTATATAACATATTCGCCTAACAACCTGATTTAAACGTGAGGCGGGTGTTTTATAAAGCATGCTCGTGTACCATTATGAAAGTACTTGCGTGCATACTTGGACTCACCAGTTTGCTGATACCTCCACCAGTTCACCCAGTCCTTCTCCAGTTCACCTAGACCTTCTAGCACTGCACCCTGAACCCCCCACCAGTTCACCAAGACCTCCCACCCAAAAACTGCAGACAAACGACAAGTCCGATTTCAATTGCACGAGTCCATCAGCAGGTGTAAAAGTGTTCAGACAAGTTCAATAACATATAAACATATGTGCATTTGCCTCTTACAACATAGCAACTTACTCATATACTTCTCACCCACCCTGAAACAAACCTAGACTGTCTCTTTTTTCCCCTGGTCAAATGTACACTTGAGGTTTATAAACTAGCATCTTCGCATGTACATGCTACTTACATGCCTATATGCTGTTTTGACATGTAAAACCTCTTTGAGCATTCACTTCTTATATGATAGATGACACTGGAGCATAGTCTGATGGCTCGCTGAATTATGCAAGAGATAGATACAGCCCTGTTCCCCTGCAGTTATAGGAAAATGGTTACTCATGCTCCCCAAAAGTCTCCTCCACGTAGTTATCTTCTCTAGTCCATGGGACCTTTATCCTCAGCACCTGCGCTGCAGTAAACACAGTGCTCCAGCCACAAATCATAGAGGCCTGGCAGCATCTCCCATCCATAGCAGCACGGGCTCAGCAGAGAAATGGCGCTGTAACTCCTAGAGAATTACAGCTAGTCTCTTCTCGAGCCATCCACTAATCTCCAGCTGCCCAGGCTAATAAGGATACTCATTGCGTAAATCCCTGCAGGGGACAGCAGGCCTAAGGGGCAGAGTCACGAGTACCACTTTTTCTTCTCTCTCTCTCTCCAACTGCACTCCAAAACACAGGGCACATTTGAAATCTTGGTACTCTCTCAGCTTTCTCATTGGTCAAATCCTTCCCTGGGCCCCATTGGCTCTTAGGGTCTTGTGATCAGGCACATAGCTCAGTCCCATAAGGAAAGGAAAGGCTGAGGCAGCCTTGCTGAGAAGTGCTGCAGGTGTCCCAGAAACAGCAACTCGACAGTGTCACGATGCACTTTTCTCACAGGTGTGAAGGTTTGGGTGTAACTGCACAAAGAGCAAGGTAGGAAAGCACTACATTGTTCAGTTTCTCTATTGAGCACTGTTTGCTATAGGTTTACAAATGGCCATTAATAGATACGTTGTCTCTACATAGTCAGGGTTTTCTTTAATAGATTGGAATAGATGGTATGTTTTCTAAAAATATTGAAGGTAATTTTCAAAGAGTTTCGCATATAAAAATTAGCATGCATGTGCGTAGGTTACCTGTATTTGCGCGATCTATATTTTATAAAAGTCAAAAGTACGCGTGTACTTTACATTTTGTGCATACATATATACACACGTATAAAAGGGGCAGTCTAGGGGTGTTCTGGGTGTGGCCAACAGTTACGCACGCAAGTTGCTATTTTAAAAGGCACACAAGAACGTTTGGCAAATTACTCACTTACTTGTGCTAATTATCTTGCATAATTGATATCAGACTTGTTTATTGTATATTATTTGCTGGGTAGGAGGTCTGGGTGAACTGGGGGGGAGTTCAGGCTGAAGGACCAGGAGAGTCTTGATGACCTGGAGAAGGACTGGGTGAACTGGTGGAGTAATTGGTAATTTCAGTTGTGCACGCATGTTTCAAAATATACTGACTTTTGCACGTTAATCATGTTTTGCAAGTCCTACTTTATTTTCATGCGTAAAATATATGCGCACATATTTTTTCCAATAGGTAGAAAAAGTATCTGGTTGATTTTAAAAGCCCTGTGCACGCCACAGCCAGGAGATATGCGCGTGACTTGGCTCGGCGCGCACCTTGCGTATTTTAAACAGCGCACGGTTACGTGAGCATCTCCCAGTACGTGCACAAATCATAAAGTTCAAAAAAGGGGCAGGGCATGGGCGGGCCGAGTCTATTACATGAAGTCTGCGCGTACGTATTTCCACCCTACCACAGAACTTTACTTCTGCTATGCCCATGCCGGGCATAGCAGAAGTAAAGTTCTGTGGTAGGGTGGTAGTATTAAAATAAAATAAGCTAGGCTAGTCAGCGGGGTTTTAAGGGTCGGGGCTAACAGGGTAAAAGGGAGGCAAATTAGCTAGGGGGTTTAGGAAGTCCTCTCCGTCACTGGGGCGAACTGGGAATGAACTGGTGAAACAGGTAATTGCGTTGGCGCGTGTGTCTACTAAAATCCCCCCCACTTACGTGATCGAGGCAGCATTTGCGTCAATATAAAATCATGCACGCATCTATGCGCGTATAACCGATTTTATAACAGATGCACGTATACGCTTATATACGCACGTATGTTATAAAATCGTTGCGTCCATGTGCACGAGCCGACAAACGTGCACAAGTTTGAAATACTCATGTTTAATGCATTGCATTTATTCGGGCATAAGCATACAGACACGCATATGTTGTGGGGTAGAGATATGTGTATTTTATATTATGTGCATATATAATATAAGCAGGTTATAAAATACTATCACAGATCTACGCACGGCCATATGCACGCGTATATGTCGCTGTGCAGTTATTTATTTATTATTTATTTATTCGCATTTATTGGCTGTTAATGCCTTAGCCCGAAGTGGCTTACAATGTCCACAATACACAGTCCAAAATAAAAAGATAAAACAAAGACCAAAAATGTTATCCTCATGTGTATCTTTCATGTGTATGTATATATAAAATTTATTTTTGATGTTTTGTTGTATTATTCATTTTACAATGGTGTAATTTATAGCGTTTTAATGGTTCATTGTCATATGTTTTATTTGCTTTTAAGTTTAGTTTCACTGACATTGAAGAAGGACTATCCAGTCACAGGGAAGATAATTTTCAAATATGTATATAAGAACATAAGATATGTTACTGGGTCAGACCAAAGGTCCATCAAGCCCAGTATCCTGTCTCCAATAGTGGCCAATCTAAGTCACAAATACCTGGCAAATACCCAGACATTAAATAGATCCCATGCTACTGGTGCTGACAACAAGTAGTGGCTCTTCCCTATTGATTAATAGCAGTTTATGGACTTCTCTCCCAGGAACTTATCCAAACCTTTTTCAAACCCAGCTATACTAATAGCCTTAATCACATCCTATGGCAACAAATTCCAGAGCTTAATTGTGCATTGAGTGAAAAAGCACATTTACAATGAATCTGAGAAAATTCTATTTGCTAACTTCATGGAGTGCCTCCTAGTCCTTGTATTATCCGAAAGAGTAAATAACCGTTTCACATTTACCCATTCAAGTCCTTTCATGATTTTGTAGCCCTCTATCATATCCCCCCTCAGCCATCTCTTCTCCAAGGTGAACTGCCCTAACCTCTTTAGCCTCTTCTGATAGGATAGATGTTCCATGCCCTTTATCATTTTGGTCAGCCTTCTGACCAGGTGTCTTTATATTACATGAAAAACAGGATTCCTAGCTGAAACTCTGAAGTATAAAACCTCTGTTACCACAGCTATTTGTCTGCCCACGCCCTGACCTGGATCTTTTATTACCTTTCCCAGTGTTATGAACCCTCCTGTAGCGGGGCTACGGGAGGCTCCTTACCTCTTCCTGGAGGCCGCTCCAAGCCAGGGTCTCGCCTGCAAACTGTCCAGGATTTGCTCCAGGGCCTGGGAGGCCTCGATGTCCGTGGGGCCTGCCTGAGGCTGCTTGTGCTTGCATGGACTTCCTGTTTTGAGCCACGCCCTTCCCTAGGGGCCAGTCCACAGCACTTCTCTGTAGTTATAGGGCCAGCTAGGTGTGGGCCTGCCAAACTCCTCCCAGGGAGTCGCCGGTCTGCAGCCCTATAAAAGGACTTCAACTTCAGTCTGTGTTTGCCTTGCATCATCGTGACTTCCCTCTGGAGGCTCCTGCCTTGTAAAGTCTTCTGTTCTCCGTGGAGCTCCTCATCTCGTCTGCTTTTATACTACGTCTTTGTGTCTTGATGTCTTGCCTGAGGTCCCTCACCATGTCCTGATGTTCCGCCATGATCTTCCTTATCCTGATGTGTCTGCCTGCCAGGATGTTCTTCCCTGCGTCTTCGTCTGGTGCTCCTGAGCCTTCTGTTCCTGTAAGCCGGTGCTCTCGGATGGTGTATGCCCGAGAATGAGGTGGCTTGCAGGTGGGAAGTGTCCCTGTGCTCCAGAGCCTCTGTTCCTACCAGCCTTGGGGGAAGCTTCAGATGACACCGGCTTCATCATTGGAGTTCCTCCGTGCCTAGGTCTTCCCTGCGCTGTCCCGTTCTCCTCGTGGTCCGTGACCAGCCTGCTAGGGCTGTGTAGGGCGCTCAGTGGGACAGGGTGGTCCGCGACTCAGTCCCGCGGGTGGGCTGAGTAGGGCGCCCTGAGAGACAGTGCCAATGTCCTCCTGCCCTATGTCTTGTCTTGTGTGGATCAAGTTCCTTGTCATGCTTGTGATGCCGTCGCATCAACCCAGACTCGTCCGAGATGCCCCTGCATCCATCATAGTCCTGTCTACGTGTCAAGGCCTCCGTCTGCCCTCAACCTCAGGCCAGGCCTGCTGCTCCATGCTGTTCGCAGCAGGTCCGAAAGGGCTTGGAATGATCGGAAGACCATTCAACTTCCAACATCCTTGGGTGTTGGCCTTGGGCGCTTGCAGGCCTGGCAGAGGGTCAGCCCGTCAGCCATGCGGAGCCACCGTCAACCCTCGGCTCGGCCCTGAAGGTCTGGGCCCGGGCTGAGGCCCAAGGGCACACTAAACACCCCCACTCTCAACAGAATGCAAGGCCTGCCAAGGCCGCGCTCACAACACCCAGGCTTGCAAGCAAAGATACACAAGTATTTTATAACCCAGGCATATCATGTACACGCATTTAATAAAATACGCTTATCTCTACCCTGTAACATCTGCGAGTATGTAGGCTTATGTGTGATGCATTGAAACTATGTATACCAATGCATTGAACGTGTGTACTTTTCCTACCTATTTTAAAAATATATGTGCGTATATTTTACGCTCTAAAATAAAGTAGAACTTACTTGCATATGTCCCAATTTACATGCATAAGTTGGCCAATTTTAAAACATGTGCGTGCAATTGAAATTAACCAGTTTACCAATTAGTCTACCAGTTCACCAAGTTCTTCAGCCTGAACTCCCCCCATTTCACCCAGGCCTCCTACCCAGTCAGTCCTACACAATAAACATGTTTAATATCACGCCAAATAATTAGCAGGTGTAAAAATATTTGAGTAAATTGGCAAATATATTCGAGTAAATGTTATTATAAAATAGCAACTTACATGAGTACGTATTAGACTCACTCTAGAGCGCCCCAGACTGTTCCCATGTGCACACGAAAGTGAAAATGCCTGCGTATTTTTGACTTTTATAAAATATGGAGTACACAAGTAGAGGAGGCTATTTATGCAAGTATATGCTCATTTTTAAGCACGGAAAGTTTTGAAAATTCACCCCTTAGGTTGAGACTCCCCTCTGTTTCTAAAATCATATTGGGGCAGATTTTCAAAGGGTTACGCGCGTAAGATATGCGCGTAACCCCCGAAAAGCTGCCCCTGCCTGTCCCTGCACGTGCCGAGCCTATCTTGCATAGGCTCGGCACGTGCAGGGGCAGAGCCTATGTTTTCTCACGATGCAGGCAATCACTGTTGATTTTATCTAGCTTGCTTTATTTAGTTTGTACGCCTGTTTGTTAGTGATCTGGTGTTTTTATCATCAGCCATAATTTCCCTTTTTCCCTTATTATTTTTTTGATTCGGTATGTAATTTCTTTCCTCCTTTTTAATCCACACTCCTTTACTATTTGTTGTATATTATGCTCAGGGACCTTTGTTTTCCATTTTTATTTTATATTTCCTGGGAATTTCAATGTTAGAATGAAAAGGAACAATGATTGTTATTTTGACTCCTTATTTGGTGAAAAGATTTCTCTCCAGGGTTATAGAACTCACCGAGTTTGTGCCCCTTAGAGAAATGCACCTTAAATATCTTCACAGGGCCCATGTTTCTCCAGCGAAGGCTTACAAGGCCAAGATTTCAGATGCCGATAGATGTTGAGGTTAAGGATTCTCGGTATTGCTCTTTTATACAGATCTACTGGCCGAAGATTTTTCAGTATTTAGTAGATCAAGGGGTTCCCCACTGCACAGAGGCAGTATTGTTTGATCAGTTTTCTAATGTGATGTTACAATGGGGTTGCTACGCTGATGCTTATTTCTTGATTCGTGAACTGTTCTTGTTTCCTTCTTCAATAAAAAAGTTTTCTTATAACATACAGGAGAAAAATAAGTGGAAAAGTCAATTTTCCTTTGATTTTTATTTTTTTTATTATAACTCTGAAATTCTCAGGAAAAATAAAATAAGAACTGAAAACAAAGATCCCTAATTATGCTGCAAGCGGGATATTAACATCAAGTTGTCTTCTGAAAGCAGCATTATCAGGGTAAAAGAGCCATTAATAATTAGCTGAACTGAATGTATTATAGTCACAAAGATACATAGGGAGGGTCATTTTGTAACTGCGTGATCAGATAAAGTCTGAACATACCTTTTATGAGCAGACTTTATCCTTCCTTTTCAGAGGGCATAACTTATGTAGTTTAACCTATGCACAAAGGGCCGATATTCAAAAAAAGATGAGCTCCTAAATTTAGGTTCCTAGGTTAGGTGTTATGAAACTGCCCTGTGTTAGCTGCAAGGGCAGCTTCTCCACCTTTTTTCCTCCTCTTTTTCTCGCAGCCTGGAGCCGCCGATGCACTTCCCGTGCGGTAGGAGCCGAGCTACTGCAGCCTCTGCAGCCCGGAGGTTGTCCCTGCTCTCTGTTCGTGGCTGGAGCCGTGCTGTACCACCCGGCACGGCCCGGAGGCCAACATCGCCACTGTTTTACCCGACGGCAGGCAGCCGTCTGGGTATGCCCCTATGCGGCAGGAGGCCGCCAACAATACCCCTATGTGGCCCGGAAACACCGACACCTACCTTGTCTCCCGCAGGGATGGGGCCTACCATCCCCGGTCTCACCTGGCAACTGGAGCTGCTGGCAGTTCCTCCTCAGCGGTCAGAAGCTGTGCTTACCTCAGGGCCTGCCTGAGGCCAAATTCCAGCTTCTGCTACAGCTTGGGGTCCTCCTGTGCAGCAGGGCTGCTGTCCAGGGTCCTGCACTGCTTCCTGCTTCCTCCTAGGGGGTGAGACCGGTTCTCTCTTCAGCATTTAAAGCTACTGCAAAGGAGTGGTCCACTTCTGATGTCATCATTGGATCCACCTCTTCTCCAGTATAAAAAGCGCAGTCTTCATTCCAGCTTTGCCTTTGCAAGGTGTAAGTCCTCCTTAGGACTCCACGTCTTCTAGCTCTTCCTAGGTACTCCGTTCTGTGTGGGTTCCCACGTCTTCATCATCGTTCCATGTTCCTGATGTCTAGATGTTCTTTGTTCCTTGGTCTCTCGACTTCGTCCTTGTTCCAGATGTTTCCCTGATGTTCTATTCCAGTCCAGAGGTTCCATCTTCCCATCCCTTGTGGCCACGACGAGCCCAGCTGGGCTGGTAGGGTGCATAGTGGTCCAGTGGTCCACGACTACCCCAGCTGGGGTGTGTAGGGCGTTGGTGGGATTCCATCTCACAGACCGAAGATCCTCACCATCCTCAATCCATCTGAGTTTCGCCTCAGATCTTCATCCTCTATCCATCTGAGTTTCGCCTAGGATCTCCATCCTCAATCCATGAGTTTTGCCTCAGATCTTCATCCTCAATCCATCTGAGTTTCATCTCGGATCTTCACCCTCACATCTTGAACTCTAATGTAATTGAGTCGATGTCAGCTTTGCTGCTTCGCCTCCAATGTGGTCTGTGACCATCCTGGCTGGGGTGTGTAGGGCATGTGTAGGGCATGTGGCGTCACAGTACTTCTTCCAAGTTTTCCTTCAAGCCTGAGTCTTTGTCTTTCTTCAAGCCTGAGTCTTCGTCTACCTCAATGTCTGAGTCCTGTCCTATGTCAGATGTCTCCGTCTGCCCTTGTCCTCTGTCCAGCCTGCCACCCTAGTTGTTACCCAGTGGCAGTCCGAAAGGGCTTGGAACAGTCGGAGGACTGTTCAAGAGACCATCATTGTGTTGATTGTCTCGTCTGGGCTTGCAGGTTTGGTAGAGGCCCTCAATTCGCAGTTCCCAGACTTGGACCGTCTCGCCGCAGGGGCACACATCTTTTGTCCCACGCTGAGGAGCACCCCCTGGCACTTCCCTTCCATCCACAGCACAACAGATTGCAAAGGCCATGTGCCCGGTGGGATATCCTTCTCACAGGTCTTGTCTCTGGACTTTCTTTTGGTCTCAAGAATTTTTTTTTGGGATCTTCTTCTTTCTCCAGGATCTTCTTCTGTCTTCTTCTATGACCTGCAGGAGGTGCCTGCACCCAGAAGTTCCAGCTGCGCGCGCATGTTATAAAATCAGGCATAGATTTGCGCACGCTGGGTTGTGCGCACAAATCTCCGCCCGTGAGTAGGTCTTAAAATCTGGCCCTTACTGAATACTACCTTCCTTGCTCCTAAATTTAGGGGCCCAAAAACTGAGTGGCTAAAGGGCAGAGTTAGGACAGGGAAGCACAGGAGCTTAGCGCCGATAGTCAGACGTAGGCACCTAACTTAACAAATGAATAGCAGCCCTAACTTATGGGACCCTAAATTTAAGTGAATTTTCAGCTGAAAATTAGGCTCCTAACTTAGGGGCCCAGCTTTTTTTGCATATTGGCCTCTAAGTTGTCAGCTGAAAATTCACATAAATTTAGGATCCTAAACTAAGGGTCTCACTATAATATTGTTGTCATGATCAGTTTGTATGTCACGAAAACGTTTGTTAAATGCGGCTGCCCGTCTCATTTCAGGTTGTAAAAGAAGTGACCATATTACACCTGTGCTAATAGATCTCCATATTACTGATCTCCATTACACCTGTGCTAATAGATCTCCATATTCAGTACTAAATTGCAGTCATTGTGTTTAAATTTATTTCTTCCTCTGCTGCACCATGGTGCATATATACTGTCCGACACGCCATTTGCGTTTATCACAAAGAAGACTTTTGGAAGTCCCTTCTTTGCACCGCGCCAGAATGAGCAGTACTTCTCTGTTGCGGCCCCCGCTCTCTGGAACTCCTTTCCAGAGGCTTTGCGCCTGGCTGATGGAGTCAAAAATTTTAAAACTGTGTTGAAAACCTATTTATTTAAGCAGGCTTATTACTAGCTTTTGAGACTCTGAATTAAGCATTATCTCTACTGACGCTCCTGACTGCTATGGTTCTCATGTGAGCTTTTTGATATTGAATTTATTTGTTTGTTTTGTGAATGTTTGCAATTTATATTTTATGCTTGTTTTATTTGTACATCACCTAGAGTACTGTTTTAGGTGATTTATAAATTAAAATAAAGATAACTATAAAGTTTAGAAAAAAAAAAAACTAAGGCCTGGATTTTCTAAAATCACAGGCCTTTGAGAATTGCGCGGTACCAGGGGGCGGGAGGGGCGAAGCGGGGGGCGGGCCTGCGAAAGCTGGCAACAATCGCACCACCGCGGTGTTATCGCTGCCGGATTTCACACCCAATAGCGCCACCGTGAAAGGTGGCGCTATTGGGCGCGCTATTGGCGGCAATAAGGAGTCTTACCTTTCACCGTTAGCGAAGTTGTCACGGAGTCCGCCCCGACGCCGCCCCGACTCCTCCCCTTCTAGTGCGGACTCCGCCCCAATCTAAGTATTGCACGCGAAAAGTCCCTTTTCGCGTGAGATCCCTTTAGAAAATGACCCCCTAAGAGTCCTAAATTTAGGCCTTTTATTCATTTGTAGAGATGTGAATCGGAACCGGAATCTGATCGGTTCCGGTTCTGATTCAAATCTTAAAATTTTTATTGTCCGGCCCGATTGGGTTTTTGTTTATCAGCTGCGCTCGATCTGATAAACAAAAAACCCACCCCGACCCTTAAAAACCGACCCCTTAGCTTCCCCCACCCTCCCGAACCCCCAAAAACGTTTTAAAATTACCTGGTGGTCCAGTGGGGACGCGGGGAGCGATCTCCTGCTCTCAGGCCATCGACTGCACTAATAAAAATGGTGCCGATGGCCCTTTGCCCTTACCATGTGACAGGGTATCCGTGCCATTGGCCGGCCCCTGTCATATGGTAGGAGCACTGGATGGCCGGCGCCATCTTTAAAAATGGCGCGGGCCATGGCCGGCGATACAGTGCTCCCTCCATGTGACAGGGGCCAGCCAATGGCATGAATACCCTGTCACATGGTAAGGGTAAAGGGCCATCGGCGCCATTTTTATTAGTGGCAGTCGATGGCCTTAGAGCAGGAGATCGCTCCCTGCGCCCCTACTGGATCACCAGATAATTTTAAAATGTTTTTTGGGGGGTCGGGAGGGTGGGGGAAGCTAAGGGGTCGATTTTTAAAGGGTCGGTGGGTTTTGTTTTTATCGGGCCATCAACGCCATTTTTATTAGTGGCATCAAAATGGCGCCATTGGCCCGAGAGCGGGAGATCGGTCCCGGGGCTTCCACTGGACCACCAGGTACTCGTAAAAAGTTTTGGGGGGGGTTCGGGAGGGTGGGGGAAGGTAAGGGTTTAGTTTTAAAGGGTCGGGGTGGGTTTAGGGGTTGTTTTGGTGTGCCGGTTTTCCCGCCCTCCCCCCAAATCCCCGATTTACGATTTTTCACGATAAATTGGGGGAATTTATATTGTATCGTGCACTCTAACGATTTTTGACGATTTAAAAAATATCGGACGATTTTTTAAATCGTCAAAAAAACGATTCACATCCCTATTCATTTGCCTAGATTTAGTTTCCTAAGTTAGGCACATAGTTCTTAAAATTAATGTTATGCTTATAACTTTGTTTTCATGCCCTATCTCTGTCCCTACGTTTTAGGCACTCAGCCCTAGTCAATTTTCACAAAGGCCAATTTAGGTTAACTTCAAAGTTAGATGCTTAAAATCTTTGAAAATAGATCTCATACTTTTTAATATCAAAAATTTGCTTCTAGGTTCCAGCTCACCCCAATTCTGCCCTTCCCCAGAACATCTTTCTCCTGTTTGCGTAAAAGCACGGGTGTATTTGGGTTACGCACATACTCCAACGTTCACTGAGCCCTGGGCTATTTTCTATCAGCCATTTATGTACTGGCTTTGAAATTCAGCCCTAAGTAACCATGGGCGAGCATCGTACAGTTCAAGCAATATTATAATCGAGCCTTGACTCTATGACAAGTCCTAAGTTTCTAAAGCCACTGAGCTGCTGCTCTCCCCCAACTGTGAATAGCTTTGAAATTAATATTTCATCTTGACAGCGTGCAAGAGCGTCCAAGCTCAGCAATGAGCCACAACAGCGCCGTCATCAATGAGCGACTTCAGGAGCTCGTTAGACTCTTCAAGGACCGGACTGAGAGAGCCAAGGAGAAGCTGATTGACGCTGAGGCTTCCAGTGATGAGGAAACTCCTGCTGCATGTGAGTCACAGTCCAGGGCAGGGGAAGGGAATCGTTTGTTTGACACACGGCAAGAAATCCCCCAACTTGGAACAATGATACCTCATTTTTTGCGGGGTGTGGGGATGAGGAAGTCTTGGGGGGGGAGGGGTCAGATTTGGAGTTTTTACTTAAGAAAGGCACAGGATAAGGGAAAGGGGCAGAGAGAAGAGAGAAAAGGCTACAGCATGTGATGCGCCCACTCCTGCTTCTCACTCCCCCCCAAAAATGCCATCATTAGAATTTGCTGACTAGTTCAGGAGATAAAACTAACACAGATGGAGCATTGCTATGTCAGTTATTACACCTATAATTTCAAAAACAAGTAAAGACTATATAGGTACGTCCAAATTATTAGAAAACCTGCTCAGTGGGTAAACATGGTGGTTAATTTTAACCTGCAGAAACTCTGCTGATTTGGAAAAAAATCTTGTTTTAAATTTGGCATAGAACTGAACTCATGTGGGTTAAAATTAGTAGCTGAGCGGGATAATCCATGTGCCAAAACACACCACCACCTGCCCCATGGCGAACCCCTTCCCGCCGATGGTATCCTTGTGATTGTGTAATCCGCTTCTGGTTTGGGTCCCCCTGGTGATCACACACATTACCCCCCATGGATCATGTCTCTCTTTCCTCCTCCCCTTACTGGGACACCCCTGATGATGGATATCAAGCTTCCCCATGGTGAGCACCAATCAAACTCCCCATGGAGGCTTCAGGATCTGAGGATCTCACATTTGAGGTCTCAGTGGAGGTCAGCAGAGAGTGGGTTATCGAATGATCAGGGGTCTTTGGGTGGGGGAAGGGGAAGGGGAGTGCAGCAATTCTTGGGGGGGGGTTGGCAATAGGGCTTTAGGGCCTCCTGGAGTGCCACAGTCCCAGAGCCGGTGCAAGAGCATTTGGCACCCTAAGCAAACCTTCGGTCTTGCACCCCCCTCTCCCAACCTGCTCCAGCTCCTACAGCGGCAGTGGCTCCAGCACAGCGCGCCCTTCTTTGGCAGCATTGGCTCTGGCACGGCGCCGTTCTGGGCCTCATGCTGGCAGGATTTTGCCACCCCCAAAATGTTGGTGCTCTAGGAAACCTAGTTTGCCTGATGGAAGCACAAGGTTTTTTTGGGGGGGGGGGATGGGGGGAGAGGAGAGGCAATCAAAGATATAGAATGGACGGTTGGGATTCCGTCTAGGTTTGCGTCACCTTCATTAATGTGTGCAAGTCAGCATGGGTAAACTACTCACGTACATTGTGAAAACAAAATGAAATGATATGGCAGTTTTCTTCCCTATCCCAGTTCCACCCCTAGGCATGACTATTTGTGATGCAGCTAAAGGTACCCACTTTGTGATACAACGTGGATACTTTCAGCCTTTGAAAATCAAATTATGCAGATAAAGGTAATCTACCTGTGTAAACTGGAAGGGAATATAAATCAAATACATAAATAAACCCTTGTTTTACATGGGCAGATGGAGACTAGGTTTTTCAAAATTTATCTAAAAATACATAATAATTTATAACATGATCCAATATTTTAAATTGAAAAAAAAGTCTTACCTTTGATATGTGTGTTTGTTTTCTTCTTAATGTCGAATATTCAAAACCCTTTCTATTCTTAAAAAAGCCTAGAGATTTATCAAGTCTAGCCTTATTCTAATTTCCTAACTGCTTTCTCTGGGCCCTGTTTACTGAAGTGCATCAATGCTGCACCTTAGTTACCGTTGCATTTACTAAATGTGGTGCAGTGTTCCCATAGCCTGTAACCTTGGATGTTGCTAGCAGCGGTAATGTCCATGCCTTACCACTATGGGAATGAATTTTAACAGTCACCTGACCTGCAAATGAGAAAGGGGCAGTTAGCTCCAAGTGAAAGCCTCCCATCTCTACCCCCCACAGATATCCCCCCTCCCTATGCTGAAATCCTCCTCTCCCGGGGCACCTCCCTTTGCAGGAATGTTCTCCCTGCACCAAATCAATCCCTTCTATGTATACTCTCTTCCCCTTTACTCTAATACATTTATTTATTTATTTGCTTCTATATAAAACATCCAATATTCTGCCTTTTACCAAGAATTGCTCAAGGTGGATTACAAGCAGTCTAAATCAAACAGTACAGAATATTGTGATGGTTATCATATCAAAGCAAGATTTTCCTTCTTCCTGGAACAAAGAACAAAAACAAAAGGGAAAGAAAGAGGGTTAGGAAAACTGAGTCGTCTACTAGGAGTAGGCAGCATCTGCAGTAAGATCAAGGAACTGGAGCAAGAGTAAGAACATAGGTGCATAACAATAAGACTAACATCTGATGCAGATACGCGAGAATCCCATGGTGTTTAAGTTACTGTCATAACTCACAAAGTCCCACCCTCGGGTTCTGTTCCCCACCTGAACCGCATCCCATTACCCCATGGCAGAATCCAGGTCATCCTAAGCAGGAGAGATGCCCAATTGCTCCTGTCCCACTGGGGACAAAATCCAAAATGGCACTGACTGACCATCAAATTCAGATCCAAATTAAAGACTTGGCTCTTTAAACAGGCCTATCCTGACTAGACCTTCCGCACTTTTACCCCTTACGGCAACAAGACTCGACCGTATCCTATGTATAAAGCTGGTTCACTTTATTTACCAGGCCTTGCCACTTGTTACATTGTTCACATTGTTTTATCTGTTTATTGCATTCGTATCTTGCACCTGTTTTTGCATTTGTATGCTAGCTTCTAGCCTTCGCTCTTGTTCCTTCTAGCCCCTACCCTGTACCTGTTTAATGTAATATCATCCTGCAGTTATGATGTAAACCGGTATGATATACCTAGTAATACCGGTATAAAAAAAAGTTTTTAAATAAATAAATAATTGCTTTCTACACTTAGGCGTTTAATGCATGTAACAATTGCAATAGTGTTAACATGCTTCTGTACAGGAAAGTTGTCGAAAATGTAGTGGCTCTCCAGTTGCTGGGGTATGTGTCATCGGCTGCATTACTGGATAAATATCAATCAGGTTTTTGTGAGTTTTTTTCATACTGAGATATTGCTGAGGTCTTTTTTAGACAATTGTTACTATTTTAATGATGATGGAATGGACATCGTGGTGATCCTTCTTGATTTCTCTGCAACATGTTGATTGCCCGAATAAGAGCAGAGGGTTTAGACGAATGACAGTATTGCAGTTCTCCAGGACAATGGCAGGAAACAGCAATTGCAAATCATCGATCTTCACCCTGGGAACTGTCTTGTGGAGTTTCGCAAGAGTCAGTCCTGTCACCTTATCTTTTTAACCTTTATAAGGCACCTTTATGCAAGATTATTAGGGCATCAGTTCTGAGATACCATTGCTTTGCCGATGACATTCAGATTTTTCTCTCAGTTTCAAAAGGTGGCTAGATAGAAATGGAGTCAGTCAGTTACAGACTGAAAGCTATTTCCCCATAATTATAGGTTAATAAACTCAAACTGATTGTTAAAAATTTGGAGCATTAGGGAAAGGGGAACCTCAACCTGATTTTAAGATGATTTTAATGATTCCACTATCTCCCTTACGTCTTCTGTTCAAAAGATTCGGTGATAGTAAACAGTATTTGTCCCGACAGCTATTGCGCTTTTTCAGTTGCTCGAGAGAGATGTAGAGGTGGGGGTGTGCTTGCATTTATTAAAGCCTCTCTTAAACCCATAAGGAAAATAATTCCTAACAGTGACCCGTTCGAACTTTTGATTTTATCCACTAAATATTTGAATGTAGTATTAGTGTACTGTCCGCCTAGAACTTTATACACACATTTGTCAAAATTCTTAGAACTTTATATCTTCTTTGGATTTAAATTTAGTCAAAACAATTCTTATAGGTGATTTTAACTTGCAAATAAATAATGACTCGTTATCCACTATTACCACCTCTTTTCTGGACGCTATGTTGGGACTAGGTTGGATCCAACTTATTTCTGATCCCACCCATACAAAAGGCAATATTTTAGATTTAGTCTTTTATAATCCCTCTTATTTGAATATACCATCGGTGGGCTTAAATAATCAATCTGTTCAATGGTCAGACCATCATCTTATTTCTTTTTCCGTTTCTGTTTCAATGAAAAGTTCAAATGTTCTGTCTAAACAACCAAAGAAGAGGAAACCAATAAGCTCAGAAACTTTTTTAAATGTATTTGCGGACAATATGCCTCGTAATCTTGCCGAGAATGTGGATAAATCGCTAGAAGACTGGAACTCAGCTATTTTGACAACTTTAGATACTGTGGCTCCTTTAAGATCAGTAGTACAAAAAAAGTCCCATAACAAACCGAATTCTCCTTGGTATAACAACAATTTACGTGTGTGGAAAACTTCTTTAAGGAAAAAGGAGCGTGCCTGGCAAAAACAGAAGACCCTAGAAGTAAAGACTGTTTTTCAAAATACTTTAAAATCATACAAGAAAGAAGATAATTTAGCAAGGAAAAGGTATTATGCGGACAAAATAGCACTTGCAAACAACAATCCAGCAACTTTGTTCAATATAGTGAAATCTTTAACAACCGATCATACAAATGCCTTTTCCGAAATTACAAATGACACATGCGAGCAAATATCTAAATATTTTCAACAAAAAATTGAATCCATATCTCAGGAATTTATTACCTTACCTTATCCAAATTACAAACAAAAACTAACAGGTTCAGAGTGGTCAGACTTTTATCCCACCAACCCTACAGCCATCTTAAAGATCATAAGTAAGCAAAAAATTTCTAATTCCCCTTTAAACCCTTGTTCCGGCATTCTATTAAAAAGTATTGCTGAAAACTATCCTGAACACCTCTGTTTGTTAATTAATCAATCTTTAGAAACAGGGAAATTCCCTAACTCATTAAAGCAGACTTCAATCTTGCCTATCCTAAAGAATAAAGCATCTTCATTTTTGGACTTTTCCTGTTTGAGACCTATTGCATCGTTATGCTCCTTAGCAAAAATTCTGGAATCGGTCGTTTTACACCAACTTAAAGAATTTCTATCGGAATCGGACATACTAAATCCAAATCAGCATGGCTTTAGAAAAGGATACTCCACAGAGACCCTTTTGCTATCCTCTTTTGACACTTTCCTTAGAGGTTTTGATTCTTATACGGATTATGTTGTGATCTTTTTGGATATTTCAGCAGCGTTTGATACGTTAGACCATAAAATATTGATGTCTGTTCTACAACACATAGGTATAAAGTCCACTGTACTGGAGTGGTTCGGGAGCTTCCTCTCTAACCACATTTGTCAAGTTAATATTGGCTCCTGCTCCTCTCAAAGATACATTCAATCGACAGGTGTCCCACAAGGTTCTTCATTGTCTCCAATTTTGTTTAACATTTATCTCTTGCCTTTGTGTCAAATTTTAGCTTCATTGAATGTTGAATTTAAACTTTATGCTGATGATATTCAGCTGTTTGTCCCTTATAAATCATCCTGGTCCGAAACTTTTTCTTTGATACAATTATACATTAGTACAATTGAACAGTGGATGGCTCACAACCAATTAAAGCTGAATAAAAAGAAAACTGAAATCCTTTATCTTAGCTTCATATCTAACTCTGTCAATGCTCCTCCGGCAAGTGTAAATTTAGGTAATGATGTGGTACCAGTTACTAAGTTAGCGCGTAATCTTGGCGTATGGATTGACACTAATCTTTCTTTAGTACAACACATCTCAAAAACGGTAAAAAATTATTTTTTTAAATTGCATGTCCTAAAGCGATTACGCCCACTTCTATTTTTTCATGACTATCATTCAGTACTACAAGTGCTGATTCTTTCTGGCTTAGATTATTGTAATGGTCTATATAAAGGATTGCCTGAAAACACCATTAGGCCTTTACAACTGGTTCTAAACTCAGCAGCTAGACTTCTTACTGGCACTCCTTTTAAACAGCATATCTCACCAATCTTGTATAAATTACATTGGTTACCAGTTAGGTATAGAATCCAATATAAAATCATCACGTTAATTCATTCCCTACTAAATAGCACAGATTCCATTTGGTTATGCTCCACGCTGCGAGT
Organism: Rhinatrema bivittatum; assembly: GCF_901001135.1. Taxonomy (NCBI): domain Eukaryota; kingdom Metazoa; phylum Chordata; class Amphibia; order Gymnophiona; family Rhinatrematidae; genus Rhinatrema; species Rhinatrema bivittatum. The sequence goes on from NC_042621.1 coordinate 141,445,097, forward strand.
TTATAAACCGCAGAGAGAGCTCAGATCAACAGGAAAAAACTTACTGGAAATTCCTTCAGTAAAAAACGCCGCATTGAATGTGACAAGGAATAGAGCTTTCTTGGTTGTTGGTCCCATTTTATGGAATGCACTGCCAGACCCTTTAAGGCTAATACCCAATCGAAAAGAGTTCAAGAAGGCATTGAAAACCCATCTTTTTCAGGAAGCTTTTAGGGACATTGAACTCTCTAGCTAGAGTTAGTAAGGTTAGGTATGTATCACACTTAATGTCTTTTAAGGAATTGTTGAACTTTTAAAATATTTATTGACTTTGTTTTACTTCTGACTTTTAAGTTTTTAAATGTAATGGCCAATTTTATTTTTGTCAGTTTAATTTTTATTGATCATGTAACTTGCTGTATTTTTATTCATCTCTATTTTTACTTTAATTCTGTTTTACTATTTTAGTTAAACAATTTAAATTTAATTTAAATTGAGTCTTGTTTATGATGTTTGTTTTGCTATTGTAAACCGCTTTGGTCAGTGATATACTAGTAAAACGGTATATAAATATATTAAATAAATAAATAATAAATAAATTCTGTTCACAATTTGGGAATATGGGTTGATTCAAGGCTGACCTTGAGATTCAGGGTTCCTCGATGATCAAGTTGGTCTTTGGTTACCTAAGAATAGTTCATCAATAAGGCCCTATTGGGCTTAATGGCTCAGGCATTAGTAATCTCTAGATTGGACTATTGAAACTCAGTTTATTTGGGATTATCTGAACTTCTGATCAGGGGACAACAGTTTGTGCAGAACACATCAACAAAGATCTTAGGTGGCTTGCATGCCAGGGCCCATGGTTCTCCTTTCCTTAAGCACCACATTCTCTCCCAGTTCAGTTCCAATGCAAGTTCAAGATTCTGAAGGGGATCTTCAATTGTAGCTATAATAGCCGTCCAGAGTATTTTGCACAAAGATTAGCTAACGACGTACTATCTCAGAATCTGAGGTCCTCTTAGCAGAATTTTCATATAGTTCCATCAAATGAAGAGAGTTACTTACCAAAAATAATGAAAATGAATCTTTTCAATTAGGGGTCCTGAACTCTGGAATAAGCTTCCTAGAATAGGCCGATAAAGAAAAACGCACGGGAGAGCCAGCGAGCGCCCGCTCTCCCAACACGCGCACAGGCCACTCTTCTGGGCGCGCGATTCAGAAAGCCCAGGTATGTAAATTAGGGCCCGCGGTCAAAGGAGGCACTAGGGACATTAGCGCGTCCCTAGCACCTCCTTTTTGACAGAAGTGGCGGCTGTCAGCGGGTTTGACAGCCGACGCTCAATTTTACCAGCGTCAGTTCTCGAACCCGCTGACAGCCACGGGTTCGGAAAACGGACGCCGGCTATTTTAATTTTTTTTTTTTTTAATTTTTGATTTTTTTTTTATTTTGGGACCTCCGTTGGAGGGTGTACAGAAAAGCAGTTTTTTCTGCTTTTCTGTACACTTTCCCGGTGCCAGCCGAAATTAATGCCAGCCTTTGACATGCGTTAATTTTTGAAAGTAAAATGTGCGGGAATGACTAATAGGCCCATCAACATGCATTTGCATGTTGCGGGCGCTATTAGTTGTGTGTGTGTGTGGGGGGGGGGGGGGTTGGCTGCGCATTTTTGATGCGCTATTACCCCTTACTGTATAAGGGATAAAAATAGCACGTCGAAAACGCACGGCCAAACGCGGGCTAACAGTGCGCTCCATCGGAGCGCACTGTTAGCCCGCGTTTGGCCGTGCCGATACAGTAAAGTGCGCTCCATTGGAGCGCACTTTACTGTATCGGCCTGAAACTGAGGTCCCTGGAGAATTATAGGTGCTACAGGAAGGAAGTGAAGACCTGGCTTTTTTGAAAGCCTTCTCTCAGTGAAACAATTACATTTATAGCCGGGTTTCAGTTTTAGTTCATCAGGTTCAAAATAAGTTTTAGATTTGTTTTATATGGATTTGTTAATAATAGGAAATGGTTCTGGATTATGAGTTTTAATGACAAATTGATGTTTTGTCTTTATTATATTGGTTTTACTTGTTTTGTATTCACAATGTGATGTTTTTGCAAATCACTATGAGCCATTTGTCATCAGCGATCAACAAATGTAAACGTAAAGTAAAAAATAAAGTAAAGGTGAAAAATTGTAAATGGCTATCCTTACTGACGGAGGCTCAAACCTCTTGTTGGAGCAGATGGATAATTTTCTGTGGAGTCAGAAGGACCACAAAAGTATTTTTAGAGATTAGGAGGTTGTTGAAGCAATGGAAACCCCTTCAGGTTCCCATCAGGCTCCATCATTTCAGGCCGAGCCAGTCCAGTTCTGGTTTCACTCCTCTGCCTATATGAACATGGAGCTGTGCTTTTATTAGGGAACTTGAAACTACAGGACCATGCACGCAGTGATGTAAAACCAGGGCTGTCCTGAGAAAATGGAGCCTGTTGCCAATTCCGAGAAACCTCGGATGACTGAAATAATTCTGAGCTCTTCCACACAGCCCCTGCCAAGAAAGAAACTCCACCTCCCCCTCCTCCACCTCCAGAACCACCTGAGCAGAAGAAAGAGCCAGAAGGAGCCAAGCATGAAGAGGAGGAGCATTACTGCGAGATGCTGTGCTGTAAATTCAAAGTCCGTCCCTGGTCCCGTCGTCGAAGACAGCACAAATTCCCATCCAGCATTGACCCTTTATCCAGTGAGTACCCGCAGGTGTTAGCTGAGTGATTTGACAGCATGAACGACCAGTGAATACACCCAGGTGTTATCTCAGTGTCATGGTAGTGAATTAGGAGAAGGGCGAAACAGAGGTAAGAACAATGCGAATGCAGGAAAGAAAGGCAAGGAAGAGGCAGGTAGATGAAGGAAGGATGAAACAGAAAGCAAATTGGGAAGGATTGATGAGGAGAAATGGCATGCTATACAGCATGAAACCCAGTGCTATTCTCTTGGGGAATTCCTCATTAATTTCTAAGCTAGTAACATTCAGGCAGTTATGTGTGGTTAGGAGGAGGGGACGATCACTGGGAGACCGATTATTCAGCGCTGCTTAGCCGGAGAAGTAGCAATTTATCCAGCTATCTGAATATCTGGCTATGTTCAGCAGCTGCCACTTAGCTGGATAAGTAGATAGTTGGATATCTGGTGGGCGGGCGGTGGGCGGATCGGGGCAGTGCTACTTAGCCGCTAACGTAACTGGGTGTTTATTTATTTATTTAATTTAAATGTTCTTCTATCTTGCAACTTCACAATACATGTTCAGTAGCAATATTTTTACTTAGACAGTTAAGTTAATTGGATAAGTTAACCCTGTCATACAGCAGGTCTAACTTAGCTGGATATAACTTATACGGCTAAGTAGCACCAAATACAGGGATATTCAGCAGCCGTGCTGCTGAATATCCCATGTAAGTTAGCCAGACATGTTTTATCCAGCTAACTCATAATATCCGGCTAACTAGCCATTTTCTTTTAAATATCTACCTCACTGAAAATGAAACCACAGAAAAAGGACTTCCTTCTCTACCACTGAAATCTTAATCAGTTTCAACACTGCTTTATCCAGTACCCAATAATAACATTGACTGACTTCTTAAACTCATGTAACTTTTATCAATGTTTCCTGAACTGGTTAAAGCTGTCTGTTAACGTATCCTGCAAACGTGGTATAACACCCATCAACATTGTACTCCCTTCCACATTTATAGGAATCTCCTTGTGCTCCTCATGAACAATCCCTCACTCTTCATTTAATTCTCGATCTGATAAGCTGCCCTGCCATCTCCTTATACGGCTTTATGAGGTCCTTCACAGTGATCAGATCCTCCAGGCTATCCTTCTTCTCAAGGCCAAGAGCCTCGGTTGAGACTGTCTCTATGTGTGTTAACTTCATCACCTCTATTATCAATTTGGAAGCCCATGTTTTTAATTTTTCCAGCTCCTGGCCTTTATTTTCAAAAAAGTTGATTGCTGGACTGGGGAGATTCTATGGCACATTATCCCAACATCATGAACACAACATAGCAGCTGACGTCTTCCACCTAATAACATTGTCAGTGTTAAGCTGAAGTTTCTGCAGAATTTTCTGAGAGTTGTATGCTAATGAACACTTTTAAGAAGGAAATGCTGGGTTCCAAAGGATTTGGTGCTTCTAGATAAAGGAATTATATTCCAACTGTGGCGAAACAGGGGTTTTAGATGCTTTGTGATTTATTCTTTTGGCCTGTGACTGTTTTCCCCAGAGAACTCATTACTTCTGCTGGCTTATAGGTAGTGTTTGACCGCTGCACTGTAGTTCAAACAGAAGCCTGGAATGCTGGCTTGACTCAGAATGAGGCTCGGACAGCATGCATATCCCAGGATCCTTGAGGAAGCTGTAGGGCTGTAACATCTTGCAATCCTATAGCCCAGAAAACTATTATTAGTCAGAAAGCCATTGGTCAGAGAGCTATTGTTAGTACTTTGTGTCCTGATTGGCCTTTCAGACAAAGAACTAGCTCTGACTTTGCTAGCATTCTTTAGTTTTGGCTGGGAGTACAGAGAGAGCAGATCTCTGTGCTGAGACCCTGCTCCAACTCCAGTGTACAGCACATTCCCTGAAACTCCCCAGGAACTGGGAAGCAGTGAAAAATGTTTAGTTGACTTTTATTGTTTAATCTTTATTATTTTACCTGTCACTGGATGCAAGTTAAATCTTTTTACATTCACTGTTCCCACTTTTTACGTTCACTGTTCCCACTTTTCGTTAGCTCTGTTTGTCCAGAAATAATTAATGTTCCCAGTGTTTTTGTATTTGGTCTGTAGGTGTATTTCTAGGAACTGTGTGACTCCTGGGTTGTGTGGGGTCCCAGTGTTCCTAGAAACCACCAGGTGATAGCCTGCAGGTGGGGTACTTGCCTGAAGGCAAGCGGGATCCAGTTGGCAGGTGTGGGGTAGCCAGTATAGGAACATGTGCTCAGGTGCAGGCAGGCCTGGGCGGTGCTTAGCAGAACCCTCCGAGTGGCCACGGGGTTAACCCTGAATGGGTGTTAGGAGTGGAGCTGAGGTGTTACATGACACCATCATATTAAGGAATCTCTCCAATATTCAATATTTGTCTCTGAATAGTCTCTTGGAATAATATTGTTCCACCTGTCACATTCACGTACCTTCCTACAGTCTTGGAATCTGGTAAGGGGAGATCGCTTCTCTTTCCCTCTCTTTTCTCTACTTAGATCTGATGTATATCCTGTGGCTGTTCTTTGTGGTTCTGGCCTGGAATTGGAACTGCTGGCTGATCCCAGTCCGCTGGGCTTTCCCTTACCAGAAACCAGATAACATCTATTACTGGTTGCTGATGGATTACCTCTGCGACCTCATTTACCTGCTGGATATCACTGTGTTCCAAACTCGTCTGCAGTTTGTTCGTGGAGGAGACATCGTGGTAAGTGGTCACTACATGCAACATCTCCTGAGCAACCTATGGGAAAGCAGAAACCGATCATTTCTTGTTTGCATGAGTACCATCCCCTGTTCTGATTGCAAAAGTGGAAGAGGGAATGGATTCATGAAATGGGATCATGAAGACCTTGAACTGTACTTTCAATGCAGAAGAACCCCAGGTAGATATAAAAATCCATGTCAGACACTGTTGATATCCCAGTGGCTTGCTTTCTTTGAGTTAGATATGACAGTTCTGGTCAATTCTTCTATTTCTGCTGAACAGACAGATGCTCAGCAATTCTGGTCACCGCATCTCAAAAAAGATATAGTTGCACTGAAGAAAGTAAAGAGAAGGGCAACCAAAATGATAAAGGGGCATGGAACAACTCCCCTACGAGGAAAGACTAAAGAGGTTAGGGCTGTTCAGCTTGGAGAAGAGATGGCTGATAGAGGTTCTCAAAATCATGAAAAGACTTGAACTGTTAAATGTGAAACAGTTATTTACTCTTTCGGATAATACAAGGAGTAGGAGGCCACTTCATAATGTTAGCAAGAAGCACATTTAAAACAAATTGGAGAAAATAGTTTTTCTCTCAATGCACAATTAAGCTCTGGAATTCATTGCTAGAGGATGTGGTTAAGGCAGCTAGAGTAGCTGGGTTTAAAAAAGGTTTGAATAAGTTCCTGGAGGAGAAGTCCATAAACTGCTATTAATCAATAGGGAATAGCCACTGCTTGTTGCTGGCATTAATAGCATGGGATCTATTTAATGTTTGGGTACTTGCCAGGTACTTGTGACTTGGATTGGCCATTGTTGGAGACAGGATACTGGGCTTGATGGACCCTTGGTCTGACCCAATATGGCATGTCTTATTTTCTTATGTTCTTATGTAATATGCAACCTCAAGTCACATGTCTAACAGCACTACAGAAGTGCCACATGCCATGTGATTTCTAATCACTGTTCTCATGTTACTAGGCTAAACAGCTTTCTAGAAGACTTCTCCTTTGGCTGGTCCTGTTTTGGAGGCAGTTTCCAGACAGAGGGTCCTGCAGAGAGGATGATATTAGGGATTTGATCTGAATACTAAAACTCCCTCCAGACTCTTCCGGCATCCTGTGGCTCAACAGTGCATAGATCCTTGTGCTACCACAAGCTCCAGCCCTTCTCTCTCCTGAAACGCTCAGATTCCAATTCTAGAACTTTCTTTTGTTTTTATAATTAGAAATTTATTAGAAACCAAAATGTACAAATACACGTATAAAACACACTATACAGCTCATTTCAAGCTCAGCAAAACCTCCAATGCAGAGAGTTAGAACATCTAGCACTAAGACTCAGCAAAATTACAATAAGTATCATAATCCTATTGACAAGCTAACTCTTTGATATACCTGCTGGACAGGCACACTCTCCCCCATCCCTCAGTCTTCCCTTCTCCCTCCAGGTCATCAAGATCATGTCAGCAACAGCAACAGCATGTGCTGTGCAAATAGACTGCATAGTCTCTATACTCTACACTTGACCTCCTCTTCCCCCACGGCACATCGTTTCTGAAACTGGAAGTTGGGGGAGGATGAGGAGCAGCTGTGGCAAGAGAGTGTGTTCACTCTTTGTCTTTCTCCCCATGGCACACACTACTACTGCTGCCATTCTGGAGACCTCACAGAGGCTGCTGGAGTTCTGGGGCCTGGGTATCTACATTTGGAGGTTCTAAGGAAGATTTGGGAAGTGGGAGGGAAAGCAGGCAGCCCAGAAGTCTCCCAGAAAACATGGAAGACTTTGTCTGAACACCTCTGAGGAAGTGAGTCAAAATTTCATTATAGATTGCAGAAATGATGGGACTCAGCAGATCTGTACTGCAACAGATATACCTATCTATACATTATCAGGGTCAACCAAGCAAGGGAACATGTTCATGCAATGACCTTAAGGCAAAGATCAACACAGTTGAATGACTATTTCCTTTTGCTTTTCCCAAAAAAAGTATAATTTTTCTCCTTTTGGAATATTTTTAGTTTCATATAAGTACTCCATTTGAGTGTGTTTTATTACAGACCAAATCTGATTTGCAACAGAAGGCATACATGCCAACATTTGTAGAAACAGAGGTTAAACAACAAGTTGTAGATGTTAGTAAAAGAAAAAGGTAACAATACCTTTGTAACTAACTAGCATTAAAACCATCAAGGTAATGCGAGTTACCTGCCAGCTTTAATAGGGGTGTCACATCAAATTTTAATGCCCAATGTACTCGACTGATGATACACAGAAAAGAGCTGCATTACCATGAGCGGATTAAAGAAGGCGTGGCCATAGTAACACAGGCCGTGCTCTGCATATGACATTTCCTCATGCTAACTGGCCAGTTAGCTCAAGAAACTCTTACCCCATCCCCGCAAACAGAAATCATTCCTCGAGGTCCATGACCTCCTTTCCCTCATGGTAGCAACATTGATCATAAATTAGCTTTGGTATTTGGGTCAGAGTGTCTACAGTGCCATTTTGTATTCAAGGGGCTTTCTTTTCAATAAATGGAGGGGTCTGTGTAGGTGAGTAGGAGATCATGGGCTCAGCAACCCAATCACTGCTTGAGGCGTGGAGGTGGGGGAGATGAGGTGGGCCCAACGACTCAATTGCTCTTCAGGAAGTGGGGTCTGAAGGCCCAGAGTCCCAATCACATGGGGGAGGGAAGTGCTAATATTCTGGGGAACGGAGTTGCGGTGAGTGGTAGAGGTGTAGTTTATTTTCTTGTGTTGTGTCCCATGTTAAGTCTCATAGGTATTAATGCTTAATGAGACCATTAGCACAATATTTTATTGTATTTGGGTCATTGGCATGCACATTACATTACCGTGTGATAACACTAATGTGTGTTTTACATAAGCATTAGGTAATGCCTGTGTTAACATCTATTACCACACATTAAAAGAAATGCATTAACATGTGCTCTTTAGTACATAGACCCCTTGGTTAGTCCAATAAATAGATACCACCTACAACTTGGTTTGCAGACCTTCATTCTATATATGCAGGTGGACTAACATGGCAAGCACACCAATTTTTACTAACATTTGAAAACTCTCAAAAAGGAGGTCTGATAAAAGAGACAGATTTGCTTTGACCTGATAAAGAGCGTGCAGCACTAAAAGTTAGTGAAATCTATATGAAGGGGAGAATTTTCAAATAGCCCGGCATAATCATGATCTACGTCGGCAATTTTGACACATACTCCAGGGAAATTTTCGAGGAGAAATTACCCGCATTGTTTCTCCTTAAAAATGAGCACATGCAACGTACATGCGGTAAAAGCTGTGTATCACTGATTGTAAGCCAGGGCTGAGGAGGGCTGGGTCAGCAATGGCCCCGGAGATGCAGAACCACTTTAGATCTCAGCCAGCCTTCTGACTGCAGAGAAAGAACCCGAATGCGTTTGTATTGCCAGATCTGGCTGAAATAGCAAAGAAAGCTGACCTAATGGATTCTCTCTTCTTCTTTTGTAGACGGATAAAAAGGAAATGCGAATGAATTATCTAAAGTCAGACCGCTTCAAGGTTTGTCAGATTTTTGTCTGCCCTTCATCATTTTCAAGAACTGATTCCCTGTAATTAGAGCTTCTTTATTGTGTCTGGGTTAAATAAATTAGTGTGGAAAATATTTGGTTCATTTGCCTGCACATTTAGCATCATTTCTTATAGCATAAACTGTATTTTACTGGTGCTTTAATTTAAAGGCCAAATTTAGGTTTTGGGCAAAAATAGTGCAATCTGTTGCTCAAAAACTTCATTTTCTAAAACTTCTGAAAAGAAAATAATTTCCCAGCAAAACTGTGCAAGAAAAATGTTCCGCAGAAGGCTTTGTAGAACTTGGACTCGACCACCCCAACTCACCCTTGCTAATTAACAGCAATCTCAGAGTGACCACAACTCAAACGTTCCCAGCCAAGATCACAACTCTGGGGGACTGTACAAAGCAAGGCAAAGAGATGCCACAGTGTAAGTTCCTTGCTGCATTTATCATATAGATATCGGAGACTTGATATATTTTGAAAGCCTTCGTATAAGTTTAAACATGTCTAGGATGTTTTGTGTTGAATTAATCAGACAAACTGTGTCATGAAAAATGATCTAGTAGTACCAGTCTTGGCCATGTTGGTTCTCCATGGTCCCCTCTGTGGTGAGACAGAGCAGGAGGCACTAGCAGGCAACAGCTATTAGGTTACTGGCTGGCTTGAGGGGCAGATATACCAAACATTTCCCCATAAACACAAAATGGGAAAATCTCTTTAGTACATCTGGCCATGTGTGAGTAGTTCTAACTAGGCAGAAGTAGAAGAAACAGGCCTAAGAGAGGTTCCTGAGTGCAGGCCCAGCATGAGTGGGTGTGCAACACACCCGGGGAGGGGGGGGGCGGCGGCAACAGAAGAGACCACAGGGCCACCAGTGGAGCCAAACCTGCCAGCGACTGAAGAGGAAGAGAAGCTGCAGGCAAAGTTCAATCCGCCGGCGGCTGAAGAGGAAATACTGTGCCATCACAGTGTTCTCTGAAATATACCGCACGTGCACCCATGCACAACTTTTCCCGCTTTAGCGCCAACTACCCCCGCAGGGCCGATGAGAAGAGGAGCCCGCAGGGCCATGGCGGAGCTCATCCCACCACAGCCCAAAGAGAAGAGGAGCCCCTCGGGGCCATAGTGGAGCTCATCCCACTAGGCCCGAAGAGAAGAGGAGCCCAAGGGCCGTGATGGAGCTCATTCTACCAGAACGAAGAGAACAGGAGGCCATGTATGTTTGTGTCTAAGTCTATGTGACAGCTTATGTAGGTATATATGTCTGTTTGTGAGCCTGTGTGTGTCTGTGTTAAAGCTTGTGTGTGTGTTTGGCTGTGTGATGGCCTGTAATCATGTGTGTGTCTCTGTGAAAGCTTGTGTGTGTGTGGCTGTGTGACAGCCTGTATACATGTGTTTGACTGTATCAGAGCTTGTGTGTCACCATGCTTGTGTGTGTGTCTGTGAGTGCCTGTGTGCATGTGTGTGTCTGTGTGACAGCCTGCATGTGTGTGTGTGTGCCTTTGAGAGCCTATGTATCGTATATAGGCAATCATAGGCAGGGGCACACACATACATTATGTATCTATGAAGGAGAGAGGAAGTATGTGTGAGAGCATAGGCATGTATTTAGACAGGAAGTAGGTTAGAGAATCAATGTGTTATTGTGTGTGTGAGAGAGAGAGAAGAAAAGGTTTGTACGTCTTTATCTCCCTAAATCCACAAAAATCTCAGGGTGACTGGAAATCAAAAGATCCTAGATATGGAAAACAGGAGATTTTTTAATCCTTATTAATTTCAATTATTGGGTGTAATTTGATGCTTTTGCTGTTTTGAAATATTTTATAGTTTTTTGGGAAATATTGGAACATTTTTTAATTATTGGATTTTTTTAAATATTGTATTTGGGAAATTTTGGATATTTTATTCATTAACTTGTTTGAAATACTTATTCTTTTTATGAATATGATTTTACTATCATTATGTTTTATATTTCTTGATTTTATTATTTAATGTTTTATGAAGAATGGTACTGTCTCTGTTGTTCTATTGTTGCACTGCATACAGAGGCTGGCTTGTTGTGGGTTCCAGTCCAGTTCTTCTCAGCACCTTTCTGTTTATACTTTCTGATCTCTTTATTCTGTATTTAGTGAGGGTCTCTCTGTGTTCTGCATATGTGACCGAAGTGAGCTATTTTGCTGGCATGTAGTTTCTGTGTGGGGATCTATAGCAGCCTGGCTTGTTCTGTTTTCCTAATAGGAGATGTATTGGTGTTCTAGGGCCTGATGTAATATTTGCAGTGTTGCCTTTTCATAGATAAAGTTGCTACTATTTGAGTGCTTGTAGTTAGGATTGTTTTGGTATGGGAAGTTTATTATATTGTAATGGTAATTACGTTTATTTAATGGTTTCTGAGGTGCCATTATAAATTATATAGGAGATCCAAGTGTCCTTTTTGCAGAATTTTCTGGTTGGCACCATAGTGGTGCTTGTAAATATAATATTTATATTAACCGAAACTGTATATATATGATGTTTATTAGACCACTGTAATTACAGAAACACCATGTTCATGAGCTGAAAACAGTTTGTACTATGTAGTCTATAAATTTAGTGTGGACATCTCATAAACTGCGTGGGCTTCTATTTGGATACCTCACGCTAACGTTGTGCAGCGTTTAGATGCTGCTAACACTTCAATTAGGTTATTTTTGACTGTATAACCAATTTATAATCATCGGTGACCACACTCATTAATGTACATTTTTTGAAAACTTTTTTTTGAGAAGAAATTTTGTTTGGAAACCGGACACTTATCTTAGCATTGCTTGGACAGCATTTGACAACACCGACCTGACCCGGTTCGTGTTTCATGGGCTTCGTCAGGGGTGGAAAACTTGTGCGGTGTCTATAATATAAAAAACAAAGAGTTGTACTTACTTATCTTTTTGGTTGTATTAAAAACAGTCCAAGACGCTGTACAAGATAGCATACATTCTTTGTGTCTGTTTCTCTGCATGCACTGCTACTCGGTTTCAGCTTTGACTAACAGGGACCCGCCATTACTATTGACTGTCTTTTTAAGCTAAACAGGAAGTTCGGGATTGGCCAATCAGATTTGGGGGAGGTGGCTACAACGCCTAATCAGAATTTAAACCAATGATGACCATTCGTCGCTGTCATTTAACCCATCTGGAGCTTCAGACGCGAGGGTGAAAATCCACCACTGCTCACGATAATTGAGCTGACAACTGAGATCACCACCGTGATCACTCTTGTGCACTTGTTCCAATATTGTCCATTTAAGTTGTTCAAAGGTATGGTGAGTCTGAAGGCAATGATTCACTATTGGAGCTTCAACGTTACCAGTGTTTATGCGACTTCTGTGTTCACTCAGGCGAGTTTTAATCGCTCTGCTTGTACGGCCAACATATAAAAGTGGGCACGGACATACAATTAAATAAACAACTTGGGTGGATTCACATGTAGTGATGTTGTTCTTTCTATACATTCGTCCTGTAATTGGATGACACCATTCATTACCTTCAATAGTGGTAATGCACATGTCACACTTTCCACATTGCCTATGTATGCCGTTAAACTGAACTGGGTTAATCGTTTGCTGGACCCCCATTAATCTCCTATCAGAGAAGTAAAAATATTCGGGATCACATAGTGCGGGCATCTCTTTTGCCGATTAACCAAGTTCAGTGTCATCCAATTACAGGACGAATGTATAGAAAGAACAACATGTGAATCCACCCAAGTTGTTTATTTAATTGTATGTCCGTGCCCACTTTTATATGTTGGCCGTACAAGCAGAGTGATTAAAACTCGCCTGCATGAACACAGAAGTCGCATAAACAATGGTAACATTGAAGCTCCAATAGTGAATCATTGCCTTCAGACTCACAATACCTTTAAACAACTTAAATGGACAATATTGGAAGAAGTGCACAAGAGTGATCGTGGTGGTGATCTCAGTTGTCAGCTCAATTATCGCGAGCAGTGGTGGATTTTCACCCTCGCGTCTGAAGCTCCAGATGGGTTAAATGACAGTGACGAATGGTCATCATTGGTTTAAATTCTGATTAGGAGTTGTAGCCACCTTCCCCAAATCTGATTGGCCAATCCCGAACTTCCTGTTTAGCTTAAAAAGACAGTCAATAGTAATGGCGGGTCCCTGCTAGTCAAAGCTGAAACCAAGTAGCAGTGCATGCAGAGAGACAGACACAAAGAACGTATGCTATCTTGTACAGCGTCTTGGACCGTTTTTAATACAACCAAAAAGATAAGTACAACTCTTTGTTTTTTATATTATAGACACTGCACAAGTTTTCCACCCCTGACGAAGCCCACGAAACACGAACCGGGTCGGGTCGGTGTTGTCAAATGCTGTCCAAGCAATGCTAAGATAAGTGTCCGGTTTCCAAACAAAATTTCTTCTCAAAAAAAAGTTTTCAAAAAAATGTACATTAATGAGTGTGGTCACTGATGATTATAAATTGGTTATACAGTCAAAAATAACCTAATTGAAGTGTTAGCAGCATCTAAACGCTGCACAACATTAGCGTGAGGTATCCAAATAGAAGCCCACGCAGTTTATGAGGTGTCCACACTAAATTTATAGACTACATAGTACAAACTGTTTTCAGCTCATGAATATAGTGTTTCTGTAAATATAATATGCCTGTTGTAAGAGATATTTTTCCTCAGAAGAGCGTTCTTGTGAATGTTCGTTTTCATGTAAAATTTGTTATAAGTGCATAATTAAAGTTTGTGTGGGGGGTGGTGTGTGCAAGGCTATAAGGTTTCCCTAGGGTATGTAATACCCTTCCCTTACCATGGGTAAGGGAAGGGTATTACATACCCTGGGGAGGAGTGGATGGGTGTCAGCTTTTAAAAATATAGATTTCTGGAGGGAGCTGGGCTTTATTTGACGGGCCTGGGAGAGAGACTGAATGAATCATGGAGAGGTGGGGGCAGCACAGTAATTGCTCTCACAGGACAGCAACAAAGCTAACACCGGCCCTGCCTGAGTAGAAAAGATTGCTCTGGTGATTTTCATTTTTAAATCTTGTTTTGGTTTGCACAGAGCTCCAACTGCTTGGTCCCCGCATATTGTAGGCACTTGCCTGGTTACTTTTCAGGTGCTCAGCTCTCCTAAGTTATTATTCACTACTTGGAAAGAGCCTTCTTGGTCCTCATTGCATTTTTATTTGTAGTCCATATTGCCTATTTCTTCATGCCATCAGACATTTAGGTATCTCATCCCTTCAGATGAATGAACTTTCATATATGTTACCTGATTTTATTTGTTTAAATAACTTATTTCAGATGGATTTGATCTCGCTTCTTCCTCTGGATTTCCTTTACTTTAAGTTTGGTGTGAAATCGCTATTGCGTTTCCCACGCCTGTTGAAGGTAAGCATATGTAGCTCCTTCCTGTCCTATGTCCTGGTTACAGAGGTGATAGGCGTATGAGTCCCATGTATGGGGTCATGCAGATAGTGAACTGAAATCTCAGCAGAAGGAAACCCAGGATAACAATCTCACTCATTGGGTTGGGGTTTCCCAATTACTTGCATTTATCTGGGGTAGAAGGTATAAATCCAGTAGTTAATGGAGAAACTATTTACTGAATAAGAAAAGTAATTATGTGTAATGCGCTGAACAAAATCTTCTCTGCAGCCTGCCTTTTCCCTGTCTTCTTGACTTTAAAAGCCGTGTGCATTAGCAGCACGAATTCTGAAGAAAAGGAGGAATCCGACGAGGAATACGCAGCCCCCTCAGGGCTATTCTCGACTATTGGAGAGGATGGACCTGTGGGAGCACCGCCCCCCTCCCCCCCCCCCCCCCCCGAAGGCATTTGCTGTGGAGATAGCAAAGGAGTAAAATCCCCTCCCCCACTGCGATCTGTGCGACTGCCTGCAGGGATCCCAAAATGGCCGTCGCTCCCACGCTTATCAGGAGCGGCTCATCTGACCCTGCACAACTTGTCCAGGTCCTTAGCCGCCTTGTGAGCAGGGAGCACAGAGGCCTTTGTGCGAGAGACGACCACGCGACGAGCCACACGCGTGGCAGGAGGAGCCCCGGGGCATGGTCAGGCTGGCGAAAACCAAAGGGAACCGACGCGGCGAAAGACTAAGAAAAACAGCGGCGCAGCTTGGCAGGGGACCAAGGGAAAGTACAGGAGAACCGGCGCGGGAAAGAGTAGAAAATTTCGGGGTTTTTTTGTTTTTTTTTGTAAAATTAAAGCAAACCTGCCCAATCGCTGACCTTGGTTCTGGACAGTAGGTGCTCCTGCTCCCACTGAAGTGAATGAGCCGGGCTCCCCACTATCACCCCAGTGCTGCTTATCAACGTGACAGGGCCCTCGACCCTTCTGAACAGCTGCCTCGACCAGGGAGGATGGTCCCCTCAGGAGACTGACAGGCCTTCACAACGATTTTCCTTCTCCTTCCCTCTGTCAAAAACTGTTTTTGTTTTTTTTTTTTAAACAAAGAAAGGAACACAAACCCCTAAATTGTTAACTAATCCTGACTTTCTAAGGTCTATTAATCCTTTGGTTTTTTTTTAATCAGAAGAGACTGTGGGTTTTGCACCTCCGCCATCTGCTGGAGACAGAGTAAGACTGAGGGACTGTGGGTGGCACCTTGGTATATATGGCAGTGTTGTTTTGAAAAACGTCTCTGTCTCCATCTGCTGGAGGGGAGGCAAAACCCAGGTGTCTGGACTGATCCGGGTACGTACAGGGAAGGGCTTTTTTAGTCATGGAGTGGTGAAATTAGGGAGCATTTTGCCAATAGAGGCACTCATTACTACAACCCGGTACAACTTCATTATTAAAGTGGACAAGTTGTAAAGGAAAAAGAGGTCTAGGGTAGGATGATGTTACATTTTTGGGACAAATGCTGGTTCAGAAAATTTTAGCTGATCACTATATTTGGGGACTGGTTTCTTTTTTTTCACTGCCACAGAACTCACTCCAGATGTTTAATGATGTTTTTGACACTTCCCTTGTATTAACATGTAGTCAGAGCTGTTAAAGCAGGGGTGGCCACATCCGGTCCTTAAGAGCCACAAACAAGCCTAGTTTTCAGGATATCCACAATAAATATGCATGAGATAAATATGCATACCATGGAGGCAACGTATGCAAATCTATCTCATGCATGTTCACTGTTGATATCCTGAAAACCTGGCCTGTTTGCGGTTCTCAAGGACTGGGGTTGGCCCCCCCCCCTGTGTTAAAGTATTGCAAGAAAGCTGAACTGGATGGATTTCAGGTCTTTCAATCTATCTGTCGGGCCAATTCAGTATGGTGTGCTCGGCTGAGCGCACATTTAGCCCCCGTTTGGTTGCGCATTTTTGATGCGCTATTTTTACCCCTTATACAGTAAGGGGTAATAGCGCGTGGAAAATGCGCGGCCAACCCCCCTGAAACTAATAGCGCCCGCAACATGCAAATGCATGTTAATGAGCCTATTCATTATTCCCGCGCGATATAGAAAGTAAAATTTGCAGCGAAGCCGCACATTTTACTTTCAGAAATTAATGCCTGCCCAAAGGAAGACGTTAATTTCAGCCGGCACAGGGAAAGTGTACAGAAAAGTAGAAAAAAATGCTTTTCTGTACACCCTTTGACTTAATATCATAGCGATATTAAGTCGGAGGCCCCAAAAATAAAAAAAAATTAAAAATCTGCCCGCGGCCCGCGGGTTGGAAGACGGACGCTCAATTTTGCCTGCGTCGGTTTTCCAAACCGGTGGCTGTCAGCAGGGTTCGATAACCGATGCCAGTAAAATTAAGCGTTGGCTGTCAAACCTGCTGACAGCCGCCGCTTCTGTCAGTAAAGCGGTGCTAGGGACGCACTAGTGTCCCTAGTGCCTCCTTTTTACCATAGGCCCTAATTTGCATACCTTTGCTTCCTGAATTGTGCACCCAGGAGAGTGGCCTGGGCGCTCGTCAGGAGAGCTGGCGCTCGCCCACTCTCCCGCGTTGTTTACTGTATCGACCCTTATGTAACTGTACGTAATCTATTCTGCCTGCATGAACATCGAGGGACCAATAATCAAAACATTTGACTTGGGTACATGTGTGTGTGGTAAAAGTATGTGTGTGCTGCTCATAGTGCGTGTACTTTTAGCCATGTTAAAGAAAAGGGACGTGGCTAGGTCATGAGGAGGAAACACACGCTTGGCACAAGCATTTTCAAATCACTGCATGTACTTTCCGGTGCATCCTTGGTGCCTGAGTGGAATTTTAACAGGAAAACCCCACAAGGAGTTTCCCTTGGAAAATTAGCTTGTGATTAGACCTGTGGAACTGCAAGGCCTGCATGGTGTCTCGGGGAGGATAATTTTCTAACTGTGTGTGGTGGGAAAAGATCTGCACATATGTTTTACATGCGGACTTTTACCCCAAATTTTCAAAACAAACTTATGGGCACATGTTCACTGGGAAAATGTGTGCATGAGTCCTCTGGTGTGTGTAGAAACTCACCCCACAAAGTTGCACCTGCTCTATCAAGGATATAACTTGTGCAGGTGAAGTGCCATGCGCACTTTCTAGCATGCAGAAGTATGCGTGTAAGTCCTAGCTCCGCCTCCTGGAATGCCTTCCCCCAGTTTGCATAAAAGCGCACACAGAGTTGGGATACACAGATACTTTTACGCAAATTGAACCCCGCCTATTTTGGTATAGCCATTTCCGCACATGAAACCAGGCTTTGGAAATTCAGTCCTTAAACAGAGGCGTCCTGTGCATATTACAGAACTGACGCAGGGTTGCCTGGGCGGGAGAATGATTGCTGGTCTAGCGGCAACCGCTGCTCGCACAGGCGCCATACTGAGGAATTCTGTCTCGTCAAAGATGAACCAGAAGGCCGGGTGTCCTGGGAGGATGGGGAAGAATGTGAGAAACACAAAAAAAAGGTGAAAAGCTTCCGTCCCGAGTATAATATAGAATGCGTTCTTCAGAAAACAGAACCTTTTATTTCAGTTCATTAGAGGGGAAGACAGGTTACAGTAAAAAGTTCTGAAGAAAGGGCTAAGAGTTTGAAAGGGAGCGATAAAACTCTGAAGAAAAGATTTGTGACTTGGTATGACGGGCGGGGTCCAGAAAACGGATTTTAAAAAGTGTTAGGAACTCAATAGCCAGTGACTGGGAATGAAGACCTGCAGGATGGGAAGGAAGGGAGGAAAAATTTAATTCCACGTCACAGTGTGGAGTCTCTCTTACTGGTGAGTGCTGAAATTGTTTGAACTGTAGCTTATTAAAGCCTTCGGTATTACTGATTCACTGATTTGTCTCTCTGTCTTTCTTGATAGTACATGGCCTTCTTTGAGTTCAATAACCGCCTGGAAGCCATTCTCAGTAAGGCTTACATTTACAGGTGAGACTGCTCAGCAGCAAACCCCTGCAGACACATATTAACTTCTTGTTTTTTTCCTGTGCGCATTACTGAGGCAATCTATTTCCACTAAGCCACTCGGTAACAAGGTGTGCAGATTATTTTGTACCCCTCATCTACTAACGTCAGTGAATTTTCAAAGAGAAACTCGATAATTTTGGAAAATTCGCTAAAGCATATGCTGGTACCGTATAGTTTGCACCTCCTATATCTGTGGCTGGGGTACATAGGGCAAAACTGTGGGCATATTGGAAAATTCAGTATACCTGCATGGTTTCCTTTCCCAACCTAGACATGACCCCAGGAACACCTTTGTTTTGTACAGGTAAAAGTGCTTGCATTGGGAAATATCGTGCCCATTTTGTACTCATTAACAGGCTGATGCAGAAAGATGTGTTCAGCCGAATGCAGTTGTACCTGCACTTGAATGCATATTTTGTGAACGTAAATCTTACTGCCGATGTAGCAAGGAGTTTTACACTCACAAAATGTGCATTAAAAAATGTGAATATTGCTTAGCACCCTCGCATGGAAATTCCGTGCTAATGAGGGCATTAAGTATTCCTTCCCGATGCAGAGAGGGGCGCTGGCTGAACTCACATTTTCTTAACACTGGAAACGTTACTCCTGGTCAGAGGTGGAATAAAGTTTCCAGCGCACATGGGTACATCGGGACAACAAGCACATTGTCTTGGATGCAAACTGGATGACAGCAGCTGAGACGCCACCCAATTTGCAGCAGTGAATTCACTCACCAGATTGTTGAGCAACTGCTCCCAAAATGAAATTATATTTAACAAGGTGGTGCAAGTATGACAGGAAGTGGTTTAAATGCTCAGTTCTTCTGCCTGCCCACCCTCTGCCCAGGTTTAAAAAATGTGTTCAGTCTATTCTGAATTAATATTTTGCTGTCTGTGCCCTTTTTTAAACTCCTGATGCATTAGCTTACTGCATCGGGAATTTAACAAAATTTAGTCTGGGGGGGGGGCGCTCTAACGACATCAACCAAGTTGGCTGCCTAACTTCAGAGCTCCTCTCCCCTGCTTTTTATATCCTTCACTTTACGGTGCTAATTCCATTATTATTGGGCATTCTCTGTACTATTATGTGGCTCAAGTGTTTACGATGGCAACCAAGCGGAAAACAACCGGCCTTAAGCAATTTTCATTCAGTAAAAATGCAATGACTCTCCTTGGGGAGGATGGTGAGGTGACCGTGCAGGCCGTTGACGGCACAGGCTGAAAAGATGCTGAGGACCCGACGATCAGCCCAAAGACAACTGCAAGCCCTACCAACTTACCCTCCCAAGACGAGCTTCGCGGCTGGTTTCTTGAATTGAGAACGGATATGAAGCAGCACAAGGCTGAACTGCTTGCTTCCATTTCAGAAGTCTGTGAGAATCTCATGGCCCTGGGGTCCAGAGTCGATGAACTAGATCTGCGGGTTGAGAGTCACAGCGCTGCACTCACAAATATGACGGCGCAACAGAAATCTATACAAGCGGAGTGCGCCTCTCTCGCCAACAAACTAGAAGACCTAGAAGGTATATCATGGCACTGCAACTTGAGAATAAGGGGAGTCCCGGAAACCGCTGACTACACAGATGTTCATGCCATGTCGCAGAAAATCTGCATCTTCATTCTCTCCGTGCAGGCTGATGGCGCCCTTGAAAGCAACTCTGCCACACCGCCTATCAAGATCGAGAGGGCCCATAGAGCTTTGGGCCCTCGTCTTAGGAACTGACCTAGAGATCTTATTTTTTGCCTTTTTAGCTTTGTGCAGAAATCTCAAATTTTTGAGGAAGCGAGAAACCAGAGAGAATGGCTGTGGGAGGGGCATTCCCTCGCAACTTTAACGATCTGGCCCCGTCGTCCCTGCGCAAGAGGTTTGAAATTCGTGAAGTGACAGCTTCCCTGCGGTCTACAGGTATCCGGTACCACTGGAACTTTCCTTTTAGCCTGCAATTTATGCTTAAAGGAACCTCCTTCTGAGTTAAATCTGCACCGGAGGCTGCGGAGGCCTTTCAAAAAGTGAACTTGCCTATCACCTTCACCCTGCCCAAGATGGCGCTGGCCACATTGAAAGCAGATCTGCAACCCCGATGGTATTGAGCAGGGAAAGTGAGGGCACTCTGAAGATTCACACTCTGCCTTGTCAGATCAAGGCTGAAGGACTTTTGTTGTCTCCGGATAACTGATGTTCTGCGTATTGTTTGCTGCAGGCATACCTCCGCTTTGACAGACCTTTAGCGCTGGTTTATTTTCCTTGTCACTCTGTATTCTCAGTGAAGGTTATTCACTTATTTTTACATTTATTGTGCAGGGGATATCGGCCGGGAGCTGTTGATGGTTTGATGTTTCTCTCCCTTAAGGGTAGTGAGATTCGCCAGAATGGATGGGTGAATCAGTTTGGGGATTCTGGGATAGTTAGGGGGAAATGTCATTTGTCCTACCTTACTTATATACAGAATTGGTATGGTGCTTTTCGTTCCTTATGCTCTCTGAATATTCTTAAAAAGTTATTTTTCTTGTCTCTACACACTTTTCTATGGCGACCAAGATAAGACCCTTTACATTCAAAGAAATTAACACCCACCAGAAGAGATACTTATTATCTCAAGAGTTAAAATCTCAAAAAGACTTTCTAGTCCTACTCCAGGAAACACATCTTTGAAAGAGGCATGAACATCTAGTGAATCTCCCTGACTGTCTTCTTAGAATTATGGCTGCTAGCTCCAAAGGTGCTAGGTACTGGGGTGGGTATTTTGATTTCTGCCCATTTTGCTCATGAGATATTATCCCAAATTGCAGATCCTCTAGGCCGCTATTGTCTGGTGAAACTACGGGAGTGGATAGAAGTATTCACAATAGTAAGTGTTTATGCTCCCAGTATTGCTCAAAGATCTTTTTTACATTCTCTAGATAAACTCTTGCTGGACAATTCTGAGGGATCACTATTGTTAGGTGGGGATTTTAATCTCACCAGAAATTCTACATTAGATAACTCCCATCACATAAGTACCCCTTCTTCCTTACAGGGGAGTAGACAACAACTGTCTGTCCTCATGTTTCAGTGGGGACTAGCTGATATCTGGAGGCAATGTCACCCTACCTCACGAATGTACACTTTTTACTCTTCTCCTCATAGATTATACTCTCGTCTCGGTTATTTCCTCTCTGATACAATTTTGCAAAATTGGGTGGGGGTGGGAATTGGGAACATCACCTGGTCCGACCATTTCCCCATGTGGCTCGAAGTTAAATTTCAGGATGCAGATAGGGGTATTAGCTTCTGGCGCCTAAATGCTCAAGGATGATTCTTTTTCTAGGTTTTTTGGGGGAACATCTCCAGTCTTACTTTCCAGCTAATTCTTCTACCCCCATCTCTAAAGGTGTGATCTGGGACTGCAAGGGGTATTCTCATTTCCCAAGTGACCTTTTGCAAGAAAGATAGAGAGAAGTCCCGTATAGCATTAATTGATAAAATATCTCAAGTTTCTTATCTACATATGAAGTCTCAATCTAAGTCGGTCCTCAAGCACCTCTCTTTAGCCAGAACTGCTTTAAAATCCCTCAACGATGAATGATTATCTCATCAACTTAATTTAGCTAAACAAGCTTATTATGAAGGGGGTATTAAGGCTGAGAGTTATTTAGCTAGAAGGCTAAAAGCCCTTTCCTAGCGTGTAGCAGATGGACTCAGGGCCAATGGGTATAATGTACTCCTGATAGCAGTTGGAGACGGATCAGATTTCAATCTGACATCAGCCCTAGTACATATACCCCTGCAGGAAGTACAGCTTTTCGGTATTTTCTGTCTCCATAGCAGTCAGGGACTCTATGCACGCTCGCACAGCGTTAGAGTAATTTTACCAAAGAAAACCAAAATAAGAAGAAATCTTACTTCTACAGACGAGCCCCGCTGTTCTGCGGTGACACCCAGTGGGTCCCTCCCCCAGTTGAGAATTCTCGAGGTGATTTCCGCGATCCCTTGGAGGTAAGCCTCGGTCCGGCGGCCAACCCTCGGCGGGGACCTAGCCCCCGACACCGGGTGAGGCTGAGAGGCAGCGGGTGCAACTTCAAGCGCGGCGGTGAAGGTATTTTCTCTCTCCCCCCGCAGCCGGAGACCGCCCGGAACAAGACCGGGAAGCGTCGAGACAAGGTAAGGTAGAAATCTATTTAAAAGTCTCCGGTCTCCGAAGCTCGAGGAGTCGCACAGGTCGCCAGTCGGGACCAATGCCACCAGGTTGATCTGCCCTAGCAGGGCTAGACCCCAGTCAGATCCGAGGGTCCTCCCACGTGGAGACCCTCCGAGGTGGTCGCCATATTGTCCTCGTGGTCGCCGTCACCATTTTGATCTGTTCGCCGCTCTGTCTGCCGTTCCGATCCGTGCGCACAGAGGCGAGCCGTGCACACAAATACCTTGTGTGCACAACGTCGCGCGCCCAAGTACCGTGCGCACAAGCGACGTGCATAGCCATGCGCTCACTGTGCCAGGCGCATAACTTCGATCTGTGCGCACAACAGTTGCACATCTCCCTGAGAGTGCACCAAACCTACGCGCACAACTTCGACGCACAGGAGCGCACAACTGTATGTTTCGCGCACAAGCCATGGCACCACCGGAAAATAAACTCAAGGCTCAGGGCCTTTGCCCAGCATACCACATTAGGGCTGCACAGCATGAGGAGGCCACAGCCCTGTGTATACAGTGTGAAGAGGCCCTAGGGGATCCAACTCATGGCCCCCCCCCAGCCGGTACCGGGTTCCAGCTTCTCAGACAGTACACCGGTCCTAGCATTGCACAGCGGAACTCCCCCTCAAATGGGGCTCCCCAGGGACACGGCGCCCCTTAGTCTAGACCAAGCATCTATCTTCTGGGTGGAGTTCTTCAAAGGTCTGCATACCTTCGTCCACATGCAACCGGGGCCTCCTATAATACGGCCACAAGCTCCACCAGAGGACCTCAACATCCCGGGACCCTCCATGCCCAGGGAAGTGATCCCACCATCTAGAAGCCCCACCTTCGGGAACAAGGACAACTCGGATGAGGAGTTAGAACCCCTGGAGGAAGGAAAACTCCCTCCGGGGACAGAGCCCCACCAAACCATGAGATGATTCTTCACCAAGGACGAGCTTCCAGACCTGGTCACACACAGCTTAAAAGAGCTTGCTATCCCGGGCACAAGTGCCTCAGGGGAACCTAAGATGAACCCCCTATTAGAGGGACTCCATCAGACCTCCTGTCATTTCCCACTATTACAAGCCGTCCAGCAACTAATCGACTTGGAATGGGATGCCCCAGAAACTACGTTCAAAGGGGGGCGTGCTCTGGCAGCCATGTACCCTCTGGACCCAGCTGCCAAAGATCTCCTGGCATGTCCGAAATGGCTGCCATGGTCTGTGCGGTCTCGAAGCGCACTACTATTCTGGTGGAGGGAGGAGCAGCACTCAAGGATGCTCAAGACAGACATCTGGAATCTATCGTCAAACAATCCTTTGATGTTTCCACTATGTCTTTACAGATCGCGGCCTGCTGTGCCGTGGTGACACAGACCAGGAGCAACACTCCTGGGGAGTGTTGCAGTATCATTCCTCACGGATACCGCTTCTGATCTGGTGCGCACCGCAGCTAGAGGAGTGTCATTCGCCATAGCAGCCAGAAGACAACTCTGGCTCTGAAAATGTTCGGCCGACGCATCCTCCAAAACGAGACACACAAGGATGCCTTTCAAGGGAACACTCCTGTTCGGAAGCGAACTAGAGAAACTAGCCAACAAATGGGGCGAGTCCCCACTGCCGTGACCTCCGGAGGACAGGAATAAGAGAAACCAGCGATCCTTCCCCCGAACTTCCCAGGGCAGAGGATCACAGTGCTTCAACTCATATAGAAGCACATATCAAGTGGCCCGCCCCACAGGCCGAAGTCAGTCCTTTCGGAACAAGCATAACAAAAGGGGAGCCAGTCGGGCCCAGGCCCCAACCGCACCCCACAATGAAAATCAGCCGACCCATCCAAAGGAAGAAGCCATAGGGGGCAGACTTGCCCTATTCTACCAAAGATGGGTCGAGATAACTTCGGACAAGTTGGTCCTATCCATCATTCGAGAGGGATATTACCTGGATTTCCACCACCTCCCTCCGGACAAGTTTGTGGAATCCCCCTGCCATGATCCTTCCTAAAGGATGGCAGTGGAAGCTACACTGACCAGATTGCTAGCCTTAGAGGCTATAACACTGGTACCTCCACAGGAAATAAATACTGGACATTATTCCATCTATTTTATAGTCCCCAAGAAAGAAAGAATGTTCAGGCCCATCCTGGACCTCAAGGCGGTCAACCGTCACCTGAAGATTCTTCGCTTCCGCATGGAAACCCTACGCTCAGTAATAAGGGTGATACAATCGGGAGAGTTCCTTATATCCCTGGATCTGTTGGAGGCCTACCTACACATTCGATCCATCAAGAGCATCAGCGCTTTCTACGCTTCTTGATCCTGAACCGTCACTATGAGAAGTATGCCTGAACAGAAAACCAACATGGAGAAGGAAATCCCCAGAAGCCTCTGCGTGTCTTTGGCCTGCCTGGGCTGAATGGACTCTGAGTGACTTTCTGAGCATGATGTGCAGAATGTCCCTGGATATCTACAAAAGCAGGCAAGCTGGCACCAGACAGGTGATGTCTATTCATACAGTCACAAAAGAAGAAACCACAGGGGAGCTTCAGGCACTATCCTCAGGAGTTTGTAATCAACATAGCTACAGACAGTGTTGATTGCCTTGACCAGTAAGAGTTTAACTGAACAAAGAAAGTCATGGGAAATGGGCTACACATCCTGGGAAGCCAATCAGGGTTAGTTAGGGTTAATCTTATCATGCAGTTGACATGACAACCTATGTAAATGATCCTTTGGGCAGTCATGCAAATCTCTAGAACCTTCTATCCTTTTCCTGTATTTGAATGCTATCTATAAAACAAGGGTCACTTCCTGTATCCAGGGAGATGCTGGTCAGTTTGTAAGACTAAGGGCACCCAGTATCCAGCATCTCCCGAGAACACTTATATTGATTAATAAAAATACATTATACTTTTACTGAGTCTAAGTGTTCTTGTGTCCCTGGCCATAAGCATAGAGTAAGCTTTACAACTACCAGTTTCTGGCACTACCATTCGGGTTAGCCACTGCACTCCGTACGTGCACCAAGATCATAGTGGTGGTGGCACAGATTGCCTGATCAGGGAGAAATCCCTAGAGGAAAGCCACCAGGCAACCAACAGAATCAAAACTGTACTGGAGAGCCTCGGGTGGGTGGTCAACACAAACAAGAGCTGTCTACAGCCCTTCCAATCTCTAGAATACTTGGGAGTCAGGTTCGACCCCAAACAAGACACCAAACAAGACAACGTCATCCTGACACCGACAAGGAGATCAAACTGATGACCCAGTTACGAACCCTGTTGAGTGAACTTCGCCCCACAGCATGGGACTACCTACAAGTCCTCGGCCTCATGGCATCCACACTGGAAGTAGTGCCATGGGCAAGAGCTCACATGAGACCCCTACAGTGCTCACTACTATCACGATGGAATCCACTGTCCCAGAACTACACCATACATCTTCAGTTCCCGGACCCAATTACGATGGTGGCTACAAGAAGGCCATCTGAGCCAGGGAACAAGACTATCCTCAGCAACCTGGATCCTGCTCATCACAGATGCCAGCCTACGAGGATGGGGAGCACACTGCCAGGAGCTAACTGCCCAAGGGCAATGGAACAAAGAAGAGTCGGGATGGAACATCAATCGCCTAGAAGCCCGGGCAGTCAGACTAGCCTGCCTACAGTTTGGTCACAGACTCTGAGACAAAGCAGTCAGAATAATGTCGGACAATGCCACAACAGTGGCCTACATCAACCGTCAGGGAGGAACCAGAAGCCAACAGGTGCTTCTGGAAATAGACCCCCTAATGTCATCGGCGGAAGCGAATCTTCAAGAGATCTTGGCCATCCACATTGCTGGGAAAGATAATGTCGCTGCAGATTACCTCAGCAGAGAAAGTCTAGACCCAGGAGAATGGAGGCTGTCGACCACAGCATTCCAATTGATAGTAAACCGTTGGGGAACACCAACCATGGACCTCCTGGCAAACCGGTCCAACACCCAAGTGCCCAGTTTCTTCAGCCACAGGCGGGAAGCCCAGTCCCAGGGAATTGATACCCTGGTACAGACCTGGCCACAGGAGACTCTGCTATATGCCTTCCCGCCATGGTCCTTATTGTAGGTACAAAACATAGTAACATAGTACATGGCAGCAGATAAAACCCAGTATGTCCCATCCCGTCCGCCCAGCGGCAATTTGTCTACTGTGGGTAGATGGCTTGTACAGATTCCCATATGGAACCCTCCCGTGTTCTTCGCCCAACCTTTTCAAAATACTGTCACTGCTTTATAGCCCGTATTCCCCTGATTTGGTTTACAGTGGGTCTTTGTGAGGGCTTGTGGTAGAGTTTTTGTAAATTGTGTCATCTTTTTGCTTTTTTTTTCAGGGTGATCCGGACTACGATGTACTTACTCTTCAGCCTTCATGTGAATGCATGTCTGTATTACTGGGCATCAGACTTCGAGGGCCTAGGATCCACGGTCTGGGTCTATAATGGAGATGGAAACAGGTAGATTGCACTGGGAGACTTGAATGCCGCCATTGGAAGGGGGTAATTCTGTAACACTGCAAATTAATAGGGCAGCAAATTGTGCGCATCACTTTTAGCAGTTTTCAAAGTGGACTTACACGCATACGACTGCCTTGAAAAAGCTGGCGCCAAATCTAGCCCGCCCTGGTTGCACCTGCTAAAATGTGCGCTCAGATTGTTCCTGAAGATTTAGGTTCGTGGTTTTAAAAATCCATACAGGGCAAACTCCTCCCTAGCTACACCCCCAGAAAACTCCAGGTAAAGTTTCTCTTGAAAATGAGGTCTCCCTAGAAGTTTACCCATCCAGTATACTCACCACTACTGGTAGGGTTAAACTTGTTCACAATTAACCTAAATCCAACAACCCCACAACTATTAATTATATATATGGGAGAAGGTGGAGGTTTCATATCAACTGAAGCATGCGCCTACAGCCTCAGTAGCTTGTTATTTTTCAAATTTATAATCATTAACACACCACCTACCCACCCTTTATTTTTTGTGCACTGTGTGATAACTCATTCAAAACTAAATTTTTCTTCCCTTTCCTTGTTTTTTCTTTTTTACTTTCTTTTTATTAATTCTTTTAAAATCTTCAAACGCCATTATCACTGACTCCCAACTTGAAACAAACAGTCTCCTCCTTAATTACTTTCATCAACTCCTTAGCTGTCTCCTGCTCCCGACATGGCCGTGCTTCGAAAGTTCTTCCTTCATCCGGGGGAGCTACACCTTACTCCGGTCGCTGGACACACTGATCCCCGTTGGTGTTTCGAAATGTTGTTACATGGTGGTGTTCCCTTTGAAAACTGGTGCAGAATCCTTGGGTAAAAGTACCCCGTGGACTTTTCCCCCTGCTTGCACAGCTTAGAAAATTGTCCCCTCCCCTCCCCAAATATTACATCGTAATCTGCACTCCAAAGCATCATTGAAAGCAGAATGTAGCACAGAGGAGATATTACAAAGGCATTTCCCTACGTAAAGCAGCGTCGTCCGCACAGAAATGGGCTCTGAAAATCGCCTCTCCTCTCTGTATGTGAAAGCGTGCGAGTAATGTCAGCACACGAGAAGGAGTTCCTGGGGGCGCAGTCCAGGATGCGCTAGCGCTCACGCACATGATTTCACTGGGAAACGTAGCCCCCCCCCACCTACCTACACAAATAGCAGGGACAGGTCTGCGTGCGTACCTTTTCCCAACCTGATTTTCAATTTGCTGTAAAGTCTGCAGATAAAAAGTACCCGCATACTTTACAGCTGCTGCGGGCAGCTTGAAAGTTGCCCTCCTGGTAAATATCTGGGTAGGTAAAGACTGATTGGCCTGTGCAATCTGCCCAGACATCTGAGACTCTTCCTCTCCAATTGCCTGCTAGCTCGAGGAGATGAGCACACAAATTCCCAGTTCCCCACCGTGTCCCTCACCTGACCACTCCACAACCCTGTTCCCATCACCACCCTCCACAATTGCCCCAAGCCTGTCCCTCTGCCATTTCTTCTCCTCAGCATCCTCTAACCCCAGCACGCTCTGTGTCTGTTCCAAGCATTTACAAACTCAGTCCTGGCTTTGCTTGCCGACACCTCCTCTGGTAGGCCACTCCATCCCTGCAAAGAAATACCTGCTCATGTTTCCTCTGCACTCACTTTCCTGCAACTTCAGATCACAACCCCCTCTCCCCCCCCCCCCCATCCCAGAATATTCCATTTGTACCTCACAAAACATTTTTCATCTAGACAGTGAGGAGCAATGGCTTTGGTTCCTATGGAATAAAGACTCATCCTTATCATATTGATGTCCGATATGAAGACTGTGCTGTTATTTTTAAAGATTTGAAGTGTAGCAGCATTGGGTTTTTTTTTTTATCCAGTTCTGTTCAATGTTTAATCAACACATCTGCCATAAAGTAGCAGTAACTTCCTAGAGAGGTTGTGTCTTCCATGCAAATTTGGATTGCCAACTTGCTCCATGTCATAAGGGACGGTCCTAGTTTTACCCTCCTGCATCGAGGTAGTTCTGATTTTCTCATTGATGTCCCTAAGAAAATCCAAATTACAAAGCCATGCATCCATTGACGTAAATCCAGGCTTGGATTAGTCTGTGCCTGATGACATACAGCAGACCCATCGGGCAACCCTAATACCAATACACTCTGTTGCTGTACAATACTCCTTCAGAAGCACACTGTGAGATCCATTCACTAAACATGGAGCCACCGGGCCTCTTCCTGCTCCTGCTGTATCCCCGGGAGAGGCATGAAAGGATAGTTGTGGTTCTTCGTTTTAGATGTGACAAATGCTTACTTTTTATGCTTCTTTTTCTGCAGTTACATCCGTTGTTATTACTGGGCTGTGAAAACCTTGATCACCATTGGAGGACTGCCTGACCCGGAAACTCTATTCGAGCTGTGCTTCCAGCTCTTGAACTATTTTATGGGAGTGTTTGCCTTCTCTGTCATGATTGGTCAGGTAAATAACAGGAAATTAGTACCTTTTGCAGGGCAAATATTTTGCAAAGCTGCCCCATTCCAGGACAGAACTCTGAAAGGTCCATATTCATATTCACTGGCAGGGTGGTAAAGTTAAACTTATCCAGCTAATTTTGGAGAGAGATTCAGAGGTGCAGCTGCATTATTGAATATAGACAGCTATGTTAAAGGTGGCCGGATAAGTTTATCTGGCTAATTTTAGGATAGTTCTACGGCATGACCGGAGTTAGCTGGATAACTTATGCAGCTAACCTAACTCCTGACCCAATGCCCGTCGCTTCGTCGCAGGTCCCTGCTCTGGCTGCCGGGTGGGGAGCCATCCCTGCTTGGGACATTGTCTTTTTTAAAAGTATTGGGGAAAAGTTAACTATTTGGGAATATTATTTAGTGTGTTTGTGCTTTTAATAGTCAGTAAGGTAGCGAATAAACAAGTTAGACTGTTTGTAGTTTTAAATAGTCAGTCAGTAAGGCAGCTAGTAAGCAGTAGTTAGTGTGTTTATTTTTAAAAGTTTGTAAGGCAGCTAGTAAGCAGAACTGAGTGTTTTCTATTTAAAACAAAGTAGCCAGAAGCTAGAAATAAGCTAGGAGCAGTGCATACCTAAGTAAAAAGGTTGAAAAGTTCAGTTCAGTTACTCACCTTGGAAAGGTGTTGAGGTAATGTGATTTGGTTTGATTAGGTACCAACATTTGTTAATCAAGAGAGCAGTGAGTCACTCTGGCTGACTAACTGAAGTTAAACTGTTTGTATGTGTTAGTATAGAAGAGCATACCATTTCACCACAGAATCCCCATTGGAGGTTCCTGCTTATTTAAGTGCAGATAACTCCTCTGTCTAGCATGGGATCTTTGTGTTGGAGTTTTGGGAAGAAGGATGATTTTTGTCAGTTCCCTTGTCTAGAATTCCTGTGCTATGTAGGTTAAGAAGTGAGCAAACCACTGTTTATGACCCAGTATCTAGATTGTGGCTCTCAGTGTTTTGAGTATTTTTTAAATATATGGTGTAGTTTTAGATCTGGAGAGAAGTTTTGTTGTCCACCCGTACTGCCCAGGAAAGGAGTGAGGAAAGAAGAGAATTTTATTTCCCTGCTGTTGTGATTTCTAGGATATTTTAGTCTGAAAGATCCGAATAACCTCTAGGAAGAGATTTGGGAGTGTAAAGCTTTTCATCTGGAGAAAGGAGAGAGGTTGGAAAGAGTTGGAGATTTTGGAATTGAGCAGAGGATCACAGATATTTTGGAAGAAGAAAGCCACCAGAGATAGGTGATCCATTCCAACCTAAACATGCTATTTTTCTACCTTCAGGGAGAAAGGAGACCCCTGGAAAAAAAAATACCAAGGGACTATGGACACAGATTGCGTTTGGGGTTAATTATAGAATCAATCTGTTTATTTTGTATGGCTAATTTTGAAGACTTAAAGGATTGAACTGAGGCCCCAGAAAGCCTTTTACCCAGTACCTGGAGGTATACCCTTCCCCCTGTCCCTGCCAGGGTTTGGACTTTGCACTGACTATGCCCTGGTACCAAGTGTGACCCCTTTCTTTATAGTCACCCCTAGAAGAGGGGCTGCATGAGCCTCATGGTTAATGGTTTTGTGTCTTATTCTTAAAGACCTTCATTGAAGATGCTTCCAATTATATCTAAAGGCCGACTACTTCAGAGGCTTTCCTACCATGATTGTAAGGAACACGTTCTTTGACTTCAAACCGAACAAATCTTTTATATGCTTCAGTTTCTGCTCTCTGGTTTGCCCTACTGACTGTCCCATGGAAAATGCCTTGGCTTGCAGAGTAATTTTTATTTGTATTTATTTTATTTATGTATTTATTTATTTATTTATGTAATTTTTATGAAATCCATGCTCCAAAATGTGCTGTTGGGCCTTCCATCTCAAGAGGTGCCTGCATGCAGGTTCTGAAGAATTTAATTGTAAAGTGTTTTGGAATCCTATCTGAATGAATGTTGCTATAAAAATCCAGTTTAGGCCATTTTCCCTAATGGATGATCCAGCCCTAGGTTTATAATTACTTCTCAGTTTCTATTTTTTTCTGTGTCTCTCTGCAGATGAGAGATGTGGTAGGTGCTGCCACAGCTGGACAGACGTACTATAGGAGCTGCATGGACAGTACCATTAAATACATGAATTCCTACAGAATCCCCAAATCTGTACAGAAACGAGTCAAAATGTGGTACGAGTACACATGGCATTCTCAAGGCATGTTGGGTAAGAACCACCAGGATACCTCTTTCATGCATCATTCCAAGTTGTGTATTTTTTTTTGTTCCCACGAATGTTTGCCAAGAAAGACACCTTGCTTTTCTAAATTCTAGTTCTGAAACTACAGGGAATTTCCAAGGTATCAAGGTCAGAATCAGCCTGCTGCCCTTCAGACCCCATATCACATTGGTATCATGGTTCAAGTTAGCTTTTGAAACGCAGAATGAAATTATTATAATCTCAAAGCCACGATTCACAACCAACTTGTGAATACAGTACCAATGACACAGTTGTGCACTAATGCCAGTATTCATATTTTAGCTCAGTCATCTTCACTACTTTTCAAGCAGGAGCCATTTTAGCAAAAAAAATCTTCTGTGTGAGAGCCGGCACCCTGGTCAATGACATTGCTAGCCTGGGACAGGGAGGCGGCGGGAGGTGGGCGGTGAATGCCCTCCGATAATGCAGCTGGCCTTACTGCTGATGCAAACTCAGAGTAACTCATGCAACCGTAACTCCTGGGCGGGACGGATCCTTTTATTTGCACCCAGGGCACATAGAAAAGAGGAGATGGAGCCTTTCTGCGCAACCCACCCCAGAAGTCTCTCTGGGTCTATTCCCCGTGCCGCCAGATAGCTTCTGCCTCTGAGTTCCAGGATTCCAGTCTGGGGACGAACAAAAGTTCTTATACCCTGCTTTCTGCACTTGAGCTCCTTCTCCATCCTCTGTACACAGCAATGATAATTAACACTGTATCTGCATCCAACAAGCACACATGAGAAGAAGGGTGGTTTCCAACTTCTTTACTGATAGTTGATTAGATGACAGAATACTATTTACAGTATTTAATTTGCTTCTCAATTAAAATCAATAAATAATAAGACAGCAGGAAGAATAATAAACGTGTGACTCACTTTTCTAGCAAAGTCTCTCAATTACTTTGGAAGCACTCTTTTTATACTTGAATACCTTCTTTTATCCAACTCCTCAGATTTCTTGGATTATTCAGATTGAAGTTAGTGGAATCCTCTTTTACGCCCCAATTTATTATTCAGCTTCTTCCCACTGAAGACGGTCAGAGTTTATAGTCCCAATGTGAGATTAGAACTTAGTCCCAGTCTCAAACCATTACGGATTCCTCTTAGATCCTTTAATTCCTTATGCGGCACCTGAAGAGTACCTTACTCTCCCTTGTTATCTATCTAGATTAGTAGCAACAAAGTTCTGCTTACCTTCAGCTCCAGCCACTTTGTATTCTCTAGCTCCTTTTCGTAGTGGCATTGCAGGAATCCTCTTCTCCAGCTGTGCACTTCGACGCTCATGGTCTCTTTCCAGATGAAAGACCCCACTCTCCTTTTGGTCAGCTTACTGAGTCCCGGGTACCAAGAACCATCAGCTCCCACTGGAACAAAAATAATCTTTAACCTCAAGAAGCAGGAAGGGTGGAATAGAACTTCCTTGCCTCAGAACGGAGGAGATAGTGCAAAAGACAGTTATTTTAGAGTTGAAACTCCTCTGCATCAGGTCACAGTCAGGTCTATTCTGTGAAGGAGAAATAGCACACTGCAGGTCTTCCCTACCCCATGATCCAGCCGTGAACACAGGGACGCCCCAATCCACTGCAACAAGGGGGACCAGCTCTCACAGGGAATTCTGCAAAATGAGCTTAAAAGCGTCCAAAAGCAACTCTAAACTTCAGACAGACAGGCCAATGAGAGGCTGGCCCCTAAATGGGAAGCTTTCCTTACTCCTTTACCATAAATCAGGAGAAAAATAGAGGACAGGAGGCAGAGAGCATCTGCTCAAACAAAATCCAAATTAAAATCCACAACCGGTCTAAACATCAGTACATTAATTACTCTTTAAAATTACTTTTTAAAATTCTATGCACATTGGGGCGGATTTTAAAAGGAGCGCGAATAACCTACTTTTGTTTGCGCTCCAGGCGCAAACAAAAGTATGCTGGATTTTAGTAGATACGCGCGGAGCCGCGCGTATCTGCTAAAAACCTGGATCGGCGCGCGCAAGGCTATGGATTTTGTATAGCCGGCGCGCGCCGAGCCGCGCAGCCTACCCCCGTTCCCTCCAAGGCCGCTCCGAAATCGGAGCGGCCTTGGAGGGAATCCTCTAACGCCCTCCCCTCACCCTCCCCTCCCTTCCTCTACCTAACCCACCCGCCCGGCCCTGTCTACACCCCCCCCTTACCTTTGTTGGGGGATTTACGCCTTCCAGAGGGAGGCGTAAATCCCCGCGCGCCAGCGGGCCTCCTGCGCGCCGGGCCGCGACCTGGGGGCGGGTACGGAGGGCGCGGCCACGCCCCCGGACCGCCCCGGGCCGTAGCCACGCCCCCGTACCCCCCCAAAACGCTGCCGACACGCCCCGAAAACACCGCGACGACCGGGACCGTCCCCGACATGCCCCCGACACGCCCCCCTCGGAGAACCCCGGGACTTACGCGAGTCCCGGGGCTCTGCACGCGCCGGTAGGCCTATGTAAAATAGGCTTCCCGGCGCGCAGGGCCCTGCTCGCCTAAATCCGCCCGGTTTTGGGCGGATTTAGGCGAGCAGGGCTCTTAAAATCCGCCCCATTATTTGTCAAAATATAGTCATTTGTAATAATTTAAAATGCAAACTGAAAAAAGTTATTGTTCCAATTTTGGAATGTTTTTATGCAGAATTCCCCCAGGAATACTGTAAAAATGCATCAAAGTCTAGCCCCTCCCCCCTGCTCTCTCCCCTACCTCCCCAGAGTTGATTCCCCCTGCAGCTGGCTCTGACTGATGCAGACTCAACTGCCCTCTCCCCAGGCTAAGCCTCCAGCCCTCCCTCCCTCTCCCAGGCTTCAACTGCCTCTCATCTTTCTCCCTAGCAATCCCTTGGTTTGACTCTCCAGTTCTTCCCCAGTTCCTGCTCTTTCTCACTGATTTAGGCTTGAATGCCTTTCCCCCAGGCTAAACCTCCACCTCTCTCTGCCTCCCTCTTTGGCTGGTATATATATGTTGGCAGAGTTATCCAGCTAAGTGCTGCTGAATATCCAGAACCCGAGCAGAGTTACCCAGGTAACTTTACTGCTCCCTGACCCACCGAATATTGATGCTAAAATTCCCAAGCTGGATCAAAATTTAGCATGTCCCATTTAATTCCAAACATTTGCCACCCTGCCTTGAGGTGGAGCAAAGGAACTAACATTCCCGAATTGGTGTGCAAGCCCTTTATCCATCATTCCCCTACCGGCACCCCAATCAACCCCACCTCCTGCCATGCACCTTCTACAGTAAAAGGGTCCACTCCCAGACCAGTGAGCCTAACTTCAGTGCCGGGAAAAATAGTGGAAACTATCCTCAAGATCAAAATTGTAGAGCATATAGAAAGACATGATTTAATGGGACACAGTCAACATGGATTTACCCAAGGGAAGTCTTGCCTAACAAACCTGCTTCATTTTTTTGAAGGGGTTAATAAACATGTGGATAAAGGTGAACCGGTAGATGTAGTGTATTTGGATTTTCAGAAGGCGTTTGACAAAGTCCCTCATGAGAGGCTTCTACGAAAACTAAAAAGTCATGGGATAGGAGGCGATGTCCTTTTGTGGATTACAAACTGGTTAAAAGACAGGAAACAGAGAGTAGGACTAAATGGTCAATTTTCTCAGTGGAAAAGGGTAAACAGTGGAGTGCCTCAGGGATCTGTACTTGGACCGGTGCTTTTCAATATATATATCAATGATCTGGAAAGGAATACAATGAGTGACGTTATCAAATTTGCAGATGATACAAAATTATTCAGAGTAGTTAAATCACAAGCAGACTGTGATACATTACAGGAGGACCTTGCAAGACTGGAAGATTGGGCATCCAAATGGCAGATGAAATTTAATGTGGACAAGTGCAAGGTGTTGCATATAGGGAAAAATAACCCTAGCTGTAGTTACACGATGTTAGGTTCCATATTAGGAGCTACCACCCAAGAAAGAGATCTAGGCGTCATAGTAGATAATACATTGAAATCGTCAGCTCAGTGTGCTGCAGCAGTCAAAAAAGCAAATAAAATGTTAGGAATTATTAGGAAGGGAATGGTTAATAAAACGGAAAATGTCATAATGCCTCTATATCGCTCCATGGTGAGACCACACCTTGAATACTGTGTACAATTCTGGTCGCCGTATCTCAAAAAAGATATAGTTGCAATGGAGAAGGTACAGAGAAGGGCAACCAAAATGATAAAGGGGATGGAACAGCTCCCCTATGAGGAAAGGCTGAAGAGGTTAGGGCTGTTCAGCTTGGAGAAGAGACGGCTGAGGGGGGATATCATAGAGGTCTTTAAGATCATGAGAGGTCTTGAACGAGTAGATGTGACTCGGTTATTTACACTTTCGAATAATAGAAGGACTAGGGGGCATTCCATGAAGTTAGCAAGTAGCACATTTAAGACTAATCGGAGAAAATTCTTTTTCACTCAACGCACAATAAATCTCTGGAATTTGTTGCCAGAGGATGTGGTTAGTGCAGTTAGTGTAGCTGGGTTCAAAAAAGGTTTGGATAAGTTCTTGGAAGAGAAGTCCATTAACTGCTATTAATCAAGTTTACTTAGGGAATAGTCACTGCTATTAATTGCATCAGTAGCATGGGATCTTCTAGGTGTTTGGGTAATTGCCAGGTTCTTGTGGCCTGGTTTGGCCTCTGTTGGAAACAGGATGCTGGGCTTGATGGACCCTTGGTCTGACCCAGCATGGCAATTTCTTATGTTCTTATGTTCTTATGTTACTGAATATCCATCCTCTTCCTCTCAACTACACCACTACCCTTCTCCTGGGCTCTCAGCATGTCCTGACCTGCCACTCCTCCCCCCTTTGCACCTTTTCACATCTTCCTCCTTCCTCCGGCAGGAAGATAGTCGCTCACTTCCTGCCAGCTTGGCAGATCTTCATGGGAAGGCTTGCTTAGCAGTGCCATTCTGGGAGTGACAGCCAAGCTGGCAGGAGATGAGGGGCTGTCTTCCTGCTGGTGAGGAGAGGTGGTGCTGCTGACCTGTAAGGTGGGGTGTTACTTGATCCTATATTCCGCTTATTAAAGAAAAACCCCTTCTAAACCATTCTTATACCCAAGCAATGGATGCCATGTTAATAGACAAAGAAAAGTCACAATATTTCTTTAATTACGTAACAATCTACAGGTTTTGAATTAGAAACCCACATTTACAATTCTAATATCTGATTTTTTAATATAAGTTTAAATATTATTTTTATTTATTATTTATTTCAGGATTTTTATATACATAGGCAGTTCTGGACATCACCTCGGTTTACAATGAACCACAATGCAGCAACAATAAACTAATTAAATAACAATCATTGAAAAAAGCGGCAATAGGCGTTACAAAAAAATAATTAACTAAAAACCATTGAAATACCTAAGTTAATAACAATCTTTGCATTACATGCACAATAAGGGGCGGATTTTCAGAGCCCTGCTCGCGTAAATCCGCCCAAAACCGGGCGGATTTACGCGAGCAGGGCCCTGCGCGCCGGGAAGCCTATTTTACATAGGCCTCCCGGCGCGCGCAGAGCCCTGGGACTTGCGTAAGTCCCGGGGTTCTCCGTGGGGGGCGTGTCGGGGGCGTGTCGGGGGCGGGCCCGGTCGTCGCGGCGTTTCGGGGGCGTGTCGGCAGCGTTTTGGGGGCGGGTACAGGGGCGTGGCTATGGCCCGGGGCGGTCCGGGGGCTTGGCCACGCCCTCCGTACCTGTCCCCAGGTCGCGGCCCGGCGCGCAGGAGGCCCGCTCGCGCGCGGGGATTTACTTCTCCCTCCGGGAGGCGTAAATCCCCGGAGAAAGGTAAGGGGGGGGTGTAGACAGGGCCGGGGAGGTGGGTTAGGTAGAGGAAGGGAGGGGAAGGTGAGGGGAGGGCGTTAGAGGATTCCCTCCAAGGCTGCTCCGATTTCGGAGCGGCCTTGGAGGGAACGGGGGTAGGCTGCGCGGCTCGGCGCGCGCCGGCTATACAAAATCGATAGCCTTGTGCGCGCCGATCCAGGTTTTTAGCAGATATGCGCGGCTCCGCGCGTATCTACTAAAATCCAGCGTACTTTTGTTTGCGCCTGGAGCGCAAACAAAAGTAGGCTATTCGCGCGCCTTTTAAAATCCGCCCCATAATGTAGAAAGAGAGATGGAGCAATGGAAGGAAATTCTAATGGGACACATATTGGAGAGAGGAGGCCAGAGCATGGAAATCTTCGGGGGGGCGGGGGGGGGGGGGGAAGAGGAGAGTGAGAGAGAGCACATTTGAGGGTCAAGTCAGTTATAGGAATGCTTGTTTGAACAGCCAGGTTTTAAGGTTTTGTTTGAATTTCTTATGGCAGGGTTCCTGGCGCAATGTAGTGGGCATTTTATCCCATAAAGTGATTCCAGCTATGGTAATTGAGCGTTCCCTTGTGGATACATGTTTGGTAAGCTTGGGAGCAGGTGTCCGGAGTTTGGCCAGGTGCTGAGTTCTTGTTGGTCGGTTTGCCTTTTGGAATGTAAAAAGGTCAGAGAACCATTGCATATTTTCATTATGTATGGACTTATGTATTAGTGTAAGAGATTTATAGATAATTCTAGAAGCAACTGGTAACCAGTGTAGAGATCGGAGCACTGGTGTAATGTGATCATAGCTGTGTGTGTTGGTGAGTATGCGAGCGGCAGCGTTTTGGAGCATTTGTAATGGTTGTAGTACATTTTTTGGTAGGCCTAGAAGGATGGAGTTGCAATAGTCAATCTTGGATAGTATTGTGTAGAGATGTGAATTGGAACTGGAATCGGTTTGGATTCCAGTTCCGATTCACATCGTGATTTTTTTTTTCGTCCGGCCCGATCGCAGTTTTGTTTATCGGCTGCGCCCGAGCCGATAAACAAAAAACCCACCCCGACCCTTTAAACTAATCCTTTAGCTTCCCCCACCCTCCCGACCCCCCAAAAAACATTTTACAGGTACCTGGTGGTCCAGTGGGGGTCCCGGGAGCGATCTCCCGCTCTCGGGCCGTCAGCTGCCACTAATAAAAATGGCGCCGATGGCCTTTGCCCTTACCATGTGACAGGGTATCCGTGCCATTGGCCGGCCCCTGTCACATGGATGGAGCACTGGATGGCCGGCGCCCGAAGCCCGATTCACATCCCTAGTATTGTGGCTTGCAGCATTGTACGGAAGTCAGAATGGTGTAAGAGTGGCTTAATTCTTTTTAGTGTATGGAGCTTGAAAAGCCATTTTTTATTGTGGCAGCAATGAATCTTTTTAGCGTGAAATGGTTGTCTATAATGATGCCAAGGCTGCAGACCTGATGTGTAGTGGGTAGGCCGGTATGTAATGGGAGAGCTGTGTTAATTGCGGCATCGTTTTGAGGTGAGATGATGAGTAGCTCCATTTTGCTGGTGTTAATTGCCAGATAATTGTCAGTGAGGAGTTTTTTTATTTCAGCGAGAGCAGTATTCCAGACTTTCAGAGCATTGGTAAGCGAGTTATTTATGGGAATGAGAATCTGCACATCATCCACGTAGATGAAGTGCAAGAAGCCCAGTTTAGTGAGGAGTTGACAAAGGGGAATAAGATAAATATTGAAAAGTGTTGAAGAAAGAGAAGATCCTTGAGGTACTCCTTGTGACAGTTTTCTCGGTTTAGATTCGTGTGGACCGATTTTTACACTATAGCTCCTATCACTAAGGTATGATTGGAACCAGCGTAGTGCAGAGCCATCAATGCCAATTTCTGTGAGGCGGGTGATGAGGGTATTGTGATTGAACGTGTCAAATGCAGCAGATATGTCAAGAAGGGCAAGGATGTATGAGTGGCCAGAGTCTAGGGGCTTTTAGTATGGATTCTGAGAGGGAAAGGAGTAGTGTTTCAGTGCTATGTTGCTTACGAAAACCATATTGGGATGGGAAGAGTAGTTGATGTTCTTCTAGATAATCCGTAAGTTGTTTATTGATAATTTTCTCTATTATTTTGGAGAGAAATGGGAGGTTTGAAACTGGGCGATAGCTGGCTCAGCAGGATCCAGATCAGGTTTTTTTTAGCGTAGGCTTTATTATGGCGTGTTTGAGTTGAGTTGGTACCATGCCAGAGGTAATGGATTTATTAAGTATATTTGCAATGGGTTTTGCGATAGTAGTGGGGATGGAAAGGAGTGTTTTTGTGGGCATTATGTCAGTGGGGTGCATTGCTGGTTTGATTTTCTTAAGAAAGGTTTCTATTTCTGGTGCTGACGTGGTCACGAATTTTGTAAGCGATGTCTCCGTATTTGTGAGTGAGGCCGTGTGGTGCATGTTTTGGTTGTGGGTAGATGAGGGAGGTATGTGTGTGGTGTTGGCGTTGTGATTGTTGTCTGGTGTTGGTGCATTGCAGAGGGTGGGAGGGGGGTTGAAGCATGCCATTATGTTTTCGATTTTGTCGTGAAAATAAGAGGCCAGTTTCTCGCATTTGGATCCGTCATCATTGTTTGAGTTCGTGTTGTCAGGGGATGCGATGAGGCTAGAGACGTATTGGAAGAGAGCACGTGGGTTGAATTGGTATTGGTGGATTCTTGATGCGTAATAGTCTTTCTTAAATTTATCGGTGGTTTTACGGTAGTTATGAAGTAGAGACCGGAACTTTAGTAATAAGGCTGGGCTTTGGTTTCTGCACCATTTCTTTTCAGTTTTGCGAAGCTCTGTTTTCATTGTTCTTAGTTCTGGGGTATACCATGGTTTCTTTCCTATCTTGTCAGTATTGACTTCTTTAGTACGTAAGGGGCAGAGTTTGTCTGCTATGCTTCTAGTAATAAGAAACCAGGATGATGAGGCAGTATTGGCGTCTGTGAGGTCTAATTTATTGAGTTCCTCTGCTAGTGCATCTATCACATCTTCTGATCTACATTGTTTTCGGGATGTAATCGTTTTTTTGTAATGTGTAGGTTGGGGGCTGTATTTAATTGTGTAGCAAGTGTCTATCCGGTAATGGTCTGACCAGGGTATAGGATACTAGTATCTGCCTGTCCAAGGTGACAAAGCTATGAGGTATACAAAAAGGCCAATGCTGATTATCTGTCAGCTTTCCCCAAGGTCTTTCATCTCAGATTGCTCTATGTTCCGTCTTCTCTCTCCGTATCCATACTGTGGCTTGTGTAACTTCTGCTGACTTTTTAGTTTTTCCTCTTTTTCTGTTGTTTTGGGATGCCAGGTGTTTATCACAGATCAAGCTGCTCCTGCTTGCCAGGTGTCCCTCATGGTCAGGCATGTGTGGTCAGTGCTGGCTTCACCCTGCGTTACTGGGCATGCGGTTCAGCTGCAAGCTTTTATTTGTGCAGTTTTTGCAAGCGCTGTTCCCAGAAACTAGTTCTGCTTTTAGCTGCTTAAGAGAAAGATCATGGGGAGAGGGTACCCGAGGCACCAGAGGAGCTGTAGTGCTGTGATTGTGGACTTTTACTTTGGAGGGTTCAGGAGAGGATAACTTGGGGATGCTCAGGGTGCCGAGTGGGAGGGAGGTCAGGAATGTCTCCTCTTGCTATAGGGCTGGTTAGCATAGGGGATCAGTGACTTCATGTGATATCAGTGGCTTGGCAATTTTATCTTGCTGCTCATTTGCATGCATGACCTTAGTGAATGCTGCAATATAGTTTTGAAAGATTATCCATGATAGCTTTCAAATCTAGCATGGCTTTAATAAATAAGCCCCTTATTCTGTTATGACTATGCCCTGGTATTGAAGTTTGCATTTGCTGTGTATATGATATATGATGGGTTTTGAAAATGCAATTGCCTGCTTACCAGGGGCAAATGTTTTTTCTCTTCTGACAAGTTTATCTGAGGAGCAGGGGGTGGCAGAAACATCTTCAGCCTCAATAGGAGCAAGTGAGTGGGAAAAGGAGGCATCCAGACCTGAAAGGAAAGTGAGACAGAAGGGGGGGGGGGGGGAGGAGGTGGGAGAAGAGGGTGGAGGAAGAGAGTGGGGAGTAGGAGGGCTGCAGGGAGGGGAATGAGGGAGGAGAGCAGAGAAAGTGAGAGGGCTTCAGGGGGAACAGGAGGAAGAAAGAGGACTGTCCCTGGGTAGGGTCAGATGTGGTTAGTGGAGGGAAGGAATGATGAGTGGAGGAGGAGAGTGAGAAAGCTGCACCAGGATGATGCCAGGTAAGAAGGGTGCTCATCATATATTTCTCTTGCTGCCAACCTACCAAAAGAAATTATTGATAAGGGGAGGGGCAGAACTGTACAAGTACATGGCAAGTGCATTTTGTCTCTGGCGAGCATGTCCTGGAGGAATTTTAGAATCCCTGGCGATGTAATTAAGCTACTGCTGAGTCTTTCTTCCCTTTCTTCCTGTTTCTGGCAGATGAGTCAGAGCTTATGCTGCAGCTGCCCGATAAGATGAAGCTGGACATTGCCGTTGATGTCAGTTACCATATAGTCAGCAAAGTGCCTCTCTTCCAGGTAATCGCAATTATTTGCAGCATGCTGCTGGTGTGCGTGGGGTCCGGGAGCCATCTCCTGCAATGGATGGCCGGTGCCATCTTGTGCTCCTACCATGTGACAGGGGCCGACCAATGGCACCGGTAGCCCCTGTGACATAGTAAGGTCAAAGGCTATCGGTGCCATTTTGAATACCGGCAGCCGAGGGCGTGAGTGCAGGAGATGGCTCCCGGACCCCCCGCTGGACCACCAGGGAGTTTTGGTAAGTCTTGGGGGGGTCAGGAGGGTGGGGGGTTTGTTTAAATTTGCTCCTTTAGACGGCCGAATAATTCGGCGAAGATTTGTTGTATTCGTGGGGAATCGCGATACATTTCGCTTCCCCACGAATACATCGAATATGGCCCAATACATTGCAGATTACCAATACGTTAAAAACAAATGCACACCCCTAGAAGAAGTAGCTATGCTGACTCTTATTGCTGCATGCCTTGAATATCTTTTTCTGGGACATTCCAAACATCTTGGGGTTTTTGTTGTTTTGTTTTACAAATATTTTGTGAAGATCTGCTTTTCTGGCAGTTGCTATTTAGCATTTTTACAATATCTGCCCTCCAGAGGCCAACTTTATTTTAGGTAAATCAAGCCCAGGATGTCAGAGAAATGATTTAAAAGAAACTATATTTAAAGTTCTACTTTCAGTAAACGTTCTTGTCGAAATCCTTGCAACCGATTGGAATGCTGCATTGAGTTTCCCTACTGCAGCTATGAAAACCTCCTCCTTCCACATGCCTTCTGCCATTCTCCAAAGAACTTTTTACCTGAACAGGATACAGAGGTCCTAATATATATTTCCCTCTCTTTTGGCCTATCTTCTTTCTTTGAAAAGGGTTGTGACCGTCAAATGATTTACGACATGCTGAAACGATTGAGGTCTGTGGTTTACCTGCCTGGGGATTACGTCTGTAAAAAGGTAAGAGGGAGCTTTACTTTCTATGTAAATACATATCCTTGCACCACGAAGTGACTCAACTGCTTTAATCCTTTAATAGATATTTAATATAGCAAAGAACAGGAGTTCAGCACCTCTACACCTCTAAATTTAAGCCCCTAAAAAATAGGCAGAGTGAGATAAGTAAGTTAGGTAAGTTAGGTGCATTGCACTGATTTCTGTTGCTGGGTGCCTAACCTAGTACCTGTATTTAGATGAAGAAACAGCAGGCCTAGATTTAAGGTCCCTAAGTTTGACAATTTTTCAGCCTAAAAATTAGGCTCTTAATTATGGCTGAAATTTTGCCAAACTTTAGACACCTAAAGCTAGGTCAGGCGCTCAAGCTTCCTTTGAAAATCAGTCTCATAGTTTTCTGATTAGCTGAGTGCCTCCAGCTACTCGACCCTCGTTCGACCCAAAAGGAACTTTTGGCCAGCTTGGGGGTGTCAG
Organism: Rhinatrema bivittatum; assembly: GCF_901001135.1. NCBI lineage: Eukaryota > Metazoa > Chordata > Amphibia > Gymnophiona > Rhinatrematidae > Rhinatrema > Rhinatrema bivittatum. The sequence continues at coordinate 141,488,727 of NC_042621.1, forward strand.
GAGGCCCCCCCAAGCTGGCCAAAAGTTCCTTTTGGGTCGAACGAGGGTCCCGGAGCGAACCCGCGGGGAATCACGTGACGCCGCGTCACTCCGACGTGACGCCGACGTCACGTGCTCCTTGCAAAGGAGGTCAGAAATGGCGTCCTGACCCCGCTGGACCACCAGGGAGTTTTGGTAAGTCTTGGGGGGGGGGGGGATTAAGGAGGGTGAGGGGTTTAAATTTTTATTTGCACATATGGACATAGACTCAACTTATGGAATTCTCCATATGTCCATATTGACCGCAAATGGGACCCCCTTTCGACTTATGGACTTATGGACTTATGAACATAAACTTTTGCTCTGCACATCCCTAGTGGTTATCTGGGTAAGGCTGAATTTTGGCACTTACTTGGCTAAGTTAACCAGATTAGCTCTGACCCGGAACACCCTGATCCTCCCCCCACACACACTTAGCTAGATAACTATTCAGCCAGATAAATAGTTAACTGGCTAAGTGGCAGCCACTGAACAAGGCAAAATATTGAAACGGCACCATGTAGCCAGATAACTCCAAACTTAGCCAGCTAAGTTGCGCTGAATATCATCCTCTGAATATTTTGTAAATGGAATATTATTCCAGTTGCTTGCGGTTGTGAGATTATAGACACACTACATGGTTTATAAAACATTTAAAATATGCTTTTATATTTTGATGGCTGCATACCTTACATATCCTGCTTGTAAGGACACAAGATGGGGTTATTCAGCCAATAATAAAGTTCCCATATTGCTGTCCACTTATTAAAGAAAAATCAACTTTGGCTTAACAGAAGTGATTAAAGCAATCATCCATTCTAGCCTTTTATGTCAACTGTTTTGATAGATTTGTTTTTGCATATCTGAATTTCTTGACATTGTTTCATTTGTATTATTTTTTGGGGGAAGGAAGCAGTACTTTTACTCCCCTTGACAGCCTCCTGCATCACTGGAGACATATGTGCCACACACACTCACGTCTCTATCATTTCACAGTGATTGTGCATTCCTTGCACATCTTTTGCGTCCCTGGTTCACACCGTTTCTTTGCGGGTACAGTTATCCTATGTATCACCTACTTTTCTCCAGCCTATGCAGGGTGCCCCGCGCAGCTTTCTCATGGCTGTTCTGCTATAGTTGCATGCATGTCCTGCACTTATGTCCTCCTTTTTCAGGGTGAAATCGGAAGAGAGATGTACATCATTAAAGCTGGACAGGTGCGGGTGCTAGGAGGACCCGATGGCCAGACAGTGCTGGTGACCTTGAAAGCTGGTTCTGTCTTTGGAGAAATCAGGTCCGTTTCTTTATTCTTTCCATTAAGTGTCTTAACAAACGACTTGAGAGCATTCATGGAGCAGAGCTGATGGTACATGGCCTGGGCTGCACAGGAGATGTAACATCCCCCAGGGAAAGGGATCCAATGTTGCAAAATCATGAGCTGCCACTATTTCTTGGGACAGGGCAAGGGAAGATGGTGAGCAGGGATCAAGTAAGGTCTGTAGCAAGAAGGGTCAAATTGGAAGGAACAAATAGTCCTTACCTGTGTTTCGAATGCATTGCAAGCAAACCTCTTCTTTTTTGGGCAAATTCATTATTTAGCCAATTCATATCCTTTATTTTATTTATTTAGAAACTTTTATATACCGGTATTTGTGGGGACATCATACCGGTTCACATAGTAACTGAAAAGATTGGAAAATACATTGCAACAGGGGAATGTAACTGGGCAGGGGGAAGAACAGAAAGGTAGTAGGAAGGATAGGAGAACAAGAAGGTAATAACCAAAACAATTTACAATGAAAGTCTCCTTAATATAAGGAGGTCACCTGAAAGGGGACTGCGAGGGGGAGTGGAAGGAGTTATTCTGTGTAAGCATGGTTGAACAGGAGAGTTTTTAATTTCTTTTTGAATTTAAATGCACAGGGTTCAAGTCGCATGTGGACAGGTAGTGTATTCCAGAGAACGGGCCCGGCAATAGAGATGGCACGGTCTCGGGTGGAGGAGAGATGTGCCAGTTTCAAGGATTGAACATGTAGGGTGCCTTTGTTGGTAGATCTGGTGGCTCAGGTGGACAGGGGGGCAGTGAAAGGGAGGTCGAGCCAGTTGGAGTTGCTATGAATATCCTCCACAATATGTGCTAGAAAGTCAAATTGACCACAGCATGCACCAGTCCACCCAGTTCCTCCATTGAGCTAGTCCACACATTCCATTAAAATGAGGGCAGAGCTTGCTTTCTGCCTTCTCGTTTGCATGCTATGAATAGTAATAAGTCAGCTTTATGTTGGCGAGCTTGTGGTCAATGAGGTACCCTATCTCATATACTATATGGGTACCCAATAGTAAAAACCTTCTGGGCAGAAGTTGGGGCATTGATATCATCAATGCTGGGATGGGATTTGCTGGAAGATTCTAGAATATATGTATTCCAGAGTATATTATATCTGACCATGTGATTGATTCCAGAAATCAGGTCAGTTATGGGAAATTTGGCACTATATGTCTATTTGTGTTGAGTTGATTGTATTGCTATATACTGCTCAATAAAAAGTGAACTAAAAAAATAGGACATCTGGGGCCTGCCCAGTGGCAATGCTTAGTCTCGGGTCAGGTCTTCTGTTCTCCTGGCTGGGAATGTTGTGAAATCAGTTTTCACAGCCCCTTGGGGAGGGAGCCCCAGCCATTGCACAATGGTGACACCTAGTGGCCAAATTTAGGGCCCATGATATCAGGGTTCTGGACTGAGCCCTGTATATGGCCCTCGACCAAGGATGATGAGTGGGCTAAGTGAATTGGAAGGAGATTAGAAAATAGTGAGCAAATCTCCAAGTAGTTGTGAATCAAGGCTCATGGGGCCAGATCCTGTCACCAGTTCCAAATGAGCAGAAAGTCCAAAGGAGCGGGAGGAACTGCCACACCCAAAAATAAAAAAGAACAAAAGAGACAGCTGTAAGTGGAAAATAACAGGCTGCATCTTTATTGCACTTACAGAATAATACTGAACCATGAAAACCCTTAATAGAACCACAATGAAGAATAGCTTGTTCACCACTGAAGCTGGATGAGGGCCACCAAATACAAGCCATTCTGTTAAACCAAATTTTCCCCAGTTTACACCCCATACAATTGTGGAGTGGGGTAAACATCCAGATGGGTGGCTAACTCACACATCCAGATCAGCCATAGGTCTAGCCTGTATACCTTGTACTCAACAGGTCATAGACCCTGCAAGATCTGACTTGACATAAAACCTACCCATGATAACAACCCTGCCATGGAGTTTGGCATGCTTCTCTGCTACTTTCAGTCATCACCATTCCTTGGGAAATGGGGTATTTCCAGTATGCAATAATGATGGTCCTCCATTAACCATTTTGGATACCTATTGCTTTAACTTGACAAGGTTACGATAGGATCTGTATCTAAACCATAAAAGTGGAGGCAGGCAGGTGGGCAAAAATCACCACCCCTAAAACCCATAAGAACTTCTTCATCTTTTAAATTTCAGATTTCTATTGTGTCCTTAGTAGGACCAAGTTGGGGACTGGTAGTTGGCAAATCAAAAACCAACTAATCCTGTGCCTGCATTTCCATCTCTCCTTACTCCTAGCTCCTGACATCATTCCCTTACGTACTGTTCCCTTCCCCCCTCCCCTTTCAATCTCCACATCTGCTTTATGTTACAAACGTGCCCAGCGGGCCCTGAAGAGGGACGCAGGGACGTGATCATCTGCTCCTGGGTGAGAGTGAGCCCTTGGCCCACAAGGCGACTCAGGGAGGAGCCCCAAGACACGCCCCAAGGGAGGTGAGCGAGTGCAGGCACTGGTGGAGGAAGTATACAGGAGCTAGGATGAAGCAGGGTCAGCCCCCCGCTGAGCTACACATACCAGTGAAGACACAGAGGCAGAGGGCTGGGAACGAAGAGACAAGGAACTGGAACAGGAGACTCCAGATCCTAGAACAAGAGAAGAGTCAGAGTACATAGAGAAGATGAGGACTCCTGGTACTTGGACGAGACGAGACTCTGGAGACTTGGACAAGACGAGACTCTGAAGACTTGGACGAGACGAGAATCTTGGAACTTGGAAGAGACGAGAATCTTGGAACTTGGAAGAGACGAGACACTTGGAAGGCACTGTCCCTCACGGCGCCCTTCACAGCCCGACATGGACTGGTCATGGACCACCCTGGCCTGCTGCGCGCCCTACACAACCTGGGAAGTTGGTCACGGACCACACGGGGAGCAGAATGAGCACAGAACGGAGAAGAGGATCCACACAGTGCTTGAGAGAAGTCCAGCTGGAAGAAGACTCCAGTCACCCAAAGATGGACACCGAATGAGATGGATTTACTCCGACGAAGAAAGGCTGGAGACAAGGTTCGGTGGACGGCAAGGCTCCTTATGGATTTTTCAGGATCGAGGTCAGGAACGAAGGAGGGTGGTACACAAGAGAATAGTACCTCCGAATACAAAGGCATCTGGACACCTGCACATCTGAACGAGTTGACATCTGGACATTGGGACATCTGGGCATCTGGATGAGAGATCGGGAGGACATCAGGATGAGTGGACATCCGGACATCTGGACAGGCAGACAAGCAGACATCAGGATGAGAGTACATCTGGACAAGTGGGCATCTGGACATCTAGACATCTGGACAGAGACAAGGAACTCCAGGACTTCAGGAAGGGAAGCCGAGGACTGGAACATACCATGAAGGAGATACGACGAGGGACGAGACCCGGAACATCGGACAGAGACAAGGAACATGAAGAACAAGGAACATGAAGTCATCTGGACAGGAGCAGTAGATGGAACTCCAAGAAGGTGTTGGAGCTAGAAGTAACTCCAAGGAAGGAGTTGTAACTCCATGGAGCTTATAACGCCATTCGAAGGCCCTGAGGAACTGCAGGACCAGGAAGAGCCCCAAGGACGTCATCCATTGGGGCCAAAGAGTACTTCCTTCTTCTGGCCCTTTAAAAAGTGAGGAGAGGCGCGCGCCCATGCCTAGAGGAACTCCAGAGGCTGGAGGGCAGAGCCAAGGCCTGTGGCGGCATCCAGCCGCATGGAGAAGGAGAGAGCAGGCCGGAGACGGCTCCTGCCGCGAAGAGGAAGAGAGCAGGCTGCCGCCGGCTTCCTGCCACGAAGAGGAGCTTGGATGGCGGTGCTTGGTCCACAGAGGAGGAGGGAATCCTGGCGGGGACTTCCCCACTGCAGGTGTCAGCGGCGCAGCTCCAGCCACGCAGGAGAAGTGCAGCAGCGTCAAGGCCGCGAAGACGGAGGGAGGTGCTGCTCGGCAGTGGTCTGGACCGCGATGAAGGGCTGCAGTGTTGGCCAGGGCAGGAGAGAGGTGAGAACCTGTCCGCGGGATGGGGTCCGCGGGCAGGATCATAACACTTTAGCCTTCAGAGGAGTGACAAACTATGTTGTGAACCATCAACTTCCTGGAGGAAAGTTTAAAATGACTCTTTTTGTTTGGATAATATGTCTTTCTCCAAAGTGTAAATCTCTTTTACATGGGTGATACACTTGAAGTTAAAAGATTTAAATTGGTTCAAATAATAAGGTGGTAAGAAAGTATCTCTCACTTTGTAGACAGTGGTGCCACAGAAGCAAGAAACACATAAACTGGATTTATTGTTCACCTTTCCAATTAATGTCCTACATACTCAAGGTGGTTAAATATACTGCCCAAAGATCTTACAATCTAAGCAGGTACCTGAAGTAACAGAAGATGAGGGAGTTGCCCAAGGTCACAAGGAGTGTCATTGGGGGAAGTGAGATTTAAACCCTGGTTTTCCTGGTATGCAAGTATAACTGCATCCCCAAAGGCAGACTACAATCCGACGGGGCCATAAAAGATTTAGTTACTCTTCAAGGCTGAAACCTCAGTCAAGCTCTTTCATTGTCTCTATCGCCCAGGACCCAGATCCTTTTTCTAAGGGAGAACGATTGTCTTTTTCAGGGCCCGGAGTGCTAAGGGTGACTTGGATTCACATCTCTCTTTGGCCCTGGGGAGTGGTGTCTCTTATTCACTATTGGGCCGATACAGAAAGAAGCGCGGGAGAGCCGGCGAGCGCCAGCTCTCCCGACACACGCACACGCCAGTGTCCTGGGCGCGCGATTCAGTATCTGCCTGCATGCAAATGAGGGCCCGCGGTAAAAGGAGGCGCTAGGGACACTAGTGCGTCCCTAGCGCCTCCTTTTTGACAGAAGCGGCAGCTGTCAGCGGGTTTCACAGCCGACGCTCAATTTTACCGGCGTCAGTTCTCGAACCTGCTGACAGCCACGGGTTCGGAAAACGGACACCAGCTAAATTGAGTGTCTGGCTTCCAACCCACGGGGAGATTTTTAATTTTTTTTTTTAATTTTTGATTTTTTTAAATTTTGAGGCCTCCAACTTAATATCGCTATGATATTAAGTTGGAGGGTGTACAAAAAAGCATTTTTTTCTGCTTTTCTGTACACTTTCCTGGTGCCGGCCGAAATTAATGCTAGCCTTTGGCAGGCGTTACTTTCTGTATCGCATGGGAATGACTAATAGGCCCATCAACTGTATAAGGGGTAAAAATAGTGCGTCGAAAACGCGCGGCCAAACACGGGCTAACAGTGCGCTCCGCCGAAGCACACTTTACTGTATCGGCCCGTGTGTGTGTGCAGTTTGTGCCCAAAAAAAAAAAAAAAAATACTGAAATAACCAAGTTTGTGTGCAAAACAAAGATATTTATTGTTGTAAACTTCAGATGAAATATGGCACAAAAACGTAGTCCTCAGCACCTCTGTCTGTCCAAGTGTTTCATTACCAGAGCAAGGGAAACATCCACCCTCCAGGGCTTGGAAAAGTGAAGTTCCCATGTGGGCAAGGTATCCTTTAGTTAGACAGAAAAACCCCTTCCAGTCTGACAAAAAAGGTAAAAATACAGTCTCAGCACAGAGAGTCACAAACCTCTCTCTCTCCAGGGCTTGAAGACTCCAGATGGGTGTCCTCAGATGTTCTTAGATAATATTCTTCCCCTGCAGATACTTCTTTTTCTCTCTGGATCCCAGATGGGTGTCCTCAGATGTTCTTAGATAAGATTCTTCCCCTGCAGATTCTTCTTTTTCTCTCTGGATCCCAGATGGGTGTCCTCAGATGTTCTTAGATAAGATTCTTTCCCTGCAGATACTTTTTTTTCTCTCTGGATCCCAGATGGGTGTCCTCAGATGTTCTTAGATAAGATTCTTCCCCTGCAGATACTTCTTTTTCTCTCTGGATCCCAGATGGGTGTCCTCAGATGTTCTTAGATAAGATTCTTCCCCTGCAGATTCTTCTTTTTCTCTCTGGATCCCAGATCGGTGTCCTCAGATGTTCTTAGATAAGATTCTTCCCCTGCAGATACTTCTTTTTCTCTCTGGATCCCAGATGGGTGTCCTCAGATGTTCTTAGATAAGATTCTTCCCCAGCAGATACTTCTTTTTCTCTCTGGATCCCAGATGGGTGACCTCAGATGTTCTTAGATAAGATTCTTCCCCTGCAGATAATTCTTTTTCTCTCTGGATCCCAGATGGGTGACCTCAGATGTTCTTAGATAAGATTCTTACCCAGCAGATACTTCTTTTTCTCTCTGGACCCCAGATGGGAGGGATCTATTTGCAACAGGATCCAATACAGGGAGGAAGGGGCAGCCAAAAAACCTTCCTCCTGGATCTCATAAAGCAATTCTTTTCCCTTTCACCATAATTTAACCCAGGAGTTCCTCCTTGCAGCAGGTCACCACCAAACCTCCCTCCTCGCTGACGGTATGGAGGGGCAGGTCTTCCCTAACCTGAACAGCCTTAGACACAGGGTTCCCCATGCCATGAATCCAGGTGGTACCCAGGGTCGCAGAAAAGGTCACAACCTGGAAAAATCAACCTAGAGGGAAATTCCAACCAGCCAGTGAATGGACCGGAAGGAACACCCTCCCGACCTTGATCAGGATCCCCAGGCAGGATGCACCTGACTCCTCAGATTGGGCCTGAAAAACCAACTCAGAAAAAGCTCCTCACTACCTCCTAACTTCAAGCAAACCATAAGGGGCTGCCCCCAGTCTCTCTGGAGAGAGCTGCTTAAGAAACCTTCCCAAGGGAACAGCCATTCCAGCGCCCTCCAAGGGAGAGGCTGCATTTGAATGCTAACCTCCCCCATTCAAACTAACCTATATCTCTTAACTATTGAAGGGTTCACCCAGGACTTAATGGTAACAACCAGAGGGTCTGCTACACAAGCCATTGCTCTAACCACTAGGACACTCCTTGTCTGTCTAAAGAGCAGAGGGCACAGACTTCAGATCTGACCCAGCACTCAAACCTCCTACTCTGTATGGCAGCGCCCGGGTGTCCCATTTTACTGGTATGTGTGGACTAGCCTAGTTCAGGAATTGGGTGGAATAGTGCATGTTGTGGTCGGGTTGACTTTTCTAGCACACAAATCCTGAATATTGTGGAGGTTAGGAATTGGCTAAATGGTGTTTGCATTACATTTGAAGCACAGAAGATGTCAGCAGGTAAGAAAGCCTTGGCCCTCCCAGTTTGCCCCTTGTGTTGCTTCTTTCCTGTCTAAGGAGCACAGAGCAAAGCTAAACGGTTTCTAAATCCTCAGCATGCTTCAGACTGGCAAGAGAGATGACACTCGCTGACTATACCAACACGTTCAACTCATACCATGGTGCTCAAGGATAGGACTAGCATGATAACTGCTTCACCTGCTCCCTTCCCCCCTTTGCAATAAAAAATAATCATATGGAACACACCAAAAATATTAAAATGTAAATATTTCTTCTTTATTGAAAAATTAATTAAAAAAACAGGTCCCCAGTGCTGGGTAATATACAATCTCAGATGTATTTTGTTCACTCCCTGTGAGCCAATCATTACTGAAATAAAGGATAAATGTACTTGGCTCATGTAAGATGTTCTTTTCTACTAATGTATCTTATATTTTATGTTCCTAGTGAACAAATATCATGAGGAAAAATGTGTCTGAGAATATTTTATACCAAAGTAGCAATGTTCCTTTCACTTAAATGGATTCTGTCAAGCCATGAGATGCCCAATTCCCTTGGTGGCCGATTCTGGCACAGTGATGTTCTATAAAAACATGTACAGTTTTCATTGGGCTGAGGACCTATTCCAAACCTTTTTTTTTTTCTATTTTTTTTTTTTTTTATAGCTTGCTGGCGGTAGGAGGTGGAAACCGCCGCACAGCCAATGTTGTTGCTCATGGATTCACCAACCTATTTATCCTGGATAAGAAGGATCTCAATGACATTCTGGTCCATTATCCAGAATCAGAGAAGGTCCTGCAGAAAAAGGCGAGGCAAGTAAACAGAGCTGATCTCCATGAAAAGATATACAGTATATGAGTACCAGCTGAACGCACTAGACCCAGACACTTACTGTGTATTTACTGTGTGAAAGATCATCATAATAGGCTTCATCGTGCAGTGATAACACTTTATAACTCAGCCTTATTTTTAGTCATAGGTCAATTCCAAGTGGATATCTATTTTTTGATTTTTTTTTTTTATATATGCTGTGTAAAATTTCAACTTAACTTTGGTATGAACGCTGCTGTTTTTGTCCAAACATCTATGAAGCCTCGCATTCTCAACACGCCCGACATGGGTCCATGTTTCGAACAAACAGTTCTTTTTCAAGGGCTTAATAACAGCATCTACAATGAAATATAGGTGATCAATGCCATATAAAAAGCTTCTTAGTATCAATAGAATGAAGTGAGCGAAATCATTTCAGCATAGGTGGCAACAATTTGGCAAAGAGTATTTGTACACATAAGTCATCTACAGTAAGTAGATGACTTACTGTAGATGACTGGTTGCTTTTGCCACTCAGCGGCGGTTTGAAAATTGGCCTTATATAGCTAGTTGCCTTCTCAAAATATTGATCCTGTAATTTGAGGTGGTTACTGTATGTAACTAATGCCCTTTGGGTTCTTTCAGGAAAATGCTCAAGAAAACCAGCAAACCTAAAGAGGAGAAACCGGTAGCTAAAGGGATTCAGCATGTCATTCCCCCCAGGCCCGAGACTCCCAAGCTCCTGCAGGCCACCCTGGCAGCCACCGAAAAGATGGGAGTGAAAGGATCCTTTGCGAAAATGCGACGAAGACTGAGAGTGAAGAAGACAATCCAGGTGAGGGGCAGAGCTCGGCTTTATGTAAAAACTATCAAACTGACAACTGGAAAGAGTCACAGTCAGTTTAAAGGAACACTTTAGAGAGGTGATCCTGTGACTTGGCTGCAGTGCTTCCCATGGTTTATAACAGGCAAAAAGGGCTTGAAAAGGACATTAGGAAAAGAGAACCCCTTTAAACCGAAGCCATGTTTCTGCATAAAGTACTTTGATTCTATGAAATGTCTGTCTCCTTTTCTTTACAACTTCATCTTTATTAAAATGTATTTAGCGCTTAATCGGATTAACTAAGCAATGTACAAAGCTGACCTTCATAAAATCATAAATAACATAAAAACAAAATTAACATGCATAAAACATTGAAATCATCTTCATCTTCTTCGAGGTCCATATTCAAAAACATTTAGCCGGCTAGCTCAGAAGTTAGCCGGCTAAATGAATATTTTGGCACTTATCCGGCTAAATTCTAGTCAACTAATAAGATAGCCAGTTAGAATTTAACTGGCTAAGTTAGGGGCGCTTTGGGGGTGTAACTGGGGAGTGTTGAGTTAGCTGGCTAACTCCAATATTCAGAGAACTGGGTAACTTAGCCAGCTAATAGGTCATTCATCAAAATGTGGTATGGTGTACTGTTAATACCATAATGCATGCGATAATAATAGTATTGCATTGTATGAATGCAAATTTTTGAAAGGGGTGAAATTAGGCAGGGGTTAATGAACATAAGGGGCATTATTGCATGTTTTTAATGATGGAAATAACTATACCTGATTTAAGCTGTGTAATATGGAGAGAGAGAGAGAGAGAGAGAGAGATGGACTCTATACTAGTAAGCTAGGATGAGGGAACATTGTAGAAATCTCTTCTTTGTGAGACTTTCCTCACTCCAAATGACGTCAAATCTTCACTGGGGTGTACTGTGCTGTTCGTACGTCTCAATCTGCATGTCAAACTGGCCCCCAAACCCTAAACCACCACTGAAACCTCACCTCGAGTTATTAGCTGGCCTGCCTATAGTGATATAAATAGTTGAATACTATGAAGGCCTCCCAGAGTCTGTCTCTGTCTCTCTGTCTCTCATTTTTTTCCCCTGACACTTTAATTTGGCAGTGAGAGCCTAAAGACATGCCAGAGAAATGTTCATGGCTGAATACCTTCTTGAATACAATACACACATACATAGGGAATCCCATAGCAACAACCTGTAAACTTTAATACATCAAATTAATCATCAGTTAACATCATTTCCCAATAACATATTTATCAATGTATTTAAAACATGTATTAATATAAATGCATACACATAAACTTCACAAATGTATCTTTTAGTACATCATTCATACGAATACATGTGCAACCTCATATACATTACCACCCCACCATAGCACCAATGAACTAGCAGCAGCACCTTAAAAATAACCCATTCCAAACATACTCATTCATTCATACCACACACACTCCGCACCCACTAAAACCACCACACATATAAGAACAACACCACCAAAACTCTTCACTGAAAATTGAAACTGTCTTCAACTGGGCATGCTCCACCACGTATTCATTTCATATAGGAGCAATCCACCACGTCCCATACTTTCTTGGTCAGCCATGATAAAATTGCCAAGTAATGACCTTCTTTACAAGGCATTTGCATTATTCTTGCATGCAAAGAATGTCATTGTAATAGGGGAGGGTATCTGGGCAGGATATGCTAAGTATCATGTAGAGCATGCAATATAAATGCATTGGAGCCTTTTATGGTACCATAAGGCCCTAATGCACTTTGATGAATGATCCGGTTAATTTGCTGCCTGGACTGGGTCTGAATATGGGCCTCATCCTGGACATCTGGATATAAATTAGGGATGTGCATTCATTTCAACGAAATTGCCTAATTCTTCCTGTTTCAGGGACAACGAATCCCAAATGAATTTTCCCCAAAATTTCAGGAAAAATTCATTTTCGGTTTAGCGCGCACTAACAGGAGTAAAAATGTTAGCACGCACTAACAAGGAGTGCGCACTAACCTGAAATTCGGGTCCCCCCGAATTTCAAAGGCCCAAACCGCGGGAAATATGATATTTCCCACGGTGGGCCACATCACTAATATAAATATTGATCTGTGGGGTGGCCAGCTAATGGATACTGGATATTCAGTGATGTGGGTGTGCTGCTGAATTTAAGTTTATCAGGCTAACATTAGGACTGCTCCTCAGCTCCCCTAAAGTTAGCCAGCTAACTTAGGGGATCATTTTCCAAAGCGATCGCACGAGAAAAGGGACTTTTCGTGTGCAATCACTAAAAAGGGGCGGTGTCAAGACCGGAACAGGAGGAGGCGGGGCGGCACCGGGACGGATGCCGCAAAGACAGTTTTGCACCTAATAGCGCCATCTTTTATGATGGAGCTATTGTCTTTCTCAGGCCCGCCCCCATTACCGCGCGACTCAGGAAGCCGCGGTAGCTTAGAAAATCTAGGCCTTAGCAAAATTAAGTTGAATATTGACGTTATCTGACTAATGCTGCTTCGCCCAGAATGCCCCCAAACATTTCCGACTTATCCAGCCTAAAGAGTTAGCCAGCCAACAACTTAGCCAGATAAATCATGGGTGGTGAAAGCAGCTAGATTTTAAAAACCCATGGTTTGTCTGGCTAAGTCCAGAAGCTAGCTAGACAAACTATTTAAATATAGACCTGCTGGACTTTATTTTTTGCTATTAAGTCACAGAAAATAGATACTGGTGCCACTCACATCCAAACCAAGAGAAAATAGTGTTACCTTTACTGGCAGTCTATTTGTCCACAGTGTGAAACAAGAACATATCCCAAGAAATTTTTCTCCAAACACCATTTCACATCCCTGTGCTTTATAAGCAAATGTTTTATCAAAATCTGCTACTTTTTTGAATGTTTTCTGGAGGTGTGTAATGATTACAAAAGTATCCTTAAAACATGATTGGACTATGATTCCTTCAATGTTTGGGTATGAACGCCCCTGTTTTTCACTCAGATTTTGAGCATGTATACTGTTTGATAAGAGTTAAATGATTTAGTGGTCCCTTTTCTTATATAATATCATTTGTTTATGCCCCATACAAATGAATAACAGTGTAGACAGCAGCAAAGTTAAAACACAGCAATGAAACCTTTTCAATGTTTTTGTTTCTCAGCCTTCCACTTCCAGCCTAATCCCGCCTGCATCCCCTGGCCATCGTCTGTCTCCTGTTCCCCTCCAGAAAGTGAAGGATGACGACGGTGCAGACATCATTTCCGAGTCTTCGGATAATTCTGTCTTTATTTCCATGAGCCCCAGCCTTCAAAGGGATGAGCACGTTCTCTCTGTGGAAGAAGGAAAGAAGAAGGAAGAAGGCAAGAAATAGAAAAATGGAGGAGAGCATCTCATTTATCTGCTGTTTTCAGGACCAAGCTTCCTTTATGGGGCAGTTTTGAAACCTCCCAGGCAGCTTGCAGGTCACAGGTACTGTGCACCCACGGACCTGCAAGCTCATTTTTTTTTTCATTACATTTTTATTATGCTCAAGTACAGCTTCAACAAGTGAATATACAAAATAGGCATTGAGAGGTAGTTCCAGCATACTTTTTACACAACTCTTTGTAGCCCTGGCAAGCTTATTTTTCAAAGAGAAACCCTCTGCAGAGTTTCCCTTTCAAATTTTGAGGGCTGGTGGGGACCATGGGTGCAAATGTACGCACAGTAAAGCATTCATGGAGGGGTAGAGGGTGTTTCAAAATAAACTCCCACTGCATAATGTCCCTTCCCCTTCCAAGCCTGCCCCTTTATTTATATGTTTTTATTTGGATTTAATAAGTCTTTGCAAAGATGCTCAAGATTTAGGTGGAAGTTTCCAGGTTGTGAGAAACTATGCCAAATTTTAGCTTGGGGAATTCATCCTGGTTAACTCCTTTGTTATGCAGGCAAATTCCTTTGAAAATTGTTCCTTAAGAGGACTTTGTACCTGGGGGCCTGCTAGCGAATTTTCAAAGGGAAACTCCCTGCAGAGTTTCCTTTTGAAAATCTACGGCAGTTGGTGCCACAGAGACCTTTGTAACCAGCATACTTTGCAGGAGCTGAGTGTGGGGGTTAAACAACGCACAGAGATCTCAAAATGAAATCCCTTCAGGTGGCCCACCCCAGGCCTGCCCCTTTTCCTCACGGGGAAAATTACACATGCTGACAATTCCCTGCAGAGGGGATTTTCAGAGGGGGGCTTTTCTGTGAGTAAATGGTCATGGAAATCCTCTAAGGGCATAAATCCAAACTCTTCTGTCCCTGATGACCACAAATAAGTCTGGTTTTCAAGATATTGCAAATTAATTTCTTTGTAGACCAAATACATTACATACGGATATATCTGTGCATGCCATGAAAACTAGACTGATCTGTTGTTGTCAAGAACTATGGTTCAAGAGCCTTGGAAGAGAGGCTAGGCAGATCGTGAAGAGTTTTCAGGAATTTTATAACTGACGTCCAGAGTCTTGATTAACAAAATGTCCTTCAGGCAGGTCACAACAGCCCAGACAATGACTCCAATTACTGTACAAGCTTCAATCCAATAATCGGTGTCCTGTAGCTTCCTGTGTGGCTGCTGAATAAGACACCTACTGGCTACAATTGTAGCTGACATCACAGAACTCTCTGCACATTATTGTGTTTTAAAGCAAAGTATAAGTTGGCTGTATTTGAAAAAAAAATAAACTATAGAAGAAATCTGAATTTATATCTATATCTTTTTTCATTTTTGCAATATTAAAGACACAATCTCAGCAATGGTGCGTTCTTATCCATTAAAGCCCAGATATTACAAAGGCTACGCGCGATTGCAAATATGTACCCCAAGTTCGCAAAAATGTGGGCTTAGCTTTAGACAGATCGTATTTAGCTAAACATTTTTCCATAAGGCAGAATGGAAGATTGTATTCTGTACCTGCGTTATGGTGGGTGTTTCCGGCACTAGCCATTTCTGTAAAATTATTTTCTTTGCAAATAAGAGTACCTTTCTATACCAGAGCCATACAAATCTACTTCAAAAAGGCATTGGATATAGTTCACCAAATAATACAATCTTGGTATCTAAAGGTACTTGTGTGCCAGTAATAGAAGATCGAGTCCAAGACATTTTTGCCAGAAACTCTGGACTTTAGGACATGTCCAAAACTGATGGACAAGAGTTCCTATGGCTTTACCACATTTCATATACAAGGCCAATATGGGCCATATGCAGGTCTTTAGCTCATTGTGGCTGTTAAAAGTGTAATAAAAAGGTATATTGGGTTTCTCTCAAATCCATATTGCTAGTAAATTGTTTAAGGCATTTAAAATAATTTGCATAATTCTTACCTGGAAAATCAAGGATCAATTCAGCCTGTCAACTACTTCTTTGAGACTGATAGTCTATCAATCTACATGTAGTTTTTTTCAAACATTTATAAAATTCTGGAGTAGTACAGTGAGAGGGATCTTCCAAGTCAAAAAAAGTCTAAAAGGAATTGTCCCTTGCCTTGCTTGAGCTCTCACGTGTGGCCAGATCCTCCAGTCCGCCACTATATGTCCCTAGAGTCCAGTGTAGATATTTCAGTACTATCAAGAAGCCATCCATTCCCCATCAGTCCCAACCCCCTTAAATAACTCAGTGATTATGTCATCAGGGTGTGGCTAGCGGTTATTTTTGGTTAGACACAAAGGAAGAAAGATGCCTGGTTTGCCCCTCCTGGTGAGGCCTCCCAGCCTCATTAGGCTTTTGCTTTTTGAAGAGGACCTCCACTGTGCACTCCCTGCCAGAGGGTCCCCCAGTAAGAGAGACTTTTTGCTAGAAATCTTTTGGGACTCCCATTCCAGGACTGAAGAGCAGTGAGCCCATTCACTCCCTGAATATGGCAAGCACCTGAGACAGGCTTGGCAGCATGAGATATTTGATGGCCTGAAGATATCTATTTTTGAAAAGGGTCTGTGTTTAAACCTTGCTCCTTTGGGCAGGGCTGGTGCATCCATTAGGCGAACTTCGGCGGTCGCCTAGGGCGCCGAGCCTTAGGGCGCGCCGAAGAGCAGCCTCGTGGTGCCGCAAGCGGGGCCTATCCCGCTCGCGGCAAAGAGGAATAGAGACTGTGTGCTTCTCAGGGCCGCGAGCAGCGCTGCTCGTGACCCTGAGAAACACACAGTCGGCACCGAAACAGGTGGGGGGGGGGGGGGGGGGAGTGCAACCGGGGGAGGGGGTGCGAGCGGGGTGGGGGGGGGGGGCAGCGTAAGGGTAGCCTAGGGCGCCCAATACCTTTGCACCGGCCCTGCCTTTGGGGGAAGGTCATCCTCGCTGGCCAAACACAGAGGACAGGAGGTAAAGATCAATGAGCCCATTCTCCCCTTGAATGCAGCAAGCACCTGTGATAGTAAAACACAAGTCAAGAAAGATTTTGGATTAAGGAAGTATTTTCTCTCTTGTTGTGAGGAGGGTTTTTTTAGCCACCCCTTCTCACCGGGTGCCAGGCTAATATAGCAGGTTCTCGATATTAAGACTTTGCTGTACGAGGAGTGGCCTTCTAAAACAACTAAGGAGACAAAGTAAGATCTGGAGACTTCCATCTGGATCTCCACCCGTATGGGACCAGGACACAGAGCTGGGTGTTCGGGAGTGAGCTGAAGGCTCAGATAGGACCGTTTTTCTGTATTGGAAGGGATTCTCCAATAGGATTCCCGGTAGGCCACTGGAAGAGCTTTCGTGCACTTAAATATCACCATGGGAAGCTTTGCCCAGATTGGTGAAGTAAAGGACACCCACCCAGGAGACACCCCTAGCTGTACAAAATTCAGATGTAACTGCATATACAATGGACTTTATTTGGAACTTTTAGCAAATCAGTAAACTTAGAATTTAACACCCAGTGCCTTGTCCTGCCTGGTTTGTCCCAGCATCTCTCCCCTTGGGATGCTGCAGCTATCAACACACACAGGGAATAACGCTCCACTGCCCGGGCCATAAGTGAGAGCTTCCCTCCATTAAAAGAATCCACCTCTGGGACAGAGAGTACAAGCCATGAGAGAAGCGCTTGCCGGAGCAGCTCCAAAGAAAAGAAATATGTTTGTGTGCCCTTGGGAGTAAACACCTCACTAAGGGTTACACCTGTATTTGGGGAGCACGTATAATGCCTGGCTTGTAAATAAGCAACAAAAGTGACCCCCTGAGCAGTGTCCTCAAAAAGTTGCCATACTGGTTGTAAGCCTAATGAAGCCCATTTTGTAAAAATAGCCATCCTCATTCTCGGTTGAAAATTCACATTTCCTGCACTAGGGAGAAAATGAGACACCTATAATTTAGTTTTAATTGAAGGCAGACCCTTCAAAAGTGGCCTAAACAGTTCACTCTGTTGTACTTATTCTGGGATCTGAGAAGTAGTGCCATGTAATAGAAATCTGAGATCCAAAGGAAAAAACAATTCTTGTTCCAAACCTTGGGGAGTGTAATAGGAAGCATTCATCACCCAATCCCCTACATGCCAGAGTAGACATGCTATATTATACCATCTTAAATTTGCCAGGCCTATTCCTCACTCTTCCCACCTCTTCATCAGAGTAGTTAAGGCTGTATGCGGTTGTCAGTGCCTCCACATGAAGAAACGGACTAGTGATTCGATTTCTCATATATTTTAACAGTAAGAAAAAGCGATAATGTTTGGAGCAAGTAAAGCCATTTTGGCAGAACTATCATCTGGAATAAATCGACCTGCCTGTGGGAACGAGCAGTGATTCCCACAGGCCTGGAGACAAACTAGTCTGATCCAGCACAACATGAGACTTTCTTCCCTTCAGAACAGTGTATTCTCTTTACTTACAGTTCAGTACTGCTTCGTCTCAGCTCAGTGTTTGGAAAGAGTTACGTTACAGGAGCTGCCTTCCTCTTGCAGACCTGGGTCTGGTCTGGTTATCCCCTCCTGGATCCCAGCTCTTATTCCCCAGTCTCTGGTTATTCCCCACAGGATCCCACCCACAGACATACTCTCCTTAAGGAATTTAAGGTAGACCAGGCATCTAGGTAAATATGGGAACACTAGGGGCACTGTCTCACATACCCCTCCCCTCAGCTTGGACCCGTTGGGCCAAGCAACCCTACTCCCTTCTGCATCCCATCCAGGAGAGTCCAAGACATCCCATTCCCTTTCCTCTGGCTTCCCATCAGCTACGCTTGAGAATGAGGACTTAGCAACAAGCTCACCCCCATCTCTTAGGGATATCCTCGACAGCTTCACAACCACCGCCCAGTGTGCTGTTCACGCAGTGCACATCCCCAGTCCTTTAAATAAGTCCTTTGCTGGCTCCGTGTTCAATTTCCACCCCGAAGGAGCTTTATGGACCGACTGCAGAACTGGTTCCTCTATAACCAGCTGTGCCTACTTTCTGACATCTGGTATCTCTGATGTAGAACCTCTCTTCCGTATCCTCTGTTGCTGGAGACTCCACATTGCCATCCTCGGGGCTTTACATGGTTTCCTCTTCTGTACACTCTGCAGCACCTCCCTCAGGGCTCTCCACAGTATCCTCATCTGTAAACTCTGCAGCACCTCCCTCTGGGCTCTCTGTAGTTTCCTCATCTGTAAACTCTGCAGCACCTCCCTCTGGGCTCTCTGCAGTTTCCTCATCTGTAAACTCTGCAGCACCTCCCTCTGGGCTCTCCACAGTTTCCACCTCTGTATACTCTGGCCACTCACCCACGCCAGTCGCTGGCTCCTCTGCAACCTCACTCGCTGGAGTCTCTGCAACACCACCCTCTGGGCTCGCCATGGCATATCTTGCTTGCCTTTCTGTGCCCTCTCTCTCTGGGCTTCTCACGGGAGTTGGCTCTGGACTCCTGGTAGTGTTTGGGCACCGTACAGGGTCTTCCTTGGGACCTCCTGTAATGCCGATTTCCAACTTCTCAATACTGCTTCCTCCTGGGCAGTCTGTGTTGCCCCCTCTAGGGCATTCTATGACCCCTTTCTTAGGGTTCTTCACTGTTCCCTTCTTGGGGCTTCTCACAGGAGTAGTCTCTGGACTCCTGCTAGTGTTTGGGTACCCTACAGGGTCTTCCTCAGGACCACCTGTAGTGCCATTCTCTGGCCAATTGGTGTTGTAGCCCGCTGGCCATTCTGTAGTGCCACATCCTGGCCACTCTGTGTCACCACTTCTTGATAAGGCCACAATGACTATGGCCCAGTGTACTTCCTGGTTCCATTTTTGCTCAACCCAGGCCCGCTGACTCCTTAAAAGGCTCTCTTGTAATTTCCTATCTCCCTCCTGGAGATTCTGGATCAGTGCTTGCCAGCTTCCATCAGTTTTGCTCTCAGACTGCGGCATTCTGGTGCTGCAGTTCCCTGGCTACTCCACTCCAGGTTTTCTCGTGGCTGCATACATTCCCTACAGATTGGCTTACTTGCTGGAAGAGGGCTCCACCCTATTTCCATTAACCACACTAAAAGCCCACTCTGGCAGCTTTTCCAGGGCCCTACCCTATTCAGCACAGTACTGCTGCACCAGTGGTCCTTCCTCTTTTCTTTTTTCAAGGCAAAAAAAATAGAAAAACTAAATCACTTTTAATCCCTATCTACCTCCAACCAGGCTTCTCCCATTAGCCGGTACAAACCTACCACTTCCTGGCTGTCCCTACAACCAGGCCCACTCACAATTTCTTCTCTACCTGAAACTTTTAAACCTTGGTGTTTTTTTCTTCAGTACAGCTTCTGATTCATACCCTTTCACAAGCTATTGTGCTCTGTGCACCCCTGTACTCTGTACTTTGTTTTACAGCCACAGGCCCCCTGTGTTCTCTACTATGTTCAGAACCACAGGTCCGCTTCACAACTCTTTCTGTAATCCAAACACTTTCTTGGAGACTGGGCTTTTTTTTTTCTGTGCACAGTTTTAGAAAAAATCCCATGCATAACACCATATGTGGAAATGAGCGGTGATTCCCACAAGCCTGGCGACAAACTAGTCTGATTTCAGCCTTTATTAAAACAGCATAACTTTATTACAGCTTTACACATGTACAACAGTAGACTCTATTTCCTTCAGAACAGTGTACTCTCTTTACTTACAGTTCGATATTGCTTCCCTCAGTACTTACAGTTTAGCTTTATCTCAGCTCAGTGTTTGGAAATGTTATGTTACAGGAGCTGCCTTCCTACTGGAGACCTGGGCCTGATCTGGTTATCCTCACCTGAATCCCAGCTCTTATTCATCAGCTTTGGTTACACCCTCTGAGCCCCACCTGCATCGCAGGATCCCACCCATAGAGCTTACTCTCTTAAAGGAATTTAAGGTAGACCAGGCATCTAACCTGGTCTTGCACAGGTAAATAGGGGAACATTAGGAGCACTGCCTCACACCACCCTATTAATGAGATGAATAAATCTCACCAATTTGAAAGCAACTGTTTATTGTCATTACACAACCTGATATAGTAAACTGTGATGCCTAAATAACTTATCGATTCCCCCGCTTATTTCATGAGAAATGATGGTCCTAACAAATTCACTATTGTATCCTGCTTTGGCAAGGCTTCAGATTTATTCAAGTTCATTGTAATTCTTACCAACATACTGCAATCCTTAAAGGTCATTATTAAATGCTTAAAAGAAGGGACCGTATCTATAATATGGAAAAGGATATCAACTGCAAAGGCAGATACTTTAAATTTACAAGTCACTCGTGGGCCAATAAGAACTTCCTTCATATTAGCATTTTCTAATATCTTCGTAAGTAAAGGATCTAAAGATAAGAAGAAAAGGGATGAGGATAATGGTCATCCTTGTCTTGTTCCTTGGTTTATTTGGAATGGTTCTGAGAGTGTCCCATTCACTATCACTGAGGCTAATGGCCTTCTGTACAAAGCCTGTACCATCTGCAAGAAATAACCCATTACACCAACTGTATACAAAGTTTACATCATCAAAGCCCAATCTACCCTTATCAAAGGCTTTTTGGTGTCAAAGCTCAAAACCAGAGAAGGAGTCTTGCGCCAAGTAAAATATTCTATTGAGGCTAACAACCTGAGCATATTCAATACTGAGCTTCTGTCTTTTACAAAGCTTACTTGTGCTTCCCCTATCAAAGTTGGCAAGTATTTTGCAACTTGTTTGCCATAATCTTTGCTATGAGTTTGATTTAAAAAATGAATAGGGAAATGGGCCTAAAGGACTCCAGTCACTCTGGATCCTTCCCTGACTTTAAGATTCTAGTAGTGAGTTCTTTATTAGAGAAAAAAGGTGTTGCATCTTCTGTTATAAAGGCCTCTGCCATATTCCCCAGTGGAAGAAGGAGTTGGTTCAACATTAGTTTGCAAAACTCTGCTGGAAAACCATCTGGCCCCAGGGATTTCAAAAGTTGCGTCTTCTTGATGCCTGTCTGAATTTACATCGCCTGAATAGGACAAATCAAAATGGCAATTTGGTCCTCTGTCAATTTAGGTAGACCAACTGACCAGGTCTGGTGTCTATGCAGAAAAAAATTGATTGTATTAATCAGTGAAAATTTTACATAGTTCTTTGTTATAGTAAGTACTAATTGCCCTGAGGAAGCTCTCATTGTCACTATAAACTGTGGGCCACTCCACCTGTTTGTGATGTTAGCCAACAATTCCCCTGCTTTGTTGCCATAGTAAAAATATTTATATTGATAATAAAGCAAACCATTCTTAGCTCTTTGATGGAGTAGGCTATTAAGAGCTGTTTGGGTTTCTAGAACCCTAATTTTATTACTAATACAAGGGTTCTGTTGTTGTGCTGTCTTTGCTTTTTGTAATTGGTGCTCTAAATGTAAAATATTCCAACTAATAGCCTTCTGTCTAGATTTATTTATTTTATTTATTTAGAAGATTTATATACCGATGAACGTTGGGAACATCTCATCGGTTTACATTAAACCAAATTATAGCTAACCGAGCTTTACATAGAAATTGGAACCAAAATGTAAAAAAGGAACAGAACAGATAATTAATAACAAGACAGAATCAACATCTTAACTTATGAAGGGCATTAACTGAAAAAGGGGGAGATGAGATATAAAATGAGGGGAAGAAGGGAGGAGCTATTTACAAATGCTACATAGATGCTACATAGATGCTACATAGAAGATGAT
Source organism: Rhinatrema bivittatum (assembly GCF_901001135.1). Classification (NCBI taxonomy): domain Eukaryota; kingdom Metazoa; phylum Chordata; class Amphibia; order Gymnophiona; family Rhinatrematidae; genus Rhinatrema; species Rhinatrema bivittatum. Next base: position 141,511,032 of record NC_042621.1, read on the forward strand.
ATCTGCTCTTAGCACTGCTTTGGCAGTTCCCCAATACAGCATTGGAGTTTCTCTGTGCCTCTCATTCTCTTCTGCAAACATCTCCCACCATTTTGCTAAATAGTCTTTGAAACTGAGGTCTTTAAATAGGTATGTGGGGAATTTCCATATGTTTTGAAAATCAGGGGGAAGGAAGCCCTCTATCTTCACCCATACCAATACCATAGAATGATCTGAGAGGGCCACGTTTTTATTTCCACTCCACTCACTTGGGAAAACGCTGTGCTGTTTATTAGCAAGTAATCCAATCATGAACACATATTATCTGCTCTGGAGTCATATGTATATTCTCGGGACACAGGATGTAATACTCTCCAAACATCCACAAGTTCCAAGTTTTTACATAAGTATGGTGTGCCCAGCAGTTTCTTCTCCGGAACCATTTTATCCAATACAGGATTGTGCAGATAATTGAAGTCTCCTCCAATTATCATATTACTTTGATCATGGTCAGCCAGCATATTAAATATCTTAGTAAAAAATCCATGATGTCTGGAGTATATAGGTAACACAGGACTACAGGGTGTCTGTATGGAGTACCCACTACTAGTATGTATCTTCCTTCTGGGTCTTCTGTAATCTTCTTTACCTGAAATGGTATTCTTTTCCTCACCAAAATCACTACCACTGCCTTTCATGATCCTGTTTGTGCAGAATACATTTCTCCTAACCACTGCCTTTTAAGTTTCTGATGCTCATTTTTTGTTAGTTGGGTTTCCTGCAACTTTGCAATATCTGTTTTTGCCCTTTTAGTGCCTGGAGGATTTTATACTGCTTTACCACAGATTTTAAACCTGCCACTGAACTACTCATTTACATTTTAAACACCACAAGAAAATTATACAAGAAGAGAATACTTGATTATATCCCAGACCCCCCAGCCTAAGTCTGGGTCTGTCTTCATTCATCTAGCCCAATTTTTGCCACCTCTTCAAATTATAGATGCCCATAGCTTTTATTGATATGCTTTCTGAAAGATGGTGTCCCTGAAAAAGAATTCTGCACACAAACTCCAGTAAATCTCCCCTTAGCTTTTCCCACCCCACCCCACCATCCTGCCCCCATTCCCAAATCTCTGTAAATATCAGAAAAAACACCCCCTCTCCTAAGAGCAGCGGAGGTCATTATATGTGAGCAGGGAACTCTGCTCCCAAATGATCACTGCTGCATCCTCTCTCTGAGTTTATAGTAAAGCGATTGTAAGCTATAACTTAGACTGACAAAGTCAATGGCATACTGTGTACCATTCTGGTCACCGCATCTCAAAAAAGATATAGTTGCTGAGGAGAAGGTACAAAGAAGGGCAACCAAAATGATAAAGGGAATGGAACAACTCCCCTATGAGGAAAGGCTGAAGAGGTTAGGGCTGTTCAGCTTGGAGAAGAGACGGCTGAGGGGGGATATGATAGAGGTCTTTAAGATCATGAGAGGTCTTGAACGAGTAGATGTGAATCGGTTATTTATACTTTTGAATAATAGAAGGACTAGGGGGCATTCCATGAAGTTAGCAAGTAGCACATGTAAGTCTAATCGGAGAAAATTCTTTTTCACTCAATGCACAATAAAGCTCTGGAATTTGTTGCCAGAGGATGTGGTTAGTGCAGTTAGTGTAGCTGGGTTCAAAAAAGGTTTGGATAAGTTCTTGGAGGAGAATTCCATTAATGGCTATTAATCAAATTTACTTAGGGAATAGCCACTGCTATTAATTGCATCAGTAGCATGGGATCTTCTTAGTGTTTGGGTAATTGCCAGGTTCTTGTGGCCTGATTTGGCCTCTGTTGGAAACAGGATGCTGGGCTTGATGGACCCTTGATCTGATCCAGCATGGCAATTTCTTATGTTCTTATGTTCTTATAGCTCCTCTATCTTTGGACCGCTTCCGAACAAAAAAGCCTCACACAAGATCCTGTGAGGTCCACATCATATTAGACCTTGTCTTGAGCGAGGGAGATCTATTTCCAGCAAATGTGGTTTTATAGTGCAAAATAACGAGTAACAACACTGTAAATCTCCACTTCAATGGAAACAATCTGGCAACTTCCTTTGCTGAACATTTTAAGTCAAAATACTGCATCTATAGCAACAGCTGTGCGAAACCAGCATGGAAACTCTGAGTGCTTCTCAGCTACTCACTAATGCTCAGCACGTTGTCAAACTATGATCTGCCCAGGTAAAGTTCTTGTATTGCAGCTATCAGGCTTGATAGGGTAGCATGATAAAAAATGCTTGTACCTTGATTACAAAAAAAGTTGTTACTTTAACTTTGCCAGGTACTGCATATACAACCACACATTCAGCTCAGAGACTGCATCAGAATAATCCGTGAAGATTAAAATCTGCCTGCCTTCATAGGAGAGATGCCAGTTTTTGCAATATAACTGTAAAATCTCAGTTTTGTGGGCCGAGTTAAAACACATTGCAATAACCGGACATGGTTTATTTCTGGCATTTACTTTATTCCCCAGTAGGTATGCTCGCTCAGTTTTAAGGGGCCTGGGATGGTCGCTCAGTGTCAGGGTCTGAGTCAGCTAGGATTTGAGTGCTCATGCTTTATCGGTATCTGATATCATCTCTAGGAGGCCGACAAAATCGCAGATTCCCCTTCCTGGACCTGTTTTCCAAGTCCTCGAGCTTTTCCTTATATTTGGCAGTCAAGGCCTTCAAGGTAGATACTTCCTTTTCCAGGTCATTAGCGGGATCATCTAGGCCCAAGATCCTGTCCTCTGCCACTTGTATCCACTTAACAGAGTCAGTGAGCATCCCCGAAAGATCATCAAATTTAGTATAAGTCTTTTCAAATTTATCTGATAAGGCCACCACTGTTGTGCTCGGGGGTGAACCCTTGTCCTGGAGCAGTGGAGAATGGCTCCCTGGTAGGGACCAGGAAGTAACTGCCCCCAGGGGGTGGAGCACTGGAGGAGACAGAGGCTAGGAAGAGCTTCACCACTGGAAGCCCGAGGTCCCCCCGGGTGGAGCCCGTAGGGACCCGGGCCACTTGGACTTAGGTGGGCCTCGCAGGGTCTCCTGGAAGAATGGAAGTCCGGCGTGCCCACAGACAGAAGGGGAGCGCTGTCAGGTTCGAGACTGGAGGTCAGATGGAACAAGGATTCAACAACCTTTGACAACTCCGTAATGTTCTTCTCATTTAAATTGGCAGGTTTTTATTTACCTTGGTTATTATCTTTTATCTCATTGTTAATCTTTCTCTCGCCTTCTCTACATTCCAAGTTTACATTTTATCCCTGTTTTATTGTAACTGCTACTTTATTCTTCTATCACATGTTAATGTTCTAAGTTTTTTAAAGTATTTATCCTTTTATCACACCCTGTTATTTGTAAACCGGCATGATGCGACTCCCATCGCGAATGTCGGTATATAAGAAATTCAAATAAATAAATAAATAAATAAGGAGGACCAGAATAGCATAGGTGATGACAAAGCTAGGAACAGAGCCAGAATCTAGAGACGTAGTCAAGCAGGCAGAGGTCAGAGTCCGGGGGTCAGTCCAAGAAGTAGTCATCAAAGCAGAAGTCAGGTTCTGGAGGTCAGACAAGGTCAGAAGGCAGGCAGCAGGCAGATGAGTCTAGAACAAGCCAAGGTCAGAAGGCAGGCAGTAGGCAGGCAGGTCGAGAGGCAGACTGGAGTCAGGAGGCAGGTGGCAGGCAGGCAGGTTGAGGAACAGACTGGAGTCAGAAGGCAGGCAGCAGGCAGGCAGGTCAAGGAGCAAGCCAAGGTCAGTACCAGTGAGACAGTTCGGAGGTACTACCTGGGGAGACGGACAGACGAACAGGAACAGAAGGATGCTGGTGTACTAGGAAGCAGGAACAAGGAAGGAACAGAACTAGAACAGAAGGATCCTGGAATGAGACTTGGAACAAGGTTCAGACGCAGTGACAATCTAGTAAGACACTAACCCGATTGCCAAGGCAAGGAAGTACTAGCAGGGACATTTTACTAGCTGCACATTTTACTTTCAGAAATTAAGGCCTGCCCAAAGGCTGGCCTTAATTTCTGCCGGCACTGGGAAAGTGTACAGAAAAGCAGAAAAAACTAGAGATGTGAATTGGAACTGGAATCGGTTTGGTTCCGGTTCTGATTCAAATCTTATAATTTTTATCGTCCGGCCCGATTGGTTTTTTTGTTTATTGGCTGCGCCCGATCCGATAAACAAAAAACCCACCCTGACCCTTTAAAACTGACCCCTTAGCCTCCCCCACCCTCCTGACCCCCCCAAAAACATTTTAAAATTACCTGGTGGTCCAGTGGGGGCGCGGGGAGCAATCTCCCACTCTTGGGCCATCGGCTGTGCTAATAAAAATGGCGCCGATGGCCCTTTGCCCTTACCATGTGACAGGGTATCCGTGCCATTGGCCGCCCCTATCACATGGTAGGAGCACTGGATGGCCAGCGCCATCTTTAAAAATGGCGTGACAAAGAAGCCAGCCAGCGCAACAAAGAAGAAGCCAGCCCTGGCCGGGGTTTTGGATTTCCGGATGAAGCCCTTCTCCAGGTTCTCCTTGATATACTCACTCATAGCCTGCGTCTCAGCGGTTGAGAGGGCGTAGGTGCGACCCCGAGGCGGTTCGGTGCCAGGAAGGAGCTGGATGGCACAATCGAACTTCCAATGGGGAGGAAGAATCTCTGTCCTTTTCTTCGAGAAAACATCCGCGTATGCAGCATAAGGGGCTGGCAGGTTTGGAAGGCTGGTGGAAGCAATGGGGCAGGATGTTGGAACCACAGAGCTGAGGCAGTTGTCGTGACAGCTCGGGTCCCAACGAGCTAGCTGCAAAGTCTTCCAATCGAACTGGGGCTCATGCTCCTGGAGCCAGGGGAGACCTAAGACGATCGGGTGGATGGAGTACTCCAGGACATAGAATGACATCTGTTCTTGATGCAGGACCCCAGCTCGCAGCTGGACAGGAATTGTGGTGTGTGTGACCCGTTCGAGAAGAGGTTTCCCTTGAATCGAGGAAATGACCATCGGGGCCGGGAGACAAACTTGTGGAATCTTTAGATGATCCACTAGGCCTTTCATAATAAAATTTCCGCCAGTGCCGGAGTCCACTAGGGCTAGTGTGTGGAACTCCCCATCAGTCGAGGTTAACGCCACTGGCAATGTTAGCGGAGGTGCGGGTGCGGTACGGCCCAGGACGAGACCTCCTTCTGGTCCTAGGCCTGAGAGTTTTCCGGTCGTGCTAGACAGGCGGCTATCCGATGGCCTGCCGTGCCGCAATAAAAGCAAAGTCCTTCTCTCGCACGCCGCCGACGCTCTTGTGAAGACACTCTCCCACGACCCAACTCCATGGGCTCCTCGGCAGGTGCCCGAAGGGCTTCAGATGCACTTTTGGAGGAAGATGAGGGCCTTCTCGCTGGCCTGACTACTGGAAGGCGAAACCGCATCCGCTGATCCACTCGAGTGGCCAATTCTATCATGCCATTGAGGTCGTCTGGGAGTTCTTTCGCCGCTAGCTCGTTCTGCGGGCGCAAGGATAGCCTTCCAAGAAGATTCCGTGCAGACAATCCTCTCTCCAATTCAGCTCCGTGGCCAGGGTACGGAACTCCGTCGCATACTCGGCCACGGTCCGAGTAATCTGTCGTAATTGAAGCAATTTTGAAACCGCAGTGGGCTTGCGGACGGGTTCGTCTAAAGTCTGCCGGAAGGCGGACAGAAACTGACTTAAATCTTCGAAAATGGGATCCCTTCTCTCCCACAGATGAGAGGCCCATATCAGGGGCTTTCCGTCGAGTAAGGACATAATGTAGCTGGTTTTGACCAGGTCGCTAGGGAACTGCGCAGGCAACAAGTAAAAATGGACCTGGCGCTGGCTGAAGAATCCTCGACACAACTTCGCATCTCCGGCGTATCGAGAGGGTGCCGGGAGTTGAGTGGGTGTTACTGACCCCTGGTCGTCCCTGGGCCCCTGGACGGTGTGTGGCTGGGTAGGGCGACCTCCATGAGCCCCAGGCGGAGACGGCAACGTAGGGTTCGAGGGCCCTAATGCCTCAAGGCGTTGGGTCAGTCCTTGTACTGCAGAGACCAGGGCATCGAGGGTCTGCTGTTGATCCTTCAGGTGTTGGGCCATTCCGGGAATGGCCTGGCGGGCAGATACCTCTGCCACGTCCATGGACTTGGCAATCTGTTATGCTCAGGCTTGTGGACCCTTGGGCCGATGAGAGGATGGTATACCTTGCGGAGGTTCCGTAGGTTCTCTCGTTGGGTGGCGAGGCAGAACAGAAGAGGAGCGCAGTTGACCCTCGGTTCTGGAGGCGGAGACAACTGCAGACAGATGAAGAGGCTAGAAGAGGATCTGAATCTTCACCCCTGGAAGTCTGTGGTCCCCCCAGGAGGAGCCCTTAGGGACCCAGACCGCTGGGACTTAGGTGGCCCCGAGGAGTCGCAGTATTGGTGCAAGGGCTGACTGGAGCTTCGCCCTGGAAGTCCGCGGTCTCCCCAGGAGGAGCCCCTAGGGACCCAGACCGCTGGGACTTAGGCGGACCCTTGGAGACGGAGTCCAGGAGGGGTCCAAGATCAGGTGCCAGAGAGTCGTCGCTTACCAGGTCGAGGTCACACACCGAGGGATCAACACTTGCCAGTCCGAGGTCACACCAGAGAATCACTGCTTGCCTAACCGAGTTGCACACCAGAGAAGTACCGAAGCCAATCCAAAGTCAGGAACCGGGAATACCAAGCCGAAACACGAACAGGGATCCGAAGCTCAAGAACTCACCGAGGCAAGCAGACTAGACAATGCTGGAGGACGTTGCCAAGTCAGAGAATGAGCAGAGGAAGCTCCCTTATATACTTCCTCTGCTCAGGTTGATCCAGGACAGGTGAGGCTTGTTAAAGGGATACGGTCCCTTTAAATTAGTGAAGGGGCGCGGCCTCGTGCCTAAAGATGGCGGCAGCCATCTTTGATTTCCTCCGTGGAGGAACGACTGCAGGAACGGCGTGGGGGCAGAGCAGGGACGGCTTTCCCCCCGACGGTCAGGCCGGGGACCCGCGCTGGAGCATCGAGCACCCGGTCAGGGGTTTCCCCTGAGGCTGCCGGGGCGGGTCGCCGCCGCAGATGAGGTAGGGGACTGCAAAACACTACCTCTGTGGATTTCTCGTATCCCTCTTTCTTTTTTTTTAATGTAAAGTTTTATTGACAGAAAGATCATAACAGTACAGCACAGAGAAAACCGGTAAGTCAATAAGATTATCATAGAATATATCCCTCTTAAATCCCCCCTCCCCCTCCCCCTCCCAACTATTCTGAATACAGTAGTATCACAGACACGACCACATACAGATAACGTTAAGGTGGAATGTAGGCAGAATGTTCAAAACAGGTATGACATCAGCATATAAGACAAAGTGTAATGTCAAGGGTATATAACTCATAATAAATCACAGGAGAGAGAACAAAATTGGCTCCGAGTAGTCCTTTCTACGCGCTCCAGTTTGTAACAAGATCCTCATGTGTGCCCTGACGTATCGTGGGTGGCTAGCCACTTGATAAAGGGATCCCAAGTACGGCAGAGAGCAGGCATACGATCTCGATGGAGAGCAGTTAAATGTGCCATCCTATAACACGAATGAAGTCTATGGATCACTGCAGGCAATGACGGCAGATGGGGTAATTTCCATTCCTTGGCAATTTCACAGCGAGCTGCAATATAGACTTGTGATGTAAAAGATTGCATGGGCTTAGGCAAGTCCTCATTAGGAAGGAGAAGCAGAACCTGTGTAGAATGCAGAGGGATATCTATACCAGTAATGCTCTGCAGCCAGTTTTGCAAAGTGTCCCAAAAAGGTCGCACAAATGGGCACGTCCACCAGATATGAAGATATGTTCCCACTTGCCCGCAATTTCTCCAGCACTGATCAAAAACATGCGGGTACATAGCATGCAATTGCACTGGGGTCAAGTGCCACCTATACAATATCTTATAGCAGTGCTCCTGAATGGCGGAGGAAATTGAGCTTTTAGCAGTTTGCTGAAACACAATATCCCAGTTATCCTCAGTTAAGACATCCCCAAGATCAGCAGTCCATACCCGTATATGGGAGGAAGAGTAGGGATTATGCGTACTCAAAAAAGTATATAATTTGGAGATAACCCCTGTAATCTTATCGGCATGTTCACAATATGTCTCAAACAAAGAGGCAGTAGGGCGAACCACCTGAGTTGCCGATAACTTGTGCAAAAAATCTCTAATCTGAGCCAACCCCAGGAAATCCTGTAGATCCCCCCACCAAAGCGATCCTGAAGATCCTGAGATGACATTAAGGTACCCTCTTTCCAAAAATGACAAACATTAACTATGCCCTGGGTCACCCATTTATAGAAAAGGTGGGAAGTAAATCCTGCTGGAAAGCTAGTGTTATGGAAAAGAAAAGAAGATTGGTGGTATGAAAAGGAACTCACCATGGTAGCTTTCCACTGGTGCCAATTGGTAAGTGTAGCTTGTAGAGCAGTTGGCATAAAATCAGTAGTTCTCCAGGTATGTTTAGGTTGCCAAAATAAAGCTTGTAATGGCATTACCCCAATCATTGCCCGCTCTAAGCGTACCCATTGCTTCAAGTCATAAGTATGATATGTAGCAACAATCGCCCTCATGTGTGCTGCTCCATGATACCAGGAAAGATTAGGGACCCCTCTGCCCCCATTCTGACGACGGAGAAAAAGAACAGCTCGCGAAACCCTAGGTGGCCTCCTGTTCCAGATATAATCAAAAAACTTATTTTGCCATACTTTAAGTATTGCTTTCGGAACCAGTATTGGCAAAGTAGAAAACAAACATAATAAGCGAGGTAGGACATTCATTTTCAAAATCGCTATGCAACCCATCCAGGAAAAAAGGTTCCGGCCCCAGCTATGAAGATCCCGGTCAATTTTCTTCCACAATGGGGTATAATTATAGTCAAAAAGCTCCGACAGTTTAGCCCCTATCTGGACCCCTAAGTATTTAATAGATTGTTTTGCCCAGCGGAAGGGAAATGCCCCAGATATGCGATCCACTTCAAGGGAGGGCAGGGTAAGGTTTAACAATTCAGATTTATCATGATTGACTCGGAACCCAGCCACTGTATGGAAGGCCTCCAACTCCTCCACCACTGCTACGAGAGAGTCATAGGGATTAGTCAAAGTGAAAAAGACATCGTCCGCAAAAAGCGACATTTTACAGTGTATACCTTCAAGTTTCACACCAGTTACTTCAGAGGATTGACGCACCTTGGATGCCAAAGGCTCTAGGAAGAGTGCGAATAACAGAGGCGAGAGAGGACAGCCCTGCCTGGTACCCCTCTGGATATCAAAACAGGAACTATAGCCTCCGTTCACCTTTACCCGAGCCTTCGGGGAATCATAAAGTGCTCGCACCCAGTGTTGAAAGTAGGCACCAAATCCCAATTTTTGTAGGTCATGGAAGAGAAAAGGCCAATGAACAAGGTCAAAGGCCTTTTCAGCATCAATAGCTAGCAGTACTGCCGGAATTTGTTTGCCCTGTACCCATTCGATGATATCAATGACCTTCCGGATGTTGTCACTAGCCATCCTAGAGGGAACGAATCCGACTAAATCATTATGAATCAAGCCTGGCAGAATAGATTTAAGGCGCTCAGCTAAAACTCATGCCAAAATCTTTAGGTCAAGATTTATCAAAGATATTGGACGATAAGAGCCGCAGAGCTCGAGATCTCGCCCAGGTTTAGCTAAAACAGTGATGCCGGCGACATTAGCATGATTCATCAGACCTACCGAACCCCGCAGAGAATTGAACATATTTGTCAAAGGACCAATTAAAGTAGTCGCTAGTTTTTTATAGTAGGCCCCAGTGAGACCGTCGAGGCCCAGTGCCTTTCCGGCCTTCAACATTTTGATAGCATATTGAGCTTCCATGTCTGTTATGGGTGCGTCTAGCCGATTCTGTTGGTCTGCTGTCAAAGTTGGCAGTACAACCTGCGCCAAATAATTATCAATATTCCCCTCCCGGATGGTTTGGTCCATCCCATAAAGGTCTGAGTAAAACTCGGCAAAGCATTGGCGTATGTCGTCATAGGTCGTGCAGACCTTTCCCCCAGCACTTTTAATTTGAGCTACATTATTTTAGGCTAAGACTTTCTTAAGATGTCGGGCCAGAAGTCGACCCGCCTTATTGCCATCTTCATAAAACTGTTGCTTAGTAATCTCCAGAGCTAAAGCAGTAGCGTCAGTGTCCAATGTATTCAACTCTGCTCTAGCCTTGTCTAGCTGCTGATATATCTTGGGACACTGGGTAGCCTGGTGTTGACTCGTAAGTCTAGCAATGGTGGCATACAATAGCGCTCTCTGTTCTCCCTTCTGCTTCTTGCAATGGGTAGCTTGAGAAATAAATAGCCCTCTGGTGACAGCCTTAGAGCATTCCCACACCACTGGAGGCAAGCAGTCAGGGGTTGTATTGATCTTAAAGTAAGACTGCAAGCTATTTTCTAGACTGTTCAAGAAAACCTTGTCATTTAATAAGGACTCATTCAGTCTCCAGAATCTTTTCCCCAGATGAGTTGTTGGGGCTCTAATAGTGAGTTTGATAGGCGCATGATCCGTCCAGGTAATCGGATCTATGCCTGCTTCAGCTACCCTATTCTGCACTTGGGAATCCACTACAAAAAAATCAATCCGAGAGTACGAGTGGTGGACGTGGGATTAGTACAAGTATGAGCGGGAAGCGGGGTATCTATGTCACCAGACATCATGGAGATCCCATCTGTCGAGCAAGGATTTCAAAGAGGACCTAGCAGTTCTGGAGGCGGAGGATATCTGGGCAGAATTATCCAAAGTTGGGTTAATAGTAATATTGAAGTCCCCTCCAAGCAAAATAAAGCCAGCAGCATGTTGCAACCACAGATTATCTAAAAACTTGAAAAAGGGACCTTGTCCCGTGTTCGGGGCATAGATAGAGATCAGGGTCCACACCTCATCGCCTACATGTATCTTAAGTAGAACATATCACCCTTGGGGGTCAGCCAAAAATGAAAGGACCTCATGGGTAAAATCTTTGGCTAACAGTATACATACCCCAGCATATCTTTGGCTAACAGTATACCCACCCCAGAATCTTTGGTGCAGGCCGCCATAAATTTATGAGGGAATTGCCGGTACGCCAGGAGGCGCTCAAAGCGTTTGCGTAAGTGGGTTTCCTGAATAAGCCCGATAGAAGCTCCGCTATCCATTAACTCCCACTCCAAAAGCGAGCGCTTATGAGGGTGGTTTAGACCCTTAACATTAAGAGAAATAACTCGCATTAGTCCTGCCATACTCCTAGCTGAAAGGATTCACCATAACAGTGTAGTCCACATTCCTCCAAATGTACAAAAAACGTATCATGAGATACAATAAGATATATAAACCCAGAGAGCAGGATGACCCCTTTCCCACCACCCCCCACCCCCCATCCATCTAACAAACAGGATGGGCAACACCATAGGTAGGGGTAGGCCCCGTGCCAACGAGAACAGACTGCCAACAGTGCCCCCCCCCCCCCCCAGATCAATGCAACAAATAACATAGATAATAATGTGAACCTGCAAACATTCTGGAAATACAGAAGCAAAAAGAAACTGTCGTCACTCCTCACTCCCCTGGATAAAAAGAAAATACCAGGCAAGTGGAAGTTAGAAACAGAACCTCTCCAGGAAGCTCAAATAGCAGTAGGGAAACCTGAAGGTCTCGGCAGCTGGTCAGCCTTGATCGGAGAGGGCCACCTGCAAATCTTCAGAGTGCCTCTGAAGCCTCCTACCCCCCTTGCCAACTCTATGCCATCTTGGTGGGTCTGCCAAACATGCAGCCTTCAGTGGAAGTTGAACAGGCAGAATATTAGGACTAAAGCCAGCTTTTTCCAGCACTGCCACAGCTTCGCTTTGTGTTTTGACATGGAAATTGGTGCCTTTTATAAGAAACTGTAGTACAAAAGGAAATGTCCATCGATACCTGATGTTCTCCTTGCGGAGAAAGGCAGTGATGTCTCGCAACTCAAACCGCTTCCGAAGCGTGGAGGAGGCTAGATCCTGATATATGGTAATAGAATTACCGTCCCACATCCACACATTTTGCTTCTTCGCAGCATCCAATACAGTGTTTTTTTGAATGAAGCTATGAAAGCATAATACTATGTCTCGAGGTTTAGCTTCAGGTCTGGAGCCCAGAGCCCTATGCGCTCTTTCAAGCTTAATGTCCAAATTCCTGTCAGCAGAGTCCTCATCAGGTGTAGTACCTCCTGATAATAGAAAGCGGCATATCCGCACTGCCACCTCAGATGCATTGAGGTAAGCCGGGGACTCCGGGACACCCCGAATATGGATATTACACCTCCTGGTGCGGTTTTCTAAACCCTAAAGCTTATCTTCCACCGCAGTAAGCGTGGTATCCATGTGATCTTGTTTTTGTTGAAACGTGTGAATGGCCTCTGCGAGGCTTTCTGTCCGGAGGTCCATTTCATCCACCCGCTGCCCAAGCGCTGCAAAATCCTCACCAGCTCTGAAATAGATGCTAGCAGTTCCTTTTTATGCGATTTCAGGTCCGATCTAAATTCAACAAACCAGCCCCGGATTTCATCTCGGAGCTGTGTGATAAGCGCAGGGGGCTCGAGTTCTGTGCGATCCGCAGTGCTGCAAGTGGCGCCAAAATTTACCTCGGTGCTCTCCACTGCGGCCTGTTCAGGCCCAGCATCACGGAAGTCTGCAAGCTCTGCCGGGACTGTAGAGAAAGAGAACTGTTTTAAATCCGCAGTCTTCCGATTTGTTGCCATCGGGACGCAGTCGGGGGGTATTTCGCTTAAGCACCACAAAAATTGCAGCGATGCAGGTTGACTTTTCAGCGGAACATAGCAGATCTGGGAGGGAGAGCCCGGGACTACACGTCCATGCTTGTGGCAGGCAGAACCCTGTATCCCTCTTTCAATCTCCAGCACTCTCTTTCAGCAAGCACGGCCACTCCTCACATAAGCAAAGGTCTAAACCAGGCTTTGGCTGGACAAGCAAGAACTAAATTTGCAGAAAATTCATACACAATCACTCCATGAAATATAAGACACAAAAAGATAGTAGGAGGTTATAGTTCTATTTAAATGGGTACAGACAGGCAGCTTTCTGAAAGATTATCCTGACATTTGGACACCTCTCAGGCATTCAGTCTGATAGAAGCTTCTTGAAAGATCATGAGTGTGCCATCTCTCTGTTTTCCTCACAGGGGATAGCTACTGCTCTTCTGCTTCCAAGCTCTTGAGTCAGCTACTTCTCACACAACTCTTCTATTTCACTGATTTACTGAGACATTGACTGGATCTAGAATGAAGACAGACACTATGCGTACAACCTTGGCTAGGTTGGCACTGAGGATCCTCCACCCTGCAACCCAGATACTCCCAGGCTTGGAACCTTAGTATTCCCAGGTGCTGATGGCAGGAAACAGGACCGCATACCTCTCAAAACACAGGATTTTGTACTCTGAGCATTAGGACATCTCCCTATTGTGATGTCACTATACCCCTTGTTGTGATGTCACTATACATCCACAATTTTATACTGCTCCAATTTGCGAACATGGACCTTCAGAGATTTGCATCCATTCTAGAAAGCTCTCTCTGACCACCACCCCCAATTTACATATTGAACCCTGCAGTGTGTATACATTGTTAGGATTATGGTTTTCTATGGTTAACACCTTGCACTTGTCTATATTAAATTTTATCTGCGAAAATTGAACGGAAAACCATGAAGAAAAGGCAGGTGAAGATAAGTTGAAAACAGAGAACAAAACACATCAAAAAGCCCATCAGATACCAAAGATATAACCCCATTTCTCTCAAACCTACTCTCAGGAGAGTCAAAGGGATGGATGTACAATGTACCCCTAGCAGGGTATTCTTTAGAGATGCTCCTATGACTGACACCTTTTCTCTATTGGTACAGATTACTGTAACTCCCTGCTATTAGGACTACCTCAATCTACAATACGGCCACTGCAAATACTGCAAAATTCCGCTGCTAGAATTCTGACTGGCAAAAAAAGAAATGACCACATTACAGGAACACTTGCTGAACTTCATTGGCTTCCAATAGAAGAAAGAATACAATATAAGGCATTATGTATAATCCATAAACTAATCCACGATGAAAAAGTCGACTGGCTTAACACAGCACTACGCGTCCATGTTCCACAGAAAAAGCTGAGATCTTCCACTAAGGCTCTTCTAACCATCTCCTCTGTCAAATCAGCACGTCTCACGCAAGTAAGGGAAAGAGCACTGTCACTGGCTGGTCCCGTACTCTGGAACACCATGCCACTTGAAATAAGACTGCAGAGAAATTTGAAAATTTTCAAAACCAATCTGAAAACTTGGCTTTTTAAACAAGCTTTTTATAAAGATAAAGGGAAGGAGAAAAACAGATGAGGAATAAAGACGCACCAAAGTTAGAAGCTGTTATTTTAACCTAACAATGCATTGTAATGGTAAAACCAAACCGCCTAAATGTTCCCAACAAACAAGCTTAACATACACACTTAGTTTATAATTATGAATTGTTACTGTACAATGATTGCACATAAACAATTTGTAATCTATACCACCCATATGTTTCATTGTTGTGCCCATATGTAAACTGTTGTGATGGTTAGCTAACTTAACGATGGTATAGAAAAGTTTTTAAATAAATAAATAAATACATACTTGAAGTAGGCTGTAGATTTTTCCTCTCCAGTATGTAAAGAGAATCAAGAATGAAATACTAGTGAGTCGTGTCATCAATTCATAACACATCAGGGAATGGTATATGCTCTCTCTATATATAGGGGATTCAGCAAGCCAGTAACACCACCTGACTGTGATGTACAGCCGACAAGGGTCTTCTCTATCATTAACCCCATCTATGTTTTTACGAAAGATTTTCTGGTTTCTGGTGCAAAGACACAAGCTACATCTAATATAAGACACACATTTTAGTTTAGTTATAACTCCAAGAGAGAAAATCTCCATATGGTCCTCAAAAGATTCATATGAGTTTCTTCCGAAATTATCTTGCACATCCCAGTATCCCAACTCTGGCTGATGTTTCGTGGTCAGACTGTATAAGGAGAACACCCATCAGAAAGCAAAGAGATAACTCCATCTCTCTCAGAGCTTCTCACATGAGAGTCAAAGGGACTTATTTGAAAAGGACTTGATGCCGCTTCGGGTGCACACCTCACTGATTCATACAAACACAGGCATCTTTGTGCATTTTTAATCTCGATAGGAAATTATTAATTCTCCTGCTGGCAGTTGAAATCAACTTTCCAAATTTTCTGATGGCTCCTCCTCCTGAGGCTCTTCAGGCACACACTTTGCTACCTTTGGCTTTCACTCCATGCTGCAGAAACTCTTGTGGTAAATGGCATGCACGTGCGTGCTAACTTACTCTGTCTCAGAGTGCACATCCACCTCTAGGAATAGAAACAGAATCCTCCATTGCACACTAAGACTTTTCTCATTAACTTCCCCTGTCCTAGCAGCTCACCTTTTGGTTCTCTCCCACTCTGGATCCCCTTGACACTAAGATGATTCTCTCTCCCTGAAGGCTCTGAACTTCAGCTTCAGCCACCTTCCCTGGAAGACAGCTAGAAAGAAATGAACGCATAAAGGAGCCACAAGGCACCTCTATTAGATGCTTTCTACTCCCTGGATCCAATCTACCTCCTACTGGGAAGTGTCTGAAATTCAACACACGCTCTTGCTCTCTGATCTCATTCATAAGTGTCTGCAGAAACTCTTAGATAAATAGAAAGGGATACCCTGGTATATTACTTTGTTTCTTTACCTTAATTTCTACAAATTCATAAGAATGGGACAGGAGTCATGAAGTGCCTGTTCCTTCCCTGACTCTTGCAGCTGGGCTGAGACCACTATCTCCTTTCAAACAGGTCAGCTGCACTGGGCTTTGAACTGAAGGGGGAAAGCCTATACTGCTGTGATTAGGTCTTTGAGCCAGAAACAAAAGCTGCAAAGGGAGTGGGGTTGATGGTGTTGAGCAGGAAGTAAAATGACGTGTCCTGTTCCTCCATTTCTGTTTCTTGAAAAAGTCACATAAAAGGGACATTATTCATTGCCCCAGCCTGCTGTAAGAGTAGTCCGATAGGGGCCTGCTTGGCTTGTCAGCAGTGCTTTGGTGTAGCCACAGTGCAGCAACAATGAAGCAGCTGTACTGTGATGTCACACACAGGCGGAGCTTTAGCTCAGTGACAGCAGAGGGCAGTGTGCTGGGCTCAGTGGCGTGAGCCTGTAATCCCTGCTTCTGGGGAGGCTGAGGCTGGTGGATTGCTTGAGCTTAGGGTGTCTGGGCTACATCAGGCTGTGCTGAGTGGGTGTCCACACAAAGCTGGACATCAATATGGTGCTTCTGGGGGAGCTCAGGAGACCCAGGTTGTGTAAAGAGGGGTGAACCGGCCCAGGTTGGAAACAGAGCAGGTCAAAGCCCCCATGCCCAGCAGTAGTGGGATTGCACCTGTGAGCAGATGGTGTAGCCCAGCCTGGGTGAGACAGTAAGACCCAGTCTCACACTTTTACTAGGGCAGACATTCCTTTCCCATTGCTACTTTCATCCATTTTCTGTTGAACTAAAACAATTGCATTGACTTTTCGAAAGCTTCAAATAAAAAGTCAAACAAGTTAAACAAAACCAGCAAAAACAAATTCTTCTTTCTTTTCAAACAGAATTTTACTGAAAAATGCTAAATAAAATCACAGAAGGGCCTTAGCAAATAATATAAAGCCACACAACCTTGCGTTTTGGTCTTTATTTAAGTGCATAATGTCAAAGTGAATGGGACAACAGATCACCCTATAAAAGAAGGAGAGAGGACTGAGCGCTTCACACATTAAATCAGATCACTTTTAGGATTTATGTTGCATTCAGTTCGGAATCATCACCTCCTGCCGCTCCACTTTACACGCTGCCACCTTCTGGTGGCTCTAAGGATTCTGCTGATCGGGGATGTGAAACGCACCAAGCTCCCAGCAGAGGTCCCCAGACACTCACACAAGATTTTACAAATATAGCTTGAACACAAAGGCTAGACAAAAAGTACACCAAAGGCAAACATTTTGCACTTAGTTATTTGCTAACAGGAAACTAAAAAGTCCATTAAGCAGTAACTTGGTAGAAGTTTGCAGACGCCAGTATTTCACATTGAACCACTGGGACTTTTTCACTGGCAAAAGAGAACTGTAGACCTTATTTAGTTACATTTTACATTTATTAGAATTTATAGCTCGTCTAACACAGAAAGGCCTAGGTGAAGAACAAAACATTTTACATGCATGAAGTGATAAGAGAAACAAATGTAAATTAAATAATAGAACATGATAAACATATTAAAACATATTGAATGATAAAATAAAATAACATGAGCTGTCTAATGTAATAAAAGGAACAGGCATATAGCAAATCGGTAAAGATTCTTCCCCTGGACCTTGAATGAGAAACAGGATGAATAAAAAACATTTGCTCTGATGGCAGCTTGTCAGAGATCTTTTAAAAATAATAAAATAGATCTTTAATTGCGCGGGCCCGATTGGAAGGAAGGATCTGAAGTAACTTGCATTATTCCCCCCCCCCCCCCATTTGCACACATTGGTTGAAAACTAGCTGATTCCAAACTTGTGCTAAGGCAGCCCCTTTGTGAGTGCTATAATGTGTCCAGGCTATGCGTGCATATTTTCTTCCTTTTAAAGCAGTGGTTAGTTTATTTCCCACTCCTAGTTTATCTAGCATCTTTTGCTGGCAGCTTTAATTTCTCTGCAGTCTTGCAACCTCTAAGTCACCTCTTCTCCAAGCTGAAAAGCTCAAACCCATTTCGTCTTTTTCAATTAGGGAGCCGTTCCATTTTCGTAATCATTGTTGCTACTCTTCTCTCTAGATTTTCTATTTCTGCTCTATCTAGACAGCTGTGCGGTGACCAGAATTGCACATCCTATTGCAGGAGGCGCTGCACTATGGGTCCATATAAAGGCATGATCGTATTCCCAGTTTTATTTTCTGTTCCTTTCCAAATAATTCTAGCATTCGATTTGCTTTTCAGACTGCCACCAAACCCTGGGCTTCAGATGTTAACATGTTGCCGACAATGAACCTAGATCTTCTTCTGGCCCTGGTGCCTGACTGTGGTGATAACAAAGGTGTCTCACTGGATAACTTTCTCGCTACCCTCGGGCAAGCTTCCAGGTCCTACCTCTGTGGATTTCTCGTATCCCTCTTTCAATCTCCAGCACTCTCTTTCAGCAAGCACGGCCACTCCTCACATAAGCAAAGGTCTAAACCAGGCTTTGGCTGGACAAGCAAGAACTAAATTTGCTGAAAATTCATACACAACCACTCCATGAAATATAAGACACAAAAAGATAGTAGGATGTTATAGTTCTATTTAAATGGGTACAGACATGCTGCTTTCTGAAAGATTATCCCAACTTTTAGACACCTGTCAGGCATTCAGTCTGATAGAAGCTTCTTGAAAGATCATGAGTGTGCCATCTCTCTGTTTTCCTCGCAGGGGATAGCTACTGCTCTTCTGCTTCCAAGCTCTTGAGTCAGCTATTTCTCACACAACTCTTCTATTTCACTGATTTACTGAGACATTGACTGGATCTAGAGTGAAGTCAGACACTAAGTGTACAACCTTGGCTAGGTTGGCACTGAGGATCCTCCACCCTGCAACCCAGATACTCCCAAGCTTGGAGCCCTAGTATTCCCAGGTGCTGATGGCAGGAAACAGGACCATATACCTCTCAAAACACAGGATTTTGTACTCTGAGCATTAGGATATCTCCCTATTATGATGTCACTATACCCCTTGTTGTGATGTCAATATACATCCACAATTCCATACTGCTCCAATTTGTGAACAGAGACCTTCAGAGATTTGCATCCACTCTAGAAAGCACGTTAACTCTCTGACCACCCCCACCCCCCCTTTACATATTGAACCCTGCAGTGTGTATACATTGTTAGGATTATGTTTTTCTATGGTTAACACCTTGCACTTGTCTATATTAAATTTTATCTGGGAAAATTGAATGGAGAACCATGAAGAAAAGGCAGGTGAAGATAAGTTGAAAACAGAGAACAAAACACATCAAAAAGCCCATCAGACAACAAAGATATAACCCCATTTCTCTCAAACCTACTTTCAGGAGAGTCAAAGGGATGGATGTACAATGTACCCCTAGCAGGGTATTCTTTAGAGATGCTGCTATGACTGACACCTTTTCTCTATTGGTACAGATTACTGTAACTCCCTGCTATTAGGACTACCTCAATCTACAATACGGCCACTGCAAATACTGCAAATTTCCACTGCTAGAATTCTGACTGGCAAAGAAAGAAATGACCACATTACAGGAACACTTGCTGAACTTCATTGGCTTCCAATAGAACAAAGAATACAATATAAGGCATTATGTATAATCCTTAAAACTAATCCACGATGAAAAAGCCGACTGGCTTAACACAGCACTACGCGTCCATGTTCCACAGAGAAACCTGAGATCTGCCAGTAAGGCTCTTCTAACCATCTCCTCTGTCAAATCAGCACGTCTCACGCAAGTAAGGGAAAGAGCACTGTCACTGGCTGGTCCCGCACTCTGGAACACAATGCCACTTGAAATAAGACTGCAGAGAAATTTGAAAATTTTCAAAACTAATCTGAAAACTTGGCTTTTTAAACAAGCTTTTTATAAAGATAAAGGGAAGGAGAAAAACAGATGAGGAATAAAGACGCACCAAAGTTAGAAGCTGTTATTTTAACCTAACAATGCATTGTAATGGTAAAAGCAAACCGCCTAAATGTTCCCAACAAACAAGCTTAACATACACACTTAGTTTATAATTATGAATTGTTACTGTACAATGATGGCACATAACCAATTTGTAATCTATACCACCCATATGTTTCATTGTTGTGCCCATATGTAAACTGTTGTGATGGTTAGCTAACTTAACGATGGTATAGAAAAGTTTTTAAATAAATAAATAAACACATACTTGAAGTAGGCTGTAGATTTTTCCTCTCCAGTATGTAAAGAGGATCAAGAATGAAATACTAGTGAGTCGTGTCATCAATTCATAACACTTCAGGGAATGGTATATGCTCTCTCTATATATAGGGGTTTCAGCAAGCCAGTAACACCATCTGACTGTGGTGTACAGCCGACAAGGGTCTTCTCTATCATTAACCCCATCTATGTTTTTACGAAAGATTTTCTGGTTTCTGGTGCAAAGACACAAGCTACATCTAATATAAGACACACATTTTAGTTTAGTTATAACTCCGAGAGAAAATCTCCATATGGTCCTCAAAAGATTCATATGAGTTTCTTCCAAAATTATCTTGCACATCCCAGTATCCCAACTCTGGCTGATGTTTCGTGGTCAGACTGTATAAGGAGAAAACCCATCAGAAAGCAAAGAGATAACTCCATCTCTCTCAGAGCTTCTCACATGAGAGTCAAAGGGACTTATTTGAAAAGGACTTGATCCGCTTCGGGTGCACACCTCACTGATTCATACAAACACGGCATCTTTGTGCATTTTTAATCTCCGATAGGAAATTATTAATTCTCCTGCTGGCAGTTGAAATCAACTTTCCAAATTTTCTGATGGCTCCTCCTCCTGAGGCTCTTCAGGCACACACTTTGCTACCTTTGGCTTTCACTCCATGCTGCAGAAACTCTTGTGGTAAATGGCATGCACGTGCGTGCTAACTTACTCTGTCTCAGAGTGCACATCCACCTCTAGGAATAGAAACAGAATCCTCCATTGCACACTAAGACTTTTCTCATTAACTTCCCCTGTCCTAGCAGCTCACCTTTTGGTTCTCTCCCACTCTGGATCCCCTTGACACTAAGATGATTCTCTCTCCCTGAAGGCTCTGAACTTCAGCTTCAGCCACCTTCCCTGGAAGACAGCTAGAAAGAAATGAACGCATAAAGGAGCCACAAGGCACCTCTATTAGATGCTTTCTACTCCCTGGATCCAATCTACCTCCTACTGGGAAGTGTCTGAAATTCAACACACGCTCTTGCTCTCTGATCTCATTCATAAGTGTCTGCAGAAACTCTTAGATAAATAGAAAGGGATACCCTGGTATATTACTTTGTTTCTTTACCTTAATTTCTACAAATTCATAAGAATGGGACAGGAGTCATGAAGTGCCTGTTCCTTCCCTGACTCTTGCAGCTGGGCTGAGACCACTATCTCCTTTCAAACAGGTCAGCTGCACTGGGCTTTGAACTGAAGGGGGAAAGCCTATACTGCTGTGATTAGGTCTTTGAGCCAGAAACAAAAGCTGCAAAGGGAGTGGGGTTGATGGTGTTGAGCAGGAAGTAAAATGACGTGTCCTGTTCCTCCATTTCTGTTTCTTGAAAAAGTCACATAAAAGGGACATTATTCATTGCCCCAGCCTGCTGTAAGAGTAGTCCGATAGGGGCCTGCTTGGCTTGTCAGCAGTGCTTTGGTGTAGCCACAGTGCAGCAACAATGAAGCAGCTGTACTGTGATGTCACACACAGGCGGAGCTTTAGCTCAGTGACAGCAGAGGGCAGTGTGCTGGGCTCAGTGGCGTGAGCCTGTAATCCCTGCTTCTGGGGAGGCTGAGGCTGGTGGATTGCTTGAGCTTAGGGTGTCTGGGCTACATCAGGCTGTGCTGAGTGGGTGTCCACACAAAGCTGGACATCAATATGGTGCTTCTGGGGGAGCTCAGGAGACCCAGGTTGTGTAAAGAGGGGTGAACCGGCCCAGGTTGGAAACAGAGCAGGTCAAAGCCCCCATGCCCAGCAGTAGTGGGATTGCACCTGTGAGCAGATGGTGTAGCCCAGCCTGGGTGAGACAGTAAGACCCAGTCTCACACTTTTACTAGGGCAGACATTCCTTTCCCATTGCTACTTTCATCCATTTTCTGTTGAACTAAAACAATTGCATTGACTTTTCGAAAGCTTCAAATAAAAAGTCAAACAAGTTAAACAAAACCAGCAAAAACAAATTCTTCTTTCTTTTCAAACAGAATTTTACTGAAAAATGCTAAATAAAATCACAGAAGGGCCTTAGCAAATAATATAAAGCCACACAACCTTGCGTTTTGGTCTTTATTTAAGTGCATAATGTCAAAGTGAATGGGACAACAGATCACCCTATAAAAGAAGGAGAGAGGACTGAGCGCTTCACACATTAAATCAGATCACTTTTAGGATTTATGTTGCATTCAGTTCGGAATCATCACCTCCTGCCGCTCCACTTTACACGCTGCCACCTTCTGGTGGCTCTAAGGATTCTGCTGATCGGGGATGTGAAACGCACCAAGCTCCCAGCAGAGGTCCCCAGACACTCACACAAGATTTTACAAATATAGCTTGAACACAAAGGCTAGACAAAAAGTACACCAAAGGCAAACATTTTGCACTTAGTTATTTGCTAACAGGAAACTAAAAAGTCCATTAAGCAGTAACTTGGTAGAAGTTTGCAGACGCCAGTATTTCACATTGAACCACTGGGACTTTTTCACTGGCAAAAGAGAACTGTAGACCTTATTTAGTTACATTTTACATTTATTAGAATTTATAGCTCGTCTAACACAGAAAGGCCTAGGTGAAGAACAAAACATTTTACATGCATGAAGTGATAAGAGAAACAAATGTAAATTAAATAATAGAACATGATAAACATATTAAAACATATTGAATGATAAAATAAAATAACATGAGCTGTCTAATGTAATAAAAGGAACAGGCATATAGCAAATCGGTAAAGATTCTTCCCCTGGACCTTGAATGAGAAACAGGATGAATAAAAAACATTTGCTCTGATGGCAGCTTGTCAGAGATCTTTTAAAAATAATAAAATAGATCTTTAATTGCGCGGGCCCGATTGGAAGGAAGGATCTGAAGTAACTTGCATTATTCCCCCCCCCCATTTGCACACATTGGTTGAAAACTAGCTGATTCCAAACTTGTGCTAAGGCAGCCCCTTTGTGAGTGCTATAATGTGTCCAGGCTATGCGTGCATATTTTCTTCCTTTTAAAGCAGTGGTTAGTTTATTTCCCACTCCTAGTTTATCTAGCATCTTTTGCTGGCAGCTTTAATTTCTCTGCAGTCTTGCAACCTCTAAGTCACCTCTTCTCCAAGCTGAAAAGCTCAAACCCATTTCGTCTTTTTCAATTAGGGAGCCGTTCCATTTTCGTAATCATTGTTGCTACTCTTCTCTCTAGATTTTCTATTTCTGCTCTATCTAGACAGCTGTGCGGTGACCAGAATTGCACATCCTATTGCAGGAGGCGCTGCACTATGGGTCCATATAAAGGCATGATCGTATTCCCAGTTTTATTTTCTGTTCCTTTCCAAATAATTCTAGCATTCGATTTGCTTTTCAGACTGCCACCAAACCCTGGGCTTCAGATGTTAACATGTTGCCGACAATGAACCTAGATCTTCTTCTGGCCCTGGTGCCTGACTGTGGTGATAACAAAGGTGTCTCACTGGATAACTTTCTCGCTACCCTCGGGCAAGCTTCCAGGTCCTACCTCTGTGGATTTCTCGTATCCCTCTTTCAATCTCCAGCACTCTCTTTCAGCAAGCACGGCCACTCCTCACATAAGCAAAGGTCTAAACCAGGCTTTGGCTGGACAAGCAAGAACTAAATTTGCTGAAAATTCATACACAACCACTCCATGAAATATAAGACACAAAAAGATAGTAGGATGTTATAGTTCTATTTAAATGGGTACAGACATGCTGCTTTCTGAAAGATTATCCCAACTTTTAGACACCTGTCAGGCATTCAGTCTGATAGAAGCTTCTTGAAAGATCATGAGTGTGCCATCTCTCTGTTTTCCTCGCAGGGGATAGCTACTGCTCTTCTGCTTCCAAGCTCTTGAGTCAGCTATTTCTCACACAACTCTTCTATTTCACTGATTTACTGAGACATTGACTGGATCTAGAGTGAAGTCAGACACTAAGTGTACAACCTTGGCTAGGTTGGCACTGAGGATCCTCCACCCTGCAACCCAGATACTCCCAAGCTTGGAGCCCTAGTATTCCCAGGTGCTGATGGCAGGAAACAGGACCATATACCTCTCAAAACACAGGATTTTGTACTCTGAGCATTAGGATATCTCCCTATTATGATGTCACTATACCCCTTGTTGTGATGTCAATATACATCCACAATTCCATACTGCTCCAATTTGTGAACAGAGACCTTCAGAGATTTGCATCCACTCTAGAAAGCACGTTAACTCTCTGACCACCCCCACCCCCCTTTACATATTGAACCCTGCAGTGTGTATACATTGTTAGGATTATGTTTTTCTATGGTTAACACCTTGCACTTGTCTATATTAAATTTTATCTGGGAAAATTGAATGGAGAACCATGAAGAAAAGGCAGGTGAAGATAAGTTGAAAACAGAGAACAAAACACATCAAAAAGCCCATCAGACAACAAAGATATAACCCCATTTCTCTCAAACCTACTTTCAGGAGAGTCAAAGGGATGGATGTACAATGTACCCCTAGCAGGGTATTCTTTAGAGATGCTGCTATGACTGACACCTTTTCTCTATTGGTACAGATTACTGTAACTCCCTGCTATTAGGACTACCTCAATCTACAATACGGCCACTGCAAATACTGCAAATTTCCACTGCTAGAATTCTGACTGGCAAAGAAAGAAATGACCACATTACAGGAACACTTGCTGAACTTCATTGGCTTCCAATAGAACAAAGAATACAATATAAGGCATTATGTATAATCCTTAAAACTAATCCACGATGAAAAAGCCGACTGGCTTAACACAGCACTACGCGTCCATGTTCCACAGAGAAACCTGAGATCTGCCAGTAAGGCTCTTCTAACCATCTCCTCTGTCAAATCAGCACGTCTCACGCAAGTAAGGGAAAGAGCACTGTCACTGGCTGGTCCCGCACTCTGGAACACAATGCCACTTGAAATAAGACTGCAGAGAAATTTGAAAATTTTCAAAACCTAATCTGAAAACTTGGCTTTTTAAACAAGCTTTTTATAAAGATAAAGGGAAGGAGAAAAAC
This sequence comes from Rhinatrema bivittatum, assembly GCF_901001135.1. NCBI lineage: Eukaryota > Metazoa > Chordata > Amphibia > Gymnophiona > Rhinatrematidae > Rhinatrema > Rhinatrema bivittatum. Next base: position 141,536,159 of record NC_042621.1, read on the forward strand.
AGATGAGGAATAAAGACGCACCAAAGTTAGAAGCTGTTATTTTAACCTAACAATGCATTGTAATGGTAAAAGCAAACCGCCTAAATGTTCCCAACAAACAAGCTTAACATACACACTTAGTTTATAATTATGAATTGTTACTGTACAATGATGGCACATAACCAATTTGTAATCTATACCACCCATATGTTTCATTGTTGTGCCCATATGTAAACTGTTGTGATGGTTAGCTAACTTAACGATGGTATAGAAAAGTTTTTAAATAAATAAATAAACACATACTTGAAGTAGGCTGTAGATTTTTCCTCTCCAGTATGTAAAGAGGATCAAGAATGAAATACTAGTGAGTCGTGTCATCAATTCATAACACTTCAGGGAATGGTATATGCTCTCTCTATATATAGGGGTTTCAGCAAGCCAGTAACACCATCTGACTGTGGTGTACAGCCGACAAGGGTCTTCTCTATCATTAACCCCATCTATGTTTTTACGAAAGATTTTCTGGTTTCTGGTGCAAAGACACAAGCTACATCTAATATAAGACACACATTTTAGTTTAGTTATAACTCCGAGAGAAAATCTCCATATGGTCCTCAAAAGATTCATATGAGTTTCTTCCAAAATTATCTTGCACATCCCAGTATCCCAACTCTGGCTGATGTTTCGTGGTCAGACTGTATAAGGAGAAAACCCATCAGAAAGCAAAGAGATAACTCCATCTCTCTCAGAGCTTCTCACATGAGAGTCAAAGGGACTTATTTGAAAAGGACTTGATCCGCTTCGGGTGCACACCTCACTGATTCATACAAACACGGCATCTTTGTGCATTTTTAATCTCCGATAGGAAATTATTAATTCTCCTGCTGGCAGTTGAAATCAACTTTCCAAATTTTCTGATGGCTCCTCCTCCTGAGGCTCTTCAGGCACACACTTTGCTACCTTTGGCTTTCACTCCATGCTGCAGAAACTCTTGTGGTAAATGGCATGCACGTGCGTGCTAACTTACTCTGTCTCAGAGTGCACATCCACCTCTAGGAATAGAAACAGAATCCTCCATTGCACACTAAGACTTTTCTCATTAACTTCCCCTGTCCTAGCAGCTCACCTTTTGGTTCTCTCCCACTCTGGATCCCCTTGACACTAAGATGATTCTCTCTCCCTGAAGGCTCTGAACTTCAGCTTCAGCCACCTTCCCTGGAAGACAGCTAGAAAGAAATGAACGCATAAAGGAGCCACAAGGCACCTCTATTAGATGCTTTCTACTCCCTGGATCCAATCTACCTCCTACTGGGAAGTGTCTGAAATTCAACACACGCTCTTGCTCTCTGATCTCATTCATAAGTGTCTGCAGAAACTCTTAGATAAATAGAAAGGGATACCCTGGTATATTACTTTGTTTCTTTACCTTAATTTCTACAAATTCATAAGAATGGGACAGGAGTCATGAAGTGCCTGTTCCTTCCCTGACTCTTGCAGCTGGGCTGAGACCACTATCTCCTTTCAAACAGGTCAGCTGCACTGGGCTTTGAACTGAAGGGGGAAAGCCTATACTGCTGTGATTAGGTCTTTGAGCCAGAAACAAAAGCTGCAAAGGGAGTGGGGTTGATGGTGTTGAGCAGGAAGTAAAATGACGTGTCCTGTTCCTCCATTTCTGTTTCTTGAAAAAGTCACATAAAAGGGACATTATTCATTGCCCCAGCCTGCTGTAAGAGTAGTCCGATAGGGGCCTGCTTGGCTTGTCAGCAGTGCTTTGGTGTAGCCACAGTGCAGCAACAATGAAGCAGCTGTACTGTGATGTCACACACAGGCGGAGCTTTAGCTCAGTGACAGCAGAGGGCAGTGTGCTGGGCTCAGTGGCGTGAGCCTGTAATCCCTGCTTCTGGGGAGGCTGAGGCTGGTGGATTGCTTGAGCTTAGGGTGTCTGGGCTACATCAGGCTGTGCTGAGTGGGTGTCCACACAAAGCTGGACATCAATATGGTGCTTCTGGGGGAGCTCAGGAGACCCAGGTTGTGTAAAGAGGGGTGAACCGGCCCAGGTTGGAAACAGAGCAGGTCAAAGCCCCCATGCCCAGCAGTAGTGGGATTGCACCTGTGAGCAGATGGTGTAGCCCAGCCTGGGTGAGACAGTAAGACCCAGTCTCACACTTTTACTAGGGCAGACATTCCTTTCCCATTGCTACTTTCATCCATTTTCTGTTGAACTAAAACAATTGCATTGACTTTTCGAAAGCTTCAAATAAAAAGTCAAACAAGTTAAACAAAACCAGCAAAAACAAATTCTTCTTTCTTTTCAAACAGAATTTTACTGAAAAATGCTAAATAAAATCACAGAAGGGCCTTAGCAAATAATATAAAGCCACACAACCTTGCGTTTTGGTCTTTATTTAAGTGCATAATGTCAAAGTGAATGGGACAACAGATCACCCTATAAAAGAAGGAGAGAGGACTGAGCGCTTCACACATTAAATCAGATCACTTTTAGGATTTATGTTGCATTCAGTTCGGAATCATCACCTCCTGCCGCTCCACTTTACACGCTGCCACCTTCTGGTGGCTCTAAGGATTCTGCTGATCGGGGATGTGAAACGCACCAAGCTCCCAGCAGAGGTCCCCAGACACTCACACAAGATTTTACAAATATAGCTTGAACACAAAGGCTAGACAAAAAGTACACCAAAGGCAAACATTTTGCACTTAGTTATTTGCTAACAGGAAACTAAAAAGTCCATTAAGCAGTAACTTGGTAGAAGTTTGCAGACGCCAGTATTTCACATTGAACCACTGGGACTTTTTCACTGGCAAAAGAGAACTGTAGACCTTATTTAGTTACATTTTACATTTATTAGAATTTATAGCTCGTCTAACACAGAAAGGCCTAGGTGAAGAACAAAACATTTTACATGCATGAAGTGATAAGAGAAACAAATGTAAATTAAATAATAGAACATGATAAACATATTAAAACATATTGAATGATAAAATAAAATAACATGAGCTGTCTAATGTAATAAAAGGAACAGGCATATAGCAAATCGGTAAAGATTCTTCCCCTGGACCTTGAATGAGAAACAGGATGAATAAAAAACATTTGCTCTGATGGCAGCTTGTCAGAGATCTTTTAAAAATAATAAAATAGATCTTTAATTGCGCGGGCCCGATTGGAAGGAAGGATCTGAAGTAACTTCCATTATTCCCCCCCCCCCCCCATTTGCACACATTGGTTGAAAACTAGCTGATTCCAAACTTGTGCTAAGGCAGCCCCTTTGTGAGTGCTATAATGTGTCCAGGCTATGCGTGCATATTTTCTTCCTTTTAAAGCAGTGGTTAGTTTATTTCCCACTCCTAGTTTATCTAGCATCTTTTGCTGGCAGCTTTAATTTCTCTGCAGTCTTGCAACCTCTAAGTCACCTCTTCTCCAAGCTGAAAAGCTCAAACCCATTTCGTCTTTTTCAATTAGGGAGCCGTTCCATTTTCGTAATCATTGTTGCTACTCTTCTCTCTAGATTTTCTATTTCTGCTCTATCTAGACAGGGGTGCGGTGACCAGAATTGCACATCCTATTGCAGGAGGCGCTGCACTATGGGTCCATATAAAGGCATGATCGTATTCCCAGTTTTATTTTCTGTTCCTTTCCAAATAATTCTAGCATTCGATTTGCTTTTCAGACTGCCACCAAACCCTGGGCTTCAGATGTTAACATGTTGCCGACAATGAACCTAGATCTTCTTCTGGCCCTGGTGCCTGACTGTGGTGATAACAAAGGTGTCTCACTGGATAACTTTCTCGCTACCCTCGGGCAAGCTTCCAGGTCCTACCTCTGTGGATTTCTCGTATCCCTCTTTCAATCTCCAGCACTCTCTTTCAGCAAGCACGGCCACTCCTCACATAAGCAAAGGTCTAAACCAGGCTTTGGCTGGACAAGCAAGAACTAAATTTGCTGAAAATTCATACACAATCACTCCATGAAATATAAGACACAAAAAGATAGTAGGATGTTATAGTTCTATTTAAATGGGTACAGACATGCTGCTTTCTGAAAGATTATCCCAACTTTTAGACACCTGTCAGGCATTCAGTCTGATAGAAGCTTCTTGAAAGATCATGAGTGTGCCATCTCTCTGTTTTCCTCGCAGGGGATAGCTACTGCTCTTCTGCTTCCAAGCTCTTGAGTCAGCTATTTCTCACACAACTCTTCTATTTCACTGATTTACTGAGACATTGACTGGATCTAGAGTGAAGTCAGACACTAAGTGTACAACCTTGGCTAGGTTGGCACTGAGGATCCTCCACCCTGCAACCCAGATACTCCCAAGCTTGGAGCCCTAGTATTCCCAGGTGCTGATGGCAGGAAACAGGACCATATACCTCTCAAAACACAGGATTTTGTACTCTGAGCATTAGGATATCTCCCTATTATGATGTCACTATACCCCTTGTTGTGATGTCAATATACATCCACAATTCCATACTGCTCCAATTTGTGAACAGAGACCTTCAGAGATTTGCATCCACTCTAGAAAGCACGTTAACTCTCTGACCACCCCCACCCCCCTTTACATATTGAACCCTGCAGTGTGTATACATTGTTAGGATTATGTTTTTCTATGGTTAACACCTTGCACTTGTCTATATTAAATTTTATCTGGGAAAATTGAATGGAGAACCATGAAGAAAAGGCAGGTGAAGATAAGTTGAAAACAGAGAACAAAACACATCAAAAAGCCCATCAGACAACAAAGATATAACCCCATTTCTCTCAAACCTACTTTCAGGAGAGTCAAAGGGATGGATGTACAATGTACCCCTAGCAGGGTATTCTTTAGAGATGCTGCTATGACTGACACCTTTTCTCTATTGGTACAGATTACTGTAACTCCCTGCTATTAGGACTACCTCAATCTACAATACGGCCACTGCAAATACTGCAAATTTCCACTGCTAGAATTCTGACTGGCAAAGAAAGAAATGACCACATTACAGGAACACTTGCTGAACTTCATTGGCTTCCAATAGAACAAAGAATACAATATAAGGCATTATGTATAATCCTTAAAACTAATCCACGATGAAAAAGCCGACTGGCTTAACACAGCACTACGCGTCCATGTTCCACAGAGAAACCTGAGATCTGCCAGTAAGGCTCTTCTAACCATCTCCTCTGTCAAATCAGCACGTCTCACGCAAGTAAGGGAAAGAGCACTGTCACTGGCTGGTCCCGCACTCTGGAACACAATGCCACTTGAAATAAGACTGCAGAGAAATTTGAAAATTTTCAAAACCAATCTGAAAACTTGGCTTTTTAAACAAGCTTTTTATAAAGATAAAGGGAAGGAGAAAAACAGATGAGGAATAAAGACGCACCAAAGTTAGAAGCTGTTATTTTAACCTAACAATGCATTGTAATGGTAAAAGCAAACCGCCTAAATGTTCCCAACAAACAAGCTTAACATACACACTTAGTTTATAATTATGAATTGTTACTGTACAATGATGGCACATAACCAATTTGTAATCTATACCACCCATATGTTTCATTGTTGTGCCCATATGTAAACTGTTGTGATGGTTAGCTAACTTAACGATGGTATAGAAAAGTTTTTAAATAAATAAATAAATACATACTTGAAGTAGGCTGTAGATTTTTCCTCTCCAGTATGTAAAGAGGATCAAGAATGAAATACTAGTGAGTCGTGTCATCAATTCATAACACTTCAGGGAATGGTATATGCTCTCTCTATATATAGGGGTTTCAGCAAGCCAGTAACACCATCTGACTGTGGTGTACAGCCGACAAGGGTCTTCTCTATCATTAACCCCATCTATGTTTTTACGAAAGATTTTCTGGTTTCTGGTGCAAAGACACAAGCTACATCTAATATAAGACACACATTTTAGTTTAGTTATAACTCCGAGAGAAAATCTCCATATGGTCCTCAAAAGATTCATATGAGTTTCTTCCAAAATTATCTTGCACATCCCAGTATCCCAACTCTGGCTGATGTTTCGTGGTCAGACTGTATAAGGAGAAAACCCATCAGAAAGCAAAGAGATAACTCCATCTCTCTCAGAGCTTCTCACATGAGAGTCAAAGGGACTTATTTGAAAAGGACTTGATCCGCTTCGGGTGCACACCTCACTGATTCATACAAACACGGCATCTTTGTGCATTTTTAATCTCCGATAGGAAATTATTAATTCTCCTGCTGGCAGTTGAAATCAACTTTCCAAATTTTCTGATGGCTCCTCCTCCTGAGGCTCTTCAGGCACACACTTTGCTACCTTTGGCTTTCACTCCATGCTGCAGAAACTCTTGTGGTAAATGGCATGCACGTGCGTGCTAACTTACTCTGTCTCAGAGTGCACATCCACCTCTAGGAATAGAAACAGAATCCTCCATTGCACACTAAGACTTTTCTCATTAACTTCCCCTGTCCTAGCAGCTCACCTTTTGGTTCTCTCCCACTCTGGATCCCCTTGACACTAAGATGATTCTCTCTCCCTGAAGGCTCTGAACTTCAGCTTCAGCCACCTTCCCTGGAAGACAGCTAGAAAGAAATGAACGCATAAAGGAGCCACAAGGCACCTCTATTAGATGCTTTCTACTCCCCGGATCCAATCTACCTCCTACTGGGAAGTGTCTGAAATTCAACACACGCTCTTGCTCTCTGATCTCATTCATAAGTGTCTGCAGAAACTCTTAGATAAATAGAAAGGGATACCCTGGTATATTACTTTGTTTCTTTACCTTAATTTCTACAAATTCATAAGAATCGGACAGGAGTCATGAAGTGCCTGTTCCTTCCCTGACTCTTGCAGCTGGGCTGAGACCACTATCTCCTTTCAAACAGGTCAGCTGCACTGGGCTTTGAACTGAAGGGGAAAAGCCTATACTGCTGTGATTAGGTCTTTGAGCCAGAAACAAAAGCTGCAAAGGGAATGGGGTTGATGGTGTTGAGCAGGAAGTAAAATGACGTGTCCTGTTCCTCCATTTCTGTTTCTTGAAAAAGTCACAGAAAAGGGACATTATTCATTGCCCCAGCCTGCTGTAAGAGTAGTCCGATAGGGGCCTGCTTGGCTTGTCAGCAGTGCTTTGGTGTAGCCACAGTGCAGCAACAATGAAGCAGCTGTACTGTGATGTCACACACAGGCGGAGCTTTAGCTCAGTGACAGCAGAGGGCAGTGTGCTGGGCTCAGTGGCGTGAGCCTGTAATCCCTGCTCCTGGGGAGGCTGAGGCTGGTGGATTGCTTGAGCTTAGGGTGTCTGGGCTACATCAGGCTGTGCTGAGTGGGTGTCCACACAAAGCTGGACATCAATATGGTGCTTCTGGGGGAGCTCAGGAGACCCAAGTTGTGTAAAGAGGGGTGAACCGGCCCAGGTTGGAAACAGAGCAGGTCAAAGCCCCCATGCCCAGCAGTAGTGGGATTGCACCTGTGAGCAGATGGTGTAGCCCAGCCTGGGTGAGACAGTAAGACCCAGTCTCACACTTTTACTAGGGCAGACATTCCTTTCCCATTGCTACTTTCATCCATTTTCTGTTGAACTAAAACAATTGCATTGACTTTTCGAAAGCTTCAAATAAAAAGTCAAACAAGTTAAACAAAACCAGCAAAAACAAATTCTTCTTTCTTTTCAAACAGAATTTTACTGAAAAATGCTAAATAAAATCACAGAAGTGCCTTAGCAAATAATATAAAGCCACATAACCTGCGTTTTGGTCTTTATTTAAGTGCATAATGTCAAAGTGAATGGGACAACAGATCACCCTATAAAAGAAGGAGAGAGGACTGAGCGCTTCACACATTAAATCAGATCACTTTCAGGATTTATGTTGCATTCAGTTCGGAATCATCACCTCCTGCCGCTCCACTTTACACGCTGCCACCTTCTGGTGGCTCTAAGGATTCTGCTGATCGGGGATGTGAAATGCACCAAGCTCCCAGCAGAGGTCCCCAGACACTCACACAAGAGTTTACAAATATAGCTTGAACACAAAAGCTAGACAAAAAGTACACCAAAGGCAAACATTTTGCACTTAGTTATTTGCTAACAGGAAACTAAAAAGTCCATTAAGCAGTAACTTGGTAGAAGTTTGCAGACGCCAGTATTTGACGTTGAACCACTGGGACTTTTTCACTGGCAAAAGGGAACTGTAGACCTTATTTAGTTACATTTTACATTTATTAGAATTTATAGCTCGACTAACACAGAAAGGCCTAGGTGAAGAACAAAACATTTTACATGCATGAAGTGATAAGAGAAACAAATGTAAATTAAATAATAGAACATGATAAACATATTAAAACATATTGAATGATAAAATAAAATAACATGAGCTGTCTAATGTAATAAAAGGAACAGGCATATAGCAAATCGGTAAAGATTCTTCCCCTGGACCTTGAATGAGAAACAGGATGAATAAAAAACATTTGCTCTGATGGCAGCTTGTCAGAAATCTTTTAAAAATAATAAAATAGATCTTTAATTGCATGGGCCCGATTGGAAGGAAGGATCTGAAGTAACTTCCATTATTCCCTCCCTCCCCTCCCCCATTTGCACACATTGGTTGAAAACTAGCTGATTCCAAACTTGTGCTAAGGCAGCCCCTTTGTGATTGCTATAATGTGTCCAGGCTATGCGTGCACATTTTCTTCCTTTTAAAGCAGTGGTTAGTTTATTTCCCACTCCTAGTTTATCTAGCATCTTTTGCTGGCAGCTTTAATTTCTCTGCAGTCTTGCAACCTCTAAGTCACCTCTTCTCCAAGCTGAAAAGCTCAAACCCATTTTGTCTTTTTCAATTAGGGAGCCGTTCCATTTTCGTAATCATTTTTGCTACTCTTCTCTCTAGATTTTCTATTTCTGCTCTATCTAGACAGGGGTGCGGTGACCAGAATTACACATCCTATCGCAGCAGGCGCTGCACTATGGGTCCATATAAAGGCATGATCGTATCCCCAGTTTCATTTTCTGTTCCTTTCCAAATAATTCTAGCATTCGATTTGCTTTTCAGACTGCCACCAAACCCTGGGCTTCAGATGTTAACATGTTGCCGACAATGAACCTAGATCTTCTTCTGGCCTCTTCTGGCCCTGGTGCCTGACTGTGGTGATAAAGGTGTCTCACTGGATAACTTTCTCGCTACCCTCGGGCAAGCTTCCAGGTCCTACCTCTGTGGATTTCTCGTATCCCTCTTTCAATCTCCAGCACTCTCTTTCAGCAAGCACAGCCACTCCTCACATAAGCAAAGGTCTAAACCAGGCTTCGGCTGGACAAGCAAGAACTAAATTTGCTGAAAATTCATACACAATCACTCCATGAAATATAAGACACAAAAAGATAGTAGGAGGTTATAGTTCTATTTAAATGGGTACAGACAGGCTGCTTTCTGAAAGATTATCCCAACTTTTGGACACTTGTCAGGCATTCAGTCTGATAGAAGCTTCTTGAAAGATCATGAGTGTGCCATCTCTCTGTTTTCCTCGCAGGGGATAGCTACTGCTCTTCTGCTTCCAAGCTCTTGAGTCAGCTATTTCTCACACAACTCTTCTATTTCACTGATTTACTGAGACATTGACTGGATCTAGAGTGAAGACAGACACTATGCATACAACCTTGGCTAGGTTGGCACTGAGGATCCTCCACCCTGCAACCCAGATACTCCCAAGCTTGGAGCCCTAGTATTCCCAGGTGCTGATGGCAGGAAACAGGACCGCATACCTCTCAAAACACAGGATTTTGTACTCTGAGCATTAGGACATCTCCCTATTATGATGTCACTATACATCCACAATTCCATACTGCTCCAATTTGCGAACAGAGACCTTCAGAGATTTGCATCCACTCTAGAAAGCACGTTAACTCTCTGACCACCCCCACCCCCCTTTACATATTGAACCCTGCAGTGTGTATACATTGTTAGGATTATGTCTTTCTATGGTTAACACCTTGCACTTGTCTATATTAAATTTTATCTGGGAAAATTGAACAGAGAATTATGAATTGTTACAGTACAATGATGGCACATAACCAATTTGTAATCTATACCACCCATATGTTTCATTGTTGTGCCCATATGTAAACTGTTGTGATGGTTAGCTAACTTAACGATGGTATAGAAAAGTTTTTAAACAAACAAATAAATACATACTTGAAGTAGGTTGTAGATTTTTCCTCTCCAGTATGTAAAGAGAATCAAGAATGAAATACTAGTGAGTCGTGTCATCAATTCATAACACATCAGGGAATGGTATATGCTCTCTCTATATATAGGGGTTTCAGCAAGCCAGTAACACCATCTGACTGTGGTGTACCTCTCAAAACACAGGATTTTGTACTCTGAGCATTAGGACATCTCCCTATTATGATGTCACTATACCCCTTGTTGTGATGTCACTATACATCCACAATTTTATACTGCTCCAATTTGCGAACAGAGACCTTCAGAGATTTGTATCCACTCTAGAAAGCACGTTAACTCTCTGACCACCCCCACCCCCCCTTTACATATTGAACCCTGCAGTGTGTATACATTGTTAGGATTATGTTTTTCTATGGTTAACACCTTGCACTTGTCTATATTAAATTTTATCTGGGAAAATTGAACGGAGAACCATGAAGAAAAGGCAAGTGAAGATAAGTTGAAAACAGAACAAAACACATCAAAAAGCCCATCAGACAACAAAGATATAACCCCATTTCTCTCAAACCTACTCTCAGGAGAGTCAAAAGGATGGATGTACAATGTAGCCCTAGCAGGGTATTCTTTAGAGATGCTCCTATGACTGACACCTTTTCTCTATTGGTAAGGATTACTGTAACTCCCTGCTATTAGGACTACCTCAATCTACAATACGGCCACTGCAAATACTGCAAAATTCCGCTGCTAGAATTCTGACTGGCAAAAAAAGAAATGACCACATTACAGGAACACTTGCTGAACTTCATTGGCTTCCAATAGAACAAAGAATACAATATAAGGCATTATGTATAATCCAGGATGAAAAAACCGACTGGCTTAACACAGCACTACGCGTCCATGTTCCACAGAGAAACGTACACACTTAGTTTATAATTATGAATTGTTACTGTACAATGATGGCACATAACCAATTTGTAATCTATACCACCCATATGTTTCATTGTTGTGCCCATATGTAAACTGTTGTGATGGTTAGCTAACTTAACGATGGTATAGAAAAGTTTTTAAATAAATAAATAAATACATACTTGAAGTAGGCTGTAGATTTTTCCTCTCCAGTATGTAAAGAGAATCAACAATGAAATACTAGTGAGTCATGTCATCAATTCATAACACTTCAGGGAATGGTATATGCTCTCTCTATATATAGGGGTTTCAGCAAGCCAGTAACACCACCTGACTGTGGTGTACAGCCGACAAGGGTCTTCTCTATCATTAACCCCATCTATGTTTTTACGAAAGATTTTCTGGTTTCTGGTGCAAAGACACAAGCTACATCTAATATAAGACACACATTTTAGTTTAGTTATAACTCCAAGAGAGAAAATCTCCATATGGTCGTCAAAAGATTCATATGAGTTTCTTCCGAAATTATCTTGCACTTCCCAGTATCCCAACTCTGGCTGATGTTTCGTGGTCAGACTGTATAAGGAGAAAACCCATCAGAAAGCAAAGAGATAACTCCATCTCTCTCAGAGCTTCTCACATGAGAGTCAAAGGGACTTATTTGAAAAGGACTTGATGCGCTTCGGGTGCACACCTCACTGATTCATACAAACACGGCATCTTTGTGCATTTTTAATCTCCGATAGGAAATTATTAATTCTCCTGCTGGTTTCTACTCCCCGGATGCAATCTACCTCCTACTGGGAAGTGTCTGAAATTCAGCACACGCTCTTGCTCTCTGATCTCATTCATAAATGTCTGCAGAAACTCTTAGATAAATAGTAAGGGATAACCTGGCATATTACTTTGTTTCTTTACCTTAATATCTACAAAGTCATAAGAATCGGACAGGAGTCATGAAGTGCCTGTTCCTTCCCTGACTCTTGCAGCTGGGCTGAGACCACTATCTCCTTTCAAACAGGTCAGCTGCACTGGGCTTTGAACTGAAGGGGAAAAGCCTATACTGCTGTGATTAGGTCTTTGAGCCAGAAACAAAAGCTGCAAAGGGAATGGGGTTGATGGTGTTGAGCAGGAAGTAAAATGACGTGTCCTGTTCCTCCATTTCTGTTTCTTGAAAAAGTCACATAAAAGGGACATTATTCATTGCCCCAGCCTGCTGTAAGAGTAGTCCGATAGGGGCCTGCTTGGCTTGTCAGCAGTGCTTTGGTGTAGCCACAGTGCAGCAGCAATGAAGCAGCTGTACTGTGATGTCACACACAGGCGGAGCTTTAGCTCAGTGACAGCAGAGGGCAGTGTGCTGGGCTCAGTGGCGTGAGCCTGTAATCCCTGCTCCTGGGGAGGCTAAGGCTGGTGGATTGCTTGAGCTTAGGGTGTCTGGGCTACATCAGGCTGTGCTGAGTGGGTGTCCACACAAAGCTGGACATCAATATGGCACTTCTGGGGGAGCTCAGGAGACCCAAGTTGTGTAAAGAGGGGTGAACCGGCCCAGGTTGGAAACAGAGCAGGTCAAAGCCCCCATGCCCAGCAGTAGTGGGATTGCACCTGTGAGCAGATGGTGTAGCCCAGCCTGGGTGAGACAGTAAGACCCAGTCTCACACTTTTACTAGGGCAGACATTCCTTTCCCATTGCTACTTTCATCCATTTTCTGTTGAACTAAAACAATTGCATTGACTTTTCGAAAGCTTCAAATAAAAAGTCAAACAAGTTAAACAAAACCAGCAAAAACAAATTCTTCTTCCTTTTCAAACTGAATTTTACTGAAAAATGCTAAATAAAATCACAGAAGTGCCTTAGCAAATAATATAAAGCCACACAACCTTGCGTCTTGGTCTTTATTTAAGTGCATAATGTCAAAGTGAATGGGACAACAGATCACCCTATAAAAGAAGGAGAGAGGACTGAGCGCTTCACACATTCAATCAGATCACTTTCAGGATTTATGTTGCATTCAGTTCGGAATCATCACCTCCTGCCGCTCCACTTTACACGCTGCCACCTTCTGGTGGCTCTAAGGATTCTGCTGATCGGGGATGTGAAACGCACCAAGCTCCCAGCAGAGGTCCCCAGACACTCACACAAGATTTTACAAATATAGCTTGAACACAAAAGCTAGACAAAAAGTACACCAAAGGCAAACATTTTGCACTTAGTTATTTGCTAACAGGAAACTAAAAAGTCCATTAAGCAGTAACTTGGTAGAAGTTTGCAGACGCCAGTATTTGACATTGAACCACTGGGACTTTTTCACTGGCAAAAGGGAACTGTAGACCTTATTTAGTTACATTTTACATTTATTAGAATTTATAGCTCGTCTAACACAGAAAGGCCTAGGTGAAGAACAAAACATTTTACATGCATGAAGTGATAAGAGAAACAAATGTAAATTAAATAATAGAACATGATAAACATATTAAAACATATTGAATGATAAAATAAAATAACATGAGCTGTCTAATGTAATAAAAGGAACAGGCATATAGCAAATCGGTAAAGATTCTTCCCCTGGACCTTGAATGAGAAACAGGATGAATAAAAAACATTTGCTCTGATGGCAGCTTGTCAGAAATCTTTTAAAAATAATAAAATAGATCTTTAATTGCACGGGCCCGATTGGAAGGAAGGATCTGAAGTAACTTCCATTATTCCCTCCCTCCCCTCCCCCATTTGCACACATTGGTTGAAAACTAGCTGATTCCAAACTTGTGCTAAGGCAGCCCCTTTGTGATTGCTATAATGTGTCCAGGCTATGCGTGCATATTTTCTTCCTTTTAAAGCAGTGGTTAGTTTATTTCCCACTCCTAGTTTATCTAGCATCTTTTGCTGGCAGCTTTAATTTCTCTGCAGTCTTGCAACCTCTCAGTCACCTCTTCTCCAAGCTGAAAAGCTCAAACCCATTTCGTCTTTTTCAATTAGGGAGCCGTTCCATTTTCGTAATCATTTTTGCTACTCTTCTCTCTAGATTTTCTATTTCAGCTCTATCTAGACAGGGGTGCGGTGACCAGAATTGCACATCCTATTGCAGGAGGCGCTGCACTATGGGTCCATATAAAGGCATGATCGTATTCCCAGTTTCATTTTCTGTTCCTTTCCAAATAATTCTAGCAATCGATTTGCTTTTCAGACTGCCACCAAACCCTGGGCTTCAGATGTTAACATGTTGCCGACAATGAACCTAGATCTTCTTCTGGCCCTGGTGCCTGACTGTGGTGATAACAAAGGTGTCTCACTGGATAACCTTCTCGCTACCCTCGGGCAAGCTTCCAGGTCCTACCTCTGTGGATTTCTCGTATCCCTCTTTCAATCTCCAGCACTCTCTTTCAGCAAGCACGGCCACTCCTCACATAAGCAAAGGTCTAAACCAGGCTTTGGCTGGACAAGCAAGAACTAAATTTGCTGAAAATTCATACACAATCACTCCATGAAATATAAGACACAAAAAGATAGTAGGAGGTTATAGTTCTATTTAAATGGGTACAGACATGCTGCTTTCTGAAAGATTATCCCAACTTTTGGACACCTCTCAGGCATTCAGTCTGATAGAAGCTTCTTGAAAGATCATGAGTGTGCCATCTCTCTGTTTTCCTCACAGGGGATAGCTACTGCTCTTCTGCTTCCAAGCTCTTGAGTCAGCTATTTCTCACACAACTCTTCTATTTCACTGATTTACTGAGACATTGACTGGATCTAGAGTGAAGACAGACACTATGCGTACAACCTTGGCTAGGTTGGCACTTAGGATCCTCCACCCTGCAACCCAAATACTCCCAAGCTTGGAGCCCTAGTATTCCCAGGTGCTGATGGCAGGAAACAGGACCATATACCTCTCAAAACACAGGATTTTGTACTCTGAGCATTAGGACATCTCCCTATTATGATGTCACTATACCCCTTGTTGTGATGTCAATATACATCCACAATTCCATACTGCTCCAATTTGCGAACAGAGACCTTCAGAGATTTGTATCCACTCTAGAAAGCACGTTAACTCTCTGACCACCCCCACCCCCCCTTTACATATTGAACCCTGCAGTGTGTATACATTGTTAGGATTATGTTTTTCTATGGTTAACACCTTGCACTTGTCTATATTAAATTTTATCTGGGAAAATTGAACGGAGAACCATGAAGAAAAGGCAAGTGAAGATAAGTTGAAAACAGAACAAAACACATCAAAAAGCCCATCAGACAACAAAGATATAACCCCATTTCTCTCAAACCTACTTTCAGGAGAGTCAAAGGGATGGATGTACAATGTACCCCTAGCAGGGTATTCTTTAGAGATGCTCCTATGACTGACACCTTTTCTCTATTGGTAAGGATTACTGTAACTCCCTGCTATTAGGACTACCTCAATCTACAATACGGCCACTGCAAATACTGCAAAATTCCGCTGCTAGAATTCTGACTGGCAAAAAAAGAAATGACCACATTACAGGAACACTTGCTGAACTTCATTGGCTTCCAATAGAACAAAGAATACAATATAAGGCATTATGTATAATCCACGATGAAAAAACCGACTGGCTTAACACAGCACTATGCGTCCATGTTCCACAGAGAAACGTACACACTTAGTTTATAATTATGAATTGTTACTGTACAATGATGGCACATAACCAATTTGTAATCTATACCACCCATATGTTTCATTGTTGTGCCCATATGTAAACTGTTGTGATGGTTAGCTAACTTAACGATGGTATAGAAAAGTTTTTAAATAAATAAATAAATACATACTTGAAGTAGGCTGTAGATTTTTCCTCTCCAGTATGTAAAGAGAATCAAGAATGAAATACTAGTGAGTCATGTCGTCAATTCATAACACTTCAGGGAATGGTATATGCTCTCTCTATATATAGGGGTTTCAGCAAGCCAGTAACACCACCTGACTGTGGTGTACAGCCGACAAGGGTCTTCTCTATCATTAACCCCATCTATGTTTTTACGAAAGATTTTCTGGTTTCTGGTGCAAAGACACAAGCTACATCTAATATAAGACACACATTTTAGTTAGTTATAACTCCAAGAGAGAAAATCTCCATATGGTCCTCAAAAGATTCATATGAGTTTCTTCCGAAATTATCTTGCACTTCCCAGTATCCCAACTCTGGCTGATGTTTCGTGGTCAGACTGTATAAGGAGAAAACCCATCAGAAAGCAAAGAGATAACTCCATCTCTCTCAGAGCTTCTCACATGAGAGTCAAAGGGTCTTATTTGAAAAGGACTTGATGCGCTTCGGGTGCACACCTCACTGATTCATACAAACACGGCATCTTTGTGCATTTTTAATCTCCGATAGGAAATTATTAATTCTCCTGCTGGTTTCTACTCCCCGGATGCAATCTACCTCCTACTGGGAAGTGTCTGAAATTCAACACACGCTCTTGCTCTCTGATCTCATTCATAAGTGTCTGCAGAAACTCTTAGATAAATAGTAAGGGATAACCTGGCATATTACTTTGTTTCTTTACCTTAATTTCTACAAATTCATAAGAATTGGACAGGAGTCATGAAGTGCCTGTTCCTTCCCTGACTCTTGCAGCTGGGCTGAGACCACTATCTCCTTTCAAACAGGTCAGCTGCACTGGGCTTTGAACTGAAGGGGAAAAGCCTATACTGCTGTGATTAGGTCTTTGAGCCAGAAACAAAAGCTGCAAAGGGAATGGGGTTGATGGTGTTGAGCAGGAAGTAAAATGACGTGTCCTGTTCCTCCATTTCTGTTTCTTGAAAAAGTCACATAAAAGGGACATTATTCATTGCCCCAGCCTGCTGTAAGAGTAGTCCGATAGGGGCCTGCTTGGCTTGTCAGCAGTGCTTTGGTGTAGCCACAGTGCAGCAACAATGAAGCAGCTGTACTGTGATGTCACACACAGGCGGAGCTTTAGCTCAGTGACAGCAGAGGGCAGTGTGCTGGGCTCAGTGGCGTGAGCCTGTAATCCCTGCTCCTGGGGAGGTTGAGGCTGGTGGATTGCTTGAGCTTAGGGTGTCTGGGCTACATCAGGCTGTGCTGAGTGGGTGTCCACACAAAGCTGGACATCAATATGGTGCTTCTGGGGGAGCTCAGGAGACCCAAGTTGTGTAAAGAGGGGTGAACCGGCCCAGGTTGGAAACAGAGCAGGTCAAAGCCCCCATGCCCAGCAGTAGTGGGATTGCACCTGTGAGCAGATGGTGTAGCCCAGCCTGGGTGAGACAGTAAGACCCAGTCTCACACTTTTACTAGGGCAGACATTCCTTTCCCATTGCTACTTTCATCCATTTTCTGTTGAACTAAAACAATTGCATTGACTTTTCGAAAGCTTCAAATAAAAAGTCAAACAAGTTAAACAAAGCCAGCAAAAACAAATTCTTCTTTCTTTTCAAACTGAATTTTACTGAAAAATGCTAAATAAAATCACAGAAGGGCCTTAGCAAATAATATAAAGCCACACAACCTTGCGTTTTGGTCTTTATTTAAGTGCATAATGTCAAAGTGAATGGGACAACAGATCACCCTATAAAAGAAGGAGAGAGGACTGAGCGCTTCACACATTAAATCAGATCACTTTCAGGATTTATGTTGCATTCAGTTCGGAATCATCACCTCCTGCCGCTCCACTTTACACGCTGCCACCTTCTGGTGGCTCTAAGGATTCTGCTGATCGGGGATGTGAAACGCACCAAGCTCCCAGCAGAGGTCCCCAGACACTCACACAAGAGTTTACAAATATAGCTTGAACACAAAGGCTAGACAAAAAGTACACCAAAGGCAAACATTTTGCACTTAGTTATTTGCTAACAGGAAACTAAAAAGTCCATTAAGCAGTAACTTGGTAGAAGTTTGCAGACGCCAGTATTTGACGTTGAACCACTGGGACTTTTTCACTGGCAAAAGGGAACTGTAGACCTTATTTAGTTACATTTTACATTTATTAGAATTTATAGCTCGACTAACACAGAAAGGCCTAGGTGAAGAACAAAACATTTTACATGCATGAAGTGATAAGAGAAACAAATGTAAATTAAATAATAGAACATGATAAACATATTAAAACATATTGAATGATAAAATAAAATAACATGAGCTGTCTAATGTAATAAAAGGAACAGGCATATAGGAAATCGGTAAAGATTCTTCCCCTGGACCTTGAATGAGAAACAGGATGAATAAAAAACATTTGCTCTGATGGCAGCTTGTCAGAAATCTTTTAAAAATAATAAAATAGATCTTTAATTGCATGGGCCCGATTGGAAGGAAGGATCTGAAGTAACTTCCATTATTCCCTCCCTCCCCTCCCCCATTTGCACACATTGGTTGAAAACTAGCTGATTCCAAACTTGTGCTAAGGCAGCCCCTTTGTGATTGCTATAATGTGTCCAGGCTATGCGTGCACATTTTCTTCCTTTTAAAGCAGTGGTTAGTTTATTTCCCACTCCTAGTTTATCTAGCATCTTTTGCTGGCAGCTTTAATTTCTCTGCAGTCTTGCAACCTCTAAGTCACCTCTTCTCCAAGCTGAAAAGCTCAAACCCATTTTGTCTTTTTCAATTAGGGACCCGTTCCATTTTCGTAATCATTTTTGCTACTCTTCTCTCTAGATTTTCTATTTCTGCTCTATCTAGACAGGGGTGCGGTGACCAGAATTACACATCCTATCGCAGGAGGCGCTGCACTATGGGTCCATATAAAGGCATGATCGTATCCCCAGTTTCATTTTCTGTTCCTTTCCAAATAATTCTAGCATTCGATTTGCTTTTCAGACTGCCACCAAACCCTGGGCTTCAGATGTTAACATGTTGCCGACAATGAACCTAGATCTTCTTCTGGCCTCTTCTGGCCCTGGTGCCTGACTGTGGTGATAAAGGTGTCTCACTGGATAACTTTCTCGCTACCCTCGGGCAAGCTTCCAGGTCCTACCTCTGTGGATTTCTCGTATCCCTCTTTCAATCTCCAGCACTCTCTTTCAGCAAGCACAGCCACTCCTCACATAAGCAAAGGTCTAAACCAGGCTTCGGCTGGACAAGCAAGAACTAAATTTGCTGAAAATTCATACACAATCACTCCATGAAATATAAGACACAAAAGATAGTAGGAGGTTATAGTTCTATTTAAATGGGTACAGACAGGCTGCTTTCTGAAAGATTATCCCAACTTTTGGACACCTCTCAGGCATTCAGTCTGATAGAAGCTTCTTGAAAGATCATGAGTGTGCCATCTCTCTGTTTTCCTCGCAGGGGATAGCTACTGCTCTTCTGCTTCCAAGCTCTTGAGTCAGCTATTTCTCACACAACTCTTCTATTTCACTGATTTACTGAGACATTGACTGGATCTAGAGTGAAGACAGACACTATGCGTACAACCTTGGCTAGGTTGGCACTGAGGATCCTCCACCCTGCAACCCAGATACTCCCAAGCTTGGAGCCCTAGTATTCCCAGGTGCTGATGGCAGGAAACAGGACCGCATACCTCTCAAAACACAGGATTTTGTACTCTGAGCATTAGGACATCTCCCTATTATGATGTCACTATACATCCACAATTCCATACTGCTCCAATTTGCGAACAGAGACCTTCAGAGATTTGCATCCACTCTAGAAAGCACGTTAACTCTCTGACCACCCCCACCCCCCTTTACATATTGAACCCTGCAGTGTGTATACATTGTTAGGATTATGTCTTTCTATGGTTAACACCTTGCACTTGTCTATATTAAATTTTATCTGGGAAAATTGAACAGAGAATTATGAATTGTTACTGTACAATGATGGCACATAACCAATTTGTAATCTATACCACCCATATGTTTCATTGTTGTGCCCATATGTAAACTGTTGTGATGGTTAGCTAACTTAACGATGGTATAGAAAAGTTTTTAAACAAACAAATAAATACATACTTGAAGTAGGCTGTAGATTTTTCCTCTCCAGTATGTAAAGAGAATCAAGAATGAAATACTAGTGAGTCGTGTCATCAATTCATAACACATCAGGGAATGGTATATGCTCTCTCTATATATAGGGGTTTCAGCAAGCCAGTAACACCATCTGACTGTGGTGTACCTCTCAAAACACAGGATTTTGTACTCTGAGCATTAGGACATCTCACTATTGTGATGTCACTATACCCCTTGTTGTGATGTCAATATACATCCACAATTCCATACTGCTCCAATTTGCGAACAGAGACCTTCAGAGATTTGCATCCACTCTAGAAAGCACGTTAACTCTCTGACCACCCCCACCCCACCCCCCTTTACATATTGAACCCTGCAGTGTGTATACATTGTTAGGATTATGTTTTTCTATGGTTAACACCTTGCACTTGTCTATATTAAATTTTATTTGCGAAAATTGAACGGAGAACTATGAAGAAAAGGCAGGTGAAGATAAGTTGAAAACAGAGAACAAAACACATCAAAAAGCCCATCAGACAACAAAGATATAACCCCATTTCTCTCAAACCTACTTTCAGGAGAGTCAAAGGGATGGATGTACAATGTACCCCTAGCAGGGTATTCTTTAGAGATGCTCCTATGACTGACACCTTTTCTCTATTGGTACAGATTACTGTAACTCCCTGCTATTAGGACTACCTCAATCTACAATACGGCCACTGCAAATACTGCAAAATTCCGCTGCTAGAATTCTGACTGGCAAAGAAAGAAATGACCACATTACAGGAACACTTGCTGAACTTCATTGGCTTCCAATAGAACAAAGAATAGAAAATAAGGCATTATGTATAATCCATGATGAAAAAGCCGACTGGCTTAACACAGCACTACGCGTCCATGTTCCACAGAGAAACATACACACTTAGTTTATAATTATGAATTGTTACTGTACAATGATTGCACATAAACAATTTGTAATCTATACCACCCATATGTTTCATTGTTGTGCCCATATGTAAACTGTTGTGATGGTTAGCTAACTTAACGATGGTATAGAAAAGTTTTTAAATAAATAAATAAATACATACTTGAAGTAGGCTGTAGATTTTTCCTCTCCAGTATGTAAAGAGAATCAAGAATGAAATACTAGTGAGTCGTGTCATCAATTCATAACACATCAGGGAATGGTATATGCTCTCTCTATATATAGGGGATTCAGCAAGCCAGTAACACCACCTGACTGTGATGTACAGCCGACAAGGGTCTTCTCTATCATTAACCCCATCTATGTTTTTACGAAAGATTTTCTGGTTTCTGGTGCAAAGACACAAGCTACATCTAATATAAGACACACATTTTAGTTTAGTTATAACTCCAAGAGAGAAAATCTCCATATGGTCCTCAAAAGATTCATATGAGTTTCTTCCGAAATTATCTTGCACGTCCCAGTATCCCAACTCTGGCTGATGTTTCGTGGTCAGACTGTATAAGGAGAAAACCCATCAGAAAGCAAAGAGATAACTCCATCTCTCTCAGAGCTTCTCACATGAGAGTCAAAGGGACTTATTTGAAAAGGACTTGATGCGCTTCGGGTGCACACCTCACTGATTCATACAAACACGGCATCTTTGTGCATTTTTAATCTTCGATAGGAAATTATTAATTCTCCTGCTGGTTTCTACTCCCCGGATCCAATCTACCTCCTACTGGGAAGTGTCTGAAATTCAACACACCCTCTTGCTCTCTGTTCTCATTCATAAGTGTCTGCAGAAACTCTTAGATAAATAGTAAGGGATAACCTGGCATATTACTTTGTTTCTTTACCTTAATATCTACAAATTCATAAGAATTGGACAGGAGTCATGAAGTGCCTGTTCCTTCCCTGACTCTTGCAGCTGGGCTGAGACCACTATCTCCTTTCAAACAGGTCAGCTGCACTGGGCTTTGAACTGAAGGGGAAAAGCCTATACTGCTGTGATTAGGTCTTTGAGCCAGAAACAAAAGCTGCAAAGGGAATGGGGTTGATGGTGTTGAGCAGGAAGTAAAATGACGTGTCCTGTTCCTCCATTTCTGTTTCTTGAAAAAGTCACATAAAAGGGACATTATTCATTGCCCCAGCCTGCTGTAAGAGTAGTCCGATAGGGGCCTGCTTGGCTTGTCAGCAGTGCTTTGGTGTAGCCACAGTGCAGCAGCAATGAAGCAGCTGCACTGTGATGTCACACACAGGCGGAGCTTTAGCTCAGTGACAGCAAAGGGCAGTGTGCTGGGCTCAGTGGCGTGAGCCTGTAATCCCTGCTCCTGGGGAGGTTGAGGCTGGTGGATTGCTTGAGCTTAGGGTGTCTGGGCTACATCAGGCTGTGCTGAGTGGGTGTCCACACAAAGCTGGACATCAATATGGCACTTCTGGGGGAGCTCAGGAGACCCAGGTTGTGTAAAGAGGGGTGAACCGGCCCAGGTTGGAAACAGAGCAGGTCAAAGCCCCCATGCCCAGCAGTAGTGGGATTGCACCTGTGAGCAGATGGTGTAGCCCAGCCTGGGTGAGACAGTAAGACCCAGTCTCACACTTTTACTAGGGCAGACATTCCTTTCCCATTGCTACTTTCATCCATTTTCTGTTGAACTAAAACAATTGCATTGACTTTTCGAAAGCTTCAAATAAAAAGTCAAACAAGTTAAACAAAGCCAGCAAAAACAAATTCTTCTTTCTTTTCAAACAGAATTTTACTGAAAAATGCTAAATAAAATCACAGAAGTGCCTTAGCAAATAATATAAAGCCACACAACCTTGCGTTTTGGTCTTTATTTAAGTGCATAATGTCAAAGTGAATGGGACAACAGATCACCCTATAAAAGAAGGAGAGAGGACTGAGCGCTTCACACATTAAATCAGATCACTTTCAGGATTTATGTTGCATTCAGTTCGGAATCATCACCTCCTGCCGCTCCACTTTACACGCTGCCACCTTCTGGTGGCTCTAAGGATTCTGCTGATCGGGGATGTGAAATGCACCAAGCTCCCAGCAGAGGTCCCCAGACACTCACACAAGATTTTACAAATATAGCTTGAACACAAAGGCTAGACAAAAAGTACACCAAAGGCAAACATTTTGCACTTAGTTATTTGCTAACAGGAAACTAAAAAGTCCATTAAGCAGTAACTTGGTAGAAGTTTGCAGACGCCAGTATTTGACATTGAACCACTGGGACTTTTTCACTGGCAAAAGGGAACTGTAGACCTTATTTAGTTATATTTTACATTTATTAGAATTTATAGCTCGTCTAACACAGAAAGGCCTAGGTGAAGAACAAAACATTTTACATGCATGAAGTGATAAGAGAAACAAATGTAAATTAAATAATAGAACATGATAAACATATTAAAACATATTGAATGATAAAATAAAATAACATGAGCTGTCTAATGTAATAAAAGGAACAGGCATATAGCAAATCGGTAAAGATTCTTCCCCTGGACCTTGAATGAGAAACAGGATGAATAAAAAACATTTGCTCTGATGGCAGCTTGTCAGAAATCTTTTAAAAATAATAAAATAGATCTTTAATTGCACGGGCCCGATTGGAAGGAAGGATCTGAAGTAACTTCCATTATTCCCTCCCTCCCCTCCCCCATTTGCACACATTGGTTGAAAACTAGCTGATTCCAAACTTGTGCTAAGGCAGCCCCTTTGTGATTGCTATAATATGTCCAGGCTATGCGTGCATATTTTCTTCCTTTTAAAGCAGTGGTTAGTTTATTTCCCACTCCTAGTTTATCTAGCATCTTTTGCTGGCAGCTTTAATTTCTCTGCAGTCTTGCAACCTCTCAGTCACCTCTTCTCCAAGCTGAAAAGCTCAAACCCATTTCGTCTTTTTCAATTAGGGAGCCGTTCCATTTTCGTAATCATTTTTGCTACTCTTCTCTCTAGATTTTCTATTTCAGCTCTATCTAGACAGGGGTGCGGTGACCAGAATTGCACATCCTATTGCAGGAGGCGCTGCACTATGGGTCCATATAAAGGCATGATCGTATTCCCAGTTTCATTTTCTGTTCCTTTCCAAATAATTCTAGCAATCGATTTGCTTTTCAGACTGCCACCAAACCCTGGGCTTCAGATGTTAACATGTTGCCGACAATGAACCTAGATCTTCTTCTGGCCCTGGTGCCTGACTGTGGTGATAACAAAGGTGTCTCACTGGATAACCTTCTCGCTACCCTCGGGCAAGCTTCCAGGTCCTACCTCTGTGGATTTCTCGTATCCCTCTTTCAATCTCCAGCACTCTCTTTCAGCAAGCACGGCCACTCCTCACATAAGCAAAGGTCTAAACCAGGCTTTGGCTGGACAAGCAAGAACTAAATTTGCTGAAAATTCATACACAATCACTCCATGAAATATAAGACACAAAAAGATAGTAGGAGGTTATAGTTCTATTTAAATGGGTACAGACATGCTGCTTTCTGAAAGATTATCCCAACTTTTGGACACCTCTCAGGCATTCAGTCTGATAGAAGCTTCTTGAAAGATCATGAGTGTGCCATCTCTCTGTTTTCCTCACAGGGGATAGCTACTGCTCTTCTGCTTCCAAGCTCTTGAGTCAGCTATTTCTCACACAACTCTTCTATTTCACTGATTTACTGAGACATTGACTGGATCTAGAGTGAAGACAGACACTATGCGTACAACCTTGGCTAGGTTGGCACTTAGGATCCTCCACCCTGCAACCCAAATACTCCCAAGCTTGGAGCCCTAGTATTCCCAGGTGCTGATGGCAGGAAACAGGACCATATACCTCTCAAAACACAGGATTTTGTACTCTGAGCATTAGGACATCTCCCTATTATGATGTCACTATACCCCTTGTTGTGATGTCAATATACATCCACAATTCCATACTGCTCCAATTTGCGAACAGAGACCTTCAGAGATTTGTATCCACTCTAGAAAGCACGTTAACTCTCTGACCACCCCCACCCCCCCTTTACATATTGAACCCTGCAGTGTGTATACATTGTTAGGATTATGTTTTTCTATGGTTAACACCTTGCACTTGTCTATATTAAATTTTATCTGGGAAAATTGAACGGAGAACCATGAAGAAAAGGCAAGTGAAGATAAGTTGAAAACAGAACAAAACACATCAAAAAGCCCATCAGACAACAAAGATATAACCCCATTTCTCTCAAACCTACTCTCAGGAGAGTCAAAAGGATGGATGTACAATGTACCCCTAGCAGGGTATTCTTTAGAGATGCTCCTATGACTGACACCTTTTCTCTATTGGTAAGGATTACTGTAACTCCCTGCTATTAGGACTACCTCAATCTACAATACGGCCACTGCAAATACTGCAAAATTCCGCTGCTAGAATTCTGACTGGCAAAAAAAGAAATGACCACATTACAGGAACACTTGCTGAACTTCATTGGCTTCCAATAGAACAAAGAATACAATATAAGGCATTATGTATAATCCACGATGAAAAAACCGACTGGCTTAACACAGCACTACGCGTCCATGTTCCACAGAGAAACGTACACACTTAGTTTATAATTATGAATTGTTACTGTACAATGATGGCACATAACCAATTTGTAATCTATACCACCCATATGTTTCATTGTTGTGCCCATATGTAAACTGTTGTGATGGTTAGCTAACTTAACGATGGTATAGAAAAGTTTTTAAATAAATAAATAAATACATACTTGAAGTAGGCTGTAGATTTTTCCTCTCCAGTATGTAAAGAGAATCAAGAATGAAATACTAGTGAGTCATGTCGTCAATTCATAACACTTCAGGGAATGGTATATGCTCTCTCTATATATAGG
The DNA here is from genome assembly GCF_901001135.1 of Rhinatrema bivittatum. Taxonomy (NCBI): domain Eukaryota; kingdom Metazoa; phylum Chordata; class Amphibia; order Gymnophiona; family Rhinatrematidae; genus Rhinatrema; species Rhinatrema bivittatum. Next base: position 141,561,958 of record NC_042621.1, read on the forward strand.
GGTTTCAGCAAGCCAGTAACACCACCTGACTGTGGTGTACAGCCGACAAGGGTCTTCTCTATCATTAACCCCATCTATGTTTTTACGAAAGATTTTCTGGTTTCTGGTGCAAAGACACAAGCTACATCTAATATAAGACACACATTTTAGTTTAGTTATAACTCCAAGAGAGAAAATCTCCATATGGTCCTCAAAAGATTCATATGAGTTTCTTCCAAAATTATCTTGCACATCCCAGTATCCCAACTCTGGCTGATGTTTCGTGGTCAGACTGTATAAGGAGAAAACCCATCAGAAAGCAAAGAGATAACTCCATCTCTCTCAGAGCTTCTCACATGAGAGTCAAAGGGACTTATTTGAAAAGGACTTGATGCGCTTCGGGTGCACACCTCACTGATTCATACAAACACGGCATCTTTGGGCATTTTTAATCTCCGATAGGAAATTATTAATTCTCCTGCTGGTTTCTACTCCCCGGATGCAATCTACCTCCTACTGGGAAGTGTCTGAAATTCAGCACACGCTCTTGCTCTCTGATCTCATTCATAAGTGTCTGCAGAAACTCTTAGATAAATAGAAAGGGATACCCTGGTATATTACTTTGTTTCTTTACCTTAATTTCTACAAATTCATAAGAATCGGACAGGAGTCATGAAGTGCCTGTTCCTTCCCTGACTCTTGCAGCTGGGCTGAGATCACTATCTCCTTTCAAACAGGTCAGCTGCACTGGGCTTTGAACTGAAGGGGTAAAGCCTATACTGCAGTGATTAGGTCTTTGAGCCAGAAACAAAAGCTGCAAAGGGAATGGGGTTGATGGTGTTGAGCAGGAAGTAAAATGACGTGTCCTGTTCCTCCATTTCTGTTTCTTGAAAAAGTCACATAAAAGGGACATTATTCATTGCCCCAGCCTGCTGTAAGAGTAGTCCGATAGGGGCCTGCTTGGCTTGTCAGCAGTGCTTTGGTGTAGCCACAGTGCAGCAACAATGAAGCAGCTGTACTGTGATGTCACACACAGGCGGAGCTTTAGCTCAGTGACAGCAGAGGGCAGTGTGCTGGGCTCAGTGGCGTGAGCCTGTAATCCCTGCTGCTGGGGAGGTTGAGGCTGGTGGATTGCTTGAGCTTAGGGTGTCTGGGCTACATCAGGCTGTGCTGAGTGGGTGTCCACACAAAGCTGGACATCAATATGGTGCTTCTGGGGGAGCTCAGGAGACCCAGGTTGTGTAAAGAGGGGTGAACCGGCCCAGGTTGGAAACAGAGCAGGTCAAAGCCCCCATGCCCAGCAGTAGTGGGATTGCACCTGTGAGCAGATGGTGTAGCCCAGCCTGGGTGAGACAGTAAGACCCAGTCTCACACTTTTACTAGGGCAGACATTCCTTTCCCATTGCTACTTTCATCCATTTTCTGTTGAACTAAAACAATTGCATTGACTTTTCGAAAGCTTCAAATAAAAAGTAAAACAAGTTAAACAAAACCAGCAAAAACAAATTCTTCTTTCTTTTCAAACAGAATTTTACTGAAAAATGCTAAATAAAATCACAGAAGTGCCTTAGCAAATAATATAAAGCCACACAACCTTGCGTCTTGGTCTTTATTTAAGTGCATAATGTCAAAGTGAATGGGACAACAGATCACCCTATAAAAGAAGGAGAGAGGACTGAGCGCTTCACACATTCAATCAGATCACTTTCAGGATTTATGTTGCATTCAGTTCTGAATCATCACCTCCTGCCGCTCCACTTTACACGCTGCCACCTTCTGGTGGCTCTAAGGATTCTGCTGATCGGGGATGTGAAACGCACCAAGCTCCCAGCAGAGGTCCCCAGACACTCACACAAGATTTTACAAATATAGCTTGAACACAAAAGCTAGACAAAAAGTACACCAAAGGCAAACATTTTGCACTTAGTTATTTGCTAACAGGAAACTAAAAAGTCCATTAAGCAGTAACTTGGTAGAAGTTTGCAGACGCCAGTATTTGACATTGAACCACTGGGACTTTTTCACTGGCAAAAGGGAACTGTAGACCTTATTTAGTTACATTTTACATTTATTAGAATTTATAGCTCGTCTAACACAGAAAGGCCTAGGTGAAGAACAAAACATTTTACATGCATGAAGTGATAAGAGAAACAAATGTAAATTAAATAATAGAACATGATAAACATATTAAAACATATTGAATGATAAAATAAAATAACATGAGCTGTCTAATGTAATAAAAGGAACAGGCATATAGCAAATCGGTAAAGATTCTTCCCCTGGACCTTGAATGAGAAACAGGATGAATAAAAAACATTTGCTCTGATGGCAGCTTGTCAGAAATCTTTTAAAAATAATAAAATAGATCTTTAATTGCGCGGGCCCGATTGGAAGGAAGGATCTGAAGTAACTTCCATTATTCCCTCCCTCCCCTCCCCCATTTGCACACATTGGTTGAAAACTAGCTGATTCCAAACTTGTGCTAAGGCAGCCCCTTTGTGAGTGCTATAATGTGTCCAGGCTATGCGTGCATATTTTCTTCCTTTTAAAGCAGTGGTTAGTTTATTTCCCACTCCTAGTTTATCTAGCATCTTTTGCTGGCAGCTTTAATTTCTCTGCAGTCTTGCAACCTCTCAGTCACCTCTTCTCCAAGCTGAAAAGCTCAAACCCATTTCGTCTTTTTCAATTAGGGAGCCGTTCCATTTTCGTAATCATTTTTGCTACTCTTCTCTCTAGATTTTCTATTTCAGCTCTATCTAGACAGGGGTGCGGTGACCAGAATTGCACATCCTATTGCAGGAGGCGCTGCACTATGGATCCATATAAAGGCATGATTGTATTCCCAGTTTCATTTTCTGTTCCTTTCCAAATAATTCTAGCAATCGATTTGCTTTTCAGACTGCCACCAAACCCTGGGCTTCAGATGTTAACATGTTGCCGACAATGAACCTAGATCTTCTTCTGGCCCTGGTGCCTGACTGTGGTGATAACAAAGGTGTCTCACTGGATAACCTTCTCGCTACCCTCGGGCAAGCTTCCAGGTCCTACCTCTGTGGATTTCTCGTATCCCTCTTTCAATCTCCAGCACTCTCTTTCAGCAAGCACGGCCACTCCTCACATAAGCAAAGGTCTAAACCAGGCTTTGGCTGGACAAGCAAGAACTAAATTTGCTGAAAATTCATACACAATCACTCCATGAAATATAAGACACAAAAAGATAGTAGGAGGTTATAGTTCTATTTAAATGGGTACAGACAGGCTGCTTTCTGAAAGATTATCCCAACTTTTGGACACCTCTCAGGCATTCAGTCTGATAGAAGCTTCTTGAAAGATCATGAGTGTGCCATCTCTCTGTTTTCCTCACAGGGGATAGCTACTGCTCTTCTGCTTCCAAGCTCTTGAGTCAGCTATTTCTCACACAACTCTTCTATTTCACTGATTTACTGAGACATTGACTGGATCTAGAGTGAAGACAGACACTATGCGTACAACCTTGGCTAGGTTGGCACTTAGGATCCTCCACCCTGCAACCCAAATACTCCCAAGCTTGGAGCCCTAGTATTCCCAGGTGCTGATGGCAGGAAACAGGACCATATACCTCTCAAAACACAGGATTTTGTACTCTGAGCATTAGGACATCTCACTATTGTGATGTCACTATACCCCTTGTTGTGATGTCAATATACATCCACAATTCCATACTGCTCCAATTTGCGAACAGAGACCTTCAGAGATTTGCATCCACTCTAGAAAGCACGTTAACTCTCTGACCACCCCCACCCCACCCCCCTTTACATATTGAACCCTGCAGTGTGTATACATTGTTAGGATTATGTTTTTCTATGGTTAACACCTTGCACTTGTCTATATTAAATTTTATTTGCGAAAATTGAACGGAGAACTATGAAGAAAAGGCAGGTGAAGATAAGTTGAAAACAGAGAACAAAACACATCAAAAAGCCCATCAGACAACAAAGATATAACCCCATTTCTCTCAAACCTACTTTCAGGAGAGTCAAAGGGATGGATGTACAATGTACCCCTAGCAGGGTATTCTTTAGAGATGCTCCTATGACTGACACCTTTTCTCTATTGGTACAGATTACTGTAACTCCCTGCTATTAGGACTACCTCAATCTACAATACGGCCACTGCAAATACTGCAAAATTCCGCTGCTAGAATTCTGACTGGCAAAGAAAGAAATGACCACATTACAGGAACACTTGCTGAACTTCATTGGCTTCCAATAGAACAAAGAATAGAAAATAAGGCATTATGTATAATCCATGATGAAAAAGCCGACTGGCTTAACACAGCACTACGCGTCCATGTTCCACAGAGAAACATACACACTTAGTTTATAATTATGAATTGTTACTGTACAATGATGGCACATAACCAATTTGTAATCTATACCACCCATATGTTTCATTGTTGTGCTCATATGTAAACTGTTGTGATGGTTAGCAAACTTAACGATGGTATAGAAAAGTTTTTTAATAAATAAATACATACTTGAAGTAGGCTGTAGATTTTTCCTCTCCAGTTTGTAAAGAGAATCAAGAATGAAATACTAATGAGTCGTGTCATCAATTCATAACACATCAGGGAATGGTATATGCTCTCTCTATATATAGGGGTTTCAGCAAGCCAGTAACACCATCTGACTGTGGTGTACAGCCGACAAGGGTCTTCTCTATCATTAACCCCATCTATGTTTTTACGAAAGATTTTCTGGTTTCTGGTGCAAAGACACAAGCTACATCTAATATAAGACACACATTTTAGTTTAGTTATAACTCCAAGAGAGAAAATCTCCATCTGGTCCTCAAAAGATTCATATGAGTTTCTTCCAAAATTATCTTGCACGTCCGAGTATCCCAACTCTGGTTGATGTTTCGTGGTCAGACTGTATAAGGAGAAAACCCATCAGAAAGCAAAGAGATAACTCCATCTCTCTCAGAGCTTCTCACATGAGAGTCAAAGGGACTTATTTGAAAAGGACTTGCTCCGCTTCAGGTGCACACCTCACTGATTCATACAAACACAGCATCTTTATGCATTTTTAATCTCCGATAGGAAATTATTAATTCTCCTGCTGGTTTCTACTCCCCGGATCCAATCTACCTCCTACTGGGAAGTGTCTGAAATTCAACACACGCTCTTGCTCTCTGATCTCATTCATAAATGTCTGCAGAAACTCTTAGATAAATAGTAAGCGATAACCTGGCATATTACTTTGTTTCTTTACCTTAATTTCTTCAAAGTCATAAGAATCGGACAGGAGTCATGAAGTGCCTGTTCCTTCCCTGACTCTTGCAGCTGGGCTGAGATCACTATCTCCTTTCAAACAGGTCAGCTGCACTGGGCTTTGAACTGAAGGGGGAAAGCCTATACTGCTGTGATTAGGTCTTTGAGCCAGAAACAAAAGCTGCAAAGGGAATGGGGTTGATGGTGTTGAGCAGGAAGTAAAATGACGTGTCCTGTTCCTCCATTTCTGTTTCTTGGAAAAGTCACATAAAAGGGACATTATTCATTGCCCCAGCCTGCTGTAAGAGTAGTCCGATAGGGGCCTGCTTGGCTTGTCAGCAGTGCTTTGGTGTAGCCACAGTGCAGCAACAATGAAGCAGCTGTACTGTGATGTCACACACAGGCGGAGCTTTAGCTCAGTGACAGCAGAGGGCAGTGTGCTGGGCTCAGTGGCGTGAGCCTGTAATCCCTGCTCCTGGGGAGGTTGAGGCTGGTGGATTGCTTGAGCTTAGGGTGTCTGGGCTACATCAGGCTGTGCTGAGTGGGTGTCCACACAAAGCTGGACATCAATATGGTGCTTCTGGGGGAGCTCAGGAGACCCAAGTTGTGTAAAGAGGGGTGAACCGGCCCAGGTTGGAAACAGAGCAGGTCAAAGCCCCCATGCCCAGCAGTAGTGGGATTGCACCTGTGAGCAGATGGTGTAGCCCAGCCTGTGTGAGACAGTAAGACCCAGTCTCACACTTTTACTAGGGCAGACATTCCTTTCCCATTGCTACTTTCATCCATTTTCTGTTGAACTAAAACAATTGCATTGACTTTTCGAAAGCTTCAAATAAAAAGTCAAACAAGTTAAACAAAACCAGCAAAACAAATTCTTCTTTCTTTTCAAACAGAATTTTACTGAAAAATGCTAAATAAAATCACAGAAGTGCCTTAGCAAATATATAAAGCCACACAACCTTGCGTTTTGGTCTTTATTTAAGTGCATAATGTCAAAGTGAATGGGACAAACAGATCACCCTATAAAAGAAGGAGAGAGGACTGAGCGCTTCACACATTAAATCAGATCACTTTCAGGATTTATGTTGCATTCAGTTCGGAATCATCACCTCCTGCCGCTCCACTTTACACGCTGCCACCTTCTGGTGGCTCTAAGGATTCTGCTGATCGGGGATGTGAAATGCACCAAGCTCCCAGCAGAGGTCCCCAGACACTCACACAAGATTTTACAAATATAGCTTGAACACAAAGGCTAGACAAAAAGTACACCAAAGGCAAACATTTTGCACTTAGTTATTTGCTAACAGGAAACTAAAAAGTCCATTAAGCAGTAACTTGGTAGAAGTTTGCAGACGCCAGTATTTGACATTGAACCACTGGGACTTTTTCACTGGCAAAAGGGAACTGTAGACCTTATTTAGTTACATTTTACATTTATTAGAATTTATAGCTCGACTAACACAGAAAGGCCTAGGTGAAGAACAAAACATTTTACATGCATGAAGTGATAAGAGAAACAAATGTAAATTAAATAATAGAACATGATAAACATATTAAAACATATTGAATGATAAAATAAAATAACATGAGCTGTCTAATGTAATAAAAGGAACAGGCATATAGGAAATCGGTAAAGATTCTTCCCCTGGACCTTGAATGAGAAACAGGATGAATAAAAAACATTTGCTCTGATGGCAGCTTGTCAGAGATCTTTTAAAAATAATAAAATAGATCTTTAATTGCATGGGCCCGATTGGAAGGAAGGATCTGAAGTAACTTCCATTATTCCCTCCCTCCCCTCCCCCATTTGCACACATTGGTTGAAAACTAGCTGATTCCAAACTTGTGCTAAGGCAGCCCCTTTGTGAGTGCTATAATGTGTCCAGGCTATGCGTGCACATTTTCTTCCTTTTAAAGCAGTGGTTAGTTTATTTCCCACTCCTAGTTTATCTAGCATCTTTTGCTGGCAGCTTTAATTTCTCTGCAGTCTTGCAACCTCTAAGTCACCTCTTCTCCAAGCTGAAAAGCTCAAACCCATTTTGTCTTTTTCAATTAGGGAGCCGTTCCATTTTCGTAATCATTTTTGCTATTCTTCTCTCTAGATTTTCTATTTCTGCTCTATCTAGACAGGGGTGCGGTGACCAGAATTACACATCCTATCGCAGGAGGCGCTGCACTATGGGTCCATATAAAGGCATGATCGTATCCCCAGTTTCATTTTCTGTTCCTTTCCAAATAATTCTAGCATTCGATTTGCTTTTCAGACTGCCACCAAACCCTGGGCTTCAGATGTTAACATGTTGCCGACAATGAACCTAGATCTTCTTCTGGCCTCTTCTGGCCCTGGTGCCTGACTGTGGTGATAAAGGTGTCTCACTGGATAACTTTCTCGCTACCCTCGGGCAAGCTTCCAGGTCCTACCTCTGTGGATTTCTCGTATCCCTCTTTCAATCTCCAGCACTCTCTTTCAGCAAGCACAGCCACTCCTCACATAAGCAAAGGTCTAAACCAGGCTTCGGCTGGACAAGCAAGAACTAAATTTGCTGAAAATTCATACACAATCACTCCATGAAATATAAGACACAAAAAGATAGTAGGAGGTTATAGTTCTATTTAAATGGGTACAGACAGGCTGCTTTCTGAAAGATTATCCCAACTTTTGGACACCTCTCAGGCATTCAGTCTGATAGAAGCTTCTTGAAAGATCATGAGTGTGCCATCTCTCTGTTTTCCTCACAGGGGATAGCTACTGCTCTTCTGCTTCCAAGCTCTTGAGTCAGCTATTTCTCACACAACTCTTCTATTTCACTGATTTACTAAGACATTGACTGGATCTAGAGTGAAGACAGACACTATGCGTACAACCTTGGCTAGGTTGGCACTGAGGATCCTCCACCCTGCAACCCAGATACTCCCAAGCTTGGAGCCCTAGTATTCCCAGGTGCTGATGGCAGGAAACAGGACCGCATACCTCTCAAAACACAGGATTTTGTACTCTGAGCATTAGGACATCTCCCTATTATGATGTCACTATACATCCACAATTCCATACTGCTCCAATTTGCGAACAGAGACCTTCAGAGATTTGCATCCACTCTAGAAAGCACGTTAACTCTCTGACCACCCCCACCCCCCTTTACATATTGAACCCTGCAGTGTGTATACATTGTTAGGATTATGTCTTTCTATGGTTAACACCTTGCACTTGTCTATATTAAATTTTATCTGGGAAAATTGAACAGAGAATTATGAATTGTTACTGTACAATGATGGCACATAACCAATTTGTAATCTATACCACCCATATGTTCATTGTTGTGCCCATATGTAAACTGTTGTGATGGTTAGCTAACTTACGATGGTCTAGAAAATGTTTTTAAACAAACAAATAAATACATACTTGAAGTAGGCTGTAGATTTTTCCTCTCCAGTATGTAAAGAGAATCAAGAATGAAATACTAGTGAGTCGTGTCATCAATTCATAACACATCAGGGAATGGTATATGCTCTCTCTATATATAGGGGTTTCAGCAAGCCAGTAACACCATCTGACTGTGGTGTACCTCTCAAAACACAGGATTTTGTACTCTGAGCATTAGGACATCTCCCCTATTTGTGATGTCACTATACCCCTTGTTGTGATGTCAATATACATCCACAATTCCATACTGCTCCAATTTGCGAACAGAGACCTTCAGAGATTTGCATCCACTCTAGAAAGCACGTTAACTCTCTGACCACCCCCACCCCAATTTACATATTGAACCCTGCAGTGTGTATACATTGTTAGGATTATGTTTTTCTATGGTTAACACCTTGCACTTGTCTATATTAAATTTTATCTGGGAAAATTGAATGGAGAACCATGAAGAAAAGGCAGGTGAAGACAAGTTGAAAACAGAGAACAAAACACATCAAAAAGCCCATCAGACAACAAAGATATAACCCCATTTCTCTCAAACCTACTTTCAGGAGAGTCAAAGGGATGGATGTACAATGTACCCCTAGCAGGGTATTCTTTAGAGATGCTGCTATGACTGACACCCTTTTCTCTATTGGTACAGATTACTGTAACTCCCTGCTATTAGGACTACCTCAATCTACAATACGGCCACTGCAAATACTGCAAATTTTCCACTGCTAGAATTCTGACTGGCAAAGAAAGAAATGACCACATTACAGGAACACTTGCTGAACTTCATTGGCTTCCAATAGAACAAAGAATACAATATAAGGCATTATTGTATAATCCTTAACTAATCCACGATGAAAAAGCCGACTGGCTTAACACAGCACTACGCGTCCATGTTCCACAGAGAAACCTGAGATCTGCCAGTAAGGCTCTTCTAACCATCTCCTCTGTCAAATCAGCACGTCTCACGCAAGTAAGGGAAAGAGCACTGTCACTGGCTGGTCCCGCACTCTGGAACACAATGCCACTTGAAATAAGACTGCAGAGAAATTGAAAATTTTCAAAACCAATCTGAAAACTTGGCTTTTTTAAACAAGCTTTTTATAAAGATAAAGGGAAGGAGAAAAACAGATGAGGAATAAAGACGCACCAAAGTTAGAAGCTGTTATTTTAACCTAACAATGCATTGTAATGGTAAAAGCAAACCGCCTAAATGTTCCCAACAAACAAGCTTAACATACACACTTAGTTTATAATTATGAATTGTTACTGTACAATGATGGCACATAACCAATTTGTAATCTATACCACCCATATGTTTCATTGTTGTGCCCATATGTAAACTGTTGTGATGGTTAGCTAACTTAACGATGGTATAGAAAAGTTTTTAAATAAATCAATAAACACATACTTGAAGTAGGCTGTAGATTTTCCTCTCCAGTATGTAAAGAGGATCAAGAATGAATACTAGTGAGTCGTGTCATCAATTCATAACACTTCAGGGAATGGTATATGCTCTCTCTATATATAGGGGTTTCAGCAAGCCAGTAACACCATCTGACTGTGGTGTACAGCCGACAAGGGTCTTCTCTATCATTAACCCCATCTATGTTTTTACGAAAGATTTTCTGGTTTCTGGTGCAAAGACACAAGCTACATCTAATATAAGACACACATTTTAGTTTAGTTATAACTCCGAGAGAAAATCTCCATATGGTCCTCAAAAGATTCATATGAGTTTCTTCCAAAATTATCTTGCACATCCCAGTATCCCAACTCTGGCTGATGTTTCGTGGTCAGACTGTATAAGGAGAAAACCCATCAGAAAGCAAGCGATAACTCCATCTCTCTCAGAGCTTCTCACATGAGAGTCAAGGGACTTATTTGAAAAGGACCTTGATCCGCTTCGGGTGCACACCTTCACTGATTCATACAAACACGGCATCTTTGTGCATTTTTAATCTCCGATAGGAAATTATTAATTCTCCTGCTGGCAGTTGAAATCAACTTTCCAAATTTTCTGATGGATCCTCCTCCTGAGGCTCTTCAGGCACACACTTTGCTACCTTTGGCTTTCACTCCATGCTGCAGAAACTCTTGTGGTAAATGGCATGCACGTGCGGGCTAACTACTCTGTCTCAGAGTGCACATCCACCTCTAGGAATAGAAACAGAATCCTCCATTGCACACTAAGACTTTTTCTCATTAACTTCCCCTGTCCTAGCAGCTCACCTTTTGGTTCTCTCCCACTCTGGATCCCCTTGACACTAAGATGATTCTCTCTCCCTGAAGGCTCTGAACTTCAGCTTCAGCCACCTTCCCGTGGAAGACAGCTAGAAAGAATGAACGCATAAAGGAGCCACAAGGCACCTCTATTAGATGCTTTCTACTCCTCCCGGATCCAATCTTACCTCCTACTGGGAAGTGTCTGAAATTCAACACACGCTCTTGCTCTCTGATCTCATTCATAAGTTGTCTGCAGAAACTCTTAGATAAATAGAAAGGGATACCCTGGTATATTACTTTGTTTCTTTACCTTAATTTCTACAAATTCATAAGAATCGGACAGGAGTCATGAAGGGCCTGTTCCTTCCCTGACTCTTGCAGCTGGGCTGAGACCACTATCCTCCTTTCAAACAGGTCAGCTGCACTGGGGCTTTGAACTGACGGGGAAAAGCCTATACTGCTGTGATTAGGTCTTTGAGCCAGAAACAAAAGCTGCAAAGGGAATGGGGTTGATGGTTGTTGAGCAGGAAGTAAAATGACGTGTCCTGTTTCCTCCATTTCTGTTTCTTGAAAAAAGTCACATAAAAGGGACATTATTCATTGCCCCAGCCTGCTGTAAGAGTAGTCCGATAGGGGCCTGCTTGGCTTGTCAGCAGTGCTTGGTGTAGCCACAGTGGCAGCAAACAATGAAGCAGCTGTACTGTGATGTCACACACAGGCGGAGCTTTAGCTCAGTGACAGCAGAGGGCAGTGTGCTGGGCTCAGTGGCGTGAGCCTGTAATCCCTGCTCCTGGGGAGGCTAAGGCTGGTGGATTGCTTGAGCTTAGGGTGTCTGGGCTACATCAGGCTGTGCTGAGTGGGTGTCCACACAAAGCTGGACATCAATATGGTGCTTCTGGGGGAGCTCAGGAGACCCAAGTTGTGTAAAGAGGGGTGAACCGGCCCAGGTTGGAAACAGAGCAGGTCAAAGCCCCCATGCCCAGCAGTAGTGGGATTGCACCTGTGAGCAGATGGTGTAGCCCAGTCTGGGTGAGACAGTAAGACCCAGTCTCACACTTTTACTAGGGCAGACATTCCTTTCCCATTGCTACTTTCATCCATTTTCTGTTGAACTAAAACAATTGCATTGACTTTTCGAAAGCTTCAAATAAAAAGTCAAACAAGTTAAACAAAACCAGCAAAAACAAATTCTTCTTTCTTTTCAAACAGAATTTTACTGAAAAATGCTAAATAAAATCACAGAAGTGCCTTAGCAAATAATATAAAGCCACATAACCTGCGTTTTGGTCTTTATTTAAGTGCATAATGTCAAAGTGAATGGGACAACAGATCACCCTATAAAAGAAGGAGAGAGGACTGAGCGCTTCACACATTAAATCAGATCACTTTCAGGATTTATGTTGCATTCAGTTCGGAATCATCACCTCCTGCCGCTCCACTTTACACGCTGCCACCTTCTGGTGGCTCTAAGGATTCTGCTGATCGGGGATGTGAAATGCACCAAGCTCCCAGCAGAGGTCCCCAGACACTCACACAAGAGTTTACAAATATAGCTTGAACACAAAAGCTAGACAAAAAGTACACCAAAGGCAAACATTTTGCACTTAGTTATTTGCTAACAGGAAACTAAAAAGTCCATTAAGCAGTAACTTGGTAGAAGTTTGCAGACGCCAGTATTTGACGTTGAACCACTGGGACTTTTTCACTGGCAAAAGGGAACTGTAGACCTTATTTAGTTACATTTTACATTTATTAGAATTATAGCTCGACTAAACACAGAAAGGCCTAGGTGAAGAACAAAACATTTTACATGCATGAAGTGATAAGAGAAACAAATGTAAATTAAATAATAGAACATGATAAACATATTAAAACATATTGAATGATAAAATAAAATAACATGAGCTGTCTAATGTAATAAAAGGAACAGGCATATAGCAAATCGGTAAAGATTCTTCCCCTGACCTTGAATGAGAAACAGGATGAATAAAAACATTTGCTCTGATGGCAGCTTGTCAGAAATCTTTTAAAAATAATAAATAGATCTTTTAATTGCATGGGCCCGATTGGAAGGAAGGATCTGAAGTAACTTCCATTATTCCCTCCCTCCCCTCCCCCATTTTGCACACATTGGTTGAAAACTAGCTGATTCCCAACTTGTGTGCTAAGGCAGCCCTTTGTGATTGCTATAATGTGTCCAGGATATGCGTGCACATTTTCTTCCTTTTAAAGCAGTGGTTAGTTTATTTCCCACTCCTAGTTTATCTAGCATCTTTTGCTGGCAGCTTTAATTTCTCTGCAGTCTTGCAACCTCTAAGTCACCTCTTCTCCAAGCTGAAAGCTCAAACCCATTTTGTCTTTTTCAATTAGGGAGCCGTTCCATTTTCGTAATCATTTTTTGCTACTCTTCTCTCTAGATTTTCTATTTCTGCTCTATCTAGACAGGGGTGCGGTGACCAGAATTACACATCCTATCGCAGCAGGCGCTGCACTATGGGTCCATATAAAGGCATGATCGTATCCCCAGTTTCATTTTCTGTTCCTTTCCAAATAATTCTAGCATTCGATTTGCTTTTCAGACTGCCACCAAACCCTGGGCTTCAGATGTTAACATGTTGCCGACAATGAACCTAGATCTTCTTCTGGCCTCTTCTGGCCCCTGGTGCCTGACTGTGGTGATAAAGGTGTCTCACTGGATAACTTTCTCGCTACCCTCGGGCAAGCTTCCAGGTCCTACCTCTGTGGATTTCTCGTATCCCTCTTTCAATCTCCAGCACTCTCTTTCAGCAAGCACAGCCACTCTCACATAAGCAAAGGTCTAAACCAGGCTTCGGCTGGACAAGCAAGAACTAAATTTGCTGAAAATCATACACAATCACTCCATGAAATATAAGACACAAAAAGATAGTAGGAGGTTATAGTTCTATTTAATGGGTACAGACAGGCTGCTTTCTGAAAGATTATCCCAACTTTTGGACACTTGTCAGGCATTCAGTCTGATAGAAGCTTCTTGAAAGATCATGAGTGTGCCATCTCTCTGTTTTCCTCGCAGGGGGATAGCTACTGCTCTTCTGCTTCCAAGCTCTTGAGTCAGCTATTCTCACACAACTCTTCTATTTCACTGATTTACTGAGACATTGACTGGATCTAGAGTGAAGACAGACACTATGCATACAACCTTGGCTAGGTTGGCACTGAGGATCCTCCACCCTGCAACCCAGATACTCCCAAGCTTGGAGGCCCTAGTATTCCCAGGTGCTGATGGCAGGAAACAGGACCGCATACCTCTCAAAACACAGGATTTTGTACTCTGAGCATTAGGACATCTCCCTATTATGATGTCCACTATACATCCACAATCCATACTGCTCCAATTTGCGAACAGAGACCTTCAGAGATTTGCATCCACTCTAGAAAGCACGTTAACTCTTCTGACCACCCCCCCACCCCCTTTACATATTGAAACCCTGCAGTGTGTATACATTGTTAGGATTATGTCTTTCTATGGTAACACCTATGCACCTTGTCTATATTAAAATTTTATCTGGGAAAATTGAACAGAGAATTATGAATTGTTACAGTACAATGATGCACATAACCAATTTGTAATCTATACCAACCCATATGTTTCATTGTTGTGCCCATATGTAAACTGTTTGTGATGGTTAGACTAACTTAACGATGGTATAGAAAAGTTTTTAAAACAAACAAATAAATACATACTGAAGTAGGATTGTAGATTTTTCTCTCTCCAGTATGTAAAGAGAATCAGAATGAAATACTAGTGAGTCGTGTCATCAATTCATAACACATCAGGGAATGGTATATGCCTCTCTCTAGTATATAGGGGTTTCAGTCAAGCCAGTAACCACCATCTGACTGTGGTGTACCTCTCAAAAACACAGGATTTTGTACTCTGAGCATTAGGACATCTCCCTAATTATGATGTCACTATACCCCTTGTTGTGATGTCACTATACTCCACAATTTTATACTGCTCCAATTTGCGAACAGAGACCTTCAGAGATTTGTATCCACTCTAGAAAGCACGTTAACTCTCTGACCACCCCCACCCCCCCTTTACATATTGAAACCCCTGCAGTGTGTATACATTGTTAGGATTATGTTTTTCTATGGTTAACACCTTGCACTTGTCTATATTAAATTTTATCTGGGAAAATTGAACGGAGAACCATGAAGAAAAGGCAAGTGAAGATAAGTTGAAACAGAACAAAACACATCACAAAAAGCCCATCGACAACAAGATATAACCCCATTTCTCTCAAACCTACTCTCAGGAGAGTCAAAATGATGGAATGTACAATGTAGCCCTAGCAGGGTATTCTTTAGAGATGCTCCTATGACTGATCACACTTTTCCTCTTATTGGTAAGGATTACTGTAACTCCCTGCTATTAGACTACCTCAATCTACAATACGCGGCCACTGCAAATGACTGCAAAATTCCGCTGCTAGAATTCTGACTGGCAAAAAAAAGAAATGACCACATTACAGAACACTTGCTGAACTTCATTGGCTCCAATAGAACAAGAATACAATATAAGGCATTATGTATAACCAGGATGAAAAAAACCGACTGGCTTAACACAGCAGCACTACGCGTCCATGTTCCACAGAGAAACGTACACACGTAGTTTTATAATTATGAATGTTTACTGTAACATTGAATGGCAC
Organism: Rhinatrema bivittatum; assembly: GCF_901001135.1. NCBI lineage: Eukaryota > Metazoa > Chordata > Amphibia > Gymnophiona > Rhinatrematidae > Rhinatrema > Rhinatrema bivittatum. The sequence continues at coordinate 141,577,520 of NC_042621.1, forward strand.
ATAACCAATTTGTAATCTATACCACCCATATGTTTCATTGTTGTGGGCCCATATGTAAACTGTTGTGATGGTTAGCTAACTTAACGATGGTATAGAAAAGTTTTTTAAATAAATAAATAAATACATACTTGAAGTAGGCTGTAGATTTTTTCTCTCCAGTATGTAAAGAGAATCAACAATGAAATACTAGTGAGTCATGTCATCAATTCATAACACGTCCATGGAATGGTATATGCTCTCTCTATATATAGGGGTTTCAGCAAGCCAGTACACACCACCTGACTGTGGTGTACAGCCGACAAGGGTCTTCTCTATCATTAACCCCATCTCTGTTTTTAACGAAAGATTTTTCTTGGTTTCTGGTGCAAAGACACAAGCTACATCTAATATAAGACACACATTTTAGTTTAGGTTATAACTCCAAGAGAGAAAATCTCCATATGGTCGTCAAAGATTCATATGAGGTTTCTTCCGAAATTATCTTGCACTTCCCAGTATCCCAACTCTGGCTGATGTTTCGTGGTCAGACTGTATAGGAGAAAACCCATCAGAAAGCAAGAGATAACTCCATCTCTCTCAGAGCTTCTCACATGAGAGTCAAAGGGACTTATTTGAAAAGGACTTGATGCGCTTCGGGTGCACACCTCACTGATTCATACAAACAAACGGCATCTTGTGGCATTTTTTAATCATCCGATAGGAAATTATTAATTCTCCTGCTGGTTTCTACTCCCCGGATGCAATCTACCTACCTCCTACTGGAGAGTGTCTGAAATTCAGCACACGCTCTTGCTCTCTGATCTCATTCATAAATGTCTGCAGAAACTCTTAGATAAATAGTAAGGGATAACCTGGCATATTACTTTGTTTTCTTTACCTTAATATCTACAAAGTCATAAGAATCGCGACAGGAGTCATGAAGTGCCTGTTCCTTCCTGACTCTTTGCAGCTGGGCTGAGACCACTATCATCCTTTCAAACAGGTCAGCTGCACTGGGCTTTGAACTGAAGGGGAAAAGCCTATACTGCTGTGATTAGGTCTTTGAGCCAGAAACAAAAGCTGCAAAGGGAATGGGGTTGATGGTGTTGAGCAGGAAGTAAAATGACGGTGTCCTGTTCCTCCATTTCTGTTTCTTGAAAAAGTCACATAAAGGGACATTATTCATTGCCCCGCCTGCTGTAAGAGTAGTCCGATAGGGGCCTGCTTGGCTTGTCAGCAGTGCTTTGGGTGTAGCCACAGTTGCAGGCAGCAATGAAGCAGCTGTACTGTGATGTCACACACAGGTGGAGCTTTAGCTCAGTGACAGCAGAGGGCAGTGTGCTGGCTCAGTGGCGTGAGCCTGTAATCCCTGCTCCTGGGGAGGCTAAGGCTGGTGGATTGCTTGAGCTTAGGGTGTCCTGGGCTACATCAGGCTGTGCTGAGTGGGTGTCCACACAAAGCTGGACATCAATATGTGCACTTCTGGGGGAGCTCAGGAGACCCAAGTTGTGTAAAGAGGGGTGAACCGGCCCAGGTTGGAAACAGAGCAGGTCAAAGCCCCCATGCCCAGCAGTAGTGGGATTGCACCTGTGAGCAGATGGTGTAGCCCAGCCTGGGTGAGACAGTAAGACCCAGTCTCACACTTTTACTAGGGCAGACATTCCTTTCCCATTGCTACTTTCATCCATTTTCTGTTGAAACTAAAACATTGCATTGATTTTCGAAGCTTCAATAAAAAGTCAAACAAGTTAAACAAACCAGCAAAACAAATTCTTCTTCCTTTGCAAAACTGAATTAAATACTGAAAAATGCGAAATAGAAATCACACAGAAGTGCCGTAGCAAATAAGATAAAGCCACCAAAACCTTGCGTCTTGGTCTTTAGTAAGTTGCATAATGTCCAAAGTGAATGGGACAACAGAACAACCCGATAAAAGAAGGAGAGAGGACTGAGCGCTTCACACATTCATCCGATCACTTCAGGATTTATGTTGCATTTCAGTTCGGACTCATCACCTCTGCCTGCCGCTCCACTTTACACGCTGCCACCTTCTGGTGGCTCAAGGATCTGCTGATCGGGATGTGAAACGCACCAAGCTCCCAGCAGAGGTCCCCAGACACTCACACAAGATTTTACAAATATAGCTTGAACACAAAAGCTAGACAAAAAGTACACCAAAGGCAAACATTTTGCACTTAGTTATTTGCTAACAGGAAACTAAAAAGTCCATTAAGCAGTAACTTGGTAGAAGTTTGCAGACGCCAGTATTTGACATTGAACCACTGGGACTTTTTCACTGGCAAAAGGGAACTGTAGACCTTATTTAGTTACATTTTACATTTATTAGAATTTATAGCTCGTCTAACACAGAAAGGCCTAGGTGAAGAACAAAACATTTTACATGCATGAAGTGATAAGAGAAACAAATGTAAATTAAATAATAGAACATGATAAACATATTAAAACATATTGAATGATAAAATAAAATAACATGAGCTGTCTAATGTAATAAAAGGAACAGGCATATAGCAAATCGGTAAAGATTCTTCCCCTGGACCTTGAATGAGAAACAGGATGAATAAAAAACATTTGCTCTGATGGCAGCTTGTCAGAAATCTTTTAAAAATAATAAAATAGATCTTTAATTGCACGGGCCCGATTGGAAGGAAGGATCTGAAGTAACTTCCATTATTCCCTCCCTCCCCTCCCCATTTGCACACATTGGTTGAAAACTAGCTGATTCCAAACTTGTGCTAAGGCAGCCCCTTTGTGATTGCTATAATGTGTCCAGGCTATGCGTGCATATTTTCTTCCTTTTAAAGCAGTGGTTAGTTTATTTCCCACTCCTAGTTTATCTAGCATCTTTTGCTGGCAGCTTTAATTTCTCTGCAGTCTTGCAACCTCTCAGTCACCTCTTCTCCAAGCTGAAAAGCTCAAACCCATTTCGTCTTTTTCAATTAGGGAGCCGTTCCATTTTCGTAATCATTTTTGCTACTCTTCTCTCTAGATTTTCTATTTCAGCTCTATCTAGACAGGGGTGCGGTGACCAGAATTGCACATCCTATTGCAGGAGGCGCTGCACTATGGGTCCATATAAAGGCATGATCGTATTCCCAGTTTCATTTTCTGTTCCTTTCCAATAATTCTAGCAATCGATTTGCTTTTCAGACTGCCACCAAACCCTGGGCTTCAGATGTTAACATGTTGCCGACAATGAACCTAGATCTTCTTCTGGCCCTGGTGCCTGACTGTGGTGATAACAAAGGTGTCTCACTGGATAACCTTCTCGCTACCCTCGGGCAAGCTTCCAGGTCCTACCTCTGTGGATTTCTCGTATCCCTCTTTCAATCTCCAGCACTCTCTTTCAGCAAGCACGGCCACTCCTCACATAAGCAAAGGTCTAAACCAGGCTTTGGCTGGACAAGCAAGAACTAAATTTGCTGAAAATTCATACACAATCACTCCATGAAATATAAGACACAAAAAGATAGTAGGAGGTTATAGTTCTATTTAAATGGGTACAGACATGCTGCTTTCTGAAAGATTATCCCAACTTTTGGACACTTGTCAGGCATTCAGTCTGATAGAAGCTTCTTGAAAGATCATGAGTGTGCCATCTCTCTGTTTTCCTCACAGGGGATAGCTACTGCTCTTCTGCTTCCAAGCTCTTGAGTCAGCTATTTCTCACACAACTCTTCTATTTCACTGATTTACTGAGACATTGACTGGATCTAGAGTGAAGACAGACACTATGCGTACAACCTTGGCTAGGTTGGCACTTAGGATCCTCCACCCTGCAACCCAAATACTCCCAAGCTTGGAGCCCTAGTATTCCCAGGTGCTGATGGCAGGAAACAGGACCATATACCTCTCAAAACACAGGATTTTGTACTCTGAGCATTAGGACATCTCCCTATTATGATGTCACTATACCCCTTGTTGTGATGTCAATATACATCCACAATTCCATACTGCTCCAATTTGCGAACAGAGACCTTCAGAGATTTGTATCCACTCTAGAAAGCACGTTAACTCTCTGACCACCCCCACCCCCCCCTTTACATATTGAACCCTGCAGTGTGTATACATTGTTAGGATTATGTTTTTCTATGGTTAACACCTTGCACTTGTCTATATTAAATTTTATCTGGGAAAATTGAACGGAGAACCATGAAGAAAAGGCAAGTGAAGATAAGTTGAAAACAGAACAAAAACACATCAAAAAGCCCATCAGACAACAAAGATATAACCCCATTTCTCTCAAACCTACTCTCAGGAGAGTCAAAAGGATGGATGTACAATGTACCCCTAGCAGGGTATTCTTTAGAGATGCTCCTATGACTGACACCTTTTCTCTATTGGTAAGGATTACTGTAACTCCCTGCTATTAGGACTAGCTCAATCTACAATACGGCCACTGCAAATACTGCAAAATTCCGCTGCTAGAATTCTGACTGGCAAAAAAAGAAATGACCACATTACAGGAACACTTGCTGAACTTCATTGGCTTCCAATAGAACAAAGAATACAATATAAGGCATTATGTATAATCCTTAAACTAATCCACGATGAAAAAGCCGACTGGCTTAACACAGCACTACGCATCCATGTTCCACAGAGAAACCTGAGATCTGCCAGTAAGGCTCTTCTAACCATCTCCTCTGTCAAATCAGCACGTCTCACGCAAGTAAGGGAAAGAGCACTGTCACTCGCTGGTCCCGCACTCTGGAACACAATGCCACTTGAAATAAGACTGCAGAGAAATTTCAAAATTTTCAAAACCAATCTGAAAACTTGGCTTTTTAAACAAGCTTTTTATAAAGATAAAGGGAAGCTGTTATTTTAACCTAACAATGCATTGTAATGGTAAAAGCAAACCGCCTAAATGTTCCCAACAAACAAGCTTAACATACACACTTAGTTTATAATTATGAATTGTTACTGTACAATGATGGCACATAACCAATTTGTAATCTATACCACCCATATGTTTCATTGTTGTGCCCATATGTAAACTGTTGTGATGGTTAGCTAACTTAATGATGGTATAGAAAAGTTTTTAAATAAATAAATAAATACATACTTGAAGTAGGCTGTAGATTTTTCCTCTCCAGTATGTAAAGCGGATCAAGAATGAAATACTAGTGAGTCGTGTCATCAATTCATAACACTTCAGGGAATGGTATATGCTCTCTCTATATATAGGGGTTTCAGCAAGCCAGTAACACCATCTGACTGTGGTGTACAGCCGACAAGGGTCTTCTCTATCATTAACCCCATCTATGTTTTTACGAAAGATTTTCTGGTTTCTGGTGCAAAGACACAAGCTACATCTAATATAAGACACACATTTTAGTTTAGTTATAACTCCGAGAGAAAATCTCCATATGGTCCTCAAAAGATTCATATGAGTTTCTTCCAAAATTATCTTGCACGTCCGAGTATCCCAACTCTGGTTGATGTTTCGTGGTCAGACTGTATAAGGAGAAAACCCATCAGAAAGCAAAGAGATAACTCCATCTCTCTCAGAGCTTCTCACATGAGAGTCAAAGGGACTTATTTGAAAAGGACTTGCTCCGCTTCAGGTGCACACCTCACTGATTCATACAAACACAGCATCTTTATGCATTTTTAATCTCCGATAGGAAATTATTAATTCTCCTGCTGGTTTCTACTCCCCGGATCCAATCTACCTCCTACTGGGAAGTGTCTGAAATTCAACACACGCTCTTGCTCTCTGATCTCATTCATAAATGTCTGCAGAAACTTTTAGATAAATAGTAAGCGATAACCTGGCATATTACTTTGTTTCTTTACCTTAATTTCTACAAATTCATAAGAATCGGACAGGAGTCATGAAGTGCCTGTTCCATCCCTGACTCTTGCAGCTGGGCTGAGACCACTATCTCCTTTCAAACAGGTCAGCTGCACTGGGCTTTGAACTGAAGGGGAAAAGCCTATACTGCTGTGATTAGGTCTTTGAGCCAGAAACAAAAGCTGCAAAGGGAATGGGGTTGATGGTGTTGAGCAGGAAGTAAAATGACGTGTCCTGTTCCTCCATTTCTGTTTCTTGAAAAAGTCACATAAAAGGGACATTATTCATTGCCCCAGCCTGCTGTAAGAGTAGTCCGATAGGGGCCTGCTTGGCTTGTCAGCAGTGCTTTGGTGTAGCCACAGTGCAGCAGCAATGAAGCAGCTGTACTGTGATGTCACACACAGGCGGAGCTTTAGCTCAGTGACAGCAGAGGGCAGTGTGCTGGGCTCAGTGGCGTGAGCCTGTAATCCCAGCTCCTGGGGAGGCTGAGGCTGGTGGATTGCTTGAGCTTAGGGTGTCTGGGCTACATCAGGCTGTGCTGAGTGGGTGTCCACACAAAGCTGGACATCAATATGGTGCTTCTGGGGGAGCTCAGGAGACCCAAGTTGTGTAAAGAGGGGTGAACCGGCCCAGGTTGGAAACAGAGCAGGTCAAAGCCCCCATGCCCAGCAGTAGTGGGATTGCACCTGTGAGCAGATGGTGTAGCCCAGCCTGGGTGAGACAGTAAGACCCAGTCTCACACTTTTACTAGGGCAGACATTCCTTTCCCATTGCTACTTTCATCCATTTTCTGTTGAACTAAAACAATTGCATTGACTTTTCGAAAGCTTCAAATAAAAAGTCAAACAAGTTAAACAAAACCAGCAAAAATAAATTCTTCTTTCTTTTCAAACAGAATTTTACTGAAAAATGCTAAATAAAATCACTCTGGAATTTGTTGCCAGAAGATGTGGTTAGTGCAGTTAGTATAGCTGTGTTTAAAAAAGGATTGGATAAATTCTTGGAGGAGAGGTCCATTGTCTGCTATTAAGTTGACTTAGATAACCACCGCTATTACTAGCAACAGTAACATGGAATAGACTTCGTTTTTAGGAACTTGCCAGGTTCTTATGGCCTGGATTGGCCACGGTTGGAAACAGGATGCTGGGCTTCATGGATCCTTGGTCTTACCCAGTATGGCATGTTCTTATGTTTCTCTGGCAGGATTTCAAGGCCTTCCTAGATGAGGAGGCCATCTCATGAGTACCAGCGGGGAACTGCTGGAGCTTCGTGCAATGATCACAGATCTGTGCCACGGCATCCTTCACTTTATCTCTGAAGAGATTCTCTCGCATACACAGCACATCGGCAAGTCTTTCCTGCACTTTGTGACGGAGATCTGAGCCCACAGCCAGGTGAGTCTGCAGGCTCAATCCAAGAATCTCTGCCACAGGATGTTGCCTCAAAATAATTGTAAGTCAAGCAGATCTTGAATTTGCCACACTCCAGACCTTTGTGCACCATTGACTGGAGGGTGTCTTGCTACTGCTGAGGCAGTTGCTTGGCCACCCTCCTGTACCTGTTTTAGGATGTCCCACATACATTAGCCCATGACAAGCTGGTAGGCTGCTATGTGGGTAATGAGCATAGCTCCCTGAAACTCCTTCTCCCAAGAGTATCCATGGCCTTCATATCTTTCCCTGGGGGCAGCAAGGAGTGGGGCCAAAAGGTGCTTGGCACTCTTGATTGGATTTGACCACAACTGATTGGTGTAGCAGCTGACACTTGTCAAATCCAGGAGCCTTTAGAATGAGGTAGACCGCGTCCACCTTCTTGTTAACGAGTGTCACCAAGAGAGGGTTTTCCAAAATCATCAGCAACTCCATAAGGATCTCATGCACTGCAATGATTGCCTTAGGATGCTCTACGTACTGCAGCATATCCACCATCTTGTCCTGGTTATCCTCCTCGATTTGTAAAGTAAACTAATGGCCTAAGCCAAAAGCCAGACAAATCATGAGGTGGTCTTCTGGTGGAGACTTCCTTCTGCTGGTGGGAGGAGAGTGGTCAGAAGAGAGGCCATCCGATGCCTTGTCTTCCAAAACTTGAGGAGTCTCCCCCAATGATCAAAAAGATCCTTCTCACTGTCAGACAGGGTATGGATCCCGAGGCACTTGGTCCACAGCCAGCAGTATGGGAACTGACTTGTCTGGGCAGGTGGACCTGGATTCAGAGGTCACCCCAGTGTTCGGGGGAACTTCCTCTTCCAAAGAACCATGGATGACTACTGGACTGGACAGTGGCAGCTATGATGCCCTGATGGGTGTTGACACCGCCATAGGCACCAACACTGGTGGCAGTAATGCACCAATAAGTGCCTGAAGGGAGCTGAGTAGCAGCTCGAGGAGGAACAGCATCAGTACAGATCCCGGTGCTCAGACATCAAGGCCCTATAGCACCTTTTCCACAGCCTGCGGCATTCACTTCTTCTCCTCAAAGATTGCCAATGCTAGGACAGAGTGGGATCCAGGAGGCATGACCAGATCCTCCTTGGAACCGAGGGAACCAGTAGCAGACACCGGGACCAGTGGAGAATGTGGAAAATCCCTAAGAGCCATGAAGGACTGTGCTCCTCAGCACAGGGTCACTTTGGGGGCATCACAGTCGAGGCTAGTACATCCCCATGCATCAATGATGCTCGGCCTAGTCCTTCCCAGTGCAGAGGCCAAAGATGACAATCCCAACATCTTTGACCAGGAAGAGTTGGATGATAACCTACCTCCAAAGTCTCTAGCAGTCATCAATGTCAATTGAGCCAATGGCCTCACCGATGTCAATAGCTCAACAGCCATCAGTGTAGCTCAGAAGTCCATTGATGTTGATGCCAATGCATTGGTCTTCCGAAACCCAAAAAGAGTTGGTTCATCTTCTCCAGAAGGGCCCAGTGTCCCTTAGGGGTCTTCTTATGCACTTGTGGCAACCCTGGATGTCATGCGATGTCCCCAGGCAGCGGAGACATCTATTATAGGAATCCATGATAAGACAGCCTTCCCACACTGAGGACATTGCTGGCACCCAGAAGATGACATGGCACTGCAAAAGAAGATATATGTGATCTCTCAATTGATGTCAGTGGCCGTCTATGGTTGGTAAGCACAGAGTGCACTGCCACCCCAGGGATAGACGAGGAAATGAAACTTAGCAAAAATGTCAAAACCTACCTAGGAAAGATAAGAGAGAACTGAGATTACCTGCGTTGACCCACTTAATTCCGACAATTCTATTATAGCAAAAAAATGCCAGGAAAAATTCCTTTTCACAATGAGAAAAAAGTTAGAGACTCGCTCAACAGCGAAACATCGGGCTCCATGGAAAAGACTGAGGGGACCCTCGCGTGGCCATATGGTATAATGCATGCCCAAGCATGTTCTAGAAACTTTGACATGTTTCCTGTGCGGGCTCCATCAGATGTCACCCATATGTGAGGACTGCCATCCTGATTGTCTTGAGAACAGCCTATACCAGGGATTCCCAACCTATCAGGGAATACTGACTCCTTTTCAGTTTCAAAAAGTTCCATGAACTCCCATGAGATTCAATTTTTGCATGCCATAATAAAAAGTACACTCCAGAATAATTCATATTGTATAAAGCTTATCTAAACTGAATATGTAGGGAGGGCAATCTGCAAGGCTATTTAAAAATTGCACTCAAAATTGAAGGTTGAGGCCATTCCACCTTCCAATCCAGCTGCAATGGGGAAAAAGAAGAAAGTTCAAACAATTAAAAAATTCAAGGTTGGCAACTTGGTACAAACTGACAGAAAATCTGCACCACTACCTGAGAATCTGCAATCTAATTTTCAAAGAGAAACTGCCTGCAGTTTCCTTGTGAAAATTTGGGCTAGCAGGGAGAGCTGGACTTTTGTAGCTGTGTACCTTGCCTCTCCTTTGAAGCAGATGTTATCAGAATGTTGGGAATTATTAGAAAGGGAATGGTGAATAAAACGGAAAATGTCATAATGCCTCTGTATCGCTCCATGGTGAGACCGCACCTTGAATACTGTGTACAATTCTGGTCGCCGCATCTCAAAAAATATATAATTGCAATGGAGAAGGTACAGAAAAGGGCTACCAAAATGATAAGGGGAATGGAACTGCTCCCCTGTGAGGAAAGACTAAAGAGGTTAGGACTTTTCAGCTTGGAGAAGAGACGACTGAGGGGGGATATGATAGAGGTGTTTAAAATTATGAGAGGTCTAGAACGGGTAGATGTGAATCGGTTATTTACTCTTTCGGATAATAGAAAGTCTAGGGGGCACTCCATGAAGTTAGCATGTGGCACATTTAAAACTAATTGGAGAAAGTTCTTTTTTACTCAACACACAATTAAACTCTGGAATTTGTTGCCAGAGGATGTGGTTAGTGCAGTTAGTGTAGCTGGGTTTAAAAAAGGATTGGATAAGTTCTTGGAGGAGAAGTCCATTACCTGCTATTAAGTTCACTTAGAGAATAGCCACTGCCATTAGCAATGGTTACATGGAATAGACTTAGTTTTTGGGTACTTGCCAGGTTCTTATGGCCTGGATTGGCCACAGGATGCTGGGCTTGATGGACCCTTGGTCTGACCCAGTATGGCATTTTCTTATGTTCTTATGTTCTTACATGCGTGAAAACGCACAATGATTTCAAAATTAAATCCCTGTATGCACTTTCCCTTCCCCGACCTAGTCCTGTACCTTTTTTCCCTCTTAGGTAATTTTTTTCTTAATTTATGCCAATTTACAATAATTACAAGAACAATTTTTGATGGGAAAAAAAAGATTTAAATTACTATATTAATCTAGGAAATCGTAACAATTTCATTCTCTCTATTTAAAGTCCTCAATAATGGGGGAGAAATCCTTCAACAACCTTATGAAAATGTATTAACAACTCATACTAGGAAATAGACATATGTAACAGTGACCCTTTTCACTCTATGAGGGACCGGGAGGATCTAAACAGGGTACCTCGGGAGTTAAGGGGGTTTTCCCCACTAAGAATTGGGTTAACTGGGGCGATCGAAAAACACATAAGCGTTCAGTAAATACTTAACCACGTATTTGCATGGAAATTTCAGGAAATATCTCCCCCCAATTTACAAGACCTGAGGTCTCAGCAAGAGGAATGCTTTTCTCCTCTTCTGGGTCTCACGAGAGACGTCTAGGAAAGCTCTTATAATACTTTCCATAAGTCTCTCATTCCTGTATCTTAAGCATAATTTCAATAGTCATTCCCTGTCAGTTTCTAGTGCTAAAGTCACTATTAATGTTGCAGGTACTGCTAACTCAGAGTCTGATGATTCCAGGATTACCAAAAGGTCAAGAGACTGGTCATGACCTGGGTCTTAAAGGTTCCATTTCTCCTTCTTGGTCAGCAGGCACTCTTCTGTGCTTAAGCAAATAAAATATCTTTGTTATCGGTGGTATCATTGTCTCCGAAACCTTGAGTATATCAATCAGGTACTTCTTAAAGACCTCTCTCGGAAATCTTAAAGGTAACTGGGGGGAAATTTATAAATCTAAAGTTTCTACTTTCAGCCATATTCTCAAGGTTTTCTATTTTCAGAGCGGTGTTATTTTTATCTTTCATCAAAGTTGATTGAGACTTGAATTGTTTTTATCTCAGTCCTGATAGAAGAAACCTGTTCCAGTTCCCAAATTAGTATTGGAAATAACTTCTATTTTTTCATCTTGTCGCCTTACTTGTTCCATTGCTGGAGTCAACTGTTGTAAAATAGACAGCCTCATCTCATTTATGGCTTCCCACAGCGTCTCAAATGAGAAAACTTGCGGTTTTGATGGTATTTCTGTTGCGGGGATTCCCCTTATTGCTCCCGAGGCTGCTTCCCTTGAATCTCCTTCTTCACTACCGCTTGTGCCCTGGCCTTTGCCTTGGGCTTGAAGTTGCCACCAACCAGCTCCTCCCAACCCCGCAGGGCTGAGCTCCTCCACTCTTTGGTCTCTGAATTCCTCCCCCGGTTGTGAAGCTATTCTTGTGGCAGCTGGATTAGGCGGTGGGGTGCCCTCTGCGGGGCTCAACGGTGATATTGAGCCTGGGAGAGATGGGAGCTCATATTCCCCTCCCAGTTTCTCCAGCGGCTGAATTCCCGCTCCTCTGTTGCTGCGCGTTACCGTGTGCATCCATCGGCCCAGTCAGAAGGTTTACCGAAGTTGCCGCGGGGTACGGGGCCCTCGGTTTTCGCTTCCTCCCCATCAAAAGGTAAGATATTCCGCAAGTAACAAAAAATAAATCACTTGGTGGAGAACGCTCACGCCACGCTAAAGCATCTGGCAGCCATCTTGGATCCTCCTTCCTCTTAGGTAAAAGTATGCATGCTGTTTACAGCATACGTACTTTTACCCTCAGAATTGGGGAAAAGTTATTTTCAAATGGCTATTTTTACATGGTCAAACAGGTGTTTTTACTCACATAAAAAGGTAGGAAAATGTACCATCCCTGAACATAGATCCCCTTTTAGCCTGGTTTTCTTTTATACTTTAACATTTGCTGTTATGATTTAAAAAAAAAAAATTACAGATCTTCTCCAACTCCACTGAACATGCGGCAGTGCGGTTTAAGGCTTCTAATGGGTGCAAACAGCCCCTTTCTGTCCCTCCTCCTCCTGATCTGCAGCAGTGTGGGGTGGTCTTTGGGGTTATAATAGGCCCCACTCAATCTCCTGGCCTGTGACAGCAGCTCAATTAATCACAGGTGGCAGCAGACTGACATTCTCTCCCTGCCTAAACTTTCTGGCATCCCTTTCTGGAGGACCCCCTGGTATGGTCTTGCAGACCCCAGGTTGGGAGCCACTGGCTTATACCATATTCCTGCACGTATAAAACAGCATCTAACACTGTACAGACAGTTTAACCTATAGAAGCATGGAGTTAAAGGCAACTGGGTAAGTACACCCTCCCTGTATGTGTGTGCAGCCCTGTGTGGGTCCTGCTTTGCAAGGTATGAGTATTCAGCCACATACTAAATTGCATCCCCAGGATAAAAAGAAAAAAAGAAAAGAAAAGAGAAAAAGAGAAAAAGAAAAAAAAGAAAAAAGGAGAAAGGAAAAGATGAAAAAAGAAAAAGCCATACAGGGTCAGACCAAGGGTCCATCAAGCCCAGCATCCTGTTTCCAACAGTGGCCAATCCAGGCCATAAGAACCTGGCAAGTACCCAAAAACTAAGTCTATTCCATGTTACCATTGCTAATGGCAGTGGCTATTCTCTAAGTGAACTTAATAGCAGGTAATGGACTTCTCCTCCAAGAACTAATCCAATCCTTTTTTAAACACAGCTATACTAACTGCACTAACCACATCCTCTGGCAACAAATTCCAGAGTTTAATTGTGCGTTGAGTAAAAAAGAACTTTCTCCGATTAGTTTTAAATGTGCCACATGCTAACTTCATAGAGTGCCCCATACTCTACTATCTGAAAGAGTAAATAACCGATTCACATCTACCCGTTCTAGACCTCTCATAATTTTAAACATCTCTATCATATCCCCCCTCAGCTGTCTCTTCTCCAAGCTGAAAAGTCCTAACCTCTTTAGTCTTTCCTCATAGGGGAGCTGTTCCATTCCCCTTATCATTTTGGTCGTCCTTCTCTGTACCTTCTCCATCGCAATTATATCTTTTTTGAGATGCAGTGACCAGAATTGTACACAGTATTCAAGGTGCGGTCTCACCATGGAGCGATATAGAGGCATTATGACATTTTCCGTTTTATTCACCATTCCCTAATAATTCCCAAGATGGCTCTCACAGTGATGGCAGCATGAGCTCTGTCTGCCTGCTAAAATTACATTTGTACAATGCCCACATACTGGGTGAAAATGGAGGGCTAAAGAGGATTTACTGTGCAACCTCGATGATACCTATGTTACTGGCCTGATGGACGAACACATTGTCTGCAGAGAACAATCAGGTACGCAGCCCTTGGAGAAGATGTGCATGTCTCACCTTCTGGCTTCTCCATCTCACTTTCCCCGATCATAAGGGGAGAGAGAGAGAGGAGACTATTCCTTCACTGGCTGCTGAGCACAACAATCTATAGCACAGCTGCTGTTGGTAAGACCAAACAATTTTACTCTTGAAAAAATATGGGAGGCAATTAAAACTTTAGGGGCCTCGATTACTTCACAGCTTAAACTCTTGGTTGAGAAAGTGAAAGAAAATGAAAATAGGATGACATCGCTGGAAGCTTCTGACTTTTACACAAAACATGGAAGGTGTTAAATTGGAGGTTCAAGGAAGGAGATCTACTCAGGAACTTTGATGAAAAATCAGTTTTTACAGAATAAATTAGAAAATGTTGCCGTGGGAAAAATCTACTCTTTATTAGCTCTCCTAAAATACCACATCTTTCAGCAAAGGATATGTTTAAGAAATATTTAATGGATATACTTAAGGTTCCAGAACAAGTGGCTCCTCCTTTATCTAAATCATACTATCTATTCCCTTTAAAAAAAAAAAAAGGTACAGAAGCACCAGTGGGTTCTCAAGAGATGAAACCTCTGATCCCATCAAACATGGATATCTCAAATTTGTTGGAAACATCCAATAGAGCCCTGGCTGAGGCAGCTACTATTTTGGTTTCATTTGTGTTATAACCTTAATACCCAGTCACGGTCAGGTTCCATTTTAAAACAGATTTGAATCTTTTTTCCACCAAGTTAGGGTATACCCAGATGTTTCTAGACAAACCCAGAAGGAAACCATTTTTGTTGACAAGACCTAGTCTTACAAATAGGGGTCCATTTTCTTCTAAAGTTTCCTTGTAAATATCTTGTAAAATTCAACGGTCTCATACATTTTCTATATTCCCCCCCACTTGTTTTTCTTAGTGATAAAGTGGCTCTCCCCCAAATAGACAGCCGAGTGTCTAAGAATGAATCACCTTTGTTTTCACTGCTTCTTTCCTTTTATTTCCTTTGGGATTTTTTTTCCCTAGAATTGGTAAAAGGGATCCTTTTTGTGCACTTAGAATTGTAAGAAATGTCATTTCTTAACTTCTTATAATATAAATGAAATTTGCATAAGTTACAAAAATAATTCTATCAAAATACTGTTTTTTACACTAGAATTGTGTTAACTATTATAGAAAGTTAAAAAACCTATTCTAAGAACCTGAACTGTTTGCTACAATAAAAAAAAAGTGAGGCCAGATTACAGTTTTTGAATATTAACAGAAGCACAGATAGTGATGACCTGCTTTCTTCGTAAGAGGACCTTGCTCAAGCTTTTTTTTTGATAAAGAATGATTTAGATGAACAAACAGCTGGTTGAGCTGAAGGGGCCAGACAGTATTCATGTAGTTCATGGAAGCACAGGCACTCTGTTGACCTCTGATATCAACAGCCTGCTGGAAGATGACCAGAAAGGCCTAGGGCGGTCCCTGGAAACCCTAAATGTGGACAGCGGGACATCTATTGATAGAAACGCTGGTACAGAATCAGCCGTCTACATCTATGCATAAAATGAAAGACATTTTGGAAAGCCTATTGGAGATCACAGAATTAGGGCTAGAACTGGCCTTGCTAGTCTAGCAAACTGATCCAGGTCAAGATACACTACAGAAAGGAAGTGCACAGCATGGGAGGTGATTAACTTCACCTCCCTCCCATACAATAATAATGAATAATTTAAACATCATGAGGTCAATATTCAAAGCACTATTTATCCATATAAGTATAGCTTATGCAGTTAAGTAATGACCACTGAATGTGCCTACGTTCGAAAGCTGCTGCTTAGCCATATAAGTCATTTGACTAAAATGTTAGCCCAATAACTTGTGGACGTTTAGTGGGCGGATCAGCACAGAGGAAGTTGGCCACATAACTCATGCTAACTTCCAATATTCAGTCTTAGCCACATAAGTTAACCAGCTAAGCTAGACATGCTATATAAAAAGACTAAATTTAGCCATATAAGCTGTAACCGGCTAAGTGCAAATTTATATGTATATATTTTATATAACCATGACGATAAATATACCTTGTAACTTCATTGAATTATATCTGGCCAAGTTTCTTAAACAGCCAGCTTTGAATATTGACTTCTTTAACTTATTAACTTCATCCTCTCCATAACAGATCAGAGGCTATTCACTTTAATGGCTCATTGTTTACATTTTTATTTGAACTTATTGCATTTATCAATTTTGTTTAACTTTTTTTTTTTTTTTTAAAGTATTAAAACAAAGGGGGGGGGAATGTTGTAGGATACAAATCAAGGTGGTCATCAACCCTAGGACTTTTCAGGCAAGCTTATTCCTCCAGTGTTGCAGCTTTCGCATACTAATTACTGCAGTGTGGGACATGTATGTGCCTCAGACAATGAAGTTGTACCAGGTGAATGGGAGACAGGCACAATGCTAAGTCCTGCCTTCTACAGAGGCAAATGAAAGTGCATCTCTGGAACCAGATGATTATTATGGAGAATAGTACCAGACAGTGCCCACTGCGTACCTGTGATGTCATGTGAAGGGGCAGATTTAGCCTTTAACTAAAATCTGGGTGGGACATTTCCATTTTGCTGGCTTACTAAAAATAAATGCTTAAGGAAAGAAACTGAAAATAGACTATCTTGAATTTACATACATATACACACACCGGTTAATTCCTTTGTGAGAGTTTCCCCTCCATCTTTCTGGGAACCACCCATTACAAATACATCATATAGGCCACAGTCACTTTTGGCAAGAGCAGACATTTAATAAAGATATCAGGAAAAATGTACGGGTGTTGAAGGGTAGTGAACATGATTGCTGATTCCAAGAGAATATTTCTACATTCTAGGCAGTTCTTGTCTTGGGCTCTTAGCCCTACTTTTTCATGCTTGTAATGGGATTTGGTCTGGGTGTTTGGCTCATCATGGAGGAATGTGAGGAATATTTTCTGATCTGTGAAGAGTCACACCACTGCAGTTACGTGCAATCTTGCTCATGCCTTTATCAATGATAATAGCAGCACATAAGTCTGTCATCAATACATAGCTGCTGAAGGAAGCACTGTAATAACCTTCACATTAAAAAAAAAAAAAAAAAAAAAAAAAAAAAAAATCACAAGATTGCAGTGTCCCAGCAGACACTAGTAGCCTCAATCCATACTCCTAGTCCAATGACTGAACAGGAGGATTCAAAGCTTTAACTAGAATTCCTCATCCTGAGAACAAGAAGCAATGCCAGAACAAAATCCAAATCCTTAAATGTTTAAACAAAAATTAAAAATCACACATGGATTTAAGGGTTAAAAGATTTTATTGTTCTCCATTACACAAGCTTTAGTGCAAAGTCAAGACAATCTTATTAAAACAACTCTTGCATAATTTTCCATCAAATGTGGTCCTCTAGTGTCCTGTTTTCCCAACATATTTTGAACATTAAACATTTCTGCAGTTTACAAAAGTAATCTATCTTCAAGGTCAGGTCCTCATTTAAGTGTAATTACATCAAAGCTATTGTGATCCACTTTTGTACAATCAGTAGCAATGGTGATACATTTTACAGAAAATGGAGTTCTAATTTTTAATATAATCTTACAATAGCAATATATAAGGTCAATATACTACAGTGTTAATTGCCCATGTCTCCTTACCTTCTCAGGGGAAAAAAAAACAGACAAGGATATAGTTTTTTTTCCCCTTCAGAATGGGAATATTTAGCTTTTACCTAGTAACTAGTGCTTAGCCAATTTAGTTCGAAAGATGACTTAAGCTATCATCCAATAGAACACGAGAAATTTAGGACACAAAGCAAAGAACAGATAATCCCTACAAGGCACTGTACCCTTCCAAGATAGTGTCTGGTAACTTCTGCTTAAGTTTAGTCTCTTGAGTTACAGAATGGAAGTCTAGAGCAGGTTCACAGCAAATATATTCATGTACAAATAGTTTTCTAAAGGTCTACTGTCCGTTGAACTCCACTCATGTCTTTGTATCTATTCCAGTGTGTTCACATCCACAACCCAAAAAGGGGCAGCAGTCACTTAGCACATTCCTAATGCTGAACGACTGCTAAAACATTAACATGTTCTAGATAGATTAAAAAATCTTAAATTTTTCTATGCCTGTCTAGCACTCCAAAGCAATATAAAAAGAAATTGATATTAACAGCAATGCAAGTGAAGGGCTGCACCACAATTATTAAAACCACCACTGTTTCAGAAATCACAAAATAAAAACCAATGGCTAAAGAGTTTATAGCCACAGTTTCTGCAGCTAGGATGAAAAAAAAAATCTTAATTTGTCTTATCTTTTCATTAGATTAAGCAAATTTTCTCCAGACAATATCAAAAAAACAAAATGAATCAGTTTATGTAGTTGAGTAGCCCTAAATTCTTCAGTTCAGAAAACCCATGTCTAAATCAAAAAAGCAGAAATGACCATTTCCTAGCATTGGCATAATTTAGAACATTCTAACATTTTTTCTCATTCTAAAGTCTATTCTAATCCCACTGCTAAAGCTCCAACATGCACTAAACATACAAAGCTACCATAAAAATATACAAGAACTGTTATGACGCTGATTAGCACTGCAAGCCAATATTCTCCAAAAGCTGCAACAATGCAACAGGAATCAAAGAGGCCAAAGAAAGGGAACATGGGGAAAATATAGTTTCCATCTTGCAGATCAAGGTGCCTTTCTTCAGCCTTGCATTAATAAAATTCAACAAATTTGCTTAGCTGGAGATAATCTAGTTCCACACGTGGTGCTTGCAGTGCTCAACCGCCTGAGGAAAAGAAGGAAAAAAGGTTAAACAAGTCTTAGTGGTACATTTGTAAAAGTTCTCAAACTATGGCCTAGCTTCTTTCTTTCAGAATGCAGACAGGCTCCCATCTCCCGTGACTCCTTCATATCAGAGAAAGTTGCCCCTGAAGCTTGTTTATACAAATTAAGCTTGTATCAGCCAATAGGAAAGCACTATCTAATTTTGTCAGGTTTGCTTTAATATAGATCCTTTTAATCACTTCAAATTAAAACGTTTTCAACAGTAAAACACGAATCACCATATGCAGCAGGGTGAAGTGCAAAAGGCAGTTTTTGCTGTTGAAATACAGGTGTTTCTGCACTCTGAATAAATTTTGTGAATTGCTGCTGTGAAGCAGATTTTCATTGTTTTATTTTACCTGCAGGAGTAAATAACAGTTTGACCTATAAAAAATAACAATTTTACTGAATTACTCTGTCTTCCTCAGGAGAGGATTTCTAGGCACATGACCCTGTACTTATCACCCAACAGCACCAGAATTACCACCACCATATTCTCATAGTTCCCTATTCAATGTAGCCCTCAGATTCCTGAAAAGCCTGAACCACATCCACCTTCCCTCCCACCATGGTGCACCTTCTTAAATCGGTTCATTACTATGTGCTCCAGACTCTCCTCTATTTCTCATAGAGAAGATGGTTTTGCTGTGCTTACCCGGATCAGTCCAGACACCTGGGTTTATTCATCTCTGCCAGCAGATGGAGACAGAAAAAGTTTCACTGACACTGCTTCATAATCCCTGGCGCCACCTGCAGTTCCTCAGTGTTTCTCTGTCTCCAGCAGATGGTGGCTGGTGCATAAACTTGCAGTTCTGAGGTCTGGTGAATTTGTTCTTTTTTGGGTGTGAACCGTTCCTTCTAGGGTTGTTTGGGTCCTGGTGGATCCTTCTCCGTTTGGTTGAGGTGGTCAAGCTGGAGGTCCATGACCTTTTTGTATGCTCGCTCCTTTAGTCCGTGGGATATAAGTCTGGTGGTCTAGATCCCTCCCCTTCACGAGGGCTGCTCAGGTGGCTTAGGGCGGCTGGAATCTTTTTTTCTTTCATTAGCGTGCCTCTCTAAATTTCTGGTTTCAGTCTCTCCTTATTTTTCTTTTTGCCTTTTGCTGAACCTGAGCTGGACAGCTCCGTGTTCTCTGCAGAGGAGAGGCTGACCACAGTTTTAAAGCTGTTTTAAAAAGGAAAAAAAAAAAAAAAGGTAAGGCTGTCTCGTGGGCAGCTCTGTTTGTAGTGGGTATTCAGTGTGTTTTTTGCTCCCATTTGTGCATTTGTTTGAGCTCAGCAGAGGGGGGTTTCCAGCCAGTTTCACGGCTCTGTTTGCTGCACGTGTGCTGCAGGATCGGAACAGCTCAGCCACTTTAGTTTATGTGCAGCCTGCATTTTTGGGGGGGGGGGGGGGGAAGAGGGTCCGCCAAATGCTTCGGTGACCGCAAGAGGCAGGAACTGTTCGGGCTCTCTCCCAAGGGTTTCTGTGAAGTGCTGATGTGCGGAACACGGCAAGTCTCCGATTTCCTCTGACGTGGACACGGCGGCCATTTTGGCTCCCCCGGCAGGGCAGTCTGGTCAGATGGGGGGAGATTTGCCTCCACATCTTTCTCCGGCCCACCTAACCACGGTAGAGGGTCGTGGGGGGGTGTTCAGATGAGGCAGTGCGCTTAGATCTGCCAGTGCCTGCATCCGCAGAGACTGTGCCCTCTCAGCTCTCAGGCTCCTTGGGCCTTTTCTACTGATTTTGTTCTCCTGCTGCACGAGCCATATTTAGCTCAGCAGGCAGGTTTCAGTAGCCAATCTCAGCCTCTAGTGTGTCAGAGGCACAATCTGGCATCTGAGCAATCCCGACGTTGGAACCCTCCGCTGGGACAGCGTTCGTGGTGTCCTGGGTTTGCTGAAGCAGACCGATGACTGTTGGGTCTCAGGGGGGACCCCGGGACACAAGAGTCCTTGTCACAGGATCAGGGTATTGATCCAGATGACGTCAGAGTATCTCATGGATGATCTAGATCAGTGGTTCTCAACCCTATCCTGGGGACCCCCCCAGCCAGTCGGGTTTTCAGGATATCCACAATGAATATGCATGAGTGAAAATTTGCATGTTATGGAGGCAGTGTATGCAAATTTTCTCATGCATATTCATTGTGGATATCCTGAAAACCCGACTGGCTGGGGGGGTCCCCAGGACAGGGTTGAGAACCACTGATCTAGATAGTCTTCTAGTCTTGAAGGGTGATTAGCTTAAAGTGCTCTAATTCCTGAAGGAGTTAGGCCCTTTGATTCTTCAGGTTTTGGAGGAACGAGGGCTGAAACTCCCACAGAAAGACTCAGTTATGGAAGGTGCGGATACTGTTCTGGATGGGCTTCAGGCTCCCCCATAAGCTTTTCCCTATCATAAGTCTGTGAAAAAGATGGTGGATTGAGAATGGGGAGCGCCTGACTCTGGCTTGCAAGTGGGAAGGACGATGGCTAAGCTCTATCCATTGCCGGAACAGACTTTGGAGCTCTTTTCCCTTCCAAAGGTGGACGCTGCGGTTTCGGTCACAAAGACTATGACTATCCTTGTTGCAGAATGTTGAAGACAGGAAGTTGGAAATTCAGTTCAAAAGGATTTTTGAGGTTATCTGCCCTGAGTCTGCGGGTGGCTATCTGCTTTAGCTTCATGCAAAGGGCTTGCCTGCGTTGGGTTCAACAGTTTCAGGACGGGCAGGCAAATTTGGGTGTCAAAGCAGATAAAGCAGAGCGCTTGGAGGCATCTGTTGCTTATGTGGCGGATGCCTTGTATGACTTGGTCAGAACTTCCTCCTGTATTATGGGTTCCACAGTGTCAGCCAGGTGGCTATTGTGGTTATGCAACTGGTCAGTGGATGTTTCGTTTAAATCTTTTAGGCTTGCTGCCTTTTAAGGGGTGCTTCTTGTATGGTGAGGATCTGGAGCACTTGAAGGACCTGGGTGAAAATATGGTGCATAAGTTGCCGGAGGATAAGCCTAAGGGCAAGTGGCTTTTTCAATCTCTGTGTTTTTGGGATATTAGGAGGCCGCGTCAGGCGAGAGGAGCACCGACCTCACAAAAGCAGTTCTCTTCTTGAGGTCAGTCCTGGGGGCAGTCCTTTCGAGGGTGTCAGCAGCCATTCAGAGCTTCCTCCAATAGTGGGGCTGCTGGAGCCAAATCCTCAAAATGAGAGGAAGCCAGTCCACTCCGCTGTTCTTTTTATAGGGGGGTTATCTAGCAAGATTTTACTGGGAGTGGACCAAGATCACTCAGGATCAGTGGGTCCTCAGCATAAGAGATGGCTATGCATTAGAATTTGCTCAGTTCGTTCGTGACTTGTTTCTAGTTTCCCCCTGCAGATCGTTGGAAAAGCATCAGGTGGTCTGGGGGACATTAGACAGGTTATGGGCCTTAGAAGTGGTGGTTCTGGTTATGAGGAGCAAACGAGGCAAAGGTTGATATTCCATCTACTTCGTAGTTCCAATAAAAGAAGGCTCTTTTTGTCCCATTCCGGATTTAACATGGGTAAATGTGGCGCTAATGGTCCCGAGGTTTCAGACTGAAACTGCGGTCGGTAATCGCAGTGGTGCACAAGGATGAGTTCCTGGCTTCTTTGGATCTGACTGAGGCCTACCTACATATTCCCATTTGTCCGGATCACCAGTGGTTCCTGAGGTTCAAGGTACTGGGGTCAGCATTTCCAGTTTCAGGCTCTCCCCAGTACCCCGCACATTCACCAAGGTAATAGTGGTGGTGGCGGCGTTGCAGCGTGGCACAAGGGGGTCCTGCTACACCCTTATCTAGATGAATGAGTCATGAGAGCAAAGTCTGAAGTCGCTTGTCGTGTGGTGGTGCACAATGTAATAACCTAGGCTGGCTGGTGAATTTGGCAAAAAGCCAGCTGATCCCCATCTCTGACCCTAGAATACTTGGGGGCTCAGTTCAACATGCTGAAGGGCAAGGTGTTCCTCTCGGAGGAGAGTGCCTGCAAGTTACAGATGCAAGTCTGTTGGCTTTGCAGGTTCCCAGAGCTTGGAATTGTTTGCAGGTTCTCTGCTTGATGGCCTCAATGCTGTAGTTAGTGCTGTGGTCTTTTGCCCATATGAGATCGCTACAGAGAGCTCTGTTGTCTGAGGTTTTCATATGCCCATCTCGTTTGATGGTCATGCGCGGGTCAGTCTGGCTTGGTGGCTGCAGACATCCAATCTGGTCCATGAGGGTCGATCTGGAGGTTCTGGATTGGGTAATTCTTACTAATGATACCATATTTTCTGGTTGGGGAGCAATATGCCAGCGACAATTGGCCCAGGGCATTTGGTCAGTGGCAAAAGACCTTGTTTAGAGACCAGAGCAATGCAGTTAACGTTGCTTGTTTCTCTTTGTTTCAAGGCCACTCGGTGAGGGTCTTGTTGGACAATGTGATGACCCTGGCATATATCAATTGGCAGGGAGGAAACAAGAGAATCATGCAGTGGCACAGGAGGCTCAGGATTTAATTCTTTGGGTGGAGCAGCACTTGATTCAAATAACGGCATCTCATATAGTGGGGGGGGGGGGGGGGGGGGGGGGGGTCGAAAACGTCCAAGCGGATTTTCTAAGTCGCACAACGCTAGATCCAGGGGAGTGAGAGTTGTCAGAGGCAGAGATGCAGCTCATCCGAGAGAGGTAGAGTGGTCTCCATGTGGATCCAATGGAGACGTATCTCAATGCAAAGGCATCTCGTTTTTTTCAGTTGAAGATGAAGTATGGGGCTGAAGGGGTCAATGTTCTGGTAATACCTTGGGGGGGGGGGGGTGTGTTCTTCTTTACATATTTCCCCCTTGGCCTCTGATAGGCAAAGTGTTGCGTTGGATAGAGAAACACCTGGGAGAAGTGTGCTGGTAGCCCTGGAGTGGCCTTGTCAGCAGTGGTTCGCGGATCTGGTCAACATGGCAGTGGACAGAGTTACGCTTCAGTCATCTTCCTAGTCTTGACCCCCATATTTTCAGACCAGGCAAATTGCTTTTATCTAGTGGCCTGGCTTTTGAGAGGCAGTGCTTGAGATGAAGAGGGCACCCAGAGGCAGTCATTACTACTTCTGCCGTCATTTCTATGTTTCTATGTTACTGTTCTGCAAGCTAGATGGATGTCTACTTCGTTGTCGTATATCAGAGTCTGGAAGTTATACACCATACCTCAAAGACCTTATGGTCTTCGGTGTCTCAGGTTTTATCTTTCCTTCAAGAATGTTTGATCAAAGGCCTAGCTTCCAACTCCCTCAAAGTACAGGTAGCAGCTCTGGCTTGTCTACGTGGCAGAGTTGAGGGTCACACGTTTATCCTCATCCCGATGTGATTCAATTTCTTTGGGGGGTGGATCCAAGATGTCCACGTGAGAGAACATGAACCGTGCTGCTCCACAATCTCAAGATTTACCTTGTTTTTTTGTTTCCTGAGGTTCCTTGTCATGCCGCATAAGAGGAAGGGGAAAGTTAGGGTATATCCTTCTGAACCCAACCTCCCCGCAGACCAGTGATGTATTAGCGAGTTCACGACTCCCACCACAGAGTTGAGGGAGTTTTCCCCTGCTGGAGAAACAGAGGAGCTCTGTTTTCTCCAGGGGAAATATCATTGAGCCCTCCTGTCCCACTACAACAGCTGATTGGCTTCTCCATCTGGTGACGCCCACGGTGCTGAGGCCCTGAGAGGAGACTTGTTCAGCCGGTAGCAGCTGATGGCGTTGTTCCAGAATGGGTATTGCTCTTTGCTCCAACCCAGAGTCTTAAGATCCCCGCGGAGAATGTTGGAAGAAGCGGGGAAGCTCTCCCGGAGACATCTAGTGGGAGTGTTTGTGCTGTGGGAAGTGGAATAACTGTGCATTTACCCCATGAGATTATGAGACCAGCTGTTACCCTGTAATCCTTTTGGGACTTAATAGCAGATATGTCCTTAGCCTTTAAAGAACAAACTTGACGTTTAGATACTGTGTCATTAAAATTGGATATGGTTGCCCAAGATAAATGAATCTTGCCAGAGATTCCTGTGGATATGGTTCCAGTCACTAATAAAATAGTGTTTTTATCCCAGAAGCAAGCTCTGCCACGGTCTAATAATGAAGGAAATTTCTCCAATTTGACTGATTATTTAGAAAATTCAGCTATAGAAGTTACTGTTAGACTAACGATGTTAGTCTTTCTACTGAAAGAGACTTAAACTTGGTTATGCGCTATTACTTTAAAAGTATAAATGTTTCCTTTCTGGGTGGTAAAGTACACGTCTATCCAGACCTAGCTAGGCCTACCCAGTTACACCGGAAGGCTTTCTTGAATATGAAAGCTGAAGTTGCTTCTCTTGGAGCTAGTTTTCTTTTGAGGTACCCTTGCAAATGCATAGTTAGGCTACAAAATAACACCTATATTTTTTTTTTAGTCCTGAACAGTTGCAGGCGTTCTTGGACAAGAGTAATTGTACCTGCTATGAATCTTGGAATTACTGGGTCATAATTGGAAGTAAATGTGGGGATGTTCTCATGCTGCAGTTTTCTTTTATTATAAAGTTTATTGATCTCCTCCTATGGTTATTTTTTTTTCTATCCTCCCCCCCAGATTATCTCTATGATGGAGAGAACGTAAAAGAAAATTATTCTTTACCTGCTAATTTTCATTCCTGTAGTACCAAGGATCAGTCCAGACGGTGGGTTATGTCCCCCGTCCAGCAGATGGAGTCAGACAAGGCTTCGAAGGGTGTTAGCACATAAGCCAGTGCACCCTCTGCAGGAGCTCAGTGTAGAGTATATCAAAGCCAGAATAAAAAACTTAAGGAGAATGGATCAAGTGTTCTCAACCATAACAGGTCAATCAAAAAATCGAGCCAACGCATGGCAGAAACTGCAACTTGCAGAAGAACTATGAAAACAGATTCAGAGAACTAAACGACAAACCATCCTTCAGAAAAAACAGAGCAGTCCGAGCAGGAGTCTAGAACCCAGAGAACCAACATGGTGGGCGTCTGGACTGATCCTTGGTACTACAGGAACGAAAATTAGCAGGTAAGGAATAATTTTGTTTTCCCCTTACGTACCAGGATCAGTCCAGACGGTGGGATGTACCAAAGCTTCCCTACTCCGGGTGGGCCCCTGAAAGCCCTTCTCGGAGAACCTGGTCGCCAAAATGTCCAGAGGCTGACGACGCCAGGTGTAGATGATAATGTCTTGTGAAGGTGTGCAGCTATTTCCAAGTCTCCGCTCAACAAATCTCCTGAGAGGAGACAGACCGGACCTCTGCCCAAGAGGCTGCTTGCAAGCGAAGGGAATGAGCTATGACGCCTCGAGGGGGAATCTGCCCCGCTCCTATGTAGGCTGACGTAATGGCGTCCTTTAACCATCTCGCAATAGTCATCTTCAGACCCGACCAGAGGACAAACAAATGGTCCGAAACTCTGAAGTCATTAGTGACCTCCAGGTAGCGGAGCAATATACGCTAGATGTCTAGAAGACAGAGACCTTGGATCTTCGGGTGTGAAGGACGGCAGCTCGACGGTCTGATTCACATGGAAGGCAGAGACTATCTTGGGCAAGAAGGAAGGAACAGTTCGGAGGGAGACACCGAGTCCGTGAAGCGGAGATAAGGTTCCCTACAGGATAACGCTTGAAGTTCAGAGATGCAACGAGCGGAGCAGATGGCCACAAGAAAGACTGCCTTGAGAGAGGTCCTTGATGGTGGAGTTGCACTGAGGCTCAAAGGGAGGCCCTGCCAGCATCCGAAGAACCAAGTTAAGGCTCCAGGAGGGACACGGGTCCCTCACCGGAGGCTGCAAGTGCTTGACCCCCTTGAGGAATAGGGCGATATCCGGCTGTAGCAGGAGAGAAGGGTGGTCTGCAGATTGGATGAGCCAACCGAGAGCGGCCACTTAAACTCGCAGAGAATTATAGGCAAGGCCTTTGTCCATTCCGTCTTGAAGGAACTGCAGAATCTGAGGGACTGAGACCTTCGTGGGACGAGTACCATGTGCGGGGCACCACACCTCGAAAACCTTCCAGACCCGCACATAAGCGACCGAAGTAGAAGTCTTCCGGGCCTTTAGCAGAGTCAAAATTACAGTCTCAGGGTATCCTTTGTGCCTGAGGCGGCGCCACTCAAAAGCCAGGCCACAAGACAAAAGTGTTCTGCCTGCTCGAAAAATACTAGTCCCTGATGGAGCAGTCGAGGAAGATGTCCCAACCGAAGCGGACCGTCTACTGCTAGCTGTAGCAGATCTGCAAACCAGGGATGACGTGGCCATTCGGGAGCCACTAGGACGGACGGACCCCTGGTGACTATTCTCCAGAGGACCTTGCCCACCAGAGGCCAGGGAGGAAAAATGTAGAGTAGGAGGTGACGTGGCCACGGCAGGACTAGAGCATCTACCCCTCCTGCGCCGCACTTCCTTCTGCGGCTGAAGAATCGGGGTGCCTTGGCGTTGAGAGACGTCGCCATCAGATCCAAGTGAGGTGTCCTCCACCGATGAACGAGAAGCTGCATCACTTTGTCGGAGAGAGACCACTCTCCTGGGTCTAGCTGTTGCCGACTCAAGTAGTCCGCCTGAATGTTGTCTACCCCTGCAATGTGTGAGGTAGCTAGACGTGCTAGGTGATTTTCCGCCCATGCCATCAGACTAGCGAAACATGCAGATTCCTTGTGCCTCCCTGACGATTGATGGTTGCATTGTCCGAGAGTATCCTTACCTCCCGATTCCGCACCAGGGGAAGAAAATGTATGAGTGCCAAGCGCACTGCTCTGGTTTCCAGGCGATTGATCGGCCATGACGCTTGTGTCTTCGTCCACGTCTCCTGCGCCGCATTCCGCTTGCACTCCGCCCCCTAGCCGGCAAGGCTGGCATCAGTGGTAACCACCATCCAAGTTTGGTACCTCGAGGGAGATGCCTCAGGCTAGATGTGTCTGGTCCAACCACCACTGTAGACTGTCTCTGGTGACCTGTGGAAGAGGGAGCATGATCTGATAGTCCTGCAAGACAGGCTTCCAGCGAGAAAGCAAAGCTGCCTGAAGAGGGCGTAGGTGCGCAAAGGCCCAGGGTATGAGGTCGATTGTGGATGCCATGGAGCCCAGGAGCTGGAGATAGTCCCCGGAGGTGGGCACTGGTAATGCAGTAAAACGTTGTATTTGTTCCCGTAGGGACTGGGCCTTGTCCGGACGCAAGAAAACCTTGCCCTGATGCGTATCGAACCGTGCTCCCAAGTCGTCCAAGTGTTGAGAAGGAATGAGGGAACTCTTGGTGAAATTCACGACGCAGCCCAGTGAGCGGAGAAGTTGAACTACTCTGGAGACCGCCGACTGTCCTTGGGCAAAGGACTTCACTCTGATCAACCAGCCATCTAAATAGGGATGGACGAGAATCCCCTCGCGCCTCAGGGCTGCTGCCACTACCACCATAACCTTCGTGAACGTTCGAGGGGAGGTCGCCAGCCTGAAAGGGAGGGTCTGGAACTGGAAGTGCTGGCCCAGAATCTTGAAATGAAGGAACCGCCAGTGGGCCGGGAGGATGGGAATGTGAAGATAGGCCTCGGTCAAATCCAGTGAGGTGAGGAACTCCCCCTGATGCACTGCCGCAATGACTTAGTGCAGCGTCTCCATGCAGAACCGTAGGACCTGGAGAGACTTGTTGACTTCCTTGAGATCCAGAATTGGCCGATAGGATCCGTCCTTTTTGGGTATGACGAAGTAGATGGAATAATGGCCCGAGCCCACCTCTCCGAAGGGGACGTGAGATTATGGCCCCTATACTCTGCAACCGATCCAGAGTCTGTTGCACCGCCCATCTCTTAAGGTCCGACCCTCAGGGAGAAGAGAGAAACCTGTCCCTCGGGGGGGGGGGGGGGGCGGACAAAATCCAATGCGTAGCCGTTCCTTAGGATATCGAGAACCCACTGGTCCGAGGTGATGTGAACCCACTCCTCGTAGAAGTGCGAGAGTCGTCCCCCGATCCTGGGGGTGGAGGAGTGGGTGAGCATGGCATCATTGAGTGGATTTGGAGGGGGTCCCCTGACTCGACCTCTCCCGAGTGGGCCTGCGGCCATGAAAGGACCGGGGCCAGAACTGAGATCTGGAAGAGGGCGTCCGGGGCCCTATCTGCAGATATAGATCCTGGGCCCTGGCCCGGGTCCTGGAAGAAGTAAAGGACCTGAAATTATGCTGCCGGTCCTCGGGCAAGCGGTGGACCGCGTTCTCCCCCAGAGGCTTGATGATCTGGTCCAGATCCTCACTAAAAAGGAACCTGCCCTTGAAGGGGAGAGAGCCCAGGCTGGTCTTGGAGGAAGAATCCGCCGCCCAGTTGCGGAGCCACAGGAGACGTCTCGCTGACACTACAGAGACCATGGATCTTGCCAGGACCCGGAACAGGTCGTACAGGGCATCCGCCCTGTACGCTATGGTGGACTCTAAACGATCAGCCTGAGCGGCTTCCTCGGGTGGCAAGGCTTATGATGTAAGAAGCTGCTGAACCCAGCGAAGACTTGCCCTCTGCGCAAGAGAGCTACACATCGCCGCACGCATACCCAGAGCCGAGACCTCAAAGACTCTCTGAGGTAAATCTCCAACTTCCTATCCTGAAGGTCGAACTAGGCCGTGCCACCCGTAACCGGGATAGCTGTCCTCTTGGTGACCGCCGACACCGCCAAGTCCACCTTTGGAACCTTGATTACCTCCAGGAAATCCTCGGGGAGTGGATAAAGCTTGTCCATCGCCCTTCCGACCTTCAAGGAGGATTCGGGAGTATCCCATTCCCTAGCCAAGAGCTGTAGAAAGGTGGAATGTGTGGGGAAAGCCCGGGACAGAGGACACAAGCCAGCCAGGACCGGATCCCCCTTCTTGGACGACTAAGCGACGACTGGAGCAACGGGCGCCGGTGGCTGTGGAAGAGGATCCAGGTCCAGCTCCTCAAGTATTTGGGGAATCAGATCGTCGAGTTCCTCCCTCCGGAAAATGCGGAGTACTCGTGGGTCATCCCCTTCCAGCTGGGCCTCAGAGAGTAGTATCCGGACGACCTGGGGGATCCCCCCCTGCTCCGGGAGAGAGCCCGCCCCTCCCAGAGCAAAATGAACTCTGGGGGCCCCATGGGTGGCCCCCGGTACCCCACCCGCTAAGTCAGGGGTCTCCTGTGGCGTGTCCATGAGGCAGGGTGCTTTTGCAGGGGGGGGGGGGGTGGGCCAGGGGAGGGTGCCCTGGGGGCTTCCAGTCGCTGTAAATATGCATTGTGCATGAGCACAATAAACTCAGGTGAGAATGCCGGCGTGCCCGAGGGGGGCGATATCGGGAGCAGCTGAGGGAACCTGGGCAGGTAGGGTCTTCACCGGCGACAGAATCGGGGGAGAACCGCCCCGAGAATCCTGCTCCTCCTCTGAATGCTGAGGATCGCGATCCTGCCAATTCAAAATGGCCACTGTTCCCGCCAAAGGTGGCGAAGGGGCCGGCCCATGCTGCCCAGAGGCGCGGAAGGAAAACGTGTTCAGCGGCTCAGAGGTGCCCTCCCCACCGGGGAGGCACCTGGAACAAATGCCCTCCCGAGAAATCCTCGACCCCGGAATGTCCTTCTGGACAGTTCTCTTGTTTCTTCCCAAGGTGGTATCAGCTTTTCTTGTTAATCAAACTGTGAAGCTTCCAGCTTTACCGGAGTTGGATGCTTCTGTGCCTCATGTGCGAGAGCTTTGGCTGTTGGAAGTCCATAGGACTGTGCTAGGTATCTCAAGGTAACGAATGGATTTTAGGAGATCTGATCATCTGTTCATTTTATGGAGTGGTAAGAACAAAGGTACCCAGGCTTCCAAAACTACCATTGTGAGGTGACTTAAGGAGGCTAATGGGTTGGCATATATTCTCAAAGGCCATCAGGTGCCTAAAGGTTTGAGGGCTCACTCTACACCTTCTCAGGCGGCCTCATGGGCTGAGGCCCAGTTGGTTTCACCACAGAAAAGTTATAGGGCAGTGACTTGGAAGTCGCTGCATACTTTTGAAAGGCACTACCCTCTAGATATAGGGGATCTGGAGTCTGTCTTTTGGGAGAGTGTCTTGTGAGCAGGACTCACCAGGTCCTACTCTAAGTAGGGATCTTTGATACATCCCAGGAGTCTGGACTGATACGGGTTGGTTCTTACCTGCTAATTTTCATTCCTGTAATACCACAGATCAGTCCAGAACCCATCTGATCTATGGAGGTGGAGAGTCGTCCGCTCAGCTGTAATCTTTTTGGTACAATTTTTTAAGGTGATGGAATACAGACTCATTGCAAAACTTGTAAAACCTTGAAAAAAAGTCTTCCAAGTGTTTATGTGCTTGGGTACAGATCAATACTGAGAAACTGCAGGTGGCAGCAGAGATTATGAAACAGTGTCAGTGAAACTTTCTCTGTCTCCATCTGCTGACAGGGATGAATAAACCCAGGAGTCTGGACTGATCCGTGGTACTACAAAAATGAAAGCAGGTAAGAACCAATTTTCCTTTAGGCCTGCCACTCCCTTCTGGCCACATCTGCTGTGCAGAGCAGAGGACTGGAAGTAGGAGAAAGCATTCCACAGGAAAGCAGGACCAATAATCACCAATAGCCTGCTTGCAGCTAGTCAGTGGAAACCCTAAATTGCTTTTATGAGATCTGTTCTGGCAGCTTGCTGGCCTGAGCCAGGACCCCCATCAGGAGCCCTGTCCATAATGTCGTCAGCAGTACGATGATTGCAAATTCACTGCCAGGAACAGGACACACCCAAAAGGGGAAAGAGTTGCAAGTACCAGCTAATATAAATATTACATAATAGCATGAATACAAACATTTTTAAATTGATCACCACAATTAGGTACTCCAGGATATACACTGTAGTGGGATAAAAGTAATCTTTAGCTCACTTAAGGTTTTATACCTTAACATAACCAAGCATGATAGTGTTCACTTATTCGTAGATACTAACTCTTGCTCAATAATTTAAACAGCATAGCAGTATGAGCAGTATTCTACAGGATATGAACAGTGAAGCTCTAGTGACTTACATTACACCGTGCTGCTGTCTCCATGGTTTTACACCAATAGCTGGGACCCCGTACACACTCATCTGATCCTAGAGACTTACAGACATCCAGTTTCTGTTTAACAGGAGGAAAAAATTCATAATTAGATCTCCATAGTTTGTAGTGGAAGAGAAGAAATATTTATTCCATTTTTACACTCACAAAAAGTCAAACAAGCCACACTGAAAATTTCACGAACGTTTCACAAAAATGTCCCCATTTCAAGTGAAACTATTTAAAGATTAAAGAAGTAAATTAGAAAGTACATTGAAAATAAACTTTTCTGAAATTTTCAATATATTTAAGACTGTTTCCTGTTTCAGATCAAAATATCTACCTTATAAATGGCCTGTGACCGACGGCCCGCAAATGCGCAGTAGAGCGCAGCTCTACTGCACATGTGCGGGCAAGGATGTCGATCAGAAAAAAAAAATGGCGGTGGGGGCCGGCAGATCTCGGGGGGGGGGGGGGGGTGTCACTCCCGCGCCCCCCCCACCGAGATCTGCCGGCAGGAGCGGGAGGAGAAGTGGCGGCACCGCGCGCGCGCGGTGCCGCTACTTCTCCTCCCCAGATCTGCCGGCAGATCTCGGTGGGGGGTCACTGCCGCGCGCGCGGGAGTGACCCCCACCCGAGATCTGCCGGCAGGAGCGGGAGGAGTTAATGGAGCCGGGTGAGGGTTGCGGGAAGTCGCGCTTACGGCGCCGGGAGGAAATGGAGGTGGGTGAAGGGAGGGAGGGAGGGAGAGGGGGGACTGAGTGAGTGGGAGGGAGGGAGAGGGGGGGACTGAGTGGGAGGGAGAGGGGGGACTGAGTGAGAGGAGAGGGAGGGTGGTGAAGAGTGAGGGGAGAGAGAATGAGGGGGAGGTGAGAGACAGAGGGATGTAGCCCGTTTTAACGGGCTTTACGGCTTGTTTATGTATATGAGAGAGATAGCCAACCAACGCAGGAAGCAGCTGATTCCTCTCAGCAAAATATGATACTCCTACACAAGACTCTAGGAGTATAATAAATGACCGAGAAAACCTATCTGCTCTAAAAGGAAATACCCTTGCTGCCAATATTCAGACACAGCTGAGGCTATTATGGCACCACACTATACAAGGAAACAATATGGTATGCAGACTCTGCATCTCCAATCCTACACCAATAGTCTCTTCTCTCTTGCTCTCTACTCCCAGGCACCAGGGAGGCTGCTTATATTCTGCAATATGAATGTGGCAGGATTTTTTCTGTGTCATTTTTGCTTTCATCCATTTAAGCCCATCATAATACAAACATCTGTAGCCAAGGTGGCAGTCTTTTCCCATCCAGCTGAACCACCACTATAATAATTAAATGCATGCAATGTAAGTTAGTTTTTGTCAGCTCCCTTATGGGTTATGTAACTGCATGGCGAATCCGCCACATAGGTGCAGTGTTATTCGTTCAAAATTCCAAGAAGCTATATAATTAAAATTAAAGAAAGCAGAATTACTTACTGTAATAGATGTTCTGAGGACAAGCAGGATGGCAGTCCTTGCACATGGGGAATCCCTAGCTACAAACCAGAACAGGGGAAAAAAAAAAAAAAAAGGAAAACCCTCAAATGTCAATGGGCAAAAACCTTTTTGATGACAAAAAAAACTTTTATATTTTCTGTCTTTCATAAGAACAGCCTGGGCAAAACTAAAAACAGGCCCTAGGAAGGATGGAGATGAGCTCTAT
The DNA here is from genome assembly GCF_901001135.1 of Rhinatrema bivittatum. Taxonomy (NCBI): domain Eukaryota; kingdom Metazoa; phylum Chordata; class Amphibia; order Gymnophiona; family Rhinatrematidae; genus Rhinatrema; species Rhinatrema bivittatum. Next base: position 141,610,808 of record NC_042621.1, read on the forward strand.
ACCACAGATACTCTCTACAGGACAGACTGGCCAAACTTTGTTGCCTCAGGTATTTCTATCCAAACAACGTGATGTGAATGTGTGGAGAGAACGCCATGTCACAGCCTTGCGGATCTCTTTCATGGAGACTGACCTTAGCTGGGCTACCAACACAGTTATGGCTATGAGAACTATGAACTTTGATATGGCCCACCATGTTCAGGCTTGCCTGAGTATAACAAAGCTGAATGGACTTTATGGGCTTTAGTCCATTCCAGATAGGATTGCAAGAGAACCTCCTCCTATCTGTGTAGTGCTTGTTCACCTTTGTGGTCATGTGGCCTGGGAAAGAATGCTGGAAGGACAATCCACTAGTTAAGGTTGAAAGCCAATACGACCTTAGGTGGGAGCCTAGGATAAGTGCACAGAACTACCCGGTTATGAAAAAAATAAACAGTTTGTATAAGGCAGATAAGTCACTAGGGCTTGGAGTTCACGGACAGTCCAGTGGCTTAAAGCTGGACCAATACCACATACAGGTCCCATGATATAGTAGGCAGCTTGATGGGAGGCTTCAAATGAAACAAGCCCCTCATGAAATGGACAACTAATGGCTGTATAGAGAGATAGGTCTACCTTCTAAATGGTGGTGATAAGTGGCAACTGCACTAAGATAAACAAACTGATCTCCTACAAAGAAGTAGAAGGTACTCAAGCACTTTGTGTGGAACAGGAGAAAAGTTCAAAGGGCTTCACACACAAAGGTAAATCTCCACTTTCATTCATAGAATACATGTAGTTTTTCCTTGAAGCCAGAAGAACATGAGCTATATCCTTCTATGAGATTCAGAGGCTGTAGAGCTACCCTCTCAATATCCTGGCTGTAAGGGCCAGGGACCTGATGATGGGATGGCACAACAGCCCCAATCTCAAGTGATAAGATTTGGGGAATTCCCCAGCCTAATAGGATTCTGAATAGACATCTCCTGCAGGAGATGGAGCCAGATCCGTCTCCTGGTCTCAGTTTCAACAAGGTCTTTGCAACAAGACAAAGTTGAGGATATGTGAACAGTAGGCCTTGGCCACAAGTCAGGGTGAAGCGTAACCAAAGTGATAAAGGGCATGAAACACCTCCCCCCTATGAGGAAAGGATGAAGTTAAGGCGGTCAAGCTTGGAGAAGAGATGGCTGAAGGGGGGATATAATACAGGTCTATAAAACCATGAAAACCTGGAACTGGTAAATGCAAATCGGCTATTTACTTTTTCTGATAATACAAGGCCTAGGGTGTACCTCATGAAGTTTGCAAGTAGCACATTTAAAACAAATCAAAACATTATTTCACTCATGTGGTTAAGGCAGTGTAGCTGGGTTTAGAAAAGGTTTGACACGTTCCTGGAGGAGAAGTCCATAAACCGTTAATAGCCACTGCTTGTTGCTGGCATTAGTAGCATGGAATTTATTTAGTATTTGGGTACTTGCCAGGTACTTGTGACATGGATTGGCCAATATTGGAAATGGGATACTGGGCTTGATGGACCCTTGGCCTGACCCAGTATGGCATATCTTATGTTCTTATGTTTTAAGGCATCCAACACTAGTCTGCCTTGAGTCCCTTTTCTGGAGAAGGGTAGGACCTTTCTGTTCAGAGGGGATACAAACAGGTCTATCACAGGTATGGCCCCACTCATAGAATATTCAATTCACCACCACCTCAGAAACTATTTGTGGGTTTAGAGTGCTCTGTCCACCAGTACATTCTCCTCAGCTACCAGATATGTGGCCCCGAGAAGCATTCCCTGAGAAAGTTCAGTCCCACATCGGGAAACAGACATAGGAGGTATGATCCTGTTCCTCCCTGCTTGTTGATGTAAAATATTTATACTTGGTTGTTAGTTTGGACAACTTTTTGTTGGCCAATTGATCTCTGAAAGCCTTCAGAGCATACCAAACAGCTAAGCTCTATAAAGTTTATTTGATGAAGATTTTCCTGAGCTGACCACAGACTGTATGCAGAGTCCCTCTACGGATGCTCTCCAACCCAGGTTAGATAATCTGAACTGGTGGAACTTGAAAGAGCACACCCTGGCTAGATTGGAATGAGTCAGCCACCAGGACAGGGAAGTCTTCAGAGGCTGGATGATTCATATGACTTGATCCCACTGGGATTGGAGGATTCATTGGGCTCTTCTCATGAGGACATGCCAAAAGGTATGGACCATTGATGCCATGAGACTCAACATGGCTGCTGACTCAATTGTATCTTCTCTACTGCTGATAAATGTGCTAATCTACTATGAGAGGAAGGCTCTTGCCCGAGTCATGTCTAGCAGTACTCCTATAAATTTCCAATGAGATGATGGGCTCAAATGGTACTTGAGATAGTTAAGGAGGAACCCTAGCATGTCAATACCCAGATGGCTTTATCAATTGATTCTGTGGTACCTTCCTGAAATGTGCTCTTGATCAATCATCCAGGCAGGGGAACACATGCACAGTCACCACTGTAAGCCAGTTTGTGAATGCTAGGCCAAAAGGCAGTCTGCAATACTGGAGGTGGTGATCCCCTACTATGAATCTGATATATTTTGTATGACTTTAAAGTCTCTCTTTGCTGGTGTAAGTATCATTTAGATCTAGAGAGTATAACTAATCCCCTTTTTCAAGAAAGGGAATCAAAGTGCCCAGGGAAACAATGTTGAACTTTTGAGGAATGTGTTCAAGACCCTTAGGTCTAGAATGGAATAAAGCTCTCGTTTTCTATAGGATCAGGAAATACTTGAGTAGAATTCCCACCCTCTTTTCCCTGATGGAACAGACTTGACTGCAATGGTCTCTAAAAGGGAGATTAGCTCCAGTTACAGCAGTTCTTGTTGCTGAGAAATCCCCCCCAAGCAAGATCTTGTGGGTGATTTGGAGGTATGACCAGTAGGTGAAGTCTGTACCCTTTTCCTACTATGCTAAGGACCTGTGTCCAAAGATACAATAAGCCAACAGTTTACATAGAATTTCTGTCTTGCTCCAGCAGGAAGGGCCTCTGGGCATACTAGATTATGGCCATGTTCTCTACACTCCAGATACAAACCCTTCTCAGGTTTTAGTTGTGATGTTGGCTTTTTCTTGGTGGCCCTCAGCTGCTTAGGATAAGCATGAGGAACTTGCTATTGATGGGTCTCGGGGGGGGGGGGGGGGGGGGGGAAGAGAAGGTGGAAGAAAACATTTCAGCTGATAAAAACATTGCCTTGGTACCCTGCTCAGATACCTTTATTCACCTTATTTTCAAAGATTCTCTATTGTATGGCACATCCTCAAGTCTTTCCCGGACATCTGGTTAGAGGTTAACAGCCATGTGAATCTGCAAGTGCCAATATTTACTGCAGAGAGGCTTAGTACTGTCTCAAAATCAAAGATCAAGCAGCCCATGTGTTTTTCATGCTCCATACCCTTTGTGCACTAGTGATTCAAAGCTGCTGCTGTCATGCTGCTTTTGAGGAAGCTGCTCTACCACTTCTTAAACTTTCTTCAGAGTGTCCTGCATATATTAGCGCATGAAGAGCTGGTAGGATACTATGTGGGCATTGAATGTAGCTCCCTAAAACTCTTTCTTCCCAAGAGAATCCAAGGTGTGACCCCATGGCCATAAAGAAGGTGCTGGACCTCTTGAGAGTGGATTCAACCACCGGAGATTGCTGCAGAAGCTGTTTTTTGAATCTGGGAGCCTTCTGATGTGCTCTCTCACGTTTTCTTATTTACTGCAGCCACAAAGGCGGCTTCTCCCACATCCTCATCTAAACTTCCTGTATGATCTTGTGGACTGGGACTGCCACGATATCTTTAAGCGGCTCCCCAAACTGGAGAAGTCCAACGGCTGGGTTCTGGACTTATCCTCTTTCTGCAAAGTAAATGGAATGGCTTCTTCCATTCTCTGGAAGAAGTCGGGAAAAGGAGAGGACTGTAGAGCAGACCCAGTTGATGCCTCCTGATTAGAGATCCATAGTCATATCCCCCAAGAATATTCTGAATTCAAAGCCATGTGGTAGAGTCCTAGACCTCAACAAGCTTCTGCATCTTAAGAAAACTTCCTCCCCCGAAAGCATCTGTGCTGCTGCTGTCAATACCTCTCTGTGAACTGACATTGATGTAGATCCATTGGATAGCTACAGAACACCCTAGTATCAGCTGGATGTCAGGTTACACGGACACAGAGGCTCTTGATACTGGAGCACTGATGATTTGCATCGCTCTGTCCAAGGCCTGCTGGATCTTCCTATCCAGCTCTCTCTCAGACTGCAGATGTCAACAACCTGGGAAGCAATAGGAAAAGCTTCAATGCTGGAACTGACAAGGCTGAACCCTTTGCCTTCTTTGGGTGGGAGGAAATAAATGACTTATCTTGTTGGTGCTCAATGTCAAGGGGGATTAATGCCCTCCTGATGAGGATGCACTGCCAGTAGTCAATGTAGCTCCAAAGTCCTTCAATGTAGATACCTCTGATACAGATGGGCCATGAGCAAAAGCCAGGATAGACGCCCTCTGGTGTCTATCCTGGCTTTTGACACCACCTAGATATCACCTAGATATCACCACCTAGATATCACCACCTGGTGATATCTAGGTGGTGTCCCCTCTGTTGCACAGAGGGGACACCTAGATATCTTGGGTGGTCCCCAAAGCAGAGAACACATCTATCAAGGAGGTCCATGATTAACAAGACCCTTTCATACAGGGGAAATTTGTTGATGCTGGTCATCCTGAGTGAGGCATTGGGCAAGAAACAAGCACAGCAAAAACCAACTCGATGACACAAAACAGTAATCAATGTTGCCTCAGTGCACCAATACCGGTATGCCACACAAGCACCAAAATAGAAAAATATTTAAACGAAAAAAAAGTCTACATAGGCGACTGAAAAGAAGAACAGACCGTGGGACCTGGCAACAGACACATCCTGCCACATTAGGAAACAAGGTTCTTTTGCAGCAGGAGAAATGAAAACTTGCATTCTGTGGGCTCCATGGAAAAGATGAGTTTCTAGAAAATTTCATATTGAATTTCCGTGCCTAGCTCCATCTGATGTCACCCCATGTGAGAGGACAGTCATCCTGTTTGCCTTCTGAGAAATCAGACATTCTGGTGGAGCATGAATATGTGAAAATGTACAACAGAAAAGTACTTTAATAGTTTCACTCACTGTAAAAAGTTAAGCTACAATATAAATAAGGTTCATATACTTACACTGCAAACAAAGTCAGGTTCTATCATCACTAAAAGCAGCTTCAGGAATTCCGCTGTATACTGAGTAACAAGTTGATTGCACTAGAAAAGAAAGCACAAAGAAAACCTGCTGAGTGATGAAGTATGGCCTTTATATAATCACTGAATTAAAAAGTAATGTAAATGTTTCTAAATCACAGTCAGTCATTGTTTGAGAAGATCCGATACAGTGCTGCAACTAGGTATGAGTGGGTTAACTACACCAAGTACGGCCACTAGAAAGGGGGACAGACTTTCTAGCTCACATATTACTACTTCTCATGCTTAAAGCAGGAGAAACTGATGGGACCAGTCCTAGGCTCAGCAGCCACAATAGTAGCTGTCAGAAAATGTGACGTCTGGGCCACTGTACAATCACAGACCCATCTCCCATCCAATCAGAAAGGGTCTGTGAGTGGGTAACGCAAGGCCTTTGTGTGCTGACTCAGGCCTCACACTCATGGACTGCCATCGCCAGGCCTATTGCCAGATTAATCTGTGACACAGTCAGTCTTGGGAAGAAAATTGAGCTCCCCTTTCTGTAGGGACTAGCCAGTTAGTAGTTACCCCCCTCTCCCCCCCCCAAAAAAAAAAAAAAATAGATGTGTGCAACTGTGAACCAAACAAGAGTGCAGGCTGAGTAACATAAAATGGAAGTTAAGTAATGTGCGACAGTCCTTATAGTTTTAATGTAAATGCCCATGAGACAACACTGACGACAAGAAACCTGCTATTGTACGCCATATAGAACAATTTGTCTTCATCTTACAATTTAGTTGGTACAAGCCAGACAATCTTGCTGAGCTTTGTGGCCTTGAAAACTTTGGATACAGTCAAGAGATCCATTTTGGTAGGCCAGATGTCTAATACACAGTCATCCATATGAAATCTACATGTATGTACTAGCTAGGAAGCAGCAGCAGCAGCTTTGGAAACCCAGTCTTCTGCCAGTAGATCGTGGTAATATCCCAATCACAATATCAACTTTTAGATCCTAAGCATATGCATAAAGCCTGAAGAGAGCCAGAAGCAGCAGCTTTAAAAGGGGCTGACTAACAAAGGACGTCAAACAAAACCTCTAATGAAGCTTCCAGACCAAACTTCTAGCACTGGCTTCCAGCCAGGAGTTCAAAACTGAGCAGCCCAGCCCTACACTCCACTAACTTTGGAATACCTGCTGAACCATTCTTGCATGTGCCTTTGCAAGCCAAGCTAATGTTCATTCTTGTCTCCTGCCTGCTGTGCTGGAACTGTGATGTTAAGCTGTTGCTTGTCAGCCTGGGATACAACTGGCTGCCCTCTGTGCCAAGATGGGACCCTGCCCTGATTCCCCCAAACCTTTGTTGCAGACAACTGGGATTGCAGCAGAGTGTGGGCATGCCAGAGACTGTTCTCAGGAAATGTAAGACTGGTTAGTTACTACTTCTAAGTGAGGTAATTAAATCACAATGCGTCTAATGTGAGAGTTGAATTAGAGGCAGACACAGGGTGGGACGAGGTGTCAATATTCTAAGAAATTTTGCCAGATCACTCACAAGTGACTTGGCTAAATGGAAAATTTTGAATATTAAGTAACTCATCTGTCAAAATTTAGCCAGATATAAAGGAGGTGTTCTGGGGTGGGGTAAAATTATCTGACTAACTTGGCCAATTTTCAACTATAATCCGCTATGTTATCCAGCCTTGTATGGCCAGATAACCTGCCACACAACCGGATCTCTTCAAAAGATAACAGGTTAAGTGGCACTCATGCTTTAAAAAAAAAAGAAAAAAAAAAAAGTCTTGACTGGGGGCATCCCAGTCCAATTCTCCTCCCTGACCCATATGAACTTTAAAAAGCCTCTGCTGGCCAAGCCTGGCCCCTATGCAACCCCTCCGATGAAAAATGTAAAAATTAAAGAGACTCTCCCACTAAAAGAAAATAAAAATAAGGCTTCCTTGCTCCACCCATAACTCTCCCAACCACCCAGTACATCGAGTCCCATTTCCAGCACTGGGGATCACAATATGCTGTGATTCTGGCTACTTCTAGCATTGGCGCTGGCAGCATTACTGTCCAACGGCCCGGTCCAGGAAATGGGCCAAGGTTCTGGCAGAATCTGGGGGGAGCGGTAAATGGGACATTTTTTTACTTCCTTTTATCAAGGAGAGGGGGGCAGGAAGATGCAGGCAGCATGCACTTTTCAAACCTGAGGCATGGGGGGGGGGGGGGGGGGGGGGAAGGGGGAACTTGGCCAGCTGGGACCTTTAAAATTTTGGAGGGGGGGGGGTAATCAGGACAAGAAGACCACGGTCAAGATTTTTTATTTTTTTTATAAATATGAGTGCTACTTAACAAGATATCTTTTGACAATATCCAGTTAAGTGGCAGGTTATCTGGCTAGAAAAGGTTGGATAACTAACTGATCATATAAAAACATAAGAACATTACATAAGATTTACCATACTGGGTCAAACCGAAAGTCCATCAAAAGCCCAGCATCCTGTTTAGAACAGTGGCCAGGGTCACAAGTTTCTGGCAGGATCCCAGAAGGTTGAGATTCCATGCTGGTGATCCAAGGGATAAGCCATAGATTTCCCCCCCCCCAAGTTCACCTTAATGGTTTACAGACATTTCTTCCAGAAACTTGTCCAAACCTTTTTTTTTTAAACCCAGCCACACTAAACAGCTTTTACCACATCCTCTGGCAACAAATTCCAGAGTTTATTTGTTGATTAAAAAAAAAAAGTTTCTCCTATTTGTCTTAAATGTCTTTTTTGTCCCTTAGTTTTTATGTTTAAATTTATTTCAAGATAATGCATAGAAAATGATATGCATGGCACATATCTGGTTCTGAAGAATACCATAAAAATTCCAAACAGTAGACAAAAGAATTCAAAAATATGTTCTTCGGCTATGATCCCTAGTTTTTCTACATTTTGAAAGCATAAACCACCAATTTGCTTTTACCTGTTCCACTCCACTCATTTTACAGACAGATCTCTGTCATCTTCCCTCATCCGTCCTCTCCAAGCTGAAGAGCCCTAACCTCTTTAGTCTCACTTTATAGGAGAATCGTTCCATATACCCTTTATCGTTTTGGTCACCCTTCTCTGTACTTCTAATTTTGCTCTATCTGCTTTGTGAGGTGGTGACCACACTAATGAGCAGTATAGAGGCATTATGATATTCTGTTTCATTCCCCATTCTTTTTCTAACAATTCTTAGCATTCTATTTGCTTTCTTTGGCTGCTGCTGCATACTGAGCAGAGAATTTCAATATATTATCCACAAAGATGCCTTTTTCTGGTTGGTGACTCCCAGTGTGAAGCCTTGCAATTTGGGTTGCTCTTTCCTATGTGCATCACTTTTCACTTGCCCACATTAAATGTCATCTGCCATTTGGATGTCCAGTCTTTTAAGGTCCTCCTGCATTTTCTCTCAAGCATCTTGTGATTTAACAGCTTTGAATAATTTTGTAACAAATTTGATTACCTCACACATTCCCATTTCTAGGCCATTTATAAGTATGTTAAAAAGCAGCAGTCTCAGTACAGATTCTTGTAATACTCCACTATTAAGCTTTCTCTACTGAGAAAATGGACCATTTAGTCCGACTGTTTTCTATTTTTTAATCAGTTCTCTAGCCACAAGACATTGCCTCTTATCCCATGACTTTTTAATTTCCTCATGAGTCTCCAAGTACTTTGTCAAATGATTGAGAATCCAGATACTCTTTCAACTGGCTCACTTTTAATCCACATCTTCAACAAGTGTAGCAGATTGGTAAGGCAAGACTTTCCTTGACTAAATGATTATTGGCTTTGTCTCATTAAACTATGACTATATGTTCAATAATTTTGTTCTTTATAATATTTTCAACCATTTTTCTGGGCACTAACATCAGGTACCAGTCGATAGTTTAATCTCTCTGCTACGGCCATGTCTCCCCCCTTAGAGCCCCCTTTACCCTCTATCATCTAATGGTCCAAATGACTCCCTTGCACACTTTTTGCTTATAAAGTACTTGAAAAATGTTATGCGTTTTTGCTTCCACAGCAAGCTTCTGATCAATGCTTTGCATCTAACTTACCAGTACTTATGCTGTTTCCTGTTTTTTCTTCATTCTGATCCCTTCTCTATTTTTGAGAAATGTGCTTTTGGCTAAAATAGCCTCTTCCACCTCACCTTTTAACCATGCCAGCAGCTGCTTTGTCTTCCTTCCCCCTTTGTTTTGTTTAATGAGTGGAATACATTTGATTTGAGTTTCCAAGATGGCATTTTTAAACAACGTCCATGCCTGATTTAAACTCTTAACCTTTGCAGTTGCTCCTTTCAGTTTTTCACTAACCATTTTTTCTTCATCACATATAATCTCCCTTTTGATAGTTAAATTCTCTTACAGGAAATTTCCTTAGTGTTCTCCCTCCAGTTAGTGTCAAATTTGATGTTATGAGCACTATTGCCAAATATGGCCCCAACACCTCTTGCACCAAATTATGCATACCATTAAGGATCAGGTGTAAAATAGCACCCCCTCTTGTTTGTTTTTGTACCAGCTGCTCTACGAAGCAGTCATTTATTTCAATTAGAAACTCCTCCTTATCTTATCTTGATGTGATATTTATCCAGAGTACTTGAAAATACCCATGACTACTGTGTTGCTAATTTTGTTAGCATTTGATTATCTATGAATTCGGGCCAGGAGAATGATAGAACACCCTCATTGCTATTCTATTATCCTTCTCATATGGAATGTCTATTCATAAAAATTCTACAGTGCATGGTTTCCTGCAGAACTTTTATCCTGTGACTATGCCCTTTAACTCCTCCAATTTGATCCATCCTATCATTGCGGTATTATTTATTCCCTGGTACCTTGATTATTCTCCTTCCACCAGGTCTCTGAGATGCCAATTATAGCTCCCTCTTTATTCAGAGCTATACATTCTAACTTTCCCATCTTATTTTTGTTTAAATATGTGTTTATGAAATATCTGACTACAAACAAAGCAAATCATCTTGTCAGTATCTGCATATTTGAAAAAAGAAACATAAGAATGAGACATTCAATAGACTTCATGGCAATTAGCAGCCTGGGTGTTTGTCAGGTTACAATTCAAACAGTTTTGTTTCCAATTTCTTCTTAATCCCTCCCCAGCCTGCCAACCCTCTTGCCGCGTTTTATTGTATTTTCCTCCTTTCAGTTCACTGTAAACCGGCATGATGTGCCTTACGAATGTCAGTAAAGAAAAGCTTATAAATAAATAATCAATCCCTCCTCCCCATATTGGCTCTCATTATGCACAATGTTGATATCTTCACAGCTCAACCTGGATGGCTTACTCTGTCCAAACCAGGCAAATTTGACGTCAAGCACTCCAAAATGGGAAGTACTGTCTGACACCCATCTCCCCTGCATCCCTCAATCCCCCCCTCCCCCCAGTATTTACAGAATTTACGGATCAGTCTACTGTGCCAAGTGACTATTGGACATAACTTATGTTATCTATAAACTGTTCAAAAGTAAACTCCTAGCTTTACCAGAAAGACTCCGAATATTTATCCCAGGCATTCAGAAACTACTTTTTATAGGTAAAGGATGCATGTGCTGACAGATTCCATGATCATATTATGCAATGCATTTCTCCATTGCCAAAATGACAGTGGACCATTCTTCCAATGCAGCAAAATAGAACATTTCCCCTGTACCAGGACCTTCCAGATCAAAAGTCTGTCTCCTCTTTTCCTCACCCTATTAGAAAAGCCCAGGCCAAATAACACTAATTCCAGATTCAGAGGGATCTTATAGCCCAAAATGTTCCCCAAATAAATTAAGATCCTTGTCCAAAATTTTTTTTTAATTGGACAAGTCCAAAATACATGGGGTGAAGGATCTCTTCTCTTTTAAACACTTTGAAAATATTCAGAAAGTGTAATTCATGCCTTATAGGCCACCATCGGAGAAATATACACAGTATGAAGGAATTTAAATTGTAATTCTGACATATATTCGAAGACAAGTCTCAAATGCTAGAAACAGGAAAGTAAACCTGAGGAAAAAAAAAATTTCTTTCCATCCTTCATTTCTTCCAGAGTGGTCCTATCCAGTTATCCTGTTTAATCTTCTACAACCCTTTATGTAAAATCGGGCAAGTGAGAGTTTTGTACGCTCTACTTGAGAAAAAAAATCTTATTACTTCTAATTTAGCCATATCTAAGTCATCTTTATTTAAAAGAGAACATAATGTTGCAGCTGCAAATACAAGAAGAGATCTGAATCTTGAAAACCAAATTGGGGGAACTACTATTTAACTTCAAAGAAACTGTCTGCTTCTTTCATGCCCAGCATAGCTATGCATTTAGCACTGTGCTGGCCAGCCCAGGGGACAGGACACCCAGATTTGCATGTAGAGCACTGCGCCGATATATATCAGAGGTCACTGCTCTCTCTCAGTATCTATGTAAATGGACTGCCATTGCTTAAAGGGGTCAATGGCCTGAGTCAAACCTCCCCCCACCCCCATAAAGTAAAGCAGAGTTGCTTACCTGTAACAGTTGTTCTCCTAGGACAGCAGGATGTTAGTCCTCACACATGGGTGACATCGGATGTAGTCCCGCATGGAAAACATATCAAAGTTTCTAGAACTTTGACTAGGCATACTAAGCATGCCCTATATCACAAGTCCACACAGGATCCATCTTCAGTTTCTTAACATAGAAATAAGAAAAATAAAATGGAGAAACCCAACTCAGCAGAGTGGGGGGATGTGTTTCGTGAGGACCAACATCCTGCTGTCGTAGGAGAACACCAGTTACACTTAAGCAACTCTGCTTTCTCCTAGGAAAAGCAGGATGGTAGCCCTCACACATGGGTGAATCCTTAGCTAAAGGCTGCTCCCCAACACAAAAGGGGATCAACAAGCACCAACCAGGTGCCAATGGGCATAACCACCACAGTGCTGTTGGTAACAGAGGGGGAGACAGCCTGAATCCAAACAATGGGCCCTAGGCAGGAAGAGTTGGATTCTATACCTCAAAGAGATTCTGAAGAACAGTAGGTTTGGCCGCTCTGTCATGTCGGCTATCCCTATACAGACAGTAGTGAGATATGAATGGTTGGACAAAATTCCACATCATAGCTTTGCAGATCTCCATGGGAACTGCTCGCAAGTAGGCCACCAATGTTGCCATGACTGACAGAATGAGTCCTGACATGACCCCCAAGATGCAGTCCTGCCTGGGCATAACAGAGGAGATGCAATTTGCTAGCCAATTAGATAGTGTCTGTTTGGCAACGGCAACTCCCAATCTATTCCTATGAAAAGCAATTAAAAATTGGGTGAATTGTCTATCGTTTCTGTCTGCTCCAGGTAGAAGGCTAAGGCTCTCTTGCAATCCAGACTGTGCAGCACTCATTCGCCTTGGTGCGAATGGAGCCTGGGAAAGAACGTTGGCAGGACGATTGACTGATTAAGAAGGAAATCCATCACCACCTTAGGGTGCATATGCAACACCATCATGTCATGATAAAAACTTCGTATAAGGCTTGGAACTTGCTGATCCTGCGTGATTAAGTGACTTCCACCAAAAATGACCTTTCATAAGAACATAACATACTGGGTCGGACCAAGGGTCCATCAAGCCCAGCATCCTGTTTCCAACAGTGGCCAATCCAGGCCATAAGAACCTGGCAAGTACCCAAAAACTACGTCTATTCCATGTTACTGAACACAGCTATACTAACCACATCCTCTGGCAACAAATTCCAGAGTTTAATTGTGCGTGCGTGAAAAAACTCTCTCCGATTAGTTTTAAATGTGCCACATGCTAACTTCATGGAGTGCCCCTTAATCTTTCTATTATCCGAAAGAGTAAATAACCGATTCATATTTACCCATTCTAGACCTCTTATGATTTTAAACACCTTTATCATATCCCCCCTCAGCCGTCTCTACTCCAAGCTGAAAAGTCCTAACCTCTTTAGTCTTTCCTCATAGGGGAGCTGTTCCATTCCCTTTATCATTTTGATCACCCTTCTCTGTACCTTCTCCATCGCAACTATATCTTTTTTGAGATGCGGCAACCAGAATTGTACACAGTTTTCAAGGTGCGGTCTCACCATGGAGCGATACAGAGGCATTATGACATTTTCCGTTTTATTCACCATTCCCTTTCTAATAATTCCTAACATTGTTTGCTTTTTTGACTGCTGCAGCACACTGAACCGATGATTTCCATGTGTTATCCACTATGATGTCTAGATCTCTTTCTTGGGTGGTAGCTCCTAATATGAAATCTAACATTGGATAACTATAGCATGGGTTATTTTTCCCTATATGCATCACCTTGCACTTATATTAAATTTCATCTGCCATGTCGATGCCCAATTTTCCAGTCTCACAATGTCTTCCTGCAATTTAATCACAATCTACTTGTGATTTAACTATGAACAATTTTGTATCTGCAAATTTGATAACCTCACTAGTCATATTTCTTTGCAGATCATTTATAAATATATTGAAAAGTACGGGTCCCAATACAGGGCAAGTATTTCAGGTTACAAGTGTGCAGCAGCTCAAAAGGAGCTTTCATTAGCTGAGTTAGTACCACGCTGAGGTCCCAAGACACAGTGGAAGGCTTTAAGGGAGGTTTCAACTGAAGTAGGCTCTGCATGAAACATTCAACTATAGGCTGTACAGAGATGGGCATACCATCTACACCTTGGTGGTATGCACTAATTGCACCAAGACAGAGTTGGTTTTAGGCCAGCTTCCGATAGGTGCAGAAGGTAATCAAGCAGTTTTTGTGTGGGGCAGGTAACAGATCTAGGGCCTTTAGCTCACACTACACAGAAAACCTTCTCCACTTCAGTCTATATGACTTTCTAGTGGAAGGCTTCCTAGAAGCTACCAGGACCCAAGACACATCTTCGGAAAGATCAACCCTAGTGACTCCAACACAAGGATCAATCTGCCCCTGCCTGAGAGATGCTCTTGACCAGCCAATCGTCCACATACGGGAAAACATGCACTTCCAATCTGCAGAGGTGTGCCCCTACTACAGCTAGGTACTTCATAAAGACACACGAGGCAGAAACCAATATTGGAACTGCTGTTTTTTCACCACAAATCTGAGATACATCGAGATCTTTCCAGGTCACAGGAAGTGAGTTTACATGTCCTTTAAATTGAGAGAGCATAGGGAATCAGGGTGCCCAGGGAAACTTTCTTGAACTCTTCTTTTTTTAAAAACTTGTTCAAGGCCCTCAGGTCTAGAATAGAATGGAGTCCCCCCTGTTCTCCTTAGAATCAGGAAGTGCCAGGAGTAGAATCCCTGCCCTCTTTGCTTTGGTGGGAAAGGCTCGACCCATTCTGGCTGTTAAGAGGTTGGAGAATTCCCATAACAGTACCTCCTGATGCATTAACTGCCCCCAAAACAGGCATGCAGGAGAATTTGGCATGACACCGAATAGATTCGAATTGATACTCTTAAAAGAGGATGGACAGAACTGGTCCGAGGTTATACTGAGCCACCCATTCATGTCTTGAGTAGAGGTGGCTGGCTTATGCCCCCTACGATCTAGTCAAAACCCTGTCCTGGGATTTGGCTGGGGCACCGGTTGGGGCTTGGGAGCTCGCGGCTGTCCCAGGCAGCAGTGAGCGCTTACCCTCTGCGAATGGGAGTGAGGGGCCGGAGCATAGGACTTCCTCTGGCAATAGAAAGACCTCCTCTGACCCTGCCTCGCAGACCTCCTGGCTGAGAAGGGAGGGTCTGAAATGCTGGCACAGAGATGCTGGAGGGTCTCATGGTCATCCCAAAACGGGACTCTTTCCTATAAATCTGGTCGGAGAACAGAGGCCCGCAGCCATGCCATTCTGAGGGTGCTGATTCCTGCTGCAGAGACTGCCATCTCGAAAACATCGTGGGTGGATGCACTGCGTGTTTTCCCACACTCCAGGTCCTGACGCACCAGTGCCAAGATATCTTGCTGCTGTTGAGGCAGCCGCTCGGCTGTCTCCTACACCTGCTTCCAGAGGCTGTGAGAATATTGGTTCATTTAGAGCTGGTAGAAGGCAATGCAGGCAATAAGCATGGGGGGGGGGGGGGGGGAAGGACTGAGGCGGAGACCTCACTTGGACGCGTGGTATACGACTAGGCATACTGAGCATGCCCAGTCAAAGTTTTAAAGACTTTGACATATGTTTTCTCATGCCGGGCTCCATCCGATGATGTACCCATGTGAGGACTACAACCCTGCTTGTTCTGGGAGAATGAAAAAATCCCAGGGATCTGCAAGGACCCTGTTTTCCATTCCTGCTATCCCTTGAGGTAGATGTAGATAAAATTCCACAAACTTTTTTTCTAAGTTTGGCGCAATCCCCGCCCTTCAATAAAATCCAGACCCTGGATGCCAGTACCTGCATCCCTTGCCCACCTTTTTTACCCACCCCCCACTTACTCACAATTCAAGTCCTGGTGATCTAGTGAGGGAACAGAGCGTCCCCTTGACACAGGGCCAGGCAGAGGCCTTTTTTCAAAATGGTACCAGCCAGGTGGACAGCCCCATCCTTTGGGCAGGGCAGCCGGCATATTTTGAAGCCACATTATTTAATTTGCATTGTATTAAGTAGTAATGAGCTGACTGGTGTGTATTTGCATACTAATCAGCACATCTAAATACATATCCTGGGGCCAGAATAATGCAAAGAATTTCAAATACCTTAGGTCTTTTACCACACACAATTTAGTGAATGAACCCCTTAGATTGTAAATCTGCTGGGGTTAGGGACTAATCTGCTTTGAAGTGTCACAAAAGGTGGGATATAAATATAAAATAAAATGTGAAAAGTGGTATATTAAGATAAACTAAAGTAAGGGGAAAGCAAGGGAATGAAGCCCCAAAGCAAAACTATTGAGACTTCGATTAGTCTGAGGGTATGCAAATTAATCTATTTAGTTATTGATAGAACTAAGTCCTGACTTTCTCAAGCCCCAGCTATCACAGTTCTGCCATCTGTTACATCTTGTAATTCAGTGCCATTGAAAAATATGTATAGTAGAAATTTAATTACACTTTTACTGTGCACTTGAAAGACAACATATGTTCTATGAGAGAAAGAGAAAGAGGAGTCATTTACAACCATAGTAATTCAGAAGACTTCTGATATCAGCACTAAAAGAGCAAAGTAGTAAAACAGATTTTGCATTACAGAATTCATATTTCCCACTCTGCTTCACATCACTTAATTTGGTGTTCATTAAGCAGTGGTTTCCAAATCCATCCCGAGGAACCCCCAAGCCAGTCGGGTTTTCAGGATGTCCACAATGAATATGCATGAGAAATGTGCATACAAGGAAGGAAGTACATGAAAATTTATCTCATGCATGTTCATTGCGGATATCCTGAAAATCCGACTGGCTGGGAGGTCCCTCAGGACAGGTTTGGAAACCACTGAATTAAGGAAAAGACAGACCAAATCTAGACATAAAACCTAACTTGCAAGCCCTTTATTTCCACTTCCAACCCAGGTCTCTATTTAATACAGGAAACCCATGGACGGGGCTGGTGCTGTCATGGCAACAGACGTCAGAATGAGGTGGGTCAGGCAGCCAGCAGCTGCTGCTTGGCAGCAGGAATGTCATTAGCTGCATCCTCCATCTATGCTGCTCTGTACAATCCCAAGTGGTTCAAAACAGCAGTCAGGCCAAGCAGCAGAGATGGAGGAAGAGGCGCAGGAGGAAGCAGAAGAGGTCTGAGGCATCACTACTCTCCTGCTGATCAGTGTTGGGATAGGAGCAGGACAAAAGGAAGAGAAGGATGGGAGAGGATAAAGAGGTGGCAGGGTGGAGAGGGGCCAGGGACAGAGCCTGGTTAGCTTGTCCTCCCCCCCCCCAAAAAAAAGGTGTTTGGTTCCCATGGCCAGGGGCAGTAGTAGGGTGCTCCAGCTCTACAAAGCAAAGTGGTGCCTATCACAATGATGCTAGATCGGTTAAGTCACAGCCTCTTCTCAAGAATACCATTTGCACTATGCAAGTTGGTAATCTTCAGGGGAGACAAGACGCTGCATTACCTGATAATCAGTAGAAGGTGGAAGAAAGTTACAGACTCTATGAAGTCCATCTTCAATCTTTTTCTCTGTGCTATTGTTCTCTAATACCACATCCAGGTAGTTCACTATTAGTTTACATACTTTGCAGAATTCACCAGACCTCAACCGTTCTGGGGTAATTCTCTCTGTTGAGAAAGCAAGTTTAAGCATTAGAAATAAATGGTACTTCATACAATAGACTACAAAATGTTCTAGCACACTATAGACAATGGAGAAGTAGCAAAAGGAGAGGTAGGAAGGAGAAGACAGACTGCATATTCTTCAGTTTCTGTAAGGAAACAATGCAAATTTCAGTCTCTACAGTAGACAATGGAGGTAGAACATAAATCTCAACAAACATCTATATCCTGTAAATTTGTAACACCCCCTCCCCCGCCAAGAGAACAAACTTACCCACCCCAAAAAGGAATTTCAGTGAAAACTAGGCAAAAACAAAAAAAAAAAAAAAAAAAGTAACCAAAAGTAGATTACCTTGCATTAATCAAAAAGGCTCTGATGGCACCACCCAACTTCCTTGCCAGTAGAAGGCAACAAGTGGTAGAAAATCACCATTAACTAAGCTATGGGAAATCAGAACCTCTCTCTTTCATGTCTCAAAACCTTTACTTTTTTTTTTTTTTTAATAAACTTGTTTTCTGAAGGGGGGGGGGAAGAATCAGTGAAAGCAAATACACAATTTATATCCATATTCTTTTCTTAGGATGACTTTTTGCACAAGAACATCATTGCAAATATTTAAGATACCCAAAACTCAAGTTCTGTCTATAACCAGATACATTATTCAAATATATCCTGACTAGGTGAATTATGTCCTCGTAAGGAGGACATAATTCCATTCACACATATTTTCAATTTTTTTTTTTTAAAGTTTCTGTGATCTAACACGTTTCACCCAAAAGACTTGTTAAAAAATCTTTTACCCACTACATCCTTGGTCTCATCCCATTTCCTATCTCTGAGGTACTACCAATACCTTAACAGGCTCACCAGCTATGACTCCAGCCTCTGATTTGCAGCTGCATACTGGGAGACATAGCTTAGATGCAGATACTAGACTAGCTCAATATTCAGGGTAAAGTTGCTTACCATAATCCACTGGGTCTACCATCATATTATTGACACCCAAACAACCAAAGCAGCTTAAGATAGTAACTAAGGATTTGGGAAAATATAATAAAGTCCTTCCTTAAGAGTCCTTTATGCTTATTTCTTTCAAATGTAAAAGGGACATGTGCCTAAGAATATATTTTAAGTACATCAATTCATGGGAAGAATATTGATATAGAAGCACTTTCCCCATGTTAATCAGCCTTCTGAAAATGCCCTCCTTCAATGTGGTTAAAAGCATAGGCAGCAGCTCTGTGGGGTGCTTGAGCACACTCTGTGGGGTGCTTGAGCACACTTCCAATATTTGCCATCTGCTCTGCCAGGAGCTTTGCAGGGTTGTGTGGGAGGACAATAAGGATGTGCTTTTGTTAACTTGCTATTTGTTCCTGCCTTCCCTTGCAGTTCTGTCTGGCTGTGAAATTGAGATGAATATTGCTCCTCCTGTTGGAAAATACATTCTCCTGTTATATCCCACAGGAGATGGTAGTTATAGGAAAATTAGTTCTTACCTGCTAATTTTTGTCCTGTAGTACCACAGATCAGTCCAGACTGCTGGGATTTGCCTCCCTTCCAGCAGATGGAGACAGAAAAACTTGAAGGGCACCACCTGTAAGTACGGTACACCACCTGCAGCCCCCTTCAGTATAAACAGTATCAAAGCAGAAGTTAAATTCAACTTGTAACAGCAATCCAAATCCAATGGCTAGATCAAATCTAATACAAAAAACTATGTACAGATTAAGAGCATTGTGAAATCTTCATTCTGCTATGGAGTCTGCCAGTAAAATTGAAGGAAAAAAAGGATTCGAGCGGACTCGCAAAATTGAACAACTTCTACTCTGGGTGGGCATCTGGATTGATCAGTGGTACTACAGGAACGAAAATTAGCAGGTAAGAACCAATTTTCCTTTCCCTGTACATACCCGGATCAGTCCAGACTGCTAGGATATACCCAAGCTGCCTTACATGGGGTAGTACCTAGAAAGCCCTGCTTGAAGCACACTGCTCCTAAAACTCTGAGTCTGGAGCCCAAACGTCCAATGGTAATGCCGAGAAAAAGTATGCAAAGATTTCCAAGTCACTGCTCTACAGATTTCCTAGGGTGAGACCAAATGACTTTCTGCCCAGGACGCAGCCTGAGACCGAAGTGAATGAGCCTTAAGACAGTCTGGAACCACTCGCCCTTGACATATGTACGCTGAAGCAATAGCTTCCTTTAACCAATGGGCAGTGGTGGCCTTGGAAGCCTTATATCCCTTCTTAGGACCACTCCACAAGACAAAGATGATCTGACAAATGAAATTAGTTAGTGGCTTCAAAGTAATGCAGAAGTACCTGCCTAACATACAACCTCCTCAATTCACGAGCATGTGGAGATTCTTGATACAAGTCCGGAATTGCCAGCAACTCTACCGACTGGTAGGAATAAACCTTAGGAAGAAAAGATGGTACCATTCGCAGAGACACCCGAGTCTGAAAAACTAAGGAAAGGTTTACAACAAGATAGTGCTTGAATCTCAGACACCCTCCGAGCCAAGCAGATAGCCACCAAACACACAGTTTTTAGTTTTAGGCCCTTTAAAGTAACATGCTTAAGTGATTCAAAAGGAGATTCGCACAACATTCAAAGGACCAAATTCAAACTCCAAGAAGGACAAACAGTCCAGCGAGGAGGGTTCAAGTGCTTTGCACCTCTAAGAAAGATGCACTACATCAGGATGAGCCGCTAAGGACGCTCCTTCCACCTTTCCTCGTAAACAGCCTAAGGCTGCCACTTGAACCCTTAGAGAACTGAAAGCTAACCCCTTCGCCAAACCCTCTTGTAAGAAGGTATAGATGTGGAAAATCGAGGCGTGCCTAGGGGAAACCTTCGATCTACTACACCAAGAGTTAAAAACCTTCCAGACCCAGACATATGTAAGAGAGGTCAATGCTTTATGTGCCCGCAAAGAGTAGAAATGACTATCCGGATAACCCTTCTCTCTCAACTGCCTCCTCTCATAAGCCAAGCCACTAAACAAAAGCGATCAGACTAGTTGAAAAATACTGGACCCTGCCTCAGTAGATTTGGAAGATGACCCAGACGGAGTGAGTCGTCCACTGCTAGGTTGACTAGATCCATGAACCATGGCCTCGTGGCCACTCTGGAGCTACCAGGATAACCCTCCCCGGAAGGGGCTCTATTCTTCTTAAGACCTTGCCCACCAGGGGCCAAGGAGGAAAGACGTAGAGCAGAATGTTGCGGGGCAACAGAAGGACAAGAGCATCCACCCCTTCCGTCCCGTGTTCTCTTCTGCGACTGAAGAAACGAGGCGCCTTGGCATTCATCCAAGTCGCCATTAAATCCAAGCGGGGAATTCCCCACTGATGAGTTAAGAGCTTGAACGCCTCCTTGGACATTTCCCACTCTCTGGGATCCAGCCGCTGATGGCTCAGAAAATCTGCCTGAATGTTGTCTACCCCAGCAATGTGAGAAGCTGCTAACCTGGCCAGATTTTGCTCCGGCCAGGCCATAAGCTTGTCCGCCTCCGAAGCAACTGGACGACTGTTCCTCCTTGCAAGTTCATGTATGCTACCGTCAAATTGTCTGACAGTATCCTCACCAACAGATGAGAGGAAGGAATTTCCGCAAGGCCAATCGCACCGCTCGTTTCCAGACAATTGATGGACCACTGCGCCTCCTGCTGTGTCCATTGGCCTTGCGCCGCTTGAGATTGGCAAACTGCCCCCCAACCGGAAAGACTGGCGTCCATTTTCATAATGATCCACCCCTCGAGACAAGTGTTTGGGGGATCAGCTACCAGTCGAGACTGGACCTGGTGGGTTCCTGGAGCAGCAAGGGAATCTGGAACTCCTGATTTGGGATCCCAACGTGAGAGCAAAGCCCTCTGCGAAAGCCCAAGGAACCAACTCCAGCATAGATGCCATAGAACCAAGCACCTGCAAGTAATCCCAGACCCTAGGAACTGGCAGGGACAACAAACAACAAACTTGAGACATCAGCTTGTCTATCGGCTCCTGCATAAGGAAGACCTTCCTGATCAGAGTATCAAATCGTGCTCCCAAAAATTCCAGGATTTGTATAGGACACAACTAGCTCTTGGTGGGATTGATGATCCACCCAAGAGAGTAAAGGGTCTGCACCACTTTGACAACCGTCTTGCATAATTCCTCTGACTTCGCTCAAATGAGCCAATCATCCAAATAAGAATGAACCAGAATCCCTTCCCGCCAGAGAGCTGCAGTTACCACCACCTTGGTAAAGGTGCAGGGAGTGGTGGCCAACCCGAATGGTAGGGCCTGAAACTGGTAATGCCTGCTGAGTACCATGAAACGTAGACATCTGATGGTCTTTGCGAATCGCTATGTATAGATATGCTTCCGTTAAATCGAGGGAAGCCAAACACTCTCCTCCTCTGAAGGAGGAGAGGACAGACCGTAGAGTTTCCATGTGAAAATGGGGCACTCGAAGAGCTCTGTTGTCTTCTTTAGGTCTAAAATCGGGCTGAAAGACCCCCTTCCTTCTTGGGAACCACAAAATAAATTGAATATCTACCTGTTCTTTGCTTGTCTGGAGGAACTCGAAAGGAATGAGTCCAAGACTGGGGACTCCCTGATGGCTGCCTCTGGCCATAGGTGGGTGGTCTAGACTGACCAAACCGGCACTGACCTCTAAAACGAGAACGGGAAGGACCAAAACCCCTGGGGGCTTTTGCCCTGTCCTCATCTAGCTTGTACACATTATCTCCCAAGGATTTAATGAGTTGCTCCAAATAGTCTCCAAAAAGGACTTTTCCCCTATAAGGAAATGCTCCCAACTGTGAGACTCAGACGAAACATCGGCCAATCAATTATGAAGCCACAAAGGCCCGCAGGCCAACTCAGAATAGGATATGGATCTCCTGGTGGCATAAGGCTAGCTAAGTAAGCCTTATGCATTAAGAAAGTCTGCTGAAAAAGGGTGGCTGGACCTTTAAATCTCCCTAGAGGCACAGGAGAGGCTTGCAATGAGTCCTGGGGAGACCCAGGGCTCCAATCATGTGGAGACAGCTGTGGAGGGAGATCCCCTCCCCCTGCAGAGAAATTTACATCGGCAAAGTTAATTAAAATGGATGCCGTTCCCGCACTTCGCGGGAATGGTGCAGGCCATGCTCCACAAGACAGCAACATTTTACCCGCCCTACGGGACTGTGCTGCAGGCTTCTTGCTCCTGCTAGCTGCTGCCGCCGATAGGCACTCTCCCCTGGGGATACAGCGGGAGCAGAGGTTTTCGCGGGAGAGCCGAGTTGTCAGCTTCACTACAGTACGAGGTGTGCGGCATCGCCATGGTGCAGAGGAGAGAAAGCCCGAACTTAACCTCTGGAGTCCGGGAGACCAAATACACCGTTCTGTTTACTTTTATTTATTTTTCTTTTCAATGTGGCAAAGCGAAACGCTCAGGCCTCACCAGAGTAAAATATGTATATTTTCTCTGGGCCGGGGGGGGGGGGGCGGGGTGCAGGGACCAGCCCACCGGTAAATCCCCTCAGTTACTCACAGCTCTGTAGCTCTGGGAATGAGGGCTGCTAGAGCTAACCCCCGCCAAGCCTACAACCAAGGAGGGAAGCTCAGATGAGATGTTGGGAATTATTAAAAATTAAATGGTGAATAAAAAACGGAAAATGTCAATGCCTCTGTATCACTCCATGGTGAGACCGCAACTTGAATACTGTGTACAATTCTGGTCGCCGCATCTCAAAAAAGATATAACTGCGATGGAGAAGGTACAGAGAAGGGCGACCAAAATGATAAAGGGAATGGAACAGCTCTATGAGTAAAGACTAAAGAGGTTAGGACTTTTCAGCTTGGAGAAGAGATGGCTGAGGGGGGATACGATAGAGGTGTTTAAAATCATGAGAGGTCTAGAACGGGTTAATGTGAATCAGTTATTCAGATAATAGAAAGACTAGGGGACACTCCTTGAAGTTAGCATGTGGCACATTTAAAACTAAATCGGAGAAAGTTTTCTCACTCAACGCACAATTAAACTCTGGAATTTGTTGCCAGAGGATGTGGTTAGTGCAGTTAGTGTAGCTGTGTTTAAAAAAAGGATTGATAAATTCTTGGAGGAGAAGTCCATTACCTGCTATTAAGTTGACTTAGAAAATAGCCACTGCTATTACTAGCAACCGTAGCATGGAATAGACTTACTTTTTGGGTACTTGCCAGGTTCTTATGGCCTGGATTGGCCACTGTTGGAAACAGGATGCTGGGCTTAATGGACCCTTGGTATGACCCAGTATGGCATTTTATGTTCTTATGCTGTTGACATGACAACCTATGTAAATGATACTCCAGGTGGTCACGCAACTTAAGAATTTCTGACCTAGTACTGTATTGTATTTTACCTATAAAAGAAGGATCAGTTAATATATATATGACAAGATGCTGGTGGTCAGTTTGTCAGAGAAGTGGCATCCAGCATCTCCCAAAAATACTTATATTACTCAATAAAAAATTATACTTTCTACGAAATCTAAGTACTGTGTTCTTGTATCCATGGATAAGTGTCAAAGCATGTTTGGCACATAACCGTGAATACAAAGCTCCAGACTGCCCCATTCAAATGATGAGACCAACAGTAGCTGAAGGAGGTGCCAACAGGAACACCACAACTGCGACCGCTGTAGGGCAGTCTGGAACAGATTGTGCAGGATGGACTGACCAAAGGCACTGTCCTGACATCCATCCCTGTCTAGGCAGTAACGAGCCGCAAATGTGTGAAGAGAACTCCAAGTTGCGGCCCGGCAAATTTTGACGACAGGAACTGCATGTAAACGAGCCAAACAATGTTGCCATAGCCCGCACAGAGTGAGACTTTACTCTGCCAGCTAGCTAAAGGACTGCCTGTGCGTAGCAGAAGGCAATGCAGTCTGCCAGCCAGTATGACAAGGTCTACTTACCCACCACCCCTCCCAGCCTGTTGGGGTCAAAAGACATGAAGAGCTGGGTGGACTGTCTGTGGCTTGCAGTACAATCCAGGTAGAAAGCCAAGGCATGGAGTGCCTGATCCCCTGGGTGGGAATGGAGGCCTCGGAAAGAAGGTGAGCAAAACAATGGACTGACTAAGGTGGAAATCAGCCACAATGTTGAGTAGAAACTTAGGATGCGTATGCAAGACCACACGATCATGGAAGAACTTCCTGTATAATGCATACATGACCAGTGCCTGAAGCTCACTGACTCTACGAGGCGAAGTGATCGCCCCCAGGAATATGACTTTCCAGGTGAGGGACTTCAGGTGGCAGGACTGCAGCGCTTCAAAAGGAGAGTGCATGAGCCATGCCAGGACCAGGTTGAGTTCCCAGGATGCAACTGGAGGCTGAAGATGGGGTTTCAGCTGCAGCAGGCAATTCAGTAATCTTCCTTGCAAAAGCTGTTATGGATATATGTGTACTGACGATCAATGAAATAGTGAAACAGGATTCCCCTGACCGATTGATAGGAGCTGGAGACCACCAGCATTCCCAACCGGAAGGCGTCGACACCTGGCAAAGGAGACGCTCTTATGTAAGAAATGACCTGGCCTACCTTGAATCGGTGAAACCCATGTATACTGGCAGCCGGGCGGGATGCCGAGTCCATCTGTCTACACTAAGGAAAACGAGATTATCAGGTAAGTAATCTCACCATTTCCTAGCGTGTAGCCAGATGGACTCAGAACAAGTGGGATGTACAAAAGCTTTACTCCCGGACTGGGCGGGAGGCTGCCTGAGGACCGCGTAGGACTGCCCTCGCAAATGCTGTGTCCTCCCTGGCCTGGACATCTAGACGGTAGAACCAGGAGAAGGTATGGAGGGAGGACCATGTCGCCGCTTTACATATTTCTGCAGGCGACAGCATCCTAGATTCTGCCCAAGATGCAGCTTGGGCTCTGGTAGAATGAGCCTTGACTTGTAGAGGCGGTGACTTCCCGGCCTCTACGTAGGCCGCTCTGATAACTTCCTTAATCCAGCGGGCGATGGTGGGCCGAGAGGCCGCTTCTCCTTGTCTTTTCCCGCTGTGAAGGACGAACAGATGGTCCGTCGTTCGTACTGTTTCTGTTATTTCCAGATATCTGGGCAGCAATCTGCCGATGTCGAGATGGCGTAGTAAACGCCCTTCTTCTGATTTCTTCAAACCCGCCGTGGTTGGCAAGGAAATGGTTTGGTTGAGGTGAAACTGTGAAACTACCTTAGGCAAGAAGGATGGAACCGTGCGAAGATGGATAGCCTCTGGAGTGATTCTGAGAAAGGGATCACGGCAGGACAGCGCTTGTAGCTCCGAAATACGGCGTGCTGAACACACAGCCAGCAAGAACACCATCTTCAAAGTTAGAGAACGGAGAGACAGGCCCCGAAGGTGGATCCCGCGAGGAAATCCAAAACTAGGTTGAGGTTCCACAGGGGTACTGGCCACTTCAGTGGCGGACGAATGTGCTTGACTCCTTTCAGGAAGCAGGAAACATCTGGGTGCGTGGCAATAGTCTTGCCATCCCTCCGGGGACCGTAGCAAGACAGCGCAGCCACCTGGACCTTGATGGAGCTGAGGGAGAGACCCTTCTGAAGCCCATCCTGCAGGAAATCCACAACAATAGGGATTGTGGTCGCATGTGGATTGGTGCCACGAGAATCGCACCAGGCTTCAAATACTCTCCAGATTCTTACGTAGGTAAGGGATGTGGAAAACTTGCGAGCTCGGAGTGTATCTATCACTGGCTCCGAGTAGCCTCTTTCCTTCAGTCCTCTCAATGGCCAGACCGTAAGAGAGAATTGAGCCGGATCCTCGTGAAGGATGGGACCCTGACGTAGGTGGTCCCGGACAGGAAGCAGGGGAAGGGGTTCCCCTGCCAGCAGTCTTCTCATGTCCGCGTACCAGGGTCGTCTTGGCCAGTCTGGTGCCACTAGAAGAACTAGGCCCTTGTGCTTCTGAATCTTGTGTATAAGGGTGCCCAGCAGGGGCCACGGAGGAAACGCGTATAGGAAGTCCAGAAAATACCCCTCTCGGATGATGGTGAGGACCCACTGGTCCGACGTAAGCTCGACCCATCTGGGGTAGAAGAGGGTTAACCTGCCCCCTATGGCTCCGTACCCCGGATGGATCGGCTGATTCTCATTGGGAGGCCCGGCTGGGCCCTGAACCCGAGCCGGCTCCCTTCTTGTGCTGTTTGGTCCGAAAGGACTGGTTCCTGGCCTGAGGACGAGGTGCCTGGTAGCGACTCCTATAGGGAGTGAAGCGTTGGGAGCTTCTGCCTCTGGAAGGCCTCGGAAAGGCGCGCTGGTTCCTCTTGAACCTGTCTTCCGGCAGTCGAGGTACGGAGAGGCGCCCCATGTGCTGGCCAGTTTATCCAGGTCGCTGCCGAACAGGAGAGAACCCCTAAAGGGCATTCTGGTGAGGCGTGTCTTCGAAGGAGCATCGGCTGACCAATGCCGTATCCAGAGCTGCCTCCTGGCTGCAACGGAGGATGAGACCCCCTTCGCTGTCGTATGGACGAGGTCGGATGCGGCATCCATGAGGAACGAGAGAGCTGACTCCATGTCCACTGCCGGAGCATTGTTCCTGACCTGAGACAAACAGGAACGCGTCACCACTGTGCAGCAGGTTGCGATCCGCAAAGATAGAGCTGCCACCTCAAAGGACTGTTTCAGGATGGCGTCCAGTCGCCGGTCATGAGGCTCCTTGAGGGCCGCCCCCCCCCAACTGGAATGGTAGTGTGCTTGACCACAGCGCTAATCAAGGCGTCCACCTGAGGGCACGCCAGCATATCCTTGATTGCCGGATCCAGGGGGTACATGCCCGTCAGGGCCCGACCCCCTTTGAATGAAGCCGCTGGCGCATGCCACTCCAAATTATCAGTTGTTGTGCTGCTTGCAGGAAGGGAAAATGGCGGGCTGTAGGACGAAGACCTTCCAGCAGGGGGTTCTGCGTAGATGGCACCGGAGTGCTGGGGCCTGTAATAGCCAACTCAGACAGGCACTGAGAGACCAGGTCGGAGAGATCTTCCTTGGGAAAGAACCGCCGCATGGTCCGATATGGCTCAATCCCCGAGGGAAGTTCCCCTTCCTCGGGGGATTCGGACTCATCCTCCGAGACATCAGGGTCCGCATGAGCCGGACTGCCCGGAGGCCGATGCCCATGATAAGGGCGAGAAGGACCAGGGGCAGGGTCAGCCGGAGCAGCAGCAGGGCCTGGCCGGGAAGCTGTCTGCATCTGTACAAAGGCATGGATCCCTTTAAATAAATCCACCCAGGAAATGGAAGCGGCCTCCAGCCGTTGGGGTACCAGGTCCCCCGGGATTCCTGGCTGTTCAGGACGCCCCGCTAAGTCCGGGGTGGCCCCGGGGGAACTGTCAACAAACCTGGGTTGAGACTGGTCCTGGCCCGAGGCTCCCACTGCCTCCTCACATTGGGCACAAAGGGAGTCTGGCTTTTCGCTCTGCGTGGCTCTAAGCTGGCATGCAGAGCAGAAGCAGAGAGCCTTCACGCCTGAATCAGGAGGCGCCGTCGCCGGAGACGCCGAGGCGTTCAAATGGGCCATCGCGGCTTGCGAATGCAGCGCAGAACAATATGCGCTTAATAATATGCGGCAGCAATATACGCTCAAGAATATACAATAGGCGCTCAATAATATGCGGTCATCAATATACGCACAATAATATACAATAGGCGCTCAATAATATGCGGTCAGCAATATACGATCAATAATATGCAATATGCGCTCAATAATATGCGGTCAGCAATATACGATCAATAATATGCAATATGCGCTCAATAATATGCGGTCAGCAATATGCGCTCAATCCAGCAATATGCGCTCATCCACAGGCGCCTATCATGGGCGCTCGATACCTGAACAAGGCAGACAAGATGGCGACCTCCACGGCGTGCCGCATGCAGGCAACGCCGCCGATCCTCGGACACCAAAAGTAAGAGATATACGCCTTACCTGATCCTCGGCGCTTCCCAGCTGGAACCCGGGCGGTCTCCGGCTGCGGGGGGAGAGGGGAAATACCTTCACCGCCGCGCTTTGAGGAAATGCACCCGCTGCCTCTAAGCCACCGAACTCGTCTCGCTCGGGGCTAAGTCCACGCCGGGACCGAGACACCTCTCAGCCAGGCCAGAGCCCTTCTCGCTCGGGGGCTAGATCCCTGCCGCGATTCGGCCACCGGACCGAGGCCTAGACCTCCGAGGGATCACGGAAATCACCCCGGGAAACTCAACTGGGGGAGGGACCCGAGGGTATCACCGCAGGAGTGCGGGGCTCGATGTGCTGTAGAAATTTGGTAAGTAGAACATAGAAAGTAGAAAGTAGTATTGGAAAACACGCTCAGCGAGCGTGCAGGCTCTCCAAACTGCTTTGGAGACGGAAATTACTGAATTGCCTCACTTCCTGTGGGGGTATATGTACCCGTGCTGACGTCAGATCAGTCTCCAACTGCTAGCACGAGCACACTATACCCACTTGTTCTGAGTCCATCTGGCTACACGCTAGGAAACAATCTAACCCAACTCTGCGGGGTGGCGGGCGGGTTTCGTGAGGACTACATCCTGCTGTCTTGGGAGAACATCTGTTATAGGTAAGTAACTCTGCTTTCTCCCAGGACAAGCAGGATGGTAGTCCTCACATATGGGCTACAGGCTGAGTCGTATGTATAAGGCCAAGCAAGTAGCTGGCGAGGATGGATAACGTGACTACACAATTATTCGGGAGAATCCTTTGGCTAATGTAAGGTGTAATTCAGCTCCAAAAGAGGATGAGGAGATGGTGCAGAGAGGGATTTCGGATAAGTAAATAGAAACTCCTCTGAGCACAGTATCCTTATGAGAAAACTGAGTCAAGGGTATATATCTGGACTAGCTTTGAGAAGATAGCTGTCCAGATACGGAGAAGTAGGTGACACTTTGGAGTAATTGTGCAGTCACAACTGGTCAGTTCCTTAAAACTAATTGGGTGCCGAGGAGACACCAACGAGCAGTAGTGTGTATATGAAAGAACACATGTTTATGAATGTCCATAGAACAGATTCAGTCTCTGATACACAAAGGAAGCCTGGTGCTCAGTGACACTATCATTAGCCTGTCCTGGCAAGGAAATGTGTATAGGACATACCAGTGGAAAAGAAGTCAGATCAGACTTTTTTTTTGGTTTTTTTTTTAGTAGAACTAACTCCCCTGGTAGAGAAATGGATTATGGTTCTGGGATACTGTAAGTACAGTATTCACAATGAAAAGGTGAGTCCGGGGTGTAGTTACTAATCTGTTTCCTACTGAATTCAAGTGAGAAAAGAATCTGTTTGCTGAAACAATTTAAAATGTAGCCTGAGGAACAGCCTGTGGAGCTGGCTGTGCTCTAGGTGTCCTTGCTTGTCGCATAATTCCCCTCTGAGGAACCCTAGTTCTTCGAGTACGGGATGCAGGGAGAGTACCTGCGTGATCTGTAAAATTGTCTCCTGACGTCCCTTCATGTTCCCCTGCGGTCAGAGTGTATATCTGGGGAAACATAGGACAATTGACGCAGGGTGTCATGATAGTCTTAACAGCCACTGCATCTTGGATCTTGTCCCTGAACAGGTTGTCTCCTGTACAGGGAAGATCTGCTAGTTTATCTTGTACTTCTGGGTGTAGGTCTGAAGCTTTAAGCCAGGCCCAGCATCTAGCACTTATGCCTGCTGCTGAGACTCTGGAAGCTGTTTCAAGTGAGTTATAAGCAGCCCTTACTTCATGCTTGCCTGCTTCTAGTCCTCTCTAAGATAGATGTCAGCGAGTCTTGTTGCTGCTATAGTAAAGTGTCGGCAATTTCCTGCACTTTTTTCCACAGATCTCTGTTGTATTGGGTCATGTACAATTGATATGCTGCTATTTGGGCTATCAACATTGACCCCTGAAAGACTCTGCGTCCCAATGTAGAAGATCAAGTAGTACTTCTTGTACTGGTATCGTCATTATTTCTTTTGGAGGATTCACAAATTGTAGAACCTCCAACATCTGGTGGCGAGCGTCTGCCTCTGTAACCAGCGGAAAAGGGATTGTTTCAGACATCTCCTTTACAAAACTGGCAAAGGAGAGGTCTTTTGGAGGAGAACGCCACCTCTCTTCCGAAGGTGAGGACACAGAGCAATTCCTCGGAAGTATGGGAAGAGTCATCGGAGGATTCATCTTACCAAGGATTGTAGGGAGCTTCCCCTTCTCCCTGTGGACCTCCTGAAGGAGGAAGCACATCAAAACCAAGAGGTCGGGAAGGCCTTGATGGATGGCGGAATAGTTTTGATGGAACCGGTGTCTGCATCGATGGCATGGAAGCGAATGAAGTATGCTTAGGCCTCGATATCTCCGATGGTCCCGGTGTAGATTCTGGCATCGGTGGATCCCATGGAGGGATCTGGCCGGGAACTGCCTCATCTTCCTCCGAGGAACCTAGTATGGGGATCGGGACCTGTGGAGGCCTTGATGGATGACCTGCCTGCGTATCAGGCGTCATAGGACGAGTTGATATAGCACCGATGAGCATATCTAGGTGCTTGAAAAGTGGTGCGAACATAGGAGAGCCCCAATTGTGGTGACTGTATGGGGACCGGTACCGGTGGCAAATGGATGCCCAAAGGGCTTTTAGCACTGCTTCTTGGACCATTTCATCCAATTCCCCCTTTGAGGCTGGCATAGTTAGCTCTGTGCCTGGAGTAGAAGGCAGGCTAGGCATTACTAACTCCACAGGGATCTGCGGAGGCTCAGTACCCAGTACAGATATCGGTGGGGGGAACACCTCGGGGACCTGGGTGGCTTGATAGCCATTGATGCTGAGGAATTGGTGCTGGCACCGGTCGGGGACTCACGTCTGTGCTTCCCTCGAAGCTTGGCCTTTCTCCGGCACAGAGGATGATGCCGCTGATGTCCTTCAAGGGGTTAGTGACGGGCGGTCACCCGCCCCGCAATGCTGCTGGCTAGGCGT
Organism: Rhinatrema bivittatum; assembly: GCF_901001135.1. Classification (NCBI taxonomy): domain Eukaryota; kingdom Metazoa; phylum Chordata; class Amphibia; order Gymnophiona; family Rhinatrematidae; genus Rhinatrema; species Rhinatrema bivittatum. The sequence goes on from NC_042621.1 coordinate 141,642,202, forward strand.
CCAAGGTCGATGGACCCTTTTTGGACTGCAGTACCCGAGTTGGAGACGATGGAGCTGCATGCTTTGAACCGAAAGGCTGCCCCATTTTCTCCAATCGAGCACGGCGTCCCTTCAGGGTCATCTGTGCACAACTCTGGCACAGATGAACATCGTGCGAGGGTCCTAAGCACAAAACACAAGTTTCATGCGGGTCAGTTATGGACATGGTCCTCAGACATTCGGATTAATAATGGATAAACCACTTTTGTTAACCTTAGAATGGATTTGTCAATTATGGTCGTTCCTTGATAAGGATCTGATCATTGTATATTGCTTAATTATAAGACAGACTACTGAAACTATTAAGGCTTACCAGGAGTTAAGCTAAAACATTTGCAACTCTTAAAAAATACAGCAGTCAATTATTTGATCACATAGCACTCATTTTGCAAGAACTATGCTGGCTTTCTATAGAGCAGAGGGTCCAATTTAAGACAGCTTTGCTAGTATTTAAGAAACCCGGTTAGGCTACTATTAGCTCTGGAGAAATCCAAGATAGTCTCAAACACTTTCGCAACTGCCATCTTATCCAGGCATGAAAATGACAGTCACAAAAAGTAGTGCATTTCAATGCTATGCACTAGTTTTGCGGAATTCACTGCCACTGGACATGCAGCTGGAGCTGAACTATTTTAAAATTTTGGAAAACAAAAACCTGGCTCTTCAAGTATGTTTTTACTTGATCCTCTATGGCAGAGCTTTCCAAAGTGTGTGTCGCGACACTTTAGTGTGTCGCCTGACGTGTGCCGGTGTGTCGCGCAAGCCCGGTGCACGTGACACACCGGCAAGTGGGAGCCAATGCGGCCGCCGGTGGACCTCATCCCACTGGCGGCTGAGCAGTAAAGAATCGCTGTGCTGTGTGCCGCGGACACACAGCAGGAAGATCGGCATGGCCGTGGTGGAGCTCACCTCACCACGGCCTGAAGAACAAGGTCACGTCGAAACGTGCAGATGCTCCGCCTCCTTCCTGCCCACGCGGCCCCGGAAGGAAAATGTTGCCGGAGCCGCACGGGCAGAAAGGGGGAGGAGCATCAGCCGCGTGCAGAAGAGGAGCAGCGTCATTACAGCGTGTAAGAAGAGGAGGCGGCCCCCACCGCGGATCGGTCCGAAAAGATCAGGGCCGCCGCCCCCGCGATCGGCCCAAGAAGATCAGGGCCGCTGCAGAGCCCGTCCTGCAGCGACCCGTGAAGAGGAGGCCCAGAGGTAAGAGAGAGGCTGAGGGCCCGTAGAGTGTGTGCATGAGGTGCGTTGAGAGATTGGGCTGCGTGTATAAGGTGCGTTGAGAGATTGGGTGCGTGTATAAGGTGCGTTGAGAGATTGGGTGCGGGAGTGAGGACCTGAATGTTTGCAGAGACAGCATGTGATAGTGAGAGCCTGTGCTTGAGCAAGACAGCATGTGGGAGTGAGAGAGAGCCTGGGTGTGTGAGAGTCAGACAGCATTTGCAAGAGAGAGACTGTATGAATGATTGTATGAGAGAGAGCGTGAGAGAGTGAGAACGTGTGTGTGAGAGAGAGAGAGAGAGAGAGAGAGAGAGAGAAAGCATGTGAGAATGAGAACCTGACAATGTTTGAGGGAAGAAGACAGATGGAGAGAAAAGAAATAGAAAAAAAGACAATATGAAAGGAATTGGCAAACAAATAAGAAAGGGGAGGTGGAACAAAAAAGCCTGTGACCAACCAATTAGAAAACTAAGTTCAGACAGCAAAGGTAAAAAAAAAAGAAATAAATTACTTTTTACTGATTGGCACATGTAATCTTTGGTAATGTGCAAGAGTAGCACTTTCTCTATGCGGATCTCACAATGTACGAGATCAACATGGAGGAAGTGGAAACCTACGGGGCCTGCTCAGAGGAGGCAGCAGAATGGGCTTCAGTGCCAATAGCAGCAATCAGCGCCTCCCCAATAGCCATGCGGCATCAGTGACAGTGGCAGCAGAGGAATGAGAGAGGCTCTGAGGTTGCTGGCAAAAGAAAGAGAGGGGGTCTCTGCCTTTAGTGTGCATGTGTATGAATGGGAGTCTGCCTAGGGGTGTATGTGTGTGAATGCATGGGTGCCTGCCTGAGGGTGTGTCTGTGTATGAGAATGTATGGGTTTCTTCCTGGGGTTTGTATGTGTGAGAATAGGTGCCGGCCAGTGTGTAGTATGTGTGTGTGAGAGAATGAATTGGTGCCTGCCTGGGGGTCTGTGTGTGTGAGAATGAATGTGTGCATGCCTGGGGGATGGGGAGGGAGTGGTGTGAAAATGAATGGGAGCCTGCCTGGGGGTCAGTTTCAGTGTGTGAGAATGACTGGAAGCTTGCCTGGGTGTGTGTGTTTGTGTGTATGTGAGGGAGCCAGAGAGAGTGTGTATGAGAAAATCCAGGGGAGTAAGAGTTTGTGTGGGGGGTGTGTGTGGAGGGGGAGAGAGTGTCTTAGAGCCAGAGAGTGTGTCAGTGTCTGTGAGAGCGAGAGGTTATGGTGGGTATAAGAGCATGAATGTGTATGTATGTGGCAGTGTATGTGTGAGAGAGAGAATGGACATGTGAGTCTGTGTGAGAGAGGATAACCTCCTAATCCTGGACAATATCAGGGTGACTGGAAATCAAGAGCTCCCACGTATGGACAGCAGGGGCTTTTTAAAATCCTTATTAGTTTTAATTATTGGGTGTTATTTGATATATGTGCTGTTTTGAAATATTTTATTGGTGTTTGGGAAATTGTAAAAAAATGTATATGATTTTAATTAATAGAAATTCTATTTATCAGTAGTTTTAAAATATTCTTTTATTAGTATGGTTTTACTATTATAACTGATGCTTTGTTTCTTGATTTTATTTGTTTTATGAGGAATGGTGGTTCTGTTTTTCCATTGTTAATACACAGAGTCTGGCTTCTTAGGGTTTCCATTTCAGTTTTTGTCTAATTTGTGCTCTTTTATTTTGTATTCTGTATTTGGTGAGGGTCTGTCTCTGCTCTGTGTGTGTGACCATTATGAGAGATTCTGCTAGCATAGGGATCTATAGCAATCTGGTTTGTTTTGTTTCCTCAGTAGGTGGTGTATTGGTATTCTAGGACCCAGTGTAATATTTACCCTTGCTTTTTCACAGGTAGGGTTATTGTTGTTATTACTGTTATGTTACAATGGGATTGCAGTATAGATTTTGAGTGTCTTTTTTACGAGGTTTTATTTTAGTTCACAATGTGCCTGGCAGTGGAAGGTGTTTGTGCTGCTGTTACTGTGAGGTGACACCAGCATTTGAAAATATCTTTCAGTATGATGAGCTGTAAGGGAAACATTCAAGCTCCATTGTTTGGGGGAATTTCAGTGGATGCACAGAGTTACAGAACTGGAGGTGCAGGATTTATATTGATATTCTGTCCCTTCCTATAAATTCCAGACTTCACTCTCATAGCCATATATAATTAGTTGAATGAGGCTATCAATAATTTTATAGTGTGAAACTGGCCAGCTTTTTAAAATTACGCAGAAGACCCTTTGGACTTTATTAACACCAAATATTCAAAAGCTGTGTTCATCCCATCAAGCTCATATATGTCATTAAAGAGGTAAATTGAATAACACAATAACTTTGTTTTATTATTGTTATTCATAAATTATAACAACATTAATCTTGGAATATTATATATTTTTAATATAAATGAAAGGTTTTCACAAGATAGGTTGTGTCGTGAAACATTATGTATATATTTAAGGAAACATACGTAAATTGTCGAAATACATTTTGTTAGTTTAACCTTTAACCTCTGGTTTGCTAGTAGACTGAATTACTGTGTCCCGAAATTATATTTGTCTAAAAAGTGTGTCACCAACATGAAAAGTTTGGAAAGCTCTGCTCTATGGGGTAGATTTTCAGTGTTGGGCCTCGAGTTAAACTGAAATTTTAATAATTTCTCCCTATACTATGTGAAATGTTTAGCTTGGTTAACCTAACTCTGCTTTATTATTTATGCTTTTTATATACCGTCATTTCATATAGCAATTACAGATCTGGCATTACACTCATCATGCAGCTCTTACCAACAAGCAAGGGCTTTTTGTTGGAGCAGACTCCAAGTGTACAACATATAACTCTTGGGCTGGCCTCCTGCAGCAGGATTTTAATGATGGCATCAGCATAATCGTCTACAAAATCCGTGCACTGTTCTTTCATAGAATCTGGTAAAAGGCTGCATACATATTCCAGGGCATGTTTTATATTTTCCTAAAGTACAGAAAATAGAAAATACCATACATGAATTGTGGACTCAAGTTGCACAAGCTTCCATTTCTCGTCTATGTTACATGCCCACCACCCCCACCCCACCAGTTCATCACAAAGTTTGATTTTCATTGTGGTTGTAAAAAAGTTGTAAGATTAGATGAGTTTTAAAAATCTACAACTCATTTAATTTCAAATAAGTCTTGTCATACCGATCTTCCCCTACCCTTCAACTATTTAGCCTTTATCAGAACTGAATGAGGTGCCACAATAGGCAGAATGTAGTAATCTGTACCAGTTAATGCAGTTTCCAAGTAAATACTTCACTGGATTTCTCCTATCATGGCCATTTCAAAGCAGAGTACTTTTAGCATGACCAGCCCTTCCACTATCCTGTTACTCATCATATTGGCAGCTCATTATAATTACCAGTTTTATATCAATATCCAGCCTCACAGGAGAATAAAAAAGTTACCAAAACACTAGACAAGAAAATAATTGTGAGTCACCTGCTAGCGTCCTAATATTTTAATAAAACATTAGCCCATACTTGGCTCACTCTAAATACCAAATGCCCCATTATACAATAAAGGACTAGTGGTCTCAAGCTCACAACCACTAGTGCCCATACAATTCATACCTCGGTCCTGTTGTTATCCAGAAGGCTCACAATCTTTTCTATCACAAACTCACACAACACACACTGGGGAGAATCTTTCACCAACAGCAAGTTATTCTGAAAAGAAAAGAAAAGTAGAGCATTTTAAAGAGGAAAGCCATCTAACATTCACAGCAACAAGATCTCTTAAGAGAAAATTGCTAGTGATATAACTGGAGCATCTAATGGCTGAAAATTGCTACCACTTCATTTGGTTAAACATTTTTTTTCTTATGTCACTTGCTTTGAACATTCAGGGTTCACTCTGTGCTCGAAACTTAAATACAAAGAAATAAAATGGATTATTCCACAGGTACTTTATGTTAAATATATATTTATTCTATTACTATAATGGCTCTACCTGTCACATGGACAGCTTGAGATATGCAAACGAACTCTTGAGGGTAAACCTGGTCAACCTCAACACTGCACTGCAAAAGCACAAGAGCCATGCTTAAGCTTCCATTATCAAAACGGAGTGAGAAAGGGGTCTGATACAGAGAGGCAAAATCTCTGGTAGTTGTGAAGACTCATGGCACCCGGATTCTAGCCTTAGTTCCAATTGAGCTGAAGGCCTAAAATAAGCAGGAGGAGCTCTAAGAACAAAGGAGAAGAAAAAAAAAAAAAAGGAGGAAAAGGAAATAAAATGGGGGTAAAATACACCAGATAAGCTGTAAATGAAGGCACATGATGCTCTTTTCCAGCCCTGGTTCCAACTGAACAGGAAGAAAAAAAGGAGGAAAAAAAAACTACTAAGGAGGGAAGAGGCAGGTATACAATGCCAATTTGTGGTTCTATATATACAGTAAATATTTTATACTGATCACTAGTACTGCTACTGAATATCAGAAGATATGAAAGGGAATGGCTTAGGGGTAAAATAATGGGCTGAGATCCTGCTTCTCTGTTGGCAAAGAAAGCTGAATTAATCATGGCATGTGGGTGATGTCATCCGATTGCACCAAAAGGACCCTTCTCTCAGCTTATTCAGCTTTTGCTCTACTGAACCCCTGTCTTTTTTATTTAAGCTTCAGCAGGGACATGTGCACTCTTTTAAAGTGATATTTCTTTTAAACTTTTTTCTATTTTGTTGCCTTCTTGCCTCAGCAGCCCCCCAAACACTTTTCAGTGCTTAACCCCCCTAAAAAAAAAACCCAAAACAAAACAAAAAACACAACCTTCACAGAAGATGTATGGTACTAAGCAGCCCACCATCAGTGGCTTCAAAAACTGCATATGCGGTAGGAAAATCCATTACTGATTGACATACGTTACCAGTGCCTAGGACTGAATTATGATCAGTCTACTACAACCGTGGCCAAATGAGTGTCTGTGCTCTCAGAACTCCAGAGTTTGGAAGATGGACAAACTGCTTAAATCTCTGAAGAGCCACAGCCAAGCCTTCTCCTAGAGCAGAGAACCTCTTCTACCTCCCAGGGTAGAGTCTTGAGAAGGAGCTCCTTGAGCAAGCTTCGGGCCCCTCCACCTCACTGGGGGTTGAGTAAACAGAAAAGGAAAATTAGTTCTTATCTGATAATTTTCGTTCCTGTAGTACCAAGGATCAGTCCAGACCGTGGGTTAAGCCCCTGTTCCAGCAGGTGGAGACAGACCAGAGTTCTGAGGCTTGCCCATATAAGGACGGAACCCACCCAGGAACCCTCAGTATTACCATTGTCAAAGCAGAAAGGTATAAGATCAAGCAAGTAACAGGATAACTATAAATATTATTTATTTAAATCTTCCTCTTCTCCGGCGCTTCCTCCTCTTCTGCCGGCGACCGCGAGGACCCGACGACCGGACCGAGGCTGGCCTGCGCGATCGGCGCCGCAGACCCACCGGGGTAAGGCCACAAATTTAACACTCACCCTCGGGGGTCCACACCGTCGACCGCGAGGCTTCCTGCTCCGTCTCTCCGGCAAAGCCCGCCTTCAGCCAGTCCCTCCAGGGACCAGCCTATCAGCGCCGCCGCTCCCTGTTCACAGATGGCCAATCAGGTGAGGCCCGCGAGGCCTTTAAATACTCCTCTTCTCCGGCGCCGTGCACCGAAGGAGCGCGACAAAGGGGCCCGACCCTTTGTGCGCCCCTGTGCCTGTGGCCGCGGACCCCTCCTACACTCTGCACAGGACCCAAACCAACTGGTGCCTCGTCCACTGCCAGAAACCACTGGCAGACCCACCAGACCTACCAAGGCCTACCAGGGCCAGGGGCCTGCACCGTCCACAATAGGAGGAAACAGAGAAGTAGCAGATCCATACAGTCTCCAGCACTCATCATACTTAATCATCCAGTCCAGCAGTCATCACACCCAGCCTCCTATAGTCATATTTCCAGCATACAAGAATTCAATTCATCCGACCCAGCACAAGATCACAGCACAACACAATGTCTATGGGCATCCCAATCCCTATTCTTCACCACAGTCTCATCACAAGAAAAGCAACGATACTCCAACCTCGCACCGCTAAGACCCTTATCCCAATCATGATTTCACCTATCACGCAACTCCTAGGCCTCGCTTTATTTTCACTCACTCTTTTCAACGCTCAATCCCTCACCAAAAAATCACTGATTCTCAACGACTATCTCCTAGACGCAAAACCGGACATCTGTGCCATAACAGAAACCTGGCTTAAACCAACAGACACAGTGCTAATAAATCAACTCCCCATCCAGCTCTACGACTTCTTTTCCCTTCCACGGCAAAAGAAAAAAGAGGCGGGGGCCTCCTTCTAGCAACCAAAAAAGAGCTCAGATTCTCCCAGTTTCCAGCAATATCTGACTCTAAACTAGAAATAGGTCTCTTCAAAACAGACCAATTCCAAATCCTCCTAGTATATGCCCCGCCAGGACTTCTGGAATAAGATCCCTCCTCCATCATAGAAATTATCGCAAAATATTTGAACCTAGACGCACCTGCTCTGATCCTAGGAGATTTCAACCTCCACGTCGACAATACCACACTCACATCCAGCTGTGAGGCCCTTCTCACCTCGATGTCATCCATGGGCTTCAAACAGATCATCAATAAGCCCACCCACAAAGCAGGTCATACGCTGGACCTTATGTTCATAAATTCTGGCATAACACACTCATCTCCCACTGTATGCACTCAGGTCCCTTGGTCGGATCACTCAGTAATTTCAACCTCCTTCAAAGTGATAGAAAACCGTAACAACCATCAAACTCAATCATTGTTTCTCTACAGAAAAGCCTGTTCATCTGAAGACCTCAGCAGCCAATTATCTAAAGAACTCCCACTCATCAACCTGACAGACCCAAACACTGCCTTACTTTCCTGGAATAACATTACAGAGTCAGTGGCAAATAAAATATGTCCTATTTCATCCAAAAAACTTAATCCCAATGCCCCAAAAAGACAACCTTGGTTCAGCAAAGACCTCCGAAAACTCAAACAATCCCTCAGAAAGAAAGAAAGTGAATGGCGCAAAACACCTTGTCCAAGCACACTATCCACATACAAATTTGCTCTCCACCACTACAGGAACTCCACCTTAAGAGCAAAAAGGGATTTCTACGCCCATAGGATCCATAACATTATCTTCGACCCTAAAGCTTTATTTTCATACGTATCCGAACTAACACAAACCAACGCCCCAACTACCCCCATTGATCAAGCACAATCCAAAGCAGATGATTTAGCGCTTTTCTTCCAAAACAAAATATCCAACCTCTTAACTCTACTGCCCCCAGGCACACCTCCTACTATTAGCCTCTCCTGTCAAACAAACAAAAACATACTTTTTGAAGCATTCGAACCCACTACTGCTTCAGAGATCCACTTTCTCCTAAAGAAACTGAAACCCTCCTCCCATCCATCTGACCAAATTCCTTCAAAACTTCTCCTTCTAATACCAGACACCATATCCAATACCCTGGCCGATATCATAAACTGTTCTTTAGTGCAAGGAATTTACCCAGAAGCCCTAAAACTAGCATCTATCAAACCCCTTCTAAAGAAACCAAATTTGGACCCAAACGACAACAACAACTTCCGCCCTATTTCCAATCTTCCTTTTATTGCCAAGATATTGGAAAAATTAGTCAATTCACAACTCTCAGATTACCTGGAAGATCATAAAATACTGCTCCCTACACAATACGGATTCTGCAAGGCATTAAGTACTGAGTCTCTCCTCATCTCATTGTCAGACCACATCATCATGGGCTTGGACAAAGGACAATCCTTTTTACTAATCCTCCTGGACCTGTCTGCGGCGTTTGACACAGTCAACCACGCTATCCTCCTTAACCGACTGGTGGACATCGGAATAACAGGAACAGCTTTCTCCTGGTTCAAAACCTTCCTTTCAAATAGAGGATACAAAGTCAAAATAAACAATAAAGAATCTCCTCGATGCAATTCTTCACTAGGAGTTCCTCAAGGCTCCTCCCTTTCCCCTACCCTCTTCAACATTTACTTACTTCCTCTCTGCCAACTGCTAACTATCCTTCAACTAAATCATTTTCTTTATGCAGACGACGTGCAAATATTGATCCCATCAAAGAATCAATTACAAAAACCCTCAAATTCTGGGAATCCTGTCGACAAGAAATCAACCTCCTACTTTCCAGTTTAAATCTTATTTTAAATTCAACAAAAACCGAACTCCTCCTCATTTCTCCGGAAAACAGCAACACCACACAAAACACACCACCAAACATCTTTGTCTCCCAAGCTAGGGACCTAGGAGTCTTAATTGATAATCACTTAAATTTAAAAACTTTCATCAACCGCACTACAAAGGAGGGCTTCTACAAATTACAGATATTGAAAAGAATAAAACCACTTCTTCATTTTCAAGACTTCAGAACAGTCCTACAATCCATAATTTTCTCCAAGATAGACTACTGCAACTCTATCTTGCTAGGTCTCCCTTCCTCATCCTTAAAACCACTCCAGATGCTGCAAAACGCTACTGCCAGGATTTTAACAAACGCCAGAAGAAGAGATCACATCTCCCCCATTCTCAAAAAATTACACTGGCTCCCAATTCACTTCAGAATACTCCACAAGACCATCACCATCATCCATAAAACCATCTACTCTCAAGCCCCACTCAATCTTCAGATACCACTCAGACTATACTCCTCGTCAAGACCAATCAGAGAAGCATACAGAGGATCCCTACACGTTCCACAAACAAAAACTACACACCATCAAACATTCAGAGAACGGGCCTTTTCCACCGCTGGACCATCATTATGGAATACCATCCCCCCCGACCTCAGACAGGAACCTTGCCTACCAACATTCAGAAAAAGGCTAAAGACATGGTTGTTTAGGCAAGCCTTTCCTGATCACAACTGACAATCACAATGGACTCTCATAATTTTCTCCAAAAATACTACATCCACTTGTAAATTGTCCCATTAACACTATGTAATTAATCTGAACACTATGTAATTAATTTATTGTAATTGACTAAATTGTTCCAGCTACTCTTCTTCTTCTCCAAGTTCTAATTTTCCCTTGTTTATTGTAACTTTCTTCACTACATATCAACACCAGTTTTCGTTCAATGTTATCACTCCCCTGTTTTCTGTAAACCGGCATGATATGATTTTATCATGAATGCCGGTATAAAAAAGCTTTAAATAAATAAATAAATAAATAAATATAATTTAAACCAACAAATAACAGTACAATTGAATGGACTGTGTAAACTAAATGCTCTTGTATAACTACCCCTGATCATTGTAACTATGCTTCAATCCAGGAAGACTATGCAGGAATCAAAGAAATCCTATAAGAAGGAAAAAGACAAAATCTGGAAAAAGATTCGAGCAGACTGAAAAGAACGGGCGGGTGTCTGGACTGATCCTTGGTACTACAGGAATGAAAATTATCACGTAAGAACTAAATTTTCCTTTCCCTGTATGTACCAGGATCCGTCCAGATCGTGGGATGTCCCAAAGCTTCCCTACAAAGGGTGGGGGACCCAGATAGTCCCGCTCGAATAACCTGCCAACCAAAGGAACCAAAGACTGGAGCCTGAACATAGAGGCAGTTGTGACGAGAAAAAGTATGAAGGGATTTCCATGTAGCCGCCCTACAAATTTCCTGCGGCGACACAGATTGAGACTCTGCCCAAGAGGTCGCTTGAGAACGCAAAGAATGAGTTTTTAGGCCTTCAGGAACTGCTCGGCCCTTGCAAATGTAAGCAGAGGAAATCACATCCTTCAACCAGCGAGCGATCATAGCTTTAGAAGCTTGCTTCCCCCTGTTGGGTCCACTCCACAGGACAAAAAGATGATCAGACACACGAAAATCATTGGTGACCTCAAGATAACGCAATAAGACTCGCTAAAGATCTAGATGACGAAGATCACCACCAGAGGCTGCGATATCCTCTGGAGAAAAAAAAGCGGGAAGTTCAACGGACTGGTTAATATGAAAAGACGAAACGACCTTAGATAAGAAAGAAGGTACGGTCTTGAGAGAGATGCCAGAGTCCGAGAAACACAAGAAAAGGTCTCTACAAGATAGAGCTTGAAGTTCGGACACTCTCCTGGCTGAACAGATAGCAACCAGGAAAAACAGTCTTGAGAGTCAAGTCTGAGTGGCACGACGAAGAGGTTCGAATGGAACCGTACAAAAAGCTCGAAGAACCAAATTTAAACTCCACTAAGGACAAATAGACCGGATAGGCGGCTTTAGATGCTTAGCGACTGAGAAAGTGAACAACATCCGGATGAGAGGCTACCGGCCGACCTTCAACAGAACCCAGGAGAGAACCAAGCGCTGAGACCTGAACACGCAGGGAGCTGACCGAAAGACCCTTGGAGAAAACTCGCTGAAGAAAAGAGAGCATCACTGCAACAGAAGGGGAACGAGCGGAAATGCCGAAAACCTCGCAGATGTTTTCAAAAAACCTTCCAGACCCGGACATAGGTAAATGAAGTTGACTGCTTACGAGTACTAAGGAGGGTAGCAATAACCTCTTCCTTATATCCTCTGTGTCTCAAACGTCTCTGTTCAAAAGCCATGCCGCTAGACAAAAGCGATTCACCTGGTTGAAAAATACGGGACCCTGACGCAGGAGATGGGGTAGATGACAGAGACGAAGAGGGCCATCCGCAGTGAGATTCACTAGGTCCGTGAACCACGGCCGTCGGGGCCAATCGGGGCCATGAGAATGACAGGTCTGCGATGGAGCTCTATTCTCCGAAGAACCTTCCCCACTAACAGCCACAGTGGGAACATGTAAAGAAGAACATCGGAGGGCCAGGGAAGATCCAGCAAATCCACTCCCTCTGAGCAATGCTCCCTCCACCGGCTGAAGAACCGGGGAGCCTTGGTGTTGGCTAGCGTTGCCATGAGGTCTAGGTGAGGGGGACCCCACCTGCGCATGATTAGATCCATAGCTACGTCTGACAACTCCCACTCGCCGGCATCGAAATGTCAACTGAGAAGTCTGCTTGGACATTCTCCTTGCCTGCTATGTGGGAAGCTGCCAGGCGATCCAAGTGCCTCTGCTCAGAGAAAAAGCTTGCTGGCCTCTAGTGCCATTAGACGATGTAGAGTCCCCCCTTGTCTATTTATATAAGTCACCATGGTGGAATTGTCTGATAGCACTCTGACCGCTTTGTGGCGAATCAGAGGAAGAACAAACTTGAGGGCCAGGCGAACCACTCGGGCTTCTAGACAACTGATGTGCCACCAAGACTGGGACAGGGACCAGAAACCTTGAGAGTCACATGGGATTGGTAGACAGCCCCCATCCGGAGAGGCTGGCATCAGTCGTTACTATGACCCAGGAGGGAGTCAAAAGAGGAATCCCCTAGAGAAGGTGAGCCGGGGAGAACCACCATTGTATATTGGCGATGGTAGAGTTGGAGAGAGGGAGAATCTCCTGATACTGTTCCGACTTTGGCTTCCAACGGGACAACAATGCTCTCTGTAAGGGACGCATACGAACAAACGCCCAGGGGACGAGATCGATCGTGGAAGCCATGGTTCCTAGAACCTGCAGGTACTCCCACGCTGTGGGAAGCGGAAGAGTGACAAAAGTGTTCAACTGATCGATCAAGTTGAGTGTTCGCGAGTCCGAAAGAAAAGCTTTCCCGACCCGAGTGTTGAAAAGAGCGTCCAGGAAATCTAGCTCTTGTAAGGGCCGAAGAGTGCTTTTGGAGTAGTTGACTATCCAGCCGAGAGATGCGAGAAGGGCTAAAAACTCTGTCTACCACGAGCGTGCAGAGCGGCAGACTTGGCCCTTATCAACCAATTATCCAGGTAAGGATGGACTAAGATCCCTTCCCGACGGAGAGCTGCTGCAACGACTACCATGGTCTTGGTGAAAGTGCGGGGGGCGGTGGCAAGACCGAATGGGAGAGCCCGAAACTGGAAGTGCTGGCCTAGGATCTGAAAATGAAGAAACCTTTGATGTTCCTGACGAATGGGAATGTGAAAATAAGTCTCCATGAGATCTAGGGAAGCGAGGAACTCGCCGGAGACGGACTGCCGCAATTACTGCCCGTAGAGTTTCCATCTTGAAACGGGGAACCTTGAGGGCCTGATTGACCCTTTTGAGATCTAGAATGGGGCGAAAGGAATTGTCTTCTATGGGAACAATGAAGTAAATTGAATACTGGCCGGTGCCTTGTTCTTGCACCAGAACCGGAAGGATCGCTCCCAAATCCTGACGTCTCAAAAGGGTGTGACAGACTGCAGGCCGTTTGGAAAGGCCGCAAGGGTACGCGATATATAGATTCGATAGGTCCCTGGCAAACTAATGCATAGCCGTGATCTATCACATTGAGGACCCAGAGATCGGAATTGATTCTGGCCCACTCCTCGAGAAACAGAGAAAGACACCCACCTGAGTTTCGAGCGGAGGAATGGACCGGCTGAATTTCATTGGGGAACTGATTTAGTGGTAGTGAGTTGCTGATGGCCATCTCTGAAATCCCGCCACGAAAGGAATGGAACCAAGACTGGGACCTGGACATGCCTCCCCTGGGAAAGGAGCCGTGGGCTCTGCTAGCATAACGGCGGTTCCCCCCGAAGAGAGAGGCGGCGGTTCCCCCTGAAGAGAGAGGCGGTTCCCCCTGAAGAGAGTCAGGGGGAAAAAAAAAAAAAAAAAAAAAAAAAAAGACTTCGACTGTTTGGGACGGTCCTCAGGCAGCTTATGGAATTTGTTTCCACCCAAGGACTTAATAAGCTGTTCCAGGTCCTCACCAAAAGGCAACTTGCCCTTAAAAGGAAGAGTGCCCAAATGAGCCTTGGAAGAAGCATCAGCATACCAATTGCGTAACCAGAGAAGACGCCTGGCCGAAAAATGCAGAAACCATAGCAAGTCATAAAAGGGCATCTGCACCATAGGCTATAGCACCCTCTAAACACTCAGCCTGCTCAGCCTCCGCAGACGGGAGGTCCTGGGTGCTGAGTAACTGTTGCATCCACCTAAGGCTTGCCCGCTGCAAATAGTCGCCCGGACTCTGAGCGCTAAGACCTCAAAAATGCGTTTCAAATAAAAAATTCAAGCTTACGGGTCTTGCACATCTCGCAATGCAGTAGTGCCCACCATGGGAATGATAGTACGTTTCGTAACAGCAGTGACAGAAGAATCTACTTTAGGAATTTTTAACATGTCCAGGCAGTCCTCAGGGAGCGGGTATAGCTTATCCATAGCCCTACCAACTCGGAGGCCCGCCTCCGGGGACTCCCATTCCCTGAGGAGAAGCAGGCAGTGCATGGGGTGAAATGGGAAAGTACGTGGTAACGCCTTGAGTCCCGCCAGGACCGGGTCCGCATTTGGTGTCATTGCAGCTGCCACAGAGTCATCTGGTGGGGCATCAATTCCCAACTCTTGGAGAACGAAGGGAATAAGGGGCTCCAAATCTTCCCGCTGAAATAAGCGCAGGACACGAGGGTCGTCGCCCTCCAGTGGGGGGCTTGGGACATAGTATCAACATCCCCTAAATCAAGCAGGTCAGAGGGAGGGGGAACACCTGGAGCCACCCGAACCCTAACCGGACCCAGCGGGTCCGGAACCAAATCAGGAGATCGCGCAAGGGGGAGGGAAACAGAGGGAGGGGGGGGGGGGGGGGACGACACGGGACTACCTCCCTTTGTAAGCTTGCTAAATAAGACTCGTGTAAAAAAAAAAAAAGCACAAAATCCGAAGAAAAACGGGTCCGTGCTGATTTTTTTGTGGAAGGGGGCGGGAGAGGTGAGGTGAGGTGGGTCCGAGCCGCCACCCCCCCCCCCCCCGAGAGCGAACCGGGCTCAAATCGGGGGGAAAATTGGATCCCCAGCCCCCGGAGAAGCAGGAAGTATTTCATCTAAAACACCCAAAATGGCCACTGCTGACACGCTTTCCCGGGATGGGAATGGTTTTGAAATTCATCTGGGAGCCTTTCCCAGAGGTTTAAAAGGTGGCGGTTCAATGGAGGAGCCCTAACTCCCTGAAATGCACCTTGAACATACCCCTTCGCAGGAGAGTCGGGAGGCCGACTCTCCACAGGCTAAACAGCAAGATGGCCATGGAATAGAGCAGGGAAGCAGCCGCTAAGGTAATTAAAAACAGCTGAGCAGGAAGCCCCTGAGGAGCTGGGCAGGAGATTGAACCCCGCTCCCTCCTCACAAATTAAGCTGCTGCCTTTTATTTATTTGATTAAAGTATATAAAATATATATTCTGTGAAAGGAGATTTCTTTTTTTTTTGTAAATAAATAATTCACAGAAGCAGGGGCATGAAAGTCATCCCTAAAGGCTCAGAGGCATGTGCATCTCTGGGCACGGCAGCAGTAAAAGTGGGGAGAGGGACTGGCACCACCAGTATCATCCACACTAGGTCACCAGGAAGGGAACCTAGGCTGACAAATCAAGGGGCAAAGCCCCCTAGGAACCCCAAGAGCGAGGGAGACAAAACTGTTTGCCCTGATACAGTCAGAGAAAACTGACAAAAAAAAATTAGAAGTAGTAGACTAAAAATGTACTTGTGTGAGCTTGCCTCAGAGAAAGAAGAAGAAAGACTACAGAGGGCAAGCTAAACAGGGAACCAAAGGGTGAGCTGTTCCACCTGCTGTAGACAAAAATACTGAGGGTTCCTGGGTGGGTTCCGTCCTTATATGGGCAAGCCTCAGAACTCTGGTCTGTCTCCACCTGCTGGAACAGGGGCTTAACCCACGGTCTGGACTGATCCGGGTACGTACAGGGAAAGTGCCATTCTCAGGTGTTGGCAAGCCCTTCACATACACCCTAGGGCTTGGGATCTAGTAAAAAAAAAAAAAAAAAAAAAAGGCCAATTCCTCAGACACAGACTATGTTTCCTCCCTAGAACCGTTGTGATCTTCACTTGGAAGAATAGTATTTACTTAAAAATTTTTATAAACCGCAAATTGGGCAGATAGCTGACCGTCTAAGCGGTGTACAATAAAACATACATAGTTAAAAACAATACAGGCAAATACTTAACACAGTGTCATTAAAATACAAAGGTACTTGTTTTAAACTATAAAGTGCATTTGGTCATAGTTAATGATTTTGATGGAAAATAGGTGATTTACTGATTTTGTAAGCTGCGGTGAATAGGTAGGTTTTAGCGACCTTTTAAATTCTTTTATATTCGATGTTAGTCTTAGTTCTTCTGGTAGTGAATTCCACAGAACGGGACCAGTGACAGAAGGCAAGGCAGCAAGTAAGATTTAATCTTGCTGTTTTCACTGATGGTACCTCCAATATACATTTGTTCATTGAGCATAGATGACGATTTGGTTTGTAAATTCTTAAGTGATGTACAAAGCCATACTGATTCAGAGTTGTATATAAGATTATGTACGACTGTAAGGATTTTGTATGTAATTCGTTGTGAGATCGGTAACTAGTGACGATGTGTAAGATCTGAGTTATATGATCTCTGCGAGATAAGTTAAATAGTACATGAGCTGTAGAGTTTTGAATAAGTTGTAATGAATGTATTGAAGATGCAGGTAAGCCTAAATATAGGGAATTACAGTAGTCTAGGTTTGTCAGAATTAAAGCTTGAACTACAGAGCAAAAATCTGAAAGTAGTAACATGTGTTTTAGTTTTCTCAACATGTAAAGTTTAAAAAATGATCTCTTTACAAGGGCTATGTTGTTAATCATGGATAAAGCAAAATTGCTTACCTTGTAATAGGTGTTATCCCAGGACAGCAGGATGTAGTCCTCACATATGGATGACGTCATTGATGGAGCCCTAGGCAGGAAAACTTCTGTCAAAGTTTCTGTAAAGCTTTGACTGGCACCCCGAGTGCCTACTGAGCATGCCCAGCATGCTTTGATATTCTCTGCCACAGGTGGCTCTCTTCAGTCTCGTATGTAGCCTTAAGCTTTAGCAAAAAATAGTAAAAAATATAAAAATTCCCAACTCTGCAGGGAAGGCGGGTGGGTTCTGTGAGGACTACATCCTGCTGTCCTGGGATAACACCTAATACAAGGTAAGCAATTTTGCTTTATCCCAGGACAAGCAGGATACTAGTCCTCACATATGGGTGATTAGCAAGCTAGAGGCTGAGTCATTTTGAATTGAAGCAACAGGGATGGATTGTTGTTGAAAATGAGTCAGCCGAAGATCACAGCAGGATGGATATAGGAGTTGGGTTTAAACTGGAAACAAGTTCTTTAAGACAGATTGTCCATAGGTTGAATCTTGTCTTCCTGCTTTGTCTAAACAGTAGTGAGCTGCAAAAGTGTGAAGAGAACTCCATGTTGCTGCTTTACAAATGTCAATTATGGGCACTGAACGATAGTGTGCTACTGAGGTTGACATTGCTCTTACTGAATGTGCCTTTACTCGCCCTTGGAGAGGAAGGCCTGCTTTTTCATAGCAAAACTGTATGCAATCTGTTAGTCAATTGGATAGAGTCTGCTTGCCCACTGCTTTCCCTGGCTTGTTTGGATCATAAGAAACAAACAGTTGAGTGGATTTCCTGTGGACTGCTGTGCGATTGATATAAAATGCCAAAGCACGCTTACAGTCCAAGGTATGTAAGGCTGTTTCTCCTGGGTGAGAGTGAGGCCTAGGAAAGAATGTGGGTAAAACTATGGATTGGTTCAAGTGGAATTCCGTAACTACCTTGGGGAGGAATTTCGGATGTGTACGGAGAACCACTCTCATGTAGGAACTTTGTGTAGGGTTCGTACGTGACAAGTGCCTGTAACTCACTAACCCTTCTAGCTGAGGTAATGGCAATGAGGAAGATAGTCTTCCATGTGAGAAATTTAAGGTCAGAGGAATCTATGGGTTCAAAGGGAGAACGCATTAGTCTTGTTAACACCAGGTTCAGGTCCCATTGTGTGACTGGGGGCCGAATTGGTGGTTTGAGTTGAGTTAAACCTCTCATAAATCTATTGATGAGAGGCTGCGTGGAAATAGGTGCATCTCCCAGCTTGTTATGGTAAGCTGAAATTGCACTTAAGTGTACTCTAACAGATGAAGTATGAAGACCAGAGTCTGAAAGATGATATAGGTAGTCTAATAGAGAAATCGTGGGGCAAGAAAAGGGGTCAATGCTCTTTTGCCTACACCACAAAGTAAACCTTTTCCATTTTGAAGCATAATTTCTTCGTGTGGAGGGTTTACGTGAAGCTATAAGTACCTGAGATATGTTGGATGAAAGATTGAGTGGTTGCAAGATCAAGCTTTCAACATCCATGCTGTCAGGGAAAGGGATTGAAGGTTGGGCTGTCGCAACTGTCCCTGATCCTGAGTTATGAGAGTGGTATCTACACCCAGGCGAATTGGATCCCTGATAGAGGTCTAGAAGTATGGGAAACCAGACTTGGCGAGGCCAATATGGGGCTATGAGTATCATGGACCCTTTGTCCTGCTGTAGCTTTACACTGTTCTTCATATAATCATGCGTTAATTGTAAAGCCTGTTGCTAAATTTGTGTTCTCTGTAAACCGATGAGATGTTCCCAACGTTCGTCGGTATATAAAAGCCATTAAATAAATAAATAAGAGTTTTTGTTATGAGCAGTATTGGAGGATACGTGTATAGTAGACCTGAGTTCCAAGGGCGAGCAAAGACGTCCTTGGCTGGCTGGTTGTTCTGTTTGTGGATAGAACAGAACTTGTTCACTTTGTAATTCAGATGTGATGCAAAGAGGTCTATTGTCTGTTGACCCCAACGTTGGAATATCCTGGTTGCTACTGAGGGATTCAGGGCCATTCGTGTGGTTGGAAGTGACGACTGAGGCGATCTGCCACTACGTTGTGAATGCCTGGCAGATAAGTGGCCCAGAGGAGCATTGAGTGGTTCAGGGCCCAGCCCCAGATTTGTGCAGCTTCTTGACAGAGGAGATACGAGCCCGTACCTCCCTGTTTGTTGATATAACCACATGGCTACTGTGTTGTCCATTTGGATCAGAACAGTCTTGTGTGAAAGGCAGTCCTTGAACGCATTTAAAGCACAACATATAGCTCGAAGCTCCAGGAAATTGATTTGAAATGTTGCTTCGAGTTTTGTCCAAGTTCCTTGGGTCTGAAAAGTATTTATATGAGTTCCCCAACCCAAGGTGGATGCATCTGTAGTTAATGTTATTTGTGAGACTGGTTGTTGGAAGGGCAGGCCATTGCACAAGTTGTCCTTGTTCGCCCACCATAGTAGAGATGAACGTAACTGGTGGTTTACTTGAATTGGAGAATGTAGCGGTTGAATGGCTTGGATCCATTGAGATCTCAGTGTCCATTGAGTTACTCTCATGGCCAGTCTTGCCATAGGAGTCACATGAACTGTAGAGGCCATGTGGCCTAGTATGGTTAGAAACTGATGAGCTGTTATGTGTTCTTTTGAGTGGATTGAGTTTGCCAGTAAGGAAAGTGTGTCCGCTCGATCCTTGGGTAGAATGGCCTTTGAGAGAATGGTGTTCAATTCTGCTCCTATGAATTGAAGAAGGTGTGACGGTGTGAGATGGTATTTTTGATAGCTGATGAGAAATCCCATGGAGTGAAGTAGAGCAATTGTTCGGTTGAGGAAAGTCAGAGCTCCTTGTTGAGATGGACTTCTGATGAGCCAGTCGTCTAGGTATGGAAAGACATGTATTCTTTCTTTGTGCAAGTGTGCTGCTATTACTGCCAGACATTTGGTGAATACTCTGGGGGCAGAGACTAGTCCGAATGGCAGTACCTTGTATTGGTAGTGTTGATGGCCTACCATGAAGCGCAGATACTTGCGATGAGGAGGGAATATTGGAATGTGAGCGTAAGCGTCTTGAAGATCCAGAGAACAAAGCCAATCCCCTCTTTGAAGTAGTGGAAGCATGGTGCCTAAAGAAACCATCCTGAACTTTTCTTTTCTTAGAAATTTGTTAAGATTTCTTAGGTCTAAGATGGGACGTAGGCCTCCTGATTTCTTTGGAATGAGGAAATAGCGGGAGTAGAATCCTCTGCCCTGCTGAGTCTGGGGCACTGGTTGAACAGCCCTGGCTCTCAGAAGGGTGGATAATTCTGTTTGTAATTGAGTTAGATGAGAATTCTGTTGTGGGAAGAAACTCTGTGGAGATTCTGGTGGAATGGAGAGGAAATTTAGTTTGTAACTTTGAGACACAATGGAGAGTACCCATTGGTCTGAGGTAATTTTGATCCAATTGGAGTGAAATTGGGATATTCGGCCTCCTACCGGTAGGTTTGGTAGAGGGTGTGGGATTGAGTTTGTTCTCTGGGTGAGATCTCAAAACCCCGCCGCTGGGCCTGACGGAGGTGGAGGTTGTGTGCGGGGAGCTCTAGGCTGTCTTGCTTGGGAGCGTTGCTGTTGAGGCCTAGTAGATCTTGGCCTGGAAGCTTGTGCATAGTATCTACGAGGCCTGTAATAAGGATGCCTAGGTTCCCTCCTGGGTAAACGACGTTGTGACTGAACAGAAGTGTCTTGGGGTATCTGAGACAGCTGTCGTAATGTCTCAGTATGGTCCTTGAGTTGCTGAACTGACTCTTGGACTTTATCCCTGAACAAATTGTCTCCCAAACATGGCAGATCTACCAATTTTTCTTGCACCTCAGGCCTGAGATCCGATACCTTTAGCCATGCATATCTGCGAGCTGTAATTCCTGCAGCTGCAGTCCTGGAGGCAGTGTCAAAGCTATCGTAAGCTGCCCTCACCTCATGTTTTCCTGCTTCTAGGCCTTTATTAATTATGGCCTGTGCTTGCTCTTGAAGCTGTGCAGGAAAAGAATTTGGGAGCTCCTCCATCTGTTTCCATAAATCCCTCTGATACAGTGTCATGTACAGTTGGTAAGCAGAGATTCTGGAGTTTAGTATTGCAGCCTGATAGATTTTCCTTCCTAAGGAATCGAGGAAGCGATGGTCCTTGCCAGGGGGAATTGAAGAGTGAGGGCGAGAACATTTGCATTTCTTTTGGGCAGATTCAACTACCACTGAGTGGTGTGGCAGTTGTGCCTTCTGGAACCCAGGTGCTGGTTGCACTAGGTAGGTGGAATCCATTCGTCTGTTCACTGCTGGCACTGTAGATGGATGTTCCCATACCCTATGCTGGAGGTCTAAGAGTACCTCATGAATTGGGATGGCTAAAACTTGTTTGGGGGGGATCCACGAATTGTAGGACTTCTAGTGTACGTTGTCTAGTGTCCTGTTCAGCAGTCAGTTTAAAAGGAATGGTGTCTGCCATATCCTGAAGAAAATTGGAAAAAGATAGGTCTTCTGGAGGGGACTTTTTCCTGGGTTCTGGTGGAGAGGGGTCGGACAAAGTGTCTGAATCACGGTCAACCCAAGAATCCTCTTCATCATCCCTATAAGGGGATTTTGTGATGGTTCTTGGCTGTAAGGAGTCCTGATGGGCCTGGTAAAGGGTCATCGATAGGCCGTGAGGTAGGTGTTGGATCTATTGATTTCCTTGGCAAAGTGTCAATGACATTTTGGTAATTTTGAATGAGATGTTGGTAGAAAGCCAGATCTTGTGTTTCTGGCTGTTCTGCTGATGGTTGTCTCGATGGAATATCGATAGGCCTCGACGTCGAAAGAGGTGGCCTCGGTGATGGTAATCCGGCCATCAGCATCGAGGAAGTCGATGGCGGTTGTCGAGGAATAGACATAGATGTAGCTGTGAAAGCTGGTGTCGACATCGACGCGTCTCGTGGCGGTGTCAATGCGGTCACCGGCATCGGTGAGCCCACCGGCATCGGCAGAGTTGCCAGCATTGATGCTGTAAGCATCGGTGAGCCCGTCGGTACGCACTGCTCCTTGAAAGCCTGTAATACCGCTTGTCTGATAAGTTCAGACAATTCCGGCGTTACAACTATCTGAGGGAGAACAGTTGTAAGCGGTGGCGGAGGCTGAGGCATAGGATCCGGTGCAGAGCCCTGCAGAGGATCTGGTATCTAGGACGGAGAGTAGGCCCAGACTCCGATGTTTCCTCCGTGCGTGGCCGCTTCGCTGTCGAGGGTTCCTGGCTAGCGGTTTCAGACGATGACCTTCGGTGTCGATGTTTATGTTTCGATTTCTGGGAATCGACGGATTTTGTCGAAGATGCAGACTGTGAGGAGCGATCCCCGGACGGCGCTTTTTGAGCAAAAGGCGCTGAGTCGTTCCAGCCGGAGACGATCTCGACGACGTTGAAGCAGACTGTATAAGTTGTAACTGGAACAAGTGTTCCATTTTTTCTAGTCGAGTCTTGCGACTTTTCGGCGTCATCTCGGCACATTGCGGACAAGTATTTAACTCATGTTTTTCACCGAGGCATAGCAGACATTCGACGTGCGGATCGGTGATGGACATTTTGCGGCCGCAAACCGGGCATTTTTTTTTTTAAACCGGTAGCCATACTTCCTGTTGACATCTGTCGAAAAAGGATAGGAATTTTATGAAATAAAATTCCACAAAAAATGGAAAATTTGAGACAGAGGTACTCACCAGCTGGTGTCAAAGTGTACCTCGAGAAACTTGTGAGAGAGAATATCAAAAAGCGCTGACTTTTCAGTCAGAAATGTGTTGAGAAAAATCTCAACGGCTCCTATCCTGCGATGCTTACAGCAGCGCGGAAAAACGAAGACTGAAGAGAGCCATCTGTGGCAGAGAATATCATAGCATGCTGGGCATGCTCAGTAGCCACTCAGGATGCCAGTCAAAGCTTTACAGAAACTTTGACAGAAGTTTTCCCGCCTAGGGCTCCATCAATGACGTCACCCATATGTGAGGACTAGCATCCTGCTTGTCCTGGGATAATTTGGAAATCAATCATTCCTACATTTTTTGCACAGGATCTTATAGGTAGTGTTTGTCCTTCGAACAAAATTCTTTGGTGGTTGGTAAATTGAGTCAGGTATCGATGATAGGAAAATTAACTCCGTTTTAGAGGTGTTTAATTTTAATCTATTGTAGGATAACCATGTTTTTATAGTAAACAGGTATAGTTGAAGTAGTGAAGTTTTTTTCCAGGATTCAGAGAATGGAATGATGAATTGTATGTAGTCTGTGTAGATTTTGAATGATACTATCATTGACAGTATCATTGATACCTATCAATGGAGCCTTGGACTGAGGATCTGCACTGTTAATACATTAGGTCTTCGTGCTACCGATGTAACTTTCCATCCAATTACCAATTCCTTCCATGCCCCTGGAGAGGATGCCTGGTGCTGAGGGAGGTGCACTCTATTTACCTCCTATTTCAAAGGCACTCTTCCTATCAAAGAAAGTGGAGCAAAACCTGCACCTGGACACACTAGAACATCAGGGGTGCCATTAATTTCTAACCTGGACACATTTTGCAATGTCCAGGAGGATGTTCCTCCTCCAATGCATGGCCAGAGAGCACAGCAGCCCTTGGACCAACTGGCAGTTTTGGTGAAAACTCTACCTACCTGGAAGCTGGGGACAAAAAGGCAGTCTTCAACCTCTCCTTTCCAGAATATAGGATTTTATACCTCAAGAGGGAGTCCCTTATATCCCTGACTCAAGGTACTACATCATACCCCCCCTGGGAAAAGATCCCTCAGTGCTGGACAATCTTGGGCAAAGGTTCTGTGCTTAATGCTCACATATCTGTGCATAAGAACATAAGAAAATGCCATACTGGGTTAGACCAAGGGTCCATCAAGCGCAGCATCCTGTTTCCAACAGTGGCCAATCCAGGCCATAAGAACCTGGCAAGTACCCAAAAACTAAGTCTATTCCATGTAACCATTGCTAATGGCAGTGGCTATTCTCTAAGTGAACTTAATAGCAGGCAATGGACTTCTCCTCCAAGAACTTATCCAATCCTTTTTTAAACACAGCTATACTAACTGCACTAACCACATCCTCTGGCAACAAATTCCAGAGTTTAATTGTGCGTTGAGTATAAAAGAACTTTCTCTGATTAGTTTTAAATGTGCCCCATGCTAACTTCATGGAGTGCCCCCTAGTCTTTCTACTATCCGAAAGAGTAAATAACCGATTCACATCTACCCATTCTAGACCTCTCATGATTTTAAACACCTCTATCATATCCCCCCCTCAGTCGTCTTCTCCAAGCTGAAAAGTCCTAACCTCTTTAGTCTTTCCTCATAGGGGAGTTGTTCCATTCCCCTTATTTTGGTAGCCCTTCTCTGTACCTTCTCCATCGCAAATATATCTTTTTTGAGATGCGGCGACCAGAATTGTACACAGTATTCAAGGTGCGGTCTCACCATGGAGAGATACAGAGGCATTATGACATTTTCCGTTTTATTCACCATTCCCTTTCTAATAATTCCCAACATTCTGTTTGCTTTTTTGACTGCCGCAGCACACTGTACCGACGATTTCAATGTGTTATCCACTATGACACCTAGATCTTTCTTGGGTTGTAGCACCTAATATGGAACCCAACATTGTGTAATTATAGCATGGGTTATTTTTCCCTATATGCATCACCTTGCACTTATCCACATTAAATTTCATCTGCCATTTGGATGCCCAATTTTCCAGTCTCACAAGGTCTTCCTGCAATTTATCACAATCTGCTTGTGATTTAACTACTCTGAACAATTTTGTGTCATCTGCAAATTTGATCTTACTCGTCGTATTTCTTTCCAGATCATTTATAAATATATTGAAAAGTAGGGGTCCCAATACAGATCCCTGAGGCACTCCACTGTCCACTCCCTTCCACTGAGAAAATTGTCCATTTAATCCTACTCTGTTTCCTGTCTTTTAGCCAGTTTGCAATCCACGAAAGGACATCGCCACCTATCCCATGACTTTTTACTTTTCCTAGAAGCCTCTCTTGAGGAACTTTGTCAAACGCCTTCTGAAAATCCAAGCATACTATATCTACCTGTTCACCTTTATCCACATGTTTATTAACTCCTTCAAAAAAGTGAAGCAGATTTGTGAGGCAAGACTTGCCCTGGGTAAAGCCATGCTGACTTTGTTCCATTAAACCATGTCTTTCTATATGTTCTGTGATTTTGATGTTTAGAACACTTTCCATTATTTTTCCTGGCACTGAAGTCAGGCTAACCGGTCTGTAGTTTCCCGGATCGCCCCTGGAGCCCTTTTTAAATATTGGGGTTACATTTGCTATCCTCCAGTCTTCAGGTACAATGGATGATTTTAATGATAGGTTACAAATTTTTACTAATAGGTCTGAAATTTCATTTTTTAGTTCCTTCAGAACTCTGGGGTGTATACCATCTGGTCCAGGTGATTTACTACTCTTCAGTTTGTCAATCAGGCCTACCACATCTTCTAGGTTCACCGTGATTTGATTCAGTCCATCTGAATCATTACCCATGAAAACCTTCTCCATTACGGATACCTCCCCAACATCCTCTTCAGTAAACACTGAAGCAAAGAAATCATTTAATCTTTCCGCAATGGCCTTATCTTCTCTAAGTGCCCCTTTAACCCCTCGATCATCTAACGGTCCAACTGACTCCCTCACAGGCTTTCTGCTTCGGATATATTTTAAAAAGTTTTTGCTGTGAGTTTTTGCCTCTACAGCCAACTTCTTTTCAAATTCTCTCTTAGCCTGTCTTATCAATGTCTTACATTTAACTTGCCAATGTTTATGCTTTATCCTATTTTCTTCTGTTGGATCCTTCTTCCAATTTTTGAATGAAGATCTTTTGGCTAAAATAGCTTCTTTCACCTCCCCTTTTAACCATGCCGGTAATCGTTTTGCCTTCTTTCCACCTTTCTTAATGTGTGGAATACATCTGGACTGTGCTTCTAGAATGGTATTTTTTAACAATGACCACGCCTCTTGGACATTTTTTACTTTTGTAGCTGCTCCTTTCAGTTTTTTTCTAACAATTTTTCTCATTTTGAAAGTTTAGCACAAGAGCCTTGGATTTGCACACTGTTCCTTTTCCAGTCATTAAATCAAATTTGATCATATTATGATCACTATTGCCAAGCGGCCCCACCACCGTTACCTCTCACCAAGTCCTGTGCTCCACTGAGAATTAGATCTAAAATTGCTCCCTCTCTCATCTGTTCCTGAACCAATTGCTCCATAAAGCTATCATTTATTCCATCCAGGAACGTTATCTCTCTAGCGTGACCCGATGATACATTTACCCAGTCTATATTGGGGTAATTGAAGTCTGCCATTATGCCTCTCTCTTATACACTTCCTAAGATCCATAAGACACTTGTTCATCCCCCGGGTCGCCCCATAGTTTCAGGCATCGGCTCTCTTCTTGAGCCTTTGTCTCAATTCGTGGACATTTTCTTAAAACCGTTTGTGCCCAATATTCGCTCTTATGTCCGGGATTCATCTCATCTAATTTCAATATTATCGCATTTAGTGGTTCCCGCGGTTAAAACGTTTTTGGTAACCTTAGATGTGGTCTCACTTTACTCAAACATTCCGCAAGGTGAGGCTCTCCAGGTTATTGCAAACACTTTAGATACACGCCCACCACCACATCGGATCCCCATGTCATTCCTTATGCAGCTTTCTGAACTAGCCCTGACAAAGAACTTTTTCCAGTTTCAGGATACAGTGTATCAACAAATTAAGGGGACGGCTATGGCCCCCAGCTTAGCCTGTTTATATATGGATAATTTTGAAATGATATATTTACCCGGCAGACTGGTTTAAATTTATACACTCTGGCTGCGCTACATCGATGATGTATTTGTTATCTGGACTGGTACTGACATTCAGTTTATGTTCCTTGATTGGGTTAACTCTTTAAATTCCAATATACAATTCAATTTTTGCATTCACCCATCGCAGATTTCTTTTTTAGACATCCTGATTTCGATACTTGGAGACCATTTTGAGACCACACTGTTCCGAAAAGAAACTGACCGCAACACTCTTCTATCCTACCATAGTTGTCATCCTAGGGCCCTCCGTGACAACATACCTACGGGCCAATTTTTAATGTTATGTCGCCTTTGTACCTCTCGAGCTGAGTTTATTATTCAAGCCCAGACGATGTCGGCCCGGTTCCTGGACCGTGGTTATCCGTCACGGGTTATAAAGAAGGCATTCAAAAGGGCCTTATACACACACCGGGATTGGCTGTTTTTACCAACTCCCAGCTCAGATGATACGGTTAACAACTGTATTCTGCCCTTCTCTATTGTAGGAAGAACGATAGCTAATATGATTCGCCGCCATTGGTCAGCACTCGTTGATAGAACTGTTTCAAAGTCCCCTTCGCTTTACATTCCGGCGGGGGAGAAATCTACGGGACCGTTTGGTGCATACAGCAGCACCTCATTTAGAGAATTATCCTAGTGAGAGGGGCATTCACAGACCATGTGGACACTGTACTATGTGCAGCCACACAGATACTTTTTCCAGAGTTCACTCATCCCACGACGGGGCGCGTTTTTAAACTTTATTCACACTCCGATTGCACCACAAAAGGTGTTATTTATGTTATAATTTGTCCCTGCGCCCTTCTGTACGTAGGTAAAACCACTAGCATGATAAAAACAAGAATAATAGAACACTGCTCCAATATCCGGTCCCTTAGAATGGACGAGCCCCTGGTATCCCATTGGTCACAGCACGGCCATTCCATCTCTGCTCTCTCCTTCCTAGTGTTAGAGGTGGTCCCTCGCCCCCCCTGGGGGGAAGACTTCCCCGGGATACTGGGTCAGAGGGAGCAGAAATGGATTTTTACCCTTGATACTGTTTCCCCCAAAGGACTCAAAGATATTGAATGGCACCTGTTTTACTGAGGAAAGCTCTGTTTAGTCTGGTCTAATTGGGTCTCGCGAGAGGGTTAGCTTTCGCGCCTTTTTTGGTTTAAATGGCTGCCAATTTTGAGGGCGCTTGCGCTTCAGTGATTACTCCTACAGGTATGTGGATTTATGTTGAAACGTTTACCGTAGCTTTATTTTTCCACTTATGTACATATATTGTATTGCAGATTGACACTGTTACCTTGGTCCCTCCCGATGCAGCAGTCGCGAAACACGGGACTGTGTCGGGGGACTTTAAGAAATTGTTATTGATGGAGTTGCCTCAAGAATATTTGATGTCAGAATTTTCTGAAATAAACAGAACTGTTTGAAGTTCCCAGTGGAAGAGAGATTTGTCCTGCACCAGTGTGTCTGAGTACTTGCGAATGTGCAAGGGTTGTGCTTCAGTGTACCATCGGTAATTGAAGTCTCCCATTATTACTGCACTACCAATTTGGTTAGCTTCCCTAATTTCTCTTAGCATTTCACTGTCCATC
Organism: Rhinatrema bivittatum; assembly: GCF_901001135.1. Lineage (NCBI taxonomy): Eukaryota > Metazoa > Chordata > Amphibia > Gymnophiona > Rhinatrematidae > Rhinatrema > Rhinatrema bivittatum. The sequence continues at coordinate 141,670,728 of NC_042621.1, forward strand.
TCACCATCTTGACCAGGTGGACGGTAGTATACCCCTATCACTATAGTCTTCCCTGACACCCAAGGGATTTCTACCCATAAAGATTCAATTTTGTATTTAGTCTCATGCAGGATGTTTATCCTGTTGGACTCTATGCCATCCCGGACAAAGTGCCACACCTCCTCCTGAGTGCTCCTCTGTCATTGCGATATAATTTGTACCCCGGTATAGCACTTTCCCATTGGTTATCCTCTTTCCACCATGTCTCTGAGATGCCAATTAAGTCTATGTCATCATTTACTGCTATACATTCTAATTCTCCCATCTTACTTCTTAGACTTCTGGCATTAGCATACAAACATTTCAAAGTTTGTTTTTTGTTTGTATTTTCATTCTGCATTTTAATTGATAGGGATAAGTTAGAATTTTTTAGCTCAGGTGAGTTTTTAGTTCCAGGCACTTGGACTACTTTTCTAATTATTGGAACCTCACTGTCGGGATGCCCTAATTCTAATGCATCATTAGTATCCTTTAAAGATACCTCTCTCCGAACCATGCGCTGCTGAGCGACTGTCGGCTTTCCCCTTTGTTCTAGTTTAAAAGCTGCTCTATCTCCTTTTTAAAGTACCAGTTTTATATGTTGCAATACTTACATGAATGCATTAAAAAAAAAACCTGAAGATGCTCCTTATCCCAGTTGGCAGCAACTTTGCATACCCATAGTTGCTTCAGTACATGGAAAAATATAAACACCATCTTATTTGATCAGTTTATGAGACTAGGAAGGGGCCATCTTATCAAACATCAGTCTCCATCGGACCATGCTGAATGGCTTGGTGAAGGGCCAGCAGTTTGTGCAATGATATCCAAAATAAGCTAGGGGACATTTCCTGTTTGTGAGGTCACCTCTTTGGAGAGGAACTGGGAGAATCAGTTGCTCAGATCAAGGAGCAACATGTGAGAGTCTAGTTGCATTCAACAGGATCTGATAAACAGTCCACTTTGAGGCAGCCCTACTTTGCTTTTAAGCCCTTTCCACCAATTCCAGCAGTACCATTCTCCTCCATTGCTTCCACAGCAACTTCTGACTTGAAAGGTGCCAACCAGAAGCAACACAACAGGTCCAACCAAAACTTGGAACAAGTTTTTGACCAGATCCAGCACTTAATCCCTCGGGGGGGGGGGGGGGGGGGGGGAGAATAAATCTTTAGCTGGCGAAATTGCACAAGACCAAAGATCGCAGAATACTCAATATAGAGGAATCCCATTACTGCTTACATTTCTTCTTCCAACACTTCCCCAATGGCTCAGCCTTGAATCTGACTCACTCAGCGCAGTTCCTCCTGGAGGTTGAGTTGCTCCTCAGACAGCAGGCAATAGAGCCTGTTCTGCCAGATCAACATGGCCAGGGTTTCTACTCATATTTTCTTATACCCAAGAAATCTGAGGGATTGAGACCCATCCTGGATTTAAGCAGTCTGAATATGAATCTATTACAGAATAAATTTGATGAACTACCTCACCACCATTCAGCCCTTCATCCAGGTGGGGGAGTGGATGTGCACCCTGGAGCTGAAAGACTCCCTCCCATTGGCAATATCTATGGTGGAACCTCACTACCAGTACAGTGTGCTCCCTTTTGGTCTCTTGGCAGCATGGAAGGTTTTTACCAAATGCCTAGCTACAGTAGCAGCAAATCTGTTGTCAGGGCATGTGTGTCTTTTCCCTTCCCTGATAACTGTAACTTCCCAGGAAGGTGTGTTGACTTCCCCTGCAGAAAACTCCTACAGGTTGCTAATTATTTCTTTGGGGGGCGGGGGGGGGGGGGGAGAGGAAGGAGATGGGATGACCCTCATCCCATCTCAAACTCATTCATTAGGACATGTATAGAATTTCTGCAAGACTGTTTCAACATAGATCAATCCCTGGCTCATCATTTGATGAACACTGAACAGGTAACAGCCAGGTCACATGGCAGCAGCAGCTCATATAATATTGCTGCCTGCCTCCACATGCGAATCCTGCAATGGGGCCTCCACTTCCAAAGGCAGCAATTAACTCAACCTTTGACTACATTAATGAATGTCTTGCAACAGATGAAGCAAAAGTTGCACTGGTGGCTAGACCCCTACATTTAAGGTCCCCCTTCCTGCAATATCTCATTAGGTGACATTAGCGACAAACACTTCCACTAGGGCAGGGGTGGGCAATTCCAGTCCTCGAGGGCCACAAACCTGTCGAGGTTTTAGGATATCCTAATGAATATGCATGACAGATTTGCATACAACTGAGGCAGAGTGCATGCAAATCTCTCTCATGCATATTCATTAGGGATATCCTGAAAACCAGACTGGTTTGTGGCCCTCGAGGACCAGAACTGCCGACCCCTGCACTAGGGGATGGGATGCCCACACAGGTCTTTTCAGAACCCAGGGGACTGTCATTAATGGAAAGGCAATTTCAAATCAACCTGCTAGAGCTATGAGCAATCAGACATGCTTTGCTTTCTTGCATCTCTTGAAGGGAAAGAATTCTCAAATTGACAACCAAGTAGCCATGTTTTATGTCAACAAGCAAGAGGGAAACAAGAAGCATCAAGGATATGGGAATGGATATGCAGCCATCAAGCTGTTCTACAAACTAACTGGTTTCCAGGGATTGCCAACATGTTAGATTGCCTCAGAAGAGAGAGAGTGTTTTGCCCTTACAAATGGTTCCTACATCAATCAAAAGCTAACAGACTGTTCAAATTTTGGGCACATCCCTCATTTGACTTCTTTGCATTGGAGGAAAACAGGAAAGTGGAAAAGTTAAACATCCTTCCCTGCAAACTCAGATCTGCTTAGGATGCTTTTCTCCTCACCTGGGGTGTAGATCTCATGAATACTTTTCAATTGATTCATTCATAGCCAAAACCGTACAAGGAGTGCTCCAGGACTAGGGCCCGCCTGATACTTATTGCACCAGCAAAGCCCATGGAAGTGCAGTTCACATACCTAGTGCAACTGACCATTAGGCTCCTGACCAATCTGTTCTTATTAACTCAAGAAGAGGGTTGTTTATTACCTAAACCATCCCTCTCTCACAATTTGACAGCCCACATTTGAGCATTTGCTGATTGCTTTGCTCTCCTTACCCAAGGAAGATGAAGATATAGTATCTGTTAGAAAGCCCTTCACTAAAAGATTAATAGCTTTAAATGGAAAATGTTTTTGTACTAGTATCAGTAAAGCTCCTTGGACCCATTTGCATGCGAATCGAGATCTGCTTCAGTACTTGCTTTTTTTTCCCCCCTTCTCAGTACCTCATCAGTTAAGGTACATCTCAATGCTATAGCGGCCTACCATATTCAGGTAGAGAGCAAACCTATCCCCACTCATCCTTTAGTATCAAAGTTAAAGAAAGGCCTGCAGCATCATAAACCTCCAGTGGTCAAGCCACCTTTTCCATGGGACCTTAATTTGGTTCTTGCTCAGCTTATGAAGCCATCTTTTGAGCCATCGGAATTGGCTTCTCTAAAGTTTCTCACATGGAAAGTAATATACACCTTGATGCAATCATGTCAGCCAGAAAAACTGGTGAGCATCAGGCATTGGTTCATTACTCTCATATACAATTCTTCCACAGAGTGATGCTCCACACCCACCCAAAGTTGGTATCAAGTTTTGTTTTTTTGTTTTTTAATATAAGAATCAAGGCATCGTACCTACATTCTTTCCAAGGACACTTGTACATGAAGCCAAAAAAGCCTTTCATTCCTTAGACTGTAAAAGCTTTGGCTTTTTATCTGAAGAGAACTTGGCTAAATTGTCCGACCTCACAATTGTTAATCTTACAATCCTAATCAACTAGCATAGCAGTTGCCAAAAGTACATTGTTCAATTGTCTAGAAGTCTATCAAGCATTGTTATGCATTAGCAGGTCTCCAGCTTACAGACTCAGTTAAGGCTCATCAAGTAAGAACTGTGGCTCATCTGCAAGCTGTGCCTCTTGTAGACAATTGCAAAGTCTGTGCATACCTTTACATCCCATTGCTTGGACAATCTATAAGACAGTAAATTTGGACAGGCAGTTTTGCATAGCCTGTTCACCAGTAGTCTACTCTTCCTGGTGGAGTCCGGGTTGCTTATTTAAGTAAATACTCTGCTGCAGTCCTCAGCATGGGACTCCCAGTGTCATGGCTAATTTAGCACTGCTGGTTGGTGAAGAAAACAAATTTGCTTATTGTAAATAGGGTTCTCCCTAGACAGCAGGATGAATTAGCCTTGCTAAATACACTCTCCTGCTTCCCTGGAAGTCAACCACCTAGCTCAACTACCTAGTTTTAGACTCAGCTCTAAAATAGACAGAGGCTCACGAGGCAATGCTCACACAGGAACTTCCACACATACTCAGTAGAGCAAAAGCTCTATAAGCTAAAAGAGAAGGGTCCTGGATGACAATCATCCACCTGTCATGGCTAAGCAAACTTGCTTTCTCCTGCTAACAACTTTTGAGCAAGTCGCATTATCCAATTACTTAGATTAAGCTCCTTGGGGCACAACCCATTATATCTGTATGCAATTTGTTGTACCATTCAGCTAATTGTTACAGAACATGAATATATTCAGCTTCCACTAACCTTTTGAACCATCTCTTGTTTTATCACGTGGTTAACTTTAGCTGGAACGAGAGTCTGGAGCGGCACAGATTTAATGGTAGAACAGAAACCAAAGTTTATACAGATATCAGAAGCTTCCTGCAAAACAAAAAAGCAAAACAAAAAAACAAAACAAAAACTTGTAAGCAACAATTCCATCACATCTCAGAATATAGCAGAGTTGCTTACCTGAAACAGGTGTTCTCAGAGGATAAGCAGGATGGTAGTCCTCATACATGGATGACATCAGATGTGAAAAAAAATGTGTTTCTAGAAACTTTGACAAGGCACACTGAGCATGCCCAGCATGCCCTATATACCATGTGTCCACATAGGTCCCTCCCCTTTTCAGTCTTTTTCCACGGAGCTGTGAGCTTGCTGTTTGTTCAAGCTCTCAAATCTTATCTTTTTCGTCTTATGGAAAACTGTTTTGCATTTTTTCCACAAGCTTTTTCTTTGGTCCGTCACCAGGTCCCTCTCGGTACCTCCCCATAGTGCCCCCAGTCAGGGTTTTTTGGCGTTTGGGTAAGTTTTCTTTCATGGTTGGTTCCCTCCAGAGTGGCAGTGCCCGGTGCCCATCGGACATCCACCAACATTGTCCCGTCCTTTTCCCCCCTTTTGTTTCATCCCGTAATGACTGCATCTGGTTTCCATCAGTGCCCCCAGTGCCTAAGGATCATGTCAGTCAGTCACCAATCCTCATGTTTGCATCTTCTGCTTAGGGGTATCTCATGTCCGGGGTTGTCACTCGTGCACCCAGATGACCCTAAAGGGTGTATAGGGTATGCCCATCTCTGTACAGCCTATAGCTATGTGTTTCCTGTGGTGCCTGCTTCAGTTGAAGCCTCCCCTAAGGCCTCCTGCTGAGTCTTGGGACCTCAACGTGATGTTGGTTCAGCTGATGAAAGCTGTTTTTGAGCTGCTGCATACCTGTGACCTGAAGCACCTGACCTGGAAGGTCATATTTTTGGTGGTGGTCACTTTAGCACACAGGGTCAGCAAGCTCCAGGCCTTAGAAACTTAGCAAAAGATGGATAAATCATTATCATGACAGGGTGGTTCTACATATGCACCTTAAGTTCCTGCCTAAAGTGCTAATGAATTTCCATCTTAACTAGTCAATCTTCCTGCCAATATTTTTTCCCAGACCCCATTCACACCAAGGTGAATAAGCAGTGCAATTTGGACTGCAAGAGAACAGTCTTCTACCTGGAGTGGGCAGAAACCCATAGACAGTCCGTCCAACTTTTGTTTCTTTTGATAAGAATAGCTGGGCATTGCCATTGCCAAACAGACAATATCCAATTGGCTAGCAGATGGCATCTCCTGTTATGCCCAGGTGGGAGTGTATCTTGGGGGTTGTCAAGGCTCATTCTATAAGATCCATGGCAATGTCTGTGGCCCACTTGTGAGCTGTTCCCATGGAGGAGATCTGCAAGGCAGCAATGTGGTCTCTCCACACATTTATATCCCATTACTGTCTGGATGGGGGCAGCCGATGCATCAGTAAGTTTGGCCAGTCTGTCCTTCAGAACTTGTTTAAGGTGTAGAACCCAACTCTCCCAACCTAGGGCCCATTTGTTTGGGTTCAGGCTGTCTCCCCCCCCTGTTACCAACAGCACTGTTGGGCCCACTGTCACCTGGTTGGGTGTCTGTTCGTCCTTTTATGTTGAGGACAGCCTGTGGCTAGTGATTCACCTATGTGTGAGGACTACCGCCTTGCTTGCCATTGGAGAAGGCAGTATTGCTTACCTGTAACAGGTGCCTGAGGATAGCAGGAGGTTTGTCCTCATGACAAATGCCAGCAACCCCATGTAGTTGGGTTTCTATTTTATTGTAATTCTATGTTACAAGAACGAAGAGGGACCCTGCGTGGACGTGTGGATTAAGGCATGCTGAGTGTGTCTAGTCAGAGTTTCTAGAAACAGACATAAGTTTTCCATATCAATATAGAAAATACAACTACAGTGTTTATCCAATGTAAAAAACAGCTAGCACGTAATTTTCCTTTAAGACAGTTTACTAAGTTTCAGACAGTAAGGTTCTGTTAAGCTAACAAAGTCACAAATGAACAAGACATATCTTGGGTGAGTCAAATTGATTCCCTATTCATATGACAGTGTTCTATCCACAGAGAGGGAAGAAAAGCAAGTTTGCTTACCATAAAACTGTATTTTCCATGGATAGCAGGATGAATTAGCCATGATGTCTGGAGATCGTCCTCCGGTCCTCGGTGGCAGAGCTCCTCAAAGCACAGAGCTTTGCCCTGTGTGCATGTGGATGTTATATACCATGTGACTCCTAGTCTGCCTCAGTCTGTTATCCAAGCTTTAGATGGAACTGGAGTGGAGACTGTCTGGGGAGGCAGGCAGCGTAACATGGCTAATTCATCCTGCTATCCACGGAAAATACTGTTTACAGTAAGCAAACTTGCTTCCCCCCCCCCCCACAGATAAGCAATCTGAATTAGCCATGACGACTGGGGAGTCACCAGCTGGAAGGTTGAGTGCCACCTAAGGGCGAATGGAAGTGGTGCACCATCCCTTCTGGCTTCAGAGAGGCAAGCTCAATCTGGTACTTGGTTGCAGACAATCTCTTCGCTTGACTGTGACAGGGAGATTGATCGGCCCACCCCCGCATCCACAGCCACCTGATGGTCGAGGCTGAGATGTGAAGTGCAGGTATGCCGTGATGACCTCACGGCAGCTTTGCACGTGTCTAGGAGAGGTACTTCGCCTAGTAGACTATGGAAGTTACCCTTGCTCTGACTTTATGGTTTTTGGCAGACTATTCAGGGCTATGATCTTTGTCAGCATAGAATGCATTGAGAGATCAGAGGCAAGACTCTGTTGGAGACCAAAAGCCCAGGCATTCAGGTTGAAGGAACTGAAGAGTTGGAAAGCCCTGGATATCAAATGTGTGCAATGCTTGTAACAAGCTGGGCAAGTCTGCAGCCCAACATGTGAAGTTGCTCCAGAAAGGAGGTCAGTATGGTGATAGACTGGTTGAGCAGAAACGCAGAGATAACTTTGGGGAGGAGGCGGGATATGCTCATGTCATCACCCTAATGTGGTGAAACTCCTGGTGTGACGGATAGTGGACCTACACTTGTAGTTCACTGACCCTCCCTGCTGCAGTGAGGGTGACTAGGAAGAGAACTTTCCAGATCTCCTCTCAGGCGACTGCTGTCCAAGGTTCAAAGGCGGGAGCATCAATTATTGGACTAGGTTTAGATCCCACTGGACTGGGCTTCTGAACATGTGGACGCAGCCTAAATATGCCTTTCATGAACCTGGAAACCAGTGGGTGGCTTGACACCAGGACTTCATGGGGGTAGAGGTAGGCTGCGACAGCACTGACAAATTGACAGATGCAGTTGCCAATCCTACTCTGTGTTGCGAGTGAAAGTATTCTAACAGGCATTCCTGGGAGTGGGAGAAGGGCACCACCCTGCATGTCTGATCCAATTATCTTGATAGTTTTCTGGTGGAATGTCCTGGAAAGCCAACACCTCTCTGATCTGCAGAGATAAGATATGATGCATCAATACTGTCCTTTAAATCTCCATGCTTGTGGATGCAGGAAATGATGCATGAGGTGGAGAAAGGACCTCCCATGCATGCCAGAGGGTGCTAGCCTCCCGATGGATGGGTGGATTCGATAGCGTATCACAGTTGTCTGGCCATACCTGATCTGAGGATGAGATTCTGCTTTATCCATGATGCATATCTGGATGGTTCTTGATATGAGTAGGATGGGGGGACGGCATACAGGAGTACCCCCACAGAATGAAGAAGGCGTTCTGTGCATAACATTGGTTGCTGGGTTACCGGCATAGAATCCAGAGACCTTCCTATTGTTCTTGGTGGCAGAGATTTATTGGCTTTTTGCCGACATTCGTAAGGCACATCATGCCAGCTTACAATGAACTGAAATTCTATGAAAAAAAGATCTATGAAGAGTGACCCCAAGTTTGGAAAAAATCGTCTGCCTCATTCTAACTGAATTCCTGTCTGTGCGGGAGAGAATCCTACTGAGTGTCTGTCCTGGGGTATCTACACCAGACAGACCAGTCACATGGGTATGAATGCCTCTGCTCCCTTCAAGCTGCGTATAGCTTCTCAGCAGACCCTCCAGGAATCAGACTTCTCTTCCTTGCATAAGCATTTGCTACCTGGTTGTCTGTGTTTACTGACTGCCTTTATATGAAGGGAGCCTTCGAACATATGCCAGGCATCCCTGCTGTTCGCAGCTCCAGAAGGTTAATACACTGTCTTCCCCCAATCTGGCCATCTGTTTTGGGTTTGCATCTACTCTATGCGGGCAATCTACCCCTCGTTTGAGGTGTGCGTGGTTGGACTGATCTGGCACGTCAGGTGCAACCTCCACTGGAGGTCCCTTCTCATGGTGTTGACCTGATATGACCAGGGGGTACAGGTGTCGCATTCACCATGAATACAGGCCTCACTGTAGGCAGCACATGTTAAGCGGGCCAGTAAAGATGTTCTTGTTCAGTATCGTGTTGATTGCGGCCAATGAATTGAGGAATCTGTGTCGATCACAAGTTGGATTCCCTGTCGTTGTTGAGTAAGTCCTAGCACTCAATGGCAATCCACAGGCTGTGGTGCAGAGTGGATGGGTCCAGGGCCACCAGCAGCCAGTTATTTGAGGTAAGGAAACATCAGTATCTACCTTTTCCTGAAGTAGTTCACTACCATCACTGGGCTACTTGGTAAAGGCCCTCAGGGCTGACTAATGTTGAGATTACTTACTTGATAATCTCCTTTTCCTTAGTGTATGCAGATGGACTCAAAACAAGTGGGTATAGTGTGCTCGTGCTAGCAGTTGGAGATGGATCTGACGTCAGCACGTGTACATATACCCCCGCAGGAAGTGCAGCAATTCAGTAATCTTCCTTGCAAAAGCTTTATGGATATATGTGTAACTGACTGATCGATTAAATGAACAGGATTACCCTGACCGATTGATGGTAGCTGGAGACAGCCAGGATTCTAAACTGGAAGGCGTCGACACCCGGTAGGGTGGATGCCCTATCATAAGAAAACATGGCTTACCGGAGTCGGTGAATCCCCATGTACACTGGCAGCCGGGTGGGATGCTGAGTCCATCTGCATACACTAAGGAAAAGGAGATTATCAGGTAAGTAATCTCAACATTTCCTTGCGTGTAGCAGATGGACTCAAAACAAGTGGGATGTACAAAAGCTATTCCCGGACTGGGCGGGAGGCTGCCCGAGGTCCGTTCAGGATTGCCCTCACGAATGCTGTGTCCTCCCTGGCCTGGACATCCAGACGGTAGAATCTGGCGAAGGTATGGAGGGAGGACCACGTCACCGCTTTACATATCTCTGCAGGGGACAGCATCCTAGATTCTGCCCAAGAGGCCGCTTGCGCTCTGGTAGAGTGAGCCTTGACCCGTAGAGGTGGTGGTTTTCCCGCGTCTACGTAGGCCGCCTTGATAACTTCTTTGATCCAGTGGGCGATAGTTGCCTGTGAGACTGTTTCCCCATGCTTCTTCCCGCTGCGAAGGACGAACAGGTGGTCCGTCCTTCATACTGCTTCTGACATTTCCAGGTACCTGGACAGTAGCCTGCCAATGTCGAGATGGAGTAGTATTCGACCTTCTTCAGACTTCTTCAAACCGTCCGTGGTAGGCAAGGATATGGTTTGGTTGAGGTGGAAGTGAGACTACTTTGGGTAAGAAGGAAGGAACCGTCCAAAGATGGATAGCCTCTGGAGTGATTCGGAGAAACGGATCACGGCAGAACAGTGCTTGCAGCTCTGAGATGCGGCGTGCTGAGCATACCGCCAGCAGGAGCACCATCTTCAAGGTCAATGAACGGAGGGACAGGCCTCGAAGTGGTCTGAAGGCGGGACCTGCTAGAAATTCCAACACTAGGTTGAGGTTCCACAAGGGTACAGGCCAGTTTAGCGGCGGGCGAATGTGTTTGACTCCTTTCATGAAACGTGAAACGTCTGGGTGTGTGGCGATACTGTTGCCATCACTCTGGGGACCGTAGCAGGATAGCGCTGCCACTTGAACCTTGATGGAATTGAGGGACAGACCCTTCTGAAGTCCATCTTGCAGGAAATCCAAAATGATAGGGATCTTAGCGGCATGTGGATTGGTGCCGTGAGATTCGCACCAGGCTTCAAATACTCTCCAGATCCTGATATATGTTAGTGACGTGGAGAACTTGCGTGCTCGGAGGAGTGTATCTATTACCGGCCCCGAGTATTCTCGTTTCTTCAGTCTAGCCCTCTCAATGGCCAGACCATAAGAGAGAATTGAGTTGGATCCTCGTGGCGCAGCAGGTCCCTGTGTGGAAGCAAAGATAAGGGATTCCCTGCCAGTAGTCTTCTCACGTCTGCGTACCACGGTCTTCTTGGCCAGTCCAGGGCCACTAGAAGAACTAGGCCTCTGTGCCGCTGAATCTTGTGTATAATGGCACCCAGTAGGGGCCATGGCGGAAAGGCATATAGCAGGATCCCGAGGCCATGGTTGTACTAGGGCATCGATCCCCTGGGATAGAGGATCCCGCCTGCGGCTGAAGTATCTGGGCACCTGAGCGTTGGACCTGTACGCAAGTAGGTCCATGCCTGGAATCCCCCACAGATCCACAATCATCTGGAAAGCTGTGGGCGACTTAGGCTTTCTCTGCTGAGGAAGTCTGCCGTGGTGTTGTCCTTCCCAGCGATGTGGACGGCGGAGATGTCCTGGAGATTTGCTTCCGCCCAAGTCATCGGGGGGCTATTTCTAGGAATACCTGTTGGCTTCTGGTGCCGCCCTGTCGGTTGATGTATGCCACCGTGGTGGCGTTGTCCGACATCACTGACCGCTCTGTGTCGAAGTCTGTGGGCCAATCGCAGGCACGCTAGCCTGACTGCCCGTGCCTCTAGTCGGTTGATGTTCCACCCCGACTTTTCTTTGTTCCACTGCCCTTGGGCGGTGAGTTCTTCGCAATGTGCTCCCCAACCGTTCAAGCTGGCATCTGTCGTGAGCAGGGTCCAGGTTTGGGAGGACATTTTTGACCCCCGGCTCATGTGGCCGGGCTGCAGCCACCACCGTAGCTGATTCCACACCCTGGCTGGTAGAGGTGTAATTCTGTGATCGTGGGCTCCACCGAGATAGGAGGGCACTTTGTAATGGTCTCATATGAGCCCGCGCCCATGGTATCACCTCCAGGGTGGATGCCATAAGGCCGAAGACCTGTAAGTAATCCCAAGCTGTGGGCCGGGTGGTGCTCAGCAGGGCCTGCAGACAATTCCTCAGCTTTGATCTTCTCTTGGAGGTCAGGCTGACCTTGTCTTCCTGGGTGTCGAATCGAACTCCTAGGTATTCCAGCGACTGAGAAGGCTGTAGGGAACTCTTGTTCAAGTTTACCACCCATCCTAGGCTGTCCGGAAGAGCTAACACTGTTGGTTGCCCGGTGGCTCTCCTCCGGTGACTTCGCCCTGATCAGCCAATCGTCCACGTAGGGATGGACGAGAATCCCTTCCTTCCTGAGGGACGCCGCCACTACTATGACCATGGTAAAGATCCACGGCGCGGTGGCTAACCCAATGGGTAAAGCTCTGAACTGGAAGTGTTGGTTCAGGACTTTGAAGCGTAAGTAGCGCTGGTGATCCCAATGGATTGGGATATGCAAGTAGGCTTCCGACAGATCTAGGGATGTGAGAAACTCCTCTGGCTGTACTGAACTTTTGACAGATCGCAGAGTTTCCATGCGAAAACTGGGCACCCGTAGGTGTCGGTTGACTGACTTGAGGTCCAGGATGGGCCTGAAAGTGCCCTCCTTCTTGGGTACTATGAAATAAATGGAATAATGCCCAGAATTTATCTCCCCTGCAGGCACTGGGATTATGGCGTTTAGGGATAGGAGCCTCTGCAAGGTAACTTCTAGTGCCGTCCTCTTGAGGGGTGAACAAGGAAATTCCACAAACTTGTCCGGCGGGAGCCGAAAAAAGTCCAGTTAGTACCCTTCTTGGATAATAGCGAGGACCCACTAGTCCGAGGTAATCTCGACCCACCTGCAGTAGAAGAGGGTTAACCTGCCCCCTATGGCTGCTACCCCCGGATGGGTCGGCTGATTGTCATTGTGGGGTACAACCAGGACCCGAGCCGGTTCCCCCTCTTGTTGTGCTTAGTCCGAAAGGACTGGTTCCTGGCCTGCGAACGAGGTGCTTGGTAGCGAGTCCTGTAAGGGTTGAAGCGCTGAGAGGTTCTACCTCTGGATGGTCTAGGAAAAGCACGCTGCCTCCTCCTTGGCCTGTCTTCTGTTAGATGGGGTAATGGAGAGGCGCCCCATTTGTTAGCCAGTTGCTAGAGGTCACTGCCGAATAGGAGGGATTCCTTAAAGGGCATTCTTGTAAGGCGTGTCTTGGAGGAAGAGTCGGCAGACCAATTCCGTAGCCAGAGCTGTCTCCTGGCTGCCACTGAGGATGATACTCCCTTAGCTGCTTTACGAACTAGGTCGGAGGCAGCATCAGTGAGGAACGAGAGAGCTGATTCCATGTCTTCTCCCGGAGTGTTGTTCCTGGCTTGTGATAAACAGGAACGTGTCACCAATGTGCAGCAGGCCGCAATTCGTAGGGACATTGCTGCCACCTCAAAGGCTTGTTTCAGAATGGTGTCCAATCGCCGGTCATGTGTATCCTTGAGAGCCGCCCCTCCCTCCACTGGAATAGTGGTGCGCTTCACAATTGCGCTCACTATGGCATCAACCTTAGGGTACGCCAGCAGCTCCTTGGTAGCCAGATCCAGGGGGTACATGCCCAACAAGGCCCGACCCCCTTTGAATGAAGCCTCCGGCGCATTCCACTCCAGATCGATTAGCTGTTGTGCTGCTTGTAGGAGGGGAAAGTGGTGGGCCATTTGATGAAGGCCTTCTAGCAGGGGGTTCATTTTAGGTTCCCCTGGGGTGCTTTGGCCTGGGATACCCAGCTCTGACAGGCATTGAGAGACCAGATCTGGGAGATCCTCCTTAGGAAAGAAACGTCTCATGGTTCGATACGGCTCTATCCCCAAGGGAAGTTCACCCTCCTCGGGGAGCTCGCCTTCTTCCTCAGAGTAATCTGAATCCCCATAAGTGGGGCTTCCAGGTGGCGGGTGTCTGTCTAGATCTAGAGGGTCTGGGAGCAGGTTCATCCAGAGCATATGGGTCCGTTTGGGGATCAGACTGCATCTGGACAAAGGCGTGAATCCCCTTGAATAATTCTACCCAAGAGAGCGAAGCAGGTTCAAGCCTTAGGGGTACCAGGTCTCTCGGGTTCCCCGGCTGCTCAGCTTGGCCTGCTAGATCCAGGGTGTTCCCTGAGGAACTGGCCATTAATCTGGGCTGAGACCGGCCCTGGCCTGGAACTCCCAGGGCCTCTTCACATTGGGTGCATAGGGAGTCTGCTTCCTCGCTCTGAGGTGGCATGCTGAGCAGAGGCCTAGAGCCTTTATGCCTGATTCTGGAGGTGTCGCCTGTGGGGACGCATGGGCTCTCTTACGCTCCATCGCGTCTTGCGCTCCCAGCTGAAGTATACGCTTTATAGTATGCGCGAGGCTTATGAGCGGAGATATGCGCCTACCAGCGTGCGTCTTATCACTGTGCGCGTATCAATGTGCGCCTATCAGTGTGCGCCCAATCCTTCGGGCGCCTATCCTACGCGCCCGTTACCTGTGAACCAGGGCCGATGGCGGCGGCAGGTAAAATGGAGACCTCCTTGGTGGGTCTCCACATAGGCCGACCCCACCAATCCTCGCTCCTCGGAGACCAAACAAAGGAAAGATGTACGCCTTACCTGAGCTTCGGCGCTTCCCGGCTGCGACCCGGGCGGTCTCCGGCTGCAGGGGGAGAGGGCGAGTACCGTCACCGCCGCGCTCGAGGAAGTGCACCCGCTGCCTCTAGGCCACGCCGAACTCGTCTCGCTCGGGGGCCAAGTCCTCACTGCGAACAGATCCGGACCGAGGCACCTCAGCCGCGCCCGAGCCCTTCTCACTCGGGGGCTAGATCCCTGCCACGATTCGGCCACCGGACCGAGGCTTCTTACCTCTGAGGGACCACGGAAATCACCTCGGGAAACTCAACTGGTATCACCGCAGGAGTGCGGGGCTCCTCTTCAGATAGGATTCTTCTATGAATTTAGTCGTTAGAATTTGGAAATACGCTCAGCGAGTGCGAGGTAGCTCCAAACTGCTTTGGAGACTGAAATTACTGAATTGCTGCACTTCCTGCGGGGGTACATGTACACGTGCAGACGTCAGATCCGTCTCCAACTGCTAGCACGAGCACACTATACCCACTTGTTTTGAGTCCATCTGCTACACGCAAGGAAATATCCCAATGGGGTACCTTGTGTCCACTGATTTGGAGACAGAGGTACTGCCCACAGGTATGGCAGATAGAAATGTGAGTACGGATCCCTCAGAACTAGCACATACTCCAGTCACTGAGTTGTAACTAGGCAGAATGGGGCTGGAGGGGAGTCATCTTTAACTTCTCCCTGTGATAGGCCTGTTTAGAGCCTGAACATGTGGGGAATAGAACCCCCCAGCTCTATGGGGAAGCAAGGACTCTACAGGTGCAGCACTGCTGGAGTATTCTGGAGGTCTTGAGGCAGAGGCTGCTGCCAGCATTGTCCCTGTATGGCTGTATACAAGGAGGGAGATTTGGCTCTAAACTTTAGGATGTAGCCCTTCCTGATGATCTGGAGTACCCCATGGTTAATGGTGGTCACTTCCCAAGACTGGTGAGAATGAGAGCCTCCCCCCACTCTGCTAAGGGTGGAGGTGACCCAGGTGGCCCCAAACTCCCTGCTAGGTTGCTGAGGCAGCAGGCCCTAGATTGTTGATATAATCGCTTACCTCCACGTTCTGCTCCTGCAACTGGGCTGCCATCTTCTGGAGTTTATCTCCAACAGTTGTCCGGTGAACAATGGTCCGGGGCCTTGCCGCAAGCTGGCTGTAATGGCTCCTGGTGATTCTGGCCAACGTGTCCAGTACCTCAGACAGTATAGGCCTTCCCCCATAGCATGCTGCTGTTCTGGGGGGTTGTTGTGCGGGCGGCAGCAATGACCTGGCTTTGAGGGATGAAGGCTCTCTTACAAGCACTGCATTTGCGTTCAGCATTCCCGCTTGAAATGTATGCTTTCCAAAATTGCTCAGATACTTATGAACCCCCGAAGGGTGTTGGTATGTAGCATGATTTTTCTTTTTCTCTAAACTGGAGTGCGGGAGAGCTAGGCTGTGCTGTAGAGTGAGGATTGCTCTTAATATGCCAAGAACCTCCACATGGGTCTGGCACCTTCCTGGCCTCCACGGTGAGTATTTCCCATCTCTTCCACGGACTTCCAGTGGAAGAGGTTGTCCTGAGGGGGGGGGGTGGGGACGGACAGACACAGGCGAGGCTGTTCTTCAGGGGGTAGCCTGAAGAGCCCGGGAATGTGAAGCCCACCTGTGTTTCTCCAGAGGCTCCTGAAGGTGTGACCCCGACTGCTTAGGTCTGGGTACAGAGGATAGATTGGGAAGACGCGGGGTGATCCCTTTGACCCAAAACTGGATCCGCATCCAGAGGCCAATTCTCCCTCCGGGGCGGACACCCTTCGCAGCTGGAAGCAGTAAGCCCCTGTTTGCCAGGGAAGCAAAGCATGTACTCTCACAAAAATGGGGGAAAAATGAATCCAATAACACTACATATCCCACATTATCCTTTTCATTTTTATTTTATTTCAATAGTTTGTATACCTCAAATAAATCAAATATTGATCTTTGTTTCCCTGCCTCTTATTCACCCAACACTTTTCACAACCCAAATGTTCTACAACAACATTTTGTGTGTAAAAGACCAAAGAAATTTTTAAAGGGAGGCAAGTGATGTTTCATAAAATTGTTTCCAGGTACCATCCAGGTTACCCTTTATGACTTTTAATCATAAACACCACTGTCCACCCAAATGTCTTTATTACTTATGAATTAATTTTTTCTCTTTTTAAATCTGTTTTATTTAAAAATGTTGTGAGACGCCCATAGTACACCTAAATGTAAAACGTCCACCACCACTCTAAAAACACACTTGTTTGATTCTTATAATGCTTCTAAGGAGTCGTAGTTGCATCGATTTCTCAGGATCACAGCTGCAAGTTATGTACGGCTCCTTAGAAGCATTATAAGAATCAAACAAGTGTGTTTTTAGAGTGGTGGTGGACGTTTTACATTTAGGTGTACTATGGACTTTTCACATTTTTAAATAAAACAGATAAAAAATTAATTCATAAGTAATAGACATTAGAGTGGATGGTGGTGTTTATGATTAAAAGTCATTAAGGGTAACCTGGATGGTACCTGGAAACAATTTTATGAAACATCACTTGCCTCCCTTTAAAAATTTCTTTGGTCTTTTACACAAAAAATGTTGTAGAACATTTTGGTTGTGAAAAGTGTTGGGTGAATAAGAGGCAGGGAAACAAAGATCAATATTTGATTTGAGGCATACAAACTATTGAAATAAAATAAAAATGAAAAGGATAATGCAAAGCAAGCAAGACCTGATCTGAGTGTCTGTTGTGTGAGGAGCCATACTTTGACACACTCCCAATGACACATGGTGCTTGTGTCGGTTCGAAGCTTGAACCAGCACTTTCCTGCACTTCACCCATGCTTGCTGCGTATGTGTTGATGCTTCATGTGTTGATGCTTCATGTGTTGATGCTTCATGCACGCTCTGAGTCATAAGATGGCGTGTCTCCTGGCAACGCGAGGGCACTTGAGTAGGCCCCCTGGTCACTGCAGGGCTCTTCCAGTCTCTGCTGGTGGGGTATCCCGACTGGGGTCTAGAGGAGGACTGCCCTAGCTGGCTAACTGGAGGGAGCCTTCAAGTCAAGGCACTTAGTAGCCTTGAAAATCTGCATTACCTTGTTCTGTTTCTTACTCAGTTCCTCAGGCTTGATCTTCATTCCAAGGGTAAATTCTTGTAGTAATTGAGAGAGGAGAATCCGCATGCACTGTGTAGTGTGGAAGAACGAGACTGAGGCAGGGAGTTACATGGTATAACACCCACATGCATACAGGGCAAAGCTGTGTGCTTTGAAGACCTCCGCCACCTAGAGGACCGGAGGATCTGTTGTGATTGTGGTCCATACCTCGTAAAAGAGAGAGACAGTCTGCCGCCTACCTTCGGAACGGAGGGATGGACCGGCGGGACATCATTGTGTCGATTTACATCCGGGTGTCAAAGATGTGGAAGCGGGTCTACCAAATAGTCTTCCTATAAGACTATACTCTTATCAACACTCAATATTTGCTATGATAAATGCTATAATGGTTATTTAACAATATTATATATTATTATATATGCCACATCCTCAAGCCTGGCGACGTGCCTAGCCGATACTCAAAAGGAGGCCGTCCGGTCTTTTAATCATTTGCGGTCGATGTCCTTAAACATGCATATATTGTACATATTGTGATGGGATTTCATCATGATGAAGTCGATAACGTATATTTGAATAAATTTCAATTTTTTCAACTCTTTAATCCCAGTGTATTAAACTCATGTAATGTAGCATCAGATCGACACCCGGCCGATGATTCGCAAAACAGCTTTATCAGGAGCTGCTGATATTAGTCCATTGCTGCCATTTTTAAAGGGATCACCGCTTCATTCACATACATATTAAAGTTCCTTTTGTCTTTTCAAAATCCTAAACAAATAAAAATATTTTTGTAAGCTAAGAACATAAGAAAATACCATACTGGGTCAGACCAAGGGTCCATCAAGCCCAGCATCCTGTTTCCAACAGTGGCCAATCCAGGCCATAAGAACCTGGCAAGTACCCAAAAACTAAGTCTATTCCATGTAACCATTGCTAATGGCAGTGGCTATTCTCTAAGTGAACTTAATAGCAGGTAATGGACTTCTCCTCCAAGAACTTATCCAATCCTTTTTTAAACACAGCTATACTAACTGCACTAACCACATCCTCTGGCAACAAATTCCAGAGTTTAATTGTGCATTGACTGAAAAAGAACTTTCTCCGATTAGTTTTAAATGTGCCCCATGCTAACTTCATGGAGTGCCCCCTAGTCTTTCTACTATCCGAAAGAGTAAATAACCGATTCACATCTACCCGTTCTAGACCTCTCATGATTTTAAACACCTCTATCATATCCCCCTCAGCTATCTCTTCTCCCCTTAACTTGTAACCTTTGTATTTTTGTAAACAGTTATGGCTTGATGATGATTAATCCGAATGACCCATTTCTGGCTAGGGGATTCCTACCAAACTACAAGCCATACTTCCAAAACCTGGGAGGAGAGGTTATCCTCTCGCCAGCTGCCCCTGAGGGACACTTATCCAGAGAAAGCAGAATGGAGATTATGGACTAATTATACATGTAACCGTGAGAAGATTGTTTGGTGTCAGATGAAAATTAATTTTTTGGAACACCTCACTTGAGTGTCTTGTTTGGTTACTGGTACAGGGATAAGGATTCCCAAAGAGACTGAGTATACCTAGAGAGGTGTTTCCCTCCTACACTTTGGGTACTGGAGGTTATTCTCCCTACCCCCTTTCAGAGAATGCACATCCCCTAACTTCAGTCATTAACATAAGAGAAGCTACATATACATGTATGTTTTGGATCACCGATTATTATAAAAAACAGGTGCTCTCTAGGATGGTCTTTGAGAATCCTGCTTCAAGCTTGCTAAATGCAAACAACCTTTGAGGCTTTGCAAGTGGGAAAAGTTGACTCTGGACTGCTGGAGAGGAGCTGCTGCTGCTATTACTGCTACCTTGGACACACTGTGCCACCACAGAGAAGCTGCTTTGTGGCCAAAACCAATACCAGGAGGGGATAAAGGGAAAGACTGAAAGGAGTGGAAAAATAAGAAAAATAGGAGTGGTGCATAAGATCAGGGGAAAATCAGGACAGCATTAAATAGAGGCATTGGCACATCATGCAAGAACTTGACTTGTCACTAGTAGATTTCAGGGGTGGGATTATTGATGGTTGCTCTCATTTTGTCTGAAGTTTCAAATCTATATTAGCATTCAGATCTTGAAACCAAAATGATCTGAACCAAAAGGAAATTCAGGCAACATAGTTAATTTACATACACACTGGAGAAAACAGTGGAGTATAAGCATAGTTTAAGTATTTACAGATCAATAACAGGATAGTACAATACAAAAGCCTTAGGAATTTTACAATGTATTTTATTATACCAGTGATAGTCATCCTGAAGTTAAAGAACCATGTTTGGCACCTGAAGACTTTTGAAATCACTGTTCTTAAACTGAATTCACTAAAACCATCACAAGGCAGTTCACATGTACCTTCACTACAGATAACACTCATCTGCGTTGCTCAAGAGTTTTCACTGTATTGACTATGGTTAGGTTGAAAGAAAATTAGCCAACAGCAAATACTTTACATGAGGGCATATCTAATAGATAGGGGAAAACGCAGTAACCAACTAGAAAGGTCAGGAGATGAAGTCTTGAGTACTAAATGTATAATTTAGGTGCTGTGCAAACAAGAGTACAGTACACCTTCCTATCTTCACTTTTACTAGAAGTTACATATTTTACATTAGATCTACATGTGAACTTATATCCACCAGATATGCTCACATCTATTTTTATCCATTTACCAATCACCTAAAAAAAAAATCCCTTGTGACAGCAAGACATGCACTCATGTATGCACATACAAGTGAATTACAGACTATCAGCATGGAAAGCAAGTAGCAGAAAGGAACCCACATACCTGATCCTCCTGTTCATAACCAAAACAGATTCAGTGAAGGGAAGGATAAGGCAAGAGAGATAGAAAGAACAAAAGTTAAGATCGGTGATAAAAAAAACAACTGATTAAGTTGGATATAAAAAGGAAGTAATCAAAACTACCAACAATGGCAAGAGCTGATATAATCAAACAACTGGCTACTTGATTTTAATAAAGTGAACGTTTAGCTCAAAAGGGTATGAAACGTTCTACAGATGAGGAAATAAACATAACATAAGATATGCCATGCTGGGTCAGACCAAGGTCTATAAAGTCCGTTGAGCTAGCAATCTCCAATTCAGTATATCCTCTAGCTCTCTGAAGTCAGTTGTGGTCAAATACGCTTTCTAAAAGGCTAAGAGGTTTTGAACGCCACTCTTCGGAAGGAATCTCATACCCTTTACCTTATCGGGAGAAGATTTTTTTTTTTTTTAAATCAGGGTACTATGCTGAATGCCTGCAAAGCATCCTAACCTTTGAGCATCTTTCTCAGAAGAAGCAAAAGAAACAAACAAGGCAGAAAAAGACTGCATGGCTCATCCTGTCAATTAATTATTTTTATAATTCCCATCACTTCCTTAGAGACTCCCTGTATTTATCCCATTTTTTTCTTGGGGTTGAAGAACAATGTAAGGGAAACAGCACAGTTACACTGCACTATGAATTAACACATGCTTCTGAACTATGTCTTCTAGATAAGGAGTTTTATATCTCTGTGGAAACATCCAATTCGGCAACTTCCTCAAGCTCCCAGACTTTAAACAGATACAGCTAAATCACTGACAAAGAATAAGCCACAGTTTCTCTGCATCAGAAATCCACAAGTTAGTAAAGAAAGTTGCAGAAAATTTGTAGAATGAGCAAGCATGTCAAAAGATTCAAGAACCACCTAGACTTACCATACCTGTGGGACCTAGAAGACTGAGGTCGGTTGACTCAACCTATTTAGTCTGGGGAGAGATTTTTGTGGGGAAAGTAATGCATAATAGGGAAAAATCTGAATGCTTTCCAATTAACCTTTACAACATTTTGAGTACTATGCTTGTTATTTAAGGAAATAAACATAACATAAGATATGCCATGCTGGGTCAGACCAAGGTCTATCAAGTCCAGTATGCCTGTCTTCAACAGTGGCTGATCCAAGTCACAAATACCCAATATTAAATAGATCCATTCTACTAATGCCAGCAACAAGCAGTGGCTATTCCCTATTGATTAATAGCAGTTTATGGACTTTTTCTCCATAACTTATCCAAACCTTTTTTAAATCTAGGTACATTAACTGCAACCACAACCTCTTATCAACGAATACCAGAGCTTAAATTTTGCATTGAGTGAAATAGTTCTCCGGTTTTATTTAAATGTCTACCTGCAAACTTCAAGAAGTGCCCCTTAGGCCTTGAATTATCCAAGAGAGTAAATAACCATTTCACATTTACTCGTTTAAGTCCATTCATGATTTTGTAGACCTTATATCCCCCCTTAGCTGTCTCTTCAAGCTGAACAGCCTTAACCTCTTTAGCCTTTACTCATAGGAAAACCGTTCCAAGCCCTTTATCATTTTGGTCACCCATCTCTGAACCTTCTCTTCTCCAGTACAACTATATCTTTTTCAAGGTGTGGCAACCAGAAATGCACACAGTATTCAAGGTGCAGTCTAAGCACAGAGCAATACAGAGACATTATGACATCCCTCATTTTATTTGCCATTGTCTTCCTAATAATTCCTGACTTTGTTTGGTTTTGACCACCACAGCACACTGAGCAGACAATTTCAATGTAACATCAACTATGATACTCAGATTTTTTTCCTGGGTGGTAACTCCTAAAATGGAAACTAACATGTAACAGCAAGGGTTATTTTTTCCCTATATGTATCACCTTGCACTTGTCCACATTATATTTCATCTGCCATATGACTCCCAATCTTCTAGTCTCGCAAGGTCCTTCTGCAATTTATCACAATCCACTTGTGATTTAACTACTCTTAAAATATGCAGATAAAACTGAGTACCTCATTCATCATACCTTTTTCCAGATCATTTACAAATATATTAAAAAGCATAAAAAATCTTCTGAACAAAAAAAAAGATCAGTAAGTACAGATCCCCGAAGCACACCATTGTTTACTTTTTTCCATTGAATACAGGCTAATTCTACTCTATTTCTTGTCTTTTAACCAGTTTGCAATCAAAAGGAAATTTCCTTCTATCCCACGACTTTAGTTTTCTTAGAAGCATTTCATAAGGGACTCTGTCAACGCCTTCTGAAAATCCAAATACACCCCCATCTACCAGTTCACCTTTATCCACATGCTTATTTACCTCCTCCAAAAAAAAAAAAAAAAAAATGTAGCAGGAGTGGAGTCAAGATGGCCACATGAGTGGATGCACTCCCTGCTGTTCCACAGTCTTCTGCTTGTTTCTTGCAATGCCTTCTAAGAGGAAAGGCTGAGTTCAGGTGTATCCCTCTGATCTCCCCTTTGCCTTGAGACAGCATACCATACCAGAGTATGTCCTTTCCGTTCCAGCAATTGAATCAGTCCTAAGCCCCATTTTCATTTGGGTCGAGGAGAACCCTCCTCGACTGGAGATAAGGCATCTTTGAGTCCATTGGCTAGTTGCCTGCTGCCGGTTGAACGAGAGCGGGACAATGCGGGAACTGCAGAGATGCATAGTGGTGTCATTGGAGGTGCCTCAATGGAGGGAGCAGTTGGCGTTTTGTCCCTGATAGTGACTGAAGCTTTGAGGGTCTGTTCTTGGTGAGCCATGTCTCTTGGAGGAAGTGTTTTCCCCTCCATATGGATAACGTGCAGAGGCAGACTTCTGGAGTTCTTTCTGCAGGCAAGTTTGCTGCAGCAAAGTGCTTCCTCTTCCAACTAAGCCAGCCATAGTAACTTTAGACTCACTGAGGGATCTTGTTTCCAGTCTGTTTCCTTTTTGGGGTGTCACACTAAAGTCGATAATCTCTCAGCTACAGTGGATTCCGTAGCCCAAGATCAGAGAATTTTGAATGAACAAGCTGGCCAGATTCAACACTTAGAGGTGGCTTTTAAAAATGTGGAATCTGTTAATGCAAAAATGATCCAGAAAAGGGGCTCTTTCCAAAGGTTGTGGGTGAACTTCCTCAACTGACCCTAAGAAATTAAACCATTTACCTCTGAACAGATTCCACCATTTCATAAGGTTTTGTGTCTTCCATTTAAGTCTAGCTTCATAAATTCTTCCTGAGATGGCTAACTTGTCCTCTCTTTTCTAGAATCCTCATTTAAGATTGTTGAGAGATTCATGTTAATTTCTTTTAATGAATATGATTTGAGTGCTATCATGAAAATATTTCCATAATTTGAATGTGAATTTCCTGGGTCAACCAGGTCAGGATGTATCGTGATCTGGATAGATCAACTCAGATAAGAAAAGCTTCCTGGCTTTGTGCCAGGAAGTTCTAGCCCTAGGGGCCTCCTTCTTGCTAAGATATCGTAAATGTGTGGTTAAGCTTTAAGCAGAATGTTATATATTTTTGTTCCATCTCAATTGAGGACCTTTATTGATAGGAGAAAACTGGCTGTCCCACCTGTATCCCCCAACACATAAAGTAGGCTACACTGATGTAATTAGGAACACAATTTCATGCTAATTGTTTTTTCCTTAGTTTCCTATTGAATTCTTTTTCTAATCCATATTATGGAGAGTGGGTTTCCTTTTCATTATTTAAAAGTATTTTTCTTCTTAAATTTCAATGTGTTTGTTGTATGTTTTAGATCTGTTTCTGCACAAGGTTTTGGCTTTGTAACTAATTTCAAATTTATAAATAAAATGTTTAAAAATAAAGAAGTGTAGCAGATTTGTATGGCAAGACTTCCCTTGGGTAAATCCATACTGGCAGTGTCCCATTAAAATAATGTATGTCTTTATAATAGTTTCCACAATTTTTCCCGGCACTAAAGTCAAGCTCACGGGTCTAACTCCCAGGATCATCTCTGGAGCCCTTTTTTTATATATCTGGGTTACATTGGCTACCTTCCAGTCTTCAGGTACAACGGATGATTTTAATTATAGGTTACAAATTACTTGTAATAGTTCTGAAATTTCATTTTTGAGTTCTTTCAGATCCCTGGGATGTAGACCATCCAGTCCAGGTGATTTGCCATTCTTCTGTTTGATAATCTGGCTTATTGCATCTTCCAGGTTCACTGGGATATAGGTTAGTTCATTTGAATCATCACCCTTGAAAACTGTCTCCAGAACAGGTATCTCACCAACATCCTCTTTAACTCTGCTTCTGTGTTTGCTAATGTTGAGATTACTTACCTGATAATCTCCTTTTCCTTAGTGTAGACAGATGGACTCAGAACAAATGGGTATAGTATGCTCGTGCTAGCAGTTGGAGACTGATCTGACGTCAGCACGGGTATATATACCCCCACAGGAAGCGTTGCAACTTAGAAATCTTCCTTGCAAAAGCTGTTATGGATGTGTGTACTGACGCTCAGAGAAATAGTGAAACAGGATTCCCCTGACAGATTGATAGTAGCTGGAGACCGCCAGCATTCCCAACCGGAAGGCGTTGACACCTGGTAGGTGTACGCTCTTATGGAAACAGATGACATGGCTTACCTTGAATCGGTAAAACCCATGTACACAGGCAGCTGGGCGGGATGCTGAGTCCATCTGTCTACACTAAGGAAAAGGAGATTATCAGGTAAGTAATCTCAACATTTCCTGTCGTGTAGCCAGATGGACTCAGAACAAATGGGATGTACAAAAGCTTTACTCCCAGCCTGGGTGGGAGGCTGCCTGAGGACCATGTAGGACCGCCCTCGCAAATGCTGTGTCCTCCCTGGCCTGGACATCCAGACGGTAGAACCTGGAGAAGGTAATGGAGGGAGGACCACGTCGCCGCTTTACAGATTTCTGCAGGCGACAGCATCCTGGATTCTGCCCAAGATGCCGCTTGTGCTCTGGTAGAATGAGCCTTGACTTGTAGAGGCGGAGACTTCCCGGCCTCCACGTAAGCTGCTCTGATAACTTCTTTAATCCAGCAGGCGATGGTGGGCCGAGATGCCGCTTCCCCTTGTCTTTTCCCGCTGTGCAGGACGAACAGATGGTCCGTCTTTCGTACTTCTTGTGTCATTTCCAGATATCTGGGCAGCATTCTGCCGATGTCGAGATGGCGTAGCAAACGTCCTTCTTCAGATTTCTTCAAACCCGCCGTGGTAGGCAAAGATATAGTTTGGTTAAGGTGAAATTGTGAGACCACTTTAGGTAGAAAGGAGGGAACCGTGCGAAGATGGTTAGCCTCTGGAGTGATTCTGAGAAAGGGATCACAGCAGGACAGTGCTTGTAGCTCTGAGATGCGGCGTGCTGAACACACCGCCAATAAGAACACCATCTTCAAGGTTAGAGAATGGAGAGACAGGCCCTGAAGGGGTCTGAAGGTGGATCCCACGAGGAAATCCAAAACAAGGTTGAGGTTCCACAAAGGCACTGGCCACTTCAGTGGCGGACGAATGTGCTTAACTCCTTTCAGGAAGCGAGACACATCTGGATGCGTGGCAATGGTCTTGCCATCCCTCCTGGGACCATAGCAAGACAGTGCAGCCACCTGAACTTTGATGGAGCTGAGGGAGAGACCCTTCTGAAGCCCATCCTGCAGGAAATCCAGAATAGGGATTGTGGTCGCATGTGGATTGGTGCCATGAGTGTCGCACCATGCTTCAAATATTCTCCAGATCCTTACGTAGGTGAGGGAAATGGAAAACTTGCGGGCTCGGAGGAGTGTATCTATCACGGGCTCCGAGTAACCTCTTTTCTTCAGTCTAGCCCTCTCAATGGCCAGACCATAAGAGAGAATTCAGCCGGATCCTTGTGAAGGATGGGACCTTGACATAGAAGGTCCCGGAGAGGAGGCAGGGGAAGAGGCTCCCCTGCCAGTCGTCTTCTCATGTCCGTGTACCAGGGTCTTCTTGGCCAGTCTGGTGCCACTAGAAGAACTAGGCCCCGGTGTGTCTGAATCTTGTGGATGATGGCGCCCAGCAGAGGCCACGGAGGAAAGGCGTATAGCAGAGTCCCTGGAGGCCATGGCTGAACCAGGGCATCGATTCTGTGTGAGAACGGGTCGTGCTTGCGGCTGAAGTAGCTGGGTACTTGAGCATTGGACCTGTCTGCTAGTAAGTCCATGTCTGGAATCCCCCAGTGATCCACAATCATCTGGAAGGCTGTGGGTGACAGCTGCCACTCTTCCGGATCTAGGCTTTCTCTGCTGAGGAAGTCTGCCGCGGTGTTGTCCTTCCCGGCAATGTGGACGGCTGAGATGTCCTGAAGATTCGCCGCTGCCCAAATCATCAGTGGGGCGATCTCCAGAGATACCTGTTGGCTTCTGGTTCCGCCCTGACGGTTGACGTATGCCACCGTGGTGGCGTTGTCGGACATCACTCTGACTGCTCTGTTCTTCAGTCTGTGAGCAAATCGTAGGCATGCCAATCGGACTGCCCGGGCCTCTAGACTGTTGATGTTCCACGCTGACTCTTCTCTGTTCCACTGCCCTTGTGCGGCGAGTTCTTCGCAGTGTGCTCCCCAGCCGCTCAGGCTGGCATCCGTGGTGAGCAGAGTCCACGTGGGGGAGGACATCTTCGACCCCCTGCTCGTGTGGTTGGACTGCAACCACCACCGTAACTGGGTCTGTACTCTGGCTGGCAGAGGTAGGTGCGTGGAATAGTTCCGGAAGCGGGGACTCCAGCGAGAGAGCAGGGAGCGCTGTAGAGGTCTCATATGGGCCCTTGCCCAAGGTACCACTTCCAGGGTGGATGCCATGAGGCCGAGAACCTGCAGATAATCCCAAGCTGTGGGCCGACTGGCTCCCATCAAGTACCGGAGACACATCTGAAGTTTTAACCTTCTCTTGGCAGTGAGACTGACCGTGTCTGCCTGGGTGTCGAACTGGACTCCCAGGTATTCCAGTGACTGGGAAGGCTGTAGGCAACTCTTGCTGAGGTTGACTACCCAGCCCAAGCTTTCCAGAAGGGCGATCACCTTGTCGGTTGCCCGAAGGCTCTCCTCTCGTGATTTCGCCCTGATGAGCCAATCGTCTAGGTAGGGATGGACAAGGATTCCTTCCCATCTGAGTGCCACTGCTACCACTACGACCACTTTGGTGAAGGTCCGCGGTGACGTGGCTAACCCGAAGGGCAGAGCCCGGAATTGGAAGTGGCGTCCCAGAACCTTGAAGCGTAGGTAGCGCTGATGCTCCGGATGTATCGGGATATGCAGGTAGGCTTCTGACAAGTCTAGGGCCGTGAGGAATTCTCCTTGCTGTACTGCGTTCTTGACTGAGCGCAGAGTTTCCATGCGAAAACTCGGGACCCTCTTGGGTACCATGAAATAAATGGAATAGTGTCCAGAATTCACTTCCCATGCAGGTACTGGGATGATGGCTTTCAAGGACAGGAGCCTCGCCAGGGTAGCTTCCAATGCTGCCTTCTTGTGTATGGGACATGAAGATTCCACAAACTTGTCCGGAGGGAGATTATGAAAGTTCAGATAATACCCCTCTCGGATGATGGCGAGGAACCACTGGTCCGACGAAATCTCGACCCATCTGGGGTAGAAGAGGGTTAACCTGCCCCCTGTGGCTCCGTCCCCCAGATGAATCTGCGGATTCTCATTGTGAGGCGCGGCCGGGACCTGAACCCGGGCCTGCTCCTCTCTTGCGCTGCTTGGTCCGAAAGGACTGATTCCGGGCCTGAGGACAAGGCTCCTGGAAGAGACTCCTGTAGGGAGTGAAGCGCTGGGAGCTTCTACCCCTGGAGGGCCTTGGAAAGGCGCGCTGGTTCCTTCTGAACCGATCTTCCGGCAGTCGAGGTACTGGAGAGGCACCCCATGTGCTGGCCAATCTATCAAGGTCGCTGCCAAACAGGAAAGAGCCCTTAAAGGGTAATCTGGTGAGGCATGTCTTCGAAGGAGCATCGGCTGACCATTTCCGGATCCAGAGCTGCCTCCTGGCGGCTACCGAGGATGAGATCCCCTTGGCTGTTGTCCAGACTAGGTCTGATGCAGCATCCGTGAGGAACGAGAGAGCGGACTCCATGTCCGCTGCCGGAGCGTTGTTCCTGACCTGTGATAAACAGGAATGCGTCACTACTGTACAGCAGGTTGCGATCCGCAAAGATAGAGCTGCCACCTCAAAAGTCTGTTTCAGAATAGCGTCCAGTCGCCGGTCATGAGGCTCCTTGAGGGCCGCCCCCCCCCCCTCAACTGGAATGGTAGTGCGCTTGACCACAGCGCTAACCAAGGCATTCACCTGAAGGCATGCCAGCAGCGCCTGGATAGACGGTGCCAGGGGGTACATGCTTGTCAGGGCTCGACCCCCTTTGAATGAGGCCGCTGGTGCAGCCCATTCTAAATCTATCAGTTGTGCCGCTTGCAAGAATGGAAAATGGCGGGCTGTAGGACGAAGACCTTCCAGCAGGGGGTTCTGCGTGGAGGGTACCGTAGCGCTGGGACCTGTAATATCCAACTCCGCCAGCCACTGAGACACCAGGTCAGAGAGATCCTCTTTAGGGAAGAACCGCCTCATGGTTCTGTATGGCTCAATCCCAGAGGGAAGTTCCCCCTCGTCTGGAAGTTTGGACTCGTCTGGTGAGCCATCCGGGTCAGACTGATCCGGACTGTCTGGAGGCGGGAAGTGCTGCTCACGATAAGGGCGTGAGGGTCCAGGAACAAGATCCGCTGGAGCCGCAACCGCAGCAGCAGGAACAGCAGGGCCTGGACGGGAAGCTGTTTGCATCTGTACAAAGGCATGAATCCCCTTAAAGAGATCCACCCAGGAAATGGAGGCGGTCTCTAATCGCCGGGGTACGAGATCCCCAGGGATTCCAGGTTGGTAAAGACTGCCCGCTAAATCCGGGGTAGCCCCTGGGGAACTGTCAGCGAATCGTGGCTGAGACTGGTCCTGGCCCGAGGGTCCCATGGCCTCCTCACATTGGGTACATAGGGAGTCTGGCTCTTCACTGTGCGTGGCTAAGTTGGCATGCAGAGCAGAGGCAGAGGGCTTTAATGACGGAGGCAGGAGGCGCCCCTGCTGAAGACGCTGAGGCGTTCTGTTCCATTGAAAAATATGCGCTTAATGAGAAGCGGCAGCAATATACGCTTAATACAACAGGCGCTTAATAATAAGCGGCAGCAATATACGCTTAATACAACAGGCGTTCAATAATATGCGGCAGCAATATACGTGTAATACATCAAGCGCTCATTAATATGTGGCCGCAATATACGCCCAATGACATGCAATATGCTCTCAGCAATATGCAGCTGAGCAATGTACGCTCAATGATATCCAATACGCTCTCAGCAATATGCGGCTTAGCAATGTACGCCGAACAATATGCAATATGCTCTCAGCAATATGCGGCTTAGTCCTAGACATGCACCTATCATGGGCGCTCAATACCTGAGTAAGGCCAACAAAATGGCGCCCTTCCACGGCGTGCCGCCTATGGGCCACGCCGCCGATCCTCGTTCCTCGGAGACCAAGAAGTAAGAGATGTACACCTTACCTGATCCCCGGTGGTTCCTGGCTGGAACCCGGGCGGTCTCCGGCTGCGGGGGAAAAGGGCAAGTACCTTCACTGCCGCGCTTTGAGGAAATGCACCCGCTGCCTCGTCCACGCCGGGACCGAGGCGCCTCGTTCACCCCGCCCGAGCCTCGCCCGGGGGCTACGTCCCTGCCGCGATTCGGCCACCGGACCGAGGACTTATACCTTCGGGGGATTACGGAAATCACCCCGGGAAACTCAACTGGGGGAGGGACCTTAGGGTAACACCGCAGGAGTGCGGGGCTCGATGGTGCTGTAGAAGTTTAGTAAGAAGAAAGTAGAAAGTAGATTTGGAAACACGCTCAGCGAGTGTGCAGGCTCTCCAAACTGCTTTGGAGACGGAAATTACTAAGTTGCTACGCTTCCTGTGGGGGTATATATACCCGTGCTGACGTCAGATCTGTCTCCAACTGCTAGCACGGGCATACTATACCCATTTGTTCTGAGTCCATCTGGCTACACGACAGGAAATTTAGTCTTTCTGCAATGGAGAAATTACTTACCCGATAATTTTGTTTTCCTTAGTATAGAGAGATGGACTCAGGACCAATGGGTTATGTGCTCCCCTGTTAGTAGATAGAGACACCATCAGGGTTCATAGTTGATGTCTTCCTAGATATACCCCCTGCAGTGCCCTCAGCCATTCAGTATTCTCTTCAAAAGCCATTGTGGACATACTACTGAAAAACTTGAATACAATTTTAATAACTTGTTTAAAAACTTAAAACTGGTGACCGTAACTGTACTCAACCAAACATAAGCACAGAATCCCAGCAATATTATAGATGCCCAGATCTAGGGATAGGGTAATGGCTTACCCGTAACCTCTTTGGGAATGTGATTCCTTGGCACAGTTCATGGGCAGCCATGGGCGGGATACTGAGTCAATCTGTCTACACAAAGGAAAACAAAATCATCAGGTAAGTAATTTCTCAGGACAAATGGGATGTACAAAAGCTACTCCCAAATGGGGTGGGACACTGCCTGTGGTCTGGTTAGCACCACCCTCACAAAGGCTGCATCTTCTAGGACTTGGACATCCAGGTGATAGAACCTGGGGAAAGTGCGCAGGGAAGACCACGTCACTGCTCAGCAGATATTGACAGGAAACAATAGCTTAGCTTCCACCCAGGGTACTGCCTGGGTCCTAATGGAAAGAGCTTTAACCTGAAGCTTGATCCAGTGAGCTATGGTAGCTCGCAAAGCTGCTTCACCTTGTTTCCTTCCACCGTGAAGAACAAGCAAGCTGCCCATTCATCGACCTGGCCACATCCCACAACGCGAAGGTTCCCTGATTCTTCAGTCACAGACAAGATCAGTGCTCCCAAGGGATCGATGCCCTGGTCCAGACCTGGCCAGAGGAGGTCTTACTGTATGCCTTCTCTCTGTGGCCTCTACTGGGCAAGATCATTTGCAAGATCGTGTCACAGAGGATTAATCCTGGTGGCCCCGGATTAGCCCAGATGCCCATGGTATGCAGACATGCAGAGGCTTCTGGTAGAGAACCCCCCTGTACCTCCCCTCCACACCTTCTCCAACAAGGTCCGTTCCTTTACAGGGACCCAACTCTGTTTTGTCTTATGGTCTGGCCCTTGAAGGCTCGCCTGACGAAGTGTGGATAGTAGGTGGCAGTAATTACCACCTTGCTCCACACGTGGAAGTTAGACATCCTTGGCGTATTTGCGATCTGGAGAATTTGAGGCCTGGTGCGAGAAACGCAGGCTCTCCTCAGTCAATCAAGATCTCCAATTCTGGAATTCTTACAGGACGACCTGAACAAAAGAATGTTCCTCAACTCCTTGAAGGTCCAGGCGGTGGCTGTTTCCTGTTTCAGAGGCGAGGTGAATGGAGCCCATCTGATACACCTCCGACCACCCTTAAAGTGGCCAGTCTCCCTATGGAACCTCAATCTAGTATTGGACTTCTTAGCATGGCCTTCCTTTTGGCCTCTGTGCACTCTGTCTCTACACCTGTTAACGCTGAATACTATTCTTGGTGGTGATATGCTCTGCTTGTTGCATCTCTGAACTACAGGTGCTGTTATGTCGGGAGCTGTTCCTCCAGTTAACTCCAGGAACGTTGCAGCTTCGCACCGTCCCTTCCTTCCTTGCCAAATGTAGTCTCTGAACTTCACCTGAACCAGTCCATTTCCTTACCATCCCTAGATAGACGCAAGGACACTGAACACTAGCCCCTCCTACGCCACAAACCTCACTAGGCTGTTCGTGCAGTATGTAGAAGGTACAGAATGGGTGCATAAGATGGACCAATTCGTCAACCATAGCTGACATCTGGCCGCTACCTCCAAGGTACGGACCAGGTCGCAGCCTGCTTCTGCCAAAAAGGCGGCTGCTGGTTCCATCACTTCCCTGGAATTCATCAGATTCATCATTTTCCTGAGAGAGATGCAAGTGCGAGCCACCAGGGAACAGCAAGAGGTTATCTGCAAAGGCCTGCTTAAGAATAGCCTCAATTCTATCCTGTACATCCTTCAATGCTGCTCCCCCTTCTACAGCACAGTCTGCTTGGTGACAGCATACACCAGTGCATCCACTTCTAGAAAGTACAACTGCTCTCTCGCCGCCAGATCCAAGGGGAGAACAGCATTTCCAAGGCTTGTCCCACTTTAACATTAGCTTTCAGGGCGCTCCACTCAAGATCAAATCAATTCTTGAATAGCATCTATAATGGGGGAAAACACATGATGCTTTATGCAAAGTTAAAATAGAATTTTTCTTTGGCTCAGACAGTGAATCAGCACCGGGCACCTCCAGCATCTTCAATGTCTGGGAGATCAGAGCTGGCAACTCATCTCTGAAAGAATACACAAACATTGTTCTATACAGCTCCAACCCCAGAGGAATTTCCCCATCCTCCAGGATGGGTCCCTACCAGTGTGACCTGCAGCATGTCTAGACGTACACAGACGCTCACCTGCGGCATTAAGTGTGCATGGATCCATAGCCTGCAATCCTGAACTCTTAAGTTTGGCTGGGCCTGCTGACTGCACCTAAAGAAAGGACTGCAGCCCTTGAAAAAAATTCTACCCAAGAAAAAGCAGAAGGATCCATACCAAAAACCAGGGGGTGTCTGTCCAGTATCCACTGAGCTGCCTTCCCCTGACTAACCAGTTAGGGGAGCCACAAAACTAGGTGAAATTTCAACAGCTCCACCTCCGGTCCCATTCCTGCATCATGCTGGGAACATAAGAACATAAGAAATTGCCATGCTGGGACAGACCAAGGGTCCATCAAGCCCAGCATCCTGTTTCCAACAGAGGCCAAAACCAGGCCACAAGAACCTGGCAAGTACCCAAACACTAAGAAGATCCCATGCTACTGATGCAGTTAATAGCAGTGGCTATTCCTTAAGTAAACTTGATTAATAGCAGTTAATGGACTTCTCCAAGAACTTATCCAAATCTTTTTTGAACCCAGCTACACTAACTGCACTAACCACATCCTCTGGCAACAAATTCCAGAGCTTTATTGTGCATTGAGTGAAAAAGAATTTTCTATTAGTCTTAAATGTGCTACTTGCTAACTTAATGGAATGCCCCCTAGTCCTATTATTCGAAAGTGTAAATAACCGATTCACATCTACTCTTTCAAGACCTCTCATGATCTTAAAGACCTCTATCATATCCCACCCTCGGCAGTCTTTTCTCCAAGCTGAACAGCCCTAACCTCTTCAGCCTTTCCTCATAGGGGAGCTGTTCCTCCCCTTTATCATTTTGGTTGCCCTTCTCTGAACCTTCTCCATCGCAACTATATCTTTTTTGAGATGCGGTGACCAGAATTGTACATAGTATTCAAGGTGCGGTCTCACCATGGAGCAACATAGAGGCATTATGACATTTTCTGTTTTATTCACCATTCTCTTCCTAATAATTCCTAACATTCTGTTTGCTTTTTTGACTGCCACAGCACACTGAGCCGACGATTTTAAAGTATTATCCACTATGATGCCTAGATCTTTTTCCTGGGTGGTAGCTCCTAACATCGTGCAGCTACAGCCAGGGTTATTTTTCCCTATATGCAACACTTTGCACTTGTCCACATTAAATTTCATCTACCATTTGGATGCCCAATCTTCCAGTTTTGCAAGGTCCTCTAATGTATCACAATCCGCTTGTGATTTAACTACTCTGAATAATTTTGTATCATCCGCAAATTTGATAACCTCACTCGCCGTATTCCTTTCCAGATCATTTCTATACCGTATATATTGAAAAGCACCGGTCCAAGTACAGATCCCTGAGGCACTCCACTGTTTATCCTTTTCCACTGAGAAAAATTGACCATTTAATCCTACTCTGTTTCTTGTATTTTAACCAGTTTGTAATCCACGAAAGGACATCACCTCCTACCCCATGACTTTTTAGTTTTCTTAGAAGCTTCTCATGAGGGACTTTGTCAAACGCCTTCTGAAAATCCAAATACACTACATCTACCGGTTCACCTTTATCCACGTTTATTAACCTCTTGCAGGGCTCAGCAAAATGAGTTGGAGTCAACTCTCCCTGAGCCTCCAAGCAATACTGCCAACTTACAGGAGACACCAGGCTGTGATGCCCAAATATGGCAAGCAGCACAAAGGGTAAGGCGCTTAGGCTTCTTTGCTACTGGCGCCATGGATAAACACCAGCTAGCAGCACACTCCCAAAAGCATCTGTCAGTTGGGCACTCAGCTGTGTGCCCACACAAGCAAGCCTGGACAGGGCACCCAAAAACAAGCTCTTTCCAGTAAGCACACACTATGGACACCCAAAATATAGGCACCCCATACAAGGTCCAGGCAGGTGCGTAGAAAAGTGTGATCGCCACTGTGGACTACCACATGGTGTCTAAGCAAAGCCTGAGAGCGAGGCCTAGCCAACAAGGCTGCTCAGGAGAATAGCCTCCATTAAGATGAACATATTGCCATGGATTAATTATCTTTCCAAATGCTTCCAATATTAGTCCCAGCAACAATGTTGAAAGAATGGCAGAATAAGCTGATGAGATTTGTATGGCAGGGAAAAGTACCTAGAGTGACCAGAAGAGTCCTGTTTCTAACTAGAGCAAGAAGGGGGGGGGGGGAGTTTAGGCCTACCTAACTTACAGGCCGATTCAGTAAAGTCCGGGGGAGAGCGGACGTACGCCCACGCACCTGTGCGCGCGATTCTGTATTTAAATTAGGTGGTGCGGAGATGGCACCCTGAGCGGAGCTGTGTGAGTGAGTTGCTGAGCAGTTTCATTTTGCACAGTGCTTTATATTCCTGGAACTCTTATCTTGAGAAATAATCTAAACAATGCCTGCAAAACGTAAAGGGAAAATAAGGATTTTTCCATCAATTTCAATGCAGTTATCTGAACAGAGGCTCATAACTACCTTAACAACTCCAGGAGCAGCAATGACCCGGGGGGGGGGGGGGGGGGGGGGGGGGAGGAGGGGGAGAGTAGCCTTGCTGCAGTGCCGAAGGGAGGAAATTAGACACCGCCAGAGGCAGAGGTTTCCCTCAGCCCAACCGTGATTAGACCACCAGCTGAGAGGGGAGAGTCAGAGACTCTGCTAGAGACGCTGAATGAGGAAGTCAGCGTCTCAGGAAGGAAGGGAGAAGGAAGCGAAGCAGCTGCCCAGCCAGAGCCGACGAGGAATCCTCTTGGGGACTTTCGGAGACATTTGGCTGAGGGGCAGCCAGTGCACCAGCCACCGGAACATCAGTTTCATCGGGTGAGCATATAGAAACCCCTATAAGACCAGCAGTGGTAACTATGGAGACATTATGGGAGCTTTCTGCTAATCTCAGTTGCTATAAGAGCTAGCAACCAGAGAATGGAAGAAATAGCCTCTTTAAATAAAATTTCTGAGCAAAATCTGTCCCTGCAAGTAATGAAAGAAAAAGTGGATGGAATGGAAATATACTTCAACCAGGCAACAATAAAAGATAGAACTGCATTGTCCAGAAGATCGGAATTATTAGAAAACTGGAACCGGAGATTTAATGGGAGATTGATCAAATTTCCTAAAATTATGGGTGAGCTTCCCATAATAACTTTTAAAAGATATCTCCGGGAGACTCTTCAGATGTTGGACTCTGATATGCCTGTGATAAATAAGGTTTATTTCATTCCCAGAACCTGTGCTGAAAGAGGCGAAAATGTTCCGCAAGAGCAAAATCAATTTGATGTAGATAATCTTACTATGTTTCTTGAATCCTCCGCAATAGAAATTATTGAATGTGCTTCATTGATTTTTACACTAATTGCAGAACAGGATGTTAGCAAAATTATGTCTAAGTATTTTCAGCATTTAAACACCCCCTTTCATGGTATAACTATACGCACGTTCCCAGACATCTCAAAGATCACTCAAGAAAGGCATAACGCCTTTTTAAGTATGAGGCAGGAGACAGTTTCTTTAGGCACAACTTTTATGTTGTGCTACCCCTGCAAATGTATTGTAAAGAAGGGGAGTGATTGTTACATTTTCTTTGCACCTGAGCATTTAAGAGATTTTGATTCTTTTTCTGCCAATGGTGCTTCATAGAGAATCGTTAAAGAAAATTAACTGCTCTTGTTCAGGGCTATACCATTTCTTCTTTCAATTTGTTATTATTCCTCAAATCTAAACCCCCCCAACGAGAGAAGTTTGAGATTATCTGTTTAGCCATTATGGAATAACTTTATGGTTTACATGCTTTATAAGAAAGTTATCTTTAATGACTGACTAATCAAGTTTCTATTCTATTGTAAATGAATATTTTATTTGTATTGAAAATTCAGAAATTAAAAATTAAAAAAAAAAATTAGGTGAATTAGGTGGTGCGGTAGAAACGGGCAAAAGGAGGCGCTAGGGACACTAGCGCGTCCCTAGCGCCTCCTTTTGACCCGGAGTGGCGGCTGTCAGCAGGTTTGACAGCCGACGCTCAATTTTGCCGGCGTCAGTTCGAGACCGCTGACAGCCATGGGCTCGGAAACCGGCAAAATTGAGCATCTGGTTTTCGGCCAGACAGCCGCTGGCCCATTAAAAAAAATTTTTTTATTTTTTTTACTTTTCTTACTCTTCTGGACCTCCGACTTAATATCGCCATGTTATTAAGTCTGAGGGTGCACAGAAAAGCAGTTTTTACTGCTTTTCTATGCACTTTCCCGGTGCCGGCAGAAACTAGTGCCTACTTTTGGGTAGGCGCTAATTTCTGAAAATAAAATGTGCGGCTTGGCTGCACATTTTACCTTCTGAATAGCGCACAAATACCTAATAGGGCCATCAACATTTGCATGTTGAGGGCGCTATTAGGTGCCGCGCGTTGGACGCGTGTTTTCCGCCCCTTACTGAATAAGGGGTAAGGGAAAACACGCGTCCAAGGGCAGGTTAACAGTGCGCTCCGGAGCGCACTGTACTGTAATGGCCTGTTACTTTGCAGCTGCTTATCTCAAAATTTTAACTGAGGGGCATCGAACTCAGACACCTAAATCATAGGCAATCCTATCACAAGTGATACTAGGGGATCTTCCATTATATGTAGCTTGGTTACCCAAAAAGGCTTGGGGGATTACAAGCAACTTGCCCCCCTCAATATCAACTGCTCAACAAGTGTGGACCAGATGGTGCCCTCTACTGGTGGGTTCCAGAGTCTATCACTTTAGCACTTCACGCCTGGTTTAATGAATCCCTCCTTTAGAGTTTGGGAGTCATTGGTGATTTCTAGGTGGGAGCATGTTTGGGGGCAGAATGGTTTGCTAAGTTTTCCTACTCTGCAGTCGAAATATAAGCTGACAGATGTATTTCCCCATCTATAATTAAGCCATTTTGTATTGTACGTTAATTTAGGGTCTCATCTATCACAGAAGTTTATTTTGAATCTGTCAAAATGCAAATAAGATTTCTCGGACTATCAAAGATATATATATCTCCAAACCAGTGTTTATTACAGCTTGGGAATCAGATTTGAGATCAGAACTTACAAGATCAATGGGCGCTTATCTACCAGTCTGTTAGGAAAGATCTTATCTCTTTTAATATAATTGAAAATGGATATAAAAAGTACTTTACTGCTGGTATTTCACACTGGTCCATCTTAAGGAATTCAATGGAATGTTGGAAAGGATGCAAGAGGGAACCTATATCCACTTATGGTGGGCCTGCCCTTTTATTCAATGCTTTTGGAGAGATTTATTTATTTAACAGTTTTTATATACCGATGGTCGTTGGGAACATCTCATCGGTTAACAAACAAAATGCAGCAACAGGCTTTACAGTGTTCTCAGATGGATAGAAAACATCCTAACGATCTCGATTTCATTACTTCCTCAGCATGCGCTGCTCAATTTCCCTATTTCCCAAGGTACTAAATATGAAGGCAGATTAAACAAACATATTTGTGTAATAGCCAGGTGTGAAATTGCTAGATTATGGCAGGAGCCAAAGTTACCTCTCAAATGCAGCTAAAGATTAGATTAGAGAAAGTATGCCACTAGGCATAAGATGTTACAACAATTTGAGAAGTATGGTCTAGATACAGTGAGTGGAAACAATCTGAGGAGGGAGCCTCATGATCATAACATTGTTGTAGCCAGAATAGTGATTTGGGTTGTGCTCTCTCACCTCACTGAGGGAAGGATTATGTTCTGCGCGCGTGTGTGTATGGGGTGGGTTGGGGGGGGGGGGGGTAACAGGTGGAGAGGGGGGTATTTTTCTTTGTATAAAAGATGGGTAGTTTATTATGTGTCCCCAATATATTGGGATATGCTGCCTTTGCTGTTTATGGACACTATTTATAAAGTTTAATTTTTCTCATCTATCCTCTTTGCAATAAGGCTGTTGGGGTGTAAAGGGAATGAGTGATTGCCAATTCAGTTATTCTTGAATAGTTATATTGGTGTTTATATGATTACAATAACAAAAATTTCAATTAAAAAAAAACCACCACACAAGGCTGCACAACCCACCAAGCCTGCTACAACTCCAAGTTCCCCCAGAGATGGGAACAGATGTCAGATCGGAGCACCAAGCACTGAGACCAGAAGGGGAATGGAATTCCTCCCCTATGAGGAAAGACTAAAGAGGTTAGGACTTTTCAGCTTGGAGAAGCGATGGCTGAGGGGGGATATGATAGAGGTGTTTAAAATCATGAGAGGTCTAGAACGGGTAGATGTGAATCGGTTATTTAAGCTTTCGGATAATAGAAAGACGAGGGTGCACTCCATGAAGTTAGCATGTGGCACATTTAAAACTAATCGGAGAAAGTTCTTTTTTACTCAATGCACAATTAAACTCTGGAATTTGTTGCCAGAGGATGTGATTAGAGCAGTTAGTATAGCTATGTTTAAAAAAGTATTGGATAAGTTCTTGGACAAGAAGTCCATTACCTGCTATTAAGTTGACTTATATAATAGCCACCGCTATTATTAGCAACGGTAACATGGAATAGACAGTTTTTGGGTACTTGCCAGGTTCTTATGGCCTGGATTGGCCACTGTTGGAAACAGGATGCTGGGCTTGATGGACCCTTGGTCTGACCCAGTATGGCATATTCTTATGTTCTTAACTCCCCTTAACATATATTTACTCTTTACCTGAGCTCAACCTGTCCTAGCTGAGTATGGTCTCCAGCTGCGGGGGAAAAGGGCAAAGGCCTTCACTGCCATGCTTGGCTTCCTGCACCCGCTAGCTTTTCAGCTATTTGTCTCTCTACAGCTAAGTCCAGGCTGCAAAACCAGC
This sequence comes from Rhinatrema bivittatum, assembly GCF_901001135.1. Taxonomy (NCBI): domain Eukaryota; kingdom Metazoa; phylum Chordata; class Amphibia; order Gymnophiona; family Rhinatrematidae; genus Rhinatrema; species Rhinatrema bivittatum. The sequence goes on from NC_042621.1 coordinate 141,710,440, forward strand.
TACTGGAATGAGGCATTCTGAGGGAAGGTTATGCAGACATCACATCAGGAAAACTCGACTGAGAGAAGGACCATATGGTATCACCACAGGAGAGTGGGGTGAATTTTCTTCTTTTCTCCTTCTACAATTTTTTAATTTATTTTTTTTTTAAGCAATCCCCAGTAGGGAGATGCTTGTCCATCTGTTGGAGACTGAGAATACCGGTAGGCTATCAGTGCAGGGGTATATATACTGTGGCGTCAGCTTTGCTACATCTCCATCTGCTGGTAGAGAAGCATAACAGACTGGTGTGAATTAACTGAACACAATGTCCACACCTGTTCTACACTTTTTTTTTCAAAATAATTTTTATTGGGATGAAACATGAACAGGCAGTGAATCCCTCACTGAGTAAATGCCATCAATTTATTGAACAGCCAACACACCACAAATAGGTTAAAGCATCTAACAAAATCACCCACATGACTCCATCCCATCCTATTTTCCATTTTCTTCCCAGACCCGCTATCCCCAGACTGTCAACTCACTCATCCTCATACATACTACACTCCATTCACACCACCACACGCTGCCCATCACTCCCCATCCCCCACCTTTGTAGCTATAGCTTTCATTTTTCTATTTTTCTTAATTTATCAAAGTTTCCCTTTTGAAAGATTAGTGCTAAAGCCATGGATTTACTTAGTCCCCTTTCAGTCAACTCAAATTTGATCATGTTATGATCACTATTGCCAAGTGGCCCCACCACCATTACTGCTTGCCAAATCCTGCGGTCCACTAAGAATTTGATCTAAAATAGCTCCCTCTCTTGTTGGCTCTTGAACCAATTGCTCCATAAAGCTGTCATTTATTCCATCCAGGAACTCTCTCTAGCATGCCCTGATGTTACCTTCATCTAGTCAATATTGAGGTAATTGAAATCTCCCATTATTACTACACCAATTTAGTTAGCTGCCCTAATTTCTCTTAGTATTTCATCGTCCATCTCATCATTTTGGCCAGGTGGATGGTAGCATACTATCGCTATACTCTTCCCCAACACACATGGGATTTTTACCCATAAAGATCTATTGTGCATTTAGTCTCTTGCAGGACCCTTATCCTATTGGACACTATGCCAACCCAGACAAAAAGCACCCCCTCCCCACCAAGTTGCTCCTATCATTGCGATATAATTTGTACTCTGATATGGCACTATCCCATTGGTTCTCATCCTTCTACTATGTCTCCGAGATGCCAATTAAGAGTGTCTCATCGTTCTTTGCTGTATACTAACTCTCCCATCTTACTTTAAGATTCATGGCATTGGCATACAATCGTAAGAACCAATGGAAGTACAATTTAAAAAAAAATATGGGTTTTCTATTTAAACAATTGCTGGAAAAGGCAGCAATGACATTTGTGCTGTTCATCTTAGGTAATATTGAAAGCAAAGCGTATCGGCAGTATTCTATATGGTGAGCAAGTAGAAAATGTTTTGAGAAAGCCACAAAACCCCAGCACTTTAGATTAAAATGTTATCCCTTAGGCCCTACTGTGAAGTTACAAGTTCTAATAAAAAGGATAAGGTAAGGTCCAGATATAACAAAACCGAAGACGAAAATGTTACAGGGAAAGTAGAGCCATGTAAGAAGTGCAGCATCCAGAACTCACCATATGCAACAGAATCTCGACAGCCAGCTCAGAATATTGGGAAATGTAATCCTTGCACTATGAAAAAAACACAGAACATACAAATGAATGCTGCAGTAAATTAAAGATATTAAAACAAAGTCTGGTCACAAACCACACACAGTATTTCCTATGCAGTTATTGAAAAACAATGGCAGAACAAATTTTGTTATATAAAACACTGGGAAAAATAGAGGTAGATATTCAAAAGCCATTTGCATGGATAACTGAAAACGTTATCCATCTAAATGACTAATCTGGCAATTTCAGCCAGTTATCTTGCTGAATTATAACCAAGTAAGTAGTTATCTGGCTGTAATTTAGCCAGATAAAGAAAGGCTCAGTTATCCTGCTACCTTAGTGAAGGATCAGGTATATCCAGCTAAATTATCCACCTCATATAGCCGGATAACTAGCTACTTACCCGGATCTTCAGAGATATCTGGATAAGTGACACACACACACACACACACACACACCCCGCTACCTGCAGGCTTCCTAGCCCAATGCCCACCCCCACGCTACCTCTGATAAAAAAAAGAAGTGCCTCACACTTAAAAAAGAACATTTAAAGTTGTAAAAAGAGGATAGCTGCTGGCCTGGGCCTCCCCATTCACTTTAAAAAAAAAAAAAAAAAAAAAAAAAAGAGCCTGTACATTACCCCTTCTGCCCCCAGCCCACAAACAGCCTCCCTCCCCTATGCAGACACCCTCCCACACAACCATTTACCTTCAAAATCATTCCTCTTGTCCTGCCGGGATCACTGTACTAAGCAATCCCAGCCACTTCCAGCATTACTTAGTACACTTCCAGTGTTATTTCCTGTTTTAAAAGTTTGCCTCTAATGTTATTAGCTAAGTAACTCTGGAAACAGGTGGGATTGCTTACAGGCAGATACAGTAAAGTGGGGCCGCGGTTACCCCGCTCCTAACCCGCTTTCTACTCACTTTCCGGCCGCGTTAGCCCTTCCTGCGATACACTATCCCCTTTAACCCATCCTTACCGCCTCTTTAAATCCCCGGGTAACCCCTTCCGCACGCGGCATGTATATTAAATGTAAACGATCGAATTAGCTATTCCCTCCCATACAGTAACACGCGCCCTGACTATCGCTATCTTTCCCTGCCGTTTTGTCGCGCGTTTAACCTGCTAACTTACCGCCTACCCTTACCCCTGCGTTAGAGGCAGGGGTAATGGTAGACGGCAAACTTCCCCCCCCAAAAGGAAACCTCTAAAAACCTAAAATCCTCTCCTCCCGAAGCGACTCAACATTACTTTGTTTTCTTCTTACTTTTTGTTGCTTTTAGCTCCTTCCCTTCTCTGCCGTCCTCCGGAGGGGCAGCCGGCGGCGAAAGCGGCTTGCAGCGTTGCCTCGTGACCATGTGCAGCGTCTTTTGGGGGGGGAACCGGAGTCCTAGCGCCTCCAGTGCCCTGGAGGAAAAATCCCCCCCCCCTTCCCCGGAGAACCCAGCTGGGGTTGAGAGGCGCGAGTACTGAGTGAATCCCCTTCCCCAGGGCAGTGCCCCTGACAGGGGCTGCAAGGTTGTGAGCGAAGCGAAGCGTACTTTCATTGGCCTGAGCGCCTGTCAATTTGGGCGCTCCAGCCAATGAAAGCACATAGACGGGCGCGCGTGACGTCAAGGCATGCGTCACGCCCGTCTATTTACTTTCATTGGACCGTGACTGGAGAGGGCACAGAACAGTCGGCTCTCACCTGACTTCGCAATTTGAGGGCTGAGCCAGGAGAACCGGGACCTGCACGGGGGTGGGGGGGGGGGGGGGGATGACCGCTGCGAGCCGTTTTCGCCGCCGGCTGCCACGGGAAGGGGCTGAAAAGCAACAAAAGGTAAGTTGGCACATGTCGAGCCGCTTCGGGAGGAGGGGATTTTCGGTTTTTAGGTTTTCATGGGTTAAAGTTGGGATCCACTTCCTGGTGCCTGTCATTTCAAATGTCATTTGAAATGACAGGTACCAGCGCACCCGGGATACTGTATAGGCGCTGTATTAAGCGCCTATACAGTAAAATGGGTTGCGCGGGCCTAACGCTTCGCCTAACGCTTTGCAGACGTGGCTTGCATTTGCAAGCAGTTTAAATAGAGTATCGAGCGGTATGTGATCAGAACAGTGCGTGGGGCAAACGAGGGTGCGCCCGGCACTGCTGCACTAATGCGGCCTTACGTATCGACTCATTAGTTAGCAATACCTCTACAAGATTCAAAAAATTGGCAATTATAAAAATATCACATTTTCACACTAATTATGGTATAATGTGACATTGATTAGAAATTTTTATTGTATACAAAACTTTTATCTAAACACTTCAATACATTTTACAATATTTATTCTTCATCAGATACATCGAGTGAATTTCAAATTCTCAAAATACACAATTAAAAAATACCATTCATACACACATCCATACAATTTAAAAAAAACCTGACAATTTTGCACTCCCTTTTTTCTATAACACCATTTCCCCACAAATTGATGCTTCTTTTTACACTCCCTTTATACTCCCAACATGTTTTACCACTCAATAGGCTTCTTCAGGGGAGCATAATGTGAACCATTGCTAACACCAATCTTCAAACAATCTTCTCCAACAATATATACATTTGGGTGAATTGTTGCAGATGATCGTTGACACTTCATTTTTACAAACTTAACCTGTCCTTTTTGAAAAAAAAGTGTTTCCTGCTATGGTCACCTACCAGTCCTACCTATCTCTGAACCATGATTCAATGACTACAACCATGGTAACGTCTAGGTCAAGGATTTTGTTAGCTAGAAATCTGCATACAAATTCTCGCGGTCTCCCTCTCTCCTATCTGATCCTTTTTACTTTAAACAGACCCATCATCCCTGCTTTCTATTGTATGGTTTCCATTATTATACAGATTTGGCTTTTATCCCATCTGCTCTCTTGTTTATCTTACATTGCATTTAGTTGTAAAAAGTATACAGTATACATTACAAATTATGTAACTATAAGACTAAGACAAATTCAACATTGTTAATGAAGGTAGAATTACTCATTTATCTGTAGTCTCCACAAAAGGATAATTATTCAATTGTCTCCTCCCAACCATTAAGCCAACATGAAAACTAAGTGTGCTGAACAGAAATATAATATGAAAGTGAATGCTGATGTCTAGTAAAACCCCTCCTTCACCCATATGAAACTAGTCAACCCTTTTACACCTAATCCGCTTTGAGGCCATTCATGGTAAAAATCAGAATATCAAATGCCAATAAAAATAAATACATCAAATTTCAGCACAATTAAGCTAACATGGCATTTTACCACCCTTCCACATTTTAGCACTATCATGCGTAGGGCCCAGGATAAAATTGAATTTTTAGCATGGTGCCGTAGTCTTTATTGGCTCAACATAATAGAATTCCAAAGATGTTATACATGCGTTTTCAACATCACATTAGCCAACACCGGAAAAATGGACCAAAGTGGTCTTAAATGCTCATGCACTATGTTTCTGGATAATTCTGTTTGCCACACAAAGCCGCAGCAAAACCCACAGAGAGTATTTTTGTCAGCAAATATATTTAAGTTACCAGAACAGAAATACTAGGTGGCAGTGAATCACACTGCTTTTTGAACTGGTTGATCATGTGTTCCTCAAATGAACCGTTGCTTTTCAACGCTTGCTGAGTTTCAGTGATGAACTGAACACAGTCCTTACAGAGCTGGTTTTCTCCCTGCAAAACAGGATGGAGAGAGCTTTAATAGAATGTAGGCAGCAACACAACAGGTCTCGCATGAAATCGAGAATTCATGTCTATAGTTTTAAATAACTGTCTTAATCAGACTCAACCAGTATCCTAGATCACCAAAGTGATCACTTTTTTGTTTTAATTTGTACTTTGTTTTATAGCATCAAATGATAAAAAACAGGAAAATTATGCACAAAAAGGAAAAACACGATTCCAAGAATACAGTCATAAGAAAACTTCCATAATAGAGCCCACATAAGGGGAACAAAAAATAAGAAGAAAATAACTAAGGAATTCCTACTGGGGAACCTCTTAACCCCTAGCACCACTTAAGTCTTTTCAACTAGAAGTACTTCCCAAGTGTGCAGAATCTAGGAAAATAAATCTATTCCCCTGAAAATTAGTCACATTTACAGGGGAACTTCAGATAGAATGATGCTCCTATGGCTAGTACACAAGGTTTCAACTGAAGAAACTGTTTCCTTCTCAGCTTGGTCTCCCGGGAAAGATCAGGAAAAATTTGAATCTTATCCACAAAATACACTTGCCTTATATTTAAAATATTGATGAAAGAGAATATCAGAATAGAGTGCAAATGTGATGAAAAAATGTAGTTCACTGTTAGATTCTAAAAGAAGATATCAGGACTAGAAATAGGGGTTAGAGTGTTTAAAAAAAACCCTTAGTAGGCATTAAACAAAATTTCCCATCAGGAGAGAGTTGTAGAATCTCAAATACATATTTCTTAAATAACTGTTCCTGATATGAAGGAAGTAATAGGAAACATTTAATAAACATTTTTAACCTTTTAGGTACCAACATTCCACAAGTGGAACATTTTTTCATATATTTTTAATTACTTGCAAATTTTTTTATACCATATTTATACCATATTTGGGTCTAGTTAACTAACATGTAAAAAGGGGCATCAGGAAATAATTCCTTCAATGAGCAGGATCTAAAAGGTTAATGTAATCTGTTCCCCGTCATCTCAAACTTTTGATGTACAATTAAATTGTCCATATATTTGCCACCAAAGCTGACTGCAAGTAGCTATTGCTCCAACCTGTGAATTAACATTAAATTTCAAATTGGAAGTTCTTTTCCACATCAGATAATTTCAAAGAATCTGCTGTAGTTTAGTGACAAGGTTGATTCACTGCATTCAACAGTGAATTGTTAGTCCGAAATATTGCTCTCCATATGTTTCTCCGAGATATTTCAACTGGTTCCTCCTGGACATTAACACCAGCCCCTTCCTTTGGCAGATTAAATTGCATGGGGGGCCAGGATTATACAACCTACACAGTCTGTAAACTTAATGGGCTCAAACACTGGTGTAGCCAGTTACCCAGCATCCATGTACATTTCCCAAGGCTGCCAATTCTTGAGTCCCTCCGTACACCTTTAGAACCATTATAGCTCTGAGGGCTATTGGATGTATAGGAAGCAACGCTGAGACTCCCCAGCAACATATATGGTGAAACGTGGGGATTAGGTGGAGGTGAACGCGATTCAGGAGAAAGATCCTAGCTAATTCTGTACTCCGTTCCTGCAGTGATGAATTAGCTTTATGGACGTGCAAGTCCACTGTCCCGCAGAGTAAGGTGGGTGTTGACTGATGACAACTGCTTTCCTTTCCTTCCCCATTATGCTAGCAGCTGAAAAACCAGCATAAGGGGCATGCACTGCTGTTCACCACAATTTAAAGGCCCCCGGGTCTTGATGTCTTCCACATGGGTATCCTCCGATGTGCCTGCAACAGGGATCCCCTCCAATCCACCAGGTCCCAGGTGAGAGGAAGGAAGACTGGTATCCCCAAAATGAGTACTTTTAAATCATACATTTGAGCCCTTATACATCAATAATTTATAATATATTAATACCTGTAAGAGGGGAAGGTGGACCCCCTCCCTGCTTTTCTGACTAGACAGAAGGTAGGGCTGGACCCTCACAAAAACTGTTCATTGTCAAGCCTCTGAATACCTGCAGTGCTTATTGTCTGACCAAAAAAAATAGCAATGATCCGGACAATTATGCCAATTATCTTGGAGACTGTCCATTTATAGATCAGCATAAAACTTCTGTACCTTTTACATTGTAAAGTGTGAAGCAATACCTGAAGAGCCTTTGAGATGTGTCACCACTGTTGGAGAAATCATATTTGCAGTAAAACAAATGATAGCAGATAAAGACCAGAATGTTCCATCTAGTCTGCAGAATGTGTATTTGTTTGGCAAAAAGATGTGTGGTCATTGTATTCACCCTCAAGGACCTATGAGAACAGCATCTTCTTTACATGGATGTCATTTTTCAAGTTCTGTGTCTACATTTGGTTAAGTTCTCTTAATAGCATGAATGTTAGAAGTTATCACAGACTGATGTAGATATTAAATAGGGTGCTATTAGCAAGCCCTTGGTAAACATGGAGAGTGATACCATATTATTTACCTTGCTCACACTAAACTCATTTGCAAAACGATCTTCTTTCATTTTCATGCATAGGCACATGCACATTAAAGCCTTACTGCATAGCTCGCTATTTTGAGCATGTACACAAGGGTCTTGAAGTGCATTTGAAGTTTAATGCATAGGACCCCATGCTTGGTTTATTAAATAGTATCTCCGTCTTGTAGTCAAAAACACTGAAGATTCATGGACATTACACCATTGAATAATTTTGAAAATGAGATGGTAGGCAATTAAAGGAAAGGTAAAAAAATTCCCACATAGGAACAACTTACTACAGTGGGGAAAAAGAATGAAGTACACAAAAGAAGCTAAATTGGAGAAATTACTTACCTGATAATTTCGTTTTCCTTAGTGTAGACAGATGGACTCAGGACCAATGGGTATAGTGTACTCCTGTTGGCAGTTGGGGAAGGATCAGATTTCAATCTGACGTCAGCCCTAGTACATATACCCCCGCAGGAAGTGCAGCTCTTCAGTATTCTCCTCGAAAAGCATAGGAAAATTAGTTTACCTGATAATATTTGTTCCTGTAGTACCAAGGATCAGTCCAGACAGCTGGGTTATGCCTCCCCTCCAGCAGATGGAGTCAGAGAAAACTGAAAGCACCCCCTAGATATACTGGTGTGCCACCTGCGATCCCTCAGTATATGTGATATCAAAGCAGAAGTAAGGAATTAACCACTTTCAACACTGTCCCCAATAGATTTCCAAGATTTTATTTTATTTTATTTTTTTTTAAACTCAGTGACTAGATCAAGCAGAAACCTCCTTGATAACAGATAAAACCAGAAATAACAAGTAGGACACCAAAGAGTGTACAGTAAAACACGAGACAATGACAAACCTAGCATTGAAACTGTTGCATATGTTGCGAATAAACTGCAATGGAAGAATATGGAACACGAGCGGACTCCCAGAAACTGTGGGCGGGCGTCTGGACTGATCCTTGGTACTACAGGAACGAAAATTATCAGGTAAGAAACTAATTTTCCTTTCCCTGTATGTACCAGGATCAGTCCAGACAGCTGGGATGAACCCAAGCCGCCTCAACTGGGGTGGGACCCTGAGAGTCCCGCTTGAATCACGCTCCTCCCAAAGGACTGTGCAGACGGACCACGGACATCCAGGCGATAATGCCTGGAAAACGTATGCCAGGATTTCCAAGTGGCCGCCCTGCATATCTCTTGGCAAGAGACCAATTGATTTTCTGCCCACGAAGTCGCTTGAGAACGCAAAGAATAGCTTTAAGCCCATCAGGAACAGGCTTACCGCAGCCAATATACGTGGACGCAATAGCGCCCTTCAACCAGCGTGCGATCGTAGCTTTGGATGCCTGAAGTCCCTTCTTGGGTCCATTCCATAACACAAAAAGGTGATCCAACCTTCGAAAGTCATTGGTAACCTCCAAATAGCGCAGAAGAACCCGGACTTCCAGACGTCTCAAGTCTCTACCTTGAGAAGACTGCAGTTCCTCTTCCGAAAAGGAAGGCAATTCTACCGTCTGGTTGACATGAAACGCTGAGACCACCTTAGGTAAGAAAGAGGGTACGGTTCGTAAAGAAACTCCTGACGCAGAAATACGCAAAAAAACAGTTCTCTGCAAGAAAGAGCCTGCAGCTCCGAAACCAGACGAGCCGAGGAAATGGCCACAAGAAATACCATCTTGAGAGTCAGATCCTTTAACGAAGCCGTTTTAATAGGCTCAAACGGGGCCGCACACAAGCCACGGAGTACCAAGTTCAAGTTCCAGGAAGGACAGGGAAGCCTTATGGGAGGACGCAAGTTTCTAACACCTCGCAAAAAACGAGCCACATCTGGGTGACTCGCAAGGGAAGACCCCTGGACCTTACCTCTCAAGCAGCCCAGAGCCGCTACCTGAACTCGAAGCGAATTATACGCCAAACCCTTCTTCAGGCCATCCTGTAAGAATGTAAGGATATGAGCCACGGACGAACGTCTGGGCGAAATACTTAGCGCGGCACACCAATCGTGGAAAATCTTCCAGACCCTAGCATAAGCAAGCGTAGTGGAAGACCGGCGCGCCCGAAGGAGAGTAGACAACAGCATCCGAATAACCTCTCTTCCTCAACTGCTTCCGCTCATAAGCCAAAAGTGATCTGCCAGATCGAAAAATACCGGGCCCTGACGGAGAAGATTGGGAAGATGAGCCAGACGTAGCGGACCGTCCACCGCCAGATTGACTAGATCCGGAAACCACGGGCGACGCGGCCATTCCGGAGCCACGAGAATCACCCGACCTTGACGGGCCTCTATGCGTCGTAACACTTTCCCCACCAGGGGCCACGGAGGAAACACAAAGAAGAATGTGACGGGGCCACGGAAGCACCAATGCATCCACACTTTCCGACCCGTATTCTCTTCGACTGAAGAAACGCGCTGCTTTCGCATTTAGCCGAGTCGCCATCAGGTCCAAGCGCGGAGTCCCCCAACGCTGGGTGATGAGATGCATCGCCTCTGTCGAGAGCTCCCATTCTCCTGGATCTAGATGCTGCCGACTGAGGTAATCTGCCTGAACGTTGTCCACGCCGGCAATGTGGGTGGCCGCAAGGCGCGACAAGTGTCGTTCTGCCTAGTCCATCAACAATACTGCCTCTGTCGCCACCGCTCGACTTTTTGTGCCTCCTTGCCGATTTATGTATGCCACTGTGGTCGCATTGTCAGACAGAATCCTTACCGCTCGGCCGCGCACCATCGGAAGGAGGCGACGCAAGGCCAGACGTACCGCTCTGGTCCAAAGAAGCCAAATACTCTCCCTTGTGGACGGCCGCAATAACAGACCATAGTGTCTCCATACGAAAGCGAGGCACGCGTAACGCCTTGTTCACACCTTTTAGATCCAGAATTGGTCGGAAGGTGCCCTCCTTTTTGGGAACCAGGAAGTATATGGAATACCGACCCGTCCTGAGCTGGTCCGGAGGGACCGGAACCACCGCTCCCAGAGCCTGTAAGTGATCGACGGTTTGAGCTATAGCCAGCTGTTTCTCCGGCGGACCGCACGGCGATATCATAAAAAGATCCCGGAGGGGACGTACAAAATCCAACTCGTAGCCGTGCCGAACAACGTCGAGGACCCATTGATCCGAAGTTATTTTGACCCACTCCTCCCAGAACCGGGACCGCCGACCTCCGATAAAGGGAACGGAGGAATGGGCCTTCACACCTTCATTGTGCGGGCTTGCTGGGAGTGAAACTTTGCGAGGAGCCTCCTCGTTGAGGTCTCCTGCCACGAAAGGAAGGGGACCAGGACTGGGATCTTGTTGCCTGCTGCCTCTGGGGAAAGGAACCACTTCTTCCCGTACGGAAATGCCTTTGACCCCGAAAATGAGTCCTGGCATTCCCAAAAGACCGAGACTAACGAGGCTTATCCTCAGGCAATTTATAAACTTTGTCTCCCAGGTCCTTAATGAGCTGATCTAGTTCCTCACCAAACAGCAACTTGCCCTTAAAGGGGAAGGAACCTAATCTCGCCTTGGAGGTAGCATCTGCTGACCAACGACAGAGCCACAGAAACCTCCTGGCGGAAACTGCCGAGGACATAATGCGAGCTGAAGTGCGCAATAAATCATATAAGGCATCCGCTGTATAAGCGACCGCAGCTTCTACACAATTGGCCTGTTCTGCCTCGCCCGGAGGAAGCTCCTGTGTGGTCAGCAGCTGTTGGATCCAGCACAGGTTAGCCCTCTGCACAAGGCTGCTGCATGCCACCGCCCGGACACCCAGGGCCGCCACGTCAAAGATGCGCTTCAACAAGACCTCCAGCTAGCGAACCTGGAGATCTTTCAAGGCTCTACCCCCCATAACAGGGATAGTCGTATGCTTGACCATGGCCGTGACAGCCGAATCCACCGTGGGTGTCTTCAAAAGATCCAGGGATTCCCCAGGCAAGGGATATAGCTTTTCCATAGCTCGGTTCACCCGCAGGGAAGCCTCTGGCAGCTCCCATTCCTTCGAGACAATCTGCAAAACTTTGGGATGGAAGGGGGAAGTCTGAGGGGGGGACCCGAAGGCCTGCCATAGCGATATCCCCCGTAGAAGTGTCCACATCCTGAGGCGGAGCTGTCAGCTCTAGCTCCTGCAGGACATGGAGAATGAGAGAGCTTAACTCATCCTTCCCGAATAAACGTAGCACCTGGGGGTCATCCTCCTCTACGGACCCCTGTTCAGTCAGCAAATCCGGAGCGGCTCCTGCGTCCCCCGTGCCCTCAGCCCCCCCCCCCCCTGCGGGTGGGGGACATGAGCCCCGGAGGTCCCCATGCCCAGTGGCCTCCCCTGGGCCAAGGTGGTTTTGGGGACCTTCGGAGGAGAGGGACCTTCCGCCTCCCAGCCAGATTCCGGCTGCAAAAAAGCTTTGTGTATTAAGAGCACAAAGTCTGAGGAAATGGCACTGACCTTTTTAAATTCTTCTTCGTGGAGGCTGGGGGGGGGGGGGGGGGGGGGGTTGGGGGGGAGCAGGAGAGCGGGGCTCGTCTGTAGAGGTAAGATTTCTTCTTATTTTGGTTTCCTTTTGGAAACATTACTCTAACGCTGTGCAAGCGTGCAGAGTCCCGAACTGCTATGGAGAATGAAAATACTGAAGAGCTGCACTTCCTGCAGGGGTATATGTACTAGGGCTGACGTCAGATTGAAACCTGATCCGTCTCCAACTGCTATCAGGAGTACACTAAACCCATTGGTCCTGAGTCCATCTGCTACACGCTAGGAAATTGAGTTTGATAAACACCACAAGCTAACTTTATAAACTCAGAGCACTATATTAGTAACAAATTGTGTATCTGATCTACTTTCAAACATGCAGCAGACAAACTGCACAAATAGTCTTATTACCTGCGATTCTGGTTCTGGCTTGTCCTGAGGGTAAAGGAGGAGAGGCACATTTGCAAGGAAGGGGGAAATCACTTGAGACAAGTCCAACTCCGGTATCTCATTGCTCTGGAGTGCTTCATGTTTTTTTATTGTAGCCAGATGCTGCTGAAGAGACTTGCACAAACCAAGGGCAGAGCAATCATCAGCAGGATTAGACTTAAAAAAAAAAAAAAGAGAAACGTGAACATTTAATGATACCCAATTTCCTTCTTTGCTACAGAAACCTGCACATGGATTATGACTATTTCTTGTGTGAAACTGTGTAAGGACATTCAGCATTAGAAATGTTTTTTCCTTATAGGAAACTAGGCAAGAACACAAGAAGTTGCCATACTGGGTTGATCAGAGGGATCCATGAAGAGCAGCATCCCATTTCCAACAGTTGCCAATCCAGGATACAAGTACCTGGCAAATACCAACAGTAAATAAATCCCATATTAATGCCAGTAATAAGTAGTGGCTATTCCCCAAGTCAATTTGATTAATAGCAGCTTAGGGATTTCTCCAGAAACTTATCCAAACCTTTTTTTAAACTCAGCTATGCTATCTACCTTAACCACATACTCTGGCAATGAATTTCAGAGCTTAACTGTACGTTGAGTGAAATATAATTCAGATTTGTTTTGAATGTGCTACTTGTTAACTTCATGAAGTGCCCCCTAGTCTGTGTATTACCTGAAAGAGTAAAAGATTCACATTTACCCATTCCTAGTCCTCATATCATATCCCCCCCCCTCAGTCGTCTCTTCTCCAAGCTGAACAGCTCTAACCTCTTTAGCCTTTCATAGCGTTCCATCTCCTTTATCATTTTGGTCGCCCTCACTGAATCTTTTCCAGTGTGACTATATCTTTGAGAAAACGGAAGCCAAAACTGCACACAGTACTTAAGATGCACTCTCACATGGAGTGATATAGAAATGCTATGACATTCTTTTTATTCACCATTCCTTTCTTAATTCCAAACATTATTTGCTTTTTTTGGCTACTGCAGCACATTGAGCCAACCACTTCGATATAGTGACTAACGCCCAGATCTTTTTTTCTGAGTGGTAACTCCTAATATGGAACCTAACATTTAACTACAATGTGGGTTACTTTTTCCTATTGAATAACTTTGCACTTGTCCACATTAAATTTCATCTGCCATTTGGATGCTCAGTTTTCAAATTTCACAAGGTCCTCCTGCAATGTATCACAATGCGCTGGTCCCTCAGTCCTGTTGAAGCTTCAGGAGGATCTTCAAGAGGAGCAGGAGAGGAGGGTATGCATATAGCAGACTCCTTCCCCAGTGAAGAGAGAAGGCAACGCAGATGTCTGCCCTCCGGCAACACGGAGCAGAAATTTCCCACCTTGTGATTGTACCGGGAGGCTAAGAGGTCAATATCCGGCATAACCCACCAAACAGTATGGCTGCTACCTCCAGATTCAGGGACCACTGAAGTGGCTCAGCCAGTTCTTCAGCACACTCAAAGTCCCAGGTAGGTACGCCACTCGCAGCGACATCCCCTGAGAGCCCAGGACCACACCTGCACCACCGTTGGAATGAGCCCATGCCTGTTTGTTGACATACCACATAGCAACCTGGTTATCCATCCAGATCAGGACTTCCTTGTGGGACAACTTGTCCCTGAATGCCCAGCAGGCATAATAGACCACCCAAAGCTCCAAAATGTTTGGCAGTGGGCTTTATGAGTGCTCCAGAGACCCTGCATGTGGAGGCCGTCCTCTGTCCCTCTGGGGCGAGAACATAGGGAGCTCGATGCTCTAGGCTGGAAGGTCTTTCAGGGCACTAAGTTCAGGAGCATCTGGCTTTTTTTTTTTTTTTTTTAAAGGGCAGACTCCACTACCACCAACTGGTGGGGGAAATGTCGCCTCCAAACCCATGACCTGTTGTACCAAATAGGTGGCATCCGCCTTCCAATTTATGGGAGATATGGAGATCGGGTGCTCCCACATTTGAAGGAGGTGGTCCTTAAAGATGTCGTGGATAGGAACCGCCACGATTTCCTTGGGAGCGAACTGGAGGACTTCCAGCATCGTATGTCACACCTCCTCCTCCAAACGTAGTTGGAAGAGGATAGCATCAGCCATGGCCCTCATGAACCCTGCAAAAGAGATCCTCTGGGGGAGACCATTGCCTCTCCTCTAAGGCTCGGAGGGGGGGGGGGGTGTCATCTGACTATTCAAAGATTCAAAGGAATTGTCCCTTCCATGGGGGCCTTCCTCCTATGATCCATGGGGGTGCTGGCAGGGCCTGCAGCGGATTCCAGTCCTGAGTTCAGATGGCTTTGGAGGCACCGATGACACCAGTTGCCTGGCATTGGGGGGGCTTCCCCCCCCCCCCCCAAGGGCCACAGGAGGCTGGAGGGTCTGGGCAAAGGCTCAGGAAACAGAGGCCTCGGAAATGAGGCACTGGCCACATCTTTCTCCTTGGAGTACCCAATGATAGGGATTGCGCCCGAGGGGGGCATTAGTGGCTGCTGGGGAACAGAGGGTCCCTTGGGCATGGGTTGCATCGGTAAGGTGCCTATCAGGACATCCAGACGCTTGAGCAGAGGTGCTAGAATAGACAGCAGAAGCTCTGGTATGGGGGCCGGTGGCATGGGTGGCTCCATGCTCTGTAGATCTCTGAGCACTGCATCCTGTGGTCCAACTCCTCCTGGAAGTCATCAGGTGAGGACTGAAGGAGAGGGACGAGGCATCAACAGCTCTTCCTCAGTTTTCCTGAGAGGCACCATGCCCAGCACTGATAATGGGGAACACCTGGGACTCCTGGGTACGGAGGAGGATAGTGCCTCCGAGGAATGGGAGTCGCTTCGGTGGCGGTACGGCACCGGAACCAGAGCCACTCGTTGACAGCAACCAATGCCAATGGTTGTGGGATCTCATTCTTGGCCCGGTCTTTCCCTGATTTCACCGGTTTCCAGGACGACTGGTCACTGTTCCCACGATCCTTCGCAGATGTAGGTGGGGGCATAGTGAGAGGAAGCATATCAAGGGGCTCCCCAAGACGCTGATGCAAGTGTAGACGGGGCAGACTTTTTGGAACCAAAAAGTTTCTCCGTCTTGTCAGGGCATGCCTGACAACCCTTGGGGGGGGGGGGGGGGGGGGGTCATCTGGTCATCAGCTGACACTCAGACGTAATGCAAAGCCCCCAGACAGATGATGCACACCTCATGCGGATTAGTGATCAACATGGTCCACAGGCATCAACAAAAGCCGGACGCCATGAAAAAATACCTGACATGAGGTCGATGACCAGTGGCCATTGGGTAGCGGAATGCCAGGAATTGACTGCAGAAAGCAGGAAAAAAAGATTTTTAACTTACTGTGCTGAGGAGACAGACCACAAAGGAGAGCTTGACGATGGAACGGGGGAAAAACTCGCTTTGAGGAACAAAGGCAAAAAAAAAAAAATGAAGCAGAGTTCCACAAGCCACGCAGCAACTGTACTGCAGAAAAAAAGAATGAAGGGGGACCTCGCGTGGTCAGTGGCATGCTCAGTGTGCTGGTCAAAGCTTCTAGAAACAGATTAAAGCTTTCCGTGCTGGGCTCCATCGGGAGATGTCACCCACATGCGAGGACTACCACCCTGCTTGTCCTAGGAGAAATTGGGTTGGCTGATTCAACACAGGTGACTATAGTCTTGGCAATGAATGGTAGAGAAGAGATGAGTCAATTATCCAAATCTAAGATGTTGAGAGATTGCTTCTTTAAAAGTGGCCTCACAAAATTTTTAAACAATTAGGAAGAGTGACAGAAGGTCATGAAAGATTAACTATGTGAACAATGGGTTTACTAATGTTCTCACAACACTAAAAGCAAGTGCAAATTGTGCAATTCATGGATTTAATTATGTTAATGATTTCTGACTAAGAAACTTCTTCAAAACTATCCCAAATAATGGGAGAACCTAAAGTTGTTGATGAGAGATTACTAGTACTTTTGAAAGATACTGACACTTGAGATCTTATTTTCAACATGCTTAGCAAAAGATTCACCTGAGCTAAATATTAGAGTATTAAAAAAAAAAACACACTAAAGATTTCACGGTATTAAATAGCTGTCTCATAATTTCCAGATTTCAGCATTCTATCATAATATTTGTTTGGCTGTAGATACAGCCTATATCTATGAATCAAGATGTTGCTTATATGATCTATGATTATCTGCTGAAGAAAACTTCCATCTAGCCTCTACTCTACATACTTGGAGCTTATGATTGTGAGTTGGTATACCAAAGAGCAGAGGTAGACATAAATTTTGTACAGCTTTTTAGGTGCAAATTCATCCATTACCATATAGAATTGTGCCACCTGTCAACAAGCAATTCAATAGAATGAGAAGCAGGTACCTACAAAAGATCATTCAGTTTTTCTTGTAACAGAGAAGAATCAACATGGGAGTGCTTATAAAATGCTGTGGGTTTCTGAGAGAATGAAAATCCAAAATATAATGCAAAGTAATATTAATAAGGTAACAATCTGACCACGGAATCTTTGATACTTTTCAGCAAACAGTGCTAACATGGGTGCATGTGACCAGCTCTGTGTGTTGGGTTATTGATAATTTAATCCCAGCACCAGGTTACCAGAGTTTCTAACTCACCAGTGTGGGAAAGGTGACAAGCAACCACATGCACACTGAAGTCTCCCATAATTGTTTTTTCATGATTGACATATCAAAGGTTCTAAGCTTGCAGAAGGCAAACAATTTACTGATAAATTGGAGGACTTAGAAAATAAGTCCTGCAAATGCAAAAGAAAATTATTCCTCACCTGCTAATTTTCGTTCCTGTAGTACCAAGGATCAGTCCAGACAGTGGGTTATGTCCCCTGTCCAGCAGATGGAGTCAGAACAAAACTCTAGGGGGCGGTCCTATATGACCTCATCCCCTGAGCCTCAATCCTCAGTAACTAGACTTAAAGCCAAGAAGAGACGAGACAGAGGGATCAAGAACTGAGCATACACAATAAAAAAAAACTGCAAATTCAGAACTTTGACTAACTTTTAAGGTAAAACAAAAAAACGGAACTTGCAAACCTAAACTGTTCAAGCAAGAACCCTGGAGCCCCACGGTAGCTTGAAATATACAGACAAGTAGAGACAAAAGAGCAGAGGCCTATCCCAACAACCATCCACAACAACAGGGAGGGCGTCTGGACTGATCCTTGGTACTACAGGAACGAAAATTAGCAGGTGAGGAATAATTTTCTTTTCCCTGTACGTACCAGGATCAGTCCAGACAGTGGGATGTACCAAAGCTTCCCTACACTGGGTGGGCCGATGAAAGCCCTGCTCTAAGAACACTATCCCCGAAGGACCCAAAAACAGGGGCCCGAACATCCAAACGATAGTGCCTAGAGAAAGTGTGAAGAGACTTCCATGTGGCGGCCCGGCAAGTTTCCTGTGTCGAAACAGCAGAGTTTTCCGCCCACAGGGAGTGTGCCTTAATTCCCATCGGTGGTTGGCGTACAACCCCAAGATATGCTAAGGAAATTGCAGATTTCAGCCATCTGGCAATGGTGGCCTTGGACGCCATGTGACCTTTTCTGGGTCCCGACCAAAGAGCGAAGAGATGATCGGAGAGGCGAAACTCATTGGTGACCGTCAAATATTGCATCAGACATCTCCTGACGTCCAGAACCCGGAGGTGTCTTGGCTCCGTCACCGCGAAAGAGGGAAGTTCTACCGATTGATTTAGATGAAAAGATACCACCTTCGGTAGAAAGGAGGTACCGTTCGTAAGGAAACTCCGCCTTCAGAGAATCGTAGAAAAGGTTCGGCAGGAAAGCGCCTGAAGTTCTGAGATACGGCGGGCTGAGCTAATTGCCACCAGGAAAATGGACTTAAGCGTGAGATCCTTAAGGGTGGCCGCCCGTAAGGGCTCGAAAGGTGCCTCGCCCAGAGCCTGGAGAACCAAGTTAAGACTCCACGACGGACAAGGCGGTCTGGACGGAGACTTCAGCTGTCTCACACCTTTGAGAAAACAGAGAATATCCGGGTGCGATGAGAGAAGGGAATCCTTACCGTTGTATAGCAAAGCCCCCAATGCAGACACCTGAAGCCTAATGGAGTTGTAGGCTAGGCCCATCTCCAGACCAGTCTGTAGGAAGTCCAAGATCTGAACCACAGAGGCTCTTCCAGGGACAATAGAGCGTACAATACACCAATCTTCAAAAACCTTCCAGACCCTCACATAAGTCACGGAGGTAGACGTCTTTCTGGCACGTAGCAAGGTGGAAATCACCGATTCCGGATATCCCCGACGCCTCAGCTTGCGCCTCTCAAAAGGCAGGCCCGCAAGACAAAAGCGATCTGCCTCCTTGAAAAATATGGGGCCCTGTCTGAGAAGTCGAGGTAGGTGACAGTCGTAATGGCCCTTCGCGTGCTAGATGGAGAAGATCTGCGAACCAGGGGCGCCGCGGCCACTCCGGAGCTACCAGAACCACAGGCCCTGGGTGAGACTCTATATGCCGGAGCACCTTCCCCACTAGGGGCCATGGAGGAAAGACATAGGAGGACCTGCCTGGGCCACGGCAGAACCAGAGCATCGACTCCTTCCGCGCCGTGTTCTCGTCTGCGACTGAAGCGAGGAGCTTTTGCGTTTGCCGCTGTGGCCATGAGATCCATGTGAGGTTTCCCCCACCGGCGTTCTATCAGCCCCATCATGTCCAAGGATAGCTCCCACTCTCCGGGATCCAGATGCTGGCGACTTAGGAAGTCCGCTTGAACGTTGTCCACGCCTGCTATGTGAGAAGCCGCTAGCCGAAGCAAGTGGCGCTCCGCCCACTGCATCAGTTGCTCCGCTTCCCACGCGGCCAACAGACTTCTTGTCCCTCCCTGCCGGTTGACGCACGATACCGTAGTTGCATTGTCTGACAGTATTCTGACAGCTTTCCGACGAACTAGCAGTAGAAACCCTTCAGGGCAAGCCTGACCGCTCTGGTCTCCAGGCGATTGATGGACCACTGCCTCTGATCCCGCGTCCACGTGCCCTGGATGGAGCTCGCTTGACAGACCGCTCCCCATTCGGTTAGGCTGGCATCCGTGGTGACCACTATCCAGTCTGGTGTCTCTAGGGAAACTCCTTTGGCTAAGCTCTGGGGATCTAACCACCAACCGAGACTGAGCCGGGTTGCAGGTGGGATCGGAAGGACCGCATGGTAATCCCGCGAGACTGGTTTCCAACGGGATAGCAATGCCTTCTGCAAGGGTCTGAGATGAGCAAAGGCCCACGGGACTAGGTCGATCGTGGATGTCATGGTCCCCAGTACTTGCAGGTAGTCCCAGGCGGTCGGGTCCGATAAAGACATGAAACGCCGGACCTGCATCCGCAAAGCTTGAGCTCGTTCCAGCCGAAGGAACACTTTTCCTTCCCTCGTATTGAAGTGGGTGCCCAGATAGTCCAACGACTGGGAGGGCGTGAGGTGACTTGTAGTTGACGATCCATCCTAGTGACTGTAGCAGAGAAACGACCCGGTTCACGGCTTGAAGGCCCTGGATTCGAGACTTCGCCCGTATGAGCTAATCGTCCAAATACGGGTGAACCATGATCCCTTCCCGGAGAGCCACCGCCACCACGATCATTACCTTTGTAAAGACCCGCGGTGCTGCTGCTAGACCAAACGGTAGAGCCCGGAACTGGAAATGTTGTCCCAGGATCTTGAATCGAAGATATCTTTGGTAGTCCGGATGAATCGGAATGTGAAGATACGCCTCCGTAAGATCCAGAGAGGCGAGGAACTCTCCTTGATGAACTGCCGCTAACACTGAACGTAGGGTTTCCATGCGGAAACGAGGGACCCGTAGCGCTTTGTTGAGACTTGAGGTCCAGTATGGGCCGGAACGTTCCCTCTTTCTTGGGAACCAAGAAATAGATGGAATAATGACCCCGACCCAACTCGTTGACGGATATGCGTCTTATTGCTCCCAACGCTATCAGGTGCTGCAGGGTCTGTCGAACGGCCGTCTGTTTTTGAGCGGAGCCGCAAGGAGAGAAAAGGAATCTGTCCCTGGGTACGTGGACAAAATCCAATGCGTAACCATGCCTTATGATATCCAGAACCCACTGATCCGATGTGATGCAGGCCCACTCCTTGTAAAAAAGAGCGAGCTGGCCTCCCACCCGAGGGGTCGGTTCGTGGGTCATCCTGGCATCATTGAGCTGGTTTCGAGGCAGAGCGGGGTCCTGTAGCTTCCTTGCCGGGCCTGCGCCCACGAAAGGACCGGTTCCAGCTCCGAGAGCGATACGAAGGTGTCCGTGGCGCTTGCTGCTGCCTATTCGTCCGGGCACGACGCTGGTTCAGAGAATGATTTCTGGAAAAACTAAACGACCTAGAGGCACGGGGTCTGTCTTCTGGAAGCTTATGCACCGCATTCTCATTCAGCGACTTAATTTGATCCAAATCCTCTCCGAAAAGAACTTACCCTTAAAGGGTAACGATCCTAGACATGTCTTGGAGGAAGAATCCGCCGACCAGTTACGCAACCACAGGAGGCGACGTGCCGATACAGCTGCTACCATGGACCGAGATAGGACCCGGAGGAGGTCATACAGAGCGTCCGCCCCATAAGCCATCACAGACTCCAACCTGTCTGCCTGTTGAGCCTCTGTGTCTGGGAGATCCTGCGAGGTGAGCAATTGTTGAACCCACCGGAGACCCGCTCTGTGCCAGAGCGCTACAGATGGCCGCTCGTACCCCAAGTGCCGAAACCTCGAAGATACGCTTGAGGTGAACTTCCAGCTTCCGGTCCTGCAGGTCCTTTAGAGCCGTACCGCCCGTTACCGGGATGGTCGTACTCTTAGTGACTGCCGAGACCGCCGAATCCACCGCCGGGACCTTGAGAAGTTCTAGGAAGTCCACTGGAAGAGGATAAAGCTTCTCCATAGCTCTACTAACCCTGAGAGAAGCTTCCGGCTTATCCCATTCACCTGAGATTAACTGTAAGAAGCTGGGATGTGTTGGGAAAGCTTTGGCCTGAGGCCTGAGTCCAGCTAAGAGAGGGTCTCCCTTTCTTATCTTGGGATCCACGGGCATTGGGTCCGGAGGAGGGTCAATGTCCATCTCCTGCAGAATATGCGGGATGAGACCTTCCAACTCTTCAGCCTGGAATATACGGAGAACCCTGGGATCATCGCCTTCCATTTGAGTTGATAGGGCGGTGTCATCCCCGGCTGGGTCCTGAAGCGTGTCCCCTTGTGGGAGCGCCGGAAGGTCCCGCGGCGGCCCCATGGAAACTCTAGTCGGAGTCTGGGCTAATCTAATGGGCTGTCCGCTCCCTCGTGCAGGAGAGCCCCCCAAAGAGGTATCTAAACGCGGTAGTTTGGTGGGAGGGGGACCCAGACCCACACCCATAGACTGACTGGAGCTTTGTAAAAAAGCTCGGTGCATTAAAACCACGAACTCGGGAGAGAACGCGGGTAATCCCAGAGGGGAAATCCCCTGGGACCTCTGCAGCTGGCAGCCTGCCATCCGTCTGGGTCAGAGGTGGTAAAATTGCAGGTTGCCTCGGAATCAGAACTCCCGTTTCTTCTCCGTCTGAAGTGTCAGCATCTCCTCCTGACAACAAAATGGCCACCGTTCCCGTGCTCCGTGGGAACGGGGCCTGCCGCTGACTGAAAACAGCGTCGTCTGTTTGGTCTCCTGTGCCTTCCCCCTGCGGTGAACTGACCTCCCCAGCGGGGAGGCAGCTCAAGCACCTGCCCTCAACTGAAAGACGGCTTCCTTGACGACCGCAGTCCGCGCAGCTCTGTGGTCGCGGCATGAGGAGAAATTCACCCCCTCACGGCAAGGCAGGAAAACGGATAGAGCGGCAGACGGAGGAAAAACCCTGGCGATCCGCGTCAGACGCTCGAGTCGCCTTCCCTCCCTCCCACCGACCCGAAGAACCCTGGCGGAAAACCTTCCAGCGGTTAGCGGCCCCGGGGAATGCGCTTCGCAGGGCTGCGGGTCGGTGTCGAATCGACGCAGACGGAGGGAGGGGGTCAGAGGAGCTAAGTCAGGAGCCCTGACAGGACCTCTAAAAAGTCAGCGTAGCCCTCCAGTGCCGAAAAACGGCAAGAGGGTGAAGTAAATAACCTGTAAGTAAATACACAAAACTTACCCACAATAGAAGAAAAAAGAGAGGGAAAGAAAGACTCAGATACAGCTAGCCAGCAAGTTCCTGAAAGCTCCCCGGTCTCAGACACTACAGTGTGAAACCTGAGCTCCTATAGCAGGCTAATTAATTATCTTAAATCTTTTTTTTTTTTTTTTTAATTCTTGATCCCTCAAGAAAACAGGAAAGGCCTAAAACCTGAAATCCTGCACTGGGGACTAGCTAGTCCCCTGCTCAATCTGCTGGAGTCAGAAAATACTGAGGATTGAGGCTCAGGGGATGAGGTCATAAAGGACCACCCCCTAGAGTTTTGTTCTGACTCCATCTGCTGGACAGGGGACATAACCCACTGTCTGGACTGATCCTGGTACATACAGGGAATTTAAGGTTTTGGGGTATGCCCGAATGAACCATTTTGCACACTGTTGAAAGAGTTAAATAAGGAAAGTAATTCTGGTGGCAGGTGACCACTCAAATAAAGTGATGATTGATAGAGCTCCTAGCTCTCAGAGAACAAGTCCAATCTCTGGAGGCTAGAGTGGCAGACAGAAGTGTGCACATGAGACTTTCAGGGAAATAGTAGCCAAGTCCCAACTCCAGTCTGGCAGTTCTAGTATTGCCTTGGAGGAAGGAGGTTTCCTGGTCAGACAGCATCAACCTGGTGCAGCAGGAAGCAATCCTGTAGCAAGGACCTGTTCCCCAAGTGAATCATTGTCTTCTTGCACCAAGGATGTGTTTCCCAGGGCTACTTGCATAGGAGGGAAAGATTAGGTCAGTCGTCATAGTTGGTGATTTGATTATTAGGAATTTAGATGACTGGACGATGTCAGAATTGCCTGCCTGATGTGAAGGTGGCAGACCTCACGCATCATCTAGATAGGATTTTAGACAGTGCTAGGGAGGAGCCGGCTGTTGTGGTACATATGGGCACCAACGACATAGGTAAAAAGTGGGAAGGAGGTTCTGGAAGCCAAAATTTAGGTTCTTAGGTAGAAAGCTGAAATGCAGAACCTCAGGGGAAGCATTCCCTGAAATGCTCCCTGTTGAACACGCAGGTCCCCAGAGGCAGGCAGAGCTCCAGAGTCTCAATGCATGGATGACAATTGTGCAAGGAAGAGGGATTCAGTTTTGTAAGGAACTGGGGAACCTTAATCAGGGTGGAACCAGGCTGCTGGGGCTAACCTTTAAAAAAAGGTGATAGAGCAGCTTTTAAACTAGAACAAAAGGGAAATCTGATAGTTGCTCAGCAGCACATGGTTCACAGGGAAGTATCTTTGAAGGATACTAATGAAGCAGGAGAGTTAGGGCATCCCAACAGAGAGGTTCCAATAATAGTAAAAGTAGTTCATGTTCACCTGAGTTAAGAGACTCCAAATTATCCTTGACAACTAAAAATCAGGCTGTTAATGAAAACAAAACACACACTTTGAAATGTCTTTATGCCAATGCCAGAAGTTTAAGTAGTAGGATAGAGTTAGAGTGTACAGCAGTGAATGATGAGAGACATAACTGGCATTTCAGAGAATTGGTGGAAGGAGAATAACTCATGGGACATATAACTTATACCCTGGTATGGCTATCGCAATGATAGGAAGGAAACCATGCCAAATGTTGTAATCCACGGTACTACTATATTTTACACTATAAATCTGTGGTGCTTTCTACAGAGTTTTGGCAAAACACGAGACTTCTCTATTAAAGACCCATCATTCAACCTGATGAACTAAGAATCTGACCAGCACACTGACCGCTAACAGCTTTCATGGGCAGCAATCAGTAAGTTACTTGGCAGCCTACAGGCTAGGTCCATTTACTCCCCCCCACCCCACATCATGTATATGCCATTTGTCTAACTAAAAGCAACAATGGCTTACATTATCACATTGTGGCCATAGTTAAAATAAAGATCTGCTCACATATCAGTAGTGACCCAACGTAAACATTTTATCTGACATGCTTTGGGAAGACCACCAAATGTTGAAACCCAGTGTTTCCCAACCAGTATGCCATGGAAGAGACTACTGTGATTCTCATATCCAGGACAGAACCTAGACTCTGTTCTCAGTACCTCACAGCAACAAGAGTGCCCAGCAGTGGCTCTTAAAACACGTGGAGCTTCTTTCTGAGAACATGTGTAATCATTAATGCCTCTTAGCTACAGCAAGAGCCCTGGAGAGTAGTAATTCAGAATGCAAAGGATGGATAGCTGGTTCCTGCTTTGTTTGGCACACTGTGCATAAGCCACCTTCTCATCTTCCCCCTATTGACTCTTTAAACTCTTTATCTCCAGACTGAGATAGACAGGAAGCATCACAATGAGCACCAGATGAGATTCATTCTGAATTTTGGAAGCAGCAGCGACAGCCACTGCAACTGAACTAGCTGCCCACATCATACAAACTTCTCTCCTGCACTTGTATATATAAAAGGAAGTGATGCACTGTGATGTGTGCCTCTGCTCTTTGTTCAAGATTCGGAAGAGACTTGTGCTTTCAGTGTTTTCCTAGCTCTTCTTTTGAGCATATGAATCCTCTCCTTGTGCACATTACCTCCCCTTTAGGAAGCTGGCAAGCCACACAACATTTGTTAATGCAGGTTTGCCTTGGGCTTGGAAAAAAAAAAAAAAAAAAAAAAAAAAAAAAGAAGTTGGGTAACCGTTGTAATCCATTCAAAAGCATAAAAAAAGGACTTAAGTTGATCATTTATTTTAAAGAATGGAATAGAAATTAGCAGCCTAAATTTACACAGAGAGAAGAATGTTTAGAGGACAGGATGAGGAGAAGAAATTGAAAATGTACCTGAAAAAAAAAAAAAAAAAGTTCATTCATTGTAGTTATCTTTCTACATTTCTGCTGAAGAACAGCCCTTTACACACCTACAGAGCCAACAAAAGGCAACAGTTTACATTATGGTGGCAGGATATTGTTACAAGCAACCAAAGTTGCTTACGATACTATTATAAATAGGTAGTGTGGTACAGGTAGGAATAGAATAGCCCTGAACTGATTTATAGCCTAGCATTGCTAGAGTAAAAAAAAAAAAAAAAAAAAAAAAATCTGCACAGCACATTGTCTGCTTACTGCACAAGTTCTTGTTCCCTACCCCATTCATCAGGACATATGCAGTTCTGTTCTCCTGCGCAGCATGCCCTCACACCTAGTCTGAGAAATTTTTGAACCTTACACCAATTCCTTATGGAAACAACACTACTGGGTTGGCTCCTTATCAATTGGGGGCGAGATAAATGTGAGCCTATGATTTAGTGTTGTATTATATTATCTCTCTTTTGCTGTTCTGTATGTGATGCTAACAAGTTTTATTCTTAATTTTCTTATATGCACATATATTTTATATATGTATTGCCCATGTCACTTACTAGTGTGATTTGCTCCATCCTGATATTTTTGTCAGAACACTTGTGTACGTACTACAATACTTTGTTTTACAAAGCAAACTTTTTTCTGATCTCCTGTCTATCTTCTTTCCCACACAATTTACACAATTACATGGCCATTACACAATATGGATAACCTTTTGCTGCTTTTGGGAAGCTTTATATTTATGCAAAGAGCATTCAAGTCAAGGGGATAAGCACTTCAAAAAGGGAAAAAACCCTAGAAAGGAAAAAGACAATAAGAATGCAAAGTCAAGTCTTGGCTCTTAGTTCTCTTACCAATGCATCTCTTAATATGCCCATTAAAATGGGTAAATAGCTCTCCACCATCGACTTGCACTCAGAAGCCAAGGATGAAGGAAATAGCTCACATGCCTTGTCGAAGTATTCCACAATCTCCTTCTGTGAAATAATGCAGATATTGAATGCATTATGCCAGACAAAAACTTCACAAGAATCACTGATGCATTCCCTGACTGGAAATATATCTTCAGATTCAACCCTTGGACAAAACAAGAACATATCTTGTATGGTGGGTTCTCTAAAGTAACAAGGAAAATACTGCAGAGCAAGTATGGAGAAAACGTAGTCCTACCAGCTAATTTCCTTTGCTTCCAACCATACAAGTGGGTTTATGCTCCCCAAACAGAAGAGGTTTTCAGACATCATCCTGCCAGTATGCTTGAAGCTAGCAGAAAATAGTAGTCCCCCATACCCTCCCATCCTTAGGGCTTCAAGGGGACTAATGACATCCCCTAAAAATGGGAAACCAATTAATCAAATAAGCCCCAAGGAGACTACATAATTCAACAATAATCTCCTGAAAAAGTAAGTTTACTTACTGTACACAACAGAATGAATTAGCCATGACATGCAAGTAACATTTGATGGCACCACATGGACCCTACTCTGAGTTTTTGTTCTGAGCACGTGCAGAGTTCCTGCACAAGCTCTGCCTCATTAGCCCCTCAGCTGATTGTAGAGCTTAACTTTAGCTCGGTAGTTGAATCTCCAGGAAGACATGTGGATATTAAGCAAGGCTAATTCCGGCTCTGTCTATGAAGAACCCTGTTTATGATCAGCAAACTTGCTTTCTCCATTGCAGGGCTGAATTAGCTGAAAAGATGAGGGCTTGCAATGGAACGATTACTAAAAAGCAACCTGGATCCACTATGAGTGAACTACTAGGTGAACAGGCTGCACAAAACTACTTGTCCAAAGTTAATGTCACTTTTTGACAGATTGTTCAAACAATCATTAGAAGTGAAGGAGTGAACATAAGACCAAGTTGTAGCTTTGCAAATGCCTTCGAATGGTACAGCTTGCAGATGAGCCTCAGGAGGTAGTCATGGCTCTCATCTGATGAGCTTTGACAGTCTGATCTGGAGGGCCAGCCAGAGCAAAATAATATGCAATACAATCTGCTAGCCAGTTGGACAACTTCTGTTTGGCAACTATGTCCAGTCTATTAAGATAGCAAATGTTTCTTACCTGTAACAGGTGTTCTCACAGGACTGCAGGATGTTAGTCCTCACATATGGGTGACATCACAGGATGGAGCCCAATCACAGAACATTTCTGTTAAAGTTTCCAAAACTGACTGGCCCCCAACTAGGCATGCCCAGCATGGCACTAACCTTGCAGCCAACAGGGTTAGTGCTTGTTAAAAAGCTACAGGTAGTGCCGAAAATAAAATAAGAAAACGTTACGAACCCAACACCGCGGGGCGGCGGGCGGGTTTCGTGAGGACTAACAACCTGCTGTCCTGTGAGAACACCTGTTACAGGTAAGCAACATTTGCTTTCTCACAGGACAAGCAGGATGGTAGTCCTCACAAATGGGTGAGTACCGAGCTGAGGATGTCAGAGTATGCACCAAATGTATGCAGGCATGCAAGCACTAGGCCTGGGATGAAATTTGACAGAGGGCATCCTGAATCCCACCGGGCAGGCGGAAGGGTGCTGGTACGTCACGTTGTAAATAGGTTGCGCAAGACAGACTGGCCGAAGATGGAGTCTTGTCTTCCGGCTTTATCTAAGCAATGATGGGCTGTAAAAGTATGGAGAGAACTCCAGGTTGCAGCCCTGCAAATGTCAGGAAGCAGCCAGATAGTAGGTGTGCTACTGAAGTCACCATGGCCCTCACAGAGTGTGCTTTAACATGGTCTTGATGTGGAATGCCCGCTTGCTGATAGCAAAAGGATATGCAGTACGCCAACCAGGAGGAGAGAGTCTGCTTACCCACAGGCTGCCCCAAATTTGATAGGATGGAAAGAGACAAATAATTGCGGGCAGCTGTACAGTCTAGGTAGAACGCTAGAGCCCGTTTGCAGTCAAGAGTATGCAGAGCCTGCTCTCCTGAATTGGAATGGGGCCTGGGAAAAAAAGGTAGTTAGTATAATGGATTGATTGAGATGAAACTCCAAAACTACCTTAGGCAAGAATTTAGGGTGAGTGCGGAGTACCGCCCGGTCCTGCAGAAGTTTAGTGTAAGGCAGTTAGGTAACTAGAGCCTGTAATTCACTAACTCTGCGAGCAGAAGTGATTGCCAAAAGGAAAAAAAAATCACTTTCCATGTGAGATATCGAAGGTCACAGGATTGAAGAGGCTCGAATGGTGGTTTCATGAGCCGACCCAAAACTAGTTTGAGGTCCCAAGAAGGGGCCAGAGGACGCGGAGGAGGCTTGAGGTGAATCAAACCCTTCAAAAATCGTGTGACAAGGGGTTGTTCTGATATGGAAACATCCCCGATACCTTTATGGAAGGTGGTTACTGCACTGACATGCATCCTGATGGAGGAAGTTTTTAGACCTGACTGACAAATGCCAGAGATAGTCCAGAAACTTCATGATTGGACAGGTAAAGGGGTCAAGGGACTAAGAGCACTATGACGTAAACCCGGTCCATTTGTAAGAATAAGATTCTCGTGGAAGGCTTCCGTGAAGCAAATCTGACACGGAAAACTTGTTCAGAAAGGTTAAGTGGCTGAAGGATTAACCTTTCAACATCCATGCCATCATGGACAAGGCTTGAAGATCGGGGTGGCATAGGCACCCATCATTTTGAGTGATTAGAAGTGGGTCTTTTCCCAAGGGAATGTGCCTGCGAATGGAGAGATCCTGAAGTATTGGAAACCACACTTGGCACGGCCAGTGGGGTGCTATCAGGATCATGGTTCCCTTGTCCAGACGCAACTTCGAGAGAAGTGGAAGTGGAGGGAATGCATTTAGGAGACCGGTTGCCCATGATAGGGAGAACGTGTCTCTTGGCTGATAGTGTTGGCTGCAAGTGAGAGAGCAGAAGTTGCCTACTTTGTGATTTTGAGGTGACGCAAAGAGGTCTATTTGAGGATATCCCCATTGTTGGAAGATGGAGTTCGCTATGGAGGGGGTTGAGAGACCACTCGTGTGGTTGAAAGATGTGACTCAGCTTGTCTGCCAACACATTGCTCACTCCCGGCAAGTAGGTGGCCCTGAGGTACATCGAGTGGGAGAGGGCCTTTGCCCATATCTGTGCAGCTTCCTGACACAGAAGGTAGGAGCCAGTCCCTCCCTGTTTGTTGATGTACCACATGGCCACCTGGCTGTCCGTCTGGATCAGGATGACTTGGAGAGGCAATCCTGAAATACCCTGAGAGCATATCTGATTGCTCGAAGCTCCAGGAAATTGATTTGTGTTTGGCTTCCTCTTGAGCCCAAGATCCTTGTATCTGCAGATCGGCCACGTGGGCTCCCCAGCCGAGATTGGAAGCATCGGTGGTGAGAGAGTTATTTGAGGATCTGGAGCCTGGAAGGGCAAACCTTGGAGGAGATTGACCTGATTTCTCCACCAGGCGAGAGACTGACTGAGTGAATCTGTTACGTGGACAATGGTTGATAGGGGCTGAATGTATTGAGTCCACTGTGACCTTAAAGAGTCCACTTCATGACTCATGGCCAGGCGGGCCATTGGTGTGACCTGAACTGAGGATGCCATGTGTCCCAGTAGGATTAGAAAGTGGTGTGCAGTCGTGGAGTGCTGAGACTGCAGCTGGTGTGCAAGAGACACGAGAGCGAGAGCTCGCTGTCGAGGCAGAAAAGCCTTTGCCTGCAAGGTGTCCAAGTCTGCCCCACTGAATGACAAGGTTTGTGATGGGACTAAGTAGGATTTGTCGTTAATTGATGAGAAATCCTAGCGAGATTAGAGTGTGTGTGTGTGTGTAAGGTAATATGCAGGGACGACAGAGCAGCTTGCTGAGTGGGAGCCCTGATCAACCTATCATCTAGATAGGGGTAGACGTGAACACCTTGAGTCCTGAGGAAGGCTGCAACCACGATGAGGCATTTTGTGAAGACTCGTGGTGCAGATGCGAGGCCGAATGGAAGCACTCTGTACTGATAGTGCTTGGGGCCTACTAGAAACCTCAGGTATTTGCGATGAGATGGAATTATCGCAATATAAAAGTGTATGTGTCCTGGAGGTCTAGAGAACAGAGCCAGTCTCATAAGAACATAAGAAAATGCCATACTGGGTCAGACCAAGGGTCCATCAAGCCCAGCATCCTGTTTCCAACAGTGGCCAATCCAGGCCATAAGAACCTGGCAAGTACCCAAAAACTAGGTCTATTCCATGTTACCATTGCTAATGGCAGTGGCTATTCTCTAAGTGAACTTAATAGCAGGTAATTGACTTCTCCAAGAACTTATCCAATCCTTTTTTAAACACAGCTATACTAACTGCACTAACCACATTCTCCGGCAACAAATTCCAGAGTTTAATTGTGCGTTGAGTAAAAAAAGAACTTTCTCCGATTAGTTTTAAATGTGCCCCATGCTAACTTCATGGAGTGCCCACTAGTCTTTCTACTATCCGAAAGAGTAAATAACCGATTCACATCTACCCGTTCTAGACCTCTCATGATTTTAAACACCTCTATCATATCCCCCCTCAGTCGTCTCTTCTCCAAGCTGAAAAGTCCTAACCTCTTTAGTCTTTCCTCGTAGGGGAGTTGTTCCATTCCCCTTATCATTTTGGTAGCCCTTCTCCATCGCAATTATATCTTTTTTGAGATGCGGCGACCAGAATTGTACACAGTATTTCAAGGTGTGGTCTCACCATGGAGCGATACAGAGGCATTATGACATTTTCCGTTTTATTCACCATTCCCTTTCTAATAATTCCTAACATTCTGTTTGCTTTTTTGACTGCTGCAGCACACTGAACTGACGATTTCAATGTGTTATCCACCATTTATTTATTTAACACTTTTTTATACCGACCTTCATAGTAATAACCATATCGGATCGGTTTACATAGAACAAGGGTATAACTGAAGCGACAACTAAAGTAATTAACAATAGAGGTGAATAAGGCAAAGTTACATTTAACAAGGAGTAAAAACTTGGAAGCTTAGACAGCTGGAAAGAAAGGTAAAAGGCAGGTAGTAATTATAACATAATACGATAGCGAATACGGGTTAAAGCTTAAAGTGCTTTAACCTGGAAGTGCCAGAGTCCATCGTTTAGGAGGGTAAAAGTCCATTCGTCTAGATTAGAGTAGTGCATCCAGGTGAGAGTAATGGCGACTAGTGATTGTCTGGAGGATCAGAGAAGGCTTGGTGAAAGAGCCACGTCTTGAGTTTTTTTCTGAAAGTTAAGAGGCAAGGTTCCAATCTGAGGCTATAGGGGATGTTATTCCAAATAGATGGGCCTGCTATTGAAAACGCTTGGTCTTTGGTAGAGGAGAGGCACCTATGACACCAAGATCTCTTTCTTGGGTTGTAGCACCTAATATGGAACCCAACATTGTGTAATTATAGCATGGGTTATTTTTCCCTATATGCATCACCTTGCACTTTTCCACATTAAATTTCATCTGCCATTTGGATGCCCAATTTTCCAGTCTCACAAGGTCTTCCTGCAATTTCACTTAGAGAATAGCCACTACCATTAGCAATGGCTACATGGAATAGACTTAGTTTTTGGGTACTTGCCAGTTTTTATGGCCTGGATTGGCCACTGTTGGAAACAGGATACTGGGCTTGATAGACCTTTGGTCTGACCCAGTATGGCATTTTCTTATGTTCTTATCACAATCTGCTTGTGATTTAACTACTCTGAACAATTTTGTGTCATCTGCAAATTTGATTCTCTCACTCATCGTATTTCTTTCCAGATCATTTATAAATATATTGAAAAGTAAGGGTCCCAA
This sequence comes from Rhinatrema bivittatum, assembly GCF_901001135.1. Lineage (NCBI taxonomy): Eukaryota > Metazoa > Chordata > Amphibia > Gymnophiona > Rhinatrematidae > Rhinatrema > Rhinatrema bivittatum. Next base: position 141,742,883 of record NC_042621.1, read on the forward strand.
TACAGATCCCTGAGGCACTCCACTGTCCACTCCCTTTCACTGAGAAAATTGTCCATTTAATCCTACTCTGTTTCCTATCTTTTAGCCAGTTTGCAATCCACGAAAGGACATCACCACCTATCCCATGACTTTTTACTTTTCCTAGAAGCCTGTCATGAGGAACTTTATCAAACGCCTTCTGAAAATCCAAGTATACTATATCTACCGGTTTACCTTTATCCACATGTTTATTAACTCCTTCAAAAAAGTGAAGCAGATTTGTGAGGCAAGACTTGCTCCAGGTAAAGCCATGCTGACTTTGTTCCATTAAACCATGTCTTTCTATATGTTCTGTGATTTTGATGTTTAGAACACTTTCCACTATTTTTCCTGGCACTGAAGTCAGGCTAACCGGTCTGTAGTTTCCCGGATCGCCCCTGGAGCCCTTTTTAAATATTGGGATTACATTTGCTATCCTCCAGTCTTCAGGTACAATAGATGATTTTAATGATAGGTTACAAATTTTTACTAATAGGTCTGAAATTTCATTTTTTAGTTCCTTCAGAACTCTGGGGTGTATACCATCCGGTCCGGGTGATTTACTACTCTTCAGTTTGTCAATCAGGCCTACCACATCTTCTAGGTTCACCGTGATTTGATTCAGTCCATCTGAATCATTACCCATGAAAACCTTCTCCATTACGGGTACCTCCCCCAACATCCTCTTCAGTAAACACCGAAGCAAAGAAATCATTTAATCTTTCCGTGATGGCCTTATCTTCTCTAAGTGCCTCTTTAACCCCTCGATCATCTAACGGTCCAACTGACTCCCTCACAGGCTTTTGCTTCGGATATATTTTAAAAAGTTTTACTGCGAGTTTTTGCCTCTACAGCCAACTTCTTTTCAAATTCTCTCTTAGCCTGTCTTATCAATGTCTTACATTTAACTTGCCAATGTTTATGCTTTATCCTATTTTCTTCTGTTGGATCCTTCTTCCAATTTTTGAATGAAGATCTTTTGGCTAAAATAGCTTCTTTCACCTCCCCTTTTAACCATGCCGGTAATTGTTTTGCCTTCTTTCCACCTTTCTTAATGTGTGGAATACAGCTGGACTGTGCTTCTAGAATGGTATTTTTTAACAATGACCACGCCTCTTGGACATTTTTTACTTTTGTAGCTGCTCCTTTCAGTTTTTTTCTAACAATTTTTCTCATTTTATCAAAGTTTCCCTTTTGAAAGTTTAGCACGAGAGCCTTGGATTTGCACACTGTTCCTCTTCCAGTCATTAAATCAAATTTGATCATATTATGATCACTATTGCCAAGCGGGCCCACCACCGTTACCTCCCTCTCCAAGTCCTGTGCTCCACTGAGAATTAGATCTAAAATTGCTCCCTCTCTCGTCTGTTCCTGAACCAATTGCTCTATAAAGCTATCATTTATTCCATCCAGGAACGTTATCTCTAGCGTGACCCGATGATACATTTACCCAGTCAATAGAAGAGGAAGAAGAGAGCCAATAGAAGAGGAAGAGAACCCAAGGTTACCATTTTGAACTTCTCTCACTGGAGATACCTGTTGAGGGCATGTAGGTCCAGAATTGGACGAACGCCTCCCGATTTTTTGGGGATTAGAAAGTACCAGGAATAGAACCCTACGCCGTGCTGAGAGTAGGGTACGGGTTCTATTGCCTTGGACTGGAGGAGGGGCTCCTGTTCCTGTTTCGGAGCAGGTCTAACCATGAACAGTCCAGACAAGTGGTATATACTAAAGCTATCCCTACACTGGGTGGGAAACTGCTAATCAAACCAAACAGCATCTTGCCTGCCATTCACATCAAGCCAGTAATGCAGATTGTGCATTGAAAATGGCAGATGAAATTTAATGTGGACAAGTGCAAGGTGATGCATAAAAGGAAAATTAAGCCTTACTATAGTTACATATTAGCTCCTAATATTGAAACAGCCATGCCAGAAAGATCTAGGCATCATAATGGATAATATATTGAAATTATTGGCTCAGCATGCTGTGGTAGTAAAAAAAAAAAAAAACACATCAAAAGAGAAACCAAACAATGTCTATGACTTGGATTGACCATTGTTGGAAACAGAATATTGCGCTTGATGGACCCTTGCTCCGACCCACTATATCTTATGTTCTTAGTAAAGATCCAATGCCCCCCCAAGGAAGAACCAAAATGTATAGAGAGTCTGGTGCTTTTATGGTTTTATACCAGGAGGCTTCCAAAATCAGTCTACTTCTAAAGAAATGAGATATTTCCATCTGTTCTTTAAAGACAAGTGACTGTTTCTTACATAATATTTTTATTGGCCAACAAAACAATTCTTGGACATTTTGAGATAGATATTATCTATGTTTTGTTTTTTATAAAGAGGGAAAATTAAAGTGTTCCTATGTGGAACAGCCATTTAAATGGTCATTACAAATACTCGCTATGATGGTCTCTTAAGTCAAAGCTCTATATACCTTTTTGTCATCTGTGTATTGATTTTCACCTGAGTATTCTTGGTATTCTTGTGGCGACTGTTTAAACTTCCTGATAAACTCAAAATAAATAAATTTATTTTCACACACTGATCATATCTTCAAAATTTTGCCTTCTCTCACTGTCAAAAGGTAGGCTTTGGGGGAAGAAAAAGATTTTTTCAGAACTGAACAAGTATATTTCATGCAAAAAAACTCAAAATCCTCCACCTCTCTTCAAACAAAGAGTTCAAAACTGGCAAGTTGCTTTCTTTTCCTATTATCTTAAGTAGCTTGTTTCTTACCTCTGTATTATTGTCCTTCAGATATTTTTCAGCCATAGTTAAAATCTCCTTACAGACATCACAAGGTATGCTCCTCTGAAAGACACAAAACCACTCAATTAAAAACAAAGTATTAAAAGCAGGGGAAAAAAAAAAAAAAGCTTCCTGCATGCTACTAGTTTTTCAAATTACACTACAGTCCAGACCATGGGTCGACTTCCTATTCAGGATGAAAATGCCACAAAACTCAAGCAGATGGGCCCTATTCAGATTTATTTATTTAAAATTTTTATAGACCGACATTCATCAGGGATATCACATCGGTTAACATTGTAACGCAAACAGACGCCTGGGGAGGCGTTTTACATCGAACAGAGTTATATCAACAATTTATAACAAATTAACAAAAGAACAATTGAGGGGGGGGTAAGAGGGGGAATATAAGGAGGGAAAGTAACATTGAATGTTAAATGTTAAGAATAGGCTTTACTAATATATATAAAATAAAATAATATTATAACAGTATATACATATCCAATATGAGGCGATGACATATTAAATAAATTTGAGTATAGTTTGAGAGGAGAGGGGGGTAGAGGAACCTAGGGGGGGGGGGGGGGGGGAGAGGGAAGGAGGGTAGAATGTGTAGGGATTAAATGAAACGTAGGGGTAGAGAGATGGGGTGGGGGGGAGGGGAAGCGGCAGCAGATGCTGAAAAGAATCTGACCTGCCAGATTAAGTCTTAACCAACAAATATAAAATTAATCCTAAATTCCCCTGTATAACCTACTTTGTTTGCTTTTATAATTATCACACTAAGAACTGAATAGGGAGGGTTGTCTGGGCTATTCTGATAGAACTCCAAACAAGTAGCTGGTGAGGAAATTCCTCCATCCAAGTTATACCTAGAATAGCCCAGACCATGAGAACAAAGAGGGGAAATATTTACAAAATTAAGTGCTCTCCTCTCAATGCTGCAAAGTGGCTTCAATATCTAAACCAGAGATGATGCCCAAACAGATCCTTGGGACCCTCCCAGCCAGTCAGGTTTTCAGAATATCCCTCATGAGATTTATTTCCATGTACTCTATGTATGCAAATATTTTTCATGCATATTCATGAGGGATATCCTGAAAAACTGGGGGAGGGGGGACCAGTTTGAGCACCCCTGATCTAAATGATAATTCTTAAAACCAACAGCTCTCTGAATAGAGCTCCACACTAACTAATTTTATTCTTGAGGTTCTAGATTCCATCAAAACACCCAAGTTAACCATTACTGGTGGGCTCCCCATATTACATTTCTGTCTGTAGCCAAATGATCCACTGCAGATTACATAAAAAAAAATTACTGGGTTTGTTTTGCCAGAGTCTGTAACTTGCTTAGAGAAAAAAAAAATCTAATGCAGCAGTTCTCAACTGGTGAGTCATGACACACCAGTGTGTTGTCACACTTCCCGCCCACCCCACCCCCCACCCCCACTGCTCCCCCTGTCCCAGCAAGATGAGAACTCTTCCTCCGCCTGAAATGCAGGTAGCCCGGGAGCTGGAGTCAGCAGCACGGTCTCCTTCTTCCTGCCCCCACAGCATGGAAGAGGAAGTGGCGTACAGCAGCCGTATGCACAGGCAGAAGTACATGCCGCATTATTCCGGAGCAATGTCAACCCCCATGGGTCAATGGGCCTCCTTTCTTGAGGGCACGAGGATTGTAAGAGGTTGCTGCTGCCAGTTGCTTTTTGTTGGGAAGTGGGGGAAGTGAACGTGTGATTGAGAACCTGTATACGTAAGAGAGCATGTGTTTATGCGATTGTGAAGAGAGAGAGTGTGTGTGACAGAGAATTGTTGTGAATTAGTGGGGGAAGGAAGGAGGTTGCTACCAACTATCTCAGAGCACCTGCAAATCCAATGTTCCCAGGTGTGGAGAGCAGAGCATCTTTTAGCATTATTTTTAGTTATTGGGTCTGTGTGTCTGTTTTAAATATTTTATTGGTGTTTATACATTTTTTTTTTTATATGTTTTTAATTATTGGGTATTCCATTTGTCAGCTGTTTTGAAATCTGTTTTTCCGGTACATAAGCAGCATGAATTAGCCATGCTGTCTGGGAACGTTCTCTGAATACAGATCTTTGCCAATGAGGAGCGCCTGCCCCGAATCTCCTCAGTCTGTTTTTTTCCACGCGACAGTGCGTGGAGCTCTCTCTTCTCAATGTTTAAAAAAAAAAAAGCCAATAACTTAAATTATGAAGAGACAAGGGAGACAGAACATACTCTACGAGTGACAAGAATTCAATCAAAACTGATATTGACAGCATTTAAAAATAGATTCATACCAAGGCACCAGTCGAATTACCAATGTGCCTGCCAGCACAAAGAAGCGCCGAGGCGTCTGCTGGCACAGACTCTTCCACCGGCATGCCAACGCATCTCAGGCACCCACCCCAACTCAGGGATATCTGTCGTCCAATGCAGACGCACGGACGTGCCCTCCGGTTGACTGGTGCATCAGACTGCTTGGGCGAGAGTGAGTGTCCAGTGGATGTCCCTGCAGCACGATGCCAACATGGGGGCGCAGGAACGGGGGACCCACAATGCTGGCGTGTCATTTTTGTCGCTGCCTCTGGAAACCCGCGATGCATAGGCGACCCACAGGTCCTTCCACCTCTCGGGAAAAAAAAAAAGAAAGGGGAGGGACCTTCTCTTCAGCCACCAACATGGGTTGGAGCTCAGGAGCCCTTCCATGAAGGCTGGGTGTTGCCTCTGGAGAATGTCCTATTCCCATGGGGCCGGGATGACTATGTGCCGCTGGCTTCGGTGCATCCGAGGTGCTCTGCATCTCTACCAAGATGTCACCTCCAGTGGGCAGGGTTCCCCACGTGATTTCTCCAACAGCCAGACATCATGCTTTCTGCAGCTGCCGCGAACACTCCTATCCACGAGAACTGGTTGCCCCTTGGACCCTGCTGAACCACTGGGTGACTGATCCATCCATCCATCGAGAAATCCATCTCATGAACATCCTGAAGAGCTGGGCACACATTCTCGAAGTGGTGACTTGGAGGTCCCTACTCACTCAGATGTTTCATATCCTTAAGAAAAATCCCCCCCCCCCCCCGTCAGTCCAAAAGGAACCTACTTTGTGATACAAGTCCTGGGAGCCCCTTCTGGGGACCGTGGTCCTCCTTTTACATGGATCTCACATTCCGTCCATGGAGATCAGGTGCTCCAGACTAACTCCCTCAGACATCGGTCATTGGGGATAAACACACAACCCCCCCCCCCCGAAAATCTAGCCTCTATCCAATACATCACCGAGCAGGGGTGATATATGTCTAGACACCTTCAATTGGAGGATACTCCAATCCATTTTATTGCACATGAGGATCCAGCAACACATGATTTGTGTGGCATGGTCTTCCATGGATGTTTCCAGTCTCAGGAGCTTCTGTCCCAGAGCGCTTGGCCCTGTGGGGGCTTCACGATGCTTTCTTCATTTTAAATCGATAGAGTCTTGTGCATTGCAATGGAGTTCACCGCCAATGCCCTTACAACTAGTTGCTGTGCTTCCTTTCAGGGACGTTTAACATTGATAGGCGTACCATCCTTGTCCTCACGACATTCTTATTGTAGATAGACAAAAAAAAAAAAAAAGGGTTGTCCACCTATTACAGAGACGGAACATTGGGGGGGGGGGGGGGGGGGGAAGACATGTCTTGTCAGCCTCCTGTGAGTTTCATCAAAATCATATTCCCAGACTACCTTCTCCTATCCAGGTCGTCTTAAAACATCTGGTTTTCAGTCCATAAATTCCAACAAGGTAGTCTTCAACCTTTTGCACAAGTTTAGTTTTACTGTTCTATGCACCCCTTGTTTCAATGTAAACCAGCATGATGTGACCTGGTCATGAATGCCAGTTTATAAAATACCTAAATAAAATAAAACCTTCACATTTGCAGAGCAGTGGCATCGCCATCCTATCAGCACATGAAATCTTTGTCTCTCCTCAGTGACAGGTTTAAAAAAAAAAAAAATTCTGTAGTTCAGATTCTTTGCATCTACACCTCCTACTACGTTGAGACCGCCTGACAGGCCGCGACCTCCGGGTGTTTCTACCAGTGTAATGGAATCATGTCAGTTACCGGTGGGTGTGTCAAATTACCTCCGCGGAGTCCCACCCACAAAGAATGTCAAAACGCCAAGGTTTGAAAGATTCCCCCCAGGCCCTCCTGAGGCCTCCTGCTTCACCTGCATTGACACCAGGGTGCACTCCCTCAGCTTCCTTTGTTCCAGCACCAGATCTGCCTACACACCGAAATCCGCACTACAGGCTGTTGCAGGAGATCAACCATCTCCTCCCACAATGGCACATTCAGTGCCCCTCACCAGGGTTTGCTCCCCTAGCTTCTTCATTCACAAGAACTACGATAGCCTCCGTCAATCTTCGCTAGCAACCTTCAATCAGCAGTTACCTAACATAGCTTTTATCAAGTAGCTTTTATTTTTGAAACTATGTAACCGAAACCTTATTGGCACTATGTTAGAAAGTATTACACAATTTGAACATTACTATATGTGCCTATCTGTAAACAGTTGTGATGGTGTATGACTAAACGACTGTATAGAAACGATTTTAAATAAATAAAACAAACAGAATCCGTTCTATGGTCAATCTTCCCATAACGACACAGCCTGCCCATACAGTGCAAGCTGCTCAAACCCGAGAAACCACTGACCTGTGCCTGACAAATCCTCTCCATTCTTGGTCATAGGGCATGCGACTACATGTGCATCATCCCCAGTGGAGCCCGTTCTTCCATCCTTCCTCCACTCTGGTCTCACTCCCTCCCAGCAGGCACAGAGATTGGAGTACTGGCCGACTGCACTGTCGATGCCAGCAGCCTTGCCTCTCCGACCCCCTCTATACAGGGTGGTTGCTCCTACCAGGGAGTGAAGCTCCCCCTTTTTCACCCAACTATGGATTCAGGGTCTGTCGTCCGCTTGAAAACCAGTGCGATTCGTGACTTGCCCGGAGCTTCGAGCCCCCGGCTTTCTCTTCATATTTTCGAGCACACACCCATGGACACGCTCTGGTAGTCCAAACAACCAGATTTCCATTTTCTACTTCACCAATGGAGATCGGTCAGGTTCTTACTGCCCTGCGAAACATTTATAGAAGTCCTCGAATTGGGGGGGAAGCAGATCCATCTACCTGCACCCTGCTTCATGCCCCTAACTAAACTTCAGGGCATACAAAAAAAAAGGTATATTTGTTTTCCACGCTTGAAATCTCGGCCTCTGAGAATACTGTTATGCTCAGTCACGACCTTGTTTACAGGCATTGCCTCCCTGCATGCCTGCTACCACTGGTTGCATTCCTCAGACTGAAGGGAAGTCACTCCCATGAACAGCCTTCCCTGCAGTCCACCGCTGCATCGCAAATACTGCAAACCAAATTTCCTAATTCAGTTATCGGAGGCCAACCGATACCCCTGTGAAGCAACCCACGTATCACCACCAAAGCAGTGATCTCCTCTTCCACCCGCTTCACTCATCTCTAGATTGCACGAACCTGATCCCAGGTACAGGATTTTTCTCCTCACATGGAATTCTTCTGATCTCATTCCAAGGCACACTCCGCTCGCAACTGCCAGCAGGGCTAGAGGTGCTGCTGCACCTTTTGAGTGCTCAGCATGGTGCAAACCTGCTCACCTACCCACCATGACGTCTCGGGGAGTTCCTCCATCTCCTTTGCCGGAACCCTCTGGGCTGTTTTTGGTTCGGGCATGCCTCGGGCCATACCCCTATCAATCTCTTTCAAGCCAGAGCCAATCTCTGGACCCCGCTCGCTTCCGGGTTCATGTCAAGAATCCTACCTCTCCGGTCCTGGCCAGAGAGACAAAAAAAAAAAAGTAATAAAATATTTCCATGGCATATACACAAAGTGCTGGAGCAATTTCGTGCTCCCATCAGAAGAACCGCTAGACACTTGTCATCTAATGTTCCTCGCCTGGAAGCTGCACATTGTGGTCACCCTCACCTCCTTCAGACTCAAGGTTAAGCTGCGTACGTATCCTGCCTTTCGGCTTCCACATCAGCCAATCCATCACACTCCTGTTTTTTCCCCAAAAACCTCAAGCCTACCAAAACGAGCTTAGGCTCCATATACTCTGTGAAACCAAACTATCGCTTCTTGCGATGTCACACTCCTTCCGACTATGGAGTCCTACAGCTCTCTATCTCCTTTGCCAGAATGCCAAAAGGGCAGCTGCTGGCTCCATAATTGCTCTGGAATTCACACCAGATTAGAGTCCTGAGAGAGAAGTAAACAAGAGCAAGCCACCAGGGAACAAGATACTATCTGCAAGGTCATTGCCACTGCATCAAATGCTTGCTTAAGTATGGCCTCAATCCTCCTATCGTGTACATCCTTCAAGGCCGCTCCTTCCTCCATGGGAATAGTCGTCTGCTTGCAAACACTCTCACCACTGGATCCAGGCCGTCCAAAACCAGGCTCCCTTTGAAATTAGCCTCCAGAGCACCCCACTTAAGATCAATCAATTCTTGAACAGCCTACATACACAGGGGAAAAATAAAAAACAAAGAGGCTTTTTGCAAAGAAACCAAAATGGGAATTTTCTTTGGCTCAGACATGGAATCTGCTCCAGGTACTCCCAGCATCTTTAATGTTTGGGAAATCAGAGCAAATAGCTCAATTCAATGAAAGGACCACAACATAGTCCTATATGGTTCAGACCCAGAGGAATTTCCTCATCCTCATGCCATTAGGATCCCTAGTAAGAAGACCTGCTGCTGATCTGGGAGTACTTCAGCACTTAACAGCAGTACCAGGTATGTTGAGAGGTCACCAACTGTGACTTTGACCTGGCAGGATTGGACAGGGCTAAGGATTGTGCCTGAAGGAAAAAAAGAAAAAAAAAGAAGATTACAACCCCTGAAAGAATAGGCAGAAGGATCCATGCTAAAACCAGAAGGCATCTGAACTGTGCCCACTGAGCTACCTTCTCCTGCTGACAAACCAGGCAAGGGAGTTCCAAGGTCAGGACTTGTCTTTTCCCAGGCCCTTATCAGGCTGGGAAGAACCAGGCTTAGTAAAAATCAGAGGGAAATAATTCTCCCTAAGCCTCTAAGCTGTGCTGGCACAAGTTAGAGGGCATGCCAGGCTGAGATGCCTGAATATGAGAGGCAGCACAGAGGGAAAGGCACCTAGGTTTCTCAGCTATAGGCACCAGTCTGTCAGTATGCTTAACAGGCGACTGAAGGTGCGAGTTCAGCTGAACTCATGCTGTAAGTTATATGGATCCCAAGGCTAGGCATCCTAAACTTAAGCACACAACCAATGCAGCTCAAACTGAGTTAGGCGCATGCTTATCTGTGTGCACAGACACCGCTATCACCTGGTTACCCAAGCAGGTGTCTGACTAGGCATCCAAAAGCTGGATGCCCAGCTAGACACACTTGCATGAACTGACAGTCCTGAAGAGAGCAGCCTAATGTGCAGAGGGGAAACCCCCCCCCCCACACGAAAACACCACTGCAGCTTACCATGTGGCGAACAGAGAAAAGCCTAAAAGCAGGGCCTAGCCCAAAAGGACTGCTCAACCTGCCAGGCTGCCCATGTCCCTTAACCTTCCTCAGGGGTGGAAACGAACAAACATCGGTACAGCGTGTCGAGCACGGAGACCAGAGGAAGGAGGAGGTCCTACAAAAAAAAAAAAAAGTCTTCCTTTTTTATACATATAAACTTTTATCTGAGGTCAGCCCTTCCCAGCTGAGTATAGAGACTATCTTCGGCTGCATGGGGAAGGGCATATACTGTCACCGCCATGCTCTGCTTCCTGCACCCATTGCCTTTCAGATGGTTTTTAACAGCTAAGTCCATGCCAGCTGAGAAAACCAGCTACTGGACCAAGGCACTCGGAGGGACCACAGAAATCACCTCAGGAATTCTCAACTGGGGGAGGGCCCATTTGGTATCACTGCAGGAGAGCAGGGCAAATTAAATTTCCCTTTTATTTCTTCTTCTAAGACTTGAAGCAATCTCCACTAGAGAGATACACATCCACCATCTGCCTGAGATGGAGAATACTGGCAGGCTGGCACCACAGAAGTATATATACTGTGATGTCAGCTTTGCTCCGTCTCCATCTGCTGGTGCATAACCCACTAGTTCTGTATTCATCTGTCTGGGTGCTAAGAAAAAGCATGGGGGTGGCAGCATCTTGTTAAAACTGAAGGATGAATGGATGGTGCAACATACAGGGAGATACTGCAAGACAACCTGCTGCGGTGTGCTAAAAAACAAAACTAGGGAGAAAGTTCACCTTTCAGCAGGACAATGATCTCAAGCACAAGGCCAAAGCAACACAGGACTGGTTGAACAAAAAGATGAATGTTCTATAATGGCCAAGTCAAAGTCCAGATCTCAATCTACTCCAGAATCTATGGCACTATTTGAAAATTGCAGTCACTCAAGCAACCTGGAGTAAATCTGCCATGAAGAATACGCAAAAATTGCTCCCAAACAAACACGTGTGCAAAGTTGGTAGTAACTTACCCCAACTGACTTAAAGCTGTTAATGCAGCAAAAAGTGGTTCTACCAAGTACTAAGTCCAGTGGTCCCCAAACCTGTCCTGGAGGGCCACCAGCCAGTCGGGTTTTTGGGATATCCTCAATGAATATGCATGAGAAAATTTGCATACACTGCCTCCATAACATGTAAATTCTCTCTCATGCATATTCATTGAGGATATCCCAAAAACCCGACTGGCTGGTGGCCCTCCAGGACAGGTTTGGGGACCCCTGTACTAGTCTAATTGGGTTGAAATCTTATGCAAGCAGCATTTTTATTTTACAAAAAATGCAAACAAATAATGAATTGCAACTGATAATATACTTTTAAGAACATACTGGTTTGCAATAAATATACTGTCTGGAACAATCTGTGTGTCATTTGTAACCCACACAAATCTGCTGACTTTAGGGAATTGAGTACTTTTGCAAGCCAATGTATAATCCAATAGCAAAAGGTAAAAACACACAGGTCTCATATTGCAATGCATATCACTGTAAAGCCAACTTGTGTTGTGATTTTCATAAAGGCCAACATCCAATTTTACAAGTTAAATGTGAGTCTAGAAGAGGAATATACAGAAACCCTTTTCAACTTTATCATAAGTGGTTATGAAACAAAGTTAGTTCTTACACTGGCAGCTGACCCACTGATCTAGAAAAAGGGTCAAACTGTCAGAAAGCTGCAATCAATTGGATTTCCAAAAATTCACAATGAATGAGCATAAGATCTATTTGCATGGACTGCCTGCACTGCATGCAAACCTATCAAAGAAATCCTGAAAATAATTAGGTTGCAGCCTTCAAGGACAGAGTTTGGGGACTCTGGTCTATCAGCTGCTGACAGAAGACCTAAGTTCAGTTCTTGGCCCTGCCTCCTGCTCTTTGGTCTTCAGGGATGGTGTCACTGTAGAGAATGTTACTGCCTGAATTCAGTGAACAAGTCCTAGCCATCATTCAAGGTTAGTAACACTACCTACTAGTTGGCTCCAGAACGTATTTGTACTGGATTCCATGAAAGAATCAGAGGATTGCGCAACTCAACTAGAGAACAGTCACTGTGATGGCTCAGGTTCTAATACAATGGCATTTAAAAAAAAAATTGGAGGGGGAATACCCATACACAAAACTGAGGTTACAAATAAAGGTTCATAATTCTATAGGCTACAGGGGTAGGTTCCAATTGAGCTGGAAAGCCAGAGGAGCAGGTAGAAAGCAGAGTTGCTTACCTGTAACTGGTGTTCTCCTTGGACCACAGGATGTTAATCCTTAGACATGGATAGCATTGGATGGAGCCCAGCATGGAAAACTTGTCCATTTCGAGAACTTTGATGAGCATACTCTGCATGCCACTATCCACGTGGGGTCCCGCTTCAGTCTCATAACAGAATTACAATAAAAATAAGCCACAGGAGGAACACGTACAGCAAAAGATTCCAAGGCCATGGCAGGACCAGGACATCTACGCCTTCCGTGCCGTGCTCTCCTGTGACTGAAGAAATGTGCTGCCTTCGCATTCCGTTGAGTGGCCATCAGATCTAGGTGGGGCGATCCTCATCTTTACATCAGAAGCTGCATTGCTTCTGAGAGTTCCCACTCTCCCGGATCTAAGTGCTGGTGACTGAGGAAATCTGCTTGAACATTGTCTACTCCTGCGATGTGAGAGGCCACTAGTCAGGAGAGGTGAGCTTCTGCCCATAACATCAACTTGTCGGCCTCTTGGGAGACGTACTGACTACTCATGCTGCCCTGCCGGTTGATGTATGCCACCGTTGGCGCATCATCTGAGAGAATTTGCACTGCATGCCCTTGGAGTAAAGGAAGGAAATGAATGAGCACCAGGCGGGCCGCCCTGGTTTCCAGACAATTGATGGGCCAGGTTGCCTGGGAGGGTGACCATTGTCCCTAAGTCGACTGTGATCCGCAGACTGCTCCCCAGCCTGAGAGACTGGCGTCCGTGGTGACTACTGTCCACGGGGGGGGGGGGGGGGGGGATTGTCAGGTCCACTCCTTTCAGTAGATGATCCAGGTTGAGCCACCAGAGCAGGCCGTGTCTGGTCAAATCCGCTAGTGGGAGAGGGGCATGAAACTTCCGCAACACAAGTTTCCAGTGCGAGAGTAATGCCTGCTGGAGCGGCCACATACGGGCAAAGGCCCATGGCACCAAGTCTATGGTGGATGCCATGGAGCCCAGCAATTGGAGGTAGTCCCAGGCAGTGGGCGGGGATAGAGTCCGGAAAAGTCTCAGTTGAGAGATGAGAGAGCGATCTCAATCCCGAAGGAGGAAGACTTTCCCCTGTGCGGTATTGAAGTGTGCCCCCAGGAAATCTATGGTCTGTGAAGGAGAGAGATGACTCTTGCGGAGGTTGATGACCCAACCAAGGGATCGTAGGAGATATAGAACCCATTGTACCGCCAGCTGACACAGGTTCTGGGACTTTGCCCGAATGAGCCAGTCGTCCAGCTAAGGATGAACTAGGATTCCTCTCTTTCGCAGAGCTGCTGCTATGACCACCATTACCTTGGTGAAAGTCCGTGGAGCTGTCGCTAGGCCGAACGGGAGAGCCTGGAACTGAAAATGTTGTCCCAGAATCTTGAAACGAAGGAAGCACTGATGAGACTGGAGAATGGGAATATGTAGATAAGCTTCCTTTAAGTCTAGGGAAGCTAAAAGCTCTCCTTCGTGAACCGCTGCGATGACGAAGCGTAAGGTTTCCATCCTGAGGGCCTTGTTGACCATCTTGAGGTCGAGGATAGGAAGTCTCCTTCCTTCTTGGGAACCACGAAAGAAATGGAATAGTGGCCTGCCCCTAGTTCCGACAAGGGAACTGGGATGATGGCCCCCAAGTCCAGGAGTCGGGTCAGCGTGCTTTTGCTTCAGACCGCATGGGGAAAAAAGACGAACCCGTCCCGCAGACGTCGAGCAAATTCTAACACGTAGCCATGCTTTATGATATCCAAGATCCATTAGTCTGATGTGATCTTGACCCACTCCCCGTAGAAAAGGGACAGGCGTCCACCGATCCTGGGGTTGGAGTGGGCCAGTAAGATTTCATTGCATGGACTTTTGAGGTCCCTTGGGAGGGGCTGTCCCTGGACTGCCTGCGACCCTGAAAGGAATGAGACCAGGACTGTGACCAGGAGGAGGTATTTCTCTGTGGGACTGGTCTGGACTGACAAAAATGATGTCGTCCCCGGAATCGGCAAAGCGAGGAACCGAAAGTCCTAAAGCCCCGAGGTCGGTCTTCTGGTAACTTGTGAACCTTATTCTCTCCAAGAGACTGGATGAGCTGGTCCAATTCGTCCCCAAAAAGCAACTTCCCTTTAAATGGCAAAGAGCGGAGTCTGGCTTTGGAAGAAGAATCTGCTGACCAATTGCGGAGCCAAAGTAGGCGACGAGCGGAGACGGCTGAGGCCATGGTTCTGGCCAGGACCCGGAGATCAGAGAGCGCATCTGCCCCATATGCCATAGCCGCCTCCAGTTGATCCGCTTGCTGTGCTTCATCCGGAAGAAGCTCTTGGGTGCCAAGTAATTGTTGCATCCAATGAAGACCTGCATGTTGCACGAGGGAGCTGCAGACAGCCGCATGCACTCCTAAGGCTGAGACTTTGAAGATCATCTTCAGATACACGTCAAGCTTACGATCTTGGGTGTCCTTTAGCGCAGTGCCCCCGGTGACCGGGATAGTTGTCCATTTTGTGACCAGACACCAAAGAATCAACGCTGGGCACCTTGAGATCTAAGGAATCCTCAGGAAGTGGGTAAAGCTTATCCATTGCTCGTCCGACATGGAAAGTGCCATCCAGGACATCCCACTCTCTGGACAATAACTGGAGTCTGATGAAAAGGAAAGTGTTCGTGGGGGGGGGGGGGAACAAAGGCCCACCAAAAGAGGATCTCCCTTCCTCCCCATCTCATTAGGGCCTGCAGGTTCCTGTGGGGCTTCAATGTCCAGTTCCTCCAGAACCTGTGGAATGAGTGGGTCCACTCATTCCACAGCCCATTGAAAGCATTGTAGAACTCGTGGGTCATCTGCTTCCAGCAGCAGAATGGGGTCATCCAAGT
This sequence comes from Rhinatrema bivittatum, assembly GCF_901001135.1. Classification (NCBI taxonomy): domain Eukaryota; kingdom Metazoa; phylum Chordata; class Amphibia; order Gymnophiona; family Rhinatrematidae; genus Rhinatrema; species Rhinatrema bivittatum. Next base: position 141,758,284 of record NC_042621.1, read on the forward strand.
CAGGGCCCATGTGTTGGAGAAGGAAGGGGTCTGGATTGGGTGTCTGAGAGACCCCCCCCCCCCCCCCCGAGAAGGACCTGGCGTGGCAGGCGGGAGCCCCCTCTGGTGCCTGCCCCGGGGGGGGGGGGGGGCTGAAGGCTGTGAAGCCCCTGCGGTACCTGTCCCTGGGGGGAAGCAGGGGATCAGTAAAGACATCTGGAACCTAGTTATCTTGGGAAGAGGAGGAGCTGCTGGATCTTGTGAAGCTTGCTAGATATGCATTGTGCATAAGCAAAATAAACTGCGCTGAAAAAGGTCCGGGGGGGGGGGGGGGGCAGGAGGAACCCCAGAAGGCTGCCCCTTGCAGGACTTGTCGGCATCAAAATCAGCAGGGGGAGGGGAGAACCGGAGTCCTCCGGTACATCAGGAGACGCCAGAGCAGACAGCTCCGAATCCAAGATGGCTACCGCTCCTTCAGCAGCGCAGGTGGGAGCTGGCCTCGAGGGCGGGTTCGCAGAAGCGCGCAAAAACGAACAGCCCTCTGGGGTGGCAGTCCAAACAATGCCTTCTCGGGAGAGTCGGCCCGACTCCCCGCAGGCTGAACATCACGCGGAGCGCGGCATGGGAGAGGGCAGATCGCTCTCCCGAAGTTACACAGCAGCAGGCTCAAGCGAGCTATGCAGAGGAATGGCGCTTCTCTGCTCAGGAGGGCCCAAGGAATGAACGGCTTCTCAGGGGGAAGAAGTTGGAGCCACCAACATTCACCCTAGCTACTGCTGCAAAAAGGAAAATACAGGAGATAAAAACACTTACCTCCAAGAGCAGACAGGAGAAGAAGAGTCATACCCAGTTCAACAATGTAAAAAATAATGAAGAGTGCTGGGGGAGCCGAAGGTGTCCCCTGCCATCTGCTGGAGTCAGAGAAAAATACTGAAGGGACTCAGAGGGTGCTCCAACCTATAAGGGGCTGTCCTCAGTTTTTTTGCTCTGACTCCCATCTGCTGGAAGGGGGACATAACCCACTGTCTGGACTGATCCGGGTATGTACAGGGAATGTAAAAATTAATCTTACGGCATATTGTTTACCCTCGTATCATTAAAATCCTTACCAGGAACAGGATATGAACTTATCTGCTCCAATAACGCTTGCGACAGAAGCAGTGTTGGAGGGCCAGGAGTGGGTAAGTTCATACCCTGCATCTGGCAGCGATTTTATTTTTTTTTTTGAAATATTTATTAGATTGAACACAGATGAAAGAGGAAATGCAAATTTTAACAAATTTTCTCCGTCCCCACATCCACAACAGATACAACCAAAAGTGAACAGGACAGACGTCTGGCTCTTTAACGCCAAACTCCAAAATGAAACTCCCCATCTGGCAGGGATTTTAAAGACCAGGGGGGGGGGGGGCCCAATCTACAGGCACAAACATGTTCTCAAAAATAGGAGGGGATTAGGGTGTGGGGGTGCATGGCCTGACAGTCAAATGAAATTTGGAGTATCGATGGGGAAGGAGAGGAGAATCAGGCCCTAGGCCCCTTTTTTTTTTTTTTGTAACATAGCACTACTTATCAGCTCTCGAAGATATCTGTTAATTAGCAATTTATCTGGACTTCCAAGGCTAGATAACATTAGCTAGTATAAAGGTATCTGGCTAACTGACAGATAGAAGTGAAATTCAGACAATTAGATGGATAGCTTATCTTATTCCTGAAACACCCCACCCATTGCCTCTTATTCACCTAGGTTTTATTTATTTAATATATTTCTATACCAGACTTCATGAATGGGATTCATATCAGGCCAGTTTACATGGAACTAGGGGGTTTAACAATTGTAACCAAACAAGAAGGCTGAAACAAGCAAAGTTACATGAGTAGCCAGGAAGTAGACAGTGAGGAATTAACTACATATAAACAATATATGACAAATAAAATATTAAGGGTTCAGAGATTAGTAAACATCCCATTCCTTGGGCTGAGTCTGACGTAACATTTTTGAGTTAGGGGAAGGCTTGGAGGAAAAGCCACGTCTTAAGTTTTCTTCGAAAGGTGAGGAGGCAGGGTTCCAGTCTTAGGTCAGTCGGTAGTCTGTTCCAAAGGACTGGGCCTGCTGTGGAGAAGGAACGTTCTTTGGTGGATGTTAGAAGGGTAGATTTAGTAGGTGGGACTTGGAGGGTTCCTTTGTAAGCCTCTCTGATAGGTCTTTCCGAAGAGCGGTGTTTGAGAGGGGTCTGTAGGTCTAGTGTGAGCTGTTTGTGGATTATAGTGAGTGCTTTATGTAGAATTCTGTATTTTATTGGCAGCCAGTGTAGGTTTTGGAGGATGGGGGTGATGTGAGCACGTCTGTTAGTGTTGGTTAAGATTAAGTTTTAGCTAGATAATGACTTACCTGGCTAAAAGCTAGCCAGATAAATGGCTCAGTATTCAGAAACTTACCATTTAGATGGATAATTTCTGAGTTATCAGTCTAAATGGCTTTGAATATTGATCCCCAAAAAGTGATTGATAAATACTGAGCTGTGGGCAGGCTAAACATTAATAACCTATTATAATTTTCCCAAGAACTCAAATCCATGTGAGCATATTTAATTACATTTCAAAAAGGATGTAAGCATTTACCAGTCAAGAATATAGAGGGGATCCTTGGTGACCAACTGTATAAATAAAAATACAGAACTACTTCCCACAGCTGGGCAACTTGCAGACAGTCCCACCACAAGTGAAGGTAGGTTCCTCTAGCGCCACACCCCTTCCAACAGAGATAAACAGCCCTGAACATCTTACTCAACCTAGCAGGTGAGAGTGCCATCTGTACAAAACTTTGTATCCATTTTCTTTTGTGGCTGAGCAATAAAATAAAAAAAAAAAAAAGGGGGGGGGGGGGAACTTATCTGGGCCAAGTATTGCACATTAACAATATCTTTACTGGAAAAGGCTTTCTGACCCATGCATTCAAATTTTATGTTCTTGGTTACATTTTTTCCAGAGGTCTCTCTATTAAGAAACCTACAATTATATTCCTGTCCTCATTAAGCTGCAATGAGGAAGTATTTTCAGGATAAATAGAACTGAAATGCTTTAGACATCAATGCCTGCACAGGTAGACACTGGATTCACACAGATGCTATATTGCCTGCAAACATCTAACAAAAAAAAGAAAAAAAAACCCACACATACACCCCACCCACAAACCACTTACTATAGTGGGCTTGCTCCAGACGGTCTGCCAGCAGTGTTTCACTGCCCCACACTGTGATGCAGTATGGATATTCTGACACCAAATCTTTGGACCCTTTGCGCATTGCTCCTTTCCCAGCAGAGGAAGTGCCACAACTGCCAATACAATAAAATACATACAAAGTTATTGCTTTCTATTCTTTAGATGCATCACTTCCTTAAAATGTTGATCTAATGGACATGAGCAAAGCACAGATGATACAACTACGGCAACATATTCCTAACAGTACTAAAAATAAAACCTTTAACTGCAGAGCAGCTGGCCTATACCTGCTTTGTGTATATGTGATTTCAGGACATAATACTACAAATACTAAGTCAAAAGGCTGAAACTACGCTTTATATTCATGTGTATAATCCATTTTATCCAATAGGTTCAAACACATAATTCAAAACAGTAGCAGCATAAGGTGATAATTAAATCAATAACCGATTAAAATAGCAGCATAAACCATATAAACAATTTGCTGAGCAACTTACATATAACTGAAATAAATAAGATAAAAATGCACAATAGTAAGAACACAACTAAGCATTAAATACCAAAATTAGTCACGGTTAAGTTAAACACACAGAATGAGAGATTTAAAAAAAAAAAAAGTCAGCTCCCATGTATCAAAAATGAGTTACCTACAAAAAGTATTCTGATGACAACAGTGCATCTGTTTTCACATGTGATATTAAGTTCATGTGACAGGTTCTTATGTTCATCACTCCCTACACCAGGTTCTAAGATTAGAAGGCCTGAACAGAAAACCAACATGGAGAAAGAAAATCCCCCAGAATCCTTGGGTTTTCTTAGCCTGCTTTGGCTGAATGAACTCTAGGTGACTTGCTGAGAATGACTTGCAAACTTCAGCTGGTCAGGAAGGCAAGCTGGCACCAGAAAGGTGAGGCCTATTCATTGGGTCATAAAGAAGAAACCAAAGGCAGAAGCTTCAGGCACTATTCTCAGGAGTTTTTATCAACACAGCCACAGATGTGTTAATTATCTTGACCAGTAAGATTTTAACAGAACAAAAGGACTGTCTCGAGAGTCACGGTAAATGGGCCCCACTTCCTGGGAAAACTAAACTAATCAGGGGTAGCTAGGGATGATCTTATCATGCAGTTGACATGACAACCCATGTAAACGATCCTTTGGGCAGTCACGCACACTAGAATCTTCCACAATATTATATGTTATCTACAAAAGAAGGATCACTTCCGGTGTACGATGAGATGCTGGTGGACAGGTTGTCAGAGACATGGCATCAGCATCTCCCAGGAATACTTATGTTGTTCAATAAAAGATTATGCTTTCTATAAAAATCTAAGTGTTCTTGTCTCCCTGGCTATAAGCATCATAAAGAATGGCATGGCGCTTAAGATATGTTTTACCACTCAATCAACAAAAATGAATCATAATAGCTAAAGTAGTATACAGGCCATGGTACGGACAAGCCCCAGACATTGTCACAGCGAGTGAAAGAACTTTTGCCCAGGTCAACCTTAAGCATTGTCTCAGTGGAAACAAGAGGCCTTGCCCTGAGACAGTGAAGGATATCTTATCAAGATGTACCTCTTTGCAAATGTCTGTCTAAATTAAGAGAGAAACTCATAAGCAGGAGTTATGGATGAGCCAAAGCAGAGTCCAGAGGTCACAATGACCCTCCCACCCTTGGAAGAGAGAAGGGGGGCAATCAGAGAAAAAACAAACACTCTTGGCATAACAGCTTGGTATACAGACATGGCAGTTCTCCCCCCAAAGAAATGGGGAGGGGGTAGAAGACCCACAATGTGGTAGCCCCCCCCCCCTTGAGGAAATGGGGCAGGGGAAAGACCTGCAATACAGCAAAAGACCCTCCACGTGAATATAGATTAGCTTATGCATATTTATCAGATGGAAAGTAAAAGGCAGGGGGCAAAAAGCAGCAAAAACCCAAAAAAGCGAAAGACCCCCCTGGGGACATGAACTCTGATGAGGAATCCTGAAAAAAAAAAGAGCCCTGAAATCAGAGAAGGGACTCCAGAAAGGAGAAAAAAAAAAAAAAAAAAAAGAGGGGGGGAACCTGAAGCAGACCAGCATCTCTGCTACTGAGGAAGGAGAAAGCTAGGTGTGGCCAAGAAACCGGGGTAGGAGACGACACCCAGCTCGGATGCCAAGAGTCTGGGACAATGAAGGGCGAGAGCAAACCCAGATAGTCTAGAATGTGTAAAAGCCAGAAGCAAGATTTTTTCCATGACCGCCTGCCTGCTCTGCCAGTACCATGCCCAGGAAGCTTCTCTTCTGCCCACATTCTCTAGACCTCCAGCCAGCATCTGCTTCAGAGGTGAACAGAGAGGTATCGCCTGACGCAGGACCAAGGGTAAGTTAGCCATAAGTATTAATATAATAAGCAGGCTAAGGTTTATGGCATGTTTGTAACCACCCATGGTACAGAACTTTTAGAGAAAACTGATGCTTAATGGCCAGGATGTTAGAGACCGGAATTATTTTCTAAATGCTGAACCCTGCCGAATCTGAAATTAGAGTCTGTTTCTGAGGAGAATACATATTGTCTTTTTCTGACTTAGGATTGCAAGTAAGGTGGGAGGGCAATTGGAAGTGTCCTGTAGCAGACAGGTCCCTGCACCCCTAAACTTGCTTATACTGGGTTGGTGAGATGATTAAATAGCTTCTAGAGCTCTCATGCTCTGGAGCACATGGTCCATCCCACATCACAACTTTCGGGGACAGAGTGGTCCCAACTCCAGTAAAGCAGTCCTTACGCTGCTTTGAAGAAGCAAGGTCACCTGGAAGGAGACCTTTATGTGACAAGAACTGATCCTGTAGCTGGGACCCACCCTTCAGGTGATGCTTTATTCTCACACAGAGGATGTCTCTCCAGAGCAGCATACCCAGGAGGAAATTGTTAGGACTGTTTATAGTGGGCGATTCAGTCATTAGGAATGTAGATAGCTGGGTGGCCGACTGGCATGAAGATTGCTTGGTAACTTGTCTGATGTGAAAAGTAGCAGACCTTACATGCCTCCTAGATAAGATTTTAGAGAGAGTGCTGAGGAGCCAGCTGTCATGGTACATATGCGTACCAATGATATAGGAAGGTACAAGGAGGGAGGTTCTGGAGGATAAATTTAGGCTCTTAAGTAGGAAACTGAAATCCAGAACCTGTAGAATTGCATTCCCAGAAATGCTGTTATACATGCAGGACCCCAGAGGCTGAGCTCCAGATTCTCGATGCATGGATGGCATAATAGTACAGGGAAGAGAATTTTAGGAATTAGTTAGGAACTGGGGAACATTGTAGGGAAGGAGAAGTCTGTCTATTCAGATGGATGGGCTCCACCTTAACCAGAGTAGTATCAGGCATTTAAAAAGGAGATAAAAGCAGCTTTTATAGACCAAGGGGGAAAGCAGACAGTGGCTCAGGAGCAAATGGTTCAATGGGATGCATCTTCCCAAGATACTTGAAAAATAGGGAAGTCAGAATATCCCAGTATAGAGGCCATGTTCTGAAGTAGCCCAGATGGATGTAGACAAAGAGCACCAAGATGTAAATGACTAAATTACCTGCATCATTTGCTAACAAACAGGTTGTGAATACAAAGAGAAACAAGTAGAAATTAAAAAAAAAAAAAAACCAAAAAAAAAACACACACACAACTTTAAAAATCTTAAGCAAATGCTAAACGTTTGAATAGATTGTATGGCATACAAGGATATCAACACAGGCATTTCAGTGGTGTGGTGGAAGAAGGATAACCAAAAGGACAGATACCAAGGCATAAATTATATTGTAGGGGCACTAGTGATACTTTCAACAGAACAGATGCAATTCCCTGAGCTCCTGCAGCCACCTTTCATTTATCCTTTTAATTGGGTTATTTCATAGTTCCTAATTGCTTTGCTTATGTCTAAAGAGGCTAATGAACAATCCGTGCCTGAAATGTGGGCAGATGAGGAAGTCAGCCCAAGCAGGGAGAAAAAAAAAAACCAGTCAGACAAGATTCCATCCTGGGGCATATACACAAGCCTCAGATGAAGAAGGCAGCACCCCTGATCAATGTTACCTGGGAGAGGGGGTGGGTAATGGATAAACTGGCCAGCAGAATACATACCACAATGGACACACTGGTGAAGGCAGTTGTTAAAAGGTTGCACACCTCGTCTCCACTGTGGGTAAAAACATCTGCTTAGAGTCAAAACCATGGAGGAGCTGGAAATGTCTGACTGAGGCTCATCGGGAGGTTGGGGGGGGGGGGGGGGGGGGGTGCGACAACCAGCTGATTTAAGAGAACAAGTCAGAAAAAAATCTCAGGAGTCTTCACCTCCCAGAGAAAGTTGAAGGGTCTGTTTCCTGACCTCCTCGGTGCTGCAGCAGATCCCACGGACCTACAAACTGATTGAGCATAGAGAATGGCAGGTGTCTGGTCAGGGAGAGGGCAGGCATACAAAAGTGATAGTTCTCCAAATATAAACTTCTCCAACAAAGCTAAAATAATGGAGGCAATTCACAGGGCTGGGGAGCTTAAGCATCAGAACGCCAGGATCCTGATTATTCAAGTTTCAGTGCAAGAAGCAGGTGTTTGCTATTATGAAGAGTGTGTTGTGGGACCTGAAGATCACTTAAGCCCTGCTCTATCCCCGGCCAGGCTCAGCATCTCATAGGAAGGTGCTAATGCATTTACAACTGTAAAAAAAAAAAAAAAAAAAAGTAAAGCAGTTCGCAGATTCAAATCGGGACCACAAGTGACAGAAGAGTGTGGTATTTTCTGGCATTTATAAGAGGGTGTTTGCATTTCCTTTGTAACCTAGTTTATATGTGCCTTGTTGAACATTTACTTTTTACAATAGTCTGGATCTTATGTTAAGGACTAATGAACATTCTGTACCAGGTTTAGGATGGTTGCAGGAGGAGAGGAGGAAGCTGGCAGTTAGTGCTGCAATTCTGCCTCCCCTCTTTTTACATATGTCACTATTTTTACCTTTTCTTGCTCTGTTTGCAAGTCTTTTTTGGCTGATCACTTGGGCTGTACACGGAATGTGTCATCCTCTGCAGGACTGGAAAGGAACATTTCCTGGAAGGATATTCAGCGGCTACCACTAAGCCAGATAAGCAGGACTTATCCAGCTATCTAGTGCTAAAAGCACTTTCAATATTGGGCCCAAAGTTTCCAATCTACTGAGTAGTTCAGAGTGCTATCAGTGGACCCTATGTAGGCATTCTATTGCTGATTTCCTGGTTGTTTTCTTTCTATATTTTTGTGTGTTTGTTTATTGTAAAGGAAGAAGGTAGAAGTTGGGTGTAGCACGGGAAAGGGGAGGGGCAGTTTTGAATGGGGGATTTGGCAATTGAGCAACTTGCACAAGCTATCTGTGACAGTGTGGAGAATTGGGAGGAAAAAAAAAAAAAAAGGTTGACTGTAGTTCATAAAATCTCAAGCAGATGACTACATTTTGATTTTTACTCCTGGGGGGAATTCTGTGCACAAAAACTTAATTATGCAAACTTTATATTGGTCAAAATAAAGACTGTCATGTAAATTGTGTTAAGTAATTACATTTTAAATTGAGAAAAAAGTTATTAAAGATGCAGATTTTTAAATATTTTGAGCAAAATTTCCCTAGAAATTCACTGTAAGAGTGTCCCTTCCACTCGCTCTCCCTACTCCCCTGGCCACTTTGCCCTCTCAGGCCCCAACTCCTCCTCCTGTCAGTATCTCTCCCCTCCCCCTCTAGGCTCAACCCCTTCCACTCTCAAGAGTTTGACCCCATTCTCAGTACTGTCCCTCACGCTCTTATACACATGCACACACCCTCATACAGGCTCCCTCTCTTGCACACACACTTTCACAGGCTGCCTATGTCTCTCACACACTCCTTCACACAGGCTAGCACCCTCACATACACACCACCTCCCAATCTCTCTCTCAAATACACACTTTTATAATCTCCTCATATAGGCTCTCCTCAAAACACCCCCCTGGTGTCTCACTCTCCTGCTCACCCCCCTACTGTCTCTCACCCCCTCATAACACCGCCACACACACCTTTATCTTTGCTGCGAGTAGAGTGCGTCCTGAGCAGGGGCCTTTATCTTCACGGCATGCCGGTGTCTCTGCTGCCATTTCCTGCATATAATTTGGCAATTCTATGTGTTTTGGGGGGGGGGGGGGGGGAGGGAATTCTATGCTCCACAGTACCACAGCATTTCCCCAGGACTAGCTTTTCTAGTCTTAGATAGCTCTGTGACTTGCCTTTTACAGCTCCTGAAGGAATTTGGGTCTTTGCCAGGCTACCACCACTAACTATACCAAATTCAAGTTACTTCCCTCAGTGAGAAATTTATGGTTGATGGGGGGGGGGGGGGGGGCCACTTAAAGAGATTTGGGTTACTAACTTTAGGGATCTTTTTAAACTCAAAACTAAAACAGTCACATTGGCCATGCTTAGGAAAAAAAAAAAAAGACTTGAGAGCCTGGAATGAACTGTAATATCCTGGTCATAAGAACATAAGCTATGTCATACTGGATCAGACCAAGGGTCCATCAAGCCCAATATCCTGTCTCCAACAGTGGCCAATCCAAGTCACAAGCACCTGTCAAGTACCCAATAAGTCCCATGCCACTGATGCTGGCAACAAGAAGCTATTCCTTAATTATCAACCAATATCCAACCTGGCTTTCATTGCTAAGATACTAGAAAAAGCAGTTTTAATCACAATTAGTAAGCTACCTAGAAGACAATATTCTATACCCAAAACAACTCTGATTCAGATAAGATTGCTTAACAGAAACCTCTCTTATTTCCTTGACCAACCCTGTACTACAGGGGTTTGACAACAATGAATCCTATATCCTGGTGCTAAATCGATCTAACAGCAGCCTTTGACACCAGACTACATCCTATGTCATCAGTTGAGGAAACATTTCTTTCTATTCCAATTTATCAACTGGTTCTTTCTTCTTAAGATGTGATAGGTCATTACACGTCAAACTGGACAATCTGATACCTTCACAAATTGATACAGGGTTCAGCACTCTCTGCTACACTATTCAACACTTACATGCTACCTCTATGTACACATTGCTAGCAGAACTAGGAACCAACTTCTTCCTGTATGAGGACGACATGCAATTCTACATGAAATAATCTGAAAATACTGCATTGACTGTCAACATACATGAAGGCAAGAATCTCAGTTGAAACTAAACAAAACAAAAACAAAACACAAAATGTGATGGTTAAAGAGACATTAAATTATAATCAAATCACCAACTCTAGCCCTAGGAAGTTTTAATATTACACCTTCAGATCAAGTACGAGACCTAGGAATACAGATTGATAAGAACTTTAAAATGAAAAAGCATACGCAAATAAAACAGGATACTCAAAGCTGAGAATATTACATCAGCTGAAACCATTACTAATACAGGGACTTCCACTCTTACAAACACTAATATTTTCAAATACAGATTACTGAAACTCCCTATTACTAGGCCTACCCAAACCACTACAATTATTACAAAATGCCTCAGCTAGACTCCCAACAAGGAAATCTGACCACTTAACCCCCTTGCTGATTGCACTGCACTGGTTTTCTGTACAATCCAGAATTCACTATATTAACTAATTTTTAATATCAACATTAACCCATGCTTATTAGGAGCAATACTTCAATCCTACATACCACAGAGAGCTCTAAGATTGCAAAACAAAGGACTTCTAAAGATGCCCACAAACCGAGGTACACACCTAACAAATAAGAGAGACCACATGTTTTCCATAGCAAGCCCCAACTTGTGGAACTCTTCCAGAGTCATTATGTCACTATTCAAACATGAACTGAAAACATGGCTCTTCAGAAATGCATATGCTCTTAACATAAAATAAGAATATGCTAATAACGTCACTGTCATAAATCATGGATGTCAGTAAATTGAGCATTGTAAAGTGTAACAAGACAACATACTGAGCATTACATGAAGGATAGTGTAATGAAATGGAAATTATGGTTTACAGTCCACCATCATAGCACCCTAGTTAACTTGTTCTTGATGTTGATGTGTTGACCTAGAATATATTTATTTATTTAGAATCTTGTATACCGATGAACATTGGGAACATCTCATCGGTTCACAGTAAACAAAAAGCAGCTAAACGAGCTTTACAGAGAACAATGCGAGTAAAATTGAACAATAAGAAACAAGGGGACAAAACAACTGAGACGAACTGCAAAATTAGGCTAAACAATTTACAATAACTGTGGGATCAAAGCAAAGTTAATAAAATATAGTTAAATAAAGTAAGAAAACAAATGTTGCTTACCTATAACAGGTGTTCACAGGACAGCAGTATGTTAGTCCTCACATATGGGTGACATCACAGGATGGAGCCCAATCACGGAACACTTTTGTCAAAGTTTCTAGAACTTTGACTGGCCCCTACTGGGCATGCCCAGCATGGCATCAACCCTGCAGCCAGCAGGGTTCCCCCTTCAGTCTTATTTGAAAGCTACAGGCAGTGCAGAAAAATAAAAACAAAATGTTACGAACCCAACACCGCGAGGTGGTGGGCGGGTTTCGTGAGGACTAACATCTTGCTGTCCTGTGAGAACACCTGTTACAGGTAAGCAACATTTGCTTTCTCACAGGACAAGCAGGATGGTAGTCCTCACATATGGGTGAGTACCGAGCTGAGGATGTCTGAACATGCACCAAATGTTTATTTAATACCTATTAATAATGTCAATGTAAAGCCTGTTGCTAAGTTATTGTTAAATGTAAACCGCGGTGATGTATTTCTTTACGTACTGCGGTATATAAAAACCCTTAAATAAATAAATAAATACCCAACGGCGTGCAACAGGCACAACAACTGGGGTGGAATTTGGTAGGGGCATCCTGAACCCCACCGGGCAGGCGCAGGGTGTTGGTACGTCATGTTGGAAACAGGTTACACAGGACAGACTGGCCGAAGATGGAATCTGGTCTTCTGGCTTTGTCCAAGCAATAGTGGGCTGCAAAAGTGTGGAGAGAACTCCAGGTGGCAACCCTGCAAATGTCAGGAAGCAGCACCGATCATAGGTGTGCTACTGAAGTCGCCATGGCCCTCACAGAGTGTGATTTAACACGGTCTTGAAAAGGAATGCCTGCTTGCTGATAGCAAAAAGATATGCAGTCCGCCAACCAGGAGGAGAGAGAGAAAGAGAGTCTAGTTACCCACAGTTTGCCCTAATTTGCTGGGATGGAAAGAGACGAATAACTGAGTGCTCTTCTTGTGGGCAACCGTACGGTCTGGGTAAGATGCTAGAGCTCATTTACAGTCAAGGGTATGCAGTGCCTGTTCCCCTGGATTGGAATGGGGCCTGGGAAAGAAGGTAGGTAGTATGATGATTGATTGATGTGAAACTCCGAAACTACCTTAGGTAAAAACAGGGTGAGTGCGGAGTACCGCCCGGTCCTGCAGGAGGAGTATGGTGTAAGGCTGATAGGTAACTAGGGCCTGTAACTCACTAACCCTGCGAGCTGAAGTGATGGAAAGTGATTTTCCTTTTGGCTATGTGAGATTTTTCAGGTCACAGGAGTGAAGAGGCTCGAATGGTGGTTTCATGAGCCGACCAAGAACCAGATTAAGGTCCCAAGAAGGGGCCGGAGAACATAAAGGTGGCTTGATATGGAGCAAGCCCTTTAAAAAGCGTGTTACGAGAGGTTGTACAGATATAGGAACATCCGACACCTTTATGGAAGGCGGCTACCGCACTGACATGCATTCTGATGAAAGAGGTCTTTAGATCTGACTCCGACAAATGTCAGAGATAGTCCAAAAACCTTGGGATTGAACAGGAAAAGGGATCAAAGGACTGCGAGGTGCACCATGATGAGTACCTTTTCCATTTATAGGAATAAGATTTTCTTGTGGAAGGCTTCCATGAAGCAATCAGGACACGAGAAACCGAATCTGAAAGGTTAAGTGGTTGAAGGATTAACCTTTCAACATCCATGCCATCAGTGACCAGGCCTGTAGATTGGGATGGCGTAGGCATCCGTCGTTTTGAGTGATCAGATGCGGGTCCGTTCCCAAGGGAATGTGCCTGCGGATGGAAAGATCCTGAAGTAAACGACGCCGGTCCACCAGGCAGTAAAGCTGAGGGGCAGCCCACCAGCATCGGGCACCTTGAGGGACAATCCCTGAGAGAAAAAACAAACAAAAGAAAATTGAAAAATCACCAGGAAACAAAGAAGATTAGAGAGAGCTCAGGGAGAATGAGATCCGCCCCCTATGACATCACCACGCTCAGCGTTCGAGCCGGTAAACGACGCCGGTCCACCAGGCGTCGCGTGCCGAAGGGGCGTGACAAAGGGGCTCTCCCCTTTGTGCACCCCTTCGTGCAAACCTTTGTGCTTCTTTTTAAAAAATTGTGTTTCCTTTGTTAATTAACCTTTATTAAAGTTGTTTAGCTTTTCGCCTTTGTTAACCATTGTTTTGTTATAGGATGTTCAATGTATTAGACTAAGGAATTCATATTTCCTGCTTATTCTGTTTCATTGTAAACCGCTATGATTTGCATTTGATGCAAGAATGTTGGTATATAAAAGTTAAAAATAAATAAGATAAAGTATGGGAAACCACACTTGGCATGGCCAGTGAGGTGCTATCAGGATTATGGTTCCCTTGTCCTGACGTAGTTTCATGAGTCTTCAATAGAAGAGAAGTGGAGGAAATGCATAGAGCAGACCGGTTGCCCACGAGAGGGAGAATGCATCTCTGGGTGGAGAGCGGTCGCTCCGAATGAGGGAGCAGAAATTGTCGACTTTGTGGTTCTGAGGGGATGCAAAGAGGTCTGTCTGGGGATAACCCCATTGTTGCAAGATGAAGCTCGCTACTGAGGGGTTGAAAGACCACTCGTGCGGTTGAAAGACACGACTCAGTTTGTCTGCCAAGACATTGTCCACTCCCGGCAAGTAGGTTGCCCTGAGGTACATCTAGTAGGAGAGCGCTTCCGCCCAAATCTGCGCAGCTTCCTTACACAGAAGGAAGGAGCCTGTGCCTCCCTACTTGTTGATGTACCACATGGCCACCTGGTTGTCCGTCTGAATCAGGATGACATGATTTGATAGGTGTTCCTGAAAAGCCCTGAGAGCATATCGCATTGCTCGAAGTTCTAGGAAGTTTATTTGATGTTTGGCTTCCCCTGGAGACCAAGACCCTTGTGTCTGTAGATTGTCCACGTGGGCTCCCTACCCGAGGTTGGAAGCGTCTGTGGTGAGAATGAGTTGAGGATCTAGCACTTGAAAGGGCAATCCCTGGAGGAGATTGTTCTGATCTTTCCACCAGGCTAGAGACAGACGGAGTGAGTAAGTGATGTGGACAATGCTCGACAGAGGCTGAACAGCTTGAATCCATTGTGACCTTAGAGTCCAATGCATGAGCCTCATGGCCAGGAGGGCCATTGGTGTGACATGGACTGAGGATGCCATGTGTCCTAGAAGGACGAGGAATTAGCGAGCTGTTGCTGTATGCTGAGCGAAAGACACGAGGGTTAGCGCTAGTTGTTGAGGTAGAAAGGCTTTTGCCTGCAATGCGTCCAAGTCTGCCCCAATGAACAACAAGGTTTGAGATGGGACTAAATAGGATTTTTCGTAATGGACGAGAAATCCTAGAGAAATTAGAGTGTGTAGGGTCAAATTGAGGGACAACCAAGCGGATTGCTGGGTTGGAGCCCTGATTAGCCAGTTGTCCAGATAGGGGTAGATGTGAGCACCTTCTTTCCTGAGAAAAGCTACGACAACTACGAGACATTTGGTAAAGACTCGTGATGCCGATGCTAGGCCGAACGGAAGCATGAGGTATTGATAGTGCTTTGGGCCTACTAAAAAAACCTGAGGTACTTGCGATGAGCTGGAGTTATCGCAATGTGTGTGTGAGTATGCGTCCTGAAGGTCCAGAGAGCAGAGCCAGTCTCCTCTTGGAAAAAAAAAAAAAAAAGGTAGAAGTGAGCCCAAGGTTACCATCTTGAACTTTTCCCGCTGGAGGAACTTGTTGAGAGCACGTAGGTCCAGAATTGGACGAACTCCCCCGGATTTTTTGGGGATCAAAAAGTACCGGGAATAGAACCCTAGGCCTTGCTGCGAGAGTGGGATGGGTTCTATTGCTCTTAACTGGAGAAGGGAAACTTCCTGCTCCAGAAGGACAGAGTGGTCGGATACTCTCCATGCTTGCAGAGGTGGTGAGTCCGGTGGAAGAGCAAGAAAGTTTAGGTGGTAACCCTGAGCAATGATTGCTAGCACCCATTTGTCGGTTGTGATTGATTACCACATGCTGTGAAAGTGGCACAATTGACCTCCCATTGGTATGCTTGGCAGAGGAATCAGGCTGCTGCTCTCCAAGTGAAAGTCAAAAACCTGAAGCAGGCCCCAGCTGGGGAGCTGCTTGTGGCTTTTGCTTTCAGGCCTGGCGAGGCTGAGGTTTTTGAAAAGGCCTCGTAGTTCGGGACCCTGCTGGTGGAGGATACTACTTCCTTGGACGGAAGAATGACTTCTTAGAGTCCTTCCTGAAGGGCTGTATGGAGGGGAAGTCGGAAGGGATCGATGAGAGCTGTTTAAGGGTCTCATGATGGTCCTTTAACTCAGCCACTATTTGCTGGATCTGTTTACCGAACAGATTGTCTCCTACACATGGTAGGTCAGATAGCCTGTCTTGTACTTCTGGGCGAAGGTCAGAAGATTTGAGCCAAGCCCATCATCTTGCCGAAATGGCAGCTGCAGACACTCTAGTAGAGGTGTCGAAGATATCATAAGCTGTTCTTATCTCATGCTTTCCTGCCTCAAACCCCTTGTTGACAAGGATTTGAAGCTGTTCTTGGAATTGGTTAGGCAGGGTTTCAGAGAAGTCCTGTATCTGTTTGAAGATGACCCTATTGTATTGGGTCATAAACAGCTGGTAAGCAGCAATTCTGGAAATGAGCATGGCCCCGTGGAACACTCATTGACCAATATTGTCTAGGAACTTGTGTTCCTTAACAGGAGGGGTAGATGAGAGGCTTCGTCCTTTTTGAGCCAATTCTACCACAACTGAGTGGTGGTCGAGCTGAAAATTTTGAAAGCCGAGGGCTGACTGTACTAAATAGGTTGTGTCAGCTTTTCTATGGACTGGGGCCAGTTCTTTTTGAGGAGGTCAAGAAGAACTTGATGAATGGGATAGAAGTGATCACTTTAGGGGCATCCAGGAATTGAGGAGCTCCATCATCTGGTGCCTATCATCCTGCTCAGTCTGAAGCCAAAAAGGGACCAAGTCAGACATTTCCTTCACAAAATTAATGAAAGAAAGGTCCTCTGGAGGAGAACGCTTTCTACTTTCAGTAGGAGAGGGAGGTGAAGGTAAGTCATCGGTGTCTGAGGAAGTATCATCACCCCAGGTGTCATAAGGATCAGCAGACTGACCTGTAGGACGAGAAGGGGGTTGGATACCCGAAGGCCCCGGCTGAGGCTCCGAGAAAAAAAATCAAAGGAATCACTGGGGGCACCGTGGATGGCCTGGAAGGCATCGGTGTCATTGATGGCGCCGATGTGCATATTGCCCCCGATGAATGAATCGGTGGTGAGGGACGAAGTGGCATCGATGGCTGAGGCAATACTCCCGAAGGAGGAATGCGGAACGGTGTTTCTCCTCCCGATGAAGCTGTCAACGGGGAGCGCACCTGAGCCATCGGAGACCCAGGAATCACCAGTGGAAGGGCGGTCATGTGCACCTCCATCCGGGATAGCAGCGGTGCAAGCGGGTCGGTGACCGGTTCCACTGTCTGTGCCGGAGGAACCTGGAGCCATTGCAGCGCCTTGTCGATGGCCTCCTGGACCAGCTGGTCCAGTTCTTCCCAGAGACCTGGAGCAAGCAGCCCCGGCTCCAATCCAGAAGAGGGAGGCGGAGGGGACCACCTTTACAGGCGGAATCGTGACTCCCAAACCCCGATCGGGTGAGGGTGGCCTCGATGTCACGGTCACAGGAATGGTCGGTGCCGTTCCTGGACGGGGCTTCTTCGATGGTGGCGAGGTCAATGATTTCGCTCCCTCGACGGTCCAAGTCTTACGATGCCGATGTTTCTCCCTACAAGCCCCTTGATCTTGAGGGGGAGTAACGGGAGTCGATGGCCGTGAAGACATTGATGGCGGACTGTCACTGGACGGTGGTCGATGCTGGTGCGACTTAGACGGTGCCGGTTCTGATGAAGTCGATGCGATGGATGGCATCGGGGTGTGAGCACAGAAGAGGAGTCCCATCTTCTCCATCCTTGCCTTGCGACCTTTGGGTGTCACGAGGGCACATTTGGTGCAAGTCAGGATATCGTGCTCGCGGCCTAAACACATTACACAGACACCATGAGGGTCTGTGATAGACCTGGTGCGAGTACAGTCCGGGCACCGGCGGAACCCTGACACCATGGCCTTGGGGGGGGGGGGGGGGGGGAAAATCGAGCCGCGGGACGGACGACTGCCAGTAGGCCGCAAGGGCCAAACTAGACTGAAAGCTGTCAAAAAAACCCCCACAAACTTACTGGAGTACCACGGCTAGAGAGAAGTTAGAGGGAACCCTGTGGGGCAATTTTAATGTTAATTAATGCCGTGAGGAAAATTCCTGTCAGGAATCTCCACAGAGCTCCTAAACCGCGAGGCTACTGCAGCACGGAAAAAAAGACTGAAGGGGGACCCCTGGTGGCTGCAGGGTTGGTGCCATGCTGGGCATGCCCAGTAGGGGCCAGTCAATGTTCTAGATACTTTGACAAAAGTGTTCC
This sequence comes from Rhinatrema bivittatum, assembly GCF_901001135.1. Classification (NCBI taxonomy): domain Eukaryota; kingdom Metazoa; phylum Chordata; class Amphibia; order Gymnophiona; family Rhinatrematidae; genus Rhinatrema; species Rhinatrema bivittatum. The sequence goes on from NC_042621.1 coordinate 141,776,274, forward strand.
GTGATTGGGCTCCATCCTGTGATGTCACCCATATGTGAGGACTACCATCCTGCTTGTCCTGTGAGAATGTCGTATATGTTAGAGGAAAAAAAAAAAAGGATGGGGGGAGGGGGTTGGGAAGGTAGTTATGAGTAAGCTTGTCTAAAAAGGGAAGTTTTCAGGTTCTGCCTAAAATTTCTTTGGCCAGGGTTCCTGACGCAGGAAGGGTGGGAGCTTGTTCCATAGGACGGGTCCCGCCAAGGATAATGCCCGAGCTCTAGTGGAACTGAGTTTGAATTGCTTAGGGGAAGGGATGAGAAGAGTTGCTCTGTGTTGTTGCCTTATGGGTCTGTTTGAGCTATGAAACGTAAAGTGCTCAGTGAACCAGTGCATGTTTTGGTTGTGTAGTGCTTTGTGGATGAGAGTGAGAGTTTTGTATGTAATTCTTTCAGCAACAGGTAACCAATGAAGGTGTTTTAGAACCGGGGTGATGTGATCGTTTTTTGTGTATGTTGGTGAGTATCCGTGCAGCAGCATTTTGAAGTAATTGCAATGGTTGTAGTGTGCTTTTGGGTAAACCTAGGAGAAGGGCGTTGCAGTAGTTTATTTTGGATAGAATGAAAGCTTGTAAGATAGTGCGAAAGTCACTGAGGTGTAGCAAGGGTTTGATTTTTGAGTGTGAAATTTGAAATAACAGGCTTTGAGTGTGTTGTCTTGAAGGTAAGGTGGTTATCAATGGTGATGCCAAGACTGCGAACATGTTCACTGGAACCAGTGGGGGAGTGGGGATTGTGGCCTAGGTGTAGGGGAGGGGAAATGATGTGTAGTATGCTAACATGTTTAACTAGATTATGTATGAATATGACCTAGAATATGGATGGGCTGTTGTACCAACCCAGAATTTGAATGCTGATTTTGTAAACTTACTCTGGATGACAGTATATAAGAACACCTAAATAATAGTTTATGGACTTTTCCAGGAAATTATGCAAACCTTTTTTAAACCCAGCTACACTGGCTGCCTAAATCACATCCTGTGGCAAAGAATTCCAGAGCTTAATTGTGCATTGAATGAAAATTCTCCAATTTGTTTTAAATGTGTTACTTGCTAACTACATGGAATGCCCCCTAGTCCTTGTATTATTTGAGAATGTAAATAACCGTTTTACATTTACCTGTTCAAGTCCTTTCATGATTTTGTAGACTTATCATATCCCACCTCAGCTATCTTCTCCAAGCTGAACAGCCCTGACCTCTAGCTTTTCCTCAGAGGAGTCGTTTTATACCCTATATCATTCTGATGGCCCTTCTCTGTAGTATCTTGTTTAAGATGTGGCAACCAGAATTCAAGGTGTGGTCTAACAACTGAGTGACAGGAGAGGCATTATGACATCCTCTGTTTTGCTATTCCCTTCCTAAAAATTCCCGTTTGCTTTTTTGACAAACTGAGCAGACAATTTCAATGTAATATCAACTATGACTCCCAGATCTTTTTCCTGGGTGGTAACTCCTAAAATGGAAACATCATGAAGCTACAGTATGTGTTATTTTTCCCTATATGCATTACCTTGCATTTGTCCACAGATTTCATCTACCATATGGATAGCCAATCTTCCAGGCTTGCAAGGTCCTCCCATAATTTATCACAATTCACTTGTGATTTAAATATCTGAATCATTTTGTCATCTGCAAATCTGATCACCTCACTTGCCATACCCATTTCCAGATCATTTATAAAAATATGAAAAAACACTGGTCCAAATACAGATACCTGAGACATGCCACTGTGAAAGCAGACCATTTAATACTACTGTTTCCTATCTTCCAGTTTGAAATCCATAAAAATTATTTCACCTCCTATCCAAGGACTTTTTAGTCTAAGAAGCCTCTCATGAGTGACTTTGTCAAACACCTTCTGAAAATCCAAATAAACCATATATACTGGTTGACCTTTATCCACATGCTTATTCACCCTTTCCAAAAAAAAAGTGTAGCAGATTAATAAGTCTTCCCTAAATGCCCCTTAACCCCAAAATCATCTATCAGGGTACAAATTATATCGCAATGATAGGGAGGATCAACTTGGTGGGGGTGTGGAACTTTATGTCCACGAGGGTATAGAGTCCAACAGGATAAAAAGATCATACAAGAGACTAAATGCTCAGTAGAAATCCCACATGTGTTGGGTAAGAGTATAGTGACTGTAGTATACTCCTGTCAACCTCGCCAAAATGGTCAGACAGATGATGAAATGCTAAGAGAAAAATCAGGGAAGCTAACCAATTTGGCAGTGCAATAATAATGGGAGATTTCAATTACATTTACTCAGTCAATATTGGAGTAACATCAGAACTTGCTAGAGACAAAAGTTCCTGGATGTAATAAATGACTGCTTCATGGAGCAATTGGTTCAGGAAACAAACAAGGGAGGGAGCTATTTTAGATTTACTTCTTAGTGGAATGTAGGATTTGATGAGAGGTAACTGTGGTGGGGCCACTTGGCAACAGTGATCATAACATGATCAAATTTAAACTAATAACTGGAAGGGGGACAATAAGTAAATCTAGAGCTCTAACACTAAATTTTCATATGGGAAACTGATAAAATGAGGAAAATTGAAAAAACTGAGAGGTGCAGCTGCAAAAGTGAAGTGTTCAGCGGAAAAGGGTAAACAGTGGAGTGCAACAGGGATCTGTACTAAGACAAGTGAGGTTATAAATCATGTGGACGAAACAAAATTATTCAGATTAATCACAAGCGGATTGTGATACATTACAGGAAGACCTTGCGAGCCTGGAAGATTGGGCATCCAAATGGCAGATGAAGTTTAATGTGGACAAGTGCAAGGTGCTGCATATAGGGAAAAATAACCCTTGCTGTAGTTACACAATGTTAGGTTCCATATTAGGAGCTACCACCCAGGAAAAAGATCTAGGCATCATAGTGGATAATACTTTAAAATTGTCAGCTCAGTGTGCTGCAGCAGTCAAAAAAGCAAACAGAATGTTAGGAATTATTGGGAAGGGAATGGTTAATAAAACAGAAAATGTCATAATGCCTCTGTATTGCTCCATGGTGAGACCGCACCTTGAATACTGTGTACAATTCTGGTTGCCGCATCTCAAAAAAGATATAGTTGCGATGGAGAAGGTACAGAGAAGGGCAACCAAAATGATACAGGGGATGGAGCAGCTCCCCTATGAGGAAAGGCTGAAGAGGTTAGGGCTGTTCAGCTTGGAGAAGAGACGGCTGAGGGGGGATATGATAGAGGTCTTTAAGATCATGAGAGGTCTTGAACGAATAGATGTGACTGTTATTTACACTTTCGAATAATAGAAGGACTAGGGGGCATTCCATGAAGTTAGCAAGTAGCACATTTAAGACAAATCTGAGAAAATTCTTTCACTCAACGCACAATAAAGCTCTGGAATTTGTTGCCAGAGGATGTGGTTAGTGCAGTTAGTGTAGCTGGGTTCAAAAAAGGTTTGGATAAGTTCTTGGAGGAGAAGTCCATTAATGGCTATTAATCAATTTTACTTAGGGAATAGCCACTATTAATTGCAACAGTAGCATGGGATCTTCTTGGTGTTTGGGTAATTGCCAGGTTCTTGTGGCCTGGTTTTGGCCTCTGTTGGAAACAGGATGCTGGGCTTGATGGACCCTTGGTCTGACCCAGCATGGCAGTTTCTTATGTTCTTAGATGTGTTTTCAGGATTGCCACAATCAATATGCATGAGATAAGTCTGCATACAAGTCTCAAGCATAGTCATTATGGATATCTTGAAAATGTGACTGATTAGGTGTGCCTCCAGGAGAGGGTTTAGAAACACTGCTGTAGGCCTAAGTTGCAGAGTTGAATGGGACGTTCGGTTCTGTGTTACTACTACCGGGCAACAAGGATTATGTTTGTATGGGAGTGGTTCAATCCAAAGTTTTGCATTCATGGCTTCAACTAGCACAGGCACAGAGAGGGATAGAACTCATGTTCTTAACTTCACCTTCTTTCTCCCTCCACTCAGAAGATCCTGCTATTGCACGTATATGAAAACATATGTAAAAGCCTGGAACGCTCAGATTTGGGTTACTCTAATATACCCTAAGTGCAAAAAAAAAAACCTACACCCCAAAAACAAAAAGCCCTGGACTTTACTATTTTTCCCCCCTGGATATGTGGGACTGGCAAGTGCATGGGTTGCAGCACCTTTGGCAAATGTAAAGGGGGGAGACAGAACTGCCACCTCCTCAAAATTAATGGACATCCCACATTGCAAATAAATATGGTCCATTTATTTATCAATTGAGTTGAGTACTGGAGATGCTGAGGGACAGGGATGGCCAGAACCAAGATTCCCATACTTTGGAAAGATTTGTTAGTGATCATACAGGCAGGGCTAGTTTGTACATTTATAACCATCACTGACATGGGCCAGTCCACAGACAGGACCCCTCCTCTATGATAGGAAAGTGGAATGATGATTTGCAGACCTCTCTAGATAACTGATTGGGATATCTGGCAGGCTGCAAACTGTCTTGATATGCTCTAAGAATAGAGATAGTAAAAAAAATGGTTTTTTTTTTTGTTTTTTTTTTTTTTTTAATAAACACGTTGATGTAATAAGACAAAACAAAAAAACCATTTTCCTAACGCACACATATCCACATCCCATGTGTGCTTGATGCAATATTCTAATGAGAATGTAATCTATGTGGCATACAAAAAGGGCACCCTAGGGAGAAATGTGCATTTCTAGGAAAAGTGTATCGCTTACATATTACAGAAATTGGCAAAGTCTGTTCACCAAAAAGTAAAGGAATTACCCATATTATACACACACATATATATACACATACACACACACAATCCTCTAGCTAATCATGTTCTGCTCCACTTATCCCTATATACTTTTTTTTGTGTTTGGGATTAGAACTATATATATAGAAAGAGTGTGGGTTTTGAGAGGGTAGGAGAAGAAACGTGGGAAGGAAAAAATGTAAATTTACTCCACCTCCAGAGCTGGAGTTAATTTACATTTTTTTCCTTCCCACGTTTCTTCTCCTACCCTCTCAAAACCCCACACTCTTTCTCCCTTCTGTAACCCAGAAGGTAATTGGTTTTTGGCTGCTCCTCCCTGCCCTGCAACTGAGGTTTTTACCAGCCCATGTTTCTGGTCTGCTGCCACCATTGCTCTTCCCTGCTAGCGGTCAGTACATTTCCTATCCTAGGGCCAATACCATTGCTCCTCCCCTGGGAGTTTTTACAGCCTGGTTTAGAAAGGAGCTACATACATCTATACTATCATAGTCATCCAAAATAAACAACCCTCACAGGGTTAAGAAAATATTTACTGTACCTGAATAAAATGCACCCTGGGCTACCAATGAAAAGGCATGAGAGAACATGCACCCAGATGAGCAGGTTTTTGAACCAGCCCCCCCCCCTAAGTGTCATGCAATTTGTTGGAGCCCCACTCCCCCCCCCCCCCAAATAGATTCCTTCTTAAATACATTCCATTTTCTTTTCCTCCGAGATCATCTTGGCATGATACAAATCAAATCTTCTCTCGCTGTTGTGCTATGGAGGAGCAGCGGGCTACAACCCAGGGGAAACCAGGGTTCAAATCCCACTGCCGCTCCTTGTGAGCTTGGGCAAGTCAGTCACTTACCCTTCTTTGCCTCAGATACAAAATTAAACTGTAAGCCCTGTGGGAATAGGGAAATGCCTACAGTACCTGAATGTAATCTGCTATGATATGCGCTTTGAAGTGCCGAAAAGCGGAATTAAAAAAAAAAAAACCCCCACTAAATATGGTCCAGGACTGGCACTCAACACAGCCTGTCTTTTAATGTTAATAGATTGAAGTTCTCTCTCTTGGGAGGCCTGCTTCATATCCCAACCAGTCATCCTTTAACTCACAATGATTTAGATTTTCATTTTTCTCAAAATGCTTGCAATCTTGTTTTCATTGATCCACAACTTTCTATGAAACTCCACAAACAATCAGCAGTCAAAGCTTCCTTTTTCAAGCTAAGATTACTTCGTCATCTTGAGCCTTCCAGTTTTCATACTGTTTTACAAGGTCTGATATTACCAGGCCTTGATTATTTTAATGCACTGTTTTCTGGACTTCCACAATTCACAGTATGTTCACTTCAAATCATACAGAACTCCGCTACACGTTTATGCACCAGAATATAGATTTGGGATCACGCAACACCAGTCTTCAAATCTTTACATTGGCTTCCTGTCCATTATCAAATACAATACAAAACTGCCATAATAATTCATAACCTTCTTTAGAAGGTCACCTCACCATGGATACAGTCTCCATTAAGAATTCATACCCCCGCTCGTGCTTTCTGCAATACTGGCTAATACCTCTTAGACATTCCTTCTCCAAAAATTGCACATTTCTCTGTGACCAGGGAATGTTCTTTTTCCATCTATGGTCCCACATTTTGGAATTCTCTCCCTAACATTACAACTAGAAATTCAAAGTGGTTTAAAAGTTAGAGACCTCTTTCTTTCAGCAAGCATTTTCTGACAATTCACTTAAGAATTTGTTTGCATATTTATGCAGTTTACCTCTGCATCATGGCTCCTTCAGTATACAAAATTTGTAATTAGAAAATGTTTTTGTTTTATGTACACTTTTTACTGTGTGTCTTATTGTATGCCGCCCTGAATTTTTAGGAAGGGCAGGTAATAAATACATGCATAGAAAGTAACCATAAAAAATAAAAATAAATTAAAAAGTGTCATGATAGGTGGATAGCAAACAGGGATGTGCATTCATTTAAAAAACAAGTGACCCTATCCACGAGATCAAGAGAGAATGAATGTGAAGAACACCTCACTTCACGATAATTTCAGGATATCTGAAAGTCATAAAATCCCAGGCACGAGGAGCCGGGATTTTTTATCCTTCTTTAAGTTTTAAATATTGGATGGTGTTTGAAGTATTTTATTGATTTTGCAAAATTTGTTTCAAATTAGATATTATATTTGTAAATTTGTTTTTTCCATTGATGCACTCCATAATAGGCTGGCCTGTTGCGGTTAACAGTTCAGTTTTTGTCTGCACATTTTTATTAATACTTTATTCTACATTTTTGTGAGGGTCTGTTTGTATTTTGCATGTCTGACTGAACCTGCTAAGGAAGAGGTATCTATAGCAGCTTGTCTTTTTTTTCCCCCTAATAGTAGGTGTATTGGCATTTTAGGGCCTGGTATAATTGCACTTTTTCCTTTTCATAAGGAGGGTTAAGTATTTGAGTGCTGGCAGTTACTGGAGTTTTGATATGGGAGATTTACTATCCTGAAATTGTAATTCAGTTTTAGGACTTTGAGGGCCAAACTCATACCCAATACACATTACAATAGACCTAATCCAATTCCAGGGGTCTCACTTTTTTTGCAGATTTTTACAGTACTGCATGTAAATACAGAAGAGCAAACCAGACAAATACACAGACATACTCCAGACCCAGGCCACATACAATAAGGGTTGGAAAATGTGTTTTGTGGGGTTTTTTTGTTTTACCAAAAAAGTCCATACCACACAAAACCACCTCAGGTTCCAGAAAAGTGGGTTTTTTTGTTTGTTTTTTAGGTGTTCCACCCTGCTCAACATTTTCTTTTTTGCCTTTTTACCATTTTCAAAATTTTTCTATTTTTGTATCCTTAGTTTATTCATCTATTTTTTCATGTTTTAACTTTTTTTTTTAGCCACTTTTTGCTTTTTTTTCCTCTTTTCCCTACCTCCCAATTCTCTCAGGACTCTTTGCCCATTACCCTCCCCTACTTCACCACTTCTTTTCCCCTAGGCAGCCAACTGTTGTGATCTCTCCCCCTAGGTAGGAACCCAGAAGCAGCAGAACTCTTCCAGGGTCGAGGCCTAAGGGTGCCAGTTCTTCCTGGATTGTGGAACATTACAATGGCTCCTCCCAAGTCCACCTCTGCTGCGGAATAAGCAGTTCCCTGCCCAGGCCCATCATAGCTGCTTGTCTTCAGCCCAATGAAATGGCTGCATGGGTAAACTGTGGCATACTTCATGATGCCGCTACGCTCTGGCAGCTCCTTCCCTCCCAAAATTACAGTGCCTCCACAGTACTAAAATTCGACAGCATAGCCATTTTTTCCATGCCTGATGGGCAGCCAGTGTGTCCCCTTCAGTGTTATTCATGCCCCATACCCATCCCTGGAATACACAAATACGATATACCCTTTTACAGATCCAAGGAAATGGATCCCCTGTGTGGCTGAGATTGCCACTTGACTGAGTTAACCAGGAGAACTTTTAAACTTAACAGCAACATCCTGAAAAGAAACTAGTTTTGAAATTTATAGTTAAAGGATGAAGATTTAATTTAAACAGTTTTATATATTGTTGTTTGGAGAATATCCATCTTGACGGTTTACAATAAATTCATTATCAGAAAATAATGGTAGGATCAGACACAAATGTACGATTCTTGCTACAATTTTTGCGATTTCAGCTCATGACTATCTCCTCTGCAGTTGCTTCACAGTCTTGTGAGTTGTTCAGGTGAGTTCACTCTCTGGTCACCTCATTTACCAATAATTCTTTAAGTGCATCACAATCCTTGTGTGAAACATTTGCCTCATTTTTCTCCAAGAAGATTGAAAAAGAATTCACTATCTGAGCAAACCCCTTAAACATTGCCACTAAATCAACACATTACCCCTCTCTAATGCCTCATGGCATGTGCTGAAGTCACTGAAATTCCAGGGCTCATGAAAGATAACTTTTGCTCATTCAACTTGTACTCTTTATGTCAATGTTCTTCACTCAGAGATAGACAAGCACTGACAATCTCGGTAAGAAATGGACCTGAGGGTGCCTTGCCCACTTCTCTGAAAGGTGCTATTATCTGTCTTGTATTAAAGATAGCTACCGGTAATTTAGACTCCATCATCCCATTTCCTTCTTGCCACTACATTCAAAATGTATTGGGAAAAAAAATTTAAAAAAAAAGTTCTCCATATCCAACTCCACGAATTCCTGAACAACATCTCCTTAATTGTTCACAATTTGGATTTTGCTCACAACATAAGTAGTTACTACTTTCCAGTTTTGATGTGATTCTTGAAGGTTTTGACTGATACCGAATACTCATCTTATTGGATATATCGTTAGCTTTTGACATCCTCAATCGTGATCTACCGCTTAGTCACTTGGAAGCACTAGGTATCTTGTCCACAGTCCATTCCTGGTTTTCTTTCCTCTCTCATTGTCAATACAAAGTAATTGGAGACACTTCCTCTATATTATATCCACTCACCACAGGCATCCCCCTCAGGGCTCTTCTCTTTCTCCTCTCTTCAACATCTACCTTGCTATTCTGTTCTGACTGACTGTTCATTCAAACTATATGCAGATGATATACAGGTTTTTTCCCCTCTTCCTTTGCTCTGGCACTAGAAACATTATCTGTGCGTCTGACAAAGATTAAGGAATGAATGCAGAACTGGTTAGCCCTTAACATTAAGGGAACTGAAATTGTGCTTTTATCCCATATTCAGCTGGAGGAATTCTCCTCCCATTTCTCCTTTGAATTGGAATGGCATGTCCTTCAATTAAGAGCATGCAATTTGGGGGTTGTCAATGACTACTGTCTCTGCGACTCCACACTGACATGCTACTGCAGTCACTATGCCTTTTAAAACCACTACAATTCCCCTACTGTTACACAAGCCCTTGTTTTATCAATTGCTGGACTATTGAAATGCTCCGATTCCTAGGTCTTCCTAATTCTCACTTACAGGTACTTCAGCTTATACAAAAACTACAACTCATCACTGGAACCCTATTGCACAATCACCTCTCCAATCCTAGCTAATTTGCACCAATTACCCATCAGCTGGCTCAAAGTTCAAAACATTAATGTGGGTCTTTTAAGGCCCATTATGAACTCACCCTCTCCTTGTTCAGCTTCAACAATCCGGAAATATCAGTCTGCCTGTCATCTCCACAATACTTACGAGACCCCATCTCTGACTTGTATGACTAACCAAGTCTAGAAGACGTATTTTCCACATAGCAGGCCCTACTCCATAGAATAACCTCCCTAAGGAGTTGAAAACCAAAACAGACCTGCTCTATTTCAGAAAGTTCCTTAAATCCTATTTATTCATTCCAGCTTTTGCTATCTTAGATTTGGGGCTGGGATCCTCTCTCACTGGATGCCTGTCCATATATAAAGCATGAAGTAATCGGAGTAAACTTGTCATCTTTCTGTTAGTTGAATATGTATGTTTGCTGTAGTCCGCCGAGACTTGAGGCTCAGCGGAATATAAAATTTCCTAAATAAATTCCAGCCCTATTTTATATATACACACACTTTTCTTCCAGCCCCATTCTCTGGACAATAACATCCACCTACAAACTGTTCACCTATTGAAATCTTGAAATTTCCTAAGGCAACTCCCTAAGAGTTCAGCCATTTCAGATTCAAGCAGGAGGTAAGTAAATGTGAAACTCCACTTTAGGTTTTTTTTTTTTGTTTTGTTTTTTTTTTTTAAAGATGACTGAATTATGAATATGAAAATTCCATGAATGGACAGTTGTAGGGTCGATTGAAAAAAAAAAAAAAAAACAACTTATGAGCAGTAGCAAACAACTTACTCCAGTTCAACCCCTTTGTGTGCCTGTTACCTACCATGTGGTTAATACATACATATTGTTCATGGTAAGAGGAATGTTAAATATAAAAAAAAAAATAATAATTTGAGGAGCTACCTTTTTATTGGACTAGTTTTCAAGAGCTAATCTTCTCTTCCTCAGGTAGAACATAAGCAAAAGATGACACTGGCCAAAAATAAATGAATCATAAAAAGTATTTAAAGATAGTAGGAAGGGGAGGAGTTTGGCAGGATTGATGGGTGAGAAGTATGCCTGAACAGAAAACCAACATGGAGAAGGAAATCCCCAGAAGCCTCTGTGTGTCTTTGGCCTGCCTGGGCTGAATGGACTCTAGGTGACTGAGCATGACTTACAGAATGTCCCTGGATATCTGTGGAGGCAGGCAAGCTGGCACCAGACAGGTGATGTCTATTCATAGAGTCACAAAGAAGAAACCACAGGGGAGCTTCAGGCACTATTCTCAGGAGTTTGTAATCAACATAGTTACAGATGTGTTGATTACCTTGACCAGTGAAGAGTTTAACAGAACAAAGAAAGCCATGGGAAATGGGCTACACATCCTGGGAAGCCAATCAGGGATAGTTAGCGATGATTTAATCATGCAGTTGACATTACAACTTATGTAAATGATCCTTTGGGCAGTCATGCAAATCTCTAGAACATTCTATCCTTTTCCTGTATTTGAATGTTATCTATAAAACAAGAGTCACTTCCTGTATCCAGGGAGATGCTGGTCAGTTTGTAAGACTAAGGGCACCAAGCATCTCCCGAGAACACTTAAATTGACTAATAAAAATACATTATACTTTTTACTAAGTCTAAGTGTTCTTGTGTCCCTGGCCATAAGCATAGAGTAAGCTTTACATGGGTGATCAAAATATAAGTTTCTATTTGCTAACCTCTCTTCGTTGCATTCAAAGTAGACTAACAGCAATTTGCATTACTTTATCCTAGGGCAAGAAAAAAAAAATCAATGATGATTTCTTCATTATAAGTTTAATATTTGACTTCTCAGCTGTTTTGCAGCTATTAAATTAGCTTGTTTTACCCCCAGCACTATTTTGATACTACATTTTGTGCTTGCCACTGACTCAAATACTGGGATCAGATTTTCATCTGTAGATGGCAGAAGTATCAGGCCGACACAGATTCACCTGTCATGACTCCACACATGCAGAGGCCTTCTGCAAGCCTCACCAGCCATGCTACAGCTTCTCCTCACTGCTCTTGCCACATCTCAGGCCTATGTAACCCAGCCTTGCCAGAACCACTTTGCCTCTTCATAAAGTCATCCTTGGCTCTCTGACCTGGCCATTCTTGTCCTGTACTTTGCCTTGTGACCTCCAGGCCTCCTTGTCCCTCGCTCTGTGGCTTATCTAAGCCTTTTCTTATGGCCTATGGGCCTGATCTAGTCTTGTATCCTGCCTTGTGGCCTTCCTGCTTATAGCTTAGTGGCCTACAGGCTTCCACAGTCTTGATGCCTTGGGGCTTTTATGTTGTGTTGTCTTGCCTATTCTTGTCTGGTCCTGACCACCATATCCAGTCCTGTCTGAGGCTGGGTAGGGTACAACAAGTCCAGTCTGTGCTTGTATCCTGTCCCAGTTCCTGCTCTTTCTTCCAGCCTGCTCAGCCTTGCTCCAGCCTATCCTGACTCACCAAAATGTAATGCCACCACAAAGACCTAGTGTCCCCCAGAACGCAAGGGCAGAGTTTAGTCCAGTATCCTGCCTTGCAGTCCTGCACTTATCCTGGAGTTTACCCAGATCCCAGTAGCTGTAAAACAGGCTTCAAAGTAGCTGTTCAGAAATCAGATGGCAACCATAAAACCAAATCTGGGAGCCTGTTTTCACAAGTAGGTAGGCAAATGGAGACCAAGTTTAATAATGCTGTAAAAGTTTAGCTTGTTATTCCAATTTTGTTGAGTTTGCATAAATAAAATATGATACAGCATATCCTAGAATTTACCATCTTGAGTGTTGAAATCTTCACAAGAGGCCCTTCACTATATTTCACCAACTACGTGAGACTGAAAATGCATGTGGCCTGGTTCTTACCAAGGTATTTTACCCCAACTTTGGAAGCTGATGCAACAAGATGGCACTCGATAGAGCACACAGTTTTGTCTGCATTTGTGCAGATTGTATGTTCAAAATTTACTCCTGATGCAAGTTTTGCATACAAGATAGTAAGGTGCTGTGTAAATCCCATGCTAAAAGCATTTATCTCCCAATGCAAAGAAATTTGTAGGAAGAACTGTGTTTTTTGTATTTTTTTTAAACACAAGAAATGTTATTCTTGGTCAGAGGGCAAGTAAAATTTTCTGATGCTAGTGTTTTTGTATGGGGCTGACCGAGAGTTGTAGTGCTAGGAACCTGTGTACTTTGTACACAATCTTCTTTTCATGAATATTTTTTTTAGAATATATCTCCCTCCCCATGAATCTCATCAAGTTGTTTTCAGAGTCATCACCCCTAGGAAATTAAAAAGAAGTCTGCCAATTATTTTTGCATTTGAGACATGCAAATGCTATTATATTTATCTGCTACCAATGTTCCAAACTGTTACAGTATTTCATTGTTAATATTCCACTATGTTATGGTTTACTGTAGTTTGTTACCAATATGTATGATATGGTTTAATGTAACAGGTTGTTGTATATGTAAACCAGAGTGAAGGATATTTCCAAAATTTCGATATATAAAAGCACACAAAAAAAAAATACAAAATGTTTGGATCCTCAGTATTTTAAGCAGCAGTCTCTGGACTTAGCTAGATTTCAGAGTTGGGATTATGTGATCACTGCTATCAAAACTGTTTACCCTCTGTTTCATATGCAAATTGTCAAATCAACATCATATAAACAAGCTACAACAGAGCAGAACTTATAAAAATGCAACACATGAACTAACAAAGCACTTGATACTGCTGCCATTCACAGACATGGAGAAATGGAAACAATTTTATGTATAGTGTACATCCAAGAGCACAATATTAAAAATGTTAGTGAGATCATGATTACCTGTGGTGAGACAGTAATGCAAATTAGTTTTGTAGCCAGACATTTGCAAGTCTAGTATGGACACATTCTAACAGGGGCAATTTTCAAACACAAACGGGCCAATACAGTACAGCACGCACTGTTAGCCCAGGTTTGGCTGCGCGTTTGATGCGCTAGCTTTTACCCCCAGTGGTCCCCACACCTGTCCTGGAGGGCCACCAGCCAGTCGGGTTTCTGGGATATCCTCAATGAATATGCATGAGAGAAAATTTGCATCCACTGCCTCCATAACATGCAAATTTTCTCTCATGCATATTCATTGAGGATATCCCAGAAACCCGACTGGCTGGTGGCCCTCCAGGACAGGTGTGGGGACCACTGCCTTATACAGTAAGGGGTAATAGCACGTCAAAAACACACTGCCAACCCCCCTAAACTAATAGTGCCCGCAACATGCAAATGCATGTTGATGGCCCTATTAGTTATTCCTGCGTGATCCAGAAAGCAAAAAAATTAAAATTAAAAAAAAAGCAGAAAAAAACTGCTTTTCTGTACACCCTCCTACTCAATATCATAGCGATATTAAGTCAGAGGCCCCAAAAATAAAAATTGGCCCGCGGGTCGGAAGACGTTTTTCAAACCCATGGCTGTCAGCGGGTTTGAGAACAGACGCCGGCAAAATTGAGCGTCGGCTGTCAAACCCGCTGACAGCCGCCGCTCCTGTCAAAAAGGAGGCACTAGGGAAGCGCTAGTGTCCCTAGCACCTCTTTTTACCTTGGGCTGTAATTTGCATTGGCCATCCTCCTGAATCGCACACCCAGGAGCGAGGCCTGTACTGTACGCTCGCCGGCTCTCCTGCACATTTTTCTGTATCAGCCTGAATGGTAGATTGTAAATGCTCATTTGATCATCTGACCTTATAACAAAATGTATATTGGCCCAATAAAATGGGCAGTCGGAGCTAGAATAACTGAAGATTGCAGCTGCTTACATAGAAAATTCAGGCACCCTTAGTATTTCCTTCAATCATGAATTTTACAATTTGAAAAAGTCAGTGAGCAAGTTACTCCCATGTGGCATGAAGATAATTTGGTAGCAGCCTTGAATTTGAGAACAATTATGGATTTTCTTGCTTTAAAAACAAAACACCAAACCTGTGCCATCCAGGGATTTAAATGGTATTCACTTATTTGATTGGGCATTATCTGAAACTGCACAAGAAGATTGACATCTCTTTGTTTCCAGGAGTGTTTAAGTGAAGTGTTCTGATTGGATGCTGCATGATGTGTTTCCTCTTTTACAGATCATGTGACATTGAAAGCACAAAATGGATGCTTAAAAGAGCCAGAAGATTTGAAAGCACAAGATGTATGACCAGTAAAACACAGCATGTTTTAACGTCCCCTGATGCAGATTTAGTTGAAATACAGCTCCATGTCAGGCAGACTATGCTTTGTGTTAAATACAATTTTATTTACAATTTAAATAGAAAAAATAAACAGATTGGACACTAGTGAACATCACATTTTGAATAATGCGTATGGACCGATTATATTCTTGATCACACACCATTTGGTGATCAGATGTCAGTATGATGGTCCTTAAATATTTTTACTTTAAAAGTGAATTTTCTAAAGGAGGATTTATTGGTTTACTGAATTTTTTATATTTAAAATTTTCCTTTAACCAAAACTTCACATGCAAAAACATAGAATGACCATGATTTAGATAAAGGTCCACACAATTGTGTTTACTAAGGTTCCCACCCCCGATTGTTTTTTTTAGCAATTCGATGGCTTATTATTAACTTATACCGAGTTGTTTATTAAGTATGTATGAAGTTCTATGATTTAATAACCAATTTTGTAGCAGATATTGCCATAAATGCTAAAAGCACTTAACGAAATACAAGCATAACAAAGGCTCAGTATGATCAATAGTAAACTAGCAAAAATATTAATCCACAATGTTTGCTGCCATGAACAAATTTTACTGTAATGGTGGTCTATATCAATTCCTGGTAAAAAATTTCCCACTCAATTGAAAACCACGCGTAGCAAAGAAAAAAAACTTTACCTTGCTTCCAAATTGCAGCATTAACCACGCGACACATACACAGAGTGAAACCTTACCGGAAAACGACTGTGCAAAAACACGCACTAAGTCACAAGGCTGTTTTGATTAGTAATTAAATCAGCCCCCGCAATTAACTACTCAGTCCAATCAGTCCCCGCTCTCCCTCCTCCAGCTTTCCCAGATACTGCACAGGGCCAGGGCCCCAGAAACGCACGCGATCAGACAAAGACCCGGCTCACATAAAAGAAAGCGAAAGCAGTAAGCAGCATCTCACTGACCCCAAAACAAACTTAATATTTTTCTTTACACAGCAAAAGTGAAAATCCCCGAGGAAAGCAAGAAACTGCACTGGAGATCTCTCGCGGAGGCGAGGAAGAGAAGGAAAGCTTCCGCCCCGCTCCCTATCCAGTAACCCCCACCGCAACACCTCGGGATGGCCGGATACCGGCCAGGGGGCTATTACTTCCTCCTTTCTGTCCCACACAGCGACCGGGTGCTGTTCGCCTTTCGTCCGGTTTTACCCACGCAGAGCAGCGTGGGTTATTTCTCACCCGCACCAACCCCAGACTTATTTCCTGTAAGCCCGACTCCTTTACCTGCGGTCAGAAAGAGGGGAAAAACAAGTAGCTGCTTCATGACTCGCGCAGTGACTAGAGACGCTGTCCGCCCTCAACTCTTCTCGATGCCGACGCCTTCTGCTCGCTGCTACTCTGCAGCCGAGGGCATCAGCTGATCCTTTTGCAGCAGCACCCACAATCCCCTGCGTCAGCTGACCCTGACTCAGCACCTCCTGCCGGTCACGTGCCACGAACCGTACCGCCCAACGCCGCGCCCGTCCGTCCAGGCATTCGGTGTAGCAACCGCGAGTGGGAAGGGGAGAGAGACGATCTGTGCTCTTACTGTGCCTCTTAGATTGATTACAACTGTTACATGTAAAGCCTGTTGCTAATTTATTGTTTCACTGTAAACCGAGGTGATGTATGTCTATACCTACCGCGGTATAAAAGAATCTATAAATAAATAAATAAAATAAATAAATACAATAGACGGAGGAGGGAGTGTTGTGTTCGTAGTCTTTGTCAGGAGATCGAGCTAGTCGTCTGTATGGAGCCGATCCCTACTCGCTGCTAGGGTTGCCAACTTTCAACTGTGAAAATTCCGTACACTTGGACGCACGGAGTAGAATCTTTGCCTATGTCCTTCCACATGACTATTTATTTTAAACTTTTGTGACTAGAAAGCTGTGCGCAAAGCGAGGTACAACCAAATGATCCCAAAAGTAATGCCAATAACATTCCGATTATTAATTGTGTAGGGGAAGGGGGGGGGTGTCACACAAAGGCTGTAACCCTTACACTGGCTTTGGGATGGCAGTGGTGGATAAAGACAAGATAGTGGGGCGAAGTTGGTGTATGGTGTGGGAATTTGTATGCTCATCTACTAAAGAGGAGTAATCTCAGCTGGGCAGATTGGAAGGACAACAGTAATGGGGTAAAATAGATTGAGTTATTAGTTTGTGTGACCAGATAAATGACACATTTCACATGAAAAAGGACATTCAAATGAAGTAAAATATGACTTGCAATATTTAAAACCAGAAAGTACTTTTGTTTTTCCCTGACAGGCTAGTATCTTTTGTTCACTTGTTTATTCTATGGTGTATTAATGTTAATATGCATGTATAATTGTTTTATTTTTTAATATGTATGTTCCCCTATAGTCCGTTATGAACTACTGGAAGTATGCAGACAAGAAATCAATTTTAAATAAATAAATGTTACATTTAGAAACATGATGGCAGAAAAAGACTGTATGGCTCATCCAGTGTGGCCATCTGTCCAATTAATCTATCATCACTTGCTGAGAGATCTCCTGTATTTATCCCATGCTTTTTTTTTTTTTACTCTTTATTGATTTTAATGAAAATTACAAAGGATATACACTTTGTACAGAAAACAAGAAATTTAAATTGTTGACATTTCCGCTTTAACAGCTTCTATTTAACAGGAAACAATATTTATATTTGGTCCCCAAAATTTTTTGAAGGGAGGGGTACACAAATTAGAGGAGCACAAAAAGAAGAAATAAAATAAAATTACAGGGGAAAGCTATAGCTTTTCTCTAAGCTATCCCATTTCTTTACTCGCTAATAGGACTATCTTGGACAGAGGGACTGGATAGTAATCTCTTCCTATTTTCTAGCAATAATTTCAACTGTTCTGGTACAAAAAACACATAGGTAACATTTTCCAATATCAAGATATATCTACAGGGATATCTAAGCATGTTATGTTCTTATGTTCTTAATTAGCGCTCAAAGAGCGGGCTTCTGTCTCAATGCTAGGAACCCTCTCCTCCTCTCCTGGGTCACTTTTGCCAAATCTGGGAAAATCTGATCTGCTTTCCCCAGGAATTCTACTCCCATATTTTGAAAATAATTTCTCATTATCAAAGTTACATCCTGCTCATATATAAAGGAGACAAGAAGAGTTGACCTTTCTATTATTTCAGGTGTTGAAGTTTCTAAAAATGCAGTTAGATTCTCCATATCAATAGATTGAGAAGCAGCATTTTCTCTGGTTCTTGCATAAGGTAAGAAATACACTCGATTAAACACAGGAATATTTTCTGGGGCAATGTGCAACACATCAATTAAATACTTGCGGAGTGTTGATCTTGGCTGCTCTCCTAACACCTTAGGAAAATTTAGGAACCTTAAATTTAGATATCTCAGCTTATTCTCTATTTGTTCAATTTTCCTGCTCAATATTTGTCGCTCTTGTATCAAAGCTGACTGGGTTTCTTGTATCTTCTTATCTTTATCCTCAAGTGCTTGAATTCCCTGTTGCTGTTCCATAAATTTGGAGTTTAAATCCTGGGTTGTAGTATCAATCTTAGTGGAAATTACATTTTGTTGCTGGGAATAAGTTTGCAGTACCATTCCCAGTTTGGCTACCAGTTCCCACAGTGAGTCCAATGTCACTGTTGTTGGTTTAATGAAGATTGCATTCATGGCTCCCGGCTCTAGCAAATTCTGCTCAGACATAGTACCCGAAAAGAGATTAGGGGAAACAGTCTGTCCTACAGGTTCGCCAACCGTTTGCCTTTCAGCCACTCCTCCCCCATCCAGGCCTTGCTCTCCACTCCCGGTTTCCGCGGCAACTCCCGCACATGCTTGAATTGAACTCATCTGGTCTAATTCAGCACTCACCGGACTTGAGAAAGTCTGGGGTATCGGCACTGGGGGTATTTGCGAATCTGGAGGGCTTAAGGTGGTCTCCCCAGAATAGGCCGCTGCTCCTACAAAGAGTACAAAAAATCAGAGGAAAACTCGTACAGCATTCTAAGCCTTGCAGTTAGTGCGCCGCCATCTTTACTCCTCCCGCTCTTATCCCATGCTTTATTGAATTTAGATACTGTTTTTATCCCCTCCACCTCCATTAGGAGGCATGCACCCATTACCCTCTCTGTAAAGAAATATTTCTTAAGTTTACTCCTGATCTAGCCCCTTTGACCCTCATCTCATGACCCTCATTCTAGAGCAGGGGTAGGGAACCTATGGCTCGCGAGCCAGATGTGGCTCTTTTGATGGCTGCATCTGGCTCGCAGACAAATCTTTAATAAAAAGTAAAAATCTTAACAAAACACCCCACCCTCCTGTCGCCCCCCAAGACCTCCAAAATTAATGTACTACAACCCCCCACCCTCCTGACCCCCTCAAGACCTGCCAAAAGTCCCTGGTGGTCCAGCGGGGGTCCAGGGCTCACAGACAAATCTTTAATAAAAAAGTAAAAATCTAACAAAGCCCTCCACCCTCCTGACGCCCCCCCCCCCCAAGACCTACAAAATTAATTTACTACAACCCCCCCCCCCAAGACCTGCCAAAAGTCCCTGGAGGTCCAGCGGGGGTCCAGGAGCGGTCCGGGAGCGACCTCCTGGACTTGGGCTGTCGGCTGCCAGTAGTCAAAATGGCACTGACGGCCCTTTGCCCTCACTATGTCACTGGGGTCGACCAATGGCGGCGATAGCCCCTGTGACATAGTAAGGGCAAAGGGCCGTCGGCTGCCAGTAATCAAAATGGCGTCGACGGCCCTTTGCCCTCACTATGTCACAGGGGCTACCGCCGCCATTGGTCGACCCCAGTGACATAGTGAGGGCAAAGGGCCGTCAGTGCCATTTTGACTACTGGCAGCCGACAGCCCAAGTCCAGGAGATTGCTCCCGGACCGTTCCTGGACCCCCGCTGGACCACCAAGGACATTTGGCAGGTCTTGGGGGGGGGGGGTTAGGATGGTGGGGGGTTGTAGTAAATTAATTTTGGAGGTCTTGGGGGGCGTCAGGAGGGTGGAGGGTTTTGTTAGATTTTTACTTTTTTATTAAAGATTTGTCTGTGAGCCCTGGACCCCCGCTGGACCACCAGGGACTTTTGGCAGGTCTTGGGGGGGTCAGGAGGGTGGGGGGTTGTAGTAAATTAATTTTGGAGGTCTTGGGGGGTGTCAGGAGGGTGGGGGTTTTTGTTAGATTTTTACTTTTTTATTAAAGATTTGTCTGCGAGCCCTGGATCCCCGCTGGACCACCAGGGATTTTTGGCAGGTCTTGGGGGGGGGGGGGGGTTTGTTGTAAATTAATTCGGCAGGTCTTGGGGGGGCGTCAGGAGAGTAGGGGTTGTAGTAAATTAATTTGGTAGGTCTTGTATGGCTCT
Source organism: Rhinatrema bivittatum (assembly GCF_901001135.1). Lineage (NCBI taxonomy): Eukaryota > Metazoa > Chordata > Amphibia > Gymnophiona > Rhinatrematidae > Rhinatrema > Rhinatrema bivittatum. The sequence goes on from NC_042621.1 coordinate 141,796,693, forward strand.
CACGGAATTACATTTTAAAATATGTGGCGTTCATGGCTCTCTCAGCCAAAAAGGTTCCCGACCTCTGTTCTAGAGCCTCCTTTCCATTGAAAATGCTCATCTCCTGTGCATAGAAACCTTGAGATATTTAAATATCTCTATCATATATCCCCTATTACTCTTTCCCTCTAGGGTATACATATTTAGATGTTTAAGTCTGTCTCCATATGCTTTAGAATGAAGACCATTGACCACTTTAGTAGCCACCCTCTGGACTGGCTCCATCCTCTTTATATCCTTTTGAAGGTGTGGTCTCCAGAATTGTACACAGTATTCCAAATGAGGTCTCACCAGGGATCTATACAGGGTATTCCTTGGGAAATTCGCAAAAAATTTTAAAATTTTGTACACAATAATTTAAAATTCTACATACAAAAACTTAAAATTCTGCAAAGTTCTGCTTCATATTGGCCAAAATAACACAATATACATGACAATCTTTAAGTAATAACTTTTTCCTGTATTACATTTTAAATTAATTACTTAAAGATGCAGAATTTTAAATATTGTGAGTAGAATTTCCCTAGAAGTTCACTGTAAGAGTGTCCCTTCCACAATCTCTCCCTACTCCCCTGGCCACTTTTACCTCTTAGGCCCCAACTCCTCCACCTTCCTGTATCTCTCCCCTCCCCCTGTAGGCTCAACCCCTTCCACTCTATCTCCGCTCTCAGTTTGATCCCTTTCTCACTACTGCCCCTCACAGAGGCTCCCTCTGTCCCTCTCTCTAATACAGGCTCCCTCTCTCTAGTACACATTTGCACCCCCTCATACAGGCCCTCTCACTCTCTCGCACATATACATCCCCTCAAACTGGGTCTCTCTCTCTTGTACACACACACACACATTGTTGTGGTTTTGATGTAGTCGTGGGCCCTTGGTCGCTACAAGAGCCCTGTGGGGACTTCTAACGATAGGCTGACTCCAGTAGTAATGGACACAGAGAAATAAGAGTATTTATTATACAGCAACGTTGATGGTAATGTTCCATCTGAAAGCTGCTGAGTAAGGAATGCAGTTACACAGTCTCACCAGGTCCCGAGAGGGAGTTGGGTCCGGTACTGATCCGTGAGACGGGGTAGGCCAAGAACCCATATCTAGATAGAAAGACCAGAGAAGGTAGATCCAGTTGTGGTCCGCTGTGTGGGGTAGGCCGAGGATCCACTTTGAGAGAGATGAGGCAGTGCTGACAAAACTGGAGTGGTGGTACTCACTCTGATGTTAAAAATTGAAGTAGGAGAGAACACCCGAGGGTAGGCAGAAGTAGGCAAGGCCCCCGAGGAGTGGGTACCTTGGCATCCTTGTAGGTAACAAATACACAGAGCGGAAGACATCTGGTCCAAAGTAGCATCAACAGGAAGGATTCCTGGAGACAAGGAATTAGGAAGGAGAGTCCTTGCTAACTCAATTAGCAGGACACAGCAAGGGGTTTAAATAGCCCTTCGATGGTGGCATCATTGAAAGGGCCGGCCTTAGATTCTTGCGCTGGGCCCTTTAAATAAGGGGCCATCTGCGGCCCGCGCATCTAAGGAGTGTCGAGGATGGAGCTTAGCTGGTGACGGCATTCCCGCCATGAAGGAAGGCCTCCTGTCTCAAGGGCAGGCTGCACGGGGAACCGAAGCGCTGCTGGCCTCTTGTAAAGCCTCTTCGGCGGGAACCTCAGGGGCGTCCCTGATTGATGACATCATTGGATCAGAATACTTAAGCTCCACCTTCGCCCTCAGCTAGCCAACTTGGCAATGAGTTCCATTACTACTCTACGAGCTCCTGTCTCCGTCAATCCTGTGGGGATGCTACTGGACCTTCTTGAACTCTGGACACTGTCTGGTACCCGCTCCTCGGGGGCCAGCATGCGCACTCAACGGGGACTTTGTCTCCTAGCTTTCCCCACTCCTCAGGCTGGCCCTGCGCCTTACAGATGTCCTATCCTGCTGGCTACCCGCTCCTTGGGGCCGCCTCTGTGAACGACTTCATCACTTGGGAGTTCTATCCTGTGCTTCCCTGCTCCTCGGGGCAGTGCCTACATTCTATACTGAGACTGTCAGTGCTACCCTGCTCCTCTGGGTAGTGCCTACGAGTTACACTTGGGACAGCTGGTGCTTCCCCGCTCCTCGGGGCAGTACCCTTAATTCTACCACCAGTCACTTCCGGCACCCCCCGCAACTCGGGCTGCACTACGTCATCATCTGGAGACATGACTCGGGCTTCCCTGCTCCGTGGGTTGGCCTACGTCATTGCTTCAGTACCTCCTTCACTGGTAAGCTCCGCCCTTCAGGGTTGCCTCCGGAATACCTCCTGCACGTCCTATGTCACGCTCCCTGGGCCTGCCTAGCACCATCCCCTTCGGAGGTCTCTGCCCAGGTACTGATCTCCAGCCTGCCTACGAACTGTGGGGATCTCTCCTAGCTGTGTCTCTTACCACGCTCCTCGGGAACTCACCACAGTTTACCTTAGAGCTCTCTGCTGTGCCTGACCTCACCTCCTGACGGTGTAGACCTGTGGGGCCCCTCCCCACAGGTGGTAACAGCTCTCACCACGGGCCAAGGGTCCACAAACCATTACAGATTGCCAAGTCGATGGACCTGGTAGAGGTCTCGGCCCTCCAGGCCATTCCTGGCCTGGCACAAAGGATCAGCGAACAGCAAAGATTCTTGGAGTCTCTGGCAGCTGCCATAGACAACCTGAGCACTCGTCTAGACGCTACCATTACTGCCACCATGTTGTCTATCAAGCTGAACACCTCCAGCTCTACGCCGGTTCCTCAGCCAACTGTGCTCTTGCCGGCACCTCCATGCTTTTCAGGGAACCCTCTTATATGCAGGGGTTTCTTGAATCAATGCAATATGCACTTCTGTCTGCAACCAGCTTACTTTCCAGACGTTATCACCAAGACTACATACATCCTTTCCCTCTTGGATGGTAAGACCTGGGCCTGGGCGTCACCCCTCTGGAGCAAGCTGACCCAGGCCTTCGAGATCTTCCAGGATTCCTGGCACTGTTTCGGACCGTCTTCGAAGACCCTGGCCGTAGAGCCATTTCCGGGTCATCTCTTCTTCATTTCCAACAAGGCTCTCGTCCATTAACGGACTATGTTATTGAATTCAGAACTCTTGCTTCGGAACTTCACTGGGACTCCGACTGTCTATCTTCCATCTTCCTCGAAGATTTGAGCCCTCAGATTAAGGATGAGTTGGCAGCTCGCGAACTGCCCTCGTCCTTGGACTCTTTGATAGATCTCATTGGGCATATCGATCGTCATCTACAAGAACGCTCGAGTCCAGAGCATCCCGGAAGTCTACCTGGGGAAGAAGGTATTAGTGGGTGGGATTTCCCTCCCTTCACCCCAGGAAACAAATGGGACTGTGAACAAGGCTGGCAAACTGTACAAATATATACAGGTTTATTAGACTATAGAGGATCCTGAAAGGCATTTAACTGTTGAGTCTCCATCCAAATTATTACCCAGATTGATTCCTCTGATGACTGAGTTTCCCAGCACAAGCAGCTTCCTTTTATGACCTTTGATAATGTTTAAGGGTTTCTGGGTACACAGGGTGACTATCTAATCCCTTTCAGATATCACCTCATTTTCTATTCCCGGAGCTTCTTCGTTATCCAATGCAGAAAAGGTATTATATAAGAGTAACAGTGGGGAGAGTGGATGTCTTTTCATCACAGGCCTTATTCTGCTAGAACCCACTGTAATCAATTTATTCCTGGCTTTCTAAATCCTGGACATCTGACTTCTCTGTGGGAGTAGGGATGGATATTCAAGATGCTGCACAGATAGAGAAATTGGGTGTCAATAACACCACAAAAGACTGTTTTTTCAAGCTACAAGTCCTAAAACGACTGAGACCCCTTCTACATTTCCAAGATTTCCGCTCTGTTCTTCAAACCACCATTTTTTCGAAAATAGACTACTGCAATTCGCTTCTGCTCAGTCTACCAGCCAATACCATCAAACCCCTGCAGATGCTGCAGAACACTACGGCGAGGATTTTAACCAAGACCAACAAAAGAGAGCACATTACACCCATTCTGCGCAACCTTCATTGGCTTCCAATTAAATTCCGTATCCAATATAAAGTGCTTCTGATCATACACAAAGCCATACACAACCTCACCCCCGCGGATCAAAATATCCCCTTTCGTCTACACAACTCCACCAGACTGATCAGATCTGCATATAGAGATACGCTTTACTCCCCCCTATCAAATCCTCCCTATTGAAACGAGCCCTCTCCTCAGCTGGCCCTTCACATTGGAATGCTCTCCCGCCAGACCTCCGGCAAGAAAGATCTTTGACCACCTTTAAAAAAAGACTCAAAACCTGGCTATTCACTCAAGCCTTTCAATAAATTCTTAGGTTCCGTCTGCCTTTCCTAGTACAACAGGAATTACCTGCTCAGTCAAGCCTCCCAAACTTCCAACCAGACTCTACCTTGTAGACAGGTCTTGCTTCTGTCAAGTTTTTCAGTCTCGTTCTTCCATCATGTCTTTCATGCAAGTTCTTTCAATCAAGTATCTTATTATCAGAGTTTTTATATGTTTAGACCTGAATGCAGGTCCTATATCCTGGTTTAATGTAAGGCTGATTTATAACAGGAAGCCCATACCATCCATATGTTATTTTTGATCCCAGTTCCTGTAACCCTGTTTGATGTAAGGCTATCGTTTTATGCTTCCCTCGTTTCGCTGTAAACCGATATGATATGTACTGTTTGCACATGAATGTCGGTATATAAAAGTTCTAAATAAATAAATAGTCACATGCCTTGTCCTACCAGAGCCCACTGTAAACCATTTATTCATGGGTTTCTGAATCATCTGTGGGAACTGGGGGAGATACTCTAGATGTTGCCAGGAATGGGAGGTTTTCTGAAATTTGAGTAATTCCTCTTTCAGATGTGTCAACTGCTTTTTTATTATAGACAGCTGAAAGCAAATTGGACATCTCTTAAGTTTCCAAAAGTCAGGCCTTGGGACATAAGCACCACAGTTATTACACTGAATTAAAGACATTCTGCTAACACCAGCATGGCGTGGCAGATACTATCATAAGAAGCTTGCTGGGCAGACTGGATGGACCATTTAGTCCTTTTCTGCCTTTGTAACTATGTTACTATGTTGGCTCTCTAAATTGAGGAGAGCTTGGGAAGGACGTTTAACCTAGCCTTTGGGAAATCTTTGTTTTCATTGTTTCTATACTTTTAAAAGATTTCAAACTACACTTTATCTTTGAATTACACACAGGGCTTACTTTTTAGATAAAAAGGAAGTGGAATGATGGGGAGGGGTCAGGGCCAGGAGTGATAGGGTGGGGTGGGAGCAGGACCCAAACACACACACATACACAAACGCTATCCCAAACACATACTTGAGCACACTCTTCTTCCTCCCTTACTCCAGCCCCCACCAATGCCCCCCCCCCCCCGGCTGCTCTTCACCCACAGAACTGATTTACACCAGAAATTCTGCTCCACTTCCACAAGTCCTAGATCAAAGGTGGCAGAACACCCTTCTAGATTGTTCTTTCAGAAAATAAGCCCTGGGTTACTGAAACAACAAAAATGCAATAAATTAGTATAAATCTGAAACTTGTGAGCAGTAGCATAGTAGCCAGGGTAGAAACCTTGATGATTGACATTACTGCTCACAAGTTTCAAATTTGTGCTAATGCAACCCCTGTCTCTCTCTTCTTTGGGCTACAGTATATGTTGCAGGATCACACCCTCCACTCCTGCTCTCTGCACAACAGGAGGAGAAGGGCTGAATTAGGGAGCATAGTGGTTGCTTTTTTCTCTGTTTGATCCAGGTTGCCTGGAGGGGAAGGGCTGGAGCTGCTGCTGTTCTGCCTGTTAAATCTGAAAAGAAATGTTGGAACTCAGTTCCAAGCAGTTCCTCCACAAATTAAACCCTGATTACACATTTGAAATAATTGCATTTTGCACATTAACTGTAAATATGAAAAAATATTAATTTTGCACATGCATACAGGCACAGATGATAGAATCAGGAAAGATTTATTAATTTGATTGTTCCCCTTATTCTATGATAGTCCCTTAGTCAGACTAATGAGTTTATTGATATTGTCTGCTTTCTACAATTTAATACCACTTTTTGTTCTGTCTTGTTTATGTGGTATTTTAATGGCTTCTTTTTGCTCTCAGTCCAAATGATCTACCTCCAGATCACATGTTTACTTTAAGAATAGTGCAGAGTCAATTAGTTCCTAGAGTTATTTCTAATAGCTGAACAGCTCAGGGTCAAAGATAAACCCAAATTCATGAGGCTAGCATTTGTGACCATTGCAAAATGCTGCTGAATAAGGCGTCTCAATTTCTGCTTTAGTAAGGATCGCAAAGATCTTTATTTTTATGGTAAACTCTAATATTGCACTCTCAAATTGCACAATGCAAGGAAGGCTTCACATTTCATTGGCACTTATTTTCGACTGCTAAGTTCAGGAAGGCAGTGTAAATATGAAGAAGGTAGTGTATAGCAGTACTGAAACTCAAGAAAGGAATGAGCATACCTAAAAACTCTCCGGATTGTAGACACAACTCCAGTTCTCCAGGAGAGCATCCAGGACTCCAGGGTCTTAAACATCCAGCTCTGCCCAGTGTTGGTCCATCGGTCTCAGACGGCTTCGACCTTTGTGCCTTACCTTTCTCTCTGCTCTCCCCGCGAGCCTTGGGAAGATGGCTACCGCTGCGTCTGCATGCCGCTCTCTCCGGCGTCCCCGGAACGGCAATGGCATAGTCTCATGCCATGTTTCTCCTGAGGGCCTCCTAGGGTGCGAGCACGCACGACACCCACGTCTTTATCCATGCCATGGCGGGAACCTCGGGGGCATCCCCCTCGAGTGACATCATGCCATACGGGTATTTCCCTGTACGTACCGGATCAGTCCAGACTGCTGGATTATGCCTCCGCACCAGTAGATGGAGACAGAGCAAAACTTGACAGGCTCTGCCTTACATACCAGGGTGCCACCCATAGCCTGCCAGTATTACTCTGTCTCCAGCAGATGGTTCGGGTGCATCTCCCACAGCCTGAGTCGATTTAAAAATAAAATTGAATTAGGAGAGAAGGGTATTTAGTTAGCAGGTTTGATTGTTCATTTGATTAAGTTTTTAAAAAAAAGGAGAAAATTCTTCATTTCAGGAGATGCCGTTGATTTGGCTGGTCCTTTGCTCCCAGGGGGTTGTCAGGTCCTGAGGGGACCATCCCCCCTGGTCGAGCAGTTGCTGGGCCTAAGGGTCGAGGACCCTGCGGTGGTGTTTGGCCCAGCCGGGGTGATACCGGGGAGCCCGGCTCACTCATCCCAGCCGGACTACTTCAGGACCCAATGAGGGACAGCTCCAGGTACAAAAAAAAAAAATAGACGGAGCGGTTTTGCTTTTTAGTCGGGTGGCGGCTTCCTCTCTCTTCTCGGCGGCGATCGTTCTCGGCGTTCCTTTTTCCCCTTCTCACCTTCGGCGCCGCGGTTTTAGGTGCGAGTGTTTTTTTCTTGGGGCCGAGCATGCCAGACGGTGTGGCCTGCTCGGCTTGCGGCGCGGGTGGCGAGCGTCTCTCCTGGGATGGGCTTTGCTTGGCCTACATCCCGGGAGGCGAGGGGACTTCAGCTTCGGTTTGGGGGTGGTCGTGAGGCGACAGGCGTTTGCGATCGGGGCACCCCCCGCGGGCCCCCCCCCCCCCCAAGCAGTTAAAAAAAAAAAAGAATCGCGGGGAAAGTCGGCCATTTTGTCCACGGCGCCTATCGCGGCCCCGCTCCCATCTGATCCCAGGGATTTTCCACCCTCGCTCTCGGCTGCCCCCACGGTCTCTCTCGCCAGTGGGGGCATCGGGGGAGGGCAGGGAGGGGGCACGGACATGGAATCGGGATCAGTTACTTCTTTTACTCTTTTACTGTGGCTTTACTGGACATGCACAGGGCCTTTAAGGCCCACAAGGCCCTCAAAAGACACTCATCCCCATCGGGGGTCCTGAGGGGACACTCCCCGCAGACATGTTTCGCTCTCGGGGGAGCTCGGAGGGCCGGTCCAAGGTTAAACGCCGTTGAGAGTTCTCCCGCCCAGAGCGGACACAGAGTCCTCCCCGTGACTCCTCAGATAAGGAAAGTCCTGAGGAGCCCTCTCTGCCCCCAAGGGGGGCCGAGGGAGATGGCACGGCACCGCAGGGAGCGGCAATGATCCAAGTGGAATTTGTCTTTTTAGACGGAATGAACTGGCTCCGCTGATCCCAGCGATCCTGGAGGAGTTGGGGATCGCTACGCTGCCCGAGGACCTCCCACCACATTCCCTTTTCGTTTCTTGGCAACGGACCTGCTCTTTCGAAAATGGGATACTCCAGATCTGGGGCTGAAGATCACAAAGGCGATGGATAAACCCTATCCCTTGCCAGAGGATGCTCTGGAGGTCCTGCGGGTACCAAAGGTGAACGCCGCCATCTCGGAGGTCACAAAGAGGACGACCATACCGGTCACGGGAACCACGGACTTGAAGGACCTGCAGGATCACAGGTTGGCGATTCGGCTGAAGAAGATCTGCAAGGTCTCCGCCCTGGGGGCGCAGGCGGCCATTGACAGTAATTTTGCGTTACGGGCGGGTCTTCGTTGGGTGCAACAACTGCTTGCCAATGAGGGGCTGTCCGAGGAAGAAGCCAGGCGGGCGGGTTGCCTCGAGGGGGTCGTGACTTATAGGGTGGATGCCCTGTATGACCTTCTCAGGACTTCGGCTCGCTCCATCAGCAAGGCGACTCTTGTGGTTAAGGAACTGGGCTATGGACGGGGCCTCCAAGTCACGTCTAGATTCCTTGCCCTTTAAGGGTAAGCTGCTCCTCAGGGTGGAATTGGACGACATGATACAATTGCTGGGCAAAAGTAAAGGGTACCGTCTCCTGGGGGACAGGCCGCACTCCAAGGGGGCCTTTTCCTCCAGATCCAGGTTTCGAGGAAACCGTAAGACTCGTGTCCCTTGCCCGAGCACCTCCTCTTCCCCCCTTTCGTTCCGGAGGGGGCAGGCAGCTGTCCCAGTCCTTTCGAGGGAGACGTTTTGGTAGACCGTTGTCTGACCCCTCGTCTTCCAGCGTTAAGTCGGCCCAATGATGTCCTGTCGGTCCCTCCCTCAGTACCAAAAGTAGGGGGCCGGCTGGCTCGCTTTACGAGGTATGGATCACAATTACGACAGACCAGTGGATAAAACACGGCTACGCTTTAGATTTTGCTCGCCTTCCCAGTCTGAGATCTTTCCTTCCCCGTGCGGTCACGCAGAAAAGCGACAGGCGGTTCAGCAGACGTTGCTTCGTTTGTCGCATCCGGGGGCAATTTTTTCCAGTTCCCACCTGGAGCAATGAAGAGGACACTACTCCATTACTTCGTCGTTCCAAAGGAAGATGGGACCTTCCGGCCCATACTAGATCTCAAGGATGTCAACAACTGTCTCCGGATACCGCGCTTTCGCATGGAAACTTTGCGGGCCGTGATTGCCGCCGTGAGACCGGGGGAGTTCCTTGCTTCGCTGGATCTCATGAAAGCGTACTTGCACATCGGATTCCGAGAGGACCATCAGAGGTGCCCCAGGTTCTATGTGATGGGACAGTACTATCAGTTTCAAGCGTTACTATTTGGTCTCGCGACGGCCCCCAGAACATTCACCAAGATAATGGTGGTAGTCGTAGCGCAGTTATGCCGGGAGGGACTGTTAGTCCATCCGTATCTGGACGACTGGTTGATACGGGCGAAGTCCGAAGCACTTTGTCGTTTAGCGATACAGAGGGTCCTGCAGCTGTTGCGCTCCCTTGGCTGGGTAGTCAATACGGTCAAGGGTCACCTCGAGCCGCCTCAGTCTCTGGAGTTCTTTTGGGAGCTTTATTCGACACTCCAGGTGTTTCTCTCCGTCGAACGCAGTCACAAGTTGCAATGACAGGTCAGGGTTTTCCGGCAGAATTAGTCTCTCACGGTTTGGGACTATTTAAACTCGATAGGTTCCATGGCTTCAACACTGGAATTGGTACTGTGGGCATTCGCGCACATACAGCCGTTATAATCGGCGTTGCTTTCCCGTTGGAGCCTGGTTTCCAAGTAGTTCCACCTGCCGTTATCCCTACCGGAGGTGGCCCGCCCCAATCTGGATTGGGGGTTGCGCTCGGACAATCTCCTCTGAGGGGTTTTACTTGTGTCACCAGACTGTATGGTAGTCTCCACAGAGGCGAGCCTTTCCGGCTGGGGAACGGTCTGTCTGCGGAAATCCGTTCAGGGCCTCTGGTCTCCTCTCAAATCCCATTGGTCAATCAATCATTTAGAGACCAGGGCGGTACGTTGGCTCTTCGAGCATCTCTGCCCCTGGTCCAGGGAAAATCGGTCAGAGTCTTGTCCAACAATGCGGCAAAAGTAGCCTATATCAATCATCAGGGAGGAACTCAGAGTCGCCCGCTGGCGTCGGAGGCTCGACTGGGGATCCAGTGGGTGGAACGCCACCCTCCCAGCATTGCCGCGTCTCACATAGCAGGGGTAGACAACGTTCACGCAGATTTGTTTTTGAGTTTGCATCAACTCAATCCCGGAGAATGGAAACTAGCGGTCAGGGCGTTCCAACTCATAGGCGACAGATGAGGACAACCGGTCATGGATTTACTGGCGACCTTTCAGAATGCCAGGGCTCCACACTTCTCCGCCCGCCGCAGGGTGGAGGGGGTGGATGCCTTAGCGTTACCCTGGCCGACGATTCTTCTGTATGTTTTTTCCTCCCTGGCCTCTGATAGGCAAGGTCCTTCGTCGAATAGAGAGTCACCCCGCGTAGGTGTTTCTGGTGGCCCCAGAGTAACCGCGGCGACCTTGGTTTGCAGACCACCTCAATTTGACAGTGGAAGGTCCACTACATCTTCCGGCATTACCGAATCTTCTTCATCAGGGGTCTGTCTGTTTTCGATCAGGTTGATCACTTCTGTCTAGCGCCCTGGCATTTGAGAGGCGCCGTTTAAGAGGTAAAGGTTATTCTGATGCAGTGGTCTCCACCCTCCTGCAGTCGCGCAAGACCTCGACTTCCTTGTCATATGTGCGGGGCTAGAAGGTTTTTGAATCCTGGTGTTTACTTCGGGCAATCCAGCCCACTCGGGCATCCATTTCCGAGATTTTAGCTTTCCTTCAGGACGGTTTGGCCAATGGCCTGTCCTGTAGTTCATTGCGAGTACTGGTGGCTGCTTTAGGCTGCTTGCGTGGTTCAGTAGACGGTGGGACGCTGGTATCCACTCCGGATGTTACACGATTTCTCAAAGGGGCAAGACATTTACGTTCCTCACTTCTTGCCTCCTGTCCTCCCTGGAACTTAAACGTGGTGTTAAGGGCCTTGTGTGGACCACCGTCCGAACCACTGAAAAGGGCAACGCTGAAGGACCTCACGTTGAAGGTCGTCTTTTGGTGGCGATCACTTCAATCAGACGGGTGTCAGAGTTTCAAGCGTGGTCGTGTCGGGAACATTTCATACGGATCTCTGAATCCGGTATTAGTCTCCGGACGGTTCCCTCCTTTCTGCCTAAAGTAGTTTAGTCTTTTCATTTGAACCAGTTGGTGGAGCTCCCAGCATTTGTGCAGTTCGTCAGGGCAGATCCTTCTTCCAAGGACTTGGTAAAATTGGATGTGCGTAGGGCTCTTCTGCGCTATCTAGAGGTTTCTAATGAGTCCGGGTTTCGGATCATCTCTTCGGCCTCTGGAAGGGTCCCAAAAAGGGTAATGTGGGGTCTAAGGTCTCCATTTCGTGGTGGTTGAAGGAGGCCATTAACTCCACATGCCTTTTGGCTGGTCGGCCCTTGCCTTTGGGTCTGAAGGCGCATTCTACGCGTTCACAGGTGGCCTCCTGGGCGGAATGTTATCAGATTTCTCCGCAGGAAATCTGCAGAGCGGCAACTTGGAAGTCGTTGCATACGTTTGCACGTCATTATTGGCTGGATGTTCAGGCCTCCAGCGAGGGAAATTTCGTAGCAGGTGTGTTATGAGCTGGCCTCTCCGGGTCCCATCCCAAGTAGTAGGAGCTCTGGTACATCCCAGGAGTCTGGACTGATCTGGTACGTACAGGGAAAAGAAAATTAGGTCTTACCTCTGATAATTTTCGTTCCTGTAAGTACCAAGGATCAGTCCAGAGTCCCGCCCACTTCTGTTTTAGTTGGAGAGTCCGCTGTTCCTATCTTTGCTCAAGTTTTTCCTTTTGGGCCTGGAAATTTATTATACCGGTCTGTTTTCTGTTTTAGGGTCAGGTTCCTTGTTGGAGGTAGTGACCCGAGGGTTTCCCGGTTGAACTTCATGTATATAGTTAGTTTGCAGCTGGGGATTATTCTGCTTTGACATTACATAATACTGGCAGGCTATTGGTGGCACCCTGGTATTTATGGCAGAGCCTGTCAAGTTTTGCTCTGTCTCCATCTGCTGGTGTGGAGGCATAACCCAGGAGTCTGGACTGATCCTTGGTACTACAGGAACGAAAATTATCAGAGGTAAGACCTAATTTTCTTTTAGCCTGCCCTTGTTTGCTAGCTAATCGAGTTAGCAAGGATCATGAATCGATGGAAAGCCTCCGGTCTGAGCTACTCTGCCGCTTCCTTGCTGCCACTGGAAGCTCTCTCTGCCCCTTTGGGGTATTTCTCTAACCTCATGGGCCCTTTGCTTTCTTTCAGGTGCCTATCTGGGATAACGTACTCGCTCCTCGAGGGCCTGCTCTCCCTGGCTCGGTGCCTGTATTCAACTACTTCTGCCTGCTGGGATCTCCACCTATACAGCTACCAACTTACAGGTCGATACAGTAAAGTGTGCTCCGTCGGAGCACACTGTCAGCCTGCTCTGGACGCGTGTTTTCCCTTACCCCTTATTCAGTAAGGGGAGGAAAACACGCGGCCCACCCGCGGCACCTAATAGCGCCCTCAACATGCAAATGCATGTTGATGGCCCTATTAGGTATGCGCGCGGGATACAGTAAGTAAAATGTGCAGCCAAGCTGCACATTTTACTTTCAGAAAGTAAAAACTGCTTTTCTGTGCACCCTCCGACTTAATATCATAGCGATATTAAGTCGGAGGTCCCGAAAAGTAAAAAAAAGTAAAAAAAATAAAAATAAAAATTTGAATTCGGCTGTTGGGCCGAAAACCGGACGCTCAATTTTGCCGGCGTCCGGTTTCCGAGCCCGTGGCTGTCAGCGGGCTCGAGAACCGACGCCGGCAAAATTGAGCGTCGGCTGTCAAACCCGCTGACAGCCGCCGCTCCGAGCCAAAAGGAGGCGCTAGGGACGTGCTAGTGTCCCTAGCGCCTCCTTTTCCTCATTTGCACCGCATCGCCTAATTTGCATACTGGATCGCTCGCACCGGCCAAGGGCCGGTGCGTGCGCCAGGAGAGCGGGCGTTCGTCCACTCTCCCGCGGTTTTATAGTATCGGGCTGTTAGTGAGTAATCTAACATTCTCAACCTGTCTCATCTACAGCTTTGCTGCACTGGGAACCTGTATCCGAATCTCCCTATACTATCTCTGTGAGACGGGTCCCCTCTGCCGAGGGTCCCTGGACTGCTACCTCTGGATCACCTCACTACTGCCACCCCGGGTGGTATACCTCAGCTGTGTAATAAAAGACGAATCTCTGTGTTTGTGTGTCTCGAGTCTAGCCTAGTACTGTGCTTGCTCACGGGGCTCCTCCCCGTGGGCGTGGTCATCTCCACATTACCCAACAGTCCACTCAAACACCTCGAAACCATAACACCCAGCATGGCTATCTTTTTTTTACAAGCATTTAGGGGACAAAGCAATAAATGGCACTCAGCCTAGGGCCCATCTCCATGTGTGGTTGGGTGCACATTTTGGATGCACTAGATTAGACTTGATGCAATAAGGAGATTATTGCATCCAAAATGTGTACCCAAACACATATGTAGCTGATGGCACCCATCACATGTAAATTCCATGTAGACGAGGCTATTAGCTATTGCTCCTGAAGCAGGAAATTGCTGGGCACTCAACACACACTTTTTAACATGGCAAATTTAACTCCAACCCGGAGGTGGAGTAAAATCAGTTCACAAGTCAAGGGCTCCTGAGAAATTTAAAAAATACGGTCTTCTATATGTCCTCCTATTTATAAGACTTGCCATACTGGATCAGACCAAAGGTCCATCAAGCCCAGTATCCTGTTTCCAACAGAGGCCAAGCAGGTCATAAGTACCTAGTAGGATCTCAAGGGGTAGATAGATTCTATGCTGCTTATCCCAAGAATAAGCACTTAAAGTTACTGCTTGCAGTGTTGAAAAATAAATGTATATTGGCTTGATTTAAAAAAAAAAAAAAATTCTTATGGCCGCACAAGAGTCCTAGGAGTTATTGTTTTGATATGGCAGATTTGTCTCTTGGGATAATTGTATTCTTGATAGATTGTGATAGCTTTTATTGGAGCTATGTAAGTATTATCCAAAATACTGTACATCAGCTATTGAGACAATATGGACCCCGTCTTTAGAAGTGAATGTCTCTGACCTAACAACTGAAGAAGGGACCTAAGTAGTTTTAAAAGCTCTTGTACAATATATTGATACAGTTATTTGTTTTATTTTTCAGGTAGTTTTGGGCAGCCTAGCTTGTTCTGTTTACCTAATAGGTGGTGTGTTGTTGTTTTAGAGTCTAATGTAATATTTGCAGTGTTGCCTTTTTATAGAAAGGTTGTTACTGAGTGCCAGCAGTTAGTGTTGTTTTGGTATGGGAAGTTTACTATAATGTAATTTATTTATTCATAGCTTTCTGAGGGTCAAGCCTACATCCAGTGCATGTTACAAAAGGCCTTATACCATATGGCTCCCAATTCACTTTTGTATGTTGGAGAACGGGGACAGAGGAAATGAAGACTTGGGGGGTGAGGGGTGTAGATGGGGAGAGAGGATGGAGGGAGTGAGACTGCTGGTGACTCGGGGGTGTGGGGAAAATGGAGATGGACATGGAGAGGGGGCTGAGGGAGCGAGACTGAAACCCTTACTATAAATGTCACCGCATGCCATGGTGCTAACCAGAGCTAATCAGCAGCAAGAGGAGGGGAATCAATGGCGGTAAAACAGTTACAAAGCTTTCCCTGGTGGGTCCCACTGGCTGTGTCAGCTCTGCCAGTGACTGCACTGACCAAGGAGGTAAAGGAAAGAAGAGAGAGAGCTTGAGCTTGACTGAGGCAGTGAGAGGAGGGAGTAAGAGAAAAGGGGGGGGGGGGGGGAAGAATATGTGTGAGAGGGGAGAGCAAAGTTAGGGGGAAGAGAGTGAGCTGAGAATGAGGGGAGGGCAAGGGTAAGGAGGGACAAAAAATGTGAGCAAGGTAGAGGGGAGAGAAAGGACTAAGGATGGCAGGAAATGGAGAAGGAGGGAACCCTAGATTGGGGGTGGGGATGGACTCCAGGAAGATAATGGAGGAGGAAGGTGAAAAGGGATGGGGGAGACAGTACAGGAGAATGAGCAGAAGAAATGGTGAGAGGAGAGAAGGTACAAAGAACAGGAAAGGGGAAGGAAGGAAAAAAGCAGAACAGGATAGAAAAGGGAAGAGAAAGCATTAAAATATCCTCTGCTGAGGGAAAGAGACAAAGAAGGAAGAGAGAGCACTGAAACAGAAGAAAAGAGGGAGGACACCAGAACGAAACAGAAAACAGAGTCAAGGGCAGAGACTCTGAGCCAGAAAATCAAGCCCAAAACACCACAGGGTGGAAACTGTTTATCTGCTAGAGAATATTGGTAAAGAAGAACAAGGCAGGGGAAGGGGAGAAGAAGGAAGAGAAAATGTTCTCACTGCGAGACCCCCTCCACCAATCTCCGGATGTATGGGAATGAGCAACATCATAATTTTATTGCAGTCCTGAAACACCAGCATAGAAATAATGAGTCTTTGCTATTATTTCTGATTGCATTTAATATGCTTTTGGTACAGGCTGTGTCCTGTTGAGTGAGATTAACCACACAAATCTAAAAATAACTGAGAAAATAAGCAATATTGTGAAAAAGCAGCACCAACAATAAAATGTACACCTCATGCACTGAGAAAAAGGCAAATTCGCAGGCACAGTGAGATAGGCAAAGCAACAACAAAATGCCAGATTACAAATTGGAGGCCCAATTAATAGGCTTTTGCAATAAGACTCGATCCCCACAGTCACTGATGTTCTGAATTGGCAAAATCTATACATATATCCCTGGACTAAGGTATCAGTAACTATCAAGCCAATACAGTAAAATCGCCCGCTCTCCTGGCACGCGCACAGGCCACTCTCCTGTGTGCACGATTCAGTATTTTAATTAGGGCCAACGGTAAAAAGAGGCGCTAGGGAAACTAGCACGTCCCTAGCGCCTCTTTTTTGATGGAAGCGGCGGCTGTCAGGTTTGACAGCCGACGCTCAATTTTGCCGGCATCGGTTCTCAAGCCTGCTGACAGCCACGGGTTCGGAAACCGGATGCCGGCAAAATTGAGCGTCCAGTTTTCGACCTGCCAGCCCTGGGCCCATTTAAAATTTTTTTTTATTTTTTACTTTTTTAAACTTTCAGGACCTCCGACTTAATATTGCCATGATATTAAGTTGGAGGGTGCACAGAAAAGCAGTAAAAACTGCTTTTCTGTGCACTTTCCCGGTGTCGGCAGAAACTAGCGCCTACCTTTGGGTAGGCGCTAATTTCTGAAAGCAAAATGTGCGGCTTGGCTGCACATTTTGCTTTCTGAATCGCGCGGGGAATACCTAATAGGGCCATCAACATGCATTTGCATGTTGCGGGCGCTATTAGGTTCAGGGGGGTTGGACGCGCATTTTGGACGCACTATTACCCGTTACTGAATAAGGGGTGAAGTAGCACGTCCAAAACGCGCGTCCAAATGCCGGCTAACAGTGCGCTCCATTGGAGTGCACTGTACTGTATCGGCCTGTATATTGGTAATTCTGTATTGGTAGCATACATCCTATAGTTACTTTGCAAAAAATAGTTCATGTTAAGGAAAGACCAACCTACTTCAAGAAAAATGTACAATAGATTCTCATGGAGCTTACTGACAGGCCGATACAGTAAAGTCCGCGGGAGAGAGTGCGAACGCCCGTTCTCCCGGCGCGCGCACCGGCCACTCGCTGGTGCGCGCGATTCTGTATTTAAATTAGGCCCAGCAGTAAAAACGGGCAAAAGGAGGCGCTAGGGATACTAGTGCGTCCCTAGTGCCTCCTTTTTGACAGGAGCGGCAGCTGTCAGCGGTTTTGACAGCCGACGCTCAATTTTGCCAGCGTCGGTTCTCAAACCCGCTGACAGTCATGGGCTCGGAAACCGGACGCCGGCAAAATTGAGCGTCCGGTTTTCGGCCTGACAGCTGCGGGCCGAATTCAATTTTTTTTTTTTTTTAACTTTTTTTACTCTTCGGGACCTCCGACTTAATATCGCCATGATATTAAGTCCCACAGAACCCTTTAATCCAGCTCACTCAGTCAAACAGAAGAAAAGTCAGCCGGCTTGATGGCAGGAGAAGAAGGGGCTAGTCGTTGCCGCATGACAGAAGCCTGAATAAGTTTCAGAGGTAGGTGGAATGATCCTGGGGTGTGGGAAGAATGCTGGGGTCAGGGACGAAGATACAAGGGTTTGGCTGGGAAGAGTATTGGAGAAGGGAAGGATGATACTGGAGGTGAAGAGGGAGATGCTGGGGTCAGGGAGGGGATCCTGGGCTCTGACGAGAGAGTGCTGGTGACTGGGAGAGGAATACTGGGGTCTAGCGTGGGAGAGTACTGGGGTCAGTCTGACCGTTAGGGTCTGGGGGTGGGAGGGAAGTGTTGATTACACTTGGGAGGAGATGTAATTGCAATCTCAGGACTTGGAGAGTTACTGCATTTGGAGCTGTCATGGATCCACTCTTTACCCATATATCTTCCATTATAGTTCTGGTTTTATTCCATTCCTTTCTCTCTCACAGGCCGATACAGTACAGTGCGCTCCGACGGACACATGTTTTCCCTTACCCCTTATTCAGTAAGGGGAGGAAAACGCCTATTAGGTATGCGCGCGGGATACAGAAAGTAAAATGTGCAGCCAAGCCGCACATTTTACCCGACCTTTGGGTCGGCGCTAATTTCTGAAAGTAAAATGTGCGGCTTGGCTGCACATTTTACTTTCTGTATCCCGCGCGCATACCTAATAGGCGTTTTCCTCCCCTTACTGAATAAGGGGTAAGGGAAAACACGCGTCCAAGAAGAGGCTAACAGTGCGCTCCGTCGGAGCGCACTGTACTGTATCGGCCTGTGAGAGAGAAAGGAATGGAATAAAACCAGAACTATAATGGAAGATATATGGGCAAAGAGTGGATCCATGACAGCTCCAAATGCAGTAACTCTTCAAGTCCTGAGATTGCAATCACATCTCCTCCCAAGTGTAATCAACACTTCCCTCCCACCCCAGACCCTAACGGTCAGACTGACCCCAGTACTCTCCCCCGCTAGACCCCAGTATTCCTCTCCCAGACACCAGCACTCTCTCGTCAGAGCCCAGGATCCCCTCCCTGACCCCAGCATCTCCCTCTTCACCTCCAGTATCATCCTTCCCTTCTCCAATACTCTTCCCAGCCAAACCTTTGTATCTTCGTCCCTGACCCCAGCATTCTTCCCACACCCCAGGATCATTCCACCTACCTCTGAAACTTATTCAGGCTTCTGTCATGCGGCAACGACTAGCCCCTTCTTCTCCTGCCATCAAGCCGGCTGACTTTTCTTCTGTTTGACTGAGTGAGCTGGATTAAAGGGTTCTGTGGGCCGGTTTTGGCCCACGGGCCACAGTTTGCCCACCTCTGTCGTAGTTGCACAAATTATGGCACATGCAGCCACACAAGATTTTGCACACACTGAAAAGGAGTTAGTAATTGGAACTACTAGCATAGTTAAGAGAGCAAATATTAGTTCAGGAGACCAAAAGCATGTACGATAACTGTCATTGTGGTGTGGTAGTACAGGTGCAAGACTCCTGGCTCCCAGAGCTCTGCAGTAGCCCCAGCAGAAGTGGCAGCAAGCTATTAGCCCAGGGACTCATTGAGTCTGTTCATGCGCACATGGAACATAGAAATGAATGCCTGCTCCACCACACTTTCCTTTGGGAGACCTGCAGTGGGGAAGAGGTGACCCATGTTGGTGTGGGAAAGACGGTAAACCTGCCAGCAATGATGCACTTTTTTTTTTCTTTAAAAACTAGGGAGCTCCTGGACTTCTCAATCTGCCCGGGGGCTAATCTCACTGGGGTTTATACTGCGGGGGTTACCTGAGGGGGCCTGTCATCTGTATGCACACAGGACTGCCTCAGGAAAGGGGGGGGGGGGCTTACCCAATGTAAACATATACACAACTAGTGGGATTATACCTGGGGGCATGTATGCAGGAGCTTATTCCCCACACAAATACTCCCACACTGATTTAGTACATTATGGTTCCAGCTGTTTAGGAAAGTAAGTTTATTTGAGCAAAAAGAGGATAGAACAAATAACATCAGATCATACAGAAGAATTAGTTGCAGATAATAACAATTGCTACATATATATAAAGCTTACGTGTTTCCAAAGGTTCAGTCTGTGCTATCATGTCCAGAAGCGCTCTCTTCCTCTCTCTCTAGTTGTTGCTTGGGAGAGCAGCAGAGTTCCCTCCCTCTGTGTACTTATCAATTTCAGATGTAGCTATGTGGCCTTCACTCTCTCAAACTTTGGTATCAGTTAATTTCGTACTTTCTCACCATAGAACTACTGGCATAACTACAATAAACAGATTTTTGCCTTTTCATAAGCATTTCACAATGCAAATCAGTAAATATGAGTCACTTAGAAGCTGGCCTGTGGCCTTCAAACTAGTCTGTGTCTGTGTGAGAACTCTGACTCCTTTGGCCTAACCTCTAAATACATCCTGAGCCAAAGTAGTCAGAAATAATTCCCTTACAGTGGCTTATTGACAAGTGCTCCTCCATAATCTGGAACCTTGCCTTTACAACGATGTCTTTGCCTTCAGGCTCTTGCTGGTAATCCCAGGAGACCCTTGATATGTGAGTATACAGTGAGTCCCTTAGAAGTGGTAAAGCAGAATATATGGAACAGTCTGCTGGAGGAAGCAGAAGAATCTGCACTCTACTGTGCTCCGGTTTCGCAGAACGGGAAGTACCCGCTCATTTTCCTGCTTCTAGGACAAAGGCTGCTAGGAGGATTCTGAGAGATCTTTTCCCTTCTGGAGGTGTCACCAGATACTACATATGAAGGACTGTTTTAGTTGAAAACTTTTCTGGTAACTGATGCATTTGGTTTGAAAAGAGAAATAAAAGAAGAATAAACTGAACTCTTAAATAAGCTCTGGGACATGGACTGCCATAGTGTGGTTTTAAATTCCCCTAGGTCAGGTTGTGAGTCTGATTTTCTCTGAGTATTGACTCCTAGAGAATGGAGAAGGAGTTAGTTACAACTTTGATATTTGTATTGAATGTATTAACTTCACTGTGATGTGCCAGTGGATGTGGCCTGTAAATTTCTTGACTCCTATGAATGAACGGACACTTTTCGAGCCATTATTATCACCAGTCTGGAATAATTGTCCTGCAGTATTAGGAAGGTTCACTGGTTCCCTTGAAGCAACTGTGCTTACAAAAAGAGCTGCTTCCACCACAGAGGGGTCTAGTCAACACTACACAGTGAATAATTCACCATGGTGTCAGGGTTGGCACAGTTTAAACCCATAGGCCAGAGAGTTTCAGGCAGTGAACCTACTGCAGAGCTACAGAGTCTGCTGGCTTACTAGAGAATTCCAACATTTTTTTACCCTCTGTTCTAAGGTGAGCTAGACACTCCTCTGCAGCAATCTAATTGGACCAGCACTGGGTATGCCTCAAATTGACACCAAGGCACATAATGTTGGTTCAACCAATCTTCATAGCATCTGCCTGGCCCCTGATCCTGATCCCAGTGTCAGGGGTGGATTGGCCGATCGGGCATCCCCCCGGTAGGCCGGTTGCACTGGTCACGTGGTCTTTATCTCAGTTCCTGCTGAGGGATTGCCATGGAACAAGTTCTTTTGTGGGGCCGTGACACCCACGCAGCCCGAGGAAGGTCTTGACAGGGTTGTGATGGAGCCCAACCTGACGCAGCCCGAAGAAAGGCCTACAGGCTCGGCAGAAGGATGCATCTGGTGAGTGCAGGGCCACTTCCTCCCACTTCCCCTCTAGCAGAAAATGAGCAGTGTGGGCGTGGCCAAAGGCTAGAAGAAAGGAGGATGCATGAGAGAGTGTGTGTGTGTATAAGAAAAAGCACCAGCTAGTGTATATGAAAGCAAGAGCCTGAATATATGCATGAGAGTGTGCCTGCATGTGTATATGATAGAGCGCCTGCATGTATGTACGAAAGAGGGAGCTTGCAGGTGTGTATAAGAGAGAGCCTAAATATGTGCATGAGAGAGAAAGAGCCTGCATGTAAGTACCTGTATGTGTATGAGAAACAGCGTGCCTAATATCTGTATGAGAGAACTTGCATGTGTGCATAAGAGAGTGAGAACCTGCATGTGTCTATCAGAAAGAGAGAGTCTGCATGTATATGAGAGAGAGAGTGCCTATGTGTGTGAAGGAGAGAAGGATAAAGATTGTGTGGCCTTCACCCAAATCCATAACAATCTCTGGAAAATTAAAAGATGATATGAATTTATTTAATGATATGGAGAGTTGGAGATCTTTTAATTATTTAATTATTTTAATTTTTGGGGTGTTATTTCATGTGTCTGCTGTTTCGAAATATTTTATTGGTATTTGGGAAATATTAGAACACATGTATGTGACTTTTTAAATTGTTAGCGCAGAGCTTGCCAAACTGTGTGTCGCCTGCAGTGTGAAGGTGTGTCACCCGGTCCACATAGCAGCAGGGCTGGCAGAAGCAGGGAACTACAGCAGGAAGATTGGCGGGGCCATGGTGATGCTTACCTCACCACAGCCCGAAGAAAAGGGTCACGGTCACTCCTCCTCTTTCCTGCCTGTGCAGCCCCGGAAGAAAAATGTTGCCGGAGCCGCGTGGGCAGGAAGGAGGAGGAGCATCTGCCTTGTACAGAAGAAGAGCAGCTTTAATGGGCCGCCCCATATCCCACGTTGCGGTGGCCCGAGAAGAGGAGGAAACCCGGTAGTAGGGCCACTGTAAGAATGAGAACCTGATTGTGTGTTTGAGGGAAGAAGACAGATGGAGAGAAAAGATAGAAAAAAAAAGACCCTGTAAAAGGAATTGGCAAAAAAACAAGAAAGGGAAGGTGGAAAAAAAAAGCCTGTGACCAACTGATTAGAAAACTAAGATCAGACAGCAAAGGTAAAAAAAAATTACTTTTTAGTCATTGGCATATGTTATCTTTGGGAATGTGCAAGAGTAGCACTTTCTCTAATCCGATTTCGCAATGTACGAGATCGGCATGGAGAAAGTGGAAGCCCGCAAATATTTAATACCACGGTGCCTGCACAGAGGAGGCAGCAGAACGGGCTTCAGTGCCAGTAGCAGCAATCAGCATCTCCCCAAATATCCACATGGCAGCAGTGACAGCAGTAGCAGAGGAATGAGAGAGGCTCTGAGGTTGCTGACAAAAGAAAGAGAGGGGGGTCTGCCTTCAGTGTATGCTTGGGGGTTCTGTGTAAGTGTGTGTGTGTGTGTGAGAATGAATGTGTGTATGCCTGGGGGGGGGAGGGAGCGGTGTGAGAATGAATAGGAGTCTACCTGGGGGTGTATATGTGTGAATGCATGGGTGCCTGCCTGAGGCTGTATCTGTGTATGAGAATGAATGGGTTTCTTCCTGGGGTCTGTCTGTGTGAGAATAGGTGCCTGCCTGTGTGTGGTGTATGAGTGTGTGAGAATAAATTGGTGCCTGCCTGCCTGGAGGTCTCTATGTGTGTATGAGAATGAATGTGTTCATGCCTGGGGGGTGGGGAGGGAGCGGTGTGAGAATGAATGGGAGCTGCCTGGAGGTCAGTGTGGGTGTAACATTATGTAATCCACAAAACTGTATGTATATATTTAAGGAAACATACATAAATTGTCGAAATAAGTTTTGTTCATTTAACCTTTAACCTCTGGTTTGCTAGTAGACTGAATTACTGTGTCATGAAATTATGTTTGTCTAAAAAGTGTGTCACCAACATGAAATGCTGGGAAAGCTCTGCATTAGGGGCTCAATATTGAAAGATGTCCATTTAAGTAACTTGCCTGGATATAACTTATCCGGCTAAATTACACGGTATATTCAATGGTAGGGATGTGCATTCGATCTCAACGCATTGGCAGTCCGCAATGTATAAGTCCCTATTCGTTGTATTCGTGGGTTCGCAAAACACATCGCCGATCCCCCACGAATACAACATATCATATTAGTTTCATTCTTTTGGCTCGCAGTGATTTCTTAGCGGCCGTTTGAAATAGGAGATAGCAAAAACCAACCCTTTCCTCACAGCCCTGTCATAGAGTGGGTCAGACAAGTTGGCAAGGAGACCAGAATGCAACCTATCAGAGCTAAGCATTTTTTGTAATGCAACCAATTGCCACTCTCACTCAGTGCTCTGTGACGTTATTCCTGATGACGCAGCACTATTTATATGTTAAGCACGTGGCGTGCCATGCACTTTCTTGGCGGGGATGGTCTGGGGAGGTGGTCGCATTCAGAGCTAGTCTGAGTGTCTCAAATCTGTATTCAATTATTAGTACTTTGATAGAATTTTCCATTGAAAAAGATATTTGTTCGATTTGGCTGCAGTGCTGCCACCAGCTAGCCATGCTTTTTTTGACCGCACTTTTTTTTATTGATCTGAGATGGTCTCTCTGTCTGTGACACTGAGAGAAGCTGCTAGCAGTGGCATTTTTCTGCTTATTTTACCCCTTGGAGTAAGTTGCAAGCAGGATTTGGGTGTTGTGGGTGGGAGATATATTAAATTGCTAGCTACTTTGATAGAATTTTCCATTGAAAAAGATATTTCTTCGTTTTTGCTGCTGTGCCAAGCAATCCATCCTTTTTATTTAACTGCAGTTTTTTTTATTGAACTCAGGCTGTCTCTTTGTGCTCTTCTAAGCCAAGAAGACAGTGCACTCACTGGACATCAGTGGGCACTGGGCAGTTTTGCAGACTCACATATATTTATTGAACTCAGGCTGTCTCTTTGTGCTCTTTTAAGCCCAGAAGACAGTGCACTCACTGGGCATCAGTGGGCACTGGGCAGTTTTGCAGACCCACATATATATTATTGGGACAGCAGTGCTCTCTGAAGCCAAATCCCCAGTGAGCCTCTTTTGTAGTTACAAGCTTGGTGTGTGCATACAGCGGTCCCAGTTTTTCCCGTTGATAGCAGGGCTGCCATGCTATCATGGGAACTGCCAATCAGGGCCCGGGAGGCAGAGCTTTACCAAGCAGAGTGTAGAGTTTTCAGTCTCTGTGGCTGGGCGTGTGTTCCCGCTCAGGAAAGTAACAGATTCTCCTCAGTCTGTTTTTTCCGCGCGCGGGAGCACACGAGGAGCTTGATTCTCCTCTCTCTCTTTTATTTTTTCAACAAATGATGTCAAAGAAACCTTCCGGTTTTAAACCGTGTCCATGGGGTAAGGTAATTTCTGTCACGGACGGACATGACTGCTGTTACTGCTGCCTTGGACCGGACCACAGTCAGGCAGACTGTGAATTTTGCAAAAAGATGTCACCTCGAGCCCAGCGTCATCGGGCCTATAAGATGAGGGACTTACAGGGGGAAAGTCCTCCTTCTGAGGCACACTCGTCTCCGGGCCCATCTAAACAGTTGGGCCTGTTGAAGAAAAGAGCCTTGTCATGGGATCCTCAGGCTTCCAGGACTGGAGGTAAGGATAACTGACAACATCAGGAGCTACGTGGAACCCAGGGATCTGGGCCGAAAAAGTTGATTACACCCGAGCTCATTGCTTTGCAGTATAAAGAGCTGGGAAAACTACAAGCGCCCTCTAAGAAAAAGAGGGCGCCAGAGGCGCAACTATCGACGCGGGAGCTGGAGAAAAGACATAAAACAATGAGACACCGAGTGAGGGTGCAATCGGCGCAACCGATGCCGAAAAAGAGCGACCCGGTGCCAAAGATGGTGCATTTGGTGCATCCGGTGCCGAGGACGCAGCCTCCGGCACCGAGAATGGCACACCCGGAGCTGGAGACGGCGCATCCGTCGCCGGGGATAGCACCCGAGTCACAGGAATTATCCACGGCAAAGCTGTCAGCCAAACAACGGAGGACAGAGGCAAGGCATGCGCCTCATTTGAAGCAAAACATTCTTCCTCACGGTGTTCCACTTCTATTGATTCCTCACCAAGGCACCCCCCTTCAGTGGGGCGCACACATAACGCTCCCAAACGTCCGAAACATCACGATCACAGTTCATCATCTTCTGGACATCTCCACAAGCATATCCATCGGCATAAACGCAGACATCATTATAAACACTCACGGGTTATAGAGTCTAATGCACTGGTTCTCAACCTTTTTCCCATCGTGACATACCTGACAAGCAATGCTCACGTGTGTGACACACTGCTCATTACAATCCACGGCAGAATAAAAAAAGGCCCAGTATTACTTTTATTGTTAAGAATTACACAATGGTATTTTAAGGCCCGGTGTAATATTTTCAGTGTTGTCTTTTCTTAGATAAGGCAATTTCTGTTTGAGTGCTGGAAGTTGGTGCTGTTCTGGTATGGGTGGTTTGTTATTTACATAATTTCTGTTTAGAGAGCATACTTATCTTTCCCTCACTCCTCCTATTAGGAAACAGAACAAGCCAGACTGCTATAGAGCCCTACACAGAAACTACACGCCAACAGAATACCTCGCCTCAGTCACAAGTGCAGACCTAACAAAGAATAAAGAGGCCATAAAGCAAAAATAGAAACATGCAGAAAAAAAATGAACTGGAAATTGCAACAAGCCAGATTCTCTGTATGCAGTGTAACAAAGGAAAAAGAGAAACTTCACCAGTCCTCTAAACAAATCAAGAAATATAAAATCAATAGCCATAAAACCATACTAATAAAAAGAACAGATTATTTCAAAACAGATGATGAATGGAATATCCATTCATTAAAAACTCATATAAAAAATTTTGCAGGGACCCAATAAAATATTTCAAAACAGCAGACATAAAGACCCAATAATTATAAATAATAAGGATAAAAACAATGCTCTGCTCTCTATACTGAGAACATTTGATTTCCAGGTGCCCTGCGATTGTTGTGAATTAGCAGGATGTGGAGGGGGGTGGGGGTGTTTGCTTGCAACTTTCTCCTCTCTCAGTCACACACAAGCTCTCTCTCTCAAGCACAGGTTCTCAATCACACACATATACACATGCTCTCTCACTTACATAGGCTCTCAGTCACACACATATAAACATTCTCTGTCTTTCTCACACTTACACACGAGGCTTTCAATCACACACACTCATGCTCTCTCTCTCTTTTACTTATACACACACAGGCTATTAATCATACATACACATGCCTTCTCTCACTTAAACATACAGGCCCTAAATGACACACTTACATATATGCTGTGTCTCTCACACACACAAAGGATCTCAATCACACACAGACACACACACATGGCTTTTCAATCACACACACATATGCTCTCTCTCACACAGTTCTCAATCATACATGTACACATATGTGCTTTCTCTCTCACACATAGGCTCTCAATCACAGTTACACACATGTTCTCTCTCTCTGTCTCACACACACACACACACACACACCACAAAGGCTCTCAATCACACACATACACATGCAGGTTCTCAATCATACACTTACACATATACTGTCTCTCATATACCTGCTCGCTCACTCTTTCTTTCTGTCTCTCTCCCCATAGAAGAACAACTGGTGGCAGCAGCAGCCTCCTCCTCTTCCAACGTTCCTGGCATCAAGAAAGGAGTCCCAGCGGCTGCGGGGGCTGACGTTCCTCCTCTTTTTGCTCTGGGCTGTGCTGCTCTTCTTCAAGCTGATGCTGCACGTAATTGTAATTTAGCATGGTCTCTTCTTCCCATGCGCATGGCCTTTGCACACCACTTCCTCTTCTGGGCCATGGGGGCGGGAAGAAACCATGCTGTTAGTGCTGCTGACTGAGTGCTTCTTCCAGCTCTCCTGCTGCATTCTGCCTGGGTTACCAGCATTTCAAGCCCAGGCAGAGGAAGAGTTCTCATTTCTGGGGCAGTGGGAGCAGCTGGGCCAGCAGGGGACCAGGAAGTGTGGCGACACACCGGATGAGAACCACTTCTCAAGGCTATGATTGTCACCTATAGAGGGATGAGGAACACATGGCCATGGTCATGCAAGACTTCATGTTGGCAATCAGCTCTGAAGAATGGGCTCTTGGCCCTCAGCTACAGCTTCTGTGGCTCTGCTCCAGGCTGCACCAGGAAATCTAAAACTCTGTTTCAGCAACCTCAGTCCATGTACCAGTGATTCCAGCTTTTCTAGTAGTTCCAGCCTCAGTCTGTGCACAAAGGACTCCAATCCAGGCTGCTCCTGTAGGGCCAAGAACTCCACTCCAGGCTGCACCAGAGCTTGCTGTCCATGCAGCTCCAGATCCCCCAAATCCTGCACCTGCTGTCCCAGCTCCAGCAAGTCCAGTGCTGGTTGTCCATGCCACTCTGGCTCTCTATATATTTCCAGCATTCCTACCTCACGATTTTGTAGCTA
Source organism: Rhinatrema bivittatum (assembly GCF_901001135.1). NCBI lineage: Eukaryota > Metazoa > Chordata > Amphibia > Gymnophiona > Rhinatrematidae > Rhinatrema > Rhinatrema bivittatum. The sequence continues at coordinate 141,824,427 of NC_042621.1, forward strand.
GTCCAACACCAGCTGTCTAGGCCACTCTGGTTCCAGCTAGTCCAGCACCAACATCTTCACAGCTCCAGCTCTTGCACAAGTGAAACCGGTTCCTACTGCTTCAGCTCCTTTGATGACTCCGCTCCAAGCAGAGTCAGCTGCTCCTGTGACAACTCTGCTCCAGGCCATGTCAGCCGCTCCTGTGTTGACTCTGCTTCAGGGTATGCCAACGAATTCCAAGATTACACACCAAGCTGTCCCAGCAGCTCCAGTCCTTGTGTACCCCTCCTTAAAGTACAAGTTGAGTACAGAGTGGGACATAAAGTTATTTGTAAGTTATTCTGGGCAGGGACCCTGGCTAGCTTTTACTTCTTCTCCCATCCCAAGGTAGAGGTCCTTCAGACTAGGGGTGGAAAGGAGTCCTCTCCGGTCCCAGTACGAGGTGACTAGTGAGCTGAGCTGAAGCTCCCTCATTCTGCTGTGCACCGTGCGCCAACCAAATCACACTTGGACCATGAAGGCAGTGTCCAAAATAATGCTTTCCTGATACAGTTTCATTGAATGACACAATTAAATATGGTAAATCACACACCACAGTCTCTGCATTTCCTCTCTTAATTGCAGATCTTTTCTCCTCTATCTGTGCACTAGTCTTTATTAGGCCAGGAAGCAATCCACACTTCTGGAGTTGATGGTATGGAGGTTCCCTATAGGTTAGGGCCCCTTTGGCAGTGGGGAAAAAAAACCCCTCCCGGATGGCACAAAATTCTGTCATGAAACAGAAACCTAATGTTTCTATCCTTCAGGGCTCTTTGTGGACGCCAATAGGGTGTCTTCCCTTGAATGTACATCAATTACTCCCAGTTAGTAGATGAATCTTCTGGTGGGATCCCTGGTGGTAGGAATTCTTGTGGACTGCAGTTCTTGTCAGGTCCCATGATGGGCAGAAGAAACCCTTCCTCCCAGCTGTTGGAAAGCACTGGAGCAGTAATTCTCTTCTGACGGTATAATTCCCATCAATCCTGATGATGTTATCTGTATTAAGCCCGAGTGATGAGTGTGAGTGAGTACTTCATTGCTGGACAGTAATGATGTATCATGATGGCTTGATTCTAGATATTATAGGATGTCATTTAAACAATTATCTCAAAAACTCTTTCTGTAATTCTTTCTGATTGTACATCCCTCTATCAGGTCACAGTGAATTTTCTTGAATGTTAATAACCTTCCTGATAAGGTTCACTTATTCTACATATCTCTTTCAGGTCATAGCGACCTACGTCTGAATGTAAATTACTATCTTCGTCCTCCCCTGCTTGAAATTTATGCCCGTTTTACATGGTTAATTAGTTTGCTGTGATTTTTTCCGTGTTTTTTGTAAAGCCTGTTGCTGCATTATGTTATCTGTAAACCGAGGTGATGTTCCCAACGGTTCTCGGTATATAAAAATGTTTAAACAAATAAATATATTTTGTTCAGAAAATAAATTGTGTGCTTCAGAAAGAGATGGGTAAGAAGGATAATAGTCATGCTCAGTCTGGTCACTGAAACTATAAGGTTAAAGGCATTCAGAGTAAAGTCTCATCCAAAAACGGGAAGTCTGTTCAAAAGGAAGGCAAAAAAAAGTAGAAGACAAGAAGAGACAATGTCAGTCTTGTGATTAGATTGTTATCAGTGATCAGTTTCATCCTGTAAGCCATGATTTTACTAGTGCAGCCATTTCCCTTTATTGTTGTAGTGCTCATTGGTGCTGACTGTAGCCTGATTCTCTGTGAGTTAAGTTAGCAGTTAGGAACATTTTCTACTGTGAGGCACTTTCTTTGTGCCAGCACCGTAAGGATGTTCAAAAATCACTGCTGGCACTTCCTGCCTGATGATCTCATGGAGGTCAATATTCAACGCTACGTAGCCGGATAAGTTCGGACTTATCTTCTTAAGTGGCAATATCTGAACATCTGGCCCTGTTCAGCCACTTTCACTTATAATTACTTATCTGGCTACGTAGTTAGTCCGCTAAGTGGTGGGCAGGACAGGAGTGCAACAGGGAGGAGCTACTTAGCTGGATAAGTGGAAATTTTTACATTTACCCAACTAAATAAACTGGATAAGTTAGACCTGCTATTGAGCAGGTCTGAAGTTAGCCGGATATACTTTAAAGTTATCTAGGTAGATTTAATGGCACAGCCACACTGTTGAATATCCTGGCTAAATTAACCAGATAAGTTTATTCAGCCACCTTAACCAGCCAGCTAGTTCAGTATTGACCCCATGATGCATGAGATCAGTAGGCATGAAGTGCTGGCCCATGAGTATTCAACGTTCTCGTAATGCCAACACGTAGGGTACCGAGTGGTCAGCAGCCAACGAACACCCTTCTGCCACTCACTTAGCAGATGAAGAGGTAATGGGTACTGGGGAAGGAATAAGGAGGAGAAAAGGGAGGGGAAGATGCTGGGGGAGTGAGAGAGGAAGGAGGCAGAGGAATAGATGCTGGAAAAGAGAATAAGAGGCAGGAGGTGACTGCTTGGCAAGGGAGTTAAGAGGCAGGAGGCGGATGCTGATGTAAACTGCAGGCCCTGTAGTGTTTTCCCTTTCCTCTTTCTTTTCTGTTCCTTTTCCCTCTAATTCTGTTTCTTGTATTGTGTTTGTTAGTTTGTGCTACTATTCTATCCTTGTTAGCTCAAGCCTGACTCCTTTAATTGTGTGCACACACTTAGCTGCTTTGGTTCTTGAAGCTGCCGTGTCAAGATCTGCTGCCAGAATGGGAACCTCATGATCTCAAATTCTTCTTCTTCTTTCTACTACACTGTTTTTTTTTTAAAGAAATCGTTAAGAGAATCTATCTCCCTTTCCCTGCAACTGCCAGCTATATGTTCAGAGTTCCCTATGTGTAATGTCATGCCATCTTAGTGCAACTGTTGGTTTTTTAACTAATAAAATAAAATGATAAGCATAGAAGCCCTAAACTATATAAAAAAAAAAAAAAAAAGGACAGTGGATTTAGACTTTCTCTCTTCCATACATACTGGTGAACAATTGCTACTAATTTGCTAGCACTGTTCCTTTTCTCTTGGTTAGGAAAATCTGTTACTTTTATTTTTTTCTCTCAAAAGAAATGGTTTCTTGGTTGCAAACTTTCTCTTGTTACTGGCAATTTTCTCATTTTGGTTGCCTGAAGGGATTTTTGTAAAGGCTGACCACTGTGGATAATTAGACAGCCTTTCTCTGGGTTATTACCCCCAGTGATCACAGCTTTTCCCAGCTTCAATTGAATAAGATATTTTCTGGAGTTGCTCTGCTCCAGTGTGCAGTGGTCTTATTCTATGTGCTGAATAACCTTTCCTTCTCAGGCCAATTTAACTTTGGTGACTTAACAGAAGAGAGTTTTACATCCATCTTGACCATGGAAGACTGCCCTCAGCTGTCCCAGAGTTATCAGAGCTCTGATGCTTCAGCTCTCCAGCCAATCGCTCTTTTACCAGGCTTTCAATATTTCTAACTTTGCTGTTACTATGCTGTAACTGCTGCGGTACAGCAGTTCAATTACTTTATTCTGTTCTGATTCTCTTTTACCTTGTCAGGAAACTATTTAAAATTACACACATTTGCTCTTCACACTCACTCCCCAATTTGTATGCATTGTTCTTTCTTTTTTTAAAAATGTATTTTTACACTCTTTCTAGGCCTGAGAGCAGAGCATATTGACAGCACTCCTGATCTGTTGACTTTTCAGCCTTTCTCTCCTTGATTCTAAAATTGTCAATTATTTGTGTCATGAGATCCTGGCTTCTGATGTCACTGATCAAATTAGTCCCTGAGCTTATGTGAAAGTTCTATAACAGTGGTTCCCAACCTGTGGTCCACGGACCCCTAGGGGTCCGCCAGACTATAACAAGGGCTCCTCAGGAAGTGTGCAGAGAAGAAAGCCCGCACTGAGAAAGAAGAGGCTCGATAGACCAAAGAAGACAGAAGGAGGCAGCAGGTCCACTGGTTTATCCATCCTGCCAGTGACTGAAGATGCAAGGAGGCTCAACAGGCCATAGGCAGGGCACACCCATCCCGCTGGCAGCTGAAGACTGATAAATGCTGCAGGGCTGCCACCAAAGCATTCCAACCGGCTGGCAGCATGAGGCAGGGGGAGGCCATGGGACCCCCCCACAGATTACAGGAAATAAAAAGGAAAAGGCCTGAGTGAGGGTGTGAGAGCCTGTGTGAATGAGACAGGACTGTGTGTGTCTGTGAGAGCCTATGTGTATGAGAGAGAGGGAGTGTGTGTGTGTGAGAGAGAGAGAGAAGGAGAGCATGTCTGTGAGAGCCTATGTGTATGAGAGAGAGGGTGTGTGTGTGTGTGAGAAGGAGAGCATGTCTGTGAGAGCATGTGTGTGTATGAGATTTTTGGTTGTAGTTTTCTTAGATGGTTGAAACTGGCCAGGGGTTTCTCAGAAGATTCTTCTATCTAGTGATGCCCCTGACATACATGCCCAGAACTGTGTGACAATGGTGTAAAATGTTGTATTGATGCCTTTGGATGCTTTAGGAGTGGGGATGTGCTAACTCTGCACGTATGAAATTTGGTAACAGATGTGGAGAGAGCCATTGGACCCCCACCAAGATCGAGCTGGTTTTCCTGTCACAGATGATTTTCTTTAAAATAATAATACCATGTTAGGAGGTGGAGGGTTGGGGAATGATATATGCACTAAACCTCTCTCCACATCTCCCTTTTTAGTGATGTGGCCCTTGTCTCAAAAATCCCTCCTTCCCCCTTCCCTAACAGTCTCTCACTCTCTGTCCATGCCAACCAGACTCCCCCTCTCTCCCTCCACCTGTCCATACTGCAAGTCTCTCCCCCCTCCACAGTCCATCCCCACCAGTCTCTCTCTCCCCCTCTCTACCAGTCCATCCTCACAATCTTTCTCTCTCCCCTCCATCAGTCCCTCCCTCTATCTCCTTCCACCAGTCTATCTCCCTTCACCAATCCATCCCCACTAATTTGTCTCTCTCTCTCAGTACATTTCTACCAGTCTCTCCCTTCGCCAGTCCTAATTAAGTGCAAAGTTGTTTGTTTTAAGTTTCTCTTTTAGAAGGCGAGTTAGGAGTTTACAGGCATAGGAAAACAAAAAAGATTTTAGATTTGTAAAAGGAAGTAGCTCTTATCACAGGGGACAGTGCCTCCTAGGGTTGGACCAACAGAGAAAGGAAAGTAGCTTTATGACTGTTTTTTTCTGAATTAAGGTATATCAGTAGTTTGACTTTTAAGGAACCTGTAATGTTATGTTTTAATTTTCATTTTAATCATTATATTAACTGTTATATATTAGATTTCTTTCCAGGGTACCAAAGCACAAAGCGCATCTGTCTCTGTTCTATGGGAGATGAAGAATGCAGTTTATTCCAGTTTGATTCCTTTTTCATTTTTAATAGATCTATTCTATTTTTAATCCTGAGTTTTTGTTTTCTTTTGTGGATCGATCCAATTCTTTTATATTTTAAAATACGTTTTTCTTTTTGAGCTCAAAAGTTTGTCATGTTGTCTGTTCTATGTTACATGTGTACAAGGAGGAATGAATGAATGCATGCATTATGTAGTCAGTTCTGTGACATATATGTTTTAATATACAGTCTGAGTATTTATGTTTGTGGTCTGGATCATTGCATGATGTTTTGAAATAATGTGGGGATTATTTGGCAAATTAAATATAGGGAGTACGTGACATAAAAGTATTTTCTTACTACTTAATCGGATTTGTTGCACTTTTATTTAGGTTTGACTTCATACACATGCATCTAATCTAAGGAGCTAAGAGATTTTGCCTTGACATCATCACTGAATCCTACTAAAAGAACTATATACGCACTGAATGCAGAAATTATTCTTGGTCACAGACGTTCTTACCTATTATATGGACTGCAAGGCTTACAATTTATACCTGCTTTTTGTTTTTTTCTATGTTTTGTGGGAATGACTTTATGCAGAATTTAGGTTCTTTCATTTTCTGTCAGCACTTAGGTTTTCAAGTTAATGATACTATCTGAAGTGATGCTGTTTTTATTAGTTTGTATGTTCCAAGTTAAGCAGTATGTTCCAGTCTTAGATTTTATAATACTTACATGCTGAATCAGTTAAATGTATATGTACTAGGTTTTTCTATCTTTATCTATGGAAGCTGCTTTGATCACATAGAGGGTGATGTGTTTCATTGTGATTCAAATATGATAATTCAGGGTTCAAGAGGGAGATCTCTTTATATTTCTCTTCCACACCAGCCTAAGTTATAAGCTATTCCTATTCTTTTGTTTTGCAGCTTGCACTTGGGGTAATCACTTTGCTGATCTTTAATATTTCAATATTCTAATGTCTTTGCTGAACCCTTCTTTGAATATCTTTTCTTACATTCTATTACTATATCTTTCGGCATATTAATTGCTCATTGTTCTTTTCTTTTTATCTTGGCCCTTTTACTATAAACTCTATCTGTGACTTATAAGCTAGTGGGTTTCTATTTAGGATTCCAAAGGGGAAGATATAATTTTCCTTATTTCTGTCTTTTATTTATATGACATTCCTTCCTTCCCTGTGTAAAATCTTACACTGATGGTTTATCAATTCTGCAAAATAGTTCACATAATATGTTAAAGACTTTCTCACAGAGTCAGCTTTCATTTATTGTTATGATTATCCCCAATATATTTAGACTTACCATCATATAAGAAGGGTATGAGCCCCATTTCCCCTAGAAGTATCTGAAGACGAAGCAGTATTACTAGCCATCATCTACCTTAAAAATTAATACTTGCCATACACAGCTGTATTAACTCTTGGACAGATGACTGCCACAAGTGAATTAGGACTGGCCAAATAGTGAGAGCTTTCACTGCTACGGGTTGTTGTCATAATACTGGATAGCACTATAACTACCCTACAGAATAGTATGATGTTTCAGACTTTTGCTATGCCTTTGCCTATCATGCATATGCCTTTGTATTTGATCTTCCATCACTACAGCATATGACTAGAATATGTCTTATGCTTTGCAACACTTTTACATCATGTATGCATAACACAGTATGAGTTCTTCTATTGATTCTTGTTTCTTCTATTCTATTGGTTCCTTTACTTTTCTGGTAAGGTGCATTGATTATATCCCTGCTTGTCATTTTAATGAATATTATCCTGGGTAGTTGTTCATAATGAGAGTACTTCTTGAAAAGATTTGCCCAAGATAGCTAGTATTATGTGAGAAACATAGTACTTTCATACTAGTCTCTCTGTGTACTTATCTTTATATGTTATACCACTATTATGTACTTACTTGATTCTGAAAGATAACATATGTGATTATGTTATTATGAAGTAGGGTTGTTTTTTTTTATAATGCAGGTATCTGTATAGCTCCATTATAGAGCTAATAGCTACCTAGTGAAAATTAGTTTTGATGTTATTGTTTGATTAACTAGTGAATGCTTGTGGGAGCATCCTTCATATTAATTAGGAATCTAGAGGGACACACACGTATGCACTACACCTGATAAATACCAAGGTTAATGGTTAGGATACACTTTTAAGTTCCTCTGTCATGGCTTATCATCGAAGACTGGTTGATGTGACACCTGTCCATTAAAGGTGTCCCATAGAGGGAAATGAAGAATAGGCTGAGCAGACAACCAATAATTCCCAGACACCTCTGCTGTACTTTGGCTTGTCAAGAGGTGAATGAACTTTGAGTGCTTTTCTGAGCATGACTTGCAGAAAATCTCTGAGACAGATTTGCTGGCAACAACAGGAGAGAGGCCTATTTAATGGCACATTTGCTTCACAATACAGAGAAACTGAGTCCAAGATGCAAGCTGTTGTCTTGCAGATGCATATTTCAACTAACAGAAACTAGTTGAAAAAAGAAGATCCTGTGAGGTGACAGTTTTGAATGAATCCTGGTGCTAAGAAGTGGAATTCAAGTCTAGCTTCTATTCAAGACCCAGACTGCGATTTGTTTACACAAACAAAGAATAACAAAAGAAGAACAGAAGAGAATACATTGCATCAAAGCCAGAGTGATACAGGAACTTGTATGATGGGAGGAGGGTTCAGGAAGGACTAGTATAGAATGATTTTTACAATTGAATGGGGGGTGTCATCACAAGCATTTCCTATACATGATAGATTGTCATGACAACAGCCTAAGGTATCTTTGTAGAAGAAGTCTTTGAGCAGTCACGTCATTCATTCTGGAAACTTCGGGAATGTTGTATTTTTGATTATATAAGTCAGGGCATGTCAGAGATTCACGGAGATGCAAGGTATTACAGATAGAGGGCAGTCATAGTGCATCTCACAAGAACACTTGTCTTTTAAGAAGCCAAATAAATTTGATTAAAAAAAAACCCTCTTGCTGATTTTGAGTGTTCTTGTGCCCTAAGCTTTAAGTCCAGAAAAAATTAGACACTTTCCTTCCACCAGGCCATCCCCACCAGTCTCTCACTCTCTTTCCCTCCTCTACTCTTTCTTGCCAGTATCTCCCTCTCTACCAGTCCATCCTGGTCAGTCTCTCTCTCTCTCCACCAGTCCATTTCTTCCAGTTGCTCCAGATTCAGCTGGGTAGCTGCCTGTAGTTTCACTTTGCAAGTTATTGAATATAAGTATATTCTTGTACATTTACTGCTATGTTTTACAATTATATATATTCCATTAATATCAGTAAGCATTATTTAATGTTTTATATTATGAATGAGCCTGGTGTGCATATAATTATTTGTTATTACATTAATAACTTTTCTGTGTATGGCATATAACTGCAGGTAAAAATGAAAGGGAAGCATGTGGGGATTTGCAAACATTTTGGAGGTTGAAAAGGGGTCCACACTCCCATAAAGGTTGGGAACCCTTGTTCTATAACATAGCCCCCAGTAAGCTTTCCTTGTGATGTTCCTTCTATTTGAAGATTTTTGGCATTGTTTAAAACTTCCTAAAGTGCTTTTGATGTTCAACGAGCAGCTGTGCTTTATAAAGCTCTGCCTGCCTATTTGCTGGTTGCTAGTGAAACCGTTTCCCGCTTTCCGAGTACAGCTTCAGAGCTGTACCTGTGCTGCCGTGACAGCACTCGTTTCTATCAGGGAGAACCTGGACTGGATTGCTGGAATGGATCTACCCGACAAATATTTTCATTTTGAGACTTAAAAATCCTCAAAACACATTCCTCGGACGACACAGATCTGCTCTGTATCCATCATCACCAATCTGGGACACCACGGGCACCCGCAAAACCCCCCAAACCGCCCACTGGCATTGATGCTCACCTTTTAAATTTTAAAACACCTGAAGGAAGGTCCCACTAGTGCCCACTAACTTCATTCCTCTGAATTTGAGTGTTTTAGGGGGTTTTACCCTCAAAAACACCAGGGCTCCAATGGCTCGATTTTTGTTTTAAAAATGCACTTTTGGGCTAAGGCAAGGGCATGCCCAGGGTCTCCAAGGCCTGCCCATCTGCACCCTAGGCTCATTTTACTTAGATTTTACTTTATTTTCTTTATGCTTTAAACTTTTAAATCCCTCCATGACTGGGATCACAACTGCTTCTGATATCATCGATGACATCAGTGGGACTGTGGCCAACATCTTCACAAGCCCCACCATGGCCCCCTTTAGCCTTCCTGCAGCGGTGCTCAACGTCCTGCCTTCATTGCAGTGGCCGGACCAACAGCAGGAGGGCCAGCAGCGACAGTGGCTGAATGCTCAGCTGTTTACTACAGCCCCACCCCACCCCTGCAACTTCAGCAAGGCCTTCTCTTTTACACCAGCACCGTGAGCGCCTCTCTCTCGCTCCCATGCCCTCCTGACATTGTGACTGCCAGTTGCTGGAATCACCACATGCCGTGCTGTTCCCCAGGCCCCCTTCACCAGCAGCTTACCCTGCTCTGCTCCTCTAGATCCGCTTTCTTCCTCTTTGCCCCACCTGCCTCTGAGGGCCATTTCACCACAGGCCTCCTCTCACCACAACTTGGGCCCTTCCTCTTTGGTCCACTAGGCCTCGCTCCTCCACCCAGGAGCCCCACTAGGGAATCCAGTCCTGAAGTCCACAGCCTCCAAGGCACCCCCCCGCCCCCTGGACTCACACCTCAGATTCCAGCAACTGAATTCTCTGGTTTCGAGACTTTCATTCAACCAGGCTCTCTCAGGACCCCCAAAAGCCCAAGATGTCAACCCCAGCCTTTCTAACAGGATAGTCACTCGCTAAGGCACCCAGGGGTAGGTATTTGTTTTATTTTTCTTTTAAACATTTTTTAACTTAGTTCCACTGAGGAAGGGAAATAAGAGGTGGAGTTATTTGCTGGGGAAGAGGGGGGGGGTTAGATAATGGGGTAGGAGGCAGAGTGGATGCTGGAAAAGAGATTCATTTTGTGCAACAGGTATGATTATCTCTTAGCTGGAGGAAGAAGCGTGATCCTTGGAGGCCAGAGTTGCAGATCTCTTCCCTTTTCTATCTAGATACAGGTTTTAGTCAAAACTGTAGTTCTTTGCTCTTCCGTATTGAAGGCTGCAGCAGAAAACTAGTTCTGAAAAGTCCCAGGCAGCTGTTGTTGCAACTCAGGGTAATGCTGAGCTTTCTACCTCTCACATGCAGGTGCTGTTGCCAAACATAGTAAATGTTCTTTGCAAAAGAAGAAGTGAAAGAAGAAGTGAATCAAGCCCTAAATAAATTCAAGTCAGAACTGATGAGGAAGTCCTGGTCTAAACAAAGTTCAGTGTTTCTATTAACATGACAGGCACACATCATTTTATCCCTTTAAAGATTTCCTCCTATTCTGTGTCTATGGGGGGGGGGGGACCTTTGACAAAACAGGGCCTTACAGGAGAGTGCAGTCTGCCAATGGAACTGGCTTCGCTCTGACAACTCCTTGCTGGTCTGGTCTCTGCGTCAGTATGTAGGCAGTGCACAGAATGGAGAGGTAACAGTTTAATGATTACGTACATTTCATTTACAATACATATAGTCTACCAAGCAGAGTTCCACGTGTCAGAATAGAATTAACTCTAATCTGGCATTACAATAACAAAAAGAGCTCAACAATATCTGGAAGAAAACAAGTATAAGGAATATTCCTTGCTGGTTAGGTCACTTCCTCTCAGTGAGCCCTACGTAACTTAGCGCACCTTTTAAGTCTTGTTCTAACACATATTTTTGGTGTGCTAAATTACTTCGGATGAAGGAGGATTTTAGCACACCAAAAATGTAAGCTAAAAAAGTGCTAATTTCAGTGTTCTTTTTATGTTAATGTATGGAAATGACCTGCATATAGAATTACTTTTAGTGCAAGAAAGTGTGCTCAAATTAGCACACTGATTTAAGTTGTTAGCATAAAAGTTTAACTACAGTTCTAGAGATGCAGTAAATGGAAGTTAAAGAAAAACTCACCCCTTGGACCTGAGTTCCCCATATTCAGGACCCTTGGACAAAGGATGCCCAATTTGGGATTCCTGGACCCAGGAGACTTAAGCCCAGGACCTCTGCACCCAGGAACCTCAGGTCTGTTGACCCCCAAACCCAGGAGACACAAGTGCCAGATTCCTACGTCCAGGAGACTTAAGTTTGAGACTCAGTTCCCAGATCTAGTCCCCCCACACGGTCATACATCAAATTAGTACTCTCTGCTCAGGAGGAAAGCACCAGAGAGACATCACTCTGGTGCGTCCTCCAAGTGGAGGTCGTCATTTGAAGAGGATGTTGGATGGATGATAATATTTGGAGGCCTGGCCCTCATCCTCTGGGCCTGAGTCTGGATCTGGGCCTAAGCTTAGGCCTAGCATCAGAACTTGCCCTGGGATTGGGTCTGGCATGAGGTCTCAGAGTCGGGATCTAGGCTCTGGGCCAAGTCCTGGCATCAAGCCTGGGCCTGGGCGAAGAATCCCAACTTCAGATCTGGGCTTGGGCCTCAGAGATAGGATCCAGCCTCTGGGCCAGGCTGCAGTGTCATTCCTGGGCCTAGGCCTCGGTGATGGGACCAGGCTTAGGCCTTGGGCTGGCCGCATTAATGGAACTCTTCACAGATGGGGTAAGTGGGAGCTGGCAGGTTCCTGGCCCTGGCAATTTTTGGGGAATAGTCCGAGGAATTTTTCCCTTTTTTAGAATTACAAAATAAAACAAAACACACAACAAAATGTTCAGGCTTCTACACCAAACTTATCGGGTGCCTTTATTTTATTAAAAAATATACCCTGATGCCAGTAATTTGTGCTGGCGGGGATGTGGGGAGATTGGCACCTTTCAGCACATGTGGTGGGACTGTCAAAGTGACCAGTTTTTCTGGTCTCAGGTCACTCACGTTGTGAATGATATTTTAGGCTACTCCATTTTTATTGGGCCTGGGCTCGGCTTGCTGGACAGATGGACTGGCTCTTCAATTCCAGTTAAGAGTAGGCTGTTGGTCGGACAGCTGCTGTTAGCTGCTCGATTCACGATTGCTAAATTTTGGAAAGCCAATCCAAATGTAGATTACTGCCATGCCTAAATCCAGGATATTGCTGACACTGAATGTCTGCATTTTGATCAAATTAATGCTCATTCTAAGTTTCAGTGCATATGGGGGCTGTACATGGAGTATTGTAAGCTTTGATGGGGTATCACTATGTAGCCTATTCACTAATCCTTGTTTAAAGTGTGGATAATGAATGCTTTACTGCCTGTGTTTTTTCTGTAATGCCAATGAATCTTGTGTGTTGTTGGTAATATTTGTTATGCCTTAAAAATGTTTAAATAAGAAGTTAAAAATAACATGATAGAAAAATCAATGAGATTTATTTTGAAAACATCATAAAATGAAATAGAAAATGTTGTTTCATTTCCAATTTCATTTCAAACAAATGCACATTCCTACTAATTAGTATAACATGCTCTCTACCAGTTCAGACTAGAACAAATTTTGTTTTGGGAGTATAGGAAATGATAGTGTGGGTGATTAGCTCCCTCTTGTGGGATATCATAAATTGTACGTTTCTTTGATGTATAAATCATGACCTCCATTTATCTTGTGGATTTTCTGTTACCCTTCCTAGGGACAGCATGTTTTAGCTTCCCCTTGTATTTTTATGTTTGAAGGGAAATTTCTCTGGAATCTCAGGGATCGTTGCCAGAGTGGAAAATGGAGTCAGAGGACCTTCCTTGAGTTAATCTTCCATGGAAACATTTTTATTTGCAGAGTTGAACTTTTTTCCCCAGTCCTTATGAACTTATGGGTTTATTTATTTATTGGTTTTTATATACCGCCGCTTTTCAAGATATCACGTCGGTGTACAGAGAACATATTAACATACGCCTTGGCGTTATACATAGAACAAGATAGTAAAAGTTAATAAAATTATACGCCAAAGCATTATACATAAAACAAAATAATAGAAAGTAAAACTATTACAATGAACAACTCAGTAATGTGGAGGAGGCAAACAAGGCTTAAGTTAATTAAATATGAATAGCAAAGTGTAATTAATAGATAAAACAACTTAGGATATTACTTAAAAATAGCTTAAAAATTAACATTGGTGGAAATAACTTAGTATGACGGGGAAGGTTGGGGGAGTGGGATGGTAGGAGAGAGAGTAAAAAGTTGGGAGAGAGAGGCTGTAACAGACGTTACATGTTAGGAGAGGCGATAAGTGTGAAACAAGAAAGCATCATTAGAGCTGGGTTAGGGGGGCGGTGGTGGTGTTAACCTTTACTGAGTTCCCCATCAACTACGTACTCAGGTTTTTGTTTGCTTGAAACTTAAAGGAAAGGTTCTTTTCACTGAGAAGGGACTGGGGATCATCTGCGTCCTTGGAGGAGAGATGATTTACAGTTGTCTAAGGGGAGGAGATGAGAGGAGTCACCTTGAACCCCGTCAGGGTTCAATTCCATCTATAGGTAACCCATTCTCCAGGTGTGGACTGCTACCCAATAGTTCTTAGTCTTTGGGGCTGGAACCTTCCCAGGCTAGCTTGAGTACCAAATCTTATTTTCATGGCCTGGATCCTTTGTCAAGTGGGGGGCGTGGAGATTACTCCCAAGGTCCTGAGTGCTATGTTCTTGTTCTGGTCCTTGGGAGGGGAGTACTTGTCTGTCCCTGTATCTGCTGGATGTGCCAAATAAAGTCACAAGTCACTGGGTTGGTGTCCAAACAAAATCTTTACTGTTGAACATGAGAAAAGTGGCAAGGCAATTTAATCCACAGCACCTCCTCAATCTGTATAGAAATGTCTAGCACCAGAGCCAGAGGAACTTCTATCATCCAGGGATTGGAAAAATAGAGTTCCCAGGTGGGTAGGATATGCTTTGAATGGACAGAACACCCCTTCCAATTGGCCAAAATTACACAGTTACTCTCTGTGCATAGAGAGATAAATTATCTCTCTCTCTCTCCCCAGGGGTTGTGGAAGCACCGAATAGGTGACTTCAATGATGTTAGGCTTTGCTTTTACTCACAGTTAGTTGATTTCCCGATTTCTATGTTTCTGATGCAGTTGTTTTGTTCTTTTCTGTTGTGATCCCTGATGGGAGGGATCTCCTGAAGCAGGACGCTCTGTGCTTCAGTCAGGAAGGAAGGGCAGTCAAAACGTCCTCCTGGATCTTGAAACCAAATCTTCCAAAAACTGAGAATAACATTGGAGTGCATCCTTACAGCAGGTCACTGGCACCCCTTCCTCGTGGAGAGTATGGAGGGGGCAGGTCTTCCCTAACCTGCACAGCCCCAGACTCAGGGTTCCCTGTTCCCTGGTCCCAGGAGTTGTACAGGCTCTAATAAGGCTCCTACTACTTAAAAGGTTAAGTCTAAAAAATGTACCCAGAGGAAAACCCTCCTGACCTTAATCAGGACCACCAAACTGGGCTTGCTTGGCTCCTCTGACTGAGCCTGGAAAAAAAGGATTAAGGTCATATCTACCTGTGAACTCTATTCCAACCTAAAGGGCCTTCCTCCTAAGCACTAAGGAGTAGATCTTAAAAAAATATGCGATCGCGTACTTTTGTTCGTGCACCAGGCGCAAACAAAAGTACGCTGGATTTTATAAGATACGCGCGTAGCCGCGCGTATCTTATAAAATCCGGGGTCGGCGCGCGCAAGGGGTGCACATTTGTGCAACCTGCGCGCGCCGAGTCCAACGCGTGCTGCCTGTTCCCTCCGAGGCCCCTCCAATTTCGGAGTGGCCTCAGAGGGAACTTTCCTTCGCCCTCCCCCCACCTTCCCCTCCCTTCCCCTACCTAACCCACCCCCCCGGCCCTATCTAACCCCCCCCCCCTACCTTTGTCGGCAAAGTTACGCCTGCTGAAAGCAGGCGTAACTTTGCGCGCGCCGGCCGGCAGCCCCGCTCTGTGTTCTGGTCCGGAGGCCTCGACCACGCCCCCGGACCGGCACCACGCCCCCGGGCCCGCCCCCTCCCCACCCCTTTTCCAAAGCCCCGGGACTTATGCGCGTCCCGGGGCTTTATGCGTGCCGGCGGCCTATGCAAAATAGGCGCACTGGCGCGCAGGGCTTTTAAAATCCGCCCCTAAGCATATAGGCTCACCAGAAGATGGCTATTCCAGACCCTGCAGAGGGAGGGTCTGTATTTGAATGGAAACCTCTTTATCTCCATCCTACACTAAGCTGGCTGACATTTGAGAACCCAGGACTTACTGGTAGTGTGACAGTAGTGTCCGCAACATACAGATGATACTGGGAGAAGAGGAGTTATCAGAATACATACAATAGGAGAGGTAGGATATATGTGACTATTCATCTGGAAACATCTACATTGCATTGTAAACTGGAACTTGTACTACATGTGAGGGAATCTAATACTGGCCCTATCATGGAAAGAAGAAGGACTAAAGTATTAATTAAGATCAATTGACTGTTAACATTCTACCAAAGGCTGAGGACTGCTGAGAAGTCACAAGTTTATTAAGAACTAATATTGTAACATCTGAAAGAACAGATTTCTGAAAGGAGATTGGTCCTTTCACTGACAGCTGACAATTAATATTAATTTATTCACTACCTCACTGTCTGTCAATTGGTCCCGTCACTATCAGCTGTCAGTGAAAGAACCAATCTCCTTTCAGAAGCTGTCCTTTCAGAATTCTGAAAGGGAATTGGTCCTTTCACTGCACTGACATGTGACAGTAGAGGAATGAATAAGCTGCCAGAAAGGGAACAGCCCAGCTGGAGAAGGTAAGGTCTTCTCTGGTTGGAGTTCCCGAGGTGAGAGTTAGTTCCCCTAAGGTGAGAGGGAGGGGGAGGGATGATTGACCCTGGACCCTGTTTGATTTTTTTAAGATGAGAGGGAGGGTTTCTGCTTTCTTGGGAGATGAGGGAGGGAGAGAGAGAGAGAGAGAGAGAGAGGGAAGGCTTGCTGGATCAGCTAGCCCAGTACTGCCACACTACATCTGCTGAGGTTTCCTGGGGGTGGGGAACATTTTTTTTAAGGTGAGGGTGGTTCTGCCTGCTTGGGAGGGGAGAGAGGAAGGACTCACCCAGCCCATGATGGAGTGGGGTTTGGTCACCACATCTAAAAAAATATATACCAGAATTAGAAAAGATACAAAGAAGGGCAAATCAAAATGATAAAGGGGATGAAACGATTCCTCTAAAAAGAAAGGTGAAAGATTTAGAACTCTTCATCCTGGAGAAGAGACAGCTGAGAGGAGATATGAAAGAGGTTTATAAAATAATGAATGGAATGGAACGTGTAAAAGTTAATTTCAAAGTGTACAAAGACTAAGGGAAACACAATGAAGTTACTAGGTGATACATTTAAAACTATGAGAAAATATGTTTTTACTGAATGCATAATTAAGCTCTGGAATTCATTACCAGAGGATGTGGTGAAAATATTAGTGGAGCTGCATTTAAAAAAGGTTTAGCCAGAAGTAACATGGCCACTTGACTGAGATGCTGACTTCTGCTGTTCCTGTCCTGCTTCTTCTTTCTTTTTCTTATTGCCTTTCTATGGCTCCTAAACGTAAAGGGGTCTAACCCCCTGAGACCTCTTAGCTTGAAGGACGGCAGCTCATCACCTCATTCGCGTCTCCTGCTCCTGGATCAGGCGGTGGAGGTCCCGGTGTGAGAGTCAATGGAGAAGCGTTGATCTCTCCAAGGGAGGAGGTTTCCCTCAGCCCCCTCCTGCAAGCTTCTCTGCCAGCTCCTGGATGTGACTCCTCTCTAACGACTGCCGTGGCACAGAATGATGAAGTTCTGCTGCCCACGTGAGAGGGGGATGCCGAAGGCCTCGCATCCAGCATTCCATCTTCGGGAGGGCAAGACATGATTCCAATGCTGGTTTTCTCGTTGGTTTCTTCAGAGAATTTGGGGGCAGCTATGATGCCTGCAGCCTCAGATCTTGGTTCTTCTCTGTTTCAACCATCGACAGAATGTTTTTCTCCTCCTAAGGACTCCCAATGGGAACTGATGTCTCAATTTGGCCAGGCCCTGGCTTTTTCTACTTACAAGTTAGGACCCTTGGTGAGTATGCATGAGGTTAAGTTGGGTAACCATGAGAATAAACTTTCCTTAATTCAACAAGCTTTGACGAAGATGACTTCTATTCAGGCTCAATTAGTTTAAGAACAGAACATCATTTCTAGAAGGGTTGAGTTCCTGGAAAATTCTTCACATTGTCTGAATCTCCACTTTTTTAAATTCCCTAAAGTAATGGGTGAACTTCCTGTTATAACTTTGAGGAGATATTTTATGGATGTCTTGAAAAATTTACCTGACTCTCTGCCATCTATAAATAAGGCTATTTTTTCGCCTTTTCCTTCTAGTTCTGTTTGTCCTCCTTTTTTAAATATTGAGTCATCTGGTTACAAGATTATAGATCACGCCACCTTACTTGTTTCTTTTGTTACTGATGGGATCTAAGTAAGATAAGTCTTTATATCTTCGTAATCTTAACTCTAATTTTCATGGGCAGGCTATTCATATTTTCCTGATCTCTCGAGGATTACTCAGGAGTGGAGAAAGAAGGTACTGGATATAGGTGCTACATTTATACTTCGCTACCCCTGTAAATGTTGTGTCACTTATCATTCCACTAGTTATTTCTTCTTTTCTCCTGAACAGCTTAGATCTTTTATTGACACAAGGAAGGCTATAACATCTTCTTCAGTTCCCTTGGTGGATCAATAAAGCTTGCATGTAGTTTAGAAGGGAGCATAATTTAATGCTATGGCTTTTTTCTTTATAATTTCCTTATAATCTCCTCTTTTTTCTTTGCTTACCTTCTTTTTTCTTATTCCGAAATGGTTAACATATATCAGGTGATAACATATTGTTTCTGTATTTTATTTCTTTATTTCCATTCAAAACTCTATACAAACTATTGTATAAATGCTTGGATTTATAAATGCCAATAAATAAATAGAGAACAAAAAATAAAAAGGGTTTGGACAAGTTCCTGGAGGAAAAGTCCATAAACTATTATTAAGGTGGAGTTGCAGAAATCCACTTCTTATCCCTGGAATAAGAATCTTGGAATCTATCTACCCCTTGGGATTCTGCCTGGCACTTTTGACTTGGATTGGCCACTGTTGGAAACAGGATACTGGGTTTGATGGATCTTTGGTGTGACCCAGTATGGCAAAACTTATGTTCTTATGGATATTCTGCTACAGGAGTAAACCCCTGCCTCCGACGAGGATTTTAAATTTCCCATAGTAAAAGGAGTCATGCCTCACCCTTAGTGCACTTCCTTGAACTGCACAGTAATACCTAATAAGGCTTGTTACCCTGCAATTAGCATGAGATGCGCTAACCTTGCTGCAGGTTTTATAGTGCAGGATTTTCCAGCACTAAAACCGGAGTTAGGTTAGTACCGAGAAACATGCACTAAAATAGGAGTTAAAACCTGCAGTCAGGTTAGCGCAGCTCACTACATTGGCTCCTAAGTGAGCAAAACTGGTTGTCTGTCAGGATTTTCCCATGGAAAATCCTGACAGACAACCTGTTCCAACCTCCTTCCTTATACTCTATCCAAAATCTACTAGAATGGAATCAGAAGAAAGCAATAGGAAAGAATTGGGAAAAAAGTCTTATTTCTGAGCTGTTTCATGGTACTTTGAGCACTGCAGGACATCACAGCACCTGTCTTTTGAAAAAAAGCTTTGACAATCCCTACCTACTAGGTAAGCATCACAGTACACTTAGGGGTAGATTTTCAAAGGGTTAGGCGCGTACGATACGTGCATAACCCCCGAAAACCTACCCCTGCTCGTGCCGAGCCTATTTTGCATAGGCTCGGTGGTGTGTGCAAGCCCCGGGACGCGCGTATGTTCCGGGGCTTTCAAAAATGGGCGGTCCGGGGGCAGGGCGGTGGTCCGGGGGCGGGGAAAAATCCTCCGGCACAGTGGCCTGTGCTGGGGGATGGCGAGCTGGCACGTGCAAGTTACACCTGCCAGAGGCAGGTGCGGCAACACGCGCATGTTATAAAATCAGGTGTTCATTTGTGCGCGCCGGGTAGCGCGCACAAATGTACCCTGCACGCATAAAATTTAAAATCGTCCCCTTAAGGATCACATAGGTTTTCTCCCTCCATCTTCCCCCCAGCTTTCATACATCATCCTCACCTTCAGTCTCACATACATAAACTACCAGGTTTTTCTTCTTCTCTATTGGGCTGGCCCAATCTACTTGTTCAAGATCAGAATGGGTGTGTACAGCAGGGAGCCCCACATTCCTAGGAGAAACACCTACTGTGAAGCGGAAATGACTCAGAATTCTAAGGTAGTATGCAAGGATTCTTTACTTGGGAATCTGGGATAGAAAATTAATTATGTACACAGTTACATTGGGGCTGATGCTATAATGTTCGCGGACTTTTCAGCGCCTGCTTTCTTAATGCATGCATGGCGCCCACAAGGGGGGCGCCATGCAATATGTAAATTAGGGGGGTCACACTAGGAAGGAGGCACTAGGGTCACTTGCGCGACCCTAGTGCCTCCTTGCTAATGCATTCCGCCGTGGCTGCCGGTTAAGAAGACCATCACTGGTAAACTCGGCCTTGGTTTTCATAAACTGCGTGTCTGCCAGTAATGAAAATGCCGCCGAGTTTATCGATAAATGTGCATTTGCATGTCATGAGCGCTATCTCATTCACTCCGCATCGGACGTGCGTTAAATAGACACTAATCCCCCTATTGCATTAGGGGGTAGATTAGCACCTATTTATCCCGCGTCCGCCTGCAGGTTATACAGTGCGCTCGGCTGAGCACACTGTATTGCATCGGCCCCATTATCAATACAAAGGGATTGTGCTGGTGTGACCAGATACAATAAGGTGGGAGGAAGATGGAGAATCAGATAACCAGTACAGGTTACATCCTGTCTAGGTAACCCTTAGAGTCCCATCCCTTCCCATAAAGGGATTAGTTGACATAATCAGGGAATGTTAATCCCTGACTGTCTGGTTTGCAGAATGACCTTTTGCTATTGTTCCTCCAACAGCTCATCTTGATGGCTGAATGGGCAACCCTTGAGACTCATCTTCTCCAGAACTTCCTTGTGGCAGTCTCTAGTGGAAACCTCACAACTGTCCATGCTGTGTCCTCATGGGGAGAGTCTTATTTCTGATGCTACTCTCCTCCATTCCCTTGTCTCACATTTGGGTGGTCTTTCAATATCTTCCCGATATTTCTTGGACTATTTTTATTTTAAAACATTTGTTACCTGCCCTTCCTATGTTCAGGGCAGGGTACATTAAAACATACTTAATAAAATAAGAATACACAGTTTGAACAATAAATAAAAGCTTGCATCAAAATCAAGCAAAAATTGTGAGAAAAATAGTAAGTATAACAACTAAGGGGAGATGGAGAGTCCTGATTAATTAGCTCTCATACGCCCTTTGAAACAGAAAGGTTTTTGCGCCTTTTTAAAAGATTTGGGCACTTTGATGTTTCTCAGTTCTTTTGGCATTGAGTTCCAAAGGTAGGGACCAGCTAGAGATAAAGTGCGCTCTCTAGTTTCATCAAGGTGTGCAGCTTTAGATGAAGGAATATCTAATAAATTCTTGCTGGCCGATCTTAGTGATCTGACCGGAGTATGGATTTTCAGCATTGCTGTAATCTAAGGGGAGTGAATATTATTAATGACTGAATGCATAATTGTGATTAATTTGTATTGTATGTGGTATGGTATTGGAAGCTAATGGAGAGATTGTAATGTGGGAATGATATTTTCTCAGATTGGGTTCTCTGCTGCATGACTACTAACTACTGTTAGTAGTCATGCAGCAGAGTTTTGGATTATTTGGAGGGGGTCGAATAACATATGCAGGGAGACCAATGTAGAGGTAATTACAATAATCAATTCCTGAAAAAAGAAGGGATTGCAAAACAATCCAGATGTCATTTATGTCAAAAAGTGGCTTCAGGCAACACAGTAATCTGAGTTTATGGACTGAAGTTTGAGTAACGGATCTAATGTGGTAATTCATAGACAGTGATGGGTTGATGAGTATGCCAAGATTGCAGGCATTTGTTGATATAATAATGTTGTGATTTTTAAAACAATACTCTTAGGAATATCCAATAATGGGAACACCATAACTTCTGTTTTCCCAATATTTAATGCTAGTTTGTTTCGGTTTATCCAGTTTTGAATAAGAGAAAGACAATATGAGGAAGTCTTTGGTCAGTGATCAAGAAGATTTACAGGGAAACAAGAACTGAATATCGTCTGCATAAAATTTATAGTGTATCCCAAGGCTTGCTAATATGCAGCACAAAGAAGTCAAATAGATGTTAAATAAGGCCGCGGATAGGGGATACACCAGAATTTAGCGGCATCCAAGATGATGTACATGAACCCACTCTGATTTGAAGCCTGACACTCCTAGGGCACTAATCTTGACAAAAGTATTGTATAATCTATTGTGTCAAAAGCCGAGGAAATGTTTGGAAGTACTAGTATAAATGTAATTCCATGGTCAAATCCTCTTCTTAATATGTCAAAGTTAGACAGGAGGAGCATTTCAGTGCTATTGTATGTGATATAAAGGGGTCGGGAACCTGTCTGCTAGTGTGAACCTGCTACTGTGCACCTCATGCTCCCCTTCTCCCACACCTATGGGGCTGGCCAGGCTACAGACGGTTCTCCCTATTTCCTCCTGTACCACTCACAATCCAAATAGTTCAGGAATGATAATGTGATTTACCACAGAATTAGACTTTTATTTGTCAGACTTTGCAGGCTTACCATTTAAAAAAGGATAAATAGTATATATCTCCAACATCCTTACTACCAGTTTATACTAAAGAAAGATCTGCATATTAGTGGCTTTAAACCTGTCATAAACCTTAGCCTGCATAAGTATTAATCCTGGGAGCTAACTTCCTAGCCCCACCCAAATTTAAGGAGATTCCCTCTGTTTACCTCTAGAGCAGCCTCTAGTTGTATCCTTCAGGGACTGTCTCAAGGGGAAGGCTTGCTTCCTTGTTTCTGGTACCTCTGGGCTAAAGAGTGTCTCCCCGCTCCTGGCCATCCTCCTCTCCCTGCTCCTGGCCATCCTCCTCTCCTTCCTCTCCATAGGGGGGAGCTGGGGTTTGCCTTGCATTGCTAGCCTCCCTTCGGGTAGGCAGCTCTCCTTCCTTCTTCTTGTTTGTCTCATCTTGTACTAGCCAGCTTATGCCTGTACATAAAGTTCATTCATAATCATGCAGTGAGTGGAAGATGTTTTCTCCACATTGCAGGTCTTTGCTCCCTCCCCTTTCTCTCTCGGGGGTGGGGGGTCTGCCACATCTTGTCACGTCTGTAATTTCTCCCTTCATCCCTGGATGGGAGCACAGCCCTGTTCTATGGACTCTCCTTGGGCAACTCTGACCTCTGATTTTAGGAATAAAGTTGTTTTCTCCTCTCGCCTTGGTTTATTTAAACAAGAACGTGTAGTCAACAGTTGAAGAAGCAGATCTTGATATGCTGGTTGAAGTTCTTATCTGGTTTTTTATTTCTCTGCTGAGACAGGGTCTTGGCTGGAAGATCAATATCCATCTTTTATAATCTCTCTCCCTCTGTGGCTGGGATTCATCCTGTGCGGCCTCCAGGCTATATCCCTACACTATGATGTTTCCAACAACCAAATTGGTATTGATTGAGGGCATCATTTGAATCGATGAAAGCTATAAGTTGGTATAAAACAGCAGCTTCAATGATTTATTTGTAAGATAAGGCAATGATAAAACTGGATGACAGTTAATCAAGGCAGTGGAGTCTGTGGTGACTTTCTTGAGGGTGGGCCAAATGATACTTTGTTTTAGAGGTTCTGAAAGGAAACCATGTCTTAGAGATGAGTTAATGAATTTTGCTATAAATCCAGCTGTCTCTGCTTCAATCAGATTCAAGAGTGTTGTAGTGCAAGAGTTCAGGGGACAGGATGAGGAGTTAATTTTGCTGATAATACGGATTATGTCTGATTCAGAGACTATGTTGAATTCTTCCCAGTTCGTGTTATCTGAGAAGAAGTCATCATCAATAAAGGTACTAAGAATCTGAATTACATTTTTTATATTAGTTACCTTTTCAGTAAAATGTATTGCAAAGGTTTCATCTATGTTTTTTCCAGGGGTGGGATCCTGCATGACCAGGGGACAAGCAGTGGGTTTAATGATCTGATTAAGAATATGGTAAAGTTCTCTAGGGTTATTGAAAGAAATGGCTAATTTCGAATAGATATATGATTTTTTTGCTTATAAGATGTCATGTTGATATTTAGCAAGCTCTGTTTGATAATTAGATTTATTAAGTGCAGTTGGGTGTCAATGCCATCTCCATTCTAACCTTCTAAGTACACTCTTCTTGTGTTGAAGAGAATTGGTAAACCTTGGGGCATTGTTACGTCTTTTCTTTTTAAACTCATTCATCAGTATCAGCTTATCTAATGTAGATGTCAAAGCGTTGTTCCAAATTAATAATAGTTTGGTCGGGGAATCCAAGTTGGCATTTTCAAGTAAGGGAATAGTTTAATTTGCAAAATCTTTATGGTTAAATACATCTATGCTTAATGATTGACTCCTGATCATGCGCCATTTGAGACTTTTTAATAAGGGGAGGAAATGTAATTGATAGTAAGAAATGATCACTCCAAGGGATTTCTTTAACTGAGATGTTAACATTTGCCAAAGCAAATCCAAGACCATTCACAAATACCAAATTGAGGCATGTCCTTTTTTTGTGAATGGGAACAGAGATAATCTGCTGGCATTCACATGAGGAGAACATCTCAAGAAATACTTAAGCAACAAGGGATAGTAAAGGAGTATTAATATGCAAATTAAAATCCCCTCAAATTATAGTTTTTGTAAAGTCTATATCCAGATTGAATATTGCTGCAATCATAGGTGAAGAGTTATAGGAGAATAATCCAGGGGGGCAATAGGTAAGGCAAATATTAACAGGATCTAATTTAAAATACATTTCATATTCTACTGGCATTGATATTTCTTGCTCTATAAAGTTCAGGTGTTTCTTTAAAAAAATACCGCTAAGCCTCCCCCTGTACAACCTTGTCTAAATTTTAAAATGGTGAAAAATTGGTTGGCAACAGCAATTGAGTAAAGAGATATCGAAGTCCTTAAACCAAGTTTCAGTGATACATAAACAGTCTGGATCTGCTGATGTAAGTAAATCATGTATAATGGCTGTTTTTTAATTGATAGATTGGGTGTTAACTAACAATATAATCAACGTGGAGAATACCACCATAGTTGAGATGATCTGTAGTGGGATATGTCTCAAGGCACTTCTATCTGTGGGTAATCGTCTTGGGCACTGGATATTGTATTGACTATATCGGCCTTGACCCAGGATTGTTGAAATCACATTTCCCTATGGAATTATGAATGACTCATATTTACTGAGCGGCTTTTCCTTCATTACAATAAGGAGACTAACAGTCTGAGGTTAATTCAAGTTAGGCATGCACACGGGGAGGCACAAAGGGGTGCACAAAGGGGCAAGCTCCTGTGTCGCACTTCTTCATGCACGCAACAGAGACACGCGCCCCTCCGGCATCCGAATCTGGGTTAAAACATTGATGTCTGCGTGATGATGTTGGATGGCTGTGGCTATACCTCCGGGGTTCGGGTCCCTCCTTGGTGTCACTGGATGGACGGCAACGGCAAATGTTGCCTTCTTCCATTCTATATGAGAGTCTGCAAACAGGTATAATATTTGTTGTCCAGTGGGTGGTGGTGGCGGCGTCCCAGCCGCCACAAGGAACCCAGAGGTATGCAGCGGTAGCGGCCAGCCCCAGCCACGAGTAGACCCGGAGAAGAGAGAAGGGCAGCACAAGACGTGAGTTGAATTGGTCGCAGCTGTCTGTGACTAATGGTCATAACACTAGAAGGCTTCACTTTCTTCATTGGGTCACACAGATCACCATGGATTAGCTCCAGTGACTGACTTGCTCGAGTGTGGCTTGCCTCTGGCGGTAGTGCACATGTATGTCAGTGTCTCACTGCGTGGGGATATCTTTACATCCACCATCCTCTCTGTTTGTTCAGTAATTCATGTATTATATCTATACATCTGTACTTCAGGTTCTGGTGTGGGGACTGGATAGTTGCTTTAGCTTCCTCATCTGTACAAATGATTCTATATAACCCCGTATGCCACAAGTTATGTTTTTATGATATTTTATGTATGTAACTAGCCGTTAAGCCCGTAACAATGGGCTACATTAAAAAAAATGTTTTGGTCTATTTTCCTTCCCCCTCCCCCTCCCTCTCCCTCTCCCCCTCATTCTCCCCTCCCCCTCCCTCTCCCTCTCCCCCTCATTCTCCCCTCCCCCTCTATTCTCCCTCCCACCTCTAGTCTCCCTCCCCTCAGTCACTCCCTCCTCCCTCCCCCCTCCTCCCCTCAGTCACTCCCTCCCCTCTCTCCCCTCCCTCCTCCCTCTCCTCAGTCACTCCCCCCTCCCCTCAGTCACTCCCCCTCTCTCAGCTCATTCACAACCCCTTCGGATGGCACAAACGGAAGATCTCTGGGGGAGGTCCCTCCCTCCCTCGCGCGCGCTGCCACTACCGCTCCTTGCCGCCGCCGTTACCGCCGCTACCACTCCTCGCCGCTCCTCGCCGCCACTGCCCCTAGCCGCCGCTACTGCTCCTTGCCGCCGCCGTTACCGCTGCTACCACTCCTCGCCGCTCCTCGCCGCCGCTGCCCCTAGCCGCCGCTACTGCTCCTTGCCGCCGCCGTTACCGCTGCTACCACTCCTCGCCACTCCTCGCCGCCGCCATGTTTTCAAAGAGCTGACGCTCTGCTCTGACCGACGTGTTCACCTGCACATGCGCAGTAGAGCTGCGCAGTAAAGCTGCTCTCTACTGCGCATTTGCGGCACGTCGGTCAAGCCTCATTTATCTAATAGATTCTGCAATCTACCTAGAATTGTAGATAGCAAGATAAAGAAATAAATATTTTAAATAAATAAATGAAAAAATATTTTCATTTATTTATTTCATTTGTTTAATTTGTTTTCTTTTAGAGTAAATGTGGGTAATAATGTAGCCTATTTTGAACTTCAGAAATGGGGTTTCCTAATCAATTCTAATGAAACTTGTGGGTATACAACATCAGAAGGGGAAAAGAACTTCAAGACTCCAAGATTGTGGCAAAGTGGCACCAAAAGTGGTATGAATAGCCTAAGCCAACATAAAGGTACCAGCAGTGGCAGGAGTTCTCCAAAGCAATGTTTCTCAACCCAGTCCTTGAGACACCTAGCCAGACAGGTTTTCAGGATTTCCATAATGAATATGAATAAGATGGATTTACATAAATTGGAGGTAGTACATACAAAACTACCTCATGCATATTCATTGTGTATGTCCTGAAAACCTGACTGGTTAGGTGTATCCCAAGGACTGGGGTGAGAACCATTGCTCCAAGGCAGTGTCAAAGAAGCAAAGCAGCAGCAACAGAGTCAAGAACACCCCAAGGCTTCAAAAGGGGGCACCAATAACAGTGGCATGAACCCCCAAAGGGGCAAAGTAGCACCAAGAGCAGTATGAACATCCTAAGGCACCATGAAGGTGGAACAAAGGAGCAATGATGCAAAAAAAAAAAAAAACACCCCAGGCACTGAGAGAGGGACAAATTAGCAAACAGAGTGGCATGAAGACTCCAAAGCACCATAAGAAGTGCAAAGCAGCCATCCATGGCGTCAAGAACACCCCAAGGTGTAGAATCTTGGATATGGCAGTAAAGCAGAATAGCAGAAAGACCCTCAAGGTGTAAAGTATGTGGAATGGCAACAAGGCTAAGTGTCATAAAGATCACCAAGGTAAAACTTTAGTGGTATAGTGGCAAAGCAGAGTGGCAGAAAGGTTCCCAAGGTGTAGCAACAGGGGCATGAATGGAAGCAAGGCAGAGCGTCAGTAAGAACCTCAAGGTATAGTGTCAGGAGCAGAGAAGCAAGACCGAGTGGCAGCAAGATGCCCGAGGTGTATTATGAACAGGGCAGCAAGGCAGAATGGTTGCAAAACTGCCAAGGTGGTACATCAGGGGCAAGGCAGCAAGGGACCCTTAAGGTTTAGCATAAGGGGTACAGCCGCAAAAGAGAGTGGCATTGAGACCCCTAATGTGTATAGTTTGGGGTTTGGCAGCAAGGCTGAGTGATAGTAAGA
The DNA here is from genome assembly GCF_901001135.1 of Rhinatrema bivittatum. Classification (NCBI taxonomy): domain Eukaryota; kingdom Metazoa; phylum Chordata; class Amphibia; order Gymnophiona; family Rhinatrematidae; genus Rhinatrema; species Rhinatrema bivittatum. The sequence goes on from NC_042621.1 coordinate 141,852,020, forward strand.
CCCTGAAGGTACATTGTCAGGAGCAAGGCAACTTCACCTTGGTCTTCCATCCTTTCTACTTGCCCTCTTCTCCTGCCTTGGCTCTGTCCTGACTACTACGGTACCTCATGCCACTCTATTTGCTACTTTGTCCCTCACGCAGGAATTTCTTGGTTACTATTCTTATTAATCTCATTGCAGCACTTTTCAATGGCCATAGACTTGAATAGAAACATAAATAAATGAAACTAAATGGTTCTTTTTTAATTCATTGGCACCCTCTGTTCTTTTTGGGGGTCCATGAATGAAACAGTAATGGTCTTATTCATTGCATTTTACCCATTTGTTTTAAATAAATACACATTCCTATTATACAATTACAAAAACACAAAAGCGCAAAATAAAATGCATATAAATAGCAGTTACCCTAAAATTTTACCCATACATTCGCTGGAAGAACCTTGCCTTTCATTTTTTTCTAAATCTCAAAGAGTCTGCTTTCCTATGCAGCTCACCTGTTACAGAATTCCATAAAATTAGACCTGCAAAAAAAAAAAAAGCCTATTCCTAGTCTCCTGTAACCTAAAATCTTTAAAATAAGGGACAACGACTACATTTTGATCAGTTTTGTGCATGGATCAAGCAGCTACATACAGCGTAAAAGAAAAACCTTTAGGCCATTAGAGGCATCACTACGTATTGTTTTATGTATGAGAGTTAGAACCTTAAATTGCAGTCTTTGCTGTATTGTGAGCCAATGAAGACTTTTCAGTTGTGAAGTTGTACTTTTTATATTTAGCTCTGGTAACAATCGTAGCAGCTAAATTCTGGACTAGCTGTAAAGCCCTTAACCATCTTTTAGGTATTCCAAGGTATAAGAAATTACAATAGTCAATTTTACTCAAAACTGGCCCAAGGGTCAGATTGTGGCATTCGTCCTGGGCTCAGGCTCCGGCATAGGCCGTGGCCTAGGTGTCAGAACTTGGCCTCCGGGGTGGGTCATGGCATTGGGCTTGGGACTGGGCCAAGGCCCCAATATCAGGACCCAGCTTTCGGGTTGGGTCGCAGCATCAAGCCTGGGCTCGGGCTCCGGCCTAGGCTGAGGACCAGGAATCAGATCCTCCAGGCTGGATCACAGCATTGGGTATGGGTCTGGGCCAAGGCCCCAGCATCGGGACCCAGCCTCCAGATCAGATTGTAGTGTCAGACCTGGGCTCAGACCTAAGCCAAGGCCCAGGCATCAGAAATTGGCCTCTGGGATGGGTTGCGGCATCGGGCTTGGGTCTGGGCTGAACTCCAGCATCCGGACCCAACTTTCAGGTCCTATCGTAGCATTGGGCCTATGTCCAATGCCTGGCCTAGGGAGAGGCCCTGGGTTGGGACCCAGCCTCCAGGTTGGGTTGTGGTGTCGGACCTGGGTTTGGGCCGAGATCCCATCATCAGGACCCAGCCTCCGGGCCGGGCTGTAGGATCAGGCCTGGGTCTGGGCTCTGGCTTAGGTTGAAGTGTCAGCCTTAAGTAGGCCAAGGCTACGATGACCCACTGTGGTTTTGTTCTATACCCTCAAATTGTATAGAAGTACTGGTGGGAAAATTAAGTGCTGTTAGTACTGCCTGACAAAACTACAGCCTTTGACAGTTTTCATTTTTGGGCTGTTTTTTTTTTGGGGGGGGGGAGGGGCGGTTATTGTTTGATTCATTTTTTTCAAATGAATGAAACAAATCGAGCAATCCATGAACCGAAATTCATGGGAAACCCCTCCGAAAACAAACCAAATGAAAATGAATTTTTTCCCCTGCACATCCCTAGTCACTGATACTATCAAAGGCTGCAGTTATGTCAGGTGTACTAACAGCACTGCATTTTCCTATCAGTTCTATATAATTTGGGGGTAATTTTCAAAATGATTTACAAGCTTAAAACTGGGTTTTACACATGTAAATTCACTTTATGATTATAAGTGGGCTTTTGGAAATTGCTACAATATATTCCATTGACTTGTCAATAGGTTTTACCTGTATTAAGTGCATTTAACACGGGTAAATGGTTTTTGAAAATTATTATGATAATATGTTTAATTTACATGCAGAACTCCTTTCAAAATTCACCTGTATGTCTAACAGGGAGAGTGTACAAATTTCTGTACCATAGACTTTCCTAAAACTAAATTGGTACGGATCAAGTACATTATACTCTTCTAGATGCTCAATCGACTGTTTTAAAACCCATTTTTCTATTATTTTCCTAATTGTAGGCAGATTTTATATGGGCCAGTAATTTGAAATATCTGATGGTAATAATGATTTTTTTGAACTGGACATATAGTGGCCATTTTTTTAGTATATTTGGTAATATGCCATCTTGCAAAGAAACATTCACCATTCCCATCAGTACTTATGTGGAAGTTGATAGAATAATTGATCTTAGATTGTGCCTCTCTGTCCAATTCAGCCTACAATAGCAGATCAATACATATAATTCAGACTGCCTGATATATATATATTTATGAGAACTGCGATTAGTAGGCTATGAGGAAGAGTCTGAGACAAGGTCTCCGAGATTAGCTAAGAATATGCACTCTGTCTCTTATCTTGGCAGATTTGCAGAGCTGAAGTATGTGCTGGCAGCGATAACCAAAACTCAGGATTGAATGCAATTTGTGTAACGAGAACTTGACATCATGTTTTTCTGTGTAGAAACAGTGTGCAAGTCTGATGGATTGTAATGAGAGCCAGAATGCCCACTGAGAGGTTGCTCAAAGTTATGACCGTTTTTGAGCAGGAAGTCAAATGAACTGGATACAACTGCTGAATCCCCCCCCAAAAAATAAGGGTGACCAACACCAGTCCTCAAGAGCTACATAAAGGCAACAACTGATGCCGCCAGGAGCAGTATACTTGTACCCACAGCCTCGGCGGCCGTTACAATTTAGTAGACAACAAGGACATGATGGGGTTGGCTTGGGAGTGGAAAAGAGGTGAGGGAGGGGGGGGGACGACCCCTTTCAAGGTTAAATATTTGCATCACTGAGGGGGAGGAAGAACTGGCCTACTTCCATGAGCCTTTCATCTGATATTGTTTCCTACGTTTACTGGAAGTTTGGGGGGGTGGAGGTAAGGGCCTACCAGCCCAGTTTTAGAATCCATTTGAAGGGGGAGGTGAGGCCAAAGCCACAGGACCATTCTTGTATTTGTTTTTTAAGTATGTCGCCGCCTAGCCAGTTATTTGCAAAAGGAATATAACGGGTTAAGCCTAAAGTTATCTGGGAGCACATTCAGAGATAACTTTAGATGACTAGAGTTATCTGAAAAATTTAGTTAGCTCCTAATATCACAGCTAATAAATAAGTTTCCCACCTAAATCATTCTCATCCCAGAATGCCAATTAATTATTCAGCTACTTTTTAGCCGGATTATGATTTATACGACTAAAAATTAGCTGGATAGGTACCAGAGATACTGAAAACTCATGAGTTATCCAGTTAATTGCCTTTGAATGTTGGCCTTATTTTGAATATACCTAACTGGGTTTGGGTTCTCATCTGCACATTTCTACTCCAGCCTTTCCTCCCTAACTCCGGGAAACCCAGTGTCCATGTTGGAATCCCCATAATCTTAAATTGTATGAGAGATAGGTGGGGCTGTGGTGAAAGTGGTAGGGTTCCCCCCTTATGTAGGGAGGTAACTTAGATTAATTGCATCCTAATGTAAGAGCTGTTTTACCTTTTCCTGGATACTGTGACAAGAGGAAAGACCCAGAGATCCCATTTTGCCCACCCTGAGGTTTAAAATTGGCAGCACAGCTCCCTTCAGAACCAAGCATTTTTGCGTAACATCGTTCACAGACAAACTGTGGGTAATACTATCATAATATCTGTAGCGGCCCCACCAGGCGACGTGAGGAGAAACCTGCCACCAATAGCTGGAGGTGTGCTGCAGCAGAAGACCCCTCCAGCCCCCGTATAATAGGGCCAGATAGGGGTTGTGAGTTTTTTTAGATCTGTGGGAAATGACCGAGGCACACCAGATTCAATGCAGTTAGTACACTCGTTCCTGAGCAGGTGACCCAGGATACACCACGACATGCTGAAACCTCAACACAATTTTACTCTTTGTTAAAGGCAAAGAGACATAAATTCAATGAACATAAGAACATAAGAAATTGCCATGCTGGGTCAGACCAAGGGTCCATCAAGCCCAGCATCCTGTTTCCAACAGTGGCCAATCCAGGCCACAAGAACCTGGCAATTACCCAAACACTAAGACGATCCCATGCTACTGATGCAATTGATAGCAGTGGCTATTCCCTAAGTAAACTTGATTAATAGCTATTAATGGACTGCTCCTCCAAGAACTTATCCAAACCTTTTTTGAACCCAGCTACACTAACTGCACTAACCACATCCTCTGGCAACAAATTCCAGAGCTTTATTGTGTGTTGAGTGAAAAAGAATTTTCTCCGATTAGTCTTAAATGTGCTACTTGCTAACTTCATGGAATGCCCCCTAGTCCTTCTATTATTCGAAAGTGTAAATAACCGAGTCACATCTACTCGTTCAAGACCTCTCATGATCTTAAAGACCTCTATCATATCCCCCCTCAGCCGTCTCTTCTCCAAGCTGAACAGCCCAAAATAGTGGCAGAATAATGCCCCACAGTAACAGACTGGAATAGCAGTTATATACATATATAAATTTCTCTAATAATAGTGGACTGTCACTTTTGCTAACAATAGCAACCCCAGAAACTGCAAAAGGCATGCAAGAAGCCCCAAAATCCCAGTGTAAGCTGCTAGAAATAAACATGATTTCCCCAGTTCTGGTGGTGCATGCACAAAAAAAACCAAAAAACAAAAGTGTGGCAGGGCCCTGGATTTCCTGAATACAGCAAATGTCCACACAAGGCTGCTGTGGCAGTTGATACTGACCCTCCTGTGAAAATGGGTTCAGTTCAAACTGCGTGTTTGTTTGAGCAGGCAGCCACTGTTGATCACAGTGTTTACAGCACAGAGGATTTCTCTGTCCCTCCTCTGGTATTTGCAAGTATAGGGCAAAACTCCTAGTGCAGAACACTCTGTGTAGCATCCAGTAAAAGAATACACCTTTAGGGAACACCCTCTGGTATTCCCAGCTCAACCCTGTCCCCTGTTGAGACATTCTTTCCCTTTCACCGGTGCTCAGCTCTACTCCTCTTGGTGTAGCACACCTCTATGAGGTTTCTTTTTTGCATGGGAGTCACACAAAAGCCAGACCCTGTCTCTTTTGACTGCCAGCTCCCTGTTACTTCTCTCTTTTCCTTCCAGCAGAAGCCCTCATCTCTCCTTTCTCTCTCTCCCCACTGGCACAACATACTTCCTGCAACATCACAGTTTGACTGTCCTCAGGAAGGGAGGGGAAGGCTTTGAAGAGCAGTGAACATTTATTCTGCATTCACTGTCGGTTCTCTGCAGGTTTTTCCTACTATCAATCCTATTTATCTCAGTAAATGGCTTTCATAGTTCATGGATATTTTCCCTGCATAGAACTTAAAAGCAGCTTGTCAATATTAAGTCACTTAAAGTCCTTGTGCTGCTCAATCCAGAGGCATATACATGCTCATGGGGACAGGTACCCTTGTCACATATCACTATATAGTTCTGCATTGTTCAGTTCCCAGTTTATATTCTTAATGTCCTCTTTCCTCACCAGATATACAAACTGCAATTCATATCTTTCTTTGCTATCTGCCTTGTGCCTTTCCTAGGAAAAGGAAATATCACATGGAAATAAATAAATAACTTCCTCGGTTCAATGCTCAGACTAAACCAGGGATGAGCAATTCTGGTTCTCGAGGGCCACAAACCAGTTGGGTTTTCAGGATATCCCTAACGAATACGCATGAAAGTGATTCACATGATCAGCCCTCGAGGACCAGAATTGCCCACCCTGGATTAAACCATTCTACATCTGCAATTCTGCTAAACTTGCTGTTAAGGGCAAGCACTGCATTAGCGGTAGCCCTTCTAGTGTTTTTCTGAGAAGCCTCAGGGTCACATGTGGCTCCCAAGGCTAAACCCTGACAAAGTCTCTTACAATCCTGGGGATGAATTCTCTGATGGGAGAGAAAGATAGATCTCTAGGACCCAAGGTGCAGGGGGTAAGTCCTTCACTGGGTGCTATCACAGTCATGCAGTGGATGCAGGTACTAAATAAAACAGGCTGGACACTCTGCATGGGTGTTCCAAACCTACATTTGCCACTGCAGATCTTCAAGTGTAATTAACTGGCACCACACACATTTGTTTTTTGTTACATCCATGTCTAAACATTCTCCAAATTTCTTTCTATCTGTGCATGTGTCCCTTAGTATCAAGGTCCTCAAATTGTCTTACTCTCCAGGGCATGAACAGGTAATCATCTCAGGTGGGCAGGGGTCTCCTAGAAGTGGTGACATTCTCTTCCCCAAAATACCTAAAGTCCAGATGTTCTATGCCAGGGCTTCCAATCTTCTTTTCTTTTCCTGGGGCAGAGACTCTGGAAGGGATTTCCAGATGAAAATACTCTTAGTTTTCCTTTCCAGAGATAAAGGGGGATCTTTTGGGATGAAAGTTCCAAGATCACAGCAGGAAAGTGGGGGCAAAAACATCTCCCAAACCAAAAATGCAAAACTTCACAAAAATCCTCAGTCAGATTCACATGGCAAGGAGTCATCATTTTCCATCCATTGGGTGTGAGCTGGAATCAGCAGATCCTATCCTTCTCAGGGCAGGGGAAATGTTTTCTTCCCTAAGCAAGGACTAGAGGTTCCAATAAAACTCCAAAAAATAAGTCCAAAATTATTCAAAGAGTTGGAGAAAAAAATGTGAGACAACCTCATCAGCCAGGTTGTAGACTAGGAAGGCAACTGCCTCCTTCTTATCTTGTGTAGCCAGGGATGAAAGGCCTGTCCAACCAGATATAGGGAAAACAAACAGAGAGTTAGCCCCTTCCCTTTCCACTGCTAACCAAAAATACTGCCTGCACTTAGTAGGTAGGAGTATACGACTACAGCCATCAGACAGGAGTGCTGCAGCAAGTGGTTTGCTCCACTCTTAAAAATCCTCTATCCTAGGTCTTTGAACATAAGAAACTGCCATACTGGGTCAGACCAAGGGTCCATCAAGCCCAGCATCCTGTTTCCAACAGAGGCCAAACCAGGCTACAAGTACCTGGCAAGTACCCACAAACTAAATATATCCCAAACTACTGATGCTAGTAATAGCAGTGGCTATTTTCTAAGACAACTTGATTAATACAGGTAATGGACTTCTCCACCAATTACTTATCCAAACCTTTCTTAAACCCAGCTACACTAACTGTACTAACCACATCCCTTGGCAACAAATTCCAGAGTTTAATTGTGCGTTGAGTGAAAAAGAATTTTCTCTGATTAGTTTTAAATGTGCTACATGCTAACTTCATGGAGTGCCCCCTAGTCCTACCCATTCTAGACTTCTCATGATCTTAAAGACCTCTATCATATCCCCCCTCAGCCGTCTCTTCTCCAAGCTGAACAGCCCTAACCTCTTTAGTCTTTCCTCATAGAGGAGCTGTTCCATCCCCTTTAGCATTTTGGTCGCCCTTCTCTGTACCTTCTACATCTCAACCATATCTTTCTGAAGATGTGGTGACCAGAATTGTACACAGTTCTCAAGATGTGGTCTCACCATGGAGCAATATAGAGGCACTATGACATCCTCCGTTTTATTCACCATTCCCTTCCTAATAATTCCTAACATTCTGTTTGCTTTTTTGACTGCCACTGCACACTGAGCCAACGATTTCATTTGGTTCAGGTGATTTACTACTCTTCAGTTTGTCAATCAGGCCTATCACATCTTCTAGGTTCACCGTGATTTGGTTCAGTTCATTTGAATCATTATCCATGAAAACCTTCTCCGGAACGGGTATGTCCCCAATATCCTCTTCAGTAAACACCGAAGCAAAGAAATTGCTTAATTTTTCCGCGATGGCCTTATATTCTCTAAGTGCCCCTTTAACCCCTCGATCATCTAACGGTCCAACTGACTCCCTCGCAGGCTTTCTGCTTTGGATATATTTAAAAAAGTTTTTACTGTGAGTTTTAGTCTCTTCGGCCAACTTCTTTTCAAATTCTCTCTTAGCCTGTCTTATCAATGTCTTACATTTAACTTGCCAACGCTTATGCATTATCCTATTTTCTTCTGTTGGATCCTTCTTCCAATTTTTGAATGAAGATCTTTTGGCTAAAACAGCCTCTTTCACCTCCCCTTTTAACCATGCTGGCAATCATTTGCCTTCTTTCCACCTTTCTAAATGTGTGGACTACATCTGGACTAATTAGTAGAGAACTCAAGGAGGTCTCTGCATAGCCAAGATGGTGGCATCGCTTCACATTAGACAGTCAAAATGCTTTTTTTCTGGAAGGTATTTCTCATGTTAATTTTCTCATCATCTCCAGTGAAAAATCTAGACAACGCCTGACTACATCACATGGAAACTATTTGACATTCAGATGCCCATTCTGAAGGCCAAAAAGCCAAGTTGTTTTGCTTTAGGGGAGTTCACAGTCAATTAGGAAAGTGAAAAGATTTGCACAATACGAGCTGGGATAATTTTCTACTGCACTCATTGAGCTGACCTTTTAACTACTGTCCAGTGCATTTTATTGGAAGATTAAGACATTGGAGATTTCAAATACTAGCAACACACATATACAACCCCAGACCATAGACTTGTTCCCGGGCTGATAATTTGAGAGTAGTGACTCTTAACTTAATCTGATGCCAACACTAGGTGTCGTTGTACTCCACAGCGCAACTGAGAATGAAGCAGAAAGATTCATAAGATCAACAATTAGGATAGCAGTGAAACAGATGCCGTACAGATGGGCGTGAAATGATTCAAGCAGCCTGAAAAATAAATAAATGTACTGATCCACAAGATCCCAGACTCTTTTTTGTGTCTGTTTCGGCTCCCTTAAGAATATATTTGCATCTAGTCTGACCTTGATGCAGAAATCGAAAGGGGTCTTTAATGCAGGAAAGAATTGTGAAAAAGAGACAAGGTAATGCTGCTGTCTGACCATAAAGTTGGACTGAAAAAGTCTGCTGCGAAAATAGTGGTTTTTAAATTGAAATCAGTAACTGCTTCATTACTGCTGGAGCAACTCAGTGATATCATTCTGTGACCTCATTACCGTGGAATGCATGAAAGCAGACTGCAGGTTTCCCTGCAATGCTCTCTGCCTGGGCTCAGCTCCTCTTCATTGTAATCCTGGAAAGTCATACGCTCCAGCTGTGCCTGTATATCAGATTTAGGACCTCACTTCTGAATCCAGATGGCAAGATGGATTTTGTACCATTTGCTGTGGACAATCTGTAATTAAAGTGACAATGTTTTGGAAGCATCACTGGACCGCGCTTGCTGGAATGATTTTAGTCTTCCTGTACCACAGGAAGTGTTTTCTTCTTCTTTTTCTCTGTGGTGTCTCAGAGCCCCCAACCTCTGGAGCTTCCTAAAGTGCAAGGCAGATGAGTATTCACGCTAGTTAAATTAGTCACAGGTGTCTGCCACTAGTCTTTTTCATCAAAATAGGAGATTTATGGGGTCTGGTACAGCTGTTTCCTGATGTGTCTTAAACTGATTCAAACAGTTGTTGCTTTTTTCTAGGTACAACTCCAAGAAAATACAATGGAATTTTGGCCAAGACATCCTGTAACATTCAGGAGAAGTATTCAGCAGAGGTTCTCTGTAATTCCAGGACCCCAATTAACTGTCACATTTCTATGTTATAGGCAGTGATCCAGAGAAAGCATCATCCTGTGTCACTGACAAGAAGTTTAAGATGCATTTAATAACAATTTTTTTATCATAAGATCATAAGATATGCCAATGTTGGGTCAGATCAAGGTCTACCGAGTCCAGTATCCTGCCTGTGATAACGGCCAGTTCAGGTCAGTAGATCCCAGAAAGCAGAGCTATTTCTTGTTTCTCTCCCAGGGGATAAGTGATGGCCAGAGCCATAGCCAGGTCATTTGGCATCTATGGTCAAGTGAAACAATGCACCCTCACCACATACATAAACACATGACAGCTGGGAGAGACTGTTAAAAGTAATCTTTAGTTTTTTAATTTACAAAAATAACACTATTATTTATAATCTATAAGTAGACAAAAGTATGACTCTGGTCCCAAAAGTGTGACCCTTAGGTCTGTATGAATGTGATTCTTAACATCTAGCAGAACGTACAGGTGCTGGGCGCCCCGTCTGCGCTCGGCCTGCGCACGGGCCTGCTCACCCTGCTAACTCCTCTGCAGGTCACGGGTCGGCCTCCCCAGCGGCAGCCACAAGCACGTCCAGGCCTCGGCGTCCTGCGGCAGCGGTCGCCGGGCCTTCCACTGCACACCAGGCCTCATGCCGGAGTTCGGCGTCCCCAGTGGCATTAGCCACACCCCTCTGTGCACGCAGACCACCTGGGCCTCTTGTAGGGCCAGGGGTGGATCCTAGCTCCACGGCGCACCCTGATTGAACGTACGATATAAGGAAGTCCCTGCCTGAACTTCCTTGCCTTGGCAATCGAGTTGGCACTGTAAGTGTACTCACTGTCTTGTTCCAGTCTTGTTCCAGCCTTGTCCAGCGTCCTTCTGTTCCAGTGTCCTTCAGTTCCACTCCTCAGCCTCCCTTGTTTTCAATCCTCCAGGATCTGTTTCCTATCTCACCTCATTCCCTCTTATTTATTCTCTTGTACTCTCTCTCCTTTTTTTGCCCCACACTCACTCCCTCATTCACTTTTTGCTTCCCCTCTCCACCCCCACCAGTGGCATAGCAGGACTGATATTTAGGGGGCAGGATGCCTACAAATAGCTTAGTTCATCAGAGTGCAGGGAGAGAAAATGAACTCTCTGACGCATACTCACATACATGCTGTGCATGCACACTCTCACTCTCAGACATACCCACACACGCAAAACCATGCTCTCTGACATAGGCACACATTCTCTGACACACACACACACACATACTTTCTCTTCAGGCAATGTCTCCCTCCCCTGAGCTGGATAAGAATGGGCACTGCAGCAACCTCATGAAGCGTGCTCCCAACACCCCAGACCAGACACTCACTGGCTCCACCACTTCTCTCTGAGCTCAATCTAGCCAGTTCATTTTGGCTTCCAATTCTCCACTTTGAATTTCATTTTCATGTGCAGCAACTGAGTGTGCAAAATCTAATTTTTAGTGTTTATTTTTAGCCATGTTTTTTTTCATCATATCCTAAAGATATTTGCCTGGGCAGGCGGAAGGCTGGAAGTGAAGCTTCCAAGACTGAACCCATTTCTGTGTTAGTAGAGGGTCGTATCTGCTACATTAATCATCTACCTGCCCCCTCCTTTTCTGTTTCCTCTGAAATGCACTGGCATCATGCCACTCCTGAATTTTGATCTCTTGTGCCACAGCACACAGTGCTATGGAATCACACCCCGGCCAAAACAGTGATCTCAATCAGTAATCTGAACTGAAGTCAGGCACAAAGCATCCGCACCCAGGCAACCTTAAACATGAATCTTATGAGCAGGGAAACACTATTAAGTGAGCTTGGGCATAAATAAAAGATGACCAACTTTCCTGTTTTATTATAAGTAAATAATGTATGTGGAATTTGGGTTGATATGGGGCCAAATATAAACGTTGGCAGTAATGCTGATATGCAATTCAATGGCTGAAAGTGAATAGCAAATGAAATCATCACGGTTATGGACATGCATGATCTATGGTGCCATTAAATACATATGAGGCATGAAAGAATAAAAGGCGAACGATAAATAATCTATGTGCAATTCCTTTATCAGCCCTGACTGAATTTAAATGACTGCTATGCAACTTCATGGGGAAAGTCTTAGGGTTACAAATGAAGGGCATGATTTAAGCTTTTTTAACCCCATAGTCAAAAAATGGGGGGGAGCCTTAATAAACCAGGTCCTAAATTAATCAACATAATGTATTGTCACACCTTAAAACAAAAACCAGCAATACTGTAGTGTCATGCCCAGGTAGGGCTAGAGCTGCTAAAGGGGAGCACTTGGTGGAGGGAGATATTTATTGCACCCGGAAATGCAGGGCTGGTGCTTTCATTAGGCTATGTAGGCAATCGCCCAGGGGCCCAAAATGTTGGTAGCTGGCAAAATCCTGTCAGTATGACTGAGGCCCAGGAGGGTGCTGTGTCAGCACCAATATCGCTAAAGAAGGGAGGGCTGTGCTGGAACTGCTGCCAAGTTGGGGGAAGAGGTGCACGACGAAAAATGTGCTTAGGGTGCCAAATACCCTTGAGGATATATCATTCTCTTCTCTTTCACTCCCTTCTCACCCCCACCCTTTAGCACTTATAGATAGCAAAAATGACCACACCCTTTATAGAGGCCCACATTTGATAGCTCTTACGGGGGAAAATTTAGAAGCAAAAAGGAGTGGTTGTCTTATTCTCACAGTGAATACAAAATACCTCTGGACCAATATAACAACTGACAATAAAAAAAAGGGGAGTATTAAGATTTGTTAGTGAACTGTGTTGTCCGGTAACTTAGACAGTGGTAGTAGCCTGGCTTCTTGGCTACTACTGGACTTGTGCTATACCATTTTAATGTGGTTTTACCTTTTTTTCTCTCTTTTAAATAGTGTTTCCTGATTTTTCTATTTTTTTGTTTTCTAATACACATAAAATTCCTTCGTTCTACATCTTAATTAACAAACACTCTCTCCATGTCAATACAACATAAAGCAGAGGTTAGAAATCTGCACTTATTACTCTCACACTGACAAACAATGGAGGAAGGAAAACTTTAAACAGGAGATGTGGAGAAAAAACAGCGTTGGGATTAAAGATGGGGGGCAGGAGGAGCATTCCTTCCAGTTTCAGTTATATATTATTAGGTGAGAATGTAGTTTCTTTCCTTAGTTTGAATATTAGCTGCCTAAATTGCTCAAGTATCAGTTCAGACATCTATGCACTCAACTCACAAACAATTGTTTTACTCAAACAGCAGCTGGAAACAGCTGCCATCCTTCTAGAGCAGTGGTTCTCAACCTTTTTTTAGCCGGGACACACCTGACAGATGGTTCCCACATGCATAACACGCTGAACATGTGACCGTCACAGGGCTAAATGTAAATATACATTCTGCATCCTCAGGAACCCCCTTGACCCCCAAAAATGGGTGCAGATTAGAACTCGGGCATTACCTATACAACTCACCATACAAAAAAAGATATTCTGGTTCTAATGACATCTCAGTAAAAGCAAAACAAATTCCCTTTACTACCAGGCACAATAGCCAGTAATTTACCACTAATGCATGTCCTATAGAGAGGGCCCGTGCAAGGGGATTAGGCACCCTAGGCGAACCTTCTGCCTTGTGCCTCCACACTCCCTTCCCTGTCACGCCGCCACCCCACGGTCTCGGCCCCAACTCCTACCTCATTCTCGATTATGCCCGACGAGTGTGTGATTTTCTGGGCCGCGAGCAGGTTGGGTGCTGCTCGTAGCCCGCCAAATCGTCATTCTTCTTTGCCGCCACTTGCAGCCCCATATGGCTCACACCCAGTGGTGTACCAAGGGTTTCTATCACCTGGGGGAGGAGTAGCCTAGTGGTTAGAGCAGTGGGGCTATGAACCAGGAGACCAGGGTTTGAGTACCACTGTTGCTCCTTGAGACTTTGGGCAAGTCACTTTACCCTCCATTGCCTCAGGTACAAAACTTAGATTGTAAGCTCTCTGGGGATAGGGAAAAACCAATATCACATTGGTTTACTTTCAGTACCTGAAAGTAAATCGATGTGATATCTCAGATTGAATGTTGGTATTAGGGATGTGAATCATTTTTTGACGATTTAAAATATCGTCCGATATATTTTAAATCGTCAAATATCGTTAGAGGCGATATTTAATAGGAATTCCCCCGATTTATCATCAAAAATCGTAAATCGGGGGAGGGGGGAGGGCGGGAAAACCGGCACACTAAAACATCCCTAAAACCCACCCCGACCCTTTAAAATAAATCCCCCACCCTCCCGAACCCCCCCAAAATGTCTTAAATTACCTGGGGTCCAGTGGGGGGGTCCAGTTGTGATCTTCCACTCTCGGGCCACGAGTGCGTTGATAGAAAATGGCGCCGGCGCTACCTTTGCCCTGTCATATGACAGGGCAAAGGTAGCGCCGTGACATTGGCTGGCCCCTGTCACATGGTAGGAGCACTGGATGGCCGGCGCCATCTTTAAAGATGGCGCCGGCCATCCATACCCTGTCACATGGTAAGGGCAAAGGGGCATCGGCACCATTTTTTTTTAGAACAGCTGATGCCTGGGAACGGGAAATCTCTCCCCGAGGCCCCCCTGGATCTCTCCCCAAGGCCCCCCTGGACCACCAGGTAATTTTAAAAGGTTTTGGGGGGGGTTGGGAGGGTGGGGTCGATTTAAAGGGTCGGGTGGGTTTTTTTTTTATCGGGCCATCGGCGCCATTTTAATTAGTGGCAGCCAAAATGGCGCCGATGGCCCAAGAGCTTTCAGCAGGCGTAACTTTGCCGACAAATGTAAGGGGGGGTTTTAGATAGGGCCGGGGGGGGGGGGGGGTTAGGTAGGGGAAGGGAGGGGAAGGTGGGGGGAGGGCAAAGAAAAGTTCCCTCCGAGGCCGCTCCGAAATCGGAGCGGCCTCGGAGGGAACATGCAGCTCGCGCTGGGCTCAGCGCGCGCAGGTTGCACAAATGTGCACCCCCTTGCGCGCGTCGACCCCGGATTTTATAAGATACGCGCGGCTACGCGCGTATCTTATAAAATCCAGCGTACTTTTGTTTGCACCTGGTGCGCAAACAAAAGTACGCGCTCGCGTATTTTTTAAAAATCTGCCCCTTAGAGCCTTAGTCAGTTAATCTCCAGTTCCAAGAAAGAGCCTATTGTATTTATTGTTTTCGCTTGATCCCAGTTCCATTACTCCAAGTTTTTATACCTTGTTTAATGTAAAGCATTCATTCATGCCTGTTATTGTTATTCTGTAAACCGAAGTGATATGTAACTTTGCTACATGAATATCGGTATATAAAAGTGCTAAATAAATAAATAAATAAATAATCCACCTGGACCCATGGATGCTCATTTAAAAACCTTCCTACAGCTGGTCCTAAAGGACATTCAAATGTTTGAACAAAAAAAACATTTTGTGGCCCAGAATTTGAGTAAAGAACAGAGGGAAGCTTTGCAAACATTGAGCAAAATGGATCATGTGGTCACAAAGCCCACGGATAAAGGCAGTGTGATAGTTTTACAGGATCGAGACAAATATGAGAAATCTTTGAAAGACCATTTAACACAAGTAGGTTACTATAGTCTAGTACAAGATCCTACCCAACTGTTGAAGGCTGAGATCAAGCAGCTTATAGAATCGGCAAAATTTCTAACTTCTAAGGAAAAGGCATTTTTAGTGCAGAAAGATCCTTGCATGCCGTTTATTTATGCTGTACCAAAGATCCATAAAAATCTTACAGACCTCTCCATTAGGCCAATAGTATCTCTGAATGGGTCCATACTTGAGCTCCTGGCGATCTTTGTAGATCAGTATCTGCAACTGATAGTTATCAAAAATCCATCGTATCTTAAAGACACCATCCATTTCTTGAAAAGATCGGCTGAGATCACTGTAATTTAGGGTTCAACAATGTTAGTTACTATGGACATCCAATCGTTATATACACAAATACCCCAGCAGGCAGCATTCAATATAGTAAAGGAGGAATTAATTCATCATTCTGGTCCCCATAGAGTGACCATTGACTTTTTGACAGCATTGACAGAACTGGTTTTGTTTAATAACTATTTTCCATTCAAGGAAACAGTATAACATCAGGACCATGGGATCCCCATGGGATTATCACTAGCGCCCTCGGTCGCAAATTTATATGTTGCTGAGTTTGAAGCACGGCCCATTTACACATCAGAGTGGTGGGTATATATCGAGCACTGGTGCAGGTACATAGATGACATTTTCTTTGTATGGAGAGGGACAGGGACGCAATTGAAAGAATTCATGAATTGGATCAATACGGTCGATGTTCATTTGAAGTTCACCTATGCCCAGAGCGGTGAACAAATTTTGAATTTGGATGTTCAGATAAGAATTAAAGGAAAGGAAATAAGTACCACAGTCAACAGGAAAGACACTGATCGCAACAATTTATTAAGGTACGAAAGTTATCATCCAGTAACATTCAAACTTGGGTTGCCAGTATCTCAGTTCTTCTGTATAAGACAAATCTGCACCACGCTGACAGAATTTGAATATCAGGCTGGAATATTAAGCCGAAGATTTGAAGAACGAGGATATCCCAGAAGTGCCATAAAAAAAGCTTATAAGAGGGCTAGATATAGCAATCGTACGGCACTTTCACAGTATAAATCTAGTAAAGAGCAAAACCGGTTAGTTTGCGTTCTTCCGCAAAGTACATCAGCAGCGATCATCATTGCCTCCATTAAAAAACATTGGCATATTTTGTCATTGCATGGGATTTTTAATGAAGTCCCTCTTATTGCTACCAAACGTGGACGGAACATCCGGGACAGAGTGGTCCATTCTCAGTGTAGAGATGCCACCATAGAGGGGAATGGGACCCACAGAAAATGTGGTAATTGTTCTGTCTGTGATGCCACCATAGAAGATGGCACATGGGTACACCCTACATCGGGTTATGTAGTAAGGAGAAAGAAGGACACCGATTGCACATCTAAAATGGTGATCTATGTTATAATATGCCCGTGTCCCAAAATATACATGGGTAGAACCAGCAGAATTGTAAAGCAGAGAATTATAGAGCATCGATCCTGTTTGAATACAGCTACAGTTACTGCACCGATAGTTCCCCACTGTATTGAATATAAGCACACGTTTGATCAATTGAAGTGGACAGTATTGGATAGCTTTGGAGACACTACAGTTAATTAGACCACTTTGAATTACTGGGAACAACATTGGATTTTTAAGTTGAATGCAGAACAACCCGCGGGTTTGAATGACTAATTAGATTGGATGTCCTTGACGTAAAGGATTAGGATAGGTTATTCCAAGAAACCCAGATGACTTTAAATAATCAAGAAGGGATTAGCAGGAGTATAACTGCCATGAAGATGTGCTGAGGAGGTTCTTTACACTGCATTAATCTGGACGTTGGTCTGAAATGGAGTATAAGACTGAGTAAATAATTCCTGATAAAGGCTGGTTGCCGAAACTTGTACAAGTCGATGACATGACATCTTGCAACTAGGAACAACGGAGTAAAAATCACATATTGAGAGCTAAGTATAACTAGAAATAACGGAGGAGAGATTATACATTCAGAGCTCAGTATAATATAGTGGGCGGTGCTAGAAATGTAGAGGCTATTTTGCACTAATTAAAAACACAAAAAGCGTATAAAAAATATAGACTTTGGAGGAAAATGCCAAATTTTATTGTTGTATGTTGCATCACAAATAATACAAAAAAACGAGTTTTTCAATCAAGTATAGGATGGGGGTGGTGAGTTAATGATTACAAAACAAAATGCATTTCATGTGACACCATGGCGTGGGTCTGCTGAGTATCATATGAAACCATCACCCTTTCCTAAACTTTTTTTGATATATTTGCACTGAGGACAAGTCTCCCAGGGCTACTGCCCAGGAGGGAAGGGTTAGGCCGGCCATCATAGTTGGTGATTCAATTATTAGAAATGTAGATAGCAGGGTGGCTGCTGGACGTGAGGACCGCCTGGTAACTTGCCTGCCTGGTGTGAAGTTGGCAGACCTCACGCGTCACCTAGATAGGATTATAGACAGTGCTGGGGAGGAGCCAGCTACGTGGTACATGTGGCACCAATGACATAGAAAAATGTGGGAGAGAGGTTCTGGAAGCCAAATTTAGGATTTTAGGTAGAAAGCTGAAATCCAGAACCTCCAGGGTGGCATTCCCTGAAATGCTTCCTGTTCCACGTGCAGGTCCCCAGAGGCAGGCAGAGCTCCAGAGTTTCAATGCATAAATGAGACAATAGTGCAGGGAAGAGGGATTCAGTTTTGTAAGGAACTGGGGAAACGTTTGGGGAAGGGAAAGACTTTTCCGAAAGGATGAGCTCCACCTTAACCAGAGTGGAACCAAGCTTCTGGCACTAACTTTCAAAAAGGAGATAGAGCAGCTTTTAAACTAGAACAAGGGGGAAAGCTGACAGTCACTCAGCAGTGCATGATTCTGAGCAATGTATCCTTGAAAGATACTAATGAAACAGGAGAGTTAGGGCATCCCAACAGAGAGGTTCAAATAAAAGAAAACGTAGCCCATGTGCTATATGTAAAAAAAATCACTGAAACTAATGATTTCCAAATTATCCCTAACAACTGAAAAGCAGGTTATTAATACAAACAAAAAAACACACTTTGAAATGTCTGTATGCCAATGCCAGAAGTCTAAGAAGTAAGATGGGAGAGTTAGAGTGTATAGCAGTAAATGATGAGATTGACATAATTGGCATCACAGAGACTTGGTGGAAGGAGGATAACCAATGGGACAGTGCTATATCAGGGTACAAATTATATCGCAATGATAGGGAGGATCAACTTGGTGGGGGTGTGGCACTTTATGTTCAGGAGGGTATAGAGTCCAACAGGATAAAGATCTTCAAGAGACTAAATGCTCAGTAGAATCTATATGGATAGAAATCCCATGTGTGTTGGGTAAGAGTATAGTGATAGGAGTATACTACCGTCCACCTGGACAAAATGGTCAGACAGATGATGAAATGCTAAGCAAAATCAGGGAAGCTAACCAATTTGGCAGTGCAATAATAATGGGAGGTTGTTGTGACCGTCGCTGCTTGATGTCTCCACTCCACCCTCCTTGGCGACTCCCTCTTGCTCTAGTGGAAGTTTGGCTGCTGCGGCATCCTTCTGGCGCTTTCCTCCAGCGTCCCCAGAGCGACTCGACGCTGCAATCTGCCATGATTCACAAGGGCCTAAGGGTGCACGCGTGGCGCGGCCCCGATTGATATACCAGCAGTGGGGCGAACCTCAGGGGCGCCCCCTGAGATGACATCATCCATTCCGGATATATAAGGTCTTAGAAATTGCTAACTAATCGAGTTAGCAAGGAGTTGAATATGGAAAAGGATTCATTCTAAGCTACTCTGCCTCCTCTGACTTACCAGGGGTACCTGCTCCTCGGGGGCCTCGCTCTCTCTTTGTTTTTCAGGTCACAGTCAGGAACCGGCACTCGCTCCTCGAGGGCCCATGTTCCTGGACTGGTTGCTGAAATACTTATTCTGCCTGGAAGTCATCGCTGCCTTCTACACCAGTGAGTTACTTTCTCTCTTTCAGAGCTTTCCCTGGAACCAGGTACTCACTCCTCGAGGGCCTAACTCATTCCAACACCTGGACTACTTCTAGAGACTATTGTGTGAGTATTACTATCAAGGTTGTGTTCCTGAACTCTGCATATCCTGCCTACTCACCATATTCAGTTTCTCTACAGCTCAGTTATCCAGGATCGCTGTTCCAGTACCTGAGGGACTACAGCCCTGCCGGGCACTTCCAGCTCACTACTGCCACCTCTGGTGGTTCAATATACTGTTTAATAAAATAACTATTGTGTGTCTGTCTCCATACTCTGAGCCTGACCGGTGGTCCCTCTCGGGAGCTTCCCCCGGGGCATGGTCATCTGCCACCGGCCCAAGGATCCACCCACAGCTACCTCAAACACCAACAGAGATTTCAATTACCCTAATATTGACTGGGTAAATGTAACATCAGGACTTACTAGAGACATAATGTTTCTGGATGTAATAAATAACTGCTTCATGGAGCAATTGATTCAGGAACCAATAAGAGAGGGATTTAATTCTTAGTGGAACGCAGGATTTCGTGAGAGAGGTAACGGTGGTGGAGCCACTTGGCAACAGTGATCATAACATGATCAAATTTAAACTAATAACTGGAAGGGGGACAATACATAAATCTACAGCTCTAACACTAAACTTTCAAAAGGGAAACTTTGATAAAATGAGGAAAATAGTTAGAAAAAAACTGAAAGGTGCAGCTGCAAAGGTTAAAAGTGTTCAACAGGCTTGGACATTGTTTAAAAATACAATCCTGGAGGCACAGTCCAGATGTATTCCACGCATTAAGAAAGGTGGAAGGAAGGCAAAACGATTACCGTCATGGTTAAAAGGTGAGGTGAAAGAGGCTATTTTAGCCAAAAAAAACCATCCTTCAAAAATTGGTAGAAAACAGGATAAAACATAAGCATTGTCAAGTTAAGTGTAAAACATTGATAAGACAGGCAAAGAGAGAATTTGAAATGAAGTTGGCCATAGAGGCAAAAACTCATAATAAAAACTTTTAAAAATATATCCGAAGCAAGAAACCTGTGAGGGAGTCAGTTGGACCATTAGATGACCGAGAGGTTAAAGGGGCTCTTAGGGAAGATAAGGCCATTGCAGAAAGACTAAATGAATTCTTTGCTTCTGTGTTTACTAATGAGGATGTTGGGGAGATACCAGCATTCAAGGTGCGGTCTCACCATGGAGCGATACAGAGGCATTATGACATTTTCCGTTTTATTCACCATTCCCATCCTAATAATTCCCAACATTCTGTTTGCTTTTTTGACTGCCGCAGCACACTGAACCGACGATTTCAATGTGTTATCCACTATGACGCCTAGATCTCTTTCTTGGGTTGTAGCACCTAATATGGAACCCAACATTGTGTAACTATAGCATGGGTTATTTTTCCCTATATGCATCACCTTGCACTTATCCACATTAAATTTCATCTGCCATTTTGATGCCCAATTTTCCAGTCTCTCAAGGTCTTCCTGCAATTTATCACAATCTGCTTGTGATTTAACTACTCTGAACAATTTTGTGTCATCTGCAAATTTGATTATCTCACTCGTCGTATTTCTTTCCAGATCATTTATAAATATATTGAAAAGTAAGGGTCCCAATACAGATCCCTGAGGCACTCCACTGCCCACTCCCTTCCACTGAGAAATTTGTCCATTTAATACTACTCTCTGTTTCCTGTCTTTTAGCCAGTTTGCAGTCCACGAAAGGACATCGCCACCTATCCCATAACTTTTTACTTTTCCTAGAAGCCTCTTATAAGGAACTTTGTCAAACGCCTTCTGAAAATCCAAGTATACTACATCTACTGGTTCACCTTTATCCATATGTTTATTAACTCCTTCAAAACAGTGAAGCAGATTTGTGAGGCATGACTTGCCTTGGATAAAGCCATGCTGACTTTGTTCCATTAAACCATGTCTTTCTATATGTTCTGTGATTTTGATGTTTAGAACACTTTCCACTATTTTTCCTGGCACTGAAGTCAGGCTAACCAGTCTATAGTTTTCCGGATCGCCCTGGAGCCATTTTTAAATATTGGGGTTACATTAGCCACCCACCAGTCTTCAGTTTCAATGGATGATTTTAATGATAGGTTACAAATTTTTACTAATATGTCTGAAATTTCATTTTTTAGTTTCTTCAGAACCCTGGGGTGTATTCCATCTGATCCAGATGATTTACTACTCTTCAGTTTGTCAATCAGGCCTACCACATCTTCTAGGTTCACCGTGATTTGGTTCAGTCCATCTGAATCATTAACCTTGAAAACCATCTTCGGAACTGGTATCTCTCCAACATCCTCTTCAGTAAACACTGAAGCAAAAAAATAATTTAATCTTTCCGCGATGGCCTTATCTTCTCTAATTGCCCCTTTAAACCCTTGATCATCTAATGGTCCAACTGACTCCCTCACAGGCTTTCTGCTTTGGATATATTTAAAAATGTTTTTATTGTGAGCTTTTGCCTCTACAGCCAACTTCTTTTCAAATTCTCTCTTAGCCTGTCTTATCAATGTCTTACATTTAACTTGCCAACACTTATGCATTATACTATTTTCTTCTGTTGGATCCTTCTTCCAATTTTTGAATGAAGATTTTTGGCTAAAATAGCTTCGTTCATCTCTCCTTTTAACCATGCTGGTGATCGTTTTGCCTTCTTTCCACCTTTCTCATCTTAAAAGATGAAGCTCTAGCTCCAGTCCCAGTGAGTCCACCAGCTGTCGGCATAGCCTAGCAAGTTTGCCTGATGGACTGCATTAACCACGCCACAGCCCAAGGGCTCACATCCATGACATGTGGGATCTGAATAGGACAATTAACCGTGTGATTGGGCTCATGTTCCCCCAAGAGGCAAGATCATCATCTAATTCTGAAACCATGGAACACAGCAGCCCCCACATGCAGAGCCAAAGGTGGGAGCCATGGACGGAGACCATATCCATAAGGAAAATTCCCACCATGCTGAGCCATCAATGAATCTCCTGTTCCTGCTTCAGAGCAGGTATAAAGTTGTCTGGTCTTGTGTGGCCAGATAACTTCCTAGTTAACTGGATATCTTTAAAACATATCCGGTTTATCTTTAAAACATATCCGGTTTTAAAGACAGTTAGCTAACATTATAGTTATGCATAAAGTCAAGCAGGCAAAAACCCAATAAAGACGAGGTAGAGCATAAAAAACCTCTGTTTGCAGATGACATTCTGCTATATTTTCAAGATCTTGCCTCATCCTTGGAAGCTATTATAACCTTTATTCGGAGTCTCAGACAGTTCTCAGGTTATAAATTTAATGCTTCTAAAACAAATAATGGAACTAAAAGTGAGTTCTGAAGCCAAAGCAGCTATACTTTATAAATACCCTTTTCAATGGTCTAAGGAAACCAATAAATATTTTGGGGTATATATTTCCCACAGTCTAGCCAAACTGTACTCTTTAAACATTGTTCCCCTTTTGAAAATGCTAGCTTGAGATCTGGCAACATGGTCCACATATCTAATAAAAAGAGCACTCTTGGCAGAACATTCATTTTAATGGTCACTATTCTTCCTAATCAGGAAATGGAATAAGGAGGCTCTCAGACGTGATCCAAAATTCAGATGTATTAGACAGAAATACTCTCTTGAATTTATCACTTTATGGGAATAACGCTCCCTCTGGATCCAAGAGTTATTTTGTTAGACAAGCCATATGGTGATTTCTGCGCTGTTAATAAGAGAGGAATAGGCTTAGCAAATCACCTACTAGTAGCTGCTAGGCACAATATTGCTTGCTATTGGAGATTCAGTGCCACTCCCTCCATATCTATGTGGATCCAACTGCTTTGGCAAACTTATACCATGGAACTTGTTACCTTTAAAATGTGGGACTTTTATCAAAATGTTCCTAAGATAAGGGCTCCAAAACTGCTCATGTTGCTCATTTAAACATGTATGTGGGTGAAATGCTCAACTGGGACTGGTACAGGTGAAGCTCCAGTTCCATTCCCAGTAAGGGCATGTCTTACAGCTGTCGGTGTGGGCCTAATAGTTTTGCCTACTAGGCTATGTCAACCACGCCACAGCCTAAGTGTTCGCATCGGTGTCACGTTGCCATGTGTATATTATAAGATACGCTGATTTATGCATTTTAAATTTGACTTAAGAGGGTAAAAGCATCAAATTAACATGATAAAAATCTACACATGTATCCTTGTAAAACTGAAAGTACAAATATGTGGGTACACAAGTTTTACACACTTGTTCGGCTAATGTCCACATTGTTTGGCTAAGTAGCACCTTTCCTGCTACTTAGATGAACACATTTTAACTTATTCTTATGTGGAGGCACTTATCTGGCTATATTCTGATTTATCCGGCTAAGTAGCAACAGGAGATATATAGACAGAGATCTCTGAAAAGATCTACTTGTCCGTCTAAGTAGCACTTTTCAGACTTAACCAGCTGTGTTGCTACCTAGCCGGATAAATCAGCATTTCTCTGGGTAAGTCTGAACTTGTGCAGCTCGTGGCTTAGACATATGTGAGCATTTGTATATTTATTTTATAATCATTCGGTGCTGGTTATAAAATACATGACAAGGCAAGACAAGACTCTGAGGCCCAGGACAAGGCAGGAGGAAGACAAAGGCAAGGAGAGCAGAGCAAGGACATAAACCAGGCAAGGCAAGACAGCAGAAACATGAAGCAACAACTGGGACAGCAAGAGTCACCAGCAGGGCAAGCAGCAAGAGGTAAGATGCTCCCTCCCACCCGGAGAGAAGAAGGGATGTCGGCGCCTTCGAGGCTGTGCCTGCCCACCACCCGCCCACCACCAAAGGACTAACTACATGGTGGCAATCCCAGACTGAGACGCCAGATAGCATGGCCGGCACTGAACCTGCCTGCCCTGACACCGACTTTCTCCTCCAGCTGGGAGAATCACCGACAGGGCAAGCAGCAGCGGTAAAACGCCCCCTCCCCCCCACCGGAGAGAAGAAGGGACGTTGGTGCCCTCAAGACTGCACCCACTACCCGCCCACCCCAACTACACGGCAGCAATGCTGGACCGAGACGCCGGGCTGAGACACTGGGTAGCCGGGCTGGCGCTGAACCTGCCTGCCCCAACCCCGGCTTTCTCCTCCAGCGGGGAGAATCAACGGCAGGACA
The DNA here is from genome assembly GCF_901001135.1 of Rhinatrema bivittatum. Classification (NCBI taxonomy): domain Eukaryota; kingdom Metazoa; phylum Chordata; class Amphibia; order Gymnophiona; family Rhinatrematidae; genus Rhinatrema; species Rhinatrema bivittatum. The sequence goes on from NC_042621.1 coordinate 141,876,548, forward strand.
AGCAGTAGCGGTAAGACGCTCCCTTCACCCCCCCCCCCTCAGAGAGAAGAAGGGATGTCGTGCCCTCGAGACTGTGCCCGCTCACCGCCCACCCACCGCTGAAGGCCCAACTACACAGCAACAAGTGGGGGGCGCTTGCGCCATTAGGTGCGCACCCTTGGCGCACGAACAAAGGAGCCCAACAAAGGAGCCTTCCTCTTTGTTCACACCTCATTCAAGCCTGTGGACTGACCGCACAGCCATTAAGAATATGGACAACAGTGAGTATAATGTACCATCTACTCCACTTCAATTCCCTATTCCTGTAACCACAGGCCAGGGACACTACAATGAAGGAGCCATTCGACAGCAGTTCCATACTCCGCAAGACAGAACTCTCACTAACATTGAATTAAACAACATGCCCCCTATCATTGCAACCACTGCCCTGTTCTTCGTACTCATCAATGCACAATCCATTTATGACAATCTTTCCTCTGGAGCTCACGACTGTCATTGTGTTACTGAAACCTGGTTGAAAGCGTATAACATTCCGATTCTCAATCACTGCTGCTCATCTAACTTCTCCTAATTTCATAAATCAAGATTAGGGCAAAGAGGAGGAGGCTTGGCTGTGTTCTTGAAATTTACTATGTTAGATGTCTCTACTCCTAACTCCTTATGACATGCTATGTCTGAAATGTATTTGTTTATTTATTTATTTAGCCATTTTATATACCGTCATTCCAAGAGAAGATCACAACGGTTTACAATATCCACATTCATAATCATGGTCAATGATCACATACTGTGTGTCAACATTCAACTTCTAGTTCAACACCGCAGCTTATACATATTCTAGTTCATATTCATAAAAATTTTAGGATATCACACTAGCTATCATATAATCTAGTTCATATTCATGCATTTTCTTGGTCGACCTAACAGTAAATACATGTTCCAATCAGACTAACCATACACTTCACATCATTCATTACTTATTGCTCATTCCATTAACATTATCTCTGGTACTGATGTAGCTGTTATCAGCGTATTGGTCTTTTACGTTAAATCGTATGCTTTTCTAAAGAGCCATGTTTTCAGTTCACACTTGAAATACTTTCTTTCTACTATCTGCCGTATTGACACATTAATCTTTGATTGACCTACAGCCCTCCTCAAGGCCGGTGCTTGCTTTTTTGCTGCCTTGTGCGAACAATTTCTGTGCTGCCCCCCCCCCCCCCCCCCACTCCCGCCGTTCATTCATTCTCTGTCCCAGGACCACCATAAAAATGCCCAGCTCCGTTCAGTGACACAAACTTTAAAAATTGACACCATCCACTCCCCCCCCCCCCCCAAACCCATGGCTGATGCAAGGGTATTAGGTGCCCTAAGGCAAACCTTATAGTCTTACACAACGCCCCCCACCCCTTTCCATACACACACTTAAGAGTTATTCATTTATATTTTACATGAAAAATATCAAAGTACAGTATTCTGCGGTAAAAATATCACTTACATTATATTTGCATGCACTGCTGTGAAGCCAATCAGAAATCCCTAGGAAAAAAGCCTATTGTGATATATGTTGGATTTGTACTTGACCCTCCAAAAGCCTTAAAACACTAATACACTTCCTATTAAGAGAATGCCTCTGTTATGGGCCGAAGGCTTGAGGGCCTTCGGATTCTGTTACGAGCCGAAGGCTTGAGGGCCTTCGGATTCTGTTATGAGCGTGTCCTCCACACTGCTGAAGAACCGAGGGTTTGAAGGCCTTCAGGTTCTGTTGCGGGCGCGAGGAGCGCGGTCGCCTCTAGAGCAGGGTGGTGTGAGCCCTTGGGCCACGGCGAGACTCAGGGAGGAGCTCCAAGCCACACCGTGGGAGGTGAGCTGGTGCAAGCATGGAGAGCTAGGCGAGGCAAAGCTGAAGCAAGGACTAGAGAACAGGGTCTGACCCTCACGCCCACGGCAACCAACAACGCAATGTTGATTGATGAACGGTCCTCCGACTGTTCCAAGCCCTTTCGGACCTGCCGCTGGGTAACGGCATTGGGCAGCAGGCCGGACAGAGGACGAGGGCAGACAGAGTCCTTGGAACACAGAAGACATCATAGACGAGGGCTGAAGCGAAGACATCATAGACTAGGGCTAAAGCAGAGACATCATAGACGCTGAAACAAGCAGGAATGTGGAGGGATGCGACAATGGCACTGTCCCTCAGGGTGCCCTTCGCTGCCAGTACGACTGGTCAGGTCACGGACCACCCTGTCCTACACCCGCAGGAGCGGGACTAGCACAGGAAAGGTAAAGCGCTGCACAAGCAGTCTAAAGAGGGTTACTGCACTCCTGGCAGTCTGAAGCGGGTTACTGCACTCCTGGCAGTCTGAAGCAAGTTAAGAACATCAGGGTCAGGATCAGGAACAAACATCTAGGAACATCTGGAACCAACATCATGGCAACAGGCAGAGACACAGGACAGGGAGCCGTCAAGACAAGCGAGACCACGGAGGACCTGGATCGGTCAGCAAACACAGACAACTGTGGAACCCAATCCAAAGGCAAACAGGAACTGAAGTGAAAGTCCTTTTATACTGTTGTATACAGGCAACTCCCTGGGAGGAGTTCACCTGGACCGCCCCGCGCTGACCCTATAACTGAGATGGAGTGCCGCGGGCCGGCCCCTTGGGAGAAGGGTGTGGCCGAAACAGGAAGTCCAAGCAGAGCCAAGCAAGCCACAGGCAGGCCTTGAGAAAAGCAAGGCCTTCCAGGCCCTGGAGCAAATCCTGGATAGTTCGCAGGCGAGGCCCTGGCTTCGGAGCAGCCTCCAGAAGAGAAGGTAAGATGCCTCCTGTGGCGCAGCTACAGGAGGGATCGCAACAGCCTCACCTCAGTCACACATGCTGAACATAAACAGACCCTCACCAAATACAGAATAGAACAACCATAAAGTAGAAACACAAACGTGCAGACAAAAATTGAACTGGAAACTGCAAGAAGCCAGACTCTCTATGCAGTGCAACAATGAAAAAACAGAACCATCACTATTCCTCAATCATCAATCAAGAAATAAACTAAATACATAATCATAATACTAAAACATACTAATAATAATTCAAAAAAAGCTGATGAATAAAAGATCAAATAATTAAAAACTCATTTGCAAGCTTTTTTAAATGTCCCAAACACCAATAAAATATTTCAAAACAGCAGACACAGCAAATAACACCAGAAAAATAAAACTAAAACGGATTTTAAAAATTCACGGTCTCAATACCTGGGAACTTTGATTTCCAGTCATCCCGAGATTATCATGGATTAGTGGAAGAGGGATGCACAAATGTTCTCCTCTCTTTCTTATATACACACATACATAAAAACTCATATACACATATGCTCTCTCTCAGACAAACCTGCAAGTGTCTCCAGGTTTTCTTTGGTTGGGATCTACCAGGGGCATCAGACCCTCATCTTCATTTTAGCTGCTGGCAGGTTGAAATCCATCTGCAGCACCCATTCTCTCTCACACACACATACACACACACACACACACAGCTGCCATTTATACTCATGCACACCCTGAAGGCAGACCCCCCTCTCTTTCTTTTGCCAGAAATCTCGGAGCCTCTCTCGTTCCTCTGCTGCCGCTGTCACTACAGCTGTGTGGCTACTGGGGAGGTGCCGATCGCTGCTGCTGGCACTAAAGCCCATTCTGCTGCATCCTCTGTGCAGGCCCTGGGGTATAAAAATTTACAGGGCTTCCAGTTTCTCCATGCTGATCTCATACATCGCCAGATCGGCATAGAGAAAGTGCTATTCTTGCACATTCCCAAATATAACATTTGCCAGTCACTAAAAATTCAAAAATGATTTTTTTTTTTAACCTTTGCTGTCTAATCTTGTTTTCTAATTGGTTGGTCGCTGGCTTTTTTTTTCCTCACCTTCCCTTCCTAGGTCTTTTGCCAATTCTTTTCACAGGGTCTCTTTTTTTCTGTTTCTTCTCTATCCACCTGTCTTCTTCTGATCTTGCCTCAAACACACACTCAGGCTCTCATTCTCACATGCTGTCTCTCTCTTACACACACAGGCTCTCATTCTCATACGCTGTCTCTGACACACATAGACACACACACTCAGGTTCTCATTCTCAAATGCTGGTTTTTTCTCTCACATATACACACACACATGCACAGGCTCTCACACTCACATGCTGTCTCACATACACAACTCTCACTCTCAAATGCTCTTTCATACATAAATACACATTGTCTCGCTTTCAAGTGCTGTCTCTCTCTCACACACACACACACAGGCTTTCACTCTCACATGCTGTCTCACACAAACACAGAGGCTTTCACTCTCACATACTGTCTCACAAAAACACAGGCTCTCACTCTCACATGTTGTGTCACACACACACACATACACAGAGGCTTACATGCTCTCTCTCCAATCATACAAGCTCTCACTCCAACACACAGTCTCTCAACTCACTCTCTCTCACACACAATCTCTCAAATCACTCTCATACACACACACTGGCTACAGGGCCTCACCTCTTGGCCTCCTCTTCATGGGTCGCCGTGGGATGGGCTCTGCGGCAGCCCTAATCTTCTTGGGCTGCTGCGAAGTGGGATCCATAGCGGCCCTGCTACCAAGTCTCCTCTTCTTGGGCCGCTGCAGATCCCAAGATAAAGTACCGGTCTGCACTTTAGGATGTGACCAACCAGCTATGCCTCCCGTTCTACCTGGGTCATGTCCTTCTCATAAATTCTTGTGTCTATGTCAAGTCATCAGTACGTCGCTTCGTCTTTGCTTCAACTCCTCTCAAGCATTGAAGATCTTGTGTCTGGATCCCCAAGTTCCCCACCTGGCATAAGAGTTATGCCTTCCACCCTCTGCCAATGAAGAGGCTTTGGGGGGGGGGGGCGTTCAAGGGGGGGTGCTGTTACGCACCTGCCTGCAGACTCCATCCCACGGACAGGCCCTCACCTTCCTCCATGCCGGCCCGCCGCTGCTACCTCTCTTCCGCGGCCTGGGCCGCCCCCGAGCTGTGCTACTTCCTTCCTCTGTGGCGCTTCGCCGCTGGAGTCCCTCCATGCGGCTTTGGAGCCACTGCCGACATTCCTCCATCTTCGCGGCCTTTTCCGCACCGGACTGCTGCAGCTGCCGCAGCCCGATGCCACCTTCATGACAGATGAGTGTCGTTGACTCCACTCTTCACGGCTGGAAGCCGCACCACTGACTCTGCCTCTGCAAGTGGGGAAGTCCCCACTGGGATTCCCCTCAGCGGCATGGAGCTGCAGCCGTCTTCCTCTTCTCTCTTGGGCAGTAGGCCGCCCCCAGTGTGGCTCTTCTTCACGGCAGATCGCAACCGCAGGCCTCAGTCCTTCTTCCGAGCCTCTTCTAGGTGCGGGCGCATGCCTCTTCTTCTCATTTAAAGGGCCAGCAGTAGGAAACACTCTGCAGATGTTACACTCCTGCTCGCAGCTGGACCTGCTCGCAGGCACTTACCTTCGCGGCACGGGGCCACTGATGCATTCCTCACGCAGCTGGGGCCGCGTTATTGCATCTCACGCTGCCCAGAGGCCGCCGTCTCGATCCTTATGTGGCTGGAGACGCCGCCCTCTCCATCTTCGCAGCCCGGAGGCCGCAATCCCCAGTCTTGCCTGGCAGCTGGAGCCGCTCTTGGTGCCTCTTCAGCGGCAGGACACTGCCGACTTCATCGGGGCCTGCTCCACGGCCCAGCTCCTGCTTCATCTCTGCTCCTCCAGTGACGCAGCGGCAGCATAGCCGCTGTCCATGGTCCTGCCCACTTCCCCTAAGAGGCAGGGCTGCATCTTTCTTGAAGATTTAAAGGGCCAGTACTTCTGGCCCCACCTGGACTCCTCCTTGGGTGTCTTCCTTCTTCAGCCCTATAAAAGGGCTCTGCAGTCAGTCTGTCCTGGCCTTCGCAAGGGGTTAGTCCTCCCTAGGACTTCTCGTCTTCACTCCTGCTGGCATTCCTTGTTCTTCGTGGGATCCCTCATTGTTCCATTCCTGGTCTCCGTGATGAAGTCCTGATGTCCGTGTTCCAGTCATGTTCCGTGATCCAGTCTTGATGTTCGGTGATCCAAGCCTGATGTTCTGGATGTTCCGTCAGCCAGTCTTGAGGTCCTGAACCCCTGGTTCCTCGTCTACCTTTCCTGGCGTGCCACAATCGTGGTCCGGGACCAGCCCATAGGGGGCTTTGTAGGGTACTACGTGGTGCAAGGCCTTCTTCTCTTCTGCAACACAAGACTCCGGAGGGTCATCCTTCCCTGTAGCTAAGTCCCATCTTGGTCCTGTTCCCTGAGGCTCGTTCTGGCCCTCGGATTCCCTTGTGTCTACTTCCGTCCATGACCAAGACTCTGCCAGAACCTGTTCTGCTCCAGTGTGGTCTGTGACCAGCCATGGGCAGCTGTGTAGAGTGTGCACTGGTGCAGGCCTCTACTGAATCTTCGACATGTTCCAGTTTCAACTTTCACTTCTACTCCTGGAGTCTGTCTCGCATCAAGCATGGTCCGTGACCAGTCCCATGGGTGGGCTGTGTAGGGCACGCTGAGTTGCAGACTCAACCTAGTACTTGATCCTGAATCCTTGTTCCGAAGTCTTCCAAGTCCTCGTCTGAGTCTTCCTAGTGCTCAGAGTCATTCCAAGTTTCTCGTCTGAGTCTCCATGTTCTTCGTCTGAGTCTTTCACGTTCAAGAGTCTTCATCCGCCCTTGCCTCCTGTCTGGCCTGCCGCCTTTGCCGTTCCCAGCGGCAGGTCCGAAAGGGCTTGGAGTGGTTGGAGGACCACTCAGAGACCAACCTTGCGTGGTTGGCCTCACTGAGGCTGTGCAGGTCGGCAGGGGCCTGGCTTCCTGGTCTCAGCCCAGGTTCAGACATGTCTCGCCTGCCTCAATACTGCCTTGGAGTTCTCTGGGGTCGTGCTGTGGCCAAGGGCACACAATCCCCTTGGAAATGGGACCACTCTCCTAGTGCTCCCTAACAGATTGCGAAGGCCTCCGAGCGTTCCTATGCTCAAGGCCTCTCGTTCCCTAACAGCAGACCCACTGGATGATGTCATCTCAGCACTTCCTGGTTCAGCCCTATATAAAGGCCCTGCTTCATGTCCTCAGGGCCTTCGAATCAGATTCCATGGTCATCCATTTTTTATTTATTTAGATTTATATTCCGCTTTTCACACTTTTTTCAGCGCTTCAAAGTAGGTATTTCCCTATCCCTAGAGGACTTACAATCTAAGTTTGTATCTGAGGCAATGGAGGGCAAAGTGACTTGCTCAAGGCCACAAGGAGCGACAGTGGGACTCGAACCCTGGTCTCCTGGTTCTTAGCCCACTGCTCTAACCACTCTAACCTCCATTCCACTCCATGTCTCCTCTTCTCCGGTCAGGGTCCTCCGTGGTCTTTTTCTGTCCAGATGGCTTCATGTTCCATGTTCTTCTTGTTCCTGATGTTCTCTGTCTGATGTTCCGGGTCTCATCCCTTGTCTGACCTTCTTCGTGATATGTTCCGGTCCTCGGGTCCCTCTTCCAGAAGCCCTGATGTTCCTGGTCTGTATCCAGATGTCCCTGATGTCCTAGATGTCCTTGTGTCCAGAGGTATCAGTCTCCTGTATATCCAATGTCCTTCATTCCAGTCCTATTCCTGATGAATCCGCTAGCAGCCTTGCCGTCTGCCGGACTTCAACTCCAGCAACTTTCCTGGGAGTAAATTTGTCTCATTTGGTGTCCATCTCCGGTGACTGGAGTCCCCTTCCGGCTGGATCTTTCTTTAAGCGCTGCCCGGATCCCTTCTCCATCCTGTGCATGTCCCGCTCTCTGCGTGGTCCGCAACCATCCTTTCAGGTTGTGCAGGGCACGCAGTGGGACAGGGTGGTCCATGACCAGTCCTCAGTGGGCTGTGTAGGGTGCCCTGAGGGACAGTACCGTCCTAGTTCCCAGAGTCTTGTCTCGTCCAAGTTCCAGGAGCCCTCGTCTCGAGTTCCAAGTGTCTTCCTTGTCTTCTGCTACTTGTCGTCCAAGTATACTGACTCTGTCCATGTCTTCCAAGTATCCTGAGTCTTCTAGTCTTCGTCTGAGTCCTCAGTCCGAATCCTCTAAGTATACTGACTCTTCTTCATGTCTTCCAAGTATCCTGAGTTTTCTGATTCTTCAAGTCTTCGTCTGAGTTCTCAATCTGAATCCTCCAAGTATACTGACTCTATTCATGTCTTCCAAGTATTCGGAGTCTTCTGTTCCAGTTCCTTGTTTCTTCATTTCCAGCCCTCTGCCTCCGTCTGACCTCATGCACTCATCGCTCCCTCACAGCAGGTCCAGAAAGGCTACTGAGTGGCCGGAGAGCTATTCCTGTGTTGTGACCGTCACTGCCCGATGTCTACACTACACCCACCTTACTGCCTTGGTGACTCCCTCTTTGCCAGTTGGAAGTTTGGCTGCCGCGGCATCCTCTTGCCATCCTCCTCCGGGGTCCCCGGACCAGTTAGATGCCATGTTTCCCCGGAGCCTAAGGGCGCATGCGCGGCACAGCCCCAAATGAAGTACCAGCAGTGGCGTGAACCTCAGGGGCGTCAACCTGAGATGACGTCATCCGCACCGGAAATTTAAGGTCTCTGAAATCGCTAACATATCGAGTTAGCAAGGGGATAGGGTTACTCTACCTAAGCTGCTCTGCCTCCTCGGACTTACCAGGGGTACCTGTGCCTCGGGGGCCTCGCTTTCTCTTTTGCTTTTCAGATCGCAGTCTGGAACCAGTACTCACTCCTCGAGGGCCCTCGTTCCCGGACTTGCTACTGAATACCACTTCTGCCAGGAAGTCATCGCTGCCTACAACATCAGTGAGTTACCTTCTCTCTCTCAGAGCGTTCCCTGGAACCAGGTACTCGCTCCTCGAGGGCCTACTTCATTCCAGCTCCTGGGCTGCCTCCAAGAGACTATTGTGTGAGTGTTACCATCTAGGTTCTGTTCCTGAACTCTGCATACCCTGCCTACTCACTATATTCAGTTTCTCTACAGCTCAATTATCCAGGATCATTGTTCCAGTATCTGAGGGACTACAGCCCAGCCGGGCACTTCAGCTCACTATTGCCACCTCTGGTGGTTCAATATAACGTTTAATAAAAGAACTAGTGTGTGTCTGTCTCCATACTCTGAACCTGACCGGTGGTCCCTCTCAGGATCTTTCCCCGGGGGCAAGGTCATCTGCTACCGGCCCAAGGATCCACCCACAACTACCTCAAACACTAACATCCTGAGACCAGCATTGCGTTGCTGGGTCTCAGTGGTGCGTGTTGGTTCAGTGGGGGGCTGACCCTGCCTCGTCCCAGTTCCTGTGTTCCTGCCTCGCCCATGCCTGTACTCGCTCACCTCCCTCAGGGTGTGTCTTGGGCTCCTCCCTGAGTCGCCCCATGGGCCAGGGGCTCACTTTCTCCCAGGAGCAGGTGATCTCACCACCGTGTCCTTCCTCGGGACCCGCAGGGCGAGTTTGCAACAAATTGGTTCAGGAACCCAGAAGAGAGGGAGCTATTTTAGATTTAATTCTTAGTGGAACACATGATTTGGTGAGAGAGGTAATGATGGTGGGGGCCACTTGGCAATAGTGATCATAACATGATCAAATTTAAACTAATAACTGGAAGGGGGACAATAAGTAAATCTACAGCTCTAATACTAATTTTCAAAAGGGAAACTTTGATAAAATGAAGAAAATAGTTAGAAAAAAACTGAAAGGTGCAGCTGCAAAGGTTAAAAGTGTTCAATAGGCATGGATATTGTTTAAAAATGCAATCCTAGATGCACAGTCCAGATGTATTCCACACATTAGGAAAGGTGGAAGGAAGGCAAAACGATTACCGGCATCATTAAAAGGTGAGGTGAAAGAGGCTATTTTAGCCAAAAAAACATCCTTCAAAAATTGGAAGCAGGATCCATCTGAAGAAAATAGGATAAAGCATAAGCATTGTCAAGTTAAGTGTAAAACATTAATAAGACAGGCAAAGAGAGAATTTGAAATGAAGTTGGCCGTAGAGGCAAAAACTCATAATAAAAACGTTTTTTAATATATCCGAAGCAAGAAATCTGTGAGGGAGTCGGTTGGACCGTTAGATGACAGAGGGGTTAAAAGGGCTCTTAGGGAACATAAGGCCATTGCAGAAAGACTAAATGAATTCTTTGCTTCCGTGTTTACTAATGAGGATGTTGGGGAGATACCAGTTCCTGATACCAGTTCCTGAGAAGGTTTTCAAGGGTGATGAGTCAGACCAACTGAACCAAATCACCGTGAACCTGGAAGATGTAGTAGGCCAGATTGACAAACTAAAGAGTAGCAAATCGCCTGGTCCTCCTAGGGTACTGAAGGAACTCAAAAATGAAATTTCTGATCTATTAGTTCTGCCAATCTAATTTTTGCAAAATGTACTAAACCATCAAAAAATAAGTATGTGTTCCTCCTGTGTGCCACAGAGAAAACTGCAGAGTGTATAATGGTGAGAGTTTATTTCCTCCTAAGGAAAATTGATAGAGGTATGATGAAAGGGGAGAGCTTCCAGAAAGTGTGGGGTCATCTAATGGTCAGAGGGAGTATATGATAACACTTTGATTAAGGCTGGGTTTTGGAAAAGGTACATTACCCTGATTAGAGCAAGGGCAGGGGCTCCCCCAGAGTCACCAAGCTAAGAGAAGGCAGCAACTGGAACCCTCTCCCAGTGTACCAGGGAACAGAGGAGAGAGCTGGTAGATGCAAGGCCACATTGTCCCCACTTTCTTGTCAAACACTGTAGATCTCCATGTACTCACTTTAACTCTTGGAGTACTTCCCCTTGTTTTGGAAGGCCACTAGAGCCTTTCAATCCTGTTTCCAGAATCCAACTGGGCACAGGTTTTTCTTTCCTGGTCCCAAATGGTCCCTTCACAGTTCCATTTCTTTTATGTACTTTTTACTCTTAAATCCAAATTCCAGTTACTTCACGCAGGCTCCCTGAGACACTATTGGAGTATCATACCCCCCTCTTAAAATGTTATTGCAGTAGTTTTATTGTTCCCTTCAGTGATTAACTCAAATTTGATTGCATTATAGTCACTGTCTCTAAATGGCTCCACCTCTGATACTCCTTGCGCCAGATCCTGCATTCATTCCACTGAGAGCTAGATTTAAAGTACACCCCCCCCCTCCCCCTTTCCCTTCATTGGTTCTTGGACCAAATGCTTCATGAAGAAATCCTTATGGTATCTAGAAACTTACCCTCCCTGCCATGACCTGATAGTGAGACATTCACCCAATATGTACTGGGGTACTTAAAATCTCCTATTATTATTGTCTTTTCATGCTTAGTAGCCTTAGAATCCTGTTAGCTTTTCAAAACCTGTTTCACCATCCTGGTCAGGTAGATGATCGTAAATCCCAATTGCTATACTCCTCTCCTGCATACATGGAATTTCTGTCCAAAAAGATTCCAGAGAGCAGTTAGTTTGCTGTCAAATTTGCATCCTCCTTGACTATGGAATCCTTAATATATATATATATCATCATGCCACCACCACCTCTATCTGCTCTGCCATTTTAATAATGAAATATAAATTTTGTACCCTGATATCACCGTATCCCATTCGTTGTCCTTTTTCTTCCAAGTCTTTGGGATGCCTATTATGTCAATGTCTTCATCTAATGCCATACACTCTAACACTTCCATCATATTTTTTAGACTTCTGACATTTGTATCTAAATTGATTTAGGTAATTTGGAACAACTTTGTTGGCATCATCACTGTCAGGATAATCTAATTTCCTCTGCCAGAGGAGAGCTTCAAAATTGCTTCTTTACCCTAAAAAACTCCACTCTGAAATTGTTCCTATAGGGGATCTTCATTACCATCTCCTTGCAAAAATTAATTACTGTACTTCCAAAGAGGGAATGATGAAAACTAAACCATTCTTTATAGCTAAGAAAATACTGTAATTACCTTTTACCAGGCAGGAACAGATTTGAAAACTTGCACAAAGGGGTTTTTTTTTTCCCATTTTTTGGGGATTTTATGTGGCTTCTTGGCAGCCTTATCAACATATAAGAAGCAATTACTTTTATTTACCAAAGCCAGAGAATACATGTTTCCTGGAAATTTTTCTAAGTCACAAGCAAGGGTGAGTCAACCCCATGGTAATTAAAGATAAGGATAACAGTAATGGGAAAGAATTAATTTAAAAAAATGTTATAGTAGTTGATGTCATATATTTCCCTATATGGTCAATGGGCTTCATTATTTTGCAGTAACAGAGTGACCTCTAATGGAGAAGGTGGAACATTAGTCTTACTGACAGGGTATTAAAACCAGGGGTTAAATGTTTTCAGAGCCTCCATAGTCCAGTGATTTTTAGACTAAAGCTCTTGAACAAATTCCAGAATTAGAAAATGATGAGAAATGCGTAAAATAAAACTGGGACAGAGAGATGTACAGTAGGGTTAGTAGATAGGTAATTTGGTTTAAATGAATAATTTGATTTTCTTTGCCCATTCAGTTTAACAAATGATGTAATTAGTGGAATTTAATTTAAAATGAACACATGTAAGGTGCCCTTGATTTGAATAGGATTCTGTAAGTAATTGGGGACAAAGTGTGTATTGAACTAGTATGGATTTTAACCTGTAACTTTAATCAATTTTCCACTGTGACACAAGCACCATGCTCTAAAGTGAATGATAGACTGCAGATGAAATTAGCATGCTGCACTGCAAAAAAGAAAAGTGAATCAAAGTAATCTATAAATATATGTAAGAAGAGTTCCTTGGTTCTGAGAACTGACGGCTGAACAACAAGAATCGCCCCAGGGAAGGCAGATGAGTGCCTCAAAATGGCTGATTCCGGCACAGATCCTCTCCACCACTGGGTGCTGTAATCTTCAACTGATATGAAAATGGTTCCTTCTAAAATTTACCATGCACTGCTTTGCTACTCTTCTGTGCCAGACCTAGGGGTTATAAGGTTGGAACCTGCAGCCTGGAAGAATTAGGAATGTGCTAGATATAGACATAGCTGGGAACCTTTGAGTTCTTCTCACCCTGAGATTAGCTGAGGGGGGAAGGGTGTGGCTGTGCAGATATTCTCTCTTTCTCCCTCCCAGGGAACTATTTTCTTCTTAATTTATATCCTCCCTCTGATAATAAAATAGTTTCCAGCCTTTGATGGCTATGTCTTGCTTTTCTGGCTCAGCCTCTTTTTTCTCATTCTGTCCTTATCTCTATCCTCTGCTTTGTTTTGTGTCTCTCTGGTATCCTCCTTACTTTTCTTTTCTGTTTCATTCTATTTCTTCCTTACTCCTTTATCTGTTTTCTTCAGCAGCGGATAATTTAATATTCCCTTCCTTCTTTTTCTCTCTCCTTCTCCTGCTTTTTTCATTTCTTCTCTTCCTATTCATCCTACCTGTTCTGCTTTCACCGTTCATTCTCCTCTTTCTCCTGCATTCTCTCCTCTGTACCTTGTTCCTTTCCAGTTATAATATTGCTCTGGGTTCCACTCCCAACTCAGGGTCCTCTCCTTCTCCTGCCATCCCTGGTCTCCTCCCCATTCATCACCTTTCCCCCCCCCCCTCCACATTACTCTCACCTTCTCTTAATTCAACTCTCTCTCCTCCTTATTACCCTCTCCTTCCCCATCTTGTACTCCTTCCCTCTTCCCTCCTCTTGCTTGCCCTTCTCTCTTCCCATCCTTATTCTCCTCTCTCACTTTCTCTTTCACACACATATTCTCTTGCTCTCTCTTCTTACTGCCTCCCCATCCTTATTCTTGCTTTCTCTTTTCACTAACCTCCTTCTCCCCCCCCCCCCCACACTCACATTTTTCTCTTCACCCTCTCTCCTTTGTTCTGTCACTCACTCACACATTCTCATTCTCATTTCCTCTTGCCCTCTCCTTTACCTGAATCCTTTACCTGAATTGACACTACCTGCAGGGCTCCTCCCTGCAGGTAGTGTCAATTTCACCTCAGTCCAGGGATCCACAGACACAAGAGTTTGCGGAGGCCATTAACTCATCAGACTTGATGTCACTGCAGGCCATCCCCGGAATAGCCTGCAAGCTGCAAGACCAACAAGGTGCTCTGGAGCTCCTGACCACTGTGAAGGACCGGCTCACCTCCCACCTTGGCCATTCCTGTGGTACCGCCTCCATCCAGACCAGTATTGCTACCTCCATCAAGCGCCCAGTTGGCCAGTTCCTCAGTTGCACCTCCACCCTGGTATGCCGGGGATCCCAAGCGATGTCAGGAATTCTTGAACCAGTACAGAATACACTTCCATTTAAAGGTTCCACTATTCCCTGACAACCAAGCTAAAACAACATACATCTTCGTCCTACTTGATGGAACAGCACTGGCCTGGGCTTATCCCCTCTGGGAGTGAGGGGATCTCCTCTTGCTCAACTTGCAACAGTTCATGAAGCAGTTTTGTACCATCTTTAAGGAGCCAGGTTGTGCAGCAGTGATGGCCTCTGATTTGCTTCACCTCCATCAAGGTTCCCAAACCCTGGCTGAATATGCAGTGAAGTTTAGGACATTGGCTTATGAGCTAAACTGGCCAGAGGACAGTTTAGTTACCATCTTCCTCGAGAGAGTTGTCCAGCATGGAGAAGTGTGTCGCTGGTGCCATGCTTCCAACATCCGCTCTTTACTCCAGCTGCCACACCCTTGACATCCCCGCCTTCTCCTCCAGAAGAACCAATGCAGTTGGGACATTGCCGCTTGGCCATCTCTTGGCCCAATGTCCACAGGGGTCGGGAAACCTAAATACCTAGGGTCTTTTGGGGAGATGACTCTAGACCTTACCATTCCGGCTCCCCAACTCCTCCCACCAGTCACACTGGAACTGGGCTCCACACGTTCCTTCATTTGTAGACTCCGGTTCTGAAGGGAACTTCATTTTACCAGACCTAATCAATGAACTCCAAATCTCCACTGTCCAGATGACTTCCCCTCTGGCCAACTCCTCCATCTACAGAGATCCACATCCAGGCCAGGTTTCCCAGACCATGGCACCTATAGCCTTACGCACTGGTCTTTTCCATGTAGAGAAAATCAATCTTCACATAATTTCCAGAGCCATCCATCCCATCATACTAGGTCTGCCATGGCTCTAACAGCATCAACCACAATTTGACTGATCTACCTTACAACTTGCTGGAGCCATGGTTGTACAGACTCCTGCTTGGTGCCAGTAGAAACTCCTCGTCCAATAACCTATGGCTTCCTTACTTCCAGGATTTCCTCCTCAGTAGGTGGATTCCATGGATGTCTTCTCAAAAAAGAGTGTTGAAGTCTTTCCTCCTTGTTGCATGTGCAACTGTGGCATTGAGCTCATCCCAGAAGCCACACCTCCACATGAATGGGTTTACCCCCAGTCTCTCCTAGAGACTCAGGCCATATCCGCCTACTTTCATGAGAATCTGGAATGAGGATTTATCTGCCCTCCTCCTCCCCGGCAGGGGCTGGGATCTTTTTTGTAGCAAAGAAAGACTGATCTCTCAGGCCATGCATAGACTACTGTGGCCTGAATGGCAACACTAAGAAGGAACTTTATCCATTACCTCTAATAGCAGTGCTCTTCAACCTTCTACAGGATGCCAAGATTTTCACAAAGTTGGATCTCAGGGGTGTAATCTCATCTGCATCAAGGCTAGTGATGAATGGAAAATCGCATTTAACACTTGTGACAAGACATTACAAGTATTTGGTTATGCCCTTTGGGCTTTGCAACACCCCAGCAGTTTTCCAGAAAATTATCAACGAGACCTTTTGTGATCTGTGTGGCTGTACACTTGGACAACATATTGATCTTTTCTCAAACCCTGAATTCCCACTGAAGAGATGTTCGCATCATCCTGCAATATCTGCAAGAGAATAATCTCTATATCAAACTGGAAAAATATCTCTTTGAACAAGTGGAGCTCCCCTTCCTTGGGTACATAGTCTCATGAGATGGATTTTGGATGGATCCTGCCAAGATAAAACCCATCATGGACTGACCTCGCCCTGTGGGGCCTCTGCCTGCCTCTGATCACTGCCTGGACCTCAGATATGCCTCTGCCGCCTGCCTCTAAGCACTGGATTCCAGATATGCTTGACCACTGCCTGCCTACAATCCTAGCTAACTAAAGTTCTTCTCTTTTGCCATCAGCAAAGACCCCACCTAAGACCTGCTGGCCTCAGCAAGCAAAGGCTCAACCTGAGAGGAACATGGGCTGGTATAGGTTAAGTTCCTGACTGATCTCTGCTTCGCCTGGCAGTGTTGCCAGATGGGTGGTTCACCCTATTGGGCTACTTTTTGTGAGTGGCTGTGGGAAATTTTGGGGGGTTTTTGGCTGCAGGATTTTGGGCTAATTTTAAGCATGTGCAGTTTTTTGGGTGTCTGTCAGTGCCTGGTCTCCGAAAATAACAACCAATGAAAAGGAGAACACTTTGTTGCAAAGACTGGCCAAGTTCACTAGCAAAGGCATTTCCCGTGCTGAGCTAATACCTTTCTTTCCATTTTCCACTATGCCAAGCCAGCTTTTGAGTGAAAGTCCAGGACTTAGAACCACAATATAAAAAACCAGCCATCAGAATTAGGACTTGTGGGGGATGTAGTTGAAGACTGGCTAACCTTGCATCTCTAAGTGTACATTACTGTAAAACTGGTAGCAGGTTTTGAAGTCTTTTACAAATTATTTAATTTTAGAACATTGCTTATTTTGTAACTACACTGTGCAATCAAATTCTATGACTATTTTCTTTTTTTATATTTACATATTTTATTTCTTAATGCATGTTTACACAAAAATGTCCTAGTGAACATTCCTCTCTTATAAATATTTGCATTCAGTTATTGTACATATCCAGGAATTCTTGGGTAGTAAATAAGAAGATTCTCTTACTGAATCCTTCCTATGGCCCAACGCAATGCTTCATGTATCAGCCCCATGCGTACACTGCTTTCTTCTCAAAGAGGGCTGCTCAACATTCTCTCAGTAGGTATGAGGAGCCTGGCTGAAACTAGAGAGAGAGGGCATTTACTGTGGCTACTCCTATATTTTGGAACTCTATCCCCGACAGAATTCGCTTAACCTGAAGGTTTTCATACAGATCATAATGGTAAAAACTGTTTTATTTCAGCAGGCATTCCTCTGATGCTATATCAATTTGATTAGGTCCTGCAACCGCTACTTTGTTAGTTTCTTTTGACAGATGTTTTTTTATGTTGTTTATTCTGAATTTTATTATGCATGCTGATTTTGTTCGTCACGTATGGTCTGGCAGCAGGTGTCAAATAAAGAAAAATTGTTTTTGCAACTTGTTCGTTTTAGGCTAGATTTTGTGATTGGATGGGCTGTAAAACCTTTTAGGCCTGTCACTCTGTCACCTGGGTCCGCCTGCCCTCAGAGAGAACCTGCAGGGCTCCTCCCCGCATTTAGCGTCAATATCGCCTTAGTCCAAGGGTCCACGGACACAACACTTCAGCTTTACTCTGTCCACTCTCCCTGGTCAGGAACAGCAAAGCTAATGTAATTAACAAAATCTCCATACAACAGCTGGCTGTCTCCCAAAATGTTTGCTTTATTTTCAGGTAATCAGAGTATTTACAAAAGAATAAAATGCTATCTAGTCTTGTATTAACAGGATTACTATAACCAAGCAATTGCCGATTCCAGGTAGTACAAACAAAAGGACAAATAACTGGCTCCAGGTCCAGTCAAGTGCAATAAGGTGCCACAATTTAAAACTTAAAACATATCATTTTATTTGGCTTTATATCAGCATCCGCATAAATTTATCTGGCTACCTCTGGAGGCATATTCAATAGTGCAGCTTAAATTTTTCCGATTAGCTTTAGGACAGCTCTTTGGCACGACCAAACTTAGGCCTGGATTTATCAAAATGCGGTAAGTACCGCATGCGATAGCAAAAGGGGTGTATTTTATGCTAATAACCTGTGCAAAGTTAGCACAAATTGCAATAAGTGCCAACCTGTTGTATTTCCTGCATTCAACCACTGGGGGACAACAGCCTAACACAATCCAAAGAGGTGTAGTTAAAATTGGCATTACAACTTTCTGCATGCAAAAATGCCTTATTGCATTTTGATAAATGACCCCCTTACCTGGCTAACTCAACTCCTCACAGTTACATCCCTGGAATGCTCCTAACTTAACCAGCTAGGTGCCCAAATATTTATTTAGCTGGATAATTTCTGAGTTATCTGTCTAAATGCTTTTGAATATGGACCTCACTGTACCTGGCCCAAGAATGAATTAGTGCTTTCCAATCAGTAGGTGTTCAATCTGGTCAGTTATTTTAGTTCCATTAATTCATCTCAGTCATGCCAAGCTCTTAGGATGAAGTTCACGCTCATCTCATTTGTGTTTTTTACTTGTTGAGCCCATCAGAGGTGGCTGCACAGCTGGTAGAATGGAAAAAAAAAAAAAACAACCCCCAAAGCATCCAGATTCTTCTGGGAAGGATGTTATAACTGGTTAGGTTTGTTGAAAGAGATAGTTTCACTTTGCCAGCTAACTGGTCCTAACTCCATGGAGGACTAGCTACAAATTGTGAATTCTCAAAGCAGTTCTTGTGCTGAGAACTGTATGCAGAATTTGACACTTTCAGCACAGCTCCAAAGGCCTGACTGCACTGCTCCCTGCCACTAACTTCTACAGGAGATCTTTCACAATGGCTTTCTTTTTCACCCAGCAATCAGAATCAGGGCTGGTTTCTGGCACCATGAGCCTTCATTTGCAGCTATTCTGGATTTTTTCCCCCTGTTTTTTTTTTTTTTAATGTATTTGTTTCCTCCTCCCTCCATTGTACCTAACCTGGCCACTATAGTGGTGGTCCCTGGGTGGGAGCCATGCTCCAGGGCTCCTTCTGGAATCCTGCAGTCATGGGCCCCGAATCCAGCTTCCAGGTGTCGTCCTCAAGCAATGGTCAAGACTACCACAGGGGCTGTGAACACTTCCTCTGCAACATCTCCAGAACCAGCCAACCTGTGGCGTGGAAGACCCGACAGGGTTACTTGAACCAGGGAGCTCTGGTATGGCACTGCACAGCACATGCTACCTGGCCAACCCTCTTTCACCAAGCTGAACTGCTCCAGTGGTTTTCCAGACCCAAACTCTTTGTCTCCTCCAAAAGTTAAAAGGCCAGCCGCACTGGGTCTCTCTTACTCCTACTGGTGGAAAAAAACACAAGAATAGGGATGCTAAAATATAATATCCTCCCATGGTTTAGAACAGGGGTGGGCAGTTCCGGTCCTCGAGGGCCACAAACCAGTCTGGTTTTCAGGATATCCCTAATGAATATGCATGAGAGAGAATTGCATGCACTCTGCCTCAGTTGTATGCAAATATATGTCATGCATATTCATTAGGATATCCTAAAACCTCGACAGGTTTGTGGCCCTCGAGAACTGGAATTGCCCACCCCTGGTTTAGAAGAACAAATGCCCAATTTAGGGGTCATAAATGAAACCAACAAAGTACTTTTTCCTGAAAATTCCACAATGAAGTGGTGAATGCTCGTGGGTCACAAGGGAGGGAGGTGGGGTGACGAGGGAGCGAAAGCTGGGGGCGGGGAGGTGGGGTGATGAGGGGTAAATGCTGGGTGCGGGGAGGTGGAGTGATGAGGAGTGAATGCTGGGGGCGGGGAGGTGGAGTGATGAGGAGTGAATACTGGGGGTGGGGAGGTGGGGTGATGAGGGGTGAATACTGGGGGTGGGGAGGTGGGGTGATGAGGGGCGAATGCTGGGGGCGGGGAGGTGGAGTGATGAGGAGTGAATACTGGGGGCGGGGAGGTGGAGTGATGAGGAGTGAATGCTGGGGGCGGGGAGGTGGGGTGATGAGGGGTGAATGCTGGGGGCGGGGAGGTGGGGTGACGAGGGAGCGAATGCTGGGGGCGGAGAGGTGGGGTGATGAGGAGTGAATGCTGGGGGCAGGGAGGTGGGGTGATGAGGGGCGAATGCTGGGGGCGGGGAGGTGGGGTGATGGGTGAATGCTGGGGGCGGGGAGGTGGGGTGATGAGGGGTGAATGCTGGGGGTGGGGAGGTGGGGTGATGGATGAATGCTGGGGGCGGGGAGGTGGGGTGATGAGGGGTGAATGCTGGGGGCGGGGAGGTGGGGTGATGGATGAATGCTGGGGGCGGGGAGGTGGGGTGATGAGGAGTGAATGCTGGGGGCGGGGAGGTGGGGTGATGAGGGGCGAATGCTGGGGGCGGGGAGGTGGGGTGACGAGGGAGCGAATGGTGGGGGGCGGGGAGGTGGGGTGATGAGGAGTGAATGCTGGGGGCGGGGAGGTGGGGTGATGAGGGGTGAATGCTGGGGGCGGGGAGGTGGAGTGATGAGGAGCGAATGCTGGGGGCGGGGAGGTGGGGTGATGAGGAGTGAATGCTGGGGGCGGGGAGGTGGGGTGATGAGGGGTGAATGCTGGGGGCGGGGAGGTGGAGTGATGAGGGGTGAATGCTGGGGGCGGGGAGATGGGGTGATGGGTGAATGCTGGGGGCGGGGAGGTGGGGTGATGAGGAGTGAATGCTGGGGGCGGGGAGGTGGGGTGATGGGTGAATGCTGAGGGTGGGGAGATGGGGTGATGAGGGGTGAATGCAGGGGGTTATGATGGCCAGAGGATAAATTAAGAGGGAAGAGGGTGATGAGGAGGGATGAATGCTGGGGGAAGAGGGCGATGAAGAGGGCTAAACAATGGGAAAGGTGGTGTGACAAGAAGAGGAGAATGCTGAGGGGAAGGCTGAGGGTGAATGCTGTGGGTTGAGGAGGAGGAGGGGTAAATGCTGGAGAGGTGGGGGGTGGCAAGGGATGAATGCTAGGAGGTGACGAGTCACAAGAAGGGGGTGAATTCACTGAATACTACAGGGGATGAGGGGGAAGTAAAAAGCAGATGCACATTGGGAGGAGCGTGGGGTGGGTGGGTGGAGGGTGTGCGCTTACGGAGACCCCTTATGCACATACCTAGCAAAAGCATCAGACTTCCACCAACCGATCTGCTGAATCACATCGCCCGATAGACCTGACAGTGCTGCAGAGATCGCAGCCCCAATCCAAAACGAGTGAGTCCCAAACCTTGCAGAGTCCAGCCCCAACGCGGCCAAGCAAGCCCTCAACACCGCCTCAAATTGATACTTCGTCAACAGCTTCAAGTCCCGGTGAACCAGAAAATGAACACCCCCCACAGGTCGAGTCTGCCCATATGCAATGCCGTTCGCTACAGGACAAGTACGCAGACCCAGCACAGGATGAAGCACTACAGAAGACGGATGAACACCCGAGCCATAGGGATCACCCGACTTGCAAAGTTGAGACTCCCCACTAACGACTGCATCTGACGCAGTGTCAACTTCTTAGCCCGCACATCCCGGGACACCAGATCCCGTAATGCTGCCACCTTGGAAGTCGGCAGACGCGAGGTCATCGTGACCAAGTCCAACTCGATGCCCAGAAAGGCCAAACAAGTACAAGGGCCCTCACTCTTGCCCACAGCTAAAGGAATCCCAAATTCCGCCGCAGTTTCCTGGAAACACTGCAACAACTGGTAACACTTCGTCAAAGACGCCTCCCCCACAAACAGGAAATCGTCCAGGTAATGAACAAGAGTAGCTATCCCGGTCCGCTCCGCCACCACTCAATGGACAAAGGAGCTGAAGGCTTCAAAATAGGCACACGCGATGGAACAACCCATAGGCAGGCACCTATCAAAATAGAATTCTTCCTGAAATCGAAAGTCCAACAATGGAAAACATTCGGGATGGATCGGGAGAAGCCGGAAGGCAGACTCAATGTCCACCTTAACCATCAAGGCCCCCACGCCACAACGACGAACCATAGCTACTGCCGCCTCGAAGGATACGTACCGCACCGAACAGAGATCCTGCGGGATGAGATCATTAACGGACATACCCTCCGGGAAGGAAAGGTTGTGAATCAGCCGGAACTTACCCGGCTCCTTCTTCGGTACTACAGCCAAAGGGAAGAAAACCATGCCATCCATCGGAGGGGTCGGGAAAGGACCCCCAATCCGCCCCAAAGCAATCTCGCTTTGCAACTTGGCCAAGACCACGTGAGCCAGTTTACGAACTGACGGACAATTGCTACCTCCACCCAACCCCACCGGACCCGCAAAGGGGATAGGAAATCCTTGTTCAAAACCCACCCGCAACAAATTAGCATCCACCACTATTGGGTACCTATCCAACCAGGACCGCATGGCGTCTAGGCGGACCGGGGTAGGAGCCACACTCGAAACATCACTTAGGAGGGTTCTTGGGAATGACTCCCACCCCCCGATCCCACCACCCAATCGCTTGGGACACTTGGATGCAGGGTGCCCCTGTCCACACCCGGAGCATGCATGCTGGAACTTGCAATCAGGAAAACTGCATCCCGAACGATTGTACTTCCAGCACACATCGGGGAAGGCAACCCCCGCTCGACTGCCGCCCCCGGAGGCAGCCCCAGACCGAAAGGACCGCACACCGGAGACACTAGCGGACCTACCCGCGTCTGCGGAGGAAGAAGACCCTGCCTTGGAACCCATCTGGGTCAACCACAACCCGACATCCCTGGTCCCCCAAGCCATATGCTTGTTTTCCTCCATTAAGTCGCGAAATCACTCATTGTAATCGAGCCACGACCATCCCTCGTACACTCTACTGGCATCCAAAATGGCATCAGCATAAGCAAGCAACTGCCCGTACTGAGAAGGATCATGATGACTAGAGATGTGAATCGGAACCGGAATCGGTTTGGATTCCGGTTCTGATTCACATGTGGGTATTTTTTCATCGGGCCCGATCGAGGTCTTGTTTATCGGCTGCACCCGAGCCGATAAACAAAAAACCCTCCCTGACCCTTTAAAACTAATCCCTTTGCTTCCCCCACCCTCCCGACCCCCCAAAAAACATTTTACAGGTACCTGGTGGTCCAGTGGGGGTCCCGGGAGCGATCTCCCGCTCTCGGGCCGTCGGCTGCCACTAATAAAAATGGCACCAATGGCCTTTGCCCTTACCATGTGACAGGGTATCCATGCCATTGGCCGGCCCCTGTCACATGGAGGGAGCACTGGATGGCCGGCGCCATCTTTAAAAATGGTGCGGGCCATCCAGTGCTCCTACCATGTGACAGGGGCCGGCCAATGAAACGAATACCCTGTCACATGGTAAGGGCAAAGGCCATTGGTGCCATTTTGATTAGTGGCAGCCGACGGCCCGGGAGCGGGAGATCGCTCCCGGGACCCCCACTGGACCACCAGGTACCTGTAAAATGTTTTTGGGGGGGTCGGGAGGGTGGGGGAAGCAAAGGGATTAGTTTTAAAGGGTCAAGGTGGGTTTAGGGGTTATTTTTGTGTGCCGTTTTTCCCGCCCTCCCCCAAAACAATAAGAGAACCTCCACGAACAATATCGTGGGGTTTTCCTATCGTTTTGGGGGAGCCCCCGATTTCTGACGATTTTGAAAATATCGACGATATTTTCAATCGTCCGAAGCCCGATTCATATCCTTAATGATGACCCACCACACTGGCCAGCCGAAGGAAAGAGCAGATCCAATTCAATACGTTACGCACCACCCGGCGATCTCCCCCCTGCGGCCTATCACCCCCCCCCCCCCCGCCGACTTTTCTTCACCTTCCTCCTGCCCCGGCAGCCCTCGAGTAGCAGGAAGATATCAATGTATTTTCGCTGCCTAATCTTCCGCCGAAGGGATCTCGGAACATCCTCCCACAGCTCCGATAAGCTGACGAGAGCAGGAGACCCCCTTTCCAGGACCTGTCCGAACCCCCCCCCCTCCCTGAGTACCAACGCCCCGCACCGAAACATCGGAGGATGCCGACGAGGAAGACGAGGAAGAGGAAGAAGAAGCGGAAGAGCTGGAGCGGGATCGTTTCTTCTTACGCCGGGACCGCTCACGTTTCTTAGCAGCCACAGCACTCACCTCCGCAGGCACCCCGACTGCAACCGGAGAAGCAGTGGCCACATCACTCACGCTGACGCTCGTCACTGTGACACCCATGCCAGACACATGTAACTCACCAATCTGACTGCTGGTACCACTGGATTGGACCGAAGCTGGAGCCTCGGAACCCGATGCATGCTGCCCACTGGTAGGACCACTCACGCCGACCGGCGCTCTCACAGGACCGGGCGCGCTGGCAGCCGCAGAGAAGGGATCATTGCGCCACTCCTCCTGTCGCAAAGGACCCGGCCCGTCATCCAGTCCGCCAGCCGGAGGAATCTGCGGATACATATCAGAAGCAGCAGCCACAGGCCCAGCCGACCCAGTACCACCCGGACACACCCGAGGCCCCTCAAAGAAGTAAGGACAACCCCGTGGACCATCACCCGAAGAGATCGGGGCCTGAATACCCCTCCAAGGACCCGAATTAACGCCCCAAGGTGGAACTGGACTCGCAACCGAAGCCCCAGGAGCCCCTACCCTGGGAAAACTGGAGGCCGTCCATCCAGGAGGCCCAACAGGGGGGGGCCTGACCCCCGGCACCAGCCCCCTCCGCCAAAGAAGAGCCCAGTGCAGGCCCCACACGGGAACAAGCCCAGCGCAGGGATCAGGCACAGGAGAAGGCAGAACAGCCTCATCCCCCTCAACTCTGCCCGCTGCAGCACCAGACAGCTCCGTGTGCACTGGCACCGGAGCGGCCGGCTGCTGACAAGGAGCGCAAGGGGAAGAAGAAGGGGCGGGAGCATGCAAAACGGCCCTGCTAGAGCCCCCTCCCTTACTGCCCAGCAACGCAGTCGCACCCCCTCCGCGCCCGGGAACGAGAGGCCCGCCCCTTAGTCGCGCTCACGCCAGCACTCACCGCCGGGCCGAACGCCTCCGTCCCCAAATCGCCGCCGCGGACACCAGGCTCTGCGCCCTCCAACACGTCTGACGCCATCGCCGCTTCCCCAGACGCCGTCACGCTCGCGATGCGCCGCCACTGGAACCGCCTCCGCCGCACCTGCTCGCCAAAAAGGAAGCCGCCTGAAAAAGAAAAACAAGCGCCAGATGCCCAGCCGCGAAGAGGGGCAGACCAGAAGGATTCACCTAATCCCTCAATCGGCTCCCTTCGCTAACCCCTCGGGAGCCAATCAGCTCCCTCCACGACGTGGTTCAAAGAACCACCCAATCCCGGTGCAGCAAACGGCACGTGGGGCCCGGGTGACCGTCCGGTCACCTAGAGGCTCCCCTCCCCCAGCACGGCGGCGGCCAGGCTTGCATCAGCGAGCCTGGCCGCCGTATTATACTCCTGGCCGGGCAGGCATGAAGCCTGCCCGACCTCTCATTATCAACGTCAGATTATTTGTTCCCGGTCTCTCCTTCTGCACTTGTTGCAGGCATTGCACTAGAGGAGCACCAGGCACGTCACGGTACAAGTCTGTGAGGCAAATGAATTCTGCATGTGTGTGTGTGTGTGTGAGAGAGAGAGAGAGAACGGGAAATCATTTCAGCATGCCAGAGAGGCAAAGTGCACATTCCTAACACACGTCTAGAAGAAAGCTTTTTTTTTTTTGGCCTGGCAGTTACCTCCAAATTCAATCAGAACCAGCTTCTACCAGGAAGGGCACTGTTCACTCCAATCCTTTTTTTTTTTTTTTAAACTCCCTTCTATTTTTACATTCTTCCTCCTAGCAGAGCCCTACCCTGCCCAGAGCAGCCCCCCCCCCCCCCCCCCCCTACCTTCCTCCAGATTCCTGGGCACGAGCCTCCCCTTCCCACCCCTAGAAGGAGGGCAGCACATCTTATCAGTGTCTGCTGACTTCGCTCTCAAGGCACAGGGTCAAGAGGTCTGGCAGACTAGGGACCCTCCTCCTCTCGCCATGAACCCCCCCCCCCCCTGCACAGGCCTGCAGAGGGGATTGATGCAGGTAAGAATGGCTTGCGATTGCCCTCCCCTGTTGGCAGGAATAGGAGAAACTGCGCTACCTCTGCCCGCGGGCTCCTGGCACAGGACTTTCTTGCAGGGGGCACGCTAGCTTCTTTTTTTTTGCCAGAAGTCGCTGAAGCACGGGGGGGGAGGGGGGGCAAGGGTTGCATACCCCGACTCACTCCCATCCCTGCCCGCATCGGAGACAGCCCCTGTGCCAGGGGCCACAGCTCCCTCCGGCATCCGACTAAGGTGAACGCTAAGAGTGGCTGTTGAGTGTTACCAGGGAACCATGGCTGGGACATCCCCAGCCCCAGCCACCGAGGGGGGGGGGGGGGGGGGAGGGAGCAGAAGCCATGGCCGGGGATTGAACTCCGCCGGGTCTCCGGCCTGGCCCTGCACTGGCTGGACTGAGCCTTGCCGGTCCCTACTAGAAGGCTGCTGAAGTTCGCACAGAAGAAGGCAAGTTCCCAGCCTAGAGAGAGAACGAGAGATGCACAGGCAGGAAGTGTACTATTGTTTGCCAGAGAAGCAGCGGGTTCGGTGTTGGAGGGGCTGGGTAGAAACGCGCTCTAGGAGGGGGGGGGGGGGGGCAGCAATCTGCACAGGCATTGCCGCTGCCTTCCCTCCCACCAACCAGCCACACACACCGGGCTGCAAACTGAGACCCCCCCCAGGGGCTTTGTACTACTGAAAAAAAACCGCAAAACTGGGGAAGGCTTTGCTTTTTTGGCATGCGGAAGGTTATCATTTCTGCGAAAGGCAGAAAGATTTATGGGGCAGGAACTCCCAAAGAAAAGGCTTGTCTCCAGATCCCAAGCTGGTCCCTACTAGAAGGCTAACAGAGAGCTGCTTGTGTTTCAGGACCCCCGAGGAGAGGGGCGGAGGGTGGGCAGAGCCTCCTCCTCCTTGGCCCTGCCCCTGCAACACCCTCGGTGCCACTCCGTGACCACCAGCCTCCCTCCCTCCCGGCCCGGCCGGCACAAGAGCGATCGCAAGGCTGAGGAAGGGAGAGGCACCGGTCCGAGGAAGGGAAGGAAAGCCGGCAGCCGCTACTCTGAGATTTGGGAGCTTTCCCTTGTTGCGCCCTGCTGGCCGGGGGGAAAAGCTGTGAAAGTTAGCAGCGCCCCCTTTGCTTAATCTCACCGCCCTCCCTCCACGTTTTGTTAATTTCAGGCTGCTTCGCCTCTCGCATGGGGCGACCTCGCCCGGGCGGCTTGCACCGAGAGCCGCCGCCGCCAGCCGCCGGCTCTCCATCCTGACGTCCGTCCCGGCCGAAGAGGACCTGCCAGCCGCCTCCGCCCCCTCCCACCACTCCCTCCCGTGCGAGAAAAGCCACAGCGAGCGGCCGGAGAGCGGCGGGACGGAAAAGCGCCTGCGATGTGCCCCCGCTCCCCCTCTCCGTAAGTGCCGCCTTATTTCCCAGCTACAGGGAGCCCGGGCTCTAGGGCTCCTTTCTCTTACTGATGTATTTATTTTAATTACGTGTTTTCTGGGAGCATGATGATGGATCTGGGCTGCTGAAGTTCGCACAGAAGAAGGCAAGTTCCCAGCCTAGAGAGAGAAAGAGAGATGCACAGGCAGGAAGTGTACTATTGTTTGCCAGAGAAGCAGCGGGTTCGGTGTTGGAGGGGCTGGGTAGAAACGTGCAGGAGATTGCCCCCCCCCCCCGGCGTATCAGGGGTGGGGGGGAGCAGCAATCTGCACAGGCATTGCCGCTGCCTTCCCTCCCACCAACCAGCCACACACACCGGGCTGCAAACTGAGACCCCCAGGGGCTTTGTACTACTGAAAAAAACCGCAAAACTGGGGAACGGTTTGCTTTTTTGGCATGCAGAAGGTTATCATTTCTGCGAAAGGCAGAAAGATTTATGGGGCAGGAACTCCCAAAGAAAAGGCTTGTCTCCAGATCCCAAGCTGGATTAATTTAATTTCTTTCAGTTTACGTGTAATAGGTGTTGCTGTATACCCATAGATTAATTTTCTCTGGGGGGAGCTTTTTGGTAAAGAGACAACGCAAATGGCACGCTGAAACGAGTATTTAAACAACATGGTCTTTGAACTGTGATGCCCTGAAGAACTTCAACTGGAATTAATAAAGGATGGTTGTAAAGTTTGAAAAGACCGGTTGCAGGAGAGCTGATGATACATTTGCAGTGCTCTAAATGATATCTGCAAAGTGCTTTTAATGAATAATTATTCAGATTGTATTGGAGACTGGGTGCTGGCATTTGGCTTTGAAAACTGCTGTGGTTTGATCAGGGCAGAGTGCTTTTAATTTTGGGTGGAAAACAGCGCCTGCAAAATGGGGTGACAGCACTCCATCATTTTTCATCTACTTGAACATAATACGTTGGATTTTAGCCCATTCATATTTGTAGAAATAAGGGTTAGCAAGAAAAATTATAGCTGATACATCACCTTTTAATCAGCCCAATATAAAAGGCATTGCCTATAACTTGTTAGTTTACCCTTAATAGAGATGTATTTTGTTTTTTTTTTTTTCATTTTGTGGTTCCGATGCCCCGCGGGTAATTCCGTTTTTCTGCGGTTTGGGAGGTTTTTTTTCATGACTCCCGAATTTCGTGTTAGTGCGCGCTATGGTTAGCACGTATTGGTGTGCACACATTAATATGAAATATTCATTTTTCCGAAATTTCGGAAACATTTCTTTCCATTTTGAGTGCTCCCGAACCATGACGAATTTGACAATTTTGTTGAAACTGTCCAATTCGTTTAAACGAAGGATTCCTTAATTCTACATACTTTAAAAAAAAAGTGAGGGTTTAGCAGAGAATCTCCTTTTATCTGGTATTTATGGCCTCCCTACCACCTAGGACCTTAACCTGCCCTGCAGGCAGAGCTGGAAAATGGATGTCCAGGCAAATCAAATACTTGGGGAGAGGCAAATGCTTACAGTCTGGTATCACTGTGGCTGCATTTCCTTGGCAGCGGAATTGTGGGAAGAGACTTGGCTCTCCGTTCTGGCACAGACCCGCCGTGTCCTTATGCCTTCTGTTCAAACTGAGACCTGGGGAATGTTTATGAGAAATGATACAAAGCCTCCCAGGAGCTCCAATGTCTGCTTTATTTGCAGAAACAGAGGTCAGTAAACAAAAACTTAGTAATGCCTTTTTATTGGACTAACATAATCCATCTCTCCAATAGCTGTCGGGCAAAGGGAGGGTTAGCTGCCCACAGCTGGCCAAGAAGTTTATTTCACTGCAACATGGTAACCTGCGCTAATGTTAGTGTGCGCAAGTTGGCCCCATCAAAGGTAATGGGACAGTGGCAGAGACCTTGTGGCGTGTTAACTCACATTAACATTAGCATGGATCACCGCAGTGTAGTGAATAGCCATCTAACGGGCCGATACAGTAAAAACGTGGGAGCGCGGGCGAGTGCGCGCGATACAGTATCTTAATTTATTTAAATTAGGCCCGGCGGCAAAACTTTACAACCAGCTAGCACGTCCCTAGCGCCTCTTTTTTGACGGAAGCGGCGGCTGTCAGCGGGTTTGACAGCCGACGCTCAATTTTGCCGGTGTCGGTTCTCGAGCCCGCTGACAGCCACGGGCTCGGAAACCGGCAAAATTGAGCGTCCGGTTTTCAACCTGACAGCTGCGGGCCCATTTAAAATTTTTTTTTTAAAATTTTTTACTTTTTTAAACTTTCAGGACCTCCGACTTAATATCGCCATGATATCGCCATGATATTAAGTCGGAGGGTGCACAGAAAAGCAGTTTTTACTGCTTTTCTGTGCACTTTCCCGGTGCACGGAGAAATTAGCGCCTACCTTTGGGTAGGCGCTAATTTCTGAAAGCAAATTTGTGCAGCTTGGCTGCACATTTTGCTTTCTGAATAACGCGGGAATACCTAATAGGGCCATCAACATGCATTTGCATGTTGCGGGCGCTATTAGGTTCGGGGGGGTTGGACGCACGTTTTGGATGCTCTATTACCCCTTACTGAATAAGGGGTACTGTATCAGCCCATAAGTTAGTGCAGTAAGAAGGCATCAGATCACTTTATTATTTTTGTTTGTCAACCTTTTATTCCTATGTGTGGCAGCCATGCTACTCTTATGTGATCTAAGGCAAAATGGAGAGGGCGAGCCTTCAGGTTGCAGAGGTCACCCGTGTTCGTGTTTATCCAGGGTAATAAAAAGCTAACGGCCAGACACAGCCTGCATGTCTTTTCTCCTCCCTCCCGCTCCAACCATCTCGGCACCCTTCCGCTCCAATCCCTTTCCATCCTTAACTGATGCTAGGGACCATGAGAGTTCAGGAAAGTTTTCACTTTTGCAAGCACTTCTGCAAGCCATTCAGCTTCCTACGGTTCTTATTCTTGATACACTGCTTGTAAAGTGGAAATGCTGAGGGCGTGCCGTGCAGGAGCATGTTCTTTTCATGGGAAGGCTTGTTGGGACAGCATGAATAGGCATGTCGTAAAAAAATGACAAGGCTTTTCCCAAGTTTATACTACCGGGCTCTAGTGTGGCAGAAATGCTTTGTAAGCTCAGTGGCCACGTAACTGCCAGGCACGGAAAGCTGGTGGCCTTGCTTAATTGTTGTTTTTTTTTGGTTTTCTGTTGTTGGTGGAAGTCCTTGGCATGGCATGGTTACATGGTACGACAGAGCTCAAAAACCAGCAGACAAATTATATTGCAAGACATGCAGGTGCTATTTGATTCTTGGATATCTGTTGCTGTTCTCATATGCAAATAGAGACAGATTTTGAAGGTACGCGCACACGTAGGACATGCAGAGAATATGTAGTGATGCATGTTCATAAACACACTTGACAAGTAGGAAACCACACAAGCCTCTCCCTCCTTGTATTTATATTTACTTTCTTGATCTGCTGTCAGCTGGGCAATCAAACCTTCCATTGGATCACTGTGAGCACTTGTGCGTGCACTGTTTAAGCAGCGAGAAGGCCAAAGCGAAGTTCAATGATTGGGGCTTTGTGTAAATCCAAGTACAGAGTGCAGGCTGGCTGGTGCCGTCACAGGCCCAGATTTGTTATGGCCAGGGCAATCAGTGCGCTGGTGAGACCGAAAGACAACTATTGTGCTTATTTTTTCTACTTTCCTGGTGCGCTTATCGCAGGCCTCCTCATTACACCCGGAGAGAGGCCCAGTCAGAATTTCAGAGCAAACTACAATATGCAACTGCTTTAATCAGACGTCATTGCCTTTTGGCTCAGTATTGATTTATATAACACTTTTTTCAGGCACTTCAAAGTGGATTACATTCAAGTTCTGTAGGAATTTCCCTATCCCCAGGGGACTCACAATCTAAATTTGTACATGAGGCAATGTAACATAGAAACATAGAAATGACGGCAGAAGAAGACCAAACGGCCCATCCAGTCTGCCCAGCAAGCTTCACACATTTTTTCTCTCATACTTATCTGTTTCTTTTAGCTCTTGGTTCTATTTCCCTTCCTCCCCCACCATTAATGTAGAGAGCAGTGATGGAGCTGCATCCAAGTGAAATATCTAGCTTGATTAGTTAGGGGGTAGTAGGGGTAGTAACCGCCGCAATAAGCAAGCTACACCCATGCTTATTTGTTTTAACCCAGACTATGTTATACAGCCCTTATTGGTTGTTTTTCTTCTCCCCTGCCGTTGAAGCAGAGAGGTATGCTGGATATGCATCTAAAGTGAAGTATCAGGCACATTTGGTTTGGGGTAGTAACCGCCGTAACAAGCCAGCTACTCCCTGCTTTGTGAGTGTGAATCCTTTTTTCTTCTCCCCTGCCGTTGAAGCTATGCTGGGTATGCGTGAAGTATCAGTTTTTCTTCTCCCCTGCCGTTGAAGCAGAGAGCTATGCTGGATGTGCATCGAAAGTGAAGTATCAGGCACATTTGGTTTGGGGTAGTAACCGCCGTAACAAGCCAGCTACTCCCGGCTTTGTGAGTGCAAATCCTTTTTTCCACATTTCCTCTTGCTGTTGAAGCTTAGAGTGATGTTGGAGTCACAGTAACCATGTGTATGTTTATTGAATAAGGGTATTGTGTCCAGGCAGTAGCCATCATTCTGGCGAGTCACCCACTCTTCATTGGCGGCCTCTTGACTTTATGGGTGGGTGGAGGGTGGGTGGTGGGTGGAGGGTGAAGTGACTTGCCCAAGGTCACAAGCAGTGGGATTTGATCTTGGTTTGCAGTCTGCTGCTCCAACCACTAGGCTGCTTTATGCAATTTTGCAAGTGGAAAATACTAAGCATGGTGTTACCGGTGGTGTTTGGCTTCATCACTTGTTCTGCAGAAGCGTGCAGCAATGTGCTATGCCTGTTCTGTTAGTGTGTTGGCAGCTGTGCTCTCTGATGGCTGCCCAGAGATGTCTGATGAGACTGAAATAAATTCTGGCATTTCTCAAAAAGAAGGATTTCTTGGAAAAGCCTAGTGGAGACCCCCTGAAGTGCTCTCGGATTTTCTTTTCTTTGAGTGCGGACCCAGAAGTTGTTTCCGGCTCCATCGGAACTGGTCCTTACTGGGGGCTCTGATGTCTGCGTGCTCACAGAGATTATCCCTCCATTTTTAAAGCCCTTCTCATCAATCCCATTCTTGACACTGATGTTTCTTGGCCAGGGGTCATGCACCATTGGCTCCCTCTGAATCTTCAGTCACATGCACCTTGAGCCTGACCAGTTCGTTTTTAAGCCCCGACTTGCACTCTGCACCCCCCCCCCCCCATCTCTCTCCTCCTCCGGGTGGGGGTCTGGTGGTGCTGTGAGCACTGCCCATATCGCTAGCCAACCTGAAGGATCGAAACTGACCTTGCGTCTTGAACTCTGATCTCCCACATGGTAGTGGACCATCAGGGTGGCCTGTCTCAGATGTTCTGCCTTGCTGTATAGGACTCCCAGTCTCTCAGCAGCTTGCAATGTGGGTGAGATCTTTCCTTTTATCCCTCTATTCCACCTTGCTCCGGACATTTCTTTCCTTTTTTTTAAATTTATCTCTCTGTCAGTGATGTAAGGTCTTGTTCTCCACTTTATATTCTGGATTTTCCATGTCAGATTTTCTTTTTTTTTCCTACTGTTTCAACAGATGTAGATGTCAGGTATCTAGCAGTATGGGTTCCTGAAAATAAGAAGCAGCCACCGTTTCCCAGATTTATTTGAAACGGGCCCTATCGCAGGCCAAAATATGCTGGTGTCCCATTTTCACCATGGATGCACTGACACGGTGCCAGGGTGTCTGACCTAACCACAGCTTCCCAGAAGTCCACAATTGTTTCTCTCACCAGGGATGCATGACGACAGCACTCTTGTGTGTGTGTGTGTGTATTATGAACACCTGCGAATGTTGTCCTGACTCTTCATGGTGCTACATCTTCAGTTGCAGAGCTGCCATGATCTTTCTCTAACTCCTTATTGCAGGAGTGACTCTGCTCTTTCTCTCGGCAAAAGGCTTCAGGGATGCAGTTAATAACCAAGGTGGCACAGGTAAAACTAAGCTCCCATTCCTCCCTACTGGAATATTTTTCTCTGAGAGTAGATCACTGGCATGATGAGACGTTTCTTCCCTGCACCCTTCCCAGCTGCAGCTCCCTGCCCTCCACCCACCACCTCTTCTCTGCACAAACAGATCGCCAGCATGAAGAGAGTAAGAGAGAGAGATTGAACTATTAAGCTTGGTATTCTCAAAATCGATTCATCTTTTTGGAGCATGACTGCACTTTTTGTAGGCGTTGCAGCCTATTTTCAGCAAAACATTGATTAGCACTTGTCTTGGAAATTGCTCTGGATCACGCTCGATGCAGCCTTTTGCTGCTATGCATTGTGCTAGGAAGTCAGAGTCTCTCCCCTGTTTCTGAAAAGGGCATGGAAAGCCCAGCATTGTTTCCCCCTCAGCTCGTCCCTGCTGCCTCCTGACCCGCCCCATCCAGAGTTGCTTTTCTTCTGGTCGCTGTCAAAGGTCATCGGTTAGTAGGGATCAAAGCGCAAGGAGACACTCTCTGAGCCTTTTCCAAAAAAATAAATTGCAGTTTACGATTTTTATTTCAGCCAAAGGTTTTGACGGTTCTCCTTCGGTTCTTAAGAGGATTTACTGATACAGAGCAACCTGATCGGGGATGCGGCGGGAACGTCAGCCCCTGCTCCGCCCTCGGCACCTCCCAGCAGCGGCTCTTCAAGCCGGCGCTGCCCCTTCCCGAGGACGGGTGCGAGCTTGCCTGCCGCCTCGTGCGAGCCACAGAACGAGTCCCAGATTTGTGGTGATTAATGGGCAGCCTGCAGAGCACGGCCAGTTGGGCCCCCGCTTTGTGCACACAAGCACCTCCTCCTTTTCTCTCCCCTCCTTTGAGTCCCCCCTCCAGCTTCTGTCCCGTTTCCAAGCTGAAAGAGACAGTGGATGTGACTCACTCTGAGTTACAGGAACAGCAGTAGTAGAGGGAGCTCAGGCAGCCACCCCAGTCTAGAGAGGGGGGGGACATAAACCCCCATGAGCTCCTCACAATGGATCAGCTCCCTTCATGTACACGTGCAGGAGAAGGGGGAAGGGGGTGGGGTGCGGGCAGCCGGCTCAGCTAATTATCTTGGCTGCCAGAGCTCCTTCACTGCTGCTGCTCCCATAACTCAAAGTGAGGCCCGTCCAGGGCTCCGTGCACACGCTCCCTGTGTCATTCAGCCTGGGAACAGGACAGAAGCTGGAGGTGCTGTGTGCAATGTGTGTGCTGCACCCAGATATCCGTGCCCTGCATGCTGCACATTCACTATCACAATCCGGGGCTCCTTCTCTAGCTATAAAGAAGAGGCATGAAGATCCTACAGCTTTAACAGCCTCCACTCATGTCTCTTGTCCTTAGGTGCTAAGAGCAGAGCCTAGGTTAACTTTTCCTTGGCCCACCTGATCAGATCTGAAGGCACGTCAGTGAGCCATGGCACGCTGGTTGGGATACACCACTGCTCCATACCAAATGAAGACACCAGAAAGCAGAAGGTTGGTAGATTCTCATCGCATGAGCGCTAGGTAATAATAAGCACTCAAAAGTTGGGGATGGAAAGAAGGAGGCAACCAATGGCTGTGCTATAAAAACGGGGCTCAGTTTAATGAGCATGAGGGCAGGATTAAATCTGAGCTTTACTATAAACTGGCTTGCTCATCATGCCAGCCTTTTATTTATTTTACTTTTATATTTCTATTTTGTGAATCTCCTCACTCTTGGTGAGATCTGAAGTGATTTAAGAAAACAATGCAAAGAGCATACAATAGGATAAACCCACACCATTATTCCCTTTCTTATCCCATCCTGCTCCCAAACTCTCAGGCCGATTCGGTACAGCGCACCATTAGCCCCCATTTGGACACGTGTTTTCCACGGTCTATTATTACCCCTTATGCAGTAAAGGGTAATAGCGCGTGGAAAACATGTATCCAACCCCCCCGAAACTAACAGCGCCTGTAACATGCAAATGCATGTGGATGAGCCTATTAGTTAGTCCCGCGCGATATAGAAAGTAAAATGTGCAGCCAAGCCTCACATTTTACTCTCAGAAATTAACGCCTGCCCAAAGGTAGGCATTAATTTCTGCCGGCACCTGGAAAGTGCACAGAAAAGCAGAAAAAACTGCTTTTCTGTACACCCTCCGACTTAATATAGCGATATTAAGTCGAGGCCCCAAAAATAAAAAAAAAAATAAAAAAATCTTTAAAAAAATACCAAATCTGCCCGCGGCTTGGAAAACGGACGCTCAATTTTGCCGGCGTCCGTTTTCTGAACCCGTGGCTGTCAGCGGGTTCAACAACCGACGCCGGTAAAATTAAGCGTCTGCTGTCAAACCTGCTGACAGCCGCTGCTTCTGCCAATAAGGAGGTGCTAGGGTCGCGCTAGTGTCCCTAGCGCCTCCTTATTAGCGCGGGCC
Organism: Rhinatrema bivittatum; assembly: GCF_901001135.1. Classification (NCBI taxonomy): domain Eukaryota; kingdom Metazoa; phylum Chordata; class Amphibia; order Gymnophiona; family Rhinatrematidae; genus Rhinatrema; species Rhinatrema bivittatum. The sequence continues at coordinate 141,912,292 of NC_042621.1, forward strand.
CTTATTTGCATACAGAATCGCACACCCAGGAGAGTGGCCTGGGCGCGCGTTGGGAGAGCAGGCGCTCGCCTCGGAGCACTGGCTCTCCCGTGCATTTTACTGACTCGGCCCGTCTGAGGGGTAAGCCATGCTCATTGAGGGCCATGCTATGCCCTTCTGATGCTCCTCTCTCTCTCATACCTCCCCCCCTCCCCCACCATCTAGCCATTGCTACTGCCAGCAGCACCACCATCCCCATCAGCACTAAGCCCAGAAGAGTGGGGACTGATGGGAGGTGGTCAGCTTGCTGACATACATGATATAAATAAGCAACCGGTTTTGTCCCAAGTGTTTCCAAGTATAGCTGCAGAGGCAGTGACAAGAGCCGGGCACCTCTTCGCTCCCACAAACAGAATTGCTGAGGGCAGGAAGGGGGAGGGAGTGTCTGCTACATGCAGCCCTGCACAGAATCACTAGGGACGGTCCCTGCTCCATGGAGCTTGCGATCTCTCGGTGCCAAGACACAGACAAGGCAGACAAAATGAAAAGGCATTGAACAAGACAGCTCTTACGTGGTGCTCTGCATAAGTGGTGTGCTGACAACTGCTGGATTTGCATCCAACTTCTTGTATTGATTTGTCAGCTTTGTTTTATGCTATTTGCTCTGGTTCTGGGAAAAAGGGAAGGCAGGCTGTGGGAGTCTCTCTTTTTTGTAGTGTCATCTTGACCTTTTGCCCTCGCAGTAGCAGCTGGCTAGGGTGAAGGGGGTCTCGCAAGAAACCTCTGTCATCTTTCTGATTTATCTCTAAGGTTAGATTTTTTGATCAGTTGACAGGGAAAACAAAATATTTTCCATGGGCCCTTCTGTAGATTTATTTGTGGGAAGAATTAAAATAAACTGCATTTGAGCAGCATATATATGCGGCGGTACATCTCAGCGTCATTGGTTACAGTAGACCAAGTCAGCCCAGACTTTCTGGGCAAGTACGAGGAGAATGTGTGGTAGCATACGGGCCAAGCAATAGTGCTTGTGTTTTCCGAGACTTTCTGGGCAAGTACGAGGAGAATGTGTGGTAGCATACGGGCCAAGCAATAGTGCATGTGTTTTCTGAGTCCAGTATGGTGAGGTCTTAAGCCCTGTACAGAATGGATTGACCTGCTGTTTTTAAGAAGACCCCTCGATGCGCGGCAAGACATTACGCCAGCTCAGGGGCAGGTGTAGAATTCGACGGGTTAAAAAGTGCTCGGCGCACAGCGGTTTTTTTGCATTGCAGGTAATAGCTAATAGCCTCGCCTACATGGCATCTGCACGTGATGACGAGTGCTATTAATTACGCCTTTGTTTGGACGTGCGTTTTGGAGGCGCTGAGCCCCTTATTGCATTGGGGGTTATGGACACGTCTCCAACCGCTCGTTAACCTGTGCGCCAAGATGGGCGCACTTTATTGGATTGGCCCCTCTGGGTGACACTAGGCAAGTTGCTTTATCTCTGTGTACCTCAGTTTCCCACACTGTCAGTCAGTAGTTAATTTTATTTGTCACATTTATAGCTGTGTTATCTCATATTCTAAGCACCTTACAACAGTAAAAACATTCATAAAGGTATAGGTCTTCAGACATGTAGAACAGATAGTGACACTGCTTCCTATCATTGAACATATCTAGCAAAACAAAAACCGGATAATGGTTCTGCCTATACATCTGCCAGCTTCAAACAGCAATCAGAACATAAATTAAATAAATGAATTAAAAGCTTTCTTGAAAAGGAACATTTTAAGAATCTTCTCAAAGGTTTTAAACACTGTTCCAAATGAATAGACTTTGGCAGTTCTTTCCAAAGAAAAGGGCTGACTACGACAAATAGCTTCTCTCTGGATTTGACCAACCTCTCACAACATTAACTCTAGGAACATCCAAGAGGCAAGACCCAGCGGAACGGAGACGGCTGTAAATGGTCAACAGGTTGCTAATACATAGTGGTAATTCTCTTTGTGTTATGAATCCAGGTTACAGTTTTGAACCTGATCCTCCATGTAACCGGGCGCCACTGTAAAGAGTACAAACACGGAGACAGGTGGTCATATCAAGCGCTGCCTGTAGTAACGTTGTCCCTTCTTCAGTCTAGCCTTGGAAGCTTTCGTGTTGTGCCAGAAATTTATTTATTTATTTATTTATTTAAAAGAATTTATATACCACTTTATAAATTAGTTTTTTGTCAAAGTGGTTTACATTGGAGAAAATACTAAAAGAAAAGAATAAAAAGAAAAAGGTAATAAATAAATAAAATTAAAAGTACATAAAATTACTTAATAGCTGGAACGAATTCCAGCTAGAAATAAACACGTGTTTACTAAAGTAAATAAAAATAAAACTGTTGCCGTGGAACTTTACTAATAATATGGGAGGAAGGGAAGAGGGTAGAGAAGTGACAAAATGAGTCCGAAAGCTAGGGAACAGATGGGAGACGAAAGGAAGGGAGGGGAAACGAAATGAAAATGAGACGGGAAGTATGATGGTGGCTGTAAATGAAGTAGTGGAGAAGACTTTATGTTTGTCCCCAGAGGTGGATCTCTGTATGTGTCTGAAGTATTCAGGGCACTGTGTTTGGGTAGTGGGCACCCAATAAATAACGAATAACTTACTAGTTTTGCTGCTCTGGAGCAGAGGAGTTTCATGTTCCCTGGAACCTGTGGCTCATTTACAGGATGTGAAGGAAGGGAAGGAAGGTTTCATTTTTTTTAACAGGGAAATGTGCAGAAAGATTCAGTGTCCACACTTCTTTGATGCAATCACAATTTTTATATTCAGACGGCTACTCCACAGTGCATTAATACAGAATTTATAGTACAGAAGGGTCCCCCGACACGGACCCGTGTTTCGCCACCAGGCTGCGTCGGGAGGGACGGACAAACAAAATCTTTGTTGTTCTGAATTCAGTTTGAAACATTGGCGTCACTGGGAGAGCCAATGTTTGAAACTGAATTCAGTTTGAAACTGAATTCAGAACAACAAAGATTTTGTTTGTCCGTCCCTCCCGAAGCAGCCTGGTGGCAAAACACGGGTCCGTGTCGGGGGACCCTTCTGTACTATAAATTCTGTATTAATGCACTGTGGAGTAGCCGTCTGAATATAAAAATTGTGATTGCATCAAAGAAGTGTGGACATTGAATCTTTCTGCACATTTCCCTGTAGACTGTTGTGATTTTGTGCATGCAGCAGTGCTCCTATTCTGCAATTTTCATTTTTTTTAACCCACTTTCAGTACGGTTCAGGGAGAGCTGTGCTTATCCCTTTTCACATTTTTTTGGAGTTTCTCAGTTCTTGCCAGCAGAAACTGATGCAGAGCTATTTCCGGAGGCCAAAAGGAGGATTAAACCCTCCCTGTCAGTACAAAGACAAAGTTTGCAAAGGTTTTCCTCTTCTCTTATTAGGCGCATCGTGTGAGTGATGTGGTTTTATAGAGGGCTGCAAGAGGGAAAGAGAGAAATCCCCTCACCTTGCAGATCCTGGGCTTGCGTTGCTGGGGGCCAATGCTACAGCTTGCAGGAAGCTTGCAAGATTACCTTCTCCTCTATATATTCCCTTTTTTGTGTGCATTGCAATCTTTCTTTCTTAGCTCTCATTTCCTCTTTACTGTGTTCCACTATTTACTCTTTTTTTTTTTTTTTACCTAAAGAAAAATTTTGTCAAGTCAGTGCAGTGATGAATCCGGTTGCTGCGAGAGCTTGCTCTGCTTGAACCCTGTTTTTTTTTAGGCTCCTGCCATTACCAAAACTCGAGGGGGTTTCTAGAACAGAAACAACAGAAGTTACAAGGAGTTAAAGTGCGAGAGGCAGAGACCGAGCTCTCCCGTAACACCGGCGCATGATCACCCCTTCCACTATCTCAGTTTGACTTTGACCCAAGAAGGATTTTTCCTGCCTTCCCAAGGTTAGAAAGCTCCTGACAAGCACCCCCCATCTACCTACATACAATAAGCTCCTTCAGAGCTGGCGTGACTGAGCATATTAACTGACTGATAACTTTGTTTTTTTTTTTAAATCTCAGCAGCTAAATGTGTGACCAGTGCAGTGAGTTTTCCAGAACGGGTAACTCTTAGCTGTGTGTTGTACAAACAGAAAATGTGGACGTGTCTGTTTTTCTTGAAAAAAACAGTTTGGCCATTCTAAAGACTGTTTTCAGAGCTAAGGATCTGCGGGTAGGTTGGTTTTGTTAGCTTCTCTTGATCCCTTACCCAGAAGGGTAGACGTTTTAGTTTTCTTTCAGTGCAGAAATTGCCCCAGAATGAAAATAGCGAAGTATTTTCAATGGGAAAACCGCCAGCGAAAACCTGGAGCAGAACTTCAATACGTCTTCCCCATAATGTCCCGAGAGCTCTCTTTTTTTTTTTTTTTATGACTACTTTAAAAATTTTGCATTCAATATCCAATTAAGTAGAGGGGCTGTACCTTTAGATTCATAGTGACTGGGTTACCCCAGTGCCTTCTTGGAAGCACGGTGCAGTCATGCCACTGACCATCACTCCACGGAGGTTACCCCAGCGCCTTCTTGGAAGCGCGGTGCAGTCATGCCACTGACCGTCACTCCACGGAGGTTACCCCAGTGCCTTGGAAGCACGGTGCAGTCATGCCACTGACCGTCACTCCACGGAGGTTACCCCAGTGCCTTGGAAGCACGGTGCAGTCATGCCACTGACCGTCACTCCACGGAGGTTACCCCAGTGCCTTCTTGGAAGCACGGTGCAGTCATGTCACTGACCGTCACTCCACGGAGGTTACCACAGTGCTTCATGACCGTCTCGCCGCCTCTGTGCTTAGCCCACCTTTCCTTGAATCCGGTTACCGTTTTTGTCAGTAGGATCCCGAAAATAAGGAAAAAAAACCTGTTTGCTGTCTTCTTACACCTGCCTGCTCCCTGAAGATGGGCTGTGCTCCCTTTTCTGTAGGCCTTAGCCAGCGTTTGGAGCTAGTGTTGCCAGTTCTAAAGCTGAACCACCTCCTGTGTGACTTTACAGCCCCCTCGGGACCATCTTGGACAGGGCTGGAAAATATTAGGAAACCCTTGGCACCAAGCGACAATGTTTAGGAGCCAGGAGGCATGGCGAATGCTCGTTCTTGAGTGCTGCAAACAAGTCTGGTTTGCAGAACAGTCAAATTAGGCAAATAAGCCTGGATATTGATGCAAATGTATGAAATGATGTAGCAAATTTTCAGCTTGGAAATCCCAAAAACTAGCTCTGTTTGTGGCCCTTGCGCGCCAGAATTCCCTTTCTCTGAGCTAGGATGAGATACACTGCTTCTCATCCCCACTGTCCCCATCACCATCTTTCCCTGCGTTGCTCCTGTTCTCCCCTGAATCCATCCCTTTACAGAATACCCCTCTTCCCCTGAGCCTCATGTTGCACCTTTCCCCCCCCCCTCTGACTCATATATCCCATGGTGAACCTCTCCCCTCCCCGCCCCCGATCCTATCTCTCCCCATGGCACATCTATTCCCCCCCCCCCCCCCCGCCAATCTCTCCCCTTGGGACATGTCTCCAACTTGAACCCATCTCTTCTCACGGTTATCATCTATCCCCCGACCCCCATCTTTCTCTTCAAGGTGCTGTCTCCCCCTTTCACCCATCTTCCCTTTCCATCGTACCTCACCTTCTCACACCATAGATGGTAAGTTAGAAGGCTGGCAGCGCTGGGACAGCATGGGTTGAGGGAGAGATTTCTCCTCCTGGATCCCTGCAACTCCCCCCCTCTTCCCCATGCACACAGGAGAGGGAGGAGATGCAGGCTGGGTGGAGGGGACAGACTCTTGCTCTCTCTTCCACATTGCCGGCCTCCCAACTCTGTGCCTGTGGCCGTGTGGAGGATGGGAGAAGCAGGGCTCTCAGCAGCCTCGGAGCTTTTCTTTGGTGGCTGGCCCTGGATGCTCCTCCTTATTAACCGGCCCAGCGTACCAGACCACCTTACCTTTGGGCAGCAGGGCCAAAGTTTTCTGCCCTTGGGCAACAAAAGCACGTGAGAAATTTGCAGCCCCGATCTTAGATGTTGTACATTTTTGGACTCTGGCTCGCCGAGTCCTGTGAATGATTATGAGAAGCTTTTCTGCTGTTCCCCATGATGGTCTCTGCAATGTTCGGCGAGGTTACCCATTCACCCATGACTCATTCACACCACTGCTCCAAGGAATAATCTGCAGCAGTTTTAATTTTATTTCCTCTTTGGAACTGGACAGGTAGGAAGTTGATTGGCGCGGCTCTCTTCGGAAATTACAAGATCTGTCTGAGTTGTGTTTTTGGGTTTAGCAATTTAAATGTTTCCGTCTATAAAACAAGTACTGTCTTGCACACCTGAGGATTTTTAAAGGAGCTTCAGGCCAGGATTACGTTGCACTGGCAGGCTGTATGGAAAAGAGATTGTTTTGGTTGTCTTTTCTTTTTAGTTTTAGCATGGGTGAAAACAATTTAGCACAGGCTAAAACAAAACAGCCTTTGGGGGTTTTTTTGTGTTTTGGATCGGAAGTGACACAAAACGAAAAGAGGGATTTCTTTAACGGGATTGGTGGTGTTTGAAAAGGACTCCCCTAGTTCAGAATGGAGAGGCAGAAGTGCCGCAGGTCGGGTTTGAGGTGCATTCGCAGGAATGAGTGTGAGCCGAGTATTTGAATTGCAGGGGATGCTGGCAGAGCTGTTTAGGGATTTTGTCAGTTCAAGTCCCTGTGCACTGTTACAAGGATGTATGTTTTGCCTGATGGCTATGGGGTGGGCACAAGTGTTTGGGATAGAGGTACTTGGCAGAGCTATTCGTGCGCCCATATGTGTGTGAGACGGTGATAAGAACTGGGTGGCCAGAGGGATTCACAGGCCTGGAATGGCGAGGCCTGCTTAATACCAGGGTTGTTATAATTTTCAGTTCAAGAAACTTTATTGGAATGTCAGTTCACGGCTTTGTACTTTTTTCTTTTATCATAATGCATAAGCGATAAAAGGAAAATTACAAAGCACAGAAGAGAAATGATAATTTCAATGTTCTGGTGATGATTGGTCTCTGGCTCCATTAGGTTTTTGGCCTGGTGCCAAGATATGACATATTTTGCTGATCTAGCTGTCATTTTACTTGTTTCTCTGAGGGGGAGGTTTTCTTGCTCATCCTTTTGTGGGAAGTCTTTTAGTTCTTTCTGTCAGCTATGAGAAATGTGCCATCTCTTATCTTTTGTGCATTTGTTTGGATTCCTTCAGTGTGGAAGAGCCTGGCTTCTCAGGGATTTCTAGTCTGAGTTTTGTCTGATCATTAATATTTCTAATATGCAGTCCCACGTTCTGGATTTGTTGAGGGTTCTCTCTGTGTTCTGTGTGTGTGGCCAAGGTGAGGGGCAGTGATGGCGCCGTTTGTGTGATCCGAGAGGGAAAAGGAAGGGCGGTCAGGGAGTGCACGAAGTTGACAGAGTAAGGGTTTTGGCACCTCAGGACTGAGGTGATACTGATGGATCTGCTTGCACAGTGTGCGTGGGGGAGGTGGGGGTGTGAAGGGCTGCAGGATGTGATTAGTATGTCGCTGAGCACTCGAGATGCATTGGCAGAGCTGTGGGGGAGAAAGCTTGAAAGAGCATCTGCCTGCTATGTGTCACTACCATGAGTCGCTTTCACAGGGACTGAAATACAGATGTTGCTGAACATTCATTAAATGGTTATTTGTAGCTTACTTAGGTCATGTACTTGAAATAATAAAATAATTGGGGGGGGGGGGGGGGGTGGGAAAAAACACACCAAAATGTAACAGCAAATACAAACAGGGGTGGGTGCTTTTTCATTGTGTCTGTAACTTTTGTGACTTTGTTTTGTTTCTTCTGCTCTGCGCACTTCTGATAGGAACCATGTCTACTAACATTCAGAAAAAGGCTTAAGACGTGGCTGTTTAAACAAGCCTTTCCAGATCCTAACCTAATTACAGCAACAACTATAGTGAGAGTTTCAGAACAATGTAAATAATTACTCCTATTACTGTTAGTTACTCTAGCTTTTCCTCTTCCCCCGGTTCCATCAGTCCTGTTTTATTGTAACTTTATTGCTTCTTTGCACTTGTTCAATTTCTATGTTATTACACCCCCTGTTATTTGTAAACAGCATGATGTGATTGTATCATGAATGCCGGTATAGAAAAACTCTAAATAAATAAATAAATAAATAAATACATACATACATACACTGGCTGCCCTTTAGGCAGATGCAGAAAGCTGTGCGTTCAAACTGTGTCGAAATTCAGCACAGCTTTCTAATGCACAGGCTGAATGCACATTTTAACTCAGAGGAGAGGGGGTGTGGAGCTGAAGTGAGGTCCTGCAAAACCAAGGAAACAAGGCTGTCGAGCTGTGCAAACAAATCCTAAACAAGTCTCAGGGAGACAGTGGTGCCTCGAAATTGAGAGAGCTGCAGTGCTCAACCACTGGAGCTGCAGTTCAACCCCCGCCCCCCCAGGAGCCTTCTCTCGCAATAAAATAGAAATAAAACCAGTTTTGTTGGCGCAGGAAACTTTACTCCATCTCTGACCTGGAGGTTGTCCATATGAGTGGCAGATAATTTGCCCAAATAAAATATAGAAAACAATTTCTGCTCTATCTCCAAGATAGTTGGGCATTTCAACTGCTTCCAATGTGCAGCAATCACCATGCGTGCAGCTATTGCAATCTGTGAAAACAACATTTGCTGAAACTTATTGAGATCTGAAGGAGGAAAAGATAAGAAAAACTGAGGGTCTTTAGGCAAGCTACATTGTAATTTGTCAAATAATAATTGTATTACTGTATCCCAGAATATAATATTTTTGTGCAGCTCCACCAAATATGACTCATAGTACCTTCTTGTCTTCAGTCTCTCCAACATCTTGGAGATACATTTGGATAAATCTTTTGGAGGTTTGTTGGTGTCAGATACCAGTGATAAAGTAATTTATATCCATTCTCAACCATGATAGCTGAGATGGAACTTCACATTATTTTTATTTATTTCTTTAGCGCTTTTGTATACCAGCATTCAAGATAAACATCACAACATACTGGTTTACATTTAACAGGGGGTGTAAAATATAAATAATTAAATTAACAAACTGTAGCAAGTGAAAAGAAAACTCTGAAGTTACAATGAAACAGGGGAGTTTAAATAACATTAAATAACTATATATTAAATAAACATTAAATAAACTATATATTAAACTATATATTATATAATATTATATAATAAACTATATATTAAATAAACATTAAACATTAAATAACTAAAGCATACATCCTACTCCACCTCCTCCAAAGATCTTCCTAAATCACTTTCCCAGGCTTTTTGATGCATTGGTCTGAACTTTAAATCACCCAACAAATACATATATAATTTAGATATCAATTTGGTGCCGGGTTGAGGGGAGAAGCACAATCTTTTACATAAGGATTTATCCCTAATTAAATGTGATTTGATAGGTCTAGAATTCAGATAATGGGATAAATGCAAATATGTAAAATAATCTTCATGGGGCAAATGTAACATGTCACAAAGTTTGTCAAAACTCAACATACCACCAACATCCCAAACCTTACCCACATACTGTAACCCTAGACTCCTCCAACTTCGAAATGTACCAGATATTAACCTAGGGATAAAATCCTTATTATCACAAATTGGAGTCCCAACTGAGAAAATAGGATTACCCATAAAAGTCCCTTTCCACTAATCCCATATTTGTAATGTGTGCTTTCTATAGGGAGAAGATTGGGTACATAACATTCTACAATGTTTAGGAAGCCAACATTGACCCATAATAGGCACATCACAAGCAATGGCTTGTTCAGTGATAATCCATTGCCACTTCACTACTGCCCTTAATTGTGCTGTTGTATAATATTTTTTTAAATTGGGAACCCCAACGCTATAAGTTGGTATATAATGCTTCTCGTCACCCTAGGCAGTCTTTTCTTCCAAATGAAACTAAAGACCTGGGCCTGGACAGTTTTCAAAAAGGCCTCAGTTAGGACTATAGGTAAAGTTTGAAAAAGATATAAGAATCTAGGCAAGACATTCATTTTAATAATGTTTATCTGTACTAACCTTGATAAGTTGTGTCTGTCCCAAATATCCAAGTCTCTAAACAACGTATCTGCCAGTGGTTTATAATTCAGATGAAATAAGTCTGTTTTCTCACTACTCAGATGAATGCCCAGATACTGAATAGACATGGTTGCCCATTTAAATGGGAAAGTAGCCTGCAATTGTACTTGCTCAGCCTTTGGTAACCAGATAGACATAAGCTTTGATTTATCAATGGTGATTTTAAATCCAGATACTCTGCCATAGGACCTTAATTCAGTCAATATGGCATTTAAGGATTGTATTGGGTTACTTATAGTGAAGAGAATATCATCAGCAAACATGGAAATTTTATATGGAATATCCCTCACTTGTATCCCCTTAATATCCAGATTGGTTTGAATCTTCCATGAAAATGGCTCCATCACTACGCAAATAGCAATCGTGACAGGGGGCAATCCTGTCTTGTGCCCCTCTGAACTGGAAAGGGAGCGGAATAGCCTCCATTAATTTTAATGCTCACCTCTGGCTGTGTGTATAACTTTTTAACCCAGCAAGTAAAATTGGTGCCCAGTCCAAATTTTTCTAAGACTCAAAATAAAAATGCCCAATGAACTCTGTCGAAGGCTTTTTCAGTGTCTACAACCATCAAAATGAAGAAATAGTTTAATGACAGGCCCACCAAATTAAATCCAAAACCCGCCTTATATTGTCAAAGGCCATGCGTCCTGGAATAATCCTGATTGATTTTTATGAACAATAGAAGGTAATAGTTTCCCTAAATGGTTAGCTAAGATTTTCACCAATAATTTAAGATCTAATCAGAGATATAGGGTGATAGGAGCCACGTAATGTGGCATCCTTCCCTGGTTTAGGTAAAACCGTAATACCTGTGACATTTGTATGGGGAGCTAGCTGCGACTCTCCCAATAAAGAATTAAATATCTTAGTTAACAATGGGACCAATTGGTCAGCAAAAACTTTATAAAATGTACCCATGTACCCATTCAAGCCCGGTGATGTTCCAGTTTTCAATTCCTTTATTGCTTGAGAAACTTCCAGTTCTGTAATGTCCCTATTTAGAAAATCCTGTTGATCCAACTCAATACAAGGGAGTTCTACTATAGATAAATATTCATCTATTTCAAACCCAGATATAGATGAATGTTCTCTATACATATCGGCATAGAATTGGGAGTATCTATCCCTAATATGTGACACTTTACATAGATAATTGCCCCCAGGACCTTGATCTTAAGAATTTGGTTCAACACCCTATGTGCTTTTAAAGATTGGGCTAATAACTTCCCTGCTTTATTCCCACCTTCAAAATAGCATTGCTTAGTCAAATCCAGTTGATGGGATACCTCTAACATATTAAATTGTAACTCCTATCTGGCCTTGGTTAATTTTATCAAATCCAAGGACCTTTTTTTATGTTTTATGAATATACTCCAGAGTTTTGATTTGGATTTTCAATCTGCTCCTCAGTTTATTATTTTCTTTCTTCTTATAGCTAGCCCCTGCAATCAGATAACAGTGCAACATTGCCTTAAGGCATTCCCACACTGATGTAGCAGAGATGACACCGTCATCATTGTTCTACATACTCCTTAAGTAACCCTTGTAAATGCTTACAAAAATCAGTATCTTGTAATAAAGCTTCATTAAGACGCCAAAATCATCTCCCCGTATCATCTTGTTGTAGAACACTATCAAAAGAATAGGTGCATTATTGGACCATGTTATAGATCCTGTGGAAGCAGATGAAACCTTGGAAACCAACAACTTGTCAATTAAGAACATATACATTCTGGAATAAAAATCATCGGTTTTGAGTAAAAGGTATAATCTCTCTCATTGTAGTATCAAAATCTCCAGAGATCAATTACCTTTATGCAATCCTGAGTGTTGGTTAATGGGTATACCACTTTTTCTTGCTGATGTGTCAACATAAGGATTCAATACTATATTGAAATCCCCTCCAATATTGAAGTGTCCCCAATAATATCCTCTAATTTATCATGGAGGTCTTGAATAAAATGAGAATGAGCTGAATTAGGGCCATATATATTAACAAAAATGTAGCTCCCAGTCAGAGTAGACATTTGCAAAATTAAATACCACCCCATCTGCATCCTGAAGTAAGATTTTAAAGTTGGCACAGTTTTATTGGAAATTAATATTCCCAGCCCTCCATACTTGTTTCTAACAGAGTTGGAGGCTAAAAAAACTTGAGAGTAGTGTTTATTAAGTTTCAATAAACCTTTAACTCTCTTTCTTAAATGTTTCCTGAATAAATAACACATCCGCTTGTAAACCCAATGCTTCTTTAAACAACATTCTCCTTTTATAAGGAGAATTAAGCCCCTTGGCATTTATCGAGGCAAATCTAATGTGTGCCATGATAAATAAAATGAAAAAGTCACATGGTATATAATATTAAACAAAGGGGCAGATTTTAAAACCTACGTGCGCGGCCTACATTTGTGTGTGCTACCCGGCGCGCACAAATGTACGCCCAATTTTATAAAATGCGCGTACAGCCGTGCGCATGTTATAAAATCAGGGGTTGGCATGCGCAAGGGAGTGCACACTAGTGCAACTTGCGCGCGCCGAGCCCTTGGGGAGACCAGCTGGCTTTCCCCGTTCCCCCCCCCCCCCCACCTTCCCCTCCCTTCTCCTACCTGTCCCGCCCCCCAGCCCTAAAGAACCCCCCCCGGTAGAAGTTACGCTCTGACTGCTGGCGCGCGATCCCCTGGCCCAGCGGCCCTGCAGAGGCCTCTGGCCACGCCCTACCCCCACCCCTGGACCGATCTTCCCCGCCCATTTTTTCAAGCCCCGGGACATACACGCGTCCTGGGGCTTTATGCTCGTCGCCGGGCCTTTTGAAAATAGGCCTGGCGTGCGTAACCCCCTTACACGCGAAAATCTTTTAAAATCTGCCCCAAAGAGAGGGAGTAAGAGATAGCATATGCCAAACATTTCCTTGATGGCCTATTGTCAGCCCCCGAGGTGGATCTGATTGAAACGTCTACAGAATCTCTCATAACGGAGTGCAAGGATGCCATTGGTTAATTCCCCCCTCTTTCCTTGTCCTGCCCCCCCCTCCCGATCCCACCCCAGCAACAGTAGCGGAGTCACCTCGGAGCCATCCCTTATCACCTCCCTGTGCAACTACTACTCCTGGAACAAAAACCTCAAACAGAAAGTAGTACCCTCATAGAACACATGTAGAAGGAATAAGCACAGAAAACATTACCAATATATATATAAAAAAGTTCTATAAACTTTTGCAATACCAGTCATAAGGCCAATTATGTTCAGTTCAAAATAAGGTGTGCCTGAATATAGTAAAAACTGTAGAATGTAGTGCAGATATGAAAAGCATAACTGCAAACCGATAAATAATATGCAGTTCGTGTCTCCAACATCTTGGAAGATGTAGACCCTTCAGACTGCCTCCATAAGTGATGGCGACCATTAGTAGTTCTTTGCCATTTTGGAAATTCTTTAGGTTGATCGATTGTGGGATCAGATGGCTCAATAACCATACTTATAGTTATCCCTGCTGCCTGCAAGATCTTCGCTGCTTCAGCAGGAGTTTTAATCCAAGAAATGACTCCACTAATAGTGAATGCAAGTCGGAAAGGAAATAGCCGTCTGATTCTAATGTTTTCTTTTCTTAATACTTCTGTGACCATATTCAGATTGTTCTGCTTTTGCAGAGTTAGAGGAGAAAGACTGGAATAAACTGCAACTTTATGGCCTTGCCACAGTACTTGGCCCTCTTTCTCAGCTGCCTGAAGAACTCTCTCCTAACTCTGAAGCAGGCAATTATATCTTTAGGCTGATTACCTCTTTTAAGGTCTAAGGCTCGATGTGCCCTTTCAATGCTGACAGCACTGGAAAATTCCTTTTCTTCTGCCCGCAAAAGGAGAGCCTTACTCAGTGATTGTACCACCATTATTGCACCATTATAATCCTCATGATCAGGAATCCCTCTAAAACGGAGGTTTACATCTTCTGGATCTCTTCTCTAGATCTTCCAGCTTTTCTTGCACTCTGATTGCATTAAATCTAATATTGACATTCCTTTGAACAGCTTAGTGGTCAATTCCACTTGCCCTTCAACCTGGTGTTCCAGCTCATCATCTCTCCTCCCGATGTCTCCTTCTTCACATCTCAGTTCTGTAAACCAAGAGGTGAAGTCTGCTCGTGATAAATCATCCAGTTGACTAGAGAGGGATTCACCTGAAATTTGGGCGGTCTGCATTTCAGCCATTATGGGCCCGTGCTCGTTGGCCATCTTTTCTCTCTCCTCCTCCTCTGGCGTGATCGCTCCGTATTAGCTTCCGATTTCTTTTTGGAAGCCATCAGGTCAGGAACTTCTCAAATACCTGAATCTCATTTCAAATTGCTTCAAGAGGTCTTAAATGTAAGAAAATAGCAGTGGGTAAGAGGGAGCAATCTGTTCAGGCTCCCAACAGTGATGGCGACATCACTTCCTCCTTGAACGTTTTTTAAACCACATTTTGTGGGCATAAAACGTTTTCACGCAACTGCAGAAAGGTTTACATGCACAAAATGTGCGTTCAAGTGCTGGTAATAAAACTGCATTCTGCTGAAGGCACTTTATTGCATTGGCCAGCTTCGTAGGGGCCATTATAAAGCATGCCCTCTGTCATTATCCATTTCTAGTTTTGTGAATCCGGTGTCTCAGAAAAAATATGCTTTGAAGTTTTCATCTCATTCCTCCTTCTCGCCTGTGACACACGTTGTCTTGTGCCCTTTCCCTCTCTCTGCTTTATGTGGCTAAGATTCTCTGGATGGCCAAAATGCTTATTTTTGAGCATTGCTGTTGCCTCTGTCAGTCTTCTGTTGAAGCCCCTTTGGGACTGACTGCACAACATAAGCTCTCAGATCTTTGCTGAATTGTCATTGAGCAGTGCACACCCTGTTTTCTGGGAGGAGGAGTGGAGAGGTGATTTCTTGCAGTATGAACAGCGTTCGATTTTTGCATTAGATTTGTTTCATCTGGTGGTTCTTAATTAGGAAAATTGAGTGGTCTGTATTTTTCTAAGCTTTATTTCTAGTTTTTGGTCCCCTTTAGTTGATTTTCTGTACTAATGTTTTCATTCATTTTGTTTTTGTGTTTGTTTACTTTATATTTTGTATAAGGTTTTGATTTGTGTTGATCACACTGGTTCTTAATATGGTGCCCTCTGATTGGTTTCAGGTCAAGTGACTTTTTGGTATCTTTTCTGAAAGCTTTTTCTGCCTTATCAACTGCAGGTTTTGTATATTTGGGTTGAAGGTTTATATTTTCTGTATATTTTTCTTGTTTGCTTGCATTGTTCATCCTGTCTTTTTTTCACCTCTGTTTGGACTTAGAAAAATAACCCATGTTATAGTTACACAATGTTAGGTTCCATATTAGGTGCTACCACCCAAGAAAGAGATCTAGGCGTCATAGTGCATAACACATTGAAATCATCGGTTCAGTGTGCTGCGGCAGTCAAAAAAGCAAATAGAATGTTGGGAATTATTAGGATGGGAATGGTGAATAAAACGGAAAATGTCATAATGTCTCTGTATCGCTCCATGGTGAGACCGCACCTTGAATACTATGTACAATTCTGGTTGCCGCATTTCAAAAAAGATATATTTGCGATGGAGAAGGTACAGAGAAGGGCAACCAAAATGCTAAGGGGAATGGAACAGCTCCCCTATGAGGAAAGACTAAAGAAGTAGGACTTTTCAGCTTGGAGAAGACAGGGCTGAGGGGGGATATGATAGAAGTGTTTAAAATCATGAGAGGTCTAGAACGGGTAGATGTGAATCGGTTATTTAGTCTTTCAGATAATAGAAAGACTAGGGGGCACTCCATGAAGTTAGCATGTGGCACATTTAAAACTAATCGGAGAAAGTTCTTCTTCACTCAATGCACAATTAAACTCTGAAATTTGTTGCCAGAGGACATGGTTAGTTCAGTTAGTATAGCTGTGGTTAAAAAAGGATTGGATAAGTTCTTGGAAGAGAAGTTCATTACAAGCTATTAATTAAGTTGACTTAGAAAATAGCCACTGCTATTACTAGCAATGGTAACATGAAATAGACTTAGTTTTTGGGTACTTGCCAGGTTCTTATGGCCTGGATTGGCCTCTGTTGGAAACAGGATGCTGGGCTTGATGGACCCTTGGTCTGACCCAGTATGACATAACCCAGTATGGCATGTTCTTATGTTCTTGCTTTTTATGTTTATGTCCCTCTTGATGCAGCCCAAGCTAAAATGGTGTGTGTTGGGGGGGGATTAGATTAGGTGCTTTCTAAATGTTGCGCCAGAGGTGGACCCTTGGGCTGAGGTGGGGTTGACGCAACCCATAGGTAGGGACCTACAGGACCCCACTGTCAGCAGACGAAGTGGGCTGAGCGACGGAGACCAGCTGGCGCTTCACCAATACCAGCCCTCGTTCCCCACTGGTTGAGCCTTTGGGTACCAAGGCCAGCTGGACTTAGGTGGGCCTCCGTATGTTGTCGTTGATGGAGGGATCGAGAACAGCCCAGAGGCAGCAGTAGAGATATGATACAGCCTTGCACTGGACAAGGTAGTGTCCCGGAGACCTGGGTGCCAAAGGAACAAAGTCAGACAAGGGGCGCCTGAGCAAGAGCAGGCCGAAGCCTGAGTAGACCAAGTCCAGGATGTAGGCTGACGAGGCATCATGGAGCAAGCTTGACTCAGGGCTGGCGGCAATCAGGAAGTAGTGGCAAGCAAAGCTGAGGTCTGGTCGCGGCTATAGGCAAATGTAGTCAAGCAATGCAGAGGTCTGGGTCTGGAGAGAGGCAACAGAGTACTCAGGCAATGCAGAGGTCTGGGTCTGGAGAGAGGCAACGGAGTAGTCAGGCAATGCAGAGGCCTGGGTCTAGAGAGAGGCAATGGAGTAGTCAGACAATGCAGAGGTCTGGGTCTGGAGAGAGGCAACGGAGTAGTCAGGCAATGCAGAGGCCCGGGTCTAGAGAGAGGCAATGGAGTAGTCAGGCAATGCAGAGGTCCGGGTCTGGAGAGAGGCAACGGAATAGTCAGGTAATGCAGAGGTCCGGGTCTAGAGAAAGGCAATGGCGTGGTCAGGCAAAGCAGAGGTCGAGATCCAAGAAGGCAATCCAAAGGTGGATTGAAGCACAGGAACACGGGGACCAGGAACAGAGTCAACGAGGAACAAGAACACAGGACTGAGACGAAACTCTCAGGAGGCAAAGGGTACTCGACCAGCGAGGAGACCTGTTGCAAAGGCAAAGCTAGGGAGTGGAGCCTGGGCTTATGTACCGGTGCTCCACTGATGTCATCATCCGGGACCATGGCTCGGTTCCTGCCATGGGCCCTACTTAAGCTTCAGTGATGCGCGCGCGCCTAGGGAGGGGTGCAGCGCTGAGTAGCAGCGTCTCTCCACGGGCCACGCAGAGAGGCCCGACATGGAGCAGTGGAAGTGGTAGCTGGACTGGGGACACCAGGGTCTGTAGCTGAGCCGGAGGCACCAGGGGAGGCCCAAGGACGGAGCTGGCGGCCTACCGCCACCGGAGACGAGGAACCAGGCACTGGAGTTACTGCAGAGAGGTGAGAGGGCCATGCCACGGGTCTGCCGCTGATGGCACGTGTAACACTAAACTTTCATGCCTTCAGTAAATTATTGGATTATTTATACTACGTGAGGGCAGTCTTTAATTTTTTGACACGCACCCTTTATTTTTTGTATTTGATGTACTTGAAACAACCATTACAGCTCCCTCGATCCAGTCGGTATTTTCCAACAGGGAATGCACAGCAGCATTGAAGGCTTTGGCTCATGCTTGGATTTCTTATCCCTTGTCATGCTGGGTTAATGAACCTTTGGGGGAAGGCTTGGCGATCATGGTCACAGCACATGAAATACCACTGGAGGAAGACCATCTGGAAGGGCTATGACAGAGCACTAACACAGAAAGACGAGGGAGGAAGACAGCTCTGTGGTTTTGAAGGTAATACTGTTGTGGTCTGAAGGTGAAGAGACCCAGCTTTTTGCCTCCTGTCCGTGAGACACAGAGGGTCCGGATGATGGGCATGTGAATGAGGTGATGATGTGTCCAGGTCCGTGAAAGGCCCGATACGCGTGCGTGCAGGCATGTCCTGCTGGGTGTGACATGACACCGATGAATTTGTTCTAGTAATTATAGCAAAGACTCCTTCTTTTGGAGTCATTTGGGACTAGAATTGGAATCTCCCTTTCCCCCGATTATTTGTGACCTTTAGTAAATCACATCACTCTCTCTGTATCCCACTTTTTCAGACCTGATGGTAATAACAATAATAATAGTAATACTGAGACTTGAGGTTCTTCCTTATATAGCTCTTTTGGAAATAGTCATAGATCAAGTCCAGAAATGTGCTTTTAGTCTGTCCACCCCAGTGATTGTGGTGCACATGTGTCTGAGCATTGACCAGAGCCTGGATCCGGTCTAGATGAAATATGCTACATAAAACTAAATTATTACTATGGCCATTACTAATATTAATATCTGTGGGAGCACATTTTCAAGCTGGGGATGCAGAACAGGGCAGTGTTGCCCAATCTTTGCAAGCTCAGGGCACATCTCCTTTTAATCAAAATGCTGTGTGGAACATCAGCCTCCCCAGGGCAGGCAAAGCAGTCATGAGAAGAGCTAGGGACGCACTGAAAGGCCCACCAGCCTCTCTTCCAAATGTAATGGTCCAGCTCCCTCTATATACAGCACAAGTGTGCTGCGGGCCGCCGGCTCAGTTAGTTACCTTGGCTGCTGCACCTGGCTGCCAGAGTTAGAAGGAGCTGCTGCTGCTGCTCAGGGCACGCTCTCCCCAACTCATTCAGCCTGGGAGCAGGACAGAAGCTGGAAACACTCAAAAGGGCTTTGGAGGGTGAAAAGGAGGAGATGCTGTGTGTAATGTCTGCCGCAGAAAGTGGAGCCCAAATATCCGTGCCCTGCACGCTGCCCATTAGTTACCACAGTCCAGGGCTGATTGCGTAGCTGGCAAGGAGAGGCAGGCATGCTTACACATGTCCGCAGGAAGGAGCTCCTAGAGGTTTAACAGCCACCACTCATGTCTCTTGTTGCTGTGAGGTGCTGAGAGCAGAGCCCAGGTGCTTGCCTGGCTCTGAGCATCCGGCAGTGTTGCCTTTTTTTTTTTTTGGTGGCAGACCTGATCAGGTCTGAAGGCACACCAGCGTGTTCATGGCACATTGGTTGGAAAACACTGGTTTAGGGCCAGGGTGAAAATGGAGATGGATTCCCGCTCGCCACAAACCCTCTCACCTTTTCAGACAAAAATACTGTTGCTTTGCTTTCTGAGAATGCTGCTGGCGGCTGTTGTATTAGTCCTTCTGTTACCCACTGTTAAGAGCGCTGCACATGAAAGCATGCCCCTCATTCCTAAGCCTGCAGGGAGGGAAGGCTGGCTCGTTCTCCTGAAAAAGCAGTAGTGAACAAAATGACCCCTCCAGAACAAACTGGGAGAGCAGTCCAGTGAACCTTCAACAGTTAGGGCTGGATCACCTTCATTTGCCTGCCTGCCATTCTCGCCCTGCATTTTGTAAGTTTTTTGTAATCCTTGTTTTATTTGCCTTTTATTAATAGCACTTACTGATGGTTGGTATTCAATGTGTTTTTCTATCAGGTGAAAAGCAATGGTAAATTGAGTTTTGCCTTTACATCCTAGGTGAAGGTTCACCTTTTTTTTTTTTTTTGAGCGATCTGTTCCTTAATAGGACAAATAAAGTAAGAAAGAGAGGGAAATAAGGCAACAGGTTAAGGGTCTGATTTACTAAGATTTGTTCTTATATATATAGAAGGGGTTGGGAGGTGGGGAGGGAGAAAATGTTAATAAATCAGGCCGTAAGTAATCTGAATTTTAGGGAGAATGAGGCCATTAGCTCAGTGGTACAATTTAAACTAAGAAGGTTGCAATCAATAGTCGTGAGTCCCTTGCTTTAGAAAGTAAGCTGTTGTAACTGACATTGATGCTCTATAGATGGTGGCAGCTGCGGGATCATGAGTCTGTCCCTGGACTGAGGGGTCAGATGGATCTCCTCAGAAAAGCTATTTCTCTCTTGAGCAAGAGGAAATCCGTAGGATGACAAAAGTGAAGGCAAGAGCCGCAATCGGGTTAACCCACTGATTTCCAGATCTAGTTCCTGGGTAACCAAAACGACTACTTCTATACTATATATTTGTACACGTTCAGAACATTTGCAGAAGCTTAGTCAGGAACTCGGCATGTAACAGGAGTTGCACGTGTAAGCTGGTGATATGCACTCAAGAAGTGAATTTTCAACCACCTAAAAACATATGCGCAAGTTTGTAACATGCATAAACTTGGCAGTGTCAAAAAAAGGTGTTTTTTTTTGGGGGGGGCCTGGTGTGGATTTACACATGTACTTGAATATTCAAAAGTTTTTGCATGTAAACAGCTGCAATTTGCCTACAGAATTCTATGCCCCATAAAATCGCATCATTTATTTAGCGGTATAACAACCTTCTCCTCACTCCCCCTTCTCCCTCTCCTTGCGCAGGGCAATCGCTGGACAAAACAGCATCCTAAGCAAGGGCTGCCTTTAGGGGCTTCTTCACTTTGTCTCCCTCTCTCCTCCCCTTGCACTGCTGCCTATTTTCTCATTCCCACTCCCCTCACTCCCTTCTTGTCCCTTCTATTTTGTCTTGCATCCCCCTTGCTCTCTTGCCTCTTCCCCCTTCACTTTCACTTCCCTGGTTTCACAGTTTCTTCTTGGCACTCATCCTCCCTTTGCTTCCTGCCTTTTCTCTCCCTCCCTGACCTTTCTTTTCCCGCCTCTCATTACTCCCCTTCTCTTTGCCTCTTGCCTTGCTTCTCTGTCTCTCCCCTCCCCCTCTCCTCTGCCTTGGCGCGAGCTCTTCTAGCAGCCAGCAGCGCAGAGCTCCGTGCCGGGCCGCCTTCCGGTCTGCTCGGAGCAGCGGGTCTCCCTCTGGCCCACGTGCGCCGGCTTTTCGCAGCAAAGCACTTCCTCATTCCAGCCATGTTGCCGGTGCTCTTTTCTCTGCAGCTCGGGTGAGCTGGCTCTCCGCCACAAGTCATTTCCTGTTTTCAGTCCATGTGAGGCTTCTCTGAGCTGCTGCTAGTACCGCTATTATTAAACACTTGTATAGTGTTACAAAGTGTGTGCAGCACAGTACAGACAAACATAAGAGAGAGCTCTGGCCCTGTGGAGCTTAAAATCCGGTCAAGACATACAGACAAGACAATGAATATTTAATTTACAATCAACAGGGCCATGATTAAAGAGAATAGGATTCAAGACTCAAGTGGGTCTATAAGTGGGATGTAATCTTCAGTTTAGCTAATTGAGTAAAGCTGCAAGCTGAAATCTAAGAAAGGCAGTATGCAAATGTAAATTAGTATGCAAATTTAAATTAGCTCTTTTCCACACAGAAACCACCTAACAGAAACTTTGAAGTTAGTATTTGAAACTAAATTAGAGAAAAAGTGAAAAGCTTTTGCAAGGAAACTGCTGTCTTCCATCTTAATTGACCATAGTTACTGCGACTGCAAAATACTTGTGCTGGTGACTACATGGAGACCATGGCTGGCTGCTTTTGAGAAATGCAGCCTTAAAAGCCTCAGCCTCTTTGTAAGACATCAGGACCTGGGGGCCAGTGGCACAGTGATAAGTTCTTTTCTTTACAGAATGCCACTGCCACAAAAATACAGTAAGCTGTGAGCGTTTTACTTGTTGCCAAATATTTTGCCGTCCTAGGCATTCATCCACGATAAGCACCAGTCACGGTGATCCAAAAGGTAAAGCAGCTGCCCTTGTGAATGTCATAGTCAGGAAGGCGACTGTGTTGGACAAGCTGTGGTGTAAAATTGTTCACTAGCAACAAGATTGTGGAACCTGCTACCGAGTCACAGTTTCATTAATTAATTCATTAATTAATTTATTTAAAAACTCTTCTATACCGTCGTTAAGTTGGAGAACCATCACAACGGTTTACTGCAGGGCACGATAATGAAAATATGAGTGGTATAGATTACAAATGAATCATGTGCCATCATAGTGCGGTAACAATTTAATACAACAAACTCTGGGCCGGATTTTAAAAGGGTTATGCGCATAAGGTACGCGCGTAACTCTTTTAAACCCCCCCCGTGCACGCCGAGCCTATTTTGCATAGGCTCGGCGGCACGCACAAGCCCCGGGACACGCGTAAGTCCCGGGGCTTCGCAAGGGGGGCGTGTCGGGCGGGCCTTGCAGGGGGCATGTCGGGGGCGTGGTGCCGGCCAGGGGCATGGTCGAGGCCTCCGGACCACGCCCCCAATAAAGGTAGGGGGAAGGTTTAGATAGGGCCGGGGGGGGGGTGGGTTAGGTAGGGGAAGGGAGGAGAAGGTGCGGAGGGATAGAAGGAAAGTTCCCTCCGAGGCCGCTCCGATTTCGGAGCGGCCTCGGAGGGAACGGGCAGCGCGCGCAGGGCTCGGCGCGCGCAAGTTGCACAAATGTGCACCCCCTTGCGCGCGCCGACCCCCGCATTTTATAAGATTCGCGCGGCTACGCGCGTATATTATAAAATCCGGCGTTCTTTTGTTCGCACCTGGTGTGTGAACAAAAGTACGCGCGTGCGTAGATTTATAAAATCTACCCCTATGTGTGTAAGTTAAGCTTGTATGTTGGGAACATCTGAGAGCTGTGTGTTACAGAAACTCATAATCAAATTCTGTGACTTCAAGTCAGCGCAGGACATGTCAACCAGTTCCTCGGTATGAAGCTCAGAAGTGGCTGCTGTATTACCCTGTAGAATAACACCCCTTTATGAAATCTAATCCCATAGCCTTATGTCAGCCTTGAAGTGGAACAGTGGCTCAGAGCAGGCTTACAGAATAAAAGCTAGCACTGTCCAGCAGAGCACTATAGTCATTATTCTTAAAAAGAAGTAAGAAAAGAATTGCTAAGCAAGTTGCCCGAGTGCTTTTATTTCTATCTCCCATGATTGTAAAACATGTTGTGAGTTGGTTTAAGTCCAGGCTCACCATTACCCCTGGGCAGGGTATAACTTGGTGGCGTGGTGGGAAAGGGGCTTGTGCTATTATGGTAGCCTTACTCTGACATCTACCATCACTTCCTGTTCCTTAGGAGTGCCAGTGGGGCAGGAGCTGCAGCAACCATGTTAGGATGCATCTGGGCCCTCCCCCACTGTTCAATGTCAAGATGAATCCCCAGCTTCAGTATCCAGGGGAGGGGGGCAGGCCCTGCAGTGGCTGAATTGCCCCGAACCTGTTCCAGAACTAAGGAGACATAGATTATGTAAGAGCATGCTTCAATCTCACTCTATAGGAATTCCAGTTTTAGGAACTGATTTATGAGGAGGAAGGCCACTGCTGGTGTTTGAGCTGAGGAGCTCTGTTGGATGCAAGGCTTGATGATTCTCTGTTTTTCAGTTTTGGGCTCAATCCATAAATTTAATGGGCAAACAATATTTTGATTTCTAGCTTTTCTATAAATTTATTAAATTATTCTTATCCTGATCATTTGGTTGCTGTAAGTTGAATGATTTGGGAGAAGTGTATACTGACAAAGCAAATACATAGAAAACAAAAGCGCTAAAAACATGGACAGAGCGGGATTGAGATTGGACTGTGGCTTGTGATTTGAAAGTGCCTTTTTGCATTGCAGTTTCAGCACTCTTTGCATTCTTCTCCAAACCAAATATTGCTTTAGAGCAGCCTGGCGAACGTAATCCAACCATGATGATAAATCTACCTGCATGTGCTATAAGGGCACTGTTCTGTGTGGTTGTATTGCATTTTCACTTTCTCCTCATTGCTTGAATCCTGCACAGGAGCTTGTTTAATAACCAGATATAGCAGGAGGTGTGATAGAAATTCATTATGCACCCATGTGCGCACTCCCACTGTGAGTATTCTGTTAAGATTAAGGCCTCAAAGAGCGCAAATGAATTGATTTAAACATGCTTGATTACATTGTAGTGCAAGGTGTAGAAATCGAGTGAGGAAAAGACAATTGCAAGGCAAGAAAGCCCCCTAGTACTTTGTGGCCTTTTAAGCATGTTGGACGGACTCCCTTTAAATTTTGCTCAGTGCAGTACAGGATATTATTGCAGCCTGCCTTATGCTAGTACTTTTTAAAATATGGTTACTGTCTGAGTAAGATTCAAGATGGCGTGGAGGCTCTGAGTGCACTGTGACATTTGGCTTGCTAATTACAGAGAGGTCGCTTGGAAGAGAAGGGCAACCAAAATAATAAAGGAGATGGAGCAGCTCCCCTATGAGGAAAGACTGAAGAGGTTAGGGCTGTTCAGCTTGGAGAAGAGATGGCTGAGGGGGGATATGATAGAGGCCTTTAAGATCATGAAAGTTCTTGAGCGAGTAGATGTGAATCGGTTATTTACACTTTCGAATAATAGAAGGACTAGGGGGCATTCCATGAAGTTAGCAAGTAGCACATTTAAAACTAATCAGAGAAAATTCTTTTTCACTCAGTGCACAATAAAGCTCTGGAATTTGTTGCCAGAGGATGTGGTTAGTGCAGTTAGTGTAGCTGGGTTCAAAAAATGTTTGGATAAGTTCTTGGAGGAGAAGTCCATTAATGGCTATTAATCAAGTTTAGTTAGGGAATAGCCACTGCTATTAATTGCATCAGTAGCATGGGATCTTCTTAGTGTTTGGGTAATTGCCAGGTTCTTGTGGCCTGGTTTGGCCTCTGTTGGAAACAGGATGCTGGGCTTGATGGACCCTTGGTCTGACCCAGCATGGCAATTTCTTATGTTCTTAAGAGCTGGCTTACCTCTTTTTTATCCTGCATGGGCCGAAAGAGAAAACCTAGGACAGCGCCTTTCCCCGCGGCTCCTCCTAGGTCGCCTGTAGCTGGTCCGATGGACGCCCACGTCATTCGCAGCAGCCCTTTGCCGGGAGCTCAGCTGTTGGAGAGTAGGGGAGGAGAATTTGAGCTCCCCTTTCTCCCAGGCTCATTGTCTCCATTGAGCCCGGCGCAACAAACACCATCCGGAAACCCAGCGACTGCAAGGACCCCCCCAGGAGACTGCAAAGTCGCCACTAAACTGATGTGTGACTGTGGTGAGCCCGGCGGGGAGCAGCTGGGTGGAGCCGGCAGAGCTCAGTCCAAGTACGAGCTGTGGACAGCCGGGCAGAGAAGGCTTACAAGAGGAAGCAAGAGGGAACCAGGAAAGAAAGGCCGGGGAAGATCTTGAAGACTTTTTGCAATTCCCAGCTCTAACTCCTGTTCAAAGACCGGGTGAGATATCTCTAAATTCTATATGGGACGCCATTGCTGAAATGTGGAGCTCTGTCTTACAGCAATTATCTCCTATAGTAAAAAACTATAGGGAGATAGAAAGAAAAGTATTGGTTTTGGAAAATAATAACACTGACCTAAGCCAACAGCTTATAGCAATTCGAGTTCAGTCTAATTCCGTACAACAAATTCAGCAAGCTCTTGTAAAAGAGAATGCTGCTATGACTTTAAAAGTGAAGAGTTTGGAAAATACTGTCAGAAAGAGAAATCTCAAGAATAATACATTTCCCTAAAGTGCCATTAATCTCCCTTAGGCACATGTTTAAAAAATATCTGCTTGAAATCTTACAAGTCCCTGAAAATGCTGTACCACCCATCTCCAAAATCTATTACCTATCTCCGTTCAGAAGGGAGACTGAGAGAGCACAAGGGGGAAATATGGAAGTTTTGCAATCGGTTGAGGAGACTTCAGTGGATATTAGTGCACTGCTGGAAACATCTAATATTGAAATGGCAGTCCCTACAACACTAATTGTAACTCTGGTTCTTGAGCCGGACAGAGGCTGGCTATTGAGACTGCTCTTCCGACATAGAACAGAAACTTTTAGGCAGTTAAAAGTAAAAAATTTCCTGGATGTGTCTAAATGAACCCAGAAAAAGCGTAAACAATTTTTGTTATTGAGATCACAAGTTCAGCAGGTTGGGGGAATCTTTTTTTTTTTTTTTTAAATTTCCCTGCAAATGCCTGATGAAATACCAAGGAAATTCCTATTTTTTTTTTTGATCCCCCACAGCTGACACAGTTTTTAGTTGGTAAAACTATACCGGCTAACTCTCCTGATAACCCTTAGTGCTATAAGTGTAAGCCAATAGTTCCAATATATACTTTGGCTGATGCTCACCTACTGATACAGCTTCTTTATTGTTATATTGATATATATTTACCCTTGAGTTGTGTACTTGAATCTCTCTCAGATTGAGGACTTGAGAAGTATTGAGTATTTTTAGTTATTCTTTCTTTTCTCAATATGTATTGAGGAAGATATTGTATAATACCAATATTAAGATTGCAATCAGGATTAATCTTATCTGTATTTTGTTAAAATGAAAAAAAGATATGGTTAAAGTTTAATACAGTACTAGCTGCTTTAGTGGCAGTAATAGGTTTTATTTATTCTGTAAATCAATACAAAATCCAATGCAGAACAGGCACAGCATTTGTAGAATGACCCTGCCAGGTCTGGACTCTTAGTTACTTCTGGCAGGACTGAATAATGGAAAAAATGCATCAAATACACCAAAGCTTTGTTGAAAACACACAGCTCTGCAGAAAAGTATCACAAGAGGGAATTTTGCTCTTGTATCTGATGATACATTTCAGTCCTAACGACTTGTATTAAGGTCTACAAAGGTGCTTAAGTCATACAAGATACCTAATATTTGGCTCGTGCCATCTAGATTCAGAGTGCCAACGTATTCTCCAGGGTCTCGGTGCTGAACAGGTTTTGCAGTGATGCTTATGCAACATGTGCCTCTAGATGCCTCAGTGTAACCTTCTTTGGTGATTTAATCAGATTGCAGGATTTCCTATGCTCACGGAGTGGAAGAATAGCCTAGTGGTTAGAGCAGCAGGCTCAGAACCAGGGATGTCAGGGTTTAAATCTCAATGTCACTCCTTGTGACCTTGGGCAAGTCATTTCACCTTCCATTGCTTCAAGTGCAAGCTGATAGGTGAATTTTCAAAAGGTTGCATGCAGAAAAGTAAGCATATGCATTAAATATAAGCCTCAAATATACTTGCATAAATAGGATATACATGTGTAAAAAAGGGTCAGTGTGGAGGCCCTCTGAGGCAGGGCCAACGTTTACACATATGTGTGGAGAAGGGTGACCAAAATGATAAAGGGCATGAACGTGAATATTTTTCTGCCCTTCAGGTATCCAGCTTCCAAATTGGTCAGTATTTAGCTTGTATCTATGATCAGTCCTGGTGGATTGGCCATATATGCGATCTCAATTGAGGAATGTGATGTCTTGGTCAATTTCTTGCATCCCCAAGGTCCTGCCAGGTCATTTTACTGGCCGCCCCATAGAGACACCTGTTGTGTTCCAGAAGAGCACATTATTGCTACCCTTGATGCACCCATAGCAACTTCATCAGGTAGGCAGTACATTTATTCACAAGCCACTTTGTCACACATTGATGGGATGTTCAAAAGTATGTGCAAGACAGGAAATCACCACGCAATTCTCGTATGTAGTATCTTGCCTTTTCTTGTTTTCTGCTTAAATAAAAGCTTGGTGCAATTGTAGCTGGTACCTTGTCTGGCTGTCTGGAGTGGCCCTCTAGGCGATGGCGAGGTCGGCCACCACTGATCAATGCAAGGTAACTAATCAGCATACAAAGTTTTGCTCTGACTTTGATGACTAATTTATGAAAATATATTTAAACAAATATGTGTCAAAAGCTAAAAGTGTGGTATGCACATTGCACAGTAAACTGAGCTGTACTATAAAATTTCACATCTCTAGCTCATTTGCATGTTTCACAGTTGAGTTCCAAAGATGGCTCTTTTTAACATAGAGCATTCACACATGCAAATGATGCTTGTCTTTGGGACTGTAATTCTGACCAAAGCATGACTAGGTCCAAGATGAATCAGGGTGATTTTTGTAGCAAAAAAGGTGCTCTTTCAAATGACATTAGAAAAAAATTCAAAATTACACAGTAGAGATGGAGCCTCTCCTCCACGGCCAGGATCCAAGATGGCCACCATAGGCGCGAGGCCGCGCCTCCTCATTAGATTTAAAGGGACCTCGTCCCTTTAACTACCTGCAGCTGCTTCTAATGGGCTGGAGCAGAGGAAGTAATTAAGGAGGCTTCCTCTGCTCATTCCTTGACTTGGCAACGATCCTTGTTGGTCAGGTCTGCTTGCTTTGGTGAGTTCCTTGTACTTCAGATCCTTGCTTCCTGGTTCCTGTTTTCCCTCAGTGATTCCTGGTTCTTGACTTTGGATTGGCAAGCGGTGATTCCTGGTGTGTGACTTCAGACTGGCAAGCGGCGTTCCTCTGGTGTGTGACCTCGGACTGGTAAGCGACGATCCTCTGGCACCTGACTCTGGACTTCTTCTGGACCATCATCTCCAAGGGCCCACCTAAGTCCCAGCGGCCCAGGTCCCTACGGGCTCCTCCTGGGGGAACCACAGGCTTCCAGGGGTGAAGCTCCAGTTAGCCCTTGCATCGACCTCACGATTCCTTGACCTCTCAAAGGTCCACCTAAGTCCCAGTGGCCTAGGTCTCTATGGGCTCCTCCCGGGGGGACTGCGGGCTTCCAGTGGTGAAGACACAGTTCCTCTTCTCTACGCCTTGACTCTGCATCTGCCTCCACGGTCATCTCAGTCTCCTGTGCCAAGGGTCAGCCGGTCGCATCTTCTGTTCTGCCTCGTCACCCAACGGGAGAACCTACGGATCCGTCTCCTAAGGAATTCCATCCTCCCGTCGGCCCAAGGGTTCACAAGCCTGAGCATAACAACAGAAAGTAAAAACTGCTTTTCTGTGCACCCTCTGACTTAATATCATGGCGATATTAAATTGGAGGTCCCAAAAGTTAAAAATAGTCCAAAAAAAAAAAATTTAAAATCAGCTTGCAGCTCGCGGGTTGAAAACCGGACGCTCAATTTTGCCAGCGTCCGGTTTCCGAACCTGCGGCTGTCAGCGGGTTTGAGAACCGACGCCAGCAAAATTGAGCGTCGGCTGTCAAACCCGCTGACAGCCGCCGCTCCTGTCCAAAAAGAGGCACTAGGGACGCGCTAGTGTCCCTAGCGCCTCTTTTTACCCCGGGCCCTAATTTGCATAGGGCCACCCTCTTGAATCGCGCGCCCAGGAGAGTGGCCTGTGCGCGTGCCGGGAGAGCGGGTGCTCTCCCGCGACTTTTTCTGTATCGGCCTGTTAATGCTGAAATTTAACTCCTGGTCAGAGGTGGAATAAAGTTTCTGGTGCTGAACCTGAAGTTCAAGTTGTGGGGGTCCTGTGCTTGGGATTTAGGCATATAAAAACACAATTTGTGCATAAGACATCATACTATATGTACACAAATCATATTTTATGCTCAGAGAGCATGCTTCGTGCACCAGTCGTGTTTTATGTATAGAATAACTGATTTATGTGTGCTAAATCTGTCTTTGCACATTTTGGGGTTATCTTGCTTTTTTTAAACTCCTGACGCTTTAACATACCATTAGTTTACTGCATTGGGAGTTTAATATTTTTTTTTTTAGTGCGGGAGAAATGAAAATGTGCCCTGAAGTTTTCCTTTCTCATGTTCCCTTTTCTTCCTGAGGAGGAGGGGATAGAAATGGAAAGGATACCCCTCCACTGGCATCCCCACAGAGAAAGAGGGGGAGGGGAATTGCCTCCATGCCAGATGCTCACAGTTCACAGCCCGGAGATCTAATTGGATAGAAGTCGAGTCATCCTGGGAAAATGTTACCTCACTTGCCACATCTTCCTTCCATTTCCCTTCTGGGTTCTTTCTTCTCAATGCTGAAACATGTTACCGGAGTACATTTCCTTTCCTTCCGTTCATCTTGGTCAGGTTGAAAGCGCCAGATGTTGTAAGGCTTCCTTGAATCTTGGAACCGGGCTTGACCTAGCAATTAGTGCATGAGTGTAGTAGGACGGCTTGCACGTCGCTGTGCTGTTTGTTCATCTAGTGAATGCCAGGTAGTTGAAACAGTATTCAGTTGAAACCAAATCCAAATAGTTAATGATAAATATAGGCCACTCAAAAGTATTCTTTTATTTCATCAGGACGTCAGACAAGCTCTAGATTCCCACAAAATTACTTCTGCTGTTCCGTCTGGCTGTGATTAGTTTACTTTACCATATCAAGTTAAGTCAAGTCAGTCTACCCTGGATTATCCAGGGCCGGAGCTAGCTTTTTGGCGGCCCTATACGAACAATTACTGTGCTGCCTCCTGCTTCCTATTTATTCATTCTCTGTCCTTGGCCCACCAAAATAAAGCCCAGATCCCTTCAGTGATACAAACTTTAAAACTGACCCCTCCCCTGTAGCAATGACTGATGCAAGGGTATAAGGTGCCCCCAGCGAATATTATAGCCTTGCACAGCGTCCCTTGCCCCATTCCACACACACAGTTAAGAGTTATGCATTTATATTTTACATGAAAAAATATCAAAGTACAGTATTCTGAGGTAAACATATCACTTACATTATATTTATATGCACTGCTGTGATGTCAACCAGAAATACCTGCAAAAAAGACACTTGGAACCCATATGGTATTAGGCCTATTGTGATGTGTATTGGGTGTGGACTTGAGCCTCTGAAAGCCCAAATACACTTCCTAATAGGAAAATGCCTCACCTCAGTCCACACATGCAGAATATAAATAGATCCTCACCAAATACAGAATAAGAGTAACCATAAAGTAGAAATACAAACGAGCAGACAAAAACTGAACTGGAAACTGCAAGAAGCCAGACTCTATGCAGTGCAACAATAAAAAAACAGAACATCACTATTTCTCAAACATCAAACAATAAAATCAAGAAATACATAATCATAATACTAAAATCATACTAAATATTATTTCAGAAAAAGGTAATGAAAAAAGATTAAATAATTAAAAACTCATATAAAAAGTTTTTTTAAATGTCCTAAACACCAATAACATTTTTGAAAACAGCAGACATCAATTAACACCTGAAAAATAAAACAAAAAACGATTTTTAAAATTCACGCTCTCCATACCTGGGAACTATTGAGTCTAGTCATCCTGAGATTGTCATGGATTAGTGGGCGTGGGATGCATAAACTTTCTCCTCTCTTTCTTATATACATCAAGCTTATATACACCTATGCTCCCTCTAGGACAAACCTGCAGGCTTCTCCAGCTCTTCTTTGGTTGGGATCTACCAGCAGCGTCAGGCCCTCAATTTTCATTTCATTTACTGGCAGGTTGGAATCCACATGCAGCTCCCATTTTCTCTCTCTCTCTCTCTCTCTCTCACTCACACATACACACACAACCCTATAAGGCTCCCATTCTCTCACACATACACACCACAGACAAGCTCCCATTCACATCCACCCATATCCCAGTCAGGATCCCATTCTCACACACATTTCTCTCTGCCCATCCCAGGAAGGTTTCCATGCATGCATGTATGTACACACATACACGTACATCCTCACCCATCCCAGGCAGACTCCCATTCACACACACACATACACATGTGCAACCCAGGCAGGCTTCCATTCACACACCCATCCCAGGCAGCCTCCCATTCACACAAACAAACACACACATACACACACACACACACCCATCACAGGCAACCTCTCATTCACACACACACACACACACACACACACACACACACACACACACACACACACACACATATGCAACCCAGAGAGGCTCCCATTCATACACTTACCTACGCTAGGAAGGCTCCCAATAACACACCCATCCCAGGCAGCCTCCCATTCACACTCCCACTCATCACAGACAGCCTCCCATTCTCTCACACACAGATGCAGACCAGGCTGTCCAGGTCCATTGGTCATTTTTCCTCTGCTGCTGCTGCTGCCATCCAGTGCATTCTTCTTTGTGGAGACCAACCATTCTGCAGCTCTTCTTCATGTGCTAGTCCCGAGGTAATTCAACACATGCGGTGCAGCACTTCCTATATTCTCATCTCCGCCCTCGAGGACTGGAGTTCGCCATCCCTGTGCTATGGCTTCCTGCTTCTGCCGCCGGTGGGATCAGGTTCATTGGCAGCACCACGGGCCTCCTGCTTTTCCATCACCGGTGGGATCGGATGCACCGGCGGCACCACGGGCCTCCTGCTTTTCCATCACCGGTGGGTTCGGGTGCACCGGCGGCACCACGGGCCTCCTGCTTTTCCATCACCGGTGGGATCGGGTGCACCGGCGGCACCACGGGCCTCCTGCTTTTCCATCACCGGTGGGATCGGGTGCACCGGTGGCACCACGGGCCTCCTGTTTTTCCATCACCGATGGGATCGGGTGCACAGGTGGCACCACGGCCTCCTGTTTTTCCATCACCGATGGGATCGGGTGCACAGGTGGCACCACGGCCTCCTGTTTTTCCATCACCAGTGGGATCGGGTGCACCGGCGGCACCACGGGCCTCCTGTTTTTCCATCACTGGTGGGATCGGGTGCACCGGCGGCACCACGGGCCTCCTGCTTTTCCATCACTGGTGGGATCGGGTGCACCGGCGGCACCACGGGCCTCCTGTTTTTCCATCACCGGTGGGATCGGGTGCACCGGCGGCACCACGGGCCTCCTGCTTTTCCATCACCGGTGGGATCGGGTGCACCGGCGGCACCACGGGCCTCCTGTTTTTCCATCACCGGTGGGATCGGGTGCACCGGCGGCACCACGGGCCTCCTGCTTTTCCATCACCGGTGGGATCGGGTGCACCGGCGGCACCACGGGCCTCCTGCTTTTCCATCACCGGTGGGATCGGGTGCACCGGCGGCACCACGGGCCTCCTGTTTTTCCATCACCGGTGGGATCGGGTGCACCGGCGGCACCACGGGCCTCCTGCTTTTCCATCATCGGTGGGATCGGGTGCACCGGCGGCACCACGGGCCTCCTGCTTTTCCATCACCGGTGGGATCGGGTGCACCGGCGGCACCACGGGCCTCCTGTTTTTCCATCACCGGTGGGATCGGGTGCACCGGTGGCACCACGGGCCTCCTGCTTTTCCATCACCGGTGGGATCGGGTGCACCGGCGGCACCACGGGCCTCCTGCTTTTCCATCACCGGTGGGATCGGGTGCACTGGCGGCACCATAGATCTCCACTTCTTCTGCCGCCGGTGGGATATGGGCCTCTCCCTACTCCCAATGCCGCCTCACCGGGTGTGCCGCCCTGCGCAATTACACGGTTTGCACACCTGGTGGCGCTGGGCCTGGATTTATCAAATCAGATTATGAATTACAGTACAGTACTCATTAACTTCTTAAAATACTTCTTAAAATACTTCTCTAGCAAGCATATTACGTTTAAAGTTCACTTGTTAAATCACTCTAGTCTAGACAAGGTAAGAGGTAAATAATTTCATGTTACATAATATTAACAACAGTAATATACTGTCTGGCAGGGCTGGCATCAAATGCAAGGCAAATGTGCCTCTCAGCTAAAAGCAAGCTAACAAGTGAAACCGTGGAAATCTCATAAAATGCCTAGATTGCTGATTTACTCCCACATCCAATGGTTCTCCGTAAATGCCAGCAAAATCTACCCTGGATCGGCTGCAGAATCCAGGGTGGATTTCCACTGTAGCAGTTAGAAAATACAGCAGCAGCAGCAGCAGCAGCAGCAGATAAGGGAAAACATTGTTGTGGGTTCACTTGTGTGACAATTACATTTGCATCCTGCTAATTTGAAATCTGCAACAGAAGGGCTCGGTTTCGTTGCTGATGATGCATGAACCTGTACTGACAGGAGAGGAAGCTCTGGTGCACGGACATCAGCACCCCCCAGTCTGGAGAGGCTCCGGGAGTATGGGTGGCCTCATCACTACTTCACGGCACACGGCAGTCCATCAGGAACGTAAAGGAGGGATATCAAGTGCAAAATTAGAATATGCTTGTCACATGGTGCAATCAGACAGCGTCCCATATAGCCAAGTAACCTAGTAACATAGTAATGACAGCAGAAAAATACCTTCTGGTCCATCCAGTCTGCCCAGCAAGTCTCTTATGCTAGTGACTGCTGCTTCTTGTGGGTTACCCCCAGAGCCTTATGTTAAGGGTAGCAATATTAATATTCAAAACCAAGCAGCTGTTAAATCCATAACAAAATCATTTTTACAGGGTGAGAAGCTTCTTGATAATTCAGACAGTGCTGCTTGAACATGCTTTGCTTTTGGACTTGGCCGTAGAAAGCAGTCCTGCACTTTTTCCCCTAATGTCTGCGTATCAGTACCCCGGGGTCGAAAAAGTCAGGGTCCAGCCTTGGCTGTTGTCCGAGTCCAATTTTCTTTCTGCCCCCCCCCCCCCCCCCCGCCGTCAAAGCGGGGGAGGGGGAATCACAGGGTGCACGGACTGATTTAATTGTGAATGCAAACTAGAAAGACACACCTGAAATACTTTTGGTGCTTCATGAATGTGTGTGTGTGTGTGTGTGTATGTGTGTGTGTGTGTGTGTATTATTATTAATACATTTGGTTTTCTTATTCCTTTTGGTCTCCAAGTCCTAACCTCTTCTCCTTTTCTCTCCTCACAATGGCAGCCTTCAACATATACAGAGAAACAAAGCAAATCCTCTGTTTCTGATTATTTTCATTTTGCCTTAAAGCTATTGCAGGCTCACTAGTTTGATCAGTTTCAGGGGCCGGGGGTAACGAGCAGGATATTACTTTACTAGGGCAGGTGCCTTCTGTTGAAGTGCTGAGATGCACGTAGCTAACACCTCTAGAGGAAATGGGGCGCAGAGCTGAGCTCAGCTGACTACCTTGCTGTGCGTCGATAAGATATGATTG
Organism: Rhinatrema bivittatum; assembly: GCF_901001135.1. Lineage (NCBI taxonomy): Eukaryota > Metazoa > Chordata > Amphibia > Gymnophiona > Rhinatrematidae > Rhinatrema > Rhinatrema bivittatum. The sequence continues at coordinate 141,947,181 of NC_042621.1, forward strand.
CTTTACATTTCACGAGTTCTGTGCACCGCAGAGTAAAACATATTTATTGTACGTTGCCAGCTGCTTGGGGTGTTGGACTGCGGACCTGAAAGGTTGCCATCTTTTAGGTTCCGGGTTATTATAATTACACTGTGAAAATGTTTGCAAGCAAAAAAAAGAATGTGTTGGTGTGTTCACACCTAGCAAGTCATTCATGAAAAAATCCCTCCTTTTCTCTTTTCTACAAACTTCTGAAAACAGAATTGACCTGTGGATGTCACCTTACTTTTTTTTTTTTTGCAAGAATTCACCATAATTCTTACTTTCCCCATTTCTCATCAACATTATACTAAATGGGTATCATTTTTCCCCCAGGTGTTGACTGTCCACGCATAAAAAGTTTGCATTAAATCCGAGGGCAGAAACATTTGTGAAAAGCTGAATGCCAGATTCTTGCAGCATGCTTAAAGTGAGACATTCTTTTTGCACAGCCATATGTAAAATACAGTGCCAGCAATATAGATAGCGCTGTACGAGATCGTTTGTATTGGCTAAAGTGTTCACCCCCCCCTCAGAGCTCACGGGTTCAGCTTGAGCACATGGGCTTCAAGGTGACGTGACTTGCCGAAGGTCACAGCGTGTGTTGGAGGGAGAAACTGAAGCAGAGTCTCAAGGACTGCAAGCTCTGTGCTCTCTTCCCAGTAAACTAGAAAATATACATTAGTATGACAAACATTTGATGGATGTGCTTATGCAGCTCATATTGGTGTAGCAACGTATTAAAATAGCATAGTAACATACAGGCCGATACAGAAAAATGCGCGGGAGAGCGGGCGCGCGCACAGGCCACTCTCCTGGGCGCGCGATTCAGGAGGGTGGCCTATGCTCAATTTTTCCGGCGTCGGTTCTGAAACCCGCTGACAGCCACGGGTTCGGAAAACGGACGCCGGCAAAATTGAGCGTCCGTCTTCCGACCTGCAGGCCGCAGGCCGATTTGTGATTTTTTTTTACTTTTTACTTTTTTTTACTTTTGAGGCCTCCGACATAATATCGCTATGATATTAAGTCGGAGGGTGTACAGAAGAGCAGTTTTTACTGCTTTTCTGTGCACTTCCCCGACGCCGGCAGAAATGAACTCCAGTCTTTGGGAAGGCGTTAATTTCTGAAAGTAAAATGTGCGGCTTGGCTGCACATTCTACTTTCTGTATCGCGCGGGAATAACTAATAGGCCCATCAACATGCATTTGCATGTTGCGGGCGCTATTAGTTTTGGGGGGGGTTGGACGCGCGTTTTCGACGCGTTATTACCCCTTACTGTATAAGGGGTAAAGCTAGCGCATTGAAAACGCACGTCCAAACCTGGGCTAACAGTGCGCTCCACCGGAGCGCACTGTACTGTATCGGCCTGATAGAAAATATATAGGAAAAATATTTCTTCCTTGTGTGTGGGTATAGATATATAGGTACATATTTTTAGTGAAAGTCTTTGCTGGATAGGCTAACTAAACATTCTGTTTCTGAATAAGGTTGGAATCAAAGCATAGCATTTATTTTAAATTTATATTGAATGCAGTTGCATTTATATCCTTCTAAGTAACTTCTAGTGTATAAGCAATGTGTGCATGCACATCTGTGTACATTTAGGCACATAATTAGACTAACGCTGAATGCGTACATGCTCCAGCTATGTTTACATGGATGCATGCCTGGGTGCACACGTGAACAATGTAGAAACATTAACAGGTCGATGCAATACTGTGCGCCCAGGCTAGCGCACAAGTTAACCCGTGATTGGACGCGCGTTTTGGATGTGTGTCATGAACCCCGGTGCAATAAGGGGATCAGTGCGTCCAAAACGCGCGACCAAAACCAGCGTGTAGCTAATAACGCTCATCACGTGTAAATTCCATGTTGATGAGGCGTTCTGCTTGTACCCCTGATGTAAAAAATAACTGTGTGGCCGATGCGCACATTTTAACCCTCAAAAAATTAATGCCAGCTCCGGAATTGGCATTAAGTCTTGAGGAGCCCAAAGGTTGAAAAGAAACCTCTGACTTGATATCGTCAAAGGAACCAGAGAAAGCAGCAACATTGGGAAAAAAAAAAAAAGTCTCGATGGCGTTCAGGTTTGGAAAAAGGACGCTCAATTTACGAGTGTCCATTTTTCCTAATCCGTGGTTATGCCACTTCTCCTGAGCGCCCAGTACCGAGGAGGGATGCACAATTTCCCCTAGCCCCTCCTTTTTAATGCAGCAGCTCATTAGCATACTGCGTCGCGCGCCTGGAGAGGCGGATGGGTGCACGTTAGGGGAGCGGCGCTCCGTCATGAGTGCCTCTTTTACACGCACCCATATTGCATTGGCCTGTAAAGGAGCAATTTTGGGTAGCTCGTGTAGTTGCAAACTACGCAGAATGGAGGAGCAGCCTAGTGGTTAGAGCAGCAGGCTGAGACGGAGGGAAGGTAGGGTTTAAATCTTGGGATAAGTGAATTGGGTACAAACCTAAGGCCATATTTACTAACGTTAAAGGTTTTTCTTCCATTCTTTCTCTGAGAATAATGCTTGGGAAATCGGGCCCTTAGATTCTAAACGCTCTGGGAGAGGGAAGTAGCTAGAGTGCCTGCCTTGGGCTATCAGTTAAATGATTAAATATAATCATTTAACTTTAGACCCATCGCAAACTTACCACTTATCGCCAAACTGATGGAAAAAATTGTCAACAAGCAACTGTCAGATTACTTGGAAGATCATAACATTCTATCCCCAGCTCAATATGGATTCCGAAAACGACTAAACACCGAATCTCTCTTACTATCTCTCACTGACACAATCCTCGTTAATATGGAGCATAAACAATCATACCTGCTTATTCTTCTAGATCTTTCCGCTGCATTTGACACGGTAAAACACTCCACTCTAATAGACCAACTAGCCAACATAGGGATCAAAGGCACAGCCCTTAGTTGGTTCCATTCCTTCTTAAGCAACAGATTCTACAAAGTAAGGATAAACAACAAAGAATCGCATCCAATCTTGACAGAGCAAGGAGTCCCACAAGGATCATCACTTTCACCCACCCTCTTCAATATTTACCTCCTCCCTCTCTGCCATCTACTCTCAAACCTTAAGCTCACCTATTACCTATATGCAGACGACATACAAATCCTCCTTCCGATTACAGAATCCCTTCAAAAAACCATCACTTACTGGAACGAATGCCTACAGCCCATCAAAAACCTACTCTCAAGCCTCAACTTAGTAGTGAATGCTAATAAAACCGAAATGCTCATTGTCTCCCAGGATCCACGCACAATCTCTTCCAGCCTTTCTCTACCAAACACAAACAACTCATTCTCATCTGACGTCAGAGACCTTGGAGCATGGCTTGATAATCATCTAAACCTAAAAAAGTTCGTAAACAATACCACAAAGGACTGCTTTTACAAACTGCAAGTCCTCAAAAAACTTAAACCCCTCCTTCACTTCTCCGACTTCAGGCTAGTACTACAATCCATCATTCTTTCTAAGCTAGACTATTACAATTCCCTGCTACTTGGTATACCCGCCAACACCATCAAACCATTACAGATGGTTCAGAATTCAGCGGCTAGAATTCTAACTAGCACTAACAAAAAAGATCATATCACCCCAATCCTCCGGAACTTACATTGGCTACCCATTAAACAAAGGATACTCTATAAGGTACTCACTATCATCCATAAAGCGACAAACAAACTAGCTCCCATCACATTAAGCTCGCAACTACAACTACACACTTCCTCCAGACCAATCAGAAGCGCATACAGAGGAACACTGCTTGCTCCACAAATAAAATCATCATTGAGCAAACGAGCGCTATCTTCAGCAGGCCCACACCTATGGAACACGCTTCCCCCAGATCTTAGACTAGAACCCAGTCATCAAGAATTCAAAAAAAGACTGAAGACATTTCTCTTCCAACAAGCTTTCCCAGACGCTTAAGTGACAGACAGACTCCCTAATTACTAAGTATCCTAATTACCCTAATTATGGTCACTGTATCCAGTACTAATTCTAAAATATCTACAACTGGACAATTATCTTTGAGATCAAAAATTTACTTTATTTCATATATATATTTGGCATTGCTTATATTTATATTTATTGCTACGTTAAATAGTTATACTGCTTATATAATATATTATATTTCTTTACTTATTACTATTTATTACCAGTTAAACTATTATTTCTTTATTTAGCTCTATGTTAAATTGTCAACCAGTTATACTGTTCCATATGTTCTACTGTTCCATGTAAAGCTCAGCTCTCTGTTGAGCAGTTCTTCGTTTTATGTAAACCGGAGTGATTTGTAGTCCCTACAAGAACTTCGGTATATAAAAATTAAAAATAAATAAATAATAAATAAATTTTAGCACGCCCACCTACTTTGCACCTGTTATTTGTGAGGGTGGTGGAGTGGGGAAGGTAAAATAGCACATGAAATTCCCATGCATGCTCGCTGTTTTCCTCCCCCACCCGGGGAATGCTTCTTTCTAACCCAGCTAACAGGACGCTTGCTCCGGAGGTCCGCCCATACTTTTAGCCAGCTTGAGGAGGGTGACTTTCAGCCAGCACGGTTTACCTAGTTACAGTGCACTCAGAAAACTTTCAGACCCCATCACGTTTTCCACATTTTGTTACGTTACAGCCTTATTCTAAAATGGATAATATGCATTTTTTCCCCTCCTCAGTCTACCTGCAATACCCCACAATGACAAAGCGAAATCAGGTTTATAGACATTTTTGCAAATTCATTTTGAAAAACCTGACATTTACATAAGTATTCAGATCCTTTACTCAGTAATTTGTTGAGGCACCTTTTGCAGCGATTACAGCCTCAAGTCTTCTTAGGTCTGATGCTACAGTCTTGGTACACCGGGATTTGGGGATTTTCTCCCATTCTTCTCTGCAGATCCTCTCAAGCTCTGTCAGGTTGGATGGGGAGTGTCTATGCACGGCTATTTTCAGGTCTCTCCAGAGATGTTCGATTGGGTTCTGGCTGGGCCAGAACCCAAGACATTCACAGACTTGTCCTGAAGCTACTCCTACATGTCTTGACTGTGTGCTTAGAGTCACTGTCCTGCTGGAAAGTAAACCGTTGCCCTAGTCTGAGATCCAGAGTGCTCTGGAGCAGGTTTTCATCAAGGATCTCTCTGTATTTTGTTATGTTCATTTTTCCCTCGATCCTGACTAATCTTCCTGTTCCTGTAGCTGAAAAACATCCCCACAGCATGATGCTGCCACCAGCACCATGCTTCACCCTAGGGATGGTATTTGCCAGGTGATAAGCGGTGCCTGCTTTCCTCCAGACATTACCTCCAGCTATCAAGATTTTCTCACCATCGCAATCCCTTCTGCAGATCACATTTATCTTAGACAATTACGCCTTATTTTATGATTTGGTTTCTCAAAGAGACTATACAATTTTCTCAATGTTATTTTTCGAACCTGTTTTCCATGTTTTCCAAGTTCTATAACCTTGTTATATGTACCGCCTCTTGGCGTAATTTTTATGTTTCAATGTAAACCGATGTGATCTGTATTTTAATACAGGAACACCGGTATATAAAAATCTAAAAATAAATAAATAAATAAAATTTGGCATTCAGGCCAAAGAGTTCAATCTTTGTTTCATCAGCCCAGAGAATCTTGTATCTCATGCTCTGCAGTCAAGTGGGAATATCCATGAGCAGGCACAACTGTACAAGAAGCAGAAGCAATGGGAAAGCCAGGCTGTCTTCCCTCACCAACTTGAAACTCTGTAATACTAATCCTCACATTAACATGTCCAACCCTGCTGGGGGCTGCACAGACAGAATTTAAATGGCTGTTTCTTGTTGACCCAAGTGTGCATTGATTGCGCTTCCCGACCAGTCATGGTTGGGTGCAGAATCCCCCAGTTACCATCCTCCTCTTAGTTATGCTACTGCCATGCTTGCTGACAGGTGCTCATGTTTTGGGTCAGTTGAGAAATCAAAAGATATCAGTCCATTGGTAGCTTTAAAAAAAAAAAAAAAAAGGTCCAAACAAGTCCAATTCCACTTATAGTAAGTGGAATTGGCAACTCTGAATACTGACTTGTTCGGGTTTGTATTGTATCCTAACGATCACTCCCCTCAGATCTGGTATGAGACAAATGTTTTTAATTCAAATTATCAAAGGAAAAGTCAAGAAAATATCTATATTTATCTATCTACACACATACGCACACACACACACACACACACACACATACACGTGGAAGTGGGCACATGAATATTTGAGCAATGTGGGGTAAACATTTAAAGCGATCTAGCTGGCAGCCGTTTAACAAAGAAGTTAGGTGGCTAGACTGGCCTCTTTAAAAAAAGCTATTTGAATTCTGGGCAGGCCCAGGGTGTGGTCAGTTTGGGAGCTTGCTCAGAGTCCTCTATTTGCTGAAGCAGATTTTTCAAAATTCTGCAGCAATTCTGTGGAAAATTCTGAATAAAGTTCCACACTTCCAACTATGCAAAAAAAAAAGTCAATTTTTTGTTATTGGAAACCATTCATGAAGTTTGTTTTTAAACAATATTTAAACTTATACAATTTAAAAAGTACCATGTACAAAAATCAACAATTTATCAAGTTAAGACATTTAGGGGCAGATTTTTAATATTACGCGGGGGGGGGGGGGGGGGGCTACCTGGCACACACAAATGTACACCCGCTTTTATAACATGCGTGCGCTGCCGTGCACATGTTATAAAATCCAGGGTCGGCGCGCAGAAGGGGGCGCACACTTGTGCACCTTGCACGTGCCGAGCCCTAGGGGAGGCCCGATGGCTTTCCCTGTTCCCTCCAAGGCCGCTTCGAAATCGGAGCGGCCTTGGAGGGAACTTTTTTTTTGTTCCCCCCCCCCACCTTTCCCTCCCTTCCCCTATCTCACCAGTCCTACCTAAATCCCCCTCCCCATCTTATTTTGTTGAGTTACGCCTGCCTCTGGGTAGCTGGGTCGGGGCACTTGGCCATGCCCCCGGACCTCCGCCACGCCCCCGGACATACGCGCGTCCTGGGGCTTGCGTGTGCCGCCGAGCCGACGCAAAATAGGCTCGACATGCGCGGGGGGGGGGGGGGGTTTAAGGGTTACGCGCGTAACCCTTTTAAAATCTGCCCCATTAGTTACAAACTTTTAATTGTGAAATGTCACTTTTGATTTGAATTGAAATAGTGCAACCATTTTTTTTATGTTTTCTTAAGAAAGTCCTTGTCATTTTTCCAAGTATATGAGCATCTGAATGTAGAAAATGACCTCACTCAGTATCAGCAGTTTGTCATGCAGTTAATTTCTCAGAGATATGTGTGTTTATTGGATACATGGTAACGGATACAACAAAGGGTTGAATTAGCATGTTGAAACTTGTTAGCAGGAGGGCCAATCATCAAGTCTGCTATGAACTGTAATGAATGCCCTCTCTGCCAGCTGTAGGACACCAGCAGTTGCAGACTTCCAAAAACACCTTTGTAAATGGTGTATGATTGGTCCTAGGTGCTGTAAGAACCTTTGTATAAAGATGAAATTCTTCTTTAGGGACATCACTCCATCCAGGAGTTATATCAAAATCATTTCCCTTTTTGAGGATTTAAGTGACCTTTGAGGAATCAAACATTCTGACTGCTTTGTCTTTCCATGCCAACTTCACCTCCTTCCTCCCCTCACGCCCACTTTCACAGGACAAGATGAAGGGGGGGTAGGGGTGAACAGAAGAAGGTTCCCTGCAGGCTGTTTGCAAGCAGAGAGAGGGTCTGGGGCAGGAGCAGAGAAAGATATGAGCAGGGGCGGTTCTATGATGAGGCAGGGTGAGGTGGCCACTTCAAACGTCAAGATTTTGAGGCGGCAGAATTGCCCCCTGAAACCTTCCTGCCACAGCCTCCTCACCCTTCATTCAGGCAAACTCTGGTGGCAGGAAAACCTGCAGTGCTGGCAGCATGGAGCAGCGACATGATAGCAGGGTTTCCACTCCCCCCCAGCAAAAGAATGGACCCGTGGCGGCGCGGAATTGTGATGCGAGGCAAGGTTCCCACTCCCTACCAGCAAAAGGAAGGTCCCACTGGCACAGAACTGCAATGTGCTGGCAGGATTCCCACTCCCTGCCAGCAAAAGGATGACCCAGCGGCAAAGAAGAGACTCTGCGGTGTTGCCAGCATTTTCCCTGCAGCTGGCGGCAGGAAAGGACCTACGGTGCCACCAGTGTTTTCCCCATAGCCGGCGGCAGGAAAGGGTCTGGGGTGCCACCAGCATTTTGCCTGCAGCTGGCAGCAGAAGAGGCCTTACTGTGCAGAGGAAAGGTCCAAACTGTGTGTGTGAAAGAGCCTTGCCCTGTGAGAATGAGTGTCTATGTGTGAGAGAGTCTTTGTGAGTGTGTATGAGAGGGTATGTGTATGCATGTGAGAGGATGGGGGTGTGTATGTGTGTGTGTGCATGAAAGGATGGGTGTGTGTTTGAGAGGGAGGGTGGGTGTGGGTGGATGTCTTTATGAGAGGTAGGGATGTGCAGAGGGACGCCATACGTTGCATTCGGGATTCGGATTCATCGGGGGGCAGATACGTTGCATTCAGCCGTATGGCGCCCCGATACCTTAATACATCGATTTCTATTCGTTTCCCCACTAAAATTAAATTAACTACAACCCCCCACCCTCCTGACCCCCCCAAGACTTACCAAAATTCCCTGGTGGTCCAGCGGGGGGTCCGGGAGCCATCCCCTACACTCACAACTTCGGTGCCGGTTTCAAAATAGCGCCGATAGCCTTTGACCTACTATGTCACAGGGGCTACCGGTGCCATTGGTCAGCCTCTGTCACATGGCCAACGGCGCCATCTTGTGCTCCTACCATGTGACAGGGACTGACCAATGGCACCGGTAGCCCCTGTGACATAGTATGGGCAAAGGCTATCAGCGCCATTTTGATTACTGGCAGCCGACGGTCCGAGTGCAGGAGGTCGCTCCTGGACCCCCGGGATACGTTTTGCTTCCCCATGAATACAACAAATATGGCCACATCCGTTGCGGATTGCCAATACGTAGGGACCGAATGCACACCCCTAATGAGAGGGTGTGTGTCTATATGAGAAGGAGGGTGGGAGTGTCTGTATGAGAGGGTGTGTGTATGAGAGGGAGGGTGAGAGTGTTTGAGAGGGTGTGGGGATGAGTGTGTGTGTATGAGAGGGTGGTGGGGTGTGTGTGTGTGTATATGAGAGGATGGTGTGGGTGAATGAGAGGGTGGAGTGTGTCTGTGTGTGTGTGTGTGTATATATATGAGAGGGCTTTTGTGTGTGTATATGTGTATGTGTGTGTCTATGAGGGAGAGTTCTGTGCACATGTGTATGCATGTGTGAGAGTACCTGTATATATGTGTATGAGAGAGGTTAAAGTTTGTGCACCTCCTCCAATCTACGACAACCTCAAGAGGACTGGAAATCTAAAGTTCGCAAGAATGGAGAGTGTTAGTTTTAATTGTTGGTTGTGATGTATCTGCTATTTTTAAATATTTTATTAGTGTTTGGTAATATTTTAAACATTTTTATATGTGTTTTTAATTGGCTTAATTTATCAGCAGATTCAACATTTCTTTTTATTGGCATGTTTTATATTTCTTGATTGTGTTTGCATTGCTTACAGACAGGCCAATACAGTACAGTGCGGAGCGCACTGTTAACCCGCCACTGGAAGCGCATTTTCCCTTATTCAGTAAGGGGCGGAAAACACGCGTCCAGTCCGCCGAACCTAATAGCGCCCTCAACATGTTGATGGCCCTATTAGGTATTCCCGCCTACCCAAAGGTAAAAACTGCTTTTCTGTGCACCCTCTGACTTAATATCATGGCGATATTAAGTCAGAGGTCCCAATGTTTCGAAAAGTAAAAAAAAAATTTGAATTCGGCCCGCGGCTGTCGGGTCGAAAACCAGACGCTCAATTTTGCTGGCGTCCGGTTTCCGAGCCCGTGGCTGTCAGCGGGCTCGAGAACCGACGCCGGCAAAATTGAGCATCGGCTGTCAAACCCGCTGACAGCCACCGCTCCTGTCAAAAAGGAGGCGCCAGGGACGCGCTAGTGTCCCTAGCGCCTCTTTTTGCCCGTTTTTACCGACGGGCCTAATTTAAATACTGAATTGCGCGCACCGGCGAGTGGTCGGTGCGTGCGCCGGGAGAGCGGGCATTCACCCGCTCTCCCGTGGACTTTATTGTATCAGCCTGAGAGTTTGGCTTTTTGTGATTTCCAGTTCAGTTTTTGTCTGCTCATTTCAATTTATATTTCATGATCTCTTTATTCTGATTTGGTGAGAGTCTATTTGTGTTCTGCTTGTGTGACTGAGGATTTAGATATTCTGCTAGCTTCTGTATCAGGGTTTACAACAATCTGGCTTTAATCTGTTTTCATAATAGAAGGTGTGTTGATGTTTAGGGCCTGATATAATATTTGCAGTATGGCTTTTTCATAGTTTGAGTGCTGGCAATTATGATATGGAAAGCTTACTATACTGGGATTGTAGTTCAGTTTATTCCTGGCTTTCTGTGGGCCAAGTCCACACCCAGTGCACTTTACCGTAGGCCTAATACCATATGGGATCCAGTGAACCGCCTTAATTACTATGAGAAAGGTAGTTTATTAAGTCTATTAAACTATTATTATTGAAAGTGTATTTTTTTGCAGTGTATGCCTATATAATATATATATTGTTGTAAGTAATATTTTTACTTCAGAAGATCATATGCAATCTGCCTTTTTAGGTTGGGGAAGTTAATACATTTTAAAATGGAAAAGAATGCATAAGTTTTTATTATATGGGGAGGGGAGGGAAGGGGGAATGAAAGGCTGTAAGGTTTGTCTAAGGCATCTAATACCCTTGTACCAGCCCTAAGAGAGAGGGTGTCACACACACAGACTCCCACCATTCACCAACCTCTCACACCCCCATGGGGCAGATCCTGGAGAGGGGTGGGAGGCAGGCAATAGGGAATGAAGGAGTCCTATTTCTAGACCCAGGAGCTGGCCGCCCTACCCCATTAAACATTTCTCTGGTGCTGAAGGCTGAGAACAAAAAATAACAGGCCCAAAAACCGAGTGGTTAGAGCAGTGGGCTGCAAACAAGGGAAGCCAGGATTCAAATCCTATTGCCATCCCTTGTGAACTTGGGCAAGTCACTTCACCCTCCATTACCTTCCCCCTGCCCTGGCCCTTGGTGATTTCACCTGCACCGGGCCATGGGCATGGGGTGGTGATGCCATTTCATCTTTCGCCTCAGGCAGCAGATTGCTTTGAGCCGCCCCTGGATATGAGACTGAAGGCTGGAAGGCTCCCTGCAGCTTTGCTCAAAGGATTGAATTCAGAAGCCTTAAAGCTTTCAGGAATGCTGATTCTGTGACAGTTTGTAAAATATGCAGTAACACATTAATTATGTGGTTTTCCCCACAACTGCTGGAGGCTAGAAGCATTTGCTGTTCTTTTGCACAGGGATAGCTGGCTTAAATTTTTATTCTGATTTAGGCTTAAGAAAAATTTCAAGAGCATCCTAACCATCTAGGTGTTACATTCGCCGGTTGTGGGGCCTGCTTGTGACCAACATAATTCACCCTTGACGTTGCCAGAGTCTTCCACTAGCCCCGCAGCATTCCAGCACCTCAGCAACGGGTCTCTTACTGTGAAGTAGTGTGTGTTTTTCCTGTGTTCCCAAGTATCCTGTGTTCCTGAGTATCCTGTGTTCCCGTGTCTTGCCTTACCCGGCCTGTCTTGTCCAGCCTTGCCCAAACCACTGTCTTATCCAGTGTTCTGTGTGTGTCTTCGTCCACCCTTGGCCTGACTTCCTGTTACTGACCTTATGCTTGGACCTGTTCACGTTTGCCTGCCACCTGAACCTGACCTCTTGTTTGGACCTGACCACAGCCTGCCCTGACCTGTGGCCTGTCTCCGCATCTCTAGCTTGCTGCCTTTTCTGACCCCGGCATGCCCTCGGACTCTTTCTGTTTCCACCACCCTAGGGACCCACCCAGGAGCAGCAGCTGGTATAGGTGAAGCTTCAGTCTGTCCGGCTACAGGGCGCATTCACCAGCTGCTGGTGTAGGCCTTATAGGACCAGCTCCGAAGCTGCATCAATTACATCACATCATAAAGGGCTCACTTCCATGTCAATCTTACACTAGGTGTGAGCAGTGGCGTAGACACGGGTGGGCCTTGGTGGGCAGTTGCACAACCAATTTGAACCCAGGTCCACCCAACTGGAACCGGAAGTGGAGCACCGGAACTGCAAAGCCATCGCGTGATCCCATCCTCATGACGGTGAAGAGGAGGACCCCAGGCCCGGCGTGACTGGGTGTGCCATTCCTTGCATTTGCACGGCCATGGAGTGGCACACATGGGGAAGTGGTGGGCCAGCGGGAGGTTAGGCCTCTCCTGCGGCCATATGGCCCACCAACCTTCCTGTTTGGGGGGGGGGGGGAGGGAGTAGAAGCGCTGCACACAGGTTCCGCTTCCTCCCACCCCCAAGCAGGAAGATCAGTGGGCCGTATGGCCTGAAGATAGCAGGAGGCCGGTGGCAGCAGGAGAGGCCAACTGATCTTTCTGCTTTGGGGTGGGGAGCAGAAGCTGTGCGTGGGCTTGAATGTGTATGTGTTGGTGAGAATGGGAGCCTGGGTGTGTGTGTGTGGGTGAGAATGGGAGCTTGAATGTGTGTAAATATGGGTGAGAATGGGAGCCTTTGGTTTGTGTACGAGTGGGAATGAAAGCTTGAATATGTTAGAAAATAAGAACATGCCATACTGGGTCAGACCAAGGGTCCATCAAGCTCAGCATCCTGTTTCTTATGGCCTGGATTGGCCACTGTTGGAATCTGGCAAGTACCCAAAAACTAAGTCTATTCCATGTTACTGTTGCTAGTAATATCAGTGGCTATTTTCTAAGTCAACTTAATTAATAGCAGGTAATGGACTTCTCCTCCAAGAACTTATCCAATCCTTCTTTAAACACAGATACACTAACTGCACTAACCACATCCTTGGCAACAAATTCCAGAGTTTAATTGTGCGTTGGGTGAAAAAGAACTTTCTCCGATTAGTTTTAAATGTTCCACATGCTAACTTCATGGAATGCCCCCTAGTCTTTCTATTATCTGAAAGAGTAAATAACCGATTCACATCTACCTGTTCTAGACCTCTCATGATTTTAAACACCTCTATCATATCCCCCTCAGCCGTCTCTTCTCCAAGCTGAAAAGTCCTAACCTCTTTAGTCTTTCCTCATAGGGGAGCTGCTCCATTCCTCTTATCATTTTGGTTGCCCTTCTCTGAACCTTCTCCATCGCAACTATATCTTTTTTGCGATGCGGCGACCAGAATTGTACACAGTATTCAAGGTGTGGTCCCATCATGGAGACCGCACCTTATGTGCAAGCTGGCGCGCACAAATCTACTCCAGATTTGATAACATGTGCGCACGCCGAGCCCTAGGGGAGCCCTGATGGCTTTCCCTGTTCCATCTGAGGCTGCTCTGAAATCAGACCAAAATCAGAGCAACCTCAGAGGGAACTTTCCTTCTGCCCTCCCCCCCACCTTCCCCTACCTAACCTGCCCCCAGCCCTACCTACCCCCCCCCCCATACCTTTGTTTTGCAAGTTGTGCCTGCCTCTGGGCAGGTGTAGGTTGCGTGTGCCGGCCAAGTGCCGGCACGTGATCTCCCGGCCTAGAGGCCCTATGGAGGCCTCTGTCCATGCCCCTGCCCAGCCCCGCCCCTCCCCACCCCTTTTTTCAAGCCCCAGGGCTTGCACACATCGCCGGGCCTATGCAAAATAGGCTCGGCGTGCGTAACCCCCCTACGCGCGTAAATCCAACTGGATTTACGCATGTAGGGCTTTTAAAATCTGCCCCTTTCTGTTTTATTCACCATTCCCTTTCTAATAATTCCCAACATTCTGTTTGCTTTTTTGGTAAAAATGGGTGCTTGAATGTGTGTGTGTGTGTGGGTGAGAATGGGAGTTTGAATGTGTGTGTGTGTGGGTGAGAATGGGAGCTTGAATGTGTGTATGTGTGGGTGATAATGGGAGCTTGAATGTGTGATTGTGTGGGTGAGAATGGGAGTTTGACTGTGTGGGTGAGAATGGGAGCCTGGGTTTGTGTGTGGGTGAGAATGGGAGCTTGAATATGTGTATGTGTGGGTGAGAATGGGAGCATGGGTTTGTGGGTGAGAATGGGAGCCTGGGTGTGCAACACCAGAATATGAGCCTGGGGAGGGGTGAAAAAGTGAGTGTGTGTGTGTGGGGGGGAGCATATGAGAGTGAGAGCTTGAGTGTGTGAGGGAGTCTGTGAGAGAAAGCGTGTGTGTGTATGTGTGTGTGTGTGTGTGTGTGTGTGTGTTTGTATGGAAAGGAAGAAGACAGTAGTAGAAGAACGACACTGAAAAGGAATTAGGAAATGAGTGACAAGGGAAAAAATAGGAGAAAGAGACCAGGACCAACTGATTAGAAAAATACAAAGATCAGACAACAAAGATAAAAAAATATATATATTTTGAGATTTATTTATTTATTATTTATTTGTTTGTTTTTATATACTGGTGTTCGATTTATATATCACATTGGTTTACAAATAATTTATGACAGGTACAGTAGATGATTAGAGAAGTGTTATAGGAGTTGTAGTAGCTACATGGGTAAGAAAAACAGTGCCAAAGACATAGCATAAATAATTGTAGTATCACAATGCCACAAGATAGCATAAATAGTAAAGGTATAGCAGATGGAATATATTGCATAAATAGTAGTAAATATTAGAGTAACAGGGTAACAATAATAATATATAACAGGGTAATAATAATAATATGTTAGATATGCCATCTTTGGGACTGTGCATTTCTTGTCTTTTGCTCTTTCTTCGGTATTCCACTGTTCAGAGACTTTAGTTTCTCAGGCTTTCTATTTTGGTTTTATCTGCATTTTTCTGTTTCTAATTTGTAGTCTCTTATTTCTATATTAGGTAAAGATTGGTCTCTGTTTTGCCTGACTGAAATGCGGTATTTCTGCTAGCATATAGTTTCTCTGTAGTAGTAGTAGTCCAGCTTGTTCTGATATTCCAGTAGGTAATGTATTAATGTTCTAGGGCATGGTGTAGTATTTGCATTGCTGCTTTTTCATGAGGTTACTGTTATTTGAATCCTGAGAGTCAGTGCTGTGACTATATGGTAAGGTTCTAGATGCCTCTTTCTTTGCAGGAGTTTCTGTTACTTCACGAAATAGCAGTGGAGGGTTATTTTTTGCTGAGGTGACACCAGAATTTGAATTTTTTTTTCATGTTAGTTGTAATGTGAATTGTCCTAGCTCTGCGCTGCACCTGTTCTGATGATGAATTATATTTTATTGTATTTATGAAGATTTCTGGCTTTCTACAAAAATGGTTTATGAAAGAATACATTAATTTTTGTTTTATTACATGATTGGATCTGATTGTTTTCTATATTTGTGCATTTATAAACTGCAATAAATATAAAATAAATTCTGATTAATAAGGAATTTGTAATACTGGTAAGTGCCTGAAATAATTGAGGTAAATTATTTTAAAGTTTCATACATGATACACGATGGCTGTTGCAGATTACTTAGAAAGCCATTGTAGGGTGCATATATGGCATTATTTATCAATAAAAATATAACTAGTAGGTCTCAGACCTGCATGCCTACAGCCCACCCATGTTAACCTTGTGCCCACCCAAAAAATCAATTCTGGCTACGCCACTGGGTGTGAGGCTGGAAAAAATCAGCTTGTGACCCCCCCCCCATCCTTTCCACTTTACACACATAGACTATGATCCTCTGTAACCAAATTCACCCCCCCCCCTTACTTCTTATCCTCATCTGATTCCTCTTCTGTCATCTTCCCTCTCAACTCTCGCCATGAGGGCCTCATAGTCTGGCAGGAGCCACTAGCACCACATAGTTCCAACCCCAGAATGAAAGTGGCAAGAGGAGGAGGTAGCTGCAGGTGAGAAGCACTGCGCTGTCGGGGGAGATAGAGAGAGGGAGAGGTTCACCTGGCAAATGCCCTGATTCATCCCCCCATCCCTTAGGATGGCCCTGCCCCTCAGAAGGTGAATAGTCATGAGAGAAGAGGGGGGTTCCCATTCCAGGTTATGTTGTGATCAATAGCCATCTCCTGCCCACGGCAGCTCTCTTCTGCTTCAGACCTTCCCCCTTCAGATTTCTGGTTTGCAGGTGTTCCTGGGCTGGTGCCCTCTCTGCCTAAAGGGAGGTCCGGCCATTGGTTTGGGTGGTCTCCAGTAAGGCTATGCTTGACAGGTAATGGAAGCCGATGTCTAACTGTGGAGTGAATAATAGCTGGCTGGGCCCCATGGAGCTTCTAGCCACCATGTGTTTACTATCCTAAAACCCCATTTTTGGATGCATATATGACCATCACTACCTGTCCAGTAATAACTCATAGAGGGTGTCAAAGTCTTGATATTTTGGATAAGGAACATTTGAGCGTGAAGGGTCAGTTTCTTAAGGATTCACCTGAAAGTTCAACATTTCATATTGGGAGAGAAAAAAAAAATCTAAACGCAGTGCATAGTCCAGTGCCTGGTGACTAACCATTGATGGCATACGATGGGATGAGCATCTTCGGGAACAGATGCGGGAAGCCCAGCCAGTGTGTGCTTGGTGAGCATTTTAATTTCTGTCTGTGCGGCTCCAGCAGCGCTGCGCATGTTTAAAGATTTCTCATCTCCCTTCGGGCTGTGAAGGTGAGTGTTGTGGAGCTCCGGAGTGGGCAAGTGAAGTTGGGCTGGATTTCCCGTCACCTCTCATTCTTGTATTATTTGCTGGGAACAGGGAAGAAGTTGAGCGGTCGCAGTTGTGAACCTAGAATCCTGTTCTGACCATTGTAGGATTCTTGTTTTGCGTTAGTTTATGTGTTTGTTAAGAAATGTGCGGTAGTAGGGTGCAGCTTGGTCTAGTGAGAGATAAGGAACAGCTCTAGAGTCTGATGCAGTAAGCTGAGCGTTAAGTGTGCACTAAAATTCAGCAGTTTCTTAATGCAACTCCTGATGCAGCAAGCTAATGGTATGCACACAAAGCTGAAATGTGTGTAAAGAAAATACTTAGCCTACACAAAAAAAACATGATTTCTGTTCATAAACCATGTTTTCTCTGCAGGAAGGCATGGTTTATGTGCACAGATC
Source organism: Rhinatrema bivittatum (assembly GCF_901001135.1). Lineage (NCBI taxonomy): Eukaryota > Metazoa > Chordata > Amphibia > Gymnophiona > Rhinatrematidae > Rhinatrema > Rhinatrema bivittatum. The sequence continues at coordinate 141,964,378 of NC_042621.1, forward strand.
ATGTTTTCTGCACATATATATGACTTATGCACATAAACCATGTTTTCAGCACAGAAAGCATTTTTTATGTGTATGAATCATATATTTTATGTGCAGAAAACATGTTTTTTTGTCTACAAAGCAGGTTCTCTGTGCATAAAATCCTGTCTACAGATCCCAGCAGTGGAACTCTATATTCTGCCCTTAGACTAGCTTTAGCCCTGTAAAGTTTACTCTGCCTCAGACTAGCATTTAGGTTTTCAGCGCTTAGAAAACATGCAGTAAGCCAGCACATGGCTCTGCCTTGGGGGTGGGGGTGAGGGGTACTAGCTAATGCCATTATTAGCATAGGATTTGCATGAGAGGATGCTAACTTGTATGTACGTCGCTGTGCACAAAATTCCTTGCTGCATCTGCAGTAAAGTTTGGGCATAAAAACCATGCATACAACTGCGTTTTAAACTGTGCGATCTGCTGAACTCACCTTATTACACTGGCCCCACTAAGCAGCTAAGTCAGAATGTTAAATGTAAGGCTGATCCGGCGGTCTGCAGGTTAAGGGAAATGGCAGTGAGGATCTCTAGCCGTTGGGGGGTCTTTGGAGGAGCAAGCAGCAGCAGGAAGTAAATTTAGGGATAGCAAGTGAAGGTGAAATCCCAAAGAGAGACTGCCAGTCATGCAGAGTGCGTGATGTGTTGCATGAGGACATGAGACAGAGAGATAAAGAGCCACAGGGGCACTGTCTTTCTTTGAATGTGGAATTCCACTGTGTATGAGAAGAAACTGTTTCTGAAAACTATTGTGAATTCTGTGAAGCATGGGATGTCACAAGTGTGCAATGCACTTATTTTCAGATTGTCTTTATGTTTGAGTATGAAGAATTCCTTGGGACCAGTAACCATCTGTTGATTTTAAAGCTTGGCTGTCCATGAAGTCATACTGGCTAGGCTCTCGGAGTAGTAGTTCCCCCCTATAGTGCCAAGCCCTTGTACCCTTGAGATCCAGGGGGTTACACATGTACAGACTCCATATGTTAGTGTATGATGTATGTATAGCCTGGCATAGAGTGCCCTAGTATGATTACATGCTGTATGCCTTACGTATGTGGCAGAAGTGAGAGGAGCACATTAAATAGAAGAAAGAAACATTCTCGATCAGGCTGATGCAGGTGCATCACCAAACCTGATTGTAGTGCCAAATGGATTTAAAATCGGCGGCCCTTGGAAAGCCATAGTCACTTCATAGGGAGACAGGGTCTGCCAAGGGGGTTCATGGAGCTTCTGAAAGGGACTGAAATTCACTTGAGTTTATTTTAACAGGCAGTGCTGATATTTTTTTCTCTTTCCTGAAACTTGGCAACCCTGGTTGATGACTCATGTAATTAGGGTTTTGGAGGGCATATATGTGCATCTTACTATTAATCAGTGTAAAAATACAATAATTGTAGGATGTACCTTGAATCTACCCATCATTCACTGTGTGGTATAAATGAGTCATTGTGGATAAGCTAGTAATAGAAAATTCTAAATATATGCATTGTTTCTGGAGAACTTCTTTGGATTCATTGTATGTTGGCGTCATTTTTATTTGATCAGTCTAAGAGTTTGCCAAAGATTTATTGATTTATTGATTTATTTATTTATTTATCGAGTTTTATATACCGTCATTCGGTTTTGCCATCACAACGGTTTACAAAAATACGATGGTTTACAGATTAAGAAGGTTTAACAAGGTTTCCAAAAGGTTCCGATTATTGTTAACATAGAGACATCATATACAAAAATTATTTGTTGCTCAGTTTTACTCGTTTTAGTTCTTTGTTATAATATAAACTTGTATTGTATTCCCAGTTTTCTTAGGGTTAAACTGGAGGGGGTTGGTGTTGTTTTATTCATTGGGTGAGTTGGTATGCTTTGGTGAACATCCATGTTTTTAGATCTTTTTTGAAAGTTTTTAGGTTTTCTTGTGTTCATGCAAATGACTTTTCAAAATGTCATGTGTTCCTCTTCAGATGTTAGAGGAAGGGACCTGCACAGCTTGAGAAGCTCATGTCCTATGCCATTTTTGGATTTTGCCTACATTGGCCCAAACCAATACAAGATATCATGACCTATAAAGATTGCTGGCTAAGCTGGTAAAATATCTCACTTGCTTGTGAAGGTTGTGGCCCCTCCCAGGACTGAAGGGAAATGACTCGGGGCTGGCGGAAAAGTACTGAGGGGAAAGAAGGGGAGTTTGAACAGGCAGCAATGATATCCACATGACAAGAAAATCATGATTTAGTGTGGTCTGCATTCTCATATAGGTTTCTATGGAAAGCACTTCTCAACTGGTCACAGTGGTGACTCATGAAGGTTTTAAAATGATTGGTGTGGTGAAACAAAGTTAATATCCTCAGGAGATGAGGCTCTGACAACCTAAGGCTCAAACCGCAAAGCTATTTGCTGCAGTATAAGAGACCCAAGTTCAAATCGCCCTCGCTGATGGGGACAGCAGAAGTCAATATGTACAATCCTGAGGAGGGCCGGAAGATGGCTGTGGCTACTGTGGCTGACCCTGTAGGTCAAAGGCACGCATTGAGTGTAGTTCTCAGAGATTTACCTTCAGCCTTTCCGGATGGCAAGGGCACATAGCTCCTGGGCATGGCATCTAGAATGAGATGGTTGTTATTATTTCTCATTTGTATAGCATATATCAGATGTACACAGTGCTGTATACAGAAACACAAGATGGATGGTCCCTACCTCTTAGGGCTTCTAGGTGCAGGGGAACTACTCTTAACCACAAACTGCCTTTGTTCCCTTTCATCAGAACTGCACACGACTTCCAGCTGTTAGCAAAATTAACAAGCTTTTGTGGTGTTTGTTGCTTGAATCTGATATTCCACTATCTGCCATCTCTTAGAGAGAAAAAAAAGGTGGAGAAACATTAAGAATCAAGCAACTGGCTTTCAATGTGCATTTTAAAAAATATTTGCCCATAAACAAGATCCATGCATTAGGGAAAGCACTACAACTTTGCCAGCATCCTCTAGCAAGGGGAAAGCACTACAACTTTGCCCTAGCATCCCTCTAGCGCGTGCCACTGTCTTGTTACAGTTTTGCTGCCTTGAGGTTATGATGGGGCATTTTCTCTCTTGTTTGATGAACTTTGTTCCTCATTTCCCTGGGTTTCTGTGTCGGAAATACATGACCTTTCACTTTTTTACAATGAATGTTAGCTAAACTTTGTATTACTCCTATTTTGTACTCCATCTGAAGTATCCACCCTGTTGCAGGTATTTGTATCATCTGCTAAAAGAGAAAACATTTCCTACCACCCCTCTGAAGTATCACTTATAACATTTTCAACAGAATTGGACCCAGGACTGATTCTTGAGGCACTCCACTGCTTCCCCTTCATTCCTTGCAGTGAGCTCCATTTGCCACTATTCTTTGTTGGCTATTTCTCAACCAGTTTCTAACCCTTTAGGACCCATCCCTAGGCTACTCGGCTGATTTGTAAGCTGCCTGTGTGGGAAGCCTTACTGCAAAACAAATATACCGAATCCAGCACACATCCACGCTTTAATTCTTTGGACACCCAGGCAAAGAAATCGATTAGATTTGCTTGGCGTGATCTTTTGATAAAGCTATGTTGTTCCCTTTAGTAGTGACTCCATTAGTTTATCCACCACTGATGTCAGACTGACTTGCCTGACCTCCTTATACCATTTTCAGAAGATGGACAACGTCTGCCCATCTCCACTCCTGTCTGCAAAAGAGAATCAGTGGCCCTGATGCTTCATGAAGAGGGCAAGGTTCATCTTATCTTCCCACTTTCCTTTCTTCCTGCAGTGCCAAAGACCTTTATTCCTTTTCTCCATTCTGTGCCTATGGGAAAAGTCCTTGTTGACTAAAGCCCTTAATGTCCAGCTTTATGTTTGTTTCCCTCTCACCGTGTCCAGTGTTTAAGTGTTTTTCAGGGCCCCCTTCCCCCATCACGTTGTTTAGGGGCCGTTCCATGCATTCTTTACCCAGTCTTGGAAAAGTGATTCTGAATATGATTCCCGAGGCTGCCTCCTGTTGACTTCGTGTTATGACCCGCTGTAAAAACAGACAACAAAAATATAAACTGAAGGCATTATTGTAGTGTGCCGCACAGCTTTTCCAATATATAATAGGGCTGAGTTTTACTCAGCACAGGTGACTTTATTTTTATTTAGAAGTGTGGAGGCTGCAGTTATCCCAAGTCCTAAGTGACTTACATAAAAGCATCCATAGTTTAAAAAATAAACATAGCAAATAGATATACAGCCGAAAGATGTCAGGGCAGCGTAGTGTCATCAACTGATAGCCTAGCCAAAGCCTTTGTCAAATGTTAAAAGCTGTAGCATTAAAACATCCAGAATGTTAAAAGCCTCACTAAATAAAAAAGACTTCAGATGCTTTGCAACAAGCCTGTTTCTGAAGTATTATAAAGGAGCCGATTCCACAGATTTGATTCCGCTGCTGCAAACAGCCTTTCTCTGGTTTCTCCAAGCCTGTTCATTTTGAGGTCCATATTCAGAAGCATTTAGCTGGATAACTTAGAAGTGACACAGCTAAATTAATATTTTGGCACCTACCTGGCTAAATTCTAGCAGTGTAATTTTTTATCTGGCTAAAATTTGGCCGGATAAGTCAGAGGCATTCTGGGGTATGACTAGGAGGACCTGAGTTAGCCAGATAAATTATCTAGTTAATTCTGATATTCAGAGTTATCCGACTAAGTCTGATAGGCCCAGAGACCTGCCTTCAAGTTAGTCAGATAAGTTTATCTGGCTAAATTTAGCATAGTCAGATAAAGATATATTCTCAGCATGGCTGCACTGCTGAATATATAGGCTAAGTTAGCTGGATATGTTTATCTGGCTACCTTGCCAAGCCGCACAAGGTTGAATATGAACCTCCTCATAATTAGGTACATCTAAAAGACATTGTCCTGCCGATTTGTAGGCTTCTAGTTGGGCAATTAATTTTTAAAAGGGAGGAAATGCATGTCAGGGCTTCTCTGTGTAAACCTTTGTGAATCATAAGCAGGATCTTAAACTGCACCCTCCATTCTACAGGCAGCCAATGCATTGAATATAGTATGGGTGAGATATGTTCATAATATGTTGTTCCCATAAGACTTTGCACTGAAGAGCTTTGGACAACATACAGCACCCTAAGTGTAGATTGGGGCAAGCCCATATAAATATATCTATATATATATATATATATATATATATATATGAAGTTGCAGTAATCTAGGGCAGGTGTAACCAATAGTTGTAGCATTGTCTGGAAGTCACCAGGAGACAGTTTTTAGCTTGCGTAACATCTCCAGCTTTCAAAAAGACTTCTCAACAACCACTCTGACTTGAGGCTTGAAATTAAGTTCTGAATCAAATATCGCCTCTAGATTTCTTACCTCAACAATAGGAATTGAGCACCTTTCCAACACAATAGCAAATGGATATGATATTAATCAGAAAGAGATTCATATTTCTTTCTAGGAAGGTTAGTGGATGCAGAGAACCACCTCCTAGTAGAGGTGGGTGGGGCTAACACAAGATTGGCATTGAAAAAACCCCCAAGGGACAGGAACAGAAGACTCTTAGTGCTGGGAAAGCATTCATAAAGTTGGAGATCAAGTAGCATATTTCAGAAGTTACAGAAGTAATGTCTACGATGGTCTTTATATGACTTCAGTTTCTGTGTTTCTATGAATCATTTGACTGTATATCAGAAGTGCAAATTGTTAAAACTAGTCCCTATTTTTTCAGGTTATTAGGGGATGACTGTAGAAAAAAGTTTATAATCATAGAAAGATAGGGCTGGGAGGGACCTCAAGTAGTGTTATCCATGTCTGCCTCTAGGCAGGAAACATTTGACCAGACAGATTTTTTTCTAATCTTAACTATTTTAAAATGTTGGCAAGCTAGGGTATGGTAAGAATGTGCATTTGATTTAAACGAATAGCACATCCAAATGGAAAAAAAATCATTTTCAATTTGTTCTAAGTGAAACAAACTGAACTTTTCAGGTATTTTTATTTTGTTAAAAAATATGGCCTCTGTCAAAGCTCTCCAACCCCCTCCTCTCCATCCCCAAGAAAGATGCAGGGCCTCTCCAGGTCTCTCTGCCTGCTATTCCCCTCCCTCCCCCCTTCCTACCCTGCAAAGACAACTGCAGGGCCTGGATCAACTCGACTGGGCTGAGCCAGGCCCAGTTGGGGCCTCCTCAGGTCCCTCTGATCCCCAGGCCCTCAAAAAATGGCTGGGGATCTCCCTTCCCCCACTTACCTCTCTTGCTACTACCCAAACTTCAATGTTTAAAAACAGCACTAGCTGTCCCTGAGATGGACGCCAAAGTGATGTCAGATTTCTTTGGTGACATAAGAAGGATTGGATGGCCTAAGGGAGGCCCCTTTTTTTGGTTTTGGGGATTTTTTTGTGGTTTGGGAAACAAACCAAACTGAAAAACAGAAACAAAATAATCCCCCCCCCCCCAAAAAAAAAAAAAAAAGAACCAAAACAAACATTTTTGGCTGGCTGACTACAGTGTGCAGCATGCTCTGAATGTACTGTTACAACATGGTGAGCTTTGCAAAGACAATGGTAATAATTATGATAATAATAATGTTTTGCTGTACATCCCCTCCTGAGGGAGACTGCCTGAGGGGGTTTTAGAACTGTCCCTCAGGCAGGCAGCTTCCCCCACGGGAGGGAGAGGGGACCAATGGCTTTTATTAGTATTCAGATTCTTTCCAAAGTTTATTGTCATGTAAAGAGGGAATTAACACACCTTTTCCTTTTTGAGCATTTTTTACTAAACGATTGCCAGTACAGCTTCGTACAGGGCTTTTTCTTGTGGCTAGATCGGGGCTTCCTATCACTCCACAGGGCTGGGCTGGGAGTAGGGGTTGTGAACCGACTCAGTTTGACCGAACAAGCTGATCCAATCCTGGTTTTGCCCCACTGCATGCATGGATTTGTAGTTCTGATATTCTTATGGCCATGAATGGGACAACCAGAATTACAAATCCATGCATGCAATGGGGCAAAACCAAGACCGGGATCTGCCTGTTCGGACAACCTGGGGTAAACTGGCAACCCCTAGCCGGGAGGGAGGCAGACTTGGATTAGGATTTTTGGAATTAATTCCTCACTTTTCCAAACCTGAGCTCAAGGTAAATTCACAGTTCAGGTTCAGCAAGGATTTCCTTACCCCGGAAGGTTTACAATCTAAGACCTTCCTGCAGCAAGCAGATTTAATCAGTTTAATAAAAATATTACCCTCTGGGCTATAATGGGGACTCCTGGGGGGGCCTCTAACCAGAGTGAAGAATGGGTATTTCTGCTAGTCTTCTTCTAAAAACCTCCAGTGACAGACATGCTACCAACTTTGCTACAAAACTTGTCCCAATGTTTAATAACTACCCATGCAGCCCTAAACTGGTAAAAACTGTCAATAGTATTGCTATCTGCTGTAGTCCTAAAAGGTTTAATGGTCAAACACCTGATTAAAAGGAACCTGGTTTTGTGTTTCATTTTTGCACTATATTATTAATAAACAAAAAATCCAAAATCCAGTTGCAGTACAGAGCTGGGCATCTTCTTGGTACATTCTTTCAGTTTACTGCTATGCAGCCTGGTTAATAACACACTGGCAGGCCAATACATAAAGCACACTCAGCTGAGCGCACTGTTTAACCCGTGGTTGGACGCGTGTTTTGGATGCGCGTCCACTACCCCAAATACAATAAGGGTTTAGTGCTTCCAAAACCCATTTCCAAACCCCCTTGAAACTAATAGTGCTCATCACATGCTGATGAGGCTATTAGCTATTTGCCCCAGATACAGAAAAAAAAAATGTGAGCCCAATCCACACATATTACACACCGAAAGTAACACTTGCCAAAGAGCAGGTGTTAGTTTCTGAGCAGCCCAAAAAAATGTACAGGAAAGCTGAAAACACTGCTTTTCTGTAAATCGTCTGACTTAATATCATGGCGATATTAAGTCAGAGGAAACAAAAGGTTAAAAAAACATTAAAATAAAAAATAAAAAAAGTGTGCCAAGGTCAGGTTAGGAAAAAGGATGTTCAGTTTTACTCGTGCCAATTTTACCTCTCCTGGGCTTCCACTGCTAAGGAGGCGCTAGGGCGCGCCATTGTCCCTAGTGCCTTCTTTTTTAGGTGACCCCTAATTTAAATACTTGCCCATGAGAGGTGGTTGGGCGCATGTTAGGAAAGTGAGCGTGCAACACTGAGTGCCCATTTTCCACGCGACCTTATGGCATCCGCCTGTAAACTTTTTTTTTTTTAATTAAATCAGGTTTGGACAAGTTCCTGCTGGAGAAATCCATAAAGTGCTATTAATTAAGTTGACTTAGGGAATAGCCCACTGTTTATTACTGGCATTAGCAGCATGGGATTTATTTACTGGGTACTTGCCAGGTACTTGTATCCTGTCTTGGCCAATGTTGGAAACAGGATGCTGGGCTTGATGGACCCTTGGTCTGACCCAGCATGGCAATTTCTTATGTTCTTATGACTGAAACTTAACTTCCATCCCAGTGGAGGAACTTCATAGGTTTCTTTGAGAGAGTCTAGTTAATTGCCAGGTACGGAGGATGTGAATGCTTAGTACAGCAGCGTCCAAGGCAAGAATGACCTTACAAAGAGAATATTCCTATGACAGATTTGCTTGTTCACTTAGGATTAAAGCTGTACTTGTGTTATATAATTCTATGAGGATGCTGGGCAGTGCTTTGCTGAAAAAATTAATTCCTTTACAAATGGAAATCATTTACCACTACCCTTTTTGCGGTACCTGAGAACCCATTTGAAAGATATCAGCCCAACACAGACGTAGACTACAAGTAAAATTATTGAAAATATGTAGCTTGGTGGTGCCTGCAGAAAGCAGTGTACTTTATGAACATTTTGGAGAAATGTTGCCAGTGTGCATAAGTTCCATTTCTGCAGCTGGCCTCCTGCTGTCCTGCAGGGGAGCATGAAACTCGCACTAGTGAGTGCCCCTGGTGGTGGGCGGGTGCAAAAAGGTGGCACTGGGCAGAGGGAAGAGCAGAGGTGGAAGGGGAACCCTGTCCCAGTGGACTGCAGAGAAAGTAGTGAGGCACAAGAGGAACTGCTGGAGGAGCGAGAAGAGATGGAATAATGGGTGAGAAAGGAGATGTTATGAACCCTCCTGTAGCGGTGCTACAGGAGGCTCCTTACTTCTTCCGGGAGGCCACTCCGAAGCCGGGGTCTCGCCTGCAAACTATCCAGGAATTGCTCCAGGGCCTGGGGGGCCTTATTGTTCTTGGAGCCTGCCTGAGGCTTGCTTGTGTCTGCATGGACTTCCTGGTCTGGGCCACGCCCTTCCCTAGGGGGCCAGCCTGCAGCACTCCTCCGTAGTTATAGGGCCAGCTAGGTGTGGGCCTTCCAAACTCCTCCCAGGGAGTCGCCTGTCTGCAGCCCTATAAAAGGACAACTTTCAGTAAGCCTTGCCTTGCATCGGAGTTACTTCATCTCTGGAAGCTCCTGCTGTCCAGCGCACCGACAGACCTTTGTCTTCTTTGTGGAGCTCCTCGTCTCGTCTGTGTCTTGAATCATGTCTTCATTGCCTAAGGTCCCCGTCCAGGTGTCCTGGTGTTTCAGCTCCTGATGTCTTGCTTCCTGATGTCCTAGCCCTCTTTGGTGTTCATGCTTGCTCCTGAGCCTTCTGTTCTGCCGGCCGTGGTTCTCCGGGTGACGCAGCTTCGTCATGGGAGATGCCGGCAGTGGACTGGTGTCCTGTGCTCCTGAGCCGTCTTGTCCTGCCAGCCCTTGTGGAGCTCCGGATGACTTCTGGTTCCGTCGTCGAAGTTCTGCCTCGGCTGGATTCTTCCCTGCGCTCGTCCCGCTCTCCGCGTGGTCCGTGACCAGTCTCTTTTGGCTGTGTAGGGCGCGCAGTGGGACAGGGTGGTCCGTGACCAGCCCATTGGGTCCGCCGTGATGGTGGGCTGTGTAGGGCGCCCTGAGAGACAGTGCCAATGTCTTCCTTCTCAGCTTCTCATCTTGTCTGGACTTCGTCAAGTTCCTTGTCTCGTCCTGGATGCCGTTGCATCCGCCCAGGTGTCATGTCTTCGCTTCAACCCTCGTCTGTGATGCCGTTGCATCAACTTTGGTCTCATGTCTTCGTGTCAAGGCCCATCTGCCCTCATCCTCAGACTGGCCTGCTGCTCCATGCCGATTCAAGCGGCAGGTCCGAAAGGGCTCGGAACAGTTGGAGGACCGTTCCCCTACCAACATCATCTGTTGTTGGCTCTGGGAGCTTGCAGGCCTGGCAGAGGGTAAGACCGTCAGCCATGCTGGAACACGTCGCCAACCCTCGGTTCGGTCCTGGATCCGTCTGGGGTCGGGTTGAGGCCCAAGGGCACACTAAACACCCCCGTTTCTAACAGGAGAGGCATAGGGGAATTAAGGAAAGATTAATGAAGCACAAACGTCAAATCTTTTCCGTGGTAAAGGAAGCTATAGAACTAGGGGTCAAGACAAGAAAGGGGATGGAATTCAAAAGGGCATGGGATAAATACTGCAGATCCTTACAGGCTAGAAGATGGGAATGAAGAAATGGGGTAAGCTCTGTTAACTTTAAAGTGTAACATTTCTACATGGGGGTAACCTGCAAGGAGCAGCTGTTACTACTGTAAGCAACTTGCTGGATGTTATATTGGCTCCTAAAGAAGGAGGAGTTAGCAATCTGTTATTGATCTGATGCTAGGAGTAGCAATCTGTTATGAATAGACTGCGGTAGTTGTGGGTGGATCCCTGGGCCAGTGGCAGATGACCACGCCCCCAGGAGGATATCCTGAGAGGGACCATCGGCTAGGCTTGAGTATGGAGACAGACACACATTAGTTCTTTTATTAAACAGGTTTTTGAAACCACCAGAGGTGGCAGTAGTGAGCTGATATGCCCGGCAGGGCTGTAGTCCCTCAGGTACTGGAACAGCGATCCAGGATGGCTGAGCTGTTGAGAAACTGTAGAAAGTGAGTAGGCAGAGTAGACAGAGTTCATGAACAGAACTAGATGACAAAACTCACATAAGGTCTCAAGGAAACTCAGGAGCTGGAAAGGTTTAGGCCCTCGAGGAGTGAGTAGTACCTGGTTCCAGGGGAAGCTCTGAGAGAGCGATGGTAACTCACAATTGTTTGTAGCAGTGATAGCTTCCAAGCAGCAGAGAATCTTCAGAGTGTCCAGGAACATGGGCCCTCGAGGAGCGAGTACCAGTTCCTATCTGTAATCTGAAAGTAAATAAAGAGAGCGAGGCCCCCGAGGACCGGGTACCTCTGGTAAGTCCGAGGAGGCAGAGTAGCTTAGGTAGTGTAACCCCCTTGCTAACTCGATGAGATAGCAAAATAGAGACCTTTAAAAATTGGAAGCGGATGACATCATCTCAAGGGGACGCCCCTGAGGTTTGCGCCCTTGCTGGTACTTCAATCAGATCGCGTGCGCCCTAGGTCTTCAGGCAACATGGCGGATCTGCAACGTCGAGCCGGTCTGGGGACACCGGAGGGAGACGGCATGGAGACGCCGCGGCAGCAGCCGTCCAGCAGACCCGGAGCGAGTCGCCACAGAGGTAAAGAGGGCAGAGTGAGGACGTCGAGCAGCGACGGTCGCAACACTGGACAGACTGGATGAATCACTCGGTTTTTCTCTGCCGTTTTTTGCTGTGTTACTGTGTAAGGGAATCAGTAGCTGTTCCCAATGCATATTAGGTATGTGCACATCTGAAAAAGTCTGGTGGTAACACGTGTGAGCACGTATACTGATGGGTGACTTTTGCACATAGACTCTAATCTCAGCTGCTGCTCGCCCTCATCCATCCCCCATCTTGTCCTGATCTATGAAAACATCTGTTCACTTAAGGTCTCAAGTTTCATCGCCGTTGTACCATGAATTTTCTTTTGATAAATCTGAAAAAGTATTTTCATGTTGAAAACAGCCCTTATCTTGCCTTTATACCAGCGGAGCTTTGATCATGCAGACAGTGCCTGCTTACTGACTGGCAGATATTTCCATTCAGTCAAAAATCTGGGGATGCAACATCCATTCTCATGGTTGATAGAACATGTGCATGTTGCTCTTCATTTTTTCAGATAAGAGAGAAAGCTAACTTGTGCAAACTAGACCTGGCCGGATTAGAAAGGGCTTCCAGGCACATCTAGACATGTTGCCTGTGCCCATAACATCTTATGAACTCATAAAGGAAGCTCTCTTTGCTACAATGCAAGTATAAGAAAGGGCATTCGTAGTGAATTGGAGAGATTAAGATCATACTCTGTTCACCTTGGCTTACCAGCAAGGTTCATTTGTGTCAAGGTATGTGCAAAATTAACCCATTCGGAGACATTACACCCTGAAAGAGCCGTCTGCACACAACGTGGATGCCCCATCCAATTAAAATAGCGTTTAAAATAAATAACCTTGTCTTTTTCTGAAAGGGGTTCAAAGAGGATATTGCGTGTGGCTTTTATTGAGTGATGAGGAATTTGGTGAGAAGTTACATGTGATGGCAGGGAGCCAAATGCTCTGCCCTTGGAGGTACAGTGTTGGATTCCAGTCGGACACCTCTCCCCTCCCCAATAATGCAAATTTCACACCTGTTAGTAAGGAGCTATTGTGTGTCTCCTTTTAGTGCCACACGTCTCATAGCATTTGCAAGATGGCCACCCTAAAAAACTACAATAAAAGAATTATACAGTATTAGCAATTTTGCAAATTATTTATTAAATGTTTTTACTTTTACAAGAAAGTACGAGAGGATTTTTAGAACACCAGCTGTGCTATTCCTTGTTTGGGCATGAATTTTATTTTTATTTTTTTAGGGCAGCATAACTTTCCTTTGTCGGTACAAATACTCTCTGAGGCTTTTTATAAAGCCTAGCCAAATGGTTTTGTGAGCTGGGCTCACGGCATACAGTGGTTACTAAGTTTCAGAAACGGATTTCGTTCACCTTGTTATATCATTGCCTCTCAATAATTATGGGAGACTTTTGTTTGAGGTGTGACTTGAAATCTTTTCCCTGATTCATCCCAAACTCTTATTAACCTTGTCCAGCACCCTCTCTGCCCTGACTTGTAAGCTCCATATAGCAGGAGATGTCTCTTATATTCTTGGATTTCTGTTCTGGCTTTCGTGTCTCTTGTGTGTCTCTGCCTAGTGCTGTGTATACCTTGTAGCTCTAGATACATGCTTAGTAGTAGAGGTTCTCTCTGGGTTACTGTGAACAAGTCACTTTTTTGTCCTGCATCTCTGTACTGCTTACCTTCTCAGTCTCGTCTGGAATTCCTGCTGAGCTCTCAGGTCTGTGTATGACTTTAAAGCCACTCCTGTCCCCGTGTCTCGATTTGCCTGGTCGTTCTTGCAAGAAGTAATAATGCTGTTCTCTTTTTTTTTCTGAATTGGACTTGTAGCACACACTCTACGAGCAGAGGAGTCGCCTAGTGGTTGGAGCAGTGGGCTGAGAACCAGGGAAGCCACAGTTCAAATCGCACTGCTGCTCCTGGTGGCCTTGGGCAGGTCACTTTACCCTCCCTAGCCTCAGGTGCATACTTAGGGCCAGATTCATTAAAAGGCTTTTCTCCCATATTGTGTCTATGGGGAAAACTCTTAATGGATCAGGTCCTCACATTGTAAGCCCTCTGGGGACAGGGAAATGCCTCCTTGAGCTAACAATGAAAAGACATGGGCTAAACAAAATAAAATAACGATCCTGTGTTAATGTTCACCCTAGGGGCTTCAGATGCTATGAGGTTGATGTAAAAGGCTGAGTGCTAAAACTGCCCTGATATTCAGTCCACACCTTCTTGGTGGGCAAGCAAATATATTTAAGTATTTTTAAACTCCAAATGCAGTAGGCTAAGGTATGCTAATGTGTCAGGAGTTAAAAAAATGCTCATAAACCGTAAAATGTGCACAAAGATAAAGCTTAGCCTGTAGCAAAACACAATTTCTGCACATAACTCATATTTTATCTACACGAAAAATGCTTTTCATGCATCTTCTGCGCATAAACTACCAACTACAGGTCCTGATACTGGAACTGTGGACTAACATTGGCCCCGGAAGTTTTACTCCACTTCAGGCTAGGAGTTAAGTTTTCAGCACTGAGAAAACACGATGTAAGCCAGCATACCTGTTACGCTGTGCCAGCTGCGGCCCACTCTCCGGCCAGCTCCACTCACCTCCGGGGCACCTCTACCCCCCCATGCCACTTTCCGCTGGCATTTTTCCTGGCGCGTGTGCCGGCTGGTGACCTCATCAGGAAAAGGGAATTTTAACGCCAGTGTTCCTCTCAGCCGTCGCCTTCGCAACAGGTCTCCTTTTTGTTTCAGCAGTGCTAGTTGCTCACCATCTCCCTGGTTGTTCCTGCTATTCCTCTTTATTCCTGCTGTTATTCCTGCTTGCCTTCTCTGTGAGTCCTGTCGTGTCCCGTTCCTGTCTTCTGTGTTCTTCTCTACCCCTGATGCTCGTTCCTGCTTAGTCTCTTCGCTGCCTTGCCCTTGGATCAGATCTGGACTTCGCCTCTCTCAGCCTCACATTGGATCTCGACCATGCACTGCTTGGCCTCCGATCTAGCCTTTCGCCACCGCCTTCAGATCAACTCAGGAAAGTCCTCCCGGCTGCCAGAACCTGTGGGCTCAACCCAAGGGGGCAGTGGTTACAGTTGGCAGAAGACCTTCTCCCGTGGTGCTTCGGGTACCACCTCCCTACATTGGTGTGTGACAGCTAATGCCTTCATTAGCATGGAATTTCCATGCAAGGGCACAAACTTAAATGCACATTATTATACGCACAATTTTTGTGTGCACAACGCCTTGCTGCAGTGGAGTTTGCCTGCAAATCATGTGGATAGCTCATTATATCGGTCTTTGTATTTGAAATGTACCTTATAGTTGAAAGGTGGTATAGAAAGTCAAATAAATACTATTTAGGTATGATAGAGATGGCCTTGATGTTTTTTTCCCCTCAGTCTATACGATCTGCCTGGAATGTTGTAGTGACTATACAGGGTGACCAGACCCGATTTTATTAATCACAGTTGGTGACACTTAGCTTTGCGCACACACAAAAATAAAAAAAAAAATCCAAAGTGGGCTTGCAGATAATGATTAAAGCATTCCATGGATCCTAAAGTGACACTCGAAGCCAGTGACTCTCACAAAGCCGGACTGCCAAATAAAAGGCAGTGAGTTTCCGTTGATGAAAGGTCACCACAATTCAGCTATTCTTCAGGATACATGAGCTCAGAATAGTTTCCTACGTGTGTCTCCTTGGCTCTCCTCCTGATTCCATGGAGCTATGAGCCGCACACTGTCTGCTCTTTTACCTCTAGGACCAGTCGCTTGTTGTTTACTGACAGTAACCAGGCAAAACATACAGTAAGGTGAGCAAAATGAAATGGTCCTGAATTCTCATGACCTGGCTGGGGTGTAATGCGGAGCAGCAAAGAAGCGGGGCGTGTGCAGTGCTGCTGAGTAACGCAAGTTGTTGCTTTCATTAGGGGAGAAAATACCCGGGTTGTAGAAGAGAAGCCTTTGATGAAGAATAAGAGATGTGCATGCCTTTTCCATTCTTGCCTGCGCCCTGCCCTGGGATCGTGTCCAATTATGAACTAGTGCAGAGGCTGGCTGCTCGCAGACCGGTCCTGATTTTTATGCAGATGGCTGCCAAATAACACAGGATGGTGTTGCTTTCAACCGGTGTTTTTTTCAGTTTAAATATTATTTTATAATGAGCCTAGTGCTGCTTAGGGCTATTTGTTCTGAGCTGTTTGGTACATATTTGCAGAGTTTGAGCTAGCTGGGAATGTCTCAGCTAAGTCTGACTGCTGCTTTTGACCGAAAAAGACTGGGACTTTGAATAAATGTTCTTCTAGGTGGAATGTGAAAATGTTAACAGGAGGTGTATTAATGGCTCACAGTTTCTTGGGCTCTCACAGACCTGGTTTGTTTCACATCTCTGAAGACAAAGCCGAACTTTGGAGGCAAAGGAGAATCTCGGACTTTTTGGAATGGAAGGAGATAATCAGACATATTAAGGGGAGGGTTGGAGGAATTCTTTGCTTTTTTTGCAAAGGGAAGCCCCATTTTTTTCTCTTTCTGAGTCTCTTACGGGCCAATACAGTAAAGTCCGTGGGAGAGTGGGCAAACGCCCGCTCTCCTGTGCGCGTGATTCTGTATTTAAATGAGGCCCGGCGGTAAAAACAGGCAAAAGGAGGCGCTAGGGACACTAGCGCGTCTCTAGTGCCTCCTTTTGAACCAGAGCGGCGGCTGTCAGCAGGTTTGACAGCCGACATTCAATTTTTCCGAGCCTGCTGATATCCATGGGCTTGGAAACCGGACGCCGCAAAATTGAGCATCCGGTTTTCGACCCAAGCCGCGGGCTGACTTCAAATTTTTTTTTTTAATTTTTTTACCCTTTGGGACCTCCGACTTAATATCGCCATGATATTAAGTCAGAGGGTGCACAGAAAAGCAGTTTTTACTGCTTTTCTGTGCACTTTCCCAGTACCCGGAGAAATTAACTCCTACCTTTGGGTAGGCGCTAATTTCTGAAAGCAAAATGTGCGGCTTGGCTGCACATTTTGTTTTCTGAATCGCGCGGGAATACCTAATAGGGCCATCAACATGCATTTGCATGTTGCGGGCGCTATTAGGTTCGGAGGATTGGACGCGTGTTTTTGGCCCCTTACTGAATAAGGGGTAACGCTAGCGCGTCGAAAACGCGCATCCAATAGAGGGTTAACAGCGCGCTCCGTTGGAGCACACTGTACTGTATCGGCCCATTAATGAGGTTTGAGGGATGGGGTTTTGTGCCTGCTGGTAATGAGTGTTTGGTGAGTGAGTGGGTTGCAGGAATGTTTTTTCTCTTAAAGGACATATTTCAACGCATGTTTTTGGGTTTCTTCTTACATTTTTTCCTCTATTTGCGGGACGGGTGACTCGGCCTGTCGGGGGTTGGTACAGCAGCGGCAGCCATCTACCCCTCATGTCCTGGGCCTGAGTACATTGGCAACTGCAACATCCGCTGACCTGGACTTGAGCACAAGTCTGCTGCACTGCAGGGCACAGTGCTACAGCCAGAGCCACCAGTCCAGCAACATAAAGGATACTTATTTATACAAATTTCTAAGAACCTATTCAATAGTTACTCCACAGTGGCTTCTCCCTGTAGCATGCAAATAACATTTGACTAACTTTTTATTCAGAATAGATGTGTTAAGGAATACTAGAGGACAAAGCGTAAAACTAACTTGGGGAAAATTCATCCTGATATCAGAGGTCTGCTTTTCCCCAAAGCAGAGGATGGTTGAGGCTGCTAAAGAAGATAGACCGATAAGGACACTAGACATTAAGCAGAATCAGATTTGCATAGTCCTTGAATGGGTAAAAAAAAGGAACTGGGCAGTATGAAAATCAACAAAGTAGCAGGACCAGATGAAATTGATCCAGTTGTACTCCAGAAAATGAGTGAAATTGCTTGACCATTATGCCCTAGGCTCCCAGTTTCCTGCAGTGCCACAACAATTGCTGCAGAGTTGGCCTCTTCCCATGAACATTTCCTGTTGGAATGGAATTGTGGGGGATTGCTTGTCCATTCCTACTTGCCTTCCGTACACCCTTTCCCCACCATAGCTGCCTCTCCGAAAATAACATGACACCACCTCTACCCACCAGCAGTGCCGATGCCATTTTCCCCTGCTGGGGATGCCAGTGCCAATGCTTCCCCGGTAGAACTGTCAATGCCATCTCTCCCTGCTGGGTCACCAAGTGAACCTCCTTCCCCTGGTGGCTTCACCTGCAGCTGCTGCTGCCGCCGAGTAAGCCGCAAGGTGCTGCCTACATAATCAGCTGGGGTGGGTGTGATAGGAGGTGTGTGTAGGGTGGGGAAGAAAGAGTGTGGCTAAGAGTGTCCCAAATCAAAATGGAAAGGAAGGAAAAGGAGGATGTGAGGGGTTTGGGATAAATTAGGAGGGAAAAATCAGAGTGACTGGAAACAGGGAGAGAAAATGCATGAGGGGGAGGATGATGGAGAGTACTGAAGGAGGAGGAGGAGGGAGAAGAGAAGACTGCAGGAGTGGAGGAAGAGTGAGTCGGAATGACAGCGTCTGAAATGGCCCCAGAAAAGAAGGGGAGAAAAGGGATGGGGTGGGGGTTATGGAAGGCTTGAGAGAAATTGAGAGAGTGGGATTAGAGTGGCTGGAGAATATTAACAGCAACACAGTAAATGCGGCAGAAAAAGTCCCAAGTGGGCCATCCAGTCTGCAAGTTTGTTTATATTTTTATGTCTAGTATCGGCCGCTCTGGGCAGGTTACCCTTATCTTCCTTTTCATCCTTTAGCTACTAGGGATTCTCTGTGTTTATGCCAAGTCCTTTTGAATTCCATTACTGTTCTTGTCTTCATTACTTCTTCTGGGAGGGCATTCCAGGCATCCATCACCCTTTCCTGAAGAAATATTTTCTGACCTTGTTCCTGAATCTACTTCCTTAGAGCTTCATATTGTGACCCTTAAGAACATAAGAAATTGCCATGCTGGGTCAGACCAAGGGTCCATCAAGCCCAGCATCCTGTTTCCAACAGAGGCCAAAACCAGGCCACAAGAACCTGGCAAGAACCCAAACACTAAGAAGATCCCATGCTATTGATGCAATTAATAGCAGTGGCTATTCCCTAAATAAACTTGATTAATAGACGTTAATGGACTTCTCCTCCAAGAACTTATCCAAACCTTTTTTGAACCCAGCTACACTAACTGCAGTAACCAAATCCTCTGGCAACAAATTCCAGAGCTTTATTGTGCGTTGAATGAAAAATAATTTTCTCCGATTAGTCTTAAATGTGCTACTTGCTAACTTTATGGAATGCCCCTTAGTCCTTCTATTATTCAAAAGTGTAAATAACCAAGTCACATCTACTCGTTCAAGACCTCTCATGATCTTAAACACCTCTATCATATCCCCCCTCAGCCGTTTCTTCTCCAAACTGAACAGCCCTAACCTCTTCAGCCTTTCCTCATAGGGGAGCTGTTCCATCCCCTTTATCATTTTGGTTGCCCTTCTCTGTACCTTCTCCATCGCAACTATATCTTTTTTGAGATGCGGTGACCAGAATTGTACACAGTATTCATGGCGCGGTCTCACCATGGAGCGATACAGAGGCATTATGACATTTTCCATTCTATTAACCATTCCCTTCCTAATAATTCCTAACATTCTGTTTGCTTTTTTGACTGCTGCAGCACACTGAACTGACGATTTCAAAGTATTATCCACTATGATGCCTAGATCTTTTTCCTGGGTGGTAGCTCCTAATGTGGAACCTAACATTGTGTAACTACAGCAAGGGTTATTTTTCCCTATATGCAACACCTTACACTTGTCCACATTAAATTTCATCTGCCATTTGGATGCCCAATCTTCCAGTCTTGTATGGTCCTCCTATAATGTATCACAATCTGCTTGTGATTTAACTACTCTGAATAATTTTGTATCATCCGCAAATTTGATAACCTCACTCATCATATTCCTTTCCAGGTCATATATAAATATATTGAAAAGCACCAGTCAAAGTACAGATCCCTGAGGCACTCCACTGTTTACCCTTTTCCACTGAGAAAATTGACCATTTAATCCTACTCTCTATTTCCTGTCTTTTAACCAGTTTGTAATCTACAAAAGGACATCTCCGCTGTCCCTTCTCTCCTCCAGAGTATACCTATTTAGGTCATTTGGTCTAATTGCATAGGTCTTCTTGTAAAGACCACATAGCATTTTGGTTGCCTTTCTTTGGATCGCTTCTGTCCTGTCTCTATCCCTTTTGCGATACGGTCTCCAGAACTGAACACAGTACTCAAGGTGAAGCCCCTCCAAGGACCTGTACAAGGGCATTATTACCTCCTTTTTCTGCTGGTTATGCCTCTCTCTATGCAGCCCAGCATCCTTCCGGCCTTAGCCAGTGCCTTGTCACATTACTTTACCACTTTTGGATCATTCAACACCATCATTCCGAGGTCTCTCTCCCAGTCTGTGCACATCAGTCTCTCGCGCCCCATCACATAGAGCTGCTTTGGATTTCTGCACCCAAAATGCATGACTATGAGCTTCTTGGCATTGAATCCCAGCTGCTAAACCCTCAGCAACCCCTATGCTTAGGTTACTTTCCATTCTCTGTTCTCCTTCAGCTGTGTCCACTCTGTTGCATATCTTAGTGTCATCCACAGAAAGATACATTTTTCCTTTTAACCCTTCCACTATGTGGCTCGCAAAGATATTGAACAGAACCAGCCCCAGAAGCCATCCTTGAGGAACTCCACTCTTTTCATTTATATTTGATTGTTTTATGTTATTTGTTGTTATATTGTGTATGTAATTCTGGAAACCACCCAGAATGGATGTCTGGTAATTGGGCGGGTTAGAAATGAATGCAAATACATAAATATATTCTCCGCTCAGAGCAAATTCTATTTACCACTTCTCGCTGATCCATTCCATGCCCTTGGGACCCACTCCCAGGCTTCTCATTTTGTTCATGAGCCTCCTTTGTGGGATAGTATCAAACGTTTTGCTGAAATCCAGATACATTTCATTGAATGCTCTTCCTTGACCTAGTCGCCCAACCAAAAGAATCAGTCATTGGATTGTAGATATCTGGAACAATGAAGCAGAACTGAAAGGGAAGGAGGAGAGTGATGGGAAGAAAAGAGAGACTGCCTGATGGAGGGAAGAGAGGACACACTAAAGGTTAGGAATACAAAATTGGAGGGATCAAACCAAAATAGTCCCAGTGGTATTGGGTGCCATCAGTCTGATTAAATGGAACCTCCCAGTGTGCCTGGATATGTTGCCGGTGCAAATGACACCCAATGAGCTTCACCAGGAAGCTGTCTTTGTCACAGTGCAAATATTAAGAAGAGCACTAGCAGGAAATTTGAGAGACAGAGATCATGCCTAATGGCTTATGCGTGAGGTTCATTTATTATCATAGCATGCACAAAACAAACTCATAAGGAGCCAATAACCCAATAGAGAAGAAAGGAAATTAAAAAAAAAAGATATGAAAAATAGAATAACAGGAAAGAGAGAAATAATTCAGAAAGAAAATGTAAATATTCAAATGTACACAACAAAGGTTAGAAAAAAGTATTTATTTTATTAAATGAAAACAAAACACGAGAGAGTTTCAATAAACTTGATTTTGCATTTTAAGTAATGCACAATATGCAAATGTAGCGAAGAAACAAAGATCGTGTATTCACATTTCTATAAATGTTTGTGTGTTTTTAACTTATGTACAGCTTTTACACAACATTGACTCATGTGCAGACTATAGAGTACATTTTAATATACAAGCATGTTTCATTTGTTTTGTTTGTATGTACATACATTTCTGTCAATATGTCTTTCATATATGTGTGTTTTTAATTGTAATTTTATTCTCAATAGCCCTTGAGGCTGCTCCTGTGCAAGTGAAACTCGGCCAGAGCTGGGCAAGGTCTAATAAAAGTCCCTTGATACACCATCTTCTTAGTTTCTTCGTTACTCAGCAATATTGGATCCGGCTTCCGCTTTGTTTTTTGGGTCCAATATGCAAATGTGCCATGGAATTACCTGTGAGCTGCAGGAACGTGGGGTGTGGGAGCCCTGTTTGTAACTCCTCTGTACTCTGAAATAAACTTGCCTTATGAAAATAGGCAATCTTTACTTGATTGCAATTGTTGCAGCTGGAAACCTAGCCCACATGACAAATATTAATATGATTAAACAAAAAAAAAAGGGGTAAATGTTCTCTACAAAAATAATCGTAACCAAATAGTTGAAGCAAAACACTTTCTTACATCAATATAAAACAACAAATTTTCCATATTCTAATGCAAAGCTGCCACAAGCAAACCTTCTTCTTAATTAAATTAGAGGGCATCAAACGGACAGTCAAAAGTTAATTTAAACTTTTGACTCTTTGTCCTGACCATCATCACATGCCCCTAGTTGAAAAAAAAATTTTTTTAAAGTTTTTTTTTAGTGAAAGTGTGGAAAATTGCTTATGAAAACCTTTCCATGTCCCAAAAATAAAAAAAAAGACAAATTCAATGTCTCAATGGATGCATCAGCCAATTGTACTTATCTTCTTCATCAATGAGATGACTTACATTTCTTCTCTAGTACAATAACTTGCTTTCAAAGATGTATAAAGATACCGAATTCCTTGCTTTCAAAGATGTAGACACCTTAATGGTAGCCTTTGATGTGACGCAGCTCTGCCTGTCTGGTAGTGCACTTGACAGTTCCCCCTATACTGTCTCTTCCTCTGTCAGTATCTGGAATGCAGAGTATCCCTATGCCAAGGGAGTAAACCTCTCATTCCTGGGTTTATTCTTTAAAGGAAGAAAACACTGGCAGAAGTTCTAGGAAGAACGGAGTCCTGAAGCAGAGAACAGGGAGTGCTGGCAGAAATGCTGCTGATCTGGAAAGGAGGAAAAGGTCACCTAATCTGGCTGGTACGTCAGGGTGCCAACTTGGAGAGGAGAAAGGCGAGAGCTACCCAACTGAGGACAGAGGAGAAAGGAACAGAGACCAAGCAATTGGAGAAAAGGTACAACAGGGGATCTGGTGGGGATCTGGAACACCAGTCCAGAGGAGAACCCAGATTCCAGGAGAGAAGTGAGGGCGTCCAGAGGAGGATCAGAACCCCATTATGTTTGTAAATATTGGACGTGGATGCCAAGAATAAAAAAGGTACCGTATGCAAAATAATGTGGGCTGCCGTTTTATAGCAAAGGCCACTTTTAGAACACAATACTGTGTAGAGAGTATTGGTGGTGAAATTATCAATCTAACGCCTTGGGCCTTGAAAGTAAATCCTTCTGACTGAAAAATGTGGGGCTTTCTCTGGTATCAAGAGGTGACCTCCTGTCCAGGGTGACTGTGTTGTGGGAGAGGGGTGCCTGAGGCAGGGAAGACTGCATATACAAGCATCTTATTTATTAAATTATATATCCCGCCTTTTAGACACTTCAAAGCAGCTTACATTCAGGTTCTGAGCCTGTCCTCAGAGGGCTCACAATCTAAATTTGTACTTGAGACAATGAAGAGTGAAGTGGCTTTGCCAAGGCCACAAGGGGCGGCAGCATCTTCAGTGCTACTTTTCTTTTGTATGTCACACTTTGTACACAAATTATTAAACCTTTTACATTTAGTGAGAATTATTTCTGCAACCAAAGCAAATAGATCTTGCAACTTTATGTTTGTAGGGTAGTTTATGGAGGGACAGAGGTTGTGAATCGATACAGATGAGATCATTGGAAAATATCAGCCTAGAGATGTCACGCCAGAGTGCTCATTTATCTTTTCTTTAATTGAATTTTGAAATGCATTGGATAAGTGTGTTTGAATCTCAAAAGGTAGACATTTCAGGCCTGTATTTCTGGTTCTCCTTCCTTACTCTCTGCCTTCCCCCCTCATTTAGCAAATCCCCAGAATGTGTAAGTGGATTCATGTCATTTGATGGAATCACTTCTCCTGCCTTCCAGGCCCTCCTCCTTTTTCTAAAGACTTGATAATCTCTCCCTGGTGCCTACCTGAAGAGACAAGTTTTCACTTGTATGTTTTAAGTTTGCCGGAGATTTTCCCTGACTTCTTTGGATTAACCATTTCTTGCCTGGACATTGCTAGATCTTAAGCCTTGAGAGTTATGAGTTTCTTTGGTAATATTTGCTCTCGTGTCTTTATGTGAAGATATATATAGTAATGGGAGATACATCCCAATACGACAGCTACAAGGGAATGGAGTACAGATGAGGGCTGAGTTAGAAGCTCAGCTGGGGGAGGGGAGGACTACAACTCCCAGAGGGCAAGGGGGCTGAAGGGAGAGGAAGTTGAGCCAGGCCAGGAACCAGGTGCTGGGGGGATTAAAGGAAAGCAGCCACACATACAAGACTGGTGGGAGTGGCAGGAGGAGGAAGCAACTCATACCTAATGTCAGTAAGCCCTGGTGGATTTTTTGGGGCAGATTAGGAAAACACTGAGGTACATGTGTTTGTTTGAAACTTGTTCTCTTCAGCTTTTGAACTTTCCTACTGAAAGGGAGGAGGCAATCTGTCTGAGCTCTGGAGAGCCACCTGAGCTGGGGAAGGGAAGGGCACTGCTAGGACTATGATTGGATTAGACCACTGAAAGCAGGCCGAGCTTCAGGGAACTGCACTCAAGGGCTTGGCCATTGCAAACAGTAGGGCTGGAACCTAACTTTGTTTCAGAGCGACTGTTGGGTCAGGACCAAGCCTGTGTTAGGGCCGGAGTTTAAAAGCCTTTCTAATGTGGGCTGTGGTGTCGAGACAGGCACAGTCGGAGGGCACAAGTGTGAAGAAGCATTGGTCCCAGAGAGGGCCTGACTCTTGGACCTGTGTTTAAGGCCACTGATGCTGTAGGCTGGGATGTAGGCTGCAGCAGAACCTGGCTGGACTTTGTTTCCGGGACCAGTTTTGTTTACAACCCGAGTGCGGGTGGACTCACCTTTGTTTAAAGTCATAGTCAGACATCGTGAGATGTTGGGATACTGTAGCGAGGAACCGCTGGAGGAAGCTACAGCAGCGAAACACTACCCAGTGAGCGGTTACAATATATATATTTGTATTAATATTAAACGCCCTTAAAATTTAAGCTATAATTTGTGATTTAAAAATCCTTTACACTTTTCTTAGGGGGACGCAACATTTTTTTTTGTTTGCTTAACTTTTCCATTTGTGTTGGCCATTATTTTGTCCCGTGTCTCTTGTGGCTTTCTCTATTGTAGGAATATGTCCCAGCCTCCTACCTGGCAAGAGCTGGGCATCTTGCATTATCAAAATATATATTTCTGATAAATAAATAATTAAACCACTGGGCCAGCCCCATCAAAGTCCTAATTTTTCTGCAAGGTACTCCCATTTAAAAAAGAATATTTCACAGCTCAGAATGAGGAGAGTAAATGGTCATTGATGCTTTCCTTTAACTTATAGCCCTGCCTATTAGACTGTAAAGATGGGCTGATCCTCATCTGAGGGAAGGAGAGGGGTTTTGGTTTGGCCCCATCTGGGCAGACTGAGATACATATCCTCAGAAAGCAATTTTTCCAGAAATTGATCAGAATAAAATACTAAGTTGAATCAATTCAGTTGGGGTGGGATGGGGGTGGTACTTAGCTTTGGACCCAGACTGATTTTGTGATTGAAAAATCAGTTGAGGATCGTGATCCAGAACTGAGCATGTTCCCTGAAAATACCCAGATCAGCAGCACTTATGATAAAATCATATCGTCTTTACCCAATGGCATTGACTGGACATAAATAATGGTGCTTCATTCCTGCCATGTCTAGTGCCAGAATCCGTGACCCATCCCAGTGGAGTACGAAGTCAAAGGATGAATGGGGCCTCTATCCCACTGCCTCCAGGCACGAGCTGCTGTACCCGTATCATCCCAGACAAATGTTTGTCTAAGCTCCCTAGCGACAGAGGAGGTTCTACATTTTCCCTACTTAACATGTTTGAGTGTTTAACTAGGCTTGCAATTAGAAAGCTCTTCCTGCTATCTTACTGAAACCTCCTTTGCATCAAAGTCCATTATTTCTCATCCTTTTCTCAGTTGAGAGAGAGAACAACTGATCACCTTCCTCCTCAGGGCTTTTCTCTTTCTTTTGCCTGTGTTTTGCTTGTCGGGTTGATATTCATGGACTGCTAGATGGCTGCTAGGTGTGTGTGTATTATATAGTGTTAGGGTTACTTTTTCTTAGGGTTCGACATGATGTCCCCTGAAGGATATTGGGCTTCTATTCTGGGACTGTTTACAAATTATGATAGCTTCAGGCTTTTGAGCAGTAGTAGCCAAATCCATTATAGGTATTTCAGTTGGCAGTTAAGAAAAACAAACAGAATCTTTCAGATTTATGCTTAATTTCTGGGGTGAGATTTGTGTTCAAACCTTTTGAAAGCTCCTCCAATTTAAAAAAAATGCATAAACCACCTTTGCATAAGTAGCATATTAAACCATCACCTTTTTATAAAAACTAATAATAAAACACAAATTCATTATGAGTTGGGAACTGAAGCTTGTTGGAACCCCTTGCAGGCAGTGCACGGATATCTATTGTATTGGGGGCACAGACATAACAGAAAGTAGAAACTTTTAGTTCAAATAAAATGTAAAAATATAAGAATTTAATACATAAAATCTGTTGAGGTGATAAAGAATTCCCAGGAATAAGACCTGAAGACAAAAAAAAAACCAGGAAAGCTGACTTTTTAAAAAAACGCCAGACACCTCAGTACATTATGCTGTAGAAGTAGAAAACAGAAAACCAAAAGTGCAAATTGCATTGGCACAATTCAACCCATTTTATCCATTTCAGTCTAGAATAAGCATGCAAACATGCCATACTCTCCAATGGCAATCGGAAACTACAAATTTCTGCCCATGGTTCAACATTAAATAGAAAACAAGGCCTAGCCCTGCCCCTCTGCCTGCTCCCCCTCCCCCCCCCCCCAAGTAGCAAATGTGTTCCCTAAAAGAGCAATGCATTGAAGGTGTGTTTCTCCTTCCGCTCTCTTCCATGAGATCAACAGGCAGGAAGGGCTGGCCTGTGACTTTTAAATATACTACAGGGCCAACACAGATGAGGAAGGGTGGTAGCAGTAGCACAACTTTGGCTGCTCCTCTCTCTCTCCTCCCAGGTCCTATGCTGCCTTGCATGTGGCCTACATGGGCCATGTGCAGCGTAGACTGAACAGTGCCTGCAAGATGCATACAGATGGGTGGAGAGAGGCAGTCAAACAGACAGACGCACCTCCAGAGCAGCACTCATGTTCTTGCTCTAGTGAAACATGCCTAAAACATGACAGCATTAATATTTGTTAATTCAAAGCTAATATTTAACCCAGGTACTGTAGTACATTTCCATGCGTTCCCTAAAAGATCGATTTTAATAGCCCTATGCATGCCAAATCCTTGAGATACGAGCTTGTCTTGGGCTGATGTGTGCCGTGCAGATTTTTAACAGTGAACCAGTATGCACGTATCTTCCGGTACGCACAAAAATCACAAAGTTTAAAAAAGGGATGGGTATGGGCGTGATCTGTGCAGAGCATGGGGGGTACATGGGTGTTCCTGCAAATTACCTTGAAACGTGCGGGTAAGTATTTATGTGCACGCTGGGGTCCCCTACCGTGTACCTTTACTTTTGCTATGGATGGCATGTAGGTATTAAAAAAAAAAAAAAAAAAGGCCAGGCAGAGGGGTTTTAAGGGTTGGGGTAAAAGGGAGGCTAAATAACAGGGGGGTTAGGAAATCCAATCCATAAACTAGGCGAACTGGGAAAAAGGGCTATTGCATCAGCGAGCTTATCTAATAAAAGCCCCACCCCCCCACACTTACGTGGTGGAGCCGTGCGTTTGCGCGCACATGCACGTGTCCATATATAGAGTGGTGTGCACATGTACGCACATACAGCCGACTTTATATCATATGCGCATATATGCTTGTATGTTATAAAATGGCCGCGTCTCTGGGCGCTAGCTGGCATACGCATGTACATGTACATCTGCGTGTCTGTTTGAAAAGTTACCGTCTATGAGTGTAGATAAGCTTTAATAGAAAAGCAGTATTGAAGACTTGTTTGCATATATTTACATATATTTACATTTTTTGCTGAATTTGTTCTGTAATTGTATTTAAACTTTTTCTGTTTTATAGTATTGCCTTTCACACCATTGTAAACCACTTTATTGTTGAAAAGAATTTCTTTAGATTATACATACGGTAGGGGGCAATTTTCAAGTGGCCCACATCGGTGCAAAGCCCGTACGTACTTTTTACCCACATTCTTTGCACCAGTTTTCAAAAGCTAAAGCATGCGCCTGCGTATGCTGTGAAATTTGCCACAGGCACAGGGTAAGTCTGGGTGGGCACCTGCATCCACTTTTGACACTGGCATAATTTTGCCTCAAAAGTGAAGATTGGAACATGTGGCATTCCCTTTCCTGACTTAACCCTTTCCCCCCCATGAACGCCTCCTCCCACTATGGCTAAAAGTAGGCACGCTGTGTAATACGGTAATGTTTAGCTACATCGAGGGACAGCAGTTTCCTGAAAGCCTGTGTGCTATTTATTTATTTATTTATTTATTTATATGTATTTATTTATGCATTTTATATACCATCATTCCAAACAGATCACAATGGTTTACAACTTAACATACATATAATGTAAAATAATAAAAAGTTAACAAACATAATTTATAAAAACATAATAAAATGATAATAAAATAACATCACATTTTTTAAAAATAAAATCTCAATACTCTCTTATTAAGTTATCAGTTTCCTCAATCAATCACAAAAAAATTCTCCATAACTCTCTCATAATAGTTTGCAGGCATTCCTAAACAACCAAGTTTTCAAATCACAATAGGAGAGGCGACAGCACGATAAACTGGAAAGGGACCCACCCCCACTCCCCAGTCCTCATCCTGGCATAACCTGGTTTACTGTCTGGATTTACTATGGTTCCATCCTAGTGGCAGAGATGGCTGCTTAATCATGCCAAGTCCCACTTTCTAACAATATATAAAATTATGTGCTCTGTTTTATTATACAGCTGCCACTAATGCACCTAACAGTCGGGCCGATACAGTAAAAATGCAGGAGAGCGGACGAACGCCCGCTCTCCCAGCGCGCACACAGGACACGCTCCTGTGCGTGCAATACAGTAAGTTAATTTATTTAAATTAGGCCCGGCGGTAAAAAGAGGCGCTACGGACACTAGTGCGTCCCTAGTGCCTCTTTTTTTGACAGGAGCGGCGGCTGTCAGTGGGTTTGACAGCCGACAGTAAATTTTGCCGGCGTCAGTTCTCGAGCCCGCTGGCAGCCATGGGCTTGGAAACCGGACGCCGGCAAAATTGAGCGTCCAGTTTTCGACCCGACAGCCGCCGGCCCATTTAAACATTTTTTTTTTTTAATTTTTTACTTTTTTAAACTTTCGGGGCCTCCGACTTAATATCGCCATGATATTAAGTCAGAGGGTGCACAGAAAAGCAGTTTTTACTGCTTTTCTGTGCACTTTCTCGGTGCCCGGAGAAATTAGTACCTACTTTTGGGTAGGCATTAACTTCTGAAAGCAAAATGTGCGGCTTGGCTGCACATTTTATTTTCTGAATCGCGCAGGAATACCTAATAGGGCCATCAACATGCATTTGCATGTTGCGGGTGCTATTAGGTTCGGGGGGTTGGATGCACGTTTTGGACACGCTATTACCCCTTGCTGAATAAGGGGTAAAGCTAGCGCATCCAAAATGCATGTCCAAATGCCGGCTAACAGTGCGCTCCGTTGGAGCTCGGCCCGAGTGATTGTGCTGTGGTGATTGTGTTTGTGATACTGCATGGGATTAAGGCTTGCCCCATCCCCCACCTCCAAGACGTGCCTCATGTGCTTTTCTTAGAAAACTGTAGAAAGACCCAATCCTTCTGATTTAAGTTCTAACTTTTGGAACACAAATGACTGCCTGTCCTTAAGACTTTAAAGCAGCAGTACCATCAAGACTCCATCAAAAATGTCAATTTTCAACTGGCAGTCCATTTGGCATATGAATTCACTGTGCAATAGGAGAGTCAAACGCGTGATACTGCTTCTCCATCAGAACTACGTATTTCCTAATTATTTTCTCAAATTCTCCCCAACAGTTTCCCCTCGATGTTGGCGGGGTGGTGACACATTTATGGGAACACATTTGTATCTGCGGTAGAGATGCAGGGGAGACTGTGGGAATCATTGGAAGAGCTCCCCGACCCTGTTCTCTGCCTTTCTGGCAGGGGGCTGACACTAGGACTGTCATACATTGCAGAAGCTTTTCCATTGATGTTTAGGCTACTTTAGCTCTTTAAATCTTGAATAACTGCAAGAATTAAGTGACGTGGTTGCCATGCTAGCCCACTGTAATCAGTAGAAATAATGGCAAGTATCAAATAGCCAATGAAGCCTTTTTGTTGGAGTAACTCGCCACAAATGGATTAAGTAAAAAAAAAAGTAACACCTGCAGCTTCTCGAGCTTTATATAACAAAAAAAAAAAAAAAAAGATCTGCATCCGTAATTTGCTGCCACAATCTGACCTAGGAATTTTGTCTGTGTGTTTGAGATTGCAAAATAGGGGTTTTTTTTGGGGAGAGAAGAGAGGGCTATATTGTGTAGATTTTCAATGAATATGTCAGAGGCAGGAGCACAATTGAAAACCAGAGCCTTTGTTCCTTCAATGCTTGTGTTGCATCAGTAACAGCGGGTGGACCATTTTTCCAGCTCACAGTGGAGAGTCAGAGGAGCTAATTCTTCAGCATTTATGTTCAGTCGCGATATCATCAGAGAGCCTCTGCCCTCCATTAAGTTATATAGATCTCAGGGTGAGCGGGACTGGGAGGCTGGCTGCCAGGCCTGGCTGCTTTGCTTCCCAGAGCCGAGGGTTTCACCGCTGCACAAAGTTTCTCTGTTCCATCAAACAATGAGCCATTTATGATTTTTTAATTCTCCCTCTGCAGCTGATTGGCACATAGGCTCGGTATTTATCTCAGCAGAGTTAAGAAAAAAAAATGTATAAAATAAATACTAGAGAGAAGCAGAGTCCGTTTGCTGTAGTCAGATATTCTCAAGTGTGACAAAAAAAGTCAATGTGAGTGATGTGTTGCCTGAGTGACTTTCATTGACCCTGAGTGTCTGATGTGTTCCAGCCTTGCAAGGGGAAGATCTTGGCAAAAGCATCAACATGCACTTTTTGATTCTTGCAACTTGTGCAGAAAGCTTTCTGTTTTCATAGTATCCATGAGGGATCATTTCACTACGCTGCCCAATTGTTAGCTCCCTTTAAAGCTCGTTCAGCTTGCAATGTGTATTGACAGAGGCTTCAGCCAGTGCCCAAACAGCTTTAACAGCATTTTGCAAGAGCAGCAAAAATAGTTTGCTGGATTGTCTCAGATAATGAAATGTGATAAATATTAGTACAACTAAAAATTCCTTTTTTTTTTTTTTAAAGGACTTAAAATTATTTCTGAAGATGCTTAAGGCCTTCAAGAAGCCTTCCCTGCTATTGCTACCTGAAATCAGGTAGAAATTCTCTCTCTATTTATTTATTCTTATGCGGGTATCGTAGGCATGGCAAGCATCATATCAATGCATGGGGGGCATAGACAGAGAGAGAGAGAGAAAATGCCCCTACTCTTTCTGCCAGTGATGAAGATAAAGCCATGGAATTTGTGTGCTAATTTTTTTAAATGCTGATGGAAACAAATGTTTGTAGGATCGATAAAAGTAGAATTCTTGCAAATAGTGTAGTGCTAGGTTCTGTACTTACAAACCCATGGTTGCAGGCAGAGGACAGAAAAACAAACTCATCAGTTCCCTGAGCTGCGGGTAAACTAGTTTTTCCCCGGACAGCATGATGAAATTTGGTAGTCAGCATCTGGATTCCTCTCTGCCATAACATCCTCATGGTATAGAATTCCCTCTCTCACCAAAGAGCTGATTTCTCTTTATTTGTGTCTGAAATCTGAGCTTCCATGCTGCATCGAGGAAAGCACATAATGCCTATGATTTAATTGCAGCCTAATGGTTAGAGGAAATTAAGCAACCAGTCTCATGTTCATGGCAACACTTCTAGCAATAATCCCATTTGCATGTCTGGTTGAACAGTTGCCAGTGATTAAGCAGCTTTCATAACTCTTTGGCAAATCTCAAAATGGCTATTCTGAAACTTGAAAACAAACTCATATCAAAACAATTAAACACATGCAAACAAGCTAGATGTATTTTTTTGGTTTTAGAAGCAGTGCTTTGGGATTCCAGTATTTAGTGCATCAGTATGGTAACTCACAATAAGGTGTGTTTAGAGTTTTGCTTTGATAGCATGAGGCAAACAATTATATTTTTGCATGCTTTGGAATGCAATGAATGATTATAATTATAGGGTGAAACCTTAATTGAATGATTGCTTTATTAGTTGGTTATGTATGTTAGTTTTCAGTCTGTTTTATTGATTGCTAATTTTGAGTTTTATGATATTTTAGTTCTTACTTAAGGTTATGCACTTTTAGTTTTATTCTGCTTTTATGGTTGTTCATGGGTTGGTTGTTCATTGTGGGGCAGATTTTAGTACCTACGCACGGGCGTAGATTTGTGTGTGCAACCCGGCGCGCACAAATCTACGCCCGATTATATAACATGCGCGCGCAACTGTGCACATGTTATAAAATCTGGGGTCAGCGCGCACAAGGGGGTGCACACTTGTGCACTTTGCACGCGCCGAGCCCTAGGGGAGCTCTGATGGCTTTCCCTGTTCCCTCCGAGGCTGCTCCGAAATTGGAGCGGCCTCGGAGGGAACTTTCCTTCCACCCCCCCACCTTCCCCTCTCTTCCCCTACCTAACTCACCCCCCAGCCCTACCTAAATCCCCCTGACCTTTATTTTTCAAGTTGCACCTGCCTCTGGGCAGGCGTAGGTTGTGCGCGCCAGCCAAGAGGCCCTACGGAGGCCTCTGGCCACGCCCTGCCCTGGACCGCCCACACCCCGCCCCCTTTTTCAAGCCCCGGGACATAAGCGCGTCCCGGGGCTTGCACACGTCGCTGGGCCTATGCAAAATAGGCTCAGCGCGCGTAACCCCGCTGGATTTACGCGCGTAGGGCTTTTAAAATCTGGCCCTGTGGTTTGTGCTTTCTTTTACTGCACATCGCGTGGAGCTTTTTGGATTATGCAGTTTATAAACGTAACTCCTGATGAGCACTGGACACTCAGTGCGGAGTTGGAGACACATTGTCTGTGAACTGGGGACAGGAATCCACCTGCACAGCTGCTAAGAGGTTCACACAGTCCACAACATAAAGCAGTCCGCTCCAAAGGTTGTGCTCCAAAACAGAAGGGAAGTTTACTTGAAGAACTTGTCAAAGTTCCAGCAGATACAAGAAAATATGCAAAGACAAAATCCCACAATGCAGAAGTTAGAAACAGCTTGCAGTTCTTTCAGCACTTCCAAAGTCCCGTGTGCAGACACAGTTCTTATGCTGCTTAGCGTCGCCTCAGATCAATGGCCACCCTACTCTTTCTCTCAAACGCCTTTTCTTGCTAAACCCCAAGGAAGAAAGCAGAGAGTCCATCCTGAAATTCCTCAGCATACTCACAAATTCTGGGGGTCTGAAGCCATTTGCAGAAGAGATCCTTCCTCTTCTACAGACCAAAAAAAAAAAATGGGAACCCCCACACCAGGCCTCTGCTCCTTGCTGCCCTCCCAGGTTCCCAGCAAGACACAGACTCCTACTCTTCACTCACTGCTCACCATAACCTGCCATTGCTGGGATGTTCCTGTACCCTTACGTCAATTTCACTTCTAAATAAATAAGTATCCCTTAAAGAGGGTTTGTTTCTTTATTTAATAATCTGCTTATGCAAATACCGTAAGCAGCTTGCAACAGAACATACCTAATAAAATAAAGAAGGCATTAGGTCTGGATAATAGAGTAATTCATTCTTGTCCGGCTGAAGTTGGCTGCCTTTGTTACTGATGAGAATTTCATTTCCAGCTCCCTTCAGCTCTTTCTCCCCTTTTGTCACCCTCTAGTAATCAATTTCCCCTGTACTAGATGATATATCCAGGCAATGCGTCTCAGTCTCACTCACTAACTCCTCCTCGCTCCCCTAATTTAACAAGTCCTGCACTTACTTGTCTAGGTACCACTCTCCAGTGTGGTTACATGTAAAACTCTCCTTCCTATACCCCACTTAGAGCTGTTCATTGATTTATGTAATCTCCCTTTCTCTGGTGTACCATGTGACATGGGCAGTGTTTCTAAAATTGCTACCTTGGCTCTCCTTGCCTTTCACTTTGCATACAGTTTTCGGTAATTGCGTAGCAGTGCCTGTCTCCAGCTTGCATCATGACTGACAAGGTCATTATCAGCTTAGCAGTATGTCCACACTAGATGTGATGTCTCCTAGGTGCTCATTCGTGAAATAATTGAACAGGATTAGCCTGCTTGTCAAATCCCATACCACTACAAACTGACTGCTCTTACTCCCCCACTGAATGGACAGGTCCTCAGGGCTCCGGAGAAAGTGATGCACTCCAGCATCCTTGCACTATGTGCTCCCAACTAACCTTTCCCATATAAGTGAGTTGGTGCCTCTTTTCCTTGTGCTACTTCTAACTGCACTCATCTACCTACATCAGGCCACTCTTCTTCTGACCTACTGCCTACAATCTCCTTTTCCAAAACTAGCTAGTACTCTTCAATTTTGTCAAAGTCCTCCTGCAGTCGGACAGTTTTCCTCTATGCGCCTACATGAGCCCTAAGCGCTTGCATCATATCCTCCAAAGAGCCCATCTGCAAACCCCCGCATCATGCAGATCTGGGTCTCGTTAGTTCATTCATTCCCCAGGTGTGCAGTTGGCCGTGCTTTCCATAGCCCCCCGCTTGCATTGTACCTCCCATGCCATTGTAAGGATAACTTACTGTAGCTGTAACATTAGACTCTGATGAAGAGGCCGATGTGATAAGATGTACTAGGCTGAGCACACATTTTTATTCATGTTAGTGAGCACATTTTTGTATGATTAACAATTTACTGATTTTAGTGCACAAAATATGTGTACACAAACATGAGCAGCATTTGTGCAAACAAATTGGCGCTCCTCTATGTAAATCCCATGTTTCTGAAGAAATTAGCTATTACTCCCCAGTGCTGGGAAATGTGTAAACACACATTTATGCAATGCTGGAAATTTAACTCCTAGGTCAGAAGTGGAGTAACGTTAACTCAAATTTCTGGGTCTAGTGTTAGTTTACGGTGCTATGCCAGCATGGTCCCGAACCTTAAAGTAGCTGAGTTTCAGATTTCCCAAGTCTAGAGTGGACCACCACACCTAGGAACCCCAGGTCCAGGACTGTACTGGCATGGTACCATAGACGAACTGGCCCAAAAATGTGAGCTGATTTTATGCCATCTCTAACCCAGGAGTCTACGTCTTGAAAAAAAAAAGGAACAGTGAGTTAAGCACTCAGATACCAGAGTTTGGAACCCCCGAGCCAGGAGACTCTGCCCTGGGACCCTCTCACACACTTTGCTACTTCTATCCTCCTACCCACTAACATCCCCCACCCACTTAAGCCCCCATCCACTAACCCACTTCACACCTAACTCCCCTCCCACTCACTTACCTACCCCCAGCTGAGATCACTTTTTTTTTTATCTGTCCAGTGGGCCTTTTCAGTTTATAATAACAAAGCATGTTTTTAGTAAAAGGCCCCTAAATTTACTTAAATTCTTATTTTTATTTGCAAGAAAAGGCTTTGTTGCTTACACAAGGCCACTGAACTAGGTTACATTAGTTTTTTAATTACTGTGGAGCCGAATGCCTTTCCCCGTGAATGTGGCATTTACTAAAAAGCATTAAGCCCTTACTGAATCCCTCTGTTATGGTTCCGCCAGTTGCGCAGCCTCTCCTCACCAGGGGTCCTCAGGGAACCCCGCTCCCAGCTATGCAAGTTACCTCCTTGCTGATCACCTGATGCCTCAGCCCCAGGCCTACTTAACGTAGCCTGTTCAGTCCCTCTGTACTTCTTCATTGAGTCACCTCATCTCCTTGAACTGGCCACCTCTTCTTTGCTATTCTACCTTGCCTTGTGGCCTATCCAGGCCTTCTGCCTTGCCTTACAGCCTCCTAGGCTTGCTGTTTTTGCCATGTGGACTACCTTGACCTTCTGCCTTGCTTTGTAGTCTACCCAGACCTTCTGCCTTCCCTTGTGATCTGTCTTGGCCTCCTGCCTTGCTCTGTGGCTTTCCAGGCCTCCTTGCCTTGCTTAGTGGCCTTCTGGGCCTACCTGTCCTGCCTTGCAGCCTTTGAGCCTACTAGGATTATCTTGCCTAGTCTTGTGCCCTGTTGGACTTTCTTGTTTACTGTTGCATGTCCTAGCCCTTGTCTAGTCCAGTCCTGTCCTTGTCCTGCCCAATCCAGTTCAGTCCCTTGTCTGTATCCCAGGCCTTGCTCTTGTCCTTGGCTCAAGGCCTGCCTGTATCCAGCCCCTCCTGTCCTCAGTACCAGCCTTGCATCCAGCCCTGCCTGAATCTAGCCCCTGCCTGTCTTCAGTACCAGCCTTACCATTAGTGCATGGATCAGGTCCCAGCTTGTGCTTGAATCCAACTGTCAGCCAGTGACTAGATCCAGCTCCCAGCCAGTACTTGGATCCAGTTTCCAGCCTGTGCCTGACTCCAGCTCCCAACCTGTACACAGCTTCCAGTCCGTGCCTACTCCTTCCATGAAGTTCTGCAGAAGACAAATCTTACCGGCTTCTAGAACCCAAGGGTGCAACCTGCGGGGGAGGGGACTGGTTAGGCAGAAGACCAGCTCCAGTCCTGTGCCACTTCTGCAGGAATGCTCCCTGATTCTAACCTGCCAGATTGTGACACCCACATTTATGGTAATGCATGTTCTGGCAGTTGGGAGCACGTATATGTTACCTGTGGCAATAACAAACATTAGCAGGCACCTGGTCCACAATGAAGAAAGAGGCAGTTAGCCCCAAGTGTTCCCTCTCCCCTTCCCCCCCCATTGCCAAAGATACCCTTGCCACCCAACATAGATCCCCCCACCCGTGCAGGATACTCTCCTCCACTGTCCATAAATGGCACTTCCATTTCTCTTCAGAAAAGACCCCTTCCTTCCCCATGTGTAAATCCCCCTTTACTCCATGGCAGGGCCTTTGTGTCCCATTAGGTGAAGTAGGCGGTCATCTTGGGTGCCAGACATTAGGGGGGCAGTGAAGAGCAGCCATGTGGGGCCACAAGCGGAGCCTATACCACTCGCGGCCGAGAGGAGTAGAGACTTGGTGGGCCACAAGCAGCGTCTCAGTGAATGAGGTCGGGGCCTGAGCCAGGACCAGGGGGGGGGGGGGCAGGCTCAAGGCAGAAGGTTCTGGGCACAAGCAATGCAGATTGCTTCATCCTGGCTACCACCCATATCGCCAGTAATACTTAAAATGGTGCCAGGAGAAAATCCTGTTTCCATATCAACTTTGAAAGAACTGCCCAGCTGGTGGGGTGCCCAGAATCGTCACAGACTACCTATCTAGGCAAGCTGCTTACAGGCAGCAGCCAGGCTGCATTCTAAGCTGTGAATCCAGATGGCAGGGCCAGCTATGCAGAGGTTAAGGCTGCTGTCCTCAAACGGTCCAGATGTACGCCCAAAGTATATAGGCAGCACTTTAAGGGGGGAATCCTCCAGCCCAGGGAGAATCCAAGGATCCTGTTCTATCACCATAAAGATATCGGCTGGAAATGGCTACAGCTAGAAAGAAAGACAGGATCTCGAAGTAGTGGTTAGTCTTACTGGAGCAGTTTCTAGATGGCCTAGACCGCCTTATGCGAAAGTGGGTATATCAGCATCTGAAACTCAACCTGGAGACCGTCTTAGAGGTAGCTGATTTCTTTTTCCAAGCCCAGTTGATGCCCAAGCAGCTATGACTGCCAGAGAGGCGATCTTCACAGGGCCCTGAACACTGCAGACCAAATGCAAGACCCTTGCAACAACCTTTGGAGCAAGTTAGGCTTGGTTCTTTACCACAGTTGCTGGGCCCAGGTCCCCCACTTTGTTTTACCTGTAGAGAGAGGTGTCACTTTGCCTGTGATTGTCAATGCATAGGGGTTGAACCTATGGACATCAGTTGGAGACACACCACATCTGCATCTTTGTGGACATTCCCCGCTTGAGGTTTTCAGCTTCTTTGTCTCAGTGGAACTGGATGGCTTCCCTATGCAGGACCTTGTGGATTTGGGAAGTATAAAAACCCTCATCTGGAGGGATTTGATCAAGAGGATTCAAATCAACTAGAAGACGACAGTGACCCATGTTTGTATCCATGAGGACCAACACCAATATCCAATCAGCCAGGTTGCATTGAAGACACTAATTGGACAAATTGAAATCAAAGTTGGAGTATTCCCATGGCCCCTTATTCTGATGTACTGGGACGGGATGATCCAGACTTTGGGACTCTCTGGAGCTTCCTTACGGCCAGTCCAGCTGGCTCCGACAAGAACGAAATGTCATTCCTGGAGATCTACCCATTAGAAGACCCTGACCTATATGTTTCAAACCCCAAGATACCTAAGCCCCATAGACAGTGCAGGAAGGAGAAGCAGAACTATTCTCAGCACTTAGAGGCTGCCATGGACAGTGTGTATAACTCAAACAAAGGTCCCAAACTTACTCCGGAGTCCATAGTTGTCCCCCCAGACTGGGTGGGGGAAAGGGAATCCAAGTAACTATAGACAGACCCAAAGAGAAGACAAAACCCTTATGTTACCTCCAGATCATATACAAGTTGTAGATGGAGAGTTAGTCTCAGAGATGGGAGGCACTAATCCAACTCCCCCTCTTCTTCATATTGAAGAAGGATTTAATATACTGAGTATCAAAGAGGAATCTTGAGGCAAGACATGTGGATAACTCTGGGTACCCCAACCCTACCATCAATCAGTGATCCAGTTAGCCCACAGCCACCTCCTGGGGCAACTTGGGGGAGGAGAAACCTGAATAGCTCAGTTTTTATTGGCCTGGCTTGTACCAGGAAATCACAGACTATTGTCAGTTCTGCTCTACCTGTCAGCTAATGAAGCCTGGGTGATAGGGCAGCTCCCCTGGTACCAATGCCCATTATAGAGAGTCCCTTTGAAAGAATTGCTATGGGCCTGGTAGACCCCTTGGAGAGGTCCAACCAAGGAAATTCATACATTCTAGTTATACTGGACTACACTACCAAATATCCAGATGCTATACCACTGCAAAATATGAAAATGCTGACCATGGCAATGGTCCTGATGGAGGTCTTCTCATGGGTTGAGGTAGCCAATGAAATATTAACTGACCAAGAGACCCTGTTCGTGTCCAAGGTGATGAAGCAAGTTTGTATATTTCTAGGGATAATAATTCTGCAGACCTCAGTTTACCATTCACAAACTGATGGGCTGGTGGAACACTTTACAAGTCACTCAAGTAGATGCTCAGGAAGTTATTTGTGGAAGATGGAAAGAACTAGTTCTTTTGTTGCTATATGTATTGTTTTCAATCCCGGAAATTCCCCAGAGTTAAACGGCTTTTCCCTGTTCGAACTACTATATGGCAAAAGGCCAAGGGGGATCCTGGATGTAGTCTACAAGACCTAGGAAGAGGAACGTACCTCTGGACAGAACCTGGTTGACAATGTGGTCAAGATGCAGGAATGTCTAAAGAGATTAGGAGAAGTTACTCACTTGCACCTTGAGACGGTGCAGTCAACCCAAGTCCGGGAATATAATTGCTCCACTGTCCAATCTTCCAACCCAGAGACCAGGTCCTGATACTACTACTGTATTCTAAAAGTAATCTGTTGTCCTGCTGGCAGGGATGTATGAGATTGTGAAGAAAATCAGTTTCATGGATTACAAGGTGACCAAGATGGACAAATGAAAGAAGGCACAGATATTCCATGTGAATCTTCTAAAGAATTGGGTCGCACTAGCTTGTGGCCTTATCCAAGAAGAGGACTTTGGCCCAGAAGTCCTGCGCACCCCAGGACCATTACAAGTCCCATTCTGGGACCCTTTCTGCATCACAGAAAGTGGATCTGGACTAGCTGGTAAGCTGGAATAAGAAGGTTTTTTCAATATGCTGGGGCAAACTCTCCTTGCATCACATGATATAATTATACCATCAAGAGTAGTGATTGAGCAATGATTTTACCGGATCCCAGAGGCCAGACGCCACATGATGGACACTTAGGTGAAAGAAATGCTTCAATTTGGCTTGATAAGAGACCAATATAGACTGGTCTTTGCCCATTGTACTAGTTCCTAAACTAGATGGCAGTGCCTAGTTCTGCATAGACTTCAGAAAAGTCAATGAGGCTTTGAAGCTTGAGGCATACTCGATGTTCCACATCGATGAGCACCTGGGGAAAGCCCAGTTTATGTCCACGCTTGTCCTTATGAAATGATACTGAAAAGTTCTGCTCACGTTGGCAGCAAAAGAGAAAACATCTTCTCTACACTGGAAGGACATTAGTAGTCTTGCCTTTTGGACTTCACGTGCTCCAGCTACATTTCAACACTTGGTCATCCGCCTACTATGCCCCCACCAGAGCTATGCTGCAGCATATCTCAGTGACATCGTCATCTACAGCAGTAACTGGAACACACATCTGAGGCAACTGTAGGCAGTGTTAATAAGCCTACAGAAAGCTGGACAAATGGTTACCCTGAATAGTGCTTATCATGGGTCAAGAAATACAATACCTAGAATGCCATCTTGGGTAGGGGATAGTCCATCCTCAAATACGGAAAATAGATGAAATCACCCTGTGCCATTTCTGCAAAAAGCAAGGTGGGAGCCTTGTTAGACTTTGTTGGATATTACAGGAAGTTCGTCCCAGATTCTTTGGGAAAAGCCAAGCCCCTGACTTGACTGCTTCAGAAGTAGGCCCCAGAGAAGGTCATATGGTCTTCTGAGGCAGAAGAGGCGTTCCAGAGCGTAAAAAGACCCTTGTGCTTAGAACCAAGTGTTAATGAGTCCAGGCTTCAACAGGCCCTTCACCATCCAAACTGATGCCTCAGAGGTAGGTTTAGGTGCAATCCTAACCCAGGAAAAGTCTGGTTAGGAACACCCAGTGGCCTACATTAGCCAAGAGAGAAGAATTATTCTACTATCAAGAAGGAAGCCTTGGCAGTTAAGTGGGCCTTAGAAGCTTTCCATTATTACCTGCTGGGATGGCAATTCATCCTTGTGATGGATCACCATCCTCTTGTCTGGACACTCGAAACAAAGAATCTAATGGGAGAGTCATGATCTGGTTCTTGGCTCGCCAACTCTTTGACTTCAAGCTGCGGCATAGAGCTGGAAAGAAAAATGCCAATTCCAATTTCCTCTTCAGGGAAATGTCTCTAATGTAGACAGGTACTCAACCAAGGAAAGTTGAGCTGAAGAGGAGGGTGTGTGAAGGAATGTACAGGAGGCAGGCTCAGAATATCTTAAGGGACCAGCTCCAGATATCTGCAGGGAATCCTGATCCAGGACATTTCCATTAGAAGGAGGATAACTAACCAAGTTCAGGAGGGATAAGAAGGCCCAGGGCAAGGAACAAGAAGCCCAGGTTATGCTAAGACTACCTACATTTTAACTTTTGCAGTGAGTTTTCTTTACCAGTCTGCTAAGGTATGCAGACCTTTGTATAAATAATAAAAATTTGTGAAGAAATGGCCAGATTCAAGCTTAATCTGTTCTCTGATACATCCCCAAGCAGTGGCCTGTTCCCACAGCTTTACGTTGCTTTGCACATAAGTCAGTCCCGGTGAACAGATATAGTTGCAGATACAGTCCTTGAGCTTGGGCCTGCAGGCTTCCTTCTGCTGTCTTTCCTGTTGCTACTCGTCTTATTAATTGTGCATTCTCTGTTTGTAATAAATCAGTTTTTATACTAGCTCATGCTTTTTCACAAGATATTGATGACTACTGCAGTAATCCAGCTGCCCTTTTCTTTCTGTCACATTCCTTCAAGAGATGGGAGCTTGTTCCAGAGCTGGTGCTGGCCTCCCTTTTCTTCCCCCTCCGCCCCTCACATTCAGTAACAATACTGGGACTGTTCATTCATCTTGCAGTCATTCCCCATTCTGTTGACTTGTCTCTCTCTTTGTTTACTGAAAATGTAACCAATAGTTGCTCAAAACAGCCACTAATGGTTTCTCTTTTCTGAATATGGGAGATTTCAGTCAGCCTTTGGATTTCTCTTCTCAGGTAACGCCTCCCTTTTTTGTTCTGTCATCTATGAATTTTTTTTTTAATCTCTGGTTTATATAGCACACATTCTGGGTCATTATGTAAACTTTCGAGGGGGTGAGGGAATTTATCATTCTTGCTCTTCTGAATTCACATTTTCACATTTCTCTGTCTGGTCATTTCTTAATGTCTTTTTCCCCACTTCCAGGAATTTTTTCCCCATTCAGATTTCTTGACTCAGTACATCTAATGTTGACATTCAAGCTCTTCCTTGTATTCTGAGTCTTTTGCTAAAGCAAAGCAGCTCAGATCATAAGCCCAATGTCCATTGCTTTTGTTTTGACATCTTGCACTGCTTACCAGCACCCTTGTTACTTTCTGGTCTTCGCTGTGACCACAATATAAAGCAAGCAGAAGGGGAAAAATGTGGAAATGGTCTCCAACTTTGTAGCTATTGAATAAACCAAAGATACATGACTACATAATTTGTTTCTCTCTTCAATGTTTCATGGGCTTTTTCTCTTTCCTTAGCATAAAACTGTGGCCCCTTTATTGTGGTGTACTATATTTGGGACACATACATGGCCAAATTGTACCTACACACTGTGTCCATGCAAATGTTGTTAGGAATATTCTTTACAAATCTTTAATCAGCTGCCCTAAATTCAGTCGAGTTAGAGAGTCAGAAATTTAACTCACAGCCACCAGATGCAATTGGGCCGTGGTTTCCTAATTTATTTATTTATTTGAGTGTTTTGTATGCTATCATTCCATGTGAGAATCACTAGAGCATAACGGTGTACAGGTTTAACACTCACAGACAAATGACATCACACATGGCAAAATGGTTGCTGTTCCAATGGATTTATTGTTGTTGCAGAAAGCAGCTTAAAGAATTTCAAAGGTAATGATTTGGCAACATTTGAAATTGCTAGTTTGGGCTTTGCTGCTTGCTGAGTATGCTTTGGAAATATTGCAGCAGTATAGATTTCTTTAAGATCTCCATTCTTCTTTCCTTTTTGTGCTGATTAATTCAGTAAAAACATTGGGTATTATCTCTTTGGTCTAATCCTTCAAAGGAGGTTCCACTTCTGTTTTCTCTATTGATAGTGCTCTATCCACTTGGCTTGTTAATTTCTCCTTAAAGAAGGAATAGTGTGAGGAGGCAGGGAGGAGGTCAGTTCATTTGCTGGCAAGGAAGCAGAGGCAAACAGCTCTATCTTATTTGTTATCCTGAGTTAGAAAATTCTTGGGAACCCAATATAATAAGGAATTTTGTTCAGGTCTCTCTCCATGAAGTGAAATGCATTATTTGTCTCATTAAAATATTCATTAAACTCATTATTCATTTTTTTTTGGGCAAGAAAACTTGCTCTGATGTCAACAGCATCTGGAATTGGGCAGTGGAAGCATGTGGAGGATGATTAAGGAGCGATGGCAATTTGACCTATGCCAAGGGCAGGAAGTCAAAGGAGCTTGCCCACACGTCAGTCAGATCCCTGCCTCTAATTATCATGCAGCCAGGCTCCATAGGCTATAATGGGGGAAAAGGCAG
This sequence comes from Rhinatrema bivittatum, assembly GCF_901001135.1. Classification (NCBI taxonomy): domain Eukaryota; kingdom Metazoa; phylum Chordata; class Amphibia; order Gymnophiona; family Rhinatrematidae; genus Rhinatrema; species Rhinatrema bivittatum. The sequence goes on from NC_042621.1 coordinate 142,007,767, forward strand.
CATCCAGGCACACAGGGCTCCGTTCAGATGTCACGCAGAACTTCTTAGTTGTAGTCGAAGTTACAGCTAAGAGCTCAGTTCCACACCACGGACAATCCCATGTTGGGCTGGTCCCTGAGCCCCATCCCTCTTACAAGAAAAGAAATGTAGAACACCCTCCTGAGCCCTCTTTCCACACGTGCAAGTCTCTTATTCCATCTGCCTGGAGCGATCCCCAGGTGCTCCTGCCCTGCTGGTGGTGTACGGGCATCGGTGACCTGAGTCTGGTTCCACTTTGCTGTATGGACCGTGAAGATCCGGCGGGTGCGATAAAAAAACGTGGGGAGGGGCCGGGGATGGATTGAGAAATGGCCCAGCAAGGGTTTTCTACATTTCTTTTGTGGCAGGCAGGGGGCAGAGTTTAACCCCCTCAACGCAGCCGGAGAAAGTAACAGAGATCTAACCGACTCCCCAGACGACACAGGTAACTCAGGTTGCGGCTCACTGGAATTCACAAACTCCTTTTGGACCTTGGATCCGCAATGAGGTTTATTGGCTGGGAATGAATACCGATTGGTGCGATGGCCGGAGTTCAGACAATCCAACAAAATTAAGTTAGCAATTTTCAACCGAGATTCCATGTGATATCTGAACTGAGCCATAGACAATGCCTTGTAAGAGTCCAAACAGCTTAACAAGGTACAAATCATGAAAGCCTGCTGGCACGGAAGATCAGCATATCTGAAAAACTCCATTTCCTAGCTCTGCAATCTTTTTTTGTTTTACATCTTTGAATGACAGCTGTCCTGCTCAGGGTATAAGCATTGGTTCCCTCAGCTGGCACAGGCAGACCTTTCCCTTCTACAGCCCCTATCCTGCTTTCAAGACATTTTTCTCCAGTTTTGTGTATTTATTTTTAAACTTGCCCAATGCATTCGACAATCTGTGTCCCTGATTTCCCACTGCAGTCTTGTAACGAAACAGAAATGTGCCAAAGTATTCTGATAAGCGTAGAACTCTGCCCAGCTGAACTCGGGTTGCTGTGAGGCCTTGCGCCCCACACCTGCCCAGTTGCTGAAGGTCGGAAAGCCCGGGAGAGGGGCTCTGCTCTGCTTCCATCCTCTCAGTGCTGACAGGGAAGCATGTTGGGAATCCGGAGCTGGTGCTGGGAACTTGGAGCTGTGGCCAGCCCCCTGTTCTGCGTTCTCACACCAACGCCTTCTCGTCGGGGTGGTTCAGACAGACCGGGCACTGGCACTAAACATGGTGTAACATGTTAGCAGTCTATGCCACTCAGTCTGCAACACAAAGCAAAGTTCAGACGTCGGAAACTGTTGCAAATAGAGGCATTCATAAACTAAAGGGGTCTTTTATTTTATTTTTTTTTGAGCCAGCAATATAATTTTTAAAGGGGGCATGCTAAAAATGAAATAAAATGTTCATCCATCATTCTTGACTATAATCACTTCTTTAATTTTCCAGCATTGCTTCTTGTAAAGTCACTTTCTTCTCTTGTGCTTTTTTTCTTTGTGTTTTTTTTCCAGCACAGAACATAACAAGTAGCCCTTGATCAGGCCTGCATCTGAACTCCCTCCTCCTAGCGTGCATGTGGTGCTTTTTTTTCCAACTTTTAAAATAAATGGCTTTCAAAATAATTTCACATTCCTTTGATAATGGGACTGGGATAGGAGTATTTTACGTTTAAAAGACCGTTAACAAAAGACGGAAGCTGGGGAAACCCTTCAGCCAACAGAGTTCTGTATCTTTAAAAGATCAAGAAAATCTACAGATATCTCAGTCACCTGAGAAGCATCCATCCAGGGGAGTGGAGGAGTAGCCTAGTGGTTAGAGCAGCAGGTTACAACCCAGGGAAACCAGCATTTAAATGTCACTGCCACTCCTTGTGACCTTGGACAAATCACTACCCTCCATTGCCTTGGAACAAATTTAGATCATAAACTCTCTGGGGGTTGGAGAGATACCTACCGAACCTAAATGTAATCCACTTTTGAAGTGCCAAAAAGCAGAATAGAAATCAAATAGCAAGATGTTACCAGTGGGATAGACAGCCCCTTGCACTGTGTCTGATTCCAGATCCTCTAGAGCAGGTGTCAGCGGGATTGCCTGGGGCTCTGTACAGTGACACAGAATAGGTCAGTTGGTTCTGATCACTTTTCACAGTCACTCTCTTCACCCCTTCCTTTATAATATGCATATACTTAACCACAGAACAGCCTTGATAGCTTTCAAAAAACCTACAAAGTTGTAAAGCTTTCATGACCTGTGTTTTCTGCTGATTTTCATGTGGTAGGCAGTTTCACTTTGAAAACTTAGTGTAAATAGTGCACGCTTTACAGTGGAGAGGAGTATAATAGTGCATATGCTGTCTATAAATGTTATGCATGCTGGCTGTTTTCCTCTTCTGACCCAAATATTCCTCAAGGAGTGTTTCTTTGTCACCCAGCTAAAAGCACAGGTGCTGTGGAAGACTGTGCAGACTCTTAGCTGGCCAGAGGAGGGCTGCACGGGTGTGGGGGGTGTGCATTCACCAGGGAAGAAATGCAGTGGCCATGTACTCCTCCTGTCACTGCAAAATAAATTATTGGGGGAGGGAGGAGCAGGCGTTCATGAGTGCATTTCATTCCAAGCAAGGAAGCTTGGGAGGCATTTTTGAAAACCTGAATATTGCGTTTGAGCCAGTTTTTTGGTTCATGCATGGTTACCACGTTACTTCACTTGTGGGCTGACATAGGGGCCAAAGTAATAAAACCCATGCTAAAATCAAAGTTAAATTTTAGAACGGGATTTATTTCATGCACCTGCTAAAATGAGGCCCTGCGGGATGCAATAAACTAAAAAAAAAGCATGCTAAACAGATGTTTTTATTCTGTGGCCATGTTACCTGTCATAAACTTAAAACCCATGCAAGAAAAGAAAAACAAGCCCGATCCTGCCCTTACCATAAAAAAAATACCTTAGCAGGGGCCACAGCCAAACTCCCCCACCCTCCTAAACCCTCTTAAGCATGCCGAAACATTCACCTTAAAAAAAAAAAAGTACAGCCTTCCTCCCCAGTCCCATCATCTTAAAGAAATTGAATTGGCCTGAATGGACTCCCCCACCCACCCTTTGGAATCCATTAGTTGCCATCCAAGCCCTCTAAAAGCCTGACCCCCCTACTCCTCTTTGAATCCAGAAGATTCTACCTCCTCCGACAGGCTGTTCCTTCCTTCAGCTGAAAGTCGATTGGTCCCCACCACTGTGAAATGTCAGTAAAAAGACCAATCTCCGTTCAGAATTTTGAAAGGACAGCCTAAAAGGGGATTGGTCCTTTCACTAACATGTGACAGTGAAGGAGTGAATAAATTAATAGTTTATGGGTAGGATTACCAGAAAAGTAGGTTCATATTTTACAGTTAATCCAACATGCAGCAGCATGATTTTTAAGTGGCAGTAGAATAGGAGAGCACATCTCTCCAGTACTGGTTGATTTCCATTGGTTGCCAATAAGAAGTCGTTCTAAAATTAAATTCTGAACTTGATCCATAAATTGTTATATGCAGAACTTAAAATATTGTTGCTGAGAGATTAAACTAGTAAATACCACCCAAACTCTTAGATCAGCTGGGACTTAGCTACTGGAGATGCCCCCAGCTCATCAGTTTCACAAGCAATTAACCCGAAATAGAGCTTTTACCTGTGTGGCACCTGCCATGTGGAATTCTTTCCCCCAGGAATTAAGAGCACAGCCTGACCTTGGAGAATTCAGGAAAGAACTTAAAATTATTCAGTTGCAAATGTATTAAGTCATCAGGTAGCTATTGGATTAGTGCATTAGGAAATTAACAGTTTGCTGACCCTTATTTCTACAGATTCTCCCCAAAATACACACAAATTTCAGAACTTTGCAAAGTAATAATAGCACAAGCAAATCTGTAGACAGGCCGCAAATCCATTTTTGTGCCACGTCCCTGGAATGTCGCTATCACTGCCTCTTTTTATCCAGCTAAATCTTGTGCAGTTAATGAGCTACCCAGACGAAATTGAGCCGGTCAGGAGGGAGAAATATTCAGATTTCAGGATTTGCTGGCTAACTCAAAACATTATAAGGAAAAAGCCTTGACATTTTTTTTTCTTTGTATGATTGGCACAGTTGTTTATGTCTCAAGTTCTGACTGTTGATGATGCAGGCTTTTTGGCCTGGCTGAGGGTGCTGCATTGTCATTTGACTGTTTTGATCATCAGTAACTCTGGAGACATCAACCAAGCCCTGTCATGGATGGACTGTGGCACTCCTATTATGTCATAAATTACACTGGCCTTGAATTTTGGGTTCTGAATTGATCGTTGTGCTACCGATTTTAAACAAGAACCATAACTTCATATATTTTTTTTCTATGTGAGCTTTAATCCTCCCAGTTTGCTCAGGATCTAGTTTTGTGTCTCTATTATAGTTGGGTAGCAAGACGTTCACCCAGCCCGACTCCTTCATGTTATAGGTTCCTGATCTCAACCAAAAGGCTTTGTTCTTACCAAACACTCTGAAATTACATTTTATCTTAGCCAAAAAGAAGCCATGAAGCAATAAGTTATGGAGTGGATCCTGTGTGCATACAAAAACCTAGTGCTAAAGGGTTTTTTTCCCCTATGGAAATAAGATTTGCCGTATCTGGCCTTTAATTATTAAGTGTTGACCAGGAGCTTCCTGAAGCTCTTTTTACATACAATACTTTTTGTGGCAGGAGCTGGGTGGAAGCGCTGTTTCTAGCAGACAGACACACACACTCCTGCCTATAAGATGTCCCATTTTCTGTTAATGCTCCAGTGTTTTACACAGCTTGACATGTTTTCTGTACAGTGTGTAACTTGGGAGTATTTTCACTGTCCTAGAGAGCTTTAATCTTCCTTTTTATGTTCAAGAATGTTGAAGAATTTCTCTTCTTACTATCTATCTATCTAGATCTGCATATCCACATTACATTTAATACGAAAGACTATAATGTAGCTAGATGCTGAAATTTCTCTGAAAATTTCTGTAAGTTAGATATAGTCGCATACATTAAAAATTTTCTTACTTTTTTCTATAAAATGTCCCTGTGGGGCCGGCCTGGTAGCTGAGTGACAAGAACTGTGCCCTGCCATGTGGAGGGCTATTGATCACTTGCAATGCCTGGTAGCCACATACCGGGTTCCACTTGAGCTGGGTTTCTGCAGGAGCTGAGGTTGGCCATTGCGATGGATGGTCTGAAAGATCCTGGGTAGTTGGAAATGGAGGCTCATGGAGCCAAAGACCAACAGATGCTGCAGGAGAATGCAGGCCAAAAATAGTAAAAAAAAAATCTCTGTGATTATTGATTGCTTGTATAAATTCAGATGTTACCCTCCCGATACCATTGTAGTCCAGCTACCAGATGCCGAGATAGCTATCTTTAAAGAACTCCTTCCTCTGTATTCCAGTAATTTATCATTTTTATTTCTTAGCACATACATTTGTTTGTTTGTATGGTTTTTTTCTCCCAGTACAGCAACTGTCTTGAGTTCATTGTGCCACTGCTAAATAGGAGCTTTGCTTCTCATCCAGTTTGACAGTGGGCACTAATTGCTCTGGAGAGATGAGCCTAAAGTCCTTTTTGGATAGTTTCAGCATTGAGAAGTTAACGATGGCCTTGTTTTCATGTGTTGGAAGGGAGAATACTGTTTATTTTATTTATTTATGTATTTAGGCGTTTTATATACCGTTGCTCCAAAATCAGATCACAGCAGTTTACAATATTGTCTTACATTTGTTGGGTCCTCCTTCCCATTCTGTTTCAATGCTCATGTTCTGGGTCAATATAACATCATGTACATTTTCTAACAGATATATTTCAAGGTCAATTTTATACAAAAACTAGTTCATCTGAACAGTAGATGCATATTCTGGGTCGATATATCAACACTAATTGAGGTGCTTTGAAGTAGAATTATAACCTAAGATTTACATTACATTATCCTTCATGTTATATTCAGAATACATCACTCAATACTTATTAGCATAGTCTTATGTTCTGACAGCTCTGTTATTAGCATATTGGAGTTTTACGTTAGTTCGTATGCATTTATACAAATCCATGTTTTTAGTTCTCGTTTGAAACACTTTCTTTCTGTTATCTGGCGTAGCAAATCTAGAAGAGAGTTCCATAATCTGGAGCCTGCTATGAAAAACATTCTGTCTCTTGTTTGTGTTAGCTGTGTGTTCTGTATTGTGGGCACCTTTAGAAGTCCTTTGTTTTGCGATCTTAGGGCTCTCTGCAGGGTGTAAGCTTGAAGAGTTACTCCTATTGGACAAGGGTTGATGTTGATGATGATATTGAAAATTAGAGATAATACTTTCTAGTGGATTCTAGATTGTACAGGAAGCCAGTGCAATGCTATCAGCGAGGGGGTGATGTGGTCAAATTTCCTTGTCCCTAGTAAAAATCTGGCTGAGGCATTTTGTACTAATTGTTGTGATTTTAGTTGTCCTGAGGGTAGGCCTAGTAATAGGGAGTTGCAGTAATCTATGTTTGAAAATATTAGTGTTTGTAAAACCATACATAAGTCTTGTATTGTTAGCAATGGTTTCAGCCAGTGTAGTATTCTCAGCTTGGTGTATCCTGATTTCATTACTTTACTTCTATGTTTTTTCGTTGAAAGGTTCTCATCAATCTGAATTCCTAGATCTCGTACTGATTAGAGGGTGAAATGCTAAAATTTCTGAGGTCTAAAGTTGGTGGTTTGATTAATGTGGACTTTCTCTTTAACCACATAATTTCAGTTTCTTTTGTATTTATCGTTAGCTTCAGTTGAGAGTTTTTGTTGTATTGCCTTCATGTAGGTGGACAGGGATGAAGCAGTTTTTTCAAATGACTAGTCGAATGGTATGTAGAATTGTATGTCATCTGCATATAGGAAGAAGTTGATTCCTAGATCCACTAGTAATATGCATAGTGGTAGCATATATATGTTGAATAGTTTAGCTGTGAGTGCAGATCCCTGGGGAACGCCTGTGCCAATTGGGAAGGTGTCGGATAAGTGATTGTCTAATTTCACTTGGAATGATCTATCTGTCAGGAAGGAAGAGAACCAGTCATTGACCTTTCTACCTATTCCAATTTTTCTCAGCTGATGGCACAGTAGGGTGTGGTCCACGGTGCCGAAGGCTGCTGTGAGATCGATAGGATTCATCATTGTCAAATCTCTGCACATTTATCCATTAAGGTAAATGCCAAGGCCCAATAATTGCACAGAAGCCTCCTGTTTTCCCAAGACACGTGACTCGGATCCTTTCCAGTGCCAGCAGATTTCCCGCACATCCAGAAAACTTCTGGGCAAGGGTGAAGAAGTGTTAGATGTGCAGTGTAGCAGATAAAAATGCATCTAAAAGCCTTAGCTCAAGTTTTAACAGAAGCAGATACTTTTCCCTCATACCATCTGTGTTTTCTTGCAAATCCAGTGACCATTTATTTCTGCAATTGCTCGGGCTTGGGAAAGCCCTTAATATTGCATACGGAATAAAGTCTGACACTCCTGGCTCCAGGTTCTAAACCCACAGCTGATTCTTTTTAAGAATATATTTTTTTAATTCTTATTTGTTTTTTCGCTTATTTATTTTTTAAATATTAATTCCCCTTCTTTACATATGATGATTTAAAGTACTGATTATTGAATATGTCACCAAAAGTTAAATAAGTTTCTAGGTTTCCCATCACTGAAAATCGTTCATACAATTTATTTATTTATTTTTTTTTTACTTTGGCTCATAAAAGGAAAGGATTGTGGTGGCCCTGTACTCATTGCCTGCTGCTCATGCTGGCTGGAGTAGAGATCCCAGTCTGATAACACCAGAGAACTATTACCAGATGACGTGCCAAGGACAAAATGAGCACGACCGTCTCCAGTCCAAGTAGGGGAGGGTTGTGGACTGTTCCTCATGCCTGGACGGTGATGGCATGCCAAGGAGAGGAAAAATGACGTGTCAGCAGATAGTGGGAAAACTGAGGAGGAGAAACAGCTACGTGTGAAAAGAAAGCTGTAAGACCAAATAGCAGCAGTAGTATGTGACCAAGGATGAACTTTCTCATGTTCCTCGGGGTTAGGGGTTTGGGAGTGTCACCAAAACAACTGCATGTTAGTTGCAACTCTAGAAAATCTGAACGCTTCAAGGCTTCCTTTTGCTGCCAATAAAGCTGAATCCGTTGGGCTACAGATAAGATATACATGCTCAGACAAGTCCATGTGGAAATTGTTCATTGGCACAGAAATATTTTATGGGTTGGGGTTTTTTTTTTTTATATAGAGCAAAGATGCACAATAAAAACTAAAAATCTCTCAAGGCAGCATATTTTCAAAGCTTGATAGTAAAATTGCATCAGCTTGGGCTAGCTGGGCCCAGGGATGCTGCAGAGACAGCGTTCACAGCCCCTGGCAGGAGAGAGACTCCGTCATTTCCCAATGGTGAAATCTAGTGGCCAACCTCCTGGTGCACACCTACCAGTTCACAGTTTTTATGTAACTTTTCCCCAAAATATGTATTTAAATAAATTTCTTTTCTGCTTATAGTGGACCTGCCATGCTAAGCAGATTGCAAAAAAAGATTTAAACCAGTACACAATAAACACATTTCAAGTTAACACAATTGTACCATAAATTTCATGCCCATTACTCACACACAGAGAGCACTAATTGCACCTGGGCCTAAGCTTCGGGTGCATTTAAGTCTGTAGAATGTATTTCAGACTTGTTTGAGAGAAACATAAAATGAAGACTGTGAATTTTTGTGCACAGAAAAAACACATTAACTTCCCCATCAAGTGAGCTGAAAATAAAAAATAAAATGGTTTTGAAAAAGTTTCTCAATGGCAAATGTCTTCATCCATTATTGAAAGTATTTAAAATTAGCTGGAAGTACATTGTGAGGAAGCTAAACGGTGATTCTGTGTTTGCAGACTATATAATGATTATGTAGGAAACTAGGAGAGATGAACAAACGTATTTCATTTCGGCATTGCATAATATGTTGCAGTCTTTCTGACTACCTACAGTGAGGAATGCTATGGGTTTTTTTGCTGAGGCAAAAAGCATTGGCAAATATACATCTACCTGAGTATAACTTATACCTAAATGTTTTATTTAACGTAAATGAGATAAGTGCTAAAAGTTGATACAGCTTCAGCGGTAGGGGCATCATTAGTCCTGGGCACATAGGACCCATGCTTCGAGTCTTTCAGTGGCTGTTGGGCTGCAAAGAAAAAGGAGAGGCCCAATGGGGCCGGTATGAATCCCATCCTGCGGAGGCTGAAGAAAAGGCCCGACAGGTAACCACAGACCACATCTTGCAGCAGCCGAAGAAGCAGTCCAGAAGAGAAGGGGAGGCGCACAGTGAGAGCCTATTTCAGTGTATGTGTGTGAGTGAGAGAGAGAGAGAGCATGTGGATGGTAGTGTGTCTGAGGGAGCCTGTGAGAATGTCAGCATTTGGGTGTATGAGAGGGAGCCTGTGGAGTTGAGAGCATGTGTGTGTGTATGTGTGAGAGAGAGAGAGGGAACCTGTGGGTGTGTGAGAGGGAGCCTGTGGGGTTGACAGAATTTGTGTGTGTATTTGAGAGAGAAAGAGGAAGAGTGTATGAGAGCGTGTGTGAATGTGAGAGCATGTATCTGACAGTCGAAGTGCATGTGAGAACATCTGTGTGTGTGTACGTGTGTGTGTGAGAGAGAAGGGTGATTGTGAGAGAATGAACATGTTTTGGTTCAGATGAACTGAACCAAATCATGGTGAACCTCGAAGATGTAGTAGGCCAGATTGACAAACTGAGGAGAAGTAAATTACCTGGACCAGACAGTATTACACCCCAGGGTTCTGAAAGAATTAAAACATGAAATTTCAGACCTATTACAAGTAATTTGTAACCTATCATTAAAATCATCCATTATACCTGAAGACTCGAAGGTGGCCAAAATAACCCAGATATTTAAAGAGGTAACCTGGGAAACTATAGACCAGTATTGAGAGGGATACCATGATACGGGGCCAGCTGCAGCATGGTTTTGGTAGGGACATCCAGTTATTTTGAATGTAGTGCTTCATGCTGCATCTGCCTCCTCCACCAGCTGGCTTCAATCTGAGATCTGAACTTGTGGTGCTGGCAGTCCTATGAGACTATGGGACCTCCAGTGTTCAGACTGCCAAAATGAAGATGATCGGCAGTGGAGGAAGCAGACAGTGGTATGAACTGTTTAAACTCTTCCAGACAGCTGGAGAGAGGGAGAAGGATCATGCTACGTTTGTGGGGGAAGCCCATGGGGTGAAAACTGGCAGTTCATTGCCTCCCAGTAAGGCCGGATATGTCATGGCGGTCAGTGCAAAACAGTAAAAAAAGAATATTGAAAGCTGTTACCTGAAAACAAACAGCCAGCAGCAGCAGCAGCATTAGTCAGGTGATCATAATCAGAAGTAAATGATAAGCTAGAGAGGAATGTCAGCACAGATAAAAGGAAAATGCTTTGATTTGCAAGGTGTAGGACCACAATCCTAGATAAGGAAAAGAGGGCAGATTGCTGGTACCATGGATCCTAATGCTATGCTGCATTTAAATAATTGTGTTTTTATTTTGTAACCGGAGCAGTGGTATGACCCAGTAAACCTTTGGGCAGAGGGAGTAACTCTAGTGTCAGGAGGTTTCTAGGCAGAGATAGGGCAGTGGAATGGTTAATTCTTCAGCTGGGGGAGGGGGACACTCATCCAAAATCATGGCCACCAAGGGTGGGGATCCCACTTTGAAATCACACATTGCTGTGAGCCCAGGCAATCCACCCTCAATGTCACATTGGCCAGCCATCAAAAAACAGTGATGGGACCGTGTAGGAACATCACTTTCAGTGATGGGGTGGACTTTCAGTGTCAGGGCAGCTGCTCCTAGGCACTTACCTAATCTGCTATTTGTAGAAATGCTCCAGAGATGGAGAGAGTGAGAAGTCTCTGTTAGCACAGAGCTGGTAAGTACTGCCTAACTCCTGGTGAGGCTACTTGCAAATCCTGGGAGGATCATGGGACCCCATCAAATATAACCCGTCATTCTGGAGACAACGTCAAGCCAAGGACCAGAAGTCTGAATGCCAAAGGGCTACTACTCTCAGGATAGAAAGTGAAATGAAACCTTCATGAGAGGAAGAAGGGAATTAATGCACAAAGAAAATGGAATCAGCCAGTTACTGAACCAACTCTGAATCTGTGTTAATGTCATGTGGCAGCTGGAGTCCTTTGTACAGTTTCACACCTGAGTTCAGTGGCCATTCTGGAAATTGAAATCTGCAACAACTCATTGTTCCTGTGGATTGCAACCTTTGTGAATACTTCTGTATAAATAACTCAGATCAGTTAGAAGCCACTCTTGCTGAATAGTCTGCTTTTATTGGGAGTACCAAAACAGGATTTGCATCAGTAGTCATAAAGAGGAATTACACCTTTTAGCATGAGCCACCACTTGAGGTCTACTACAACACCCGATAGACCTAATCAGCAAAGAGCCCTAAAGCCATTCAAGAAAAATGACTACTAGGGCCTCTCTCTCCCTCTTCATCCTTTTATGACTCTGGCCATTTGTTGGGGACTTCAGAATAGTATCTAGTTGGTGCCCAGGCATGTGATGGTCTGGAGAGGCAGACTGGGACCTTGCAAATGAACTGCTTTCCTTTGTGGGACTGTTCTAAAATACTGTCATAGTGGTCCATTATCATTACCTTGCTTAGGCTTCTTTTATGCCCTGCAAGTTTCCATTTTTTGCAGCAAGTAGGTGCCCCTGTTACAAGCCTGGGAAAGAGGAAAGAACAGTTCAGAATGGCTTACACACTGGAGGATGTCCTGGAAAGTTCAAATAGAAGACAGGAGTAAGGGATAAAAATAACTCCATGGACAACTTCTATTCTATCTTCTCTGTATCACTGAGTCTTGTCAGGGCTGCCACCCTTCGCATGGTGTAACATTCCTCCTAGTCTTTGCTTCTATGTACATCATGATCAGGCTAAAGCACACACCTCTACCTTTCCTTCTCTTGCTTGTATTCGTCTTTTGCCATTCATCCAAACTGAGTGTTAGTGCCTTTGCTTGTGCTTCTTTCCAGAAACTTTATGAATATTTATTCTTTTGTAGTTTAAGAAAGCAAAGCAGAGACTCACTGTTTATCTTTTTAATAAAGATGTATTCTTTGCCTCGGTCTCTGATGAGGAGGATGTTGGGAACATACTTACACCAGAAATATTCTTTGATGGTGATTATTCTGAGCAACTAAAACAAATCTTTGTGATAATGGAGGATGTAATAGATCAAACTGACAAACTAAAGCATAATAAATCACCAGGACCAGATGGCATCAACCCCAGAGTTCTAAAAGTAATCAAACCTGAAATTGCAAACCTGTTATTAATCCATCATGTAAAATAGCTTCAATTCCTGGAGAGTGACTACATTTTTTAAAAGGGCTCCAGAGGTGATCCGGGGAACTATAGATCGGTAAGCCTGATGTCTATGCTGGGCAAAATGGTAGAAGCTGTTCTTAAAAACAAAATCACCACCATATAGAGAAACATAAACCATAGCTTAATGAGGAAGTATTGCCTTAGCAATCTTTTAGATTTTTTTTTTTTTTTTAATAAATAAACATGTAGATCTCTGGAACCGGAGGGAGGCAGGAGCCGAGGCTGAGTGGGAAGGTACAGGGCAGCAGGTCTACAGTGTACAAAAGATATATTTGGCAGTCTCAAAAATTTGCAAAAAAAAAAAAAAATTGCTCATTCAGTTCAGAGGGAACTAGAATGCAGGAACGAAAAATCCACTTCTGATCATGCTGTGGTGAAAAGCTCTGCCAATCTTCACCCTGTGGGGAACTTATTTCCTGTTGGGTAGCAAATGGACTGAGGATATCTCCCCAAGGCCTACTGCCCAGGAGGGAAGGGTTAGGTCGGCCGTCATAGTTGGTGATTCGATTATTAGGAATGTAGACAGCTGGGTGGCTGGTGGGCGTGAGGATCGCCTGATAACATGCCTACCTGGTGCGAAGGTGGCGGACCTCACGCATCACCTAGATAGGATTTTAGACAGTGCTGGGGAGGAGCCGGCTGTCATGGTACATGTGGGCACCAATGACATAGGAAAATGTGGGAGGGAGGTTCTGGAAGCCAAATTTAGGCTCTTAGGTAGAAAGCTTAAATCCAGAACCTCCAGGGTAGCATTCTCTGAAATGCTCCCTGTTCCACGTGCAGGTCACCAGAGGCAGGCAGAGCTCCAGAGTCTCAATGCATGGATAAGACAATGGTGCAAGGAAGAAGGATCTAACAGAAGAAAATAGGATAATGCATAAGCTTTGGCGAGTTAAATGTAAGACATTGATAAGACAGGCTACGAGAGAATTTGAAAAGAAGTTAGCCATAGAGGTAAAAACTCACAGTAAAAACCTTTTTAAATATATCCAAAACAGAAAGCCTGTGAGGGAGTCAGTTGGACCGTTAGATGATCGAGGGGTTAAAGGGGCACTTAGAGAAGATAAGGCCATCGAGGAAAGATTAAATGATTTCTTTGCTTCAGTGTTTACTGAAGAGAATGTTGGGGAGATACCCGTACTGGAGAATGTTTTCACGGGTAATGATTCAGATGGACTGAACCTAGAAGATGTGGTAGGCCTGATTGACAAACTGAAGAGTAGCAAATCACCTGGACCGGATGGTATACACCCCAGAGTTCTGAAGGAACTCAAAAATGAAATTTCAGACCTATTAGTAAAAATTTGTAACCTATCATTAAAATCATCCATTGTACCTGAAGACTGGAGGATAGCTAATGTAACCCCAATATTTAAAAAGGGCTCCAGGGTCGATCCGGGAAACTACAGACCGGTTAGCCTGACTTCAGTGCCAGGAAAAATAGTGGAAAGTGTTCTAAACATCAAAATCACAGAACATATAGAAAGACATGGTTTAATGGAACAAAGTCAGCATGGTTTTACCTAAGGCTGGAAGGAATTTTTTATCCCTGAATAGCCCAGCCCGGGACCGGTATGCGAGGCTCCATGCGTGGCTTTGCACTCTGGATCCCCGCCATTGTATTTTATTTTGAAGAAATACAAAGTTTCTCTACTGTGGAAAGTTCAGCTCCTGCTCTGACCCAGGAATCGCATTTCCTGTGATTAAAAAGATGTGGGCAAAGTTAGTGAGCTTTCTTGCATTGCAGGGTAATAGCTAATAGGTTCAATACCCTGCAGTTTGCATTCTCAGGAGCTAAACCTGGCACAGGTTTTTAATTTGCATTTGAGCATGATTTTACAAGCAGCAGGTTTAATTTTGTGCAGAAAAATGCCAAAAAAAAAAAAAAGAGCTCTAAAATGCTGAGGTCAGCATGTTTGTTACATTGGCCCCTAAATCCTTCAAGGGCCGGCTTTAAGCTTGCATGCAACTTGCTGCCTAATTCTCTGGGATGCAAAGTCATTTAAAAAAGATTCCAGGCAATGGGAGTCTTATAGAAAAAATGTTTAACTTTCCAAAGTGTGTGCATTTGTCCGGGAACCAAACAGAAGGAATCTAAGGGTAAATCCCATGTGGTTCAGAAAAAGCATCTATAAAAAGAATTTAGTGGGAAGGAGGAAAGCAAGAGAGAAACCTTTGAAAACTTTAAAGTATGTCAGGAGGAGTGCAAGTGAGTAAGTAAATGTGCTGCAATTAACAATGAAATAAATATTGCTAAAACATAGCAAAACCAAGCCAAAGAAGGTTCTTTTAAGTACACTGATAACAAAAGGATAATGTGGGATGGAGAGCGAAACAAATGTCTGGTGAAAGGGAAAAAGAAGAAATCCTAAACTACTTCTGTTTCCTTCTGTAGGTTACGGTGGAAAGGATGTGTGAGGGGGTGAAAAAGAACCCCCCCCCTCAGTGGGGTAGGGTAGTAAGATGAATTAGACTTGAGGGAAAAGTGCTGCTCCAGGGTCTTCAGCTGATTACTAGATGTAGAGCCAGGCAGGCGTCTTCTTTCATCCCGTTGCACAATTGTTTGCCATTACATAGTGGGGGGGTTTTTTCCGACTTCCTTGGCATTCCCACGTGGAGAGAGCTGCCAGGCAATGAAAAGAAAGTGGGCTTGATGAAAGCCAATGCCAGGGTAGAGTGAGCATCGTACGTGCGCCGGGCAGAGCCTGTGGGGTGACGGAAAGGCTGCAGGTTACTGAAATTGATTGAATATTTCATTTGTCGTCATCTTTTCCAAAAATGGATGGGGCGGGCACCGAAAGGCACACTTGCAGCTCTGTTTCTGCACTCGCTGGCCTTCCCACAAATGCAGCATGAACACGGCAAGAGCAGCCGCCGAAAGCGAGCTCTTTCAGGACACAAAGCCTCTTGCAAAAGTGGAACGATGTAAGAGAGAAAACTATGGGGCAGATTTTACAACCCGGTGCGAACAAATTTACGCCCGGTTTTATAACATGCGCGCGCGTCCCGGGGCTTGCGCGCACTGCCGAGCCTATGCAAAATAGGCTCGGCGTGCGCGCGGGGGTTTTAAGGGTTACGCGCGTAACCCTTTTAAAATCCGTCCCTATTTGAGGGTAAAGCTGACACCAAAGAGGAACAAGAAATCAAAGGGCAAGAAATAGTCCAAGCTGATGTTTGAGTTCATAAAGATTTTAGCTGGCACTCAGAGGCAGCACCATTTCTAGTCCTGCATTGCCATAGAAACGCTGAAAGAGAAAAGCTCTGCTGCACTAGCCAAGGCTCCCCCGGAGCTCCTGGGAGCCTGCTGGCAAATGATTTTATGGTACCAAAGAGCTGGCAAGAGTTCCTTGATAACCACGACATGGCACATGGCCGTCCTTCAGCCAATCATCCTGCTCCACTTCACTACTCCCTACATACATTTTTTTTATTTGTTGTTCTAACCCCAGATAACTAACTCTTACTCTAATCTCTCTAAACAACCCTACTGTTGCGGTCCCAGTCGCTGGACTCGCGACCGGGTCCTTACCTCTTTCCTGCCCTGGGTCTCGCGACGGGGTCCGGCGGTTCCCGGGCCTTCTCAGGCCTCTCAGCGGCAGCGTCTCCACGAGGGAGACGCCACCAAGCTCCGCTGCCAAGCTCCACCCCCTTAGGCACGAGCGTGGGGGGGAGCCATTTAAAGGCATATTGGCGCGAAACCGCGGCCGGCCGGCCCCTAAGATGACGTCAGATGCCGGCAGGATATTTAAGCCCGGCGTCTGACTGAAGACTTTGCCTTGCAACAGGGTTCAGTCCTCGGAATTACTAGTTGCTTTGTGTTCCTGATCCAGCTTCCATGTTCCTGATCCAGCCTCTGTGTTCCTGATCTAGTTCCTGTGTTCCTGATCCAACTTCCGAGCTCCTGAGCCTTGCTCCGCTGCAGTTCCAGTTCCTTCTCCTGCTTCAGTTTTCCTGATCCTCGGACTGACCCTCGGGTATCTGATCCGGTATGTCTTCAGTTCCCTTGTCTGCTGCCTACCTTGACCTCGGACTTCTCCTACTGTCTTTAGCCTGCTCTGGGAGACCGCTCCTAAGTCCCAGCGGCCCAGGTCCTCACGGGCTCCTCCCGGGGGGACCGCAGGCTTCCAAGGGTGAAGCTCCTGCCTGGTCTCCCGGTTCCGTGCCGCTACCCGGCCATTCTACACCGCAGAGACTTGGTGTCCTCTATTCACCATCTGCATGGCCAGCCCAAGGGTCCACCACTCTAGCGATAACACTACCCTACAAGGGGCACATTTAATGCAACACAGAGGACCACATGTTTTATAATTCTCATGAGCCCTTGACTCTGAGTAAACTTTACTCCATCTCCAGAGATGGAGTTAATTTTCCAGCGTAAAAAAATGTGCGTTGGGCGCCCAGCCTTTCGGCGCGCTTTTCTGCATCGGGCAGTAATAGCTAATGTCTGTATTTACATGGAATTTAAATGCCCTGGGTGCTATCTAGTATGCATTTGTTAGGGTGCGTGTTTTAGATGCACTAATCTCCTTACTGCATCAGGGGGTGCTACTGTGCACACGAAGCGTGTGCTCAATCGCAAGTAAACCCATGCGTGCCTTATTGCATTGGCCTGTCGGCGTGTCCTTTTAATTTAAGTTGATTATGCTCGGTCCAAAAAACAAAAAGCAGAGAGGGAGGCCAGTAGGGTGGCTTAGTGGCACTGTTGGTCGCTGCCACACACAGGACTTGACTTCCATTCCCAGACCAGGCTTTGGCTCCTGCGGGGGTCAGTGTTCTGAGCCCCCAGGGGCTGGAAGGAGTCCCCGGTATCGTCGATGGCAAGAATGAATGTGCGCATGCACCAGATTCCCAAAAGTGGTCACGATTTCTGTGCCCTCACAGTATGAGGAGGGTAAGAGGGAAAGGGTTAAACATTGGGAAGGTGGCACTGAAGCCTCCTCCTGGCACTGAAGCTTGATGGAGGCTAGTCCTGAATGAACCGGAAGCCCAGACAAACAGGAGAAATCTGCTGGAGCAAACCATAAATAGACGCAGGTACAATCTGTAACCTGCAGAGCTACTGCTCCGAGATCATGGGACCAGCATGGATACCCTTTTCTCCATCTGTGGTACCTGCTCCGGTTTCTGGTTTCATGGCGGATTCCCTTTTATTGGTGATCTGAGATGCACCGACTGACAGTGTGGAGGTGTTCACCTTAGCTGAACACTTCCGTTCCATAGCAGAAGCTCAGCTCTCACCTGGATCCGTCACCCTGCTGAGATAAGACCTCTGTACCTTCAGCCTTGGGCTTTTCTCTGCATTTATAGAGCTCAGATTGGGTAGAATCTGCATCTCTGGCAGAGAGTGGGAGATTTCGGGCCTCATCTTTATTCAATCCTGTGATGTACAAATTAATTTCAGACCTGTCTTACACCCTCTCAGTTTGTCTGGTTTTGACTTACTCCACCCATGTGCTTGGGCACTTATTTGCGGGGACCTTGTCACCTTTCTCTTGGGTCAAGAAGGGAATTCAGTCCCTTTGATCACTGAGTTCTGGGTTTTGTCTCGTTTTTCAAGTAATGTAAACCAACTGTGAGGCAGGGAGTGGTTTTGGAAAGGAAAGCCGATTTGGACTCTCCAACTTATTTACTTTTGAAGTTCTTCTGCCAACTGTCTGGAATTAATTCTTGCGGTTTCATAAGAATGGCTCCCTTCTGGGGCCTTGTGGACGAGACCTCAGCCCTCCTTGCACTCCACTAGCCAGGCCTGAATTATGATCCACAAGATGAAGCAGGAAGGGATTTGCTCAGCCCCACTGGTCCTCTAAAGAGTAATCCGTACGCGGTAGGTTAGCGGAGGCAGAGTTGCAGTCCATGAGCTATCGTCTGTTTGCTTCATTTGGAAATTGGATGTTAAGACGGGGGCAACAAGCTCAGGGTGAGGGGAGGATCAATGCAAGGGCGCCTTGTGAAGTGCCGCTAGCAGCCCCTGCCGTTCCTCCCTTTCCCTGGAGTGGAGCAGTCTTCCCACGGGTCGCAGTGCTCCCTCCGATGCGGAGCTGTAGATCTTGTGCTCAGCAACAGAAAGTCGGGCTATAAAATCCATTAAATAAAAACAGAAACACACGGGGGGAGGGGGAATGCAGTGTTAAACCTGAGATAGTTTGCAAAACTGTACTTTACCTCGGGCCCTCCCGTTTCCTGAGTTTGTCAAGGGTTCAGAAGCTGTTGTCGGTTGATGCCATCTTTATCAGATCTCTAATCACTCTTTCGTGGCTTTTGAAATACAGATGGCAACTTCCGCTTCTTTTATAGAATAGCAAAACCGTCCCTCTAGCTATCGTTGGTATGGTTAATGCATGGTGACTCGCTAATGCCACTACCATTAGATGACTTCTGCTGCCTGTCTTCAGTATCGCATAGATCACAGGATGAAGTGTGCTGATGATGATAAGTTCTCCTTATCAGATTTAGCAATAATGTTACATTGTGATGTACTTAAGTTAACTTTTGTTTTGAAAAATAAGCCTGTAAATCCAGAACTTGGATCAGGGTAGCCTTGATGAAAGAAAATGGATACAACTGTTGTTGTAGGCAGAACCTGTTACTTAGCTTGGTTCATCCTGATCTTTCCCACAGCGGCTAAGTGGTCTGGAATACCAACTGGTAGTCCTGGCTTTAAGTTCACTTCTGGAGTGTGAGCTCTTCAGGCAGGCCAAGGCTGGGACAGCACCCCCAAATTTAGGTGAGCAAGGTATTAATCACATCACATGGTGATTACTACAGGACAGTTCTGACCTGGATCAGAGCAACCTTGCAGGTAGCTGTTACTGTATTGCTTTGTCTAAACACGGGAAGTGATGTGGGGGAGAAAGCACTAGAAGCTGTGCATGAAAGCTGCCCGATGAGAGCCAGATATGTAGGCACCAGGAGAGAGGCATTTATAGAATGGCTGGCTGCTGCTGAATCGCATTATCCTGTGCTAAGTCGTATGTTTAATTCATGATTTAATCAGTTTGTCATCTACACTGTAAGGGGATGTTTGTTATTAAGTATGCCGATTGTCCATTTATGCAATTTAGACTTTTTTTTTTTGTAAAACCACATTGAGCAATTAGTGTTGCAGGATATAAGAAATTAGGATAGAGATACCAGGAAAACAGTTTGGCTGTTGGCCAAACCTCCTTTCTCTTTCATTGCTTTCTGAAGGTGTACGTTTGGTGATTGATGAGCAGAAGCGTGTTATTTTATGGGTGTTTTATTGGTCCCTTGGAATGGTGGGTAAGACATTTGACAAATAAAATACATTTCATCCCCTTTATCCAGACTTTGCTTTCAAGGACACTTGTCCCATAGTCACAAAGTTTTTGCTCTGATGAGGATAAGAAAGGGCTCGATTTTCAGGACCCTGGTGAAAACATGTAAAACTGCTATTGCCAATAAAGTTATCGGAATCTGAATACAGACTTGTGGCCTGTTGACACATAGCATGGGGACCCTACCAGGGACCCAGCCAAGACTTGAAATGTTAAAATTAAAGTTTTTATGGTGGTAGTGCACTAAAATGAAAAATCTAAAATTGTGGTGGTGGTGGTGTTTTTTCTTTTTTTTTAACTAATACATTTTGGCCATGGCAAAAAATAGCAGATTGTTAGCACTGAACATGAAAGCAGGCATGACCGTTGATCCGAATCTTCTGTAAGTATGTAGCACAACCAAAGGGAGAAGGCGACTCTTTACAAAAGAGCTGTGTTTTGCTGTAATTTGGGACTTGAAGTGCTTATTTTGTGTCAAACATTGCCTTCCAACCATTTTGTGCTTCTTGGAGAGTTGCCTGCGCCTGCTGCAGTACTCTGATGAGCCCAGAAGCAGCCAGGTACTTCACTCCCAGGAGGAAGCCCCAGATAACCTTTTACCATAAAGGTTTCTCCCTCCCTCCCTTTATATTTAAGTGCCAGATACTCATTGTTGGGCAGTGCAGCAAAGCTGCTTTTTCATTTCGCCAGGGTTGGAGAGCCGGTCTGAATTAAAACTGTGCATCAGGAGTTTAAAAAAAAAAGGTGCACTAATTGGAAAATGTGGGCAGAAACCTGAGTTAAAATATGTGCTCAGCACAGGCCACTCGCACATTTTAACTCTGGAAGTGGGGGGACTCTCTTGGACAATTTTTATGCGCACACAAAAATGTTTTCAGCGCAGATAACAACATGTTTTGTTCACATAACTCATATGTATGCAGAAAACACGCTTTGTGTGCTCAGAGCAAGGTTTCTGTGTGTAAATCCTGATGAAAGGTTCTGGCACCGAAACTCCACTTTCTGCCAATTGACTGACACTGGTGCTGGAAACTTTACTTCGCCTCTGACCAGGAGTAAAATTTCCAGCCCTTGGAAATCCTGCGTTAAGCCATCAATCCTCCCTGCATCGGGAGGCAATAGTTAATGCCTTCATTTGCATGGGCTTTCCATGCCAGAGCACTAAACAATACGCATACTTCTATGCCTAACTTGCTGCATCGGGAGTAACATTTGCACACAAAAATTGTGTGCACAACCGTGGGTAAAACCGTGAGTTCTGCTGAGGGCACCTTTATTACATCAGGCCCTGAATCCTCTGCCGATCTGGAGCGCAGATGTGGGGGAAAAGAAAGCCTTTTGAAAGTAGGTCTCTCCCTGTTAGGGTTTCACTTCATCCCAGACAAGCCGATCCGGACCTGCATTTTTGCCCTCCTGCGTGCATGAGTTTGTGGTTTTCCCCTAAGAAAATCATAACTACAAATCCCTGCATGCAAAGGGGCAAAGCCAGGACTGGGTCGGCTGCTCTCTCTGCTCCGCTTCAGAGCTCAGTTCCGGGCAGGGCTGCGCCAGCAAAATTAACTTCTTGCACCTAAGCCTTCCTTGCTTCTGCGGAACAGGCTGAGGTTTTCCCCCCCTCCTCTCTCGCCCGTCTTAACTTTGTTCACGGATCTGGGATTGCTTTCCAGTTGGCAGACGCAGGAGGCCCATGAATCATGCTGGGGGGACTCCAGTGGTTTTGATGGGGGATGTAGTACACAACTCCACACACGTTCCATTGTCATTTAGTCATAGCTCATTAATACTGACATGATGTGTGTGTGTGTGTGTGTGTGTGTGTGTGTGTGCCTGACTCAGGCACAGGGATAAATGAATGAGTTTGGTTTGTCTCGCGGGCCTTTAGTGAAAGCTCTGATGATGAGTTCAGATTCGGATAGCAAGGGGTTTTGATTTATCAAAGTTGTAACATAGTCACGACACAGAAGAAAACATTTGCAAAATCAGACTTTATAAAATGATCCATCTGGCAGGAGAAGGGGGTGTGTGTGTGTGTGTGTGTGGGGGGGGGGGCCTTCTTTTACCGCAGGATTCCCCCTTATTCTCAGGAGTTATAAGGGAAACCCCACAATAAAGCAGCTGGCAAAGAGGCAAGCTGCACTCATAAAATCTAGATTGCATTCCAGAGCTGGAACTGGGAACTCCAAAGACAGGGAAGCAGAGGGAAGGAAGTGCCGGTGGAGAAATACAGAAAAGGGCTTTCACCTTGAAAGGTTTATTTGAGGACAAATGCTGGCGGAGCCAAAACAGTTTTAGCAAAGGTCTTTCATGCAAATGTTTGATGTGAGACAGGGAGCAATATGTGTGGGTAAATGGGTTGTCTCCTGGCCTTCTTTATTGAATTTAGTGGGCCTTGGGGGAAGAAGAGGCATTAGTAGCCTTCAGAAGTAAAGAGCAGTTTTCCAGATGTGCAGCTTTGGATAATACCAGAGTCCTGGTTTCACAGCCCATTTAGTCCTGGAAGAGCTCAAATTTAATGTAATTTTAGCATGCACACTCCCTCTTCCCACCTGTGGTTGGCAAACAGGGAAATTGGGTGCAGAGGGGACGTGTCTAGATGCTCCCAAGGCTCTAGAATTTGACAAGAATCTGCAGCATTTCTGTCCGATGCCGTCTGCATTTTAATGGAGCCTCTGGCATAGTCGGCATTTGAGACTGCATCCGATGCTCTTCCAGCCAAATAAGCAGATCTCTAGCAAAATTCCTGAAAAGTCTCCAGCCTGAATCTGAACATGCTTGAAAAGGGGACATAAGAACATAAGAAAATGCCATACTGGGTCAGACCAAGGGTCCATCAAGCCCAGCATCCTGTTTCCAACAGTGGCCAATCCAGGCCATAAGAACCTGGCAAGTACCCAAAAACTAAGTCTATTCCATGTTACCATTGCTAATGGCAGTGGCTATTCTCTAAGTGAACTTAATAGCAGGTAATGGACTTCTCCTCCAAGAACTTATCCAATCCTTTTTTAAACACAGCTATACTAACTGCACGAACCACATTCTCTGGCAACAAATTCCAGAGTTTAATTGTGCGTTGAGTAAAAAAGAACTTTCTCCGATTAGTTTTAAATGTGCCCCATGCTAACTTCATGGAGTGTCCCCTAGTCTTTCTACTATCCGAAAGAGTAAATAACCGATTCTTTATTTCCAGTCCCACTAATTTCATTCATGATTCTGGTTTGTCTTCATTGAGTGGGTTGTGGGCATGTCATTCAAGCTTACCTCAGTAGTTGTAAAAAGCAAGGACAATGGGGAGGCGAGATTAATATTTTTTTTTGGCATTTTTAATCTCATTGTCTCTCTCCCTTCCCCAATCATTTTTAATGTTTTGCTGGTTCTTTTTTCTTATCCAACAGTTAGATTTTAATTTTGAATTTTTAACACTGATGAAAGGTACAGAACTGGCAGCACAGAGAGCGAGCAGCGGCAGGGCAAGTTTCACACTGACATTGGGCCACCGCAGAACAGTTGTGGCATGGGCAGCTGGCCACACCCCTAACCCACCACAGAACAGGGGGAATGGCCAGCCTCTCTCACACACTGCTCCTCCATTGTTCACATTAGCGATGTGCATTCATTTTCTTATGTGCTTAAACGGTTTATGCACATTCAATTATATTTACATGCATAAAATCAAATTTTTAAATGAAATTTTTAAAAAATGCAACCCCTCCCTAAAAACAAAACAAATACAATGTTTTCTGTGCACATTCCCGACCTGACACCATGCTCTAGAAAAGTCTCTCTCAAGCAAGTCCTAAAATATCCCCCTAGCCAGTCTGGCTTTTAGGGTATCCACAACGAATATGCATGAGATAGATCTACATGCTGTGGAAGGAAGCTATGCAAATCTATCTCATCTATATTCTTTATGGATATCCTGGAAACTAGACTGGCGAGGCAGTACTCTAGGACTAGCTTGAGAGAGGCTGCAAAACGTTTCTATCTCTCAGCCCTGCAGTCGCAACTGAGGAAGGGACCAGAGTAGTCTTGAAAGCTTTGTGCCCTGCCCTACAGCAATTTTGTGTGTTGGGCCGCTTAAAAAGACTTCCAGTTTTTTTCCCGGTGCTAGTACGTTTACTAGAATTGCAGTGCTGTTGAGAGTATCATTTTGTGCTACTGTTGCGGTCCAGTTGAAAGCGAGTGACACGGTGATGTCACCGATGGCTCTGCTGCTAGCACAAAGGTTGATGCTTACAGAAGTATTCAGGAGCCTTCATCAAATTAAGCAAGATTACAGCCTGTTTGGTGATGCAACAGTCAAGTAGGCAACTCCTGTTTGGCGAGAAGCCATGAATTTTGAGGATGAGCATGCTTTTCCTTGAAAGCTTGAAATCTGAGACAAGAGTAGCTATGCATTTCGCTGGGTGACTCATAAAAAATGAAAGCATTTATTACACCAGGATTCCTACAGTAGAAAAAGTCGTCATTCAGCAGCTGGTGAGCACCCTAAAGCTAGCACATGTTCTCTGAAGTTACTACAGTCCAGAGCAGTGATTCTCAACCTTTTTTTGGCCGGGACACACCTGACAGATGGTTCTCACATGCATGACACACTGAACATGTGACCATCACGGAGCTAAATGTAAACATGCACTCTGCATCCACAGGAATCCCCTCAACCCCCAGCAATGAGTGCAGAGCAGATCTAAGGCATTACCCTGTACAACTCGCCATACAAAAAATATATGAAAATTGGTTCTTACCTGCTAATTTTCGTTCCTGTATCCCTACCAACAGGTGGAGTCAGAGAACAATTAGAACTTTGGGCACTGCTACATAACGAGAGTGCCACCTGCAGTCACTCAGTACCCAAGCCCATGCTAACAGAACTAAATAACGAAGGGTAGAACCCAACCAAATTTCCGGACTACCACTTCATCATTGCCAAAAAACCAGACTAAAAACTGCTCCATGAATCATGTCTGCAAAAAAAAGGAGCTTCAACAATAAAAAAACGTAAGCAGGTTCTGACCAAGACAGTCTTTTGGTATCTGAAGAAAGGGGTGGGCCTCTGGACTAATCTATGGTATTACAGGAATGAAAATTAGCAGGTAAGAACCAATTTTCATTTCCTGAACAAACCCAGATCAGTCCAGAAAAGTGGGATGTACCCAAGCCACCCTACACTTGGCGGGAACCCGAAAGACCTGCACGAAGCACACTCTCCCCGAAGGACGGTACATCAGAAGCCTTAACGTCCAATCGGTAATGTTTCGTAAAAGTGTGAATAGACGACCACACCGCCGCCCTGCAGATCTCCTGAGGCGACAGTAACTGACACTCTGCCCAGGAGATAGTCTGAGCCCCAGTGGAATGAGCTCTGAGACCCAAAGGCACTTGATGCCCTCGGGCTATGTATGCCGCGCAAATGGCTTCCTTAATCCACCGAGATATGGTCGCCTTTGACGCTTTGTCCCCCTTCTTTGGGCCACCAAAGAGAATGAACAAATGATCAGAACGTCTGAAGTCATTGGTAACCTCCAGATAACTCAATAAGGCGCACCGCACATCCAAAAGATGAAGGTCTCTGTTCTAAGAAGACTCCCGGGACCAGTTAGGGAACCCCGGAAGCTCCACAGTTTGATTGACGTGAAAGGCTGAAACCACCTTAGGGACAAAGGACGGAATCATAATTAACGATACCCGATCTTCGTAAATCCGAACAAAAGGATCCCGACAAGACAGCGCCTGAAACTCTGAGATCCAACGGGCCGAGCAAATGTCCACCAAAAACACCATTTTTTGAAAGTCAAATCTTTCAGGGAAACTCCACGAAGAGGCTCGAAAGGAGCGCCACATAGAACTCGCAGGACTAAATTCAAACTCCAATTCGGACACACCGAACGGATGGGAGGTGCGCAAATGTTTGACCCCCTTAAGAAACCGAGCAATATCCGGATGCGCTGCCAGCGAACAGCCATCAAAGTTTCCCTGCAAGGCACCTAGAGCTGCAACTTGTACACGAAGGGAATTGAACCCCAGCCCTTAGCGATGCCCTGTTGCAGAAAGTCAAGCACCCAAGGAACATGCACCGCTAAAGGGTCTCAGGAACACTGATGACACCACGTCTCAAAAAGCTTCCAAACTCTCATATAGGCCATAGAGGTGGCTGGACGTCTCGCCTGTAGGAGGGTAGAAATGACTTGTTCTGAATAACCCCTCAAGCGTAAACGTCGCCTCTCAAAAGCCAAGCCACAAGAGAGAAGCAATCCTCCCAATCCGAAAATATGGGCCTCTGACGGAGCAGATGCGTTAGATGAACCAGCTGAAGTGGACCCTCTAGAACCAAGCGTACCAGATCTGTGAACCATGGACGATGTGGCCACTCCGGCATCACCAGAATCACTCTTCCTGGGTGCTGCTCTATGCGACGGAGAAGCCGACCTATGAGGGGCCAGGGTGGGAATGCATACAGCAGAATCCCCATTGGCCAAGGACACACGAGAGCGTCTATGCCCACCGAGCCCTGTTCTCGGCGATGGCTGAAAAAATGAACTGTTTTTGCGTTCGCCTGCATTGCCATCATATCCAGCTGAGGAGTTCCCCATCTGGCGCAAATGAGATTCCACACCTTGAGAGATAGTTCTCATTCCCCTGGGTCTAGTTGCTGATGGCTGAGATAATCGGCTTGCACATTCTCTACTCCCTTGACATGGGATGCGGCAATGCCCTTGAGATGGCGCTCCTCCCAGGTGAACAGAAGACGTGCCTCCAGTGCTAAGGCGGGACTTCGAGTCCCGCCTTGCCGGTTGATGTACACCACTGTTGTCGCATTGTCAGAGAAGACTCGCACCATTCTGTCCTACGCCCACAGGGCCAGACGTACAGCCCTGGTCTCGAGTCGGTTTATGGACCAAGATCTTTCCATTGCCGACCAGAGCCCTTGGGCAGACCTGTCTGCATACACCGCCCCCCAATCTGAGAGGCTGGCATTGATGGAGATTATCAGCCAATTCGGAGTGTCCAAATCCACCCTCCGTTCCAGATTGTCCAGTGACAGCCACCATAACAGACTGGCTCTGGATTCCGGAAGTAGAGGCATTGGTAGATGGAATTGCTCTAACACCGGGCTCCAGCGAGACAAAAGCGCATGCTGTAAAGGTCTTAAGTGAGTGAACGCCCAAGGAACCAAGTCCAAGGTTGAAGCCATGGAGCCCAGGACCTGAAGATGATGCCACACTGTGGGATTGTTCCTTCGAAGAAGGGAATGTATTTGTTCCTGCAGCTTCCCTATTCGGTCCGCCGCTAGAAACACTTTGCCCAGCAAGCTATCGAATTGTGCTCCGAGATAAATCAATTTCTGAGTGGGTTCCAAGTGACTCTTCTGCACATTGATTACACAACCTAGGGATTGCAAAGTGAACATCACCATGTGCACTGATCTCTCGCAGTCCACCCGAGACTTCACGCGAATCAACCAGTCGTTCAGGTACGGGTGGACCACAGTTCCCTCCTGATGAAGGAAGGCCGCCACCACCACCATCACCTTGGTGAATGTGCGAGGAGATGTTGCAAGACCAAATGGGAGGGCTCGGAATTGGAAGTATCGTCCCAAGACCTTGAAACGTTGAAACCTCTGGTGATTCAGCCGGATCGGAATGTGTAAATGCACTTCCGTGAAGTCCAGAGAGGTGAGAAACTCCCCTTTTTGAACCGCGGCCATCACTGTCCTCAGGGTTTCCATACAAAAGAGAGGAACTCGAAGTCAACGGTTCACCTTCTGCAGATCGAGGATGGGTCGAAATGTGCCCTCCTTCTTGGGGACCACAAAGTACACGGAGTACCGACCTCGTCCCTGTTGAGCCTCCAGAACTGGGACAATAACTTTGAGCTCGAGAAGTTGTAGAGTCACATGGACCGCCTCTCACTTGACACTTGAGGCCACTCGGGACTCCACAAAAACCTCGTGGTCCGGGCGCGAGAACTCCAGTGCATACCTGTCTTTGATCACTTCTAAGACCCAGCGGTCTGATGTAATTCTTGCCCATTCTGTGTAAAAGCTGAATAATCTGCCTTCGACAGCTTCGACGACGGAATGGGTGCTCATGGCTTCATTGGGGGTTTTTATTACTTCCTGAACCAAGATGTCCCGAATCTCTTCTGGGCTGGCGCCCTGAAGCAGGTCTAGAAGCAGGATGTGCGGAATATCTACCCTCTCTGAAGTGGCGAGAGTCCCAAAACCTAGCTCGAGGAGGGAAGACTTTTCTTAGAAGATCTTTTATCTTCCGGCAACCAATTGCCCTTGGATTCGGGAAGCAGCTAGTAAAGCTGCTTTACTAGCAGCTTTACTAGCTGATCCAGATCCTCCCCAAACAGGAGCTTGCCCTTAAAGGGTAGATTACAAAGCTGGGACTTGGAGGACAAATCCGCTGCCCAATTTTGCAGTCAGAGGAGATGCCGTGCTGACACCAAGGACACCATACCTCTCGCCGAGGTCCTCACCAGATCATACAAAGCATCTGCAACATAAGCGATGCCTGCTTCTAGGCAGGCGGACTGCAGAGCCCCACTGTTGCCCGCGCCGGCTCCGGCAGCCGACTCCTGTACCCAGCACAGACAGGTCCTCTGCATGAGGCTAGAGCAAACCGCTGCTCGAAGGCTTAGCACAGCAACCTCGAATGCTCGCTTCAACTGGATCTCCAGCTTGCGGACCTGCATATCCTTAAGGGCAGCCACCCCAGCAACCGGGATAGTGGTCTTTTTCGTGACTGCCGAGACTGCGGCGTTCACCTTTGGAATCTTCAGTAAATCCAAAACATCAGACGATAATGGGTACAGTTTCGCCCTAGCTCTGCCCACCTTCAAGCCGGAATCCGGAGTCTCCCACTCCCGGGTCACTAGTTTGGAACCTTCTTAGGCAGAGGAAAAGATGTTGTGGGACCCCCTAATGCTGTCGAGGACTGCATTGATGCCCTCATTGTCAGACTCTTCTTGAGAAACCTTAAGTCCCAGAACTTTTTTTTTTATTTTTATTTAACATTTTTATATACCGACCTTCATGAAAGAAAATTCATATCAGATCGGTTTACAGATAACATGAGGGGAATAACAAAGTCAACCATATAACAAGAAATGAAAGTTACATATAACAAGGGGTATTAACCTGGAGGGCTAGGATAGCCGGAGCGATAGAAGGCATAACTGAACAAATTAGATAATACAATAATATGATGAGAAGAGGCATAAGTGTATAGGCTACACTTGTCAGAGAGTTTAGGTAGGAGTCAGTGTCTGAATTAGTGAGGAATTGCTGGAACTGTAGGTTAAGTGAAGGCCTGGATGAAGAGCCATGTCTTAAGTTTTTTGCGGAAGGTAAACGGGCATGGTTCTAATCTGAGTTCTGTGGGCATCTTGTTCCAGATGGTTGGGCCATGGGGAATAAGGGACCTGGGGAATAAGGGATCTTAACTCATCCTGCTTGAAAAAAACGCACCACGCTGGGGTCATCCCCCTCCGCAGGAGGGTCATCTGGCTCATCCGGATCATCAGTATCCCCATCAGCCGGATCCGGCCGTGGATCCGAGTCTGCCGCCCCTACTACCCCAGAAGCCGGCGTCACCCCAGACCCCAGGATCGGATCTCGCGTACCCTGGGGCACTGACGAGGGTCTGTAGCCCAACCTCTTTTCTCAGGCAGGTCCAAACCTACCCCCAGGAGACCGGGCCGCTTTACCGCTGAGCATTTCCTTGCCAGGAAAGCCTGGTGCATAAGGAGGACAAATTCTGGGGAAAACCCCTCCAGGTCCCCCTCCCGCACTGGAGAGTCGGCTGGGGTGATATCATCAGTTCCCCCCGGTGAGGTCTTCCCTCACAGGGGCTAGAACAGACGGAGAATCCTCTTCCCGCGAAGCCGAAGGCGAGACAGACGTTCACTCCCCGAGGGAGGAGGCAAGAAGCCCTGAAGAGCCCTCTAACCCCGGGGAACATGCTGCGCATAAGGAGGCCGCATCTAACGCCTGGCCGCGTGACCCACACGTGCGGCAGGCCTGCGATTCTGTTTTTGGTCCCATCCGCAGCAGCACGCTGATAGTCTGAAGTGAAATAGAAAAGGGTGCGAATAAAAAAAGAAACACTCGGAGCCATGACGCGGAGAAAATTTCAGTCAGGCAGGACCAAAAAATACAAACTTTTCGTGCTGCGGGCTAAGAGACTACCGGCTGAGAAGAAAAAAATGCACGCAGCCGTGCCACGGGAAAGGAGCCCATCTATAGTGAAATTGCAAGGCCCCCAGCAGGGAAGCGGTGAATAAACAAGGCACACAGAGAAAAACTCACCCTTGCCCTCAGAAAATGACCCGGAGCCCCAGGAGCTGAGGGGAACACTGCTGACAGCTTCCCCAGCTGGCCTTAAAAGACCCGTTCCCTCCTGCACCTCTCCTTACCTCAGCACTGAAGACTGTCAGTCAGCCGCAGTGAAAAACAGCTCTCTTTGTTTTTTTTTGTAAATTAAACTTTACCAAGACACAGAGAAAAGCTGTTGCAGGAGACAAGGGAGCAGCTGTAGCAGAGAAGGTGGTGAGTAGCCAAAAGCCCCTGGTCATCAGACACCGAACTGTGGCGGGCGAAACCCTGACAGGAATATCCAATTCCCCGGACGCCCGGCTTCTACTGAGGGATGGCTCACGAAGGCGCCTAACACCTCAGGAAGCGACCATAAACCAAAAAATTAAATTCAAACTAACTAAATAAAAAATATAACTAAAGATTGCAGGTGTGCATCTGTACCACCCGCTGGAGTCAGAGAAATACTGAGTGACTGCAGGTGGCACTCTCGTTATGTAGCAGTGCCCAAAGTTCTAATTGTTCTCTGACTCCACCTGCTGGTAGGGATACACAACCCACTTTTCTGGACTGATCTGGGTATATTCAGGAAATTCTGGTTCTGATGACATCTCAGTAAAAGCAAAACAAACTCCCTTTACTACCAGGCACAATAGCCTTCCTTATGAAAAGAGTAATTTACCACTAATGCATATCCTATTGAGAAAACACAACAAATAAGATGAATACAAATGCCTACATGCTAGTAAAATACCTCACCTTAGTCACACACCTAGAACTGACCTTCACCAAGTACAGAAAAACCACAAATTATAAATATGGAGACAGAAACTGGAATGGAAAACCAAAAAAGCTACTCTGCGAACCTGGAGAAATGGAAAGAGAAATATAGCACCTAACAGACTCTCAGGATTTGCAATAATGCACACAAACTAACCCGCACAAAGTTACACCTGTATTATGGAACATACTCAAACAGTAACAAACCTATCTAAGAAATACAACTATTAAACCAGGCCCTAAACACTAATACATTACCTATTGGGAAAACAGAATAAGTCAAGCTGCTATAGATCCTCACACAGAAATAATTGTAAAGCTATACTAAAATTGTTACAAAACAGCTGCTGAACAGAATATCATCCAACAATTAAAAACTCATAAACATTTTTAAAACATGTCCAAATATCAATAAAATATTTAAAAACAGCAAACATCGCATAATACCCAATAATTAAAATGGCAGTCAATCAAGAAAAATAAATTTAAAAAGCCACCTTTACTTACCCTCTCCAGCAACTCTCCTACTCCTTTCCCTTCCAGGCCAATAGCACTCACCAGAAGCAGCAAGGGCTGCTGAAGCTGTCCTTAGCACCCACAACCAGTCACTCTCTCTCTCTCTCTCACACACACACACACACACACACACAATTAGACCCCACGACCAGCCTCGGTCTCTTTCACACCAGTCATCTTCCTGACCAGTCTCTCTCTCACAATCGCACACTAGTCATCTTCCTGACCAGTCTTCCTCTCTCTCACACAGAAACACACCTCCCTGACCAGTCTCTCTCTCAATCAAACTCATGCTCTCTTATATACAAGCTCCCAATCACACACAAATGCTCTCACACCCATTCACACCAGCTCTCACCCAGGCACCCATTCACACCCACAGACACAAGCTGTCACCCATGCATCCATTCACACCCTCAGACACAAGCTCTCACCCATGCATCCATTCACACCCTCAGACACAAGCTCTCACCCATGCATCCATTCACACCCTCAGACACAAGCTCTCACTTAGGCACCCATTCACACACAGACATACAAGCTCTCACCCAGGCACTCATTCACACCCACACACACAAACTCACCAAAAATTTCTTCTTCCTTCACTGCAGGGATAAGCTCCATTTCCGCCGCAGCTTTACTCCAGTGGGCCTTCTTTTTTCACCGCCACGAGGATGGGCTCCTGTGGTGGCCTCGGTTGGGGTCGGGTTTCCTCTTCGCAGCCACGGGGATGGGCTCTCTTGGTGGCCTTGCTTGGCGGGGTCGGGTTTTCCTCTTCACCACCACGGGGATGGGCTCCCGTGGTGGCCTTGCTTCGTCAGGGTTCGACACTGCCATTCCTCCCACCCCACCCCCGGGCTATGCGATGCCTGCATCACCGGCCAATCAAAGGCTTCCTCCCTTCTTCCTACTCCCACTGGTAGGTAGAAGGGAGGAGGCTTCCGATTGGCCTGCGTGGGGGCAGGCAGAATGAAGGAAGCTTCCCATTGGGCAGTGGGGGTAGGAAGAAAGGAGGCTTCCAATTGGCCAGTAGGAAAGTACAACGGGACAGTGGGACACCGGGAGACGTGACACACCTGTCGGTGTTTGGCGACACACTGGTGTGTCACTCACACCGGTTGAGAAGCGCTGGTCCAGAGTATAGCTGCTGTCATTTTCATATTAGGTTCATGCCAGTTAAGTTACCAAAAGTTTCATGATATTTGTTTCAACTGATTTCCAAAATGTAGCCAGTGTGAAGCTTGGTGAGTCTATAATAACAAAAGAAATGAGAATAAATAATTATTGATATGACTCTGCCAGTGAACACATGTCTTTATACATCCAAAGAGGTTTGAGCACCGGGAGGGTAAAGGAAGACTGTAAGCAAAGTACTTGTTAGATAATCAATTGGAAGTTGTAATAAACAAAATCATTACACTCACCCTTTTTTTTTTTTTTTTTTACCTGAATTTTCTTTCCTTCCTGAAGCGGTGTTAGTGCTTGCAGGTTTTGAAAGGTCCTGAAGCTAAAATAATTTGGAGTGTGGTTGTGCCTTTTGCAGGATTTTCATTTTTTAATCACTGTAACAGAAGAATTTCAGGACAATGACTTCTTAACCCTCCCACCCTACCCATCACAAAATACTCTGGAAAATAACTTTGCACTGAAATGTTTAGAATGCTACTCATCTCAAAATTTCCAACCTTGAATTCTTGTTTTCCTTCTCTCCCTCTTTAGAGTGTCATCTACCCTTTGAGGGCACATCATCACCAAGAGGATGCCTTCATGAACGCTCAGCGGGGCTGGGGAGGCCTGCAATTGGCTCCACAAAGAGGGGCAAGGAATAGGACGGTTTCAGGACTAACCCCGGGTGCCTCTCCTGCCGTCCATGGATAAAGGGCTGGCTTTGCCCAAGGACTTCAGAGACCTTCTGCGCAGTCTGAGAATGAGAAGCAAATATGCCATCTTCCTGGTGTTTGTCATAGCCCTGGTCATCATTGAGAAAGAAAACAAAATAATCTCCAAGTAAGAAAGAGGGCAGGGACAATGGGGAAAAAAAGAAATAGATACAAATTGAAGAGAGAGAGCGGGAGATGGGGACAGTGAGGATAGAAAGAGATGGTCCCAGGAACATAAGAACATAAGAGGTTGCCATGCTGGGTCAGGCCAAGGGTCCATCAAGCCCAGCATCCTGTTTCCAACAGAGGCCAATCCAGGCCACAAGTACCTGGCAATTACCCAAAAACTAAGTCTATCCCACGCTACTGATGCCAGAAATAGCAGTCGCTATTCCCTAAGTCAACTTGATTAATAGCAGTTAATGAACTACTCCTCCAAGAACTTATCCAAACCTTTTTTAAACCCAGCTACACTAACTGCATTAACCACATCCTTAGGCAACAAATTCCAGGGCTTAATTGTGCGTTGAGTGAAAAAGAATTTTCTCCAATTAGTTTTAAATGTGCCACATGCTAACTTCATGGAGTGCCCCCTAGTCCTTCTATTATCCGAAAGAGTAAATAACCGACTCACATTTACCCGTTCTAGACCTCTCATGATTTTATAGACCTCTATCATATCCCCCCTCAGCCGTCTCTTCTCCAAGCTGAACATCTCTAACATCTCTAGCCTTGCCTCATAGGGGAGTTGTTCCAACCTGTTTAACATTTTGGTTGCCCTTCTCTGTACCTTCTCCAATATAACTAGATCTTTTTTGAGATACTGTGACCAGAATTGTACATAGTATTCAAGGTGCAGTCTCACCATGGAGCGATAAGAGGCAATATAATATTTTCTGTTTTATTCACCATTCCATTCCTAATAATTTCTAACATTCTGTTTGCTTTTTTGACTGCCACAGCACACGGAGACAACAATTTCAATGTATTATCTACTATGACGCCAAGACCTTTTTCTGGGTGGTAGCTCCTAATATGGAACATCGTGTAACTACAGCATGGATTATATTTCCCTATATGCATCATCTTGCACTTCTCCATATTAAATGTAATCTGTCATTTGGATGCCCAATCTTCCAGTTTTGCAAGGTCCTCCTGCAATTTATTACAATCCGCTTGTGATTTAACTACTCTGAATAATTTTGTATCATCTGCAAATTTGATTACCTCACTCATATTCCTTTCCAGATCATTTATAAATATATTGAAAAGCAGCAGTCCAAGTACAGATCCCTGAGGCACTCCACAGTTTATTATTTCCAGTGAGAAAATTATTAACCCCTTCAAAAAAATGAAGCAGATTTGTGAAGCAAGACTTCCCATGGGTAAATCCATGCTGTGTTCCAATTAACCATGTCTTCCTATATGCTTTGTGTTTTTGAACTTTAGAATAGTGTCCACTATTTTTCCTGGCACTGAAGTCAGGCTCACTGGTCTACAGTTTTCCGGATTGCCCCTGGAGCCATTTTTAAATAGTGGAGTTACATCGGGCACCCTCCAATCTTCAGGTACAATGGATGATTTTAATGATAGGTTACAAATTTTAACTAATAGATCTGAAATTTCATTTTTTAGTTCCTTCAGAACTCTGGGGTGCATACCATCCGCGCCAGGTGATTTGATACTTTTTAGATTGTCAATATGGCCTACTACATCTTTCAGGTTCAAAATGATTGGGTTCAGTTCATCTTACTCATCACCCTTGAAAACCATCTCTGGAACTGGTATCTCCCCAACATCCTCTTTAGTAAACACAGAAGCAATGAATTCACTTATTCTTTCTGCAATGGCCTTATCTTCCTTAAGAGCCCCTTTAACTCATCAGTCATTTAATGGTCCAACCAATTCCCTCACAGGTTTCTTGCTTCGGATATATTTAAAAATGTTTTTATTATGAGTTTTTGCTTCTGCAGCCAACTTCATCTCAAATTCTCTCTTAGCCTCCCTTATAAATGTTTTACACTTAAGTTAATAATGCTTATGCTTTTTCCTAATTACTTCAGATGGATCCTTCTTCAAATTTCTGAAGGATTTTTTTTTTTTGTTAAAATATTCTCTTTCACCTCATCTTTTAACCATAACGATAATCATTTTGCCTTCCTGCCACCTTTCTTTATGCGTGGAATACATCTGGACTGCACTTCTAAGATTGTATTTTTAAACAATGTCCATACCTGTTATACACTTTTAACCTTTGCAGCTGCACTTTTCAGATTTTTTCTATTTTCCTCATTTAATCAAAGTTTCCCCTTTGAAAATTTAGTGTTAGAGCTGTAGTTTTACATATTGTCCCCCTTCCAGTCATTAGTTTAAATTTAATCATGTTATGATCACTGTTGCCAAGTGGCCCCACCACCGTTACCTCTCTTACCAAATCCTGCATTCCACTAAGAATTAAATCTAAAATAGGTCCCTCTCTCGTTGGTTCCTGAACCAATTGCTTCATGAAGCAGTCATTTATTTCATCCAGGAACTTTGTCTCTAGCATGTCCTGATGTTACATTTATCCAGTCAATATTGGGGTAATTGAAATCTCCCATTATTACTGCACTGCCCAATTGTTTAGCTTCCCTGATTTCTCTTAGCATTTCATTATCTGTTGGATCATTTTGGCCAGGTGAATGGTAGTATATTCTTATTATACTCTTACCCAACACACATGGGATTTCTACCCATATAGAATCTACTGAACATTTAGTTTCTTGTATGATCTTTATCCTGTTGGACTCTATACCCTCCCGGACATAAAGTGCCACACCCCCACCAAGTTGATCCTCCCTAACATTGAGATATAATTTATACCCTGATATAGCACTGTCCCATTGGTTATCTTCCTTCCACCAGATCTCTAAGATGCCAATTATTATTCCTGCAATACACTATTACTCTCCCATCTTACTTCTTAGACTTCTCGCATTGGCATACTGTTGCATCCGTCGGTTCCAGACGTCCTCCTCCTGCGCGCCTTACCTCGTTGGCACCTCACTCTTTGCCCTCGGGAAGATTGGCTGCTAGGAACTACCATGGCTCCTGTGGTTCTAGGGGCGTGCGCGCGACGCGGCCCCTACAGAAGTACCGGCGATGGCGTGAACTTCAGGGGCGTCCCCCGAAGATGACGTCACTCGCAACTGGGATAAGAGGATTCGGCCTTTGCTAAACACGTTGAGTTAGCAAGGTTTACCTACGGACGGGTTTGCGACCTAGCTACTCTGCATCTGGACTTACCTGAGGTACCCGCTCCTCAGGGGCCTCGCTCTCTCTCTTATTTTTGCAGGTTACTGACGGAACCGGTACTTGCTTCATGAGGGCCCATGTTCCTAGAATCCTTTACAGACTGTTTATAAGAACCAGTGCTCACCTACGGCTCCTGTTCCTGCATGTACTGAAGACTCTTTGTGGCATAGAGACCATTGCAGACATCTACTATTGTGAGTGTACCATCTTGTATCCAGTATACTCTGTCTACTCACTACTTCTAGTTTCTCTCTACAAATTTGCAACCCAGAGATTATAATTCCAGTATTAGAAGTACTTCGTCCTGCCGGACACAGCAACTCACTACTGCCACCTCTGGTGGTTCAACTTCCAGTCTAATAAAGAACTATCTGTGTTTGTCTCATACTTCAGCCTGGTCGGTGGTCCCTCTCAGGATCTCCTCCTGGGAGCGCTGTCATCTGCCATTGGCCCAGGGATTCACCAATTCTACTAAGTGTTACCCCTTGGGATCCGGCACAACTCAGCACTTCGCAGACCATACCAGGCCTGGTCCAGTGCATCTCAGAGCAGCAAGAAACTTTGGGGAAACTTACTGCAGCATTTCATGGATTCGGCACAACTTTCTGCCTTGTAGGCTATACTGGGTCTAGTTCAACGCCTTTCAGAATAGCAAGAAACCTTGGAGAAACTTACTGCAGCTTTTCATCAGCTTCATATGCAGAAGGCACAAAGCACAGCTTCTATACAAGAAAACCAGTTACCAGAGGTAACTTTAAAATCAGCTGTTCCACTGGCGGCGCCTGTTCGATTCTCTGGAGAACTACAGAAGGCTCGAGGCTTCCTGAACCAGTGCAGCTTACACTTCACTCTACAACCTTCATTGTTTCCCACAAGCCTCTCTAAGACTAGCTACATTCTGTCTTATTTGGATGGGAGAGCCTTGTCGTGTGCTTCTACCTTGTGGGAACGCAAGGACCCTATCTTGCAGGACATAGAAGGATTTTTGGACTTGTGTAAATCCGTTTTTGATGACCCTGCTCGTACATCTGTTGCCGGGTTTGCTTTAGTGGACTTGATGCAATGCAACAGATCCCTGGCTGAATTTGCCATAGAATTTAAACCTCTAGCAGCAGAGCTGCGTTGGGACCCCAGATGCCTGAAGACACTCTTTTGCAGAGGCTTGGACAACCGCATAAAGGACGAGCTAGCTGCTCATCAGACACCTCACTCGTTGGAAGGATTAATATCCTTAGCCACTCGGATTGACTGTCGGCTTCGAGATAAGGTGAAGGAACTTCCTCCTAGGAGTTAACCGGGTTGAAACAGACCAGTACCCTTGCACCTCGGATGGGTCCAGCAACTCCTGCTGTTGATATCAAAGAACCGATGCAACTTGGTCATGGGCACGTGACCTCAAAGGAGAAAAGATTTTGGAAGAAACGCAGTTTATGCATGTACTGTGGTCAACCTGGCCATGATGTCTTTTCCTGCCTCATTCGTCCGGGTAATGGACGGGATGCAAGCTCGGCGGGAAAACTGTTCTTGGGCCTTACCGCATCCTCTTCTCTGCTCTCTCTCCCAGTCTCCTTGACCTATGGACCAGTCACGATTCAAACTCCTGCCCTGG
Organism: Rhinatrema bivittatum; assembly: GCF_901001135.1. Classification (NCBI taxonomy): domain Eukaryota; kingdom Metazoa; phylum Chordata; class Amphibia; order Gymnophiona; family Rhinatrematidae; genus Rhinatrema; species Rhinatrema bivittatum. Next base: position 142,045,928 of record NC_042621.1, read on the forward strand.
TGGACTCAGGTAGGAGGTAACTTCATTAATAGACGTTTGGTGGAATAATTGAGGATCCCTCTCATCAAATTAAAAGATCCACTTCTGTTGTCTTCCATTCATGGGGAGCCCTTGCCAGGCGATGTGACTTGCGAGACCGTATCAGTTACACTTTGCACCAGAGCACTCCATACAGAAACAATCTCCTTCTTTGTACTAGAAAAGGCCATGCACCCTATCGTCCTGGGGTTACCCTGGTTGCAAGTACGCCAACCCCAATTCGACTGGGCATCTCTGGATCTCTCCCACTGGGGCCCAGAATGTCATGGGAGATGCCTTAATATCACCTGTTATAGGCACGCCTGCTACCCCAGCAGTACCGGGGTTGCCGCTTCAGAACACACCCTTCAGGGATATATTTTCCAAAGAAGTAGTTGATGTCCTTCCTCCACTAAAGTCCAACATTGAGCCACCCTCTCTCAGCTTTTGAGAGTAGAACAACTTTGGATGGCATGGAAGAAAGTCTCCAGAACGGTTTTTCCCTACCATCGGGGTTGTCAGCTGATGCAGACTTTTACTTGGAAGGAAGAGAAGACAATACTAGTTCTAGTGAAGGTTCTTCAATATATCTAGATGAGGATGATAATATACCCAGTGACTGTTCTTCAATATCCCAAGAACTGTATTCACAGCTCATCAACCTTAGAGTATTTCTGTCTCACTCATTTCACTCAGAAGGGATGTATGATGAACCACGGTGTATAATAAATCCAAGGAAGATATCCTTAGCAACCAACCAGATTGTTTCTGCTGGTGATGCTATCAATTCTCATCTAATTACAGCTACTGGAGAGTTATCTTTAGAAGTGGACTTCGGACCTTCTTCTATACCACCACTTCCACTGAATCCCTCAGTGACGTCCATAGCAGCTCCACCCATTGCTGCTGCTACCATCAAGAACACTCAGCAAGACTCTTCAAAAAAATCAAGATTCCTCCATCACCCTTGCTGAAAATGAAGTTGAACTCAAGATTAAAGAGATTTTGGATGTTCGTAACAGAGGCAAACAGTTGGAATACCTACTGTTCTGGAGGGCCTCAGCCCTGAAGTGATCACTTGGGAGCCTCAGACCAATATCTTGGATAAAGAGATGCTTCATCAGTTCCACCTTGCGCATCCTTCGAAACTTACTCCTGCTACCCGAAGAGGAAGTCACTCTTTGAAGGGGGGTACTGTTGCGTCCGTCGGTTCCCGACACCCTCCTCCTGCGCTCCTTACCTCGTTGGCGCCTCCCTCTTCGCCCGCAGGAGGATTGGCTGCTGTGAACCGCTATGGCTCCTGTGGTTCTAGGGGCGCGCGCGCGCACGGCCCCGACGGAGGTACCGGCGATGGCGCGAACTTCGGGGGCGTCCCCTGAAGATGACGTCACTCGCAACTGGATAAGAGCACTCGGCATTTGCTAAACACGTTGAATTAGCAAGGTTTACCTACGGACGGGTTTGCGACCTAGCTACTCTGCATCCGGACTTACCTGAGGTATCCGCTCCTCGGGGGCCTCGCTCTCTCTCTTATTTTTGCAGGTTACTGACGGAACCGGTACTCGCTTCATGAGGGCCCATGTTCCTAGAATCCTTTACAGACTGTTTATAAGAACCAGTGCTCGCCTACGGCTCCTGTTCCTGAATGTACTGAAGACTCTCTGTAGCATAGAGACCAATGCAGACATCTACTATTGTGAGTGTACCATCTTGTATCCAGTATACCCTGTCTACTCATTACTTCTAGTTTCTCTCTACAGCTTTGCAACCCAGAGATTATAATTCCAGTATCAGAAGGACTTCGGTCCTGCTGGACACAGTGACTCACTACTGCCATCTCTGGTGGTTCAACTTCCAGTCTAATAAAGAACTATCTGTGTTTCATACTCCAGCCTAGCCGGTAGTCCCTCTCAGGATCTCCTCCTGGGGGCGCTGTCATCTGCCATCGGCCCAGGGATTCACCAATTCTACTAATAGAGCAGTATTATCATCTGCCACTCTGTGGGAGCCAACCCACTACAGACCATTAGCTCTGCCTACGGAGTATTATAAATTGCTAGCTCCTCCCCTTGGAGGAGCAGCATAGTACACATACAGACATTTCTAAGTGTGTTTTTTGTTTGTATTAACAACTTGCTTTTCAGTTGTTAGGGAAAATTTGGAATTCTTTAGCTCAGGTGATTCTTTACTTACAGGCACATGGACTACGTTTGCTTTTATTGGAACCCCTCTGTTGGGATGCCCTAACTATCCTATTTCATTAGTATCCTTCAAAGATACATTCCTCTGAGCCATGCACTGCTGAGTGATTGTCGGCTTTCTCCTTTGTTCTAGTTTAAAAGCTGCTCTATCTTCTTTTTAAAAGTTAATGCCAGCAGCCTGGTTCCACTCTGGTTAAGGTGGAGCCCGTCCTTTCCGAAAAGTCTCTCCCTTCCCCAAAAGGTTGTCCAGTTCCATACAAAACTGAATCCCTCTTCCCTGCACCATCATCTCATCCACACATTGAGTCTCTGAAGATCTCCCTGCCTCTAGGGACCTTCACAAGGAACAGGGAGCATTTCAGAGAATGACACCCTGGAGGTTCTGGAATTCAGCTTTCTACCTAAAATCCTAAATTTGGCTTCCAGAACGTCCATCCCACATTTTCTATGTTGTTGGTGCCCACATGTACCACGACAGCTGGCTCCTCCCCAGCATGTCTATTGTCCTATCTAGGTGAAGTGTGAGGTCTGCCACCTTTGCACCATGCAGGCAAGTTACCAGGCGGTCCCCACGTCCACAGCCACCCAGCTATCTACATTTCTAATAATCAAATCACCAACTATGATGACCGACCTAACCCTTTCCTCCTGGTCAGTAGCTCTGGGAGACTTGTCTTCAGTGCGAGAGGACAAAGCAGCACCTGGAGAGCAGGTCCTTGCTACAGGATCACTTCCTGCTACTCTATGGTGATTCTATCCAACCAGGAGACCTTTCTGATCCAAGGCATTACTGGGGCTGCCAGACTGGAATTGGGACTTGGCTACTATGTCCCTGAAGGTCTCATCAATATACCTCTCTGTTTGCCTCAGCTCCTCTAGGTCTGCCACTCTAGCATACAGAGATCAAACTTGTTCTCTGAGAGCCAGGATCTCTTTTGCACCGGGTGCACACATACAATCTCTCACCAGCAGGTAAAATTCATACATGTGACATTCAATGCAAAAGACTTGAAAGCCCCTCTCTTGCTGCTGGACTGCTGCCTTCATCTTAATTTTGTTGAGTTCCTAGTTAGGTTAGGTTGCTAAGGGAGTTGGAATAAAGTACTTTAAATTTATATGTGTATTCACTAATTAATCTTGCTAGTGACCTACAAGGGGATGATTTTAAAACTGTCAATAAGGACTGGTGCAATAGTATGATTTAGATAAGAGCCTGATTGATTTTTAATAAAGTATCTCTTGCCTAAAAATCAAGGTTGAGCTAGGGGTGGGTGGGAGGGAAAGACAGACACTAGAACTAACTTCCTCTGGCTTGCTTATTATCTCAGACACACACAAACTTTAAAGAATATATCCCACTATTTCACCTCTCTTCAAAATTTTTTAAGTCCTAAGATTCCCAAAGCTATAGTTTCCAATCCTCTTCAACCACCGTTAAGTTGATCTTCACTCAAAAGATTGAGAGGTCATGCATCTCCGGTCCTCTTCTACTGCAAAGGGTGCGGGGCTTCTGGAAGCTGGGGCTGTGGAGTTCTAAGCCTGGATCGCTCGCTGTAAAACTTTCAGAAATGGTCTTAAGGCCTTTCTTCTGCAGCAGATCTCTCAAATTTATTGACTTTATTGATCAGTGACTTATATGTAGGCAAGATGTCGATATGTGGTGATATAATATCCCTGTTGCTTAGTGGGTTTATAATATATATGTATATGCTTTATTTGTTATATGTACATATTCTTAGTTTTATGTATGTTTTATTGTACATCACTTTGACCTTTATGTGTGAAGTATTTAATAAATTTTATTAAATGAAAATGCTGTGACCTCTGGAGTCCTCTCCCAGGGAATGCTGAGAACAGTATGCAGATGAGCCTTCCGGCCCTCTTCTACGGCACCTTCATCCTGTATGCCACCATTTCTTCAGAAATATTTCCAAATGTATCTAGTTTTATATGTTTATAAGAATATCTTATCATACAAACTGAATTTATTCTGTTGGCAGGGGATTCTATGTCATTTTACCTATCAAGCTCAAACTGACACCCACCTTGAATTCTTGATTTAATTTTGTGTGTGCGTTTTCTTTCTTCTCTTGCCTTTATTACTCTTATCCTGGTCATGTGTAATAGTGCATGAAAGTTTGTGGGTATATGCTTGCAGTAACCCATGGCCTGGGTTCCCTGTAATGTAAAGATGTGTAGACATGTGCCTTCAGACATAAAAGACTCCAGAATTATGATGTAGACTGTAATAATAAAGAACAAAGCAGTGTCAGTTTATGGGATTGTTTTGACATAAACCACATTTTGACCACCAATAATTGTTTTTCCTGACCAGTTTATAAAATGTTATAAATGTCTTTTTTTTATTTTTAGGGTATCGGACAAACTGACTTTGAAGCAGAATCCTCAGATCCTCCTGGATGTAAATGGCACTCCCCCCAGCCTTCTGAACTTGGAGAATGGATCCCTCTTGTCTCTTAGTCAGCTGGATCCTGCTTTTTTACAGATCAAGAGTCAATTGGAGAATGTCACCTGGCAATTTGGAGGGAGTCAAACATTCACCAAAGTTCAGCTCAAAGGCCCTCGGAGACATGTTCTTCTGATGGCAACCACTCGCACTGGCTCCTCCTTTGTGGGTGAATTCTTCAATCAACAGGGCAACATCTTCTACCTCTTTGAGCCACTGTGGCACATTGAGAGGAAGGTGTCATTTGTGTCTGGTGGTGCCAGTGCAATGGGATCTGCCATTGTCTACCGAGATGTCCTGCAGCAATTGCTTCTCTGTAACCTTCATACCTTGGAGAATTTCATTGCCCCACCTCCTGAAAATCACCTAACTCGATTCATGTTCCGACGAGGCTCCAGCCGATCTCTGTGTGAGGACCCTGTCTGTACCCCATTTGTCAAGAAGGTCTTTGAAAAATATCACTGCAAGAACCGGCGGTGTGGCCCCCTGAATATGACGCTAGCGGTGGAGGCCTGCCTGCAAAAGGAACACGTGGCAGTGAAAGCAGTACGAATCCGTCAGCTGGAATTTCTACGTCCTCTTGTAGAGGATCCACGGCTGGACATGAGGATCATCCAACTGGTCCGTGACCCCAGAGCAGTGCTGGCCTCCCGCATGGTTGCCTTCTCTGTCAAGTATGAGAACTGGAAGAAGTGGGCAGTGGAAAGTGCAGCACCCATTGATGATGAGATTCAGAAACTGAAGGGGAACTGTGAAAGCATCCGAATCTCAGCAGAGCTGGGATTGAAACAGCCAGCATGGTTACGGGGACGTTACATGCTTATCCGCTATGAGGATATTGCCAGATTCCCGCTCCAGAAGGCAAAAGAAATGTACAACTTTGCTGGCATTAGCATTACACCACAAGTGGAGGAGTGGATTGCCAAGAATACGCAGGCCCCCCAGGACAACAGTGGCATCTACTCCACCCAGAAAAATTCCTCGGTACAGTTTGAAAAATGGCGCTTCAGTATTCCCTTTAAGCTGGCTCAGGTGGTTCAGAATGTCTGTGAACCAGCCATGAGCCTGTTTGGATACAAACTGGCTAGTGACCCCGAGACCTTGACGAACCATTCCATTAGCTTGCTAGAGGAGCAAGAAAACTTCCGCATCATGTAATTCAGGGTTTCATTTTATTTAACTGAAAGAGTGGAGAAATAAAAGAATAAGAATGGGTGACCTTGTGCCCGTTGAGCCACATCCCACTCCGTAAAAAAAAACAAAACCAAAACCTGTTTACAGTTTTTCTTGAGTTGTGTCTTAAATCCAGATGCTTATCTGGCACTCCAGGTTAGAGAGGGGAGGATGCGGTTGCTTTATAATCAAGGCTGTCACTGTATGTAGGTGCTTCTTGTAGAGGAACATACAGGGAAAGTAAACACACTCTTGCTTCCTTCACTTCTCCCTGTGAAGTATCTCTCCAAACACAAGAAGCACCGTTCTGTGACTGATGGGAAAATCTATGCACTAAATGAACACAAAGAAGACTCTGTGTTCCGGGGGCTTGAACCCTCATCTGTAAATATGCTGCACACTTAAATTTTAATGTTCAACCCCAGCAATACAAGCTTTGCTTTTAAAGTTGTTTTCATGATGGTTGCCTAACAAGAGGTGGGGGGAAGAGCGGCATGTCTTTTGGTTTCTGTTTGCATGACTTTGCGGAAACATACAAATGTGAGAGAGTCATCCCAGCTGGTGATTGGGAGTCATTGCTGTCTCCAGGCGTCCGTAGTTCATCTGATCCCAGACACTGGATGTGTTGTACAGATGTTTCTGTTGATTCTTATGAAACCTGATGAGCTAAGGTTCAGCTTGAGGCAGGCAGCAGTGCTCTCCAGCTTTTATTGCACTTGAGAAAGAGCAAACGTTATTGCAGAGTGATCTGAAACAAGAAAAATAATGAGCCAGGGGAGACATGGGTAATGGGTTACAACCCATCCAGCATGTCTTCCTGCCCCTTCTTTGTTTTGTCTTCATTTACCAAATGGCACCAGAGCCAGCAGCAAGAAGAAAGAAATAGTGCATGTAAAAAGAAATAGTGCTTAATAGAAGCAGCATATAAACCCCCCCACTGACTCCTGGGGCTTTGAGGGGACCATCAATTTGTTGTTCTAATTTATTCTTGCACTCCATACACTGAGTGCAGGCCTTGGACATGTCTCCTTATTTCAGGGGATTATGAATGAATCCTAGTCTGAATTTTTATTTCTGTTATGTTTTTCTTTTAAACTTTGAAAAGTGCTGATTGGAAGTGTGCCCAGTCCTCTTGCACAAGGAAGGGTAAATGTGCACTGTTGTTTGTTAGCCGAGGTAAAACTTGGTGGGGAAGGCGAGGGAGGGGAACGTGTAGAGGAAAGCAGGGGAGCATGAATTTCTCCAGCCTAAAGGATGGCCATGATCAACAAGATAAGCAAGTCTAGCAAATTGGGTACCAGGACCAGTGGGCACTCAGTGAGGGATGGGGGGGGCGTGGTAAGGAAGATGCTCTGGGCCACTGCACGTTTACTCGCTCCTCATGCATTGCGTAGATGTGCTAAGCAGGTGCTCACCCGGTCTGAACTAGTGATGTGCAGTTGTTTAAAATAACCCCCCCCCCCAAGTCCTTTCTAATCTGAAAAACGACAGAAAAAAAATGTTAATTTCTGGGTTTGCATTTTAGCATACTTTAAACCTATGAAATTAAACCAGAAAAAAAAAAGGGTAACAAGAGGAAACAAAACTTTATTTTTTTTTTGCCCCTCATGCACCCTTGCTAGCCTGAACCTCTAGTTTCTGAACTCCCGTGAGGGGCCGGCGTGGCATTACACCTTGGAGCCTCAAGCAGCACGCTTGTTAAGACTGAATTTCTTGATAACAGTTTCGGGACTGCAGTCATGTACTAGGAAAGCAGTCTTCCTCGCTCTTCTGTTTTAATTTAATTTTTTTTTTTCTGGCCGATCACATTGCTTGTGAGAGTTTTTAATGGGATAGATGGTTTAATATTGTCATTATGAGGTAAATTTATTTATTTATTTTATAAGAAGAGAAAAAAAACTATATGTGCAGGGAATCTGAGCTGTACCAAAAAGACGGAAAGGGTGGGGGGTGGAATGGCAGCTGTTGTCAATGTGCCAGATTTTGGTGTCTGAGCTTTTATTTCCAGTGTTTGTGAAGGTTATTCTTTTTCAGCTTTTTCTTAGTTGATTAAATAGAAAAGTCGAGTTTAAACATAATTTGTAATTTAAGGAGGAACTGTATAGAGAATCAGTACAAAAGTGTCTTGTAGTAGCTTAGTCAGTAATCTTGATGGCCTTAATTCTGTGAAGTTTGGTGTTGTTTTCGCAGAAATATCTTGCACAGGATCAAATCTTCATGAGAAACAGCCAAAACAGTCCCTGAGCTGGGCCAAGTATCTTTTCTGCAGCGACAGAAAAAGATGCAATGGCCCAAGTGCCTCCAAATATTCAGGAATTACTGAGGCCCAGGATCTTTGGGAAATGATGTGGACATCACTGATAGCAAGGATGATTGGGGGGGGGGGGGGGTATTTAGAGAAAATGAGTTTGCAGATTCTAATTTCAGACTTATCTGTGTTTAGTTCATGGAGTTTATATCAGGAAGAAGTGACTGAAATGGACAGATGCTCCATGTGCGTGTAAATTTCTTGTTTTAAGTGTGAAAACTCTAGGAGAGGCTGAAAAACAAACAAAAAAAAGTGTTGATGATTTTACCGTCTCCCTCCTAAAAACAAATTTCTGGGCATTTCGCTGAGGTAATGGGATATCCGTAGAGCCCCTGGAAAAGCACAGGAACAAGAAAAAAAAAAAAAAAAGCAAACAAATCTTCAATTTTTCAGGTGTCCGGGCAATGCAATGACTTTGCCTCATTTTCTGCAGTGTCTTGCCTTTTTCCGTATTTGCTCCGGGGCAGTTTGCTTTCTCTAGTAGCCGGCTTAGCCTATCTGTCCTCACAGCTGCTGCTGCTAAGCAGCTAAAACAATTATTTGGAAGATAAGACCCTCAGGTGTGAGGCGATAGTGCACAGCACTTCCAACACCAGGGCACAGAGAAATTCTGTAAGAGAACAACAAAAAAAAAAAAGTATGTGTCAGCAATTCTCAGCCAGGCTACACGCTCATCTGATAGCTTCCCTTCAGCTGGCACTGCTCGTCCCCAACTCCTCTTCTTTTCTGCCTCCTTTTACCCTTCTCTTAAGCCCATTTCCTCTTCCCATCTCCTTTTGCTTTCTGTTACTCTTATTTATTTATTTTTTATTTATTTGCTTTTATATACCAACATTCGTTTGCGTACATCACATCGGTTCACAAAACAACAATTGGAATAGTATGACAAGAGGTCGTACTATTTTACATTTAACATAAACTAGTTGGAACTAAGTATACATAGAAACGAGAAATTAGGAACGAACTTTAATAAACGAGTGGCGGTAAGCCTTGAGGGGGCACATGTATCCAGTATATACAATTAGGCAGGAGAGACCGTGGGTGTTAAAGGGGGTGGGGGTGTTGGTAGGCGTTTAGGAATAACCAGGTTTTCAATTTCTTTTTGAAAGAGTGGATGGAGGGTTCCAGTCTGAGTTGGGGGGGGAAGCTTGTTCCAGAGGGTGGGGCCAGCTACAGAGAAAGTGTGTTGTCTGGTGGAGGAAAGGTGTGCTAGTTTGGGGGGAGGGATGATAAGAAGGCCTGTGTTTTGAGATCGCAGATTTTTCTGGCTGTGGAGTAGTTGGGGAGGGTCATTGGTCCACTTGATGTTTTGGTTGTTGATGGTTTTATGAAGTAAGGTGAGAATTTTGTATTGTGACCGGTGTGGAATGGGGAGCCAGTGGAGTTCTTTTAGTATAGGAGTGATGTGTGCTGAGCGGTTGATGTTTGTGAGTGATCTGGCTGCTGCGTTTTGTAGCAGCTGGAGGGGTCAATGTGGAGGCAGGCAGTCCAGTGAGGAGGGAGTTACAGTAGTCTAACTTGGAAAGTATGAGGGATTGTAGGACAGTGCGGTAATCGTGGTGGAAGAGGAGAGGTTTGAGTTTTTTGAGGACTTGTAGCCTGTAGAAGCCCTCTTTGATTGTCCTGCTGATGTGTTTTTTCATATTGAGATCCGAGTCTAGGGTGAAGCCAAGATCTCTGACCTCATTGGTGAGGGAGGTGTGTGGTTGGCTGGAGGAGGAGTCACTGTCGGTTCTAGTAGAGGGTTTGTTAGTTATGTGTAGTATTTCAGTTTTTTTGTGGTTGAGGCTGAGGGAGATCTGCGAGAGGAGGTTCTTTATTTGGGTGGCAAGAGTGTCCCAGTGCGATGGTGTTGGTTAAGCTTTCTTTGATGGGGAGGAGAATCTGGACGTCATCTGCGTAGATGTAGAAAATGAGGTTCAGGCTGGTGAGGAATTTACAGAGCGGGAGCATGTATATATTGAACAGGGTTGATGAGAGGGAGGATCCCTTGGGGAACTCCGTGAGGAAGTGGGTATTGGTCAGATTGGCAGCTGTTAAGTTGAACTTTGTAGGAACGGTTGGAGAGGTAAGATTGAAACCAGTTGAGGGTGTTTTCTCTTAGGCCGATCTCCTCCAGTCGTGTCATGAAAATGTCATGGTTTACGGTGTCAAAGGTGGCAGAGATGTCCAGTAGGATGAGTAAGTAGGAGCGACCAGCGTCTATGCCTCTCAGGGCTGTGTCTGTGAGAGATAATAGGAGGGTCTCGGTGCTTAGGGACTTTCAGAAGCCGTGTTGGTTGAGGAACATGAGGTTGTGATTTTCTAGGTACTTGTCGTTTCTGTCATTTGGGCCTTCTCGCAGCAGCCCTTCCTTGTTGATTGGTAACATGAAATTAGACTCTCGGCCACCCCGCAGCTCCTCTCGCACATTTAGCAGCAGCAGCAGCAGCAAAATGTGCCTTCTCGCTTGATTGTAGACGTTGCGCAACCATGGCCGGCCTTTCTGCTTGCTCCTTCTTTCTGCTCCAGCCCAAGCGGCGTAATAACTCCTCTCTGAAGTGTCACTGGACTGCGGTCATCTTTGTAGCAGCTGGGGACGGAGAGGAAAGGTTTTTTTTTTTGCCAAGTCCAGACCCTGCCGCCGTAGGCCTTGCACGGACCCTGCTCCCGCTTTTGCTTCCATACCTGTATTTCAAGGCCCTGCGCCCTGTAAGCTGGGAGGGGAGGCCAGGAAGCCTGGGCTCCGCTTAATTTCTAGGGGATGTGCTGTCACTTTTAAATAACCAGGAAATGTCGACAATTTTTGTTGTTTCATTTTGTGTTTTTTTCCCATCCGAAATGACAGAATTACCCCCTCCTCACGTATAATTCTTCTCCTTTCTGCATTTTAACATGTGGAAAAACTATTTAGCACACACTAAATCACAGAAACAAAACGAAACAAAATCCCAAATGTTTTTCCCCATGCAGCCCCCTATTTATTTCTCTCTCCTGCGATGGCACAGCAGACAGCTGAGGGTAATCTCTCCCTCTGTCCTGCTACTGCGCTCTAGGGATGGAGGGGGGGGAGGGGGTAAAGGGCAGCGTGCAAGAGAGACCCCGCTCACAGCTGCAGGAGAGGAAAATAAAGTGAGGACTGGACTGCTGGGCTCCTGAAGCCCTGCCCTTTGGTGGGGATGCCGGGACCAATTCATGCCTTCCCCTCCTCCAAGTGCAAACTGCCTGGCTCTATAAATCCCCGCACTTCTTCTGCACGGCTCTAGACCTGCATCTCCTTTTTCTCACGTGTAAAATGCATAAGCCCCTAGCATCTCTAAACCCAAGGTTGGATCATCTCTTCAGGTTAGGATTAAGAAGCTTTGCTGAAGAAAAGGGCAATACATGCAGAATTTAGGGCATGGGGGACAAAGAAAAAATAAAAATTGATCCTTATTTCTTGGCTGATATCAAAATTGACTTTTCGTGACTTTTAGCCTATTGGAGATCCACCCACACTACTGGAAATCTACAATAATCATTCCAGGATTTCAGACAAGAGATTGTTGCTTATCTCCAGGGTTCTGGCCTTGCCTAGGAGGCAGAGAGGAGTGGATATGAAAGGGGCGACAGGAAAAAGCTGACACACAGAATTTGTCCAAGGGTGGGGGTTGGGCAGATGTGCCTGGAGATGGAAGGGGGCTTTGTTTGTTTTGTGGTAACAACAGGCAGCTTACAGCTTTAAAAAAAAATGTAGCAAAACCAAAAGAAATGAAAAAAAGAAAAGCATATTGCCTTGTTTTGTGCTATTTTGGAGAGATGGTAGGCTAGCAAAATGCATTATGTACACCAGCTAATGCGACTTGCTACTTTTGGTTAGGATTATCCACCAAAACCTACTGACTCTTTTCTCAGCTTTGATGCAGGGCCGGTGCATCCCGTTAGGTGAACCAGGCAGTCGCCTAGGGTACCAGCCATTAGGGAGCACCAAAGAACAGCCATGTGGGGCTGTGAGCGGAGCCTATTCCCCGCTCGCGGCAAAGAGGAGTAGAGATTCGGCAGGCCGCAAGCGGCGCCCAATCTGCTCGCAGCCCAGAGAAATACACACTCGGCGGGCGCGAATGAGGTAGGAGTCAGGTCTGAGACGGGGGGGGGGGGGGGGGTGGGCGTGTAATCGGGGAGGGGTGTGGGCGTGAACGAGGGGGGGGGGGTGTTTCCTAAAACCCTTGCATCAGCCCTGCTTTGATGGTCACATCCTCAGAGGAGAGGGTGCTGGTTGTTTCCACAAATACACTGTTCAAATGGTTTTTGATGACAGAAGTCAATATGTGGAAAGTTTTACTTGACGTATTTAATTAAAACAAGCTCATGCAGAACAGCTCTGGTGTCTTGTTTCTTTTGCCTTTCTGTTTTCAGTGTGAGCCTGCTGGAAGTAAAACACAGCTCAGCTTCCATATTCCAACACTGGGTGACTGCCGCATTGTGCAAAGCAGCTTCAGGCAATCTTTCTACGGACATTGTGCACACCAGAGTTTTTTTTCTTAAATGTATTTCTTTTAGCTGTTTTCCTTTTGTAATGTTTCTGGTGAATTTAATGTCAGTGAAAAGCACCAGATTTGACATCACTGAAATATTTAATTGATCTCAAAAGATTTAAGGCTGCTTCTCCGGCTCTTTAAAGAAGCCTCCTAAAGCAATGTCCAACATACAAATAATACTAAAGCTGTACCAACATATCAATCTCCAATGTACAGAAAAGTCATGATGCAAATAGAAATTATGCAGGTTTCCTTCTCATCTTTCAAGGTCTGAAGGGGCCAATTCAAACAGAGGGGAGCTGGGGTTTTCATGATCTTTTACTTCTGATTTTCTCTCCTGAAGCTTCCCGTTTAGGTACCAGTTTAGAAAAGATCTAAAAGTGCACTTAACTCTGTGAGGCTTTCAGTTAGCCAGAAGGTCATCCATTTTTCTGTTTCCTTAGCTGTTAAGTTTTGGTCTGGTTATGTATACTATTTTATGTTTGTTTTATATATTTATTTATTGTGTTTTATTTGGTGGTGTTGATGTATGGTTCTTGTTTGTATATTATTTTATAAATGTCTGACGGTACCCCATAGAGTGTGAGCAATAAATCCTTTTAAATGAATGAATGAATGAATGAATGAATGAATGAATAAAAGAAGTGCTAGGACCAATGGTTGAGAGTAAGGCAAAGATCTTCCTCTGAGGCTGGTTACTCAGTTCATCGTTTGTCAAAGGGCAGGGAAGGGGTACTTGACTAGAGCTGGAAATGCAGCTGACTTGATTTTAGAAAGATAATGGATTGTGTCAATCCATTGAGCAATGTGGCTGTCCCAGACCTCATACTTTTTGGCAGAATTCCAACCCTTTTTTTCCCCTTGTTGAAATAAATAGATTCAGAATTTATTTATTAGCCCTCCAACTTCATTTTAAACTGCTTAACTCAAAGGTAAAATGTTTCTGGAAGGGTGTATAGTATTAACATAAATAAAGCACTATGTATAGTGCTTTAGAAGGAGGAAATAATGTTTTAATTGAAAATAATTGTCTCCTTAGTTCTAAAACTTTCTTTCTACTTAGTATGCCCAGTTCTCTCTTTCACCTTTCTGAAACGAAGATGCCTCCTGATAAATCAGCAAAAGGGTTGGAGGATCACCAGGGAGGTAATGAATGCCAGGTATTAAGAACATAAGAACATGCCATACTGTTTCTCAAACTCTTGCTTTTAAGGCAGGGGTTGCAGACACAAAATTGTGTGGGCATTGTGACGTAACTGAGGGTACTCTTACTCATATGTGTTGGTCTTATTCAAAGATTCAGTCCTTGTGATTGAATGTTTCTAAATATGTGTCCAAAGTTTTGGGTTATGCGATTCCACACACCCCTGAAGTTTTGTGGATTTGAGTGATTTCCTGCTTTTCTTTTTTTGCTCAGAGGAGGACCGGTTATTTGTCCGGAAAGCAGGGGTTTTGGGCAAAAGAACCATTCTGTTCAATTGGAGGGGAGACAATTGGCCTTTGTTGTGGCAATGGAACAACCTCTTGCATGATATGATGCAGATGGAGCACTTGGCCTCCCACACTACTTTTCAATGCAGGCAAAGATTTCTAAATATTTGGGAGAAATGTATCCAAACCTTACCTCACAAGGCTAGGAGACTGATTTTAAATACTGGTGTTTGAACTATATAGCTGTTTACACTGTTAGCAATATATTACTGTATTCTTTAAACTGAGACTTCTGTCCCTTTATGCTTCTCTGGTGGGAGGGAGAAGTTGTGGGGGATATACTGTATTGTTGTTTAAGTAATATTTGTACTTTGCAAAGTACCCTGGTACATAAGAGCCAAAGTACGGGAAAGCTTTGTCTGTAATGATTTTCTGTTATAGTTAGTGAGGTTTGGGTCGAACCGTGGACACTGTGGCAGCTGACCACGCCCACGGGGGGAAGTCCCGTGAGGGGCCACAGGTCAGGCTCAGCTCTGGACACACAAACACACAGCTCGATCCAGTAAAGTCCGTGGGAGAGCGGACTAACGCCCGCTCTCCCGGCGCGCACCGGCCTCTCGCCGGTGCGCGCGATCCAGTATTTAAATTAGGCGACGCGGTGCAAACGAGGAAAAGGAGGCGCTAGGGACACTAGCGCGTCCCTAGCGCCTCCTTTTGGCCTGGAGCGGCGGCTGTCAGCGGGTTTGACAGCCGACGCTCAATTTTGCCGGCGTCGGTTCTCGAGCCCGCTGACAGCCACGGGCTCGGAAACCGGACGCCGGCAAAATTGAGCGTCCGGTTTTCGGCCCGACAGCCGCGGGCCAAATTCAAAAATTATTTTTTATTTTTTTTTACTTTTTTTTACTTTTGGGGACCTCCGACTTAATATCGCCATGATATTAAGTCGGAGGGTGCACAGAAAAGCAGTTTTTACTGCTTTTCTGTGCACTTCCCTGGCGCCGGAAGAAATTAGCGCCGACCTTTGGGCGGCGCTAATTTCTTAGAGTAAAATGTGCGGCTTGGCTGCACATTTTACTTACTGGATCGCTCGGGAATACCTAATAGGGCCATCAACATGCATTTGCATGTTGAGGGAGCTATTAGGTGCCGCGGGTGGGCCGCGTGTTTTCCTCCCCTTACTGAATAAGGGGTAAGGGAAAACACGCGTCCAGAGCAGGGTGACAGTGCGCTCCGACGGAGCACACTTTACTGGATCGACCTGACAGATAGTTCTTTATTTAGACAGTTTGAGAAGCCACCAGAGGTGGCAGTAGTGAGTTGAAGATGTAGCCCTGCTGGGCTAGTATTCCCCAAGGTGCTGGAACAGCGGTCTTCTCTGGTAGCAGAGCTGTAGTGGAGAGAACTGAGAAAGTGAGTACAATAGAACATTCACAGAGTCCCAAGTATGGAGAAGCCCCGAGATAGGGAGAGCTGGCCCTCGAGGACTGAGTAGAGAGACTTGTTGGCAAAGTACTCATACAGCGGTTCCTTGTAAGAGATGGCACTGGTGCTGGAACGGGGGCAGGCCCTCAAGGAGCGAGTACCTGGTTCCAGGGAGACAGCTCTGAGGAGTAGATGATAGTAGAACTCACTGATGGTGTCTGTAGCAAATTCCTCCAAGTAGGAAAGGAAATAGATGCAGGCAGCGGGTCAAAGAACATGGGCCCTTGAGAAGCGAGTACCGGTTACCTGGCAGCAACCTGAAAGAAGGAGAGAGGCCCCCGAGGAGCGGGTACCTCATTAGCAGAAAGAGTACAATAGAAGTTGGAAGGCAGAGTAGCTAGGTATGGAGAGCGAATCCCATCCGTAAGATTACCCCCCTTGCCTACTCAACGGCTAGCAAAAAACAGTAGGCTTAAATATCCGGGCAGTGTGACGTCATCACAGGGGGATGCCCCTGAGGAACGCGCCAATGAGGAAATAAGAATGAGGGCCGAGCGGCGTGCGCGCCCTAAGGTACCTGGAGAGCATGGCAGGAGGCAGCGCACAAGCTAGTCCGGGGATGCCAGAGAGGACGGCAGACGGACGCCGCGGCAGCCAGGCATCCATCAAGAGCAAGAGGAGTCACAGAAAAGGAAAGGTAGGCGGAGTGAACCCTTTGGGCAGCGACGGTCGCAACATTTTTTTTCTTGCCAATAAAAAGTTGAAACATTGAATGGCGCTGTCATGGCCCACCCCCCATCCTGCCTCTCCCTGCCTAGACCCCACCCCCAGTCAGCCCTTTTGGAGAGGCTCGGCACTTGAGCATGTACTGGTTTATGCGCATGGCCAGGCCCATACTATTTGCATTCACGGGCCTTTGAAAATGTACTTGTTAGGGAATAGCCACTGCTATTACTAGCATCAATAGCATGGGATCTACTTAGTGTTTGAGAAATTGCCGGGTTCTTGTAGCCTGGATTGGCCACTGTTGGAAACAGGATGCTGGGCTTGATGGATCCTTGGTCTGACCCAGTATGGCAATTTCTTATGTTCTTATGGAGGTGATGGCTAAGAGTGACAAAATCAGAAGAAGGTATAGCAGCAGAACATAAAAGAGGGATAAAGAGTATTTCCTCTTTTAAAGGGGTTAAGCACTAAATGGCAGAAATTCATCTGGGTTGTAATGGTGGAAAGAAAAGATGAGAAGGTAAAGGAAAGAGCAAGGAGGGAGTAGAAAAGATAAAGTCCATGATATACTGGAAGTGATAAAACCTAGCCCAATGAAACAGGCGGAGAAAAAGAGAGGACCCACGATAGTATTCTGGGCAATTCCTATGGTAAGAAGGGAAGAAACAAGGTGAAATACAGTATAAGCCAGAACAGAGGATGAGTAATTTGAAAGATAGGAGGCAAGACAGACATAGATACAACCAGAAATCCCCAAGGAAAAGTTGGTATCAGTAGCAGAAAGTTGTTGACAGCACTGGAGGGAGAGGTGAGATCATGAAACATAAAAATTGTCAGAGATCCAAGCTCTGGGAAATAAGTAAATGGTTGGAGAGATGTACAAAGATGGTTTCAGTGGAATGGGGGTAGGATAAAACCGATTGGAAGGATTCAAGTACTGAGAATCATGAAAGTAATTGAGTACAGTGTGAGCAACCAACTCTAAGTCTTTGGGGTAGATTTTCAAACCGCGCGAATTGGCGTACTTTTGCTGGCGCATCAGGCGCAAGCAAAAGTACGCGGGATTTTAGTAGATACGCGCGTAGCCGCTAAAATCCTGGATTGGCGCGCGCAAGGCTATCGATTCTGTATAGCCGGCGCGCGCCGAGCCGCGCAGCCTACCCCTGTTCCCTCCCCTCACCTTCCCCTCCCTTCCCCTACCTAACCCACCCGCCTGGCCCTGTCTAAACCCCCCCCTTACCTTTGTCGGGGGATTTACGCCTCCCGGAGGGAGACGTAAATTCCCGCGCGTCAGCGGGCCGCTAGCGCGCCGGGACGCGACCTGGGGGTGGGTACGGAGGGCGCGGCCACGCCCCCGGACCACCCCGGGCCGTAACCATGCCCCCGGGCCCGCCCCCAAAACGCTGCCGACACGCCCCCAAAACGCCGCGCCGACCGGGCCCGCCCCCCCCGACACGCCCCCGACACGTCCCTCTCGCCAAACCCCGGGACTTATGCGAGTCCCGGGGTCTGCGCGCGCCGGTAGGCCTATTGAACATAGGCCTACCGGCGCGCAGGGCCCTGCTCGCCTAAATCCACCCGGATTTAGGCGAGCAGGGCTCTGAAAATCCGCCCCTTTGTATAGAAACAAAAGGCAGGAGTTGGGGAATAAGTTGAGATAGTGAAGGTGACAAGAGAGTTTCCTAAGAAACAGGCAGACTGAAGGATCCAGGCAGAAGGGATGAGTTACAAGTAGCCAGAATAGATGGAAGCAAGAGAATGATGTGGGTAGGAATAGGGTTTAATAGGCCCAGATGGAGAAACGCTGCATTTTAGGCAAGAATCAAGCCACCAAGTTAATTGAGTGTGACCATAGAAAAGTGAGGCAGTATGAAAAGATAGAAATAGGAGGAGGAAGTGAATGGGCAGGAATAATGGATGTAATGGTGAAAAAGAAGAGATTTTAAGGACAAGGTCACAAAAAAGATGAGAAGAATGGATGGTGGGGAATTCTTTCCCTCCCTCCCAGATCTGTAAACTTTTCCCCTCTCTCTCCTTTATCTCTCATGCATCCCAGCTCTCCGTTGTGTCAGTGGAGCAGGCCTCTTTTTTTTTTTTTTTTACTTTTTATTTTCATAATAAATGTTGTGGTCCTGGCAGCGAGCACCGTGACCAGGCCCTTACCTCCTTGTTCCCGGACCTGCTCCCGCCTCCGGAGCCCTGGCTTGTGGCCTGTTTGGCGGCGTCCCTGCTGGGGCTGCGCCGCCGTGAAGGTGCCTGAAGACGCCCTGCTCCTAGGCGCGTGCGCCACTTGGGCGCCTTTCTAGCCCGTTTCCCGCCAGTGGTGACTCTGCCCAATTCCTGACATCAGACACCGCGGCCTTGATAAGCCGGCCGCGGCCATCCAGTCCTTGCCTTGCAATGGGTTAGCTTCCTGGTTTCCTGTTGCGCTGTGCCCCGAAGTGACTCGCTTGGCTTCGTCGCTCCGTTCCTGCTACAGTACCTGCTTGGTTCCTGCTTGCTTGCTACAGTACCTGCCTGGTTCCAGTAACTGAGCCCTGCTACAGTTCCTGCCTGGTTCCAGTACCCGAGTCTTGCTACAGTTCCTGCCTGGTTCCAGAACGCGAGCCCAGTTACAGTATTGCTACTGTCCTAGTCTGGTTCCAGTTACCTGTCCTGATCCACAACCTGCCTAAGTCCCAGCGGCCGGGCCCCTACGGGCTCCTCCCGGGGGGGCTTCGGCTTCCAAGGGTGAAGCCACCTAAGTCCCAGCGGTTGGGCTCCTACGGGCTCCTCCCGGGGGAGTACCAGCTTCCAGGGTGAAGAGCATCTACGTCCCGCCTGAACATCTGCCTCCCGGCCTGCTATTCATTAGAGACATTGACAATCTATTCCCAGTCTTCAGCAGGTCGGCCCAAGGGTCCACTAAACTGAGACTCCCACAACAGATTGCAAGGCCATGGACTCGGCGGATGCACCCGCTCCCTCGGATCTGCTCGGGATGGCCCGGCAGATGCTACAGCACCAGAGCTGCATTGATACTTTGGCAGCCACGGTGGAATGGCTATCCTCGCGCCTGGAGTCTTTGCCTCCCGCTGGCAGGGACCCTGAGGGTCACGGCTCTTCGGTGACTCAGTTACCGGCACCCTCCCGCTACGCTGGTGATTTAAGGACCTGCCGCGGCTTCCTGAACCAATGTTTTGTATGGTTCTCCCTGTTGCCTCAGCAGTTTCCCTCGGATGCGGTGAAAGTGGCGTATATCTTGTCCTTGCTCGATGGGAAAGCCTTGATATGGGCTTCCCCCCTTTGGGAAAACAATGATTCTTCGCTAACGGAATTACAACTGTTCATCACGAACTTTCGCCAGGCCTTTGATGAGCCCGCCTGAGTAGCCATGGCTACGTCTGATCTGCAACTTCGTCAGGGGGCACGCTCCTTGGCAGATTACGCAATGGAGTTTCGGACTTTAGCCCAGGAAGTAGGTTGGCAAGATAGTAGTCTTAAGGCCATCTTCCTGGAAGGCCTCTCCGGACGCATTAAGGTTGAGATTGCGGCTCGAGACCTGCCGGAGGACCTCAACGCCTTGATTGAGATGGCTGCTCGCATTGACCGCCGCCTACAGCAACAGGCCAAGGAGCAGCGCTCCTCTCGCCACAGTCTGGCTCGTGGGCCGAGACCTGCGCCCTCTCCTAAGAGTTCTCGTCCAGATGCTCCCACCTGCGAACCCATGCAGCTGGGACGGGCCCCGCTTTCTATTGAAGAAAGACAACGTCGCCGTTCGTTGAAGTTGTGTTTATATTGTGGCCAGAAGGGCCACTTCTTGGCACGCTGCCAGGAGCATGCAGAAAACACCTAAGCCTAGGAGGTTGGGAGGAGCTCCTCCTAGGCTGTGCTACAGCTCCCCAATGTACAGTTTCTGTTACTCTGGAATACCCTGGAGGATCCTTTGAGATGATGGCATTCCTGGATTCCGGAGCCGGAGGTAATTTCATCCTGCACGATCTAATCTCCCAGTTGCGGATTCCTATGCATAGATGCATAGACGGGAGGTCCCGTTACAAATTACCTCTATCCAGGGGATGCTCCTTCCTGGTCCCATCCAGATGTCCACGGCATCCATTACGGTTCGCACCGGGGCGATCCATTCGGAGGAGATAGCTTTCCTAGTGTTGGATAAGGCTGTCTACCCTGTGGTGCTAGGGTTGCCGTGGTTACAGAAACACTCGCCCCCAATTCAGTGGGATACGCTACAGATTGTATGCCTGGCTAATTGTATGAAAGTGCCTAAGACTCCAGCACTTCCGTTGATGCACATTGCCGTGGGTCCCCTGCACCTTATGAGGACTTCACGGATGTATTCTCCAAGACCAACGCGGAGATCCTTCCGCAACATCGTCCGTATGACTGTGCTATTGACTTGCTTACCTGGTACTATGCCCCTGCGAGGAAGGGTTTATCCCTTATCTATACCTGAGACCCGGGCCATGTCCGAGTACATTGCAGAGAATTTGGCGAAGGGGTTTATCCGCCCGTCCAAGTCGCCTGCAGGGGCAGGCTTCTTTTTTGTCAGCAAGAAAGGTGGCTCACTGAGGCCGTGTATAGACTATCGAGACCTAAATTCGATTACCAAGCGAGATCGCTACCCGCTTCCGTTAATCCCAGAGTTCCTTGATCGGCTTCAAGGAGCAAAAATTTTCACAAAGTTGGACTTACGAGGAGCATACAATCTGGTCAGAATCCGTCCCGGAGATGAGTGGAAGACCGCGTTTAATATCCGAGACGGGCATTACGAGTACCTCGTGATGCCTTTCGGCTTATGTAATGCCCCGGTGGTGTTCTAGCACCTGTTGAATGAGGTGTTACGGGACCTTCTGAACACCTGCGTAATTGTTTATCTCGACGACGTGTTAGTCTACTCCCAGGACCTGCCGTCACACCGTCAGCATGTCCGTCAAGTGCTCCAGATTCTTAGGGAGCATGGCCTGTACGCGAAACTGGAAAAGTGCAGTTTTGAGAAGACCTTCCTGCCGTTCCTAGGCTACATAGTCTCTGCAGCAGGCTTTCAAATGCACCCTGAGAAAGTGGCAGCTATTAAGAATTGGCCCCGGCCGAGGGGTCTTAAAGCGCTGCAATGCTTCCTCGGCTTCTCCAATTTCTACCATCACTTTATTCCCAATTACTCTCGCATTGTGGCCCCGTTAACTGCCCTCACCTGAAAGAGGGCTAACACTAACGCGGTGGATTGGTCAACTTCTGCCTGCCAAGCTTTTGAGGCCCTCAAAGAAGCCTTCTTATTAGACACCTGCCTTCGTCATCCGGATCCCAGCCGGCCCTTCGTGGTGGAGGTTGATGCCTCCAATGTGCCCGTAGGGGCCGTACTGAGCCAGTACTCTGTTCCTATTTCTCAAGGAAATTCTCCCCGGCAGAGAGCAACTACTGAGTTGGTGACAAAGAGTTGCTAGCCGTGAAACTTGCCCTGGAGGAATGGAGACAGTGGTTGGAGGGAGCCAACCACCCGGTTACGATTTACACCGATCACAAAAACCTAGCATTCTTGAAGCAAGCCCAACGCATGAATCCAAGACAAGCCCGGTGGTCGCTGTTTTTTGATCGGTTTAACTTTACCTTACGCTACCGACCCAGCTCTAAGAACATTCGAGCTGACGCGCTTTCACGCTCTTCTGAGGTCGAAGAGACTCCTGACATGCCTCAGTATATCTTGGACCCCGTGAAAGTAAGTCTTGCTGCAACCTTGGTGTCCTCCCGGAGGAAAACCGTCGTTCCGCATTGCTCCCGGAGAGCAGTTCTCGCTTGGGCCCATGACCCCCTCACTGGGAGTCATGCTGGTTGGAAGGGGACTTTAGACTTGCTAAACCATTTCTACTGGTGGCCAACGGTGAGACAGGACATCCAAGCTTTTGTGGGCTCATGCCCTACTTGTGCTGTTCAAAAGCCACTCATCGGGAAGCCCAGGTGCTTGTTGCAATCATTGCCCATCCCGGTGGAGCTTTGGACATACATCTCCACCGATTTCGTCGTGGATCTTCCTACCTCCAAGGATAATTCGATCATCTGGGTAACCGTGGACCGATTTTCCAAGATGGTGCACTTTGTTCCCTTGTCAAAACTATCTTCTGCCTCTGACCTGGCTAGCCTGTTCGCTCAGCATATCTTCAGACTTCACGGTCTCCCGCAGGATATAGTCGCCGATCGAGGACCACAGTTTACAGCTCGCTATTGGAAAGCCCTATGCAAACGCTTCAATGTGCAACTTAGTCTTTCATCTGCGTTCCATCCTCAGAGCAATGGGCAAACGGAACGGACCAATCGAACCCTGAAGACTTTTCTCCGTGCCTTTGTGAACGAACGACAAGATAATTGGTCCAATCTACTCCTGTGGGCGGAGTTCTCGTATAATAATCACACGCATGCTGCTACTGGAAGTTCGCCGTTCCTTGTTGTTTATGGGAAGCAACTTCGACTGCCCCTACCTTCGCCTGAACCTAGTGTGCTCCCGGCAGTGCAACTCTCTGCTGGCCAGCTTCGGTCCTTGTGGACCTCTACCCAAGAAAAGATCCGTAAAGCCGCCCTGTCTGCCAAGGAGTGGGCGGATAGGCATCATCAGCCAGCACCTATCTTCCTCCCAGGAGACCGTGTCTGGCTTAGCACCAGAAATCTACAGCTACGCATTCCGTCTCGAAGACTAGCTCCGAAATTCTGTGGGCCCTTTCGAGTCGCCGAACGAGCGGGAGCAGTCTCATACCGTCTACTCCTACCCTCCTACGGGCTCCTCCCGGGGGAGTACCAGCTTCCAGGGTGAAGAGCATCTACGTCCTGCCTGAACATCTGCCTCCCGGCCTGCTATTCATTAGAGACATTGACCATCTATTCCCAGTCTCCAGCAGGTCGGCCCAAGGGTCCACTAAACTGAGACTCCCACAACAATAAATATATATTATTACAATATCAAAGATATATATAAAGAAATACACAAAAGGAAACAAAAAATAAAAGTAACTGAACAAACAGCCTTTCCTGTCTTAAAGCTTCTCTCTTTCTTTAAGCCACTTGCTTGTGTGAAGAGAAAGCTGAGGGGGGATATGATAGCGGTCTTTAAAATCACGAGAGATCTAGAATGGGTAAATGTGAGTCGGTTATTTACTCTTTTGGATATTAGGGGGCACTCCATGAAGTTAGCATGGGGCACATTTAAAACTAATCGGAGAAAGTTCTTTTTCACTCAACACACAGTTAAGCTCTGGAATTTGTTGCCAGAGGATGTGGTTAGTGCAGTTAGTGTAGATGGGTTTAAAAAAGATTTGATAAGTTCTTGTGGGAGAAGTCCATTACCTGCTATTAATCTAGCTGACTTAAAAAATAGCCACTGCTATTACTAGCAACAGTAGCATGGATTGGCCACTGTTGGAAAACAGGATGCTGGGCTTGATGGACCCTTGGTCTGACCCAGTATGGCATGTTCTTATGATCAGTGTCTCTCATTTTACTCTCCTCTTTTCTCTTAATATGTTTGTTATATATATTGCCCCCTGATCAGCCTTTGATTTCTTGCCAGTATGGATTCTATTTTTTTTTCCTCTCTGTCATTCTGCTTTACCCATTCCCCTGTTGGGTAACTTGAACATTCAACTCAGAGACACATTCACCTCTGACACCTCTTCACCTCTATCAGTCTCTAACTGCTTTTCCTTCTCCTTCTTTTCGTTCCTTCCCCCAATTCATTTTGCTGGCCAGTGGTTTGACCTAGACCATTCTGTCTCTCCTTTATATTACCTCTCTCCTCTTCCAGGCCATGCTATCATTTTCTTCACGGTCTCTGATCTGTTTGTCCTTTTCATACTCAAAGGCTTCCTCCTATCATGCCACCTGTGCCCTTGACTGTACCCTTCCATCTGGGTCTGTCCTATGTACCTTCCCTCCCCATTTATCCTTCGGGCCTTGACCTTTCCCTGGCTGCTTCTATGCCAAACTCAATTCCTCTCTTTTTTTCCCATAATCCAACGCATCTTCCTTGGCTGACTGTGTCTTTACCTCTGCAGCACTGCAAGCAGAGCTTGCTGGCATAAATCCCATGATCCTATTGACATCTCTTCCTTTTCTACTATTATCTGTGCTTACATTTTGGCCTGTAACTCTGCCAAACCCAGGCTATTTGTTTCCTTATTGCTGCTTTTGCTAAGAATTGTCACGGGGTGAACCAAGTTCCTGATATTTATGACCGATTTCAACAGCAGGATGCGATAAAATAAAATCTTCAGAAGGATAGATGCATCTGGTGAAGTGGACTCTGTTCTCGAAAGCTCATGCTTCAGTAAATTGGTTAAAGTCTATGAGGTGCAACTTGACTCCTATCATTTTTGCTAAAATAAAATGTGATTATTATTACTAACCAGTTTCAGGTGCATAAAGGGAGGCACAAGGAGATGGCATGAGTTCTCCAAGACAGCAGCTCAAATTGTAATTAAGAGTGAAATTTAAATTAAGGATTTCAGGATATTGTAGCTGATTATTGTAATCACCATTCCTGACCTTCTCTCATCCAGATCCCAGAATGATGGGAAGAAATGGAACACCCTTAGGGGCAGATTTTCAAAGGGTTACGCGCGTAACCCCAAAAACCTGTCCCTGCAAACGCCGAGCCTATTTTGCATATCCCGGGGTTTGAAAAAATGGGGGGGAGTGGGCGGGCGGGGACGGGACTGAGGCCTCCAGCACAGTAGTCAGGCCGGGGGCTTGTGCGCCGGCCCAAAGGCAGGCGCAACTTCATGAACAAAGGTGAGGGGGGAGGTTTAGATAGGGCTGGGGAGCGGGTTAGGTAGGGGAAGGTGGGGGGGGGGAGGCGGAAGGAAAGTTCCCTCCGAGGCCGCTCCAATTTCGGAGCGGCCTCGGAGGGAACAGGGAAAGCTATCGGGGCTCCCCTAGGGATCGGCGCGTGCAAAGTGCACAAGTGTGCACCCCCTTGTGTGCGCCGACCCTGGCTTTTATAACATGCGTGCAGCCGCGCGCGCATGTTATAAAATCGGGCGTAGATTATTCGAGCCGCGTTGCGCGCACAAATCTACGCCCGCGTGTAAGTTTTTAAATCTGGCCCTTATTGCCTGTAAACAGTTGCTGAAATTGGAGCATTGTAAAGAAATTACAGACGTTCTTGGATTCATTTAATATTCATGAGGCTGGAAGAGAGGGCGGGAGAGAAGAGATTTCCTGTCCGATGATGGCATGTACTGACTGTAGCCTTATCAGCAGTTCAGTCTTATTTTCTGTTTTCAAGTCTCCTCCGTTTCCTCTTGCCTTTATACATGTTTAAATTAATGATTTGTTTGCTGGATACTAAAAGCATTATATTATTGCCTGGATCAGCAAAGTTGCACTGCTCAATCATAGTATTGTATTACTGCCTTGCTATTTTTAATAATTCTTGGTTTTGAAGGACTCTCCAAGGCAACAAATGAAAAACAGCTGGATAAAGGCAGAAAAACAAAACAAAACATGTCCTGGAGGTGTAGTGTTAATAGGTAATAAAAGACCTATTAATTGCATCCTTACGGTTTATCGAATAAACCAGAAAATCATAAAATACCAGCAGGATGAGAGCTGCAAAATAAATGTTCAGCTTGTAATGAAAATGATCTGGTGAGTGGAAGGAAGAAAATGCAAGAATGCTTGTGTTTGGCAAACATGTCGTTATGTTTTTGGGCATGATGTGCGTACATGTAATCCCCCTTTCTCGGAGGTCACTTTCGGGCATTGCAAGGGTGGGGAAAAACCAGTCTGCAGCCTGAGAGCAGGATCCATCCAATGGGAGATAACAAAAGCTATAAGGACCAAGGGGCCATCACTAACCAAAACGAGCAGTCCACACCAAAAAGGTTTATTTCAAAACAAAGAATCTACTGAAAGTCCAAAAATCTAAGTCCAGAAATAGAAAGAAAAATCAGAAGACAGTCCCAAAAGGCAAAAAACCCACAGAAGATACAGCTTCTTAGATCACAAGTTCACAGTTATTTGCTTCTCTGGTTTCTTAAATAGTCCCACTGAAGACTTTTCCCTCTCAGGTCCCTACTAAAGGTTTTTCCTTCCCTTAAGCCCCAGTGAAGAACAGGAAACTTCTTTAACAATGTAGGGTGTGGGCTTTCCTGGGCAGAATGTATCCTTTTGATCCAAGGGTCCTTATCCTCCTGGATTGCTCTCCACTCTGTACTGAAGGGTACGCCCTTTGATCCTCCAGAAAATCCACAAACTTCTACTCTCTAGCCCCTGACTTTGCTCAGACTGTGCAAAAAATCCTCTCACCATAAACAGACTCCTGACAATCCCATCCAAGTGCTTTTGGGAACACCACAACCCATTCCCTTTGCGGGAAGAACTTGTATTTCACTCAATACTTAAGCTCACACCTCCTGAATTCCCTTTGAACTTCCCATTGCTGGAAACAAACACAGCTAGCAATTTAGCCTAATAGTAATGCCAGGGTGCCTTATACTCTCCTTCTGCAACACAAAGGAACAAATTGAGAGCCTAAACGGAGAACATTTTTTTCCATCACTATTTACCAATATCACATTTACAGAAATAATAAAAAAAAAAAGTGGTTAGCAGCAATATCGGTAATGAAGGAGACAGCCAAATGAACTTACACCAGTTAGCCAATCTGCTGACTCTAGGGCCGATGTAATAAGACTCGCAGCAAAACAGGCGCTAGTTATGAGCGCGGGTTTTGATCACTGCGTACGGCTGAAGCTGCCACTTCAGCGGGATGTAAAAAAAAAAAAATTATGCAAATGATTTGCATGCAGAAATCCGTGCATGTACAGAAAAATACACATACCTAAACGTGGTAAGGACCTATGTAATAAGCGGCCGCATCCATGCTCAAGACCCATGCTGATAATCCACACTTAAAAGCGAGCGAATGAACGGGTCTCCCTATCTCAACTTTCTCAACTTTCAAAAAAAGACGACCTGGATATTCACACAAGCTTTCCCGGACGCCAATTGATCGAACACCTCCAAGCCACCCCTAATCTCCAACTATACCATGGTTAACTAATCTCCAACATGGTTAACTAATCTCCAACTACACCATGGTCATCCTTATCTTCTATCGTTGTACCTGTGTGAATTTAATAACCTTTCCTTTCTCTTCCTTCTCAGCCAAGTTCTTATCACCCTGTTATATGTAACTGCCTTTTCAACACCATTGTTATAGTTATGTTTACTATGCACCCCTGTTTTATGTGAACCAGCACGATGTGACTGCTGTCTCGAATGCCGGTATATAAAAAAAATCTGAAATATTAAGTGAAAGTATTTTTAATATTTCAAATAACTGTGCTACAGAAAACATGGCAAATATTTTTGCATGCTAATTCATACTGGCACAGCAGCGAGATAGGTACTCAGTTTGAATGTGACTTAATTAACAATCTTGCTGCTCTTCTGGCCGTGCATCTGTCTGCCCAGATGCTGAAAAAGCACTTAGCTAAGCTGGCCACTCTGAAGCAGAGATAGGCGCTCAGCTAGGAGCCTGTCAGTCCACTCATGCTCTGCTCGTGGCAGAAAAATCTATACGATGAGGCGCCCAGAAAGGCGCCTAGCTTACCTTGCCACTCAGGTGCTGAGCTAGGTGCTTAGTTGCTTGCAAATCTGCACGATCGGGCGCCCAGAAAGGCTCCTACCTTCTCTTGCTGCTCAGGCGCTGAGCTAGGTGCTTAGTTGCTCACAAATCTGCATGATCAGGCATCCAGAAAGGCTCCTACCTTCTCTTGCTGCTCAGGCGCTGAGCTAGGCATTTACTTGGTCGCGAATCTATACGATAGGGTGCCCAGAAAAGTGCCTAGCTAAGCTGGCCACTCGGATGGCAAGATAGGCGCTCAGCTAGGTGGTTTTCAGGCCGCTCGGATGCCGACATAGGCCCCCCGAGTCGGCGCTGACATTTAACTCGTACCCTGACCATGGCGATAAAAACCTCATATTAAAAAACCCGCACTAGCATTAGCGTGGCTCCTTGCATTGCCTATGATTAGTTAATTGCCTCCTTTGCATGCCGTTAGCATGCATTCGCGCACAAAACCCTTATTACATCCCTGTATAGGGCTTTGCGTTTACAAATGCGTGTACAGCCGCACACAAACCGGAGGCAGATTCAGCGCACCTTATTACATCAGCACCTCTTTGTATCTAGCCCAGGAACAGCACCTGGAGCAAGAGTAGATTGCTGCCACCTGCTGACAAAAAATGGTAATTACACTTTACATATGGAATTCACCAAACACTGGAATTTTTTCCTTTAGGCAAGAAAAAACAGAAACAGGTTAACCTCTGAAATCAACTTAATACCCTGGGCCTCTTGCGAGAGCCCATATCCTGGTAGGTTACTTCACACAATTGTATCCTTCATCCTGCAACCTGAATCCTACTATTTTTATTCTGCTTTTTTAGCACTTCTTTTAGTTATTCTGCATGAAGTGGGGAATAACAGACTTTGTTTACAAGATTTCAAACATAGAAAACCTCCAGCATCTACTGATACACTGGGCCTAGTAGAAACCCAATTTAGCTTCCTATAATCATTACCATTCATACTGGGGACTGATACAAAACTATTTGACTTTCAGAATCTCTTCACTAGAAGAAAGTCATTCCATTACTCTTCTTGTACCTATTTCTTGGGTGAAGATGATGTACCTCAAAAGACACCTGTAAGAGCTCTGGATTAGAGTAGTTACCACCTCTTTCTTGTATGAGCTCCATGGGGAGAAAACCACTTTTTACCTTAGATTACCTGGATCTCTGGGTTAGTGGCCCACACCTTAAATTCTTAAGATTTCAAGGCTGGAGAAATAAGAACTCCTCACACCAGTCACCTAGATAAGGTGACAAGCTTCCATCAAAACCAATTCATCCATCAACTCCTGCTAAGCATACAGAAAGAGAATCAACATTAGTAGAGCATGAAGTCATTGGTTCTGGACACTTTCTGAAAAGAAAGCAGTTAAAGTTAATTACTCAGATGGATAGAAAATGTAGAAAAGACAAAAGAGAAATTTTGTTGGAAAATTATTTTTTATATTTTCCCATTTTTTTAGACATTTTTCAAACTTTTTTTTTTTGTTTTTACAGACTTTTTTCAATAACCACAAAACTGCATCCCTAAACCCACTCAGCAATGTAAATGCATTTGAGACCAATAGATTAAAATGCTTCAATCAACATTTCTCTTCCTGAAGGATTCTAATCTTGTTGCTTGCTGGACAGAGCAGACCTTCCTTCAGGGGTCCAATAAAACTAAATCCTAACAGGCTAGTCAGGAACTGATTCCTTCTCAGCACCTGTAAAGTAAGCAAAAACAGACAACAGAAAAGACGACTCAAAGAAATGTCCTCTTTATGCTGTCTTCCTTTAGACACAGGAATTCCCTACAACGGGTAAGCTCAGCACAATTCACTCAGTATGCTGATACAGTTTCAGTGCTGCATGCAGGACGAGATATCCTAACTGAGAATCCTCCGGGGAGAATGCTGGAACTGGAATATACCCTCAGGTGCCCATCCAGCTCCATTATCTCCATTTCTTCATGCATTGCCCCATCTTCACTCTGTCTCTGTATTGCGGTCTCCACCAGTTGATATTCCCGGAGAAAGTATGCCACATTATTCTTTATAAGGTAGTAGATCTTATCCGTGATATACTTGTCTCTTTTTATTTTGATGATGCTTATGATGGTTAAGGAGATGTACAAGTATGAATATCTCCTTAGCTCACTCACCAGCCACCAGATCAAGCAGTCTTTGCATGACCAGTATGTTAATTTCTTTTGCCCAGACAACCATGACTCCTTTATTAGATCCATTGGAATAAGTAGAATTGTTAAGTCCAGATCAGGATCATCTTCCTAGCCACAACTGACTTCCTTGGGCTTCCCAAACTTTCTTCAAATTGAGGACAATGCTTGAAGCTTGGCCGGGCTTAGGACTAAGAACATAAGAAATTGCCATACTGGGTCAGACCAAGGGTCCATCAAGCCCAGCATCCTGTTTCCAACAGCGGCCAATCCAGGCCATAAGAACCTGGCAAGTACACAAAAACTAAGTCTATTCCATGTTACCGTTGCTAGTAATAGCAGTGGCTATTTTCTAAGTCAACTTAATTAATAGCAGGTAATGGACTTCTCCTCCAAGAACTTATCCAATCCTTTTTTAAACACAGCTATACTAACTGCACTAACCACATCCTGTGGCAACAAATTCCAGAGTTTAATTGTGTGTTGAGTAAAAAAGAACTTTCTCTGATTAGTTTTAAATGTGCCCCATGCTAACTTCATGGAGTGCCCCCTAGTCTTTCTATTATCCGAAAGAGTAAATAACCGATTCACATCTACCCGTTCTAGACCTCTCATGATTTTAAACACCTCTATCATATCCCCCCTCAGCTGTCTCTTCTCCAAGCTGAAAAGTCCTAACCTCTTTAGTCTTTCCTCATAGGGGAGCTGTTCCATTCCCCTTATCATTTTGGTAGCCCTTCTCTGTACCTTCTCCATCGCAATTATATCTCTTTTGAGATGCGGCGACCAGAATTGTACACAGTATTCGAGGTGTGGTCTCACCATGGAGCGATACAGAGGCATTATGACATTTTCCGTTTTATTCACCATCCCCTTTCTAATAATTCCCAACATTCTGTTTGCTTTTTTGACTGCGGCAGCACACTGCACCGACGATTTCAATGTGTTATCTACTATGACACCTAGATCTCTTTCTTGGGTTGTAGCACCTAATATGGAACCTAACATTGTGTAACTATAGCATGGGTTATTTTTCCCTATATGCATCACCTTGCACTTATCCACATCAAATTTCATCTGCTATTTTGATGCCCAATTTTCCAGTCTCACAAGGTCTTCCTGCAATTTATCACAATCTGCTCGTGATTTAACTACTTTGAACAATTTTGAATCATCTGCAAATTTGATTATCTCACTCGTCGTATTTCTTTCCAGATCATTTATAGTGATCAACCAGCCTGGTGAAATGCCAGATGAGGTAGAGTTCTCTTTCAGAGTACTCAGTACTAAATTAACATAATCTTGCTTGGCTTCTAGCTGAGGTAGGCAAGCCCACAGGTCTTTTTTTAATGATACTAATACAGCTGCTAGCCACTGAGGTCACCTTCGATGCTCAGGTACTCTAAGCCTCCCATGCCTCCACTCTTCCTACCTATATTGCAGCAGGTACTATGGGGCTGGGGTTCTTCTTTACCCCCCAATGACTCCTTGTACACCCTTTTCAGGGCCTGCCCTTGTCCATGATCTCAGGAAGGGCTTCCCCACTAGTATATCCCACTCCACTTGGCAACCACAAAGGGTAACGGGACCCTCGTGCTTCCTCGAAGAGAGGAACACTTACTCCCATCACTTTGGATAAAAAACAAAGCTCCTCTCCCTCCAGAAACTTTACTTCCACTACTACAGAGGGACAGGCCTCTTCCAGAACAATCTCTTGCCCTGCAGTATGGTTTTCGGAGGAGGGGTGGGGGTTGGCTTAACCCTTTGCCAGTAGTCACCCCATTACTCCAGGTCAGCTGACTCCTTTCACTCCTGCCATGTTTGTTTATTTAAAATATTTATATTCTACCTCATCCAAAATTTATGTACTAAGTGGATCACAAACATAAATATTAATTTTAAAACAAACTAAAACATATAAAGATAAAAATATATTAAAACAGATGTCTTATTACTTCATTATCCTTATAACTATAAAAATATAACAGGGCTCAGGAATGCAAATGCCTTGTTAAAAAGATAAGCTTTCAACTGCTTTTGAAAGAATTTCAGATATTTTTCTTCATTCAGCTCTAAAGGTAACCGGCCCGGCCACCATGAATGACACGCGTTCACCCCGCTAGCCAGACCCCACTCTAGCTACCATCTCTGGTGTAGCTTCAGGAAACTTCAGCATTAGTCCAAATGCCTATAAAGGTAGTAGCCTTGATCACGTTTCTTGCTCTTCCAAAGCCTCCTAGCACTGTATAACCACATGTCTAGGCTCCTGCACCTGATGACAGCCAGGGCATTTGGCATGGGCCATAGGCACTCCAGATTCGATGGAAAGCCACACTCGCTCCTTCAGCTGGTAAATCATATGAGTGACTGCAGATGGCAACAGTACAAAGCGGCTTCTCCTGTCTGTGCTCCTTGCTCGCACCCTTTCCTTAATTGTTCCCATAGCTGGGTTATTCCCTTGTCGCTTCTTCTACACCTCTCAGTTTTTTTCGATCGGTTCTCCATACCCACAATGGATTAATGTCAGTCACAAGTTCCTCTCCCTCCTCCGCGGGGAAGCACATTCCGTTGCTCATGCGATTCCCCTCACTGAATAGTCCACTAGCACAAAAATAGTCTCCCAGCACAGAAAAACACTCAGAAACAGATGTGAAAAAAATCACTCCCCTGGGGGTCCCTGTTTGGGTTATATTTTTTGTAATCCACACCCCTTTCATAGGGGGTCACCTTTGCGCACCCCTTTCATAGGGGGTCACCTTTGCGCACTGGATGAATCCTGAGCCCTTGCTCAGGATTCATCCAGTGTGGAATAGTGTGAGAGAGTGAAAAACAAAACAAACAACCCCCAAGAATGACTTGCAGCTGTCCCGGGCCAAGCAGAGAGTGGAAGCAGCAGGAGGCTGGCTGCCCACGCCCCCTCCAGTCTGATATAAAAGAGGCAGAGCAGGCAGTCTCACACAGAAGGAAGCAAAGCTCCTATCACTCACCGCTGCAGAAGGAAGGAAGGAAGGAAGGAAGGAAGGAGCCAGCCAGCCAGCAGTGAAAGGCGAGGCAGCAGGGCCGGTGCAAGGGTATTAGGCACCCTAGGCGAAACGTCAGCTATGCCGCCCCCCCCCACACACACACAATTAACTTACATTGTGCATTAATGAAAATAACGAAGTCTGTATTTATAACAGAACACTTATTTGACATTTTTATGCCATGTAAACCATTGAGATGATTTGTCTTATCGACGGTATAGAAACTCTTTTATAAATAAATAAATAAAAATAAATAAAATAAACATAAACCAAAGCTATACTTGTTGCTCAAACAAAAAAAGCAGACACATCACATAATATTAAATAATTAAAATGGCAGTCAATCAAGAAAAATAAACTTAAAAAGCCATCTTTACTTACCCCCTCCAGCAGCTCTCTTACTCCTCTTCCATGCAGGCTGTAGCACACACCAGAAGCAGCAGTAGTGGCTAAGCTCTATACTCATGGTCCTCTTCCTTAATGCCCATGTCTCTCACACACACACACCATATCAGTCATGCCCCCATGACCAGTTTCTGTCTCTCACACACCAATCATCTCCCAAACAGTCTTTGGCACACACACACCAGTCACCTTCCTGAACAGTTTCTCTCATGCCATACACACACAGGCTTCCCTCTCCCGTGTTCCACTTACATATATGGGCTTCTCACTCTCATAATCACTTTCTTTCTCACACACATACCCAGAGTTCTCACTTCCATGCTTTTTCTCTCTTTCACACACACACACACACACACACTCACCAGTCTCTCACTCCCATGCTTTCTTTCACATACACCCCCACACCAGGCTTCTTACTCCCATGCTTTCTCACATACCCAGAGTTCTCACTTCCATGCTTTTTCTCTCTTTCACACACACACACACACACACACACACACACATCCCTGACTGTCTCACACATCAGTCATCTCCTTGAGCAGTCACTTTCATTGTCTCTCACATATACACATACATCAGCTCTCTGACCAGTTTCTCTCAATCACACACACATGCTCTCCATCAAATACATTCTCTCACTTACACACAGACTCTCAATCACAGGCAGGCAGGCAGGCAGGCAGGCTGGCTGCTTCTCTCTCTTTCTCTCACTCACTTCCTCCCCCCCCCCCCCAGCACAAACGGTAGCTGCTCCTCCTCCTCCAGCCCCTGCAGGCCAAGAAGGAAGAATCCCATCGGCCGCAGGAGGCTCGTGCTGCTCTCTCCTTTCCCGATTACCGGCTGCTTCAGTTGCTCGGGGGCCGATGCTGCTGTCGCCGCTATTTTTTCACGCAGCACTTCTCTTTCTTCCCGCGCATCACTTCCTGTTCCGGTTCAAAGGGGGGGGGCGGGAAGAAGACCAGCCGCGGATGCAACAGCTTTTTTTTTTTTTTTTTCACCGCTGCCGTTCCCGCTGGGCTTGAACGTGCTGATAGCCCGGCGGCAACGGCAGCAGGGAAGAAAGAGCAGCGGGAGGGACCGGGAGCTACGTGAACCGCTGGGGGAGGTCAGATGGGTCTTTTGGGGTGGGCTGCCGGCAGCGGCTGTTTTATTTTTATCGGGGGGGGGGGGGGGGGCGGCGGCTCTCTTAATTTTACCGGGGCAGTGCCACCCCCGGGAAGCTGGCGCCCTAGGCGACCGCCTAGTTCGCCTAGTGCTTCCGCCGGCCCTGCGAGGCAGTAGGTTGTTTTAAACACTCCCACCTCGACAGCCGAGGAAGGGATGACAGGAGCAGGCGATCCAGCAAGAGTACAGACCGGGGGCCATTGTCAGGGAAGCCCCTGGGAAGATTCTCACTGTTAAAATAAAGCCAGGAAAAATGAAAAGAAATGAAAATAAACCTAGTGGTATTTGTAAAATAGGTGCCCCGCATAAAATGCCCTTCCTGCAATCTATGCAGGCAGTATATAGGTTCCCTACACTAAGAGCAGGGAGCACAGTGGCAACCCTGACACATAAAGCTATGAGTCCTGCCAGAGCCATAGCTAATGGGTGCCCCATGCTAACTGAATCTGCATGTGGAGGTGATGTCAGTGAAGGAGAGCTTTAAGGGAGTGAAAGGGCTCATCCCGGGTAAGACTTGGGGTTATTTTATTGATTTCTATTAATGTCAAAGATTCAGAGGGATAGCCGTGTTAGTCTGGCGTAGCAGAAACGAGACGAGGCGGGTGGTACTTTATATAGACTACATTCAATTTATTGAGGCAAGAGCTTTCGAGGACAGAGGCCACTTCGTCAGATGCATTAGTAAACATTTTCCAAAACCCAATACAATATTTCAAAATACCAGACACATCAAATAGCAAGCAATATTCAAAACTAATAAGGATTTAAAAATGATGTGCTTGCCGTAGGTGGGAACTTTGGATTTCCAACCCCCCTGGGATTGCTGTGGATTAGTGCTGGAGAAGGATGGAGGGAGGAGGGCTGCACACGTGCCCACTGTCACACACACACACACACACACACACACACACACTCTTCCCCCCTTCCAGAACACACAAGCACACAGCAACCTCCCCCTCAGTGCAGTAGTATTCCTCCATTTTCTTCCTGGGACATGGGCTGATGCTTCCTCTGCTCCTTTTTTTCCAGCCACATGGGCTGATGCTGCTCCTCTTTCTGGCTTCTGTGATTGCCCTGCCTTCTTCCCACCCGCACAGGCCTACACAACACAGCTTCTTCTGGACCTGCACAAGCAGGAAGAACAAGAAGGATCAATTATTTCCGTCCTGTTGCTGTTGTAATGCCCCCAAACTATGGTGGTCTAGGCGACCACTTAGTCCACCTAGTGCTTCCACCAGTCCTGCACTCTCCCCCCATGCAGTCCTGATCCCTCTCTACTTGTTTCTTCTCACTCTCTTCTTCCACCTCAGTCATACCCTTTTCCCTTTCCTTCCTTCCCTCATACACCCTCTTCCTTCCCATTCACTTCCCTCTGTCACACTCAGCCCCTTCCCTCTCACTCATTCACTTCTCACTCAGCCATTCCCTCCTCTTCTCTCTCATTCATTCTCAGCCTTTTCTTTCATCCCCCTTCTCACTCATTCATGCCCCTTCCCTCTCATCCCCTTCCCTCTCACCTCTAACTTCTCATTCATTCACTCCCCTTCCCACTCACTTTCTCTCCACTACCCTCACTTCCCACTCAATCTTTCTCTCCACTTCCCTCACTCATTCACTTTCCTTCCCTTCCCACTCAACCACTTCCCTTCCTCATTGCTAGGGGGAAGGTAGGAATCCTGACAGCACGTCATCACTTAACGCCCGCTACCATGGGGTCCTCATTAATGGCAGAGAGTGGGAACCCGCCAGTACATCATCCCGCGGTGCCTGCCACCACAGGATCTTTTTTTTTTTTTGGAAACTCTGCCAGCATGTCATTCTGTGACACTGTGGGTCTTCCTGCCAGCAGGGTGTAGGACCTCTGCTGGTGTTAGCATTTAAAATAAAAAGGGAGCCAGCTGCACAGGGGACTTTTGGGGGACACTGGCTGTCACCCCCAAATGTTGTGGCCTCAGGTAGCTACCGCACCCTGCCTCATTGTACAAAGACCCCTGCCAATGAAGAACAGCAAACGTTTTCTTTGTCACAGCTCAGCCTATGGGCTTGCCTAGGCAGAATAGTGTCCCTTTGATCTGAGGATCCTTATTCTCCTGGTTAGCTTTCCAGTCTGTACCGGAGGGAGCTCCCTTTGATCCACAAACTTCTGGGCTCCAGCCCCTGACTCTTCCCAGGCTGAAATCTTCTCAACATAAACAGACTCCAGACAACCCCTCCCAAGTGCTTGTGAGAGGGAGCACCATATATACCATAACCAAATCCAACCCCTATGGGGGAGGAATTCTCCTTTTACTCACCATCTAAGCTCATAGCTCCTGAACTCCCTTGCTGGAAAATTCTCAGTGAGAAACATTACTAGCAATTCAACCTGATGGTAAGGCTGAGGTGCCTATATATAGCACCTAGGCATTGAGCTAAGAGTGTGAGGCACAAGGGAGGCATGTGAGTCATAATTTACATGTTTGTTTCTGTCTGTTCACATATGGTGATCTCAGCCTTCCAAGCTATGTATTTGCAAGTGCCTATTTATTTATTTATTGAATAGCACTTGTTAATTGCTTTACTGATTAAAACCGCCCAAAGCGATGTACAGAATTTTAGCCTATGTATAAGTATATGTGAGAGTGGCCATAGGCATGGGACCAAGCAAAAGAACTGTGGGGTGCTCCACCTATCATAGACATGTTTACAGTAGTCAATACGCAGCACTCTTCAGTTCTGATGTGTAGAGTGGGTGATCAGTATTCAGCGAACTCCATCAGTAATAGTCTCATAATAAAAGCCTCTGCCTGTCACACACGTAGGTGGCGTGGTGCCCTGTCCCTTGTTTCGCTGCTGCTCTGGGTGGAGGCGTGCACAAAAGCTGTGAAACCAGAACGCACAGGGACCAGCACAGAAGCAGGGGCAGCGGAGGTAAGATAATTAACCCACAGGGACCAGCGCAGTGGCAGCAAGATGAATAGCCTGCAAGGGCTTACCTGGCAGCGGCAGCAGCAAAACAGGCTCAAAGGAGCCAGCTTAGCAGTAATGGTAGTGGTGGGCACAGCAACAGATTGGCCTGTGGGGGTTTGCATGGAGATAGCAGCATCAGGGGTATGTGGGGGTGAGAGGTGGTGGGTGGGAGATATCAGTGGAGTGTGACTGGAGGAGAAGGAGGTGGGAGGAGGGGAGGGGCGTGAGGGAGAAAGAAAGAGGCCATGAGTGCGCGGGGGGAGTGGGTGGGAAGAGAGAAAAGGAAGAGAGTCGGGTGGGAGAGAAGGGAAAGCACGGGCACAGGGACTGTGATGGGAGCACGCACAAGGGCTGGCATGGAAGCAGTGGCAAGAACATCAGCAGGAAGGGGGAAGCTAAAAGGAGAGAAGCTGGTTGTGGGGGTGGAAAGAGGATACAGAGACAGGTGCAGGATGCGAAGACACCTGCCACGGTGCTACCCTGTGAAATCGTGTCATTCTTGAAGGCCACGCTCTCTCTTGTGTCTGCGTGTGTGTAGACATGTTTTGTGGGTTTGTTGTCACCCCCTCCCCGTGTGTGTAACCCCATTTCCGGGTACGGATTCCTACCCGATGAGGCCATAGAAATATTTGTATAACTCTTTGGGGCTGGTACCTTCCCAGGCTAGCTTGGGACAGTCTCTTCTTTTCAGGGCCTGGCTTCTTTTTCAAGTGGGGGGGATGGGGGGAGAGATTATTGTGATCTGACGAGAAAGTCACGTAAAGATTTGGGATATTCTGAATAAAATGTGCTCAATGCTACCATTTTATATCAAAAGAGAGGGTGGAGGGCTGTTCCTCAGATCACGGTAATTACATACATACACGCACACACACACACACGCACGCGACCGCACCCCTCCCCCCTCCCAAAAGATCCACTCCAACATGTGGTTCCGCTGAGGAAGATGGTACCTGTTTCCATGGTGACTCCATGACCTCGGCCAAGTCACTTATGAATTTCTTTCCAGGTAGCTGACTTTCCTGCAGGAGATATACACAGGGTCAATGGGTCATCAAAGAGGGCTAAAAAAGAGAGCTAATTACTGTATTAAAGTCCATAAATCAAAAACTGCAACATCATGTAATTAAATGGATATGAATTATGAAACATGAACATTAAGATATATATATGTGTGTGTGTGATCAATTTATGATCTAAGACCAGATTTGGTGTAAAAAAACAAGATATTGAAAAATCTATTAAAAATTACTTTGATCAAAGTGCCGTATTGCTATATCAGTTTCCTCTTTGATGTAGGACTGATTGATTACTAAGAATAATCAGTTGCAAGCTGTTTCATACCAGGATGTAATTCTACAGGGTTTGTTTTGCTGACATCAGAAGCAAATGTCTAAAATGAACCCTTGTGCTATCGTTATGGAGAACTCTG
This sequence comes from Rhinatrema bivittatum, assembly GCF_901001135.1. Classification (NCBI taxonomy): domain Eukaryota; kingdom Metazoa; phylum Chordata; class Amphibia; order Gymnophiona; family Rhinatrematidae; genus Rhinatrema; species Rhinatrema bivittatum. The sequence continues at coordinate 142,084,923 of NC_042621.1, forward strand.
TCACGTAACCAATGACATCCATGACTCTACACCATCGCTGTCCAGCTGTGTGTTTTAGTTTTTAGGGTGAACTGGGAGCACGGTTCAATTAACATTTGTGGAATTAAAATATTATTTTTAAATTATGATGGAACAAGCACACATAAACATGTTTGCAACAACAAAAGAATTATTCTTATTTTAAGTGTCATGTCAGCATAAAGTGAAGCCTGAGATAAGATTACTCCCCTGTACTACAGTTTGCGGTCACTCTACTTATTTTTAAAAATTTTATATAAAATCTGATTTGGAAATCTAACCTTAGTGATGTGAAGTGGGGCACACCATACCGAAAATCTTTCTCCTTTCCTTGGTCTCTGTGCGGTTGGTTTTTTTTTCCATCTATGATCAGGGTCGTCATAAATTCACAAGTCTTATCAACCCTCTGTCTTCTTGCTGACATCACAACCATGAATTTATCAGGTACTGAAGTCATTCTCATGAATAATAAACTACTGTTTGCATCACTCCTATGTGTTATGGATCATTCCTGACATAACTCCTATAAATGTTGGGTTATGGTTCATGTTCCCCCTATGAATTATGGGCTATTGCTGATGACATTCATGAATTGTGGGCTATTACTGATGGCACACCAATAAATTATGGACTGTGCTTGTATTTCTCCTCCCTTTAGATTGCGGGTATTGCTTTCTTGGATTATACCTTTCAAGTCAAAGTCTTGGGATGAATACAAGAAAGACAGGTTTATGGACATATGAAGGATGTCTGTGCTAGTCCAAGATGAACTAAAATTGAACAAAAGATGGATGATTTTCTTAAGGAATTGTGAAGGATTTTTCCTAGGGTCTGATGGGGGCAAACCTTTCTCTGTCTCTCCTTATAATAGTAAAACATAAAATAGTTCTATTTTTAAAAAGGTTTTTCTTTCATTTTATCTCTATAGCCAAAGTTTGAAAATTAGGATTCATAATAATGAATATTCCCTGCTTAACGGGATCAAATTGATTGAGCCTTGCAGCCTATTTTCCATTCACAAAAGAATGGTATTTACTTTTGGTATAACCAGCTGAGGCCCACTGAAATTCCCCAAAAGCCCCATTCACTGTCTTCCTCCCCAGTCCAAACCCATCATTCCCATCCATGTTCCTCAGCACACACTGATCCCCCTCCCCAGCCCCACCTCGGTTCCAACCCAGTACTCCCTTCTCCCCTCACACTTTAATCCCCCTCCGACACTCCATTCCCCCTTCTCCTCTCATCAGCCCAGCCCCAGTACGTTCTGACCTGCCCAGCCTGACTCCAGCACATCCTGAGTCCCCCCTCCCCAGCCCAGTACCTTCCCCCCTCACTCTGCCCCCCATTCCCTAATAAGACCCTAGCACACTCTGAGCCTCTCTCCCCAGCCCAATCCCAGCAGTCTCTACTCTCTAATCCCTGTCACCAGCCAGACCCCAAACACACTCTGACTCCCCTCCCCCCCCCCCAGGTCAAATACAGCACTCCATTTCTCCCTCACTGGTCCTGCCCCAGTATATTCTGCTCTCTTCTCCCCAGCTTGACCCCAACACACAGACTCACCCTCCACACTCCTGCTCTGCTGCTCTGTCAGTACACAATGGCCGCCAGTCAACCCAGGGCTGGTGCCATTATGATATACAGCATGAGCACTCCACCAGCTCTGCTGAGCTTCTGAAGGTTAAGTGGTAGCCTAGGAACTGGCGAGGTAAGCACATGAGACCTCCACCAGCCACTAAAAGATAGACAGCACACCTTCTGGTGCCTCAAGCGTATTATGTATATGGATACAGTATAAGCTGGCACTGGAGAGAGAGCATGACAGAGGGCAAGAGACAGGCTTTGATCTGAGAAAAGCAATGGAACAAATTAATAAACTAAACTAGAGGAAGGTTAAGAGGTGTCTGGGGGATGACATGAAAAAATGGTCAAGAGCCGAAAACATGAATGAAACAAAGAGACCTGGTGCATCACAGCTGCCAACCTTCTTCGTAGTGAACCGGCACCTTATGATCATGAGACTAAGATCATACATATGGAGTCTTTGCCCCAACTAAAGGTGATCAGCATGCATGATGTGCTCGTCTGCTTGACAAGCACTTGCTGAGATGCTGTGGAAATGAACATGGTGTCAAAGTCATTGCGCAGTTACAAAATCCTGCTAAATAAGCAATAAACAAGATTGACGTTAACGGGGGGGGAAGGGGGGCAGAATTTTGTTACAGTCTGCTTCAATTAGACAGCAAAATCGTACAAAAGTGACACCAGTTTTCAAAGCAAGCTTCCGCATATCTGCTGTGAATGTTGTCCTACCAAAACTGCTCTCGCACGATTATGCCTGTGCGCAGAAATTATTTTTGAAAAACTAACAGGCACAATTTTGAAAATGCAAAAGTATGTGCGTAAGTGCAAACTCCTCCCTACCCCCCATACTCCCGAAACCCCTCTGCTTATGCAATCAGACTATATTAGCATACGTTTACCTGCATGTTGGGTGGGCAGTTTTACATCAAGCTGTCTCCAGACAGCTGCAGCTGTTGGCTGGACTGAGTATGAGATCCTGTGGACCCTGCCCCTTCAGCCGCTGCAACCAAAAATAGCTTTTCACTTTTTTATTTTTAAACAACAGCTTCATAGGCAAACAACAGGGTACTTCCCCGACAGGCCAGCAAGTACTCAGGAGGAAACTGAAGGAGCCAGTGCCCTAGCTATCAGGGCCTCTAGCCAAGGTTTTCCAACCTCCTGGTCATCCTGCTCCACCTGAGAGATAGTCCATGAAGGAGCCTGACACCTCAGCGAGCCTCCAGAACTTCTCCTAAATTTTCTCTCTAGCTTTATTTTTATTTTTTTGTCAGACTGCAGGTTTGCACCTCTGTCATGTGCTAGAGACAGAAATTTACTCTTTCGGACAGGTTATTTACGCTTTCGGATAGTAGAAAGACTAGGGGGCACTCCATGAAGTTAGCATGGGGCACATTTAAAACTAATCGGAGAAAGTTCTTTTTTACTCAGCGCACAATTAAACTCTGGAATTTGTTGCCAGAGGATGTGGTTAGTGCAGTTAGTATAGCTGTGTTTAAAAAAGGATTGGATAAGTTCTTGGAGGAGAAGTCAATTACCTGCTATTAAGTTCACTTAGAGAATAGCCACTGCCATTAGCAATGGTTACATGGAATAGACTTAGTGTTTGGGAACTTGCCGGGTTCTTATGGCCTGGATTGGCCACTGTTGGAAACAGGATGCTGGGCTTGATGGACCCTTGGTCTGACCCAGTATGGCATGTTCTTATGGGTAAAGCACAGTTTTACCTCTGGAAATACTTTTGAAAATCACATTTATGATCTAAGCACACAGACGAGAGCTTTATTTTCCTCAGCCCTAGTATAAAGTCATTTATAATTCAACGGGAGGAAAGGAATGCTGGCACATGGTTTTGAAAGCAGCTTTGCATTGTTTAACAGAACTTGTGTCGCTTGCACTGAAGGCTGCATGACAGGCTCCAGTGTAGTAAAAAAAACAATTGGACCTTAGTTCTGTGCAAAAGAAAATACAAACTATATTGTGAATGTTTAGTCAGTTGGGAAATGAGCCCTCCCCCCGGTCTTTTCTTCCCTGCTGCTTTAGATTACCAAATATTCTGAGCACGAAAATGAGATTTAAAAAAGAAGCAAAATCTCGGGCAGATAAATTACAGCAGTGACTTGTGGTGTGCGCTGAAGGATGAGCCCAGCTCTTCTGAGCCAAGAGAAAAAAGGTTGAGCCAATACAGGAGGAGCCGAAACAAAACTCTATTGGCTGGTTTGTAATCTGCCACATCACCAGACAAGAGTATTTGTGTGTAGGTCTATATATGAGGGAAAGGGAGCAGAGAGGGAAGGGGAGAAGACTACAAAGTGACAAAATGCACAGAGGGAGAGAACAAGACAGAGGGAGAGAAAAAATGGGGATATGAACAACAGAAAGTTTAGGAGATAGAAAAGAACATGAATATAAATGAAAGAATATTAATACAGAGGCATAGAATGAGTACAGCATATTGGCTGTTGTGTTTGAAGACACCTGAAGAAAGGACCTTTCTGATCTTGAAAGGCCATGCAAAGTAACATTTCTGAATAATTATTATGTTAAGCCGATGAAAGGTATCTCAGCTTGTAGAGAAATACAGATGAGGTTGATGGAAAAAGAAAAAAAGGGAGCAGAGAGAGATGGAAACTGAAATTCCAGGGAGAAGTTAAAAGGGAGGTGGACAAGATGAAGCAAAAGAGAAAAGTGAAGTCACAAAGTGTAGGTGTTTGAGGTAGTTGTGGGTGGATCCTTGGGCCAGTGGCAGATGACCACACCCCCGGGGAAGACCCCGAGAGGGACTACCAGTTAGGCTTAGACTATGGAGACAGACACACACTAGTTCTTTTATTAAACAGTCTATTGAACCACCAGATGTGGCAGTAGGGAGCTGGAAGTGCCCGGCCGGGCTGTAGTCCCTCAGGTACTGGAACAGCGATCCTGGATAACTGAGCTGTAGAGAAACTGGATATAGTGAGTAGGCAGGGTATGCAGAGATCAGGAACAGAACCTTGATGGTAACACTCTGTAATTGGTTACACTCGGTAATTGGTTAGGTCAGAGGCATGCGATGCGGATGACGTACAAATTATCCCCATCACTGACTCCCTTAATGATGCCCTTAAAACATGGGATACTGCCCTCATTGCCATTAGTAACCTCCTTACTAGCATCAATCTGGCCATTAACCCCGATAAAACAGAACTTATGGTCATTTCCCCACAGAATCACAAAAACACAATTGCTGCCACTCACACATCACTCACTTCTCCTGACATCACTAACACTGTTAAAAACCTTGGAGTCACATTAGACAACCACCTTAATTTTAAAAAACATATCAACAACATTATTAAAGATGGGTTCTTCAAACTACACAATCTAAAAAAATTAAGACCATTACTCTACCAACATGATTTCCGTACTGTACTGCAATCCCTCATTTTTTTGAAAGTTGATTATTGTAATGCCCTTCTCCTAGGCCTACCCAAAACTACCATTCTACCACTACAAATGCTTCAGAATACAGCAGCACGCATTCTCACCAACACCATAAAATCGGAACATATTACTTCCATACTCAGAGATCTGCACTGGCTCCCCATTGCGCAGAGAATCATGTTCAAAACCTTATCTCTAATACACAAGACCCTACACAATGAAAACATGACATGGTTCAATAATGAACTTTACTTCCACAAACACTCCAGAACCCCTAGAACACAACATGCAGCCACCCCACACACCCCCACACACCCCCACACATAAAACCACCACTCTTGAGTCAACTAGGAAGCGTGCGATAACCATAGCCGGACCGAACTGTTAGAACAATATGACACTGGAGTTACGGCAAGAAACATGCCCAGTAAAATTTAAGCAAAAACTGAAAACATGGCTTTTCCTACAGGCTTATACTTAACCCTTACGCTCTCCTCTCTCCCTTACTCCTACAGCCTTGCCCACTAATTTACTTAAATGTACACCCCCTTTTTCTTTCTCACCACACCTAACTTTTTGTTGGCAATTATTCATATCGATTGTATATCAATTGTATATAAGACTTCTATCCCATTTCTTTCTCTCATACTCAGCTTTTCTCTTTTCCAATTGTGTTTTATAAAATTCATTCTATTTATTTATAGACTTATAATTTCATTCTATTTATTTATAGACTTGTAAATTCAGTGAGATAACAATTTGCTTTGTACTACTATTTTATTTTTCCCTTTCATTGTTCCACTGTTCTCTCCCCTCCCCCCCTCTCCGCTTAACAAGTTTATTGTAAAGCACTATTGCATATGTTCGTTAACAAGTTTATTGGAAAGTTTTTTGTTTATTGTAAATGTTTATTGTTTATTGTAAAGCACTGTTGCACATGTTTGTTCTAGTTGGCACAGCTACAATGTTTCTGTTAATTGTGAACCGATGTGAGGTTACTAAACAAATGTCGGTATATAAAAACTGCAAATAAATAAATAAAATAAATGAACACTCACACAATAGTCTCTAGAAGTAGTCCAGGTGTTGGAATGAGTTAGGCCCTCGAGGAGCGAGTACCTGGTTCCAGGGAAAGCTCTGAGAGAGAGATGGCAACTCACTGGTGTAGTAGGTAGCGATGACTTCCAGGCAGAGTAAGTATTCAGCAACCAGTCCGAGAACATGGGCCCTCGAGGAGCGAGTACCAGTTCCTGACTGTGACCTGAAAAACAAAGAGAGAGCGAGGCCCCCGAGGAGTGGGTACCCCTGGTAAGTCCGAGGAGGCAGAGCAACTTAGGTAGAGTGACCCTTGCTAACTCGATTAGTTAGCGATTTCTGAGACCTTATATATCCGGTATGGATGACGTCATCTCAGGGGGACGCCCCTGAGGTTCGCGCCACTGCTGATACATCAGTCGGGGCCGCGCCACGCGTGCACCCTTAGGCTCTTGTGAATCATGGCGGATTGCAGCATCGAGCCGCTCCGGGGACAGCGGGAGGAGTCGGCAGAAAGACGCCATGGCAGCCAACCTTCCACTTGAGCAAGAGGGAGTCGCCAAGGAGGTAAGGAGGGCGGGGTGGAGACGTCGAGCAGCGACGGTCGCAACACAAAGTATGACAGAAAAACTTTTAGAGGGAGTCCACAGAAAGCAGCAAGATTTTACCGGGGGTGGGTCTTATCAGACAAACTTGATCAATTTTTTCGATTGGGCGACTGGAGAGTTGGATCCATGGAGAGCACTAGATGTAGTGTACATGGATTTCAGTAAGGCCATTGGTGCAGTTCCACGTGGGCAAGCTGAGCACCCTTGGTGTGCACTCTAAAATGACTGATTGGGTTAGAATCTGGTCGAGTGGGAGGTGACCAAGGGTAGTGGGGAGAGGAATATAACTAGTGGTGTGCCACAGGGATCAGTCTTTAGACCAGTTCAACATTTTTATAAGTGATATTGTAGAAAGACTGTCAGGAAAGATTTGTCTTTTTGCAGAGGTTTCCAAAATCCACAACATGGTAGACACCCAGGAAGGTATGGAAACCATAAGGAGCAGGGCCGGTGCAAGAGGAGTAGGTGCCCTAGGTAAACCTTCAGCCTTGTTCCCTTCCCAGTTGTGCCATGCCATGCCGCCCCCAGTCGCACCACCCCCAGGAATCTGTACTCCTCTTTGCTGCAAGCGGAGCACTCGCAACACCACATGAATGCTGTTCCGCACTGCGCCCCCTACTGGTTGGTGCCGTGCCTAGTTTCACCTACTGGATGCGCTGGCCCTGATAAGGAGGGATCTAGCAAAGCTTTAGGTGTGGCCTAGAGCCTGGTAGCTAAGATTTGATGCTAAAAAATGCAAGGGTCATTCCTTTGGGCTGCAAAAACCCAAGGGACCAATACAGTATAGGGGTGAAATTCTATGGATGAAACAAGAGTAGGATCTGGTGGTGACCATATCTGATGATCTTAAGGTTGCCAAATGGGTGGATAAAGTGATTGCAAAAGCCAGAAAGATGTTTGGGTGCATAGAAACAGGAATGGTCAGCAAAAAAAGGAGGCAATGTTGCTCCTCTATAACTCTCTGGTGATACCTCATTTGGAATACTGTGCAATTGTTGTATGGCTTAAGTTTGATATGTTTTTTGTTTTTAATTTGTATTTTAATTATTATTCTGCTTATAAATCTACCATGAACAGGTCCTGGTAAGATGGCAGATTATAAATTTCATAAGTAAGCAAGTAAAAAAAATAAATTAAAAAAAAAAAATTTTTTTTAATTTTTAATTTAATTTATTACAAAGCAATTTTTATTCTTTGTACAGAAATTTAGATAATAAATCAAAAGAAATTTACTCATACATTAGTCCACAAAACATTTTGGGGGCAGGATACATTTTAGGAAGCCAGATTTAGACCAACAAGAAAAAAAAGAAAAAAGAAACAAGTCATAGCCTGATAAATCTTTACCCCTTATTGCAAGTTAAGTGATAGGACAAACCAAGGGTGATGATGCATTCATCACCCTTCTTTTGGAATTAAGCCACGTCTTAAGATGTTCCGGTAGGAGGAAGACATAAGTATTATTATTAAATTTAATAATACATCTGCATGGATATCTGAGCTGGAAATTGGCCCCTAGTGCCCTTATTTCTTGCCTTAATATCAAAAAACCCTTCCTCCGTTCTTGCATGGCTTTGGCCAGATCTGGGAAGATCTGGACAAATTGCCCCATGAAGTAGACCCCCATATTTTGAAAGTAACTTCTCATGATTAACCCAATATCATTCTCATATATAAAGAAATTAACATAGTGGCTCGCTCCACGATCTCGGTAGATGATGATTCTAAAAAGTCTGTCAAATTCCCCAGATCCAGTTGGTTATTAATCATGTTATCTCTCACTCGCTGAAAAGGCAGGAAATACACCTTATTAAATGCCAGTATATCTTCAGGAGATATATGTAAAACTTCAATGAGATATCTCCTCAGGGTAACTCTTGGTAACTCTCCTATGATCTTAACAGTCTTAAATTGATCTCTCCTATGATCTTAACAGTCTTAAATTGAGTCTTCTAAAGCGATTTTCAAGCAGCTCAATTTTCCATTTAAGGTTGGTGCCGTCAAAAGTCATAGTAGATGGCACAGTTTGAATATCCTTAAGCTGTTTTTCAATAGCTTGTATTTTATTTCCTTGTTCATTTAAATTCCTATCGTGGTCCTGAGTCACAATGTCCATTCTAGAGGAAATTTGGGTAATCTGTGCCATACAAGCCTGGAGTGCCACATTCTGCTGGGCTATTAATTCCCAAATCGTGTCCAGTATAACCACAGGCGGCTTGGATGGAAACACAATTCCTGGTCGGCTTTCTTGCATTAAAGCCGACCTACCAACATTCATCACTGAAATAGGAGCCAGCTTACTGCTGTCGCGTTGAGCAGTTCCTTGAGCTACAGCCGCATCTGAACTGTGTCCTCTCCTTGCTTTGATATCACTCCTTCTTACTCCACAATCGCCGCTGCTCCCTCCACGGTGTCCTCCGAGCAATGCTCACTCGGGGTTTCCGTCACAGTTTCTGCCGGTAGTGAAGACAAAATCACCTGTGGAGTCCTTAACGTAGGAGGGCTGAGAGATAATTCCCCAGACGAGGCGGTGGCCTCCTTACCGGTCTCCTCAGCAGGGATCAGCGTCTCTCCTTTTGGGTAAAGCTGCACAGTCTCAAGGATGGTCCGTTGTCCCGCAGGAAGTGAAGGTACCAAGGGAAAACCCCTCACTTTTCCTTTGCGTTTCGGGGACATTTCAAATCAGAGTAAAGAATTTTCCGTAAGAAACGGAGCAGGAGCTCTTGAGACGTGCTGCTATCGGGCGGCCATCTTGACTCCGCCCTCAAATAAATCAAATTCTGGCTACTAAAATGGTCAGTGGTCTTCATTCTAAAGCACAAAGGGCCAAAGATCTAAACATGTATATCCAGAGGAAAGATGAGATGGGGAGATATGATAGAGACATTTAAATACTTCCAAAGTGTCAATGCAGAGGAGGTGGGCCTCTTTCAATTGAAAGGAGGCTCCAGAGTGAGGAGTCATAAGGTGAAAGGGGATAAACTGAGGAGTAATCTAAGGAAATATTTCTGTACAGATAAGGTGATGAATGCATGGAACAGTCTCCCTGTGGAGGTGATAGAGACAAGGACAAGCATGGGGTAATCACAGTGAATCTCAAAGAGCGGTAGGGATTGTAGAGCAGAGAAGAATGTGTGGATGGGCAGACTAAATAGGCCATATGGTCTTTTTCTGCTATCACTTTTCTCTGTTTCTGTGATAAAGAGTGAGATAGAGAATAGAGAAGAAGCATTGGAAGGAATAACACACCGAATAGGGACAGACAGTGAAAAATTCTTGAGACACGGGACTAGATTTAGGAGTATCTCTTTTATGAGCTGGTCTTCTTGCTGAAAGTATTTATATGTTCTGTATTTACTCGGCATTCATTTGAGATGGCATTTCTTGACTTATCAGTTTGCAGAATTGCTAAACTAACTCCATATAAGGATATTTTGAACCATTCCTTGCTTTCTAATATCTTTTTTTAATGCACTGCATGTCTTTAACGTTGGTGGTTTCATGGACAGTTGCAACAGTATAGACCACTTTGATGACACTATTGAAGGGTGATCAATCAAATTGAATAAATAAATAAAAATACATACATGCTTTAGAAAGGGATTTCAACTACAAGAAGTGGGCCAAAGGGCTGTCCAATAGCCTAGTTGACAAGGTTAAAGCAAGGAATTTTGCCACCTGCGGTGACACTGCTGTTATCAGACCACACCTCCTCTATCTACCAAACAAGTGGGATCAGGATGGGAGGGGGAAGTGGGGATCCCGGGTGGTGGTGATGGCAGCATCAGCACATGGGGATTGTGAGCCAGCCTGTGCTCACAGTCTTCACAGCTGCCCTGTCTCCTCCTGCTGCCATCTGGTTTCCATCTTAAACAGTAAGAACATACGGAGTAGGGAAAGAGGTACTGCCTTAGGGTCCATGAGCATTCTGTAGCTCTCCAGTCCCACACGCAGGAAGAATGCCGATGCTGCTGCCAACTTCCAGCTCCATGCTAGGTACAGGATGGCAGCGGAGGAAGAAAAGAGTAAGAGCAGTGGTGGAAGTCCATGGGGGAGATTTTGCTGCTCTCTGCAGCTCGCTCTTAGGCAGCCACCTGTGCTGTCTAATGGATAGTGCCATGTCCTTGCCTTTTAATCCTAGACCCACTTTCTGCTCATCAGGCCAGCAACGGCTGGGGAAGCTGTAGAGGCCCATTCACAGCTCTGGAGGAAGAAAATTCCAACTACTGTACAATAGCAGCATCTGAAGGTGGAATTCAGGGTGCATGCAAATTGCATTCCAAAGGAAGCAAAGGTCTGTGGTCCTCTGCTAAGGACTTGCTGCAGTTGCTGGATTGTGCAGAGTGAGAAAATAAACAAATGGAGGGGGGAGGGGGGAGGGGGAGAGGGGGTACTTGTTAGCTACAAATGAAAGCTATAGCCATAGCCTTAACTGGGACATGTTTAAGTTGGAAGCTGTAAAGTGGAGGAAGGAGGTCCCAGGTGAAAGGGAAAAAATAGACAAGATGCCTGATTTCATAATGATATTAGTCTAGCTAGCAAAGCGGAGTCTGGCTGGTACTTCTAGGTCCGGTCAGGTTCCTGGAGCATTGCTAGGAGAAGTTAGGTGTCAATTTGGCGTTTGTGGTGATATAAGCAAGGCAAGGAAATGCTGGTGAGGGATGATGGATTGGAGTCTAAAGCGCTTGTTAAGGATAGGGGTGTGCATGGGAAAAATTGTATTTTGTTTTGAAATTGGTTTCTTTTTCTTGTTCTTTTTCCATTGCCTTTTTAAATTTGGTTTCATTTCATCGCACGCATGAAATGCATTTTTGTACACGTGATCGTTTGTGCACGCGCCTAAAATTGATTTCTATGCACGCATGGTTTTCCACGCATGAAAAATGTATGTGCTTAAAGTAAGAGAATGAAGCAGAACGGATGCGGAGTCCTATTCAGGGGCGCTGACGTGGCTGCAGTGTAATGAGGTGCACAGGTTGGGAATCTTTGAGCGCACGAGGGGTTACAACATTTGGGAGAAAGTGCAATGCTGATAGTGCGGGTTATAAATTTAGAAAATAAATGAACGGTGCGCAGGGATGCAATTTACAGATGTCAGGCAACTGACAGAGCTGCACTTGTTTTGGGAACAGGATCTCGTACTGGTTCTCTTGCCCCTTTCTCGCTCTAATTTTTTGAGTGGAAACAAAATATTAGCAGCTGGAATTTGGAGGGTTTTTCTTTTTCCCTTACACGAGAAGGAGCCAAAGATGAAGTAAATCAGTGCAGCCTGTTTATCTGGGTACCAGATCCCCCCTGCCACCCTGACCCCAAACTACAGCCTTTTGGGGAGGGACCTTGAAAAGAGGAGGACGGACGGAAGGGACCCTCAGTAAGACTGAGGGTAGATCAGAAACAGCAATAAAGAGGAGCGATCCCTTTATAGCTCCGAGAAAGCCTTCAGCAGGTGGCTTGACAGTGTGCATGGGCCTGGGATAAACACTGTGGATGCCTAAAGGGTGGAAAGGAAGAAGCAGGGCAACGTGTTAACTTTAGGTTCTCTCTGTGAAGGATGAAGTTAACTTTAGGTGTAACATTTTTGCATGGGGGTAACCTGCATGGAGCAGCAGTTACTTGAATCCCCTAAACAACTTGCTGGGCAGGCTGGATGGACCATTTGGGTCTTTATCTACCGTCATATACTAGGTTACATTGTTTGTTCTTCCATTTGTAGTTTAATGTTGTTGGCACTGGCAGTCCAGTCTTAACTGCCCAGGCAGACGCAATGAGAGGAAATCTTTAAGTCACAGTTTCCACAGAGGCTCCATCAGAAGAGCAGGTCAATGTGTTTCTGTCTGTTTTTAATGTTCACCCCTGTCTGTCCTTAAGCCACGTTGCCCACTTTAAGATAAGAACTGTTCATGATCCTTGAAGACTTTTAATAAATTGATTGCTGATATTACCGTTCATGAAATGTTAGCCACTAACTTGACATGCCAGTGACTTAGCAGCCTTTGCAACAAAATTTGCACTAAAAAAAAAGTTTAGCAAGGCCTATCAAAAAAATTTAGAAGGCAATAATTAAAGCCATTTCCACGAGTAAAATGCTATTTTAACCATGTAAATGGGCTTTTAGATTGTTGCTTACCCTATACTTGGGTAAAAGTACCTGTATAAGTCAGCAATATAGGTGCTTTTACTTGTGTTTCTTCGGTAGCTTTCCTGGGGCGGAGTTTGGTCGGGGAAGGCACTTATGCAGGTAATTTTGAATAATCAAAGCTACTCACATAAATTTGACTAAACAAGTAGGGAATGCACGCAGAGGCATGACTTTGGAATGCTTTGTAATATAGGTTTGAAGAAGGGGTGTGTGTGGGTGTGGGCAGGTTATGATGAGTATGTGTTTATGGGGAACAGAGGGTGTGAGTGTATGAGAGGAGTAGGGTGGAGTGGGTTTTGTGTGTGGAGAGTGTCTGTGTATGCGTAGAGGGGTGAGTGTGGAGAGCAGAAATGTATGTTTGGGAATGTGAAGTTGTGAATGTAAAGAGATATAGGACTATATGTAGAGGAGGTGGGTGTGTATGAGAGTATCTGGGGGATGGATGTGTGGGCTGTGTGTATGATTTTGGTTGGGTAGCAGATTGAATGGGTGAGAGGGGTTTATAGAGGAATTGTGTGTGTATGGGAGTTGAGTGTATTTTTTGGGAATATGGCTGTGTGTAGAAAGTGGATGTGGTTGTGATGTTGTGTGCATGGGGGAGTCTGGGGATTAGGGTATGTATAAATATCTGGGGGTACAGTGGGTGTGTGTAGGGGATGGATGCATGCGTTGAGTAGATTTGTGTGGGAGTGAAGGTTTTCTTGGGGGAGAGAGAATGTGTGTAAGGAGAGTTGTAGGGTTTGAATTATAGTTGTGTGCGTGTAAGTAGGTGGGGAATCTAGTTGTGGATATGTGGGAGTATGTGTGTGGGAAGGGTGCAAGGGAGTATGTGTGTGAGAGGGGTGAATTGAGAAATTATATCTTTATTTTCCTTCTCTCTGTGGGGTTTAGGTGCAGGTGTATTGGGAACAAGTCTATGTGTATATATGTTTGTGGGTATGTAGGAATGTGTGAATATGTGTGCATGGGGGATTAGGGTGTAGGGGTATGTGTATGTTTGTGTGCGTAGTGGGTGCAAGTGAGGCTGTGTATGAGGGCATGTGTATGGGTATGAGTGTGTGTGTGGGGGGATGTTTGTGGGTATGGGGGGATATTATGTGTGGTGGGTGCACGAAAGGTTCTGTCTGTGTATGTGTGTGTGGTGGTGGGGTGGGTTTGTGTGCGAGGTGTTTGTGGGGGTCTTTGGTAGTATGTGGGTGACTGTAACAATATTGGTTGCTAGGTGGCTCTCCTGCCAGCAGGGGCCCTCACTGGACCATGCTCAGACCTGCTCTAGCCTCTAACTTGAAGGCTGCATAATGCAGGAAGGCCAGCCCTATAAAACCCTTCTTCACGCTCTGCTCAGGGCCTCACTGCTTCGTGCTGTGGCCACTTGAGCATATGCTTTGCCTTGTACTAGCCTGTGTATTCCTTGCCCTGCTCTAGCTCTGTTTAGGCCTCCCAGTGGGCTTCCTTGTGAACCCCTCCCCCCCCCCCTCACAAGAGACAGATGTTTGAGCATGCTACCATTTACGTGAACTGCAGCAGAGGTAAAAAAAAAAAAGGAGGACAATGCAACCATGTAACTTGAATAGCAAGCCCAGGAAATTGAAAAGATGGCCAGACCCCTTACTGTGAAGGTACTTAAATGACAATTGAATAGGTTAGTCAGAGATTCAGGGAGGGGATTTGCTTATCACAGCCCCCTGAACTTCTGCTGGTAATTTTGTAGGAAATATCACTAAAAATCAAAAGGATTCAAACTCCTAAATTTATAGAACTATGACTGGGAAAGGGATTTATGAGAGAAATGTACTGGGAAACAGTCCTAGGAAGCAAACTGATTTTTCATCCTGACTAACATGGGTATTCAGATACATGGGTGCCGAGTGCGCAGACAACAGCGGGGAATGGTCAGGCAGGATGGAAGAGTGTGCACATGTTCTGTTCCTGTGGTCCTGCCTGGGTCTTGGCCTGTCGGCTTAAAGTGACTCATACAGGGTCAGCCAACAGATAAAGCAAATGCCAGGCTGAGAGAAGGTGGCTTATCCAGACTGAATAACAGCGCATGACTGGCCATGAGCTTAGCAGAGCTAAAATCACTGAAAGCTGATATTGTGCAGGGTTCTGACTCACTGAACGTTAAACAGCCATGAGCCTAGTGGAGCTCTAGAACCAAGCAGGGAAAACCTTCCTACCGAGGGAGGAGAACTGAAGGACAGCAGCAGACGGGGAGGTGGAGTGGTCCCTGCCTCCAGTGAGGGGACCCTAATGGCAGATCTGGAGATCAAGTAGTCCCCCTTGAGTAAGAGGACTCCAGCAGCAGTCCAGGAGGCAGAGTTGGGTCTGCCTGGAGGACATGAACTCAACAGCAGACCAGGAGGCAGAGTCAGGTCCCTCAGGAGGGTATGGACCCCAGCAGCAGTCCAGGAGGTGGAGTCAGGACCCCAAGAGGGCGTGGACCCCAGCGACAGACCGGGAGGTGGAGTCGGGTCCCTCAGGAGGGCGTGGACCCCAGTGTTGGCACAGACCTTTCAGCGGAGCGGAAGGAAACGGTTTAGATACAGCAGACCCCCCCTAGGCCAACACTACCCACCAGCCCCGTTGCATCTTTTCACATGGGTGAGACTTGGGAAAAGGTGGGGAGGATAATAATAATACTTGAGTAAGTGGGAAAGCACGAAGTCCTTTCTATTCTATTTGGTGGTATACTGTGGGGGCCAACACCCCAAATTGTCAACTACTAAATGTTCTTGCCACCTTGTAGAAATGTATATAGTTGTGTAGACTGAGTCTATTAACCACGAGTAAATAAGTGTGCTGTTTGACATCCTATTAGCCATGTACATAGTCATGTAGAAATGTATATGCTTGTATAGTCTAATAAACCTGCATATATTGGTACATTCTGCCTGCCTTGTGCACAGTCCCATTTGTTTTCCTGGGGTGAAGGGAGGGAAATCCCACCCACTAACACCTTCTTCCCTAGGTGGAGGCACCAGACATCAAGAATGTGAGGAGTCTGCCCTATGGGGGGCTCCCTCCAGGTCGGTCCCGGACCCAGGAACGCTCCGCAAGGTAAGCAGTCAAGGGGGCATTACATAAACGTTTAGAGCACCGTTGGAATCAGTTTGATAATTTTGATTTTTCAAACTGGGAACAGGACTGGCAGATTGGGGAAAAATGGATGCTAAGGATGTATTGGTGTTGAAAATTGGTGTAGAGGTGAAGGCATTAACTTGTCCAGGCTATATTAGTGAATGGAGTTCCCTCTTTATTTGTCAGAAAAAGTTAGAAACCACTTTCAACTTCCAGCATGATTATTACTGCTATATTCAAAAACAACATTAAGGGTTTTGGATAAATCTCCCCCATCCCCACCCAACAGGGAATCTTGGAACTCAGAAAAGGACTTGTGGTAACTTGGGTGGTTGTAGCTTGGGAAACAGCCAGTGAGATAAAGGAGGTAGACTCTGGCTGTTTCCATATGTGCAATTTTATTTACAGTGAAAAGCAAAAACAGAAAAAAAACCACAGCTCACCTTGCACTTCTGGAAGCACTCAAACATTAAACATAGCAGGTCTCCGCAAATACTGGACTCCTGCCTGCTCCTCAGGGACTATAGTATGGTGAGAAGAGCCTTCCTTCACCCAGAATCCCTTGTGGGGCTGATCCTTAAAGAGGACCTGGCTAGATAGCTGTGGCAGGTCCCTTAAGGTAGTTTGAGGGAATTTCCTCTACACTCTCTCACATACCCCCCTCAGCTCACCCTTATTCGGGTGAGTGCCTGCCTGTACCAGGGACACCTCTCTGGACAGGAAATCTGCATTGGTATTTTCCTTTCCTATGTCATATTTTATAGATAAAAGTCGGTAGGGCCAGGAACCACCTATTCACCCTCATATTAGTCTCCATATTTCTATTTATCCATAGATGCGGTTGGTGGTCCATTATGAGTGAACTGCAAGGTAGTACTGCAAGGCCTCTAAGGCCACTTGACTGCCAAAGCCTCCTTCTCAACTGTTGATGCCTCTCCTGTGGCATCACCTTCTGGCTAATGTATGCCATACCTTCTTGGCCATCCTTCTCTTGGACTAAGGCTACTCCTAAGCCTACTTCTGAGGCATCAGTCTACACCGGGAAGATTCAGCAAAGTTTGGACTTATCAAGACCAGTTCGGAGCATAACACTTCTTTAAGAACCCAGAAGACCTCCTCTGCTTCAGCTCACCACTGGACCTTCTTTGGTGCTTTTTTCAACCACAGCCTTGTGAAAGGCTTCTCCAAGTAATTGGGGATAAACCTTCTGTAATACCCCATGAGGCCTAGGAATGTTCTCACTTTCACTTTTGTTTGTGGGACTGGTACCCGGGTAATCGGCCTCGATCTTCTAGGTTTGTGAGGGCATAGCCAAGATACTGCACTTCTTGCCCTCCCAGCAAGCACTTCTTAGGGTTGGCCATCAGTCATGCTTTCCTCAGACTGGTTAGAATGGCCTGGAATTGGCTTAGATATGTCTTCCAATCTGAGCTGTACACCACGATGTCATCCATATAGGTGACTGACTAAGTACCATCGATGTGGGTGGAACAGGCAATCAACCAAGCGCTGAAACATTGCAGTCGTACCATGGAGTCCAAAAGGGAGGATGGTGAATTGGAAAAGTTCCCCTGGCTTCTCCTTTGCCACTGACGTGAGAGGCACCTGCCAATACCCTTTTGTAAGGTCCAGGGTAGAAAGATAAAGGACACCTACCCAAAAGAAGAAAATTACCTCTATACATCATTCAGCTGGATAAATGAACTTTAATTTAATTGTTAAAGAATGAGTAAACTTTTAATTTAAAACTCAGATCCTTGTCCTACCTGGTTTGTCCCAGCAACTTACCCCTTGGGATGCAGCATCTAACAGCACACAGAGAAAGGAACACACTACAGCTTGGCCATAAGCAGGAGCTTTCCCCGACAAAAAGATTCCACTCTTGGGAGAGAGAATAAAGTTATGGGAGAAGTGCTAGCCAGAGCAGCCCCAAAGAATAAATGTTTATGTGCTCTTGGGACTTAAACCTCTCTGACAAAGGGTTACATAAGCATATTGACTTCTGAGCAGGAGGTAGGAGAGAAATCACACCAAGAGGTGGAAAAAGATTGTTGCTGAGAAGGACACACTGCCGATTGAGAGGGAAAAGAGTTTGTGATCTGAGCCATTTTCTGGAGAGAAAAAAAGAGGCAACTTTATAACAAGAAGCTTGCGAAGCAACTACAGAATGGAATGCAGGGGATGCAGCTACTGAGTGAACAACTCTAAATAATTCATGAGGATGGGAAACAGCTGCCGTGATACAAAATGAGTACCACTCATGCTTTGTCTGATCAATAACATCTCTGTAAGTGGCTAATTTGATGCGATAAGAAGAAAGATTAGTATCAGATTTTTTTCTTACATCAACAGCATCCAGAATCTCAAAGATCATGCTTCAAGGGCCTTAAGGAAGAAGAATATCAAGGGGCAATTTTTTGATGATGTACCAACAAAGATTTCATGGGGGCAAGAGTGTTTGAAGCTGAGTGAAGAGATGATTGCCAAAAATCAACTAAGCTATTAGCATCCTGAGCAGGAGCCTGAGAGAGAACAGGCAACCACTGAGAATGCAGCTGAGAATGCAGGTCGTCTAGAAATAGTATGAGGAGTGGTTGCCCTATGGAACAAATGAACTGGGCAATTTATTAAGCAATGAATTAGAAAATAATCAGTCCAAGGCACATTAATGCATGAACAGCAGTCAATTGAAATCCAATCATTATGAACAAATACAAGATCAAGAGTGTAATCCAGCTTGTGTGTAGGTGTATGAATCAGCTGGGTCCACTCCAGAGACAGCATAGCTGATAAAAATATCTCTACAATCATTTGAGAGGAGACAACAAGCGATCTGAAGGTTGAAATCACCTAATATGATAGCATTTCTAACATTGGCTTTAGCAGAAAGAAAGCAATGAATAAATACTGACAAACTGGAGTATAAATAATCAGGTGGTGAGTAAACCAAACAGAGATTCCAGTTTAAAGAAGTAAGAAAAAGCAACTCCAAAAGAACATAAGAAATTGCCATGCTGGGTCAGACCAAGGGTCCATCAAGCCCAGCATCCTGTTTCCAACAGTGGCCAAACCAGGCCACAAGAACCTGGCAATTACCCAAACACTAAGAAGATCCCATGCTACTGATGCAATCAATAGCAGTGGCCTCTCCCTAAAGTAAACTTGATTAATAGCCGTCAATGCACTTCTCCTCCAAGAACTTATCCAAACCTTTTTTGAACCCAGCTACACTAACTGCACTAACAACATCCTCTGGCAACAAATTCCAGAGCTTTATTGTGCGTTGAGTGAAAAAGAATTTTCTCCTCAATCAGTGAGGACAACTCCAGGGAAGATTATGCAACTATAAGAAATCCACTTCCCCTCTTTCCTGTCTGAAGTTTGGAGAAAACCACATAATTGGGGAGGGACAACTGATTTAACAAGACAGAGTCAGAAAGAAGTAACCATGGCTCTGTCAAACATATCATCCATCATCCAAAAAGGAAATCGACTATTTTTGAACTTGAAGTGCCACTCACCAGGAGTATATCTGCAAGCTTTGTCAAATGTTTATGTTAAATTTTTTTTAATTTTTAAATTTTTGTTGGATTGTTGCCGCATCATCAAGCCTGACAGCGTGCCCACCTGACATTCAAAAGGAGGCCGCCCGGTCTTCTAATCATATGCGGTCACAGTCTTTTTATTTTTTTTATAAGAAACTACTGTTCTTTCTTTTAATATGCAGTCACGGTAATAAATGTCTGTCTGTCAAACATAACACATCAGTACATTTAACCTTTAGCAAATCATCTAGTACAGGAATCTTCTTATGACCTGCTTGTCCATCCACTAAGAGCAAAGAGAGTTTAGCTGGGTGAGAACGTATTGCAGACCCAGAGTAATCACAAGCAATCTGAATATTAGAGGAAATGCTGTAAGAAGTCCTATGAAGGCTCTCTCCTAACTATTACAGGAATAAATCCCGCCATGCGGTCATTCAGTCCTCCAATACCACAACAAGATACTAGCATGCTATTAAACAAACAAGGAAAATAAAAGAATAAAATATACAAACATTGCCATTACCAAGGCAGGTTAACAAGCCTTTGAGACCAGTAGGTTTGATCAAAGGCCTAATACCATATGGGTTCCAATTTCTTCTTTACAGGGTTTTCTGGTTGGCACCACCACACCTACGCATGTAAATACATGTTGTTATAAGTAATATTTTTTCCTTGACTGTACGTTGTCCTTTTTCATGTAAAATATGTTATTAGAAATACAAATGATTTAAAAATTGTGTGTGTATGTGTGTGTGTGTATAGAAGGTGAAAGCGATGGGGTGGGGGTGGGGATGCGCCCAGCTGTATGCCCCTAGGGCACTTCACACTCTTGCACTAGCTCTATTCTACTGATATCAGTAAACCGTGAGAGGACAGCTGAGAAATTGAGCTAACATTTGTAGAAGGCTGAGAGAGCAGTGTGCAGGCCACATTTCAGCCAAAGCTGAGCACCCCATCTAGGTAACCAAATTTTGATCACCTAGATTTAGAGACATTTTCAGCTGAAACAAATGCTTCCATTTTTACCTGAAATTTTTGAAATTTCTCCTAAATCTTTTAGACGGCGGACCCCCTAGATTTAGAATGCTTAGCCTTAGCATCTAAACTCAGCCTGCCCTCCCTCTCTCCCTTCTATTACAGTTTAAAGTTGCAATCCTCCCTCCCACCTGTCACACTGCAGAGTTGCACAGGGCGGGCAGGACGGTTGGTCTTCATTCCCCCTCTGCCCCTCATGATCTCCTTCCCTTCTGGTTCCTTTTCACAATTGCCCCATTAAAAACCCCTAATTGCCCCCTAAAACCAGCCGAAGCTGAGCTGGGAGGATAAATGCTTTCCACCCCCCTGCTTGGCATCCAGCATTGCTCTGACAGTGCTCCATGGCACCTCAGGCTCTAGTCTTCCAGTTCTCAATCCTCTATCCGTTTTAAGAGTGTAATAAACCATTTTTAGCCCAGAACTGGAGATATAGTCATGGGAAAACTGAAAGGCTTGATTATATGACTAGGGGCACTTTCCAGTTGTGCTTTTGTTTATTTTTACTTATTTCAGTCATTCATTAATCATGAATAAGCTAAAAGCAATCTGTTATAATTCCTCTCTAATTAATTTACAATCAGTTTAAAGCTAAGTGATGTCTTGATTTAAGTGGGGTGAATTCTAATGTCATTAAAACCAGTTCTAGCACCAACAGATGAATTATGGAAAGATTTAGTGCTGAAGTACTGTGTAGCCTTGCGCAGGCTGCCCTGTCAGTCCCTCTTTCATTTTCTTTCAGATTACTAAATTATTGGCCTCCGTGCTTGCTGGACACCATCTGGTCGCAATATGGGACTAATTTTAATCAAGTCAAGACATCTTCCTTAATCCTAAACATTTGAAAGCAGTGAGAGCCAATGTGTGGCTGCATTGCGTGTGTGCCACTGATATGGGTGTACAGACTCTCTTAGCTGGTGCTTTTTGCCAAAAATCCAGCCCTTGAAGAAACATTCTTTCATCCACTTAAGTCTCTCCCTTCCTTCCTTTGGACAACTGAATCCTCCCCCCCCCCCCCAAAAAAAAGCTGTGTTTTATGTCTTTGCTTCCTTTTGCTTTCACAGCAATCTCATTAGTGCTTGGGGAATTTCATAGCATCAGATCCTTGCACAGCCTCCACTGTTTAATGAATGAATTCTTCTATTTGTGTTCTCCTTCTATAACTGTCCTTTTGGGGGGGAAATGAAAATGATGTTGCGTCTTGCTGGTAGAGTCCCGATACCTCACGTTCCGTCATGGCCAAAGATCCATAATGGGTTTTATTTCAGATGAATTCATGAATCGGCAGGCAAAAACAAGTCCAAAGGCAATGCAAAATATGTGGAGAAAACTAACATAATAAAAGAGAAAGGACAATAAAAGGTGCTAGCCCCAAAATCCTGATTGTATAAGAGAAAGATATAAACATTTTGAAATAATAACATGAAATTCAGAGCATGGGCCAGAAGCAGGCCAATCAGTCATAATCTGTGCTCAAGATCCTAAACTCCTCCTCTGGTCTGTGTATTATCCCATGTATTATCTGATGAGCAGGATTTATTGGATTTCAGTCCCTAATCACTATTATGCAAACCTAGAAACATGTCGGCAGAACATACGTATGGTTTATCTAATCTGCCCATCCACACCATCTTCACAGATTTACAATCCCTACCACTCCCTCAGAGATCCCCCTGTCCTTGTTTCATGCTTTCTTGAATTGAAATACTGTTCTTGTCTCCATTACCTCCACCGAGACACAGTTCAATGCATCTACCACCCTTTCTGTAAAGAAATATTTCCTTCGATTACTCCTGAGACTATCACTATTCACCTTCATCCCATGACCCCTTGTTCCAGAGCCTTCTTTTAATTGAAAGTGGCCCACTCCCGTGATTTGATACCTTGGAGGTATTAAAATCTCTCTATCATATTGCACCCATTCCACCTTTCCTCTAGAGTATACATGTTTAGATCTTTAAGTCTGTTCCCATATGCCTTACAGTGAGGATCACGGACCATTTTTAGTAGCCACTCTCTGGATCAACTCCATCTGGTTTTTATCCTTATGAATGAGCAGTCTCCAGAATTGTACTGTTGCTGATGTGGACCCTTAGGCCAGGGGGGAGTTGGTGCAACCCACAGGGAGGAGCCCTGCAGGTCCCCACCATCGGCTGGTGGAACTGGCTGGAGCAGAGGCCCAACTGGAGCTTCGCCAATACCAGCCCATGTTCCCCTTAGGTTGAGCCCTCGGGTGCCGGGGCCAGCTGGTCTTAGGTGCAAGTCGCTGTGGAGATGAAGATCCATCAAAATGAAGTCGTTGCAGGCCAGCACGAAGGAGGAAGCAAAGTTGGACAAGCAGTGATCAGGGCAGGCAGCAAGCACCAGGGTCAGGTTCAGACTGTTGTCAGAGGCAGGCAGTGTTCTAGCAGTCACACTACATAAGCCCAAAAAAGTTTTACTCCAGAACCTCCAAATCGTGAAACACACAACAACACAACAAGGTAACTGGTATTTCTTCTATCACCAATATAAATACAGAACCTTATACGCAATTACTATTCCATATTTCTTATGTATATGTAGGACCTCTAAACTGAATGAGCCTGTCAGACATACAGACTCATTTTTTAGTGTATAGGTCCAAATTACTTTATTAATCAAAAGGTCAATTTTTTTAAAATTTTTTGTTATTTGTTTCTCTTAAAATTTTTAGACCCAAACCTATAATTGTCAATGAATTACACAAACTAGTGACTCCATATGCTGAACGAGACCGGAGGTAATAAACACGTTGCAACAATTTTGTAAACTCAAAGTACTCATCTGTTATAAATGTCCCGAAAAAATACTCATCTGTTGTAAGTGTCCCGACACGATCGTGTTTCGGACTGTCCTGGTCCTGCTTCAGGGGCAATGGCACATCCAAAAAAGATGGGGTCTCCAAACCAACATTTTTAAGGTTCCATTTAGTTTTAATTCCTTTCCGCGGCGGTCGACACGATCGTGTTTTGGACCGTCCTGGTCCTGCTTCAGGGGCAACGGCACATCCAGAAAAGATGGGGTCTCCAAACCAACATTTTTAAGGTTCCATTTAGTTTCAATTCCTTTCCGCAGTGGTCAGCATTCTCAGCCGCAATTCAATTCAAAACATGGCGAATCGTCCGGTTTAAATATCCACGCTGGAAGTAAGGCTACGGCAAGTCCAGTCCTCAATTCGGCAGAGGCAATACACAAGTCTTCCATCAGGTCGTAAATTGTGGCGGCAATGAGAGTACAACAAATCCAGTCCTCAATTCGGTCGTCAACTGATATATAGAGACAGTAAGCAAGTCTTCCATCAGGTCGTGAATTGTAGCGGGAAAACATAAACTGCGATGCATATTGAAATCCACAAAATCTGTGCTTATCGCATAACGCAAATAAAAAATTTTTGTGTGTGTCAGCAATTGGGGAGAAAACACAGTACCAGTGGAACTCAAATAAGCGAGTACCAATTTATTTTCTCATTAAGACCCGACGGGTCAACAGAACTTAAGCGGTGAATCCAAAAATGTTCACGGTGATTAAGATGAATCTGAATATCACCCCCACGGGTGTTCTTCTGTGCCTGCTCTAAAATCGACCATCGCAGATCTGTAAATTTGTGACCCAATTGGGTACAATGTTGACTAGAGGTGCGGTGAGCTTGCCGGTCTTAATGCAGCTCCTGTGCTCAATCAGTCGCGTTCTAATCTTCCTTTTTGTGCGACCAACATATACTTTGTCACAGGGACATTGAATCACATATATCACACACTCTGAGTCACAATCAGTCAAGACAGACTGTCGTACCACAATTGTAGAATTAGGCAAACTCCATTGAGTCCCCGTCATTGCCAAGCCGCACATATCGCAATGTCCACATACTTGATGTCCCCCTGTGATAGGGGACACCCGTGTGGATTGGAATGCAGAATGTACTACAAGGTCACGTATGTTAGATGTGTTAAACAGGCACTTGTGATTCAGCACCCGCTTTCTTAACACACACTGATCCACCTCTTCCGGGCACCTGATTTAATATTTAAATGGGCTGTCATGGTAGAAAGGAGGTGCTAGGGGAAATTTTGTGTCCCTATTGCCTCCTCGGCGTAAGGCGCCCAGGAGAGGTGTTGCGCTGGGGGTGGACCCTTGGCCTGGTGCAGGATTGGTATGGCCCTCTGGTCGGATCCAGAGAGCACCTGCCATCAGGAGGCAGAGCACACAAGGAGACAGAGGCTAGCTGGAGGTACACCAATAACAGTCTGGAGTTTCCGCAGGTTGAGTCCTTTGGGTACCCGGACTGCCTGGACTTAGGTGGGCCTCCGGTGGTCTCCCGGAGAGGTATCGGAGAGGTGTGCCTACCACGTGCAAGGGTGCGCGGCTGATGCAGAGTGAATGAGCTATAACTGAACCGGAAGCTCTGGAGACCTCAGGGAGACAACAGTTCAGAGAGGTCCTCTGGATGAGACAGGCAGCACCTGCAGGTCTAGCCACGTGGAAGCCACAGTTGTTATCCGAGTATGTTGGCCCAATGGTCACAGAGAGCCAGAAGAGAGTGTCCGAGTGAAGCGCAAGGGTCAGAGCCAGAGTATCAGTCCAAGAGAGGTCAGCCAAAGCGGGGTCAATACCAGAATCAGCCATATGTAGTCGAGGCAAGCGATGGTCGGTTCCAGGTGGCAGACAGGAGTGGTGAGGCAGGCAGTGGTCAGTTCCAGGCGGCAGGCAAGAGAATGGTCAGGCAGGCAGAGGTCAGTACCAAGAAATCAGTCCAGATAGGTACTACCTGGGAAGGACACAGGAAGAAGGAGATGCTGGGGCTGGAGACGCTGGAACAGGAGACACTTGAAACAGAGGTAAACTATCACACCAATGGTATCGACCCGATTGCCAAGGTGAAGAGCAGTAGTTTGAGCCCTGCTTATATACAGGGCTCAGGTGACGTCATCGGGGTGCACCGTGGATGAGTTTCCCGCGCTTGGCCCTTTAAATGTCCGGGAGATCTGCGTGCTAGGGGGCAGGGCCGATGCCGTGGAGGACGCCGAGACCCGACGTGAGGAGCGATGTGAGGAAGAAAGCCTCGATGGGCCTGGAAATGCCCAGGGGTGGCGTGGACGAGCAGCGCTGGCGGAGACTGCAAGTGAGGAGCTGGTAGACGGACACGTCAGGTGAGCAGGCCCAGTTGCGGCACCAATGCGGCCGGGAAGCGCAACAAGAGGTGGCTGTCAGCAGATTAGGAAAACGGATGCTCAATTTTACGAGTGTCGGTTTTCCTAACCTGTGCCCAGCCATGGATTATGAAAATGGACGATCATTTATTGAACATCCGTTTTCCTAACCTGACCATCAGTGACACTTTTTTTTTTCTGTTCTCTTTTTTTAGGTTCCTCTGACTTAATATAGCCATGATATTAAGTTGGATGAACTACAGAAAAGCAGTATTTTCTGCTTTTCTGTAAACCTTTGGGACTCCTTAAGAATTAACACCTTCTCTAAGGCAGGAGTTAATTTTTGAGAGAAAAAATGTGCACTTTTTTTTTTTTTGCATCGAGGGGATATAGCTAGTAACCTCATCAACATGAATTTACATGTGATGAGTGCTATTAGCTTTGTGCTTATTTGAATTTGTCTTTTGGACGCGCTAACCTTTATTGTATTAGCGTGTCCAGGTGCTGGTAAAGTCATGCACTCAGCCGAGCACAGCGTATTGTATCAGTATACATAGTCTTCCTGCAGGCCTACATTTGTCAATAGGCACAACAGGGGACAGCAGGCTGGCTGAACATCTGCTGTTTTCCAGCTGTGCTCAGTCTCAGTCAGCAGGGAACAGCACTCTGTTTTCTGATCTAGCCCCTCCCCTCCCAGGCAGCCTGCAGGGAACAGGATGTGGGGCGGTAAAACTTGGAGAAGACAGAATAAAAGGGGATCAATTTGGAGAGGATAGGAGGGACTGAGCAGTGATCATTGGGGCAGAGGAGAGAAAATTAGCTGGGGAACATGTCTGTGTGTGAGAGAGAAGGGATTAAGGGAAGGGGGTCAGTGTTTGTGGGTGTCAGCTAAGTGTGTATGTCTGATTGGGTGGGAGATCAGAGAGGAAATTCACGGGGGGAGTAAGACCAAAGCAAGGTAAAGACATGTCCCCTTCCTCCATCTCCATTCCCATCAATGCAATTCAAATCCTCCAGATCTTGGAACTTCGCTTCCTTCCTACCTCTTCTTTCTCCCCAGATCCTTATTCCTTCTCCCCTTACTCAATCCCAGAATCTCCCTCCTCCTCCCTCCTCTTCTCCCATCCCCTTTCCTCAGTCTTCCCCATCTCCCAACCTCTTCACCTCCAGCCTTCTCTCGCTCTCCTCCCCCCATCCTCACTCCTTTTTCCTTCTCACACTCCTTCCCCCAATCCCCAGTAACTCTCACACCCCCCCTCATCCCTGAGATCTCCTCTCTCTAGTGATGCTCGAGTATCGCTTTTCCCTCACTCAATAAAAACAAAACAAAACAATTATACAGACACAAGCAAGGCTGGAACATTATTTCAATTCTATAACATCATATAAAAGATGGAAATATTTTCCAGTGCACGTGAGAATGTTCTAATTCTTGCCGTAGAATCTATCCCTGAGCTGCTGCAGGAATCTGTGGGGGAGCTGTGCCTTAGACCTCCTGCGCCCTGTTGTCTAACCTTATGGGGTGGAGGGTGGCGACAGCCTCAGGGGTAGCAAACCCTAACTCCTTCACTGCCTTTCAGCTGTTGCCCTGTTTTTCCATTTTTATCCGAGGGCTTATACTTACCTAAGGGCTTTTTTCGCTCATTTCTGACAATCCTAGGTTAAAGCCCTCCTCAGTGGGGGTAAAGTGTGAAAGAATCTTAAAAACCTCGAGTGTTTTAGAAACTTTGTCTTGGATATACTGGACATGGCCTTGGTCTCTGGGAGGGATAAGGGGTACACCCTTCCCCGAGGCGGGATAGTGCCTGTATTAGGTTAATGGTGCAATCGAAGAATCGATGTTCTGGTAAGGTCTCTGCCCTCTTGGAGAAAACATCTGCGTAGACAGCGTACTGCAGTAGTAGTCACAAAGAGGTCGTAGCTATTAGAACGGGTGATGGAGGCCTGACATGGAGGAGGCATGAGCCATGACAGCGAGGGCTCCAATTCATCAGCTGAAGAGTTTCCCAGTCGAAGCTAGGGGAATGAAGTTGCAACCAGCACAATCCCAACATGATGAGGTGTACTGCCTTTTCAATGCTGTAAAAGGATATCTCTTCCACATGTAGAATGCTAGTTCAGAGGTGCAATGAAGCTGTCATCGTGGTGATCCGACCAGGGAGAGGTTCTCCATAAATGGAAGAAATAAAGGCGAGTCCCTAGGAACCATTGTAGCTTCAGATGATCTGCTGGGGCCTTCATGATAAACTTCCCGCCAGCACCGGAATCCATCAGTGCGAGGGTAGAGAATACATACTTGTCCATGGTGATTGTCACTGGGAGTGTAAGTTGGAGAGCAGGAGTGGTATGGCCTAGGATCATCTCCCCTAGGCTCGTTAGTTTCCCTGATTCATGGGACATTGTGCCAAAAGGTACCCTTTCCCAGTACAGTAGAAACATAGATCCAGGGCGCAGTGACGGTGCTTCTCCTCTGGTGTGAACGACTCTGCCCAAGCTGCATGGGCTTCTTGAGTTGTGCCGATGTGGGCGCTGCTGTGGGGACCAGGACAAGGGGGCGCGAAAACGACAGGGCGAGCATTACATTCCTTCACGGGGTTCACAACTCCCGGGCCCGTTGCTGGAGATGGCAGTAGATCCTTCCAGCTAGGTCAATAAGGGCATCAAGCAACTCGGGGAGAACCCTTGCTGCTAACTCATACTTTACTCGAGAGGATAGTCCTTCCAAAAAAATACTCCGAAGTCTGTCCTCCCGCCAATTTAATTCTATAGCCAAGGTCTAGAATTTGATGGCGTAGCTCATTAAGGGTTTAGCACCCTATCAAAGGTGCAGAAGGTCAGATACAATGGTAGCCAAGTGGCCAGGCTCATCAAATACTTGCTTGAAGGCCTTGATGAATTGCTGCAGGTCCTGGAGTAGTGCGTCTCCTAGCTCCCATAGCCAAGGCTTTTCCATCGAGAAGGGAGAGGATGAAGGTGGTCTTAATGATGTCACTGGAGAACTGCGCTGGCTGGAGAGTGAAGTGCATAAAACATTGTTTTAAGAAACCATGGCACTGCTTGGGATGCCCCGCATACCTGGGTGGTACTGGAAACATATAGTAGGCGTGGCTGGCATGGTCACTGGGACTGTAGGGGCCACTGTTATGGTGGTGGCATCGAGATGGGCACTGAGGTGTTCCATAGAGCCCACCAGCATTTCCAGGATGTGTTGCTGCCTCTGAATCTTCTGGACCAAGCCTAGTATGGCCTGGAGGCCTGAAAGATCTGCCAGGTCATGGCCTCAGATGGCCCACAGCTCAGATGGCGAAAGGTCCAATGAAGGCTAGAGGTCAGCAAGAAGAGTAGTCAGAGAAAAAACAGAGGTCAGGACAGGTGGCAGACGAGCGAAGTCCAGAGGAGGTTCAAGGTTAGTCAAGAGCAATTCAAGGTCCAAGCTGAAGAGACAATCCAAGGGAGCGAAGGGCAGGAGAGACAAGAAGGAACCAGGAACAAGCAACCAACTACTCATAGGGAGTGCGACCTGTTACTGAGGCATCTAGGGCTAGTTGGGGCAGGCCTTAAATAGAGAGGCCTGGTGACGTTAGTGGAGGGCGCCGCGAAGGATTTCCCACCGCAGGCCCTTTAAATACAGCTGACTCATGCGCGTGCCTGCCTAGGGACACTCACTCAGCTGAGCAGCGTCAGTGCGGAATGGCCTAGCCCACGCAGCGGCCTGTCACATCTCGGGTCATGTGGTCATCTTGGCATTGGCGGTCCTCCCTCCATCTAGCGTCCAAGGTAAGAGTGGCCAGTCAAGAGGCGAGCCTGCGGCCGGCCAAGCTCAACAATATATATATATTTACATATCTTTATGATTTAGTTAGTTCATACACGATTCTTCTAAATCATGTCATAAAATGATAGATAAACCTCATTGACCTCTCAATGTGAATATGATGAGGGAGATAGTGTCATGACTAGAGATATGAAAACTGCATAAATCATGACCAGTTTAGTGAAATCTAAGCAATTTGTGCCATGAAAATCTTCATTAAGATAAAATGGGCACTTCCTGACTTCAGACAGAAAAATGCCCATGCAACTAATGCATGTGAATTATGTTGTAAACAATAATACAGATAATAATTTGTGTTTGTGACCCCAGTCCTTTTTATACCTCTTCTATCTATAAATTGAGCTGCGATATGCCATATGTTTATGGGTTGTTTTATGTTATTATGTGTTAGTTGATTATTGTGGGGTTGGTTATATATGGGATGGGAAATATGTGAACTGTTTTGTTCATTTATGTTTGATACTGTATTTCTCTTAAATTGTAACCTACCTTGGGTGCTATTAGAAAAGATGGGATAGAAATCCCATTAGAAAAAAAGAAAATAAATAAATTATAACAAGTTTTTTTGGCCAGCGGTCACAGACCTCTCTGCCTCTGGCAGCTGGTATGCAGGTAGTGCTGTTGTGTGATGGCTGAGAACCTCTGTTGACCTGAGAAGCAGGAGCCAGAGCTAGAATTGAAACCTGGTCTCCCACATGGCATTGCATGGTGCTTCCATGCAGCCACTAGGCCAGCCCCAATGTGCATGGCAGACAAATTCTAACTGCAATGGGCTACATTCAAGGACATCTCCAGTTCTGATAGCAGCTCCCTTTCCTAAATTTGGACATTAGGTTTGTTCTTATTAGTTGTATAATGCAAATACCTTTTCAGAACCATGAGACAATCTTGCCCTATTCCTAAGTATTTTTTGTTTTTATGTAAACCTTAATTTCTTTCTCTGTGGCTCTATGGGAAAAGGAAAAGTTGTACAATTTCCAGCTGTGTGTGAAATCTTGCAATACCATATGCAGCATCTGCTGATTTATTGCAGAATGTCCCTGACACAGTAGCCCGAACGAATGATTATATACAAACTTGGAGGGCTCCAAGCAAGGTTAAATACTCTTGTCTCCCTGTGCTAAGGCTGGTGATTCCTGGCTAGAAGGCTTCTCTTCGTCTGTATATTCTGCATCTGTGTTGGGAGTGTTAAACAAACCTCTAGTCATTACAAAGGGTTCTGTTATGCTGATGTTGAGAGAAGTCCGGAAACATCACCGTCACTGTCACTATGGGCTCATGCTTTCTGTTGGTCTATGGATTCATGAAGAATTTCCCCCTGAGTAATAAAGCTCTGAACTGATCTCATACTTCCTATCCCAACAGCAAATCGTCTGCTGTCCAGAAGCCTGTGTAGGTTTTGTCAGCTAGGAGGTTAGGTACTTTATGCTGGAGAACTGATTTTAACAAACGCTCTGGGATGATGATGGCAATGAACATAAGTGCTTTCAAATGGGCAGCAGCAGCCACTCCACTCCCCATTCCCTGGAGTAAAAAATTTGCGCCAACTCAGAATTCCCTTCTAGAGGAAGGCCTGTGTCAGCATGAACTGAAGGCTAGTAGTGAAGCTCTGTGTGGGAAACTAAAACTGATTTGACACTTTTCAAGTACATTATAAAGATCTATTTTTTGTAATAGGCCTTTAAAAAACAATCCAATGATCATTTTATATTTCCCTTGAAGATATTTAGGCTGTATATTAATAGTTTTATGTTTTTGTCGGTAAAATGTTATTGATGTCTTAGATTTAGGGCCTATATATTTTAATGATTATTATTTTTGATTGTTTAGTTTTTTTTGTTTTATTTCTTTATTAACAAATCCTTTTTAAAGACATGAGAAAAAAAAAATCCCAAATAATACAAACAATAAAACAATACAAAAGGTATCAAATAATGGAAACAGTACTTATTGTTTACATTTTTGGGCTAAACTGAATTCAATATTTAGTCCTCTGGGTTGCAATTTACCTAGTCTTTGAATTCAGTAAAGGGAGAGTGGGGAGAGAAGGTACAAATTGAGACTAGGGAATAAAATAATGAATTGGGGGAGAGTGGGCAAAGTGGCTGGGGAATGAGAGCAAGGGGAGCTTGAGGGGTGAAATGGCAATCAAGGGGTACTCAGAGGGTTAGGGAGAGAAAAAGGGGGGGCTAGGTGGTAAAAGCAATAGCAGATGAGTGGGTGCTGGAGGAATGAGAGAATGAACAAGGGGGTGGGGGGGCTGGGCTGAAAGTAAGCAAGAGAGGCAAGGGGAGAGAGAGAGCCAACGAGGAGGACTGGACGGGAGAGTGAGCATTTAAGAAGAGCGAGGGAGAAAGTGACAAGAGAAGAAATCTGCAATGGGGCAGCACTTCATCATTTGTTCCAGACTGGAAGATCAGGAATAGTCAGGCCAACCCACTCAGCCCATTAAATGCAAGTGAAACAGCCTGATCTTTTAAAATTACGTTTGTTTAACATTTTGAGATTTGTAGCCAGTCTTTCCAAATAATACTCATGGAAGCTTACAGCCTTTTTTTGGTTTTAGAATTCAGGGACAATAAGTCCCTGCCTCAAAGAGCTTACAATTTAAGTGGCTACCTGATGCAATGGGACATAACGTGACTTGCCCAAAGTCACAAGCAGTACCAGTGGGGGAAGCAGGATTCAAACTCTGGTTTCCCTGATTTTCAGCCCATTGCTCTAACCCCTAGGCCCTTCTGATTAAAAAGGTTTACATTTAACATGAATGGTGAGCGTTAGGAGATTGCGATTCTTTGGTTTAATTATCTAAATGTTGGGAAAGGGAAGGGATAGGGAGAACGAAAGGACATATGCCCTTGATCTTTTAAGCCCTAGCAACCCCTCTGCTTTAAGGCCCACAATGTTATGGGCCCAGTTTATCTGCCAAACCATACCCTTCCATCCCAGGCAGCAGGCTTCCTGGAAACTCTGTCAGTACCTGCTATGGCAGGCGAGGGCTCGGGCCCATGTGGCCTGCTGTGAGATCCCAGGGTGGTGGAATGCTTTACCTCTGGGGCTGCAGCTGGAGGTGGTGTTAAAACAATGTCGAAGAGGTTTGAAAACAAATTTATTTCCTGGGGGAATTGAGAAATAAAGAGGGCTAGGAATCAATTTGCTGGATATGTTTTGTATTTGTGTTATGTATGTTCACAATGTGATCCATTCTGGCCATTCATGGTGGGAGGGATAATTGAATGAATGAATGAATAAATATATAAACCTTTGGAAATTTATGTTTAAACGATTTTATTAAATTTTTCTGAAAACAGAACAACAATACATTGTTGACTGGGCGCGGTTTGTTCTGCCACCGCCCCCAGCAATACAGACAACAATCAGAACAATATCAACCTACGCACCCTGAATCCCACCTCCCCCCACCCGCTAACCACCGTCGATCCAGTCCAAGAAAGTCCATCACAGGAGTCCTGACCAGCGCATATCCAGTCCAGGTGCAGCATGAAAAGTGAAGCAACAGGAAATTTCAGCAGGTCGAGTTAGCTTACTTCAGTCGTTAAGAACTCGGCTTCGAGCCCGGTGCGGGAGCGATTGTATATATGGTTCCCAAACGGCCAAGAACCGCTTACGCAGTTGTGGAGGTCCCCTAGACGAGAGAGATTCCATATACATCATATTAAACAAGAGATTTCGCCACACCCAAAAGGAGGGTGGATCCACCTCTCGCCATTGCCCCAGAACGACCTTCTTCCCCACCATGCTCGCCTTTTGTATAAAAAGGCGAGTACCCAAATCACGGAGGCGCAGCTCCGGGATAACTCCAAACAGCAACCACCGGGGCTCTATTGGGATAGAAACCCCCAAAATGCCTGCTATATATTTGGCAATACGTGACCAAAACCGCAAAACCGCAGGACAAGACCAAAAAGCATGGGTCAGCGTTCCTGTGCAGCCCGGGCATCGAAGACAGCACGCTGAAATCGCAATATGCTGTTGAAATGCCCGCTGGGGTGAAATATACGCCCGGCCCAAAAATTTAAACAGCAGTTCACGATATGCACTGTTGTTCGTGATCTGGGAAATCCCCCGATAACAGGTTCGTAATACAGTGGCTGACATCTGGAACTCCCCATCCGCAGTCCAACGGGCGGCCATGATCTCAAAAAAATCCAAACTATCAAGCTTAGTTAAACATTTATAATACATAGAAAGGGATGGGGCTTTAAGCTGGGACAGGTGCAGAAACTCCTCCACCCGCTGAAAGACCCGTAATTGTAGAAAAGCTGGCGGCATAGATTTAATGTAATGGTCTAATTGCATATAGGAAAAAACATCATTACTCGCCATACCATATAATTCCCGGAATTCCGGCCAGGTAAATCGACGCCCTTCAGAATGATAAAGGTGCCCCAAGTAGGTGACCCCCATCTGATACCATCTCCTGAAAGCTCTTGATTGAGTGCCCGGAGAAAAGTCGGGATTCCCCACAACAGATATTAAATAAGCACACATTCGGGGTAGATGTAATTTTTTAGTAAGTGTCTCCCACGTTTGTCGAAGGGGCGCAACCAAAACGGAATTGGTGAACACATATGGTAAACTACGCCGCTCCAACTGCAATGCACAAGGGAGGGCAATAGGGTAAGTACTAGCCCTGTCTGCCTCCAATGACGTAAAAACCGTCTCATCTAGCAGCCAGTCCCGGAGAATACGGGCGTTACATGCCAGATTGTAGAGCTGCAAGTCTGGGACCCCTAACCCCCCATCCCCCCAACGCCTCTTCAGCCACGCTAAGGGCAGGCGAGCCCTACCTCCCTTCCAAAGAAAACGTCCTAGGGCTCTATCCAACGCTCTCCTATCCAAACGAGCAAGATGGACCGGCAGATTTTGCAAAACGTAGAGCCACTTGGGTAAAATCACCATTTTATATAGATTTACCCGGCCAATAAGGGACAAAGGCAACTGCCCCCAACGTTGCAATAGATCCGACGTCATCTGAATGAGCGGGGGGATATTATCCGAATAAACAGTGACTGGGTTCGCCGATATAATAAGACCCAAGTATCGAAGCGTATGGGAAGCCCATTGCAAAGGAAACGAACCAGGCCAGGTCTCTCGCACCGACCCCGGGCCAGCAAGCGCCATGGACTTCCCCCAATTAATACGCAGTCCTGAAAATTCCCCAAAGTTTCCCATGACGTCCAATAATAGGGAAAGCGAGGCCTGAGGGTCCGTTAAGTACACCAACAGGTCGTCGGCAAACGCCACACATTTAAGGATGGTATTATGGAGCCGAACCCCACGGATCCCCCTCGTATTTTGAATGGTTAACAGGAGGGGCTCCAATTGCAGCACATATAACATGGGGGAAAGGGGACACCCCTGACGCGTTCCCCGCCTAATAGGGAAAGTATCCGAACATCCCCCATTAGCCAATATGGAAGCCTGAGGATCTGTATAGAGCAACTGCACTGCCCGGAGAAAGAACCCGTCAAATCCCATACGGCGGAGAACATAAAACAGGTATGGCCACTCCACCCGATCAAATGCCTTTTCCGCGTCGAAGCTGATCGTAATGGACGGGGTCTGCAAGTGATGTCCCAGTTCAAGGGCCGCAAGAATTTTCCGAACATTAGAAAGAATGTAGCGTTTTCGTACGAACCCCACCTGATGGTTCCCTACCAAATCTGGGAGGACGCCTGCCAGTCTATCTGCCAAAATCTTAGCCAACAACTTCTGATCATAATTGATGAGGGAGATCGGCCGATACGACTCAACTTGCTGGGGATCCCTCCCTGGCTTTGCAATCATTGTGATATGTGCCTTGTTCATCTGCGGTGGGTATCCACCTTTTGTAATGATATCCATAAAGAAAGCCTTCATAGGGCCGCTAACTTTATCAATCACACAACGATAAAATTCAGCCGTAAAGCCATCCGGTCCGGGGGCTTTCAAACGTTTGGAATGCAGGATACCTCCCCTAATTTCCATATCTGTGATAGGGGCATTAAGCATCTGCCTCTGCTCTTGAGTAAGCTCCGGAAGGGCTACAGCTTCACAGAACCTGGAGCATTTGTCCTCATTCCAGTCCCCCGCACTATACAACTGAATATAGTAATCCCGAAAAAGAGTTAAAATAGTCGGAGTACGGCTTTCAACCTGACCGGACGCAGTCTTCAAACCCGCCACATATCGCGCCCCCTTAGATGTTCTGATCAGATTAGACATCAGTTTTCCGGCCTTATTCCCATATCTGTATAATTGAAATTGATAGTACAAGATACTCCGTTTAGCCCGAGAGTGTAAAACACTATTCAACTTACATTGCAAAGAGTAGTAGTGTTCACGAAGGGGACCGGTATTATTACCCAAGAGTTGAGTTTTTACCCGGCGTAATTGTTCGGTCAGTTGTAAGACCTGCGCATTGATAGATCTCCGCCTATGTGCCACATAGGATATAATATCCCCACGGAGGACGGCCTTAGCCGTATACCAAAACAAAGATGGATCTTCCTCATGCGCTTTATTCAGGAGTATATAATCAGACCATTTGTCCAGGAGATAACTCTGAAATTTGGGATCACCAGCTAGGAAATAGGGGAATCTCCAAGTCCTCCCCCCCGGAGGGCTGGGTACAAACTGGAGGTCCACCCATATCGGGGCGTGATCAGAAATGACAATAGTTTCGATACCGGCCTCCCCCACCAATGGAAAGGCTTGGCCGCTCAATAAGAGATAATCAATACGGGCATAAGTCGCGTGCACCCGCGATAAATGGGTAAACTCTTTAACCCCCGGATTAAGTGTCCTCCACACATCTACCAACTGTAAGGAAGATTCCAACAACTCAATACCTTTCCCCATCCCCACCTCCCGTCGAGTTACTTGCG
Source organism: Rhinatrema bivittatum (assembly GCF_901001135.1). Classification (NCBI taxonomy): domain Eukaryota; kingdom Metazoa; phylum Chordata; class Amphibia; order Gymnophiona; family Rhinatrematidae; genus Rhinatrema; species Rhinatrema bivittatum. The sequence goes on from NC_042621.1 coordinate 142,121,275, forward strand.
AGGCATCTACTTGAGGATCTCTTACCGTATTGAAGTCCCCTCCTACGATAATAGTATCTGTCAGATAGGGGAGAAGCAGCCTATTGAGCTTCCGGAAGAACTTAGCGTTGTAGGTATTTGGTGCGTAGACATTACAGAACACCACTTGCCTCTGATAAATCTCGGTCACCACTATAAGAAAACGCCCCTCCGGGTCTTTAATTTCCTCACTAATCCGCAGCGGCAACGTCTTATGAAACAAGATAGCTACTCCTGCCGACCGGGTCGTCGCCGAGGCGTATGAAACCTGTCCCACCCAATGTTTGCGTAGCTTCAGATGCTCGCCATCAGTGAGATGAGTTTCCTGTAGAAAACCTACATGGGCTCCCTTCCTATTAAGATGAGATAAGATTTTAGTACGTTTAACAGGAGAGTTTATGCCGCAGACATTCCAGGACACGACACGAGTGGAATGACTAGAGGCTCAAACCATAAGGTGATATACAAAGCAGAGTATAAATTGAAAACCTCACCTGGACCCTCCCAGCCGGAGCCCAGGCACCAACCACTTCCACTGAAGACAAAAGACTTGGACCTTGACCATATAATTCAAAAAGTGTTTCCCACAAAATACAATCGACGGCGGTCCCCCCCCTCCCTCCCCCCACCCTCCCCCCCCCATCCCCCCCCCCCCCACATATCTCCCCAAGCCACCCAGCACCAAGCCAACCATAAGCCCGTGCCGTATGGGTGGAGATCACGTAGCCTTTCTCTACACGGGTGGGCTCCCAACATGCCGTCCCCCCTCCCCCCCCCCCAACCCCGCCCCACAATTTCCCACTGCTTGCATAACCAGGCCCCATCAAGATCATCACGTAGGAACAGCCCCCTCGGCACATGGTAACTTAATAAAGAAAAAGAATAAGAAGAAAAAGGAAAAAGGAGAGAGAAAAAAAAAAAAAAAAAAAAAAAAAAAAAACCCAGATAAACCCAGAAAACAGTCCCCTTACTGTAAAACATAGTATTCACATAACAATCGTAGGCCATAACAGCCGGATGCGCAGCAAAAAATGAAAGAAAACATGTCATAGCAGGGGGGAAAAGTATGGTACATAATAAAGGGAAAAGTAACAAGTGCACGTCCCCAATCCAGTGTCCGCAGAATGCATGAAAGTTAAACTCGGGCAGTGCCGTGCAGTACATATGAAAAACGAAAATGCAATACACTGAGCCATAATAAAATTGGTACCCTGCAAGATACCACAACCAACTCAACGATAAAGGCCCAGGCAAAACTGTTAGATAACCTCCCCCTTGATGAAGAGCAATGGGGAAGAAGAAATTTAAAAAGAACCATAAGAAAAAACAAAGAAAAAATATTAAAAAAAAAAAAAAAACACAAAGAGAAAAAAAAAACAAAAAAAGCGCCACAAATCTGGTCTGTCCCTCTGCAAAATAGCGCCATTCGGAAGAAAAAAAACAAAGGTCCAATGAGTTGGGAGCACATTGCTGCGAGGGCCGATGTACAATCTTGCGTTGCCCCATCGTGGACCTCGGGCCACCAGCCACCAGACATGACCAATCGCTCTCAGGCCTGTCCAAGGCTGACCTCTGGCCACGGAATTGCGGCCCCAACAAACTGAGTACGTTCGCGCCACTCGAATCCACAGCCGGGCCCCAACCATTCTCCCCTGCAGGGATAATCATTCAAGCAAACCAAAATAAAAATACGGGCTAGGGCTCAACTGTGATACAATAAAACATACTGTTAGCAATCCGCTTGCAGCCTGCAGTTCAACGCCTCTCAACGACAATGTCCCCTCTTCAGCCACATGGTCCCTCACAGGCCCGCTCACCCGGTCGCCGGAGCCGCCGTCTTGGTAGAGTCAACGAAGGTCTTGGCTGCCTCCGGGGTCTCTAACCACTTAACTCCAGTAGCCGTCGCCACTCGCAGTCTGGCAGGGTAGATGAGTGTAGCCCGAAGGCCTAGATTAATGAGCTGCGAGCAGTGCGGGGCCATGGCACGCCGACGCTGAGAAACCCCGGATGAAAAATCCTGGAACAGGAGAATCTTGCGCCCGTCCGACATCAGACTCCTGTCGCCCCGCAGGGCCCACAGTATCTCAATTTTATGCGCGTAATTCAGCAACTTCGCTATCACGGGGCGCGGTCTGGCCTGATCAGGCAGTCGTTGGCCCAAGCGATGCGCCCGCTCCACCCGCAGCGGACCATTCTGAGATGACAAGTTGAGCTGCTCTTGGAGCCATTTCTCTAAGTAAGCCGGTAAGTTAGCGTCGGAGATCGACTCCGGGAGGCCAATGAGACGGATATTCGACCTCCTCGACCGATTCTCGAGGTCTTCCAAACGTTGGGCCTGCTGCGTTACCACGGTTTGTAAGGCCCCGATATCCTTTTTTGCCGCCACGAGGTCGTCCTGTGTCTCAGACACTCTCGTCTCCAGCTCCCCAAAACGCGCCTCGTAGCCTGTTATTGACTGCGTTAACTCGGCCAGCTGGTCTGCAATGGCCTTAAGTTCGGGGCCAAGTGCCGTCGTTACCGCCGTCTTGATCTGCTCAAGGTCCGGGCCTACCACCGGCAGGCCCGGCTGTAGGCGGTCCGGGGAAGATGGCGGCTCGGCGCCCCTAACCTTCTCCTTGTCCTTTTCTTTACGAACCATTCTGGTAGCCATGATCGCGGTCCAGGAAAATACTATAGACTGTAATATCGATCTGAGCAAGTGAATCTGGGGCGCCAAACGTCTAGGTGGGCCCGGGATGGGTGAGGATTAGGGGTCGGCAATCGGAGCTAGGGCACCCACATCCGCCTTCCCCGCTGGCTCACGTGATCTCTCCCCTTTGGAAATTTATATTGAGGGAGGGGAGGAGTCAGCCCGCCCAGGCACAAAGTTTGTGGCTGCTTTGTATCTGCGGGCCTTGTACTTAATTTTCAAGGGAAAAGCACAGTGTTCTTTCCCTTTGAAAATTGACCCTGGGCACACAGGGACCTGCTATCTTTGCACCTGCCTTTTCTGCGGACAGATTTATGCTGGAAAAGGAGCACATTATAGATGCATGTTATTTTCCAAACTCCCCTCCCTAAACAAAACCCCTTGAAGGGCCTTCCCTTAATCTGGCTGTGTGGACAAGATGTAGGGTCAGGCACTCAATTTAGCTGGACCAATGCCTTTGAAAATTGGCCTTGTAAAGAGAGGGTTGACCTTACAGCTGAAGCCATGATGCGCGTTTTGACATGCTAGCTTTACCCCTTATTCAGTAAGGGGTAATAGCGCGTCCAAAACGCGCGTCCAACCTCCCCGAACCTAATAGTGCCCGCAACATGCAAATGCATGTTGATAGAAACATAGAAACATAGAAATGACGGCAGAAGAAGACCAAACGGCCCATCCAGTCTGCCCAGCAAGCTTCACATTTTTTCTCTCATACTTATCTGTTTCTCTTAGCTCTTGGTTCTATTTCCCTTCCACCCCCACCATTAATGTAGAAAGCAGTGATGGAGCTGCATCCAAGTGAAATATCTAGCTTGATTAGTTAGGGGCAGTAGGGGTAGTAATCGCAGCAATAAGCAAGCTACACCCATGCTTATTTGTTTTACCCAGACTGTGTTATTCAGCCCTTATTGGTTGTTTTTCTTCTCCCCTGCCGTTGAAGCAGGGAGCTATGCTGGATATGCGTGAAGTATCAGTTTTTCTTCTCCCCTGCCGTTGAAGCAGGGAGCTATGCTGGATATGCGTGAAGTATCAGTTTTTCTTCTCCCCTGCCGTTGAAGCAGAGAGCTATGCTGGATATGCGTGAAGTATCAGTTTTTCTTCTCCCCTGCTGTTGAAGCAGAGAGCTATGCTGGATATGCGTGAAGTATCAGTTTTTCTTCTCCCCTGCCGTTGAAGCAGGGAGCTATGCTGGATATGCGTGAAGTATCAGTTTTTCTTCTCCCCTGCATTTGAAGTAGAGAGCTATGCTGGATATGCGTGAAGTATCAGTTTTTCTTCTCCCCTGCTGTTGAAGCAGAGAGCTATGCTGGATATGCATTGAAAGTGAAGTATCAGGCTTATTTGGTTTGGGGTAGTAACCGCCGTAACAAGCCAGCTACTCCCCGCTTTGTGAGTGCGAATCCTTTTTTCCACATTTCCTCTTGCTGTTGTAGCTTAGAGCGATGTTGGAGTCACAGTAACCATGTGTATGTTTATTGAATAAGGGTATTATCTCCAGGCAGTAGCCGTCATTCTGGCGAGCCACCCACTCTTTATTGACGGCCTCTTGATGGCCCTATTAGGTATTCCTACGCGATTCAGTAAGTAAAATGTGCAGCCAAGCCACACATTTTACTTTCAGAAATTAGCGCCTACCCAAAAGGTAGGCATTAATTTCTCCGGGCACCGGGAAAGTGCACAGAAAAGCAGTAAAAACTGCTTTTCTGTGCATCCTCCGAATTAATATCATGGCGATATTAAGTTGGAGGTCCTGAAAGTTACAAAAAGTTAAAAAAATAAAATAAAATTTAAATCGGCTTGCGGGTTGAAAACCGGACGCTCAATTTTGCCGGCGTCCGGTTTCCGAGCCCATGGCTGTCAGCGGGCTCGAGAACCGACGCCGGCAAAATTGAGCGTCGGCTGTCAAACCCGCTGACAGCCGCCGCTCCTTTCTAAAAAGAGGTGCTAGGGACGCGCTAGTGTCCCTAGCACCTCTTTTTGCCGCGGGTCCTAATTTAAATAAATTAATTTAGTGAATCGCGCACACAGGAGAGTGGCCTGTGTGCGTGCCGGGAGAGCAGGCGTTCGCCCGCTCTTCCGCGACTTTTACTGTATCGGCCCGTTAGGTAGAAGTTAACAAAAATTTCCAGGATATTCCTGGGTGAATGGGCCACATTTGACGTTTGATAACCATCATTGAGATTCATTAAAATTGCAAAGAATATCAATTCAGATCAAGTTATGGGGATCTGATTGGACTGGACTGGGAAAGGAAGACACATGGTTGTGCTAGTTGGAGACAAAAAGTGGTGACATTCACCATCTGTACATGATCACAACTCTTCAGCTGAATGAATGCTGGTGATGAATGCAAATTTGATAAACATGTTTCAAATTAATTTGCATTGTGTCTACCCAGCACTACAATCCATTTATAGTTGCTCTGTATTACATGGATGATCTCAGTTCAAGCTGAGGTTCCTTCATTTAATTCATCCTTTGGGCCAAGATCAGTCATTCCAATGAAGGAGTGCCTGTCTAACCAATCAGATGATTTGGGGTAATAACTTTCCTGCTTCAGTGAACGGTGGCAATAGTAAGTAATGGGGTTTCTGGTGGTAGAGAGTGAGTCACTTAAGATGTTACCCAAAGTGAAAACTGGTAGAGAAAAAAATGTTGCTCTTCTACTGGCTGGGTCTTCCCAAAGGAAAGAAGGGACTGAACCCCCCAAGGCAATCTCCCAGGTATTGAGAGGGAAGACAGAGTCTTTCAAGATAATAAGTCAGATGAATGCAAGGCTGGATTCCCAAACCACAGTTTTCTCAAACTTTATTCAACAAGAAACAGTGTTATGAATAAACAATTGAAATGTTTGTAACCTTTTGAATACCACATATAAAACAACTAATACCCTTCACAACATAGGAGATTATGGGGCAGGTGTAATAAGGTGCGCCAAAGCTGTTGCGGGTTTGTGTGTGGATATACGCATGTTTGTACGCACGTTTTCCCGCACAAAGCCCTATACGGTGATGTAATAAGGGTTTTGTATGCGGGAAAAAAGTGCGTACGAATGCGCTTACTGACCAGCATTTTTTCCAGCACAAATGCATGCTAATGGCATGCAAAGGAGGCAATTAGCTAATCATAGGCAATGCAGGAGCCATGCCAATGTTAGTGCCGGTTTTTAAAAAAAAACTCTTTATTTATTAATTTTAGAATGTTAACAAGAATACTGTGTACAATTCTGGTCACCGCATCTCAAAAAAGATATAATTGCGATGGAGAAGGTACAGAGAAGGGCTACCAAAATGATAAGGGGAATGGAACAGCTCCCCTATGAGGAAAGACTAAAGAGGGTAGGACTTTTCAGCTTGGAGAAGAGACGGCTGAGGGGGGATATGATAGAGGTGTTTAAAATCATGAGAGGTCTTGAACGGGTAGATGTGAATCAGTTATTTACTCTTTCCGATTGTAGAAAGACTAGGGGGCACTCCATGACGTTAGCATGGGGCACATTTAAAACTAATCGGAGAAAGGTCTTTTTTACTCAACGCACAATTAAACTTTGGAATTTGTTGCCAGAGGATGTGGTTAGTGCATTAGTATAGCTGTGTTTAAAAAAGGATTGGATAAGTTCGTGGAGGAGAAGTCCATTACCTGCCATTAAGTTCACTTAGAGAATAGCCACTGCCATTTAGCAATGGTAACATGGAATAGACTTAGTTTTTGGGGGCATGCGAGGTTCTTATGGCCTGGATTGGAAACAGGATGCTGGGCTTGATGGATCCTTGGTCTGACCCAGTTTGGCATGTTCTTATGTTCTTAAATGGTACATTAGAGATTGTTTCCTCTTGTTTGTAATTAACTATGTAATTTTAAAAATATATATCTCATAGTACCCTGTCAGACCACAAAAAGGGGGGAGATCCAATGAAAATAGGAGAAAAAAAAGAAGAAAAAAGACCCATCAAATACTAAGGGAAAGAATCTTCAAAATACATTTGCACTGTGCGTCACGAAAATTACTGGCTTGGCATTAAGGGAGATGTATCCTGTCTGGATTTATCATTATTTAATTGGGAATGATCAAAGAAGACAAGTTTAACGCCCTGAAATTTAACAACACATTTACATGGAAAATATAACCAAAACAGCAGGATGCATCAACAAAAATTGTTTCCTCTTAGTCTGAGGTACTTTAGACACACCTGGGAACATGTGGATCTTAGATCCTAAAAAAGGAGCATGACAATTATGAAAAAACAATTTCAGAATAAAGTCATGATCCAAATCTAATGCATAAGTAACAAGTAAAGTAGAAGAAACTGCTTCTTCATCTGACGAACACTCAAGAAATGAAGACAGGTGAGATGAATCTAGTAAGCCAGCATCTGCAGGAATCTCTCTCACTTGTCGATCCTTCAAATTCATAAGAACATAATAGTCTTTGGAGATAGGAGGAAGCAAACTTTCCTTAATTAATAAGTTCTCCACGCAATATCTACATAGCATTTCTACTGGAGTAGAACATTTTTTCTTAGGAAAATTAATAATCCTTATGGTTCCAACAGTATACAGCATTTTCAAGGTTTTCCAACTTATTCTGCAAATATAGAGGCCCAACTATTTATTTATTTATTTAATTTAACAGTTTTATATACCGACCTTCATAGTAAATAACCATATCGGATCGGTTTACAATTAACAAGAATATAACGGGGGTGAAACTAGGATCGTTTCAACAGATTTCTGCAGAGTTAATTCCTTGGTCTCACAAGAATCTACTCGCGTTGAAATTTCAATCATTTGGGAATGAGAAGTTTGAAATGAATTAGCTAACTCACGTTGCTGAAACACAAATTGAGAAACTTGATTGGAAAGCTTGGCCATAGCTTCCCAAATTATGTCCAAAGTAATGTTAGGAGGCTTAACCATAGGAGTTAGCAGTACCTCTTTGAAAGTAGTCCCATCCGATTTAGTGGCAGAAGGAAAGGAAACAGGCAGGGCTTCAGCTCCCAACATGCTCAGACCCTCTGTTCTGTAACTCGACTCCTTCATTCGGGCACCTCCCGACAAACAATTGGCTTCATGATGTCATCTAAGCACGACATGGGCAAAAACCATCCCGTCAGCGCTGAATTCGAGGGGGCCAGGTTGAGGGTGAGTTCAGCGCAGCTCTGGAGTTAAGGATGACTCAGAGTCTGGGGCAGCTGGCGACAGACCACTGCTCGATAGGACGTCCAAAGAAGCTTCTATGGAGCTAATAGGAAGATCTTGGCTCCAGAATACATGTACAGCCATTGGGCCGGTCGTAGACAAACCTTTGAAAATCTCTAGATACATTTTGGCCTTGCCCTTCCTCTTGCTTATAGTAAGAAATAAAGAAGACTTTTTTGAAAAGGCAAATATTTAAAGGGCAAGAAGAGAGTCAACGGAGCAGCATCCCTTAGCATGCGGCCATCTTGGATCCCCCCGCTAGTGCGGGTTTTTTACTGCCACAGTCAGGGCATGAGTTAAGTGACAGCACCTAGCTGAGCACCTATCTCGGTGCCCAAGCAGCCAGATTCGTGATTATCTAGATGCCTTTCTGGGCCCCCCACGTGTCCTGATTCGCGCTCAGCTGTAAAAAAAAAAAAAAAAGTATGCAAATTATTTGCTTGCAGAAATCTGCACACACATGAACAAATGCTTGGACTGCCAATTTGGATAACATTCAGCATGGAATTCCCATCAGACCTAGCGTTAGCTGTGCTGCCTTTGCAAAATGAAAATAAAATCTGCAGCCCAGCTCCTCTCCTTTGACATCTCACTTTCTTCAGTCCTGCCTCCCATTCTTAGCTGCAGGGAGGGGGGAAAAGTACTCTTTCAGTTGCCTGCACTTAAAGAAATTAGTCACACAACTCCAGGGTCTCCTCCAATTTGGGCCACCACAGTCCGCCCATGCAGTAACATACTTAGGAGCCGATGCCTTGCAGTGTGCTCTGCCTACCACACGGCTTGATGTGCAGGAGGATGCACATTTTGGACGTGATAGAATAACTCCTGATGCAATAATGAGATTAGCACATCCAAACGCCCATCCAATCCAGCACATCGCTAATAGCGGTCATCACATGTAAATGCCATATAGATGAGGCATGTTTTAACACGCAAAACTTAATGCCAGCCCCAGAGCTCCAAGCCTCCACAAATAAAGCAAAAAAATACTGCTTTTTTGGGGTACCTCCTATTTAATAACATTACGATACTAACAGGTCGATCCAGTAAAGTGTGCTCCGTCGGAGCGCACTGTCACCCTGCTCTGGACGCGTGTTTTCCCTTACCCCTTATTCAGTAAGGGGAGGAAAACACGCGGCCCACCCGCGGCACCTAATAGCGCCCTCAACATGCAAATGCATGTTGATGGCCCTATTAGGTATTCCCGAGCGATCCAGTAAGTAAAATGTGCAGCCAAGCCGCACATTTTACTCTAAGAAATTAGCGCCGCCCAAAGGTCGGCGCTAATTTCTTCCGGCGCAAGGGAAGTGCACAGAAAAGCAGTAAAAACTGCTTTTCTGTGCACCCTCCGACTTAATATCATAGCGATATTAAGTCGGAGGTCCCCAAAAGTATAAAAAAGTAAAAAAAATAAAAATAAAATTTTGAATTCGGCCCGCGGCTGTCGGGCCGAAAACCGGACGCTCAATTTTGCCGGCATCCGGTTTCCGAGCCCATGGCTGTCAGCGGGCTCGAGAACCGACGCCGGCAAAATTGAGCGTCGGCTGTCAAACCCGCTGACAGCCGCCGCTCCAGGCCAAAAGGAGGCGCTAGGGACGCGCTAGTGTCCCTAGCGCCTCCTTTTCCTCGTTTGCACCGCGTCGCCTAATTTAAATACTGGATCGCGCGCACCGGCGAGGGGCCGGTGCGCGCGCCGGGAGAGCGGGCGTTAGTCCGCTCTCCCACGGACTTTACTGGATCGGGCTGTAAGTAAGAGAAACCACAGAAGGCAGTATCAGGAAAAAAAAAAGTCTTGATGGTGGCCAGGTTAGGAAAAAGGATGCTCCAATTTATAAGTGTCCGTTTTCCTAACCCGTGCACAGCCACGTCCCCTGGGTGCCCGATGCCAAGGACACACTAGGGACGCACAATGGATCCCTAGCACATCCTTTTTAACTGATTTACATATTAAATCAGATGCCCAGGAGATGTGGCTGTGCGTGGGTTAAAATAATGGGCGCCCAGTTTGGTCTCAAGTTTTTACAAGCGGCTTATTGCATCTGTTCCTCAATAAGAGAAATGGAAAAGCATGCTACATCCCAGCAAAGCTTTCTTACCCCAGGACTCATGTCAGTAAAAAAAATTCTTTACCCCTGTAATTCATTTTCAAAAAATGAAGGTTGGATTTATACATATTTGAAGGTTTGGAGTTGGATGTGCAGCCAAAGTGGTATTTATAGCCGCCTATTGGAGTCAAGTACAGCTCTTAAAGTGGCATGTGGCTGATTAAAGAAGCTCAATAGGACGCTGCAACCTTCATCAACCACTAGATGTTACTATAGGCTAAGGGGTAGATTTTAATAAAGTACGCCCGCGCATACTTTTCTTCGCGCACCAGGTGCGAACAAGAGTACGTCGGATTTTAATAGTATCTATTAAAATCCGACGTACTCTTGTTCGCGCCTGGTGCCGCGCATATTCATTAAAATCTGGGGTCGGCGCGCGGAAGCCTGTGCAAAATCGGCAGCCTGCGCACGCCGAGCCGCGCAGCCTGCCTCCATTCCCTCCGAGGCCGCTCCGAAATCGGAGTGGCCTTGGAGGGAACTTTCCTTCTACCCCCCGCACCTTCCCCTCCCTTCACCTACCCCCCCCCAGCCCTATCTAAACCCCCCCTACCTTTGTTTGACAAGTTACGCCCGAGGCAGGCGTATCTCACGCGCGACAACCGCGCGATTCCCCGGCCCGGGAGCAGATTCGGAGGCCTCGACCACGCCCCCGAAATGCTCCCGGGCCGGAACCACGCCCATGGCCCTGCCCCCGAATGACATGCTGCTGCAACACGCCCCCCCCCCAGGAAAGCCCCGGGACTTATGCGCGTCCAGGGGCTTGCGCTCTCCGCTGAGCCTATTCAACATGGGCTCGGTGCGCGCAGGGGGAACCTGGGGCAGTTTTTCGGGGGTGATCTGCCCCTAAGTGTTTGGCCTCTATGTGGGAAAAGATGCAGGAGAAAATTAAGGGAATATTGGAAACTGTATATGACAGCTTCCTAATGACACACTGATGGAAAGAAGTAAAAAGAAGCTTTTACAGGGAAAGATTAAAACATAATCTTGAAATCAGAAATATACAGTAATATGGGACCTTCTTATCACTAATTTCCTATAAAAACAAACAAACAAACAACTTATGCTCCTCACTGTGCATCCAAACCCAACATGCTCCAGGTCATAAAGAAAAGTTAAGTAGGTTGATGAGGTTTTAACTTTCCTCCTGGTCTTTTCCTGCTCTAATGTGGAAGGCTAAGAAGATAGTTATAGCATAGGGACAAACATTTGCTAGGAGACAACAGAAACAAGAAGGCAGAGAATTGAGAAAGGAATAAGAACTGACGTGAAAAATTGTCCATGAGGGAGAGAAGGTTTTCATCATCAGTTCTCTCTGCAGGAACAGTTTAGGACTTGATGGTAGTAGAGAACAAATCATTAGCACTGAATTCCGCTGGCCAGTGACCCATTTACAGCTGCAGGTGGGAACTTCCCCCCAGGATAAATGGAAGGACAGTCTTCTGCTCCTTCCTCTGCAGCAGCTCACTGGGAGGAGCAGAGTTAAGGAATGTTTGGCATTTGGGATGATCTGGTTTATTTATGTAGTATAAACTGACACCCACTACGCATTAAACAGAACTTGCATGTGATATGGAATAAACAGCACACCACAAAATTATATAATCCATGCTGGCTGAACAATAAATTTGCAAATTACATTGCTTTTTACAATCAGAGGAGCTGATGTCATAAGCTGTGACTTGAATTTCAGCGCACAGTTTCTTAATGCACGCGCTAAAAAAATAATTTATCTCCCAGTGCAGTAAGCTAATAAAATGCTAATGCAGCAGGAGTTTAAAAAAGCAAATGTGCACAGAAGACATGCTTAGCAGTGAATTTTCAAAGGAGTTACTCATGTAATAGTAGCATATATCATAGCAATTTCCAAAGCCCATTTATGCATGTAAAACCTTTTGAAAATTTACCCCATGGAGTACATTTTCAAAGGAGTTACATGCATAAAAGTAACAATTTTCAAAAGCGCATTTATGCGCATAAATCCCTTGTGAAAATTACCTGCATAGTGTGCACAAAATATGAGGGAGAAGAGTCTCTACTTGTTTTTGCTAAATTCGTCCAAATAGGTTGCATAGGTCTGCAAAAGACCAGGAGGGATTGTGAGATCTGAAACTGCTATGATGGTAGAATGGGGTGACTGAATCAAGGCAATGCTGTAGGCAGTATGGGCTCCTCAACTGGATGTCCCCTGTGGACTGTCCATGGTAGGCCCATATTGCTGGAAACAGGGTAACCTCAGGACTAAGGGGTTGACAGAGTGCCTGAGCATGTAAAATGAGATCTGTTCCTGAAGTAGGAGGTTCCCCATGCGGGTCAAGGTCAGGTCACAGCTGTTATACTTCTGGGCAGTGACTCACCATAAATTGAGGAGATTGGATGGGGCAGTGGGTCCACTAGAATGGCATAATGGTGGACCAGAGTCTCCTCAATGTAATTGCCTGCTGCACTGGAGTCGAGGAAGGTGTTGGTCAAAATCCTTTGGGTATCAGTCTGGAGATAGACTAGCAGGTTTATCTGCGAAAAGGGAGCATTAGTTGAGGGACCTAGAGCTGCCTTCCAGCCAGCCCTCGGCACTGGAGATTTCCCAGCCTCAAAGAGCAAGCACTGATATGATGCCCGGAAGTGGCACAATAGAAACACAGTTTCTGCAGCTACCATCAACATCTCTTGTTCTCAGTCAAGCAGGAACAGCCCATTTGCATAGGTTCTTCCTGCTTGACTGAAAGATGGAAAGATTTACCTCTTTGCGAGAGGAACCAATATAGAGCACTGGAACCTGGGGGCTGCATGGGATTGGCTTCACTCCCGAGATCTTTCTTGGAAATGGATGTCAGTCTAGATACAAAGGTGCATCAGTGCATCCAAGGTTGATCTGGGTGGCTAAGCCGTGCCAGAACACCATCATTAGGCTCTCGACATTCCAGTGAAGTTCTGCTGCTAGGGTCTGGAACTGAACTGCGTACTGGTCCACTGTTTGTAAACCTTGGTGGAGATGCAGAAGATCAGCCACAAACAGAAGAGGAGCAATCTGGTTCCTTGAATACTCAGTGGAAGTGTACCAGGAACTCATCCAGGTTATTGAGCAGAGAGGCGTTATGTTCTCACAGCGGGGATGCCCAGGCCAGGGCCTGCCCAGTGAGGAGAAAGGGTGAAGGCCAATCATGCCCAGTCTGAGGGGAAGCTTGTTGCTTGTAATTCAAAAACAATCTGGCACTGGTTCAAGAACCCCTTCTTGGAGTTCACGTCTTGGCATGGTGGAGGTGAAAGACAAATGCCAGATGCCCCAGGTGGGAGCTGTTGTACTGGGGGGAGTCAGCACTACCGGTAGCGGAGGAACCATGCTCTGTGACTGGATGGAGTCCATGCATTGGCCTAAGGTTTGCTCGGACCTTGCAAGCTGCTGCACTTGCAAGGCCAGACACTGCAAAAGCTGAAGCACTGGTGAGTCCCCAGTGACAGATGGCCTTCACAATCTGTCACACTGACTGGTAGGGAGCTCTTGAGCTGCTGTTAAATTGTTACTGCCTAATTTGTGCAAACACAAGATAGGCCTTCATAGGCGGCAGCTGACTTGCCAGAAGGCAATCTTCTGTCCAATCAACCACTTTTCCCTTGGGTTGAGCCCTCAGGTTCTGGCAGCCAGCAGGACTTACAGGCTGAAGCTAAAGCAGAGGCAAGATCCAATCTGAGGTCAGGACAGGCAGAAGGTGAAGCAGAGTCAAGGTCCAATCTGAGATCAAGGCAATGCAAAAACAGGCCAGGGAAGAACACAACAGAACAGGCAGAAACAGACAAGGCAGGGCAAGAACACACATAAATAAAATCAGGAACAAGGCAAAAACACATTGGAACAAAGCAGATATACACAGAAACACAGTATAGCAATTAGGATTGGAGAATGAGGAGACCTGGTGTGAGGCATTGAGTAATAGTTCTGAGCTTCCCTTTATACTGGTCAGGATATGATGTCATCTGTGCATTTCACAGGAGGTCCTGCCAGCAGGACATATAAAAGGCCTCAAGGGCTGCAGGAAGTTCAGCCATGTTTCTTGGATGCCGCATGATGCTGGAGGTGCTTCATATCAGCGGTGAAGTATATTACAGTGCACTGAGTAAAGAAGTGAATTTTAGGATTTATTTTAAATCTATTGGTTGTTAGTGTCATGGCATGTCCCCTTGTTTTAGTATTATTTGAAAGGGTAAACAATCATCCTCTATTTAGTCATTCCATCCCACTCATGATTCTATACATTTCTATCCTAAACCCTCTCAGCCATCTCTCGGGCTGAAGAGTCCTAACTTGCACAGCCTCTCACCACAGAGGAGATGTTCCACTTTCATTATCATTTTTGCTGCCTTCTTCTCCTTTTCTAGTTCTGCTATGTCTTTTTTTTGAGATGGCAAGACCAGATCTGCACACAATACTGAAGGTGCAGGATGCATGGATGGATACAAAGGCAATATGATATCTTCTGTTTTATTCTCCATTCCTGACATTCTATTTGCATTTTTTTCCACCACCGTGCACTGAGCCAGGGATTTCAACGCATTATCTACAAGGACTTTGAGTTCCTTTTCCTGGGTGGTGACTCCCAGTGCAGACCCCAGCATCATGTATCTGTAGTTGGGATTAATTTTCCCTATGTACAGCACTTTCTACTTTTCTATATTAAACTGCACCTGCTAGTCAGTTGTCCAGTCTCCTCATCTCACAAGGTCCTTCTGCTGCTCCTTGCAACCTGCTGCTTTTTTTTTTTTTTTTTTAACAACTTTGAATAATTTTGTGTCATCTGCAAAATTTTGATCACCTCATTTGCTATTCTCTTTTCCAGATCATTTATGAATATGTTAAATAGCATTTGGAAAACTGACCATTTACTCCTCTGTTTCCAGCCCTGGGCAGATTGAATTGAGCCTTTAGTAAGTAATTTTCAAAGAAAAAGAAGAGGACAAATACTGTACTTCTTTTGGTTACTTGTTACCATATCTTTGAAAGGGGAAGAAGAAGGCCCTGTCAAAGGAGAGAGACACTTTAATCATTAGTCATCATTTTATAGTTATTCTTTTTTGCATTTTTTTTGTTTTATGAGCTTTATCCAGCAAAATGAAAACTGGACTGGAAACAATCACAATATGCTCCATACCAGTGAGAATCCAAAGGGCACGCACTTACTTATTATCAGGTATGTTACAGGAATGTGGCTAATGATATAATTCCCTCAGAGCTTATCAGTCTTCTTGCACAGATTGATGAACTAATAAATGGATCAAGAGAATAAACAGGACTGTGGCACAGTGAGACTGCAAGATAATACAGAGTTTGGATGGCAAGCCATCCAGATTAGGAATGTGTGTTTGTTTTTCCAAAAGGGCAAAACTCCACGAATGACTTGATTTTCAAGTTTGGTCCATTGAAACTGAGCCAAAACATCAAGCAATCCCAAAAATCTGAAAATGTTTTGGCTTGTTCACTTTGGGGTGGATTTTAAAAGGGTTTACGCGAGTAATATACGTGCGTAACCCTTTTAAACCCGCTCCTGTGAGCACCGAGCCTATTTTGCATAGGCCCGGCGATGCGCACAAGCCCCGGGACGCGCGTATGTCCCGGGGCTTGAAAAAAAGGGGCGGGGGCGGGACCGAAGCCTCCAGCACAGCAGCCGTGCCGGGGGATCGCATGCTGGCAACCTACGCCTGCCCAGAGGCAGGCGCAACTTCTTTAACAAAGGTGAGGGGGGGTTTAGATAGGGCTGGAGGGGCGGGTGGAAAGTTCCCTCCGAGGCCGCTCCGATTTCGGAGCGGCCTCGGAGGGAACGGGGAAAGCCATCGGGGCTCCCCTAGGACTCGGCGCGCGCAAGGTGGACAAGTGCGCACCCTCTTGCGTGCGCCGACCCCGGATTTTATAACAGCTGCGCGCCCATGTTATAAAATCGGGCGTAGATTTGTGCGCGCCGGGTTGTCTGACATTGTCCAAGATGCCCATCCAGAGTCTCCACCCTTGGGGAGGGAAACCAAGCGGTCGCCTGGAGCACCAAAATTATGGGGGCAGAAAAATTGCACTAGCACAAGGCCCAGAGGGTGCCGTGCCAAGGCCACAACCAAAGAAGGGGGCGCCATGCTGGAGCCACTGTCACCGGCAAGAGGAGTGCGGTGTTGAAGCTGCCACTGGTAGGTAAGTTGGGGGAAGGTGGTGCATAACCAAAGGTTTGCCTAGAGCACAAACTATTCTTACACTGGCCCTGAACCCAGTCATGATTTCCATCACGTCCCCTCTCAGCCGTCTCTTTTCCAGTCTGAAGAGCCCTAGCCTGCATAGCCTCTCATCATAGGAAATATGTTCATTCCCTTTATCATATTTGACTCCCCTCCTCTTCCTCTTTTCTAATTCTGCTGTGTCTTTTTTGAGATGGGGAAACCAGAACTGCACACAATACTCGAGGATACGGAGGCAATACATTTTCCATTTTATGCTCCATTTTAGATCATTTCTATAATTTTCTGAAATAAATAAAAATACATTTATTTTGCTTTTTTGACCGCAAATACACACCATGTACTGAGGTGAGGATTTCAACGTATTGTCCACATTACAGTAAATTGTAGCAGTATAGATGTGTGGTGTTTGTTAGCATTGCTATGTCAAGCCATGGAATTAGTTTGCATACTATTTGCAAGTAGTGAACACTGTTTGCCAAAAATGAATAAAAACAAAAAAACATAAACATTTTGAAAACAACGAAAGCAAAAAACAAAACAAAACAAAAAAATCCAAAAAATGAATCAAAATTTTACATTTTTTACCTGCACATCCCTAGAAAATAGGAGGGGAAAGGCTGGATTAGGGAGCAGAGTGGCAGTTCTCTGCTCTCTCGGTCTCTGTTTTATATTTAGCTCACACCTTTTTGTTGGTAGTTCAAGGCAAGTTATGTTCAGGTAAAGTAGGTATTTCCTTTTCCTCAGAGGGAAAAAATGTTAGGGCCTAATTTCCTAAGGCTTTTCTCCCATTCTGTGTCTATGGAAAAAATGTTTTGTAGAATAGGCCCTAAGATTGTACCTGAGGCAATAGAGGATGAAGTGATTTACCCAAGGTGGATTTGAACACTGGTTTCTTGGGGTTTTAAGATTGATGCTCTTACCACTAGGCTACACGTTGCAATGCTGCTTGTGGGTCCAACTGTGAGCAGGCTCTCACCTCCCTGCAGCCAGAGTGCTGCCGCTGGGGCCTTGCAGGTCTTTGCCTCGTGGCGGAAGCCGCCGCCCGTGCTGCTCCTCACGGCAGGAGTGCCACCGCTGCTCTCCCCTCCTGGCCCGTTGATGCTGCCGACTCTGTCCGGGCCTGGCTTCTGCTTAGGTGCGTGGCTGTGCCGCTCTTCTGTATTTAAAGGGCAAGCGGAGGGAAAAGCCCTGCAGCCCCAACTGATGATGTCATCCTTCGTCGTAACTTCAGCCCTATAAAAGGGCCCTTCATCAGTTCCTCAGGGCCTTCGCAAGGAGCTGCCTGCTCCTGGATTTCTTGTTTTAGCTCTTAGTTCCAGGAGGTTTCTGAGGTCCATCTTCGCTTCTTCAAGGGAGCTCCTTTGTCCTTCATTGTGTGTTCCTGGTCTCTCGACGGATCCTGCGTCCTGTTTATTCCTGCATTCAGATGTTCCAGTCTCTTCGGTTCCTGTGTCCAGATTTTCTTGTTCCTTCAGTTCCCGGGTCCGGATGCTCCAGCCTTGCTTCTTCCCACCGAATCCAGACTCCAGATGACCATCTGTGAGTCTAAGCCTGAATCCAAATCTGAATCTGAACCTGAGTCCTGTTCCTGGTCATTGGAGCCCTGTTCCGGTTGGATCCTCCTTTCAAGAGCAGCCCGGATTCCTCTCCCCTCCTGAGTTCCAGTCCTGAGCCTGTCCCGCTCTCCATGTGGTCCCTGACCAGCTGGTTCAGTTTGTGTAGAGCGCACAGTGGGACAGCGTGGTCCGTGACCAGCCCATGGGGGGCTGTGTAATGTGCACTGAGGGGCAGTGCCCTGTCCTACTCTCCAAGTGCCTTCATCTCGTCCAAAGTGCCTTCCCATGTCTTGTCCTTGTTCCAGCGTCATCATCTGTCCTCGACCTCTGTCCGTCCTGACGCACCTGCCGTTCCCATGTGGCAGGTCTGAAAGGGCTATTGAGTGGCCGGAGGGCTACCCCAGAGACAAGCATTGCATTGCTGGATCTCTTCTTGGTGCGTTCAGGTTCAGCAGAGGTCTGAGAGCTCCAAGTCTTCAGTCTGTCCTCCGTGCTCGGATACGTCTTGCCTGCCACAGCAAATACCCTGGTTTCTTCCTCTGGGGTTGTGCTGTGGTCTATGGGCACACTTTCTCGAGCAAGCAACTGCTCTCCCGCGCTTGCAATAGCTACTTTCCACTCCTTGAGGCTCATCCCCTTCCCTTTTCTTCCCTGCAGGCTGTCTGGAGGGGAGGTGCTGGGTAAGAACAGCCCAGCTGCTGTGCCTCTTAAGCCTGAAAAGAAGTGATGGAACTGTGTTCCAAGCTGTTCCCCCATAAATCAAGCCTTGGTTCACAAGAACTCCAAGCTCCTTTATCTAGTTGGTGACTCCCAATACAGAATCCACCATTTGTGTACCTGTAGTTGGGATTATTTTTCCTTATGTGCATCACTTTCCATTTTTTCTCATTCAATTTAATCTGCCATTCAGATACCCAGTACAATTCACTGCTTTTCTAACAAGTTGGAATAATTTTGTGTCATCTGCAAATTTGATTTCCTCCCTTGTTCCTTTTTCCAGATCATTTATGAATACGTTAAGCACAAGGCCCAGTACATATCCCTGTGTACTCCACTAATGACATTTTCCAAATGGAAACCTGACCATTTAGTCTTACCCTCTGTGTTTTCTGTCTTTTAACCAGTTCACCATCCACAGTAAGAAATATACTACATAAACACAGACTAGGCCAGAGCTTCATTTATATACCCTGATGTGCCCACATTAGCAGGAGGGAAAAGCACCATGCATACCAGTGTTGCATCACCACTTCAGCCAGCACTCACTCAGGACGTAGTGGAGGGGGAATTTAAAAAGCGTGCACCCACAGAGTTCTGATGCATCTGTCCTCTTGTAGATTCAGAGCATGTGACAGATGAATGGATGGACAGAAGTAAAGCCAAACACTTCATGTCCTGTGCTGTTACTGCCCACATGTCACATCTGTGCCCATTCAGCCACTTTTCAACGTGACCCTCATATTCCTTTCTTTCCCAAATGATTCTCTCTGCCTCGGACAGGCTGCAGATTCTAGCCTCTGTGTTTTACCCCTGAAAGTGGGCTGTTCAAAGGTTGCTCACCCTCACTGTGGGTAGAATAGCGCGTGATGTCCTACAGCGCATGTAATTGTATCTGCATTGTTTAGGTTAGGGGAGGGAAATAACAGGCATAGACGGCATTTTCAAATCTACGCTTGCTGTTTCCAGGGGGGGGGGGGGGGGAATATCAACAAAAAAGAGCAGGCACAGATACCCCCTGGAACATTTTCAAAGCAAAAGTTTATATCTATGCACATTTGCTTTAATTGCTAGTGCAAAACTTGCAGATAAAAAGTACATCTGGATTTTGTATTATTGCAGATAGTCTGATTGTTATCCCTTTGCTGGGATTAAAAAATAGACTTGAATTTGAAGACTGACATTAAGCTTAATTCTCTTTTTATTTCTCTCTCATTCCATCTGTCTCTTGCTTGGTAAAACATATACAAGTTGCTTGACTGTAATTAGCATTTGCAATTATTTCTTAAGTTGTTTTTCTCCCTGTGATGCAAATCCTCTTCTTTTCCTTCCCATTCTTGATTAAGCTCCTCTGCAGTCCCACACATTATTATCTAGTCTGTAGTCAAAGTAAATTAGAAGAAAGTATAATAGTGGAGAGGAATGCAGGAAAACAGGATTTGGTTAAGCTAAGGGTCCAAATTCAGTGCTCTATTTATCAAGGGCATGGGAAAATCCTTAGGAAATCCTTTGCCTCTTAAAAGCATGTTATGCAGGTTTGTAACTAAGAAGAAGTGATACCATCACATTCAATCAGGACGTCTGTACTTTATCCCAGCAGCACACTTGGGACTGTGTGTATGATCGGAGGGAGAAGCAGGGGTGGGGAATAGAGGGAACAACTTCTGGTGGCCTAGGTGACCAGTGTGCATGTAGGGAGGAAAAAGGAAAGGCCATAAGCTGGAGGAGCCAAGATCTCTTAGCCAATCTTTCCCTAAACAGTTCGGATATGTAGTTTAACACCTGTAATAACAGTCACAGACAATGTTTAAGGCCCATTTCACCCCATAAAATAACACAATGTCAAAAGGCCAACATGACATTTTTCCCTTTTCATTAAATAACGTGGGGAATAGAGTTTGATGAATATGTAAGGGGCTCTAAATATCCCTTACTAATGAGGCACGGGTCTCCACGGAGGCACATTGCAAATGATGTCAGAGAAGGAGTAGTGTTGTTCAGACGATTCCAAATGGGAAATGCCTGAAGGGTTTGGTGGATTAAATATAGTCAAGGAGCTCAGAAGCGTCTGTCTATTTCTGGCTCTCTTCTGAAGGAATCCAGGGCTCAAGGCAGGAGCGCCAAGGCCTCAGAGAGAGAGAGAGAGAGTGGAGCACAGAGCAGCCGGGAGGGGCTTTAAGCTGGAATCTGATGCAGATTCCCAGTGACAGGGAGTAATTTCCGTGCTCCTTGGTCCAGTGGAAATTTTTCACCAGTGTGTGCACCAGTGTGCATTCAGGAGCAGAACAAGCTCCAGGCTGTGTGTCTGCAGCAAAGAGGCTATCATGCATGTGAGAACCATCTGTCAGGCGTGGCCTGACCGAAAAAAGGTTGAGAACCACTGCTTCAAGGTGTTCTGAAGGGGTTTCTTATATACTCCCTCACAAAGAGTTACAAAATGATCCAGAAATAAGAAAATATCTTGTCCCTTCTTAAGGATATTCTCTATGGCACTTTTTACTAGAAAGGAGACTAGTTCTTGCATATGACTGATGTATCAAAAAAACACAGACTATAATTTTACACTCAGATGTTGAAGCCATTGCTCCTAGGATAGCTGAATGAATCTCTGTAATATCTCTTATCCTTGGCCATCACCCAGTTTTCACTATTCCCGATTCCTCAGTTTGCCGGCAACTCTATTCCTATTTCACAGACAGCTTGAAATCTTGGTATCACCTTGGACCCAAAACTAACTATGATTCCCCAGATTAAAACAGTAGTCAAAAGTTATATTCAGAGGTTGCAGGGGAAAAAAGAGAGAGAGTGGGAGTGTGCAAGGGAGCATGCATGTGTACCTATGAGTCAGTGGGTGCAAGGCAGTGTGTGTGTGACAGTAGGCGTGACTGAGTGCATGTGTGTATGTGTGTGTGTCAGTGGATGCATGCCTGTGTGTGTATGTGAGTAAATGTGTCAATGGGTGCAAGGAAGTTTGTGTGTGTGTGTGTGTGTGTGTCAGCATGTGTGTGAGGGAAGAGAAAGTTTGTGCAATTCCTCACCACCACTAATCCAGAACAATCTCAGGGTGTCTGGAAAGTATAGAAAGCAGGAGATTTTTTTTTAATTCTTACTGGTTTTAATTATTGAATATTATCTGAGGTCTGCTGTTTTAAAATATTTTATTGTTTTTTGGGAAATTTTTTAAAGTTTCATCTGAGTTTAATTATTGCATATTCAGCTCTTTTGAAATATTTTTATTAGTATGGCTTTACTATTGCTGATTTATATTTCTTGATTTCATTTGATATTTTATGAGGAATGGTAATGTTTCTCTTTTTCCATTGTTGCACTTTATACAGGATTTAGGCCTGGATTCTCTAAGATCGCAGACCTTAGAGAATCCGGCAGTAGCAGGGGGCAGTCTTGCAATAGCCGGCAGTGATGGCACCTCCGTGGTGCCATCGCTGCCGGCTTTTGTGTGTGGGCTTTTGTGTGTGGGTGTCTTTCTCCCTAACACAGAAAGACACCTATACACACTCTTTATGACACACCCAAACACTGAGAGTGAGAGTGTATGTGTGGGTGTCTTCGTGTCAGAGAGAGAGAGGCACCCTCATGTACTCTCAGACACAAAGTGGGTGTGTGAAAGTGTGTGTAGGTGTTTGTGTCTGAGAGATGGTGTGTGTCTCTGACACTGGCTGGCAGTGTGGGTGTCACATTACTTGGCAACTGGTTCAAGAACTGATTGGTTGGCAAGAGACTTTAATACCAGCCCATGAATCCAAGATATATGTGAAGAGATGGGGGCAGATGGCAACCAATTGCATGGATGGAAGAGAGCGCACAGCTCTGTTTGCTCACCCCTGGTCTAGGATATGTTCTACCCTAGGAAAAATGTGAAATTGGTGTTGCAGATGTTTTGGCTCAATTCTGCCAGGCTTCAGGTCACATCATATACCTCTGAAGGGTCAGTTTGGTGTGCTTTTGGGAACTGTTGAAACACATCCTGCAGGGAAAGTGCACAAGGGAGTCAGACAGATACCACGTGGGCTGGTTTTGAAAAAAAAAATCCTCTGTGTTGATATTTTCCTGCAATCCGCCCCAGTTGTGTGGCTTTAAGCACTGATGAGGACAACCTTGGTGGATAGGAAAATTTTCATCAGCCTCAATTTTCTGGTATTCTTGGAGGATGGTAGCTTTACAGAAGAAGCAATGTTTACCAGCAAAGGAAATTAAAAGACCGGTGTACTATGGGAAAAATGCTTAGGCCATCTGGTCCTATAACTGGTTTAAAAATAACAAAATTACTAAGTAGAAAAGACACACAGAAAGGAAGGAGTAGATACATGGATGTTTAGTCTCCTGGAAACAGTTGTCTCGGTCCCAACCTGTTATTTTCCATACAAATATGTGTTCAGTAATTTTAAAAACAAGTTAGAGTTTATATTAGAAACGGTGTGGCAAATCTTTCCTGAAAATTACAAGGAAAACACCTACATTCTGAAAAACAGAGGTAGAAACCCACAAATTTAGAACAGAGGAACTCTGGGGCTTCAGCAGAGAAAATGTTTACGGATAGATTTGTGGTGCAGGAGGAAACTGCAGGAACTCTGAAAATAGAAATGAAAGGAAGTCTAGTGTCGTGGGTGATTGGAGAGACCGGACTCAGTGACAATGGAACAGTGGGGAGGAGTATCCAAAGAAAAGGATTTACTTAGAAAATCTCTAATTGTGGCAGACTGTATTTGTACACTGGGAAAAGTCGGACTTCATGCTTTTGAGCAAGTTCACACTCTCTTGGAATTCAGAGTATGGGCTTTACTAGAAGGGGCGGATTTTCAGAGCCCTGCTCGCCGGTGAGCCTATTTTACATAGGCCTACCGGCGCGCGCAGAGCCCCGGGACTCGCGTAAGTCCCGGGGTTCTCCGAGGGGGCGTGTCGGGGGCGGGCCCGGTCATCGTGGCGTTAGGGGGCGTGTCGGCAGCGTTTTGGGGGCGGGCACGGGGGCGTGGCTACGGCCCGGGGCGGTCCGGGGGCGTGGCTGCGCCCTCCGTACCCGCCCCCAGGTCACGTCCCGGCGCGCAACAGGCCCGCTGGCGCGCAGGGATTTACTTCTCCCTCCGGGAGGCGTAAATCCCCGGAGAAAGGTAAGGGGGGGGGGTGTAGACAGGGCCGGGCGGGTGGGTTAGGTAGAGGAAGGGAGGGGAAGGTGAGGGGAGGGCGTTAGAGGATTCCCTCCAAGGCCGCTCCGATTTCGGAGCGGCCTTGGAGGGAACGGGGGTAGGCTGCGCGGCTCGGCGCGCGCCGGCTATACAGAATTCATAGCCTTGCGCGCGCCGATCCAGGATTTTAGTGGATACGCGCGGCTCCGCACGTATCTACTAAAATCCAGCGTACTTTTGCTGGCGCCTGATGCGCCAGCAAAAGTACGCCTATTCGCGTTTTTTGAAAATCTACCCCGAAGTGTAGAAGCGCTGCATATGACATTGTAATATATGTATTTTACATGTTCTGGTACACCGCTTTGAGCTTGAGTTGCAGCACATAAAAGTAATAAATAAATAAACTCCTTGATTTACGGATTCCTCAAGCAGGTACCAAGAAATTTAAGAGCAAGGAAATTAAAAGATAATCTAGTATTGCTTGCTAGCTATGGCATAGATTCATTGAGCCGTGAAGTTTTATCATGGGAGGGGGTCCCACTATTATGAGGGAAGGTGTCACTGCAATAGTGGGGCCCCTCCCCTGTAAAAACCATGTGGCTCTATGGCGCGTTCTTTTATCTCGAGGGACAAAAGAATGCGCCTATTGGCCATTTAATGCAAATGGAAACCCCAGCCTCAAGGGACTGCCTTCATCTTAAAGGGCCACTTCCCCCATAAAATGTCTCTCAGCCACATGGGGAGGTTGAGTGGAGGTCAAGGCTGACCCCACTTCAACACAGGGCCACCACTCAAGGCAACCCAGATTCCCCCAAAGTGATAAAAAAGTAAAAATGTAGCCGTGCAGTAGCAGCTCCAGCCCCCTGACCCACCTTCCCCCGAAGACCACAAGTTATACAGAGACCCCCCCTTGCCCCTTCTCCCAATAGCACAAGTTATACAGAGTTCCCTCTTGCTCTCCAACCGCCCAAATTCCAACATACAAGAGGGTCCCAGGTCCCTGACACCCCCCCCCCAAAAAAAAAAAAAGTTAAATTCCAAAAAAGAGGGTATGCTGGGTAGGGGGATATCACAACTTTTCTGTATGTGGCCTCTCTTGCCAGGAGTCATAGTAGGAAAATGGTGTAGGAGCACGGCCTGTAGAGAAGTCACATCTGCTCAAAGCCCAGCCTCGATGTTGATAAGAGCATTACTGTTGTTGAATAATGATGCTGTGACTGGAACAACAGCACAAGGATTTCTCAGGACCTGTGTACATATTTGTGTTTTTGAAGACAGAATAAAGGTTGTTCTCACCACTTTGCTGAAATCAGAGCTCCGTGTTTACATTCCTCGTGTTGATCGAATCCCAGTTTGACATGGAACCAGTCAATAAATTGTGCCTTCCTCTGCTACTAATTTGGAGTCATTTGGTTTGGAAGTAATTCAGCCATCCAAACCTTTTTTTTTCCTGCAAGCAGACATCACTTGTTTGAGTTGGCCTTAAAGCTTGTACAAGGATCTTCAAAAAGTTCCAGTTTCTCACCTGTGATGGAAAAATATGAACAAATCACTTTTTTATAAACTTGCTAGTCATTTTGGATAGCACTGATGTCTCCTTTAGCCATAGATGTGAATTTCCTGGGCATGCAGATTATACAGTCATATTAAACTTTTTTTTAACCTGTTGACATTGTTATGTATGCTGAAAATGCCTTCATCAGCATTTTCATTTCAGCAATTACATAAAAAGATATGTGCACATATATTGGGCACATGGTAACAGACAGCGAAAAAGGATAGATTAGCACAAGTTTGAAACTTGTCATCCAGAGGGTAAGTCATCAAGGTTTCTATGACGTGAAATGAATGCCTTCTCTGCCAGCTGTAGGACACCAGGAGTTGCAGACTTCCGAAATACATCCAAGTCTTTTGTAGCTGGGGTATGGCCACTTATGCAGATTCAAGAACCTTTTTTTAAAATAAAGATGAAATTTTTCTACAGGGACTTCACCAGGGGTAGATTGTAGGAAAGTATCAGCCCAGTGGAAATTTTCAAAATCTGCCTAAAGGATACCCATCTGGCTCTCTCGTGCACTTCCTGTGCAGCACATGTTTCAACGGCTCCTGAAAGTAAGTCAAGCTAAACCTTGAGAGATACATCATTTGACCTAGAGCCTGGCACAACTGAGCCAAAATAACTCCAACATAAATTTCACGTTTCTTAAATAACTAGAGTACACTTTAGACTGGGGTGAGCAAACTGAGCTGAAGTCCCCCTTCCATCCATTCAGTTGGTTGGCTCCCTCCCCCCAAATTTGGTTAAATGTTATACACAGACACACATAGATAGATAGATAGATAGATATAGATATATATCCTGAATTCCTGGGCAGGTGTTAAAATCTCTTGCCAACCAATTAGCTCTTGAGCTAGCTGTCAAGCAATGAAGCAACCACACTGCCAGCCAGTGTCAAGCACACAAACATGCATTCTGCTGTTGTGCTACTGCTCATGTGCTCATTAAGTGAGGTCCCCCCAGGCCAGCATTTCTGCATCATTATATAAAGTTCTTGCTTGCTGCCAGCCCTTCTCCAGTCTGCAGCAGTCCTTCCCATTCCCATTCTCCAGCAGACTCACTGATTCCTTAGGCAAATGTCCTTCTTAGAGCTCAGTCCAGCCACCTTAGAAGCCTCACTAACACTCTTCAGGCACATCCTCTTGGCTCACCTCTCCCTTTCCGGGACTGTAGCTTGCCTCCACTTCTTTGCCTCTGCCCTTTCTCCCCCACCACATTCCCATTGACTGTGTGTAGGGACCTTCGTTTTCATTTTTCCCAGAAATTGATTTGTGTTTATTACAACAAGAACAAAACTGGGATAAGTCAGAGGAAAAAAATGTCTCGTCATTTATCCTGGTAAATATAATTTTTGCACTTGCTGTTATAAACATTTATCAATTCCTGGGAAAAATAAAATAAAAACTGAAAATGAAGGTCCCAAACTGTGTGCAACCCAGAGTCTACTTCTTTTATTGTTCCCCAGGCTCTGCTCTGTCTCACTGCTTCAGGGAGTGGGGACTAGAAGTGATCCATGCTACTGGTTTCCTCTGAAGCTTAAAAAAAAAGAAAATGAAGCCGTGCCTAAGATTGCACCCATCACTGCTGCAGCTGAGTCTGGAGAGAGCTACTGACCCAAAGCAGCACAGCTCCAGATGGAATGCTGCTTTCTAATATGGAGCCTGTGCAAGAGTGAACCTCATAGACTTCCACCCACCAATGGGTCCCACCCTGCCCTCCCTATACACAACTAAAAGTTATGCATTTATAACAATAGATTTTACATGTAAAAGGATAGAGTACAGTCTTCTGAGGAAAAATATCACATACAGCAACATGTATATTATATTTGAATGTGCTGCTACGGTGCCAACCAGAAAACCCTACAAAAAAAGACATTTGTAACCCATATAGCAAGGGTGGCCAACTCCCAACCTCAAGAGCCACAAACATGCCTGGTTTTCAGGATTTCTACATTAAATATTCTTGAGGTATATTTGAGTATAATGGAGGCAGTATATGCAAATCTATCTCATGCATATTTAATTGTGAATAATCTGACAACCAGACTTGTTTGTGGTTCTTGAAGACCAGAGTTGGCCATCCCTGCCATGGCATTAAGTCTACTGTAATGCACATTGGGTGTGGGTAAGCCCCAGAAAGCCATAAATAAAATGAATTACAATGACAATAGAGTATACCTCTCATTCCAAAACAGCACTAACTGCCAGCACTCAAACAGTAACAACCTTGCCTGTGAAAAGACAACACTGCAAATATTACATCAGGTTCTAGAATACCAATACACCTCTTATTACGAAAACATACAAATCCCTACACATGCAGAACACAGACAGATCCTTGCTAAATTAAGAATAAAAAGACTATAAAGCATATATACAAATATGCAGACAAAAAAATGAACTGGAAACCACAATTCTGTATGTTGTACCACAATGGAAAAATAGAAACCTCATCATTCCTCAGTAAGCATCAAACAATAAAACCAAGAAATAGAAAATATCAATCATAATAGTAAAACCATATTAATAAAAATAATAAATATTTCAGAACAGCTGATGAATAATATCCATATTCAATAATTAAAAACTCACATAAAAATTTAAAAGTTCACCAATGCCAACAAAGTCTTTACAAACAGCAGACACATTAAATAATAGTTAAAACTAATGTGGATTGAAAATCCCCTGCTCTCCATATATGAGAACTTTTTAATCCAGTCAACCTGAGATTATTGATTAGTTAGGGACTGGGGGTGTACACAAACTTTCTGTTCTCTCCCACATACACTCACATGTATGCAATCACACAAATACACACTCCATCACACTCACATGCTCACACCCTCAGGCTCACAGACACACATACTTACACATGTATGCTCAGGAACACACACATGTACACTCATGCTCACAACACATACTCGCTCATGCATACACACACACACACAAACACACACATGCTCACCACACACATGCTTATGGACACAAACACTCACTCACATGCATGTTCATAGACTCATACACACTTGCTCCCACATACTCAGACACATACACACACACTCTTGCTCACAGACACACATACTTGATCACATACATGCTCACACACACACATACTCACACACACTCATTCATGCACTTACAGACACACACACACATACTCAGATACACACACACTTTTGCTCACTCACTTGCTCACCCACACACATACGTTCACTTGAATTCTCACAGACACACACGTGTACTCAGAAACACATTTTTTATCACACGCATACTCACAGACACTCAGTAACACACATTTGCTTATACACACATTCTCACTCACACAGATGCTCATATACACATGCTTGCTCACTGACACACATGTTCACTCACACCCATGCACTCACACACATATGCTCACTTGACACACTGTCACACACACACATGCTCTCACTTACAGTTCAGTGACTCACTTTATAAGTAAAAAAAAAAGTTTAACTTACATTGGTAGTGGGGGGAAACAGGCAGGGCCCTAGGAGAATGAGTAGGCTATTAGTTAATGCTTTCAGAAGAGGTAGGAACAGGCAGGCAGAGGATAATCAGCAGAGGAAAGGAATAGAGTGCATTGAGGCAGTGATAGGAGGTCTCTGAACTGCTTCCTGCTGGGAGAAGTAGTGCAGGTATAAGGGGAAGCAGCTGAATGTTTCTGATGCTGCTGCATGTCTGCGAGAACATAGAAACATAGAAATGACGGCAGAAGAAGACCAAACGGCCCATCCAGTCTGCCCAGCAAGTTTTGCACTTTTTTTTCTCATACTTATCTGTTACTCTTGGCTCTTAGTAACCTTTTGGTTCTATTTCCCTTCCACCCCCACCATTAATGGAGAGAGCAGTGTTGGAACTGCATCTAAGGGAATTATCTAGCTTAGTTAGTTAGGGGTTGTAACCGCCACAATAAGCAAGCTATACCCATGCTTATTTGTTTACTCAGACTAAATAATTCAGTCCTTGTTGGTTGTTGTCTGTTTATAGATCCACTTTTCTTCATTTCCCCTGCTGTTGAAGCAGAGAGTTATGCTGGATATGCATTGAAAGTGAAGTATCAGACTTTCTCCCCTGCCGTTGAAGCAGAGAGCTATGCTGGATATGCATTGAAAGTGAAGTATCAAACTTTCTCCCCTGCTGTTGAAGCAGAGAGCTATGCTGGATATGCATGATGTATCAGTCTTTCTCCCCTGTCATTGAAGCAGAGAGCTATGTTGAGAGCTCTTGTGGTGAACAAGTGCACCCTTAACCCCCCCCCCCCCCCGGGACAGGGCGACCCTGACAGATATACGCAGAACTAACTGCTTCCTTGAGCTACTTCGCAATCGTGGCTCGTGACGCTTTGTGCCCCTTCTTTGGACTGCTCCAAAGCACAAACAGAAGATCCGAGAAGTGGAAACTATTCGTGACCTTCAGGTACCTGAGTAATGTGCACCTCACATCCAA
Source organism: Rhinatrema bivittatum (assembly GCF_901001135.1). Lineage (NCBI taxonomy): Eukaryota > Metazoa > Chordata > Amphibia > Gymnophiona > Rhinatrematidae > Rhinatrema > Rhinatrema bivittatum. The sequence continues at coordinate 142,150,940 of NC_042621.1, forward strand.
GCGTGGCACCGATGGATCCACTTTATGGAAAGACGGAAGCTCCACTGACTGACTGATTTAAGTGGAACGACATAACTACCTTCAGCAGAAAATGAAGGAACAGTTCTCGATGAAACACCCGAATGTGAAATTCTCAGAAAAGGCTCCCTACAGGACAAAGCCTGAAATTCCAAGATTGTCAAGCCGAATAAATCTCCACTAAGAAAACCACCTTCAAAGTGAGATCCTTTAGCATTGCTCATCTCGGTAGTTCGAATGGGGCCGCAAACAAGCTCTTAAGGACTACGTTAAGGTTCCAAATCGGAGGACGCAAATGCTTTGCTCCCCGGAGAAAAACATACCACATCTGGATGGACAGCTAAATTAGAACCCCGAACCTTGCCTTGGAGAGAGCCAAAGACTGCTACCTGAACTTGGAGGGAATTGAAGGATAACCTCTTTACTAATCCATTGTGCAGAAAAGACAATCTGAACCACTGAGCCTTGCAAAGGATCTATTCCTTACTCCATGCACCAGGCCTCAAACACTCGCCATACCCTCAGATAAGCCAAGGAGGCAGAAGTCTTTCTGGACTGAAGAGAATAGCCTATGGGGTCCCTACCTTGGCCACAGAGAAAATTAAATTTGGTACTATCAAGCGGAGAGCCTCAGAGGAAGCTCCCGCTAGGTAAGAAGAGCTGCTGCAAGGGTCTCGTGTTGATCATGGTGGCTCTGCAGGCATGGGGCCACTGCGAACAACATCAGGCATGTGATTGACTTGATCAGTCCACTGGGGAAGCCCTACTTAGCTAATCGATCTCTGGACATCACTCCATCTAACAATTATATCAAAATCATCATCATCTTTAGTATCAAAATCATCATCATCTTTAAGTGTAACCCTTTTCTTGGGAGGGGCATTTTCCTTCCGGGCACACAAAAAGAATTTATAAATTGGGGCTGTAAGTTATGAATTGGAGAGTGGACCCCTGTTCCAAGGTAGAGTCAGTACTGCCGAGAAGGGAGTTAACCCTTGTCGGTCTCTACCGTCGGATGGCAAGGCCTGTTGGAGAGGTAGAGCTGAAGACTTCACCCTGGAAGCTCGTGAACCCCCCCAGGAGGAGCCCGTAGGGGCACGGCTGCTGGGACTTAGGAGACTCCCTGAAGATGGTCTGGATGCAGGCGCCTCCTGCAGGTCATGGTTTCCAGACGGCTGGTGCCTCCAGCAGGTCGTGAGAAGTCGGGGAGTATACTTGAAGAATAGTCCCAGTCCAATCCAAGGGTTGAAGTCCAGAGAAAGGTCGAGAGCCGGTCCAGGAGCAGACGGGAGAATGGTCCGAAGCCAATCCAGGAACAAGAAGGAGAAGGGTCCAGAGCCAGTCCACGTCAAAGCCAGAAAATCACTACCACCAGTCCAAGGGTCAGGAGCCAAAGAATCAGTCCAACGGGGAGAAGAGCAGAAGTGGGGCAAGAAGCGGATCCAGAACACCAAACAGGAAACCAGGAACTGAGCCTCAATACCAAGGCAAGGTCTGAGGAGCAGACCTTGCCTTAAATACCTGAAAGAAGGGAGGAGTCCTCAGGAGGGAGCCACGACATTTCCTGTTGTGGCCCCTTTAAATCTATTCTTCAGCCCCGCGCGTGGCCCTATGTAGCCACAAATTGGGAGGAGTCATCGCAGCCCTGCTGGGCTCCGCAGCCGGCCCGGGCAGCGGCCAAGGCCGCGAGAGGAACGCCGAAGGAGGCTCCCTGCTCCTGCAGGAGCCCCCGAGTCCACCCTGCCTCGCGGGTGAGTACTTGTTCCCGGCCGCGGGCTGCCGCGGCCGGCGGTCATAACACTGTATTCCTTTGCCACCTGTTTCCTCCTCATTGTGACCCCAAGCGAGTCCTTTCTAGGGGGGAGGGGGGGGGGGGAACCAGTGTTTCTAGCCCAGATGGTGCAGTGTTTTCCTTTGTATGTTCTTTGTTGGCTGAAATGATGATGTGGTGGTGCTTGGCTGAGACAAATGAAACAGGATACAGGTCTGGGTGTTCAAATAAAAACGTTTATTGATTTCTTCAAAAGAAATCAATGTCTATGTGAAATAAAGAAGCTTACAGATGAGTGTCCTTTCTCTGTATATGTACCAGTGACTCAGGCTCCTGGGTGATTCTGAACTCTCCTGAACTGAGAGTTTCAGCATCCCAGACTCTAGGGAGATCCTATGCTATGAGGAAATCCCCTTAGAGGTTGAAACTGTCCTACCTGAGGTCCAGAAGACTTTAGATAATGTACCCAACCTACACCTGTGTCTCAGTGAGAAGATCCCCTGGAGGGTCTTCAAGTCTGCTCCTTGTTCTGCAAAATTGTTCCTTTTATTTTTCCTGTCCTTGACATCTTATTGGGAAAGGTCTGAGGACTAAGCTGATACAGCCCCAGCTGAGGAAGGTAGCAAAAAGAATTTCCTCAGAATCAAAACCTGGCGAAAATCTCTAACAGCATCAAAATCTTCTCTGTACTCTCAAGGTGGCCTCAGACCTGCAGGATAAGCCTGGCAGGGATTTCCCTTAACCAAACTCTTCACCTATGAAAAGGAGCTCTTTCCTCTTCAAGAGCTAAATCAAAAGACCACACCTATTCTTCTCTCATTCCCTAGTTACAAGCGGGGTCCACCCACTCAAGCTGCCTCTAGAGGAGGAGCTGAAATGTGGTATGCCCTCTAGCTGGTTAGCATCTGTAAGGACCTAAGGACCTCCCCCCAAAAAACAAAATTTGTGGAACGTGCATGTATCATGTACACGGAGTAACACATTTTGAGATAGTTCAAACATTTTAACATCTAGAGAGAGTAAGCGATAACCATACCCAGTCTCACTACTTGGAGGTGCATTCACCAAGAGAACCAACATCCAGTGGAGGCTTGAGACATTAGGTCCTACTGTAACATTTAATATTTATACATTACATCATGTACCAAGAAACTCCAGTTTTTCTCTACTTCGGAGAGCTCCACCCCATGAGTCATCACCCACACAACCCCATTGATTCTTTAGTATGGCAGCAGCAACTACCATGATTTACTACAATTTCCAAAAACATTATCACTCTGTGAGTTTCCAGGGAAAAACTCAGAAACAACAGGCATCCAAGTCTCTTCAACTTAAAACAGGGGTAGGAAACAATGAGTGTTAAGTCCCCGTCTGCCTAGCAGCTGCAAGACTCATCCAGGACTTAGGAGTGCTCAGTTCCATCCCAAATGAAACCCCATACCATTAAAAAGGAACAACTAGAAAAATTTCAAGTGTACATCAATAGGCATCTCTGTGGGGAATACCAACCACTCACAATCAATAAACCATGAACATTTTCATACAATATAAATTTACACCTTTGAGGACTTCCAGCGGGAATGTCTCTGCTTCCAATATCCACAGCTCCATCTCCTCATACATGACCTGTTGTTGAATTTTATATCTTCTTCTAGTAGGATTTTCTTTGTTTTTTTGTAATTACAGTTGTTGTAACTACCCAGGGTTTCTAATATTCCTCACTAGATTCTAAAGCTTTCTGGATGGTTCCTGCTGTCCAGGGTTCACTCCAAGTTTAGGAAGTTCTGTGTAAAGTGCAGAACCCTTGCCCTCTGCAAGCAGCCCCTGAAAGGAGGAGTACTGAGGGGGATGAGGTCATGTTTGTTGCAGAGCTCATGCAGGCAAACTGGAGCTGAGTGCTTTACAATTATCCTTCCCGTTAAGGGAGGGAGAGCAGAGGGGGAGATGGGAGTTGGTGCAGTAAAGGATGAGATAAGGTAGAAGGTACATTCTCTCCACCTGGGGATGGGTAAGGTGTCGAGAATCTATCAGCTCGATCCAGTAAAGTCCGTGGGAGAGCGGACTAACGCCCGCTCTCCCGGCGCGCGCACCGGACCCTCGCCGGTGCGCGCGATCCAGTATTTAAATTAGGCGACGCGGTGCAAACGAGGAAAAAGAGGCGCTAGGGACACTAGCGCGTCCCTAGCGCCTCCTTTTGGCCTGGAGCGGCGGCTGTCAGCGGGTTTGACAGCCGACGCTCAATTTTGCCGGCGTCGGTTCTCGAGCCCGCTGACAGCCACGGGCTCGGAAACCGGACGCCGGCAAAATTGAGCGTCCGGTTTTCGGCCCGACAGCCGCGGGCCGAATTCAAAATTTTTTTATTTTTTTTTTACTTTTTTTTTACTTTTGGGGACCTCCAACTTAATATCGCTATGATATTAAGTCGGAGGGTGCACAGAAAAGCAGTTTTTACTGCTTTTCTGTGCACTTCCCTGGCGCCGGAAGAAATTAGCGCCGACCTTTGGGCGGCGCTAATTTCTTAGAGTAAAATGTGCGGCTTGGCTGCACATTTTACTTACTGGATCGCTCAGGAATACCTAATAGGGCCATCAACATGCATTTGCATGTTGAGGGCGCTATTAGGTGCCGCGGGTGGGCCGCGTGTTTTCCTCCCCTTACTGAATAAGGGGTAAGGGAAAACACGCGTCCAGAGCAGGGTGACAGTGCGCTCCGACGGAGCACACTTTACTGGATCGACCTGTATATAAGGTGACCCCCTAGGCACACAGGGATATTGTTCCCCAGGAGTCTGGGGAATAGAAAGGGCTCCTGAGGCACCCATGCTTGGTGCAGCAAGGAACAGAAGACAGTGCAAGTTGCAGTTTAAGGTTGTGGAGCCTATCAGGATAAGAAACCCATCAAGTAAAGGAGTAGAATTATTCCTGGGAATGCTGGAGCAGAGTGAATTGTGTATTAAATAAATTGTCCTGAAGGATTAGGGGCTGAAGGTATCTGTGAGTAGGCTCCCTCCTACTCAGTGACGATTGGGAATTGGCTGAAGGGATTGTTTTCAAATGGACAGTGTCCAGTCAAGCATTACACGATTTCATCTGATTGTCTGTTTACCTTTTGGATCTACAATAACATTTTCTTTGTTTGGAACCAATCCTTGGTGTGGACAGTGAACTTTGTTGAAGCTAGAGAAGTCTTCCCCTGGGCCTCCCACATTCATTTCTGGTCCTCCAGTGGCAATCTCTGGTGGAGTCTGACTGATCCTGGGGTTGCAGATGGGAAACACAACACCCCTGCAGACCCCGAAGGGGACCTCCGGAAAAGGGGGTTACACGTGTGTGTGTGTGTGTGTGTAGCTGCTCACGCGTGCGGTTGTGTTTGCTGTATGGTATCTAAGTGTGTGTAATGGTATCTGTACAACAGGGTACATATATGACTGTGTGAATAATATACATTTGTTGTTACAGTATGGGAAACTGGACAGGAACGTGTTCATGAGCATTATTGTTTGCTGTCACGGCAGGTTGAGTGTGTGTGTGTGTGTGTGTGCGCACAGGATGGCTGTGGATTGTGTATGTGTGCATGTGCACCTATGTGTGTATCAGAGTGCTGCCTGAGAGCTGGGAGTGTGAGTGTGTGTGTGTGTGTGTGCGCACAGGATGGCTGTGGATTGTGTATGTGTGCATGTGCACCTATGTGTGTATCAGAGTGCTGCCTGAGAGCTGGGAGTGTGAGTGTGTGTGTGTGCGTGCGCACAGGATGGCTGTGGCTGTGGATTGTGTATGTGTGCATGTGCACCTATGTGTGTATCAGAGTGCTGCCTGAGAGCTGGGAGTGTGAGTGTGTGCGTGCGCACAGGATGGCTGTGGCTGTGGATTGTGTATGTGTGCATGTGCACCTATGTGTGTATCAGAGTGCTGCATGAGAGCTGGGAGTGTGAGTGTGTGTGTGTGCGTGCGCACAGGATGGCTGTGGCTGTGGATTGTGTATGTGTGCATGTGCACCTATGTGTGTATCAGAGTGCTGCCTGAGAGCTGGGAGTGTGAGTGTGTGTGTGTGTGTGTGCGTGCGCACAGGATGGCTGCGGCTGTGGATTGTGTATGTGTGCATGTGCACCTATGTGTGTATCAGAGTGCTGCATGAGAGCTGGGAGTGTGAGTGTGAGTGTGTGTGTGTGCGTGCGCACAGGATGGCTGCGGCTGTGGATTGTGTATGTGTGCATGTGCACCTATGTGTGTATCAGAGTGCTGCACGAGAGCTGGGAGTGTGAGTGTGAGTGTGTGTGTGTGCGTGCGCACAGGATGGCTGTGGATTGTGTATGTGTGCATGTGCACCTATGTGTGCATCAGAGTGCTGCATGAGAGCTGGGAGTGTGTAGTTAGCTAAGTGTGCATGCGTGAACGTGTGCGCTGACAGGAAGGGCTTCGGGGGAAAAAAAGCTGTCAAGTGCCCCTCTGTCTGGGCCGTCGGGAGTGAGTCACAGAGCCTTCACTGAGCTCCTTCCCCAAAGCCACGCTGAAGCACAAAGCCTTGTTCATATCCCACAAACAAGGAGAATACTCTTGTGGTAGCGCCCGGGCGGCAGCCCAGCCTCCCCGCTGGCAAGCAGTGCGCGCACGGAGGCTCGGCAGCGTCGCTCCAGATCCCTTCAGTGGGGGTTTTTATTTTCTTTGGGACTGGCGTCTCCTTCCCATCCCCTTCACTGTTATTTGTGCTGTGAAGTCGCGATGCTCTCTTCCTTTTTTTTTTTTTCTTTTTAGCAATTATTTGATGATGGCTTATTTGTATTGCACAATAGGAATAGGGGGAAGATGGTTCGGTGGAAAAAATGAGTTTGTGCCTTGTTTGTTCTCCCAATGATTTCACCAGAAGCTGAGAAAAAAAAGAGACTAAAAGGAAAAAAAAAAAAGCTCACTTTTCATTTTAGGAAGCAAAAATAGTCTGTGTGCATTCAGAGCGAAAGAGACTTCAATACCTTTATATTGACTTTTTAAATTGATAATATTTTTGTAAAAAGCTGTTCTGATCTTGTGGGATCCCTCAGAAATGGCCCTTTTTTAGGAAACTCATCCACTCTCCTCTGACACCCCATGTCCCGAAGGAATATAAAATGAAATCCAGTATTGTAATAGGAAACCTGTCCTGGAAGGCTTTCAGGAAGAGTCATCCTTACCCTGAGAAAAATAAACTAATTGCTTGAGCCTTAGCCAGTGTGAATTCAGTCTGTCACAGAGACACACACTGGCCAGTAGAACTGCCAAGAGGTCCAGTTTCAGAAGTCTTTGGCCATTCCTTGGTTTTGTTTTGGTTTTTTTAAACTTACATCTCGGTGCATTGTAGTCTTTGTAGTTCTATTTTTTTCCCATTTGATATCAGAACTACAGGTACCACAATGCACAGCAGGGAAGCTGCCAGATCATCAAGACTGGGCCAGGGTCTCCCTCTAGAAACTGGCTCACATGGCAACCCTGGTCAGAAAGGTTATCACTGGGAGTCTATGTACTTATTTTAATTAGTATAAACCTCAGAGGTAGGGCTACTGGAAAAATAGGGGGTTTCAGACTACTTTACATTTTCAGATTTTGTTTCAGTAGTTTCTTGAATCTTTTCCCTTGCCTCTTGATTTTTGCTTACTTTTTGATACTTTTTTATTGCTGAGGATAAGAGAAGAATGTCTCAGTTCTCCAGCATTCTCAGAGGGGGGCCTGGAGGGAAAAAGAGTTGCTAACTGATTCAGTTTCTGCTAGTCGGGCTGACTTCACTGCCTGCATGGTCTTGCTTTTCTGCAGGATTTCACAAGCAAATGTCCATGGCTGGGCCAGCCTGACCAGCAGGAGTGAAGTCCCTAAGAGGACATAAGAGATGGAAAGCAGGGAGAGAAGGACAGAGGGAAAGTTGGGGAGTGAAGGGGAAAGATAGAAAGGGTGGAAAGATAAAGGGGAAAGTGGAGAAAAAGATAGGGAAGCGATGGAGACAGGGAGAAAAGAAACAATGAGGGGAGAAGAGATAACAGGGGTGACGGCAGGAAAAGACCAAATGGTCCATCCAGTCTGTCTAGCAAGCTTATGGTAGTATCTGCTGCGCCGTGCAGATTACCCCCATGCTTATCTGTTTCCCAGACCATAAACGTCAGGACCTTTGTTGGTTGCTGTCTGAATCCAATTCCCCATTACCGCTTGCCATTGAAGCAGAGAGCAATGTTGGAGTTGCCTCAAAATATCAGGCTTATTGGAAAACAACAGTCATATCAGCAAGTTACCTCCATGCTTGTTTCCCCAGACCGTAAAAGTTGGGGTCCTTGTTGGTTGCTGTCTGAAACCAATTTCCCTCTGCCGTAGAAACAGAAAGCAATGATGGAGTTGCATCAACAGTATGAAGGCTTACTGGTTAAGGGTAGTAACCACCGCACCAGCAAGTTACCCCCATGCGCTCTTTTCTTCATTCCCATCCTCTACCCTTTAGGGATCTACAGTGTTTATCCCATGTCCCTTTGAATTCTCATTGTTTTGCCTTTACCACCTCTTCCATAAGGCAGGGCCAGTGCAAGGGTATTAGGTGCCCTAGGCGGACCTGCCTTGCACCCCCCCCCCCCCCTTGGTCCAGGCCCCGGCTCCTGCCCCCACCTCATTCACTCAGACAGGCCCCTTTCTCTTCCACACACTTAGGTTCTTTGTCGCATTCACACATGCACCCTTACAATGACTCACTCCTCACTAACACCATTGCTCTCTCATACACACACAATCCCTCTCACACACAAACAGGAGGCGCCGCTTGCGGCCCACCCTGTCTCTGCTTCTCTTGGCCACAAGCAGGATGGGCGCTGCTCACAGACCTCCGAATCTCTACTCCTCTTGGCCATGAGCGAGATAGGCTCCACTCATGGCCCCACATGGTTGCTCTTTGCTGCCCCCTAATGGCCGGCACCCTAGGCAACCGCCTCGTTCACCTATTGGGATGCTCCAGCCCTGCTGGAAGAGCATTCCAGGCATTCACCACCCTCTCTGTGAAGAAACATTTCCTGATGTTGGTTCTGAGTTGTCCTCCCTGGAGACACACAATACCAGAAAAAAAAGTGAAGCTAGAAAGCCTAACCAGGAAAGAGAATCAGTCAGGAGAAGATGAGCAAGATAAAAGGAAAGGAAAGGGAAGACTGGGAACAGGCGAAAAAGGAAAATAATCACATGAGGAAAAAAATGTTAAACTAAAAACACAGGAATTTGTGAATTTTTAACATATAACTTTGTTTATGAGTGTAAAGAACATAAAGAAAAAATAGTGATGTCGTTGATCCCTGCCCCCAACAATGTACATGAATCCCACCCTCCATGATAAGACATTAATTCTCTGCTTCTTTCTACCTCTGCCAATAAGCCAATGCAAATGAACCCTGCTCATCCTTCAACATCCCACCTGGTCACAATGATGATTAGCCATAAACTTAACTTTACCTTCTCCATATGTTGCCTGTGCCCCCAAACCCCCAGCTCCCTTTCCCTCATAATGCCACCAACTCCAAGCCTTCTCCCCTCTTCTGTGATGCTGCTACCTTCCCCCAGTGATACCTCCATTTCCTCACTCTGAACACCTGGTGATGCTTCCATCCTTTTACCCCAATCTCTATGAGGCCTCCATCTTCTTGCTCTGCCTCTTCCTGATATAATGCTCCACTGCCCTTCCCTTTCCACAGGAAGTATCCAATTGCTTATCCCACTGACTGACCTCATGTTAGTTCTCCATGTTCCTTCCCTCCAGCAGTGCTCTATTTCCACCAATATCATCTATTCCCAATGCTCTCCACCCCCATTCCTCCTCCATAACCCCCCCCCCCCGATGATATTTCCCTTCACTTTTATCCAGGGACCCCCTCCCAGTTCTGAAGCTGGTGACCCTCCTTTCCTGCTCATCCCTCCCCAGTGCTAGTGCTCCTCCTCTGCCTTCTCCACCTTATCTTCCTTCCTGGTGCTTATCCTCCTTTACCTCCTCCCTACAGGTGTGGCACATTTTAGGATCCCGAAGGTATGTGTGTTTGACGTGTGGGGTGCAAGTGAGGAAGTGCAGGAGCGTCAGAGCTAGGGGAGATGAGGAAGTTGGCACTTTGGGTGGGGGAGGAGCTGTTTTATGGAGCACCAAGATTTGGGGTGGGGGGGGGGTTTAAATTCCCAGCAGCATGACGATCAGAGGGAAGCTGTACCAGAACCAATACCTCGGAAGAAGGGAGCATGGGGCTGGAGCCAAGTTAGGGGAGGGAGGTGAATGACCGAACGTTCACCTAGGGCCCTGAGGATAAAACACTCCCAGTTCTCTATCTGACATTATTACGCTTTCTTTCCCATAAGTCCCAGAAAGTATTTATGTTAGCAGTTCCTGTAGGAACTGCTAACATAAACGCCACTGCAGTAGTTTTCGATAAATCTACATGTCTAGAAAATTATCAAAGGATTTCGTAAGGAGAAGACACCAAAATATGCTTCTGGAAGAGATGCATTTATGGTCCCAAAATTGTAAGCAAGTAGGTAAAAAGAAGAAATAGGATTAAAAAAAATAAAACCTAGCAATGAAAACATCTCTCAAATTATTGTTGGTGAGACATAAATATTATGGGAAGGAAGCAGAGACAAATAACGTTTCAAACAATGCATTGACCTCATGAAGCCCAGACTGAGGAACCATAAGTCTGGTAAATTAATATAAAAATAAATTCCAAGTAGGGAGGAGCAGTGGCAACTACGGGTTACTTCAAACGCATTCTTGGTGCATTGCTGTGCTGCTGGCACACAGGCAGTAATTACAGGGTCTTGTACCTTGCAGGCAGTCACGCTCTACAGATCGCAGCTGGGAGAAAGCCTTGCCAGTGTCGACAGGAGTAACTGGGCAGACTGGATGGGACCTTTGGTCTTTTTCGCTGTCATCTACTCTGTTACTATGCTGGGGAATAGATTTCCCTTCCGTACCCAAACACACTTAATAAGAAGGAAGACACAAACCAGCACATTCCATGAACATGCCCGGAACATCCATAATAGAGGCTAGTGCCCACACAGCAAGGATGGACACTATCATTTTTCCGTGTCTGTAATAAAAGTAGAGACACAAGCCAGCACACAAACTTACATGGAAAAGTGACGGCATACACCAGCACACAGAGCAAACACATGCCCAGTCTGGGGGAATCTACAGGGTTTTTCTTAGCAGCCTACCCTGCTCTATACATGCACATAAAGACTTATGCAGACAGTGCCACCTGTGCAACACAAACCCTCACGCTTTCTAGCATACGTGTATTGTACATGAACACACACACACACACACAACACAAGAGGCACAGGACACAACTGTACATGTGTGAGTGCATATTGGGTAAGTTATCCAGATATACTTATACGACTAACTTAGCTGGGATATTCAGCAGCGCGGCAATTTATCTGGCTAACTTTAGGACAGCCCTGCAGCCAAAACAGATAAGGTCATTCTTTAAAATACGATAGGCTGTTATCGCGTGCGTTAGGGTCCTAACGCATGTGCTAACTTCCGCATCGCGTCGGTAATATTTAAATTCGGGAAAGGTGAGTGGTTAGGGTGGGGTTAGGGCGTGCTTTAGGCCGGCAAAAAAAAAATTATTTCTAGTACCGTTGCAGGCGATGATGTAGCGCCGGAAATAACACCACCTTTTGGTGTGGCACTATGGAGGCAATAGTGGGCAGCGTGGCTCCAACCATGGCAGACGAAAATACACCACTGCGAAATGGCCGGCTGCCCACTATTGCTCTGCCCCTTTTTTTTTCCCTGTGACTCATCATTCTGCTATAAATATATAAATATAGCAGAATGATGAATATAGGGGTTTGATAGCTGGATAACTTATCGGGCTAACTCGACTCTTCCCCAATCCACCCATTCCCCACCCCTGAGTTATCTGGCCAGAAACTTAGCCGAATAAGTCACTTATCCAGCTAAGTGGCACTGATGACCGTAGCCATTCAGCAGTGTCACTTATCTGGCTTAAGTTCTTTTTACTGAATAACGGGCTCATACTGTGTATGTACAAATACACACACAGAGCACACAAACACATGGGAAGACAGCAGCACGCAGACAACCCACACAGAGATCACAGAAAATTACAAAACACTCTAAGTTATTAACTATATTACTGAGTCTGAGTGGTTGCAGGCCGGAAGGGTGGTGAAATGCGTAAGCTAAAAATGTACTTTTGCAATAAATAAATACACTGTCTAAAAAAAGCACAAGATTCCTGTAAAGACCACTTAGGTCTGTTAAGTATAAGGTAGCAGACCACTAAAATAATACACTTCCCACATTAGGTTAGGAAGGAAAGAAACTCTTGCAATAACTTGAAATACCTGCCCAGAGAGAGGACCTGCTGTCCCATAAGAAGGTTTGCTTGGCTGCAGATCGACTTACCGCTGCCTCTAGGGGACATATATAGGCCCACCTCTGTTTACAGCTGGCTACGGTAGGAAGAGTGGGTGTCCTCCTCTGGTGACACAGCCAACTGGCAGGGGTCCCCCCTTGATGACGAGGCTGCACACCAGTAGCCGAGGCAGTGCATAAGGTAACTCATACTGCTGCTTTAGTAGTAGCATGGAGTGTTAGCAGCCTGCACCCTGTCCCTGGCCTAGCACTCATCATCTGGCCCACCCCTTCTGACGGCCCCGGGCATATACAGTACATTTTCAGTAGTGTCCCTATCTGCAAAGTTACGCACATACTCCAAAGTATGCACAAAACAACCAGATTTGCAAACATCAAATACCAGCATATATCGTGTTGGAATTTTCGAGGATGCAGGGGCGTGCGATCAGGGCCTTCAAGGGATTCAGTGAATCCCTAGCCCTCGACCTTTTGGTTATTTTTTTTTTTTTTAGCTGTTTTAGCAGTGCAGGAGACAAACAGCAGCTGCTTGAAGGCTGCATCCTGTCCTCTATAGAACTGCACATGAGAGAGAGGAGAGGGGCTGGAGTCTCCAGGCCAATAACAAGGCATGCTGCTGGAATAAGCACTGAGCTGTGCTGGGGATCCTCACAATGACTGGGCCAGTCCTCACTGGAGAGGCAGTTCAGCCCCGAGATGTAGAGCAGTGCAGCACGGGCAGAAGGCAGGATTTGCTTTGGCTCAAAGCAAGGTCTTGCCTTCAACCTTGTGGGAAAAGCAGCAACTGAGAGTGCATGCGTTGGACCGGATGGCTGGGAACTGCAAGCTGGAGCTCTATTTGTGGCCCTGTGCATATGCGGCAGCAGAAGGACACTCAGAGGCTCAGATTGGATATAAGTGGCTGCAAGTGTGACCTTAACACCGGTGGGAGGGGAGAGCAAACAAGACTGCTGGGGATGGGTGTGAGAAGGGAGCTAGATGGGGCTGGGCAAGTGGGCAGCAAGACTACTAGGGACTGGGAGGAGGCTGGAGAGCAAGACTGCGGTGGGCAGGGAGGCAGCTGGGGAACAGGGCAGGAAGAAAGACTGCTAGGGACTGAGAGGGGACTGGTAAGCAAAGTTGCTAGGGACTGGGAGCTCTGGGAGGAGGATGTGGAGCAAGATTGCTAGGGACTGGGAGGTCTGGGATGGGGTTGGGGAGCAAGGTTGCTAGGGACTGGGAGGTCTGGGAGGGGGCTGAGGTCTGGAGACTGGGAGGTATGGAGTGTGCTGAACCTATGGAATGAGTTTAATGGAAAAGGACTGGTATGGTGTAAAGGGTATCAGCCAGCAAGGAGATGTGTGTCACTTGGGCAGTCATTATAGGAGGTGGGAGACAGGAAAAGAAACTTACATTGTGAGAACTCTAAATATTTATTATAATCATTCTTTGTAAAGCTTTAGCTTAACCTCACCAGTATGAGGTATGCGCTGACCCTTTATATAATTTAGATTTGACTTTTGAGTTGTTTAAAATAGCAACACCAATGTCCCTGAAAAGTGAGACGTGGTTCTACCATGGTCTCGGTGTCTGCCCTGACCTCCATGGAACCATGACTGGACTAAATAATTCCACCTGGGTGGATATTACTAGACTGTATCGCACATCTCTGCCTAACTTCAAACCTTTTTCATTGGGAAAGAAACTGTAGGACCAAGGGTCACAAAATGAAACACCAGGAGGGCCAATTCAGAGTCTGTGATTGTCTATGTATCACTGAAACGTGGCTGAAAGACTATTATACTCCAATCCTCAACCACTGCCGCCCACCTAACTTTTCATACTTTCAAAGATCTAGAATAGCAAGTAGAGGAGGAGGTCAGGCTAAATTCTTTAAGACCCACCTGAAATTTACTATGGTAGATGTCTCTACCCCTCCCCCCACTGGAGTTACTTTCTCTAAAATCCCAACATATAAATAGCTCTGCCTGACCTACAGCCCCCCCTAGACTCCTGACCAAAAATGCACTCCCCCTGTGTGAAGCTATCCTGAACCTGAACCTGAATCCTTCAACAACCATAATCCTAGGCGACTTCAACCTCTACCCACACGCCTCACATATTTCAACCCCCACCGATACTTTGTTCAATACCTTTCTTTAATGTGGCTGGAAACAAATCATCTTGTCTCCTAATTACAAGAAAGGCAACTGCTGGACCTAGTATTTGTTAACCCCTCAGGCTTTCACATAAAAGATCTTAACACTACAACGCGGCACTTCAAACCCTAAAATGTGATCTGGAAATTCAAAGCCCAACCTGGGAATGCTTCGATGACATCACAACCAATGATACCACTAAGATTATTGACAACCTGAAACCTTCCTCTAACCTCCTTAATCCGTGCCATACATCCCTACTCAAATTGATCAAAATGGATATTGCTTCGTTTGTCACTAGATTCATAAACTCTTCACTACAATATGGCGTTGTCCCCGATATACTAAAACAAGCCACAGTCCAACCCATAATTAAAAAACCAACAGCAGATCCATCTATCACATCCAACTATCGCCCGATATCCACCCTTTCTTTCATGGCTAAAGGACTAGAAACCGTAGTTCTCCACCAACTCTGTGACTTCATAGATTCAAATAATATCCTCAATCAATATCAGTCGCATTTACGAAACACCACAGTACCAATTTGTTACTTCTGTCCATCTTTGATACAATGAGACATGAATTCGACCATGGGTCCTCGTTCCTCCTATGCCTTCTCAATATCTCTGCTGCATTCAACATGCTCAACTACTCCATCCTACTCTAAAGACTGTGCTCCCTCAGGATCACTGGTTCGGTGCTGGCCTGGTTCTCGTTTTACCTTAGAAACAGGACACCACAAATCCAAATTGAATCCCTTACCTCCTATTTGACAACTTTGAGCTCTTGGGTGCCCCAAGGGTCTGTTCTCTCTGCTGCACTCTTTAACCTTTATCTAACCCCTGTATGCTGCACCCTCAATGACCTTGGAGTACACTATAAAATATATGCAGACAATATCCAATTCTTTTTTCCTCTCAAGCAAACATGGGCCCTGACTGAAGCTTTCCTTAACAACTGCCTTACAACAATCCAAAAATTGCTACACAGTAATAAATTAGCTTTCAACATATCTAAAACATATCATCGTATCATACCATCCAGTCATCAACACCCCCAACCATATCTCTTTTGATTCACATTCCATCTCTATCTCCCAAAGCGTATGAAACTTGGGCGTCACCATCAACCCCTCTCTCTCCATGAGCAACCATATAAGAAACATTACCAACTCCTCCTTCTATAAACTATGCCTGCTACATCACCTCAGGCCCCTACTCAAATATGTGGATTTCAGAGTGGTCCTTCAATCCCTTCTATTCTCAGGGATTGATTACTATAACTTCCTCCTGACAGGCCTGCCTCTATAAGCCACTCGCCCACTACAGATCATACAAAACTCGGCAGCAAGAATACCTGCACATCCATACATGAACACATCTCTCCTGTTCTCAAATCTCTCCACTGGGCTCCCCATCTCCTACCAAATGCAATACAATCTTGCAATGATCATCCAATCGGTGATATATAACTTAATCTCCCCATGGCTCTCCTCAACAATAAAAATCCACGCCCCCTCCCAACAACTCAGATCGTCCAACCAGATGCTACTAGTCTCCCCACTTGCAAAGCTCACCCATCTCGAGGAAACCAGGGAACTTGCATTCTTCTCTACCAGACCACTACTATGGAATAACCTATCAAAGACAATAAGATGTCTCCAAGAAAGATCTTTCTTCAAAAAGCCCTAAAAACGTTACTCTTCAAGAGAGCATTGCCTCCCCTACCTAGATGACAACTGACTACCCTCAACTTGACCCCCAAACTAGATGACATCTGACTACCACCAACTCATCCCCCTTCAGCTGATGCTACCTAATCTTCCACCCCCTCCCCCTTACCCCTTTACTCGGCTCTCACTGTCGACCTTTCCCCCTCTTTAGATTTTTGTATTGCCCTTCCCTTTTTCCCAATGGATGTATATATTTTATATTGTACCCCGCCCCGAACATCTCTTTGTTCATTTATGAACCCCGCTCTGAATGTAGGAAGGGCGGGTAATAAGTGCTTTCAAATAAATAAGATAGAATAGTGATTTTTGTTTTTCAGACTTTAAGTGCTAATTTATATAGTGAAGTCATTTTTGAATGGTTGTAAGACAGTAGATGAGAAATGATTCAGTTAAGGCCCTTGTTTCTTTCAAAGGAAAAAATAATTGGATGTCATTGGCATAAAATTTGTAGTGGACTTCAAGGCTGGCCAGAATGTGGCATAATGATGTTAAATAGACACCGAATAAAGCTGCTGAGAGGGTAGATCCTTGAGGTACACCAGTACTGAGGGGGGTCCAAGAGGAGATAAATGAATCAATGTGAACTTGCTGGACTCTGTTAGTGAGGTATAAAGAAAACCAGGACAAAACAGAACCAGTTATCCCAAGAGAATGCAATCTAGAAAGTAGGATATGGTGGTCAACTGTGTCAAATGCAGAAGAAATGTTGAGAAGACATAGGAGGAAAGCTATAACCTGATCAAAACCTTGTCTCACCATGTCAAAGCTAGAGAGTAATAGTAGTTCAGTGTTGTGGTGTTTTATGAAACCAAACTGGTATTGGTTAAGAATATTGTTAGAATCAAGAAAATTACAGAATTGATGGAGAACTGCTGCTTCTACAATTTTTGCCATGAATGATAGGGAAGAGATTGGCCGATAATTGGAGAGAACAGTTGGATCAGCTGGGGTCCTCCAGACCTGCTGCTGGGATCCCCTTCTCCCTGGGGGACTGCTTGATCTGCTGCTGGGCTCTACACCTTCCTGGGGGACTGCTTGATCTGCCACTGGGGTCCACACCCACCTGGGGGACCACTCGATCTGCCACCAGGGTCCCCACCCTCTTCGGGTTCTGCTCCACCTCCGGATCTGCTGCTGTCCTTCAGTTCCTCTCCCTTGGTAGGAGGACTTTTTCTGGCTTGCATTTATAGTTCCACTAGGCACATGACTTGCTTAGCATTCAGTGATTCAGGCCCTCCTCAGTCTCAGTTTTCAGTGATTTTAGCTCCACTAAGCTCAAAGCCAGTCATGCGATGGAGGAGGTACAGAGAAGGGTGACCAAAATGATAAAGGGTATGGAACAACTGCACCCTGAGGAAATACTAAAGAGGTTTCGGCTGTTCAGCTTGGAGAAGAGACAGCTGAGGGGGGATATGATAGAGGTGTTTAAATTCATGAGAGGTCTAGAATGGGTTAATGTGAATCAGTTATTTACTCTTTTGGATAATAGAAGGACTAGGGGGCACTCCATGAAGTTAGCATGTAGCACACTTAAAACTAATCGAACATTCTTTTTCACTCAACGCACAATTAATCTATGGAATTTGTTGCCAGGGAATGTGATTAGTACAGTTAGTGTAGCTGGGTTTAAAAAGGTTTGGATAAGTACTTGGAGGAGAAGTCCATTACCTGCTATTAATCAAGTTGACTTAGAAAATAGCCACTGCTATTACTAGCATCAGTAGCATGGGATATACTTAGTTTTTGGGTACTTGCCAGGTACTTGTAGCCTAGATTGGCCACTGTTGGAAACAGGATGCTGGGCTTGATGAACCCTTGGTCTGACCCAGTATGGCAATTCTATTCTATTCTCTGTTATCCAGCCTGGAAGGGTTACCTTCTCTTAACTAAAAGGTCAAGACCCAGACAGGACCATGGGAAGAGAATGTGTGCACACCCTTCCATCCTGCCTGCCATTTTTTTTTGTTTTTGTCTGAGAACTGGGTATCCAAGGGTCTGACTCCCCTTGTTAATCAGGGTGAGAATCTGTTTGTTTCCTAGGACTGTTTTTCAGTACATTTTTCTCACAAATCCCTCTTTCATTCATAATTCTCCAATGTAAGACTTTACTTGTCATAGTTCTGTAAGATTTTAAAGTGATATTTCACTACAAATCACCAACAGTAGTCCAGGGGGCTGTGACATGGAAATCCCCTACCTGAATCTCTGACTCATCTATTCAATGGTCATTTAAGCACCTTCTCAGTAAGGGATCTGGCAAACCTTTCAATCTCACTCTGAATTCCCTTGGCTGCTGGCTCATGTTACATAACTGCTTTGTCCTCAGTTTTTCTTTGCTCTAGTTCACTTAAATGGTAGCATGCTCTTTACCCCTCTCTCTCTTGGGAGGGGGTTTTCACTTTCATTAGTAAGTGTGTTATTGAAAATTTTGTTTGCATTTTGCTGTCTTTTTGTTAGAGTCTGATGCAAATGTCTCCACAATATTCATCCCAGGGAGTGTGGGTGGTAAATTTGAAGAGGTTGAACAGGGGTTGATGGCTTTTTTGACAGAAGTGTATAATTCACTTGGGTTATTAAATATAGATGCAAGTTTCGTGTATATGTAAGCATCTTGGTAAGAAACAAGTTTATAATTAAAAAGTAATTTATTTGCCTGAGTGGGATCTATTCGCCACTTCCTCTCCAACCTTCTTAACCCACATTTCTTGCTTTGGAGTATGTTATTAAACCATGGGGCTAGTTAAACTTTTTTTCTTGAAAAGTGTTTCAGGGGAATGAATTTATAAAGGACGGAAGTTAAAGAGGTGTTCCAGAGTTCTATAAATTCTAGGGGTGTGCATTCGTTTTGAACTTAAATGGAAAACGCAACTTATTTTTTTTTTTAACTTAAAAAAATGAGAGGCATAAACGATCGGATTTCCAACTTATTCAACATAGCTATGTTGAATACGTTGGAAATCGCGATTGTTGATCTAAATAAAAATTTAAACCCCTCACCCTCCTTAATCCCCCCCCCCCAAGACTTACCAAAACTCCCCAAGCTGGCCAAAAGTTCCGTGAGGGTCCGGGAGCGGACGCGTGGGGAATCACGTGACGTCCGCGTCACTCCGACGTGACGCCGACGTCACGTGGTCCATCGTGGTTCCGCTCCCGGACCCCTCGTTGGACCCAAACGGCACTTTTGGCCAGCTTGGGGGGGCCTCCTGACCCCCCCAAGCTGGCCAAAAGTGCCTTTTGGGCCCAACGAGGGGTCCGGGAGCGAACCCGAGGGGAATCACGTGACGCCGCGTCACTCCGACGTCACTCCGACGTCACGTGATTCCCCACGAGTTCGCTCCCGGACCCCTCGTTGGGCCCAAAAGGCACTTTTGGCCAGCTTGGGGGGGGGGTCAGGAGGCCCCCCCAAGCTGGCCAAAAGTTCCTTTTGAGCCCAACGAGGGGTCCGGGAGCGAACCCGAGGGGAATCACGTGATGCCGCCGTCACGTGATTCCCCTCGGGTTCGCTCCGGGAACCCTCGTTGGGCCCAAAAGGCACTTTTGGCCAGCTTGGGGGGGTCAGGAGGCCCCTCCAAGCTGGCCAAAAGTTTCTTTTGGGCCCAACGAGGGGTCCGGGAGCGAACCCGAGGGGAATCACGTGACGCCGCGTCACTCCGACGTGACGCCGACGTCACGTGCTCCTTGCAAAGGAGTTCAGGAATGGCGTCCTGACCCCGCTGGACCACCAGGGAGTTTTGGTAAGTCTTGGGGGGGGGGGGGGGGGGCGGGATTAAGGCGGGTGAGGGGTTTAAATTTTTATTTGCACATATGGACATAGACTCAACTTATGGAATTCTCCATATGTCCATATTGACCGCAAATGGGACCCCCTTTCGACTTATGGACTTATGAACTTAAACTTTTGGTCTGCACATCCCTAATAAATTCTTCAGGGAGATTTCAGGTGTTACTATCTATTGCAGGTATAAGGTTGGTTGCCAAAGTCTCAGGGTCTAAATGTCCACACTTCATGTATGTCATGTGGTCACAATTGGTAATGCGCTTAGTAAGGGTTGAATGTGAGAGAGAAGAAGATGAGGACATGGTCACTCTATGGGATTTCAGTAATGGAAACACTCGCTTCATCTATGGAGAAACCTGAGAAGTTAACAAAGACTATGTCTAAACAGTTACCTCTTTCTTATGGGTAGGAGCAGAGATAATCTGCTTCCAATCACAAGAACAGAGGGTATCAAACAGAATTTGAGTAAGGGATTTTGTTTGTTTCCTAGGACTGAGATGAAGGTGTGGGGATGATTGTAGTAGGGACAGGGGAAATTAGGCAATTAGCCAGGGGATGGGGGAGGGGGGAGGGGAAGAAGGAGAGGGAAAAGAGAATGTGATTATGCTGGAGGTGAGGAGGGGTGGGAGCGGAGGAAAGGGGATGTGCATTTACTGAATCCCCTGCTTAGAATGTCATCAAATGCCACTGTGTGGATAAATAGAGACACATAACTTTACCCATTTCAAAAGGAGGATGAAAAGTTACACAGATTATTAGAATATCAGCGAGACATGCACTTTGGAAAACGTAAATTATGCAATGCCTATATTTTATTATGTGCACAAATGGCTGCATTTTATGAAATCCCACACATAGCTTTAGGCAGTTGAAAATTCTAGGGGTGTGCAGCCAAAATATTTTCTGTGTTTGTCATTTCGGTTTGGTTTGGGTCTTTTTTTTTTATACATTTTTTTTTTCATCTTGTTTTCTGTTCTGTTTTAGTGTGCACTAGATTTTTTTTAGTGCACTCCAAAACCCATTTAGTGTGCACTAATTTGATTTAGTGTGCACTACAAATTAGTGCAGGAGGCCAAGGAGTGTCTGGATTCACCTGGTACCATTTTAAATAACGGCACTGACGGGGAAAGAGTGAGTGGGGATCACTTGTGCCTGCCACTGGATCTCCACAGGGTCTTGAAGGTAAATTTGTCGGAGGATCGGAGTGGTGGGGTGTGGGTCCCCCAAAGGAGGGGATATAACTTTAAAGCTGGAAATGGGGCTGGGGGGGGGGATTTTCTTAGAATTCTGAGGGCTGGTTGGGGATGCTTTTAGATCTCTACCCCATCAAGGACTTGTACTCCACTCCCAGGGAAGCTGGAGGCAAACTTATTATTATGCTGCAGGCCCTGTAATAATCACACCCAAGAGCATGAAACATTTGTTAACATTCCAATGCTCCTGGGAGAAAGTTAACTATACCTTCAAAGGGGTAGTTAGCTTTCTTTGAATAATGGGGCATCTGCTGTTCAGCACAAGCTGAGTTACTCCCTATGCATTTGCTTGCGATGCAGCTCATTATTTTTGCTGCATGTTGGGACTGATTTTTGCCATTCTAGCACTGTGTTAGGGCAATAATCACATTTTTTACCAATCAACATCAGTTAATAATGCACATTATTGCCCTATCACAGCTTAGTAAATGACCCTCTTAAATTGCTATCTATTCTATTTAGATGTCTGCATCAGCAAGGCCCTGGATATTTAA
Organism: Rhinatrema bivittatum; assembly: GCF_901001135.1. Taxonomy (NCBI): domain Eukaryota; kingdom Metazoa; phylum Chordata; class Amphibia; order Gymnophiona; family Rhinatrematidae; genus Rhinatrema; species Rhinatrema bivittatum. The sequence continues at coordinate 142,172,513 of NC_042621.1, forward strand.
CAAGTTGATTCCTACTAGAAATTTAAGATGTGAGAATCAAAATCGTTTAAAAATACCAGCCACATCTCAGGCTAGTTTAGTGGTTACATGCAACACCTCATTTGGAACAATGTTCCTTTGGAATTCTGGCAAGAGAGGGATTATTTAAAAGTCCAGAAGCTACTTAAAGCCTGGCTGTTTGTAGAAGCTTTTGGAAACCAGTATTCTTGGGGTGCTCAGATTAGGTGGCTGATTTTTTATGATAAGGAGTTGATTGTTAGGATGGTATGGGGGGGGGGGGTGTGATTTTGTGGTTAAAGTTAATTGGTTGTATTGTTTTTTGGGAGGTGGGGAGTATTATGATGGATTTGTTTGACATTGGGATGGGTGAGCTTTTATGTTTGTTTTTATTGACTATTTAGGTGGTATATCAAATTTAATAAATGTGACCCCTCTTCATCGATGTTCACCTTTGGTAGCTGCAGCCCCAGAACCAGCAACAATCAGATACAGGCCAGCAGGTACCAGCAAAAGCTGTGAGGCCTAAGAGGAGACTTCCTCAACCAGGAAAGAATTACAGGTCCACACCAAAATTGTTGTCCAAAACAGAGAAAAAATGTATTTAAAGCCCCAAAAAAAGTCAGTCCAGAAAATGGTAGAAGAAAACCAGCATACAGTCCAAGTGCTCAAAATATAAAATCAATTAGAAGTCTAACAGCTAACTTCAGATACTCCAAATTAGTTAGTTCCAATTTCAAAGCTCAAGGTCTTTGGGGCAAAGCTCTCTTTGTTCAAACACACAACAGGATCCTTTATCCTCCTCCAGACCCACTCAAGACAAGCAATTTCTCTTGTATCTTTTCCTCACTCTGACTAAAGCTTTCCCAGGCTGGATGGTTTCCCCTTAAGACCAGGGATGATCAACTCCAGACCTCAAGAGACATAAACGGGCCTGTCTGTGACTGTTGAAGACTGGAGTTGGCCACCCCTGCCTTAGACCTTGGGGTCTTAATCCTCCCAGCTGACACACAGTAAGTACTGTCAGGAGCTGTTTCTCTGCTCCTCTAGCGACCTCTAGACTCCAAACTTCAGCTCTGAAACTCTTTCAAGCTATAATGCAGAACTTCACACTTCTTCAAAAGGCTTCACACCACTCCGTGCCAGACTTCAGCACAAAACCGTTTAGTCCTGGAGGAATTCTGTGCTACTCTGGAATACAGAATTTATGCAGAATTCCCCATTCTGGCATATTTCCCCCCTTCACCTTGAAGAATCCAAGCCACACTGCCTCTTTGAATGCTATCGCAGGCGGGATCATGGCAATAATGGCTTCACAGGCCTCCTGGAAGAGGAAGGGCACGATCCCTGGAAGCACGATACAGGTCAGGCTCGCAGGAGGCAGCACAGCTGTGCTTACAGCCTAGCTCTGCGAGATTGGCTGAAGACCATACCTGGGAAATCTCTGGGCAGATCCAAAGGAGGAATGAGATCTGTTGCAGAGCACGATGAGAGAGAGAGCGAGAGAGCGAGAGAGAGAGAGAACTGTATGAGGGAGAACATGACACTATATATATCTACCACTCTAAGAGGGGCACTTTCAACTCAGGGTGGGTTGGGCGGTGTTACATTGGTCTGCCTAGGGCGCTACAGACAAGATCCAACCCTCCAGATGTTAGAAGGTAGGCTCCTCATGGGGTTTGGATCTCCCTATCTATCTCTCTTTCTCTTTGATGGTAAACAAAAGTTTGCACTCCTGGTGGTAAAAAGTCCCAAGAAGCGTCCAAAATCAAAAACTCTCTTCTTTCTGAGTGGGCAAGAACTGATGGCAAAATAAATAAAAAAAACCCCAGAACAAAACTCATTCCAAAAAGTACTGCTTTATTCTTCTCTGGTAGAATTCCCATTCAGTCTCTGTCTCTCTTAGCTTCCAAATGCCACCCAGTGCCTCATGGGAAGCACTTTCCATATCCCTCCAGAAAACCATCCTCTAAGAGGAATAGAACTTCCCATGGTTCACTGCTTGACTCACATTTCCCTAAACTCTACATGAGTGGAAGAGTAGCCTTTGAACCAGGGAAACACCAGCTTCAAATCCCACTGCTGCAGCTTGTGACATTGGGCAAGTCATTTTACCCTCTGTTGCCTCAGACACAAACTAATAGGCCGATACAGTATCATCACATAGAAAACAGGTGCTCAACGCCGAGTGCCTGCTTTCATAACGCAGGCCCAACCACCTCTCCCGGGGACCCGATGTTATATTCAAATGACTTGCCACGCTAAAAAGGAAGTGCTAGGAAAAAATGTGCGTCCCTAGCACCTCAAGTGCCTAGGAGACATGGCTGGGAGCCCATGACTGACCAGCCCTAAGCTCCCTCTCCCCAAGGTCTGGCTTTTCAGGACAGCCTTCTGAAAGGTGATTGGTCCTTTCACTGACATGTGACAGTGAAGGGACCAATCGGCAATAAGTGGAGTGAATAAAATAATTAAATTAAAATAATTAATTATTCACTCCTACACCTATTGCAGATTGATCCCGTCACTGTCACATGTCAGTGAAAGGACCAATCACATTTCAGAAGGCATCGGGGATTATGGCTGCGAGTCCAAAATGCACGTTCAACTGTGGGTTGAGCCGTGAGCTGCTGCCAGCGCACCATACTACTTTGGCCTGCTTGATTGTGAGCCCTCTGGGGACAGAGAAATAACTACAGTACCTGAATGCAATCTGCTTTGAAGTTCTGAAAAGTGGAACACAAATAAACTTCCTGATGCTGGAAAATTCTTAGAGCTAAACACACAGGATACATTCTATTGGCCTGCAAGGGGCTACATAATCGGCTCAGGCTCCTGTGTGTGGCAAATATCATTATTTAGGCCCTTACATATTATTAAAAGTTTTAAAACTGCTCAAATAGTAGCTGGCTATTCCCTTTTATGACAGTTGGTACTCATCAAGTTACTATTTGGCTGCTATTCACCAAAAGGAAACCCAAATCTTCAGGGGTGAATCTATCATATTGTCTCTGAAGGGTCGCTGCTGTTTTTAAGCAGAAACATGCATTACTTGCTGCATGGCGGAATCACTATACGGAGCTCTTCTACCTCTAGAACACCTCCATCTAGAGTTTCTCATCTATAAAATGGAGCGGCCAGCTTCACAGATATATTCATGCATCCATCTGTTGAGCTGGGTCTTTAAGTCTGCACAGTTACATATAGAACAAGGATGATGCCCCCTTCATAGGCTCAGCATGGGCCAGAGCTCACATCAGCAAGGCTTTATGGCACTGCACCTCTGTTTGAACATGAATGTTACATCAGATCAATATAGTGCGCTTACAAGGTAAAAGGGTGGGTAAGAAACTTGACAAAAGATGAGAGCTCTACCCCAAACCCCACATAATATGGCTCTAAGGATGAGAAGTGTCCTCTCAATTTAAATTATCATCCCTGAGTTAGTTGAGAATTTAATGCTTGTATAGTAGTATTGTTTGGAATTGTGTACCTTGGAAGCACAGATATATATAACGAGTATTTTGTCTGTTTCTTGTTGATGATAATCATAATCTGTTCCCAAAAGGAAATAAAAATGTTATCTAACAGTTTTAGATTAAGTAAGTATCTTTTCTGATAATTTGTATCTGTGAAAGATTCAAGATGTTATTGCTTGAATTGTAATATATGCAAAATGTTATAAATTAAAAAAAAAAACAAAAACATGAGAGACGGGATATGTTTCCCAAAGATGAAGGAGGTGGCAAAACAACAAGTTTCCATTCTCGCTACAAAACTTTGCTTAATATTGGCGTAATGATCCTTGCAGTGGGTCTGAAGTGCTCCATCCCCAAACTTCCTTATCTATGTCATCATAACACACAGTCACCCAATTTCTTCCTCCTACTCTACATCTTAGTGCTGATCTTTGTGCATTTATAGTACAAACAAATTAGGAAGACTGCACTTAAATCTTACAAAACTGTTTGTTGAACAATGCGTAGAGGGTGGGCAATTTTCCATAGAAACGGTTTTGAATATTCCCCTCTTGTCTTTATCCCCGTCCCTCCAGGTCCCAGTCGAAAACCAGGCATTTAAATAAATCTGACTTTCCTGATCAACAAGTTACAATTATTGTGAGAGAGCTTTATGATAGGACTCTTTTTTCCCCCCTACTACATTTCCCAAAATGTCCCTTAAAAATAACTCATGAAAGTTGCTTACTCGCTAAACCTGTGGAGGTGACTAAACAGAGCAACATAAAATATGAAACCATCTCCTAAACAGGTGACAAAATGTCCTAACGTGGCATTGCAGAACATTTACAACTCAATAGCTTCTGAGGTCTTTGCCCATCACATAAAGCGTCTTCCCCTTTAAGTGAGCATCGTTACATTTTCTTGTTTCACGGATTGAGCCCAGTCCTTTGTCAGGATGACTCCATAAAGCGCTGCTCTCTGTAATATCCAAGTTGTTTTTAACCTTGACGTTAGAAGTTAATTTAAAACCTTTTGTTTGAACAGAACCATGAATTAGCAAGCCAAACAGAGCATTGTAAACATAAATCCGTGCATTACGAGAACTTAAGATATAAGAAATCGTTTGGCTGATAAACTATAGCCTTTGCTGCATAACCCCGCCCATGGCTGAGGCACTTGTGAAGTCAGGAATGTCTTGGCAAGCTGGTAAGGTCCTGGATGTTTACTCAGGATATGGAGCAGAGCATATGGAATGCGCGCATTGCTTTGCTGTATTCCCTTCAAATTTCCTCTCCATTCTCCAGAGAATCCTAACAAGTTGAATGTCTTACTCCATGTGCTTTTCCAGCAGCTGTTTTCCCTTTGGAGACTGTGGAGGAGTTGGGAAAGGTGCAGAGACCTAGATTCTCCTGCTTTTGTTAAACAGGCAACATTTGACCTTTGCTCTGAGCATGAGGGCAAATGTTGAAGCTAAAATTGAAAAGGAAACTGCCTTATTTTTCAGATATAGTGTCTACTAGAGAGACAGCTATCCTATTTCACAGAATTCTCTTCTTTTCGTACAGTGGTTTTGATCTTTGCCTCCTCATAGGTAAAAGGGTCAATAAAGGATTTATGTAGTTAAAACAGCACAAATATAACCGGCTAAGCATTCCCCTTGCTGTCTAACTAACGTCCGCGCACACAAAATTACTATGCACATAGGGTTTAGCTGGACAAAAAAGGGGATGGATTGGTTTGGGGTGGGGCAGGTTTTTCAACTTTAGTGAGTTAGCACAATATTCAGTGCTAAACAGTTGAATTTACGCAGACAATTCCATTTACATTTATTAAAATCTGTCACCACATGGGGGGGGGGGAAACAAGATGGCTCCCTGAACGGATGCTTAGTTGCAATGCTCCAGCTTCCTCGACGATTTTTCTTTGAAAAACTTACCTTGCTACTATGCCACACAAGAGAAAGGGGAGAATAAGGGTTTTCCCGATCTGAACCCCAGGATCCCCGCTGGACAGCGAACGATACCACAGTTTGCGTCCCCCATATTCGATACGAGGACGCCGAGCCCGTTGGTGGGACTGGGGAGGGAGCCCCGACGCCACCTGGGGAGATATCGCTAAGTCTCCCAGAGCCGCGGTTGCAGCCGGAAACATTTCCTCCCAACAGCGACGAGCGGACGGAGATGCAGGGGAATGAATCCACCATGCAAACTCCAGCAGGTGGGCTGTTCGGCGTGGCTGAGGACCGGGAGAGGTCTCTGTTAGCCACCATTCAGCCAGAAGAAGCAGGGGATGGTGGAGTGAATGGAGAACCGGCTTCACAGCAGAAAACATCGAGAGCGGGAGGATTGGAGGTAAATAGAAGCCTTGTTTTAAAGCCCCTAGAAAGTAAAAAAAAAAAACGGCTGTGATAACGCTGGAATCCATATGGGATTTAATTGTGGGGCTTGCGGCCGGGCACAATGAACAGGCCCAGCGTATGGAGATAGCCACCAAGAAAATTGACTCTCTAGAAACAGAATATAAAACAAGGCAAGAAGAACAAAATCAGGGTATAATGGAGATAAAAGATAATCTAAAGGTAGTGACCGATTCAAATGTTACGGTTATGCGAGAACAAACATCAGTAAGGCGTAGATTGGAGTCAGTGAAAAACTATTTGAGACTTTTGAATTTCCCAGAGTAGGGGAGAGAGTCTGCTGATAACCTTTATAAGGTATCTAAAATATTGAAGATACCAGAAGATCAGACACCAGCAGTGAAGAAAATATTATGGGGCGGATTTTAAAAGGAGCGCGAATAGCCTACTTTTGTTTGCGCCCGGCGCGCAAGAGGCCAGTGGGCCTCTTGCGCGCCGGGCCGCGACCTGGGGGCTGGTACGGAGGGCGCGGCCACGCCCCCGGACCGCCCCGAGCCGTAGCCACGCCCCGTACCCACCCCCAAAACGCTGCCGACACGCCCCCGAAACGCCGCAACGACCGGGCCCGCCCCCCGACACGCCCCCCTCGGAGAACCCCGGGACTTACGCGAGTCCCGGGGCTCTGCGCACGCCGGTAGGCCTATGTAAAATAGGCTTCCCGGTGCGCAGGGCCCTGCTCGCCTAAATCCGCCCGGTTTTGGGCGGATTTAGGCGAGCAGGGCTCTGAAAATCCACCCCTATATCTTCAACAGAGACAGTCTCAAATACAGATTACCCCAATATGTGATCTGGGGAATTTTAACAATTTATCTGAATACCTGGAAAGTTCAGGGTGTGAAGTGGTAGAAAGTACTGTTCTTTTCATTTCTTTTTTCTCTGAATATGATAGAGGTCAAATAATGAAGAATTACTTTAAAAATATTAACGTTGCTTATCTTGGAGGTTTAATCTGAATTTTTCCTGATTTGTCTAGAGCGACATAATTACGTCGAAAAGCGTTTCTAGTAATGCGCCCAGAAGCTATTGCAAAGGGTGAAAATTTTTTGTTACGTTATCCTGCAAAATGTATCATTAAATTCTCTGGCAATACCTATGTGTTTTATAATCCTGAACAGCTAAGGCAGTTTTTGAGCTTGAAAGAGCAGGCCCCCACCAGCTAAAAACCGTGCATATGGGAATAATATGGTTTATCAGGGTAGCATAAATGGAAGTTATTTACTCTGTATAAACTCCCTTTTGTATTTCCTTTATTCCCCCACAAGGGTTACCGCAAATAGTAAGAGAGTATATTTGATTTATGGAAATGTGTTAATTCAGTTTAAGGTATTTCTTATATGTAACTCTTATGTTTCAAAGCAAAGGAATCTTTGTTTGTAATTTGTAAAAGAAGTTAAATTAAAAAAAATAAAATAAAAAAATCTGTCACCACAGTTAGTATATCTGCCTCTGTCCAGACAGATATCTTAAGCCACAAACAGTTACCAGTTTGGTGTGAATGATACCTGCCCATCAACTCATTCTGGAAACAGGTGGAGAGGTTTAGAAGCATCCATGGCAAAGACTACATTGATAAAAAGTTTCTTCAGGCTTCTAAGATGGAAAAGTATAGTGGAGGGGAAGGAGAAAACCGATCACAAGAAGACAGCTGGACACAATGGGATTTAAGAGGTTTGGACAAGTTCCTGGAGAAAATGTCCATCACACATTATTAGCCAAGTAGACTATAGGAAGCTATTGCTATCCCTGTGAGTGAGTAATAGGAATTAAGATCTACTTCATGGGATCTGCCAGATACGTGCGAGCTGGATTGACCACTGTCAAAGGCTTCATGGACCTGGTCTGACACAGCATGGCAATTCTTATGTTCTTATGTAAAGCCAGTAGAATAGAATCCTCACCTTGACCCCACCTTCTGCAAGCTGAAGAACTGGTATACAGCTCTGGAAGACAAAGTGGAGAAACCATCCTAGGAAGTTGAGGACCCAAAGCTTGTGAGCCTTGGAGATGCAGGGTTAGCAATCACTGTGTCTAAGAAGCAAGGGGTAGTTGAGTTGTTGTTGGCGACTGTTTTCTGAAGAGCATGAAGGCATCCATTTGCCAACCAGACATGCTGTCCTGGGATGCGTGCTGTCTGCTAGGTGCCAAGATCTGAGACATCAGGAAGAGATTGCTGAGAATCATCAAGCCTACAGACTATTATCCGATGCTGCTCATCCATGTTGACATGCATGATACTTCAAGGTATCCCCTGGAAAATATCAAAAGTGAAAGAAAGTGAAGCAGTTAGGCATGCAGGTGGCATTTTCCTCAATTCTCTCAGTCGAGTAGAAAGGCTGAGACAGAGAAGCTTGCATTCTGAATGTCAAAATCAGATCTACATTGCCACACTCTAACTAGGACTAATCCCCCCTAATGGACTAGGAGATCATGACTCATAGGGAAGACTCTGGGAGAGGGCCTATGCAGGAATGCTGTCTCCACGTAAGCTGTTGTAAAATCCTAAGGGCTAAGAGATAGGGCTATCTAGTGGCTGAACAAGGGGTCACCACACCAATCAATTTTGATCCTTAGCAGCTGGATTATAGACAATCTGGAACCTTTGTAGTACTTAGTAAGGGGAGGTAAGGTGGGAGTATTTTGCTTTGAGTTTGTGCTGATAGGTCTGGGGCTTTATCTGGAGGGAGAGGAATCTGTATTTTCATCAGGGTGGATTGAGCCATATTTAAAGAATGTGTTCCAGGGAGTGCATTTAGGTTAAGGGAAGAAAATAGCATGGGTACATTGCATTTTCAACTACATGAGTATTACTTTCTATGGAAATATTACCTACAGAAAAAAGCAGGATTCAAGGGTCTGTGGGTACCTTTTCCCCAGGGTATGTTTCAAAGTACTTTCGCTTTGAAAACTCAAAACTGGTACAAAGTCGGCAGATAAAAAAGTACCCCTTGGCTTGTCTCTATATGGGCAGTTTGAAAGTTGCCTCCTACAGGTTCAACAATCTAACTGCCTTTAGACAACCAAACAAATGTGGAAATCCAAAAAAAAAAATCTTCATGACAGCATTAGCAGCTAAATTTCATAGGTTTTTATGATTCAAAGTGAATACTGAAAGGTTCCTCATGTCCCATAACAGCATCCAGACAGGCTTTCCAACTATTACCAAGCTTCCTTTTCTTCTATCCTAACACTGAATGACTGTTTTTCTGAGGAAGAAGAGTACTTAAAGGCATTAGCAGGTCTCATGCAATCAGACACCTCCAATTTTGTAAAACCAGAGCATTATACATCTGTGGGTCAAGAGGAAAACAAAATGCACAGAACCTGCCAATGAGGAATCCAATATCTATGAGCCAGACACTACGTAGTCTATGCAGCAAGAGTTAATCCGCCTTCACATCCTTAATAAACATCTTGAACAGATGAATGCTGAAATGATAGTGCTATAATCTGTCAGAGATTCTCCTCCTCTTCCTTCCTCTTATTTTCAACTCAATTTGTTACTTGGCAGTCTATTCCACTGCTTCAGCCAAATCAGGGATTACGAATTACCGCAGCTCCACACATCAGCTCTATTGCCTAGACTTGCCAATGCCATTTGTCCATGATCAGGGAATGGGGTTAGGGCAAGGCAGAAGCCAAGCAGGAATCAACTTCTGATTTCTCTCCCCATACAGTAGAGAGAGACAATTATCTTTTACTATATTCTTTTCTGCTCTATCGTCATGCATAGCATTACAGTCATATCGAAGATGATTTTCCAAGCAATTTCTGTGGGTAAAAATCATTTTAGCTGTGCTAACTAGTTGTCTGAAAATGGCCCTCCCTCAATGCTGCTGAAAATCTTCATTCTTCCATCACTCACAGACTTTTAGCTGCATTAAGCAGAAGCATTTGCAGGGATTAGGCTGGGGGAGAAAATGTGCATGTGTAGATTGTATTTTCAGCTCCACCCATGCACTTTTCCAGCAAAACTCTACTTGCAGAAAAAGCAAGTTGTAAGTGCCTTCGTGCACTTTATACCCACAGTAAGTTTCAAAGTGAAAGTATCCCTATATTTTTGTTTTGAAAATTGGTGCAAAACCTGAGGGTAAAAGAGTATGCATGGTCTTTGTCTCAGTGTGCGCCGATTGAAAATTGCCCCCATGATGAACTGAAAATAATCACCAGGATGCAGCATTACCCTAGCTTCCTGTGATGGAAGGAATCACCATTGCATAGCAGGCACTGTGACTTTCATCATCTCTCTGACACAGTATTACAGGGGCTGAGTATGCAGCAGTTGGGCACATGGCAAGGAATGGTGCTCTGTACAATAGGCAGGATAGATGGATGGGCACCTCTATGCTCTCTCTCTCTCTCCACATTCCTCTTTCCTCAGACACTGGGTGTCTCCAGAAGTCCACAGGGACTAAACGTGCTCCTTGAATGGGATGCAGCTTTTGTTGTTTTTAGTCATTTTTAGGTTGCACACTATGGCAGCAGCAGCAAAGTTTGCAAAAGGTTGTACTTCCCATGTTTCCCCTCTCAACTTGTTGAATAGACGAAAAAAAAAAATCCCGAAGGCAACGGCTGTAACCTCAGAGGCCATACTGAAGTGATAGGGGTGGTGAGTTCTCTTGTGGTGATTGGACAGCTGAGACCTCCTATAGCAATCCATAAATCTGTTTAAAAAAGATATATATATATATATATTTGAGTCTGACAAAAAATATGATCAGTTTAGTGGAGATGCTTTGGCACAGCCTGCCCAAGTTCTCCTTCATAGGTAGTTTGTGAGTAGCACAGTGAATGCTCTTATTAGAACACCCTTGGGACCAAGCTAAAATATTTTTAGGAATAGAGTCTTCTTATAGCAGAAGCGCTCCCTAAGGAAGCAGAAAGTCAGATCTCTGGAAAAAAGCTGGTCTTAGAACTGAAGTTCCTGTGTGTACAATCCCCTGTCTCAAACGACAGAATGTTGGAGCGCATGTTAATTCACTTTAATTATACTTTTTGCATATTAGATGGAAATTTCTGTAAGGTCCTTGTGCCTTTAACCTAGATAGAAATGAAATTTATTTGCAAAGGGTCTAGAAAACTTGTTAGTTTTCTCTGAGATGGTTATAGCACAAGAAAAAAATGGTAGGCAAATGATAGGGACACAGGACATTCCATCCTGCTGAATATTTTCAACAGTTATTTTGAAGGTCTGCTGAGTAGGGATATGTGCAAAGGAAAACATTAATTTTACAAATAAATTTTCAACTGGTCCATAAAATCTACATAAATCCAATCCCCGTGGGCTTTGCACTATTTCTCAAAAGGAAAGGATGCACGCACTTTCTGTTTGAAAATTGTCCAACGAAAAAGTATCCCCCTCCCCCAAGGTTTGTACCTGCTTTTCCTCGGATATCTGTTCCCTGAAAAGCGATGCATGAGGTCTTGAAAAGTTTAGAACCAGGTAAAACTGATCTAGTTTGATTTTGCTGTGATAAAATGTGCACATCACAGTTGCTGCCTTTCCTAATGATCCTGGCTGGTTTATTTTTTTAACAGCTGCATGGTGTGGGTGATAGACCCCTTGATCCCTTTTTAAAAATTGGTATTACATTGGCAGCCTTCCAGACTTCAGGTACTATAGATGATGTTATTGATAGTTTACAAATTTCCAATAGCAGGTCTGCAATTTCTTTTCTCAGTTCCTTCAGCATTCTGGGATGTATGCCATTTCATCCAGGTGATTTGCTAATCTTTAGTTTGTCAATTTTCCCTAGTACATCTTCCAGGTTCACTGAGATTTGTTTCAGTTCCTCTGAATAATCATCTATGAATATCATTTCTGGCATGGCTATATCTGGCATGGCTATATATGGTTTTTTGGTTTTGGTTTGGTTGGTATGGCTATATCTCTTACATCTTCCTCAGTGAATACTGAAGTAAATAATTCATTTAGTTTCTCTGCTTCAGCTTTGTCATCCTTAAGTGCTCCTTTTACCCCTTGATCATCTAATGGTCCAACTGATTTCCTGTAGGCTTTTTACCTTGAATGAACCTGAAAAGGTTTTTATGAGTTTTTACTTCCACGGCAAGCTTCAAATTTTCTCTTTGTCTTCCTTATCAATGCTTTGCTTCTGACTTGCCAGTGCTTATGCTGTTTCCTGATTTCTTCATTCGGATCCCTTTTCCATTTCTTGAAAGATGTTCTCCTTTCAACCATGCTGGTAATCATTTAGCCACCTTTTCTAATGCATGGAATACATCTGTTCTGGGCTTTCAAGATGGCATTTTTAAACAACATCCATGCCTGAGCTAAACTCTTAACCTTTGCAGTTGCTCCTTTCAGTTTTTAACTAATCATTTTCCTCATTTTATCATAGTCACCTTTTTGAAAGTTAAATGCTGTCGTAGATTTCTTTTTTGTGCTCCCTCCAGTTATTAAGTCAAATTCTGATAATGTTGTGATCAGTATTGGCAAATGGCTCCAACACTGTTACCTCTCAAACCAAATCCTGTGTTCCACTAAGGACTAAGTCTAAAATAGTTTCCCCTCTTGTTGGTTCTTGTACCAGCTGCTCCATGAAGCAGTCATTTATTTCATCTAGGAACTTTACTTCTCTAGAATGTCCTGATGTAGCATTCACCCAGTCAATACTGGGGTATTTGAAATCACTCATTACTACTGTGCTGCTGATTTTGTTAGCTTCCCTAATTTCTTTTAGCATGTCATTGTCTGTTAGTTCATTCTGGCCAGGTGGATGGTTATTCATCCCCATTACTATTTTATTCCCTTTTTCACCTGGAATATCTATCCATAAAAATTCAATATTGCATTTTGTTTCCTGCAGAACTTTTATCCTGTTGACCCAATGCTTTCTTTAACATATAGTGCCACCCCTCCACTAATTTGATCTTTCCTATCATTTCGATATAATTTGTACCTTGGTATCACAGTGTCCCATAGGTTATCCTCCTTCCACCAAGTCTCTGAGACGCCAATTATATCTACCTCTTCATCCAGTGTTATACACTTTAACTCTCCCATCTTATTTCTCAGACTTCTAGCATTTGTATATAGACATTTCAAAGACTGTTTCTTGTTTGTATTAACAACCTGCTCATCAGTTGACAAAGGCAATTTGGAATCTTTCTGCACTTTTCTTAAAGGCACCTGATCCCCTATGGCATTTATTGAAACCTCTCTACTGGGATGCCCTATTTTCCCTGTTCTCTCAGTATCCTTCAAACATACATTTTTCCAAACCATACACTTCTGAGCAACTATCGACTTTCTCCCATCATCTAGTTTAAAAGCTGCACTATCTCCTTTTTAAAGGTTAGTGCCAGCAGCCTGGTTTCCTTCTGGTTAAGGTGGAGCCCATTCTTTTGGAAAAGGCCCCCTCTCCCCCAAAATAAAGCCCAGTTCCTAATAAATCTAAAACCCTCTTCCTTGTACCAGCATCTCATCCACGCATTGAGACTTTGGAGCTCTGCCTGCCTCTGGGGTCCTGCACGTGGAACAGGGAGCATGTCTGAGAATGCTACCCTGGAGGATCTGGATTTCCACTTTCTACCTAAAACCCTAAATTTGGCTTACAGAACCTCCTTCCTGCACTTTCCTATGTCATTGGTACCCTCATGTACCAAGACAGCTGGCTCTTCCCCAGCACTATCTAAAATCCTATCTATGTGAAGCATGAGGTTTACCACTTTCGCACAAGCAGGCAAGTTACCAAACGATCCTCACATCCACCAGCCATCCTATCTATGTAATGCGTGAGGGCCGCCACCTTCACACCAGGCAGGCAAGTTACCAAGCGATCCTCATGTCCACCAGCCACCCAGCTATCAACCTTCCTAATAATTGAATCACCAACTATAATGGCCATCCTAAAGCTTCCCTCCTAGGCTAGTGCCCCTGGAAATCTATCCTCAGTGCGAGAGGATACTCATCATCTTGAGTGCAGGTCCTAGCTACAGGATTGCTTCCTGCCTCAAACTGATGCTCTCCTTCCAGATGACCTTTCTTCTCTAAAGTAGCACAGGTGCTACCAGATTGGTGGTGGGCTTATCTACTATGTTCCTGAAGGTCTCCTCTATATACCTCTCTGTCTCCCTTAGCTCCTCCAGGTCTGCCAGTCTAGCCTCCAGAGAGCAGACTCGTTCTCTGAGGGCTTGGAGCTCTTTGCACTTAGCGTATAATTATGACCTCTTGCCAGATAATCATACATGTGGCTCTCAGTGCAAAAGTCTGGAAAGCCTCCCTCTCACTGCTGGACTACTTCCTGCATCATAATTTTGTTGATTTGTTATCAATTTAAAATTTCTAAGGGAGCAGGGATGTAAAGCTAACCTAAAGTAATTTTAGTCTCTGGATTTATTTTATATGTGTCTGTCAAGTACCCTCAAAACACTACAATTAATTTACCTCTATCTTCCTAGTTACCCAACTTAGTAATTCTTGTTTTGAATTAGATTCCTTATGCATAAAATCTACAACAAATTACTCCTACCAAACCCAATTACCATGTAAAATCAAAACATATAAAAACAAAGAAGATCTTTTAAACAGATAATGTATAGCAAGGTAAATGGATATAGTAAGGAAACTTGAGTTGGGGCTGTGGAGTTCAAAGCCTGGATCATTCGCTGTGACCTCTGGAGTCCTTTTCCAAGGGCTGCTGGGTAGAATATGCAGATGAGCCTTCAGGTCCTCTTCTGCTGCAAAACAATACTCACCAGAAGGGTGCCCAAGGGAATGGGGTGCAATGTCCCAAGGGAATGGCATGTTCCTGAATTGTAATGACTGGTTTGAGCCGCTTCAGTTCAGGAGCATGCCATTTCCTTGGGATGTTGCACTCCAATCCCTTGGGCCAATACAGTGTCCTGATCATTGTGATGAAATTACCAACCAGTACCCTCTTCTCCTAGGTTTGGCCAATCCCCACCCCTCCACAGTTCCTTTGTACAATTTCCAAACATCTTTTCTCCATGCTGCAACCCAACTTCTATAAACTCCTTTCTCTCATGAAAACCGATGAGAGCTTTCATATGATCTTTATCCTCTCATGTAATCAGGCATGCAATTCACAAATCACCTCTCCTCTCTCATCTATAATCCACACTCGAGAGATTTGTAGCACTTTAGAATGAAGCACTACATGTTTTTCCTCCAGGGACTTCCCCTTCTTCAGAAACCAGCCTCTTGTCTATGTGCTACACAAGCTTTTATACTGCACACAACACACAGCCATTGTTCAAAAATCATATCTGCCAGTCATACCTCTGACACACTCATGTCTGGGCTGTCCTTAAGAACATAAGAAATTTGCCATGCTGGGTCAGACCAAGGGTCCATCAAGCCCAGCATCCTGTTTCCAACCGTTGCCAATCCAGGCCACAAGTACCTGGAAAGTACCCAAACACTAAGAAGATCCCATGCTACTGATGCCAGTAATAGCAGTGGCTATTCCCTAAGTAAACTTGATTAATAGGAGTTAATGGACTTCTTCTCCAAGTACTTATCCAAACCTTTTTTAAGCCCAGCTACACTAACCTTGCTCAAACTATGGACATTTCTCTTTCTTAACCCATAAGATAAACTTTTGATCTTTGGGACTAGTGCCATAACCCCTATGGGAAGGGCAATCCTGATTCTCCTCCCAGCTAGCCACCCCTTTATTGTCCTTTGGCTGAATTTGCCTAGGAAACATGTTTACAGAGAAACATAGAGCCACTGCGCCATCTAGTGACCCCCCTGGGTTACACAAGGTTTCTTTTTTTCCCCTTCCTTCGAAGGATGGGATGAATGGTGGTATAAATAGTGCTTCAGTTGATGAGTGCAGTGTGAAAGACGATGTAGAGGATAGTCAGGGAATCCCTGACTCAGGATTCCATCTAGGTAGACGAGTGGAGAGGGAGTTTAGTAAGTGATAGATTCCAGCTGCTTGCAACCTCCCAGGTATGAGCTGACGGTGTGGTTAAGAATATTTTTAGTCCAGGTCACTGAAAACCATCCAGAGGGACTAAAGCTCTAAGGAGAAGGGGCTTTGATCCTTGCCAGAGAAGCCCAAAGTGAAGCTGGAGAGAAGAGTTACTGCTGTGTGGAGTTAACTCTGAGCTCCTTGGGATGTAAAACTGAAGCCTTGAATTAACATCTGAATGGGATTCTGCAAAAGAGATACTGAACTGTGCTGCAGCTGTAAGTCATTTCTTTTCATTTCGTTTCTATCTGTTGCTTGAAGATTTTTCCTCTTTATCTTGGACTGTATCTTGATAAGTTTAATTATGGTTTTTGAATTTTGATCTTACCTGGGACTTTAATAAATTAATTCCCTTTGAAGCTACAAACTGAGGTGTGGATCTTTGTTTTGTGAGTCTCCCCTTGGGCTCCCCAGCTTTTATGGTCCCTAACTGGTGAACTCTGGTGGACTTTACTCCATTCCGGAGCTGCAGAAGTGTGACTCACCAACGCTGTAGTCGCAGGGGGCAGGTGTGTGTGTGGGGGGGGAGGGGGCAGGAGTTACATAACTAAATATCCCAGTTAGATTGGGCAGGGAGAGATAAGTAGATGGCTTCGGATGAGACCAGCTGCAGCTCACTAGCAGGCCGATACAGTACAGTGCGCTCCCGTGGAGCGCACTGTTATCCCGCGATTGGATGCGCGTTTTGTTTCCTTTTGCTCCTCTGTAAAAGGAGCATTGTGGCATTCATGCCTCTTTTTGGACTATGTTGCCTCCCTCACTGAGCCTTGGGGCATTGAGTCCACCCTTTTTTCTGCATTGCTTTGTACCTGTGCTTTGTGGTTTTTTAATGCCAGCACTCCTGCTGCTGAAGTCTCTTTTGCTACCTTTTCTGTGGCTCTGCTTCTGCTCCAGCTGTCTTCAGGGATGTTTCCAAATTCCTGTATGTTCTTACTGACTACGGCTAAGTCACAACTACAGAGGAAATTTGGCAATATAAAATGCCACAATTTTATTACATGTACAACATTTTAATTGAAATACATATATTGTATACATCCAACTTTGCGAGGAAGTCTTTTAAGCCTATAGTTAAAATTAAAACTCATTACACTCCTAAACTGCTATACATTCCTTACATACCACCATTCACACCACTCACACATAAAACTCTAATACATATATACTCATATGAGCTTATACATTGTTCAATTCACAATCGCATACATCACATTTATATAATACTTATCAAATCATGATACATAGATTTTCACCAAAGCAATGTCTATTTTGTATACTATTCGTTAAACAATATGCAGCAAAAACCCACTAACATTATTTACAATGCTCCGACGAGATTCTCGTTTCGCGTGTATTACCAGGCTTCCTCAGGGAAACTCAATAGTTCAAACACTGTGGAATTTATGTGCTGTTATTCCTGATGTTCAATAATTTGCTTCTTAAATGCTGTATCGTATCATTAGATTAATGACGTTTCTACCGCTGATTGTATGCCATGTTTAATGACACATCTTCAGAAGGATAAACCAAACGACTCCAGATTATGCAGTCGTTATCCCCACAAAGCATCGGACTATATAAAAAACATTAGAATAAGTTGATGACTAATATTTTAATGTGTCTCACATTTAAAGACAACCTTCCATTTATTAAATAATGCCAGAAGAAAATTCATACCTGAACTTAAAATTTTCACCACCTCATTCACATGCAAATTGTTATCAAAATCGTACGTCCATTTCACGACTTTACATCAATATCGGGAATTTGCGTCAATATCAAACATGACTCTTCACCATATTTCAATGGCGCTCCAAATCAGGAGACGTTTGTTAATCTTACCCTCCTGCAATGCAAATGCCCAATACATTATATCACACATTTAAACTACCACAATCTTTTCTCCTATCCTATATATATTAATACAATACACTGTCGTGTCAATCTTACCCCATGTAAACTTATTTCCACTAGTAACCCACTCACAGATTTAACATCTAAAAATGCTTAACCACTAATCACTATCTATATCGCATATACTTACCAATCATAAAGGTGCATGTCTCGAACAAAATTTCCAGCATCCTTACCAGCTTCAATACCTCGTCTCCTGATTCCCAAGTAACCAAATATCAACCGCGAAAAACGCCATCTATTTAAATTCCCTTCATCCAATCATATTCACCCATATGTTGACGGGCCACCAACGCGAACAACGTCACATCTCCTCCAATCAAAAATTGTCTCTCTTGTTTTGCCAAGAACGTAACTAAGCAACCAATATCACAACGCCACCATTCAAAATTATCTATCTTTCTTAGCATAGAAGGATCATCAGGCAGACATTTATATATTTTTGAAAAAAATCGGTAAGATTGACTTAATCATTGCCGGTAATATCAACCAAATCATAACTACAACGTTTGCACAGGAATCCCAAATAAAATATACAACAAACCACCAAAGCTATTAGATTCCATAGAATGCCTCCCATTCTATCATGTCATTAAGGCCTCAAGGATGAATTGTATCCCACTGATATATATATATATATATTTGTTCAATTCTCCTAAGGATGTTGGTGATATCACTCTGTTGGCGTTCTTGGCATTGCTGGATTACAAAAAATCTAATATGATCTACACTATGGTTAGCCTCACCCCAATGAGAAACTAACGGAGCCCCAGTCCTGTTAGTTCTCAATCTACTTTTGTGTTCAATAATGCGCTGTCTCACACACCTCATAGTAAACCCTATATAAACGAGTTCACAAGGGCAAATGATGGCATAAATAACCTTTTAGAATCACATGTAAAGCGACCTCTTATGGTAAAGGGATTCTTCCAATGAGAGGCTTTAAAGGTTTTAATGTCCCATACGTTTTGACATACGGAGCACCCCTCACATTTAAACTGTCCCCAATTATCTTGCTCTATTAATGCTTGCGGTCTAGCTAACATGGATCTGATACTTGCACCATGGTGCATTGCAAAAATGGGTGGCTCTTCAAAGCCTGGCAATGATTGTACAATATGCCTGTGTTTCAAAATACTTTGTTTAATCTGATGAGATTTTGTAGAAAATGGTAATGAGCAGATAGGTCTCGTAACATTGTTATGTGGGCTAAATTGAAGTAGATTATTTCTATCTGCATACAATGCCCTTTTATATGCACGCTTAATGCATTTAGATGGGTATCCTCTTTCCTTAAACTTAAGCATAAGGGTCATAGCGTTTTGTTTATATTCCTTAACAGTAGAGCATATATGCCGATATTGTAAAAACTGGCTAATCGGTATGCTTTCTCTCAATCTCTTAGGATGGAAACTTTGGAAATGCAAAGTAGTGTTCCTATCTGTAGGTTTAATATAAATAGAGGTCAAAATATTTCCATTATGTAAACTAACCATAATCTGAAGAATCATCAGATGAAGACGAAAAGTCACCCTTATTCTTATATTTATTAGTTCTTTTGGTTTGCATCCAAGGGTACACGTATCCAGTGGTATAATCCTTTTCATCACGCTGAAATTTACTCAATTTCATCTTTTTAATCTTTTTAATCTCAGCATGATAATTATCAAGTTGTTTTTGATGTTCATTAAGTTGTAACTCAAATGCCTCCATTGAAAAACTGGTCTGTAATTTAAGAGCTTCTGCTTCTACTTCATTGGTCTCTTCCAACTGTATTTTTATAGTAGAAACAATCAAAATCATAAGGTCATAACTGCATTTGAGTATTGCATTCCAACGCTCAATAAATGCCTCATCTGTAGCAAATAAATGCGGTTCCTTGATCATTCTAAGACCTCGGGGTATTCTATTACAATGACAATATTTGGCTAAGGTGGCTGCATGCAACTCCATACGAATTAACTTCCTTTTAGTTTTAATGAAAGAGTTCCAATCACCTTCTCCTGTTGGTTTTGGTATCGATGTATCAAACAACCTAAACCCAGCTAAAATATCGGATGCTGCTTCATTTGAGTAACTATGCATCTTATCCATCATCTAATCCTTACACAAATCTTTTATTAAATGTTAGTTATCACTGACTACGGGTCATGCTATGCTAAATCTGATTCTTTACACACTTAGTGCACATCACAGGAAACGTTGGGGTGTTTTTGCCCCTTTACCCCTCTCTTGGTGCCTTGGGCGTTTGATGCCACTCTTCTTCCTGTCTTAGCACTCACTCTATCTTGGGGTATTAATGTCTCTCTTCTTGCTGCATTGCTCTGAACCTATGGTTTGTGGCTTTCACTGCCAGTGCTCCTGCTTCTCCAAGCATCTCTTGGTGCCTTTGGGTGGTTTTGTCTCTGCTCCTGCTGTCAAAGTTATATTTATATTCCTTTACAGTACTTGTTGTTTATGGTCATACCATGCCAATCCGAACACAGATTTTACTCAGTGACTTTTAATGGTTTCATGCCCTCTTGAACTTTTTCTTCAAACTCTATCCCCTTGTGGTTCTTAATGTTGAACTCAACCAATATTTAGCCTTCAACAGATTATACCACAGCAATGAGAAAGGCAATCCAGCCTGTAACCCCAGCCCTTTCTACAAATGATCCCATAGGGTAGGTGGGGCCAACACTAGTCCTCAAGAGCTAGAAACAGGCCAGATTTTCAGGATATCAAGAACGAATATGCATGAGAGAGATTTCCATGCACTGCCTTCAATGTATGCATTTTATCTCATGCATATTCATTGTGGATATCCTGAAAACCTGGCCTGTTTGTGATCTCCAGAACCAGAGTTGGCTACCCCTGCCATCAGGTCTCCTCCAGAGATTTCCGCTGGCTTCGCTCTACCTGAAAATAAAATTCACCCTCTTCTGGCTTCTAGATGATTCAGTTAATCTTTTACCATATACAATATACAGACATACAGGTCTGAGGTCTGATTTGTACATCAAGACTGCTACAAGCCTCTTTCAGATATTTTTTCTGGCTTCATTTTGCCTGGGGATAGTAAGTTCACCATATTTCTGCTTCTAGATAGTTTGATTAGTCTTTTTCCCTATACATACATGTGTTTGAGGCATGATTTGCACATCTTGATTGATACAAACCTTCTCCAGAGTTCTCTCCAGCTTCAGGTCATGGTTTGTAATGATTTCCCCTTCTCTTGGAGGTTTGGAAATCCTAGCAGGGGAGAAATGGTACTCCATATAACCTTGACATGAAGAAAGACACTTCTTTGAGAGTAGGTCATCTTCTTTGACAAGCATACGGCTTCCAGAAGGACAAGTAGGGAGCAGTAAGGGAGTAGCTGCATCAATCTTAGTAATCAACAGAGTGACAGATGTAAGTGATGGAATGCTCTCACATCCCTCTTGGAGTGCCTCTGTATCTTGCCACTTTTGCACTTTTGTTAGTGCCCTTTGATCCTCTTTACATGCCTTGGTGTGTTCCTACCACTGTTGCTGCTTTGCTTCTCTTACTGTACCTTGGAGTGTTCATGCCATTTGCTCTTCTGTAAGTGCCTTGGGGTGTCCATGCCTGTTTGGGTTCTGCTGTCTCCCTCACTAAGCCTTGAGGCATTGATGCCATTCCTTCTGTATTACTCTGCACTTATGCTTTATGGTTTTAAACTGCTCCAGGCCACTTTTCGGGTGTTCAGCATTTCTGTATCTACTTCTGCTGTCTTTAAAATTCTTTTCAAGTTCTCTTATGGTATTTACTATTGGTCTTGCCATGCTACTCTAATGCTTTACACAATTGTTGCACGTCTCATAGACCCATGAGGTCTTTATGCCATTGGTGTTGTTGTTGACCTTTGCCCCTCTTTTGGAATCTTGGGATATCTTGCCACTCTTGGTACTGCTTTGCTTCTCTCATGGTGCATTAGCCTGTTGATGCCTCTGTTTGGGTTACTTAGTCCTATCATGGTGCCTCAGGCTATTCATGCCACTTTACTCCAAGCTTGGTGTCTTGGAGTATCCTTCCCTCCACGACTTGTGTCTCCCGGTATGTTTCACTAAGTTTGAATAGAAAACCTCAATGTTGAAACTCAAAAATAGGAAATATTGCTTCCCTTATTGATTTTGATGGGAAACTAATGAAATGAACAACACAGTTTTTGTTTGAAACAAATGAAATTAATTATTGGAAGCATATGAAACAAATTAACAAACCAAAACATTTTTTCTGTGCATATCCTTATTGAATAATTGGTAAGGGTGTTTAAAAACAGAAGTGGAAGCCTTTCCCTATTGACTTGGAAAAATGTAGGCACCTTATCTGTAAAGCTGTACTATCTGCATACTGTGCAATCTTTCTAAAATATACAGATCAACCAGTAATAACCATGATGTGTCTCTTAAAATAAACAAACACTTATCAGCTATACCAATGCTAAGCGCCATCTGGGGCAAAAATTGCAAGAAGGGAAGAGCATGGCTTAGAATGACTTATCAACCACTATATGGTGCTAATGACCCAGTGCCAGTTAGTAACTACAGTCTGTATATGGGAGAGGAATGGGGAGAAAATGGTAACATACAAGAAGCTGTAGATGAAAGAACATGTTTTCCATTGGGTGTACATATGTAGGAGTGGTGTTCTAGTACATCCTAGTTAGTTGCACATGATGGCACTCCCTTATTCTTCCTCCTCCAGCAGATCTCTCTCCCTTTTGCTGTCATCCAGCATTTTATTTATTTAGACATTTTATATACTGTCTTTCCATGTATAGATCACAACGGTCAACAAGGTGACATTCATAGTTTTATATTCAGCAGGAGTATGAAAATTTTGGGCTGGATTTTGAAATTGAGTTACGTTCATAAAAATCTCTGGACACATTTACCTTTCCTTACACTAGCAAGAGGCGTTCCAGGGGGATGGCAACTGCATTTACTAGCTTACAGGTGAATTTGCAAAGGAGTTAGATATGTAAATGTAACATCATCAAAGCTATTTTCAAAAGTCATTTACCCACTTAACACTGGAAAAGCCTATTGATAATTCAATGGCATATACTGTAGCAGTTTTCAAAAGCCCATTTACATGGGTAAAGTGCATTTGCACATGTAAAACTCAATTTTAAGCACATGCAGGGAAAGTCAGCTTTCTCAAAAGCATGTACAGTAGGTGTGTGTATCAATGTGCATGCACATATTGGAGCAACCCACGCATTTTCAAAGTGGACATATGAATAAATCCGTTTGAGGAATAGCAAGGGCCTATAACACTGAGCAGAAGATGTGGATGGAAAAACTGGATGGGCCTTATGGTCTTTATCTACGGTCATGCTCTGTGTTTCTTTGTTTTGAAAATTCGGGCTATACTCTGCAGGCAGAAATACCTTGCAGACGTTGGCCCCATGTGAGCTAATATAAAATTACCCTCTCCATGTACAGACAGAATGGTCCATTTATCTCTGCTTGGGACATAGAACAATTTCTGTGAAGAAGGTTTTTGCTAGCTCAAGTGAATTAATTTAATAGTATCTTGAGTTTGAAAAATCTGCCAAAACATTTTACACAGTTAGGGAACTCTGATTAAATCCTTTTTATGTGGAGTTTTCAGCCTGGCTCCACTTTCTCGTAACATGTTAGTGGCTTCATTATGTAAGCCCTTATTTTCTTTTGAATATTTTGGGCACTTATCTGGCTATTTTTTAGCAAAATAATAGGTCATGTCCCGATTAAAATTTAGCCAAATAAAACAGGGGTGTTCTGGGGGGAGCTATGTTATCTGGCTAACTGAAATGATTTTTCAGTTGTATTCAGCTAAGATGGTTGAGTTACTTTAGGTCTGTCTCACAGTACTCCTAAAGTTATTCAGCTGCATGTGGCTGAATAACTTTAAACTTAACGACTATATGCAAAAGAACACAGCTGGTTAAGTGATTCAGTGCTGTAAAAATTTTTTAAAAAGTGTAACACGGGCCTGAGGTCTGATTCCCATACCCCCAGCTGATATATAAGAATGAGGCTGAGGCACCACCCCCTAATCTCCCCTTGCAAACTTAAACACTTGCAAATCTTGGATCCGGCCACAGCCTCAACCACCCACCCCCTCCCCTCCCGAGTTGCTGAAAGAGACATTTGAAAGCCTTCTCCTCTTCCTGCCTCATCCATAACCCCACCCACTCAATATCTCCCTTCCTGCTGCCAGGATGGAGGTAGGATATGTCTGCTCCTGGTGGTGTCCAGCATTGCTGGGCTAAAGCCCTCACATTCCCTTAGGTCAGCAACTCTGCATGTGCCAACAGGCAACGTGGGCCTGTGACTCAGGCGGCATGACAGGGTGGCATAGAGTTTCGACCACACCGCTGGGCGTGATCAGAGCTGAAACTTGGCTAAGTTAGCCGGATAACATAAGCCCCAGCCCAGAGCTCCCTTACGTGATCGGGCTAAATCCCTAAAATATTCAAAAGTCAGCATTTAGCTGAATAAGTCATAAATTATCCAGTTAAATACCTTTGAATATGGAGCCCCTAATGGAACTGCAAGCTACAACTAGTAATATTATTGTGCTCTTTGGGGCAGACAATGCATTAATGCTTTTTCTATTTATTTTTAGGGCCCTGCAGTTTCCTCCTGCTCCTTTGGGCTTCAGGTCAACAGGAGCAGAGCCTGGGATTTGGTGGTGTGACCCTGTATTTACAGCTACCCTGTGATTTGTTTTGCCCTATTTTATAATCTCCTCCCAACTCAACTATCCCAGTCATCACAGCAACAGTCCTTGGCCAGGAGCCAGGGACCAGTGCTCCTTCTGCCCTAAACCCAGTCATTAGGTGTCACCATTATGCAACAACCGGGCCTGTGACTGTCAAGGAAAAAACAAAGTTGAGCAGAAACGCTGCCTCTGCCTCTCCTCTCTCTGAGCCTGGGGCCCTGTGTACTACACAGGTGAGCAAGAAAGGCGACCGTCCTGCGTGCCACAACACCCTTTTGAGTCAGTCTGCGAGTCTTTAACCACACAAGCCCCAAAAAGGTGCTGTGCGTGTGTGCAGAGCAGGGGAGGGCATTGAAAACTACCCTTGCCCATGCCCCAATGGCACTTGCTTGTCTGTTGCCCAGTTATTTGGAGCCAGGGAAAGAGGGAGATGGAGAAGCAAGAAAAACACCTGGGAGAATGGAGAGAGAGGAGAGAAGAGACACAAACCAAGGAGGATGGCAGAGATATAATGGGAGAGAAGGGTAGAGATGCACAGGTGAGAAAGCAAAGGAGCGGAAACAGAGGGACGAGGGTCAGCACAAGGGCAGACACATACAGGGAGTACAAAGGGATGGATGGGGAAGGAAGGAGAGAGAGGCAGGGCCACAGGGTTAGAGAGGAGATGGACAGATGCCCAGGGAGGGAAAGTGGAGGCTCTACATGGAGAAAGAGGAGCATAAACAGCTTTATTTATTTAAAAATGTCTTGCCCACCATTCCATACTTCATGGCGGGATACAAAATACATTAAATAATAAATACATTTAAAATAGGGATTAAAAGTCAGTAAGACTAAATGAACACATAACACGAGATAAAACCCATGTCACCAACCATACAAAATTAAACAAGACTAAAATAAGACAACAATTAGTTTTAGTAACAGCAGAGATAAAGTGGAGTAAATGTAACCCCATCTCCTGGTGCTGGCTTAGCACTGACCGGCTGAATCACACAAGCTCGCTCTACACAGTCTCCTTTCCCCAGGGCCCCAGGCCCTTGTTGGAGGGGAACATAAGAACATGCCATACTGGGTCAGACCAAGGGTCCATCAAGCCCAGGATCCTGTTTCCAACAGTGGCCAATCCAGGCCATAAGAACCTGGCAAGTACCCAAAAACTAAGTCTATTCCATGTAACCATTACTAATGGAAGTGGCTATTCTCTAAGTGAACTTAATAGTAGCAGGTAATGGACTTCTCCTCCAAGAACTTATCCAATCCTTTTTTTAAACACAGCTATACTAACTGCACTAACCACATCCTCTGGCAACAAATTCCAGAGTTTAATTGTGCGTTGAGTAAAAAAGAACTTTCTCCGATTAGTTTTGAATGTGCCACATGCTAACTTCATGGAGTGCCCCCTAGTCCTTCTATTATCCGAAAGAGTAAATAACCGATTCACATCTACCCGTTCTAGACGTCTCATGATGCATATAGGGAAAAATAACCCATGCTATAATTACACAGGAATTACAAAGGAATTATTCCTTCTGGGCCCAGACTGCGAGGAGTGCTTTTATTTATTTACTGAATTTTCCTGTTAGAGGTATAAACTCATTCTGCTGTGAGAGCTGTAAGTGCCGATAACACACAGAGATGCTCTTTGAGTGTCCAAAAACAAATACTTGACTGAAAGTGAATCAGATGAAGTAATGGCAAAACTAACACAGTCTTCAGCACCACAGATTTATTCTTTATTTATTTTATTTATTTAAGTTTTTTATATACCGGCATTCAAGACAGCAGTCACATCATGCTGGTTCACATAAAACGGGGGTGCATAATAAACTTTAAACTGGAACTATGGTGCAGAAAAAAGCAGTTACATGTAACAGATGATCTTTTTAATTATAGTCCTTCCTCTATCTGTGCATGGGTCTCTTAATACCAGGGAATGGAGTAAATAAGGTTCCCAAGTGGGATATCCTTGCACGGGCAGGGAAAAATCCTCCAATCTGCAAAAATGGATAATACAGTCTATGCAGAGCAAATCCAAATTTCTCTCTCTCCTCAGGGGTGAAGACTCCCAACTGGGGGTCTCCTATAGCTCAACTTGGGCTTACTCACAGTTCTCCTCTCCAAATGCTTCTCTTGATTTCTCACTCTCACAATCAAATCCAATGAGGATAGGGATCCACTGTGGAACACACACAGCTCTCAATATTCCTCTGGACAGGAAGAAAGGGAGTAACAAAAACATTTCCTCCTGCCTTTTCTAACCAAGATGTTCCTTTTCCCAAAAACTGATCCAAACACCAGAACACATCTGCTGCAGGTCACCACCATTCTCCTGTCCTCCAGGAGGTTGCTGAAGGGCAAGTCTTCCCTATTCTGCTCCCCACCCCCCCCCCTGAACTATCCCTAAGCAACACCCAGGGGTCTTGCAGGCTTCTTACCATGAAAAACATCCAAAACAACCCCAGCCGGCCAGTTAGGACAGCTTCCCAACCTCTCTCAGGAGCACCAGGCAAGACTTTCCTGGCTCCTCTCCAAGTAGGCCCAAAACTCCACACCAAAAATATACTCCTGCACCCCGCCTAATCTCTTACCGGAGAGCTGCCTTTGTTACCTTACCAGGGGAACGGCCGTCCCAGCTGCCTCAAAGGGCGGGGCTGCCTATGAGTGGTGCCTCCCCCTAATTACCAACCCATACTAAAAGGAGCTCCCTGGTGCTTTAATGGTAAGAAGTCCAGAGGGCCATTATATAAATAATAAGCTCGAGCGAGAGGTAAGAGGAGCTGTAGCGGGGGAACGATTGAAAGGCAGGCCTTAAAGGAGGGAGGAAAACAGAAAAAACGAGGGGAAAGGAAGAGCAAAGCATTAGTGGTTTTTTTGGTGCACAAGAGTGTTAGTGTTAATAAAGCCTCTAAGGAGCTCCATGGCGCCTTCTGGCACTTAGCGTGTGTAGCAGAAAATGCTGAGCGAACTACCCCCTCCCCTCCGGTTGTGACTCATGGTGGAGGGAGGAAAACAGAAACATTCACATGCAGGATGATTTTGCGATGCTTGTATTTCTTTTTCTTAAAATGGTTTTCAAGATTCAGGAAACTGCCTATTTGGAGGTCCCCATTTAAAAGATGCGCGCACCCTGACCCCTAACCACCAAAGCTCTCCGGTGTGTGTGACGTGTGTCCCTTAGAGAGAAAGCTGTGGCCCATGTACAGGTTGGCGGTGCCTCTATTCCCCTTACACATGGAAGCCATGGTAGGCTAAACCCTAAAGAACTGCATGATACAATTGTTTTTGGGTTGTTTTCTTCTTATATAGCAGCAGCTTACCTTCTCGTTAGCTCCTGCTGGGGAAACTTTGCCTCCGATTGGTAAGTCCTGTTTACTTTTTACTTTTTTGCAAATTACTCCCTCTGCTTGTTTGTCTACAGGACTGTGCTTGTGCAGTTTTCTGCTGCTCCCTTTGCTCTTTGAGCAGCGCTGTTCCTTTCATTTACAACAAACGATCCAGCTCAGACCTGGACATTCGTCTTTGGGGGCTGCAGTACGAAGTTAGCTTTATTTTCCTTAAATCATTTTGTTTAGAAATGCAGATCTGCAATAGCACAGACAAAACGGTAGGTCAACAGGTACATTCCTAGGCTCTGCTACTTTATGAATAAACCGTTTACTATTTGGTTTGTTCTGCCCCCATTAGCTGTGAGCAGATTTGTGTTTTGTGTGTGCCGAGCACACTGGGCTGGATTTTCAAAACCCCACGCGTACGGGGGCGGTACGTGCGCTGGGCCTATTTTCAAAAGCCCTGGTGACGCGCATGTAAGTCCTTAGGCTTTACTAAAGGGGTGGTCTGGGGGTGGGGTCAGAGGCTCCAGGCACAGGGTCAATTAGCTGCTGTGCCAGGGATCACGCGCCGGCAGTTGCCCGCTGCGTGCAACTTACTTCATCCTCATGGCTGAAGTAAGCTTTTTGTGATAAAAGACAGGAAAAGGTAGGGAAGTTCCCTCCAAGGTGGCTCCGATTTCAGGGTGGCCTGGGAGGGAACGGGGAAGGCAGCTTGGCGTGGGCTCTGCATGCGCGTGCCAACCCCTGACTTTATAACCTGTATGCGCCGGGTAGCGCGTGCACATGTATGCCATGTGTGCTTCTTTTAAAATCTACCCCACTGTCTAACCCCGTGGTTGGATGCGCGTCCAAAGTGGCTTGTGCATTAAGGGGATTAGCCTGTCCAAAAGAGCAGGTGTTAATTTCTGATCAGCCCAAAAAATTGAACAAAAAAGCAAATAATGCTGTTTTCCTGTACATCCTCCAACTTAATATCTTAGCGATAAGTCGGAGGAACCAAATGATTTAAAAAAAAAAAAAAAAAGTGCCTGCGGTCTGGTTAGGGACACGGACGCTCAACTAACAAGCATCCATTTTCTTAACCCGTGGCTGTGCTCCGCTGCCAAGGAGGTGCTAGGGGCGCACAATTGTCCCTATTTTGGCTTGTGGTTTCCAGTTCAGTTTTTGTCTGCACATTTCTATTTATACTTTTGTGGTGTCTTTTTTTTATTCTGTATTTGGTGAGGGTCTGTCTGTGTTCTGTATATGTGACTGATATGAGGTATTCTTCCAGCATAGAGTTTCTGTGTAGAGGGATCTATAATAGCCTGGCTTGTTATGTTTTCCTAATAAAAGATGTATTGGTATTTTCTGGCCTGGTGTAGTATTTGCATTGTTGTCTTTTTTGAAAGATAGGGTTGAGTATTATTTGAGCGCTTGTAGTCGGTACTATTTTGTTATAAGAGGTTTATTGTATTTTAATTTTACCATACTCAACACAGTTTACAATAGGCTTAATACCATATGAATTTCAAGCGCCTATTTTTTGCAGGGTTTTCTGGTTGGCACCGTAGTATGCATGTGCTTCTGTACATCAAATTGGTGCTGGCTACAGGGCTAGGCGGCAGCATTTTTATATTCAAACAGGTAGAGTAGAAGCATCATGGATAGGGTAATAGGTTCCAGGGGATGAGTCAGTTTTTAAAGTTTGGATCACCGAAGGGCTTTTTTTTGGGGGGGGGGGCAGGGGAAAGGGGCCTGGGAGGGAGTGTGACTTGACAGTTTCGACTATGGGTTGGTTACTACCAAAACACAATCAGGCCGATTCAGGAAAACGCGTGGGAGAGCCGGTGCTCGGAGGTGAGTGCCCATTCTCCCAACACGCGCCCAGGCCACTCTCCTGGGCATGCGATTCAGTATGCAAATGAGGGCCTGCGGTAAAAAGGAGGCGCTAGGGACATGTCCCTAGCCCCTCCTTATTGGCAGAAGTGGCGGCTGTCAGCGGATTTGACAGCCGACGTTTAAATTTACCAGCATCTGTTGTCTAACCTGCTGACAGCCACAGGTTTGGAACACGGACGCCGGCAAAATTGAGCATCCGTCTTCGGGCAAATTTATTATTTTTTTATTTTTGGGGCCTCTGACTTTATCGCTATGATATTAAGTCGGAGGGTGTACAGAAAAGCAGTTTTTTCTGCTTTTCTGTACACTTTCCCGGTGCTGGCCGAAATTAACTCCTGCCTTTGGGTAGGTGTTTGTTTAACATTTTTTCTATACCGAACTTCATGACAAGCTTCATATCAGGCCAGTTTACATCAAACTTGGGGATTAACTGAACATAACCATATAACAGGAAGGCCGAAGCACAGGTACAAATAGGGAGAATGAACTTGGGGGCTAGAGTAGCCAGGAAATAAAGGACAGAGAAAACTGGAGAATGAGAATGTATGAAAATACAGTGGCTGGGTCGGTCATTTAGTCTATTGGGCTAAATGAAAGAACTGTTGCAATGATAGGCTTGGAGGAAAAGCCAAGTCTTGAGTTTTTTTCGGAAGGTAATCAGGCAGGGTTCTAGTCTTAGATCAGTCGGCAGGTTGTTCCAGATGATGGGGCCAGCTGTGGAGCATGCCCGTTCTTTCGTGGAGGTTAGACGGGAGGATTTATCAGAAAGTAAAATTTGCGGCTTGGCTGCACACTTTACTTTCTGTATCGCGCAGGACTAACTAATAGGCTCGTCAACATGCATTTGCATGTTGTGGGCGCTATTAGTTTTGGGGGGGTTGGCCACACGCTATTACCCCTTACTGTATAAGGGGTAATAATAGCGCGTCGAATGCGCAAGTCCAAATGGGGGCTAACGGTGCACTCTGCCTGAGCGCACCGTAGTGAATCTGCCTGAATGTAAGTGTTTAAAAAAAAAAAATAGAATGGAGGCCAGCACAGTAATTGTTTACACAGGGCAGCAATAATGCTAGCAATGGCACCTCACCTAGTACCATAAAAGATTCTCTGATGCTGATTTATCTCAAGCCATGCAGGTATAGTGGGCTAAAGGTGATTTCTTGGCCAAAAAAAAAAGCATAGGAAAAAAACTGGTACAACAGACAAATGCAGATTCTGTAGCAGAGAACTGGAAAAGGTTCTGTAGAAATTCCTACTAGAACAGGCACAAGAGCAAACTACCTTTTGTTCTGGGAGGAAACATAATAACCATAGTGTGGGCATATAGATCCCCCATGTGGAAGACTATTTGGTAAATTCCTCTGCTACACAAGCCCTGACTGCCATCTAAGGGTGTGGAGTGTCTTTGTTTTGTTTTTTTTTTTTTCACCCCAGAGGCAGCATGTCTTGGCTGTTCTCTATTTTCTGTTTGACTCTCTTCCATAGTGACTTTTTGTTTTTTAATTTTGGATATGGGAGTTTCTGTCCACCTTCCCTATTCTTGTAATTTCTTTTATTCAGATTTCTTTGAGTTCTGCGTACCCATTAACTAGGGACTCTGTTATTTTCTTTGCTGATTTAACATCAGAGGGAGAGGTTGCTTCCCTGGGAAGGAACCTGTGGGTCTTCAGTATCCAGAGGAGAGATGACTTATAGCCGTCCAGAGAAGGAGGAAATGCTGGGTGTGCAATCGTTTTTAAACAAAACAGATTAATTGCAACAAAACTGTCTATTTTGTCTCTATTTGGGAAGTGCTGCAGAATGCAACAAAAAATGCTAAAATTTTGTAAAAGTTAGTATTTTGTGTTAGTGTGCACTAACTGAAAATGTTACCAATAAGTTAAAAAGCGTCAGTTGGGGGAGCAGTTAGGTAGAGGTATGGTTCTGCATTCCCACTGGCTGCCTCCTTAGTTACTTGTTTTGTGTTGGCAAAAATTGCAAGGTGGTGTTTGTGGGAGGATGGCCAGTGCCTGGTAACAAGTGACCTAGTAATAGCATCAAGTTCTAGTCAGCAAAAGCATACAACGCAAAGAAATGCATGTTTTGAATTCACCAATCCCTTTTATATCTTAGGGAAGAGGCCCTGATGATTGGAATATGCATACATTGAATTCCCCTGGGGGATGACTGGGGTGGTGACTGAAAGAGAGGCAGCCTGATGTATGGGGGTGACTGTGTTTTGAGGAGATCCCTGCCAGTTTTTGAGAGACTGTATTGAGATTTTCTGGATAATTTAATGACTGGTGTGAACCCTGAACCCCTTTTGGTGAAGGACAGATCCGAAGGCCAGGGAGCTGACGACCAGTGAGCCACCCTTCTATTCCGGAGAAGAAGCGGCAGTGTCAGCGTCACCCCAGAGTTGATGATTTTCTTGAGGAGGCTTTCGATTTCCCCCTTCCCCCTTCTCGCTGGGAAGCTGGGCTGTGATCACTAGTTTTCCTGTTCCTTAACAGACCTTTCCTTCAGAAACGTCAGTCGTCAGAAGTTTGGGAAGGAGCAAGATCAGGAAACTCACATCTGGATCTCCAACCCCAGGGGACTAGGACTCAGGCTGGGCGAAAGTACAAATGATTTGGACTCAGGTTGGATTTTTTTCTGGATTAAGGGGGAACCAGAGAGAGAGAGAGAGCCTTGTAAGAAAGACAGCTGTAATATCACATTTTTGGATTGATTATTCGACATTGAATTTACTTTGAAGAATCAGTAAACTTAATTTGAACATCAATCTGTCCAGCTTGTCTGTCCCTGCGGCGTAGCATCACAGAGATCGAGAGAGAGCCAGTGAGATATACACACCCTTGGGGAAGAATTCACAACACCACCTGGTACAAGAAGGACTGCCTTCACCCCCAGAGAAAGAACTCACACCTTGGGGGGCAAGCGAAGAGGGGAGAGAGAGTTGCTATTGAAGACAGCCCCAGATCTAAACTTATTTTTGTGTCTTTGGAACCAAATGCCAGAAAAAGGTTACACAGAGGTTTTTGAACCCTTCCTTTATTTTCAATGCCCAGTTCACAACCAGCAGGGACACTGCAATTATCGCGCTCTCGGTTCTGTTTCTCCCCAGAAATATTGGGCACTTGGTCTCTTGGTGCTGCACGTCCCCATAGCCTTGGGGGATACTGGCTTGGTCCAGCTGGTAGTGGCTGTTCCCAGCACCTGGATTCACATATGTCTGGGTACAGGCAAGCATGATTGGATACCACCGGCCCTTCCTGGATACAGATGCAGCTTGTGGTGCGTTACTGGCTGGCCTCCAAGCCTCTTCAAGGGGATGTTCCTCCTCCTCATCCAAGCATGGTTTCCTTATCTAGGTGCAAGGACCTTTCTTCTAGAGCAGGGCTCCCAAACTGGGGGTCGTGGACCCCAAATGGTCATGAGTGCCTGAAATGGCAGACTCTTCAGTAATCTCCACTGCTGAGTGTGCATGAGCAATAGTGGAGATTACCACCGTTCAGCTCTTCTTATTCACAAATGAACCTGCTTAAGAGTAAAATATTGCCCCTGTCAGCAGCCTGTCCTCTTGTCCCTCAGTCATTCACCTTTTGGCCCAGGCTCCAAACGAAAATGTTGCTGCTGACCCCGAGCAGGGGAGTGTTTAAAGGAGGGGCTGTTTAAAGGGAGGGATCTGATACAGGAGGGACTTGTGGGGTGGATACGGGGTTTACTGCAGAGGGTGAAAGGGGGAATGACACAAGGTCGAGTGGAGGAAGTAAGAGAGGAGTTGGGCATGACAGAGGATCAGCTAGAAGTGTGTGAGAGATTGGGGAGGAGATGGGGGTGACAGGAGGGAATGGAGGATGGGGTGAGAAGTAGGGGATGACAGGATCAGTTGGAGGTTATAAGAGCTTGGAATAAGGGAGGATCAACTGGGGGGGGAGGTGAAAGGAGCCGGGGGATGGATGTAAGAGGGGATCAGCTGGAATGTGGGGAGGGTAAGAATGGAGTGATTGCTGGAGGGGGGACCCGTACCCTTACAAACTTCTTTTGGTCGTTCTGAGGTCATGTGAATTTTCAAATGCTAAAATGGAGTCACATTGGCTAAAAGTTTGGGAAGCACTGCTCTGAGAGTCCCAGCTACCCACTTACAGCATTTCAAGCTCTCTTGCTTTAAACTGCCTCTAAATATGCAAAAAGCCTAATATAACATCGTAAGCTCAGACCTGAAATGTCAGTGTGCTTATCTTTTCCAGTTCCTCTGGTTCCACCGGGACGTTCTACGTACATAACCCCAGGCAAAATCCTCCTCTCCTTTCACTGACTGTGCCTCTGTGCATTTATACGGGAGCACCAAGAAGCTAGAGCAGGGGTGGAGGGAGGATCGAAAAGGATCAGGGTAAGAATAAACCAGGCTGGGGGAGGGGAAAATGCCAGCTCCCAGGGAAGCAGCAGAACGTCACCAGAGCCTTAAAGGTGTATGACTGGGTAGTCGGGAAGGAGGAGCCACAGGAAGAAGGAAGACTTGTGAATGCAGACCTGGAGTAGGGAGCTGTGGAAGGCTGCTCCAGCTACAAGGTAAAAGGCTTCTGTAGAGCTGTTGCTGTTGGTTTCCTAACTATCAGGCCGATGCAATAAGATGCGCATGGTTTTACTCGCAGTTCGGCATGCTTTTCGGGCTTGCAATAATTGCATCCAGTGTAGCAAGGAGATTTAACGTGAAAAATGCACGCCCTAACAAAAGCGTACCAGATGGTGCCCATTGCATTTAAATTCCATGTAAATGAAGACATTAGCTATAACTGCCCGAAGCAAGAAAGTGCCACCAAGGCACACTTTTTAATGCTGAAAAGTTAACTCCAGCTCTGAAGGTGAAGTAAAGTTTACTCAGTCAAGGGCTCATGAGAAATATAAAATATTTGGTCCTCTGTGTTGTGTTAAATGTGCCCCTTGTAGGGTTGTTTAGAGACATTAGTATAAGAATTAGTTATTTGTTAAAAACAAAAAATAAAAACATGTATATAGGGCGTAGTGGAGTGGAGCAGGATGATTAAAGAGCAGCTTAAAAAATCGTGGGTGATTGCGTTCCTGTTGGTAAACATGCATAGCAAGCAGATTTCTGTAATTTCATGTAAGCCATGCACTTTTGTTAAGAACGCACAATTGCATCCATGTGCCCGATGCAATAAACCTCTGAGCACCAGAAATGCACATTTCTCCTTAGCGTGCCCGTTTTGTACGCTGCACCACTTTTTTTTCTCATTTAAATACTGCATCAGGTGCTTAGGGGATGTGGATGTGTGCGAATTAGGAAACCGGGTGCACAATATAAGCGCACGCTTTGATACGCGTCTGTGTTGGCTTGTACGAACAGAGGACTAGGGGGGAGGTGCATGAACAGGTTACAGTGAGCAAGTAAAGAGAGGATTCCTGCAAGTGGATGGTGACAGTCCACTGCAGTGAGCAGCTGTGCTGGGGGAAGGGAGAGCAAGGCCTCTATGAACCACGACTAAGACTTGGGAAGGTCTGCCTTGAACAGGAGACTTGGTTTGTCCTAGAATACTGCAGTAAGAATCTGTCTTTGGGAAGTTCTGCCGTGGAGTGAGTTGACGTTCAGAGACAGAGCCTTTAAAATATTCATGAGAGATTTGTATGCACTTCTTCCATTGTATGCAAATCTCTCTCATGCATATTCATTGTGGATATCCTGAAAACCTGGCCTGGTTGTGGCTCTCGAATACCGGAGTTGGCCACTCCTGAGCAAGACGGTGGGCTGTGGGAGCCAGCAGCCCTGCTCCGTACTGCATTGGCCTGAATGTTACAGGCACGAACGCGCTAAAGAACAGATGTCCAAACAGGGCGCCTGTTTCCCTAACGTGCGCCCATCCACCTCTCCTGGGCGCACGAAGCAGTATGCAAGGGAACAGCTGCATTGAAAAAGATGCACAATTTTCCCTAGCACGTCCTTGGCATTGGCACCCAGGAGACGTGGCTTTGCGCGGGCTAACAAAATGGGCACTCAATACATGCATCTGTTTTTTATCCCGCAGCAGCGAATATATATACGTGGCCTGCAGCATGTATATTGTGTGCCCAGAAATTTTATTTTTTGTGTCGAGCAATTTTTTTATTTTTTCCTGATGCTGCTTTCTGTGGTTCCTCCTGTTTAGTATCGCGATGATATTAGGTAGGAGGAACCACAGAAAGGCAGTACTCCTTTGTTTTTAAAGTAGACCCCATAACCCATGGCAAGACTTTATGCCTCCTCTGGGGCAGTGTAAAATTTGAGGGGTTAAAAAGTGCACCTTGGGTGGGCGGTGATTTTTTTTTTTTTTTGCATTGCAGGGTAATAGCCTCATCTACTTGGCATTTACATGTGATGAATGCTATTAGCTATGCCTTTGTCTGGATGTGCATTTTGGACTGGCTGATCCCCTTATTACATGGGGGGGGGGTTATGGACGAGTGGCCAACAGCTCGTTAAGCTGTGTGCTAGGCTGGACGCACTTTATTACCTCGGTCCATTAGCAGCAGAGTGGTGGCAGTAGCTGTGCCTGCTAAATTGGAGGGCACACGTGCTCCCACCCAGGTTTACAGAATTTCCAGGTATATGTTGCCTGTGTACGTATTATACTCTGTAAGCTTTCTATGGCACAACACAAGTATTAAGAATGCATCCAGTAAATGTGAGAGATTGAGATTGTACCCTGGCTTACAAGTGAGGTTCACTTCTGGCATGTGGTGCACAAGACAAATCAATATGGAGACAGCCCCCCCTGCCAAAGAGATTCTCACCTCTTCCCATTCCCTAAAAGTTGGAACTGCAGTTTCCCTAAATATATTTAAATTGAATTCTGTCATAGGGCAGTGCCCAAAGATCACTCAGATGATTAGAATATGGCAGGGGTTACTCTGCCAGGGGAGTACAAGCACTATGCAGCCAGATTTGAATAAAGCAACTTTATGAGCCACTGCTCAGATTAAGTCAGTGTCATTATTTGTTATTTACAGTTTGTAAGGGGGGAATCTGGCCCTTTAAGAAGTGCTGATTATGGAATGCTGGTGTGTGTGTGTGAGAGAAGGGTTGTTGTTTTTTAAAAGGAGTTCTGTGAAGTTCATTTCCTGGAGAGAATCACCCTTTGTGTGTTTCTCTCTGTTCCCTTGACTTGTAGAAGCTGCAGAGGTAAGCGATCTTGAGGTTTGAGACTGCACATACGTAAGATACATAGAGATCGCATTGACTCTCTGCCAGTATTCAGGGGGACTCCAAGGCACTAAATAAGCTAAGCTGGTTGTTAGTGAACTACGCCACCTGATTGAATGTGAATGAAAAATTAAAAAAAAGATGCTGTGCTCTGCAGTACTAGCACAATGGTATTAACTCTGCTATAAGGTTATTGTTTAATTAGTTGGTAAACAATTATAAGGTTTTGGCATACCTGCATATGAGGGCCAAGTGGAAAAATAGATGTATTAAGTTTGAAAGTAGAGAGGTTTTTGTTTAGTAGTTACATGGTGAGCCATTAAGATCTTCATGAGACAGACTGACCTGGGAGCAGCAGGAATCCTGCCTTGATCATTCTTCAGAAGGGGTGAGCTCATCTGATGCATAATACACAATTTTAAGTGATTTGCAATGTTTGATTGTGATCAAAAGAGCTCAGATTTAGAGTTGTAACTAGTCTAAACTGGTGAACATTGAGGTCCTGTGACAGTTTTTTGCAATTGAAAAGAAAAATATACCCATATGCAAATTATTTTTTATAGTTAGATTTATAGCTGGTCAATCCCAAATACTACCTGGCTACACTTAATCTGCAGAAAGCTGAAAAGAGGTGTGTGGTTTTTTATTTTTTTTTTAAGTGCAAGGAATCATTCTTGACAAGGAAATAACTAGGGATGTGCAGTTCTGAGTTTAATTTGATTTTCTTTTCAGGGTATTGTTTGGTTGTGTTTGTTTTTTATTTGGTTCATTAAAATTTTTTTTTTTTCAGTTTGATCAACCAAAACCACATTAAACAAAAAAAAAATCCCAAACCACTTAAAAAAAAAATCCTAGCTGGCCTTCCTGGGCTTTAAAACTTACCAGGCTAAACTGAATTCCTGGAAATAAACTAACATCAGAAGAATTCTGTGATCGGAGAATACATAAAATATATGCAGAGGAACTATTACACAGAAAATTGATAAATGTTATATTGAAAAATTTAGAATTGAACACCATCCTTTCTGCCAGGTCAAGAAGAATATTCTACTAGAGAAAAAAAATTGGTACTCTTTAGAGACAAAGTGATTGAATTGTTAATGGAAAGATTATGATCCCAGCCTACCTAAGAGTTATACATTTTTAACTTTTGCATCTCAGCTCTTCCTTCCAACCTTTGACAGTATGGGTATTCTCATACTTATGAATGGGATTGTGGGAGGAAAGTAGGACCCCCATACAATATAGATTCTCAGAGGAATTCAAAGCTTTTTTTAAACTTCTGGGTGTACAGGATCCTAACTCTCTCTCCCAGCACCATGAGATGTGAGGTTCTGAACATGCAACATTGCACCCTCTGTTTCTTCACTCTTTTACATTAGGGATGTGCAGGAAAAAAGTTTGTTCTGTTTCCCTTTGGAGAGAAGGAGACAAGGTCTCCCAATCACCACTCAAACCTCATAAACTCCTCAAACTGTTTGTTAAGGGACATCATACACGGAAAAACTCTGCACATATCTATAGAGAACACCACACCATTTGTAACGATAGTCCCATAATGTTTTATTATCTTCTCCTCAATCATGAACGAACAATTGCATTTTTAAATCCAGTATCATTTACAGACCTTTGAGCTGCATACTTCTGTTTAATCAAATTCAAACTCCACACTGCTATGGCAATCATCAGCAAACCATGTATGAAATCAAACACCTAAAAGTACTGTGATTTAAAAAAAAAAAAATAAAACTGTACTTTCCTTAGTCAAAGCTTAGCCAGATTGCATTGGGTGCATCACTCTAACATTACATAGATAGATACACCCAGTGTATACACCCATTCAAAGAACTTCAACAGCCAAAGTTAATACCTGCTGAAGTTAAGTGTGGCTATTATTAGCTCTGTTTAATTCTATACAATTTTAAATACTCTACAGAGTAAGCATCAGAATCAAGTCACATGCCATCCCAGTCATACTATGAACAGCTTGGAGACAATTAAAGTGGAATGACTACATTCTCCAGCCTTCCAGCATAGAGATAACATGTGCTCAAGGTCTATCTACTGTCCCACATTTCCTTCTAGTGAGCTGCATGGCAGTTGCTTATCCTCTGCTCTTACTATTGGTATACGATGTCATTCAGGGTTAAGTGGTGGGGGGAGGAGGGGTTATCCTCTAGATATGGAGTGATGCTCACACAGAGGATCTTGCTTAGGTGAAGTTGGTTGGTCATCCAGTCAGTTACTGTTTTGAGACACCAGTTGAGGAATATTGTTCTGCTATCCATGTGGCCAGTTGAAATAGTATTGAGTATTTTTAGAAGTTCTTTATTACTGGATAATGTAATATTACATAGATATATATCCACAGGTTGTTGAAATATCTTAATTTTCAAGGGAGAAAGGAGTCTATCTTGATGTTCATTGGTTTTGACGTTACAGAAGGAAATGAAAGTTATCAGTACTTTCCTCTGGTATATATTACTACGCACTAGTGATATACACCCAAGTGAAAGTACTCTGGCATAACTAATTTTTGGGTGGGCTACACTAAGTGCTTTTTTTTTTTTTCAAAATCATTTTTATTGAGAACGCATAAACACAATTACAACCGTCGCTAGACAAAATGACCAATAGTAGCCCGAAGCGGCCACCAAACACCAACATAGTATAAGACATTTGGAAGAAAACAAATAAAAACAATACATATGCCGCAACTGCCTATACGTCCCCATTTTCTAATATGTATTTACCTCTCCTCACTCATCCCTCTTACCATCCTAACCACCCCCCTATAGTGCCCCCCCTCCCCTTCCCCGGGGAATGGTGCATTATAAACAAATAGCAAATGAGCTAAATATTCAAACACTCAACTATTCAAATAGATGACGCGTTCAGGTCCATGTGGTATTATATCCAGTATTTAAGTTGGGTTTGTATATCCATAGGCAGCAGTGCAAAACAAGCAGCCCAGTAGGCCACACAGAGGTATTCAAAGTGCGTCCTGTTGAAAGAGCATCTAAACGCTCCATTTGCATGGTGGACGCCAGTCTGTGATACCAAGCTTGCATAGTAGGTTGTGTCGTAGGCTCTATCCAAGAGGCCAATATAAATGAGATCATTTTGGAATATTGTTCTTTGATTCTTGACTTAAAGACCAAAATG
This sequence comes from Rhinatrema bivittatum, assembly GCF_901001135.1. Lineage (NCBI taxonomy): Eukaryota > Metazoa > Chordata > Amphibia > Gymnophiona > Rhinatrematidae > Rhinatrema > Rhinatrema bivittatum. The sequence continues at coordinate 142,212,532 of NC_042621.1, forward strand.
ACTTATTGACAAATACATCCTCAAAGGGGTCTAGAATGTTTTTGGGCAGAGTACCAACAAGTTGAAAAGGACATTCAACAAACATTGCAAAAAGATGTGCTTCTTTCTCAGTCCAAGAAAGTCACGATCTGTTCACACACACCCCCCCCCCCCCCCCCCCCAAAAAAAAAGAAAAACAGCCCAACACACAAATCATGATGACCAAAAGGTCCTTCCAGTCTGCCCAGCAAACTTCTTATGATAGTAACTGCCTCTCTGTGCAGGTTACCACCAAGTCTTATGTTAAGGGTGGTAGTATTAAAAATTAAAACCAAGCAACTGTCAAACCCACAATAAAATTACTGCTAGCTACATTTTTGTAGCATGAGCAGCCTTCCTGATAATTCATACAGTGCTGCTGCTTGAACATGCTTTGCTTTTGGACTTGACCATAGAAGCAGTCCTGTGATTTTTCCATAATGTCAGAGTATCAGTACCCTAGACCAGTGGTTCTCAACCTTTTTTTTTTTTTTTTTTTTTTTTTTTTTTTTTCCCTTTGGGACACATCTGATAGTTCTCACATGTGACACACTGAACACATGACAGACACAAGGCTAACCCCACCAACACCCCGACCCTCAATGAGTATAAAGCAGAACTAGAACATTCTCCGTACAACTCGCCATACAAAAATGATATTCTGAGGTTATCTCAATAACAGCAGCACACGCCCTCTACTACCAGGCGCAATAGCCCTCCTTATAAGAAGACAGCAGTTCACCGCCAATGCATGTCCTATTGAGAAAATACAACAAATAAGGTGAGGTATTTTACTAGCCTACATGCTAGTTAAATATCTCATCTCTGTCATACAAACAAGATCGACCTTCACAAAGTACAGAAAGATTACAAATATGGAGACAAACTGGAATGGAAACCCAAAAAAGCCACTCTGCATGCAGTATAAAACTAGAGAAATGGAACAGAAAAATCGTAGCAGGATCTGCAATAATGCACACAAAGTTACACCCACATTATGGCATGCACTCAAATGGAACAGCCCTACCTATAAAAAGGCAACACTACAAATATTAAACCAGGCCCTAAACACCAATACACCTCCAATTAGGAAAACAGAAAAAGCCAAGCTGCTATAGAGTCCATCTAACAATTAAACTCTTAAATTTTATTAAGATTTCAAAACAGCAAACACATCATATAATACCCAATAATAAAAATGGCAGTCGAAAAATGAACTGAACTTACAAAGTCACCTTTACTTACCCTCTCCAGAAGTTCTCCTACTCCTTTCCCTTGGAGGCCACACCAAAGCAGCAGTAGCTGCTGAAGCTGTTCTCATGGTCCTCTTCCTTAGGGACCTCTGTGTCTGTCTTTAGCCACAGCCAGGAGCACCCTATCCCTCTCACTTGCACCAGCCCCCAGTTGAACAGCTGGTCTCTGGCAGCAGCGGCTCCAGTCTTCAGGTCTTCGGCCCTGTTGGCTTTGGGTAGCTCGTGACACAACTCCTGGTGCATGGTGACACACTGAGAATCGCTGCCTTAGACTGAAAAAGTCGGGCCCAGTGTTAATTGTCTGAATCCAATTCCCCTTTTCTCTGCCTCCCTCTGCCCCGCCATTGAAACAGAGCAATGCTGCAATTGCTTCAAAATCAGTAATCCCTCTCTGCTCACCTCCTGGTTCTATCATAGCCTATTGGCCTCCCTCTCCAGCAAACAGTGGCTAATGAGATGGAGGGGGCGGGGGGGGGAGAGAAGCGGGGCAATTTCAGGGAGTGAAGAGAAGCAAAGAGAATTTGAAAAGAAGCTTGCCGTCGTAACAAACTCATAATAAAAACTTTTTCAGATGAGATCATCGCGTGATTCAACATCGGCTGATCCACCCCATCTACCACACAAAACAATTGTAAACTTGCTTGGGGAACAGTGAATCATGCTATCTTCAGTTGCAGCACATTGCCTGGATAGTCATGTCTACAAGAACAGCCAAAAAAGAGAGAGAGAAAGCCAAATTGCCTGAAAGCAACGTGGCAGAGGACACCACTCTTGGGGAATCCTTACCTATCCCGAAGATGGCCATCATAGAAGCTTTGGAAGATTTTTGATAAATTAGAAGAAGTCTTGTTACTGGCTTTAAGAGACGACTTGCTGATGTTGAGCACTGAATTTTGGATGTCCAAGATGGTCTCTACATTGAAGTCAGCCTTGCAGAAGCAATCTTAACATTTGAAAGCGTTACAAAATAGATTTATCAGGCTGCCAGAGTTCTTGGAGAAGCAAGATCTACAGATGTTTTTGGAGTAGTGGCTTACTGCAAGCTGGGTCTCTCTGAGAAAAATGGTAAATTAAGGTTTGAATGAGCTCATCACCTCTGCCCTAAAGGGTAGATTAAAAGGCCCATGCGCGTAAATCTTGTGGCTTATGCGCATGGCTGGACCTTGCGTGCACCGGGTGAATTTTCAAAGGGGCCCGGCTACGCGTAAACCCTGGTTCGCGCATAAGAGCCTGGCCTCTTCAAAGGGGTGGGCTGGGAGGAACGTGTTCAGGAGCTGAAGTAAGTTATGAAACAAAGGAAAGGCGGGGGAATGAGGAATGGAGTATGGGTAGGGAAGCATCTCCCAGTCCGTTCCTTAATTGGAGGGGACTGGGGAAAGCTGGAATGCATCACTGCGTGGAAATTGCGAAAGGCCCACGCTGCCCGCACATACATATGTGGATTATAAAATCTGGTGCATGGATTTTGACGTGCACCTGTGCGCGCATGTTATAAAATCGGCACGTCCATGCGTGTGCATATTATAAAATCTCCCCCTAAGCGTGTGAACTCAGTTTGTTCCCATGTTATTACAAAAGTTCTCAATTTTGCTCATAAAACTCAAATCTTACAGGTTTTATGATCTGGGAAGTCTCTTTGCTATAACAAAAACTTTAGTTTTCCAAGACTTTCTGTGCAATGTCAGGCATTTGCTCCATAATGCACCAAGCTCTATTCTATGGGCATTTGGGCTGCATTGCTTTACCCAGCAAAGCTGCAAGTAGTTACTCCTGAAGGTATTGGATGGCTTACTGGGTTAGCCAAAGCTCAACAGTTTATCGGCCAAGATGACAGCCATTCCACATTCAGGTCAAGGATCGGTTTGTGATATGTCAAGAATTGGGAGCGAGTTGTGACATTTTTGTATTTACAAGTTCCATGCTACAAGAGTTTCAGAATGGAAACCTGAAGATTTGTGGCAGCAGTTTCAATATTTTGTTCTGTGATTTGAAGGCTTTATAGCTAGTTTCACACTTTCATTTTCAAGTTAAATATTTTTTCTGTTATCTTATTTGCTGCTTTTCTCTTTCATAATCATCCATTATTTTATACTACAATGAGCAAAAATTCTGAGAGCTGCAGCTATGGGTGGAGAGGGGATAGGGAGATTCATCCGCACGGAGTGTGATCTATATTGGTTAACATGGGGGTTTGATCCATTTTTTTTTTTCCCTATGGAGTCAACCAATATTGGGTTTATACGAATCATATTACTAGAATTTTGGGATAGAGGATGTATTGCTGTGGGAGGGGGACTTATACTGGGAGGTTCAGTTTACAATTTTCACCTTAGGATTCGATTGGGTGTAGGTTAAATGTCAAAGAAAGGCTTTAAAGTTTTTTTGTCATGGAATATATGTGGAATAAATTCTGCTGTTAAATAAGCGAAGATTCTAACTACTTTAAGACTTTTTATTTATTTATTTATATTTTGTTTTCTTACAAGAAACTCATTTAAGTGACCTCAAACAGTAAGCTGCTTAGAGACTGGGTAGGGTACTGTTCATTGTGCTTAAAGCAACCACACGGTCTGAGGGGGTGGTGGTCCTAATACAGAAAAAAGTGTCTATTACTATTAAGGACCCTAATGGTAGATACCAGATTCTGATTGCAGAACTGGATCATAATCCTCTAGTTTTTTATAATATGTACGCCCCTAATATATGATCACACATTCTTCAGAGGTACTTATAATGTTTTGCTTCATATGTTGACAATGGTCTAATTTTGGGCAGGGACTTCAATATTGTTAGGGACCCAACTTTAGACAGATTCCCATCCCCAGTGACTAGATGTAGAACCACAGCTAAGGGGATGGCTTGTTTTGTTTTTGGAAGATTCTTTACATTTGGTGGAGGATACTTCATCCATTTGAGAGAGAACACTCATTTGTCAAGAGCTCATGCTACTTACTGTAGGTTGGATTACATTCTTGTTGGTAAAGATATTTTCTCTAAGACTACTGCTATGGGCATTGATATTTTGATTTCTGTTCATACTCCTGTCTGGATCCATATGACTTCTCGTGCTGATGTTCAGCTGGTCAAAAGTTGGTGCTTCCCTTACTATTTAGCAGCCGACCTACAATTTCAAGAGTACTTACGTTTAAAATGGAAAGATTATTTGACTTATAATGGCAGTCACGTGGATGATTTTATTTTGGTACACCGCAAAGGCTGTGTTAAGGGGAGATTATCTCCTACATCGCTAAGAGAAGGAAAACTCTTCACAAACAGTTGGTATCTTTTGGAAGGTCTGCTCCCGCAAGCTGAACATTCTTTGTTACTGTCTAATACTCGTATGAATAGAGAGATTTGTTTGGCAATACAGGTATCTATTAATTCACCTATAAATAAATAATCGCCTAGAAAGGATTTTAGACAGTACTAGGGAGGAGCCAGCGGTCGTGGTACATGTGGGTAGCAACAACATAAGAAAAGATGGGAGGGAGGTTCTGGAAGCCAAATTTAGGATTTTAGGTAGAAAACTGAAATCCAGAACCTCCAGGGTAGCATTCTCTGAAATGCTCCCTATTCCACTTGCAGGTCTCCAGAGGCAGGCAGAGCTCCAGAGTCTCAATGCGTGGATGAGACGATGGTGCAAGGAAGAGGGATTCAGTTTTGTAAGGAACTGGGGAACCTACTGCTACTTAGTGTTAAAATTCTAAAAAAAAAAAAAATGTTTAATTTTAGTTCTGGGGTCTGGCCTGGAAAAAGAACTGAATTTTTAAGTATTTCACCTTCAGCACTTATTGATTCTTGTCTTTTATTTTACTCATTTATCGAGTTTTATATACAGTCATTCAGTTTCGCCATCACAACGGTTTACAAAGTTTCAATGTTTAACAGTGTTCAAGAATTCATATGCTTGTTAGGTTTATAACAAATAAGATAACATTTATCTTGGTTGTAAATTGTACAAGTTAAATTACATTTTTGGATTGGGTCTGCATGTTTATATGGGTCGAGAGGGAGGGAGGGAATGTCTTGTCAATTAAGCAATGGAAAAGCCAAGGAGGTACCATTGTTGGGCTGTGCTTAGGGCATTAGTTGTCCTGATGGCTGAGTGGGCTAAGGCACCGAACTTAATCTAGCCCTGTGTGCTGCCCCATAGATTAGTACAGATAAATGTAGGATTCCATTCGGATCCCTGCTAAGGAGTTTGCCCCTGTAAAAAGATAGTGTAGATTAGAGGAATGTACCTTCTTTGCCATAGCACCCCTCCATAGGAAGTTGCTGCAGTGGTTTATTCCTGGTTCTATATAATGTGACCCTCTAGGATCAGCATGAACTTTCTATTTTAGAGACTGAGAGAACAGGTACCTTTTACCTCCTATTGCACTGCATATGAATCTGCAGGCCCAAAGCCATGATGAAGAGAGCCAAGGTCTTGGGTGTGAGAGTGGCTACTAGTCGTGTTCCTTGTGGCTAGTGAGCTGCTACTTTCATCCTGTGAATTTTGATTTTTGGAGGGATGTCTTGTTCCACCCTTCCCTTCCCATCTAGCAGAGAGGGCAAAGGCCGCTTAAACACAGGTCTGAAGTCTTTCTTTCCTCTAGGGCAGGGGTGGGCAATTCCGGTCCTCGAGGGCTGCAAACCAGTCTGGTTTTCAGGATATCCTTAATGAATATGCATGAGAGAGACCTGCATACACACTGCCTCAGTTGTATGCAAATCTATTTCATGCATATTCATTAGGGGTATCCTGAAAACCAGACTGGTTTGCAGCCCTCGAGGACCGGCCTTGCCTCTTGCGAGACAGACCCTGGTAGTATTTGATTTTTGGAAATAAGGGGTTTTATTCTAATGACTGGATATTTATTTGAGGTTTTTGGAACCTTTGTTACTCAATCAAAAAGACTCAGTTGCTCAGTCAGCATATCTTGGAAGAAGGAGTGGATATTCATTTGGTACCATGCTGGGGAGGAGACAGACAGGTGGTGCCATCCTGGTTCAAGGAGGGGAGGTGAGTGGAAGAACAAGATAAAGTAGTGGATCCTATGTGTGGAAGGGGAATCCTTAGATTAGGAGCAACTTATTCATAATACCCAGGGATAGCCCTAAAGATTCAGAGGAGACCTCTGAGAAGAATTCAGTCTACAGACACAGATTCGGACATCTATTTTTTTTTCTGTAAAATGAATGTGACAAGAGTTGTACACATTTGCCAAATTACCACTGAACCAAGTAGTCTGTAAAGTTTGTTGGAACACCATCCTGGATATACGTATATATTTTTTTTTTTGGCATGTAGAAAATGCTAGACTCAAGTATACATAATGTCTTGTCTTGGAGATTTATCCTTTCTTCCAACAGAGAACCTGCATTTAGGATACCTAAAGAGAAAAACAAGGCTTTTAGCTTTGTTACTGAGTATGAGCCCACTTCATCTAAAGGATAATCTGGGTCAGGGTTATATATAAAAATGAAGAAACCCCCCCCCCCCCCCCCACTAATTTTACGAAGAGCTGGTATGTGCTAACTAAACTGCTGTGTTGGTGGCACCTAAGCAAAGGTTTTCACTTGCCAGGGCCACAGTCCATTGACTTTATTGCTTTATAAGACTATTGTCTGTGACATGTCAAACTGTGCACAGATGTGTAGTCTGTGAGTACTTGTTTGGCGAGGCAGATTTTAGCATTATATTTATGACTAACATGCATTTTCTTGATGATATGCTGGGACATCCACAAACATATCCAGAGAAAGGAATTATGGCAGCTGGCTGCCAGCAGAAATGAGGTTGTCCAGTCTGAACCTCCCTCACCTAACTCTGCTCCCTTGTACTGTTTTTTTTTCCAGGATTGTGTTTTATTTCACAGAATACTGGTGGTAGAAAAGTTGTCTCACTCCTTGTGTTTTTTTTTTTTATAGAAACATTTGTGCCAAAGATGGGATCCAAGCTCTCGGTGGACAATTCAGTGTGTGTGGTAATCGTTGGAGGAGGCTTCGGGGGGATTGCAGCTGCCAGCCAGCTGAAATCCTGGGGAGTCCCCTTTGTGCTGGTGGATATGAAGGAAGCCTTCCACCACAATGTTGCTGCTCTCCGGGCCTCTGTAGAGAGTGGTAATACTTGAATTTTCTTTAAATGTCTCCCTGATGCATTTATTCCTTTCTCACAGGAAGATGCCAGATACGGTAGACAGAGGCAGTACAATCTCTTTTTCTCACTTGACGTCCATGTATTTGAGAGTGGTGATAGAGGGATCGAGCATAGCTACCGATCTGCTCTGTGATATGAAAGTGCTTGCTTGTGTGGTAGTGAATTTTAGTTCCGATGGTGGATTTTTGTGATGTGAATGGTTAGCATGGTTTTTTTGGTCTTGGTTACCGTATCTATCTTTCTTTTTTTCCTGGTGATCTTTATGGAACGCAGCATTGAGAATCCTCCTTGGTTTTTCTGCACATTTATTCCTGCTTCCTGCCCCTTGACTCCCTCCACAGACCATTTCCACCTCCAAGGTTCTCTCTGGTTCTCTGCTCCTTTCTTGCTACATCATTTACTATACCTTTTTGCTTTGCAGAGGCCTCTCCCCTCTGTACTACTTTTCTTCAGTTCACCCTTACCTGCAAGTTCTCCATTGCTCTCTTGCTTTTGGAGCTTTTTGCCCTCTTCTCTCCACACTTCTTCTACTGTGAAGCTTCCTGTCTTTCATTTGAGCCCCATTGTGTTTGGCAGTATCCTTCCTGATTGATGTTTCAAGTGAGCACAGCAATCCAAGGGATGTATTCAAATTATCCTTCAGGATTTCACAACAATGCATGACAGGTTCCTGTTGTGTTAGCTGGACAAATGAGATTTTAAAATTCTGCTGAAAATGAGCTTCTATATGGGCACAATACTGAGTTCCACATTTAAGTTACTTCTCAGGTAAAGAACCTTGGAGTCTTTGTGGACAATATGTTGAAATCCTTATCTCAGTTTCTGGCAGCAGTAACCCCCCCCCCCACCCCCCAAATACAATGCTTATAAATTACTCAGGAATAAGAAATCAATTTGAGAATATCAAGTATCTGTATAATTCAATGGTGAGGCCATACCTTGAAGAGTGTGTGCAGTTCTGCTTGCTCCATCTGAAAATTGATATAACAGAACTAGAGATAAACAAAAATGATAAAGGGGATGAAACTGGTCCCTTTATGAAAAGAGGCTGAGCACCGTGCCAGTGCGAGGGTCTGCAGCCGCCCTAGTCAGCAATAATGTGGTGGCATCATGCAATCTCTCTTTCCCAAACTATCAGAGCTTCGTTCGCACTCTGCGACCTTTCCCATCTCCAGGTCTCTCCACTGTTGCTTTCAGAACTGCCGCCCTCACGTCCAACTATGTTGCCCTGCCCACTTCCAGCACTCTAGCTGAACAGATTAGGGCTCTTCAACTTGGACAAGAGGAAATAGAAAGGGAATATAATAGACATAAAATCATGAGTGGGGTGAAACAAGTTAATAGGGGACATTCCATAAAACTAACTGGTGGTAGATTTAAATTAAGAAGAAAATTTTTTAGTCAATGCACAATTAAGCTGTGTCATTTGTTGCTAGAGAGTATGGTCCAGTATAGCTGGGTTTACAGAAAAAGGTTTGGATATTTTCCTGGAGGAAAATTCCATAAACTATTAGCTAGGCAGGCTTAAGATTTGCTGTCTCTTATTTCTGGAAGTGATTAAAATAGAATGGATCTCCTCATTGAGAGCAATTGGGAACTTCCAAGTGACCTGAATTAGCCACTGTTGGGACAGGATCCTGGTCTGATGGAACATTGGTCTGATCCAGCATGTCACTGCTGCTGATCTTATGACACCATCATGGATGGCTAACTCTGATCCTCAAGAGCCAAAAATGGGCCATAAATTTGCATAGTAACACAGCCAAACAAAGAAGAGTCAGTAGTTACCCAACACCCAAAAGAGGAACCGCAAAATACAAGTATCAAATCAAAATAGCCTTTACTTCAAAGAATATAAAAGGTGTCAGCAAGCCTATAATTTACCTTTTTCTTAAATCATTGTCATTGCCCCTGATGAAGCAACCTTTTGCGAAACATCAGCCATGTTGGGCTTTCTGCAGAGACATTAAGACTGTCTTTTGTTAAACAATTTTATTTGCATCTAAAATATTGCTATAAAAATTCTCCTTTACTTTTCAAGGTGAATGAGACATCTGGGTGATCTGTTTATTTCCAGATACGCAGAGACTTGCTGACACCTTTTATATTCTTTGAAGTAAAGGCTATTTTGAATTGATACCTGTATTTTGTGGTTCCTCTTTTGGGGGCTTGTGTTCCATAAATTTGCATACCATGGAGGCAGTGCATGCAAATAATTCATCCATATTTTATTATGGATACCCTGTAATATATTATCATTGACAAAGTTTAAAATAAATTAGCATTTTGGATCCACAAATGTTTTTGATAGAAGCCTGTTGATGGAGGCCAAGGAGATAGGTTTGTTTTGTAACGTAAGGAAGATCTTCTCTGGACATTTGTGTTAAGGTTTGCTCACTATGTACCAGGTGATCAGAAATAACTTTTGTGACCCAGGATTTGCACGGAAAACCTTCATCTCCTATGCAGCAAGCTTTTCGGACAGTTTCAAGCAAGGTAAAGTGATTGGGATAGACCTGGAGAAGCAGCACGTCCTTCTTGAGGATGGAGAGGTAAGTGCATCAACATTCTGGAGCATGAGAGATCTTAATCTACATGGCAATATCACATTTTAAAATGAAAACATGTATTGCTTTTTTGAAGTTATTCTATACCTTACAGCTCATGTCTTTCCAATTGGCTAGTTAAAAATTACTTTGCCACAGCTGAAAGTATCAAAAAAAAATACATTGGAGAATTATTCTGATTCTTTCAAACCCTGACACCATTAAACTATTTTTTCCTATTGTCCGGTGAGATCAGGTGCTGAAATAATCATTCTAAGCTTTGCATTGCTTGGCTGATACTTTGTTATTGCTTATCTTATTTTTATAAATGCTTTTCACAGTTATAAGGCAGATAAACTTACAAATGAGAAATACTAAAAAAAAAAGTTCCCTTTACTGATCAGAGGTTAAACAATTTTATTATAGTATTAGCAGGAATATGCAGAAGGAGTCATTTCACAGGGACCCCATCTTATTTCTTGAGTTTCAAAACAAAAATTGTTTGTTCATATTTTTTGTTTGTCATTACACTCTAATGGTGGCAGCTTGAAATCTGTTTTGGGCTCCCGAGTTGGGGTTTTCTCATCCAAGTCTCATAGAGCTTGTCTGAAGAAATCAGAAGGGAGGGAGAAATTCAAGGTACCTGGACTGTGGTAAAGTGGCATGAATGACCTAAGACTCCATAAAGGGGAAAAGGGATACTAGCAGAGGCAGGATTTCTCCAAGGTGGCATCGAAGAAGAAAGCTAGTGTAGGAGGAAATACTCCAAGGCCCCCAAAAAGGACATGTGCAACTTTTGACAGCACTAGAGGCAAAGTGCCATTCTCCTACGGCAACAAAAAGGGGGAGCAAAGCAGAAAAGATAGCACTAATAAAGGGGCAGAGCATCACAAAGAATGGCATGAAGATTCCAAAGTAACCTGAGAGGTGCAAAGCAGAGCCCTATAGTGGCAGGAATACCTCTAGGTGTAAGGTGTGGGGTTTGGCAGCAAGGCTGACTGTCACACAGATCTCTGGGCATAGCAGAACGGCAGTGTGGGATGAGATACCAGTCATTCTGTTGAAGCACACTTGCCAATTTGATTGTCAGATTGAGTACAAGAAAATGAACTGTGATAAGTATCATTTTCTTGAAATAAGCTTATTACATTCCCTGCTTGAATTTGATCTAGCTGCTGAGTGGACATTTGATTTTCTTGTGAAATGGGTTTGCTGATGGAAACTCTTATCACATTCAGAACATGTAAATTGTTTCTCTAATGAATGTAGTTTGTTTTTTCTGGAAAGTGGCAAGGGTTGCTTTTATTTAGAAACCTTTTCCCATAGTCTATAGCTGAACTCTGGCTGTTCCATTTCTTGATTTTTCTGGTTTTTCAAGCTTCCTCTCTGCCTTTCTGATAGTTTTACCACACTCAGAACATGTAAAAGGTTCCTCTCCTGTATGTTTTCTGTCCTGCCTGTATTTTTTCCTGCAGACTGAGGGCTTTAGTGAACAAACCACCCCAGTATATAATCATTAATCAACAGGATGGGAAAACCAGGCTGGGATTGTGGAGAAGTAGAAGAAAAAACTATAGAACAGGTGCTATGGTGGTAGTAACTTGTTGGCCACATTTTAAAACAACCACATGCGCATGGCCAGGCCTTGCGCGCATTTTCAAAAGAGCCTGGTCACACGTAAGTGCCGATACGTGCACAAGTGCAGGGCCCTCTAAAAGGGGTGGTCTGGGTAGGACAGAGGCTAGCCAGGACAGCAGCCATTGGCTGCATGTTATAAAATCTGCATGTCCATGTGCGCACATCTTTTTAAAATCTACCCCGTATGTGAGACAGCAAGTATTTTTGATGGAATAAGGGGCAGGGCAAGTAGGCACGTGGCAGCAAATCCTCTCTGGTGGCATTAGGCATGTGGCAGCAAGTCCCTTATGTTGGCATTAGGGCTGGGCAAGTAACTGCATCCCCCCCCCCCCCCCCAAGACAATGTCTGCAGAGGAAATAATTAGTACATTTCATACTCAGTCTTCAAAATCTGTGTCGCTGGATCACTGTTATGTTTCTGTGCTGTGGTCTCCTTGAGAACAGCTTATAGCCTCACACATAACTCACTGGGAAGGGCTAACTGCTAATTTGTGTTATAGTTACAATTGCTAACTTATCACCTGCCTGCCATTGATTTCTATGGCCCATAGACTTCAATGGCTCATATAAATGAATGGGAAACTAAACAAATGAGATGAATAGGATTCTTTTAAATTGTGGGACCTCCTCCATTCATTTTGGGGACCCAAGAAAGAAACAAATGGGGATCCATTTATTTGGAATGCCCCTTTGTTTTAAACAAATGCACAACCTTAATTAATAATCCTATGACTCAAAATTGGATATGAGGTACTGAGGAGTTTGGAGGGAGGGGTACAAAATATGCAATATAACTTCAAAAATTAAATCTTAAAATGAGTGAACAAGTATCTAAGCCATTAGGCCAAAGCAAGGTAAACATCACTTCAAATATTATATAAAGCAGAATTCTTGTCAATGAATACCTAAATTGATTTGGATCTCAGAAAAAAATAAGCTGCCCTTTTTATATTTAATCTTGCACTTGGCTCAGTAACATAACAGTCAGCACCCAGTACAACATTTTGCTTTAGCAACAAACTTTTTTTTTCCCCATGCTCCTTTGAGTAACATTCTGGCATAATCTGACCTCGGTGCCCAAAATATTCTTGTCCCAAGTTCTGAAATAACCTTTAGTATAAATCTGATGGGCTCCATGGCAAAAGAAACAAGACACATGTATTTTTCAAATTGCAAATTTAGAATATCACCTGAAATATTCAGCACAGAACTTCACTGGTAGAAATATACCCTCAATATTGCTGAAAGGGTTACTACTTTTTTTTCCAATGCAGAACCACTTTAAAGCTTGCCACCACACTTCCAAGTCCTCTTTTTTTTTTTTTTTTTTTTTTTTTTTTTTCCTCTTACAAAATATGGCAAGAGATCCATAGAGTACTTTAACTAGCACAGCACTCCTGTCCCGTTCTGTATCCATTAACAGATTTTCATACCCATTGGCAGAAGGTAGACCTATAAACCTAAGATGTGTCATGTTGGGTCAGATTAAGCATTTAACTTGCAGTACACACTTATTGCAGTGATATCGCATGATATTTTCTCAAAAAAAAACCCATATTTAAATTAGCTGCTTTGCAAGCATAAACTTTGCAAACGTTTACAAAGCAGCTCATTCATATTTATTTTTATGTAAATAAAATAACAGATTGCCTCAAATAAGACCAGCTGCATTATTTCCCAAAAGGTTAGCTACAACTCAGGTGTTGTAGCCAACTTTTCCCCAGAGTATTGGCATGTTAATACGTCCCAAAGCTCCAGGACTGAAACTTTCAAGTGGCAGCAGTGGTCCAAAATAGGTGCCGCAGCCATCAATGTAAAACAGTGTTTTTATAAAGTGTTCCAACGTCGCGTGGCAACTGCCTCTCCACTATCCCTGCCCACTGAACCATGAAAGATCTCCCTCTCCAACAGCAGCCGGATCATACCTGCAAAGCCACCCTATCAAAGTGCCACCCCCCCTTGGGCTAATCTTTCAGCTCCCTGGTGGCCTAGTGATGGGGGGGGATTCCTAGTAAAGGGTCCAGATGGTCGGTGCCATATTGATTTAGTGATTGGCTGGTCTGGAGGCTCTGTGGGCCCCACTAGGTCACCAGGGAGCTGAAAGATTAGCTTAAAGGGGTCAGGATTGTGGAGGGTCTTTAGTTGAGGGTTTGCTGGCTGGGATGGGGAAGGGTCCAGATACTGTTAGAGTGGAGTTGCTGGCTAGGGGGAGGTGTTTCATGGTTAAGGGGTGGTATAGGGGAGAGGCCATCATTACATGATGATGGCACTTTATTTAAAATTTAATTTGAGCCCTGCAGCCCATCTCTAGAGGCTGTGGGGGGGGGCTTTGCATGACCCCTGGGGAGCTTTAACATGGGTGTTATTTCAAGCTGACATGGCCGTTTTTAAGAAGATGGCCCCGGGTGAAGGGGACTACATCATGCAATCTTTTCTACTTTCTCTTTGACACTTTTTCTCATGGGATTTTTTTTCATGAAAAAATATCACAGTGGCTTCCCCACAGTATTTTCTAACATGGAGGGGAAAAATATATCGTGGGAAGACCTCCCCCTCCGTGGTGTCTTAACATGGCCTATGGTATTTGTCCCCTCCCACAGTAAAATATGGTAGCATAGCAAATTCTGAGGAAAATTTATTATCTCTCAGATGTGTTTAAATGGTTATATTTATCTAGCTGTATAATATATAGTGGTATTAATTTATCAGAATTATACAGGATGAATCTGAAAAGAGATTTTGTTAGTGTATTAACTAAATTTTTTATAAGTTCTTTATCTGCAACCTTGAACAATATTGGTGTTTGAAAAAGTATGGAAAATTGTTTTTGAGTTGGAACCAGATTAAAAAAAACAAACCACACACTAAAGGGATACATCATTGAGGGTGTCGCCGTTGGCTTATCTTATTCAATCCTTATATTTTGTCACTCATAGGTTAATATGAACACCATTAGAAATTTCAGAACTTTACATTTCCTAGCATGTAGCAGATGGACTCGGGCCCAATGGGTATAGTGTACTCCTGATAGCAGTTGGAGACGGATCAGATTTCAATCTGACGTCAGCCCTAGTACATATACCCCTGCAGGAAGTGCAGCTCTTCAGTATTTTTCCATCTCCATAGCAGTTAGGGATTCTATTCACACTCGCACAGCGTTGGAGTAATTTTACCAAAGAGAACCAAAATAAGAAGAAATCTTACCTCTACAGACGAGCCCCACTTTCCTGCAGTTACACCCATTGGGTCCCTCCCCCAGTTGAGAATTCCTGAGGTGATTTCCGCAATCCCTCGGAGGTAAGCCTTGGTCTGGTGGCCAACCCTCGGCGGGGACTTAGCCCCCAACATCGAGTGAGGCTGAGAGGTGGCGGAGAAGGTATTTTCCCTCTCCCCCCGCAGCCGGAGACCGCCCAGAATGAGACCAGGAAGCGCCGAGGCGAGGTAAGGTAGAAATATATTTAAGTCTCCAGTTTCCGAAGCTCGGAGCTGCACAGGTTGCCAGCTGGGACCGGTGCCACCAGGTTGATCTGCCCTAGCAGGCTAGACCCCGGTCAGATCAGAGGGTCCTCCCACATGGAGGCCCTCCGATGTGGTCCCCATCCCAGTTTTGCTCTGTTCACCGCCATTCCGATCCGTGTGCACAGAGGCGAGCCTTGCGCACAAATACCTTGTGTACACAAGCGATGCGCATAGTCACGCGCTTACTGTGCCGGGCGCATAACTTCAACCTGTGCGCACATCTCCCTGAGCGCGCACCAAACCTACGCGCACAACTGTATTTTACGCGCACAAGCCATGACACCATCGGAAAAGAAACTCAGTGCCTTTGCCCAGCATGCCACACTAGAGTTGCACAGCATGAGGAGGCACGGCCCTGTGTATATAGTGTGAAGAGGCCCTAGGGGATCCAACTCTTGGCCCTCCCCAGCCAGTGCCGGGTTGCGGCCTCTCTAACAGTTGGGAACTCCCCTCAAACGAGGCTTCCCAGGGACACCGGTGCCCCTTAGTCTAGACCCAGCATCTATCTCTTGAGTGGAATTCTTCAAAGGTCTGCATACCTTCGTCCACATGCAACTGGTGCCTCCTATAAATACGGCCACAAGCTCCACCAGAGGACCTCAACATTCCGGGACCCTCTATGCCCAGGGAAGCGATCCCACCGCCCAGAAGTCCCACCTTCGGGGACACGGACAACTCGGATGAGGATTCAGAACCCCTGGAGGAAGGGGAACTCCCTCCAGGGACAGAGCCCTGCCGAACCATGAGACGCTGCTTCACCAAGGACTAGCTTCCAGACCTGGTCACAAATGGCTTAAAAGAGCTTACTAACCTGGGCACAAGTGCCTCAGGGGAACCTAAGACGAACCCCCCTACTAGAGGGACTCCGTCAGACCTCCCCGTCATTTCCTACTATTACAAGCCATCCAGCAACTAATTGACCTGGAATGGGATGCCCTGGAAACTACGTTCAAGGGGGGGCAGGCTCCGGCAGCCATGTACCCTCTGGACCCAGCCAGAGAGTGGTTGCCATAGTCTGCATGGAGGGAGGAGCAGCACTCAAGGATGCTCAAGACAGACGTCTGGAATCTATCCTCAAACAATCCTTTGACGTCTCCGCTATGTCTTTACAGATCACGGCCTGCTGTGCCATGGTGACATGTGACGTGGTGATAAGCAGACAGGAGGAACCACATGCCGTGGTTCCTCCTGTCTGCTTATCACAGACAGGAGGAACAGTCCTGGGGAGGCCCTGGACCCAGCAGTATCATTCCTCGCAGACACCACTTCTGATCTGGTGCGCACCGCAGCTAGAGGAGTTTCATCCGCCATGGCAGCCAGAAGACAACTCTGGCTCTGAAACTGGTCGGCCGACGCATCCTCCAAAACAAGACTCACAAGGATGCCTTTCAAGGGAATACTCCTGTTCAGAAGCAAACTAGAGAAACTAGCCAACAAATGGGGCAAGTCCCCACTGCCATGGCTACTGGAGGACAGGAACAAGAGAAACCAGCGATCCTTTCCCCGAACCTCCAGGGGCAGAGGATCACAGCGCTTCAACCCATATAGAAGCACATATCAAACTGCCCACTCTGCACGCCGAAGCCAGTCCTTTCGGAACAAGCACAACAAAAGGGGAGCCAGCTCGGGCCCAGGCCCCAGCCAACCCGTCGAAAGGAAGAAGCCATAGGGGGCAGACTTGCTCTATTCTACCAAAGATGGGTTGAACTTCGGACAAGTGGGTCCTATTCATCATTCGAGAGGGATATTACCTGGATTTCCACCACCTTCCTCCGGACAAGTTTGTGGAATCCCCCTGCCATGACCTTTCCAAGAGGATGGCAGTGGAAGCTTCACTGACCAGATTGCTAGCCTTAGAGGCTATAACACCGGTGCCTCCACAACAAATAAATACTGGACATTATTCCATCTATTTTAACGTCCCCAAGAAAGAAGGAATGTTAGGACCCATCCTGGACCTCAAGACTGTCAACCGTCACCTGAAGATTCCTTGCTTCCGCATGGAAACCCTATGCTCTGTAATAAGGGGGATACAACCGGGAGAGTTCCTTACATCCCTGGAACTGTCGGAAGCCTACCTACACATTCCGATCCATCAAGAGCATCTGCGTTTTCTACGCTTCTCGATCCTGGACCGGCACTACCATTCGGGTTAGCCAATGCACCCTGGACATTCACCAAGATCATAATGGTGGTAGCAACACTGAGGAAGGAAGGAATCCGTGTGCACCCTTATCTAGACAATTGGCTGATCAGGGCAAAATCCCCAGAGAAAAGCCACCAGGCAACCAACAGTCAAAACTACTGGAGAGCCTCGGGTGGGTGGTCAACACACAAACAAGAGCTGCCTGCAGCCCTCCCAATCTCTAGAATACTTGGGAGTCCAGTTCGACACCAAACAAGACAAGGTCATCCTGACACAGACAAGGAGATCAAAACTGATGACCCTGTTGAGCAAACTTCGCCCCACAGCATGGGACTACCTACAAGTCCTCGGCCTCATGGCATCCACACTGGAAGTAGCGCCATGGGCACGAGCTCACATGAGACCCCCTACAACGCTCACTACTATCACGATGGAATCCACTGTCCCAGAACTACACTGTACGTCTTCAGCTCCCAAACAGAGTTCGGGCCCAACTATGGTGGCTACAAGAAGGCCATCCTGAGCCAGGGAACGAGACTATCCTCACCAACCTGGATCCTGCTCACCACTGTTGCCAGCCTACGAGTATGGGAAGCACACTGCCAGGGGCTAACCGCCCAAGGGCAATGGAACAAAGAAGAGTCTGGATGGAACATCAATCGCCTAGAAGCCCGGGCAGTCAGACTAGCCTGCCTACGGTTCGGTCACAGACTCAGAGACAAAGCGGTCAGAGTAATGTTGGACAACGCCACAACAGTGGCCTACATCAAACGTCGGGGAGGACCCAGAAGCCAACAGGTGTCTCTGGAAATAGACCCCTAATGTCCATGGGTAGAACCGAATTTTCAAGAGATCTCGGCCGTCCACATTGCTGGGAAAGACACAGTCGCTGCGGATTACCTCAGCAGATAAAGTCTAGACCCAGGAGAATGGTGGCTGTCGACCACAGCATTCAAATTGATAGTAAACTGTTGGGAACACCAACCATGGACCTCCTGGCAAACCGGTCCAACGCTCAAGTGCCCAGTTTCTTCAGCTGCAGGCAGGAACCCTGGTACAGACCTGGCCACAGGAGACTGTTATATGCCTTCCTGCCATGGCTCGTATTGGGCGCAATCATCCACAAGAGAGATCATCACAGGAGACCAAACGTCTAGTGGTCTCGCACTGGCCAAGAAGACCGTGGAACGCAGACATGTGAAGACTGCTGACAGGGAGCCCCCTACCTCCACACAGAGACCTGCTCCAACAGGGACCAATCCTCCACGAGGATCCAGCTCGATTCTCTTACGGTCTGGCCATTGAGAGGACTCGCCGAGGAAGAGCGGATACGCGGGGGCAGTAATTGACACCCTATTCCGAACATGCAAGTTCTCCACATCCCTAACATACATAAGGATTTGGAGAGTATTTGAAGCCTGGTGCGAGGACCGCGACATCATACCACGGTCAGTCAAAATTCCTGCGATTTATTTTTTTTTTTTTTTTTTTTTTTTTTTTTTTTTTTTGGAATTCCTACAGAAGAGATTTGTCTCAATTCCATCAAGGTACAGGTGGCTGCATTGTCATGCTACGGAACCAAGAGAGAGCGGCAACATAGCCTCTCACCCGGATGTCTCCCGCTTTTTGAAAGGAGTCAAGCAGATCCGACCACCCCTAAAGTGGCCGGTGCCTCTTTGGAACCTCAACCTGGTCCTAGATTTCCTAGCAGGAACCTCCTTCAGACCTCTCCGCGGCCTGTCTCTCAGACTATTAACATTGAAGACAGCCTTCCTGCTGGCAGTCTGTTCGGCCCATTGTATATCCACGCTACAAGCACTGTCCTGCCGGGAGCCGTTCCTCAGACTCACCCTGGGAACTATCCAGTTATGCACAGTTCCATCGTTCCTCCCCAAAGTGGTGTCTGTCTTCCATCTCAACCAAACCATCTTGCTACCATCGCCAGATGAACATAAGAATTTGGAAGAGGCTCGAAGTCTACACCATTTCAACATCGGCAGACTCCTAGTCCGATACCTGGAAAGGTCTGAATCTGTACGAAAGACGGACCATCTATTAGTCCTTCACAGCGGGAAGAAGCAAGGGGAAGCGGCCTTGCGAGCAACCATAGCCCGCTGGATTAAAGAAGTCATCAAGGCAGCCTACGTAGAAGCAAGCAAGCTACCGCCTTTACAAGTCAAGGCCCATTCTACTAGAGCCCAGGCAGTGTCCTGGGCAGAAACCAAGATGCTGTCACCCACTGAGATCCGTAGGGCGGCAACATGGTGGTCCATCCACACCTTCTCCAGGTTTTACCGCCTAGATGTTCAGGCTCGGGAGGACACAGCATTTTGCAAGGACAGTACTAAGTGGGTCACGGGCAGCCTCCCACCCGGTTCGGGATTAGCTTTTATACATCCCATTGGTCCTGAGCCCATCTGCTACACGCTAGGAAATGGAGAAATTACTTACCTGAATTTCATTTTCCTTAGTGTAGACAGATGGACTCAGCATCCCACCCAGGGCTACTGTTATTCATGGAATTCTCGGGTGATTCACGGGTAAGCCATGCTTTTCTTTCAGCTAAGACACCCATCCTACCGGATGACGTTTCTCGGTTGAGGGCACTGGCGGTCTCCAGCTATAACCAATTCAACTGGTTCAAATTAATTGTTAGCCTAGTTATAAAGTTAATCAAATTATTCAGTCATACATACATCCACAATGCTTTGAGGAGAATACTGAAGAGCTGCACTTCCTGCAGGGGTATATGTACTAGGGCTGACGTCAGATTGAAATCTGATCCGTCTCCAACTGCTATCAGGAGTACACTATACCTATTGGTCCTGAGTCCATCTGTCTACACTAAGGAAAACAAAATTATCAGGTAAGTAATTTCTCCATTTCATTGAGTGATAAATGTTGGTTTTGCTTAAATGAGACTGGTACAATTTCTCTTCTGGTTTTCTTCTGTATTTGTGTGACACAGTATTGGATTGATATTTGGTCTAGAATCCAAGATAAACTAAAATTTAAAGATTTCTTCTGGTCATGTTCAGAGGGAAGGAGCAAATTTTTGGGTTGACAAGCCAGCTGGAAAATGAAAGCTTTTTTGATATCTCTTTAGCTATCCAACTAATTTTATGTAACTGGAAAAATGAATCTGAAATTGACTTTAATACTTGGAGGAACATAGCCTGCAGAACCTATAGTATAAGCTGGCAGCTGAAGAGAGATTTAATAGGTGAAGACAAATTCATAATATATGGGACCCCCTTAAATGTCTTCAGAAAACAAAATATTTACTTTTTTTTTGTTTTTTTTGTTTTTTTGTAATTCTGTTCACTCATTGCACGCAGTTTTAGTTTTGGTGCAATATTATCTGTTTGGTTTTTTTTTCTGGTAATAAAAAAAAAAAGTTAGAACATTTCCCTACTTATTTTAACCTTGCCAAACTATCTTTTTTTTTTTTTTAGAAACTTCCTTTTTCTCACCTTATCCTTGCTACGGGGAGTGATGGGCCCTTCCCGGGTAAATTTAATCAGCCGGTTAGCATGGAAGATGCCATCCAGATGTATGAGGATCTGGTAAAGGAGGTAAGATTAAAAATAGTCTGATATTATGGGATGCTGTTTTCAAATGGGTTCACTCAATCAATACCTTTGGTAAAATTCATTTGAGAATAGTCCATGGTGTGTGTTTAATAAATTTTGCTTTTCTAAAGGGAAATGAGATTTCATATATTGTATACAAAGGAAAGCATAAATGAGACTTTGTATCACGTGATTAAGGTAAGGTCAGGTTGACATCATCTTGAAAAATGTTGTCATCAGGTCTGGAGCTAGGGAATACTCTGGGCACACACTGAAGACCAATGATTTCAATTAGAGGTATGGGAAGGTTTGGAGGTGGGGTGGGGGTACCCCCCCCCCCCAGACCACCAGGGGGCTTGGGTGAAGATAGTGGACACCGGAGATATTTTAGTGTTTGGACAGAGGGTGGTTTGAAAAGATGTGGGGGCTTTTTTTTGGATTAAGGGGAGGGTTTGGGGAAGGGAGCAGGCCTTCACTGTGCAGTCTGCCTAATTTCATTTTTTAACTTTTTTTTTTTTTTTTTTGTCGGAGGCCAGAGCTGCCTCAAAAATAGGCAGGGGTGGTTCTCCGAAGACCTCCTGGGGGTGAGCCTTGGGTGCTTTAAGCTGAGGTGGACCACCATCACATAGTTAGGCCCTGTACTGTAGCGTGAGTGTTTGTCATGCGTTTGTACCACAATAGATTGTCATGGAGAGGCTGTATATCGTGGGGATGCCCCTCCATGATATTTGACTCCTACCATGATAAACTACTGTGGCTTTGTAATTCTCCTTATTAGCTGGATAACTTAATCCTGTCCTGAAAATGCCTTCAGATTATTTGGCTAATAACTTAGGCCTGGATTTATCAAAATGCACTAAATACCACATGTGATAGAAAAAGAGGCGTGTTTTATGGTAATAGCGCAAATTGCGATAAACTGCCTAATACTATGCGAAGAGCTAAGTTACTGCAAATTGCGATAACTTTTTCGCACTTTGAGATAAGTGCGGTATTTCCTACATACAACCACTGGGGGGACCAGGTTTACTATCAGAGCCACTGAGAAGGGAGAGAGACTAGTCATAATGCCCCCACACTAGATAAAGATATAAATACCTATAGGAGGCCCACCTAGTAACCTGAAGTGAGGTTTAGGTATTAGTGTAGGAGTTAGGGGCCACTTTGACATTCAAGTGAATCGTACGAACAGAACAGTGCTCTCTTGTGAAGATTTGATGACCCTTGGAGTGAGGAAACTCACTCAAAGATGAGATTTGTGCAGTGTTCTCTCAATCTAGCTTGATGTTACCCAGATAAAGAGTCCATCAAGCTAGGTTGAGAGAACATTGCACAAATCTCATCTTTGAGTATTTCCTCACTTCGAGGGTCATCAAATTTTCACAAAAGAGCACTGTTCTGTTCGTATGATTCACTTGAATGTCAAAGTGGCCCCTAACTCCTACACTAATACCTAAACCTCACTTCAGGTTACTAGGTGGGTCCCTCTCTCCTACTAAAACAGGCATGTGAGAACACGTCGCAAAATGTGATACAGCCTTAACGCAAGCTATCACACAGGTTAACGCTACTGAAAAAAGGGTAGCTAAAATCAGCATTAAAGCTGTGCGATAGGGCTTCGCAAAATGGTAAACCCAGCCCACTCCCGCCTCTAACTCCTCCTCCTCTTTTTCAGATTTGCATCGCACCATATGTTATGGTGCTATTGCATGCGATAAGCCCTTAACACATGCGAAAACGCCTTATAGCATTTTGATAAATGCTCCTATTAGCCAGATAACCAGGAAGTGTTCAGTGCACAGGAGTTTTTTTTAAATTCCATCATTTGTCCAGCTAATTCCCGAATTTAGCCAGATAAATCTTGAGGTCAATATTCAGCATGTTTTTCAGGCAAAGTTTGAAAAAAAAAAAAAATCCCTTAAAACTGAGAGTCCTAGATAGGACTCAGTCTGGAGCAGTTTGAGAACCTAAGGTTGATGTTCTAAATTTGTCATGTTAACAATATGGGTTTGGTTCCTGCATTGGTCTTTGGGTAGAGTGTGTAGCTGCTCTCTGTTCCTGGGCTCCTAGGGAGTTGAGAGACAATTAGGTTTTCGTTTATAAGCTGTTTATGTATATTTTTGATTATTGTGTTGAGGCAAAATCCGAATTAGTTGCTTTTAGAAAACATCTTAAGACTTTTTTTTTTTCTTTTCCTAGCTTATTAAGGCCTAGATTTATCAAAATGCAGTAAATATTGCATGCGATAGGAAAAAGGGTTTGTTTTATGGTAATAGCCTATTTATCGCAATGTGTGTTATCTTAGCACTTCGCATAGGTGTTACTGCAAAGTTTAACTTTTTGCGGTAATACCTACACAATTGTATTTTCTTACCTGCAAAGTGCTCATTTCACCACTGGGGGGGGAATCGAGAGACAGAGAATCTACAAGGCCCTTGTAGTAGTTAGCTATTTATGCTACTATAGGAGGCCCACCTAGTAACTCGAGGTGAGGTTTAGGTAGTGGTAGGGGTTAGACACTTTTACATGCAGAGTGAGATGTATGAACAGAACAGTGCACTCCTTGTAACTATTTGATGTCCTTCAGAGTGAGGAAACTCACACAACGATGAGATTTGTACAGTATTCTCTCAATCTTGGTGGTTGGACTCTCTACAGGTAAAGCTTAAATACAGAGAATGAACATTTTTTGTTGGGCCTCTTCCTTCCCCGAGTCTCCGTGCTTGGTGCGCTGATCTGACATTCGTTCCCACTCCCAAGGGAGGTTAAAGGACATGGGCAACCTGGCAGGTTGAGCAGCCCTTTTGGGCTAGGCCCCACTCTTAGGCTTTTCTCTGTGCACCATGTGGTAGGTCGCAGCAGCTGTTTTCGCACATGTTTTCCTGCCCTCTTCAGGATCTTCGGTTCGTACAAGTGCGTCCAATTGTGCACCTGCTTGGGTGCCCAGTTGGTAGCAGCATCTGTTTTTGGCACGAGCTTGCCTGTACATACTATCTGGGCTAGGGCGCTTACCTCTGGCCACTCATAACACCCAGGATTGGGATGCCTAAGTCTTGGATGCATGTATTATACAGCACAAATTTAGCTGGACGCACATCCTTCAGTTGCCTGTTAAGCGTACTGACAGACTGGTGCCTGTAGCTAAGAAACCTAAATGCCTCTCCCTCTGAGCTGTCACACTTGGGCATCTCAGCCAGGCGTTCCCTCTAACTTGTGCCAGCGCAGCTTAGAGGCTCAGGGAGAATTACCTTCATCTGATTTTACTTAGCCCAGTTCTTCCCAGCCTGAGGAGGACCTGGGTAAAGATGCGTCAGGGGGGGTGCCTGACCTCTTGGAACTCCCTTAACTGGTTCATAGATGGGGGAAGGTAGCTCAGTGGGCACAGCACAGGTGCCTTCTAGGTTTGGCATGGATTCTTCTGCCTTTTCTTGGGTGGAATTTTTTCAAGGGTGACGTCCACAGCCTCAACTAATTTTGTCAGATCAGAGTTGCAGATGGTGACCTCCCATTCATCTGGTACTGCTGTTTAAGCGCTGAAGTATACCTAGATCGGCAGCCAGCCTTCCCAATAGGGATCCGGATGGCATGGCTGATTACTCTCTGGAGGATGGGAAAACTCCTCTGGGACTGGAACCATATAGGACTATGTTGTGGTTCTTTCATAGGGATGAGTTACCAGCTCTGATTTCCCAGACATTAAAGATAGCAAACGTGCCTTGTCTTCAGCAGGTCCATCAATCTGGAACTCCCTACCTTCTTTCCTCTGGTTAGAACATTGCCCAATCGACTTCAAAAAGAGACTAAAAACCTGGCTATTCAAACAAGCGTTCTAATCATGACATTAAGTCACATCAACGTCCACGCACTAACAAATAATCTATCCAAAGACTCTCAACCAAGCTTGAAACATAACACATTACAATTAAGATAAACTTTCAGTTTCGCCATCATCTATTATGTTATAAGCTATTTTACCCATGTATTCTGTTCCAAGTTTTTAAGACCCTGTTCTATGTAACTTGCACTCTTCATGCATGTCTTTTTCAGTTACAATGTAAACCGAGCTGATATGCAAATTCTGCATGAATCCCGGTATATAAAAATGTTAAATGCTGGGAGAACCTGGGGCTGATTCCATGTCTGAGCCAAAGAAGAATCCCATTTTGGTTTCTCTGTGTAAAGCCTCTTGTTTTTTCCCTGTGTTAGAGGCTATCAAGAATGGATTGATCTTGAGTGGGTCACCCCCGGAATATAATTTCAAAGGGGGGTTGAATCTTGGAAGGCCTGTACCCCCTGGATACAATGGCGAGAGAGAGGTTGTGTTTTCTGAACGTGGACATGCTTGTGTGTGCCGCCTCCAAGCAGATGACTACCCCATGGAGGGAGGAGCAGTCTTGAAGGATGTGCACAATGGAAGAATTGAGGCCATCCTTATGCAAGCATTTGAAGCAGTGGAAATGACTTTGCAGAAAGCTTCTTGTTCCCTGGTGCTTGCTCCTGTTTACTTCTCTCAGGAGGCTGATGAATCTGGTGTGAATTCCAGGGCAGTAATGTAGCAAGCAGCCACCTTTTTGGCAGATGTGGGCTGCGATTTGGTCTGCACCTCAGCCAGAAGAGTGGCTTTGGTAATAGCGGCCAGCATTAGTTATGGCTGAGAAATCAGCCTATGCTACCTCCAAGGCTAACTTTACAAAATTACCCTTTAAAGGCTCGCTCTTGTTTGGGAGCAAGTTGGAAAAATGGCAATTAGTGGGGGTGAGTCCCTGGTTCCTCAGTTGCTGGAGGGGATAAGAAGCAGGAGTCATGCTAGCGGATCCAAGGGTTTTTGACCCTACAGAGTGGCCTTTCAGAGAGCTCAGCCTTTGGATACGTCTCATTCTTTTCATCGGAGACGGCCCAGACAGAGCACAGGCTCAGGTAGTGGAATCTCCCAAGCCTCCCAACAAAGATGTGCCAAGCCACCCCCGAGAACAGGAGATGGGGAGTTGCCGCTTTCTTTTATCGAACGTGGGTTGAAATCATGTCAGACCAGTGGGTCTTGAAGGTGATACGAGATGGATATTCACTGGAGTTTCGCAGTGTTTATCGGGATGCATTCATGGTATCTTTGCTTTTCCCTGCAGAAGAGGCAGGCGATGGAGTGTACATTAAGGCTACTCAGTCTGAGGGCTATGGTTCCAGTGCCCATGTCTCAAGAAAACACAAGCCAATATTCCATTTAACTTGTTTTGCCCAAGAAAGTGGGCTCTTTTCGTCCCATCCTGGATCTCAGTGGTCAATCGTTATTTGTGGGTGATTCATTTTCGCATGGAGACATTGTGCTCAGTGATAATGGCCATGCAGTCGGGGGGATTTCTGACCTCCTTGGATCTCTCTGCATACCTACATATTCCCATCTGGCTAGAGCACCAGTATTTTCTCTGATTCGTGGTTTTGGGTCGGTGTTATCAGTTTTGAGCCCTGCTTTTGGCATGGCCACTGCACTCAGAACTCTTTCCAAGGTTTTGGTGGTGGTGGCAGAGTTGAGAGAGGATGGGATCCTGGTACACCCGTTTGTGGATGGCTGATTCAGGCCAAGTATCTGGAAGAGAGCTTCCTGGTGAAATGCAAGGTGATCTCCTCATTACAGGAGGCCAGTTGGGTGGTGAACCTGACCAAGAACAGTCTTCATCCATCTTAATCGTTAGAGTATCTTGGTGTTCAGCTCAACACAAAGCAGGGCAGGACTTTCCTGCTGGAGGGTCGCGTGAGGAAGTTGGTGCAGGTGCTCAGTACACTCAATAGTGTGGTCCTACCTGCAGGTGCTCTGTTTGATGGCAGTGATCCTGGATGTGTTGCCATGGGCAAGGGCACATGTGTCCTCTTCGGTGCTCCCTGCTGTCTTGTTGGAGCCTACAGTCTTGAGACTATTCAATTGAGCTCCACCTGCCAATGGAAGTGTGCTGTAAACTACAGTGGTGGTTAAGTGGATCATCTAAAAGGTTTCCCTAAAATCACTGGACTGGCTAGTATTCACAACAGATGCGACCTCTAAGGTTGGGGAGCTCACTGTCAGGAACTGACAGCACAAGGGTGCTGGAATACAGAAGAGACTCTCTGGAAGATCAATTGGCTCTAAGCCCAGACTGTCCGGTTGGCATGTTTACAATTTGGCGACAGGTTGAAAGGTCGTGCATTCTGGTTAATGTCGGACAGTGGCTTACATCAATCAGCAGGGAGGAACCAAGAGCCAGCAAGTGTCGGAGAAAATAGACCAACTGATGGAATGGGTGGAAGCACATCTCCAGGAGATCTCAACCTTGCACTTTGCAGGAAAAGACAATGTAAGCGTAGATTATCAGCAGGCAGAGTCTAGACCCAGGAGAATAGGTATTGTCAGAGGCATTTCAGTTGATAGTGGATTGCTGGGGCTTTCCGTCTTCTGGACCTGTTGCGACTTTTTGCAATGGGAAGGTTCCTCAATTCTTCAGTCACAAGAGAGATCCGAAGTCATTGGGCATAGATGCTTTTGTGCAGGAATGGCCAGAGGACAATTTGCTGTATGCTTTCCCCTGTGGTCCATATTGGGCAGAATGGTTGAGGGTTGAAAAAGATCTGGTGCTTTTGGTGGCACCAGATTGACCCAGGAGACCATGGTATGTAGATCTACAGAGGTTCCTGGATAACCTCTTCCCCCCCACCCCCACCGATATCTGTTGTGGCAGGGGCCTGTTCTTCATGAAGATCAGACTATTTTGTCTTACAGTATGGTCCTTAAGAGGGCTTATTTGCTGAAGCATGGATATTCTGCTGTGGTGACTGCCATCTTACTACAAGCAAGAAAGTTCTCCACCTCCTTAGCCTATGTGCGGGTTTGAGTATTTGAGGCTTGGTGTGAAGATTGAGGGGGTGCTTGCTCGTTCAGTTAAGGTCTCACTCATTTTGGACTTCTTGCAGGATGGATTGAATAAAGGGTTAGTCCTTAATTCCTTATAGATACAGTAGCGGCTCTTGCTTGTTTCAGGAGTCAGGTGAATGGTGGTCCCTTGTCAGCATATCCAGATGTGGTCTGTTTCTTAAAAGGAGTTGAAACATCTTCATCCTCCATTGTGATTACCGGTACCCTTGTGGAATCTTAATCTGGTTTTGGATTTCTAAGCAGGCCTTGCGTTTTGACCGATGCACAAACTTTCCCTGTAATTGCTGACATTGAACACCAGTGTTTTTTGTGGCGACTTGTTCTGCTCATAGAATATCTGAGCTGCAGGCCTTGTCTTGCCTGGAGTCATTCCTTTGACTCCAGGGGCGCTACAGCTGCATACTTTCCGTTCCTTTTTGCCCAACATGATCTCTGATTTTCACTTGAATCAGTCCATTTCCCTGCTATCTCTGGATAGGGAAAGAGATGCGGAAGAATATCACCTATTACAACCTTTTGGATGTCAATAGACTTGTGAGGTATCTGGAGGTTTCTAAACCTTTCCTGAAGACACATTGCCTGTTTGTTCTCCACAGTGGAGGTAAATAGGGTGAGCCGGCTACAATAATTCGCTGGATTAAGGAGGTAGTCATGGCCACATATATGGATGCTGAAAAGCAGTTACCTAGTCAGGTTAGGGCTGAGGCAGTGACATAGGCAAAAGTTAAATTGTCTCCTGTCAACATTTGCCAAGCTGTGACATGGTCTTCCTTACACACCTTTTCCAGGTATTATTGTCTGGATATGCAGCCCCGAGAGGACACAGCCTTTGCACGTGTAGCTTTTCGGAGTGCTGGTGCACAAAATTCCTTTATGAAATCTCATCTTCCACCCAACACTGCAGTGTTTCGGAACAGGCATACATCCTCAAGGAAAATATACTAGTCATGTGTCCCCAGTTGGAAATCCCGGGTTTTGTCCATTCAGAGCAACAGTAGCAACCAGTCAAATCTGTCACTCTTCTAAAGGGAGACAATCCGGGATTCCCAAATGGGATCACATCACAAATATATACTCCTGAGGAAGGACACCTTTTCCAAAACATTGCAGTGTTGGGTGGAAAATAACTGTCAACTTTTTAATGAAATCTTATTTTGTGCTCTAGCGCTCCGAAAAGCCATTCCTTTTTCCTGGACCAGTCAAGCTGAAGATAAATTCAGCTTGTGTGCTACTATATCATTTATTTTATATGCAAAGACATTATACTTTTAAAAAAATGAAAGGTAGCCTAACAATATGGACATGGAGACTCACCGTTGACCAATGATTATAACTTAACGCACTAAAGGATATCAGAAACAAAATCTTCCATGCCTGACCTGTGCAGTATGATGGACGTAAATATTTAAATATGTGAGTCTAATTATTTGTCCCAAATATTTTGTTTTGAGTGAGATTTTTCACACTGTTTATTGATTCTTTCACTTTTTTGGGTTCCTTTTATTAGTAAAGATACTTTTCTTCACTGACAGAAGATTGACAATTGAAATAGCTAAAATAATGCAACATTGATAATTTTTCTTTTCACTATCTGTAAAGATCCAAAAAGCTAAGCGCATTGTGGTGGTGGGAGGTGGCTCTGCAGGAGTAGAGATGGCGGCAGAGGTGAAAACAGACTATCCTGACAAAGAGGTAAGAGAGATTGAGTTCACAGATTCATCTTTCCCTCCATAATGTTGTGTGCACTGCTCACAGCAATCCTTCCTGTTGGATGAATTTGTGGCAAGGAGCATCCATGAGCTTTCCAGTACACAAGGATCTAAAAAATGTTCTGTACAACCGTGGTTCACAAACCTGTCATTTTGACCCCACAGCCTGCCAGGATTTTCAAGATAGCCACAGTGGATATGGAAAATTTATCTTGTGCATATTCAGAGTCTCCAGTGTGCAAATCTTATACACTTTCATTGTGGATATCTTGACAACCTGACTGGCTGGTGGTTGATAGGATGGGATTGGAAAACACTGCACCACAATGATGTATTCTGGGAGAAGCTGAGAAGTCTGGGGGCTTTTGATACACACTCCATAAACCTTCAGTTAGATTGCGCTTTTATAACTGTAAATTCAAGAGGAACATAAATATGAGGTGATAAAATGGCAACACGGGTCCACCATGGCAGCAAGTAATCGGTAGCATAGCATGTCCATATTTTCAATTGGGGAAAACTCTGCCTAAGATACAGTGCTTGTTTCTGGGACCAACAGCCTGAAGGGGAGACTTACTATGCTGCGGTATTTTACTGCAGCTAAAATTACTGCAGGATTTACCAAGCACTGCAGGTTGTTAAATCCTGTGATTAATTTTCCACGCATTGCCATGGTCAGGAACCTTGTCGCGCTCCTAGCTGCAGCAGTACGCAGCGGGGGCCCTGCTTCCTGGGGCTGCCAGTTTTAAAGGCCTGTCCAGCCACATAAATACTCCCCTCCCCTCCAGCATGAAACAAATTATCTTTTGTGGTCTAATGGGATCCCTTTCTCTCCACCCCTTGCACCTTGAGTGAAGTTAAAAATTACAAATAGCCCACCTCTATTAGCAGCCCCCTAAAATAAAATTTACTTATACTCCCTAGGGTCTAGTGGGGGCAAGAGTAATGCCAATTTGTCCCTGCCACTTCATTTTACAAAATGGTGTCAATTGACCTCCTGATTCTCCTTGAACCTTTTGTTTTGTTTTTTTTTGGGGGGGGGGAAGAGTCAACAAGAAGCATCAGGTGTTAATCGGCAGGGCAGGAGCAAATGGGCATAGCTCCTGCACCCACTAGACCACAGTATAAGTTGGCTTTTAAGGGGGTGGGATGGCTATAGGGGTAGAGGAGTGGGGGAGGGATTTCTGCAAGGGGGGCCTCAAATTTACTTGTATTTTTTGAGTTGCGTCAGGATAGGAGAGAGAGGT
Source organism: Rhinatrema bivittatum (assembly GCF_901001135.1). NCBI lineage: Eukaryota > Metazoa > Chordata > Amphibia > Gymnophiona > Rhinatrematidae > Rhinatrema > Rhinatrema bivittatum. Next base: position 142,243,220 of record NC_042621.1, read on the forward strand.
TCCACTAGACCATGATAGATAACATTTTACTTGGCATTGAGTGGGAGAGGGTAATGGGGCTGGGAGGGCCCTTTAAGTGGTGGACCTGGGAGCACTGGAATGCACATTAGCAAGAAGTGTTTGATTTGTGTATTAAGCTGATTTGCATGCCCACATTTTGCCAGACTTGTTTAGTTGCATATAACGTTCAGAATCTTATTCTGCACATTATCTGTGCGGTAATGCTATTTACAGACCTGTCCTCTTACTAAAACAGTTCTTAAGAGTGCCGGTTCCGACTTTTCACAAAGTGATACAGCCAGGTGTGACAGTTACTTTTACCTTGACCTCATGGTCCAATTCTTTCCCCCCACCCCCCTAAAAAAAAAATAATAATCATATGCGTGATTCAGAGAAGGAAATTAGATTGTACAGCTTTGAAGAAAGCATGCTAAGAGTGGGACTTACCTAGCATAAAAGGATTTCTAGGGCAAGTCATACATTTTTTATATTGTGTGTACTGTATATATAGCACTGCTGTAGTTTAAACTAGAAGAATCTGTACTGTACATTGAGGTATTCGTTCTCATTCAGTATTAATGTATTTGTTGGTTGTAATTTGTTTCTAACATGCCTTGAGTGCTCTTGAGTGAGAGCATGCAACAAGAATAAAATTATTTAATAATGTAAGTGTATAATACACTGCAGCAAAGGAATGTTATATGGCTGTGCAGCACAGCTCACAATGAAATGCTTTCCTTTATTTTTTTATGTCATTGAGGTAGGCCAGTGCTTACTGGTGGTACATTCTGGCTAGTCTTTCTACCCTACTGCAACTTGAGGCCAGCACGCCTTCCCTCTTCTTTTTCATTCTTTTTGTGTTCCATCAGAAGAGTTATAAATCTTTATGGGCAAATAAATGACTGTTAGAAAAATAGCCCGAAGCATTTCAGGGGGTGGATTTGGAATTTATGCACGTGTGTTTGATTTTATAAAATGTGCAGATAAGTTATCCTGCACAAGTTATGCCCGCCAAAGGGGAGTTGTAACTTTCTGTGAGTTAATTTGTGCATGTCTCAGGCCAATTCCAGCAAACTTTCAAAGGAAGCTTGTACGTATGTACCCCAAATTTCCAAAGTGAAAAGTCTGCATGTAAAAGGCACACACAGTTCTAAAATGATCTTTTGTAAGCTGACTTCCCCCACCACATATTGAGCTGCTTTCCTGCTGTTCTTACAGAGCACCACAAGAGGAGCAAGAGAAGTTAGCAATGTACAACTGAAGCTCAGTGGTACCTTGAGCCACACAGCAGGGGAAGAGTTTGCTTTTTGTCTTTTATTGAAACATTGATTTTTCAAAAGCACATCAAGCGTAGGAACACATCAGTTGTCAACTAGAACCTACAATAGACTAAACTCCCACCAACACATGAACTCTCTGGAACCCCCTCTTGCCTCTAGTCACATGGGCTCATTACACATTAAGGCTGTGATGGTGCGGGTTGGCCTTTAAGGAGTGTTGCTGTCACATCCACGGGGAAGGTGATGGAGGAAGCTGGCAAGACAGATCGGTTTGGGAAAAGAGCGGAGAGATTATTGGAACGGTTGAGGGGAAGGGAGAAGTACCTCCGGTTTTATTTCATTCTCTGGCTGTTAGCTGTGGTGTGAACACATTCAGCAATCCATTGCTCATGCAGTGTCTCTAACTCGTAAGCACCAAAGTTTTGAATTGCAGTGCTAATGCATTAAAACAGAACTGCAGCTTAATCATGTTACTTAAATTGGTAAATTTTAGGGTACACTGCATAAACTGTGAATAATATGAGCTAACAAAGAAGCTCAGAGTCTCACTACATAAGCTATGTTATAAAAATGAAAGTGAGGAACAATATAGTTACAATGTCCCATCAGTGCTTCAGAAATCAGATATTTACTGTTTCATGGTACTGGATTGTTGAATAAATGTACTAAGATGTTTTCCCTGGAAATGAGACTTTTTTAAGTGCAATCAAAAAAAGTCCAGATTGGCCTTCACATGGTAAATGGTTATATTCTGGTGCCAAGAGCATTTTTTTTATCTTTGGTTTATTGCTGACTTAGCACATGCATTTATGATACTATATTCAATGAATATTAATTAAATCTGGTTCTAATATGCCTGGATATGTTTTGGACACCACCTCTTTCACACTGAAGCATTTCAGGGACATTGTAACTATATTGTTACTCACTTTAAGATCTATATTTTTTTTTAAACTATGAATAAGGGCATTTTTACTGTGTATCTGTAATAGTTCCTTCTGGGTAACTTTAGTAAAGATTCTCTGAAGGGCAGCAGTTCACCTTGGACCTGTAACTGTGTGTGACTTTCTTGATGTCAAACAAATGGATTCTTCCAGAGATTTCTGGGAAGGCCAAAAAGCTTTGTATACCTGTATGCAGTAGTTCCCATGGTAACTGTGGTTACAAATTTCCCTTCACTTCCATTTTGTCTGCCAGAACATTTTGGATTTGTTTTTTGTTACTGTGGCCCACAAAGTTGCTGAAGAAAATGTCTTTCCCCTAAAATTCCAGTGAAATTGGGCCACTAAGTGTCATGGAGAGAAAAGGTAGACTTTGCAAAAGCTACTACTTATCCTGGGCATAAGCAGCATGCAATCTTTCTATTTGGGATCCTGAGGACTTACTTGTGACCTGGATTGGCCACTGTTAAAAACAGGATACTGTGGCCACTGTTGGAGACAGGATGCTGGGCTTGATAGACCCTTGGCCTGATCCAATCTGACTGTTCTTATGAGAAGCTCAGACTCCTTTTCTTGATGTATATATCATTCCAAATTAACCTGAGATTTACCCTTCTAAGTCCCTCTTCTCCAAATTGTTTTAACTAAATGTTGGTTACATTTTTCAGAGTTTAGCCTAACAATTAATTCTGTTAGGGCTTATCTCAGTGCAGTTGGTGCTTATTGCCAATGTAAAACGAAACCACTTCTGTTTAGCCTCTAGTTGTCTGATTCTTGCAGGTTTCCTTTAATTGAAGCTTTTCATCAATCCTCCGTGACAAAGGGAATCAATATAGTTCTTTTCTAGCTGATGGAAGCCTCCTCTTCAACCTCTAGATTCATGTAAATTAAAGTACCTGTCCTGGTAAATCTTTTTTTTTTTTTTTTTTTTTTTTTTTTGAGGCAATCACTTCCATGAACCCCAGGCTCAATTGTCTTATCCATCTTACACCAGACTTTCATAATTAAGGTGATGCTTTACCCATATCCCCAAGTTCCTGAATCAGTCAATAGTCTTTCCACCATTTTTCCCTAGGCCACATCTATAAAAGTGAAAAAGCTCTTCATTCTCTTGGTTGCAAGATTGCTGTTGTCTTCTGTCTGGAGCAGTCTTAAGTCCATTGGAAATCCACCAATTTTGTGGTTTCTTTTTGACTCTAATAAACCTGGGAGTGCAGTGACAAAGTGCATGTTTTCTAATTGGCTGGATTATATCCATTCCTCTTATGCTCAGGCAGGCCAGGCTTTAGAGGGTCATGCAAAGCCCCATAATGTTACTGCCATGGCAGCATTGGTCCCTCTTTTTTATAAGGTCTACCTCCATATCACAGCCTTGCCAATCTTCTTAATGGAATTCAGTCCATGGATTCACATCCCATCACTGTTTGACATGACCTCCTGGTAAATTAGTAGGTATGAACTATCTGTTCTCCACATTCTTTGGAGAGGTAGAGCTCAACTCTATCCCTCCTAGGTACTATTTTATAACTTCAGGTTGCCTTCTCTGTTTAAAAAAAAAAAAAAAATCTACAAAAGGACTTATCAAAAATATTTCCTTTATCTTTATTAAAAATGCATGTATCTCCCAGTGCCAGGGCTCTAGGTGATTTATAGTCAAAACATTCACAATAAAAAGTATGCTGAAAAACAAATTAAACATTCATAAAATCATAAACAGAACATGATATAAACATTCTTTAATCTCATTTTTTTTTATTTATTTTTTTTTAGTAATATGTGGACAGGTAATAAGAGTGACTACTTTAAAAGATTACATAAAAGCTAAATGAAATAAATCTGTCTTTAAAAGGGATTTGAATTGTTTTGGACAGGTTGCCATCCTTGGTTCAAAGAGCAAAGCTGTTCCAAATTTCAGGGGTACCTACAGAAGATGCTCTTATACATGTAGTATCCAGTCATGCCATATTATGTGATAATATATCCAGGAGGCCCGTATCTGAGGATCTAAGAGCAGGGGTAGCAACATAGATCTTCAAAAAGGAGTTTACCTATGGAAATGAGTCCAGTCTTACAAGATTGTACATCACAGCTATCCTATAAAGGATATGCTGTTGAATGGGTAGCCAATATAGGTTTCTCAATAAAGGGGAGATATGCTCCCGAATGCTAATACCAATAATAAGACGAGCCACTGCATTCTGTAATAACTGTAGGTTTTTAAACTATAAGCAGGTAAACCTAATAAGACAGCATTACATTAAGCAATGGGAAAATAAATGCCTGTATAATGGTACAGAAATCTTGAGGGATAAGGTAGAGGTTTTAAACTATGTACTATGCTCGTAGTTTGTAAAATCCAGATTTAATAACAGCCTTGATTTGAGGTTTCCTGCCTGTTTAAGGAGTTTATTTTGTTTCTCCCCTTTTTATATTGAGAACAGCCCTTGGCTGTGGAGCCCCATGTGTAGGACTAAGGTGAACTGTGTGGTCTTCAAAGAAAGCAAAGTTGCCTACTTGCAACAGGTGCTCTCTGAAGACAGATCACCAGCCGCATAAACCCTCTTCCTTCCCCTTCAGAATTATTCTGTGCCTACCTCCAGTCAAATCTATTATATGGAACAGAGGAGGGCTGCAGCAGTGCATGAGCAGTGAAAGCTTTTATACCTTTCTAGAACATTCTAAAATAACGTTTGGTGCCTGGCACAGCCATGACATCCTTGCTGTCTTCAGAAAACACCCGATTATAGGTAAGCATAAGTAGCTTTGCTATTATAATCTTCAGGCATGTACAGTATGTTGAATGGTTTTTACTGTTGTGTGTCAGCATACCAAGTTCTGGACTCCTGTCTTCCCCTCTAAGTGCTCCAAGTGGTGTGAGACAAACTTCTTTTCTGTTTCACAGGTCACCCTTATTCACTCAAAAGTAGCTCTTGCTGACACGGAATTGCAGCCTTGTGTCCGGTGTGCAGTGAAGGAGATCCTCCTGAAGAAGGGCGTGCAGCTGGTACTAGGTACATTCTGGTCTTTTAATTTACCTTTTGCGGCTAGCTATGGACTTGTGGTAGAATGCTGGAGCAGTGGCATAATGGTAAACATTTGAGAAAAAATATTGAACTCAGGAGGAGAAATTGAACTTAGCTTAAACATGTATTCTCTGAGGACAAGCAGGATGGTAGTCCTCGCACATGGGTGACATCATCAGATGGAGCCCCAATGCGGAAACCTATGTCAAAGTTTCTTGTCTCTACTCTGCCCCAGCAAAATGGAACTCTTCCTCCACCCAGGCTTAAAATGCTGATAGCCCGGGCGGAACGTGACAGGAGAGCTAGAGTCTGTGGCACAGCATGGACCCTTCTTCCTGCCCCCCATGCCTGGAAGGGGAAGTGGTGTGCAGCGGCAGTGCGTGGGAAGAGACCATGCTAGTGCGTGCAGCAATGGTCCGAAGAAGAGCAGTGCGGCACGGAGCAAAAGAGGAGTAATAACAATAGCCCCTGCGACGGATGGGAGTCCTTTCTCAAGGCTGCAAGGGCTGGAAGTGGAGGAGACTGTGTGTGTGATTGAGGGCATGACTGTAAGTGTATGAGAACCTGTATTTGTAAGTGAGAGTGATCATGTGTATGTATGATTAAGAGCCTGCATGTATAAGAGAGAGCTTGCGTGTCTGTGATTGAGAGATCATGTGAGCATGTGGTAGTCTGTGTGTAAATAGAGCATGTGTGTAGTGTGTGAATGAGTCTGTATGTGAGAAACAGCATGTGTGTGTAAATATATGATTAAGAACCTGTGTATATGTGTGTGAGAGAGCTTGTGTGTGACGGGGAGAAGGTTGCAAGCAAACCATTCCTCCTCTTGAGAATTCAAAACAATCTCAGGGCACCTGGATATCAAACGTTCCCAGGTATGCAGAACACAGCACTTTTTAATCCTTATTTTTCATTATTGGGTCTTTGTGTCTACTATTTTGAAATATTTTATTGGTATCTAGAAACCTGATATGAGTTTTTTAAATTATTGGATATTCCATTCATCAGCTATTTTGATATCTGTTCTTTTTGTTAGTATGGTTTTTCTGCTTTTGATTTTATATTTCTTGATTTGTTTTGAGGACCGCTGAAGTTTCTTTTTTTTTCCTTTGTTACACTGCATACAGTCTCTCTGGCTTGTTGCAGTTTCCAGTTCAGTTTTTGTCTGCATGTTTCTAGTTATGCTTTATGGTCTCTTTACTCTTTGTGAGGGGCTGCACATGTGACTGAGGTGAGGTATTCTGCTGGCGTGTAGCTTTTGTAGGGCTCTAGCAGCCTGGTTTGGTCTGTTTTCCTAATAGATGTACTAATGTCTTAAGGCCTGGTGTAATATTTTCAGTGTTTGTCTTTTCTTAGGTAATATGGTTACTGTTTTGAGTGCTGGAAATTGGTGTTTTGGTATGGGATGTTTACTATTTATGCAATTTCTGTTCAGATATAGTACTTGTCTTTCTCTTGTGTTCTTAATAATAAAAATAATATTGGACCTTTATTTTTAACTTCCACCATGAATTGTAATGAGCAGTGTGTCACATGTGAGCGTGGTCTGTCAGGTTTGTCACAATGGGGGGGAAAGGTTGAGAACCACTGCCCTATTCCATGCAGGGTCCCTCTCCAGGCTTTCTTTTTCCGTGACACTGTAAGCTTCACAGTCTGTGAGCTCACTTTTGGATAGTTTTGGCCTTCTGGAAAACTCTCTCCTCTTTCCTTGTTTTTCATGGGTTTTTTTCGTTGTTCCATCACTGGGTCCCCCTCGGTGCCTTCCTGTAGTGTTTCTAGTCCAGGGTTTTCAGAGATTCTGGTAAGTTTCCTTTTGTGGTCGATTCCCCCATGGCGATGATGCCTGTGTCTGCCAGCCATAGACACCAGCTGCCATCTATTTCGGTTTTGCGTCCCTCTTGTTTCTTCTTGATATGGCCCTTTATTGCACAATATAGGTCTGGTTTCCACTCCTATAGGAGTTGTCCATCCAGAGACCGATCAGTCTGGGGACGTCCCCAGATCTCATCGAGGCAGGTTGTGGCATCCCAGCCTCCAGGCCCTGTCCTTCACAGCCTGGATGTTGAAAGGTTAATTCTGCAGCTGCTTGATCTCTCAGAGCATGTGTCTACTCAGGTCCTGGTGGTTTCTAGAAGCCTTCCATTAGAAAGCCCTATGGACTGAAGTGGAGGAGGTTGTCTGTGTGGTGTGACAAGAAGGCCCTAGATCCATTCACCTGCCCCACACAAAAACTGCTTGATTACTTTCTTCACCTATCAGAATCTGGCTTAAAAACCAACTCTTACAGTTCATCTCAGTGCAATCTGCATATATCACCAAAGTGTAGATGGTAGGCCCAACTCTGTACAGATTATAGATGTTCTATTTCATGCAGGGCCTGCTTCAATTAAAGCCTTCCACTATGTCGTGGGATCACAATGTGGTGCTACCTCAGCTGATGAAAGCTATATATGAGCCACTGCGTACCTGACCTGGAAGGTCATATTCTTAATGGAGGTCACTTCAACATGCAGGGTCAGCGACTTATCTAACTTACACTAAGTTTTATCATAACAGGGTGGTCTTGCCTACACATCCCAAATTCCTGTCTAAGGTGGAGATGGACTTCCATCTTAACCAGTGCATCATCCTGCCAACATTCTTTCCCAGGCCCCATTCGTACCAAAGCGAATGAGCACTGCATAGTTGGAACTGCAAGCAAGCCATAACCTTCTGTCTGGAGTGGACAGAACCCATAGACAGTCCACCCAACTTTATTTCTTTTGATAGGAATAGGTTGGGCATTGCTGTTGCCAAATAGACATTATCTAACTGGCTAGCAGATTACAACTCCTTCTGTTATGCCCAGGTAGGACTGCATCTTGAGGTTCATGTCAAGGCTCATTCTGTCAGAGCCATAGCAGTGTCTGTGGCCCACTTGCAGATCTCCTCCACAGGAACTGCTCGCAAGGGTGCATCAAGGAGTTCTCTCCACATATTCACATCTCACTGTCTGGATAGGGATAGTGACGCGACAGTAAGTTTGGCCAGTCTGTCCTTTGGAACCTATTTGAGGTATAGAACCCAACTCTACCCTCCTAAGTCCCATTTGGATTCAGGTTGTCTTCCCCCCTCTGTTAACAGCAATGTTGTTGTGCCCATTGGCACCTGATTGGGTGTCTGGCTCCCTTTTGTGTTGGGGAGCAGCCTGTAGCTAGGGACTCTCCCATGTGTGAGGATTACCATCCTGCTTGTCCTTGGAGAAAGCAGAATTGCTTACCTCTTAACAGGTGTTCTCTGAGGACAGCAGGATGTTAGTCCTCCCAAAACCTGCCCACCACCCCGTGGAGTTGGGTTTCTCCTATTTTTTGTTCTAATTATAATTGTTACAAGACTAGAGGGACCCCCACATGAATGCATGGTATATAAGACATGTTGGACATGCTCCATATGCCTAGTCAAAGTTCTAGAAACTTCGATATAAGTTTTCCGCATCGGGGCTCCATCTTATGATATCACCCATGTGAGGACTAATATCCTGCTGTCCCTGGAGACACCTGTTACAGGTAAGCAACTCTGTTTTTTACACAAAATCATTCATTTATTTGGTGCCTTAGATTGTGAAACCAATATTTTAATTTAATATGATTAGCATTTTGGAACATCATGGACAGGGCCGGTGATAGATTTTTTTTTTGCTGCCCTGTGCTAACAATTTCTGTGCTGCCCCCCTCTTCATTCATTCTCTTCCAGGCCTACCCAAAAACAGCCCAGCTCCCTTCAGTAATACAAACTTTAAAAACTGCCCCCCCCCTCCCCATGGCTGGTGCAAGGTTATGAGGTACCCTAGGCAAACCTTATAGCCTTGCACAACACGCCCCCACCCTTGCCCCATTCCAAACACAGAGTTGAGTTGTATGTATTTATTTTACATGAAAAATGTCAAAGTACAATATTCTGAGGTAAAAATATCACTTGCATTATATTTACATGCACTGCTAGGATGCCAGCCAGAAATCCCTACAAGAAAAAAATTTTGGAATCCATATGGAATTAGTCCGATTATGATTTGTGTTGGGTGAGGGCTTGACCCTCTGAAAGCCACATCTCAGTCACACATGCAGAACATAAACAGATCCTCACCGAATACAGAATAGAACAACCATAAAGTAGAAATACAGATGTGCAGCAAAAACTGAACTGGAACCACAAGAAGCCAGACTCTCTATGCAGTGCAACAATGAAAAAACAGAACCACCACCATTCCTCAAACATCAAACAATAAAATCAAGAAAAAAACTAAATACATAATCATAACACTAAAAAACATACTAATATATTATTTTTAAAAAAGCTGATTAACAAAAGATCAAATTAAAAACTCATATACAAGTTTTTTTTAAAGTCTCAAACACCAATAAAATATTTCAAGACAGCAAATAACACTTGAAAAATAAAACTAAAAAGGATTTTAAAAATTCATGTCCATACCTGGGAACTTTTGATTTACAATCACCCTGGGATTGTCTTGGAGTAGCGAGAGTGGGATGTACAAACTTTCTCCTCTTATATCAATACACAAGCTCATTTGCGATTTTGTCCCTCTCGGACAAAACAGCAATGTCTCCAGCTTTTCTTTGGGTGGAATCCACCTGCAGCCCCCATTTTTTCTTTCTCTCTGTCTCCCGCTCACACACGCTCCCATTTACACCCAGACAGCCTCCCATTCAGACACACACATGCAGACCAGGCAGTCGGGGTCCATGGGTCATTCCTCCTCCGCTGCTGCTGCCAGCCTGTTCCTTCTTTATGAAGAAAAGCCGTTCTGCAGCTCCTCTTCATATGCTGGCCCCAAAGTAATTAAATGCTCACGTCACGGTGCTAGCACTTTTTGTATTCTCATCTTGCAAGAATACAGGAAACTCTAGCACCCCGAGCGTTGAATACTGCAGGGCCAGCATCTGAGAAGAAGTTGCCAGATGGGCTTCCTCTTCTGTTGTGGCCTCCTGCTTCCGCCGCTGTTCAGATCAAGTCCACCAGCAGCACCACGGGCCTCCACTTCTTCCACTGCTGGTGGGATTGGGTCCACTGGCAGCACTATGGGCCTCTCCCAAATCCTGATGCCACCCCACCGGGTGAGCCTTCTTGTGCAATTGCACGGTTTTTCACACCTGGTAGCACCAGGCCTGATCATGGAGTAAAACAAAACCATGTTTGTAGAAACAAAATGTCAGAAAATCAAGTTTATTGACTATAGCAGAAGTATTGCATCTCTAACAGGATTTGTTGTGGGATCTTTGAATACTCATTTTTATTTAATCACCTTTATAATCTATTTCCACGAAAATCCTGCACAAAAGGAAGTATCTCATCATTTGAGATAATGGGGAAAAGGTAAAGGAAATATCAAATATTCAGTGTTTAAAATGGACGTGCAGCTTGCTGCCTGAAGTCAGCAGGGTCTCGGAATTCACTGAAAAGGCTCTCATTTGAAATGAGATGTATTTAGTGGGGAGGTGCAGCAAAAACGGTCTTCAGGATTTTTTTTATTTTTCCATTTTTATTTTTGGTTTTTTTTTTTTTTTTTGTTAGTTTCTAGTGCGCACTAATTTCCATGTAGTCTGCACTATTTCAAAACAAAAAATATGAATGCACATCCCTAGTATTTAGAAAGTTCTTGCAGATTTGCCAAGAAGTGTGGTGTCTTTGGAAGAAAATTATCAGATGTAAGAAAAGGTAAATGCTGTCTGACTGAAGAAAAAAAATATCAAAAAAGGCTTTTAAAATGACAGAGGAAGGAACAAAGGAAGTCGTACAGTGTTACAAGGCATGTAACAAAGACTAATAGATGGTAATAGGACAAGCTAAAATATGAAAAGAACTAATTCTAAATATTGCAAAACAAACCCCAGGAGGTTGTGTTTTTTTAGGAATATTAATTAAAAAAAAAGGGTGATGGGGCATCTTATGGGTCTCTTGTGGCTGGCATAGGAAATATTACTGGGGAAAGCTGGCAGTCAGAATACATTTTTGCTTCAGTATGCAAAAGCTGCACCTCCATACTATAGCCATCTGTGTACACGTGCAAATCCACACATCCATAAGATTTTGCTGTTGATGTGACAGTCGGGGCCCTACTTGAGTTGTGATACTGATGACTGTCTCTTACTTTAATCCATTTACAGGCCAGAGAGTCAGTAACCTGGGTTCACTGACTAAGAACAGAGTCCAGGAGAACATGGAGATAAAGTTGGATAAAGGCACGGAGATCATTGCTGATCTGGTGATTTGTTGCACAGGGATCAAGGTCAATTCATTTGGCTATTGTGATGCATTTGGTGAGTGTAATGGCAAGCAAAGCAAAAGACCACCCAGGAGAACCCTTTTAAACTGCTTCTATTTGTTAGCATCTTCAGAGAAAGTTAATTCAAGAGGGTTAGTTGGGTTTTGGAACTCTCAATGTAGTACATATCACAGGGAGTTTTTGTCCTTTTATGACCTGCAGAGCCAATGCAACTTGACTAGAAGGCTTTTGGAAGAAGGGGAGACCTGTGAATTGAATTTGCTGTTTAAAAATGCAGGACATTTAGGTCTGACTGAAGCCCATTAGGATTTTATTCTGGTTGCTATATTCCTGACTATTTTCTGAACATAAGGCAGAACTACCAATGTCTCTCTCTCTAAATTAAAATCCAAGCTACAAAATGAGTTGGCTTGGATCTCTCTTAACTCCTTTCTTCCTGATCAAAACAGCTTGATCTTGGGGTCTGAGACAGCATTCCATTCAGAATGTGTCTTAAGGAGAAGGAATTCAGGCATAACAAGGCTAGCAGTGTGGCAGCTGAGCAGCACCCATTGCTTTCTATGGTATTAATTTGAAGCTTTTAGAAAAAAACAGGAAATGTGGTTGTAACAAACCTTATCTTTACTCTTATCACATAACCTGAGAACAAAAAACTGGCCCTAACCACTCTACCCACCTTGTTTCTACTGCTCCTCTGTTTACTCCCTTCCTCATGCTGCTGGCGACATTCACCATTCTCCAGATATTGCACTTCTCTAATCACACCAATGCCACCACTCTTCAGGTTCCCATATTTCTAGCAATTGCTGAATTCATCCTTTGCTTCTCTCCCCCATTCTGCTGCTACTACCTTCATTCCATAAATCCAACCTAATGTTCGCTGCCTTCCATAGCTGCTCCTGCTGCTGGACCCTTTACCTGGAGTTGGATCCTGCTACCTTCCTTCCACCAAATCTGGTCCCTGCTGCCAACAAGTATGCTCTAGTCTCCAGGTGGTGGCCCCCAACTAGCACCTACCTGCCTTCTCATTTTAAGGCTTCCTTATAGTAACATAGTGATGACGGCAAAAAGACCAAAAGGGTTCATCTAGTCTGCCTAGCAAGCTTCCCAAGGTAGTAACTGCTGCTCTGTGCCAGTCAAGCTTTATTTATTCCCATCCTCTAGCCTTTTAGGGATCCACAGTGTTTATCCCATGCTCCTTTGAAATCCTTCACAGGAGCTAAAACAGAATATGCACATGCATGCTAATGAGGTCGATATTCAAAAGCCTGAGCCTAGAGTCTTATAAATTTTGTTTCCGGTGGCTTCACTATTAATGATATTGATATTTTTGTTGGCAAGGGGGCAAGCTGGCAGAAGATGGTGCATTACAAGTCAACAAAGAGCTTCAGGTGGAAGGATACCCCAATGTCTATGCGATCGGTGACTGTGCTAATGTAAAGGAGCCCAAGATGGCATATCATGCTGGTTTGCATGCCAACATTGCAGTGACTAATATCATAAACAGTCTGACCAACCAGCCTCTGAAAAGCTACACTCCGGGTAATAACTTTCATAATATATGTCCACAGGGTCTTCTGTTAGCTACTGATTAGAGGGTCTTAGGGAAGCCAAGTGAGATTTTTAATCATCTGAAGTGAATTGAGGAGCATATCCTATACCTACATACTAAATCACATTTCACATTGAAAACACAATTTAGGGAATCAAGTTGTTTTAACAGGAATAAGTCTGTCTAATCCCAGGGCTGTTGTATTTTATTACAGCACTGGAACAGAGCAGGATTACATATCCCAAAATTCTTTGAATTGAGAACTAAGTTGAATGAATAATTTTTCAATACTCACAGTAATGCCTAGATACATTAAACTAAAACTGAAGGAACCAATGCCATTCTACTGATAAGGGAATTCACTTATTTCATTCTCTTCTAGATATTTTCACGGCAACCATGCAATATTTTCATGGTTACATGCAGCAACTACTGGTGATCAGAACAGTGTCAGTCATCCATGACATTTAGATGTCAAGACACTATCACAGACTATATCCAAAAAACAAATTTGCACATGAGGTAGATTTTAAAAAACCTTTGCCATGTGGGTAAGATAATTGGGTGAATTTAATGAGTTATCTCTAGCCAGATATTCAGTGGCAGTTACCTGCTGTTGGCACTGTTTTTGGGAAATGTTGAATGTTGAGCAGACAAAGAGTAAGTCCTCCTACCTGCTTACCCTCCATCCTCATGTTTGTCCAAAGTCCACCCAGGGTGGGAACAGGAAAAGAGGGGATGTGGGGGAGGGAAGGGAGTTGATGATGATCAGAGGAAGAAGAGAATCTTCACTTTTGAAATTTGATACCGGGGAGAGAGCAGGAAGGGATGAGGGTTGGTACTCTAGGGTGGAGTACATATATAGATATATATATATATATAGATATATATATATATATATTTTTTTTTTTTTAAGTCAGGTGCCAGGAAGCAGTTTAGTAATCAGGACTTGGAGAGGTAGACCACACAGATTTGGGCTTTCTGTCCCAGAGTCTAGATTTGTGTGGCCAAATTTATCTAGTTAGTGCTTAATATTCTGCAACTTATCCCGCCTCAAACCCAGCCCCCTTCTTATCCAGCTAAATTTGTATGTATAGCAATTTTGTGTGTACAAATTGAGTTGTTCAGAGGGAAGATTCCAAAAAAAAGTAAATTTAATTGACTAATTATATCAAAATCTTTAGGAATTCCACTCCCGTAGTTGTAAGCGGTAGAATGGTTAAAAACAAAGGCCTCAATTCTGTGAAGTTTGAAAACATGTAAGAAATCAGGCTTAGGGTTAAATCGCTGTGGAACAGAACTGAACATCCACCCATCCCACACCTACAGATGAACGGTCTGGAATGTTTGATTTTTGCCATGTGACAACAAAACACTATGGACTAATATCCAAATGTTTACCCATTTATCCAGATTAAGAATTTTTCAGACCAGAGGCCATTAGTATTTAGGTGCTCACTAGTGTTTCAAAGTGATAGGTTGTCTGCTGGATGCCTAACTTCATCTTTTTATAACAAACAAAATATCACCTTGAAGGGGAGCAAAACATACTGTACAGCTAGAGTAATCCTTTTTCAATCCATATTTGAAAGAGTTAGTGTAACATTTGGTTGCTATTTCCTAAAAGATATCGCAATATACTGACTAGTCTTCTCTAGGGCTAATATAGCTAGCAGAATCACACATGATGGGATGTCCAGCTGTTGTACTCCTGTACAGGAAAGCATAACTTTCCCCTTTCTCTTACCTAGTTTCCTTCCTTTTTTGCCCTTTTGTTCTCTTCCCCCATCTTGTGCTTTGTCATCTTCTATCATCCTACTTGTTTCCTTTCTTCTTATGATGTATCCTTTCACTTTCCATTTCAGAACTCCCCTTTCCTCATGGCCTCTTCCCTCCCTTACTCTCTATCTTTTTTTTTTTTCCCTTTTTCAGGATCACTCACCATGCTGCTATCAATGGGTAGGAATGATGGTGTGGGCCAGCTCTATGGTTGTTATGTGGGAAGCTTTGTGGTGAAAATTGCGAAGAGCCGTGACCTCTTTGTCGGGAAAAGCTGGAAGGAGATGGGGCAAAGCATGCCACATTAAACAAGAGGAGTGCAAAAAGTGCCAGTATGATTGTTGCTATAACCTTTGTTGGGCCATCTTTAATCAAATGTAATGTGCTTTCAAGAATAGGATGTTAAAGAAAAGCTGAATGGTTTTATCTGCGAGGTGGCAAGGTGTTAGACAAGTTACCCAATATTATATATTGCTCTAAAGTAATCAACCAAGAGGATTCCTTTATTCTGTTGTCTGCTTTTTAGCAACAAAGAGCTCCTCAGACAGCATGCTATAAACAAATGGACAGGCAGCATTCTTTGCAAACAGGTCTTATAAAATTGTAATGACAATTTTGATACATTATTTGTATGTATTCATTTTGATATTTATTTTTGTAAAATTTATCACAATTGCAACATCCCTAATTTAAAAAAGAAAAATGAAAAACTGGACAATCAGGTTACATGGGCTTGCACAATGTAGTTGGAGCTGTATCTAATAAAGACAAACTAGCTGGATGCTAAGGATTGTATCAATTCTGAGCAATGTCATTAAAGGCTTGTAAAAAAATAGGTAATACTTTAATGCCTTTTTACATGATTTAATGCATGACATCGTACATAATTGCTGTAGGTAGTATGTTCCACAGCCATGGGCCTGCAACCAAAGGAACCCTTTCCCTGATGGTACCAGGATGCAGAAATGTTATTGAGAGCACTTCTAGTACATTTTTGTTGGTTGTCCTTAATAGGCAGGCAGGCTCATAGTCTTTATAGTGCATTAAGCCAGGGCATGGAATTATTTTGAAAAATCTATGTATTAATAAACACTTTTTAGTAAAAAAAAAAAAAAAAAAATGGCCAGCTGGACCAGTAACCAGTGCTGTGAAAACAACTGGCATTATATGATCACATATCGCTGCACTGATGAGCAGCTGAGTAGCAGCATTCTGTGCAAGTTGCAGGCTTTGCATGCAAATGTCTAGCTAGTGCATAGTAGTGGTGTGAAAAATTCTGAAAACCAGCCTGGTGTGCAGTCCTCAAACTGGATTTGGGGAGCCCTGCTGTAGCCTACTAAGACCAAATAAGCCTTTTCTGTACCTAAAATGCTGTTTTACCACCAAAAATTGACTCTTTACTTACTCCCCATCCTCTATGGGTGTAAACATACCTATATTTGTCAGTAGAAGGGGTACTTTTACCTGGGTATGGTTAGTCATTCACAGGACAAGGTTTGGCAGGGGGTGGTGCTTAGGGGTGGTTTTGAATAGGAAAAAAGCAAGCACAACACTTGTCTATGGGTACTTTAAGTGGGGCACTAAGAAAAGCAAAACTATTCACATACATTTTCTTTGATTATTCCAGTAAAGCCCACAGGCAAAATCTACATATAGGGATAGCAGAAACATGGGCTAATTTTGATTTAGTATCTTTGCATAGTGATGAAAAATACCACAGCTTGTATTACAGCCCTGAAGGTATTTATAATCATAGTGTACTTATTCTCACAGCAATCTGTCAGAGGAAAAATGTCCTAATGCTGTAGGTGTCAAGGTCATAGAGTAGGCATTCAGCTTTTACCGGTGCAGACTGTGATTTTAAATTAGAGATGGGCAGAAAACTTGGACCAGCATGCGCTGTAGAGCATATCTGTTTTAGGACAGATTCTAACAGAAATGTTCCAAATTCTTCTTCACTCTGTACATTTTACAGACCATACAGGTGAAGTTCCACCACCAGCCATGCAGGTGGCTCTGGTCCCAGCAGAACCTCGTACTAGAGAGAATGTCTGTCCTCCACCAGCTGTTTCCCAAGCTGGTTTGTTTCCATTTCCTGGTAAGGGCCTATGTAGAATGAAGCTTGCCTGCTGTCTTTGCTAGAGCTTCACTCTCACTACAATATGTCCTTGTGCATCTAGGTTTAACAAGGATGATGCTGTGCCTCTTTTTAATCTATAGTTCTTGCCTGGACTTCAGGCCTGGTTCCAGATCAGACTGTGATCCAGCTTTCTTTCTCTAAATGTACCTTCCCTGTGAGTGCACATGGGCTACCTCACCTACCCGTGTAGCCAAAGGCCTGGTGCCTGTCCCTACATGAGGACGCAAGCGAAGGGGAAGATGGCTACTATAAATGGCAAAGCATGCCTTCCTTTCTCTGGTGAAAAAACAAATTCAACTTCACAAACCATTTTAAAAAATATGGCAAAGAATGTGAAAAAAAAACTACATTCACCTCTTAGAGATAGGAGGAAAAGACTTCAGAACAGTACTATCTATAAACTAGATCAGCTATTACCTCTTTAAAAAAAAATGTTATGACCAGTGATTTAAACTCATATACTTATAAGATCAAGAAAGTTTCCTTTAACAACTTTAATGATTTATCCTACCACTGAGCTAGGATTGGAAAGACTGCCTCCTTAGGAAAAGTAAAAAGCTGTTAAAACACTTTTTAACTGATGCTGTAATTTATAAGTTTATTTTAAATGGTTTTACACTTTTTTCATGCAGGTTTGTGCTGCTAGTGTATAGTCATAGCTTCTTCCATTTAGCCACATCCCTATTGTAGTGCTTAACTGTACTATCCTTAGTCTAGTTATTACTAATATGCGGGTGCACAGCGAATCCAACTTATGTATGCCTGAATTTCAAAAACTGTCAACATGCCTACAGTTTTGCAGACATGACTGCTGCATCAGGCTAATTCTGTCAAATATTTCATAAATTAAAAAAAAATAGTCCTATTACTATCAACTACAAGTGCCATCTACATTTTTTCAAAAAATAAAGCATACTGTCTTCTGCCTGCACCCTTGAATGTTACTCCTTCAAAATACTAGTATTCAGCACATCAGGTTTTTGGCACTGCTGTCTAGCCTATACCGCTCTTATTGCAGTGGACCAAAGTGTCTTCCAGTGGCATGACTTTCATAGAGCACTGCAAGAGACAGCAGCGGTCCAGAGGTCTCTTCCTCCTACAACAATAAGAAATGACTGTATTAATTTCTTCACTTTAGCAAATTTTAAAACAGTTTATGAAGTTTAACGTGGTAGGTTTTGCAGGGGTGTGTATCCTTCACCACTCTCATTCAATCATGTTGACTGTTTCCTTTTTTTTTTCCAGTGCTCGCCACAGCCATGTTTCTTACTTGCCTACTCCCCAGTCTCAGGGCCCCCTTCCCCCCCCCCCCCCCCCTTTCTTGGATGAGACTCGTCAAATGCATAAAACTCATGTTCTGGCCCCTACTGGGAGACATAAGAGAAGGAGCTCAGGGAAGGTCCGGGGGGCTGCCTTGGAGGCAAGCAGCGGGCTGAAGAACGTCGAATCAAAGTCCTGTCCAGTGGTTCCGCTTCTGGGGAGGGGGGAGAAGGAAAGCTGGCACACATTTGCATTGGGTGATGAGACCTGAAGCGTGGGGCAGATTTTGACCATTGGTCGGAGCACTTAGGGATGAAAGAGGAAAAAACAGCATTGAAGGTCTGCTATCCTGTACCGTTCAGGATCAAGGGAAATTGTATTAAAACTTCTGATAAAAGCTCAGTCTGTGATAGAAGTGAAGGGGGCTGTACCTAAGTTGGGCTGTCTAGGATCCTGAATTGATTTATGACTGTGAGAGCGTGTTACCGTGACAAGTGAAGAGTTTATGCATTTCTCCTATGTGGATCAGAGCTACCAGAAAAATAAAAAAAAAGTTTGGTGGGAATGATGGGGTACAGAGGCACAGCAGATGCCCATGTTCGTACCCTGGCTGGTGCAGAAGAGGGCTTTTAGGAGAAGTTTGGGCAGCTCAGTCAAGTGACCAGTTTAAATGAAATTGGCAAAAGTTCTAAATTGATGCTATTGCGTTTGGGGGTTGGGCAGTCAGCTGTATAGAAGAGCAGGAGCTAGTGAGAAGAATAAGCAGGCAAGCTTGCTCTGCATCCTACTGAAGATTTGAGTCGTGTGGGGGCGTGGCTGGGCTAGAGAACGACAGCTAGCTGACACTCCTACCACTGCATAATTAAAGCACAAGGGGGGGGGGGTGGAAACAGGATCGCTCGCTACTGCCCCCACCGCTGACGCAGGGACGGCTGGGTGGTGCCACTGCAGGCTGGCCCTGACGTCACTGCTGACCTAGTAGAAGCTCCACGGCATAAAGAAAGAGACGTAGGCCCCAAGGAGGAGGCATGGGCATGTCCCTGCCGCACTAATAACCCGGCTCACATCTAGAAGGAAGGTTGCAGTCCCGCTGCTACAAGCGCTGCGGAACTGCAGAAGCATAAAATAAGCAGTGAGGAGCCCTCTGGGAAGGGTCCTACTGCAGCGATAAAATATAAAGAAAATCTATACCAAAAAGATGCAATTTATAAACGTGTGTGTCGCAATAAATTTGCCCAAAAAAATAGGCGCAGAAATGACAAGACTTCTCTGTTATGGTCTATCCAATGCATGGTCTAATTTGAGAAGCAGAAAGTGGAAGCGTACTAAGGCTGCAAAATAACCTTTTTGAGGTGCTTTTAAGGAAACCAAAAATATGTAGAGACTTTGATCACCTGTAGCAGGGATGATGGGAAAAGACAAAGTCCATTTTGTGGGTACATCAGGACCTCACAGTACCCATTTTCTTCAAGTGACATGAACATAAGAAGTTACAACACTGGTAAGAGGTGTCGATCAAGCCTAGCCTCCTTTTGCCAATAGTGGCCAATCCAGGTTACAAGTACCTGCAAAAGTGGCAAGTACTCAAACATTAAATAGAGCTCCTGCTACTACTACTGCCAGTAATAAGCAGTGGCTATTCCATAAATGAACTTGATTAATAGCAGTTTATGGACTTTTCCAAGCACACTGAGCCAACAATTTCAATGTATTATTCACTCTGCTGCCTAGATCTTTTTCCTGGGTGGTAACTCCTAATCTGAAACCCAGCATCTTGTAATTTCAGCATGGGTTATTTTTTTCCTATCTACATCACCTTGCACTTGTCCACATTAAATTTCATCTGCCATTTTGATGCTCAAATTTACAATCTTTCAAGGTCCTCCTGCAATTTATCACAATCTGCTTGTGATTTAACTACTCTGAATAATTTTGTGTCGTCTGCAAATCTGATCACCTCACTGGTCATTTATGAATACATTTAAAAGCACCGCCCCAAGTACCGTACATATCCCTGAGGCATTTCATTGTTTTCCTTTTTTCACTGAGAAAACTAGCCATTTAATCATTGTCTGTTTCTTGTCTTTTAACCAGTTTGTAGTCCACAAAAAGACATTGCCTCCTAAGCCTTGCCATTTCATTTTCTCAGAAATCTCTCATGAGGGATTTTGTCAAATGCCTTCTGAAAATCTAAATATACTAGATCTACCAGCTCACCTTTATCCACATTTTTTTGAATGTGGATAAAGATGAACCGGTAGATGCAGATAATACAAAATTATTCAGAGTAGTTAAATCACAAGCGGATTGTGATAAATTACAGGAGGACCTTGCAAGACTGGAAGATTGGGCATCCAAATGGCAGATGAAATTTAATGTGGACAAGTGCAAGGTGTTGCATATAGGGAAAAATAACCCTTGCTCTAGTTACACGATGTTAGGTTCCATATTAGGAGCTACCACCCAGGAAAAAGATCTAGGCATCATAGTGGATAATATTTTAAAATTGTCAGCTCAGTGTGCTGCAGCAGTCAAAAAAGCAAACAGAATGTTAGGAATTATTAAGAAGGGAATGGTTAATAAAACGGAAAATGTCATAATTCCTCTATATCGCTCCATGGTGAGACAGCACCTTGAATACTGTGTATAATTCTGATCGCCGCATCTCAAAAAAGATATAGTTGCGATGGAGAAGGTACAGAGAAGGGCAACCAAAATGATAAAGGGGATGGAACAGCTCCCCTATGAGGAAAGGCTGAAGAGGTTAGGGCTGTTCAGCTTGGAGAAGAGACGGCTGAGGGGGGATATGATAGAGGTCTTTAAGATCATGAGAGGTCTTGAACGAGTAGATGTGAATCGGTTATTTACACTTTCGAATAATAGAAGGACTAGGGGGCATTCCATGAAGTTAGCAAGTAGCACATTTAAGACTAATTGGAGAAAATTCTTTTTCACTCAATGCACAATAAAGCTCTGGAATTTGTTGCCAGAGGATGTGGTTAGTGCAGTTAGTGTAGCTGGGTTCAAAAAGGTTTGGATAAGTTCTTGGAGAAGTCCATTAACGGCTATTAATCAAGTTTACTTAGGGAATAGCCACTGCTATTAATTGCATCAGTAGCATGGGATCTTCTTAGTGTTTGGGTAATTGCCAGGTTCTTGTGGCCTGGTTTGGCCTCTGTTGGAAATAGGTTGCAGGGCTTGATGGACCCTTGGTCTGACCCAGCATGGCAATTTCTTATGTTTATTAACTCCTTATAAAAATGTATATTTGTCAGGCAAGAGTTCCATGCTGGCTGTGTCCCATTAAACCATGTCTATTTATATATACTGTGATTTTGTTCCTTAAAATAGTTCCCTCTATCCTGTCTACACCAGTCTCTGTCCTTCCACCAGTCTCTCTCAATCCCCCCAACATGTGCCCCAATGTCGTTCAAGCCATACTTTCCTAAGCAGTATCTCTCAATTCTCTCACTCTATGTCCATCAGTCTCTATTCTCTCTTTTTCTGTACCTTCTGTGTCTCATCCTCTCTCACCAATCTCTTAGTTCCCCTACTCTGTCCTCACTAGTTTCTACGAATCCTCCCCTATACCCATCAGGACAAGGAAACTGAAAAATGAAGGAGGATGGTGGGGGGAACATACCTGCACCTGAAACATTCTTTAGCCATGGAGCTTCTGAACAACTAAAACAAATATATGTGACAATGGAGATTGTAATAGATCAGTTTGACAAACTAAAGAATAACAAATCACCAGGACTGGGTGGCATCCACTTCAGAGTTCTAGAAGAACAAACATGAAATCGCTAACCTGTTACTAGTAATCTGTAACCCATCATTTAAACCACCATGATTTCTGAAGATTGGAGGGTGGCCAATGTGATGCTGATTTTTAAAAAGGGATCCAGGGATGAGATATGAAAGTATAAACTGGTGAGCCTGATGTTTGTGCCCAGCAAAATGATAAGACATTCTTAGAAAAAAAATCACTGCCCATATAGACAGACATACGAACATAAACATAAAACTTGCCATACTGGGTCAGACCAAAGGTCCGTCAAGCCCAGTATCCTGTTTCTAACAGTTGCCAAGTCAGTTCACAAGTACCTGGCAGGATCCCAAGGGGTAGATAGATTCCAAGCTGCTTATCCCAACAATAAGCAGTGGATTTCTGCAACTCTATCTTAATAATGGTTAACAGACTTTTTCTCCAGGAACTTGTCCAAACCTTTTTTTTAAATGCAGCTACACTAATAGCTTTCACCACATCCTCTGGCAATGAATTCCAGAGCTTAATTATGCATTGAGTAAAAACATATTTTCTCTTATTAGTTTTAAATGTGTTACCTAGTAACTTCATTGTGTGTCCTTGGTCTTTGTACTTTTCGAAAGAGTAATGGAGAGGATTCAACATGGTTTTGGCATGGGGAAGGTTTATCTTACCAATCTTTTTTTTGAAGGTGTAAGTAAAGGTGAGCTGATTGATATATCGTATTTTAAGAAAGTATTTCACAAAGTCCTCCATGAGAGACTCCTTGAAAAATTACAAAGTCATGTAATAGGAGGCAGTGTTCTATTGTGGATTGATAACTGTTTAAAAACCTGGAAGCAGGGTAAGATTAAATGGTCAGTTTTCCAAATTGAGAAAGGTTGTTAGTGGAGAACCACAGGGATCAGTACTGGGACCTATGCTATTTAACATACTCATAAATAACCTGGAAAAGTGAATGAATGAGGTGATCAAATTTGCAGATTATTCAAAAGTATTCAAAGTTAAAACAGCAGAGGATTGTGAGGAACTGCAGAAGGACCTTGTGAAACTAGGAGACTAGGCAACTGAATGGCAGATGTAATTTAATGTGGGAAAAATACAAAGTGAGGAACATAGTAAAAATAATCCCAACTATATATATACAATGCTGGGTTCTGTATTGGGAGTCAGTACCCAGGAAAAGGACCTTGGAGTCCTTGTGAACAATATGTTGAAATCCTCTGCTCAGTCAAAAAAGCAAATAGAATGTTAGGAATGATCCAAAAAGCAGTGAAGAATAAAATGGAAAATATCATATTGCCTCTGTATTAAGTCATGGTGCAACTGCATCTTGAGTATTGTGTGCAGTTAGGGTTGTCGAGTCTCAAGAAAGACATAGCAAAGCTAGAAAAGATGCAGAAGAGGGAGACAAAAATGATAAAAGGGATACATCATCTCTCCTATGAGAAGCTATGCAGGCTAGTACTCCAGCTTGGAAAGGACACAGCTGAGAGAGGTCCGGATAGAAGTTTCTAAAATCCTGAGTGGGAGTCGAATGGGTAAATAAAGGACAGATATTTACCCTTTCAAATAATATTAAAACAAGGGGACAATCTATGAAACTAACAACCAGCAAATTCAAAATGGATCATAGAAAGTACTTTTTCACTCAGTGCATTATCAAACTGTGGAATCTGTTGCCAGAGGATATGATCAAGGCAACTAGCATAGCAGGGTTTGGACAAATTCCTGTAGAAAAAGTCCATAACTTATTAGCCAGGTAAACTACAGAAAGCTATTGCTATCCCTGGGAGTGAGTAACAGGAATTATATCTACTTTTATGGGATTTGCCAGGTACTTGCAACTGGATTGGCTACTGTTGAAGACAGGATGCTGGGCTCAATGGACCTTGGTCTGACAGAATGGCAATTCTTATATTTTGTCTTTACCAGAATCTCTCAGTCTTCCGACCCTGCTCCCATCAGTCTCTACCCAGCATCTCCCGCTCCCCTTACTTGTCCAATGTCTCTCTCATTCTTCCCACCCTACACCCACCAGTCTCTCTCAATCCCTCACCATTTCTTCACCATTGTCGCTTGGCAGTCCCTGCATAACTTCTTCATTCCCATTCAAGAACAGAGGCTCAATGACTCCAAAACATCTCCCACCCCCAACTGCCCTCTCTCCTGCCTCTTCTCTCTATCTTTTCCCACTGCCTCCACCCTTCTCTCTCTTTCCCTAAGCCTCAACCCCTATCTTCCCTCCTTCCACCAGTACCCTCTCTCATACACCGTTTGACATCTTCTGGCTCTCACCCCCATTCCATCCCCCTGCCCCCCCGCCCTAATCACCTTTTTCCCCTCCCACTCACCATCTCTGGTGCTCTCATATCTCCCCACCTCCCCATCACATCTCTGGCTCTCAATTTCTACCCCTTCCCACATCACTACTTTTGGCTGTGTTACCTTCTCTCTCTCATTCTTTCTTCAGCATCTTTCGTTCTCTTGTCTGCCTCCCTCCCCCATTCACTACCTGTGGTTCTATCACACATCCTCTGACCCCTGCCCCCTTTACCACCTCTAGTTTTTGCTCACCCCCACCTCGTCAACTGCCTAGTCCCCACCCTGACTCCATTTCTGAGTTCCCCCAATCTTCTTTCCCTATCACTACCTTTGGTTTTCTCACACATCCTTTATCTACTGCCTTTTCCCCAGTTCTTTCAAACTTCTACCCCCATCCCCTAGCTCTCTCATACTGCCCTCTCTGTTTCACACTCCCCCCCCCCCCCCCCCGCACACATGCACACACTTGACTCTCATACAGCCCCTGACTCTTGTTCTCTCTCATGCCTTCTACCCAAATGTTGATCCCTTCACACCTGCTGCAGAAAAACATGGCACTATATACCTTGAGGAGAAAAAAAGTGCCCAGTTTCCATTGCTGACATCAAGGAGACAGGAGACATTCACCCCCTCCTCACCATCTCCCAGCATTCATCTTCCTCCTAAACTCTCTCAACGTTCACCGATTTTTCACATTACATCCCCCAAAAGTGTTCACCCCTCCCCCATTTCCCACAACATTCACCCCTTCTCACCATTGCTCCCATCCAGCAAGCATTTACTACCTGCATTCATCCCCAAATCATTCTGACCTGACTGGATTGCCAGGTGATTCTCTCCTCTCCTCAGCTTTCACCTGCCTGGGGCAGTGTCGACTCAAACCTCTCCTTTCTAAATAGCACAAGATACAAGACACAACTACTATAGGCAGCAGATAGAGATGGGGAGGGCTGGAGCAGGCTGATGATAGACTCTTCTGTACTATCCTGTCAGCAATGATAGATCTTGCCATCCCTAGGCACTATTTGTGCTGTTGTGTCCTACTATCTTCCCCCATTTAGGAAGTAGATTCTCTAAGGCATAGCCCTACAATTTTCTGCAGTAGCTCAAGAGTAGATACTGTGGCAAAAAGGCAAATTTTTCCATATTATTTTTACATTATAAAAATAAAGTAGTTTTCAAACCTTGCTGGTGACTGCATAGTTTATAGGGATGTGCAGAATATAAAAATTAAATTTGGTTCATTCATTTGTTTCGTAGGTCATTCATTCATCAGGTTTGTCTAGAAGGAAAAAAGAAATGATTCCTTTGTTTCATTCAGATTTGCATTTTACATTGAAGCCTAGACCCAGGCCCAACACCAGGGCCTGGCCTGAGGTCAGTAACTGTTGCTGAGGCCAAGGCCTGGGCCTAGGAATGAGGCTGGGCTGCAGCAGAAGCTGGGTCTTGTTGCCAAGGCCTGACACCAAAGCCAGGCCTGAGGCTGGGTCCCGGCCACCTAAGCCCAGGCCCATGCTTGAGGCCTGGTCCCAAGCACAGCTATAGGATCCAGCCACAGTGTTGGACCCAAGCTTGGGCCTTGGCAACTGTGACCTGGCATCAGGCCTATGCCCAGGCGATGGGACCCAGCCTTGACGTCAGACCCGGCCTAGACTACCGTTACTTGGCATTGGATCTGGGCCTGGTCCCACCAGAATCCATTTTGGTAATAGTGTACCCTATTTGTTTAGGGTACACTATGAAGAGCTGAAAAGCGTATGGCATATAAGTATATCAAAATGAGTAGGGAGCCACACACACCAGAAACACAAATTACTAAAGAATTACGGAGACCTCATATATTAACAATGAGTGATTTTTTTTTAAAACTCACTTATTCAGGTAGAATACCAGTTTCATTAACCACCGATGTGACTCAACACTCTTGTGTTAAACGCTTGTTAAACACAAGCTTCTTTAAATAACTGTCTTTTTGTTCTTTCTTATAATAAATAGTGGCAAATTCATGGCGTGAAGCAATGAAGAAAGTATTCAGAGTCCTATGATTGTACTTTAACATGAGGGTGTGGAGTCACTTTGGTGGTTAATGAAACTTTAATATACGAGGTCTCCGTATCTCTTTAGTAATTTGTGTTTCCGGTGTGTGTGGTTCCCTAGACATTTTGATCTATTTGTTGAGGGTGTACGGTTTTCCAAAAATGAAATGCACACATTTTTTATTTTGGGAAAATAAAATGTGGTTCATGTGAAAGGAAACTAAAATGGGCTCATTTGTCCTATTCTTCATTTTCATTTCAAATGAATGCACATCCCTAATAATTTATTTTCTTTTTATTGGGTGAGAAAAAGGGATGTGAAGTATCAGTACAGAAAGGAAATGGGGAGAGTAGGTATATAGTGAGAGAGGACCAGGAATTGAGGAGAAGAAGAAAATTTGAGAAGGAAAGAGAACTGAGGATAAGAAGAAGCAAGGACTGGGGCTGGTGAGGATGAGAGATGGGGATGAGGAATCTGGGTTGGAGAAGAGGGAGATTATGGGATTGAGGAAAGGGAGGAGAAAGTAGGGGGTGGGTTCCAGGATCAGGAGAGCAAGAGGATGTAGATAGGAAAGAAGGGAGGTTTCTGGAACTGGGGGATAGAATCTGAGATTAAGAGAGGGAGGATCAAAATTACAGAGGGGGGAAGGGGGAAGGTTCTCCAGTCTTGTTCCCCATTGTATTCACTAACCACCCACCCAACCTGGCATATAGGCACACATTCTACATGATCCCTTCTCTCACACAAAAACACTACCTCCCCATTTTCACACACAGACACATACCCCTCAGCCAGTCCCCTCTCATACCCCAACCTCTCTTCTCACCCCCTCCCCCCCAACAATCTCCACTCAGCCCCCCTTAACTGCCCCAAAATGATCTCCCTTTGCTCTTTCTGCTCCAGGTTCATCCCCTCCTCTTATGACCCTGAGTGAGGGGAGGAAAGGGGAGGGGCTGGGTTAGAGTAGCTTTGCTTTGCTTTGCTGTACTGGCTCCCTGCTCGCTCACTCCCTCCTGTCCTGTTTCTGCAGGCTGCCTGGGAGGGGAGGAGGCTGTGTCAGGAAGCAAAGAGCTGTTGCCTGAGTGAGATTCAGTACAGGTGGAAGGCAGTACATCTACTGCCAGCCTGCTTTCCCCAACTAGTTGCCACCTTAGGTACAGTCATAGTGGGCATATTGATAAATCCAGGTCTGCCATTCAACTCCAGCCTCCTATTCTGTTCTCCACTGCTGCTGGTTGCAGATAGGAGGGGAGAAGCAGAGTAAAAAAGCCTCTACTCCTTGCTCCAGCTCTTCCCTACTATCTTCACAACAACCAGCAGCATTACAAGAAGGGGGGGTGGGGGGCATTCCCTTCCTGTCTTCTGTAGTGCTGCCTGGTTACCATGACAACAAGAGATATTAAAGAGCTTCATGCATGTGGACCGAGAACCAGGTTGACATGTATAGATCCATAAGCTACAAATCTCTACCTACCAGAAGGTAAAAGTGGCAATGGTTCATTGTGTCACTGGTCACATGGAGTCAATTGCTTACCAGTGCTGCAGTCAGGCATAAGCAGAGATAGGACCACAGCATATTGCAAACCTACAGACTTTAGTAACAGCCCAAGTTTTCTAGGACTTTCAGGAGCCTCCTGGGCTGCTTGGCCTCCCTCCTAGCTCCCAGATCCACTGTTGGGTCTCATGGTGTAGCGGTACCTGTGGTAGTGCAATGTTGGCATTAGGTCCTAGCTAGCACAGGGGCCTCATGAAGTGCATATCCACCAGCTCTGCCTCAGGCCCACAGCAGGCCTTCCTCCTCTCCCCTCTGGCACACTGCAGAAAAAGAGGAGGATAGTTTTAAGTCTTATCTTCTTACTATAGTTTTAGGTTTATTGTTCTGAGGGTGTTTTGAAGGGCAGTTGAACAATGTGAAATAAAATGATGGGTTATCAGTAGGGATACAGTCCTAACTTATCAGAACTGGGTTTTGGAAGGTAATTGAAAATGGTAGTATTTTAGGGTTTATTTATTTGTTTTATATACTGTTGTTCCACATATAGATCACAACTGTTTACAAAGCAGCATTCATAGTTAGGACTCAACAAAAACAATGATTTATCTAAAGTAGAAAAGAAACGCACGATTCTCCTCATCCATTGACAAGATCTTACTAAGAATGAATGAAGTTAATAAAACACCATCCTTGGAACCAGATAAAGCAAGCGGGGCTTTCCATTTTGAGCCTATGGAGAAGGCACTCTGCATACTTAGCCCCCTTTTTTTCTTAGAGACATCCCTCAGAAAAGGTGATTCTAAACTAAAAAAACAAAACAGGTTATTCCTTTATCCATAGTTTTCTATCTAAAAGATCTGCACTGCTGAGTGGGAATTTATTCCCAAAGTGTTTTATCCAGTTGTTAAATGAAAGTGGTCCCTTCCCCTCTTCACCTCCCTTGCTATATAATAATCTCTCTTACAATTCCTCTCATCCTTCCCAGTAACAGGACAAAATGCTTTCTCTAACTGTGTAAAGAGAACCAGCTGGAGAGTGGAAGCTGCTTTACAGCACCAGATCTGTCTCAAGTTAAAAAAAAAAAAACCAAACCAAAAAACCACCTCACCCTCCCCACTGCCTGTTTTCTTAAATTAACTCTTAAGATACCTCATTCCTTTCAGCTTTTCTCAATTAAACGTCGCTCTGTCCTCTAAGCACACCCTTAGCCCACCTCCCTTCAGTCTTCCCAATCATGTATTTTAACTCAATCTCTTATTTGCTTTTTTGTTGTTGTGTGTCTATCTTGACTAGATTGTAAACACCCAAGCAGTGCTGTACATCTTGTATACACTATTCAAATTATGAGAAGAAGAATAATTATGATAATCTCACCGCTCTTATTTGTCAGAAGGCCCTCATAAAAAGCATGGGGAGAACATAGTTTGGGAGAATGAAAGTAAAAGGTTTTAATTTACAGAAGTGATACAATTAAACTGATAGATTGGCAAGAATGAGATTACTTATTAAAAGCTGCTTGCAGGGGGTTGGCTTTTATTTTTTCTCTACCACGCAGATACCTACAAAAGTATATGAGTTTCCTTCTCTGGAGAAGGAAATATTGAGGTACTTAAAATGTTTGCTTTGTTATTAATGCTATAAAAAAACAAGAGTATATAGGGATGACTGCTTCTTAGTGTTGTTACTTAATTTAGTTTAAGTTGCTGTAAGTGCTACCTTGTTAAAGCTAAGTCCCTTAGCTTCTTTTTGTTAAAGAATGGAAGTCTGAATTTCTGGATGATGTTATGCTTTTACCATCGGTGAACTTATTTATTATAGTAAGGTGAGATGTCATGGGGATCAGACTGAAAACTTAATTTATAATTTAGTTTATAGGCTGGAGTTCTACTTAGTTTTAGCAACTATAATAAGAATTCTGGCATTTAGGTATATGGGTTTTTCTACTTGCTTTCAGATCTGGGTTATTTGAATGCTATCTAACTTCCGTGGCTACATAAAGTAATAAATGACTGCCTTGGCAGTAGTACTGACACTGACCAGGTATCTCATTATTCTACTAAATGCTTCCATAGTAAGTATCTGTATATCTTAGAATGTATTGTCTGCTGGCAACCAGAACCAAGATTTCAGAATGTGTATCTGATTTGTTAGTTTATCAGTAATCATAATGAATACATTGTCTGCAAAGAACAGGAAGTGGGGTTGAAACCATACATAGCAGTACAAAGAACACATTTTTTTGTCTGTTTCCAATTTGGATTCTCTTATTCTGTTTTTTGAGGGTATGTATGTAAAAATTCTATTAACTCAAGTTATGTGTTTGGCATCTGTAGTAGTACAGTATATTTCTGTTTTCCCTCTAGATGTATTGGGGTTCTGGGGCCTGGTGGAATATTTCTCCCCTCACTTCCCATATTGTCCTTTACATGCTACCTAGAAGGGGCTGGAGCAGGAAGCAGAGGTCCTGAGATTTAGGCACTTGCTAATAGTGATGGGCCAGATCCCTATATAATCATGCAATGGGCTCCTGACTGTACCCATAGATAAAAGCTACTGTACTGATTAATATCCACCCATTTTAGCTATTCTCTTATTTATATATATCAGTGTGTTTTATGTAGCCTTATGATGATAACAGCTACAAATAATATATTAGGATTTGTAATGGTATGAGTAATAATGGTGGTTTTATAATAATTAAAAGGCTATCAATGGGAACAAAATCATGAGACCTTGTAGAAATCTTTTTAAGGTGATCTTAATGATGATGGTTCTGTGCTTTCTTTTAAGATTAAGGATCTCTTCAACAAGTCTACATGCTGTAATGAAGGCTGTTGAGTACTTGGGATTAGGGGCTGAAGGGTATTGGTGACTCAAGCCGTAGTTTTTTCACAGAGCATGCAGCTGCTGGGTTTAGTGGGGTGAATATCTGAGCTTTCGTGCTGTATTGTAACAACTGCATAGTAGAGGATTAATCTATTGCCATTATCAAGCTATATAAACTGCTTGTATGGGTTTTTGCAACCGTTTCCATGAGTTGCTGGCCATAGCTCTATCTCTCCTCTCCCTCCCCCTACAAGCAGCTGATGGGCAGAGGGAGTTAATATGGTACAGAGAGATCCTCTTAAGAACTCATTTATATACAGCCATTCTGTACCAGATGAGCTAGATAGAAAATAGCACTTAAGTAAAATCTTATGGGTTCCTCGGTGTGTGTGTGTGTATATAGGCAAAGCATCCCAAACCTATCCTGTGGTTCCTATAGGCAGCCAAACTTTCAGGGTAGTCCCAATGAATAGTCATGAGAAATCTTGCGTATGTTCTCAAATATCTCACTGTGGCTATGCCAGAAAACCTGACTGGCTGTGAGGTTCCCAGGACAGGTCTGCTTATTCCCTTTAGTATATCTGGCCCATAGAAAGTAGTTAGAGCTGTGTATCTGTGTCTGTAATCTGAAACTAATTCTCTGTAGGTAGGACTGCATGATGTTTGTGATAAGTGGGAGCTGGGCTTGTCCTGCATGTTAATAGTATAAAGGAAATGAGCTGAGTTGGGGGGGGAATGGCAAAGAAGGTCACACTGTGTATAGCGGTGACCCATTCTGCATTTAGCCATTTTAGTAACAGATAAAAGAGAGCATTTTTTGCACAGCAGCTAATATACCATTATTCAGTAAGAACATAAGTATGTAGCTATTTTACTACATGTTCATGTAAAACAGATTTTAAGATGGCTGCCTTCATAGCAGACAAAGCCTATTAACTTGTCTGCAGTGCCCTTATTACAGCCACAAATGTGACTTCTGGGATCTATATATGGGCTATAGATACAAGAGAGATCAAGAAGTGATATTTTAATATGCTTAACTGGATGTGTTTGTCAGCAAACTGGTGAAGTTGCTTCCCACCACCCACTAACAATCAGAATATTAAAAAGCCTAGTCCTGATTCCAGCTCTCCCTGGGACCCATCGCTACCACAGCCCTTATCAGATCCTGTTCCACAGAGCTTTCAGGGACAAGAGCCATCCTGGGTTGCTTCTGCCCCTCCTCTAGCTTGGCAAAATGGCTGCTAGTGAACCCAAGGTCTGGTGCTATATAACATAATGGCACTGGCCTTGGGTTGAGTGGCTATTTTTGCTAAGCCAGAGGGCAATATTGGGGGGGGGGGGGGGGGGGAATAATTCCTGCCTCAGGAAACTACTGGTGGATCTGGTAAGAGCTGGGAGTGGGCAGCATTTACAGTCAAGGTAGTATGTGCCCTAAGTCACACTAATTGCAGGAGACCCTTGTGAGACTGGAAAAATGGCAGATGACATTTAATGTGTATAAGTGCAAGGTAATGCACATAGGGAAAAATAACCCATGCTATAGTTACACAATGTTAGGTTCCATATTAAGAGCTTTTGCCCAGGAAAGAGATCTAGGTGTCATAGTGGATAATACATTGAAATCGTCAGGTCAGTGTGCTGTGGCAGTCAAAAAAGCAAACAATGTTAGGAATTATTAGGAAGGGAATGGTGAATAAAATGGAGGATGTCATAATGCCTCTGTATCTTTCTATGGTGAGACCGCACCTTGAATACTGTGTACAATTCTGTTCTCCGCATCTCAAAAAAGATATAATTGCACTGGAGAAGGTACGGAGAAGGGCGACCAAAATGATAAAGGGGATGGAACTGCTCCCTTATGAGGAAAGACTAAAGAGGATATGGCTGTTCAGCTTGGGGAAAAGATGGCTGAGGGGGGAATATGATAGAGGTGTTTAAAATCATGAGCAGTCTAGAACGGGTAAATGTGAATCGGTTATTTACTCTTTTGGATAATAGGACTAGAGGGTCACTCCATGAAGTTAGCATGTAACACATTAAAACTAATCAGAGAAAATTCTTTCACTCAACGCACAATTAAACTCTGGAATTTGTTGCCAGGGGATGTGGTTAGTGCAGTTAGTGTAGCTGGGCTTAAAGATTTGGATAAGTTCTTGGAGAAGTCCATTACCTGCTGTTAATCAAGATGACTTAGAAAAAAGCCACTGCTATTACTAGCATCAGTAGTGTGGAATAGACTTAGTTTTTGGGTACTTGTAGCTTGGATTGGCCACTGTTGGAAACAGGATCCTGGGCTTGATGGACCCTTGGTCTGACCCAGTATGGTAATTTCTTATGTAAGTCCCACCCATCCAAGTTGTGGACTGAACTGCCTTTTCAAGTTTTTCTTGGGAGAGGTTTACAAGGTGGTACTTTATTCACATTTGTTCCTTTCCCCTCCTGGAGGCCAAAAGTGGGCATGTAATATAAGGTACTTTCTAAACACATCAGAGATTGACCATTCACAGATGGGGGGGAGGTGGAATTCCCCATCCAGTAGAAGAAACATCTCTGTACATGGTCCACTACACCAGTGGTTCTCAAATTTATCCTTGGGACATACCCAGCCTGTCAGGCTTTCAAGCTATCCACAATGAAAATGCATGCAATTTGTATGTAAATCTAATACAGTGGTTCCCAAATCTGTCTTGGTGTACCCCCAACCATTTGAGTCTTCAGGATATTCATAATGAATATGCATAACAGGACAGGTTTGGGAACTATTGCTGTAACGTGTTTGTGGATGTCCTGAAAACCCAACTAGCTGGGTGTATCCCAAGGCACTGGGTTGAGATCCCCCTGCAATATTCCTGTTTGCTCAACTTCTTTTTTTTTTTTTTCTTTTTAACCCATAGACCAAGGTAAAGACTGGAACCTCCTCAGCACATGGGTTTTATTTTAAGTGCCTCTGCTGGGGGTTACATAGTCTTCCAACAAAATCCCTTCTACAGGTTGCAGAGGAGAAACAAAATCTCGCCACTATAGCTATTTCCATTATGGTATGGTAGGATCACACTTCCAGTCCCAGCCCTGAAGAGTAATTCATAATGTGAGTCTTTTGAGACAGGCTCGTTACATTTCATAATTATGATATGGAAAAGCAAGATACCTGGATATAGTCTGTTGCTATTCCAAATTGGAATCCAGATCAACCTAAGTGCACCACAGACTGCTCTGACTGGTGGCAAATGTCCCAAGGATGCAATCCTGCCCAACAATAGATTTCTCTGTAGGTAAGATTATTGCAATAGTAGCAAAATGGCTAACCCAAGAAGCTGGTTCACACCTATCTAAAGATACTCCTTAATCCTTTCAATGTTTTCTCCTCCCCGTGCCTGAATCTGGTACTAGAGGCCCCTCTAGCCAGTCTGGTTTTTAGAATATCCACAAAGTCAATCATGATATTTGCATTCATTTGTGTCTCAAATATTCATTGTGGATATTCTATTTGAGACACAAATGAATGCAAATATCATGATTGACTTTGTGGATATCCTGAAAACCAGTCTGGCCTGAGGCTCCTCTAGTACTAGGTTAGGGACTATTGCTCTAGGGCACTCCATACCCTCTGACCAGTATGCAGCACTAGAAGAATCTCCAAACCTGGTCCTCACGGGCCACAACCCATGAGAACTATTTGCAATCCTGAAAACTCAACTTGGTTGTAGCCCTTGGTGTGTTCTATAGCAGGGGGTCTCCAAGCTGTCAGCTCTGATTTAGACAATCCTTTTATAGGAAAGAAAAGGGACACTTAACTTTAGTCATTTTGTTCTGGTCTCAACTTGATGTGTGCTAGGTACTTACTTATCAGGCTTTTGTATTAAATGTACTCTGGCTTTCTATTTCATTTTTTTTTTTGTAGGTTCTCAAATGCTAAAGCAATATTTTGACCTCCCCTCACAAGTGCATCTTTCTATTTGAGAAGCACGTAAGTGGCTGCTGTTTTGAATGAAAACTGTTCTTTAATAGTTTCAGAACCTACAATCTGCAGGGCAAGGTGACAAGAATGCTTGGTACCCTCATCCTTCTAGCAGGTAATGTGTTTTCTTTACTTACAAGGCTCAAGCTGGGTCCTTCCTATGCCCTTATCACTTCTTGTGAGGTGTTCTCTCAACATGCCTGTATTTTTAGGATCACGAAAAATGGATATCTTGCCCTATGCAGGCACAAAGCAAAAACAATCAATGTAGAAAAAGCTTGTATGTGTTAGGCTGGCTAATGAGTCAATCTTTCTAAACATTTTAGTTCTAGAAATAGATTAGAAAATGCTATCAAAAGGTTCTGAATCCTTTGGGTAATTACAAAATGCTCCCAATGGAGCAGATGTGACTCTGGTTATCTAGTCTTAGGTTTCCTAAACAATAAGGAAATGTTTGAGAACTTGCTTGATCCTTTTGAGAGAATATTCAAATTGTTTGACAGAAACTAGTTATCCTGATGGGGGACCCCAGGACCTTAATAGTGGGTTCACTATATGTCTAACTACCAGTGCAAGTAATGTGGTAACAGTGTTGGCTTTAAGGTAAGGTTGATCCCTGGAGTGTCTTGACTAGGGGCACCACTGGCTGGGATCAGCACAGGAGTCTCATTAGGCGGAGCTCATGCTCAAACATCAATTTTCTGGTGCATGAATATTTTCTGCTGCTTCCCGCACATCCTGGATCCTAGTCCCTTCCCACTGTTAGGGGCCCCAGCTCAGAATCTTGACCTCATCCACCATGCTCACCCTTGAAACATTTAGTCGCCTGACATGGAACTGTTTTACTAGGGCTGCATTGGGAGGGACAAGTAACATCCATTGGCAATACACCATTGAAAGGAATCTCCCATTTAATCATACAAACATTACAAAAGGCATAGGTGTGTATATGAAGAATAATAAAGAACTGTGCAAAAGTTGAATTGTGTATCCATGTAATACAAATTGTATGTAAGGAGTATACCACTCTTGTTGTGCAAAGGGAATTTTGAAAGCCACACAGGGTGGCAATGTAGGCTAAAACACTCAGCCCTGAACAATATTACTTTAGGCAGTCAAAAGCATCCAAAGCAAGATTAATGTGGAATGGAAACTTAAAGATAACAGAAGGAAGATCTCTGCACTTTTAAGTGCAGCCGAAGCTGGTACAACATGAAAGCAGGGCTTCTGCAGCTTTGAATCTTTCTAAAATGCCCTTCATTGAATTTGACCAATAAGCCTGCAGTAGCAATGCTATGGACAAATATAGCTTTTGCAACTTTGGTCACTAAAATGTAACGTGAATTTTGTCCCTAGCATTCATGTTCATGTCATGAAGGTTTTTTTGTTTAATATGCATTTTAAAAGTGTCTCAATATGTGCAAATGCCATCATTAGATAAGGTAAATGATGAAACTGAGCGGGCGGTTCAAGTTCTTGGGCACGAGACAGGCTTGCTGACACCTTAAATCTAAATTTAACAGGAACTACTGACCAGATTGATTCATCATCATTTGTGGTTTCCCTAAATTTTTTAATATCTTATTTGGGTTACCTTGGGCTTTCTGGGGGATTTCTGATTTTACTCCCAAGGCATCCCAGGTGCTGCACTGATCCATGTACCCAGACTGCCTGGCGTGACATTACCTCTGCTGCAAGCTACCCCAGAGTGTTTCCTGCCCCATGGCCAAAGATGTCTATAACATCACTGTTTTGTCTAATTGCTTTGCAGTTAATCTAGGAAAAATCACTTTTACCTCCTCTAATTTGGGCACATTGATATACATCACAAAATTCATATTATAAATTCTTTGAAAATTTTCAGCAAAAAACTGCACAGTTAACAGCTAAGAGGAAGTTATGGTCAAGTGAGAGGTTATTTGGCCTCCCTCCCCTTGCTTGCAAAAAGGCAGCAGCTGAGGTTGTACCACTTCTTTGGATGGGTTTCTTTAGCCTATCGCACATCCTTCCCTTGATCCTCATAGGCTGCATCCCTCTGTGTAACTTTCTGCTAGTGCCAAGACAAGCGAGTGGAAAAACAGGGCAGTTGGAGCACAGGTGCAGTGATATGGCCCGGGATTCAATTTATTCTTCACACCAGTAGTTCCAGACCCTAGCAAGTCTGGGCTTTCACGATTGCCAAAGTGACTGTGCTTGAGACTTGTATACACCAGATCTCCAAGGTAACAAATCTCTCATGAATATTCATGGGAAAGATCCTGAAAATCACTTTGACAGGGGTGAAAGAGGAATTGAATTCAGACAACTAATATGGGCCCTGACTTTTATGGTCTGGGATACTGATATGCACACAAGTGAAAAAGCACAGGGACTGCCTCTTAAGGCCAAGTCCATAAGCAAAACACATCTGCACTCTGAATTTTCAAGAAGGCTCATTCCCTAGTAAAATGTTGCTAGCAATGATAACCCAGAAAAGTTTGAGGGTTGGGAATAACTGCACTGAGTGACAGTTGCTACATAAGCTTGCTGGGCAGACTGAATGGATCATTAGGTTCTTTTCTGCTGCCATTACTATATTATGAGGGTTGGGAACCACTACCTGGGGCTTTTTTTTTTTTCCTGGAATTTCAATGTTGTAAGAACAGTGGAAAAATGACTTTTTTTTTTTCTCCTGTGTTTTGTCACTCTCCTAAAAATTTTTTATTTTTTATTTTTTTAAATGTAGAACAGACATTCCAGTTAGAATCAAAAACAAAGGCCCTATCGATACTGAAAACTTCTTGCTAATGGGAGTGTTTGTCAGGTTTTACCTCTTTG
The DNA here is from genome assembly GCF_901001135.1 of Rhinatrema bivittatum. Lineage (NCBI taxonomy): Eukaryota > Metazoa > Chordata > Amphibia > Gymnophiona > Rhinatrematidae > Rhinatrema > Rhinatrema bivittatum. The sequence continues at coordinate 142,280,708 of NC_042621.1, forward strand.
AATGGTGATAACTTAAAGGATGAAGGCAAGTTACTGATTTTTTTTTTCTTTACTTTTCTCTAAAAGGTATTTCTTCATGTTTGTGTCAGGCCTCCAGTTCTGGAATCCAGACATGTAAGTAACACCAGTGATGGTAATCTTATAGAGTAAATCTGACATCTGAATCATGGTAGAAACGTGGGTATACTGGAGGGGAGATCTATCTGTTATTTCCTGAATTGCCTGTACTTAAAAGCAATTGACCGACTTTTTTTTTTTTTTTGTTTCAGATTTTATTGTGGATATAAAGTATCTAAACAGAACAATAGAGTGAACTCATCAGATATTTAAAAAAATATCCCATTTGTCTTGTATCCTCTTCTCCCCTCCCCCCCCTCCATACAAGAACATGTTTTGCTGAAACACATATTGCGTGTACTTTGCTAGGTTCCTAAGTCCTGTGTGGTTTTTTTTTTCCCCTTAATCACTCCAATCACTGGGTCATTGCAGTAGTTTTAGATGTATGGTTGCGTTTGACTCTCTCACATACTGTTTGAGGCTTGTCGACATTAAGGTTGGAGGGAAAGTGGACTACTAGTTTGCATCTTTTTTGAGAGAATGCTCATCAAGTGAAGGCTGACCAGGATTCATCAGTGGTTACCATTGCAATGGGAGGTTCTCCAAGGGTCGTCTTTGTTAGCCACACTTAATATCTACCTCCACCCTTTACGTACTAGGCTTCAGATTTGAATTTTTTAAACTTATTTACTGATGTACAGTTATTTTACCATATCAGATGTTAAATATACAAAGTATCACCAGTTCTATACACTAGGTTATTTCATGGATGAATCAGAATGGTTTATTAGTGAATGTTTAAAAAATAAACAAAACAAAACCCTGAATTCATCTCACTTACTTGTGTGGTTAAACCACTCAACCATCTATCCAGGCTAGAGTTAATGATATCAAGGTGGTAGAGGCTGTTGACTTAGGAGTATTCTTAGATTCAGAATATACAATGGGTTTACAGTTGTGGGGGACTTTTTCTTATATTTTTTTTATTAATTAAGGAACTTCATTGATTTGAAATATGTACTTAAATGATTTTATAAGGTTATGCAAGATTTTGTTCATGGGTGGACTATTGTAATGTCTCCTATGTAAGCTTTCTGAAGTACTGCTTGAGAACATTGCAAATACTAATGAATGTTGCAGCTCGGATGATTGTAAGCTGTCAATTGTCCGTACATGCAAACAGTGCTGAAGGACCTCCATTGAATTTGGGAACTAATAGGGAGCCAATTTAAAATATTGACACTTGTACATCAGATTCTATGTGGCAAATGCCCTTGTATCTAAAATCTTGTTCATGAATATTGTCATCTTTCAGTGAACAAACAGCTATTCACTATTCTGGCATGAGATTTGCTTAAAATTCACTTGTCAATACATTCTCAAATCACTCCTGTTCTATTCCATTAGCGATTACATATGCTTAGTAACTACAAAGGTTTTAGGAAGAAATTTTAACATTTAAGTAATGGAAATTGCTTCAAACCTGGTTTTGGTAAAGAATGCAGAATATAAAAATTTATAAATAAGCTGTGAACAGTGCTGCCACTACAAATTGTGGCATGGAAAAATCCATTACTTGAAGGAATACAAAATATTGGGAAAAAAAAAATCTTGTAAATCACAAGCATAAGAACACGTTTGCTTACTGTGTAAATGGGGTTTTCTGTAGATAGCATGAATTAGCCATGCTAGGTGGCCGAGCTCTCTTAGAACACGGAGTCTTTTTAGTGCAGTGCGCCTGTGTGGATCTTTCCGCGCAGCCCTGGTCTCCCTCAGTCCATATCCAAGCAAGATGGAGTGTAACAACTGTCCGGGGAGGCAGGAGGTTCAACAGGGCTAATTCGTTCCGCTATCTACAGAAAACACTAGGGATGTGAATCGTTTTTTGACTATTTAAAATATCGTCCGATATTTTTTAAATAGTCAATAGAAATTCCACCTATTTATTGTGAAAAAATCGTTAATCTGGTTAGTGCACACTAACAGGAGTTAGGACACAACCCAAAAACCCACCCCGACCCTTTAAAACCGCTCCCTTAGCCTCCACCACCCTCCTGCCCCCCCCCCCCCCAAAAAAGTTTTAAAATTACCTGGTGGGCCCTGGGAGCGACCTCCCGCTCTCAGGCCGTTGGCTGCCACTAATAAAAATGGCGCCGATGGCCCTTTGCCCTTACCATGTGACAGGGCAACCGTGCCATTGGCCAGCCCCTGTCACATGGTAGGAGCACTGGATGGCCCGCACCATTTTTAAAGATGGCGCCGGCCGTCCACTGGATGGCCCACGAAGGCCAATGTATCGAAGGCCTCAAATACGGGTGCCTTAGTCCTTTCTCCAAGTTATGGAATTGGTCAGGTGGTCTGGGGATGCCTCCTGAAGTAGGGGCTTTAGAGATTTCAGACACTCATATAGGTATTGTGCAATATAAAACTGCTGCTGCTGAATCTTTGCATTTAGCATCCCAGATTGAAAAGCCCACTTCCAAAATCATGCAAGTATGGAATCCTTACCGGGTGGAGTGTTTGAATGCAGATGTGACTTCTCAGCTTTCTGTATAGCTGACTCCACTACCACTGAGGCATGTGGAAGCTGCACCGCAGAATAGAACTGCAATTACCTCATACAGAATTCTAAATCCATTTTGTGAGAGGTGGGGGGGGGGGGGGGGGCTTCAGAAAATGGAGCTTCCCAGGCTCTAGTCATGATTGTATCCAAGACAGCATGGGAGGGTAAGGCCATAGGTTCTGAAGGTGACTCAAAAATTGAGGATACCCAGGACTTCAGCTCTCAGGTCAGGTATCTTCAGAGTTTCAATGTTGAGACACTGCCCCACTTTTCTCCACAAACTTGGAATATGAGAGTACCTCCAGTGGAGATACGGGCTCTGGCTGTTCTGCAGGGTCCGAAGGATACCCAGTGGAGGATCCTGGTGAAGTGGAAGGTTGGGGGGGAAATATCCCCAGGAGGAGAAACGCATGGGCCAGGAGAAAGACCTGGACTGATCCTTTCCTGTAGTGATGGAGGGGCCTCCAGGGGCCCTTCACCTTGACTTTTTCCTTGTTGCTCAACTGTGGTGAGAAACTGAGACAGGATGAGTGAGATTTGAGACTTAGCCTGGGAGGCTAAGGTGTGAGAGGCAGGCATAGGATCTCTGAGCACCTCTGGGTAGTGCTGCTGCCAGCAGTATGTTGGAGTCTGGACCTCTTGGTTTCTGTGTCTTTGGTAGGCCGCTTGTCTTTTCTTTAGTGGCTCCTGGAGGCCTGAGTTGGTCCTGTGCTGGGAAGCAGTGGACAGACCAGAGTAAACCCTAGATGAGGCTGGAAAGGAGGGTGCCACATCAGTCCACCACCAAGAGTGGGGAAGGTTCCCTGGGGCTGCTTCGGTATCTTGGTAGCACTGTATGTCGAAGGTGTCTGCTTCAGCGTCTATTTGCTTTGATGCGTCATTGCTTGTGCTTCGTGACCTGATCGCGTAGTCCGCTCTCAGACTGAAGTGCATCAGGGGCACTGCGCTGATGGTGGCATCAGCACTGCTGACTCATCCCCTACGTCATGCGTCTGAATTGTGGGAGCTTGCTTTGGCGCCGGCCCTACCGAGCAGGCTAGTCAATGCATCTAAGCTTTTGGAGGTCCGGGGAAGTCCCGGAGAGGACTTAGTCAAGTCTTTGGAAGGGGCATACGATCCCAATGCTGCTGCTTAGTTTTGCGATCTGGAAGCCCGCTGCTGCTGGGTTTGAGGGGACATGCATCTGCAGGCTGCTTAGTAGTGTTGAGGACTGAGGCAAAGGTAACATTTTGAGTGCCCGTCAGTCAGACATGACTTTTGCCACACTGGCAAAATTTAAACCCCAGTGACCATGGTATTTTGACGAGAAATCCTTCAAGGGACAAAACAAATCCAGTCAGGCAAGAAGAGCTCCGCATGCAGATAGGCGCGTGGGGAAAAAAATGGACTGGGGGAGAGCGGGGTGCATCCCCACAGGCGCACTGCAGTAAAGACTCTTTTTAAGAGAGCTCTGCCACCTAGAGGACGTCCCAGACAGCATGGCTAATTCATGCTGCTTTATCTAAGGGAAAAAGTAGAAGTATCTCATATGGACAGACAATTCCCCTTTTTTTTTTGTCTACTTTCTCATCCCCCACCACAAACTTTTTAATGTAAGTAAATGTGTTGCAATACTGCTGCAGCTGCTGCATATGGATAGAAATTAAAAGGTCAGACTTAGATGACTTTATATTACAGCAAAGCTCTTAAAGTTTAAAAGTTCTCAAAATAGGTCATATTTTGGGCAACAGAAGACTGAGTGCTAAAACTAATACCGCAAGATGATCCCCTCTGGGGTATTGCACACTGTCCTACATGGTTGACTGTGCCATAATACAGGGGTGCAGGTATGTCCACTGAGGAAAAACTCCACTTTCTTCCTCAGCATGTCTTTCACTTTTGTCTTAAGTTGAAGAGGAAATAATTAGAAATGGAACTTCTTGCCAGTTTGCTGTGACCTGGTAGTAATAGCTTATTTTTTTGTTGCAGCAATGCTGTCAAATTCAACATCACAAAAATTGTTTGCCCAATGCCCAGATGTCTATGCCACCTACTGCCATCATGGCACTTGTCGCTTCCTCATAGCTGAAGAAGCAGTAACCTGTATGTAAGTACTACAATGGAAACTTTTTTTTTTTTTTTTTTTTTTTATAGCTTGTTTAATTTCTAATGGTGATGTGTTAGGCTGGAAACAAATCCTGAAGAATCCAAATCGGGCTTCTAATTTGAGGTGGGTTGTAAACTTCATTCTGTGCTCTTACATCTTCATGCTCATCCTTTTTGGTGTCTTTGTAAAAGCATGAGACTTGCACACAACTTCCTCATCTGATTCATTGCAGGTATCCTGAAAACTGACTGGCTGGGGGTTCTTTCAGGGCTGTTCTAGTCTGGTCTGGTATTTTAGAACAATACAAATGAATATGCATGAGTTTTATGCAAACTAAGGATATCCTGAAAACCCAACCAGTAGGTGGAGTATTGGTATTCTAGGACCCAGTGCAATATTTACCTGTGCTTTTTTCACAGGTGGGGCTCTTGTGGGAGACCTTGATGTTACTCAAAATTTATATAACAAACTATGACACAGTATCTTTTTTGCTGAGTTTTGTGTTGATTCACATGTCTGGCAGTAGAAGGTGTTTATGCTGCTATCACTGTGTAATATTTTTGTATGATGAGCTTTAAGAAAACATCCAAGCTCCATTCTTGGAATTTCTGTGGATGCAGAGAACTGGAGGTACAGGATTTCTATTGACAATTCTGTTCCTTCCTATATATTCCAGACTTTACTCTCATAGCCATATAAAATTTAGTTGAATGAGGCTATCAAATTTTTAATAGTATTCTTACTAGAAGTGTGAAACTAGCCAGCTTTCTAAAATTTTGCAGAAGACCCTTGGGACTTCCTTATTGAGACTTTTTATAACCAATTTTATAGCAGGGGGCCATGCTATGGAGGTGCATGTGATATGAGGAAATGTCATTTTGGCTTCCCCCCCCTTCCCCCAAACATTTTCTGTTTAGAGATGCCACTGATTTTCTGTGACATCAAGCATTAATACAAGAATGATGGGGGGGCACTGGAGAGGCACACAAATGAATTGGTCCCAGGCACTGGAGACCCTTGGTATGTCACTGGTGGCAGAAGTGGAGGCCCATGGTGCTGCCGGTGGGATAAAGTTCACCGGCAGGAGGCCTTTGCAGAAGAAGCAGCCAGTCTGGCAACCCATGAGGAGTTGCCAATGAAGGAAGTGCTAGCACCACGAGCGTTGAATTATCTCTGGGCCAGCACATGAAGAGGAACTGCAGCTGCACAAAAATAGGCTGGTGGCAGCAGCGGAGGAGGAGGAATGACCCATGGAGCCCTGACTGGTCTGTGTGAATGGGAGGCTGCCTGTGATTTTGGGTGGATGTGATGAGAGCCTGCCTCGTGGTGGGGGTGGGGGGGGGGTTAAGTGATAACAGGTGCTGAAATGAAGATGAGGGCCTGATGCTGCTGGTAGATCCCAACCAAAGAAGAGGGGTGGGTGTGTGTGGCTTGTGCATCCCTCTTCCACTAATCCATGATCATCTTGGGTGACTGGAAGTCAAGTTCCCAGGTATGGAGAGCATGAAGTTTTAAATCCATTAGTTTTATTTTTCAGGTGTTTGCCGGTTGAAAACTTTTATTGGTGTTTAGGTTGTTTAAAAAAAATTGTATACTTCAATTTGATCCTTTAATATTTCAAAAAAAGCTGCTAGTATATTTATGTATTTAATTTCTTGATTTTGTTTGAGGCATGGTGATGACTCAGTTTTTCATTGTTGCACTGCATAAGAGTGGTTTCTTGTGGTTTTTAGTTCAGGTTTTGTCTGCACATTTTGTATTTCTACTTTATGGTGGTTCTATTTTGTATTTGAGAGTTTGCTCTGCATGTGTGACTGAGGTGAGGCATTCCTCTAATAGGACGTGTATTAGTGTCTTAAGGCTTTTGGAGGGTCAAGTCCACACAACACACATCACAATAGGCCTAATAACATATGGGTTCCAAGTGTTGTGTGTGGTTTTTGGGTTTTTTTTTTTTTGTTTTGTTTTGTGTTCCTGGGACAGAGAATGAATGAGGGGCGGGGGGGCAGCACAGTGATTTATTCTTATAGGGCAGCATAAAAGCTAGCACTGGCCCAGAGTCTGTGGTATAGGAATTTTCAGAACTGAATCAAAGATTCACCAACCTATTGAAAGCTATTTAAGCTCGGTCCCAAATCGGGACTCTGGATGAATTTGTTAGAAAAATATTTACCAACAACGCCAGCCCTGCAAATGAGCATGTTCAAGCTTTTGCTGGCTGTGCTGATAGTGCATTGCATGGGATTGGCACAGATCAACCTGCAAGGCTTTGAAAAGACTTGGTTTTTTATAGTTCTGGCACTATATAGACAGGATCCCCTCCCTAGTAAAATCCTGCTGCATACTGTTCCTCCTATGGCAGCATTATGTGTAGACATGACCCTCTTCTTGCCCTCTCCAAATCCATATGATTTTTAATTAATGGGGGGTGGTAGTGCACTAAATTAGCACTCACCAGAGTTCACCTATCAAACTCAGTCTGAGCTTTATTCATCGGATAACCCTTGTATAGTCTGTACATTCAGGAGTACTACTACCAAAATATATATATTGGGCCTGATCAAAATCTAGATATTGACCTGGTAAACTGAGCAAAAAGTCCCATGGAGCAACTGATAACATCCGAGATGTTTGGCACCTAGTGTTCAGATTTGGGGGCCATGGGCAGTTATCCATGGTTGGAAATGGCTTGTAGGAACTGAATTTGGTTACTGCCGAGTTTGTCGGCTAAGGAGCAGTTCCAGTCTTTCATGGTTACTTTGTTCAATTGGACTTTAAATAGTTGATAGGCATGTCAATTGCACACAGTCTGGATGTACACTGGAAGCTAATACTATTGTCATACTTGCCTTCCTAGCTGTTTCAAGGGCTATCTTGGAAGCCAGTGCCAATATGTAGACCTGCTGCAGGTGACGGCAGAGGACCCGGATGCTCTCAATGTTACAATGACTTCGGTGACTGCCATTCTTGTCATGCTCTCCTTCTTGGCTAGTGTGTGTGTTGGCATCTGGTGAGTATGGACTTCTCACGTCTACTATACACATTCACGAAGGCCTAGCTATCTAACTTTAAACTTGTTTGTGCAGGATATTTGTTTACTTTGCTTCATAAATACCTAGTATTAATGTATTGTTGCCTGTTCCATTTTTTTTTTTTAATGGATCCAGTTCATATAGATTTGAAATTTTATTGTAATTTTTGTCTTAAGTGGACTTCATATTACTAATTTAATACCAAAACGAACTGATCATATTTGGTCTTTCTACTTCTCTGTAGACTGAAAACTCAGGATGAGCATTTGTTTAAAAATGCAAAGAAATACCCTTGGTGTATATTTTGCTTCATGTGTAATATTCTTTTCAAACCAAAATCCTGCTACCTTTTTTCCTGCGCTTGCTATTTGGCAATAGAATGTGCTACTTGGGACAAACATAATTTTCAACTTGTGTAATGACAAAAAATGTCTGCATAGGTCTAACTGAAATATGTGGAACACTAAACTGAAGGAAGTAAATCTCTCCTTTTCAGTTTTTAGTTCCTGCTGACTTTTTTTACAAAAATGAAGATTCAGCTATACAGAAAAGAACTCAATGGAAGGAGATATCTAGCAACCGTCATATTGCCGCAGTGTACTTTATGGCTTATATTGTCAAGCCCGTGAAACACTGGGCTTGTCTAATCATGGGTTGCATAGAATATGGGATATTCTCCTGAGCGAGGCTGTATTGCAAGTGCAGTCACTGTGAAAGGTAAATCTACTGATGCTTGCACTTAGATTATTCACTGGTGGAATAAGATATGTGGATTGAATATACTATCTATTCACTGGTGGAATAAGATAAGTGCAAGCATCAGTAGATTTACCTTTCACAGTGACTGCACTTGCAATACAGCCTCGCTCAGGAGAATATCCCATATTCTATGCAACCCATGATTAGACAAGCCCAGTGTTTCACGGGCTTGACAATATAAGCCATAAAGTACACTGCGGCAATATGACGGTTGCTAGATATCTCCTTCCATTGAGTTCTTTTCTGTATAGCTGAATCTTCATTTTTGTGATTGATTCTTTTTTTTTTTTTTCAGCTAACCTCTGGGTGGTTTTTTTTTTTTTTTTTTACATCTTTTTGGTAAAACCTTAGATTCTCTCAAGACTAGATTGAATGCTATAGTAGTTCCCTTCCCCTATGGACAAGGGACATGTTTGAAAACCTACTGGACTCCACTCTTCTTTTTATAGAAGGTACATGACATTTCAGTCACACTATGCAAGTAGGCTGAGCATCAAACAATATACTGTTGGCATCCTTCATAAGTTTGCAAATGTCCAAGAAGCAGTATAACTAGATGCTCTATGAATAGGTGAGAATACATGCATTTTGTTTGTTTTTTTTTCCCCTCCTCCAGCTTCTGCAGTATAAGAAGTAAGAAGAACAGTTTGACTCTCCTGGATAACAGCAATGATGCCAATGGCCTCAAAGATTCAGGTTGTTTTTTGTTTAAAATCAAATTCTAGCTACAGTCATTACCCCCCCCCCCCCCCCCCCCCCCCCAAAAAAAAATACAAAGTTTGTCCTATTGACCTTTGGATCACAGGGACATGAATGGGTATCATAGTATTCAGAATGATGCATGTAGCTAGATTTGTACAGTTTTGTCTAAATTCCAGTTTGACTTGGTTTTCAAGAGAACAAGAATGTACAGACTGGGTAGGTGGAGGTCTTGAATTGGGTTAACCTAGAGAAGATGCAAGCCTCTTTATACATGACAGCAGTCCAGTTCTTCCTGCCACATGGGACTGAGTTGAACGTACTGTTAAGTGAACTTGTAATAAAGGCATGAGGAAGATGGGCAATAATGCAATAGGCAATTAGAGGATTAGAAAACAATTAAATAGCATGTTGGTGTTGTGGGTTCTTTCAGTGTCTGCTAGTATTTGTATTTGCCCTGTGTCTATATCACATAGACTAAGAAAATAAGACAGCTCTTTTTTTTTTATTTCACACAAGACAATCTTTCTGTATAATATATGTACAAACAGGTGCTTATAAACACCTGAGACAAATTACAAAACAGATATTCAGGACTAGCGACTCTTGAGTCTCTCTCTGTTCAGTTCTAGTCTAGCAGCAGTCTCTCTCCCAGTGGGGCAGGAGCAGCCAGGGATTGTTCCTGCTCCATGAAAGGAGGAAAAAGATCTGGATCCCACACAATGTGCAGGTGGCTTTTTGTACTGAGTTTGAAACTTTCCTTATTAATTTTAAACAAATTGGGAAAGCGTTTTTTGTTTTTATTTAATATAAAACTGTATTTAGCATTAATGAGCTGTATAACTACAATATAAAGTTATTGAATAATACTAGCAGTGGTTTGTAGCCACAGTGGCTGCCTAATGTTCTCAATCTGTGCATGTTTCTTGGGCTTTACATGTAGCAATACTGGTCGTGGTAGTGCTGGCTGCCTTGAAAATATGAAATTTGCAACATGGAAGTACATCAAACTTTCTTAATGAGGGATGCATAACAAGTAAATGTAGTAGTTTTTGTAAAATGCCAATTTTTAAGTTTCTTTTCTGCTTGCTTTTTGTCCATTTGCATTTTAAAATATATTTTTATTGTGAAAGTGGCTTATGAAGCTCCAAAGCTCAGGATGTGGTTGGTGGGTTTTTATCCTGTTTTCTGAACATCTGTGTAGCTTTCAACAATTTTAAAATGGTGGCCAGCTTGAAAAGACTCTAGAAAATTTTGAAGCTGAACACTTGTAGTCAAATGACTCACTTTTTGTGTTTAAAAAAAAGCTTGCCATCACTGTGTAGCAATGGTGGCTAATTTGACACTTTTTAAAAAAAATTTTTCCTGATGTGCTTTTAGCAGTTGTCTTTAATACATAGATTTTAGCCTCATGCTTCTTACAGGGAAGCAGACCTGTTATTATTTTGGTCAAGTTGTGCTAGTACCCCCACCCCCTGCATACTTTTCAACATTTTAATCCAGTTTCTTTCAAATTTATTTGGGTGTTTTTGTATACCGGGATACGTTGGGAACATCATCTCGGTTCACAGATAACTTAAATAGCAACAAGCTTTACAAAGAACAATGTTCTGTACAAATGTTCTGTCAGAGCATGTAGTGACTTCTAGCTTATACTTTCAGGTACCCTTTGATGCCCATGACACTCTGCATCCTTTCCCTGTCCTATAAGGAAACAGAGTTACTCAGGCATGTTCAGTTCAGTTAACCTCTAGAGATCAGAGTATATTGTCAGGTTATCTAGCTTTCTGTCTTCATTGGTGTCTATAGGCACCTGATTTACAATTTGCATGTTGTATTTTCATATAGGGCCACTTGACCCACTTTGAGGCTCTGGGCATACTTACATGGATGGGCCTCCTATTCTCCATATTTATTCCCTTTCTGCTGCACCCCCTCCCCCAAAAAAGGAACAGCTATCCTAAAATATTAGTGTAGCCCCTGTACTTGGGGTCTCTCCTCAGTCATGGGTATACACCATACCAGGGCTGTCTATGGTCTCTCAATGTTGGTCTCTTTTTTTTTTTTTTTTTTTTTTTTTTTTTTTTTTCTTCAGTTGGATATCCTTCCTAGAGGGAAGAATAAACATCCTAGGCTCTAAGTGTTAACCCTCTCTTTAGGAAGTGGCAATAAACAAGCTGCAAATAAAGCTGGTGTTAAATGTAACCTTTGCTATAAAAGTAGTTTGAAATGTGAAAATATGGCACTTGATACAAGTCTCACATTTAATCTGTCTGCTTGTCAGTCTTTATTTTATCTCTTTTGGGTTCCCCGTTATCCTTAACCAGGGAGGCTTCACAAACTAGCTGACTATAAATCATGGGGTTTTCGTCCCAATTTAGTCTCCCATCCAAATGCCTGCTCCATAGGCTAGCCAATGAATTCTCTAAAGTCTCCTGAATACAGAGCAGGTATCTGTTATGGAAAAATACTTTATCTCAGGACAAGCAGGATGATAGTCCTCACATGTGGGTGATGTCACTGGACAGAGCCCTATCATGGAAAACTTTCTGTCAAAGTTTCTAGAAACTTTTGACTGGCACACTGAGCATGCCATTATCTTTCGAGCCACAGGGGTCTCCCTTCAGTCTCGTTTTTCTATGCTGCAGTTTGCCTCGCTGTTAAGATCCCAGTGTGACTTTTTTTCGCACAATTTTCCTCATGGAAATATCAATAATTCTTCAAAAAAAAAATCCCCTCATTAGGGGTCTTCCATTTAGATTCATTTTTCTCCAGTTCAGTGAGTAAAATACTTGTGGTCAATACCGTTCTCACCGTCCCTCTGTGCCCACAGGCAGTCAACAGCTGTCAGGCCTCAACTTTTTGTCATGGCAACAGGGTTTAAAAAGTGCACAAACTGCCCTCCTACTATGTCAATAACTGACCCGCATGACAATTGAATCTTATGCCTTGGCGTGAGACACGTTTCTTCTTGTCTTAAATATGCCAAAATGACAGCAGAAAAATTCAGAATGGTGTCCTTGGGCACCATACTTCCCCCTTCTGCAAAACAGATTGGCTCTGTTCTCTGGATCTTCAAGACGCTTACGCTCACATTCCAATATTCCCACCTCACCACAAATACCTGCGCTTCATAGTGGGGATACAACTTTTTCAGTACCGGGTCATGCCTTTCGGACTTGCCTCGGCACCCCAAATCTTTACAAAGTGCCTAGCAGTAGTGGTGGCCCATCTGCGCAAGAAACACACATCTTTCCTTACCTGGATGATTCGCTCATGAGCTGCTCTAAACTCTCTCAATCTCGTTATCAATCTACTTCACTTGTTGCTTTCTCATCAACTACCAAATATCCCGACTAACGCATCTCACCTCCTGCATTTCATCGGAGCAGAATTGGATACCACTGTAGCAAAGGCCTTCCTGCCAAACGACCATGCAGACACTCTCCAGACAGCTGCATCTCTGCACACAAAGAAAACTGCCTCGGCCCATCAATTTCTTATGCTGCTGGAACACAGTTTCCACAGTCCACGTCACTCCTATGGCCAGATTAGCCATGAGAATAACACAGTGGACTTCGAGATCACAGTGGTTCCAAGCCTTTCAACCACTGTTATCTCCAATTCAAATAACCTACCAGTTACATTCATCTCTCTGGTGGACAAACATGAACAACTTGCTGACAGGCCTACCCTTCTAGCAACCAGTTCCACAAGTACCATTAACCACAGATGCATCCATCTTCGGTTAGGGAGCACATGTGGACAATCTTCAAACTCATGGTACTTGGACAAGACTGAAAGCAACATTTCAAATCAACTTCTTGGAGCTTCGAGCTATACATTATGCTCTATATGCGTTCAAGGACTGCCTTTCCCATAAGACTGTTCTAATACCACATGGCAACTGTGTTGTCTGTTATCTAAACAAACAAGAAGCCGTGCAGATTTGGTATTGGGCCCTAATACATTCCATATTTCTTCGGGCCACTTATCTAGCAGGCATACACAACGAGTTGCAGATCGCATCAGTCATCAGTTCCATTCCCACAAGTGGTTCCTGGATCCCATAGTAACAACCAAGATATTTCAACGCTGGGGTCAACCAACAATAGACCTCTTTGCATCCGAACTGAATCACAAAGTGGACAGATTTTGCTCCTTATACAAGCAGATAAATCAGTTAGCCTTGGACGCCTTTTCTCGTCTTGGAACTTCAGCCTCCTATACGTGTATCCCCTGATACCGCTAATAGCCAAAACTCTCATGAAGCTACAACAGGACAAGGGGTCAATGATACTCAGCCCCGTAGTACTGGCCTCGACAAGTGTGGCTTCCCATGCTTCTTGACCTCTGAGAACCCATTCACCTGGGCACAGTGCCCACCCTCATAACTCAGAACCAAGGCATATTACCCTATCCCTCACAGCCTGGATGTTGAAAGCTTGATCCTCCAACCACTCAACCTTTCAACTAATGCCTAGCAAGTGCTTGTGGCTTCATGAAAGCCTTCCACAAGGAAACTTTATAAGTGGGAAAAGATTTACCACATGGTGTGCACAGAAAAGTATCAACCCTTTTTTTTCCTGCCCCTCGCCATCTCTATTAGACTATCTCTGGCACCTTTCAGACTCTGGTCTCCAGACTTCTTCAGTGAGGGTACACTTGAGTACCATCTCAGCTTACTATAAGGGAATAGGAGATGCCCCGATAACAGCGCAACCTCTTGTGAGTAGCTTTGTGAGGGGTTTAATGCAACTTAAGCCCCCTCTACGGCCACCAGTCACTGAATGGGACCTTAGCATAGTATTAATGAGGCTCATGCAATCCCCGTTTGAGCCCATGGATTCTTGCAACGTTAAATTTCTTACATGGAAGGTTCTCTTCCTAGTAGTCATGTCTGCTCGAAGGGTTAGTGAGTTACAAGCACTTGTCACATACCCATCCTATACCAGGTTCCTACATGATCGAGTGGTCCTACGTACTCACCCTAAATTCCTTCCAAAGGTGGTTACTGACTTTCACTTAAATCAGTCTATTGTCTTGCCCACTTTTTTTTCCCAAGGCCTCATTCTCACCAGGGTGAGTTTTACACACTCTGGACTGTAAACTTGCATATTACCTAGCCCGCACTGCAGTCCATAGGAAATCAACCCAGGTCTTTGTTTCCTTTTGACAAAAACAATCCGGGGGTAGCAGTGGGCAAGCAAACTCTCTAACTGGCTAGCAAACTGTGTAGTTCTGCAATGAAAAAGCAGGCCTTCCTCTCCAGGGACAAATAAAGGCACACTCAGTAAGAGCAATGGCAACCTCAGTAGCACACTATCATTCAGTACCGATTACTGAAATTTGTAAAGCTGCAACATGGACTTCTCTTCACACGTTTGCAGCCCATTATTGCTTGGACAAGATTCAGCCTTCGGACAATCTGTCTTGAACTTATTTCCAGTATAATCCCAACTCCTTCCACATCCAACCTGCTGTGATGTCAGGCTGCCTCATTTTTCCAACAGCATGCCAGTTGTTGTGCCTGTTGCACAAGTTGTATGCTGTTGGTTTAAAACACATATGACTCAGCCTGTAGCTTGCTAATCACCCACATGTGAGGACTATCATCCTGCTTGTCCTGGGATAAAGCAGAGTTGCTTATCTGTATCAGTGTTATCCCAGGACAGCAGGATGTTAGTCCTCACGAAACCCACCCGCCACCCTGCGGAGTTGGGTCCGAAACATTTTGTTTTATTTTTTTGCTTGCACTTATTGCTACAAACGAGACTGAAGGGAGACTCCTGTGGCTCGAGGGATAATGGCATGCTCAGTGTGCCAGTCAAAAGTTTCTAGAAACTTTTTTTTTTTTTTTTTTTTATTTTGACGAGTTTTCCGTGATAGGGCTCTGTCCGGTGACATCGCCCACATGTGAGGACTATGTCCTGGGATAACACCTGCTACAGGTAAGCAACTCTGCTTTCTTGGATTTCATGTCTCCTCTTGCTTCCTAAACCTCTGCTGTGTACTGCATGAGTATCCTCCGTCCTCCCTGATTAGCAAGAGTTTCCTAGAATAAGGGACAAAGTTGACGACAAACTTTTTTTTTTTTTTTTTTTTTTTTTTTTTTTTTTTTTTACAAAAATGAAGTGGATAAAATCTTTCTCTTTACTTCCACACACTCTGCTATGCAGAATAAGTCTCAAGCACTGTTACACTGCTCGCTTCTCCCACAAGTTTTCTGTTGAATACCAAAGGAAAACTTCAGCGTTCTCAAACTTGTTCACAGTACTAGCTAAATAGCTGACCCAAAGAATCCTCCCACTTGCTTCTTGTAGACTGACTTTGCTGGTATAACCTTTTTAACTCACCCAAAAGGGTTCTTGCCCTGCCACAGAAGATCTAGGCACTAGGGATTTGTAGGAGGAGAAAATTCGTTTTCAGGAGGTGTTTTCCCACTAATTTTGGTTCATGGATTTTGTTTGATTCGCTCATTTGTGAGAAACTTAAAAAAAAAAAAAAAGCCACCTGGGACAGCCCTCACCCGGTATGGTGTGGATCCACCAGCTTTGGGCAAAGGCCGAGGAGTGCAGTAGCTTGCTGCAACTTTGGCCTCACCCGGAATTTGAGACCCAGTGGCCAGGGTCTCCGCCCAGGCTGGGGCCCAGACCCTAGCTGCTCACAGGGTCATGGTGTCAGGCCTTTGTCTGGGCCCCCGCCTAGGCCTAAGCCCTGGAGTTGGGATCCGGTTTTTGTTGGATATCTGACGGATAAGGTAAGGGTTGTTTGTGTGGGGTTGTGCTTGAGTTTTTTCTTTAAAGCTGCCTGGTAACAAGTGTGTGCAAATTCCTTTTTATACCAAAGGAGCAAATGAAGTGTTAGGGTGTTACAGATCAGAAGTTAAAATATTCTGAGCTTCTGTATGTGAATATATTTGCTCCTGAATGGGATGTAGAGATTATGGTACAGTAAAGTTAGCTGTAGTAAAGAGATCCACGAATGTATAGTGCGATTAAAAAAAAAAAAAAAAGAACAAATATAGCAGTTATTTGTCAACTACTTGCTCCATACTTGGGGGGGGGGGGGGGGGGGGGTTTGGTATTCAAAAGCAACTTATTTCTAAATACACTGATTTAGACATTAACAGAGAGCATTGGGGGTGGAGGCAGGTTGGAGACAGTATAGAAGAGTAGAGATGCGAATCTGTTCGGGTTCCAATTCACATCGTGTATTTTTTTTTTTTTTCTCCGTCTGGCCAGATCGTGGTTTTGTTTGGCTGCGCCCGAGCCGATAAACAATAAACCCACCCCGACCCTTTAAAACTAATCCCTTAGCTTCCTCCCCCTCCCCCAAAAAACATTTTACAGGTACCTGGTGGTCCAGTGGGGGTCCCGGGAGCGATCTCTCGCTCCTGGGCAGTCGGCTGCCACTAATCAAAATGGCGCCGATGGCCCTTACCATGTGGCAGGGTATCCGTGCCATTGGCCGGCCCCTGTCACAGAGGGAGCACTGGATGGCCGGCGCCATCTTTAAAAATGGCGCGGGCCATCCAGTGCTCCCACCATGTGACAGGGGCCGGCCAATGGCACGGATACCCTGCCACATGGTAAGGGCCATCGGCGCCATTTTGATTAGTGGCAGCCGACTGCCCAGGAGCGAGAGATCGCTCCCGGGACCCCCACTGGACCACCAGGTACCTGTAAAATGTTTGGGGGGGGGGGTCAGGAAGGTGGAGGAAGCTAAGGGATTAGTTTTAAAGGGTTGGGGTGGGTTTAGGGGTTATTTTTGTGTGCCGTTTTTCCCACCCTCCCCAAAAACAATAAGAGAACCTCCAGTAACAATATTGTGGGATTTCCTATCATTTTGGGGGAGCCCCTGATTTCTGACAATTTTGAAAATATCGATATTTTCAATCGTCTGAAGCCCAATTCACATCCCTAGAACAGTATAAATTATGGAGGTGCATTTTTTGTCTGTTCTCCTTAGCTAAAGTACCCCTGATATTTAGTTCTGTGTAGCAAATGTAAGCATCTGTTTGAAACTGGCTTGTGACACACATGCATGAAAATATCCCATAAACTCTCTTCCTTTCCATGACCTTGAGGCAGAACTTGTATACCATGGTATAAATGGACATTAGTCTTTAGTTTTTTCAAATGGCTAAAGATGTGTTGGGTTTTTTTGTTTTGCAGATGTATAAAATACATTACAAGGAGACTGACCTGAAGACCTCCTGTGGAGATTGAACTTTTATAGTGAAGTTGAATTTTAATGTGAATTTTACTGTAGTAAACACTTTTAAACTTAAAAAAAAAAATTATGGAAGCACATAACTGGATGCAGTGATGACGTTTTTATATGTAGACTATGCAATTTTTGTAAGTAAAGGAGGCTTTATCTGGCTAGGCATAGTGATAAAATTGTATTGCTGTCTAAGAGGCAACGTATCTTGCAAGCTCTTGTCTATGTGGAATTGTAATGTTAGCCTTCTAAGACTTGTTAAATAGATCAGTGTTTGGGCGTTGCTATCATGTTAGGAAATATGATTGCATTTGAATATGATGAAGTGTACAGGTAATTGTGTTCTTGAGACTTGGGAAGCTGCATGCTTTGCCCTGTGGACTTTGAAAAGTGTGAGGTTTTTTAGCAATTGAAGATGAGCAAAAAGGTAAGATTACAGTATTACGGTCTCTTGTAATTTCAGAAAAGTTATTTTGTGAATGTTAATGGTTTTATGTATCAAATAAAATTTTATTTAAACAAATTTTTAAGTGTTGAATTATCTGATGCAATACTTTGCACACCCCTATATCCCTACACTACAGCAGGAATGATCTATGCCTGGGGATTTCTAAATACTTAAAACCACAAAGTGGAATTTTGCTTAGGACTTTGGATTGGCTTTCTAGATTAGTGTTATACTGTTTAGGGACTAGGGCAATGGTCCTCAAACTTGACCCTTGAGGACTGCAATTGGTTGTTATCTGGATTTCCACAATGAATATTCATGAGAATTCAACTGATTGGGGGACCCTGGTCTAGGAAGTTAGTGGAAATTGGCAGATTTAGATGAAAGAAGCAGAAGGGTAGCAGGAAAACTTGACGTGAGTGGGACAGAGCCTGAGTGCAAGCTTATTTTAGAAGGGATAAGATTCACTTGTCTATTGGGTAATACCTCTTTCTGAATAACTTACAGAAAGCATTGAACAAGTTAGGTTGGCTACAGGGTAGACCACACTTCTTTTTTTTTTTTTTTTTGTGGGGAGGGGGTGAGATTTGTATATTTAACAAACTGGACTATTCTGGCTGTGGTAGGCTCCTGAACCAATCTGAGGATGTGACAACATTGGATACTAGCAGATTCTTGGGAACACACAAGCTTCTGGGGATAATGTGATAGGGAGACAAGTACCACATGGTGGCCATCCCAGCTAGCAGTGGTACCTTTCTGTCAGTGTTAAAGGGGATGGAACAACTCCCCTATAAAGAAAAGCTAAAGAGGGTAGGGCTGTTCAGCTTGGAGAAGAGACGGCTGAGCAGGGGGACATTAAAATCATGAGAGGTCTAGAACAGGTAAACATGAATTGGTTATTTACTCTTTCAGATAATAGAAGGAATAGGGGGATCTCCATGAAGTTAGCATGTAGCACACTTAAAAACTAATTGGAGAAAATTCTACTTCACCCAATGCACAATTAAGCTCTGGGATTTGTTGCCAGAGTATGTGGTTAGTGTAGCTGGGTTTAAAAAAAAAAAAAAAAAAAAAAAGTTTGGATAAGTTCTTGGAGAAGTCCATTAATTGCTATTAATAAAGTTGACTCAGGGTATAACCACTGCTATTACTAGCAGGGGATATATTTAATGTTTGGGTATTTGCCAGGTACTTGTAGCCTGGACTGGCCACTGTTGGAAACAGGATGCTGGGCTTGATGGACCCTTGGTCTGACCAGTATAGCATGTTCTTATGTTTCTGACCTGGAACCTTTTTCTGAACCTGCTTCCTTTCTTCCATTGGGAGAAGGTAGAGGCTATTGCTGAGCTGACCTAGTAAAACCCTTTTTTATAAAGCATTACCACTGCCAACCAGTAAAATAAGGTCTAGTGGTACCCAAAATTTGGTTGACTATATATTAACTGGTAGGCTTATGGGGCTGCTCAGTAACATAGTGAGTGGCTTTACAGGGGTAGGTTATGTTGGCTAAGGGTTTAGTTCAGTTTCCTCAGATTGATGTGCCATGAAAAAGTTACCACTACCTGTTGCTCAGTTCCCTGTACATACTACGGAGCAGTCCAGACTCCTGGGTTTTGCCTCCCTTCCAGCAGATGGAGACAAAGTTCAACACTCTGCCTTATATGCCAAGGTGCCACCCACAGTCTGCCAGTATTACTCTGTCTCTAGCAGATGGTGGAGTGCAAAACTCAGTCCTATACTGGTTACTTAAAAAATAAATTAAAAAAACTAGAATAATAGTCAGTAGTTAGTCAGGCACTTAAAGTTATTTTTTAAATGGAAAAAACACAAAGTAAACATAGTTGCTCCATCGTGAGGAGAGCGTGTGGCTCTAGTCGTGCGTGCCTCTCGAGGGATGGACTGTGTTCAGCCTGCATCCCTGGGGACGAGGGAACCTCCAAGGCCGCCAGAGGAGGGGGTTGTTTTTTCACAGTAGGTCCATTTCGCTCGCGTTTGGAACCCTGCTGGCTTCTTTCCCCAGGCCATTCCCGCTGAGCATGGGAACAGATGCCATTTTGGGCTCCTTCTCCTCCTCCATGGCAGCTCAGTGGTGGGGGAGAGGAATCTCCCACCTCCGCTGTCACCCTTAGCCTGCTCCGTGTCCTAAGTCTCCTGTCATGACAGATTCAAATGCAAAGGGGGATGTTCTGGACACTGATTCTGATTCTTCCTCTTCATTTACATCAGATTTTGTTTAATGCATAAGGCCTGTAAAAAGCAGTCTAACAGAATGAATTTCTCTGTGCCACTCTCTCAGGCCAAAAAGCAGCCCCAGTCTGAGGGTCGGGGGGGGTCCTCCAAAACAAAGCGCCCCTTACAGATGGCGCCACAGGAAGATTCTCACACTCTCAGATGCAGTGGACCCAGATGGTCAGGATCTGCCAACCCAGCTCCCAAGGGGGGGTGGAGGGTGATGGGGACCAACAGCAGAGTGCTATGCGGGAGTCCCATACCGTCGAGGGGGATGTCCCTAAAGTAGTCCACCTGTTCCGAAAAGAGGAACGTGGACCTCTCATTCCCGTCATTTTGGGGGAATTAGGGATAGAGGCACCTCCAGACGAACCCCATTTGGGGTCTGTGGACCCTGTCTTATTGGGCCTGAGGGGTCCTCATTGCTTCAGTGTGACCGGGGAGTTCCTAGCCTCTCTAGATCTAACAGAGGCATATTTACACATCTGCATCCAGGGCAGATCATCAGAAGTTTCTGAAGTTTTCCGTCCTGGGTCAGCACTACCAGTTTCAAGCTCTGCCCTTTGGCCTTGCTACAGCCCCCAGGACGTTCATCAAGGTAATGGTGGTGGTAGGGGCACAGCTACTCAGAGAAGGATTGTTGGTGCACCCATACTTGGACAATTGGCTGATTCGGGTGAAGTCTGAGGTGCTTTGCCACACAGTGATCCAGCGTGTACTAAAATTATTGAATGCGCTCGGCTGGGTGGTCAACTTGGCCAAGAGTCATCTAATCCCCTCCCAATCATTGGAATTTTTGGGAGCTTTGTTAGACACCCGACAAGGGAGAGTTTCCTAACAGCCACCAGCATTATCAAATTGCAAGGGCAGGTGCAAGTGTTGCTCTTCAAGCATCCTCCGAAGGTCTGGGATTACTTGCAGGTTCTAGGTTTCATGACGTCAACTCTGGTACTAGTTCATGGGCCTTCGCTCACATGCGTCCTTTACAATCAGCTTTGGATTCCTGTTTCCGAACAATTCCATTGGCCCCTGCTGTTGACTGAGTCCGCTCGGTCCAGTCTGGATTGGTGGCTGGTCTCTGACAATTTGAGCCGTGGAGTTCCCTTGGTGGTACCCAACTGGACAGTGGTCACCACAGATGCCAGCCTTTCCGGTTGGGGAGTGGTTTGTCTGCAAAAATCAGTTTAGGGGCAGTGGTCACCTGAGGAGTCTTGGTCAATTGTCTGGAGACCAGAGCAGTACAGCTGGCATTGCAGGCCGCCTTCCTGCTAGTCAAGGGAAAGTCTGTCAGGGTGCTGTCCGACAATGCAACCATGGTGGCTGTCATCAGGGAGGAACCAAGAGCCATCCAGTGGCAGTGGAGGCCAGACTTTAATCTGTTGGGCAGAACAGAACCTGCTCAGCATAGCGGCATCGCACATAACCAGGGTCGATTAACATTCACGCGGATTTTCTAAGTCTGCGTAGTCTTGATCCAGGAGAGTGGAAGCTGGTGGACAAAGCCTTTCAACTCATCTATGACAGATGGGGGGGGCAACGTTCCAAAATGCCAAGGCTCTACACTTCTATGCTCGCCACAGACACGGGAGCAGAAGGTGTAGATGCTCTAGTTCCCTGGCCGACGATGGTTCTGCTTTACGTCTTCCCTCCTTGGCCTGTAATAGGCAAAATCCTCAGGCAGGTAGAAAAACACCTGTCAGAAGTGATCTTGGTGGCTCCCGAGTGACCAGATCCACAAACCACAGCCAATCTAGTGATGGAGGATCCTCTGCAGTTCCCGTGTCTTCCGAACCTTCTTCATCAGGGGCACATATGTTTCAACCAGGTCAATCACTTCTGTCTAGCGGCATGGCCTTTGAGAGGCAGCAGCTAAGAGGCAAAAGCTATTCTGATGAAGTTGCTACTCTTGATCACATAAACCTTCAACTTCCCTGTCTTCTGTAAACGTCTGGAAGGTCTTTGAGTCGTGGTGTGTAGACCATGAGATTGTACCCACCCGGGCATCTGTATCTAATATCTTGGGCTTCCTTCAGACTGGATTAGCTGAAAGATGATCGTGTAGTCCATTGAGGGTGCAGGTGGCGTTGGCTGCGCATTCTGATGTCTCTCTCTTCCTTTAGGGGGGTGAAACATTTACACCCTCCGCTGAGCCAGCCATGTCCATCCTGGAATTTAAACTTTAGTCCTTACCGCTTTGTGCACGGCGCCATTTGAGCCTTTAAAAAGGTCAACGCTAAAGGATCTCATGTTGAAAGTGTCATTTCTGGTGGCAATTTCCTCTGCTTGTAGAGTGTCTGAGCTTCAGGCCTCGTCCTACAGGGAGCCCTTCTTGCAGATTTCAGATTCTGGTGTATCCTTGCGAACGATTCCTTCCTTTTTTTCCAAACATAGTTTCCTCTCCATTTGAATCAATCGGTGGAGCTCCTGTCCTCTTCCAATCTTGACAGGTCAGATCCGCTCTCTAATGACTTAAAGCTGGATGTGCGCAGGGCTTTGCTGCATTATCTGGAAGTTACCAACGATTTTCAGGTCTCTAATCATCCTTTTTTTGTTCTCTGGAGTGGTCTGAAAAGAGGTTATATGGTGTCTAAGACCATGATAGCCTGGTGGCTCAAGGAGACAATAAATTCCACATTTTGCTACGTGGTAAGCCCTTACCAATAGGGCTTCAGGTGCATTCTACATGTTCTCAGGTGCCTTCCTGGGCTGAATGTTCCCAGATTTCGCCGCAGGAGACTTGCAGAGTGGCTACGTGGAAATCCTTGTATACCGTTGCCAGGCATTACACGCTAGATGTTCAGGCACCAGGTGCAGGAAATTTTGGAGAAGTGTGCTGAGTGGGCCTCTCTAGATCCCATACCAGGTAAGAAAAGCTCTTGTACATCCCAGGAGTCTGGACTGATCCAGGTTTGTACAGGGAGAAGAAAATTGGTTCTTACCTGAATTTTCATTCCTGTAGTACCATGGATCAGTCCAGAGCCCCGCCTGCTTCACATAGAGGTAATGGAGAGTCCGCTCATTCAGTATTTGTTTGTTTTTCATTCAGGTCTGCAGATTATTCTTTTTCTCTGGTTAATGAAATTGGTTTGCAGGTGGGGGTAGTGATCCCGTTTGAGTTATGTTTCCTGTATATAGTTTGGTTTTGAACCATTCTGCTTTGACACTGAGTAATACTGGCAGACTGTGGGTGGCACCTTGGCATATAAGGCAGAGTCTGTCGGAACTTTCTCTGTCTCCAGCTGCTGGAGCGGAGGCAAAACCCAGGAGTCTGGACTGATCCGTAGTACTACAGGAACAAAAATTATCAAGTAGAACCAATTTTCTTATCCAGGCCAGCACTTAGGCTATAGAATGAGCCCTGGTGTGTGTGGTAACCAATAGGCAGAATGATGGGCACAGAAAGGTGGGTCCCATTCTGTGCAATGCATGCACTTGCATGTAAAGGTCTCCTCATCTTCTCTTGAGTTTCCTCAAGTCCTTCCAGCATCTTATCCCCAGGCTGAGTCGGGTGGGGAGAGCAAGCATTGAGCACTGTGTGTGACACTGAGAGCTGGGTTAACAGCAATAAATAGCTCTGGTAGTCAATGTAACTTGTCTACTACCAGCACCTTACTGACTTCTGCACTTAGATACAGAAGGAGCTGGTCAGTTTGTTGGCTTTGTGTGTCTGCCTCTTCTCTCCTTATTTTTTAAAAAATTGAGAGACTGATGAGGCCTTCAGCCTTCCCTCTCTTTTTTTTTGTTAGTTTTCTATATCTGCATTGCCTGCTCAGTGGAACTGGGTGTGCCCTGGGCTTGGAAAATGTTGGGGAAATACTGGTGAAGACTGTATAATCCCTTATGTAGACCCTATTTTACCATCTAGTCTATTGCAAAGGCTCACTTCATGCTCCTGAGTTCTTTTTTTTTTCCTTTATGGCAAGCCAGCATCTCAAGGCCTTTAGGTTATCTGGACATCATCTAGCCAAATCCCCATAAGAAAAGACTAGCAGCCAAGTTTTCAAGTTTGGGTTCTTACTAGGTTCAGTTGTAGGTGAATTCAGAGCTGGGTACACAACCCATCATTAAAATGTGCCCCTGATAAATCTGTGCTTCTGGCAACAGGTACACTCAGTAGGCCCCTGGCACTTCCCCTGAATGTTACATGCAGACTCCATGATGAACTTCCTCCAATAGCAATCTGCAACTAAGACTTTCCAGTATGGCCAGTCTCCCCCTACCTTCAGCCAGCAGTCTCCTCTTCAGGATGCTAGGTATTCTCTCGTGGAGTATGGAACTCTTTCTCCTTTTCCTTTGGATCACCTCTTGGTGTATTAAGTATAGCGTGCCCATCCTCCCACTGGGTCCTAGGCCATGGAGTCTCTTGACAGGGTGGAGGCTTAACCTCCTGAGCTCAAGGTGTGCAGGGAACGGGGAACTCGCTTTCTCTTCACTCTCCCACAGTTAATACACTCTGGCTCAGATGGTTCCTTCAAGGTGAAAAAAACAGGCAGGAGCCTGGAAGTGGTGTCCAAACAAAACTTACTGTAACAAATAACTGCAGTCAATTCAAAAGAGAGTTCAGGGGTTTTAACAAAAGTTCAGTACCTGTTCTCATTTTGTTATGCTTCAGAGGTAAGAGTGGGTGCTACCTGAGAGTAGACCCTCTCAGGTCCCTACCATCGGAAGGCAAGACTGGACTTAGGTGGACCCCTGTGAAGACGGTAGAAGGAGGATGTCTAATCTGGGGTCAGAAGCCAGTCCAAGGAGGAAAGGAGTGGGAGCTGGGACCGGGCAGGCAGTGGAGCTCAGGATCAACATGGAACCAGCAACCAAGGCAATAGCAAACAGGAAGGAGGAGTCCCCAGGGTGGAGCTGCGACAATTTCCTGTCATGGCTCGAGGAAGGCCTGGTGGGGGAGGAGCCATCAAGCAGGAGGAAGGCAGGCCAAAGACATAGCCAAGTTCAGCGGGGGCTGGAACAGCTGCAAAGAGAGCATCGGAGACAGCTGCCTGCTCCTGCAGGCACTTCAGGAATGGCTGGTCTGTGAGGGTGAGTGGGTGGCTCTGGTCATGGATTGCCACGGCCATAATAATTTCATTATTCTCTGAGCCTGTAATCCCTAGGGGTAGGGACAACTAACATCCATCGCCTTGGGAGACTAAAAGTAAGCTCCTGGCAAAAAGGCCAGGTCTTGATCTCTTATAGTCCTCAAACTCTGTACTCTGAATGGTGAAGTTTCAACTTCCCAAACTTGTAACAGCTGTCTCTCTCCACTTTTCACCAGGCAGATGCAGCCCCCACTTTAGCTGGGTCTAGGGCAAGCAACGCACCCAGACTTTCCCTCAGGCAGGTGGGGTCCCTCCTAAAACTAGGATAAAGTCCAAAAACACTATGAAGGAAAGTCTCTTTTTTTTCCAAGAAGTTAACCTTTCTTCTTCTTTAGGCTGGGGGGGGGGGGGACGGGGACAACGACGACGACTATTTCCATCGCACTCCTTACCATTCCTGCTCATCTCAAAACACCCTTTGCATGTGCTCAGTCCCAAGTTATTGGGCCAAGCTGACCAATCCCAGCCTTGGAAGCAGTGGGGTACTGAAGGTCTCTGATGCCTGGCGGCCAATGCATTTGTGTCTCTCCATTGTGCGCCCTGCCCCCCCCCCCCCCATCATTCTTGTACTAATACTTGAGGTAAAAGAAAATCAGTGGCATCTCTAGACAGAATTTGGGGCGGGGTGGGGGGAGTGCAAGGCAAAAATATTTCCTAATCACACCCACCTCCTTAGGGCAGTCTTTTTTTTTTTTTTTTTTTATAGGCAAAGTCTCTCAAAAGTCCCAAGGGTCTTCTGTGTAACTTTAAAAAAAAAAAAAAGGCAAGTTGCACCCTTCTAGTAAAACTGCTATTAAAAATTAACTGCAGTATGGGTATGATTAAAGTCTAGAATGCATACAGGAAGGGACAGACTGTCAATATAAATCCTGCATGCCCAGTTCTGTAACACACTGTGTGCATCTATAGAAATTCCCCCAAGAATGGAGCTTGGCTGAGTCCTTTGCAGCTCATTATCTATATAACTTTCAAATTCTGGCGTTGCCTCACAGTAATAGCACAATCACCGTGCACTGCCAGACATGTTGAGAACTAACAGACCCCACAAAAGATACTCAAAATCTGTACAGTCAACCTCTCATAACAGTAATAACACCAATGACTCAAATAAGAACCCAACCTGTGAAAAGGCACAGGTAAATATTACACTGGGTCCCAGAAAACCAATTCACAGTAGCTAATTGGGGAATAAAATTTCAAACAATCTAATTTCAATATTATGACCTAATGTTAACATTTCTTTGCGTAAAGAGCAAATATCATGTAATTTATTTTGATTATGGGGGGGGGGGGGGAAAGACCTCAGAGACCACCTTGTTGATAACACAAGTCTTATTTCAAGCTTTCAATAACTATTGATCAAAAACCTCTGACCTCCCTAGTGACACAAGTAAAAACAGAAATAATTCACACTAAGACATTTTTTAAAATTTATATTTTAAAAAAAATTGTAAATTAAATCGGGAGGTCAGAAGTTTTTTGACCAATGATTATTCAAAGCTTAAAATGAGACTTGTGATCAAGAAGCTGGTCGCTGAGGTCTTTCCTCTCTATAGAAAGAACTATGATATAGTCCCAGAATACCAATACACTACCTATGGAGGAAATGAAATAAACCCAGTTGCTATAGATCTCTACAACTAGCAGCATCTCTCACATTGGTCAAACTTACAGAGCAGAGACAGACCTCACCAAATACAGAATAAAGGATCACAAATTAGAACCAGCAATATGCAGACAAACTGAAATGGAAACCCCAAAAAGCCAAACTGTGTAACAATGGAAAAACAGAACCACCATTCCTCAAACCAAATAAAATCAAGAAACATAAAGCATCAATTATAATAGTAAAACCATTCTCATAAAAGAATAAATGTCAAAACTACTGCTGAAAAGAATAACATCTATTAACTTGTCCTACAGTTCTAAATTTCCCAAGCACCAATAAAATATTTCAAAACTGACACATCAAATAAGACCCAATAATTAAAACTAATAAGGATTTTAAAAAGGCCCTGCTGTCCATACTTGGGAAGTCTTGATTTCCAGTCCCACTGAGCTTGCAGGGGCTAGGAGGGGGCACACACACACACACACACACTTTATCTTCTCACACACTTGCATGTCCATTCTCACATACACTGTCATACATGTGTTCTTGCTTACACACCCACAACCTCTCTGACACTCATGCACAGACTCTCAACCCTCCCCCAGATTCTCTCATATACATACGCTTCTCACTTTCATTGGCTCCTTTGCATACAGATATACTCACACCCAGGCAAGCTCCCGTTCATTCTCACACCACCCCTCCAACCCCCAGGCATTCACACATTCTCATACACAGACCTCCAGCAGACTCCAATTCATACACTGAAGGCAGACCCCTCTTTTGCCCGCAGCCTCGGAGCCTCTCTTGTTCCCCTATTGCCGCTGTCACTGCTGCTGCGTGGCTATTGGAGAAGAGCCAATCACTGCTACTGGCACTGAAGTCTGTATTTGGATTTTCAGAAGGTGTTTGACAAAGTTCCTCATGAGAGGCTTCTAGGAAAAGTAAAAAGTCATGGGATAGGTGGTGATGTCCTTTTGTGGATTACAAACTGGCTAAAAGACAGGAAACAGAGTAGGATTAAATGGACAATTTTCTCAGTGGAAGGGAGTGGGCAGTGGAGTGCCTCAGGGATCTGTATTGGGACCCGTACTTTTCAATATATTTATAAATGATCTGGAAAGAAATATGAGTGAGGTAATCAAATTTGCAGATGATACAAAATTATTCAGAGTAGCTAAATCACAAGCAGATTGTAATAAATTGCAGGAAGACCTTGTGAGACTGGAAAATTGGGCATCCACATGACAGATGAAATTTAATATGGATAAGTGCAAGGTGATGCATATAGGGAAAACTCTATTTATTTATTTATTTAAAAATGTTTCTATACCGTTCAGTTGTATTCCATCACAACTGTTTACAGTGAGGCACATACATACATCTTTGGTTGAATGTATAGATTAGTACTATCACTAGGGCGTGCCATTAAATTTCGGTAACAAAGTTTCATAAATACTATTTGTAAAGTGTTGTAAATCTTGTCTTTTTTCTATGTTTATCCGTCTTAGTTACATGTATAACTCTACTGTAATGTATATTTTGTTTTTTAAAAGACACACAATGCACAAAACAAGGTGCTGCATGCTGATGGTCTGCTGCTAGATTTCATATTCCACTATTCTCCGTTCTCTTTGTAGAAGGCTTGTTTGAAAAGCCAGGTTTTTAAACTCTTTTTGAAAAGTTTGAAATCTCTCTGAAGTCTAGTTTCTAAAGGCATGGTGTTCCATAGTATTGGTCCAGCTAATGATAAAGCCCTATCTCTAACTTGGGTCAGTCTAGCTGTTTTAACGGACGGCATGGTTTGGAGTGCTTTGGCAGATCTCGGGTTTCTATGTGGGACATGAACACGTAGAGCTGTGTTCAGCCATTCTGCTTTTTCGTCATGAATCAATTTGTGAATTGGGCAAAGTGTTTTGTATTGAACTTTGTATTCAATAGGAAGCCAGTGTAATTCTGCTAGGGTATCTGTAATGTGACCACTTTTTTTCTTTTACCAGTTAGTACCCTTGCGGCCGAGTTTTGCAGTATTTGGAGTGGTCTTATTGTTGTGTATGGTAGTCCTAGGAAAAAGGCATTACAATAGTCGGTGCTAGCAAATATTAGTGCTTGTAAGGCTGTTCTGAAGTTTGTCAGTGTTAGTAAAGGTTTTAATTTCCTGAGTACCATAAGTTTGGCGTATCCTTCTTTGACTTTTAAAGATATGTGTTTTTTAAGACTGAGTTCCGTATCAATTATTAAGAACATAAGAAATTGCCATGCTGGGTCAGACCAAGGGTCCATCAAGCCCAGCATCCTGTTTCCAACAGAGGCCAAAACCAGGCCACAAGAACCTGGCAATTACCTAAACACTAAGAAGAACCCATGCTACTGATGCAATTAATAGCAGTGGCTATTCCCTAAGTATAAATGATTAATAGCCATTAATGGACTTCTCCTCCAAGAACTTATCCAAACCTTTTTTGAACCCAGCTACACTAACTGCACTAACCACATCCTCTGGCAACAAATTCCAGAGTTTAATTGTGCGTTGAGTGAAAGAACTTTCTCCAATTAGTTTAAATGTGCCACATGCTAACTTCATGAAGTGCCCCCTAGTCCTTCTATTATCCGAAAGAGTAAATAGCTAGACCATTCTACACCTCTCATGATTTTAAACACTTCTATCATATCCCCCCTCAACCATCTCTTCGCCAAGCTGAACAGCCCTAACCTCTTCAGCCTTTCCTCATAGGGGAGCTGTTCCATCCCCTTTATCATTTTGGTTGCCCTTCTCTGTACCTTCTCCATCGCAACTATATCTTTTTTTTAGATGCGGCGACCAGAACTGTACACAGTATTCAAGGTGCGGTCTCACCATGGAGCGATACAGAGGCATTATGACATTTTCCGTTCTATTAACCATTCCCTTCCTAATAATTCCTAACATTCTATTTGCTTTTTTGACTGCTGCAGTACACTGAGCCGATGATTTTAAAGTATTATCCACTATGATGCCTAGATCTTTTTCCTGGGTAGTAGCTGGGTTTAAAAAAGGATTGGATAAGTTCTTGGAGAAGTCCATTACCTGCTATTAATTAAGTTGACTTAGCAGTGGCTATTTTCTATTACTAGCAACATGGCATAGACTTAGTGTTTGGGAACTTGCCAGGTTCTTATGGCCTGGATTGGCCACTGTTGGAAACAGGATGCTGGGCTTGATGGACCCTTGATCTGACCCAGTATGGCATGTTCTTATGTTCTCCTGTGCAGGTCATATGGTAACATTTGCAGGGTTTTCAGTTGCTCCATGCTGATCTCATTCATCGTGAGATCAGCATAGAGAGTGCTACTTATGTACATTCCCAAAGATAATATATGCCAATCACAAAAAATCTTTCTCTTTCTCTCTCTCTCTTCCCCCCCCCCCCCCCCCCCCTTTGTCTGAGCTTAGTTTTCTAATTGATTGGTTTGACTTTTTTTTTTTTTTAAACCACATTCCCTTTCTTTGGCTCTTGCCAACTCCTTTTACAGGGTCTTTTTTTTTTGTTTGTTTTCTTCTCTTTCCACCTATCGTCTTCCCCTCCCTCAAACACACACTCAAGCTCTCTCTCTCACACACATATACACACTCTACAGGGCTTCTGGGCCTCCTCCTCACATTTCCCAGTGCAATAGGCTCTGCTACTGGGCCTTCTCTTCACGGGCTGCTGCAAGGCAGGATCTGCAGAGGCCTGGCCACAGATGCTGCTCCTCTTTTGCACTCGAATCAATACTGCTCCTCTTTCCTATCTGCGCAGTTCCAGCAACATCTTTCTTCCAGGGCTGTGCAGGCATGAAGAAGGAGCAGCTGGAGGCGTAGAGGACTTTTCTTTGGTCTATGGTGGGATGAGCTCCACCCCACCCTGATGATCTTCTCCTGTGTGCAACTGTGCCAAATGTTGTGCATAGCCATGCATGCACACAGGTTAAAGGGAACAGTGGCTGGTACACAGGAAAAGAATGATGTGCTTCCCTGTTCATCTGGTGCAATGAGGTCCACCCGTGGCCACAGGCCCTGTCTTCCTGGGTTTTTTTTTTTGGCTGCCAGTGGGATGGGATCCACTAGCGGCCACATAGGGAGGCCCATGTTAGCATCTCTCCCTGCTCCCCACCTCAGTATGCCATTGGTTGGGAGAAGGAAACTTTAAGGAGGGTCTAAAAAACAAGTCCCTAATGCTGGTACAAAAAGGGAAAAACACATTGGTAAGGAATTGCAGTATCCCTTACGTTCACCACCTCCAAAAAAAAAAAACCTGACTGCAGGGAAACTGACTCAGGTTTTTTTTTTTTTGTTTTTTTTCTTTAGCTGGTTACTAAACCCTTGAGAATTAGCTTAACACCAGCAATAGACAAAGAAAAATGCAGATGTTATACTTCAGTTGCCCACTTGGGGGAGCTCAAACCCAAGAAGCAGGTTGTATCCAGCACACCTTTGAACTTCTAGCAGAATATAAACATCATTGAACACATTG
The DNA here is from genome assembly GCF_901001135.1 of Rhinatrema bivittatum. Classification (NCBI taxonomy): domain Eukaryota; kingdom Metazoa; phylum Chordata; class Amphibia; order Gymnophiona; family Rhinatrematidae; genus Rhinatrema; species Rhinatrema bivittatum. Next base: position 142,312,005 of record NC_042621.1, read on the forward strand.
TAGACATCACTGCTACATACTGTAACCACATCCTTGACTTTACTCCACATTTTACCACAGCTGGGAGCCTTTAACATATTGTCATATTGTCATTACTATTCCTTTGATCTCCTCTTAGCTTTCTATGGGGGAGACCATCTTCAGTATACATCATCTTTAATACCATCCCCTCCATGCTCTGCAGCTCTCTTGGGGGGGAATAATAGTTTGGATAATTGTTACAACCTCCTCAACCCATGTCCTGTGGGGCCTCATCCTCAATGTTGGGCACCTCCAGGCCAGCTGCTGGCAGATACCAAGCCCATGGGGAAACAATACCAGTAGAGAGGGGCATGTATCCCTCCGGCATGTCTTCCCATGTTTGACTATCCCCAGAGACACAGCATCGCTCACAATACATTTCGTCTTTCCTGAGGTGGGATACTGGGTCACTCGAGTCTTTGGGTGTCCCTTGTGCAAGGGAACACTGGACATCCACCTAACACATAACCATCCTGTTACCCTGTGGATGGAAAAGTTAGTTTATCCTCCACCTCTTCCCTCCTTCTGAAATCCAACACAGGAGACCCAGGCAGACACTGGTACTACAAAAAGAAATAGTTATGAGATGGGAGGATCTGGATGTGGGACTCCTACCTGTAAATGGTTATGGCATCAGTTTCTAATTAAAGCAGGAACACCACTAGTTTTCAAAATTTAAGCATTTTGCAATTTTTTTATATTCATTTTTTTAAAATGTAAATTCAGTCCCAACAAAATTTAGTTCATGGTCATGGGGGACATCAGGACAACCTAGAAGAGAAACAGGACATACAGCAAGCAAAAATGAAGGAGGAATTTGAATGATCCTATTCTTTTTGAACAGGTTAACAGCACAAGGGAAGAAATATATTTTTAATTGCAGTTCAAAGAACTCTCAGAATGCCAGCCCATGCCAATTTACTCCAACAGATGGGCACATGCCAGCGCAAGTCTTCGCCAAGGTCTTTCACAAGTACAAACATCTTTCTTCTCCCTCCCCTGTGTCCCAAGGGTGGAGATCCTGTTGAGGGTCTCTGAGATCTTGCTCCTTCTTCTTTATCTCCTGCTAAATGTGACCTCCCTGGAGGGCAGGTCTGATGCCACAGCAATCTGGCTACTCTAGCCTAGCTTCCCTCTGAAGACGGGTGGATAAAAAAACCTCCTGCACCAGAAAGTAGGAAAAATCTCTTCAAAGCCAAAAATGTCACTGTGGGGTGATACTGTCACGGTTCTTTTTCTGGACTAAAAGAGACCCACAGCTCTTCTGCCTTTGGATTCAAGGAATGGCCTTCATGAAGGGGGGTAGGGTTTCACCCTAGCAACTCAAGTTAGCAAAACTCAATAAAGTCTCTGATTCCAAAAGGGACAAACCCCCGCAGGCAAGGAGTGCGCTAAAAACATCTCCTCAAACAAAAAAAAAACACCAAGTCCGGGTGACAGGCCCTAACCCAGTAAGATACTAAAAATAGCTCCTTGCTCACGTCTTACTCAAACTGACCATATCGGATAAGCACCTACTCCCCTCCCCCAAGTGGACAGAGATGACAGTCCCAACCTACCTCTAAAGGAGGGGCTGCACTGGACTGTCTCCTCCTAATCTTTAAAATCTATGACAGGGATCTAGGGCCAGCTAGTGGCTGAGCAGGGTGCCACCACATAAGCTTGGGTAGAAATTATAGAGTAGATCAAGATGACAATGGTGTGCTAGCACCGTGAGCGTGGTGCCCTTACCTTGCAATTTTCTTTAAAAAATTTCCTATTTGAAATGCCCCATTCGGCCAGGAAGAGGTGAGCCCGGGAAAAGGCTCTCCCTGGGGGCCCCCCCCCCCCCCGAGACGCCCAAGGCGGACCCAATGGATGCCCACGTTCTTCGAGGAGCTGTAACATAGGGAGAGGAGACACGGGAGCAGGGAATAGAAAGTGAAGGAGGTGTGTTCCCTGCTGTACTCCGAAACCACGCTGTCCCCGATGGTGAGGGAGGCGCCGAGGAGCCCCGGATGGAGACCTGGAAGCTCTGTGTACCGAAAGTGCTAGTGGAGTGAGCCGGGCAGGCAGTCTCCTTTCGGGAGAGAGTGGCATGGAAGAACCGCCCGGAGGGTGTGAAGCGCTCCTTAGCAGCCCAGACAGAGGTGAAACGGAGCCGAGTTTACCGGGCATTACATCCACGCCACAGCAGATAAGTTTGAAATCTTCCTCTTTTTATCTGCAAAGAGCAGATCAAATAACTTTAGAAAGTTTATGGGAAGCTATGGTTGGGCTAGGTAATTTGATGATTAAACAGACTGAGCCACTTACACTTAAAATGGAGGACCATGAGGCACGAATTAAATTGCTGGAAAACACAGTAAAGGTTATCCACAGTCAAGATAGTGAGAAGATATTAATAAATTCTGTGAAAAATAAGCATGATCTATTGGTAAAAGATAATTTAGCCCTGTTAAAATTGAAAACATGGAGAATCTATTAAAAAAAAAAAAAAAAAAAAGAACCTTCAAATAATTAATTTCCCGAACGTTTCTTATATATTGCCAAGAGACATGTTCAGCAAATATCTTCAGGAAATATTGAAAGCATCCTTGGATCAAATTCCACCATTCACTCGTGTATTCTATGCCCCAGTGAGGGATAACTTAAAAAGAGAAGCTTCTGGTGTGACCACTGACCCCCTGAGGGAATAAGGGGAGGTTAAAACTGGTGTAACTGCTTTAAATGTTACAGATCTCTTGGAGTTATCTGACCAAGCCCAAGCAGAGCTGGCACTGGAGATGGACAAAGAATGGATATTGAAGTTTTTCTTTAAACATCGTCTAGAAACATTTATGGGAATGCAAGTGAGGATATTTCTAGACGTTTCTAAAGCTACACAGAAAAGGAGACAACCATTTCTGTTGTTAAAACCTCAGGTCTTACAGATGGGGGCAACCTTCATGCTAAGATTTCCCTGTAGATGTCTAAGTTTAAAGATAAATCGTTTCTCTTTTTCTTGCCATCACAATTAATACAATTTCTGTCTGATAAGTCTGAACTGCAGTGTGTGTGAAATCCTACAACTTAGCTCCAATGCCTACTAAGTCTGAGTTTGTTCCACCTCACATAATATATATATAACTCCTGCCGATGCTATGATTCTATTTGGATATGGTTAAGATAGTGGTGACCACTTGGATCTTTAATTGTGGACTTGTTAATGGATACTCTGTGGGGGTGGGGGTTTTTTTTTTTAATTTTTGTGGAATTTATGATGTATGCATTTGATTTACTGTCAAGTGAGTTGTCTTGATATAAATTTGTATAAGTTAATAAAGAATAAATTATAAAAAAAATTATAGAGTAGGTAAGTGGTTAGTATAGTTAAACCAAGCTCAAGTCGGCCAACTGTTCTGTGGGCCATATCTGAACTACAAGCAAAAAAACAGAAATGAGTAAACTTTGTTCTGATTGCCCAGCTGTCGTGTTCTGCGTACACAAGTTCAGCCAGACAATGAAACGTCCTAAACCTGAGAAACTTAACAGGAAAAGGAAGTGCTACACAAAGTTCTGAACTGTGGCCAAATGTATGAAACAAGCCAATCAAAGCAGCATGTGGTCCAGCCCATGAGTAAGGCTTCTTCCAAAACAGCAGCTCTGGCAGGAGAGCCTCTAGCAACAGATAGAAGCTCATGTTCTTGCATGAATAAAGGTGTTTACAGATGGAGAAGAATAAGGTTTTTCTCCCCCCTCCCCTCGCCTCTGTTTCCAAGAAGGATACTCTCCCAAACCCCAATCTATACATGCCATCTCCATGCCTGATGAGCAAAGAATTAGTACCATTCCAACCTACATTGATACCATTTGCCACTGCTAGATATTGTGCACATACAGAAAGCAGAGGGCAAAGAAAGATGACATGGGTAGATACCGATGAGGTTTTCCTGATGTCAGATTATTGCCTCCACAGAGAGACCACTGACATTGTAGAGAATTCCTTATTTTTTTGGTTAGCTAGTTACAGATAATGTCTATCTGAGGTATTAACATAATTATGGTCTTAGAATTTTCCTATTTATTACTCCAAAGCACATATCTGTCTTGGAACAGGTCTTTTCTACTCTCAAGATCCTTCTTTGATCCTAGGGCTTGGAATGCCACCTTCGGGCGACAAGAGACTGATACTACAGAACACAAACCCAACTAGGATCATGACTTTTGTGAAATCACTCTGCAAGATACCTCCCCTGGTGCAATGTCAAGGAACCCTACATTTCTCTTTGACACCTCACGCTCAGGGACTGTGAAGACACTATTTTATATATAGATGCATCAGTGATCACCTCAACCTTATAATAAACAAAGCTCCAAGCTACGGTATATTTTATAATGAAGGGTGATCCATGGTTACTTGGGCGATGGAGGAGGAATCTGTCCTGGCTGCTTCTGTACATACACTATAATACTTCTACATGATATTTATTGTATAAACCCTATAGTACACTGTCCATTTGATGCCAGTGTGACCACATCAAGTAACAAGACATTGGACCATCTTTCTTATTTCTCTGATTTCTTGTGAAGAGGGAAGTTTAAAAAAAAATCTGGGTCATTGTGGGGATCTCTGTTCTGGAAAAAACACTTAAGGTCTGATTCAAGAATGACAGCATTTTGTCTTTATATTAAGACAAGTTGTCTGTTTCCATTAATAATTTGAAAGCACAAATTGTGACACACAGATAGTCAACAGGTTCAGATTTGATGTCCAGGCATTTTTTCATCTATTCCATGCTTTAATTCTTCCTAGAAGAGGAAAAAGCTACTCGCATCCTCCAAGCAAAAAATCTTCCTCTTATCAGTAATCTTGTAGAACGGAAGCATAATATAACTCATGTATTACCAGAAACGCCTCTTGGCTGCAAGAAGCATGTCATAAAAGTCAATGGGGGAGAAAGCTAATTTATCACTCTTTGAATGAGGGAGGAAAGGGTTCAGTGAGTACTCTATTCTACATGCTTTATAGCTAATGACATTTAAATATGACTAAATAGCTGTTAAGCAGAACTTCCTCTGCATTCCCATGTTCAGGCTTGGTTAAAGCAATACTACATTCTACATTAATCAAAACCTACCTACTACTTCTTTTTGCTCCCTCTCTATAAAGTTTTGTCTAGGTTTCCCTTTTTTTTTTTTTTTTAGTACAAATTTGGTGTTGCACTGCATAATAGTTTGGCCTGTTGCGGTTAACAGTTGGGTTTTTGTCTGCACATTTGTATTAATACTTTGTTACTTTATTCTGCATTTTTGTGAGGGTCTGTTTGCATTTTGCATGTGTGACTGAGTTGACATATTCTGCTAGTGTGTAGGGATCTATAGTGGCTTGGCTTTTTTTGTTTCCCTAATAGTAGGTGTATTCGTGTTTTAGGGCCTGGTGTAGTAATTGCAGTTTTGCCTTTTCATAAGTAGGGTTGTTAGTGTTTGAGTGCTGGCAATTTATTGGAGTTCTGATATGGGAGACTTATTATATTGAAATCGTAATTCAGTTGACTTGTGGCTTTCTGAGGGCCAAGGCCAAACCTAACACATATTACAATAGACCTATTACCAATTACAAAGATCTTTTTTACTTTTTTCTTGCAATGTTTTATAGCACTGCATGTAAATATAATAATACATGTTGTAAGTGATATTTTTACCTCAGAAAACTGTAGATAAATGTTCTTGTTAATGTAAAATCTATTATAAATGCACAATATTTAATTGTGTGGAGAGGATGTGACCGGGGGCAGTGGGAAGGCTGTTTCACCTAGAGTGCCTAATACCCTTGCACCGGCCATGTGTTTACCCTGGAAGAGAGAAGGTGCAGGGGAGATATGTTAGACCTTCAGATACTTGAAAGGTTTTAAGGATGCTTGATCTTCTAACTTTTTTCGTTGGAAAGAAAACTGTAAAACTAGGGCTCACGAAATGAAACTCCTAAGGAGGACGACTCAGCACCAACATCAGGAAATATTTCTTCATGGAGAGGGTGGTGGATGCCTGGAATGTCCTTCCAGAGGAGATGGTGAAGACAAAAACTGAAAGATTTCAAAGGGGCATGGGATAAACACTGCAGATCCCTAAAGGCTAGAGGTTGAAAATGAAGAAAAAGGTGCATGGGGGTAACCTGCATGGAGTGGCAGCTACTACCCTTTAACCAATTAGCCTTGATGCCTGTGCTGCAACTGTAACATTGCTCTCTGCTTCGAGGGCAGGGACAAAAAGGGGAATTGGATTTCGACAGTAACTAACAGTGGGACCTTACTTTTATGGTCCGGGATACAGACATTAGGGGCAAAGTACAGAATTGCTTCTATGGCCAAGTCCAAATGCAAACAAGGCTGGTGGCAGCACTAGGCCTGGGCCTAGGGCGCTGAGTATTAGGGGGCGCCGTGAGCAGTGGTATCCTGAGGGGAGCCAATGCCCCCGGGCATAGGGAGGCTCATGCGGCCGCCGGTGGACCTCATCCCACTGGCGGCTGGGCAGTGACACATAGCAGGCAGATCGGCAAGGCCGTGGTGGAGCTCATGTCTCCACGGCCCAAAGAAAAAGGTTGCGTTCAAGCCTGCAGGTGCTCCTCCTCCTTCCTGCCCGTGCGGCCCAGGAAGAAAGCATTGCCGGAGCTGCGCGGGCAGGAAGGAGGAGGAGCATCAGTGTGTGCAGAAGAGGAGCAGCGCTTATGGGCCGCCGCAAATCTCAAGTCGCAGCGGCCCGAGAAGAGGAAGAGGACCGGTAGCAGGGCCACCGCGGATCCCACATTGCAGGCGGCCCGAGAAGATCAGGGCCGCTGCAGAGCCCATCCTGCGGTGACCCGTGAAGAGGAGGCCCAGAGGTGAGAGAGAGGCTGAGGGCCTGTAGAGTGTGATTATGTGTGAGAGTGAGTTGAGAGACTGTGTGTGGGAGTGAGGACCTGAATGTTTGCAGAGACAGCATGCGAGAGCCTCTGTATGTGTGAAAGAGACAGCATGTGACAGTGAGCCTGTGCTTAAGCAAGACAGCATGTAGGAGTGAGAGAGAGCCTGTGTGTGTGAATGATTGTATGAGAGAGCATGTGACAGTGAGAGCCTGTGTGTGTGTGTGTGTGTGTGTGACTGAGAACCTGACTGTGTGTTTGAAGGAAGAAGATGGAGAGAAAAGAAATAGAAAAAAGGACAATATAAAAGGAATTGGCAAAAAAAAAAGAAAGGGAAGGTGGAAAAAAAAAGCCTGTGACCAACCGATTAGAAAACTAAGATCAGACAGCAAAGGTAAAAAAAAATAAAATTACTTTTTAGTGATTGGCACATGTAATCTTTGGGAATGTGCAAGAATAGCACTTTCTCTATGCAGATCTCACAATGTACAAGATCAGCATGGAGGAAGTGGAAGCCCACGGGGCCTGCACAGAGGAGGCAGCAGAATGGGCTTCAGTGTCAGTAGCAGCAATCGGCGCCTCCCCAATAGCCATGTGGCAGCAGAGGAATGAGAGAGGTTCCGAGGTTGCTGGCAAAAGAAAGAGAGGAGGGTCTGCCTTTAGTGTGTGCATGTGTATGAATGGGACTCTGCCTGGGGGTGTATGTGTGTGAATGCATGGGTGCCTGCCTGGGGGTCTGTGTGTGTGAGAATGAATGTGTGCATGCCTGGGGGATTGGGAGGGAGTGAAAATGAATGGGAGCCTGCCTGGGGGTCAGTGTGTGTGTGTGTCTGTGAGTGAGTGTGAGAGCATGAGTGTGTATGAGAAAAATCCAGGGGAGTAAGAGTTTGTGTGTGGAGGGGGAGAGAGTGTCTTACAGCCTGAGAGTGTGTCAGTGTCTGTGAGAGCGAGAGGTTATGGTGGATATAAGAGCATGAATGTGTATGTATGTGACAGTGTATGTGTGAGAGAGAATGGACATATGAGTATGTGTGAGAGAGAGAGGATAACCTCCTAATCCTCGACAACAGCAGGGTGACTGGAAATCAAGAGCTCCCACAGAAGGAGACAGCAAGGGCTTTTTAAAATCCTTATTAGTTTTAATTATTGGATGTTATTTGATATGTGCTGTTTTGAAATATTTTATTGGTGTTTGGGAAATTGTAAAAAATGTATATGATTTTAATTAATAAATAGAATTTCTATCAGTAGTTTAAAAATATTCTATTATTATGGTTTTACTATTATAACTGATGCTTTGTGTTTCTTGATTTTATTTGTTTTATGAGGAATGGTGGTTCTGTTTTTCCATTGTTAATACACAGAGTCTAGCTTCTTGGAGTTTCCATTTCAGTTTTTGTCTAATTTGTGCTCCTTTATTTTGTATTCTGTATTTGGTGAGAGTCTGTCTCTGCTCTGTGTGTGTGACCGTGCTGAGAGATTCTGCTAGCATGTAGTGTCTGTATAGGGATCTATAGCAATCGGGTTTGTTTTGTTTCCTCAGTAAGTAGTGTATTGGTATTCTAGGACCCAGTGTAATATTTACCCTTGCTTTTTAACAGGTAGTGTTATTGTTGTTTGAGTCCCTGGTGTTATTACTGTTATGTTATGATGGGACTGCAGTATAGATTTGAGTGTCTTTTTTGCGGGGTTTTGTGTTAGTTCACAATGTGCCTGGCAGTAGAAGGTGTTTGTGCTGCTGTTACTGTGAGATGACACCAGAATTTGAAAATATATTTTACTATGAAGAGCTGTAAGGGAAACATCCAAGCTCCATTGTTTGGGGGAATCTCAGTGGATCACAGAGTTAGAGAACTGGAGGTGCAGGATTTATATTGACATTCTGTCCGTCCCTATATATTCTAGACTTCACTCTCATAGCCATATAAAATTAGTTGAATGAAGCTATCAAATAATTTTATAGTAGTTTTACTAGAAGTGTGAAACTGACCAGCTTTTTAAAATTACACAGAAGACCCTTTGTACTCTTTTATTAACACTTTTTTTTTATAACCAATTTTAAAGCAGGATCCATGCTATAGAGGTGGGTGTGATGAAGAAATGTCATTTTGGCTCCCCCCTCAAAAAAAAAAAATTCTGTCTAGGGATGCCAATGATTTTCTGTGACCTTAAGCATTGGTACAAGAAGGATTAAGGGGGGGATGCTGGAAAGGCACACAAATACATTAGCCCCCGGGCGCCGGAGACCCTTGGTATGCTACTGGGTGTGAATCATATGAGGCCGCAAGCGGCGGCAAAGAGGAGTGGAGATTTGGCAGGCCGCGAGCAGTGCCCAACCTGCTCGCGACCCAGAAAACCACAGTCGGTGGGTGTGATCGAGAACAATGTAGGAGTCGGGGCTGAGACTAGGGTTGGGGGGGGGGGGGGTGTGCAAGGGAGAAGGCTCGCCTAGGGTGCCTAATCCCCCTTGCACCGGCCCTGAATGCAAAGCACGTTCAAGCAGCATTATCTGAATTATGATGAAGGCTGTTCACTCTGTACAAACATTGCAAGCAATTTTGTAATGTGGTTTGACAATTCCTTGGTTTGGATTGTAACTATTGCTACCCTTAGCATAAGGCTTGGGGAGGACCTGCGCAGAACGGAAGGTACTACCATAAGAGACTTGCTGGGCAGACTGGTTGGACCATTTGGTCTTCTGCCATCACTACTATATTACTATGCTGGTCTTTAGGAGTCCCTGCTTAAAGAAAATCCCAACAAAGTCTCTGATTTGTGCATTGTGCTTGCTGGAAATATTTCTTTCATCTAAAGCCTCTGCAACCAATACCACAAGTTTCTGATTCTCTTTGCCTATAGCAACTCTGCTACACTGAGGTACTAGCTTGTAATGTGCAATGCATTTATACTGAGCAAGTAAAAGTTTGGAAGAGCAGTCAGACAATCATGCTGTGTGTCAAAGCTCAGTACTGCCATCACATAATTAATTACTTATCAGCAAACACCACTGTAAATTCTTCCTGCACACTGTGTATCCAACCTAGAACCAATGGCTATTTTTTTTTTTTTGGATCACTGTAGCCCACAACAGCCATTCTGGTGTAATGTGTTTGAGTAGTTTGTGCCAAGAGCACAAGGTAGAAACAGTCTTCTCTTTCAAATGAAGGAGAGGTTCCTGCTCACTCTCTGGAAAGGAAAAGCCTCTGGAGAAGTGATGGCTAAAGGAGAGAAGATTTCCTAAACGTTCAAGGTCCGATAGCAGACCAGGAAATGGAATTGTATACTTTCAGGTTAGATTATAAACTTTTGGGAGTATGTAATCATATAATTGAGCTTGTAATGGAATTTGTGCATTAACACCCCTTGTAGATAGAGGGTTTATTCACAGATTTTGAGTGTGAAAGGAAGCTGAATAGCTATTTGGGCAGAGTGGTGAATAAAAATGTGCTATTTGGATCTGAAGCAGAAACTGTGTAAAGGGTGAATATGATGAAAAGGGGGGGGGGGGGGGTAATGACGCATGCTGAGTCCACCCTACTCTTGAGTCATGGAGTGCATTAGCTGCTTCATTTCCCAGGCATGAGTTGCTCCGGTGCCATCTGTCCCCCTATACAGAGGCAGGTAAAACACACTGAGCATGCTCAGGCCATGATCTCAGCACTATATAAACACAAGAAGCCAAAAATACCTGTCCCTGCTTCTATCACCAGACAACTTCATTTTGTATACTCTCCGTAGGAATCAGTGGGGGAAACCTCTGCATTCATAGTCAGAAAAAATTGCTTATTACAGTCAGAAAAATCATCAGTGTCTTAGCAAGCAACAGATCATGATAACACTATGTTCCCATCTATACAATCATTCTGCATTCTTCAGTCACTGCTGTTTGATCCATTAAGGGACAGCATTCTCAGGACATTAGCTAACATCATGCCACTTTTAATTCCTACACACTTGTCGTAACGTTATAATCTTGCAACTCCCCCTTCCACACAGGCCTGTAGGATTAGGGCTACTGGCCACTACAACTGTCCAGTGGGCGGTATGGGTTTGTGAGTGGCGTGTATATGTTGGGTGTAGGAATTTGGGGTGTGTGGCAATGGGTGTGTATGGGTGGGAGATGTGGATGTGTGTGACAAGTGAATGGGGGTGTATGGGCAGTTGCGATGTGTGTGTATGGGATGGGATATGTGGATGTAAAAGTGTGGGCTGTGCATGTAGGATGGGTGGGTGGCAGGTGAGTGGGGTTGTATGGGAAATTAGGGTGGGTGAGTGACTGTGTGTGTGTGGGGGGGGGGGGAGCATATGTGTGGAGTGTAGAAGTGTACTTGTAATTATAGATCCTACCCACAAAGTTTCACAAATAGGTTTCAAGTGTTCAAAGATACCATGTTTGTTTAAGGCTTCAGAGTATAGGCCAGTAACATCAGTCATTCCCCCGACATGGTTCGTGTTTCAGTGGCGAGACTGTGTCAGGAGGGACAATAGAGGCAAAAACACCTTTTATCTGTGAATAATAAACATGTAAAAATGAAGAAAGTAGAAACTACTACAGCGAGCAATACAAAAATAAATTACCCAAAAATACATGTACTTATTTGTACCATTTCACAGAGGTACTCTAATGTAGGAACCATGAAGGTAACCATGAGGCATTTAAAGGGCTATGTAAAGGCAAACCCCAGGAAACTAAACATGCAGAAAATTGCCCAAGCAGAGCAATATTTATTTTAGTTAGATGTTTTATATACTGTCATTCCAAAAGAAGATCACAACGGTTTACAAAATCAGCATTCATATTCTTGGACAACATTCATATTCTAGGTCAACACACTAGCAAATACATTTCTAGGTTAGCACCTCAGCTTCAGGTACAAGCTAGCGAGGGGCTATGATCATAGTTAGTAATCCATAAATTCTATTTCATTATCCTTTATGTATTAATCAGTAAGTTGTCATCTTCCACTTTACATCGTTCAATGCTTATTGCTTTATCTACTAACATCTATCTGTTGTTTTTGACAGTGAAGTTATCTGCATATTGGTATCTTACATTAGGTCATATGCATTTCTAAAGAGCCAAGTTTTCATTTCATGTCTGAAACTCTTTCTTTCTATTACCTGGTGTAATGACTCTGGTAAAGAGTTACACAACTTGGGGCCCGCTTTGGAAAACATTTGGTCTCTTATTTGTGTTAGATGTGTACTCTGTGATGTAGGCACATTTAGAAGTCCTTTGTTTTGTGACCTTAGGGCTCTCTGCGGTGTGTATGGTTGCAGTGTCACTCCTATTAAGCATAGATTAATGTTGTTGATTATAAAGTATTAACTCTAACTTTTAATATGTATTCTGGATTGAACAGGAAGCCAGTTCAGTGCTATCAGCAAAGGGGTGATGTGATGTCAAATTTCCTTGTTCCTAGTAAGAGTCTAGATTAGGCATTTTGCAGTAACTGTAGTAGTTTTAATAGTCCTAAAGGTAGGCCTAGTAATAGGGAGTTGCAGTAATCTAAGTCTGAAAATACTAGAATTTGTAAAACAGTGTGGAAGTCCTGTATTGTTAGTATTTGTTTCAGCCGTGGTAATATTCTCATCTTGGTGTATCCACTTTTGATTAATTTGCTTATATGCTTTTTCATTGTGAAGTTCTCATCGATCTGTATTTCTAGGTCCTGTACTTGATCTCAGGGTGTAATTTTAAAATCTCCCAGGTCTAGGGTTGGCGGTTTGATTATTGAGGAATTTCTTCTTAACCACACAATTTCCGTTTTTTAGTGTGTAGTTTCAGCATAGATAGTTTTTCTTGTATTGCCTTCATGTATTTTGACAGTCAATACAGTTTTTTCGATTGATTTGTCAAATGGGATGTAGAATTGTATGTCGTCTGCATATAGGAAGAAGTTGATTCCTAGCTCCGCTAGCAGTGTACCTAGAGGTAGCATGTAAATGTTGAAAAGAGTAGCTGAGAGTGCAGAACCCCGGGGGACACCTGTATCGATTAGGAAGGTGTCAGATAGGTCTTTTCAAGTCAAACTGGGCAATCACATATCTGTTAGGAAGGAAGATAACCATTTGATAACACTTCAGTTTATTCCAATTTCTTAACTGATGGCATAGCAGGGAATGGTGTATGGCGTTGAAGGCAATATAAAACAATAGCCAATAAACTGAAACCTCAAGGGGGTGGAGACACAGAAGTGACATCACTAAGGATGGTTGTTCAGTCAGAGTAGTTTTATAGTGGCTAATCAGCAACTGAAACATCAAGAGGGGAACTCTAAAGGGAGAGGAGACACAAGTGACATCACTAAGGAGGGATATACATAGAAAAGGAACTTCAAGGAAGAGGAGACACAGTTCAACAGAGGAGGAGTTATGTAGATGAGTTTAAACTCAGAGATTGAATGGGCTTTATTTTTTTAAACTGCTAGGAGCTAAAGTTTGAAGCATATAGATCCATTTCTGTTCACGGTGGACTAATAGAATAGTTTATTTAAGCAGAAATGTAACTAGAACAATCCAATCTACTTTTCTTTTCATTCTCAAAAGATTCTTATTCTAAATCAAGTAAAAACTCAGGAGTGATTGACAGTACTTTATCATTTAAACCACAGGTCAAAAACATTGTTCAGAAATCATACTGGAGATTATGTATTAGAATTAACAGATATTCATACTGTTCTTCAAGCCCTTATAATCACATACAGTGATTACTGTAATTCAGTTTATTTAGGCCTCCCCCACTTTTTTGTCATAAAATCATTACAAATGAATGACAACTCAGCAGCTAGAATACTGACTAGAGCCAACAGATTTGAACACATTACACCAATTTAGTTTCACCGACTCTTGTTGCTCGTAAATCCCTTCGGATCCTTTACCAATGGCATTTGAATAACTGGTACTTCATGATAAATTAAGTTTGGAACGTACCCCATTTCGTCATTATCACAAACTCTCCAAAGCAGAACATCTTGCATTGAAATCCCTCTCCATGGATCGTTCAATCATTATCAAACCTGCAAATAAGGGAGAATTTGTGTTTCAAAGTGAATGTGTTCTGTTTCACTCCAATTTTGGGTGTCTAAGTGTGTCATGTATGCGGGTTTGTGGGAATTGTGATGGGATTCTGTTTGGGGAAAATGCAAGGGTGGATTTTTGTGGCTGGTGTGTGGTAGGGATATGTGCTTGTGTACATGGGCGAGTGGTGGAGGGCAGGGCCGGATTTAAGATTTTGGTGCTTATAGGCAGGACCAGAGGGAGAGAGCAGGGATCCTCCATCCAGGGCTCTGAGAACAAGGCCTAAACCCACAGAGAGTGGAAAGTAGGGAATGTGGATATGTTCCTCATTGTAGAGTCTTGAAACTTGCTTATCCTCCATGGAGTGGATTGAACAAGTGTCCCAAAGTGGCCAGGGTATTCTAGGTGTGGATGTCCTTGTTCCCCACAGTACCTGAGCACCATGAGTACTCTTGATCTCCACTATGTCAGTGCCCTTCCCAGGGTGGAAACTCTGTTGGGGGTATCCAGATATTCTTCTCTGCTCATTCTGAATTCTTCTTAAAAATGGTAAGCCTTACTGTGTTGGGGAAGAGTATAGCGAGAGGAATATACTATCATCCACCTGGCCAAAATGATGAGACAAACAATGAAATGCTAAGAGAAATTAGGGAAATTAACCAAATTGGCAGTGCAGTAATAAAGGGAGATTTCAATTACCCCAATATCGACTGGGTAAATGTAACATCAGGACATGCTAGAGAGATAAAGTTCCTGGATGGAATAAATGACAGTTTTTTATGGAGCAATTGGTTCAGGAACTGCTGATAGAGGGAGCAATTTTAGATTTAATTTTCAGTGGAGACTGGGATGTGGTGGTGGGGCCGCTTGGCAATAGTGATCATAATATGATCAAATTTGAATTACTGTCTCCCTTCCTGTCATGAAATAAATCCATGACTCCAGCACTAAACTTTCAGAAAGGAAACTTTAACAAAATGAGGAAAATAGTTAAAAAACAAAAAACCATCCTGAAAGGTTCAGCTACAAATGGATCTATCCATTTAATGTTTGGGTTCTTGCCAGCTACTTGTGACTTGGATTGGCCACTGTTGGACACAAGATACTGGGCTTGATGGACCCTGGGTCTGACCCAAAATGGCATATCTAATGTTCTTATGTTAAGGCCTTTACTGGAAAACAATTCTTATAAGTTCTCCAGTGCTGGGTAAGGAAGGGTGATAGAAAAATAACTTCTTCCCTCTCAGTGGCAAAACTAAAACTTGGGAAAGAAAACCTCTCTCTCTTCTCCTTAAATGGGCCCTGTAACCTCCTCTTGGTCTGGGCAAAGAAATACACATTCCCTTCTGACCTTCTAGGCAGGGGATACAGCCTGCCAGGAAGGCAGAAGTCAAAACTGCAAAAATCCTTCTGTCTCTCTCAAATCCCACCAGGCCCCATAAAGAAACTGGCAGGGCAGTGTCTCTGACTTCCTTGGCTAGGCAGAGGTCCTAACTTTGGAGAGCACCAAAAGTATCCACCCTCTAACTTAGGCTAGCCCCCACCCGTGCCTCAGAGGATCGCCATTCTAGCAGTCCTCTGGGGAGGTACTGTATCGAATGGTATGCCCCTTTGTAGCTGGGAGCTAGGACCATCTAGTGCAGACCCAAAGGGTCTCTACCTAGGAAACTGGAAAACTTGGAAAATATTGGTCAAAAGAGGACTTTGAGGCTTATTAACTTTTCTAAAGTGGATTCCTTGATTCCTGTAACAACTTTTCATCAATACACGAATGAGTGTTTGTTAATTCCTCTAGAATCTCTCCCAGCTATGTATAGGACATATTATCTATCACCACTTTGGAAGATTTACTCAATGCCTGAGGTTACTGGCCCATCTGGACTTTCTTTTCATAGGCTTAATATTTTAGCATTAGTTAAGTTAGATGCTTCAGTGGTATCATTATGCAACTTTTTTTTTTTTGAACAATTTTTATTGCATTTTTCACATAACAAGAACCAAACATTATGCAACTTTGACTGAATTTTGCTTTAGAGAATGTACGTTCCCTTTTTAAACCGCTCTGAACCTTGGAGGATGTGGTATATAAGAACTTTTAAATAAATAAATAAACTGATGTGTTTTACAGCTCAAAGATAAGGGCTTTTCCAGATATGTCTGAAGAGTCTCAAAAGTGAAGATGGGCTTTTTTTGTTGTAGACCCAAGGTATTGCAGATTGGAGCTTCATTTAATTTGAAATATCCTTGTAAATTTCTTATCAATTACCAAAGTGCAAGGTTTGCTTTTAGTGAAGCATCTCAGCTTTTTTTCCTTTGTGATAAAGTTCCTGTCACTAGCCCTAGTGCTACCTGCATCTTCACTACCTGTGTCATTTGTATGTGTATCTCTTTTTTACCTCTTAATTTTTCTCTTAGATCCCTCCCTTTAGAAAACTGTTAATGCCTTCGTTTTCTATAGGGAGGGATCAACATTTATAACTTTCTTTTTGATATATGTGCCTGTTGCTTCATAGATATGTGTAATTGTAAATGCATTTTTTCCAAGAAAGATTTTTTTCTTGTATGTTTATTAGAAATTTAAGAAATATAAAATAAGTGGTTGAGTGGGAGGAGACAAATGATAGTAGTAAATGGAGTTCACGCTGAGGACAGAGGCATTATTAGTGGTGCGCTGCAGTGATTAGTCCTTGATTTGGTTCTTTTCAACATTTTTGTA
The DNA here is from genome assembly GCF_901001135.1 of Rhinatrema bivittatum. NCBI lineage: Eukaryota > Metazoa > Chordata > Amphibia > Gymnophiona > Rhinatrematidae > Rhinatrema > Rhinatrema bivittatum. The sequence continues at coordinate 142,328,621 of NC_042621.1, forward strand.
AGTGATGTGGCGGAAGACTGATTGGGAAATGTTTGTCTTTTTGCAAATGATACCAAAAGCTGTAACAGGGTAGACATGCAGAAAGGTGTGGAAACCATGAGGCGGGATCTAGTGATGCATGAGGAATGGTCTAAATTCTAGCAGTTAAGATTTACAATTTAAAAATGCAAGATCATGAATTCCCAAGTGTAGAATAGGGGGTGAAATTCTTCAAAGCACAAAACAAAAGTGGGATCTGGGGATGATCATATTTGATGATCTTAAAGTGGTCAACAGCTGGACTAAGGGTTGATAAAAGCCAGAAAGATGCTTGTGTACATAGAGCGAGGAATTGTCAGCAGATTAAAGGAGGTGATATTGCCCCCTATAAAACCCCCTGGTAAGACCTCAATACTGTGTACAGTTCTGGAGACCACATCTTCAAAAGGATATAAACAAGATGGAGTTAGTCCAGGGGGGTGGCTACAGTGATCATTTATTTACTGTTTGATTTACATTCTACTTTTCAGGCTCTTTAAAGTGGATTCGTCAGGTACTCTAGGTATTTCCATGTCCCCAGAGGGCGAAGAGTGTAAACTGAGACAACAGAAGACAGATACATTGAATGTAAATATAGCAAAAGGCTGTTCAAATACATGGCAAACATGAAAGTCACATCAGATGCACAGCAAATAAATACAACAAAAGGCAATTCAAATATATCGTAAACAAAGTCATAGCAGGTACACAATGATTAGAATAAAAGGTTCAACTGCATAGCAGCTGAACTGTCAGATTACATTAGCTGTTTACATAATGTCTGAGTTAAGAAAAAGTAAGCAAAAGATAGCATTCAGTACATTGCAGTTGAGGAAACAGATTTAATCTTTTGGGCAACAAGTACTAAGAAGCATTTACTTGTGCTAGATCTACGTACTAAACAAGTAGCATAGACATGCTACCAGCTCCAATGGTTTTCTGGGATGCTATAGCCTCCTGGTACCAATCCAGTTACCCTGTGGCCTGCAGTGTCTCTAAAACAAAAAAGGTCCTCACTCCCTTACCACCTTCTTATTCATGACATGCCTGGGAGCAAGCTCTGAAACCTTCCATGGGTAATGAGGAAGGTGAATGGGCTTATCTGGTCAGTCATTGATGAAGCTGCAACTCTCCTACTCCTGAATTTCCAGTGTTCGGGTCTCTTTTTCATTTGGTTTAAAAACAAATGCACACCCCTAGGGTTTATGAACAGCTGTGCCAATAGTTTTGAGGCCCCATCAGCTGGTTTTGAGTGCTTATCTCCAAACCCACAATGATGCACGCAGAAAGTCCACATATCTGTTTATGTCCCTATCTTCCTTCCTTTTACTATCAGAGCTCTAAGATTAAACCCCAAACCACCACTACAGCCAGAGCAGTGATCATTCTCTCTCATTGGCTAAGAGGAGTGTTTGCTACTAGGGCTACACTGCTGGGATACTCTGAGAAATCTCGATGATTTAATGCAAGGATTAGCAACCATACCTGGGAACTTTGAGTTGACCAGTCGTTTCATACTTTATGATCTGAACTTCAGATCTTCAGAAGAGGAATCCGTTTTTCTGGTACCCAGCCTGTCAGGTCCAAGAGATCCTTTCACCATCTGTGGTGGCACTCTTGAAAGCTGGCTTCCTAAAGCGTGATGTAGAGGCAACTATTAATCTCTGGCTCCCTGCTTTCTCCTCCTCCCCCCTCCCCCCTCCCCAACAGGCCAATGCAACAGTAGTGCACTCAGCTTAGTACATGTTTTGGACGTGCTAGATTAGCACCCGATGTAACAAGGAGATTAGTGTGTCCGAAATGTGCATGCCCAAACAAACGCATAGCCAATAGTGCTCATCACATGTAAATCCCATGAGATGAGACTATTAGCTATTACTCCCTGATGCAGGAAATCCCCCAGTGCCCAACACACACTTTTTAATGCAGCAAATTTAATTCCAGCCCTGGTGCTGGCGTTTAATCAATCTGTGAATTAAGGGCTCAGGAGAAATTTAAAAAATAGTGTCCTGTGTGGTTCCTACCTTTATTTGAAAAATGCTTACTGCTTGCAGTGTTTTAAGAATAAACGCCTAATGTATCAACTTGCTGAAAAAGAAATTCTGGACGCATCCTATACACACATAATAGACACGCTCCTTGCTATTATTGGGCGTCCACAAATCGACCTGAAGGATAAAATGGATGCTCGTATTGAACCCTGTTACAATTGTGGGCACACAGTTATGGCACCTGGGCACCCCCTCCAGTAGGGATGCATAATTCTTCCCTAGCGCATCCTTTTCAATGCAGCAGCTCATTAAAATATTGCTTTGGGCACCCAGGAAACGTGGCTGTGTGTGCATTAGGAAAATGGGCGCTCAATACTAGTGCCCGTTTTAATGCATGTCTTATTGCATCGGCCCGCAAGTGTGATGGCAGGCTGCAGCGGTGCATGAGAGAGCAATAACCTCTCTTCCACTCTCTAAAACTGGCTTTATTGAGGATAGTTGCAGCCAGAGGAAGCTCTCCTAACTACAGCTACAACTTTATGAAATTCAATTGTGCTGCGCAGGAAGGGACGACATGGAAAAGAGAGCGAAATGGGGGGGGGGCTGGGGGGGGAAGAATGAAAAGAGAATTGGCAAAAGAGAGAAAAAACAAATGAATACTGGGGGAGAGAGGATGAAGGAATACAGGGGAGAGTGACAGGAGACATGGAAAATGCGAATGAGGAATGAGCTAGCGAGAGAGGCAAGGGATGTGGAGGAAGGAATGAGAGGCTGCAAAGAAAGGGGACATGAGAGAACCTGGGAGATAGGATATGAAAGGATAGATGGGAATGAAGGGATAGAGTGGGGGAAGAAAAGTGTAAGCTATCATATGGAAGAGCAGGGCAGCCTAGGTGGGCCAGATTGCTGCTGATGTTAAAGGATAGGGTGAGGCAAGTGTCAGTGACATGTCTACTACACTTCAACTAGCATGACTTAGAAAAGACAGAGACGTTGCAGGCGCTTCCATTTTTTTATGTGGCCAGAAGTCTGCCCATGAATTATGAATTCTGCGTTTACTTTCTGAAGGCTAAAATCCCTCTTAGCCAGCTATGGTTGATTTAAGTGGGTTAAACTCTAGTTTTACCCCTGTAGAGAGCGCTTACCCCGAGCCGGGGAGGTGCACATTTTGTTACTGGGGACCCTGGGGGAGTTTAGCGTGGCTTTGGGTAGAGCCAGAGCTGGGGTTGCTGTCGGAGAGTGGGAAGGACCGAATGTGGGTGTCTCTGCCGGGGGATGCTGGGGCGGCTCCGGCTTCCGTTCCAGTGTTGTGGAGGGCGGCGTTTCCTAGCAACCGACATGCAGCCTCTCCGGACGGCGCGGAGCAAACACAAACCTTCCGAGGCTTTCTGGCGGAGGGGAAAGGCAATCGGTCACATGCTTCTCTGAGCGGAGCGCCACATAGGGGTAAGCTTCGTCGTCTTTCCCTTTTCAGCTGCGATCTAAGGCGCTCTCCTATTTATCGCTCAATTTACTGAGCAGGTCGCTGTAGACTGAGCACACGGCTGATCTCAGCAGGGGATTTCTTTCAGGCACGGGGAGAACTCGGATTTAGTCAATAACTTGCCTGCCATGGGATTTTTGGGCTTTTGCGTCACGGCTGATCGCGAAGCAGGGTGGGGGGTGTCATCAGTACATTAATGTAGGAGGTTACAACATCGGTTGGTATTTATCTATTTTTTTTCACTCCTGTTGTCCGGTGATCTCTGGATTCCCGATTAGTGTTCAGAGCTAGCAGCCCTCCCCCCCCCCCCCCCCTTCAGAGCGGGATCAGCCGCTCAGTGCTCGGAGCCCCAGTAGCCAAGGACAATCGTAAAAGATGTAGAAGGGACAACCTTGAAAGCAAATGCATTGCTGCTGCACTGGAGAGATGTGCGGCTTCACGATCAGCTCCGGCACCGGCAGCCGCCCGTCCCACGCCTCCGCTGGGACCTTCTCCTTTAAAGGAAGGAGCCACTTTGCTTCCTGGTCTGCTGGAGTAACCCAAAGAAATGAAAGTATAATGAAGGGGGCTTAAAACGAGGGTGACACTGCCGCGACAGGGCTAGGTTAGTAAATCCAAAGTGAGATTCAGAAACGGAAGAAATGATTTGTAGTTAGGCAATGACTGAGAGGCAAAGAAACTCCTTACAGCCCCACACGTTGAAAACGTGAATCCAATTGCTGGTTAAAGCAGACACAAGGATTAAGAGCCACTTTGTTTTGATTTTTATTCAGATCTTACGCAGTTGAAGCACCAACTGACATTCCTCGTTTTCATTCTTTAAATGGGCAATTTTCTCAGTGGAAGGGAGTGGGCAGTGGAGTGCCTCAGGGATCTGTATTGGGACCCTTACTGTTCAATATATTTATAAATGATCTGGAAAGAAATAGGACGAGTGAGAATCAAATTTGCAGATGACACAAAATTGTTCAGAGTAGTTAAATCACAAGCAGATTGTGATAAATTGCAGGAAGACCGTGTGAGACTGGAAAATTGGGCATCCAAATGGCAGATGAAATTTAATGTGGATAAGTGCAAGGTGATGCATATAGGGAAAAATAACCCCTGCTATAGTTACACAATGTTAGGTTCCATATTAGGTGCTACAACCCAAGAAAGATCTAGGCATCATTGTGGATAACACATTGAAATCGTCGGTGCAGTGTGCTGCGGCAGTCAAAGCAAACAGAATGTTAGGAATTATTAGAAAAGGAATGGTGAATAAAACGGAAAATGTCATAATGCCTCTGTATCGCTCCATGGTGAGACCACACCTCGAATACTGTGTACAATTCTGGTCGCCGCATCTCAAAAAAGATATAATTGCGATGGAGAAGGGCTACCAAAATGATAAGGGGAATGGAACAACTCCCCTATGAGGAAAGACTAAAGAGGTTAGGACTTTTCAGCTTGGAGAAGAGACGACTGAGGGGGGATATGATAGAGGTGTTTAAAATCATGAGAGGTCTAGAACGGGTAGATGTGAATCGGTTATTTACTCTTTCGGATAGTAGAAAGACTAGGGGGCACTCCATGAAGTTAGCATGGGGCACATTTAAAACTAATCGGAGAAAGTTCTTTTTTACTCAACGCACAATTAAACTCTGGAATTTGTTGCCAGAGAATGTGGTTAGTGCAGTTAGTATAGCTGTGTTTAAAAAAGGATTGGATAAGTTCTTGGAGGAGAAGTCCATTACCTGCTATTATGTTCACTTAGAGAATAGCCACTGCCATTAGCAATGGTTACATGGAATAGACTTAGTTTTTGGGTACTTGCCAGGTTCTTATGGCCTGGATTGGCCACTGTTGGAAACAGGATGCTGGGCTTGATGGACCCTTGGTCTGACCCAGTATGGCATTTTCTTATGTCTTATGTCTTTTAAACATTATTATTTAATTCCTGAGCTTAAATTAGCAGAGACCTTGAAAAGCTGCTTTGCTATAGGCATTTCCACTGCTATTAATCTGTTGTGCTGATCCTCAGAACCACATGCAGACATCATATTAACTACAAACCAAGCACAAGCCATCCAACAAAGACCTCAAAAATTGGAAATGTTATTCAAAACAAAACAAAACAAAAGACAACAGTGTGCGAATTTATAATATAGGCAGCCAGGACTTAACTCGCTCACGTCCGCCCTTTTACAATTCAAATAAAACACAGACAATACATTGGGTTTAACAGGGCCGCAGCTTTAATACAACAAATGGGATGCCCGTCGAATAACTGCCTGCCACCTCCCAGCAAGACGGTCAACACCAGCCGCCCAGCTAGCAGTTCCAAGCCTTGAACAGAGTTCCGACCCCACCACCTCCCAGCAAGGAGCCCGAACTAGACAATTGCACCCAGTCGTCTGCCAATCCAAATTGTAACAGGAATGAAGCTTACAGATAGAACATATGTACTGTGGTGGCTCGGGCCATCCGCCTCGATAATCACCCCCCTGCTGCGACAAAACAACCCCCTTTTACAACAGCAACAGAGAAGGGCGGGTGGGAGGGAAGCAACTGAGTCGGCTGCTGTGACGCCAGGCACTGCAGTGATCTGGCAGCGCGCAGCCAGACAACCCCCTACGCACCCATGACGTCACCGGTAGGGGCCAATGAGGAAAGGACAGCGCAATATGAATTTGCTGAAGCTGACGAATTGCAGGCTTTACAGACCGTGCTTCGCCAGCTCCAGCTCCTTCCTCCCTCCTCCCAACTTACTTACTATTACCCCTAAGGGGCCATGGTTTGACTGCCGGCTGACCTCCCCGCGGTTCCTCCCCTCCCTGCGTGGCACGGACCCCGGAGCTACTGCTCGCCGAGTGGCCTGGTGCCACATTACTTTGGCCGACCGGACATGGGGTCCAGTTGACCTCCCAATATAAGAGCAGTGACTCTTAAACCAGATTTATAACACCCCCAACTTGGTTACAGTGCATTAACTGCATTCTGTTCTGCAGCCTTCCTTGTTACCTCCATACTACTGCCCACCTACTGGATTTTTTTTTCAGAATTTCAATTTATTAAGTGCTGCTAGACTAATTACAGTAGCAGGTATCTTTGTTCATGTATACTGTATTTGATAGAATTACAGTGAATACCAGTTTCACTTTTAGATAAATTGTATTGCTGGTTTACAAAACCAGGTAGGTGGTTTCAGAGTATCTTGCAGAATTTCTGAAAAATATTAAGAACTAGTTTATTAAGATATTAAGAACTAGCTTATTAATTGCACGAAAGAATGTTTTCAGTATTGGGGGAACAGATTATGGAGGCATACCTGTTTTTTTGTTTTTTTCAGATTCTCTACATTAGTAAAGCGCCAGACGTCATGAGTCTATTTATACTGTACTGTTTATATGATTTGTTTGGTGCATTTTGACTTGCATGCTTGTTTTTCTAAATCATTCAGATTTTTAAATTAAACATGAAATACATTAATTGAACTGAATGAATTGATGTAGCTGTACTCAGTCCTGCCCTTTAGCACTTACTGCAGTATCTCTATCATGTCTGTCCCGACCCGAGCATACATGTAAACTTACCACTTAGGTTGTAATATGGACACATAGGGCCTCATTTACCAATATCGCATTGGTAACGCATTAAGGGGCGTGTCCCCAGGTAGAGTGTCCATCAAGCTAGGTTGAGAGAACATTGCCCAAATCTCTTCTTGGAGTGAGTTTCCTCACTCCGAAGGTCATCAAATCTTCACAAGAGACCACTGTTCTGTTCGTACGTCTCACGTTGAATGTGAACGTGGCCCCCAACCCCCTACGCTCATACCTAATCCCCACCTCGAGTTACTAGGTGGGCCTACCATGGGGGCTACAGTACTGTTGAATGCTATAGGCATTTGTAATACTGAGGACAGATAGATGCCAGACAGATGGGTGAACAAGAACTGGTAGACCTTTTTTTTTTCTTGTAAAAATAACTTTACTCTTTCTTGATTGAAAATAATTTTAGACTACTGAGAACCACTCACCAACACTTTTTTGGCCCTACTGCCCCATCTTAATAGCATGTATATCACACACAGACAGAATGCAGCATTATTGGCATGAAGGATACAGGGTGGCATATAGCACACCTTATTGCAGCATTTACTGGCATGCATTTGTTTGTCTGAAACCATGGCGTTTGCCATGCACCAAGACAATTAAGAAGGTGTTGGTAAATGGAGGGAGATGACAACAGCTGCATGTAGAATTAACTATGAGAGTTAGATAGTGCATGATGAGAAATGAGAATTGCTGATGGTGCTTGGGGATTGGAGGTGTGGGAGTTGGGGTGGAGGGATGGTTTAATAATGAGGAGAACTGAGGCAAGAATAAAGAATATAGGAAGCCAATGTAATTAGCTGAGTGTTAAAACTGTGCACTGAAACTCAGCACACAGTTTCTTAACAAACAGGCTAATTTTTTAAAACATCTGATGTAATAAGCTAATAGTGTGCTGATACACTGGAAGTCGTAAAATGCACGCAAAACAGAGAATGTGTACAAAGAAAAGGCTTGGTGCAAACAAAATCAGGATTTCTTCACAAAAAGCATGTTTTGTGAACAAATATGGGCAAAAACATACTTTTTATGCACAAAGCATGTTTTCGGTGCATAAAATACCAACTGCAGGTCCCAACAGGGTGGTTCTATAATGAGGCAGGGTTAGGCAGCCACTTCAGGCGGCAAAATTTGGAAGCAGCAAATTCTGCCCCCCCCCCCAATCTCCTCTAGCAGCCGCCTCACCCTGCCACCAAGACAACAAAGGTCCCGCAGGCTTCCGGATAGTCCTGGGGAAATTCTACGCTACTGTGGAGTGCAGAATTTGCACAGAATTCTCCCAAAAATGGCTCGCAGCGAAGAGGAAGGCCCCAGTGTGCCTTTTATGTCTAAGGTCCTAACGTATATTAAGATTTAAAAAAAAAAAAAAAAAAGAGAAAGAAAGGCAGGAGACCTCAGTATAAGCCTGCAGGTAATGGGTCTTTTCTCTTTTGTCAGAAGAGGCAGGAGCAACGGGACGAGCCCAGCTGATCGGCACTGCCTCTTTAAGACATTCCACGCCCCCTTTCCTTTCGGACGGTTCTTCAGCAATGCCAGTATATGTGCTAACCCCCTCCCCTTCCCATGCTCCTCCTTGGCTGGCTATGATTGGGCTAGTGCGCTGTCAGTCAGCACTGGTGGGGTGGGGGGGCATGCGAGCTGTGCTCGTGGTGAAGATGAAGGCCTTGGCATGCCGTGAGTGGAGCACGTCCTACTTGCGGTGAAGATGAAGGCTCCGGCATATCAAGAGTGGAGCTTGTCCCACCCACAGCAAAGATGAAGGCCCCAGTGAGAGTGAGTGTGTGTAGAGGGTGTGTGTGCATGTGCGTGTGTGAGAGATTGTGAGACTGGGGGTTGAGAGAGCATGTGTGATGGTGCTTGGGGGGTGTGTGAGAGAGAGCATATGTGAGGGTGCTGAGGGGGAGAGAGCATTTATGAGGGTGCTTGGGGGGGAGAGAGAGCATGTGTGAGATTGCTTGAGTGTGGGTGCCAGAGAGAGGGAACCTATGTGAGGAGATTGTGAAGGATTGTGTATGTACATGAGAAATTGGGAGGTGGTGTATGTGAAAAAGGGATTGTATGTATGTGAGTTTGCTTGTTTGTGAGAGAGGGAGCCTGTGTGAAGGGATTCTGTATGTGTGAGAGAGTGTGTGTGAGAGAGAGACATAGGTAGCCTGTGTGAGGGTGTATGCGTGAAAGAGAGAAAGGGAGTCTGTGTGGGTGTGTATGCAAGAGAGAGAGAGGTACCCTGTATGAGGGGATATGTGTGTGTGTGTGCAAGAGAGACCCTGTATGAGGGGATGTGTGTGCAAGAGAGACCCTGTATGAGGGGATGTATGTGCAAGAGAGTGAGGGATCCTGTATGAGGGTGTGTGTATGTGTATTAGAGAAAGGGAGCATGTGTGTGTGTGAGAGAGAAAAAGGGACAAAGAGAGCCTGTGTGAGGGGCAGAATTGAGAGAAGGGTCAAACTCTGGGAGTGGAGATAGTGGAAGGGGTTGAGGCTAGAGGTGGAGGGGAGAGATTCTGGCAGGTGAAAGAGGTGAGGCCTGAGAGGGCAAAGTGGCCAGGGGAGTAGGGAGAGAGAGTGGAAGGGACACTTTTATAGTGAACTTCTAGGGAAATTCAAAATATTTAAAATTCTGCATCTTTAAGTAATCTTTTTTGTGTGTTAATTTAAAATGTAATTACTTAAAAGACTCACATGTATATTGTGTTACTTTGACCAATATAAAGTATGCAGAATTTTGTGGGCCTGGGGAAAGAGGAGGTTCCTGTGGCTAATGAGAATTGAGGTGAGAAGAAACAATGAGAGTGCAAGTGTATATGGAAGAGGGAGAGAAGTGAGGTGACAGTTCAGTTCTCTGTAAACCGGTGCGATATGTATTCTATACAGGAACATCGGTATATAAAAATGAAAAATAAATAAATAAATGAGTGTGTATGCATGTATGGGTGTGTGTGTGGAAAAAGGAGAGGGGGTGGGGACAGAGGTGGGGGCACAATCTCATCCCTCTCCTCAGGCAGCAGATTGCCTTGAGCCACACCTGGGTCCCAGCACCGCAACTCCAGCTTCTGCCCATGGACTGACACCAGTGCTGCAAACATTTCTCCATCTCAGACCAGGAGTAGCTTAGAAAATATGAGTTAAGCCAGCACCCCTCTCTATATTGGGGGATAATAGCTAATGCCTTCATTTGCAAAGGATTTCCGTGTGAGGGCACTATCAGTGTGTGCAGGTGTACACACACATTCTTTTGTGTAGAAAACTAGTTGCGTCGAGAGTTTAGCGCACGAAAAATGTTCACATAAACAGAAGTAAAACCATACAAATTAGTGTGTCTCCTTGCAAATCCCATGTTAATCAAGGCATTAGCTCTGACTCCCCAATGCAGAGAGGTGCATAGGCTTAACTCATGTTTTCTTAGCACTGGAATTGTAACTCCTGAGTCAGAGATGGAGTAAAGTGAACTCTCCATTCTGGGGCTAGTGTTTTTCTCTGGGGATTGGGGTGTGTGTGTGTGTGTGTGTGTGTGTGTGTGAAATTTATGGACAGAAAGCATGTTAAGAAGATTTTTGTGTGCACATTTTGGGTTTGTGCACTTTTTTTAGCCTCCCGATGCAGTTGCATGCCATTAGCTTACTGCATCGGGAGTTAACTCTCTTTTTGTAGTGCATGAGTACAGAAAATGTGCACTAAAGTTCCGTGCAATTTTGTTACTTGCGCTTTATTACGTCAGGCTCAGAGTTTGAAAGTAAAATTATGTAGTCTTTGTGACATCGCATTGCTGTTCCAGCAGTACTTTTCATAAGCGTTTGATATTGAGTCTCACAAGATCATAACTTAAAATAATTTTCTTAATTTCAGCCCCAAAGTTTCCTCCTGGCCTCTAGGAGCTTCCATTTCTATCAGAGCTTAAGGCTGAGATTGAGCACCTTGAGCCTTCATTTACAACTATACAGGGATTTTTTGCTCTGCTTCAGGATCCTTTCCCAACTCACCCAGTCCAGCCATTGCAGCAACAGCCTTGGCCAGGGACTATGCAGACATCTGGTCACTAATTGTCACTGTTGTACTGTGAGCGGATCTCTCTCCCTGCTGTCTCCGCAGCATCCGTAGCCTTGGCTGGCCCAGGGAGCAGAATGCCTGACCTGGGGAATGAAACCCAGGTCCTCTGCATGCCAATGTGTAGCACTGCTGCCTAACCCAAGATTTGTTTGTTTTTGTTTGCTTGTTTTTTTTAACCATTCTAAAAATGATAAAACATTAAACATGAGATGATAACAGAGGGGGGATAAGGGAGGTGTATCATGAAGCTGTTGGTAGGAGCTACCCCAGCAGGCATGCAGAGCATGATGAGTGCGATCAATTTTGCTTTTTCTTAGCATTTAGACAGGTGGATCCAGATCAAGTGTGTGCACCTCTACCAGCAGATGGAGTTGGAGCAAAGCTGACATCACAGTATATACGCTCCTGCAGTGACATCAGCCTGCCAGTATTCTCCATCTCCAGCAGATGGTGGATGTGCATCTCCCTTTTGGGAGTTGCTTAAAGTTTTCAGAAGGAGAGAAAATTAATTCACCCCGCTCTCCTGTGATGATACCATATGGTCCCTCCCTCAGTTGAGAATTCCTGAGGTGATATATATTGAATTTTCCCTCAGATGAGTGCCTTGGTCCGGTAGCTGGCTTTCAGCTGTAAAAGACAGCTGAAAGGCAAGCAGGTGCAAGAAGCTGAGCGCGGCAATGATGGTATATGCCCTCTCACCCCGCAGCCGGAGACCAATTCTGTACTCAGCCAGGATGGGCTGGGCTGAGCTAAGGTAAAGTGAAAAAAAAGAACAGAGGAGGATTTTTTGTAAGGATTCCTTCTTCGCCTGGTCTCCGTGCTCTGTGCGCCGATCCGACGTTTGTTCCCACCTCTGAGGGAGTTTAGGGGACATGGACAGTCTGGTAAATTGAGCAGCCTTTTTGGGCTAGGCCCTGCTCTTAGGTTTATCACTGTGCACTGTGTGGTAGGCTGCAGTGGCGTTTTTGTGCATTTTCCTGTGCATTAGGCTGCCCTTTTCAGGACTGTCGTTTCATGCGAGTGTGTTCGGCTGTGTGTCCAGTTGTGTGCCTAGTTTTTGGACACTTGGGTGCCTGCTTGGACATCCAGTTGGTAGCGGCGTCTATTTGAGGCATGCGCTTACCAATACGCACAATCTGAGCAGCATTAAGGGTACTCAATGTTTGGGCGCTCGTCAAGGCATAGGGTTGTATGCTTAAATTTTGGATGCCTAGTTTTTTGCAGCATGAATACAGCTGGACGCACACTTTTCAGTCACCTGTTAAAGCGTACTGACAGACCGATGGCTCCTATAGCTAAGAAACCTAAGCACATTACCTAGTAGGGCCAATGGCACAATGGATAACACATCTGACTATGGCTCAGAAGATTTTTGGTTCGACTCCTGACTGGCTCACAGATTTTTATTGTAGTAATTTTCTGTGTGGCTTGTCATATTTGGGCATCTCAGCCTGGTGTTCCCTCTAACTTATGTCAGCGATGCTTGGAGGCTCAGTGGGAATTGCCTTTGTATGATTTTACTAAGTCTGGTTCTTCCCAGCCTGATGTGGGCCTGGGTAAAAACGTGTCAGAAGGGGGCGCCTGACTTTGAAACTCCCTTAACTGGTTCGTCAGCAGAGGAAGGTAGTTCAATGGGCATAGGACAGGTGCCTCCTGGTTTTGGCATGGATCCTTCTGTCTTTTCTTAGGTAGAATTTTTTTCAAGGATTGCTGTCCTTTTTTCAGGCACAGTCCTCTGCCCTGACCAATCTTGCCATGTCAGAGTTGCAGGCCTGCATGCCTGGGGCTGCGGTTAAGCATCGAAGTACACCTAGATTGGTGGCCAGTCTTCCCGATAGGGACCCAGATGGCAAGGATGATGAAGCCAATACTTACTCTCTGGAGGATGGGAAATTCCTCTGGGATTGGAACCTTATAGGACTATGTTGCGGTTCTTTCATAGAGATGAGTTACCGGCTCTGATTTCCCAGACATGAAAGATGCTGGGAGTGCCTGGGGCTGAATCCATGTCTGAGCCAAAGAAAGATCCCATTTTGATTTCTTTGTGTAAAGCTTCTTGTTTTTTCCCCTAGTATGGAGCCCATTCAAGAATTAATTGATCTTCAATGGGGCGCCCTGGAAGCTAATTTCAAAGGGGGATGAGTCTTGGAAGGACTGTACCTCCTGGATCCAGCTGCAAGAAAGCAAATATGCTTTGGCCATCCTTAAGCAAGCATTTGAAGCAGTGGAAATGACTTGGCAGGTAACTTCATGTTGTTCCCTGGTGGCTCTCTCCTGTTTACTTCTCTCTCATGAAGTTGATGTTGGTGTGAATTCCAGGGCAGTGATGGAGCCAGCAGCCACCTTTTTGATAGATGCAGGCTGCGATTTGGTCCGCATCTCAGCCAAAGGGGTGGCTTCAGTAAATAACGGCCAGGCATCAGTTATGGCTGAGAAATTGGTCGGCTGATGCAACCTCTAGTTACGAAGTTACCCTATAAAGGCTCATTCTTGTTTGGGAGCAAGTTGGAGAAAATGGCCAATAAGTGGGGCGAGTCCCCAGTTCCTTGCTTACCAGAGTATAAGAAGCAGATGCCATGATCCTTTATCATGAGAGGTCGTGCTAGGGGATTCAAATGTTTTCAACCTTACAGAGGAGTGGCCTTTCAGAGGACTGGACCTTTTGATAGGTCTCAGTCCTTTCATCACAGACAGCCCAGATGGGGTGCGGGCTCGGATAGTGGAACCCCCTGAGACTTCCAATGAAGATGTGCCGACACACCCCCATAAACAGGAGATAGGAGGTCGCCTCTCTCTCTTTTATCAGAGGTGGGTCTAAATCACGTCAGACCAGTGGGTCCTGGAAGTGATACGAGATGAATATGCACTGGGGTTTCGAAGTGTTCCTCGGGACATGTTCATGGTGTCTCCCTGCCACTCCACACTAAAGAGGCAGGCAGTGGAGTGTACATTGTCAAGGCTCCTCAGTCTGAGAGTTGAGGTTCCAGTGCTGTCTCAAGAAAATACGGGCTGATATTCCATTTATTTCATTGTTCCAAGAAGGAGGTATCTTTTCGTCCCATCCTGAATCTCAAAGGGGTCAACTGTTATTTGCAGGTGACTCATTTTTGCATAGAAACCTTGCGCTCAGTGATAATGGCTGTGTAGTTGGGGGAGTTTCTGGATCTGTCTGAGGTGTACCTGCATATTCCCATCCAGCTAGAGCATCAACGTTTTCTGTGGTTCACAGTTTTGGGGCATCATTATCAATTTCGAGCGCTGCCTTTTGGTCTGGTCACCGTACCCAGAACCTTTTCCAAAGTTATGGTGGTAGTGGCGGCAGAGTTGGACGACTGGCTGATTCAGGCCACAACTCTGGAAGAGAGCCTCCTGGTGTCACACAAAGTGATTTGCTTGTTGCAGGAGCTCGTTTGGGTAGTGAACCTGGCCAACAGCAATCCAGCCACTTCAATTGCTAGAGTATCTTGGTGTTCGGTTCGACATGAAGTAGGGTAGGGTGCTCCTGCCGGAGGGTTGTATTCAGAAGTTGATGGAGCAGGTGCATTTATTAATGAACACAATACACCCAACAGTGTGGTTCTATCTACAGGTGCTCAGACTGATGGCGGGGACCTTGGAAGTAGTGCTGTGGGTGAGAGTGCATATGCGTCCTCTTCAGTGCTCCCTGCTGTCTTGTTGGAGCCCACAGTTTCAGGATTATTCGATTTGGCTTCGCCTGCAGATGGAGGTATCTCTCACCTGCAGTGGTGGTTAAAGGCAGATTATCTGAGAAAGAGGGCTTCCCTAAGCTCCCCAGACTGGCTGGTACTCACAACAGATGCGAGCCTCCAGGGTTTGGGGAGGGGGGGGGATGACTGTCAGGAGCTGACAGAGCAAGGGCACTGGAGTCCAGAAGAGTCTCTCTGGAGTATCAATTGGCTGGTCCGGTTGCCAATCTTGCGGTTCGGCGACTGATTGCAGGGCCGAATGGTCCAAATAATGTCAGACAATGCAATGACAGTGGCTTACATCAATCAGCGGGGAGGAACCAAGAGCAGCAAGTATCACAGGAAATAGCCTAGCTTATGGAATGGGCAGAATAGCAGACAAAATTTGGATCCAGGAGAATGGGAATTGTCAAATGAGATCTTTCAGCTGATAGTGGGTCCCTGGAGCCTTCCGTTTCTGGACCTAGTAGTGACTTCTTGCACTGCAAAGGGTCCTCATTTCTTCAGTCACAGGAGAGATCCAAAGTCCTTTGGAATTGATGCTTTTGTGCAGGAGTGACTGGAAGGCGAGATGTATGCCATCTCCTGTGGCCCATGTTGGGCAGAGTGATCTGGAAGATCGAGGGTCACGGGGATGGTGCTTCTGGTGGCACCAGATTGGCCCAGTAGACCATGGTATGCAGATCTACGAAGGCTCCTGGTAGACTTCCCCTTCTGACTTCCGGAGCACAGTGTCTTCCGGAGCATAGGAATCTGCTGTGGCAGGGGCCTGTTCTTCACAAGGATCCGACTCAATTTTCTCTTACGGTATGGTTCTTGAGAGGGCTTTCTTGCTGAAGTGTCAATATTCTACTGCAGTGATTGCCACCTTGCTACAAGCACGAAAGTTCTCCACTTCCTTAGTCTAAGTGTGGGTTTGGCAAGCATTTGAGGTTTGGTGTTAAGATCAAGGGGTTGTTCCTCGTGCAGTTAAGATCCTTCTCATTCTGGAATTATTGCAGGATGGATTGAGTAAAGGGTTATTCCTTAATTCCTTAAGGGCACAGGAGGCGGTTCTTACCTGTTTTAGGGGTTAGGTGAATGGTGGACCCTTGTCGGCTCATTCAGATGTGGCCTGTTTCTTGAAAGGAGTGAAACATCTTTGTCCTCTTTTCGGTTACCAGTGCCCTTGTGGAATCTTAATCTGGTTTTGAATTTTTTGGCGGGCCCCACCTTTTGACTGATGCGTAACCTTTCCTTGCAGTTACTGACCTTGAAAATGGTGTTTGTTGTGGCAGTTTGTTTTGCGCATAGAGTATCCGAGCAGCAGGCCTTGTCTTGCTGGGAGCCGTTCCTTCGAGTGACTCCAAGGCAGCTGCATATTTGTTCCTTCCTTTTGGCCAAAAGTAGTTTTGGATTTTCACTTGAATCAGTCTATTTCCCTGCCATTTCTGGACAGGGAAAGAGATGCAGAGGAATATCATCTGTTGCGGCCCTTGCATGTCAAAAGACATATTGCGAGGTATCTGGAGGTTTCTAAGCCTTTCAGAAATACGGATCGCCTGTTTGTTCTCCATGGTGGAGGTAAACAGGGTGAGCCGGCCTTGTGGGCTACAATAGCACACTGGATTAAGGAGGTATTTATGGCCGTATATGTGGTTGCTGAGCAGCCATTGCTTAGTCAGGTTAGGGCTTATTCCACTAGGGTTCAGGCAGTGTCGTGGGCAGAGGTTAGATTGTTGTCTCCTGTTGGCATTTGCTGAGCTGCGACGTGGTCCTCCTTACACACCTTTTCCAGGCATTATTGGCTGGTTGTGCAAACATGGGAGGACACAGCTTTCACATGTGTGGTTTTGACTGGAGGCAGCCTCCCACCCTGTTCGGAAGTAGCTTCGGTACATCACACTTGTTCTGGATCCAGCTGTCTAAACACTAAGAAATGAGAAATTACTACTTACCTGATATTTTCGTTTTCTTTAGTATAGATAAGTGGATCCAAATTCCTGCCCTTGGCTGCTGGCAGGTTGAGCTATTATCCTCCTCTGTGGCTGTGTGTCCCAGAGGTTACTGGTATTAATCCAGTCCCTAGACTAGTGTTTATACATTCTTTGTCTGAGCTCAGTGTTTTGCTGTTGGCTGAGTGCTAAGTTTTTGCTTGTTTGTCCACAGTTGGCTTTTTTAGAGAATATTGGCGAGCTGATATCACTACAGGAGTATATATGCTGTGATGTCAGCTTTGCTCTGTCTTCATCTGCTGGTAGAGGTGCATAACCCACTTATTCTGGATCTACCTGTCTATACTAAAGAAAAGAATATTATCAGGTAAGTAGTAATTTTTCATTTATGATGATGTCTTATTTATTCATTTAAAATTATTTCTATACTGTCTCCCTAGTCCAAACTAGAACATATTGAGTGTACAACAAGAAAATACAATCAAAACAATCAGTAGAAAATAATAAGTTAATCAATAATACATATACCCTTCATGCCGATCTGAACTGTAATTTAAAATAAATAATAGTACCAACCACCGGTCAAATTAACCAATTGTACATTAATCCTTTTACAAAAATAAACTTCTATGAGCAAGCTGTTGCAAAGAGCCAATGGCCACTGAAAATGCCCTAGCACTACTAGGAGAAAATCTAATCTGTTTCAGTGTGTGCACTTTCAGGAGGTAGCCCTAACAGGAGCAAAGTTCTCTTGTGGGAACCTACCATGCTAATCTCATCATCAACGATGGTGCTTGCTTATTATGCAATGCCCTGAAAATCAGCATCAAGAGCTTAATTTTAGCTCTCTCTACCACCAGAAGTCAGCTTTACAGATGAGGCAAAGAGATGGTACTATCTTTTCTAGTGCTGCTGGTCACCACCCTAGCTACTTCACTTTGTAATATGTGTAAACACTGTGGCAAAGTTTAAAATGTAGACCTACATATAAAGCAGTGCAGTAGTGGAGAATTTGAAAAGAAGTTGGCTGTAGAGGCAAAAACTCACAGTAAAAACTTTTTAAAATATATCCGAAGAAGAAAGCGTGTGAGGGAGTCAGTTGGACCGTTAGATGATCGAGGGGTTAGATGATCGAGGGGTTAAAGGGGCACTTAGAGAAGATAAGGCCATCGTGGAAAGATTAAATGATTTCTTTGCTTCGGTGGATTGGATAAATTCTTGGAGGAGAAGTCCATTACCTGCTATTAAGTTCACCTAGAGAATAGTCACTGCCATTAGCAATGGTAACATGGAATAGACTTAGTTTTTGGGTACTTGCCAGGTTCTTGTGGCCTGGATTGGCCACTGTTGGAAGCAGGATGCTGGGCTTGATGGCCCCTTGGTCTGACCCAGTATGGCATTTTCTTATGTTCTTATGGAGAGAACTTGCTACTGGAGTATGTAATACCAACCTAAATGCACATTGCTCTAAATAAGGCCTCAATTGCCTAATTAGGTGTAGTTTATACTATGCTTTCTGAACAACAGTAGCTACATGCAATTCCAAAGTTAAGTTGGAATGAAACTTGACCCCCTAAATTCCTGAGTTCTGTTATCAGTTTCACACTAACTCCATCCCATTTTATCAAGGAGGTCACAACAGATGTATCCATCTTTCCCCACCCACATGATCTTGGCAGGGGATGTGGGTGGTGCATTAATAACCATTTTGGCATGCCCTGTCATTTCTCAGCAATCAACAACACTGCCAAAGTGGGAAGGCCACTCCTACCCATTGCTATGTCACTAACTCCCTATACTAATCCAGATCTTATTCTTTGGTACTAATTTCCAACTTACATTCATCTGAAGGTCTGTACCATATCTTCCCCTACAGTTTCTCTCTTCTAGGGTATACATATTCAAATCCTTCAGCTTCTCTTCACAAGTCTTCCAATATAGACCCCCCACACCATTTTAGACAGCTGTTCAGAGAAGGGTGGTGAGGTCTGTATCAGAAGACTTATGATGAGAGACTGAAGAATCTGAATATGTATACCCTGGAAGAGAGGAGATGCAGGGGAGATATGATATAGAATTTCAGATACCTGAAAGACTTTAATGATGCATTAAATTCAAACCTTTTCTATTTGAAAACAAGCAGTAGAACTAGGGGTTACAAAATGAAACTAAAGGAAGGGCGACTCAGAACCGACATCAGGAAATATTTCTTAATGAAGAAGGTGGTGGATGCCTGGAATGCCTTTCCAGAAGAGATGGTGAAGATGAAAACAGTAAACAAATTACAAAAGGCATGGGATAAACACTGGATCCCTAAAGGCTAGAAGTGGAAATGAAGAAAAGGATGCATGGGGGTAACCTGCATAGAGCGGCAGCTACTACCCCCAACAGACGGCATAGGGATTACTTTCTTTAAACAATTAGCTTTCATGATTTTCATGCAACTGCAATATTGCTCTCTGCTTCGATGGCAGGGGAAAAAGTCAGGGCCCTGATTTTTACGGTCCAGGCTACTGATACACAGACTTAGGGAAAAAGTGCAGGACTGCTTCTACGGCCAAGTTCAAAAGCATAGCATGTTCAAGCAGCATTGTTTGAATTATCAAGAAGGTTGCTCACCCAGTAAAAATGTTGATGACAGTAATTTTGATATGGGTTTGACAGTGCTTGGATTTGATTGTTAATATTACTACCCTTAATGTAAGGCTTGGGGGTAAGATGCATGAAGCGGCAGTTACTTCCATAAGAAACTTGCTGCACAGACTGGATGGACTATTTGGTCTTTTACAGCCATCAATACTATGTAACTCTGTTAGATGGCAAGTTCAGAGACAAAATGTTTACAAGGTAATAGGAATTACTGTAGTATAGAGAAACACATGATGCAAGTAAACTATAAATAACATATACCATATACCTGTATATATCTGATTCAAGATTTATTTGTAGCAAAAAATTGTTTTTTTTAAATTCTATTAGCATACATATCCCACATATATATACCATAATACATATATCATATTACATATTCACCAAATATCACTCATACCACACACTCATACACAATAACACAATACATTACAATATTGCACAAAAATTTCATATAAAATTATTCATTTAATACTACAACAATTCTATACAGGGAATGTTACAACCCATATATTCCTCCTTCTCTTCTATTCCTGAAAGAACCTTTAAATTCCTCTTCTACTTTTACCAAATTTTCCCAATATTCCCTTATATTCTTCCTCTTTTCCGAAATAGAATATTTTGGAAAAGAGGAAGAAGAAATGTTGTAGTAGTAACTGAATAATTTTATATTTTCATTTTTGTGCAATATTGTAATGTATTGTGTAATTGTGTATGAGTGTGTGGTATGAGTGATATTTGATGAATATGCAATGTGATATATGTATTATGGTATATATATGTGGGATATATGTATGCTAATAGAATTAAAAAAAACAATATTTTGCTACAAATAAATCTTGAATCAGATATATACAGGTATATGGTATATGTTATTTATAGATAATAATACCTGTGGTTGACCCTTATGTATATGTTTGTAAGTAAACTATAATAATTTCACATATAGGAAACATCTTTCATCCAATCAGAATTCTAGTATTACACCTTGACAGCTGGGTAAATTGAGGCACAGGGAGATTCAAAACCTATAGACAAGTGTAGGGATCTGTAGGAAGTCCATTAATTGTTGAGGCATGCTGCTGTTCCACTTTTAAGTGATCCACAAGGCAAAGTGCTTTTCCTAAGGACAGAATGAAAATCTGATTTGTTTCTTTTGATTCTACCCATGAGACTACGGCATTTCTTATTTTGTCATTATTCAGTTGTCATTCTACGTTACAATAAAATTTGACTGTAATAGAAATAATAATAAGGTTTTCTTTATTGCAGACATTTTAAAATGGCTACTAAGGCAGCAGTCAGCAGCAATCAACTTGCACTAAAAGAGCTGAAGCTGGAGTAAGTATAAGAATTAATGTCCTAGTGGGAGCAATATAGTGAGAATAGTCAGTTCTTATTGCATATGAGCAATAAACCACATAGAAATTACCTGAAAGTTTTAACCTTACAGGGTATATATTCAGCTAAGCTATCTTTAGGGACCTTTGTTTTCAGTTTTAATTTTTCCTGGATATTTATTAGTGTTTATTATAATAAATAAATCAGTTGAAAAAAAAAACTAATTTTTTCCACTGATTTTCTCCCATTTTTGTTCATTTATTTTTATATATTACCCACCTTTTGAGTTAATAAACTGATAAATTCCTGGGAAAAAAATAAAATAAAAACTGATAATGAAGATTTCTATCATAGTTATAGTACAAGTTTAAAACATTCAAGACTATGGGCCTCATTTTCTAAAGTATCGCAGGCCTGTGATACTTTAGAAAATTGCGCTAATGGGGGGCGGGGGGGTCGACCCAGGGGGGAAGATAAGGCCATTGTAGAAAGACTAGGTTTAGGTTTTAGGTTTATTTATTTTTATACCGCTATTTCAGTAAAACCATCATAACGGTGTACAATAAATTAAAGTAAGAAAATACAATGCATCATCGAATCATATAATTTCCCGTCGATAGCAGGGCTGAATTAGCCATGCTGTCATGGGAACTGCCAATCAGGGCCCGGGAGGTGGAGCTTAAGTAGCAGAGTGTAGATTTTTCAGTCTCTGCGGCTGCGTGTATGTTCCCGCACAGGAAAGTAACAGATTCTCTTCAGTCTGTTTTTTCCGCGCGCGGGAGCGCATGCGGAGCTTCATTCTCCTCACATATTGTTTTCTTTGTGGAAAATGTCAAAGAAGCCATCCGGCTTCAAGCCATGTCCCTGCGGTAAGATCATGTCCATCACCAATGGACATGATCGATGCTACCGCTGCTTGGGACCGGAACACAATCAGTCCGATTGTGATTTTTGTCGACGAATGTCTCCGAGAGCCCGGCGTCACTGGGCCTATAGGATGCTGGAGCTCAAACTCACCAACAGGCCGTCGACTATTCACTCTTCGCCGGGGCCGGTGGCGCGGACGCCACCTCAAAAAAGAAGATCTTCGTCATGGGACCAACAAATCTCCGGGACCGGAGGTAAGCCCAAGGCGCAGGAAAAGACCCAGGGATCTGGGTCACGCCACGACGAAACACGGGGCCAACGATCTTTTCATCAGATAAGAGAGCACCGTGATTCAAGGGCTCATCCCTGGTCGGAAACCAAGGCCCACTCGAGACATGTCGAATCGAAGCGACACCGCTCGACGGGCCTAAAAAGGCCGGAGCCGTCACTAAGAACTTCGACTCAGGTGCCGAGAACACGGCGCCCATGACATCGGAGCCGGCGCCGAGGAGAGCACACTCGGTGTCAATGAGACCGGAGCCGAAACGACCGGCGCCGTCGAGACCGGAGCCGGGGCCGAAACGATCAGCGCCGTCAGGGCCGGAGCCGGGGCCAAAACGACCGGTGCCGTCGGGGCCAGAGCCGGTGCCGGAAAGACCAGCGCTGTCGGGGCCGGAGCCGGCGCCGGAGACACTTGAACAGATGCCGTCGCCGTCTACATCGGAGCTGGCGCCTCACAAACGAACGCCGCTGCAACACTCTCCAGAACCGGTACCGAGCACATCACACCAGGCCTCTGATATACATCCTGGAATGGCAAAGGTATGGAAACGATTGAGGCATAAACAACAATCCTCAGCTGATAGAAGTCACACGTCGTCAAAACGCTCACGATCTGGGAAGGATTCTCCTACGGATAGTGAAAATTCGCACATACGGAAGAGGTCGAGGCATCATAAAAGTTCATCATCCTCCTCCAGACATGTTCATAGACATAGATGTCACTGGTCCTCAGATTATACGGCAGACAAATCACCGGTGTCATCTTATTTTATTTCAGCAGGAAGGTCAGCACCTTCGGAGAGGCGAACAATTCCAATTTCATCCTCTAATTCATCTCATTCCCTTTCTAAGTCTTCTGACAGGGAATCCTCTCGACGACAATCGAGAGATAGGGACAAAACATTCGGAGGGGATACTGGTCCAAAACCTCCTGCTCAGCAGCCGGTCCAACCACGGGCCGAGCTGCCACCATTGGGCACATCTCATACCCGCCCTGCCATGCCACCACAAACCACAAAGGCATTCTGGGATCTCTCACAGTCCCTGGCGGGATTCTTTGAAACCCTACAATCTTCATTTGTCTTACCACCAGAAGACATATCTAATCCAAGAGAACCGACGGAACAGCCACAGGTGCCACCAGTAAGTCCAACACCGGTTCCAGTGCAGCCACAGCCTTCATCTCCAGCTTGCTCTCAAGTCTCACAAGATGAATCGTTAGCGTCACAATCTTCGCCTTCCTCATCCACAGGCTACCCCTCAGATCTGCCAGAACAACCATCGGAGCCGTATTCTCCCCCGGAGGATTTTTCCTACCCCAAGTTTGTAGAAAAATGGGAGCCATTTTAAAATTGAAAGGGCAAAAATTGCCAGAGCCCAGGGCAGAAACATTAGGACTGTTAAAAATATTCGATACACCGGGGGAGCCTACATCGCTGCCACCACACAGTGTGTTGCATAGTGTGCTTCAAAAATCATGGGAGACACCTTTTACAGTCTCAGTGGTATCTAGGAAGACGGACTTGAAATTTAAGTTGCAAAAACCGTCTGCATATTCCACCCCACAATTACCGCATGACTCCATAGTTGTAGAGTCAGCGTTACAGAGGGCTAAGAAGTCAAAAACACATGCCTCAAACCCTCCTGGCAAGGATAACAAATGCTTGGATGATTTTTGCCAGGAGAATCTACCAAAATGCTATGCTAACATCTCGCATTTGCCATCATCAATTCTACATGGTCCAGTAAGCAACAAAGGGAATGTTTACCTCGACTGGAGATGACATCCCTTCTCCTATTTTAGACATGGAAGAATGTTCCTGTCATTTGCTGAGGACAGTCTATGAAGGGTTTGAAAACTCCTCTCGAGCATCAGCTACAGCAATAGCAGAATGCAGACTGGCTTGGTTAAAGGCCAGTGCTATCCGAGATGACTTACATGAGAAGTTGGCTAATCTTCCCTGTATGGGGGATAACTTGTTCGGTGACCGTTTCCATGATACAGTCAGTAAGTTGAAGGATCAAGCTCTAGCAGTTCAATCTTTAACAATACCAACATCTTCCAAGCGGTACTATCAGACGGCTCATAGACAATCCTTCTCTAGACGCCAGTATAGAAATTACCAACCCTTTAGAATACAGTCTTATCCTACATACCCAAGACAGCAGACTCATCCTACTCCTCAACACCAGCAGAGAAGGGGAAAACCACGATCGCAAAGACAGCAACCGCAGCAACAAACAGCGGCCCCAGTAAAGACCTCACAGTCTTTTTAATGATCAGGCCACCACCACCCTCATCAGCAGCACCCCCTGGAAAAATCACAGCTCGCTTCTCTGCCTGGGAATCCATAACATCGGATCAGTGGGTGTTAGAGATAGTTAAGAATGGATATCAACTTCAGTTTGTCACCAATCCCCGCATTCTACATCTAACACACCGAGGCTCAAAAACGCTACAGCCTCAACTCGCCCAGGAGATCACCCAACTCTACCAGCAGAGGGCGATCCGGTACGTTCCCCGAGCGGACTGGAACAAAGGGTTTTATTCCCCTTATTTCCTAATTCCAAAGAAATCGGGGGGCAACCGACCTATCCTAGACCTCAGGGAATTGAACAAATGGACAGTTCGGGAAAAATTCAAAATGGTTTCGCTGAAGTCCATCCTTCCATTATTACAACCCAGGGACTGGATGCGTTCAGTAGACCTGAAGGTTGCGTATACACATATTCCAATCCACCCATCCTCTTGGCAGTACCTCTGTTTTCAATATCACAATCAACATTACCAATACAAGGTCCTTCCCTTTGGTCTATCGGCAGCGCCGAGGGTTTTCACCAAGTGTATGGTAGTGGTGGTGGCCCACCTCCGACAGCAAGGTCTGACAGTATTTCCATATCTGGACGATTGGTTGCTAGTAGCGTTGGATCCGATTCTCTTAAAGAATCATCTCACGATAGCAATCAGCTGCCTCCACAGCTTGGGATTGCTCATCAACTACCCAAAATCCACGTTACAACCTACCCAAGTTCTACACTTCATAGGAGCTCGCCTGGACACCATTCACACACGAGCATTCCTTCCGGAGAACAGAAAGATAACAATACGGTATCTCCTTCGGTCACTAAAGGATACGTAACACCCAACTGCTAGAAACATTCTGAAGGCCTTGGGACATATGGCGGCAGCAAACTTCACGGTGCCGAACACGAAACTGCACATGAGACTACTGCAATGGGGTCTCAAGCGACAGTGGAAACAGCATGTACAACCATTACAAAAACGGGTAACACTGACATCTCAAATGAAGAAGGATATCGAGTGGTGGCTCCTAGAACACACGTTAACCAAGGGGGCCCTATTCAGTCCTCCGCCACACAATGCAGTCCTCACGACGGATGCATCTCGGAAAGGGTGGGGAGCACACCTGGACCTCTTAGAGACGCAAGGTCTATGGATACCGGCAGAACAGCATCTACAGATAAATCTACTGGAACTAAGGGCGATACGCAATGCCCTGCAAACCTTTCAACAACACCTGCAAGGTTGGCGCATCATGATTTATACCGACAACCAAGTGGCAATGTTTTATATAAACAAGCAAGGCGGGTCCGGTTCATGGTCCCTTTGCAGGGAAGCTCTACAGATCTTTCACCATGCACACAGACACTCAATCCATCTTCAAGCGACCTACCTGCCGGGTCTAGCAAACACCAGAGCAGACAGGTTAAGTCGCATTTTCCACCCGCACGAATGGTCATTCAACCCAGAAGTGACTCAGCAGCTCTTCCATCGCTGGGGCACCCAGCGATAGACCTCTTTGCAATGGAAGTGAACACAAAACTTCCACAATTTTGCTCGATTCGACCGAGCGCATCACGACTCGCCCAAGACGCCTTCCTTATAGCATGGACGGCAAATCTTCTATATGCCTTCCCATCGATTCCACTGATCACCAGGACACTTCAAAAATGCATTTGGGACAACAGCCAGATGATCCTCATTGCCCCAGCCTGGCCCAGACAACCGTGGTACAGTTATCTCTTACATCTGTCGATCGACGACCCAGTCCGTTTTCCAGACTGACCAGATCTTCTCCTTCAGTACGAAGGAATTCTCATTCATCCACTCGATTCCTCCCTCCATCTGACTGCATGGAGATTGAACGGACACTACTGACGGCACAGGGAGTTTCCACAGTGCCGCAATCAATTCTTCTAGAATCAAGAAAACCATCAACTAGACACAGTTATACATTCAAGTGGAAATGCTATTCCGACTGGTGTACAGAAAAGGGTATTTCACCCATCGACTGTTCCCCAACCCTCTTATTGGATTACCTACATACACTCTATCAGGCGGGGTTGGCAACGTCATCCATAAGAGTTCATCTCAGTGCCATTGCAGCATATCACCGCCCATTTGATAATCACTCTATTACTGAACACCCTTTGTTATTCAGGTTTATCAAAGGATTGCTACATCTTCGTCCACCGATAGCTAAGCCACCGGTTCCTTGGAACCCCAATATCCTTCTAGAGCAATTGATGCTACCACCATTTGAACCTATGGAGTCCGCACATCTTAAATATCTCACTTGGAAAGCGGTGCTCTTAGTAACAATAACATCGGCACGTAGAGTGAGTGAATTACAGGCACTCGTACATTATGAGCCATACCTACAATTCCATCACAATAAAGTCATCCTGCGGCCTCACCCAGCCTTCCTTCCAAAGGTGATTTCTGCCTTCCATCTCAATCAGTCGATAGAGTTACCCATCTTTTTCCCAAGACCTCATTCAAACGACAGAGAACGTTTGTTGCACACCTTGGACTGTAAAAGAGCACTGGCTTACTACAAAAGAAGAACTCACTCCACGGACCGGGTATCTCAACTATTCATTTCCTTCAACCCAAATGCCCTGAGATTGCTGGTGGCTAAGAACAATTTCAAGCTGGATAGTACAGTATATCCAGTTTTGTTACAACAGGACGAATTTATCACTTCCCTCGTTTCCACGAGCTCATCAAGTTCGTGCCATGGCCACTTCCATGGCACATCTCAGGAATGTACACCCAGTGGACATCTTCAAGGCGGCCACATGGTCCTCCCTACATACATTCACTTCTCATTACTGCATAGACAAGCAGTCAGCAGCAGATGCGAAACTGGGACAGGCGATTCTTCATACATTGCCTACTTAAGCCAATGACTACCATACTCACCCATCACGCGAAAGGTAATTGATTAGCGTGATAGCGAGCTTAGGACTCCCATGACAGCATGCCTAATTCAGCCCTGCTATCGACGGGAAAAAGCAAGTTTGCTTACCGTAAATGGTGTTTCCGTAGATAGCAGGATGAATTAGCCATGCGGACCCTCCCACCTCCCTGGTAATCGTACTTTCCACACCTACGCTTAAGCTTAAATACAGACTGAGGAGAATCTGTTACTTTCCTGCGCGGGAACATACGCGCAGCCGCAGAGACTGAAAAATCTACACTCTGCTACTTAAGCTCCGCCTCCCGGACCCTGATTGGCAGTTCCTATGACAGCATGGCTAATTCATCCTGCTATCTATGGAAACACCGTTTAAGGTAAGCAAACTTGCTTTTCTTTGCTTCTGTGTTTATTAATGAGGGTGTTGGGGAGATAACAATTCTGGAGATGGTTTTCAAGGGTGATGAGTCAGATGAACTGAACCAAATCACTGTGAACCTGGAAGATGTAGTAGGCCAGATTGATAAATTAAGGAGCAGCAAATCACCTGGACCAGATGGTATGCAACCTAGGGTTCTGAAGGAACACAAAAATGACATTTCAGATCTTTTTTCGTTAAAATTTGTAACTTATCATTAAAATCATCCATTATTCCTGAAGACTGGAGGGTGGCCAATGTAACCCCAATATTTAAAAATGACTCCAAGGGTGATCCGGGAAACTATTGACCAGTGAGCCTGACTTCAGTGCCAGGAAAAATAGTGGAAACTATTCTAAAGATCAAAATCACAAAGCATATAGAAAGACATGGTTTAATGGAACACAGTCAGTATGGATTTACCAAAGGGAAGTCTTGCCTTACAAATCTGCTTCATTTTTTTGAAGGGGTTAATAAACATGTGGATATAGATGAACTAGTAGATGTAGTGCATTTGGATTTTCAGAAGGCATTTGACAAAGTCCCTCATGAGAGGCTTCTAAGAAAAATAAAAAATTATAGGATAAGAGGCGATATCCTTTTGTGGATTACAAGCTGGTTAAAAGACAGGAAACAGAGCGTAGGATTAAATGGTCAATTTTCTCAGTTGATAAAGGTAAACAGTGGAGTGCTTCAGGGATCTGTACTTGGACTGATGCTTTTCAATATATTTAAAAATGATCTGGAAAGGAATACGACAAGTGAGGTTATCAGATTTGCAGATGGTACAAAATTATTTAGAGTAGTTAAATCACAAACGGATTGTGATAAATTGCAGGAGGACCTTGAGAGACTGGAAGATTGGGCATCCAAATGGCAGATGAAATTTAATGTGGACAAGTGAAAATTGATGCATATAGGAAAAATAACCCATGATGGAGCCTAACATTGTGTAACTACATATTAGCAGCTACCATCCAGGAAAAAGATCTAGGCATCATAGTAGATAATACATTGAAATTGTCAGCTCAGTATGCTGCAGCGGTTAACAAAGCAAACCGAATGTTAGGAATTATTAGGAAGGGAATGGTAAATAAAACGGAAAAAGTCCTAATGCCTCGGTATTCCTCCATGATGATACCGCTCCTTGAATACTGTGTACAATTCTGGTCACCGCATCTCAAAAAAGATATAATTGCGATGGAGAAGGTACAGAGAAGGGCAACCAAAATGATAAAGGGGATGGAACAGCTCCCCTATGAGGAAAGGCTAAAGAGGTTAGGACTGTTCATCTTGAAGAGACGGATGAGTAGGGATATGATAGAGGTCTTTAAAATCATGAGAGATCTAGAATGGGTAAATGTGAATTGGTTATTTACTCTTTCAGATAATAGAAGGACTAGGGGGTGCTTCATGAAGTTAGCATGTGGCACATTTAAAACTAATTGGAGAAATGTTTTTTTCACTCAACTCACAATTAAGCTCTGGAATTTGTTGCCAGAGGATGTGGTTAGTGCAGTTAGTGTAGCTGGGTTTAAAAAAGGTTTGGATAAGTTCTTGGAGGAGAGGTCCATTAATGGCTATTAATCAAGTTAACTTACGGGTAGATTTTAAAAGAAGCGCGTGCACGTCCATGTGGGGCGGATTGGCCTATCGGGGGATCGGGCTTCCCCCGGTGGGCCGGTCGCTCTCATCACGTGATTTTTTTTTTTTTACTTCTCGGCCAAAGACAAGAAGAGGGTCTGCTGGCGCTGCGGCCTGAAGAGAAACCTGCGGGGTCGCGGCAAAGCCATCCTGCCACAGCCGGAAGACAGCCATGCGGGGCCGGAAGAGAGGACTGCAAGGCCGCGGCAGAGCCCCCACCAGAGCCCAAGCAGAAGGGGTCATGAGCCGCCACCAGAGCCCAAGCCAGCAGCAGCTGAAGAAAGTGAAGAGAAACCCAAGTGTCACCGCAAGAACCTGGGAGAGTGACATCCGAGAGGAAAAAGGTCACAAGCTGCCACCGGAACCCAAGCCAGTGGAGGTCAAAGAAAAGGAAAGGAGGCCATGGGCCAACGCGAGAGCCCAGGTTGGCGGTGGTGGAAGAAAGGGATAAGGGCCGGCAGCAGTGTTAGTGGAGGCTGGCAACTGTGGCTGGGCCTTTTCTTCTTCCCGCACCTGCCCCCCTGGCCCGGAACTGGAAGTGATGTTCAGTGGGGTGCGCGGGATGAAGAAAGAGCCATGCCACATGAAAAAATAGCGGCGGCCCCGAGCAGCATGGGCCCGAACCAAAATTAGAAGCAGCCAGAAATCGGCACCGGAGACAGCAGAATTAGCCTCCTGTGGCCGATGGGATTCTTCTTTCTTGGCATGCGGGGGCTAGAGGAGGAGGCTGCTGCAGCTACCATTTGTGCTCGGGGGGCAGGAAATGAGAGAGAGAGAGAAAGCCAGCCAGCCTGTCTGTAAGTGAGAGCATGTATGTGTGATTGAGAGTGTGCATGTTTAACTGTGACTAAGAGACTGTGTGTAAGTGAGAGCATGTATGTGTGATTGAGAGTGTGCGTGTGTAACTGTGACTGAGAGCCTGTGTGTAAGTAAGAGCATTTGATTGAGATCATCTATGTAAAGTGTGTGAGAGAGAGCATGTTTGTGATTGAGAGAAACTGGTCAGAGAGTTGATGTGTTTATATAGGAGAGACAATGGAAGTGACTGGTCAGGGAGATGACTGGAGTGTGTGTGAGAGAGAAAGTCATTATGGGAATGAGAAGCCTGTGCATGTGGTGAGAACTAGCATAGGAGTAAGAAACCTGGGTGTGTGTGAGACACAGCATGGGAGTGAGAAGCCTGTATATGTAAGATAGAACATGGGAGTAGGAAACCTGTTGGGCGGATTTTAAAACCCCTGCGCGCCAGCGCTCCTATTTTGCATAGGCCGCTGGCGCGCGCAGAGCCCCGGGATGCGCGTAAGTCCCGGGGCTTCCTGTCGGTGGCAAGTTGGGGGCGTGGCGGGATGATGTGGCGTTTAGGGGGCGGGGTGCGGCGTTTCGGGGGCGGCGACGTGGGCGTGGTTTCGGCCCGTGGCGTGGCCGCGGCCTCCGGAACAGCCCCGGGACTGGACCATGGAGCGGGGCAGCCGGCCGACGCGCGCAAAGTTACGCCTGCTTTCAGCAGGCGTAACTTTGCCGACAAAGGTAAGGGGGGGTTTAGATAGGGCCGGGGGGGTGGGTTAGGGAGGGGAAGGTGGGGGGAGGGCGAAGGAAAGTTCCCTCCGAGGCTGCTCTGAAATCGGAGCGGCCTCGGAGGGAACAGGCAGCGCGCGCTGGGCTCGGCGCGCGCAGGTTGCACAAATGTGCACCCCCTTGCGCGCCAACCCCGGATTTTATAAAATATGCGCGACTACGCACGTATCTTATAAAATCCAGTGTACTTTTGTTTGCGCCTGCTGCGTGAACAAAAGTACGCGCTCGCGCAAGTATTTAAAATCTGCCCCGTGTGTGTGCATGAGAGAGAGAGATTGATCGGGAAGGTGACTGGTGTGTGTGTAAGAGAAAGAATGGTCATGAGATGATTGGTGTGTGAGAGACAGAAACTGGTATGTGAGGGTGATTGGTATGTGTGCATGAGAGAAAAAGAAAATGATTATGGGAATGAGAAATCTGTGCATGTGGCGAGAGCTAGCATAGGAGTAAGAAACCTGGGTGTGTGTGAGACACAGCATAGCAGTGAGAAGCCTGTATATGTAAGATAGAACATGGAAGTGGGAAGCCTGTGTGTGTATGTGTGTGTGTGTGTGTATGAGAGAGAGAGACTGATCGGGAAGGTGACTGGTGTGTATGTAAGAGAAAGACTGGTCGGGAGATGATTGGTGTGTGAAAGACAGAAATTGGTCATGGGGGTGTAACTGGTATATGTGTGTATATGTGTGAGAGAGACAGAGAGATTGGTTGTGTGCCCTAAGGAAGAGGACCATGAGTACAGAGCTTCAGCCACTACTGCTTCTGGTGTGTGCTACTGGCCTGCATGGAAGAGGAGTAGGAGAGCTGCTGGAGGGGGTTAGTAAAAGTGGCTTTTTAAGTTTATTTTTCTTGATTGACTGCCATTTTAATTACTGAATATTATGTGATGTGTCTGCTATTTTGAAATATTTTATTGGTGTTTGGAGAATTTTAAATAATTTTTATGAGTTTTTAATTGTTGGATATTATTCTGTTCATAGTTGTTGTGAAGCATTTATTCTACTTATTAGTATAGTTATACAATTATTTCTGTGTTGGGATCTATAGTTGCTTGGCTAGTTCTGTTTTCCTAATAGGAGGTGTATTGGTGTTTAGGGCCTGATGTAATATTTGTAGTGTTGCCTTTTCATAGGTAGGATTGTTACTGATTGAGTGCATTCCATAATACAAGTATAACTGTGTGCGGATTAGTTTATGTGCATTACTGCAGATCCTGGGAGTATGTTAGGTCGGTTCTGTGTATGTGACCAAGGTGAGGTATTTTACTGTATCGGTCTTATTTTATTTTCTCAAGAGCACATGCATTAGTGATAAACTCCTGTCTTTTCATAAGTAGGGCTATTGAGCCTGGTAATTGGAGTTTGTGTTGCTGTTACTGAGATGACACTAGAACCAGACTATAAGAACATAAGAAATTGCCATGCTGGGTCAGACCAAGGGTCCATCAAGCCCAGCATCCTGTTTCCAACAGAGGCCAAACCAGGCCACAAGAACCTGGCAATTATCCAAACACTAAGAAGATCCCATGCTACTGATGCAATTAATTCACCAACTTAAACGTGCAAGGGAATCCTTGTGTGGTGATAATCTTGTCCGGAGGTAATTGATAAGGATAACCGATTTTGCAGTTATCCTGTCTTTTGCCTCCGTCTATTATTCTTTTATTAAGGTCACAAAATGTTTTTTTGTTTTGTTTAATTTTTCTTAAAATCCCTTCTCCCCTGCTGCTTTTCCGACCCACTGCTAGTCTTACGTCATACTTATCAAGGTCGTCGCCTTTATTGATGTCTCATGGGTACGGAGCAGCTCCGTACCCATGAGACATCAATAAAGGCGACGACCTTGATAAGTATGACGTAAGACTAGCAGTGGGTCGGAAAAGCAGCAGGGGAGAAGGGATTTTAAGAAAAATTAAACAAAACAAAAAAACATTTTGTGACCTTAATAAAAGAATAATAGACGGAGGCAAAAGAGGATAACTGCAAAATCGGTTATCCTTATCAATTACCTCCGGACAAGATTATCACCACACAAGGATTCCCTTGCACGTTTAAGTTGGTGAATTGTTGAAGAGGGAAAGAGGTTGGTTAGCGACTGATGCAATTAATAGCAGTGGCTATTCCCTAAGTAAACTTGATTAATAGCCATTAATGGACTTCTCCTCCAAGAACTTATCCAAACCTTTTTTGAACCCAGCTACACTAACTGCACTAACCACATCCTCTGGCAACAAATTCCAGAGCTTTATTGTGCGTTGAGTGAAAAAGAATTTTCTCCAATTAGTCTTAAATGTGCTACTTGCTAACTTCATGGAATGCACCCTAGTCCTTCTATTATTCGAAAGTGTAAATAACCGAGTCACATCTACTCGTTCAAGACTTCTCATGATCTTAAAGACCTCTATCATATTCCCCCTCAGCTGTCTCTTCTCCAAGCTGAACAGCCCTAACCTCTTCAGCCTTTCCTCATAGGGGAGCTGTACGGGGAATGTCATAATTCTGCTTTTCATCCATAATTGTGGATCAGGGGGGTTCCTGTGGATTCAAACTGTACTTTTACATTTAGTCCTTTGATGTGTGTCACACATGTAAGAACCATCTGTCAGATGTGTTCCGACAGAAAAAAGGTTGAGAAACACTGTGCTAGAGAACAACTAATTCATGACCATCTCAAGGTGACTGGAATTAATAGTTCCCAGGTATGGAGAACCGGGGATTTTTTCTATCCTTATTAGTTTTAATTATTGAATATTATTTGATGTCTACTCTTTTTGAAATATTTTATTGGTGTTATATATAAACTTTTGAAAATTTCCCTGAGTTAAATTACCTGAGGTTCTATTCATCAGCAGTTTTGAAATATTTATTTTTAGTATGATTTTCCTATTGTGATGTTTTATAGTTCTTGATTTTATAGTTTGATGTTTTATGAGGAATGATGGTATTTTCTGTTTTTCCATTGCTGCATTACATACAGTCTAACTTCTTGTGATTTCCAGTTCAGTTTGTCTGTGCATTTCTGTGTATATTTTATGGTCCCTTTATTCTGTATTTGGTGACTCACCAAATTGTATGTGTAATTGGGTACCCATGGGCCAGTATGGAGAAAAATCCCCCGGGCCACTATTTTCCCACAGTCCGCCCCTGGTGTACGGGACCCAGTGCCTGCACATGGATGCATGAATTTTAGAACATGTGCGCGTGGCTATCCCCCTACCTAACCTTCCCTACCCTTCCCCTCTCCTCCCCACCCTCTTTAACATACCTTTTTTGTTTTTTGGTCCTTGTTTCTAAACTTATTTCAGCTTCCCAGCTGAAGTAAGTTGCGCGCATGGGGGATTACAAATCAGGCCGTTAGGAAATAGCCACTGCTATTACTAGCTTCAGTACCATGGGATCTACTTAGTATTTGGGTACTTGCCAGGTACTTGTGACTTGGATTGGCCACTGTTGGAAACAGGATGCTGGGCTTAATGGACCCTTGGTCTGACTCAGTATGGCAATTTCTTATATTCTTATGAAATAGTTTACTGCTAGGGTGGCCACCTACCTCCATGTCAAAGGGAACAAGCTGAGCCAATTCTGGTTTTTAGCTCCTGTCATGCATAAAGATGGAGCCCTATTTTTCTTAGAGAAATCAATTGGGAATCCAGAACATCCCCATGCATGTAATGGGCTGAAACCAGGACTGTCTCAGCCCGTTCCCTTTGAGCTGGAGCTATATGCTCATCCTAGTTCCCACGCTTCTGCTTCTATACCATTGTGTGTGCAACATTCTTTGAGCAGTCATGTGATTGCTAGTGAAGCGAACAGCATGCAAACATTTCCCTTGCAAAGAATGACTCTAAAGCCAGCTTGGCTTTTCAGTGGCAGGGCTTGGTTTCAATTCCCAGGCCTGGTTTCTATTCCCTCAGCCTGCTGGGTCTGAGGATGCTGTGGGAGCAGCCTTCCCATCCCCTGGGGCAGGAGGCATCTCAACCATTGCTCATCGATGACACCTACTGGCTAGACTTAAGCTGCATGCGTATCAGGTTCCTGAGAGGATTGTGGTTTGTGGTCCCTGATCAAAGAATTGACTGAGCCAGGTGGGGGAGGGGGGTTATAAAATAGAGGACAACCTCCAGTAATTGAAAACTCATGATGTCATAGCCTAAGAGAGATTGGTTCTGATTAAGCAGGAAGATTCTGTCAGGACAGGGAAAAGAGTGAATCTGGTACATAATCGGGCAATCTCAAGTAATTGCTGTAATTGAATACAACTGCTTTAGTCTGCTTTCCTTCAGCAAGGTCCATATCTATTCTACTGCCCTTCCTTCCCTTGGCTATGCCTCTACCTCCTGCTCCTCTTTCTTTTTATTGGGATCCTGCTGGGTACTTGTGTTCTGGATTGGCCGCTGTCAGAGATAGGTTGCTGGGCTTGTTGAACCTTTGGCATTTCTTTTATTCTATGTGATTATATCCTGGCCTTCCCCACGCTGCTTCTCCAGTTTAGCCATCTCCATGCCGTCACTGTGCCTCTTCTTCTCTAACAGCTATTGCAATGCCTCTTTCACTTCATCTTTCCCTTATTTGTCCATCTTCTCTGCTCCTCTTCCACCTCCATACCAACAGAATGTATGTATCTTTCTTCCATTTCTTTTTCTTTGTACGTGCAGTTCCCTTCCTAGCCATGATCCAGGAATAAAACTGTGAACACCTGCTTTGTGTAATATAAGAGCTTGAGAAGCTGAGTTTTCTAACTGAACACTTCTTGGAAGCGTGAAGCTTCTGCATTTAACTGAAAGTGGATCTGTGAGGGACATGCTGTCAGTGGAAATGATAGCTAGCCCTAGCCCTGAGTCAGTAAGCTTTCCAGCTTGTAGTCAGACGCTCCTGATACATACTTTTGCTTCAAGCAATGCAAGATTTCTGAGCTATAGCAAAACACCAGGGACATTCACCTGGGGCTCTATTGCCCCTTTCTTTGTCTTTAGCAAAACTCTTTAGAAAATCAAGGCACAACATTTTTTTTTTTAAATTGGGCTTTAATAATTGCCAAAGCAAGAAATGTTAGAGTCTCTCTCTCTCTCTCGTATAAAACCTTTTCTTGGTATTGTGCCTGCAGTGTATTAATCAGAGCATGGAGCAAAAAATAGCATGGGTGTGATAAATATATTGTGCCTTGTGGAAATTACCTATGCGGGAGTAGGGAAAGTAGCCTAACCATGCCCCCTTTTTTTATGGTGGGTACCATTTCTGCTATATTTATAGCATTTGATAAATCTAGGGGAAAGTTTATTATCAGTTTATCGTCAATTTGATAGTACAGATCCTGGGCCTCATTTACTAAGCATTTTTCCCATAGACCCAGAATGGGGGAAAGCTTTAGTAAGCAGGCCCCCAGGTATTCAGTGTCACAGTTTAAGAAGAAAGTAATGATGAGCAAAGACCCTGAGGACTAACTTTTTTAAAGCATGTACATTAACATTTGGACTCTATCTTTTGCAACATGTATCTATGTTGATAGAAAAGTATGTTTTTATTGATTTTTATTGTTGTTCAGAATTGATTGTAATCCTATATTTTGGAAATGTTTTTATGTTGTGCCACACTTAGAATACTTTCTGTCACGTGGGTGACAAATATAATTAATAAATACAATACATTTTTTATTTTAACGAATGCATTTTGGATATATGAATCGTTGCATAGTATTTTTCTTTTCAATTTTTTTAAATTAAAGCTCTAAATAGAATTAACTAACATTCATACACATACCCATTGAAAGATGCATTAAGAAGTAAAGAAAACTTTGTCAATCTTTTCAGAATAAAAGTCCCAGCATTACTACTGACTTTGCAACATTGCTTTGCTTATGTAATTCATTTGGATATTGCATGCATATGAAAATTCTCTCTCACACTCAGACTACCACTGATTTTGAACTTGAAGAAAGTTATTCTCACTTTAATAAACAAGCTTTGCAAGACCAGCCCTTAAATTTTATGTATTTATATTCCACTTTTCAGGCATTTCAAAGCAGATTACATTCAGGTACTGTTGGTATTTCCCTGTTGTCAAAGGGCTCAATTCATCAAACTATCGCATGTGATAGGAAGAGGGGCATGTTTTAGAAAGTTTACTCGTATAGTTGTAAAATAATACAATTGTACTACCATTTCCTGGTACTACAAAAGGTACAACATTTTGGATAGTGATGACATTGTTTGTGTTACTGTATGAAATCTAAATTAGAAAAAGCCTGCGATGTCATCATCCATATGACATTGGATATGTTATTAAAGCTCCTTTTAAAAAACTCAGGGCAGTCTAAATGGTCTCTCTGGCCATAGAACCAGTTCTCCCCTCACACACCTTTCTGTTTGTACTAGAGAGTTCATTTCCAAATATGCAGCTGTGTTTCAAATCAGTTGTTCAGTCCAATCCAGTTCTTGCCTTTTAGTTTACAACACCAGTCAATTGAGGATGGAATGTATGGCCCAGCTTTTGTTAAAAGGGGACATTGTGGATGAGACTTGGATTTTGAGTGAGGAGGAGGTCCATAGAAGCTACTGACCCCGATCACGTAGAGGTATTTGTGAATCGACCTTCTCTCACTCATTCCATTTCTTCATTTTATTTCAGAGATGAGCAAACTTTAAAGGAGCAGATGGAGAATGTGAAGAGCCCAGACTCTGGATCTTACAAAAGCAAAGAAATCCCAATTTTGGCGAGGAAGACTGAAAACATGGCATATAATATGCCTCTGCGCTTCAGTACTGAGGCCTTGCGGCCCCAATCCAAGGGAAGCCCTCGTTTTGGCAACCTCAGCCACCATTCTTTCTTCTCTCGGCACAATCCCCACCCGCATCGAGTGACCCACATGCAAGGTTGGAAAGCTTAGGTCTGAGCCAACATTAAAAAGAAATCCGTCTTGATTTTCTGATCCACTCCTATTATTGCCCCACTGCATCTATGGGCTTACAGTTCCATTTTCTTAAACAGCAGTGCTATAAAGCCATAGATGCAAAACCAGGACTGGCTCAACCTTTCTCATATGACATGGAGTTATTTGGTTATCTTTGTAGTTATGCCATAAGTGACATGCATGAAATCTCAGGTTTAGGATAAGCCCTTTGATTTAACCATGCTTTATTTTATTTTACTACTGTGTATGCCTATGATATACAGTGTGAACAAAACTGAAAAATAAATACTGCAATTCTGGTGACCCAGTACTGAAGTAAGACAGAATGTATAGCATAGATCAGTACTTCTCAACCGGTGCTTGGCGATACACCGGTGTGTCGCCAAGCACCGGCAGGTGTGTTGCGTGCTCCCGGTCTCTCCTTCTGCTCTTCCTTCCCTGCTGCCGTTGCCACCGGGTTAACAGCACGTTCAAGCCCAATGGGAACGGCAGCGTTGTTAGAGGAATCTGTGGCACCCACGGCTGGCCTTTTCTTCTTCCCGCGCCTGCCCCGGAACAGGAAGTGATACACAGTGCAGTGCGCGGGAAGGAGAAGGAGCCGCATGGAAAAGTAGCGGCAGTGGTGGTGGCGGCAGCAGTATCGGCCCCCGTGCAGTAGCGTGGCCCGGAGCAATCGAAGCAGCCAGCAATCGGCAAAGGAGACAGCAGTATAAGCCTCCCGCGGCCGATGGGATTTTTCTTTCTTGGCCTGCAGGGGCTGGAGGAGGCTGCTGCAGCTATCATTTGTGCTGGGAGGGGGGGGGGGGGAGAGAGAGAAGACAGCCAGCCTGTAAGTGAGAGAATGTGTGTGTGTGATTGAGAGCATGTGTGTAATTGAGAGCATGTATTTGATTGAGAGCATGTGTGTAAGTGTGTGAAAGAGATCATGTGTGTGATTGAGAGAAACTGGTCAGAGAGGTGATGTGTGTATATGAGAGACAATAAAAGTGACTGGTCAGGGAGATGACTGAGTGTGTGTGACTGGGGTGTGTGTGTGTGAGAGAGAGAAAAAGCATGGGTATGTGAGAAAGCATGGGTATGTGAGAAAGCATGGGAGTAAGAAGCCTGGTGTTGTGGGGATGTGTGTGAAAGAAAGCATGGAACTGAGAAGCCTGTATATGTGAGAGAGAGAAATTGGGAGTGGGAAGCCTGTGTGTGTGTCCATGCATGATAGAGAGGCTGGTTGGTAAGGTAACGGTGTGTAAGAGGGAGAGCCTGGGGTGTGTGAATGTGAAAGAAAGTGATTAAGGGAATGAGAAGCCTGTGCATATGGAGTGAGTGAGCATGGGAATGAGAGAGAGACTGGTGTGTGTGTGTGTGTGTGTGTAAGAGAGAGAAAGTGATTATGGGAATGAGAAGCCTGTGCATGTGGAGAGAGTGCGCATGGGAGTGAGAAACCTGGGTGTGTGTGAGACACAGTATGGGAGTGAGAAGCCCGTATATGTAAGATAGAACACGGGAGTGGGAAGCCTGTGTGTGTGTATGGCATAAGAGAAACTGTTCAGGAAGATGACTGGTGTGTGTGTCAAAGACTGGTTGGGAGATGATTGGTGTGTGAGAGACAGAAACTGGTCATGGGGGTGTGACTGGTATGGTGTGTGTGTGAGAGACATGGGCCCAAAGGAAGAGGACCATGAGTAAAGAGCTTAGCCACTACTGCTGCTTCTGGTGTGTGCTACGGCCTGCATGGAAGAGGAGTAAGAGAGCTGCTGGAGGGGGTAAGTAAAGATGGCTTTTTAAGTTTATTTTTCTTGATTGACTGCCATTTTAATTATTTAATATTATGTGATGTGTCTGCTTTTTTGAACTATTTTATTGGTGTTTGGAGAATTTTTAATAGTTTAATAGTTTTTATGAGTTTTTAATTGTTGGATGTTTCATGTGCAGAGTATTGGATATGGGTAGCCCTGTATTGATCCTCATTACTAAGGTAGGGAAGTAGACAATGAATAATCTCTCAGGGATTATTGCTCTGTTTACTCCAATTAAAATATTTTAGGATAAGATGAGTTCCTTTAAATAATAAAGTAGTGAAAAAATGTGATAGTGATTGTCAAACACAGATACCAGATGCCAGCTTAACCTAAATCCATACTCTTGCATGGGGAATAGTGCAGTCCATTGAACCTTTCTAGGTTCACCCTTAGAGAAATTTAGGAAGCTCTACAGGAGATTGGGAGCGGGGAGAGCTAAAGTAGGCTCTTCTGCATGGAAGGATGCCCGTGAAGTCTGTGGGTTCTTTGGAGAGTTATCCTTACGTCATACCCTTCTATTCTGGATAGTGCTCCTTCACTGTTTGCCACCCTAGGCATTAGGGTTTGTGACTTGAGGAATTGTATGCCTTCGAGTAGAACCAACTTCACTTTATTTTGGACTACACCAGCATGCCACCTGTAAGTAGAATTCATTTGGCAAATGGCACCTATGATGGGAGAAGAGTGATGAACTTAAGATTTTGAGATGATAGCCTGGCAGTGACCATCTGATGGATTTCACTACTTGTGTTGAACATTGGTGGAATGTATTCTCTAGAAAACAGAATGCTATCAATATGGCCCTACAAGCAGATATCCCCAACATGAATCAAACCAGTGAGGAGAAGCTATACCTCCAACACAGAGGAGCATGGGAGGAGAGGTATGAAATATCTGTTCAACCAGAACAGGCATTCCTGGTAGCCTGTTTTGCAACATTTCGACTTCTAAATAAGGTACATGTCCTTGGGAAAAATAGACTGCATTGTGGAGTCTCAAGTTTGTGGTTATGGTAGAGAATACCATGGTCGACCAACAAATGTCTAATTCTCCATTTTTTGCCCTGTAAAAAACAGAACCCATGTGCCTGTGTTCAAGATTTAAATCAAGCACTGACTACAAATACAAAGAAGTTCAAAAGATTTCTCCCATTTCATCACTCCCAGTCTTTTAAGTTTAAACTGAAATCCTGGCTCTTACACTTAGCTGTTTCCTAGTTCATCATTTCATTGTTTTATACCACTTTTTGATTGTCAGTGTATGCCTGTACAAGATGCCTTGGGTAAGGCATATAATAAAAGTACAATGAATTAATAAATACACGTATGTAATGCTCTCTGTTGCATGGGGTTCTGCAAATGGAGCCAGAGATTTCTCCTCTAAAGAAAAAAAACTATGAAAAATAGAAAAAAATTACTTTTTTTGGTTTGCTTTTTATTCATAATTTATTAGATGATCATAATTTATTAGATGATATCCATCCAAAACAATGCATTGGTGTAGTGACTTGTCCGTTCTTCTTTCTTATCACATCTCAAAATCCATGGAATGGCATGTAACCATTGGATAAAATCACAGAAAGTACTAAGGAAGCCAGAATTTGTACCTATTTCTGATTGTTTTCTGATTCTTTTTTAAAAGATCATTAACGAAGTTGATTCAGTTCTGGACCTGCCATTACAGAAAGATTGTCAGAATGAGTTCTTTTCCAGTGCAATTTTTCTACTGCTCCTCACTTTCCTCTCTTGCTTACCATACCAAGTAGGGCTGTGCAGGTCAAAAAATATTGTTTTGTGTCATTTTGTTTCATTGGGAGGAGTTTTTTATCTGAATTTCGTTTCAATGTTTTGTTTTTTTTCTTTTTTATTCACTATGGGCCTCATTTTCTAAAGTATCGCAGGCCTGCAATACTTTAGGGAATGAGGGACGGGGGGCCGAAACGGGGGGCGGGCCTGCGCTAGCCGGCAGCGATCGAACCGTCGCGATGCGATCGCTGCCGGTTTTGCACCCAATAGCACCACCATAGAAGGTGAAGCTATTGGGCACGAATTCGGACACGAAAAGGGCTTTACCTTTTCGTCGTCCACGGCGTCTTCGCAGAGTCGGCCCTGGTGACGCCCCGACTCCTCCTCTTCTGGGGCCGACTCCCCCCCATTTTGTATCGCATACGATAAGGGACTTTTCGAGTGCGAAACGTCCCTTATCGCATGCGATCCCTCTGGAGAATGAGGCCCCATATTTGCAAATAGAATGAACTATTCAGAAATAGTGTGTATTTGCAAACAGTGTGCACTATTTGCGGAAACAAAAATGAAAAAATAAAATGTGAATTTTGGCAGGATTTGTTTTATGGGTTTCTTTTGAAAATGATACAAACTGAAATAAGGGTGTTTATTGCATGTTTTCATTTTGTTTTCAAATGAATGCACATAACTAATACCAAGCCAGTACCTATAGTATAATGAAATTAAATGTTAGAGGCTATAGATTTTTATAATTGGACTAGTTGATCACAGATAAAATGTTACTTAACTAACTAGTGTCAGCATCGACATGTGGAAGGGATTTAATTGCAAACCCAGAATCTTGATATATTGTTTATTTGCTCATTAATGTTTCCATTTTGTTTTCTTTTTCATTCCAGGATTGAATGGAATCCCTATCTGTATTGTCAATGATGAGTGGTCTGTCTCAAGTGCCCTTTATCCTCATCCAATGATAAGAAGCCAAATTCCCTTTAATGTACTGGGTGTGCCCAGTGCCCAGATGCCAATAGGGGACCCACATGGAAACATGGTCCCGCAGTTCAGAACAGGTTTGTATTATTAGTTATGAAAACTGGATAGGATGATCGCTTCATGAGGCAAAATAAGAAAGACTAGAGAAAGGAAAGGAGATCTACTTCCTCCTAGGTGCAACTAAGGAGCAACTGAGCTTGAGAGTCAAAAGATGATCTTGCTCCTGCCTTTCCAGTTACTATCATCTAATTGCAATAAGGAGACTGTGGTTCAGGAAAAGGAGCCAGATTGGTAGAAAGATTTGAAAGGAATCATGACAACTGGAAGTGAGAGCAGATGGGTGTTCTCTAGCATTAACAAATAATTATTGTACATAGAGAAGGCAGTTTGAAACAAAATTTGTTACATGAAAATTCAAAGCTGCAGCCTGTACGTTTGCGGTTAGTTCCTGATTGGGGTATAAATTTACTATTGTGCAAATCTTGAATTCATTACCTTTTCTGATTTATAGGATGCAAAATTGTAGAAAACAAGGAAGAAGGATAGAGAAGAAACACATTTAGAATTTGAAAAGCAAGTTGATCACTAACCTATTTCTTTATTTTTAGGATTCCATTTTTGCCCTTTCACCTGTTCCAACCACATTTTAGTAGAAAGCTGAACCAGCAAATTGGTGTCCACTACAACATTTTGCAGATCGGTAGATAGTCACATGGATAACTAAAATTCATATGAAAGCAGTGATGCTTCCTGTAACATTTGGTTGGCTATGGGATGGAACCACGACCGGCCGCATTTACCCCCAAATGCCTCCAATGCAGCCAATGCGGTTGAGACACCACCATGATGCTCTTTCCCCTCAGCCTTCCTAGACATGCTATCACATAAAAGGCCCTGCAGCTGGAAACGCTATTGCTGGTGCCCAGTGATAATGTCTCACGGCAGGGTATTTAAACCCCAGCTGCACTACAAGTAATTGCCTCAGGTCCTCCTGCAGCCTTGCATGTTGCTCTTGCTATCTTTGCCTTGTATTTGCTTTGTTGTTGCCTTATCCCTGCCTTGCTTTATCATTGCCTTGCCTTGCCTACTCTTATCATAAGGATCCCAATACAGATCCCTGAGGC
Organism: Rhinatrema bivittatum; assembly: GCF_901001135.1. Classification (NCBI taxonomy): domain Eukaryota; kingdom Metazoa; phylum Chordata; class Amphibia; order Gymnophiona; family Rhinatrematidae; genus Rhinatrema; species Rhinatrema bivittatum. The sequence goes on from NC_042621.1 coordinate 142,371,950, forward strand.
ACTCCACTGTCCACTGCCTTCCACTGAGAAAATTGTCCATTTAATCCTACTCTCTGTTTCCTGTCTTTTAGCCAGTTTGCAATCCATGAAAGGACATCGCCACCTATCCCATGACTTTTTACTTTTCCTAGAAGCCTCTCATGAGGAACTTTGTCAAACACCTTCTGAAATTCCAAGTATACTATATCTACCGGTTCACCTTTATCTACATGTTTATTAACTTCAAAAAAGTGAAGCAGATTTGTGAGGCAAGACTTGCCCTGGGTAAAGCCATGCTGACTTTGTTCCATTAAACCATGTCTTTCTATATGTTCTGTGATTTTGATGTCTACCCCCATTCGCTCCTGAAATGGCTGCCCTGACAAATTGCAACATAGAAAACCTGGCATGAGGATTTATCCGCCCTGCATTCTCTTCAGCATGGGCAAGCTTCTTCTTTGTAGGAAGAAAGGATGGATGCCTCAGGCCGTGGATCGACTACAGGGGTTTCAATGCATAATTCATAAAAATAAATACCCCATTACCCTTAATAACAGATCTTTTTGATCATCTGAGTGGGGCACAAATGTTTACCAAACTGGACCTCAGGGGACCCTATAACCTCATCTGGATATCGAAGGGGATGAATGGAAAGCAGCATTCAGTACCCAGGATGGATATTATGAATGCCTAATAATGCCATTCGGCCTTTGCAAAGCCTCTGTCATCTTTCAACACATGGTTAATGAAATCTTAGAGACTTCCTCTACTCTCTCGTCATAGTATACCTAGATGACATTCTCATTTTCTCACACTTCCTGACTCAGTACCATGAGCATGTAAAACAAGTACTTAAGAGGCTCTGCGAGAATCATCTGTATGCCAAGCTCGAGAAATGCATCTTCGAGCAGGGGGATCTATCTCTCCTGGTCTATATTATTTGCTTTCAAAAATAAATAAATCAGAATACAGGATATAAAAATAGTCTAAATCAAAATAACAAAAATATTGAAAAAAGTGAAGAAACAAAGCCATATAGATCACTAGCAACTGTTCCTGTTCTACGCCTGAGCGGCGAGCCTTTTTATTGGTACATCTACTCTTGTTTTGAGCAGAATTTCCCTAGAAATTCACTGTAAGTGTCCCTTCCACATACACACACCCTCATACAGGCTCCCTCACTCTCTGGCACACACACATCCCCTCATATAGGCTCCCTCTCTGAAACCCACAGTCAAGCATCCCGCGCACTCCCCCTCTTACCAACCAAGCTGTCTCTCGCACTCCCCCACACCCTCTCTCCTCTCTCTCACACACACATTCTCTCTCACAGCATCCCCCTCCCCTCATATAGGCTCCATCTCTCTGAAACCCACACTCAAGCATCCCCCCATCCACCCTCTCTTACCTCCCATGCTCTCTCTCACACCCTCCCCACCCCCTCTCACCAACCATGCTCTCTGTCACCCCCTCCTCTCTCACACACACATTCTCTCTCACCGGCATCCCCCCATGCTCTCTCTCACACCCTCCTGCTCTTTCTCACCCTCCCCTCCCCGACACACATTCTCTCTCACCGACATGCCTCGGGACCTGCGCTGTTCGCGGTGAAGATGAAGGCCTGGTGCGCCATTCGCGGCGAAGATGAAGGCCAGGGGCGCCGTTCGTGGCACACGGGGGCCTTCCATTTTCGCCTTGAGCAGAAAATAGCAGCGGAGACCCAAGCATGCCGTGAATGGAGCACGTCCCGTGGCACATGCTCCGTTCATGGCGAAGATGAAGGCCCGGGCGTGCCGATCGCGGCACATGGGGGCCTTCCCTTTTCGCCATGAATGGCATGCCGGGCCTTCTTCCTCGCCGTGAACGGAGCATGTGCCACGGGACGCGCTCCGTTCGCGGCATGCCAGGGTCTCCTCTGCTATATTCTGCCTGGCCCGCGATGGCCGCTGTCCTTCGTACCTCTGGCGTGTTTGAGCCTCCAAGGCGGCCAGGGAGCCGCCTGCGCCATCTATCGGTGGGCTGGGGAACATGCGCGAGCACTGATGGACACACTACCAAGCCTGATATATTATGGATGACATCAGAAATATGAGATGTTAATAGATGTACATCCACTCCCTCTCGCCATGCAATAGGCTACAAGCAGTATCATTTCAAACACCTTAGATATCATTCATTTGCTGGTTCTGATCTCATAAATAACTATTAAGGGAAGCTTAGCAACTCTTATTATAGCCATTAACAAAAAAAATTAATTTCAAAGTGTGTATCTCCCGCCACTACAACACATGTAACCCATTCTAAACTCCCAAAATCAACTTAAACACTTATCTTGCACTTTTGAAGAACCTGTGAAAATCCCTGTGAAACGGCCGAAGAAGACTCAAGCTTCCTGACATGAGCCCATGTTTTGGTGGGCCAAACTTCCTACTTCAGGGGCAATATACAGGAGTGGGTGAAAGCATAAAGAAGGTGAACAGTCTATTGAAAAACCAACAAAATTGAAAATGTTAAAAAACAAATACTTATCAAAAAAATGTACATACAATGTATCAAAATTCCATGTCAATCTATAGGCATACCCACCTTCAAACTAGTATTGAACGATGAATAAATGTGAAAGATAACTGTGAAACGCTCAACAAAAACTGGTCGAGCAACTCTCTTAGACATAGGTGTTTTTGAAACCTTGCCGACCAATCCAAACAGGAGGAACTTAATGGGAGAGGCAAGAGAATAGCTCTTAAAAACGAGCGGACGTGAGGGAGAACTGTGGAGCAAAAACAATCCAACATGGTAGAATGAAAGGACCGAGCTACTTGAAAGAAAGCACTATCATGAAAGCGGACGTGATAGACAACCCTATTGGCTAACACTTCTCCCATTCAAATGCCTTGTTAAGCTCGCAAGGGTGAACTGTCTCCAAACAAAAGATCCACCATTGTTCTTTGTGGATCAAAATAGAATCTAAATCACCCCCTCAAGAACCAGCCTGAAGCACCTCCAAAACCTCAAATGTAAAATCAGAAAAAGTGTGCCCCCATTCTAAACAGTGGACCCCCAAATGAGCCTTTAAATGACAAAATTTAATGGCGCTACGGTGTTCAATGATGTGGGTTCATATGGAGCGCATGGTTTTACCTACATAGATTAACCAACAAGTGCACCACATGATGTAAACTGCACAAGAAGAATCGCAAGATGTAACAGATTTAAACGTAAAGTTAGAAAGATGTTCCAAAGATAAATGGTCACCATTAAAAGATTGTGCACATGCAGAGCATTTACCATAAGAATAATGTCCCATCTTACCAGCTGACTGATTGTAAGAGTGCGGATAACACATTGAAATCGTCGGTTCAGTGTGCTGCGGCAGTCAAAAAAGCAAACAGAATGTTGGGAATTATTAGAAAGGGAATGGTGAAAACAACAGAAAATGTCATAATGCCTCTGTATCGCTCCATGGTGAGACCACACCTTGAATACTGTGTACAATTCTGGTCGCCGCATCTCAAAAAAGATATAATTGCGATGGAGAAGGTACAGAGAAGGGCTACCAAAATGATAAGGGGAATGGAACTGCTCCCCTATGAGGAAAGACTAAAGAGGTTAGGACTTTTCAGCTTGGAGAAGAGATGGCTGAGGGGGGATGATCAGTGTTGATTAAAGGAGAAATGAGGTTCAGTTGGTGTCTGGAAAGGCTTTCATAAATAGCCAGGTTTTAAGTCTTTTCCTAAATGTTGGAAGGCAGGGTTCCTGTCTCAGATCTGGTGGGATGGAGTTCCATAGAGTAGGTCCTGCCGTGGAGATGTCTCTGAGAGTAATATGCTGATAGGTTTTGGAAGGAGGAACCTGTAGTGAATCTCTATAGAACTCTCTGATCGGTCTGGCTGAGGTATGTTTTTTAAATGGAATTTGAATTTGAAGGTTAAGCAGAGAGAGATGATGGATAGCTTTGTAGATGGTGGTAATGGACTTATATAAGATTCTAAAATGAACTGGCAGCCAGTGCAAGTCTTTGAGAATAGGAGAGATGTGGTCTCTTCTTCTTGTGTTTGTCAATATTCTGGCCGCCGTGTTCTGAACCATCTGGAGGGGTTTAGTGTGAAAAGATGGGAGACCTAAAAGAATGGAGTTGCAATAATCTAACTTAGAGAAGATTATTGATTGCAAGACTGTTCTGTAGTCATGGGTGTGGAAAAGTGGTTTAATTCTTTTTAAGACGTGAAGTTTATGAAAGCAGTCCTTGGTTGTTTGATTAATGAATGCTTTTAGGGTTAGCCGATTATCAATGATGGCTCCTAGGTCTCTTACTTGTGATGTTTGAAAGCCGGTTGGTGGATTTGCGGAGAGATTATGGTTTTCTGGCGAAATTAGAAGTAGTTCGCTTTTAGAAGAATTTAGGATTAGATTTAGACTGGAGAGGAGGTTGTCAATTTTTAGAAGGCAATTTTCCTAGTGTTTAATAGTTTTTGTGAGGGATTCTTTGATGGGGATGACGATCTGGACGTCATCCGCGTATAGAAAGTATTTGAGGTTCAGTTTGGTTAATAGTTGACATAGTGGGAGGAGGTAAATGTTAAAGAGTGTGGGAGAAAGGGAGGAGCCCTGCAGAACTCCTAGCGTGGAAGGATAGAACTGAGATTCTTTGTTGTGCATTTTGACCTTGTATCCTCTGTTCCCCAAGAAAGATTTGAACCAGGCAAGTGCAGAGCCAGTTATTCCAATATTTGCTAATTGAATAAGGAGGAGGGAGTGATTAACAGTATCAAAGGCTGCTGAGAGGTCGAGAAGTATCAGTAATTAGGCATGACCTTTATCGAGGCCCATAATGAGGTAATCTGTTAGGGATATGAGAAGTGATTCGGTGCTTAAAGCTTTTCGGAAGCCATATTGGGTGGGGAATAATATTTTGTGGTCTTCGAGGTAATCTGATAATCTGCTGTTAACTAGTTTTTCCATTACCTTAGCTATGAAAGGGAGGTTGGAGATTGGGCGAAAGTTGGAAGGATCTTTGGGATTTAAATTAGGTTTTTTTAAGAGTGGTTTGATGGAGGCAGTTTTCAGGTTGTCTGGATAGATTCCTTGGGCTAAAGAACAATTGATAATGTCAGTCAGGGCTTTGGAGATGGTATCTGGTATTAGCAGCAGTAGTTTGGAAGGAATATGGTCAAATGGGTGAGAGGAGGGTTTCATTCTCTTCAAAACTGATTGGGTCTCTGAAGTTGAAATAGGTTCGAAGGCTTGAATAGAAATGCCTTTGCAGGGATGGAGGTATGCGCTAGGAGGCGCTAAGGTATTAGGCTTCAGCTGTGATTGCAGGTTGGATATTTTGTTACTGAAGAAGTTGGCCAATTCCTCTGGTTTTTCGTGCGCTTGGTTGAGTGGAATGTCCAGTGGGTTGACTTGAGTTAAATTCGAAACGTAAGTAAAGAGGGCTTTTGAATCGAAGATGAGGTGATGGATCTTGTGAGCGTAGAAGTCCCTTTTTGTTTTTAATGTAGTGCTCTTGTATAGGTGGAGGGCGAGTTTGTAAGCCGAGAGGGAGGTCGGAGATGGTGCTTTACGCCATTTACTTTCTTTTAGCTGAAGGGAGTGTTTGAGTTTTTGAAGTTCTTCGTTAAACCAGGGTTGTCTATTGGAGGCTTTGTGTTTCGGTTTTTTTGTTGCCAGTGGACAGAGTTTGTTTGCTGCTGATACTGTGATGTTGGACCAGGAGTGGAGAGCTGAGTTAGGCGTAGAGATGTCTATGAGAGAGAGTTCTAGGACAAGGTGTTTGTGTAGTTCATTGGATGAACAAAGTTTTCTGTAGATAAATTGGGGTTGAGGATCATGTTTGTTGCTTGATTGAGCCAGAGAAAAAGTGGTAGAGATTAATGCGTGGTCTGACCAGGGGACTGATTTGCATATGGGTGGTGCTGAATGTGAGATGCCTGAGTTTACAAAAATGAGATCCAAAGTGTGACCTGCTCTGTGGGTGGGATTGTTGATTATCTGCTTGAATCCCATAGCGGTCATGGCGTTTAGGAAAGTTTCGCAGTTTGTAGAGGGAGAGGGTCGTCAACATGTAAGTTGAAATCACCCAGTATAATGGCTGGAGACTCCAGGTTTAGGTGAGTCGCTATTAATTCTAGAATGGGAGAGGCGTCTGAGTCCAAAAGTCCTGGAGGTGCATAAACTAGAATGATTTGTAGGAGGTCAGATTTGAAGAAGCCGGCTTCAATTTTTGTAGGAGAGTAGATTGCCTTCTTTCCACCTTTCTTCGATTGAAAACTCCAACTACAAAGTTTTCACCTCATTTCTTTGGCCTATTTCTACTCACTCGACAGGTTGAGCCAGCCATGTACCAATCAGTGGCATAGCCAGAATTGATTTTTTGCATGGGCACAAGGTTAACATGTGTGGGCTGTAAGCATGCAGGTCTGAGACCTAGTTATATTCTTATTGATAAATAATGCCATATACTGCACCCTACAATGACTTTCTAAGTAGTTTGCAACAGCCATTATGCATCATACATGAAACTTTAAAATATTTTACCTCAATTATTTCAAGCACTTACCAGCAATAAAAATTCCTTATTAATCTGTATTAATTTATTTTATATTGATTGCAATTTATAAATGCACAAATATATCATGTGAAAAGCAAAGAAAACAATCAGATCCAATCAATCATGTAATGAAACAAACATTAATGTATTCTTTCATGAATTCTTTTTGCAGAAACTTAGAAATCTTCATAACTACATTAAATATCATTAATCATCAGAACAGTTCAGAGTGGAGTTAGAACAATTCACATCACAACTAACATGAAAAAAAAATTCAAATTCTGGTATCAACAAAAAATATCCCTCCATTGCTATTGGAGGGATATCCAGCACAAACCCCTGCAAAGACAGAGACATCTAGAACCTTGCCTTGCCATACAGTCACAGCACTGACTCTCAGGATACAAATAATAGCAACCTTATGAAAAAGCAGCAATGCAAATACTACACCAGCCCTAGAACATTAATACATCACCTACTGGAATAACAAAACAAGCTGGACTACTACAGAGAAAATACATGCGAGCAGAATTCAGTCTCACATACACACAAGCAAAAGAGAGACCGACCTTTACTTAATAGAGAAATAAGAGACAACAAATTAGAACAGAGATATGCAGACAAAACCATTATAGAAAGCCTGAGAAACTAGACTGTGAACAGTGGAATACTGAAGAAAGAGCAAAATACAAAAATATAATAAATTCACATTCCGAAACATGGCATATTCAAATTTCCAAAATCTCAAAATAAATTTTTGTTTACCTTTGTTGTCTTATCTTTGTACTTTTCTAATCAGTTGGTCCTGTTATCTTTTTCCCATTTTTCCCTTGTTGCTCATTTCATAATTCCTTTTCAGTTCTCTTTTCTCCTTCTGTCTTCTTCCCCTCTTCCCTTACACACACACACACACACACACTTTCTATCACAGACTCCTTCACACGCAGAAGTTCTCACTTTCTGACCCCGCCCAGGTTCTCATTCTTATGCACACATAGACCCACACCCAGGCTCCCATTCTTATACACATATATGCACACCTAGGCTCCCATTCTCTCCCACATACACACACCCAGGCTCCCATTCTCACCCACACATACACACCCAGGCTCCCATTCTAACCCACACACACACACCCAGGCTCCCATTCTCACCCACATACACACATTCAAGTTCCCATTCTCACCCACACATACACCCAGGCTCCCATTCTCACCCACACATACACACATTCACGTTCCCATTCTCACCCCCACGCATGCAGGGCTTTTTCATTAGGCACAAGCTGCACAAGCTGCACAACCAAAGTTCTACTTCTGCCTCTGCAGGGATGGGATCCCGCGGTGGTCTTGCAGCTCCAGCCTTCCTCTTCATTGTCGCAGGGATGGGAACCCTCAACGGCATTGCAGCTCCAGCACTCCTCTTCGTCATTGCGGGGATGGGATCCCATGGTGGCCTTGCACCTCCGGCCATCTTCTTCGCCGTCACAGGGATGGGATCCCATGACGGCATTGCAGCTCTGGCCCTCCTTTTCACCATCGTGGGCATGGGATCCCATGGCGGCCTTGCAGCTCCGGCCTTCCTCTTTGCCATTGCAGAGATGGGATCCTGTGATGGCATCGCTCCAACAGGCCTCTTCCAGTTGGGTGAGCCTGTGCCCAAATTGGGTGGGCCCCTGCCCACCCAGGCCTACCTGTAGCTATGCCACTGATACCATTTGAAGCTGCCATCTACCCTCAAGATCCACAACGTCTTCCATGTGTTTCTACTTTTATCTTGGTCCTCCCAATCCTTTCCTAAACCGATTGAGGTAACGTTGGAAGAAGACCTGAACACAAGGTACAAGACATCCTTGACTCCAAACACATCCAAAATAAACTCCACTACTTCATTTCCTGGAAGGGTTTTGGCCCAAAGAGACTCTTAGGTACTGACTTCTGATGCCCAAGCTGCTCGTCTTACCCGAGACTTTCATTGCCTCTTCCCATGTAAGTCTGGATCTGGGGAGGGAGCTTAGAAGAGGGGGGTACTGTAATGTTTGGCCAGCTGTAGAATGGCCCCATGACTGGCTGTACTTACCCCCAAATGCCTCCGATGCAGCCAATATGGTTGAGATGCCACCATGCCTCTCTTCCCCTGGATCTCTCTAGGCACAAGTGCGTGGCGCACTACCACTTAAAGTCCCCATGGTGGGAAACGCTACTGCCAGTGTCCAGTGATGACGTTATGCGGCTGGGTATTTAAATCCCAGCCGCGCTACAAGAAATTGCCTTAGCAACAGGTCCTTCTGCAGCCTTGCAATGATTGTTGCTCTTGCTGTCTTTGCCTTGTCGTTGCCTTGTCTTTGCTTTGTTGCTTTGACCTTCCCTTGTTCCTGCTGTGTCCTACCCTGGTCTTATCTGTCCATCTGTGCCTAACTATTAGTTTGACCCTGGCCTTGGAGGTAGTGAGGAACTACAGAATGAAGGCTCTTGCAAGTGAATAAGAAGAGCCTGAACTGTTCAAGGAGCTGCAGCAAGCTTGCCAATGCCCTGCAGCACCCAAAAGTGTTCTTACATTGTAGCCAAGGAGGACAAGAGGGGAGTTACAGTATGTTTTCTCTTTTTTCCCCTTAATATCTTTCCCTATCATTGTTTACTTCTCCTCACTATCAGGCCGATTCAGTAACGTCCGCGGGAGAGCAGGCGAATGCCTGCTCTCCTGGCGCGCACACAGGCCACTTGCCTGTGCGCGCGATTCAGTATTTAAATGAGCCCGGCGGTAGAAACGGGCAAAAGGAGGCGCTAGGGCACTATCGCGACCCTAGCGCCTTCTTTTGGCCCGGAGCGGCGGCTGTCAGCGGGTTTGACAGCCGACGCTCAATTTTGCCGGCATCGGTTCTCGAGCCCACTGACAGCCACAGGCTCGGAAACCGGACGCCGGCAAAATTGAGTGTCCGGTTTTCGACCAGACAGCCACCGGCCGACTTCAAATTTTTTTATTTTTTACTTTTTTTACCCTTCGGGACCTCCGACTTAATATTGCCATGATATTAAGTCGGAGGGTGCACAGAAAAGCCCGGTGCCCGGTGCCCTTTGGGTAGGCGCTAATTTCTGAAAGTAAAATGTGCGGCTTGGCTGCACATTTTACCTACTGAATCGCGCAGGAATACCTAATAGGGCCATCAACATGCATTTGCATGTTGAGGGCGCTATTAGGTTCGGTGGGTTGGACGCGTGTTTTCGGCCCCTTACTGAATAAGGGGTAAGGGAAAACGTTCGTCCAATGGCAGGTTAACAGTGCGCTCCGACGGAGCGCACTGTTAACTGTACTGTATCGGCCCGTATATTTCTTCCTCTTTATGCTGCCCCCTCTATACTCCCTTTTCCTGCTCCTTACCCCTCTTTGGAGATCCCAGGTCCTCCTAATTCCTTTCCTAGCCTCCCTTCCTGACTCTTCTCTCATAATCACTTGTGGGGGATTACACTCCTATCCTCACTTCCTTATTGCTCACAATTCTTATAGGAAAATAAGATATGCGTCCTGTTTCTGACAGCGGCCAGTTTGGGTCACAAGTTCCTGGTAGTTCCCAAAAAGTAGATCTATTCCTTGTTGCTCATCCTCAGGGATAAGCGATGGCTTTCCCAATTCTGTCTGCCTAATAACTGTAGATGGACTTTTCCTCCAGGAGCTTGTCCAAACCTCTTTTAAACCCCACTATGGGGCTAATGCAATAAATCTGCATGGAAAACAGTCACTCAGTGTTGAGTGCCCGCTTTCATAATGCGCGCCCAACCACCTCTCCTGGGTGCGCAATCGAATATTTAAATGAGGGGTCATGCTAAAAAGGAGGTGCTAGAGACAAATGTGTGCTCCTAGTGCATCCATGGCAGTGGGTGCCTCTCAGTGGGTGGCTCTCAGTGGGTTAGGAAAAGAGATGCTCAATTTACAAGCATCCATGTCCCTAACCCGTGGCTGTGCCCAGCACATTATATTGCATCAGCCCCTTTGTTAGTCATCATGACCAAAATCCTCTGGCAACAAATTCTATAGCTAGATTGCGCATTGAGTGAAAGAGATAAGAAATAAATAAATGAGTTCTTTCTATGATATTCTTGAAATCTGCTGGTGGTTAGTTTAATGACATATCCCCTTGTTTTAGTATTATTTGAAAGTATAAACAGAACCGTAGCCAGGCAATGTGGCACCTATGGCCAAGTGAAAAACTGTACCCTCACCCATTACACAACACATGACACCACGAGTTGGGAGACTGTTCAGTGTTTGTACAGCAATGCCCATGGCCGGAGCAAGGGTATTACGCGCCCTAGGAAAACTTTGCAGCCTTGTACCCTCCACCCTATCACCAACTCCTCACTCACAATTAAAAATTATGCATTTATAATAACAGATTTTACACTTTTCTGGTTGGCACTGCTGTGGTGCCAACCAGAAAATCCTGCAAAAAAGCAAGAGATATTTGGAGCCTATATGGTATTAGTCCTATTGTAATGTATCTTGGGCATGGGCATGACTCTCAGTAAACCATGAGAAAACAGACTTATAATGCAATAAACTTTCTATATCAAAATAGCATTAATTGACAGCACGCAACAGCAACAACCCTACCTCTGAAAGTTAACACTGCAAATATTGTACCAGGCCTGAAACAGCAATACACCCCTATTAGGAAAACAGAACAAGCCAAGCTGCTACATATACCTACATAGAAACTACACACTATTAGAATACCTTACTTCAGTCACACATGCAAAACACAGATAGACTTTCAAATATAGAATAGACTATAAAGTATAAATAGAAATGTACAGAAAAAAAAGTGAATTGGAAACTGCAAGAAGACAAATTCTGTATACTCTCCAACAATTGGAAAAACAGAAATATTTCCATCATAAAACAATAAAATTAGTAAAACCATATCTATAAAAAAATAATTCAAAACAACTAATGAATAGAATAACATTCAATAATTAAAAATACATATACAAGTTTCCAAACACCAATAAAATATTTCAAAACAGATACATCAAATAAAACCCAACAATTAAAACTAATAAGCAGACCTATACAGTAAAGTGCGGCCGCGGTTACCCTGTTTCTAACCCGCTTTGTACCCAAAATTTGGCCGCATAAGTCTAACCCGCGATTCACTATCCGTTTTTACCAATCCTTACCGCTTCTTTAAATCAACACGTATCCCTTTCCGCCCGCAGCATGTATATGATATGTAAACGATCGGATTAGCTATTCCCTCCCATACAGTAAAGTGCGGCCCGATTATCGCCTTTTAACCAACTGTTTTGCTGCGTCTTTAACCCGCTAATTTACCACCTACTGTGACCCTGGCGTTAGAGGGATGTGACCGCAATAGGCAGGCTCCGGTCAAATAAGTGAGTGGGTTGGAGCAAGCAAGTAACATGGTGTGGCCTGGTTCTCCTACGCTCGGGCCTGGTTCTCCTACGCTCGGGCATCGGGGATTGCCAGTCCTCTCTCCCCCCCTCCCGAAGCAAGGCACAGGGTGAAAATCGACTCGACATGTTATTAAAGCAACCGCCGGCTGCCCCTGGGAGGCAGGGGAGCCGCGGTGGGTGCCTCGGGAGGAGGGGAGAGAGAGGACTGGGGCTGCTGGAAGCATGCAGTAAGTTTACTTTTGTTACAATTTCTATTTGCTTTAATAATATGTCGAGTCGATTTTCACCCTGCGCCTTGCTTCGGGAGGGGGGGAGAGAGGACTGGCAATCCCCGATGCCCGAGCGTAGGAGAACCATCCACTTCCTGGTACCTGTCATTTCAAATGTCATTTGAAATGACATTTGAAATGACAGGTACCAGCGCACCCAGGATACTGTATATGCGCTGTAAAGCACTCTATTCAGTAAAATGGATTGCGCTTCATGGACGTGCTTTGGATGCGGCTTGCATTTGCGTCTAATTTAAATACTGTATCGAGCAGTATGTGATCCGAACTGTGCGCGCGGCAAACGAGCGGGCGCCCGGCACTGCCGCACTTTTTCTTACGCGCCCTTACTGTATCGGCCTGAAGGAAATTTAAAAATTCCCCGTTATCTATATCTGGGAACTTTTGATTTCCAGATGCCCTGAAATTGCCATGGATTAGCAGAGAGAGAGAGGAAGTGGGGTTGTTGTGCACACACACATGTGCCCTCTCATACACACATGTCTTTTATTTTTTTCTCACACACATACACACACAGACAAACACATACATTCACATATGCACTCTCACACACACATACACACATTCTTTCTCTCACTCTCCCACACTCATGCTCTCTCTCACTTTCTCACATACGTCATGATCCTAGCTGCAAGGCAGCCTCCCCACCAGCAGAGGTCCTCAAACAGCCACCCTTTCTTCTGTGCTATCCACTTCCTTGATACTCACATGATGCAGCAGTTCCAGCCTTATTTAGCCCTGCCTGTCTCTCAACTCAGTGCCTCTTCATTAAGTCACCTTGGCTCCCTGCATTGGCTCACCTTGCTTTACCTTGTTATTCTGTGGCCTTCTTGGCCTTCTGCCTTGTTCTGTGACATTCGATGGCTTTCTGCCATACTTAAGGCCTTTGTGGCCTTCTGCCTTTCCCTATGGCCTTCCTGGCTTTCTTGCCTTATCCTATGGCCTGCTTGGCCTTCTAGCCCTGATCTCTGGCATTTTTGGGCCTTCTAGTATTTCTTTGTCTTGTCATGGCCTTTGAGACTTCTAGTATTTCCTTTCCCTGCCTTGGCCTCTGGGCCTTCTAGTATTTCCTTTCCCTGCCTTGGTCTTTGGGCCTTCGGTATTTCCTTGTCTTTTCTAGTCCTGTCCAGTCCTTGTCTCATTCTGTGTAGTCCTCCCTGTGGCCCCAGTTCCTACTGGGCCTTCTGTGTCTCCCTCTCCAGCCCTTACCTCCTGGTCCAGCCATGTCTCCAGCCCTATCTTCAGGCCAGGCCTTCCCTCCTATTCCAGCCCCTGTCTGTTTCTAATTTCTGGCTGCATTCAGTACCTACTCTACTTCTAGATCCAGCTTCTTTCCAGTTACAGCCTAATTCCTGTTGGCCATCCGAATCCAAGGGTTCAACCTGAGAGGGAGGGGTTGGACAGGCAAAAGATCCTGTCTAGGCTTGCTCTAGAGTCTGACCCTGTTCCTGAGGGAGAAATCCCAGACCCAGTCGTGACAGTACACACATGCTCTTTCTCTCTCTTCCACACATATACACACATGCTTTCTCTCTCCCTCAAACATACACACATGTCTTTCACACACACATGCTCTCTCTCTCACTCACAAACATATATACACATGCTGTCTCTCTTCCACACACATACACACATGCTTTCTCTCTCCCACACACGTGTTCCCTCTCACTTTCACAAATACATACACACATGCTCTCTCCCACAAACATACAAAATGCTCTCTCTTACTGTTTCCCACACACACATATGCTCTCTCTCTCTCACATACATATACACATGCTCATTCTCTTTTTCCCACCAAATACATATACAGTTGCTGTCTTTCTGTCCCACACACATATATACACATTCTCTCCCTCACACTTACAATGAGACGTGATTTAAGGAAGCCTGAACGGTGGTCAAAGATATAGAAACTGGGATTCAATGCCAAGAAGTGCAGAGTAATGCATCGGGTGTGGTAATCCGAAAGAGATGGATGTGATGGGGGGTGAAGGGCTGCTGTGCACAGAGCAAGAGAGGGACCTTGGGGTGATAATGTCTAGTGATCTGAAGATGGCAAAGTATTGTGACATATACTCTTTCTCCCTTTCTCTCCCACACACACATGCTCTCGCTCTCTCTCCCCCACATACCTTTACACATGCTCTCCGTCTCTCTCCCTCACTCACATATACAGTTGCTTTCTTTCTCTCCCCCACACACATATATACATTCTCTCTCTCCTTCTCCCACACACATATACACATATGCTATCTCTCCCACACATGCATGCGCTCTCTCTCCCACATATATACACATATGCTCTCTCTTCCTTTCTCTCCCACACACACACACATAGACACATTCTCTCTCTTCCGCTCCAACACACATAAGAACATAAGAAATTGCCATGCTGGGTCAGACCAAGGGTCCATCAAGCCCAGCATCCTGTTTCCAACAGAGGCCAAACCAGGCCACAAGAACCTGGCAATTACCCAAACACTAAGATCATCCCATGCCACTGATGCAATTAATAGCAGTGGCTATTCCCTAAGTAAACTTGATTAATAGCAGTTAATGGACTTCTTATCCAAACCTTTTTTGAACCCAGCTATACTAACTGCACCAACCATATCCTCTGGCAACAAATTCCAGAGCTTTATTGTGCGTTGAGTGAAAAAGAATTTTCTCCAATTAGTCTTAAATGTGCTACTTGCTAACTTCATGGAATGCCCCCTAGTCCTATTATTCGAAAGTGTAAATAACCGATTCACATCTACTCGTTCAAGACCTCTTATGATCTTAAACAAGATTGCTTCTACTCCTTCAGGTGTGTCCATTCTGTTGCAGATGTTAGCATCAACTGCAAAAAAATACTTTCCTTCTTCCTCCCTCTTGCAATACCACTCAAAGATGAGGAACAGAACAGATCCTGGAGACAATCCACTTAGCACCCTACTCTCTTCAGAGTTGCTTCCATTTACCATACTACTCACTTATCTATCAGTCAACAATTTGAATTCCATTCCACCACCTTGGGATCTACTCCCAAGCTTTTCATTTTGTTCATGAACCTTCTATGTGGGACTATATCAAAATCTTTGCTGAAATCAAGTAAATCACATTACACGCTTGTCCTTGATCTAATTCTGTAGTCTCTCAATTAAAAATAAAATGACCCTTCCTCTGGTAAAACCACGCTGCCTGCAAACCACTGGATGGTGGATTGTTCACTATTCTTTCCTTCAGCAAGTTTCCACTAATTTTCCCACCGCCAGGGTCAGGCTGACAGACCTGTAGTTTCCTGGCTTCTCTCTGCTACCATTTTTGTGAAGTAGGACCATAACCACCTTTCTCCAATTTTGCAGCATTACTCCTGGGCTCCAAGGATCTACTGAGTAGATCCTTGAGTGGACCCGCCAGCACCTCTCTGAGCTCCCACAGTATCTTGGAATGTGTCTCATCAGGCCCCATGGTCTTGTCCACTTTCACTTTTGCTAGTTTCACCCAAACACTTTATTCTATAAATGGGTGAAACACCCATCCATACACTTGCCAACCAGTAACAGACCTCCAATGATTTCTTCAGTGAAAACAGTGGAGGAAGACCATTGCCAGTATCCTTTGGCCAGACATTATAAGTTTCTTAATTAACAATGACTCACTCCTTTCATCTATGGGTTCTGGCATGTACAGTAATAGAAAAATCTTTGATTCTCTCAGTATATCTGTCCCTCTTACTCAATACAAGAAATAATGCTATTCCAAAATCCTTGAATACCTGGTTATGTATATGTAGTATGTACTAAAGTCCTCTTTATTCCACATAGTTTCTGATACAAATCAATCGCTTTCAATCTTATTGAGGTTAAACATGCTCTTATGTGGTTGCTCCACGATACTTGCTGAGATAGTGTATAGGATCTGGAGGTGCTCTATTTGGTCCCAGTCCTCTTGCTCAGTAAATCATCTCCAGTTCCCTATCCTAGCTCTTCCATCTAATCAATCGCCTCAGTGCTTTATAAGTTCTGCTAATCCATCTTTTTGGTGAGCCTGCTTGGAAGACTGCTTTCTCAAGCTGAGATGCAGCCGACATATCTGTCACACTTCCCTCCCTAGCATCACTTCTTAACTGGAAGAAGGCAAAAGCAGAAAAATTCTGTAAATTATAATTTTCTTTAGTCATACCATGTACAGAAAAAACATTCAATAAATAGTTTATACAAAATCATTTGTAGGATATATTTTAAAGGTTATTTTCTACAATGTGTATTGTGCTTTTAAAATAAAATCAGTTTAAAAAAGGATACATTTTTTAGAACATGGCATGACCAGAATAAAAAAGGTACACAGCTTTTATTGGAATAGAAAAAGAAATAAAAATGTTATGAGAAAAAAGCTGGAGCAAAACAAAAAGTTATCGTAAAAATAACCACATTTCCAAATGGATAGCCTGAAGAATCTAGATGATACTTCTGCTACAGAAATGTAAAGTGTAAGAGGTCTCTCAGAAAATGCTGCATATTGTAAAACAGGTAAAATGAACAATTTAAGAACACAAGTGCCATTCTAGGTCACACCAAGGTCCACCGAGCCAAGCATCCTTTCTCCAACAGAGGCCAGTGTGGGTCACAAGTAGCCAGGCAGATCTCCAATAGTTGATCTATTTCTTGTACCTCACTCTTAGGGGATAAGCGCTGGCCTTCCGAAGTCTATCTGGCTAATAACTGTTTATGGACTTTTCCTTCAGGAACTTGTCCAAGCTTTTTTTGAACCCCACTATACTAGATGCTTTGACCACATCTTCTGGCAACAGCTTCCATAGCCTGATTATGCACAGAGTGTAAAAAACAAAAAAACCCCGTCCTATTACTTGTTTTAAAACTGCCAGTTGCTAATCCCCTAAGTCCTGATGTTATCTGAAGGGAGTAAATAACTGTTCCCTGTTTACCCATTTCAGCCCACTCATGATTTTATAAACTTATTATGTCCTCGCTTCTCTAAGCTAAAGATTCCTAATCTATTTAGCCTTTATCCATAAGGGAATTTTTCCATCCCTTTATCATTTTTGTTGCTGCCTCTTTTCTATGTCCTATATGTCTTTTATGATGGGTGACCAGACTGTATGCAATACTCAAGGTACAGTCAACCATGAATTTATACAAAGACTTTATGATCTTTGCAGTTTTGTTTTCCATTCCTTTCCAAATAATTCCTAACATTCTATTTGCCTTTTTGACCACTGCCGCAAACAAAGCTGAAGATTTCAAAGTATTATCCACAAGGACTCCAAGGTCCTTTTCCTGGGTGATGACTCCTACATGGAACCCAATATCATATACTTCTAGTTGGGATCGTTTTTCCCTTTGTGTATTACTTTGCACTTGTCCACATTAAATTTCATCTGCCATTAAGATGCTCAGTCTCAAATCTCACAAGGTGCTTTTGCAGTTGCTCACAATCTGCTACTTTCTTAATGTCTTGAAACAATTTTGTGTCATCTACAAATCTGGTCTCTTCACCCACTGTTCCTTTCTTCATATCATTTATGAATACGCTAAATAGCACAAGTCCCAGTACAGACTCTGGGGCATTCTACTAAGGACCTTTCTCCATTTGGAAAGCTGAGCATTTAGTCCTACCCATTGTTTCCTGTCTTTAATCCAGGAAGTAATTCACAATAGGATGCTGCCTCTTATGCCATGACCTCCCAATTTCCTGAGGAGTTTCTCATAAGGGATTTTGTCAAATGCCTTCTGAAAATCCAAATACATTATATATCCGTCAGCTCTCCTTTATCTGCATGTTTATTTGAACCTTCAAAAAAATCTAGTAAATTGGTAAGGCAACACTACCTTTGCAAAATCCAAGTTGTCACTCCCCCCTTAAACCATGTCTATCCATGTGATCAGTAATTTTGGATTTTAAGAGTGGCTTCTACAACATTGCCTGGCACCAATGTCAGGCTTACCGGTCTATAGTTTCCCAGATCACCCCAGGAGCCCTTTCTAAAAATTGGCATCACATTAGCCACAGGAGCTGAGGCTGTTTTAAATGATAGGGTGCAAATCACCAGAAACAGGCTCTCCCTCATGCTCACATACACATACACACATGTTCTCTCTTTCTTTCCCATTTTGCACATGTGGACCCTTAGGCCAAGGTAGAGTTGACGCAACCTGCAGGGCGGAGCCTTGCAGGTTCCTTCTGTCGGCAGATGGACCTAGAATAGGCAGAGGCCCAACTGGAGTGTTACCTTTACTAGCCTGAATTCCCCTCAGATTGAGCCTTTGTTGTTGGGGCCAGCAGGCTTTAGGTAGAGGCCTCTGCTGATGATGATAGGGTCTGTTGGGACAGCTGGGTCAGAGTAGGCATAGAGAGGCTTTTCTGAAGGCAGACAGAGGTCCATGGCAGACAATGGTCAAGGAGGTCCAGGAATCAGGCAGTATTCAGTACCGAGTATCTGTCCGAAGGGAATAGATGGACAGGTAAGCAGGGCAGGAAGGCATGGAGAAGAACAGGCGCACTGAGTGAAATGAAGACTGAAGCTGAAGATGAAGAACTGAAGCTAACAGGAACTGGAATTGAAGAGAAGTATCGCAGAAATTGGAGAATGAAGACAAGAAACTCAGGAACTGGAACAAGGAATGGAGGAGTAACACGCACTACTGAAACAGATGGAGACTTGTTGCTGAGGCATTGGAGGAGTGTCAGGAAGGGTCTTGTATAAATTTGAGTCTGTGAGGTCATCATTGTGCGCCACAGAGGATTTCCTGTCATGGGCTCTTTAAGAATCTTGACATCAAGCACGTGCGCCTTGGGGAGCTTGACTGGGAGGTGATGGTGTCCTGCCGCGGAGTGCATTGACAGTGTCCTGGTTCAAAAAAGCATGGATCCAGCTGCATGGGTGAGGGAGCTGTGTGGCATTGGGAGTTGGAGGCGTTGGCCCGGACCAGATGGTGAGTTTGGTGGTTCGCGGGAGGGACTTGAGTACTAGGGATGTGAATCGTTTTTTGACGATTTAAAAAAATTGTCAGATAATTTTTAAATCGTCAAAAATCGTTAGAGTGTGCGATACAATACAAATTCCCCCGATTTATCGTCAAAAATCGTTAAATCGGGCATGGGAATTATTTGGGGGGAGGGCGGAAAAACCGGCACACCAAAACAACCCCTAAACCCACCCCAACCCTTTAAAACCAATCTCTTACCCTCCCGAACCCCCCCAAAATGTTAAATTACCTGGTGGTCCAGTGGGGGGGGGGGGGGCCTGGCGCAATCTCCCGCTCTCGGGCCATCGGCGCCATTTTGGCTGCCACTAATATAAATGGTGCCGATGGCCCGATAAAAAAAAAAACCCACCCGACCCTTTAAAACCAATCCCTTACCCTCCCCCACCCTCCCGAACCCCCCCAAAATGTTAAATTACCTGGTGGTCCAGTGTGTGGGGGGGGTCCCGGCGCGATCTCCCGCTCTCGGGCCATCGACGCCATTTTGGCTGCCACTAATATAAATGGCGCTGATGGCCCGATAAAAAAAAAACCCACCCGACCCTTTAAACTGACCCCCTTAGCCTCCCCCACCCTCCCGACCCCCCCCCCAAACCTTTTAAAATTACCTGGTGGTCTGGGGGGGGGGCGCGGGAAGCGATCTCCTGCTCTCGGGCCATCGGCTGCCACTCATAAAGATGGCGCCGATGGCCCTTTGCCCTTACCATGTGACAGGGTATCCGTGCCATTGGCCGGTCCCTGTCACATGGTAGGAGCACTGGATGACCGGCACCATCTTTAAAGATGGCTGCCACCATCATAAAGATGGCGCCGGCCATCCAGTGCTCCTACCATGTGACAGGGGCCGGCCAATGGCACGGATACCCTGTCACATGGTAAGGGCAAAGGGCCATCGGTGCCATTTGTTTTAGCACAGCTGATGGCCTGGGAACGGGAGATCGCTCCCCGCGGCCCCCCTGGACCACCAGGTATGTGTAAAAAGTTTTGGGAGGGGGGGATCGGGAGAGTGGGGGAGGCTAAGGAGGTAATTTTAAAGGGTTGGGGTGGGGTGTTTTTTATCGGCGCGGGCCTCACTAAAATAAATTAGTGATGTGAATTGGAATCGGAACCGATCCCAATTCACATCTCTAACGATCAGATTTCCCCCCCCCCCCCCCAGCCGAACCCGATTGTTAAAACGATCGGGCACACGATTCACATCCCTATTGAGTACTGCCAAACATAACACCCTTACACATTCACACAGGCTGTCTCTCATTCTTACATACAAATACAAAAAATTCTCTCTCTCACTCTCATATACACATACACAAAAGTGTTCTTTCTCTCTTCCACACACAAAAACACATGCTCTCTCTCTCGACTATACACATACACCCATGCTTTCTCTTACTCTCCCACACATATACAAACATGCTCTCTCTGACTCCCCTTCCCCTTTAAAGCAGCAGGCAGCAACAATCTCCTTCTTCAGCCCTGAGGTAAAAATGGAAAAACCCTTGTTACTTCAAGACTGGGTACCAAAACTTCTTCTAAATCAGTAGTCTCTGTCCTCTGATATTCATAGCTAGCTGGATAACTTAGCCGACTGGTCTGGTGAAAGACCTGTCTAAGATAGCCAGCTATATTCAATAGTGTGGATGCACTATTGAATATACTCCAAAGTTAGCCAGATAATTTTATCCGGCTAACTTTGCTATCCAGACTGTGGCTGAATAAGGACCTCCCTATAAATAAAAATAAATGGATGAATTAGGGTTGGGGATCACTTTTTTTTGTCCCCAGATTTGGCAACTATAGTACCGGGGGAATCTTTATGTTCATATAACCAACTTTGGAATGGGTTATACTGAAATGCAGTTTAAAAGCTTTGTCAGTCATGTAATTTTTTGGTTTTTTTTTATGTTGTTGTTTCATCCTTTTTTTGCCTCTTCTTTAGGAAGCTCACTGTCAGAAGCCTGGCGAGAGGAACTGAGGGAACTTGCTTTAAAAGTGTGTGCTGCAACTCCTGTTGAAGCAGAGAAAAAGGAGGTGAGTCTGCTGCAGCTACTGCACCAGAGCTGTGGGCGTGTCAAATATTAGGGATGTGCATTCGTTTTGAACGAATGCGCAATCTGCAACGTATAGGGCCCTATTCGTTGCATTCGTGGGTCCGCGAAACGTATTGCGATCCCCCACAAATGCAACATATCATACATTCCATTCTTTTGGTTTGCGCCGCGGTGTTTGAGAAAGTAGGGGCGGATTGGTCTATCGGGGGATTGGGCTTCCCCCCCCGTGGGCTGGACTAGCGAATCATGTGGCCTCCTCTGCTCCAGGCCATTGAGGGCGCCGGGCCAAAGAAATGAAGAGACCAGGCTGGTGGGGCCGAAGAAATGAAGATGGCCGCTGCCAGCCGCTGACGGATAGCAGGCCTGGCGGGGCCGAAGAAAATAAGATCGGTGCAGCCCGAGACTAGGCCGAAGAAAAGAAGATAGCCGCTGCCAGCGCCACCGGAGAAATGAAGAGCGGTGCAGCCCGAGACTAGGCCGAAGAAAAGAAGATGGCCGCCACCAGCACCGCCGGAGAAATGAAGACCAGCACAGCCCGAGACTAGGCCGAAGAAATGAAGATGGCTGCTGCCAGCCACCGCCGGAGACAAGCTGTTCAGCTGGGGGCCTTTGTGTGTATATGTATTTCAGATCGGAAGGGTGCTTCTGTGTATGTGTATGTGAGAAAGGAATGGTGCATCTGTGTGTGTATGTGTGTAGATGTGAGAAAGGAATGGTGCATCTGTGTGTGTGTATGTGTGTGTATGTGAGAAAGGAATGGTGCTTCTGTGTGTGTGTGTGTGTGTATGTGTGTGTATGTGAGAAAGGAATGGTGCTTCTGTGTGTGAGACAGGGAAGGTGCTTCATGTATGTGAGATAGGGAGGATGCTTCTGTGTGTGCGTATGTGGTGTGTATGTGAGAAAGGAATGGTGGTTCTGTGTGTGAGACAGCGAAGGTGCTTCATGTATGTGAGTCAGGGAGGTTGCTTGTGTGTGTCAATGTGTGTGTGCGAGAGAGAGATGGAGCTTGTTTTTGGCTGGCTTGTGGCTGTGAGAGAGGGCATGTGTGTGATTGAGAGCTTGTGTGTAAGTAAGAGAGAGCGAGAGCATTGTGTGATTGAGACTGGCCAGAGAGGTGACGTGTATATGTGTGAGAAAGATTGATCAGGGAGATGACTGGTGTGTGTGTGTGTGTGTGTGTGTGTGTGTGTGTGTGTGAGAGAGAGAAACTGGTTGGGGAGATGATTGGTGTGCAAGAGACAGAAACTGGCCCTGAGGGTGTGTCTGGTGTGTGTGTGAGAGAGACAAAAGAGACTGGTTGTGGTCCCTAAGGAAGAGGACCATGAGGACAGCTTCAGCAGCTACTGCTGCTGCTTCTGGTGTGGCCTGCAAGGGAAAGGAAGGGGAGAACTGCTGGAAAGGGTAAGTAAAGGTTGCTTTTTAAGTTCATTTTTCTTGATTGACTACCATTTTAATTATTGGGTAGTATGTGATGTGTCTGCTGTTTGAAATATTTTATTGGTGTTTGGTAAAGCTTTCAAAATTTGCATGAGTCTTTAATTATTGGATATTCTATTCATTAGGGGGTAGATTTTAAAAAACGGCGCGTTCGCGTACTTTTGTTCGCGCTCCAGGCGCAAACAAAAGTACGCTGGATTTTAGTAGCTCCGCGCGTATCTGCTAAAATCCAGGATCGGCGCACGCAAGGCTGCCGATTTTGGGCAGCCGGCGCGCGCCGAGCCGCGCAGCCTGCCTCCATTCTCTCCGAGGCCGCTCCGAAATCGGAGCGGCCTCTGAGGGAACTCTCTTTCGCCCTCCCCTCACCTTCCCCTCCCTTCCTCTACCTAACCCCCCCCCCCCGGCCCTATCTAACCCCCCCCCCCCCTACCTTTGTCCGGGGATTTACGCCTCCCGGAGGGAGAAGTAAATCCCCGCGCGCCAGCGGGCCGCTAGCGCGCCGAGACGCGACCCGGGGGCGGTTCCGGAGGGTGCGGCCATGCCCCCGGGCCCGCCCCCGAAATGCTGTGTCACGCCCCCCAAAACGCCGCTTCGATCGGCCCCACCCCCCGACACGCCCCCGACAAAAAACCCTGGGACTTACGCGAGTCCCGGGGCTCTGCGCGCGCCGGCAGGCCTATGGAAAATAGGCGCGCCGGCGCGCAAGGCCCTGCTCGCGTAAATCCGGGCGGATTTACGCGAGCAGGGCTTTTAAAATCCGCCCCTAGCTGTTTTGAAATTATTTTTTTGTATGATTTTATAATTATGATTATGATTATATCTTGATTTTATTGATTTGTTTCACAAGGAATGGTGAAATTTTTGTTTTTCCATTGTTGCACTGTATAGAGTCTGGCTTGATGCACTTTACAGTTCAGTTTTTGTCTGCACATTTCTCTTTATACTTTATGTGGCTTTATTCTGTATTTGGTGAGGGTTTGTGTTCTGCATGCAAAGACTGAGATGAAGCATTCTTTTAGCATGTGGTTTCTCTGTAGGGATCTGTAGTAGCTTGGCCTGTTCTGTTTCCTGATAGGAGGTGTATTGATATTTTAGATTCTGGTGTAATATTTGTGGTATTCTTTTTCACAGGTAGGGTTGTTATTTTTTGAGTGTTGATACGGGAGGACCATGCCGAAATATATCACAATAGGTATGATGCCATATGAATTCCAAGATGCAAAGTTTTCTTGTTGGCATCACAACAGTGCATGAAATTATCACAATAACGTATATATTAATTTTACCTCAGAATATCACTTTTCATGTAAAATATGTGTTAAAAAACTACTTCTTAGACATATGAGGGAAACTGTAAAATACAGTGGTAAATTATTAATTAATTTTTTAAAATCCCAGGAATCGGTATCAGAGTATTCAGTGCATCAATCTCCTGGACTCTTGCCCACAAAGGGCTACAACCCCTCTCATTTATTTGCACTTTTGTAACGTCATTTACTTCATCCCGTTCATTATTTTTAGCTTTATACCATAAGTGAAATCTACTCTAAAGATTACCTTTTTAAAATACCTTTCAATGTGTGTCCTAATAATCTAAAACAACTTATCTCATCTCTACTACTTCATATCTTGAAACAACTTATCTCATTTTTGTTTTTACTGCTGTCGCTGTCTCTGTTGATGTTTCTTATTCTTGCCTGCCCGACATTGACAATGTTTCGGCATGAAACTCATGCCTGCTTCAGGGGACTTAACGTTGTTCCTACAATAAAAAGCACCTTGATCAACTTTCCTCATTAATTTTAAAGAAAATCTTTTTAAACATGCCACTCACTCGAGACTTACGTTATAGCTGATCCCAGCTTAACCCAGCAACTCACACAGGTAAAAGATGGCACCTGAATGCTTTTATTCACCTTTACCGGAAGTCAGGGACTTAAACATTTGGCAAGGATGTCAGACCAGCCAATCAGCATGAACCTATATAAACACGGACCAGTCTACTCCTTTGTTTAGGCCCGCGGGAGAGACCGTATCTAATTTAAAAATCCATCTCTGCTCGTGTTGTAGAAGCCTCAAATTTATATTACCCGCCTCGTTCATCCTGTTCAACCACTTCCAAAACTGTACAAGACAGACTCTCAAACGAGTGACCTTGTTCCATGCAATGTTGGACCAATGGCGCGTCTATCTTATTTATTTATTTATTTATTTATTTATTTATTTTTTTTATATACCGACATTCATCTCAATTGAGATATCACACCGGTTTACATTCAGGTACTGTAGGTATTTCTCTATCCCCAGAGGGCTTACAATCTAAGTTTTTGTACCTGAGGCAATGTAGAGTAAAGTGACTTGCCCAAGGTCACAAGGAGTGATAGCGGGACTTAAACCTTCGTTTGAGCGCGCTCTTGTGTTCGATCAGGCGTGTTTTTAATTGCCTCGTCATCTTCCCTATGTACAAAAGTCCACACGGACACTATATAGCGTAAACTATGTTCTTTGACATGCAGGCCATTTTCACAATCGTTTTATATTTTTTTAATTTACATAAAGGGATGTTACTATTTGAATGTGCTTGTGGACACATAATGCAAGATTCACAAGGAAAATGACCCACTTCCTCTCCAGATCTCTCTGTTCTTTCCTTAAAGAATGAATGCACAACTCGATCTTTAATATTGGTGCCTCTTTTAAATGCCATTAAAGGTTGCTCATTAAACACTGTGTAAACTTGCAGCACATTCCAATGTTTCCTGATGCTTTGAACCACTTCATTAACTCCTGTTGAGAACGGCAAGACACATGTTAGCCTGCTTGATTGCTCTTTCTGCTTCGATGTTAGCAGTAATTCTCTATGGTTCCATCCAGCTCGCTTGCTTGCCTTTCTCACTAGGTTCTCTGGATACCCTCTATCAAAAAATTTCTGACCCATTTCTCTAGCTCTTAATTTATACTCAGCTACAGTAAAGCACAATTTTCTTAAGCGTAAAAATTGGCCAAAAGGAATGCTATTCCTTAAATTTAATGGATGACAACTTTTATAATTCAGTACTGTATTTCTATCAGTTGGTTTTTGATAGGTGGTGAAAAAGAGTAGATTTCACTTATGGTATAAAGCTAAAAATAATGAACGGGATGAAGTAAATGACGTTACAAAAGTGCAAATAAATGAGAGGGGTTGTAGCCCTTTGTGGGCAAGAGTCCAGAAGATTGACGCACTGAATACTCTGATACCGATTCCCGGGATTTAAAAAAATTAATTAATAATTTACCACTGTATTTTACAGTTTCCCCTCATATGTCTAAGAAGTAGTTTTTTGGTATTGTAAATTGAGGGGTATTGCCATTGATTCTTGAAAGTTCATTGTATATTCTTGAGAAATATGTGTTAAATGCATAATTTAAAATTGTGTATGGGGAGGTGGGGGTAGGGCACCAGGCTGTAAGGTTTGCCTAGGGTGCCTAATACCCTTGCACCGGCCCTGTGCATAGCAGCAACGCTCCACCCCACCCAGGCAGAGTTCATCATGTTTCAGGTCCTAGCACGCGTGTTAGACTCCTTGGTCCGTGTTTCAAGACGGGTCAGGTAGACAGTACGCCCCAGTTGACAGTCGCGCCGCATGCTCAGCCTCGAAGACTTGACTTTCCCCTATCAACACCACAGAGACCTGACTTCCTCTGCTCTGCCAGCCTGTGTTGCCCCTATCAACGTTCTGCCACTCTGCCTTGCTGCCATACACCAGATGACTCACTCAACTCCTTGTGGTGTTCTTACCACTATCATGGTTCCTCAGTGTGTTGGTGCTAGTCTTTCTGCTTGCTGTGTTCCCCCTTCATTGTGCTATAGGATGTTAATGCCACTTGTCTTGCCACTTTGCCTGTCATGCTGCCTTCAAGGGTTCATGCAACTGTTATCGGTGCTCTCTTTTGAAGCTGTGGTGTGTTTTTGACACTCTCTCGCTGCTGCTTTGCACCTCTGTTAAAGCACTCTTGCCACTCCTGGTACCCCTTTGCCCCTTTAAAGTGCCTTAGGCTATTCATGCCACTTTGGGGCCACTTTTCCACAGTCTAAGTACCTTGGAGCTCTTTTCTCATTCTGATGATTGCTCACCAGAAGTTTCATCAGAATTTTTAAGAAAACCCCAATTCTGCAGCCAAAAATAGGCTGCAAATACTTCCCCCATTGACTTTAATGGAAAATGAATCAAACAAATCAGGATTTTTTCCCAGAAAACAAATGTTTTCTGGGAAAAAATGTGGGTCCTGGCAAAACGAATAAGAATGGAAACAAATTTTTCCCATCTGCACATCCCTAAAATATCAGTCAAATACATATTCAGGAAGGGCCATAAAAGGAAGGCACAGGAGGCACACGTGGTGTTCATCTGAACTTGTGAAGCGGGAAGGGGTGGAGTCAGAGGCAGCACTTGGTGACACGCACACACACCATTCTGATTCCCCAAGTTCTTCCTCCTGTTTTCAATATGAGAGACATTTTCAAACAGGCCGATACAGTAAAGTGCACTCAGCTAAGCGCACTGTTTTACCTTTGGTTGGATGCCCGTATTGGATACGCGTCCACTACCCCTTATACAATAAAGAGTTTAGTGCATGCAAACTCCTCTGAAATTAATAGTGCTCATCACATGCACATGCATGTTGATGAAGCTATTAGTTATTTGCCCAGGATACAGAAAACAAAATGTGCATCCAGTCCACACATTTTACGCTCAGAAATTTCTGAGCAGCCCAAAAAAGTATACGGAAAAGCAGAAAATACGTTTTTGTTTATCCCCGACTTAATATTGTGGCGATATCGTGGTCAGATTAGGAAAACAGATGCTTGTAAAATTGAGTGTCCGTTTTCGAAACCCGCTGACAGCCACCTCTCCTGGGCTTCCGCTGCTAAGGAGGTGCTAGGGGCGCGCTATTGTCCCTAGCGCCTCCTTCTTAGCACGACCCCTCATTTCAATGGAGTATCGCGC
The DNA here is from genome assembly GCF_901001135.1 of Rhinatrema bivittatum. Classification (NCBI taxonomy): domain Eukaryota; kingdom Metazoa; phylum Chordata; class Amphibia; order Gymnophiona; family Rhinatrematidae; genus Rhinatrema; species Rhinatrema bivittatum. The sequence continues at coordinate 142,399,651 of NC_042621.1, forward strand.
ACCCAGGAGAGTTGGCTGAGTGTGCGTTAGGAAAGCGGGCGCTGAACACTGAGCACCTGTTTTCCCGCACACTTTATTGTATCAGCCCGAAAATGATTTCCACAAGTTAAAAAAAAAATGTTTTACCTGCTTACATCGGCTGTGAGAAAATTTCCATTTTCCTTTTTACTAGGGCATGTACCTTCCACACTTACATACTTTGGTGTGCAAAATTGCCACGGATGTTTTATGAGGGTCCTTTTTTTTTTTTTTTTTAATGGAAAATAACACGAAGGCACATTTTAATCAGAGGTGGTCCCAAAACTGAAACTTGAAATGTACGAATGCAGTCAGAGGGCAACCAGCACTAGCCCAGCCTCCGACTGCAGACATGGAGCGATATGGGACAGCCCTCATTAGGGCTGCCAACTCAGGAAAACATTTCTTTTATTGACAATCTGTCAGATAGTTACCAACAGGCTTTTTTTTACAGACCCACATTTTTCCTAATGTGAAAATGTTCCATCTACCAAAGCGCAGTATTATACGATAAAGTCGCTCTGCTCTCAGCCAATTTATGTTTTCATTTCTGTTTTACACCCATGTTTTCTACTGTGAGCAGAATGTAGCATACAAGACCAAAGGGACACCATGGCCTATATTTTTACAGATCTGAAATTAGTTTTACCATCATAATTTTTGCTAGGTTTTTTATTTTATTGAGAGGTTGGGATTCAAAACACAGACAAAAGCCGAGATTGGAAAATATCCCCCTGCTGACCGCATACATTTTGTTCAGGTAACTAATTATGTGCACAGAATTTATCAGGACTAAAAGTAGTACTGGGGGCATTCCAGGGGGGAGGCTAAACTTTAGCCAATGAGTGCACATATTGAGTGTCCTCCGGCAACAGTCTGGTTTGAAAAATGACTGCCTTAACTTTATCTGGATAAAGTTGTATGCTTTACCCTTGTATATTCAGTGGCAGACTTATCCAGATCAGTCTTGCTGAATATCCATGAAATGTTACCCCTATAATTTTATCTTAATGAATTTGCCACTTGCCAACTTTCTGAATATTGACCTCTGACTGTAAATTTATGGCTGCTTGGCAACACTGATTTCTAATATGGTGAAGTAGTCCTGTCAGAATTTTTGTGGGAAGAATGGAGGAATGCTACGTAAACACTGTTTGAGAGCTATAAATGTGAGACATTTTTGCACAGAAATTTTTCTGATGAAGATTACAGTTAGGGAACTAAAACATTGGATTTTGTAGGGTTATGTTGCTGCAAATAAATGTATTCTTTTCTTTGTGATGTGCCTGGCTTGGCCCTCATTATCTTTTTTATCTTTGTTTTTGTTTTTTTTTTAATTCAAATGACTTATACTTGATTTCTGTAAGTGACATCACATACCCAGCATGAACCAATCAGATCCTATTCTCTATGACATGAAATCATCACCATGCCTTCCTCTTACTAATTTGCTATGGCTGAATTCTGGCAATGATTTGGTTCATCCTACCTCTGCTGGTAGGGTAGTCCAGGAAGCCACTTCTCAAGTAGAATTTCCTCACATTTTCTCTCAGCTTCCTATCATAGCCGTTTATCCTTAAGCTTCGTTTTTCTATTGAAAACACTTCCCATGTGTACTTTATTGAAATTTGCTGGGCAATTGTATATTTCTCTGATATCCTGCTTTCTCCTCTACCTTTTAGAAAGTATATTTTGAGTTCTCTGAAGACAAGCAGTTCACCTGACTCATATTTATGGCCATGTAACTGTGCTCAGTGCCAAATGGATAGACTCTTCCAGGGCCTTCTGGAAAGGCATGAAAGCCTTTCACTGCAGCTGCAGCACAAAGACTCAGTTGTTTTTTGCCCATCAAAATCATTGGATGCATTTTCACCACTGCAGCCCTGCAAAATTGTTGGAGGATGTTTTCTATTTTTTCTTTTGATGTCAGCCATCACAAACCTAGTTTTTCCCTCAATAGGTTTTTGGCACTTTCTTAGTTTTTTCTTTTCTTTTTCATGTTACCACTGAGATGGCCCATGCTTTTTCCTTCATGCAACTGTTGCCAGCAGGTCACCAAGTCAAATCTTTCTCTTCTCTTTGACCTGTCTGCATTCAGAGGGAAGTTTCACGTGGTTTATTATAAGTGTCTGAGACAGTGACTTAAGCTGTGACATCTGTCCAATGATGTCATCCTAAGTGGTTCGTGCCTGAAAACTCAAGCTTCTTGCCTTGCTTGTTGGTGAACAAATATCATGAAGTAGGAGATGATGTCCTATTGTGCCTTGGTAGCTGGTTAAAAGATAAGAAACAGAGAGGAGTAAATAGTAGGGATGTGAATCATTTTTTGATGATTTAAAACAATCGTCAGATATATTTTAAATCGACAAAAATCGTTAGAGCCGCGATACAATAACAATTCCCCCGATTTATCATCAAAAAATCGTAAATCGGGGGAGGGGGGAAGGCGGGAAAACCGGCACACCAAAACAACCCTAAAACCCACCCCGACCCTTTAAAACAAATCCCCCACCCTCCCAAACCCCCCCCCAAATGTTTTAACTTACCTGGGGTCCAGTGGGGGGGTCCCGGCGCGATCTCCCGCGATCTCCCGCTCTCGGGCCACGGCTGCGTTAATAGAAATGGCACCGGAGGCCCTTACCATCTGACAGGGCAAAGGTAGCGCCGGCGCCATTTTGGTTCCTGTCACCCGACGTCACGAGTGCAGGAGATCGCTCCCGGACCCCCGCTGGACCCACAGGGACTTTTGTCCAGCTTGGGGGGGCCTCCTGACCCCCACAAGACTTGCCAAAAGTCCAGCGGGGGTCCGGGAGTGACCTCCTGCACTCGCGCCGTATTGCCAATATTCAAAATGGCAAAAGGGCAAAGGTAGCGCCGGCGCCATTTTGAATATTGGCAATACGGCGCAAACGGTGTGCCAGGCCTTCATCTTCATCGCGAACGGAGCACAGCATATGGGGGCCTTCCCTTTTTGCTGCGAATGGCATGCTGGACCTTCATCTTCGCAAAATTCTGCGCTAATTCTGTGTTCCGCAGTAGCGCAGAATTCCCCCAGGAGTAAGGTCTGTTTTCTGGGTGTTCTGCTTTGGTCTCTTATCCAGCGTGTTCTGTAGCAGCAAGATTTAGCAGCAATGAAGACACCTCAGACAGTATTCATGGTGAAGCGTCTTCCCGGCTTCTGGGAAGCCTCTCCTTTTATTGTACATAATTCCATAGCATAGCATAGGATACATACGTCACAAGTTTTGCTGCTACAGCGTTTTCTACCATAAATTTCTGTGCCTTCTTTCCGAGTAGGTGCGGGTGGGCAGAGTATTTCAAGCAAGGAGGGGGGAGGTCACCAGCTGGTTGTGAGGCAATTGTGCTGAACTATCTAAGTGTGAAAACCACTTAAGAGCAAGTAGGCCAAGAGCTGTTTCGGGGGCAGCTAAAAGCTTGCACTAGATATATGTATTTTTGGTGCAGGAAACCTGCCTACGTTCAGCCAGATTTCCTGTTAGCTAGTAGCAGTGGAGGTTGTTTACTGCGGTTGGAATATGACATTTCTGCTGCACTAAGCGTAGGCCCAAGAAAAGGACAGTTAGAAGTGGTGATAGATTTAACCCCTGACATGCTCTATCAGCTATCAGGAGCAAAGCTCATAATCCCAACCTGTGGGAGTAAGCACAGCAGCATGCCCGCGTCCCCATGTGAGCAAAGGAACGGGGCCATGCCAGACAGGGTTAGGCAACATTCTATACAAAACTGACGGTTGTGGGTGACTGACCCTAGTCCCATAATGATTATCCACGGCTGTGGTCTGATTTGAATTTGATATGTTTAGATGATTTAAAGTGAACAATACTTTGTTCAGCCAGTCCTGTTTAGGGGGAAGTCCAATGGCATTTCCTGCTGTTTGTTTGTGTTTATCCAGAGCTGTTTGGAGGGTGTGATTGGCTCTTTCCACAATTGCTTGCCCTGTGGAATTGTAGGGTATGCCAAATATGTGTTTAATGTTCCATTGTTGGCAAAATTCAGCAAAGGAATGGCTGCTGTAAGCAGGGCCATTATCAGTTTTCAGAACAGAGGGTAATCCCATTATAGAGAATGTTTTAATACAGTGATTAATGACATGTTTAGTAGCTTCCCCCTTCTGGGGAGTAGCCCAGAGTAAATGCGAGTATATATAGGGATAGCAGATTCTCGTCTAATGAAGGGGTTACATGTGCTCCAGGAAGAGAAGAAGCAACATTACAAACATACTGGCTATCAGAAATAATGTTTAAATCAGCATTCATAAAACATTGCAAAGCTAGAATGACTGCAGCTAGTTCTGCTCTTTGTGCTGACTGATGCAGCAAGATTAATAAAATTTAATGATGTCGTAGTCAATCTTACAGCAAGGTGTATCAATTTTTCATTCATCAAGGCTTAATTGTGATATGTGTTTCTTATGGCTTCGGGTACCTAATATAGGAAAAAAGCTGAAATTCAAATTAATTAATGAGAAGATTTCATCATGGCTATAGCTCTACTATTACTAATCTTATATAATGTTTTCCCACTTTATTATTAAAAACAATGAAGAAACAACTTAAGTGTCATATCAAGATGTATCAGAAATAAAATTAGATCAAAGATCAAAAATCAAAAAGGTGTGTGAGAAATGTTTGAAAAATGTTAAAATAAGCTGCAAAGTGTTCATCTTCACATCTCTCATGGCAGGAAGGCTGTCAATCTGGAAAATATTAAAATCTGGCACACAGCAAAAAATTATTAAGGTAATGATTAAAGTGAAATTTTTACTTTTTTAACCTTGGAGAATCAATTCTACTATACCATTTAATAAAATCAATTTGGATTTGCAAGAAAAGGCTTGGGAGGGATTGCTTTAGATGTAGCAACCTCTATCAGTAAAAAATAAAGGTTCAGAATTCTGAATAAAATTTAGAAAAAGAAAATAAAACTGAAGTTTCCTTAAGACAGGAGGGTCATAGACCTGAAAGATAAAAACTAGTGTACGAAGAATTATTAAAATAATAATATAGTACAACTGGTAGAATAGCACAGTGCCTCCTAGTGGATGCACTATCATCACTGTATAGATGTCAACCTGGAATAAATTCAATCAATAATATTCTGAGCTGAAATGTAATGTGCAATACTAAATAATTAGAATAATTAGAACTTAAACATCAAACAGTTAATTATCAAATGAGTAGAACTTAAATATGCTCCGTTTAAACAAAAGTAACTCTTTTTTTATTTTTTTTTATTTTTTCTGTTCGCCGCATAGCACTGACAAAAATACTTCCTACAAGCAGTGCTGTGCCTTTTACCACAACCCTTACTTCCTCTTTTTTTTTTTTTTCTTCTGTTCGCTCAGCACTGAACTGACAGAAGCATTTCCCTAGAACAGTGCTTTGCCTGTTACCACACGCTAAAGCAACTCTTGCTTCCCTAAGAGACAGTTTAACTCTGTGGTTAAAATGTCCTTTCATATTCTAAATTTTAACACTAGTAAATGTCTTTGTCAGTAACCTCAGTTCAGTATTAAAGAAGTTTGAAAGTATTAAAAAGGTTTAGTTTTGCACCTAGCACTCCTACCCCGCCGCAAGGACCTCCTAAAAGATCGGAGGGAATGTTTGGGAGTCCAGCTGTCCCAGTCACTCCGCAGACTCTGCCGACCCAGAGAGCCGGTGATAAATTGTACGCTGACTCGGAGAGCCCAGAGCAGGGCTCCAGGGGTATAGGAGCAGAGGATCAGCCGGAGATGAGAGCAGAAGCGGGTGAAGGAGACTCCCTGGAGGTAGGAGTGGTAATACCAGATATGAGCGAGATGATGAATGTGTCTGGAAAAATAACTTTAGCGGAGGTGTGGAAGTTGTTGTTAGGAATGGATAAAACTATCAAATCTATTTCTACAATGTTAAAAGAACAGACAAATAAAGTACAAATTATTGAAAATAAGACAAGTCATATGGAACAAGAAATTGTGAAGATTAAAGAGATTCAAATTAATCTGATTAAGTCTGAAAGTATACAATCAAACAAAATGGAGGTACTAGAGAATATAATCAGAAGACCAAACTTGAGATTCATGAATTTCCCTAAATCCCGAATTATACCACCTAAAGAAATGTTGAAGAACTATTTCTTAAAGATTTTGAAGTTTCAAGAGACTGATATACCATCAGTTTCAAGAGTATTTTATCTACCAGCCTCTAAAGATCAGGAGGGAAAAGATAATAATGGGCTACAAGCAACAAGGGAAACTTCGTCCTTGAATTTAACGGAGTTGTTGGAAAAATCCACTGAAACCCCTATTACATCTAGAGCAACTTTAGTAGTGACGTTTCTACATATTTCAGATAGAGATTCTGTATTGAGACTTTTTTTTCATAATTTGGATCAATTATTTCATGGTCAGCAAGTCCGAGTTTTTACGGACATTGTGAGAATAACCCAGGAGAAGAGAAAAAAAATTTCTTTCTATGAGAAATGAAGTGGTTAATAGAGGGGCAAAGTTTAATTTACGTTTTCCCTGTAAATGCATACTTCTTTTTCAGAATAGTAAATATATTTTCACAGATCCATCACATCTACGCGAATATCTGGATACCCACTCTTAAGTTTTGTCTCCAGGAGAGGTTAAGTGATAAAAGTAATATAGAAACGGGGGTATTATGTCATGACTTATGATATTGTTTATTTCTTGATATCTGCTTCTTAAACATCTTGGATCTCCCCCTGTTGCCTATGATATTTGAAAGGGTAAAGGTATATTTAATTTCTTTTGTGTGTAGAAACACCAATAGTTAAGTCATAATATTGTTTGTTTGTTTTTTTTTCTTCTTTTCTCCTTTCTGTATTTTCTGGAGACATTGAATAAATGTAATCATTTGTTGAAAATTCAATAAAAATAAAATTAAAAAAAAAAAATAAAAAGGTTTAGTTTTGAAGCTTGAGGGAAAAGAGGTTTGGATCAGCAGGAGATCTGATCTGTCTCATGTCCCATTTGAAAGCTGCAGCACACAGTTAAAGAAATGTATCAGAAATATAACAAATTCAGAAATTAGGGAGAGAAACTGCAATACTAAAAAAATATGCAAATTCTGTGCACTGGCAATGCAAACAATAGCTATAAAAATAAGGCTCAGAGTAACGAGGTCATTTTAAATGTGGTCCAATTTTAACTTTGTCAAAGGGGATCATTTCACATGAAATTTACAGTGTCCTGTCCCAATTTCAGCACAGTTGCAACATAAGGTCCTACATGCATTGAATCTTTTCTGATGTGTGAGGGGCCGCTGCCATTTCCTGTGGGGAAATGTGCTCTAAATATGCATGCTTCCTGTAACGGAATATCAAAGACCATAATAAACATTCCTTCCAGGTTTTGTTTTTTTTTGTTCAATCACTTGGTGCATTCTGGTTTGCAATAGAGCATTGTATAGTCTCATTAGATCATTTGTCTCACGTTGGCACTGTTTTTGTTTATAACGCCACTGTGATATCAGGAATGTGGCTGCCTGGCCCAAGGTCATATATGCTAATTTCTTGGAAGACCTTGGGGCATAGTTACTGCTTATGGCACTCCGGGCGGTGTTCAGTTCAATTGCTGTCAGGGATCCCTCTAGCAACCCTCGGGTGTAAGAGGAATGGAACTCTGTCTCCTTGATGCTTGTGCGGAGTTCCCTTAAAATAGTATAAGGTAGTGCTAACCACTGATACTGAATCTCACCCTGAGCATTAGGCACCTCCGTGAAGGGAAATGCTTGAATCCCTCCCAATAATTCCTCCCCTGTGAGATTTCCATTCAGCTGTTCTAGTTGAAACTCCATGCTGACCGCAGCACATAAATCATTACAGGGAGCAGCGGTTTGAGATGGTAATTTACCTAGACAAATCGGTGATGCAGAATCAACGACTGTCTCAGGCAATGGTTGCTGGGGGTACAGGGAGCTGGTGGTTGGTGGGGGAAGGACTTGCTGGTAAGGTGGAGGGAGACTACCTTCTTTGATTTCAGTGTCTTTAGTTTCCTGAGGTTTTTCCTTTGTAAGGTTTCCTTTTTGTTGTTCCCGGTGAAAACCGATTCGAACTGCACCACATGGGCCAGGTTGTGGCTCACTTGTGCTTAAGGGCTGTTTTTCTGAATAAGATTGGGAAGTCTGACTGGGCTGTGTCATGGGCTCTGACATGGGAAGCTGAGGATACAGCGAAGTTGCTGTCTCTGAGGTAGTTTGCGGATATGGCGGAGGAGTGTATGGAGCAGGTGTACCGATGACCGGCCTGTCTGATTTTTTACTGTCTGTTTCTAGGGACTCATGAATTGGAGATGGTGCCTTGAGATTTTTGGTCCCTATGTGTTCTAGAGCCTCTGTGCACTTTTGCAAGAGCAACAATTGCCTTATGGGGGCTCGTGGAGATGTATGAAGGCTATTGCCTATCTTAATCCAATCTTTAACATCTAGAGTTCCAGGTTCCGGATACCAGGGACAACGGGAATCTATTTCTCCTATCAATTTTTCTACGTCTCCTAATTTAACTTGTACTATTTCTCCCTTAGTGACGAAATAATGATTCTTTACTATTTTTTTTCAGTTCTTTTGCATGAAGCATCTGCTGAACTGAAAGTTCCCCTCCCATACTCACGAGTGTGGGGAGCAGACTCACTGAGAAAAAAAAAACTTAAAAAATACTTACGATTGCTGGAGTGAGTCTACTGATACGGTGCGCTCCTAGACTTTTCATCCAGCTGGATGAGCAGGGAGTTGTCACGTCTCGGATCACATCTTGGATCACGTCGTGGGTCACCAGATGTAGCAGCAAGATTTAGCAGCAATGAAGACACCTCAGACAGTATTCATGGTGAAGCATTTTCCCGGCTTCTGGGAAGCCTCTCCTTTTATTGTACATAATTCCATAGCATAGCATACATACTTCACATGTTTTGCTGCTACAGCGTTTTCTACCATAAATGTCTGTGCCTTCTTTCCGAGTAGGTGCAGGTGGGCAGAGTATTTCAAGCAAGGAGGGGGGAGGTCACCAGCTGGTCGTGAGGCAGTTGTGCTGAACTATCTAAGTGTGAAAACCACATAAGAGCAAGTAGGCCAAGAGCTGTTTCGGGGGCAGCTAAAAGCTTGCACTAGATATGTGTATTTCTGGTGCAGGAAACCTGCCTACATTCAGCCAGATTTCCTGTTAGCTAGTAGCAATGGGGGTTGTTTACTGCAGTTGGAATATGACATTTCTGCTGCACTAAGCGTAGGCCCAAGAAAAGGACAGTTAGACGTGGTGATAGATTTAACCTCTGACATGCTCTATCAGCTATCAGGAGCAAAGCTCATAATCCCAACAGTGTTCCTGTGCTCCGTTCCTGCTCCAGCTCCCTGTTCCAGATTCTGCCCATTCCACCTCCTGGTCTTCTCCCTTTGGACCTCCTGGTCTTCTCCCTTTGGACGGATCTTTTGGCTCTTGACCTTGGACTGGCTTTGGATCTTCCTCTGGCTCTTGACCTTGGATTGGCTTCGGATCTCCCTCTGGCTCCTGACCTCGGACTGGCTTCAGATCTCCCTCTGGCGCTTGACATCGGACTGGCATTCGGACCTTCTTCTGGCTTTCTGACCTTGAACCAGCGATTCTCATCTCCTACTGCCCTCTGTCATCCCAGGGGTCCACCTAAGTCCAGCCGGTCCCGGAACACAAAGGCTCAACCCGCGAGGAATGGGATTGGTATTGGTGAAGCTCCAGACGGCTCCTGCCTTCATCATCCTCGCCTCCTGTCGTTGGGAACCTGTGGCAGGCCTGCCTCCCAGGTAGCGTCCAATCCCAACACAGGCCAAGGGTCCACATTCCACCAAGGTCATAACAAATACATTGAAATCTTCAGATCAGTGTGCAACAAATAAAATGTTAGCAGGGGTGGATTGTGGGAAAGTAGTGGCCCGGGGGATTTTTCACCATACTGGCCCATGGGTACCCAATTACACATACAATATAAATTACATATATATTCACCAGTGGTGGATTGCAGGAAAATATAGGCCTGGGGGATTTTTTCAAAACCAGCCCGTGGGGTAACTGATGCACTCATGTACTTTCCCTGCAGCACATGTGTCAATAGGTCCCAAAAGCACGCCATGTTAATTGTGGAACCTGATGGAATTGAGCTAAAATATCTCCGAAATAAACATCTTGTGAGGAAAAATATTACTTACAACATGTATATTATACTTGTATGGAGTGCTGAAAAACCCTGCAAAAAAGTAAAAAAGATCATTGGAATTGGTATTAGGTCTATTGTAATGTGTGTTGGATATGGGCTTTGCCCTCAGAAAGTCAAAAGTAAACTCGATTACAATTTCAATATAATAAATCTTCATATCAAAACTGCAATAACTGCCAGCACTCAAACACTAACACCCCTACTTATGAAAAGGCAACACTGTGATCATTACACCAGACCCTAAAAAGCCAATACACCCACTGTTAGGAAAACAGAAAAAGCCAAGCTGCTACAGATCCCTACACAGAACCTCCACACTAGCAGAATACATCAACTCAGTCACAGATGCAAAATACAAACAGACCCTCACAAAAATGCAGAATAAAGTAACCATAAAGTATTATTATAAGCATTCAGACAAAAATTGAACTGTTAACCGCAACAGGCTAGACTATTATGCAGTGCAACAACGGAAAAACAGAAATATTACAGTACCTGAAAAAACATGAAAATCAGTAAATATAAATGATCAATAGAAGTAAAACCATACTAATAAAAAGAATATTTCAAAACAGCTGACAAATAGAACAACATCTAATAATTGAAAACTCATAAATTTTCCAGACCAATAAAATATTTCAAACACTATGCAATACTTAAAACTTAAAAAGGATAACAAATCCCTGGTTGTTCATATCTGGAATCTTTTGATTTCCAGATGCCCTGAGATTGTTGTGGATTAGCAGGAGAGAGGTGAGGGGCTGTTCCTCCCAATCTCTCTCATATAAACACACACACTCAATCATAGAACATGCTCTCACACACAGCAACACACACTCACATATAATCTCACAGACACACACACACAATCTCACAGATACACACACACACAGACATGCTGTCTCAGACATACAGTCATATATGCTCTCACACACACACATGCACATGCTCTTACAGACAGATATGCTTTCACCCACACATGCCCTCACAGAGACATACATACATACACACACACACACACAAATATAATCTCACAGATACACACATTCAATCTCACAGATACACACACATACATGCACATGCTCTCACAGAGACATACATATACACACACATACACACACACAAATATGTTCTCACTCATTCACTTCCTCCCCCCCCCCCAGCAGAAGTACAGCAGCAGCCTCCTCTTTCAGACGCCATGGCAGAGGACCTCTTCATTTTTCTTGAAGCCATGGGGGCTGATGCTGCTCTGTTTTCTGCAGGGGGGGGGGGGTGAGGGAGGTGACGCTGTTGATTTTCCTCTGGCCCTTGATGCCTCTTCCTGTGACAGACCGGGGAATGCACTTGCATGGAGGTGGAGGCAGAGGCGGGAGAGCTGTTACTGCTGCTTCTTGGACGCTGTGCGAACTTGGAGCCAATGCTGCCTCTTCCTGCAATGGCCAGCGCTTTTCTTTTTCCTGCATGGCCTCTTCTTCTTCCCGCCTACGCGGACCCACCACTTCCTCTTCCGGGCCGTGCGGTCAGGAAGAAGGAGGAGTCATACAATCGCCGCCCCCAGACTGGTGGCGCACTGGCCCTGCATGCCGATCTCTCTTCATGCCACGGCAGGATGGGCTTTGCCATGGCTCACAGGTCCTCTTCAGGCACAGCAGAACGAGCTGTGACGCAGCCCACAAGCCTCACTTCAAGCACGGCTTCATCTGCTGTGCCGCGACTTTGTAGATATATTTTTGGGCCGCAGCAGCCCTCATTTTTTTTGGTGGGAATCCTTCTTTTAAAAAAAAAAAACACGTGATGGGAGTGACCGGCCCACCGGGGGAAGCCCGATCCCCCGATAGGCCAATCCACCCCTGAATGTTAGAAATGATTTGGCATGGAATGGAAAATAAAACAGTATTCATTTGTACTTTGTTGAAGCCTGCAGGCTCTTCAAGGTTTCAATGACGTAGCATTTTTATTTGCAAGATAAAAATGTATTAAAATTAAGAACATCGTTAAATAAAGATTTGACTATGGACTATAATGGACTGATCAGTACAACCTTAGAGTTGTGGTTTCTCTAGAGTAGGGGTCTCCAAACTATGGCCGGATTGCCGGATGCAGCTCTAGGCTAAATTTCATCCAGATCCCAGCAACAATGGCAGATGGAGCTTGATCTGGCCCGCAGCAGAGATGACAGAAGTAGCTTGATCTGGCCTGCAGTGGCGGTGGCAGGTGTGCATTCCACCGCTACTGCCAGCTCAGATATTTGAAGTCAAAAGTGCAAGTGGCAGCACCTCTGAGAACTGTGGGTGGACCATGTCGGTGCACTGATTGGCTGCTTTATGCATTGCTGATGTTGGTGCTGCTCGTACAGGAAGAGGCGCTTGGTTCAAAGACAGGGAGAGAATCTGCAGCACAGCCATAGAGTTTTCAGCTGTTGTGGAGGAAGATGCAGGCCATGGGGTTCTGCGAGGCTGCCAGGGAAAGCCAGGTAAAGATGTTAGCTCCTGAAGCTCCCATCTCTTTGGAGCTGTGGGAGAGGAGACATAGATATTGTCCCCTAAGGATGCAGGTTTTGGAGTTACAGAGTACAGAAATCCTCATTATTATAAACCAGACACCAAGTCAGAATTTCTGTCCCCAGATTAGGGTCTTCAGAAGGGGATGTTTTGCACATACCACAAATTTGGCATGTTGCAAAAAAGAGTAATGAGAGGAGGGGAAAAAAAGAAGTGGTGGGGAAAGGGATGAGAAGGGGGAAGGAAGTAGAGAGGAAGCACAGGGGAGAGAGTGCACCACCACATACACAAACGCTCCATCCCACCATCCATCCACCCTCCCCCACCTTCCCTAGGTGGGCAGATATTGGGGAGGCAGAGGGCAAAGTTGCTGGAGGTATGGTAGGGTTAGCAGCTTTGGAGAAATCTACAAATATTATTACCTGACATTTCACTCTGCCACATCCCTACACCCCTGGTAACCTCAGTCCTGCCTTTTCCCTTCCCCAGCATTAACCCCCTCAGACTCTTCTCAGCAAACAACTGTGAGGAGCTCCCTTCCTCCTCCCTTCCCCCCCTTTCCTCGGCTCAGCAAACTGAGGAGGGACCTTTCCAGGTCTGGTGCCAGCATTTTTGCTGTCCTGAGTGAAAAATTGCTGTGCTGCCTCCCCCCCCCATTCTGTTTTTTTTTAACACAAAATTTTTGTTGCTTTCCCCAGTAACCAACACACAATGCATCTAACGAACTGGACTATCCTCAAAAGCTCATGCTTTAATAAATTTGTTAGTCTATAAGTTGCTACTCCTGTCTTTTCAACACACAATAGAAATTGTCAGTCTCAAGCTCTGTCCCAGTTCCCCTTCTGCCACCAAAAAAAGCTAGTACCCTCCGGCAATCAAAACTATGAAATTAACACTCTACTCCGAACCTAATTTACCCAATCCATAGGTCTAAAATTTCTAAATTCTGCAGGAATGATCCCCAAGTGCTCCTTCCCCACCTACCAGTACATAAAACTGATGCCGGCTGGGCCCTGTAGCCAGCCCTAGTTTGTTGTAAAGAAAAACATGCAATGCTGTGGTGCCAACCAGAAAACCCTGCAAAAAAAGACACTTGCAACCCATAAAGTACTATTGTAACACGTCTTAGGTATGGTTTGGCCCTTGGACAGCCAACAATATAGTAAACTTCCCATACCAAAACAGTACTAACTGCAAGCACTCAAACAGGAACAACCCAAAAGGCAAATATTACAACAGGCCCTAAAATACCTCCTATTAGAAACACAGCACAAACCAGTCTGCTCTAAATTCCTGCATAGAAACTATACATGCTAGTAGAATACCTTACCTTGCTTACACATGCAGAACAACGATATACCTTAACTAAAAACAGAATAAAGAGACCATAAAGTATAAATAGAAATGTGTAAATAGAAATTGAACTGGAAACTCCAACAAATTAGATTCTGTATATTATGAAGCAATGGAAAAACAGAAACATGACCAATCGTCATAAATCAAACAATAAAATCAAGAAATATAAATTAATCATAATAAGCCATACTAATACAAAGAATATTACCAGAAAGATGACAAATAGAATAACATGTAATAATTAAGAACTCATATATAAAGTTTTAAAAATTTCTAAACGGCAGTAAAATATTTCAAAATAGCAGACACATCAAACACCTAATAATTAAAGCAAGAAGGGAAAAATAACTCGTTTCTCATACCTGAAAACTTTTGATTTCTAGTCATCTTGAGCTTTTTATGGATTAGTGGCAGCATTCATGGCAGACCAGATATCACAGGTGAAATGCACACTCCCCTGTGCCTTAGCTAGCAGCGCTTGGATGCGACTGTGACACTGGTTGTACAGGATGGGGACGACCTTTCAGCTAAATGTGGTTCTGGAGGGGACTTTGTAATTTGGAGCTAAGACCTTCAGCAAATGCTTGAAACCCACATTCTCCACTATCTGCAAGGGCTGGTCATCATGGGCAATCATTTCCCCAATTCTCCTGGTTACAAATTTTGAGGCTGCCTGCCTCCTACCCCGGGATAGCATTACCGAACACCAGTCCATTTCCTCCATGGTGGGTTGCCGCTTCGGCCACATGGCAGGGGGCTGCTGGCCTGCCATCTGACTGCTAAAATGAGCTGAGGTCATGGGGTGACTCTGCTCCTTTTCAACCACTTTACGCTGCCTGGAAAAAGGGGTCCCATGACTGGTACTGCCACCATCCCCAGATGGCAGTACTGTTGAGTGTTGCTTCTGCATATGATGCATCATGTCAAAATTAGTTAGATGTCCCATTTGCTTGCCTCTCCTAATAGCCCTGGCACAGTAATTACACTGAGCAAAACGCGGGTCCTCCGTCACTTTAAAGTGACTCCAGATCGCAGATTTCTTTCGTGATCCCTTCTCTATAGCCTTCAGGGTGGATGCTATCACTGGAGCTGAAGTAGTGGGTGCACCCTGAGAAGCAATGCCAGGGGCATCAGTCACACTCTGTGCCTGCGGTGACTGCTCTTCCTCCTCATCATCAGTTTCATCTGTCCCTTGCAGCACTGAAGTGGAGGCTAAGACAGAACTAACTAATCCTCCTAAACCTTTTTCAGCTATTACGTCTTCCATTTCTGATGATGAGAATCTCACACAAGATGATTCTTCATCGGAATCAGAAGCAAACAGTGCCTGTGCTACATTTTCAACACTGAGTCGAGTCTGCTCTCACACTGCTGCTTTTGGGTATCGCCATTTTGTCTTGCATGACTCAGCCTCCCCTTCTCTCACCTCCAAAACTACAGGGTCAGAAACAGGTGGTGGCGATGCATCATCTTTAAATTTCATTTTTTTCTGGTGGAACTGCCTGCCTCTCCAGAGATTTTAGATTGGAACAGGTCCCTTTTTAACTTTAATGGGGGACTGGCACTGCCTTTTGAAGTGCCTCCTCTGCCAGTGCCTCCTCTGCCAGTCCCAATCACTCGACCATGTCTAGCTTTTTCTGACATCATGAATTTAATGTCAGTGCCTACTAGGGATTTCAGTTAAAAGAATTATTTCCAAAAGAGGCCTACTGGGGATTTGGCTTCAGAGAGCACCGCTGTCCCAATATATGTGAGTCTGCAAAACTGCCCATAGGTCCACGAGGTAGTGTCTGGATGTACACTACAACTGGGACTGCTGTATGTGCACACAGCAAACTTGTAACTACAAAAGAGGCTTACTAGGGATTTGGCTTCAGAGAGCACCGCTGTCCCAATATACCTGAGTCTGCAAAACTGCCCACAGGCCCACGAGGCAGTGCCTGGATGTACACTCCAACCGCGACTGCTGTATGTTCACACACCAAACTTGTAACTACAAAAATGTTTGTAAATGTTTGTAAAGAATTTGTAAAGTGAGTCTGCAAATCTGCCCACAAGCCCCCTGATGCCCAGTGCACTGCCTTCTTGGCTTAAAAGAGCACTGCTGTCACAATATATGTGAGTCTGCAAAACTGCCCAAGGCTCAATGATGCCCAGCACTGATGCCCCAATATATGTGAAACTGATGCCCCAATATATGAAAAAAGACAAAGCACGACCGGAGCCTTGGAAAGAAGATTTATTAGTTAAATATGCACGGCCATACTCTGGCCAAAGTTTCACCTTTTATGGCTGCATCAGGGGCTCTGAATTGTGATAAATTATAGATTGTATATCCGGGCACCATATGTATTTTGGACGATGTGTTTACTTGTTTGATTACTTGTGGTGTAAGTTGGTGGCTAATCCTTCAAAAATCACTTGGAAGGAACAGCATTATTTCTTCAATCAAAAATATAATTTTTGATTGGAGATGTCCAGTGCAGTGCCTTCTTGGCTTAAAAGAGCACTGCTGTCCCAATATATGTGAGCCTGAAAAACTGCCCAAAGGCCCCCTGATGCCCAGTGTACTGCCTTCTTGGCTTAAAAGAGTAATGCTGTCCCAATATATGTGAGTCTGCAAAACTGCCCACAGGCCAACTGATGCCCAGTGCACTGCCTTCTTGGCTTAAAAGAGCACTGCTGTCCCAATATATGTGAGTCTGCAAAACTGCCCACAGGCCCACTGATACCCAGTGCACTGCCTTCTTGGCTTAAAAGAGCACTGCTCTACCAATATTGTTACGGTCCTGGGCCGTGCCCCGGGATCTCCACTTACTTTTAGGCCTGCCCTGGCCGCTGAAATGACGACAAGGCCCGTCCTGGCCTCGGCCACAGCGCTCCCTCCTCGAGGGAGACGCCGGTGGTCTGCCGCGTCTTTCCCCGCCCCCTAGGCGCGCACACGCGCAGGGACTCAGAATTTAGAGGCCAGTGCGGGAAACCAGAGGACTGCCTCCAGATGTCAGACGCTGCAGGGATATTTAAACCCTGCAGCTAGGCTCTTACTTTGCCTTGCTGTTGTGTCCGTCGGTGCCCAACGCCCTCTCTCCACCCTCCTTACCTCTGTTGACTCCCTCTCCGACCACGGGAAGATTGGCTGCCGCGGCGTTCTTCTGCCACAAGTCCTCGGGCGTTCCCGGACTGGCTCGACGCTTCTATCCGCCATGTTCCTGAAGGCCTAGATCCAGCAAGATGTCATTCATCATATTTTGGAAAATGGCGGGTGCATTGCAGAACCCAAACGGCATTACAAGATTCTCGAAGTGGCCGTCTTGCATATTGAAGGCTGTCTTCCATTCACCGCTGCTCCGAATGCAAATAAGGTTATAGGCCTCCTTCAGGTCAAGCTTTGAAAATATATTGGCCCATTGCAGCCTGTCAAACAGCTCTGAGATTAATGGCAGGGGGTAATGGTCTTTGATCGTAATTTCATTTAGACCTCGGTAATCGATACATGGACGTAGGGTACCGTCCTTCTTCCCCACAAAGAAAAAGCCTGCGCCGGTCGGTGACTTTGATGGTCAGATAAAGCCCTTCTGGAGATTTTCTTCAATGTATTCGACACCTATCACAGCACAAAATGTACTATTTAAGAGGATTATCTGATTGTACTACTCAAGGTGTTGTTTACATCATCCGATGTCCCTGTCCAAAATTATACGTAGGGAAGACCTTTCGCATGGTAAAGACCAGGATTATTGAGCATCGCTCGAATATAAAACACTCTCGGGAAAACGCCCCCCCTAGTGGAACATTGGACCCAACTTACACATTCCATCACTGATTTATTTTTCTTCGTTTTGGAAGTAGTGGATTGTTCATCCTGGGGAGGGGATTACTCTGAATTTTTAGCACGCAAGGAACAGAGGTGGATTCACACTCTGGATACTGTTTTTCCTAAAGGGTTGAACAAGGAATTGGAATGGCATTTGTTTACCTAGTAACAGTAGCCTTCCACTCTGGTTCCTGATTTGTGGTTTTTGATTGGTGGAACAGTTTGGCGCCTTTTTCAATAACTTTAAAGCTCCAGCACTCCAATTCACTATGCATTCCCTGACAAAACTATGACTAAGATGAACATGGGTATGTTTATATTTCTAAATCCTTATTGTTTTGGTTGTCGGTCTGTTTTGCCTTTTGTACTTAGTCCTTCTTATATGTTTATTAACAGATGGTTTGTGAAATGCCTTGTCCCTCCCGACGCAGCCACAGCGAAACACAGGTTCGTGTCGGGGGACCCGATGTGACTATAAACAGTGGAGTTGCTGCTTTGAATATAAAGATATAATAAATACGAATTGGAAGCTATTTGGACTAAGACATTTTTTCTGCACTCGTTGGGATATATGAAAGGTAACAGTGGGGCCAGTCATGGCCTCCAGGAGCCTATAAACCTATTGCACAGCAAAGATGAAAGTTGGGTCAATTGGGGGCTCCCAGAACCTTATTAAGAACATAAGAAGTTGCCATATTGGGTTAGCCCAAGGGTCCATCAAGCCCAGCATCCTATTTCCAACAGTGGCCAATCCAGATTACAAATATCTGGCAAATACCCAAACACCAAGTAAATCCCATGCTACTAATGCCAATAATAGCAGTGACTATTCCCTAAGTCAACTTGATTAATAACAGTTAATGGACGTCTCCTCCAAGAACTTATCCAAACCTTTTTTAAACCCAGCTACTCTAACTGCACTAACCACATCCTCTGTCAACAAATTCCAGAGATTAATTGTGCATTGAGAGAATATTAATTTTCTCCGGTTTGTTTTAAATGCACCTCTTTCTAATCCCCACCTCTTTAGCCTTTCCTCATAGGGGAACCATTCCATCCCCTTTATCATTTTGGTCACCCTTCTCTGTACCTTCTCTACTGCAACTATATCTTTTTTGAAATGCAGCGACCAAAATTGTACACAGTACTCAAGGTGCGGTCTAACCATGGAGCGATACAGACGCATTATGACAATTTCTGTTTTGTTTACCATTTCCTTATAATAATTCCTAACATTCTGTTTGCTTTTTTGACTACTGCAGTATCCACTATGATGCCTAGGTGTTTTTCCTGGATGGTAGCTTCTAATATGGAATCTAACATCGTGTAACTACATCATGGGTTATTTTTCCTTACATGCATCACCTTGTACTTGTCCACATTAAATTTCATCTGCCATTTGGATGCCCAATCTTCCAGACTCACAAGGTCCTCCTGCAATTTATCACAATCCACTTGTGATTTAACTACTCTGAATAATTTTGTATCATCTGCAGATTTGATTACCTCACTTATTGTATTCCTTTCCAGATCATTTATAGATATATTGAAAAGGACCGGTCCAAGTACAGATCCCTGAGGCACTCCATTGTTTACCCTTTTCCACTGAGAAAATTTACCATTTAAATCTACTCTCTGTTTCCTGTCTTTTAACCAATTTGTAATCCACGAAAGGACTTCGCCTCCTACCCTTGAATTTTTAGTTTTCTTAGAAGCCTCTCATGAGGAACTTTGTCAAACGCCTTCTGAAAATCAAATACACTACATCTACTGGTTCACCTTTATTCACGTGTTTATTAACCCCTTCAAAAAAATGAAGCAAATTTGTGAGGCAAGATTTCCCTTGACTGTGCTTTCCCCATCCCACCCTCATTTCTATCCCTATTTCTATTTTTTTAGAAAATCCCCCTTGGATACGAGAAACTGCATTGACCACTGATGTCTAGGCCCTGCCAAAAAAGACTCTCAACCTCTTCAGTCAGCAGATAGGCCATGGAATAAAAAGAAATCTTATGTCCCCTGCTCAAGCAGCATTGGAGACTCTGAGTGCTCAAGCATGAAGCCAAAGAGAGCTGGTGCTGAATTTCGACTGGAGACTTCAAAGTTTCAATGCATCCCTTTGATGCACACTCCAAGAGCAAGGAGGTGGAGGAAATTCCAAAATCACCCACCCAAAATGGCCATATCTGGAAGTGAGATCTGCCTCCTAGGCTCAGACAAGTCTTGAGAGATCCAGTCTAGTCTTTGACATTAGCTTCCAGAGAACCATGTATGATGTCCACTTCCCTACAAAGCTGAACCATTAGCACTCTAAAAGACAGAGTTGGAGAGGATTGCTGGTCTACCTGCTTGAGACTTGCAAGGCTGAAACATGGAGTTCAGTCCACACATTCCCTTACTGGCTAGAAACGGTCTTCATAATCTCTTTGAGGAATAGAGCCCAACTCCATCACTCCTTGGGCCCATTTTATAATTTTGAGTTGTCTTCTCTGCATCAAAAATATTTCCTGGCCATTAGAAATGTTGTTTTTGTAGTCACCTTCCCCTATGCCCCAAACACATGCATGTTTTCTTTATTTTCGAATCCAACCCTTAGCTAGGGAGTGTCATGTGTAACGAAGGTGAACTGCTTGTCTTCAGATAAAGTTGTTTATCTGTAATAGATGTTTTCTAAAGATAGCAGTTAACAGTCATTCAAACTTTCCCTCCTTCTCCTTCTTCCCTCAGTCAAAATTATTATATGGAACTGAGGGGAGCCATGGGAATATGTCACTACTGAGCTACCACTGATAAACAGTGAAGGGCTTTTATGCCTTTTCAGAAAGCTCTAGAATCATCTGGTGCTGATCATGATCATATGACCCATGTATGTGACTGATAAGTCACTATCTTCAGAGACAGTAACTTTGCATTCCATAAGCCCTGCTGCATACACCCCCTTTAATGCCCAAATTTTAAAAGGCCCACGTGCGTAAAAATCAGGGATTATGTGTGTGGCCGGGCCTTATGCGCGCTGCACACATTTTAGAATGGGCTTGGCCATGTACATACCCCTCGATATGTGCACAAGAGCTGGGCCTGCTGAAAGGGGTGGGGTATGCCAGGGGGTGGGGCAGGAAGTGGGCTGGGACAGCGCCATTAGACACTGTCCCAGGGAAGCATGCACCAGCAGTCAGTGTGTGGAATTTACTTCTGCTCCGGAGGAGCAGTAAGTACAAAAATTTAAAAAAATGGAGATAGGTAGGATTAGTTTAGGGGTTGGGGAGGAGAGGGAAAGAGGGAGGAAGGATAGGGTTAGGGGTAAGGAAGTTTCTTCACAGTCCGCTCCTTTATTGGAGCAGACTGGGAGGGAACTGGGGAAGGAGGGAACTGGGGAAGCCCTTCTTGCGTTGCCGCATGTATTATTCTAAAATTTCCTCCCCCACACGCGGAGCAGGCCACTACCCGTACATGTGCATGCGGACTTGAAAATCGGTAAACGTATTATATAACATGCACATGGACGCGCGTACATCTTTTAAAATCGACCCCTAAATGCCTTTACAATCTTATCATAACCTTCCTAATCTCTATTCCTGCTTTAAATATTCCCAACCTTTTCAGTCTCTCCAAAAATGTTGCACACTCTCTACCCCTTAGTTTTGTTGGTCTTTGAGTTTCCTTAATCTCATCTTTAATATTATTATTATTATTACTGTCTGCCATGACTGCTCCCAAGGGCTCAATAGGTGTGCTGGGGAACTGTTTGAAGAATTTAATGTAGAATAAATGAAAATGAGTACAAAATATACAGTATACAAAGTGGGTAATTCTCATGCTGTGGAGATTTTTTTAAAACTTTACGGTCGGTGGCCTGTGTAGTATTGTTTTCAGCGTAAATTCTGCCCTGAACCAGAGCATTGGCCATTTTTATTTATTGGCTGCTTGCGAATTATGAGTCATTCTAAGGTGTGATATTTTCCATCATTTTTTCTTTGGCTTTTCTCTCCTGTTTATCTTTTAATTTTGCATTGCTGTAGCAATTTGCTGCAAAGAAATATCAATTTAGAATGGAGTTGTATTGTGTTATGAATCTGCTGTCTGGTGGGAGGAGCAAGCAGATGGGAGTTGGCAATCTGTTATGGAACAACTCCTGGAGAGGGAGGAGTTAGCAATCTGTTGGGAACTAACTCCTACGGAAGAAGGCGTTAGCAATCTATTATGATCCCATGAGGAGTTAGCAATCTTATTACGTTTTCTAGGGAGTTAGCAATCTTGTTATGAACTAGCTCCTGAGGAAGGAGGAGGTAGCAAGCCGATATGCTCAGCTTCTGTAGAGGGAGTAGTAAACAATCTGTTAGGGTTAAGACTGCGGAGTAGCAATCTATTATGAATCTGTTGCTGAAGACTCCTGATGGAGAGAGTAGCAATCTGTTACCAGCGGAGTGCTTGGAGAGGGCACTCAACTGTAGAGGAATGTAGGTAGGTGGGTCCTTGGGCCGATGGCAGATGACTGCGCCCCCAGGAGGATATCCTGAGAGGGACCACCGGCTAGGCTTGAGTACGGAGACAGACACAGATAATTCTTTTATTAGACAGGTTAGTAGAACCACCAGAGGTGGCAGTAGTGAGCAGATATGCCCGGCAGGGCTGAAGTCCCTCAGGTACTGGAACCGCGATCCCAGGGTTGAGCTGTAGAGAAAATATAGATAGTGAGTAGACAGGGTATGCTGTGTTCATAGCCAGAACTGGATGACAAACTCACATAAGGTCTTAAGAAGCTCAGTAGCTGGAAAGAGTTAGGCCCTCGAGGAGTGAGTACCTGGTTCCATGGAAAGCTCTGAGAGAGCGGTGGTAACTCACAAATGTCTGTATCTGCGATAGCTTCCAGGCAGTAGAGAATCTTTAGAGTGTTCAGGAACATGGGCCCTTGAGGAGCGAGTACCGGTTCCTATCAGCAATCTGAAATGAAGAAGAGAGAGCAAGGCCCCCGAGGAGTGGATACCCCTGGTAAGTCTGAGGAGGCAGAGTAGCTTGGACGAATCCCCTTGCTAAATTGATGTGTTAGCAATTACTGAGACCTTTTATATTGGAAGCGGATGACGTCATCTCAGGGGGATGCCTCCGAGGTTCGCGCCCTTGCTGGTACATTAATCGGAGCGAGCGCGCGCGCGCGCCCTACATCATCAGGAATATGGCGGATCCACAGCGTCATGCCGGTCCGGGGATGCCGGAGGGAGACAGCAAGAAGAGGCCGTGGCAGCTCCATCAGACCCGGAGGGAGTCGCCACAGTGGTAAAGAGGGCGGAGTGAGGGCATCGAGCAGCGACGGACGTAACACATTAACAGAGCAATGTTGGAGTCCAGAACTACAGTAATGGAGAATACCACACTTCAGGGCTGAGGTACATTGATTGAGCTGTGTGTTGTTCAGGACTTGAATTGTAGGGGGAGTCAAGTAATTTATTATTGTAGTCTCCTCTTCTGCTATTCTTTCCTTCTCTTTCTTTAAAGAAATAATAATATTCAGTCATATTTAGGGACCTTTGTTTTCTGCTATTGCTTTTTATTTTTCTCAGAAATTTACCAGCATTTATTACAAGAACAAACACAGGAGAAATCAATGGAAAAAAACAAAAGCCATTTTTCCTGGTAGATATTTTTTGTTCTTGTTATAATAAACATTGTTAAATTCTAGGGAAAAGTAAAATAAAAACTGAAAACGAAGGTCCCTAGTCATACTCTACATTCCCCCAAATACTTCATAGTATCAGATCTGTTAATCAGGTAGCATCATCTGACACATTTATGAGGAATGCGTCTATAACCAATGCAAAGGCATATGATTCAGTTACAGTATCTGATATCAAGTCTGGATAGGATAGGCAGGATATGGCAGCTATTGAGTTCTGACCCCTTGCCACTAGAGGCCAGTAAAGCATCCTAGCTTTCTTAGGATGTCCAGTTGATGCTATGAAGATCAGGGAATTTACTCTAGTCCTAGGACCTGATTCTCTAAACGTTTTCCCTACATAGACACAATATGGGCGAAGAGCCCTTGAGTCAGGCTTCTAGTTTTATAACTCCTTTTACAAAGTATTTTGGGGTTATGAGTTCTGTTATACTTAGGAACTGTTTGCTGTAGTCCTTTCTCTCACTGTGAGGTATATAATTAAGCTAGATAAGCAGCACTTTTACATATCCCTTTTCTTGTGTTTTTATTATTAGTAGGGCCAGATTCTAATAAACTAAATTAAAAGAAAACATCAAAGTAGTTGAATATGTGTAGATGATACTCTTATTAGATTAACAAATGTTTAAAGATAAAAGCTAACAAATATCCTATTGTCTAAAACAAGGATGGCCAACTCCGGTCCTCGAGCACCACAAACAGGCCAGGTTTTCAGAATATCCACCCTGAATATGCATGAGATATTTTTGCATGCATCAGGCTTGTTTGTGGCTCTCAAAGACTATCCTTGGTCTGTAATATTATGAAATGATTAGACTATAAATAATTGTATCTATATATAAACACAAAACCATCAATATTAATTCAAAGAAAACAGTAACGAAAGCATTTTGTGTGTGCTGCCCTTGCATAATAGAAAAGGACCCTGGTGTTAGAAGTCCCTGCATCAGCGGCATAGATTCTGCCCAAGCAGGCCCTTCAGTGCAAGGGGATCCCAAGTAAGAAGGGGACCCAATTGCAGATGCTCCTGTTTTTTCAGAGATGGACCTTCCCACTCTGGTGGTCTTTTCCAAAATTGTTGCTTGAGGGCTCATAAGTAAGCTTTTGCCAATGCCCTGCATGAGATAACCTAGGATACCCTGAGGGTTTGGAGACCCCCTGGTGTTATTATCCAAAGTGTATCTGGGTATGTTCTGGATTCAGAGAGAAAGAGCAGGGGCTGCTGGGAAGAGCTGCTGTAATAGAGGAGTATGCCAAGGAAATCAGAGAGCATGAAGTGGGTGAATCGCCCGCCATCCAGCTTCCTAGCTGGGCATCCTAGGGAGACTCCTGCAGAAGAAAGAAGAGAGAGCCTTCACTTAAAGGTCTCTCCCTAAGGGATTGATTCACACTTCGTACTCCACGCCAGGTATCTGATGCTGTAACCATAAATTCTCCTGTTAGTTGGACTTTAATATGCACCCATGCTTAATAAGTTCTGTCGTAAATCCGAGTTTGATTGTTATTTGCTATTTGTTTTTTGTAATAATTTTAAGTCGTTCTCAGCTTTATCTATAAGTTCTTACGAAGTTAGCCCTGTTATTTGTAACCTCTTGTTCGATGTAATTTCCAACTTTGGTTCTATGTAAACCGACGTGATATGTACCAGTACATGAACATCGGTATATAAAAGCCGGCAAATAAATAAATACATAAATAAATCTCCCTCTGAGAGGATCAACTCCCAGATGTGTGAGTAAATGACTATTTCCTGTAAATAATTTGCTGTCTGTAAATAATTTGCTGTCAGTTAATCTCTCTTTTCTTCTTCCTCCTCCGCTCCCAGTTGTGTACTTCCCTGTTTTATTGTAACTGCAATTCCGTTAACCACGCACTTATTATAGTTGCTCGAGTTCTCTGTATATTACACACCCTGTTAAATGTAAACCGGTTTGATGTGATACCTGTCATGAAAGCCGGTATAGAAAAATAGTAAATATTAATAATAATAATTTCCCACCTAAGGTAGAGAGGGGAACATAAGAACATAAGAAAATGCCATACTGGGTCAGACCAAGGGTCCATCAAGCCCAGCATCCTGTTTCCAACAGTGGCCAATCCAGGCCATAAGAACCTGGCAAGTACCCAAAAACTAAGTCTATTCCATGTAACCATTGCTAATGGCAGTGGCTATTCTCTAAGTGAACTTAATAGCAGGTAATGGACTTCTCCTCCAAGAACTTATCCAATCCTTTTTTAAACACAGCTATACTAACTGCATGAACCACATTCTCTGGCAACAAATTCCAGAGTTTAATTGTGCGTTGAGTAAAAAAGAACTTTCTCCGATTAGTTTTAAATGTGCCCCATGCTAACTTCATGGAGTGTCCCCTAGTCCTTCTACTATCCGAAAGAGTAAATAACTGATTCACATCTACCCGTTCTAGACCTCTCATGATTTTAAACACCTCTATCATATCCCCCCTCAGTCGTCTCTTCTCCAAGCTGAAAAGTCCTAACCTCTTTAGTCTTTCCTCATAGGGGAGTTGTTCCATTCCCCTTATCATTTTGGTAGCCCTTCTCTGTACCTTCTCCATCGCAATTATATCTTTTTTGAGATGCGGCGACCAGAATTGTACACAGTATTCAAGATGCGGTCTCACCATGGAGCGATACAGAGGCATTATGACATTTTCCGTTTTAATTCATCATTCCTTTTCTAATAATTCCCAACATTCTGTTTGCTTTTTTGACTGCCGCAGCACACTGAACCGACGATTTCAATGTGTTATCCACTATGACACCTAGATCTCTTTCTTGGGTTGTAGCACCTAATATGGAACCCAACATTGTGTAATTATAGCATGGGTTATTTTTCCCTATATGCATCACCTTGCACTTATCCACATTAAATTCCATCTGCCATTTGGATGCCCAATTTTCCAGTCTCACAAGGTCTTCCTGCAATTTATCACAATCTGCTTGTGATTTAACTACTCTGCACAATTTTGTGTCATCTGCAAATTTGATTATCTCACTCGTCGTATTTCTTTCCAGATCATTTATAAATATATTGAACAGTAAGGGTCCCAATACAGATCCCTGAGGCACTCCACTGTCCACTCCCTTCCACTGAGAAAATTGCCCATTTAATCCTACTCTCTGTTTCCTGTCTTTTAGCCAGTTTGCAATCCACGAAAGGACATCGCCACCTATCCCATGACTTTTTACTTTTCCTAGAAGCCTCTCATGAGGAACTTTGTCAAACGCCTTCTGAAAATCCAAGTATACTATATCTACCGGTTCACCTTTATCCATATGTTTATTAACTCCTTCAAAAAAGTGAAGCAGATTTGTGAGGCAAGACTTGCCCTGGGTAAAGCCATGCTGACTTTGTTCCATTAAACCATGTCTTTCTATATGTTCTGTGATTTTGATGTTTAGAACACTTTCCACTATTTTTCCTGGCACTGAAGTCAGGCTAACCGGTCTGTAGTTTCCCGGATCGCCCCTGGAGCCCTTTTTAAATATTGGGGTTACATTTGCTATCCTCCAGTCTTCAGGGAGCAACAGTTTAACCCCAAGCAGGGGGTGCAAAGAGGATTTTTGTATGTTAAACAGGCAGTGTCAGCTGATGGGGCAAGCACTGGAAATTCTCTGTTTTTATGGGAGAACTGAGAGGCTCCAGTCTCAGTCTATGCTAAGGCCTTTCCTATTGAACTTACAAACCACTAGTTATGCTGCTCTATATAGATTTCAGGCACAGTGTTTACTGATGTTTTCTGTGGCATACAGCCTATACGTATATTTTCCTTGTAAATAATGTAAGCTCGATTGGGAACCAGATCTGAAGTTATTCTGTTGTCTGACAAAGGAGTTTATAGGTTGCCACAAAGACTGGTTGTTTTTCACAGTAACTGAATACCCCCCTGTAGACCACTACATCATCTACTTGACCACTTGATTAAAGAAGTCATGATCACATCCGTTTTCCTACATCATTCCTACAGGCAGAGGAACCCCGCAGGACCACTCAGTATTCAGCAGAGACTGGTCGCATCATCCCACCGGCCTCCCGCGCAATGATGCGTCATGCTTCCCGCCAATCATACAGAAACAACGCCAAGAACAAAGGCAAAAACACTGACCTCCTCTTCCAGGACCAGGAGCTCGTGGTAGGCAACAAGAGCAAGATACGTTTTTAGAGGGTAATATTACAATGATGCACGGAGGGGTACCTTTTGCTTGCAGACTTTATCTCCAGATTTTCTAAACCAATTTATACATATAGGTTTGCTTTGAAAATTTGCACCTAAGTGCTTGAGTAAGTGCACCAACTGCATACCAGAGGGTGGAACTTGTACTGGTGAACTTATGCACACAGTTTTTAAAATCAAAAAGCATTTTGTGTAAGTCCAAACTCTGCCCCAACTCTGCTCCTCCAAAATGCCTCTTGTCAGTTCATCTAAGCAGGTTACCTATGAACTAGGGATGTGCAATCGTTTAGGACGAATTTGGAAATTTCAATGAAATTTCCTAATTCGTCCTGGTTTGGGGAACCTGAAAATCAAACCATATTTTCCCGAAATTTTGGGAAAATTTCATTTTCGGGTTAGTGCGCGCTAACTCCCATTAGTGCGAGCTAACGTTAAAATGTTAGCGCGCACTAACCCGAAATTCGGGTCCCCCAAATTTCAAAGACCCGAACCATGGGAAATACGAAATTTCCTGCGGCGGGCCGAAAACGAAGCCCGAACCAAAAGGTTCAGGCTTTGCACATCTCTACTATGAAGCTTTATGCAGACTAAGCGCTGGGCTATTTTAGTACAGCCATGCATGCGTACAAATCCTCATTTTCTGTGTGTAAATAAATGGCTTTTATGCTGTGATGTTGACTGAAAGCATCAACCCTGCAGGCTTCACAGAGTCTCTTGTTCTCTGTACATGAGAATGCACACACACACACATCCTCACCTTTATCTTATTTTTTATTTATTTATATTCCACTTTTTCGGCACTTCAAAGCGGATTACATTCAGGTACTGTAGGTATTTCTTCAAACTTCTTTTCCCTCTCCTCTCCTCTTCTCTCTCTTTTATGTATCTTGGCTTTTCCCTTGTCCAATCCCTTGTCCTCATAAGACCCTCTTGTTCTCTCCTTCCTCATTTTTCTACCTCCATTTTTTTCTATCTCCATCGCTTGTCCTCCTTCCCCATCCCTCCCATTTCTCTCCCTAACCCTTAACCCTACATCCCTCTCCCTGTTAAGCTTAGTGAGAGAAAGGGAAGCCGCCATCTAGAAGTGAAATCGATTGGCTCCTTTTCTTGTTCAGTTCAGTAAAGTCTGTGGCTAAGCACAGAGAAAGTGAAACAGCAATTGCACAGAAAGAACCAAGAAGATGGCTTTTCTGCTGCCAGATAACACTATTCCTTGACTTAGGTAGCCAATAGCAGCAGGTTGGACATGTGGAATTTGTGCCCCTTCCCCTCTGCTTCACCACACTGTTTGAAGCTATAGTTTGACTATGGTTCGTCTGTTAAGGGCAGGGGCATCTCCACCTTTCTCTGTGTATACCCAGATAAGTTCAGACTCCTGGGTTTTGCCTCCCTTCCAGCAGATGGAGACTGAGA
This sequence comes from Rhinatrema bivittatum, assembly GCF_901001135.1. NCBI lineage: Eukaryota > Metazoa > Chordata > Amphibia > Gymnophiona > Rhinatrematidae > Rhinatrema > Rhinatrema bivittatum. The sequence goes on from NC_042621.1 coordinate 142,428,827, forward strand.
AAGTTTTACTGCCACTGCCACATAACCTGATGTGCCACCTGCAGTCCCTCAGTATTTCTGTCTCCAGCACATGGTAGATGTGCAAAATCTGCAGTCTGGAAATTAGTTAAAAAAAAAAAAAGAAAGAGATAGAATCAGAGATTGTTAGGATCCGTGGATTAGTGGGCCCTTGGGCCGAGGTGAGAGTTGATACTGCCCAAGGGGAGGAGCCCTACTGGGCCTTACCGTCGGGAGGCGAGGTCTGTAGCAGCAGATGACACAGCCCAGAGAGAGTACGGAGAGAAATAGGCTGGGATGTGGGTGCAAGTGCCAGAGTCGGAATTCACTGTGGTGGAGCGCAGAGCAGGCCCCGAGGAGCAGGGAGTGCGAGGCAGAGTTCTGGAGGAGTGCCGAGGGGCGACCCTGAGGGGCGGAGCCACGTGGTGAGTCAGCACAGGAGAAATGATGTAGGCTTACCCAAGGAGCAGGGAAGCCTGATGGAGTCTCTGGCAATGCACATAGGCACTACCCTGAGGAGTGGGGAAGTGTGAGCACAGTCCTTGAAATGAATCAGGGTGCTGCCCCGAGGAGCGGGGAAGCACGGCACAGTCACTGAAGTACACAAGGCATTGCTCCGAGGAGCGGGGAAGCATGGCACAGTCACTGAAGAACACAAAGTGCTGCCCCGAGGAGCAGGGAAGCATGGCACAGTCACTGAAGTACACAAGGCGTTGCCCCGAGGAGCAGGGGAGCGTGGCACAGTCACTGAAGTACACAAGGCGTTGCCCTGAGGAGCAGGGGAGCGTGGCACAGTCACTGAAGAACACAAGGCGTTGCCCCGAGGAGCAGGGGAGCGTGGCACAGTCACTGAAGAACAGAAGGCGCTGCCCCGAGTAGCGGGGAAGCGTGGCACAGTCACTGAAGTAGAAAAGCAATGGCCTGCAGAGTGTGGTACACCAACCCTGAGTCTCCCAAGTAGCAGTGTGTTCCAGGAGCAACCCCGAGGAGCACGGTAGCCAGAGATAGGAGCGAGCACCCGAGGAGCGGGTACCTGAGAGAGTGTCTCACACCAGAAAGGACAGGATACGGGAACCACGGGTCCGAGTAGACTGCAGCAGGAATCAGCAATGAGGGAACTCGTTGCTAAGTCTATTAGAGCCAGGCCCGGGGGTGCTTAAGAGTCCAGGGCTAGTGATGTCATCAGGAGGAGGCGCCCCTGAGGTTCTCGCCCTAGCGTCCTTAAAGGTGGGCCGAGTAGCACGCGCACGCGTGCCTAGGAAGGCCCATAGGAGACATGGAGGTCGGTGGCGTCCCTGCCTCCATGAGGAGTTCTGGGACAGGGTGACATGTGTCGGGAGTGGCTTGCCACAGCCACGAGTTCACCCAAAGAGGAGAGGGTAACAGCACATAATGTGAGTAATAGCAATCGCAGCCATCTGCAACCGATGGTCATAACAGTACCTTCTCTCTCAAGGCCCCCCCCCCCCGGGGGTTTGGGTTTTCTAGGATGTGTGGCATGGAATTGCCTGATTAGATCCTTGTCAAGGATATTGGCTGCAGGCTCCCAACTGTTCTCTTCAGGCCCAAAGCTCTCCCAAGAGAGGAGGTACTCCCACTTCTTTCCACGCTTCCTGACGTCCAAGACACCTTGGACTTGGAAAGTGATGTCCACTTCCGATGACAGAGGTTGGGGCTCTGGTGGTTTCTTAGAGAAGTCGGACAGTACCAAAGGTTTTAGTAGTGATATATGGAAGACATTGTGGATTTTGAGAGATGAGGGCAGTCGAAGGCTGTAGGTAACTGGGCCTAGGCGGCAAAGTACAGGAAAGGACCCAATGTATCTGGGAGCGAAGCGGTCTGAAGGCAGTTTAAGTTGAATAAATGGGTGCTGAGCCACACCTTGTCTCCCAGTTTAAATTGAGGAGCTTCTCGATAATGAGCATCGTAGAATTTCTTAGATCTTTGGGCGGCTTGCTGAATAAGTTGTTTAGTGTTGTCCCAAAGTCGATGCAACTCCTGGGCGGTAGCTTGCGCTGCTGGGGACAGCACTGACAACGAAAGCGGGAGAGGAGACAGCGGCTGGTGTCCATAAACCACCTGGAAGGGTGAAGACCCAGTGGATGTGGATTGTTGGGAATTTAAGGCAAACTCCACGTATGGCAGAAGGTGGCCCAATCGTTCTGTCGTGAATTCACGTAGGCTCAGAGAAACTGTTTTAAAGTCCTGTTTGTTCTCTCTGTCTGACCATTGGCTTGGGGATGGTAAGCCGAAGTGAAATCCAATGAAATGTTGAACTTTTTGCAGAGGGATTTCCAAAACCGGGTGGTGAATTGTACTCCACGATCTGAGAGGATATGTTTAGGAAGGCTGTGGAGTCTGAACACATGACAGATGAATAGGTTAGCTAGATCTGGTGCCGAAGGAAGACCAGGTAGCACTACGAAGTGGGCCATTTTTGAAAATCAAACCACAGTGACCCAAATAGTTTTGTTGCCACCCGAAGGGAAAGATCCATGATAAAAACTGTGGCTATATGCCTCCATGGTTCACTTGGCACGGGAAGTGGTTGCAGGAGGCCCCAAGGACAACCTACTGGGGGCTTATGACGAGCACATGTGGGGCAGGACTCAACGTAGGCCTGCGTGTCTTTCTTCATGGTGGGCCACCAGTAAAACCGCTGGAGAGTGGAGAGAGTTCTAGACTTTCCCGGGCAACCTGCAGTCAAGGAGTCGTGAGCCCACCGAAGTATCTTCTGTCGTAGCTGTTGGGGAACCACCGTTTTCCCAGGTGGTACCGGAAACATAGTTGAAAAATGACCTTAGCAGAATCAGTAATGTGCTGTGGAACATCGGGAATATCCTCTGTGACGAAGGACCTGGAGAGGGCGTCGGCACGACAATTTTTATTGGCTGGACGGTAGTGTAGCAGGAAATTAAGTTGAGTAAAAAAAACAGCCCAATGGGCCTGACGATGGTTTAGACGTTGAGCGCGGTGTAAATACTCAAGGTTTTTGTGGTCGGTATATACTGTAATCTGATGTTGAGCTCCCTTGAGCCAGGGACACCATTCCTCGAAAGCCAGTTTAATTGCCAACAACTCCTTATCCCCGATTGCATAATTGTGTTCCGCTGGAGAAAAGTGTTTGGAAAATAATGAGCACGGGTGTAAGGTATGTGTGGTCGAGTACTGGCTGAATACTGCTCCCACGCCGACATCAGAGGCGTCGACTTCGACGATGAAGGGATGTCGGGGGTGACATGTCGGGGGTGCCACATGGTTCCTGGAGGAAGGCAGTCTTGGCTTCGGGTGGCCATTGAGAAGGATTGGCCCCTTTGCGAGTCATGGCCATGAGTGAAGCAGTCAGAGTAGAATAATGGTGAATAAATGACCTGTAGTAATTGATGAAGCCAAGAAATCTCCACAGGGCCTTGAGGATACTTTTTGATTTTTGGGGATCCATCCAAAACCCTTGGCTGGAAATCACTTAGCCAAGGAAAGGAATGGTCTCTTGCTCAAAAGAACACTTCTCAAGTTTGGCATACAACTGGTTGTCCTGTAAACACTGGAGAACACGGCAGACATCCTGGCGGTGGCTCTGAAGGTCTTGAGAGAAAACTAAGATGTCTTTCAGGTACACCACAACACATTGGTAGAGCATATCTCTGAAGACTTCGTTCATCATATTCTGAAAAACTGCTGGAGTGTTACAAAGGCTGACCGGCATCACAAGGTATTCAAAGTGGCCATCACGTGTGTTATACGCGGTTTTCCATTCGTCACTCTGGCGGATCCGGACCAAAGTGTAAGCTCCTCTGAGGTCCAATTTGGTGAAGATTTTAGCTCTCTGAAGCCTATCGAAAAGCTCTGAAATCAAGGGCAAAGGATAGCAGTTCTTTAGGGTGATCTCATTTAGGCCACGGTAGTCGATGCAGGGCCGGAGTGAACTGTCTTTTTTCCCCACAAAGAAAAAGTCCACTCCAGCAGGAGATTTGGAGGGCTGGATGAAGCCTTTGGCCAAGTTCTCACAAATATATTCCGACATGGCCTGTGTTTCGGTCAAGGACAATGGGTAGATCCTACCCCAAGGAGGTTCCGTGTTAGGCAGGAAATTGATTGCACAATCAAAGGAACGATGTGGGGATAGGGTGTCCACGGCCTTTTTGGAGAATATGTCCACATATGAGGAATACTGTGGAGGGAGGCCCAGAAGATAGACTGAAATGGTCAGGCAAGGCATGGGTGAGATGGATTCCAGACATTTGTCGTAGCAGGAGGAGCCCCAGTGAGAGAGTTGTAATATGGCCCAGTCAAACAGTGGGGTGTGTTGCTGTAACCACGGCAGTCCAAGACCACGGGATGTATTGCTTTGTCCAGAATGAAGAATGAAATGGTCTCTACTAGAGATGTGAATCGGAACCGGAATTGGTTCCGATTCCGGGTTCGGGGACTATCGGGGAATTTTTTTTGTGCGGTCCAATCGTTTTTTTTATCGGCTGCGCCCGAGCCGATAAACAAAAAACCCACCCCGACCCTTTAAAACACATCCTTTAACTTCCCCCACCCTCCTGACCCCCCCCCCCCCCCCAACTTTTTAAAAGTACCTGGTGTACCAGTGGGTGTCCCGGGAGCGATCTCCCGCTCTCGGGCCGTCGGCTGCCACAAATCAAAATGGTGCCGATGGCCCTTTGCCTTTACCATGTGACAGGGTATCCATGCCATTGGCCGGCCCCTGTCACATGGTAGGAGCACTGGATGGCCCGTGCCAATTTTAAAGATAGACTGCTGGAGGATAAGCCGAAAGGGGGGGAAAGGATCTTTTCCTGCACATTGTCGCTTTAGGGTGAATATGCGTTTTCAGCAGAATAGGGCTTTGGGGAGAACCCAGAGGCAAGGCACTGGAAAACAGCAGTCCTGGAACCAGCCCTTTTGAGGTCGAAAGCTGGTTTTGGCCTGGGTGCTGGTGGAGCCAAGTCCGCCCAATGAAGTGAGGCCAGTCCACTCCTTGGTGCCAGCTAAAGGGGGGGGTCAGTTGACTGTTTTTTATAAGGAGTGGGCCAAGATCATGATGAACCAGCAGGTCTTAAGTATGATAAGAGAAGATTATGTTTTAGAATTTGCTCATCCACAAAAGGGCTTATTCATGGTCTCCTCTTGTATTTTCATGGCAAAAAGGCGGGTGGTACAGGAAACCATCAATCACTTACAGATGCTGGAAGCCATTGTTCCAGGCCCATGGAGGTATGAAGGACGGGAAGGTATTCCATGTATTTCATGGTCCCAAAAAAGGAGGGGACCTTCCACCCAATTTTGGACTTGAAAAAGGTGAACGTGGCTCTCAACGTTCCTCGTTTTCAGGTGGAGACCCTGTGCTCGGTCATTGCAGTGGTGCGCAAAGGAGAGGTCTGGATCATCAGAGGTTCCTGAGGTTCATGATCCTTGGGAAACATTTTCAATTTTGTGCTCTTCTGTTCGGGTTGGTGACTGCTCCGAGAACCTTCACCAAGGTGGTGGCAGCTGTCAGGAAGGAGGGCATTCTAGTTCACCCATATCTGGATGATTGGCTTATTTGAGCAAAGACAGAGGTCCTTTGCAGACAGGAAGTGGTGTTGGTGCTACAGCAATTGAGATCCCTGTATTAGGTAGTAAATCTGACAAAGAGTCACCTTACCCCTACTCAAGTGTTGGAGTTCCTGGGAGCACATTTCGATACAAGGATCGGAAAAGTGTTTCTCACCAGGGAATGTGTTTGCAAATTGCAGAGGCACATTCTCAGTTTATTGGAGAGATTTATTTTATTTATTTATTTAAAAGTATTTATATACCGCTTTTAAAAATAAAATTTTGTCAAAACAGTTTACAGAAGAATATAAAATCAACGAAATAAAATAGAAAAATACATAAAATGGTATATAGCTCAGTAGCTAACTTTAACAGAAAACCTTTTAGAACATAAAAATGTATGCCTTGAAGAAAAAGGGGGAGGGGAAAGGAGAAGAGAAGAGGCGCGTCAGAAAAAGGAGAAGAAGAATTCTCTGGAGAAAGCAGAGTTGGAATGAGTCAAATGAACAATATCATGAGGATGCAGAGGGGGTGGATATGAATTGAGTAGTGATGGTTGGATGAGTAGGTGGAATGGTCAATGCAAGTTGGAAAAGATATGTTTTGAGAGATTTTTTGAAGTGAAGTGGATTTGATATTAAAGGGTAGATTTGGTAGGGAGTTCCAGAGTGAGGGTCCTGCTACAGAGAAGGTTCTCTTTCTGGTAATTTCTAGTCTTGCTTGTCGGGGTGATGGAATGTCCAGTAAGTTTTGTGTTAGTGATCTTAAATGTCGCATGGGTTTGTAAATACGGAGTAGGGAGCAAAGCCAAGTGGAGGAAGAATTAATTATTAGACCATGAATGATAGTAAGTACTTTGTATTTTATTCTGAATTTTATGGGTAACCAGTGAAGGGATTGTAAGGTGGGGGTAATGTGGTTTCAGAGTGAGATACCGGAGAGAATACGGGCTGCACTATTTTGAACTAACTGTAAAGGATATAATGAGGAATAGGTCCCCAGGGTCTGGGATTACCTACAGGTTCTCAGTTCAATGGCTTCCAGTTTGGAGCTGGCTGCTTGGGTGTTTGCTCACATGAAGCCTCTGCAGAGGGCATTGGTTTCCTGGTGGAATCCGTTGTCAGAGCATGGAGATAGCCAGATCCAGTCTCTCATGGTGATTTGGTTGGGACCAGTTAGGTCGCGGAATAGACTTGGGATAGTTGTTTCCACCAATGCCAGTCTTTCCAGATGGGGAGCTGTATGCCAGACTCAGTCGGCACAGGGCCAGTGGTTGGCACAAGAGGTGTTGTTGTCCATCAGTCGGTTAGAGCTGAGGGCGATGAGGTTCACAGTTCGATGACAGTGGCTTACATCAGCCGACAGGGGGGTACCAAGAGTCAGATGGTGGCTCAGGAAGCCCAGGAATTAATTCACTGGGCAGAGCAGCATCTGGCATTATTGGTGGCATCTCACATAGCTGGGATAGACAATGTGCAGGCAGAGTTTTTCAATCAACAACAGCTGGATCCTGGGGAATGGGAGTTGTCAGAGGAAGCAATGCATCTTATTCACTGCAGATGGGGCATGCCTCACAAGGACTTGATGGCAACTCAGCAAAATATCAAGGCACCATATTTCTTCAGCCATAGAAAGGAACGCAGAGCAGAAGGGGTTGATGCCTTGGTGCTTCCTTGGCCATGGGATATTCTCCTGTATGTGTTTCCACCATGGCCGCTGGTGGACAAAATATTGTAGCGAGTAGAGATTCATCCAGGAGAGGTGATTCTAGTGGGTGCCAGAGTGGCCTCGGCAACCATGGTTTGCATATCTGGTCAATCTAGCAGTGGATGGCCCTTTGCAGCTCAGCCATCACCAAAGCTTCTTCACCAAGGTCCCATATTTTCAGATCAGATGGATTGCTTCTGTCTCATGGCTTGGCTTTTGAGAGGAAGTATTTAAGGTGGAAAGGTATTCCAAGGATGTCATTTCCACTCTGCTGCAAGCTAGGAAGACTTCCACATCCTTATCATATGTGAGGTTTTGGAGAGTTTTTGAGTCTTGGTGCACAGAGCAGAGGGTTGAATCGACTCGAATGTCCATGGCACACATTTTGACCTTTTTGCAGAGAGGATTGGTGAAGAGTTTGACCTTTTAACTCCCTTAGAGTTCAGGTGGTGGCACTGGGATGACTTTAAGGCAAGGTGCACACTGTTGTGCTGCGTTTTCTCTGGGGGGGTGGGTGAGAGGGAAAGACAGACACTAGAATTAACTCTCTATGGCTTGCTTATTAACTCAGACACAACACACACACAAACTCTAAAGTATATATCCCACTATTTCACCTTTCTCCAAACTATTTTAAATCCTAAGATTTCCCAAAGCTATACTTACCAATCCTCTTGAACCACCATTAAGTTGATCTTCACTCGAGGGATTGAGAGTTTTGAGATTTGTGCGCCCAATGGTGCGCGCTTCCGGTCCTCTTCTACTGCAAATGGTGCGGGGCCTCTGGAAGCTGGGGCTGTGGAGTTCAAAGCCTGGATCGCTTGTTGTGACCTCTGGAGTCCTGTCCCGGGGGATGCTGGGAACAGTATGCATATGAGCCTTCCAGTCCTCTTCTACTTCATTGTGGGGGGTTCCTTCCTTCCATCCCGAAGTTGATGTCGTCATTCCACTTGAGTCAGTCAGTAGAGCTTCTGGCATTCCCAAGCTTGGATGCGCAGCGCCTCATGCGAGAAAGTTGAGACTCTTGGATGTAAATTGGGCATTGTTGTGGTATCATAAGGTCACTAATATTTTCCGATTGTTGGATCTTTTTTTGTGCTATGGAGTGATGCACAAAAGGGACAGAAGGCTTCAAAATCCACCATAGTATGGTGGTTGAAGGAAGCAATAGATTCAGTGTATATCTGTCAAGGTTGTACGATCCCTGTTGGTTTAAGGACTCACTCTGCTTCATCTCAGGTGGTGTCTTGGTCTTAATGTCAACAGGTATCACCACAAGAGATTTGTAGGGTAGCTACTTGGAGGTCATTGCACACTTTCACCAGGCATTATTGTTTGGATGTCCAGGCTCCGGAGGCCATGGGCTTTGGTGAAAGTGTAATTTGAGTGGGACTCTCAAATTCCCACCCTGTTTAAGGAAGTTTGGGTACATCCCAGGAGTCTGGACTGACCTGGGTGCTCACAGGGAAAGGAACACTGGTTTTCCTATCTCTTTGACTTGTGTGCAGAATGGAAAGCAGCTTTTTAAGAAGGCATCAAACATGCTACTGTATTTTCTCTGAAAATATAATTCCTACCTGGGCTGGACCTGGAGTGCGTCTGTCATTCTGTATCTGAGTTTTTGGAAGCTGGGGCAGCCTTGCTGAGGGCAGCTTGTGCTGCTGGCAGAGGGTATGGCTGGAAGTAGGCCATGCCTTCCTAGGACGATGCCAGCAGCTGCAGCAGGCTGAATGTGGACCTTGGATTTGGGAGCAGCGGTGTTGAGCTGTACATCCTGCCTAAGTTTGCCCAGTCTGAGCAGCATGGGCACCGTCACTGCTAGCGAATTTAAGGAGTAGTTGCAACTCCATTTCCTTTTCCACTGCATGCATTTTACTTGCTGAGATACTCTCTTGGGTACCTGCTCCTCAGTTGATAATTTACAAGGTTCCCTGGTAATCTATGCTAAGCCTGAGAACCTCTAAATTATTGCTGATGGAGGATACAATTAATTGGTAAATTACGTTAATTCATTTTCCTGTTTTCAGTGCAATGCAGTCTTTTGACCAGATGAGCTAAGCATGTTTACTATAGTTAAGAAAAACCTTTTAATATATCTGGCCTTTACGTGACACAGACCCTAAATCAGGCCCTTATCACTAGCAATTCTAAGGGATGTTCTTTAACCTCTACTGTAGAGCTTTAATGATGATGTGCATTATGGTAATTGGTTTATTAGGGGGATTTATCTATTTCTTTAAGGGAATTAATGAGGGAGAACCTCTAGGGTGAGTTTACCCTGGTTCAATACAACTGAATATTCATTGGCTGGAAGTTGGAGTGAATCCAGGGTATGGGAATCTCTCTCTCCTTCACTGCATTCCGACAGGCCATGTCCAACAAAGCCATATCTCCAGGTTTGCAAAACTTGATTCCTGGGCAGTGTCACCAACAGAGTCAATGCTTCCACTAAGCTAACTAAGTGGTCGCCTAAAGCCCAACACATCTTGAGGTGGCATAATCATGCCAGCCACTGGTGAAACCTATCGTGATTGTGGCGGAAAAAAGAGAGGGCCGGGACCACCAGAGGAGTCCACACCTCTAGTAGCCGAAGAAGGAGAGATTCAGGGCCACTAGTGGTGGAAGCAGGAAGAGGCCTGGTTATAGGAAGGGCGAAAGAGGGAAATAAATGCTGGAAAGCGAGAGTGGTACTGGGTGGGTATGGAGGGAGAGAAATAAGAGTATACTGGAGGGTTGGCATAACGAGTGTAATGTTTGCTGGTCGTGGGGTCAGCCTGCTACAGGAAGCACTCACCCCCACAATGCCATACGTTTTCCTGCATGGCATGGATGCTACCAACAAATGCCATCCTCGCCCGGCATGCTGTTATTCGGCTCCTCCTGGCACACTCCCTAGGTGCCGATAGCTAAACGCCCCATGGCGGGTTGTCGACCACAGTAACTCCTGATGACCGCAGCAGGACCAGCCTACTTAAACCCACTTCACAGAGCCATGGAGCAACAGGTACCCCTGCCTCCGGTGTTGTCCATGGCCTTTCTTCTCCTTGCCTTGCTCATTGTCTGCCTTGTTGTCCTGCATTGTCCTGCCCTGTGGTCTTGCCTTGTTTGTCCTGCCTCTCTGTGATCCCTCAAATCCTCCCTCTCCCAGTCCCATCTGTCTCAGCCTGCTTTCTGGTATTGTCCTCTGCCTTGGACTTGGACCATTCTCTTGTCTGCCACCTGCCGTGGACCTTTGCTACAGACGCTGACCCGGTGGACCTGGCCCTTCAGGCTATCCCGGGCCTTGCTCAGCACATCCAACAGCAGCAGGGGATCCTGGATCAGGGTGCTTGAGAGACTTGTTGTGAGAATGGATTCCATGCAATCCCCACTTCTAGTACTGGCTCCTCTCCCACTGGCCTCTTCTCCACCAGACATGGCTTATCTCTCAATGTCCATTCCACACCTGCCATCACCTCCCCATTACCTTAGGGACCTTAAGAAATGCTGTGGTTTTCTGAACTAGTGCGAAATGCACTATGAGCTCCAGCCCACCTTGTAATGTACATACTCTTGTTGCTGGGAGGTATGGCCTTTGACTAGGCGACCCACTGTGGGAGCATGAAGATCCGATTCTCCAGGACCTATAGGAATTCCTTTACCAGTTCTGCCTTGTCTTTGATGAACCAGGCCATGCCTCTTCCACAATGGCTGAACTCCTTCATATCTGTCATGGCATCTGCACAATAGGAGAGTATGCCATATAGTTCCATACCCTAGTTTCAGAGGGGTCAGGACAGCCAGATAGCCATCTTCTGGCAGGGGCAGTCTGACCAGATCAAGAATGAGCTGGCTTGCCATGATGTTCCACCACCTTGGAGGGCATGATCGCTCTAGCCATCCAAGTGGACCATAGGTTTCAAGAGCAGGTCCTGGAGTTCAAGGTCTCTCAATGACCTATCCACTTGATCCCTCTATTTTAACACTCTATTGTGCCCACTGACAACCCAGATCTGATTCCCTCTGCTGAAGAGCTCATGCAGTTGGATCATTCAAGACTCTCTAAGGAAGAAAACAGAGGTGGCAATAGCTCGAATTGTGTCTATACTGCTCTGGTCAGGGGCATTTTGCCAGTCGATGCCCCAAGAAGTCGGGAAACTCCGGTAACTAGGGATAATCAGGGAGGCAACCCTCTCCACAAATGCTGGTGCTCCTCTATCTGTTCACAGGGAAGTCCTTAAGCCACACAGAGGCTTTTCAGTACTCTGGCAAAGATGAGAATTTTATGGAAGTCACTGATTCACTAGCACGGTTAACAACAACCTTCTTAGAGAATGTTTTCACCACTTCCTCTGTCTCCAGCGAACCTCTCCCAGGTTGGCTGACTGAGGTGACCTTGCCTGTCATTCTGTAAATGTGGCTTCTCCATGAAGAAACACTCACTTTCTATCTGCTACCTAGGGTGGACAACCCCATCATTCTGGGACTACTTTGACTCCAGCTCACCATTGACTGGGGCACACTACAGTTGGCAAAGTGGTGTTCTATGTGTACTGAGACACCCCTGGTTATAGCCATGCCAGGCCTACCATTGAAGTATGCTGCATTCGCAGACATTTTAAGTAAGCAACATGTGGAGACATTGACCCCACACAGGTCTTATGACTGCCCTATAGACTTTCTGCTGGGGAAAATGCCACCTTGAGGCAGGGTCTACCCCCTGTTTGAACCTGAGATGGCTGCCATGTCACACTATATTAAAGAGAACCTGGACCAGAACTTCATCTGACCATCCTCATCTCTGGCAGGTGCAGGCTTCTTTATGGGTAAAAAAGATGGATTCCTCAGGCCCTATATAGACTACTAGGGTTTAAATGCCATCATGAAAAAGAACCAATATCATTTGCTACTGATCTCAGACCTGTTTGACTACCCCCCCAAGACTTGCCAAAAGTCCCTGGTGGTCCAGCGGTGGTCCTGGAGCGATCTCCTGCACTCGGGCCATTGGCTGCCAGTATTCAAAATGGTGCCGATAGCCTTTGCCCTTTCTATGTCACAGGGGCTACCGGTGCCATTAGTCGGCCCCTGTCACATGGTAGGAGCACAAGATGGCGCAATGCCTCAACCTACAACAGGCCAGGTGGTCTCTGTTCTTTAACCATTTTAATTTTGAGCTACTCCACTGACCCATGCACAAGAACAAACAGGTCGAAGCTCTCTCTTACTCTTTTCAGATGGAGGATATTCTGGACCCTCCTCTCCACATGTTAGACCCTCCTAGAATAATTACCATGATGATGATCCCAGTACCTCTTGAGGAGACTGTAGTGTCCAAAAGTCTCAGAGAAAAGGTACTCAAATGAGCTTATGACTCGGGCTTGGCTGGATACCTGGGACTCACCAGAACCCTTGAATTCATCACCCATTGCTATTGGTGGCCCCAGGCGAAGACTGATTTGAAATGGTATGATTTATCCTAGACAACTACGAGGCAAGATAGCGATGGACTGTTAAGGCTTTAGCGAGAGCTCTTCCCCATTGACACTAATGCTACTTACCAAGAGGAAGTGCCGACCTAGGGGTGATATACCAGCCACCTCCCTGACTTCTTTGGGCCAACAAAAGATCATGGGTTTTCTCACCTCAGCATCGGATTTGACTCCAGGAACATCTTTGGCGGCTGTGGCTAAGGAGCGAATGGCCCTCCTGCTGGACCTTGAAACCACTCTTAGTCCTGGAGCCCCATAAACTCCCTCCCCTCCGAAACTGAACAAATCAAGCAGGGAAGTGCCACCGCCAAACTGACTGCTGTGGCTGGAGCGTCCCCTCTTTCTGAAGTCATGGGACCTAGGGCAGGAAATATTGCAGAGGCTTCATTGCTGGGAAATCAGCAGGCCACAATTGTGATTGGTGAAAATGGTGGCTCTTTCTTCTTGTCCTTTACTCCCCATGCCGGTGGGTATCATGCTGAACCCAATATGTTTTTGGGTGAAGATCTGATTGGAAAATCTTTGAATTTTGGGAGTTTGTAGAGGCCTGCAAAAACTAGCCATTATCACTTTGGACTCTGTTTGTTGCGATCCCCCCTGTTGCTGCGCTACAGGAGGTATCTTACCTTCCTTCCGGAGGCCGCTGCGATGCCAGGGCCTCGCCTGTGTTCCATCCGGGACTTGCTCCAGGGCCTGAGAGGCCTAGCTGTTCCTGTGGCTTGCTTGGCTGTTTGGACTTCCTGGTTTCCAGCCACGCCCGTTTCCCTAGGGGCTGGCCCGCAGCTCTCCATCTTACTTATAGGACCAGCGAGGGGCGGTCCAGACTAACTCCTCCCAGGGAGTTGCCTACAACCTCCAGTATATAAGGACTTTCTTGTCACTTGCAACTGGCCTTCGGATCGGGCTCTACAGTTGCCTGTAACCTTCTCCTCGATCCAGGTCATCCGTGGTCTTGCCTGTGTTGATGGTGCCTTGTCCTGTTTTGATGTCTGTTCCAGTCCAGGCCTGCAGATTGAGTGCTACAGTTGCCTGTACCTCTTCCTCGATCCAGATCTTCCGTGGTCTGCCTTGTATTGATGGCTCCTTGTCCTGTCTCTGTCCGGATGTTTGCTTCCTGATGTTACTGACGTCTGCCTTGATGTGTTCCTGATGTCCTGATCCAGTTCCGCTTGTTCTGCCCTACGTCCTGTCTGGCTCCTGAGCCTTCTGGCCTGTTGGGCCCTGGAGTGGCCAACAGGTGGGATTCTTCCCTGCGCTCTGGAGCTTCCCTGCCTGCCAGCCGAAGGGGCTTCGGATGTCAGTATCCCAGCATCGGAGTTCCTGCTCGCCTGGATCTTCCCTGCGCTCTCCTGTTCTCAACGTGGTCCGCGACCAGCCTTCCTGGGCTGTGTAGGGCGCGTATGGGACGGGGTGGTCCGCGACTCAGTCCCGTGGGTGGGCTGAGTAGGGCGCCCTCAGGGACAGTGCCCGTGTCTCCTTCCAGCCCTCCTCTTCGATGTCTGCACTAGCCTTTGTCTGCGATGTCTGCACCTGCCTTGTCTGCGATGTCTTCAGTGTAAAGGACTCTGTCTTGCTTCAGCCTGTCTTAGATGTCTGCTTCAGCCCCCGTCTGACGTCTTCTTTGTAAGGACTCTGTCTGCCCTCGCCTCTGTCCGGCCTGCTGCCCATTGCCGTTCCCTGCGGCAGGTCCGAAAGGGCCGGGAACAGTCGGAGGACCGTTCATCAGTCAACTTCCCAGTGTTGGCTACCATGGGCGTGCAGGTCCGGCTGAGGGTCGGACTCCCTGCTTCTGTACCCGCCTGGCTCACCATGCCTGCCCAGCTCACCTACCACGGTGTGGCTTGGGGCTCCTCCTTGAGTCCTGCCGTGGCCCAAGGGCTCACCACCAGCTCGAGACGACCGCGCCCGCGTGCGCTCGTAACAGATTCTTCATCGGAATCAGAAGATGATGTGAATGCGGAGAGCAGAGAACAATGCACACATCGTTCACACACATCGTTCAGCTAGGGGAAACTCCGCCTACTTGGGATCGCGACGCTTCCCAGACAGCTTGGCTAATTCAGCCCTGCTATCGAAGGGAAACCACATGTTCCTGACTGGTGTAGCAAAAGTATAGGAAAGGAATTTATCAGGTAAGTCTTAATTTCTCCTTATTTTATATGCCTCAAAAGAGGGGCTTTATAGTTAGTCAGTTAATTGCAGTTTTATCTGAGTGTTAGTGCAGTGTTACTTTCCTGCATCCCAAATAAAAGTTTTAGTAACAATGGTACATTACTATAGTATGCACTGAATGGACATTGAGCATCCCTATAGGTTTGCTGTGTGGAGAGTGACTGTGCATGCATCCTGTTGTGTGCATGGGTGCAGGTAAATGTCAGTATACCAGGGGATATCCATATGTGTATCTAAGGATGAATGGATATGGGTGCCAGTACATATGACCTCCCAACCTCCCATTTATTTGTGCACTGCACATGAAGTGGAGCCAATATCCTATTGACTGGGTCACCTTGACATACTCTCTCTTGTCTTCTCTCCCTGCCAACAGATTTTGGAGCTCCTGTGCCAGATTCTGCAAACAGACTCCCTGTCAGCAGTACAGAGATGGCTGCTCTTGGCTGGACAAAGGGGTAAATAAAGATGACCTGTGACAGAGAACAGGACTGGGGGAGGGCGGGGGAGGGGAATGGGTAAAATGTCCTTTGTTAGAGCTTATGAGTGATTTTGAGAAAAAATGTGGCAGCAGTCTTGATGGGGCAATTTTGAAAGCCTGAGTACCTGCAAATAATGTGACACTTTTACTGCATGCACTTTGTAGCTAATTTTCAAAGGGAAAGTCCCCAGCCAGTGTAAAGTATGACCAGAAACGAGCTGTACACGCTGTACGTGGTGGAGAGGGGAGGGGATGTAAAGTAACATTCGTGCCTTTGAAAATCCCCAAGTATATATGCTGTTTTCCTCCTCCGAGCTAAACGTGCCCCCAGTACGTCCCTTTTAACCTGGCTAAAAGTAGGAGCACTGTGCAAGCCCCTCTGAGCTTTATTTCTTCCTTTCTATTTATATAGCACCCATCCAGTACAGGATCTGAGCAGGCTTCCTTTTCAGCTGGGCAGAGGAGGGCAATTTGCAGATAGGTCAATATAGCTAATTTAAATGGCTTTGAAAATTGCCCTGCTAAATATGTTCCTGTTTTCGTCCCACAAGTGGTCCAGAGTTTTCGTTGAGGTATTGATCCTAGAAAATAAAACACATAATTCTTTGCAGGCCACAAGACCTTTCATTGGAACTACCTGAAAATCATCCAGACATGCCCATGACTGCATGAGTGGTCTGAAGAGCTCTCATGTACAAAATCTTTTTCTGGATCATTTTCAAATTGGTCCAGTTCATCAGTCTTTTCTAGCACTCCTTATTGGTCACAAGTAACTAGAATGACTCGATGAAACCTGAGACAGACTGAACCATAAAGCCCTAAGGATAGATGATCTGTGCATTACCGCTTATAGTAATGCAAATTAATTGTTAGTTTTAAAACCAGATGTACAAAACAAATGAGGTTCATAACATGGCAGAGTTTACCATGGCCACATTACTGACAGCGTGGCCATGGCAGCACTGCTGCATTTGGCAGTTTGGCTTTCCCCGTGCTAACCAACCTAAAGTCAAAAGCAGTGCTGTGGTGTGTGGATCAGTGTATCTGTAGTACAGAAAGCCTGCAGGAGGGAAACAGGCTGCCTTCTGCCATTGTGGATCCAGAATGCATTTAATAGTTGTAAGTGAGGTCTTGAGTTGTGTCAGATGATCTGAAGTGCTTTTCATGTCAGGGGGAGAAGGTGGATCTCGGGGTGCCATTGGTGTTAATTGGGTGGGAGGGGGGAAAGACTGGAGGATAGAGAGATTAGGCTTAGAAGGCTTGCTTAATATATTGGGGATTGGGGAAAGGGGAAGCCAGAATGTTATGATCCTGCCCGCGGACCCCATCCCGCGAGCAGGCTCTACACTTACCCAACATGCCGGCCGACGTTCCAGGGTTCCTTCTTGTGGCATAGGCCACTCCTGGACCGTGCTGCCTCCGCAGCACGGAGCTGCCACCTGAGGTCTCCCCTCCTATGCGGCCCTGTAGCCGTCGCCACTGCTGCTGACTCCACTCTCAAGCAGCAGGGAGCTGCCGCCGATGTCTCTTTCATCCTTGTGGCAGGGGGTGCCGCTTCTGACGCTGCCTAGCGGCAGGGAAGCCGACATCCTCGTTCTCTTCACGGCCCTGCCATGGCCGTCGACTTTCTCCATCCTCCTGGCCTTCTCTAGGCGCGAGCGCACACCTCTTCTTCATATTTAAAGGGCCGGCAGTGGGAAAAGCCCGTGGCCCTAACAGACGATGTCATCCATCCTTGCCTGAATCAGCCTTTTAAAAGGGCTCTGCTTCATTCCTTCAGGGCCTTTGGATCTGGTATGCACAGTGGTCTGTGGTCTTCTTCCCGGGCCAGGTCCTCCGTGGTCTTCGAGTGCCTTGATGGATCTTCGTTCCATGTTCTTCGTGTTCCTGAACTTCTTCACCTTGATGTTCCTGGTTGCGTCCCTCTTCAGAGCTCCCTCATTGCCAGTTTCATATTCCTGATGTTTCCAGATGTCCAGTGCTCATGATGTCCTGATGTTCCATGTCCAGAGGTGCCATGTTCCATGCTCCTGATGTCCGATGTTCCTCTCCTGATTCCGTCTGTCTCATCTTCAGCTCTTCATCCAGTCCACAGGTCCCTCGTCTGTTCACCTTTCCTGGCGTGCCACCGTCGTGGTCCATGACCAGCCCATGGTGGGCTGTGTAGGGCATCTCATGGTACAAGGCTTAACTTCTCGTCTGCAGCACAAGCCTCTGGAAGACTCCTGCTTTTAATG
Source organism: Rhinatrema bivittatum (assembly GCF_901001135.1). Lineage (NCBI taxonomy): Eukaryota > Metazoa > Chordata > Amphibia > Gymnophiona > Rhinatrematidae > Rhinatrema > Rhinatrema bivittatum. Next base: position 142,446,430 of record NC_042621.1, read on the forward strand.
CCAGCTTCTTAAACCTGAGTCTTGAATCCTGAGCCTTGAATCCCATCCTGGTCTTCGGAGTTCCTTGTGCCTGCTTCCGTCCATGCTTAAGACTCTGCCAGAACCTGCTCCACTTCAGCATGGTCCGCAACCAGCCACCGGCGGCTGTGTAGGGCATGCCCCGGTGCAGGCCTCTCCTGAATCTTCATCATGTCCTGGCTTCAAAGTTCCACTGCTTCGTCTGGAGTCTGCTTTGCCTTTGGCGTGGTCTGCGACCAGCCATGTGCGGCTATGTAGGGTGCGCCATGATGCAACACTCACCCAGTACTTTCTCCTGAATCCTGAACCCTTGCCTTAAACCTCCAAGCAACCCAAATCTTTGTCTATGTCTTCTGAGTAACCTGAATCTTTGTTTGAGTCCCTCGAGTCTACGTCTGGATCTGCGTCTGAGTCTTCTGAATATCCTGAGTCTTCTTGAGTCGTCTTGTTCCTGCCCTCAGCCTCCGTCTGGCCTCACACACTCGTTGTTCCCAAGCAATGCGTCTGGAAAGGCTATCGAGTTGCTGGAGGGCTACACCCGAGACCAGCATTCCTTTGCTGGGTCTCACTGGTGAATGTAGGTCCAGTGGAGGGCTGAGCCTGCCTTGCTACTGTTCCAGTTGTTCCTTGCCTTGTCTTCAGTCCAGCCTTGTTCCTGCCCTGCCCATGCTGGTACTCTCTCACCTCCCATGGTGTGCATCATGGGGCTCCTCCCTGAGCCATTCCATAGTCCAAGGGCTCACAATCCCCCTTGAGAAGTGACCACGCCTCTGCGACTCGCAACAGGATCCAACGGCCATGAGCTCGATGAGCTGTGCCTGTGATGGGCTCAAGTTACTGGACACTTTTTGATAGCCTTGTTTTTGCCCAGAATGTTTTGCTTCGAGTTCCTGGACACTTCTGAACCTGTTCTTTGCCCAGAATCTTTGCTCCCAGTTTCCTGGACATTTGATACTTTGGTTCTAGCTGAATTTTTTTTCTTTTGTTGCTTGTTCCTCCTCTTCAGTTGTCTGGATCCCACGACCTGCAGGAGACGCCTACATCCAGATCTTCTCCGTCCAGTCTGGTCCTGGAACCCTCTCGACCTGCAGGAGGCACCTGCCATTGTTCCAGGGACCATCTCCATTCTTTCCACTGCGATGTTGGCTCATCTTCCTGGGTTCCATATGACCTGCAGGAGTTGCCTGCTCCCAGGTTTCCACATCCAGTACCAACTCCACCTTCATCGCCAAATATCATCGAGCTTTAGGGAGTATGTTCCATTAAAGCATATTCCACAGCTACTCTAAGTCCTTGGGTTTGAACGACCTGCAGGAGGCACTTGCACCCTAGACCTGGCTCCGTCTTGCCATTTCCAATTCAGTCCCTGCTTGCTCTGTCCTGGTGCTTGCCCTGGGACCATCTACAGTCAAGACCTTGTCTCTGGTTGTGCAAGTGGTGATTCCACCCCTGGATTCAACTCCAATTCTTCTGAGACGTCACCTTGCTGTGCTTCACCTCCATGACTTCAACATGGCAAGTCGCCTTGCAAAAGCTTGGAATCAATAACCCTGAGCTTCCTTTCATTAACCTATCTCAGTCTTGTATTAGTTATCATCAAAAGGGGTAACATGCCTTCACGATCGGCTTTTCATCTTCGGCGCAATGTTCATTGGATTTCCTTGTTACACCGGGTCCTCCTTGTACCAGTGCCTACCCAAGAGCTAGTGGTACTTGCAAGTTCATCTACTCACTCTCCTGGTGTACCATCCTCGCATCTAAAGAATAAAGCTTGATGCCTAATCTGTCTTCACCATTGCTACCACCATGAAGATGGTGCTTGTGTGCTTTCCACTTCTGTTCTGACTAATTAGAACCAAGAACCGGACTTTACTCCAAGATGTTACCATTCATCTGTACCTCCCGTTTAACTTGGGTCATGCCCTTCTCCTAAGTTCCTTGTGTCTGTGTCTTGTCTTCAGTATGTTCCAAACACTTCATTGCTTCAGCTCCTTCCAAGCATCTTGAAGATCTCTTTGGACCCTCAGGTTCCCCAGCAGGCATAAGAGGTATGTCTTCTTCTTCAGTCGTTGAAAGGAGGCTGAAGAGGGGGCTTTGAGGAGGGGGTGCTGTTACGATCCTGCCCGTGGACCCCATCCCATGAGCAGGCTCTCCACTTACCCGACATGCCGGCTGACGTTGCAAGGTTCCTTCTTGCGGCATAGGCCGCTCCCGGACCGTGCTGCCTCCGTGGCACGGAGCTGCCACCCGAGGTCTCCCCTCCTATGTGGCCCTGTAGCCACTGCCGCTGCTGCTAATTCCACTCTCAAGTGGCAGGGAGCCGCCACTGCTTGTCTCCTTCATCCTTGTGTCAGGGGGTGCCGCTGCTGACACTACTTAGTGGCAGGGAAGCTGCCATCCTCATTCTCTTCGCAGCCCTGCCATGGCTGCCGACTTTCTCCATCCTCCTTGCTTTCTCTAGGCGCGAGCGCATGCCTCCTTTTCATATTTAAAGGGCCAGTGGCAGGAAAAGCATTTGGCCCCAAAAGATGATGTCATCCATCCTTGCCTGGATCAGCCCTTTAAAAGGGCTCTGCTTCATTCCTTCTGGGCCTTTGGATCTGGTATGCACAGTGGTCTGTGGTCTTCTTCTCAGTCCAGGTCCTCCGTGGTCTTCCAGTGCCTTGATGGATCTTCGTTCCATGTTCTTCGTGTTCCTGAACGTCTTCACCTTGATGTTACTGGTCTCGTCCCTCTTCAGAGCTCCCTTGTTGCCAGTTTCATGTTCCTGATGTTTCCAGATGTCCAGTGCTCATGATGTCCTGTTCCGTGTCCAGAGGTACCATGTTCCATGTTCCTGATGTCCGATGTTCCTCTCCTGACTCCGTCTGTCTCATCTTCAGCTCTTCATCCAGTCCCCATGTCCCTCATCTGTTCACCTTTCCTGGCGTGCCACCGTCGTTGTCCATGACCAGCCCATGGGGGGCTGTGTAAGGCGTCTTGTGGTACAAGGCCTATCTTCTCATCTGCAGCACAAGCCTCCGGAAGACTCCTCTTTTTAATGCCAGCTTCTGAATCCTGAGTCTTGAATCCTATCCTGGTCTTCGGAGTTCCTTGTGCTTGCGTCCGTCCATGCCTAAGACTCTTCCAGAACCTGCTCCGCTTCAGCGTGGTCCGCGACCAGCCACCGGCGGCTGTGTAGGGAATGTGCAGGCCTCTCCTGAATCTTCGTCATGTCCTAGCTTCAAAGTTCCACCTCTTCGTCTGGACTCTGCTTCACCTTCGGCGTGGTCCGCGACCAGCCATGGGTGGCTGTGTAGGGTGCGCTGTGATGTAGCACTTACCCAATACTTTTTCCTGAATTCTGAACCCTTGCCTGAGACCTCCAAGCAACCTGAATCTTTGTCTGAGTCTTCTGAGTAACTTGAACCCTTGTCTTAGTCCTCCGAGTCTATGTCTGAGTCTACGTATGAGTCTTTTGAATATCCTGAGTCTTTGAGTCTTCTTGTTCCTGTCCTCAGCCTCCGTCTGGCCTCACGCACTCATTCCCAAGCGGCAGGTCCGGAAGGGCTATTGAGTGGCTGGAGGGCTACACCCGAGACCAGCATTCCTTTGCTGGGTCTCACTGGTGTGTGTAGGTCCAATGGAGGGCTGAGCCTGCCTTGCTCCTGTTCCAGCTGTTCCTTGCCTTGTCTTCAGTCCAGCCTTGTTCCTGCCCTGCCCTTGCTGGTATTCTCTCACCTCCCACGGTATGTGTCTTGGGGCTCCTCGCTGAGCCATCTTGTGGTCCAAGGGCTCACAATACCCTTTGAGAAGCGACCACGCCTCTGCGACTCGCAACACAGAAAAGCCCATTTGGTTGTGAGGGGGAGGAGGGAATTAAGGGGTTCAGGCCTGAAAGGCATATTTAATTCTGTAGAGGGGGCAGGGGTGGGAGAACAGGCTCTAAGCCTGTTCTTGTAGTGGTGGACTTGGGTGGTTCATGCCCAGATGGCCTGTTTAATATTTTGGGGTGGGATGGGAGAAAGATCCATTGGTGTTCAGAGAGTGCGTGGTGAGAAGATGGATAAAGCTCAGATGGCCTGCTTAATGTTTCGGGATGAAAAGTTGTAGTGGGCCATTGGTGCTTAGAGGTGGAGGAGGTTTGGACCTTAAATAGCTAATTAATGTTTCAGAATGTGGTGTAGTTAACATTATTCATTACTCGGCAACATTATTATTATTATTACTCGGCATAACATTATTCGGCAAACTCTTGCCGAATTACACTGGCTGCCAATCGAACAAAGAGTGCAATTTAAAACACTTTGCACAATCCACAAGATAATTAATGAAGAAAATACTGATTGGTTAAACACTGCATTAAGACTGCATGTTCCCCAAAGAAATCTCAGATCAGCAAATAAAGCCTTACTAACCACCATACCCTCCGTAAAGACAGCTAAACTGACACAAGTAAGGGAGAGAGCACTGTCATTAGCCGGCCCTATATTATGGAACTCAATGCCACCCGAAATAAGACTAACGAAGGAGCAAAAACTCTTCAAAAAAAGCTTAAAAACATGGCTTTTCAAAAAGGCCTTTCAAAGTGAGAATGGGAAATAGGTAATACTAAGAAACAAGAAAAGGACTTATACGCACAAGCAAAAGTCACCTGAGAACATATGTGTGTTTTTTTTTTTATTTTATCACACTTAAGTATTAATTTAAAGAATTACAGTATACCGCATCTACGGTTAGCCCATAAAGGGAATTTTAATACACTTTACATATAGCTTATAATATTGAATCATGTATCCGAACAACTGCGGCACCCTCTGGTTAAAATTAAATCCATTCTGAACTTATTTATGTGCCTATTTGTAAACCGTTGTGATGGTATATCACTAAACGACGGTATATAAAAGTTTTTAAATAAATAAATAATGAATTATAGCATTATATGGACTTCATTGTCTCATACTATTCCGCATTAATACCTAATCAGATCATTTGCATTTTTTTTGTAAGTTGTTTACATGCACATTATCATTACTATCAGGGAAGCAGATCCTGGGGTCCCAGGTGATTTGACTGGAGCAAGTACCTACCCAAAAAGATTGGGGGACTGGTAGTCCCTCTCCAGAGGTTAAAGAGAAGTGAGAGAGGGGGGCTTTTCAGTATTGTCTGTCACTGTGTTTGATGTTTCCACCATCATCTCATTGGCCGCTGCAACTCCTGGCCCAATGGTGCTCAGTAATAGGAAGTGATGTAGGGAATGGGCTACTGTGGCAGCCTAGGACCTTGCAGAGCAGAGCCTGGTGCACTCACCCTGATTCAGCCCCCTCTTTCGTAGTAATTCCTACATACATGCAAATAGTGAGTGTAATAACGCTACCGCCATTTAGTATAGAGACCCTTACGTTTGCACATATTTGTAACTTGTGAAATTTGTTAAAATTCACCATATGCAGAATATTTGCTTTATGAACCAAGTCTATTTATGCAGACCTATGTTTAGAAAATCTTTTGAAAACAGTGACCCAGATTTTTTCATTAGTGCTATCCAGCATCCTCTGGGGCAGTCACTCGGCTGAGTGTTATGGACTGCCAAACTCCTTTTGATCAGGGCATATCTTCAGATATTTCCCACTCTGCAAATATTTAAAGGAGGACTCTCTCCCCCACCCTGCCCAAAAAACCCTTCCCCCATCATGGATCTTTAGAGAGGATCCTAAATCATTAATGTGTCTAGCAGCATCTCTGCTCTGGGACAAACAATATTGTTTCCTTTCATAAAATTCTACACAGTGACTGCTAAATTAGGATTCTACAGGCAGAGAACTAACAAAGGAGAACCTGAGGAAAAAAGAGTTTGGAATGGCAGGTGGATCCTATACATTACTTCAGAAATGAGAAAAATGACTTGACTGTGCAACAGGGAACATTTAAAACCTTGCACTTTGCAGGTTGCCGTATTCCTATATGCATCCCTTCATTCAGGCACTTAACAATACCCCTCTGAATTAGAGATGGGTTTAGTTGTTATGGGTCGGGTCGGGTTTCAGTTTGGGCGCTTCGTGGGAAAACGAGTTTTCCCACGGATCGTTTTCAGGTAAAAACTAAGCTGAAACCCGAACCCGGAAAAACGAATAAAAAAAAAAAATCCAAATTGGAAAAAAAACCCCACCCCAACCCTTCAAATTTACTGTATTACAATCCCCCCACCATCCCGATTCCTCCCCAAGACTTACTAAAAGCCCTGGTGGTCCAGCGGGGTCCCGCGAGCGATCTCTCCCTCCGGGCCATCGGGCTGTTGGGCCCGCTACAAATCAAAATGGCGCCGATGGCCCTTTGCCCTTACGATGTCACAGGGGCTACCGGTGCCATTGGTCGTCCCCTGTCACATGGTAGGAGCAATGGATGTCCGGCGCCATCTTGTGCTCCTACCATGTGACAGGGGCCGACCAATGGCACCAGTAGCCCCTGTGACATAGTAAGGGCAAAAGCTATCAGCACCATTTTGAATACTGGCAGCCGACAGGTCCCTGGTGGTCCAGCGGGGGTCCTGGAATGATCTCCTGCACTTGCGCCGTTGGCTGCCAGTATTCAAAATGGCGCCGATAGCCTTTGCCCTTACTATGTCACAGGGGCTACCGGTGCCATTGGTCGGCCCCTGTGACATCGTAAGGGCAAAGGGCCATTGGCGCCATTTTGATTCGTAGCAGGCCCGACGTCCCGGAGAGAGAGATCGCTCGTGGGACCCCACTGGACCACCAGGGCTTTTAGTAAGTCTTGGGGAGGAATCAGGATGGTGGGGGGATTGTAATACAGTAAATTTGAAGGGTTGGGTGGTTTTTGGTTTTTTTTAATACAAAATATTCTTTGGCCTTACACACATGTTTTATAAGAGAAACAAGTAGGCAAAGCATGCAGAGGTTTGACTTTGAGAATGATTTCCAACATAAATTTAAAGAAAGGGCGGGTGTGGGGAGGTTTGTGATGGAGGTATGTTTGGGGGGAAAGAAGGGTGTGGGTGTATGAGGGGGGTTATATGGGGCCTGGGTGGGGATGTGTGTGGGGGCAGTGATATGTGAATGGGGTCATGGGTTGTGAAGGTGTGTATGTGGTAGATTTAGGGCTGTGTGTAGTGTTGGTGTGTGTTGGTGGGTGAAATTGATGTGTTAGGGGTATGTGTTTTAGGGTGGCTGGGATCGTGTGAGTGGGAAGGCTTGTGTGTGTGTGTATGGAGGTTATCAGATGTGTTTTTTAGGGGTATGGTTGTATGTTTGTAGGTAGCAGATGTGGGTTTTTAAGGAGTGTCTGTGCAGGGGTGTTTATGGATAGGGATTTTGTGTAAGTTGGATGTGTGTGGAGGAGTTGTATGTTGGGGCAAGTGATGTATGAGGGTGTGTGGAGCGGGAAGTGAGTTGAGAAGCTGCATCATTTATTTGTCTCGGTGGATGTGGATGAGATGAGAGCAGATATGTGTGTGTGTTGGGATGTAGGAATGTGTGGGATGGTGTGTGTGATTGTATAAGGTGGTGGGTACATGTGAGGGTGTGTTTGGGGGAGGTATGTGAAAGGTGTGGTGCATGTGTTTGGTGAGTAGGTGTGAGGGGCTGTGTGTGGGGTGTGGGTAGAGGCATGTGGAAAGGGTTTATGTCTGTGAGGAATGTGTTGAGGGGAGATGAGTGAGTATGGGGGGGGGGGGTCTAAAGCGAAATATATAGTTTGCTTTTATATCATTGTATTGTTTTATGTTTTTTGGTTTTTTTTATTGTAACCCATGTTGAGCAGTAGCTGGAAAGTTGGGAGATAAATTAGATTAAGAAACATAGAAACACAATGGCAGAAAAAGACCATATGGCCCATACAGTCTGCCGTTCTGTCCAATTAATTTTGCTTTAGAATTCACAATGAAAAGGAGGTGGCTGTGCCCTAGTTAGGAAAATTGTCACTCAGAAAATTGAATGTCTGTTTTCCTTACCAGTGCACAGCCACTTTTCCTGGGCGCTTGATGCCAGGGATGCATTAGAGATGTTCAATTTATCCATTGCACGCCCCTTGTAGTGCACCAGCTCATTTGAGTATTACATCGAGTGCCCAAAAGAGGGAATGTGCGCACGTTTTTTGCGCACATGGTATAGCATTTGTGCTTAGAAGAATTTCACCTCCAATATTATGCTTTTTCCTTGGGTTTTTGCAACCTAAATGCATTACTCTGCACTTTTTAGCATTAAGTCTTAGCTGCTAGACCTTAGACTATTCCTCGACCTTCACTAGATCCTTCCTCATGATTTTGGAATCATCGGCAAAAATACAAACCTTTCCCGAGAATCCTTCTGTTGTGTTGCTCACAAAATTTTGAAAAGAACCGGTCCAAGGTCCAATCCCTGAGGCACACCACTAATAATGCCCTCCTCCTCCTCTGAGTAAACTCCATTAACCACTACCCTATGTCACCTCCCACTCAGCCAGTTTCTAACCCTGTCAGTCACTCTAGGAACCATTCCAAGGGCGCATAATTTATTTATAAGTCTTCTGTGCAGAGCCTTGTCAAAGGCCTTACTGAAATCCAAATAGCTTAACCTAGTTAAAGGATCCGATTGTTTCATTATTCATGAATGATTTACAATTATGATTGTATTATTTGCCTTTGTTCACAGAGAAGGATTATGTCATGGGGATGATCCAGACTGCAGTTGCCAACATGCAGTTTGAGTCTCACCTACCAAACAATTATATAGAAGAAAGACTTTTCTCTCAGATGTCCCAGAATGCACAAGGCCTGTCTTACAGAGATCAGTCTCTTGGGAAGAACAATCTAAACAGGTAGCTTGCCTTGTCTTCCACTTGTCTTCTAATGTTTTATGATCTTTAATAGAATCTGATCATCTTGAGTTGCATAACTGGTGCCACAAATATGTTCTCCCAATCAGAGAGGTCATCACTAGTACCCACTCTCCTTAATTAAGTCATCCTGGTATTTATTGGCTTCATGGAATTTGGCAAAATTTCCATAACTGACAAATTCTACATTAGTCTTAGTAACTAAACCCAAGCAAGGATGCACATGTGTGTGTGTTTGCTGGCAAGTGTACATGATTGCGGCGATTTTATAACATTTGCACACGTGTTATGCATCTGCGCACAAATGGCAACTCGAGCGTGTAAGTGGGGGGGAATTTTAGTAGATATGAATGCCGATCCAATTACCTGTTCCTCCAGTTCATTCCCAGTTTACCTCATAAAGTTGAGGACTTCCTAAACCCCCTAGCTAACTTGCCTCCCTTTTACCCTATTAGCCCCAACCCTTAAAACCCCGCTGACTAGCCTAGGTTTTTTTGTTACATGATTTACACGCCATCCATAGCAGAAGTAAAGTTACGCAGTAGGGGACCATGGCGCACACTTGTGTGTGTAAATACTTATGTGCTGACTTCATTTTACAGATTCTGCCTACCCATGACCCACCTAGACGCTGTCAATGCCCTGCCTATTTTTGGATATATGTGATTAGTGTATATAGCGGGAGATACGTTTTGTGATTCTGCCCTCTTGGGCAGCCTCTTTCCTTCTCTATGCTGCCCCGCAGCCTGGAGGCCGCAGTCCCCGGTCTTCCTTGCAGCTGGAGCTGCTCCTCAGTTTGCCCTCTACGGCTTGAGAGCTGCTGACAACGCTGGGCCTGTTCCTCGGCCGCTGGCCGCTGGCCATGGTCCTGCACAACTTCCTGCTTCCCGTTCCTAGGGCATGGGCGGCGTCTCTTCACAAGATTTAAAGGGCCAACAGCCGGATATGCCCTGGGCCCCACCTGATGACTGTTTCCTGTCTCAGCCCTATAAAAGGGCTTCTCCAAAACTTCTGCCTTGCCTTGCATTGGAGTTACTTGTCCCTGGAAGTCTCGTCTTCCAGCGCTCCGTCAGGTCTTCGTTGGAGCTCCATGTCTCGTCTTGCTTCCTGAGTCTTCATTGCTTCCTGTGGTTTCCTGATATTTCATGTCTTCATGTTCCAAGGTTCCTAGTCCAGGCTTCCTGATGTTTCACTTCCTGATGTTCCGAGGTTTCGCTCCTCCTTCGCCTGTTTCGAGTCCTCCAGATCCTCTAGCTCTTGTGGTTCTCCAGATGACACCTTGCCTCGTCATTGGAGTCTCGTCTCAGCTGGATCCTCTTCCTGTGTTTCCGAGTCCTCTTGACCCTCCAGCTCCTGTGGTTCTCCGGATGACACCTTGCTTCGTCATTGGAGTCTCGTCCCAGCTGGAATCCCTTCTTGTGCTTTCGAGTCCTCTTGACCCTCCAGCTCCTGTGGTTCTCCAGATGACACCTGGCCTTGTCATTGGAGTTTCGTCTCAGCTGGATTCCCTTCCTGCACTTGATCTGCTCTCTGCGTGGTCCATGACCAGCTTCTTGTTCTGTGCTGCTCTTCCAAGGGGAGGAGCTAGCAGTTTATAGTACTCTGTAGGCGGAGCTAATGGTCTGTAGTGGGTTGGCTCCCACAGAGTGGCAGTCTGTATGATACCGCTCGTAGTGTAAGAAATAACCACTTAGTAGAATTGGTGAATCCCTGGGCCGATGGCAAATGACAGCGCCCCCAGGAGGAGATCCTGAGAAGGACCACTGGCTAGGCTGGAATATGAGACAAACACAGATAGTTATTTATTAGACTGGAAGTGGAACCACCAGAGGTGGCAGTAGTGAGTTGATATGCCCGGCAGGGCTGAAGTCCCTCTGATACTGGAACTGCGATCCCTGGAAGCGGAGCTGTAGAGACACTGAAGATATAGTGAGTAGGCAGGCAAGCAGAGTACAATTATCAAACCTGATGGTAGCACTCACACAATGGTCTCAGGATTCCAAGGTGCTGGAAGGTATAGGCCCTCGAGGAGTGAGTACCTGGTTCTAGGGAAGGCTCTGAGGGGATGGTGAAGACTCCCAGATGTAGCAAGTATGTGGCAGAAGTATCAGTAGGCAGTCCAGGACAATGCCCTCGAAGAGCGAGTACCGGTTCCGTAAGTAACCTGCAAAATAAGAAAGAGAGCGAGGGCCCCGAGGAGTGGGTACCTCTGGTAAGTCTGGATGCAGAGTAGCTTAGGTCGGAAACCGTCCGTAGGTAAACCTTTGCTAACTCACTGTGTTACCAAATGGCGAGTCCTCTTATCTCAGTTGCGGGTGATGTCATCTTCGGGGGATGCCCCTGAAGTTCGCGCCATCGCCGGTACTTTTGTCGAGGCTGCGCCGCACGTGCGCCCTTAGATTCACAGGAGCCATGGTGGTTCGCAGCAGCTAGTCCTCCTGAGGGCGAAGAGGGAGGCGCTAATGAGGTAAGGAGCGTAGGAGGAGGGCATCGGGAACTGACGGACGCAACACCTCTTCAGGTTGTGTAGGGCGCGCAGTGGGACAGGGTGGTCTGCGACTGGCCCATTGGGTCCGCCAGTGTCGGTGGGCTGTGTAGGGCGCCCTGAGAGACAGTGCCAATGTCTGAACCTTCCCAGCTTCTTGTCTCGTCCAAGACTCTTCCAAGTTCCTCGTCTCATCTAGAGTCTTCCAAGTTCCTGGTGCACATCCAGAGTCTTCTCATCTCATCTCGAGTTTTCTGTGTCACAAGGCCTCCGTCTGCCCTCATCCTAAGTCCGGCCCGCTGCTTCTTGCTGATACCTAGCGGCAGGTCCAAAAGGGCTGGGAACGGTCGGAGGACTGTTCACTAACCAACATAATGTTGTTGGCTTCCAGAAGCATGCAGGTCCAGCAGAGGGTCAGACTTTGTCTTCGCCCATGCTGGGACACGCCTCGCCAACCCTTAGTGCTGTCTTGGATTTGTCTGGGGCCGTGCCGAGGCCCAAGGGCACACATTCCCCTCAAGATGGGATCACTCCTAGCGGTCCCATAACATAACAATATGTGCATATCCTTGCGGGTTTTTAAATCTTCGCGGCATGCGCCGGGCCAAGTCACACGCATATCTCCCGGTTTTGGCACGATTAGGAGTTTTAAAATCTACCAGTAAACAGGCTTGCAGACGAGACATGAAGGAAGCTGGAGAAGGGTTGCTAACTTACCCCAGGTCAACCCAACAGGCTAATACACTCCAGGATGTGTCCCATTGCGTACAGAAATTGGCATTTCTAATTTTCTTAGAGAAACCAATGGGAAAATCTGAAATTCATGTGTGCATTGGGACAAAACCAAAACTGTTCAGGTGGCAACCCTAACAGGCAGGCTGATACAGTACAGTGCGCTCCGACAGAGCACACTGTTAACCTGCCTTTGGACGCGTGTTTTCCCTTACCACTTATTCAGTAAGGGGAGGAAAACGCGCATCCAACCCGCAGCACCTAATAGCGCCCTCAACATGCAAATGCATGTTAACGGCCCTATTAGGTATATCCGAGCGATACGGTAAGTAAAATGTGCGGCCAAGCCGCACATTTTACTTTAAGAAATTAGCGCCTACCCAAAGGTAGGCACTAGTTTCTGTCGGCACCGGGAAAGTGCACAGAAAAGCAGTAAAAACTGCTTTTCTGTGCACCCTCCAACTTAATATCATGGCGATATTAAGTCGGAGGTCCCAAAGAGTAAAAAAGTTAAAAAAAAAAAAGAAAAAAAAATTTTAAATGGGCCGGCGGCTGTCGGGCCGAAAACCAGATGCTCAATTTTGCCAGCGTCCGGTTTCCGAACCCGTGGCTGTCAGCGGGCTCGAGAACCGACGCCGGCAAAATTGAGCGTCGGCTGTCAAACCCGCTGACAGCCGCCGCTCCGGGTCAAAAGGAGGCACTAGGGACGCGCTAGTGTCCTTAGCGCCTCCTTTTGAGGCATTCGTCCGCTCTCCCGCGGACTTTACTGAATCGGCCCGTATGTAAGGCCAGTGCAGTTGTCACAGATATACTGTATGCTGGTTTTCCAATCAAAATATGCTACTGGCAATTTGTTGGTTGACTTTATGTTAGTAAGTGGATTAACCTGGCAACCACATTATTTTATTCAAGTCTGTTCTGGTAAATCATGCAATAAAATATGACTGACTGGCCAATGTAACCCCAATATTTAAAAAGGGCTCCAGGGGCAATCGGGGAAACTATAGACCAGTGAGCCTGACTTCAGTGACGGGAAAAATATTGGAAACTATTCTGAAGATCAAAATCACAGAGCACCACCTAATTTAAATACTGTATCGCGCGCACAGGCGAGTGGCCTGTGCGCGTACCGGGAGAGCGGGCGTTCGTCCGCTCTCCCGCTGACTTTACTGAATCGGCCCGAGGGAGAGGGAGTGAGGAAGAAAAGAGGGATAAAATAGTTGAGAGAAGGGAGACTCCACTTTCCCTGGCTTTTAGTAAATCCTATAACCATTAGACCACACCTTTTTAAATCTCCTGTACTCTGTCCTTTAGTCTCCTGGTATAGAGCCCTCACTTTCCTTGTTTGGTTATATCTTTAGAATGAACTGGCTAGATGTTTCTTGACACTTATTAGAGTAATTACATAGTATCCTCTTGGTGTCTTCTTGGTAATTACATAGTATCCTCTTGGTGTCTTCTTTCAGGATTTCTAGACTGGCAGAATGCATCAAATCTATTGATATGCTCTTAAATACCTGCAGTCTTCAGTGATACAAATCCACACTCACTGTAGACTTCATTCAATACAAAGTGTTCATTCTAATTCTGGTGATCTCTGAAAATCGGAGATGCTGTACTTTTACCACAGTTATACATAAAAAGCGTATAAAGCAAAGTCCGCTAAAATTGCAGTGTGGATAAGTGTGATATTTTGACCATGTGCTTGAGCCTCTGCTGTATGCAACTTTTGAAATAAAACCCCTCATTGTCTCAATTTTCTATTTACAGCAAGTTGCAACAAAGACAGAAACAAGAACCCATACCAGAAGATGAGAAACCAGGTAAAAAGCCTTCTAAAAAGAATAAAATGGTATCAATTTGCCTTCTGCCAGCTATCAAAGAGGCAGAGCTATCACATATTCTTTTTAGCATATTCAGCTGATAATTGAAACATAGAAACATTAATTATGATAGCAGATAAAAGCAGAAAGTCCATCTGGTATGCACAATTTCTTTTCCTGTTACAATTCTGTAGACCCCATATACTCTAGAATTAGTGGTTGACAGATTTGGAAAGCTCTCCCTCTTAATCATTCTTTGGAGACTAGCAGTTCACTGTAGTCACATATGTGGAAGATGTCATTGCTACTTGGCTTGACAGAAGCATTTCCAGAGCTTTCTGGGAAATTGCGCATGAATGGCAGTTTCTGTGTTCCCATGCTTTCGCAGTGCGTCTGAGTCTGTTTTTTTTCCCACTGAGAGCAATGGATGTATTTTTGCCTGCCGCTGTGTTTTTTTTTTTGTTTTTATTTTACTACGTTGGCTCACCAAAGCAAGTTTCTTGAAATTTTCAAAATTTCTGGTTTTATTTTCAGTGTACCTTAGTGTTGATCCCTTCCCTTCTCTTGAAATATTTAAGTTATTTGGTACTGGAAAGTTTCCTTTCTTTTTCATTCTTCCTGTTAGTAAGCCTGTTGAGACAATGGCTCCTATCAGGCCTCTGGTCACGGTTTCCCTATTTTCAGGTCATCCTCAGGAATGAAAGTTTTGCTCTTTTGATTTTGTGTTATCAATTTTGGCAAAGGAGAGGATTAGTGGGTTCAAGCTGGTGCCATAATCAATCATCATAAGACCTGCTACAAGTGTCTGGATGAGGGTCATGATGTGTCCCACTGTAGCATCTACACATTGATATCACTGAAAGCTGTCAGGATCTGAAAGATGAAACTCCTCGTTCACCTTGTCTATGAAGAAAAAGTCTGGGTCCATCAAACTGGTGCCAAAAGGCACCACGGAAGCACAAGGATCATTGTGTTGCACTGACTGCTGGAGGCAAGGAGTTGCCGAAGGAAGCATCAACTTTTTCAGTCCTGAAGCCTGAGGATAGGCCCAAGCATTGAGGCAGATCAGCAGGGCACTGGTTTTAGTCCCACAGCTGTAGCCAGGTAACTGAACACAATGAGAGCAGCTGGCATACACTGCTCTGGAGAGTCGGTGGGCAGGGTAGAATTTGGTATGCTCTGCGTTATCACCATGCACCCACAGACAGATATCAGAACAAGAGATCCATCCCTAAAAAATGTAGCCCCACTACAGTCCTTTTCACTTTCTTTTCCAACAAGTTTGAAACTGGATTTTAAACTGTAAAATAAATTGACTTTAATCATGTTGCAACAAAGTTTACATTGGTTTGAAAATAATTTTGCAAGAAGCTTTTACCTTTACCTTACTGATGAAACGTTTGCTGAAGATGGTAGTGAACGAAAGTTGTTACTTTCTGGAAATATTTTGGTGACCTCTATGAAATGGTTAGGTGTTTTCAGTCAGACAAGATCACAAAACCCCAGTTTTCTTCTACTTGGCCCAAGTATTGACCTTCTCAGGAGAGACCAAAGATTCATTAGGTATGGAGATGAATTTCCTTCTCATCCCTTGATGGACCTCCTAGTAGCACAGAGACATATTGGCAGTGCAGTGGGGAGAAGCTTCCACTGCCCATAATGTAGATAAGTGGAGGACTTTGCTTTCCAGTGCCTTTGATCTGGCACCTTTCACATGCACTAAATTCCCTAGACAAAACTGCAAGGAGGTTAAATGAGGACTGTACAGTAGTGAAATCCCTCACCTGTCTATACAAAATAAAGAAGATGTATCATTTTGTCTTACATCCTTTTAATAAAATAGAAAAATTATTCAGTGTAGAGAAATACGTTTTGAAATAGCACTTTGGTGTGAATGGAACAAAATTTGGCAAGATTGAAATGACTTCCCGGAGATGCTAAAATAAATTTTAAGGTGTTAGAAAACTCTTTTGGCCTCAGTATATTCCTGCGAGCTCAGCTGGAACCAGGGCTGAGATCTGGTGATATACCCAGGAGTGTTTTTCACTTACTTTATATCCCTTCCCAAATCACTTAGCCCAAGCATTGTCAGTAACAGTCCTCAACTGGGGACAATGCATCAAGGATCCTTCCAGAATCCTGCAAGGCCATTAGGTGCCACCATTGCCCAATGGCTTGGACTCCATTGCCCCAGGGGCTGTAAGTATTGCTTATACAGCATCCTCAACTCCATCTGGCCCAAGAATTAAACCCAGGTGTTTCACATGGCAGTGCTCAGCACTTCTATGAGCTACCAGATCAGCTTGTTCAAGAGCTCTCCTAGAAAGAATACAAAGTTCTTCATGTGTAATAGTCCTTAGTTTATATGAAAAATAACTTAAAATTGAAAAAGTTATTTTCATTTGCGAAAGGTATATAGTGCTATACGTTGCCAACTGTACAATAAATTCCTCGTTGCAAGTGTATCTGAGTTGGCTAGACTGAAGTGTTGCTTTAATTTTAAAACTGCAATTACAACATTTTGCCAAAGTCACAAAATTGGTGAAATTTCTTTAAGATGATGTGAATGTGCAGAGCAGAGAACAATGCGCACATCGTTCACACAAAAGCAGCAAGTCATTGATTAATCATCAGAGGTTAAACAATTTTCCTCCATTCAGATGAGCTGGAGGTTCAGAGAATTCTTCAATTCTGAAAAATCAACAGAGCAAAGGGTCCAAAGTGCAGTTTGTTACTGATTGAAATAATCTTCCCAGCAATCTACATTAGATGCACACAGTACCAGCTTCCAGATCACAGTTTATAAGCTGGTCGCATGGTCACCAAGGGAGCCAACAGATTTGATCAACCCACCCCAGAACTGGAGAAAATCATACAGTCATGGGGCAGGTGGAATTTGAATTTTATTTCACCTTTTTAGAACATTGATTCAGCACAGACAGCACTGCTGAGTGACATTTTGCATGAAAATATCATAATGTATTTTGCTCGATGATGTCCCCCTTGAGTGGTATCAGCGAAAGTTAATAGCTATGAAACTGGAAATTGTTTCAACTAACCTGGAATGTTATAATTTATGTATACTGTTAAACATTTAAAGCAAAAACTCTTTTATGAATAATCTATAGTTATGTGCACTTACATTTTTTTTTTTCATTTGGTCTTGTTTTTAGGTTTGTTTGTTTCTTTTCACTTATTTGAAACAAAATAAACCAAAATGTGATTTTATTGTCTACCGTTTTGATCTACTATTAGAAAGGTGATCAAACAAACAAACTAAACTAAAAAAAAAACCAAAAACATGAAAAAACACAAAACTAAAGAAAAGAAAAACTAGAGAAAAGCAAGGGGCCAGGGTCTGAAGAAAAACAGGCCTGGTGCCACAAAAATTGAACAATAAAATGCCTCCCTCAAGCAGTGGCGTAGCCAGAATTGATTTTTTGGGTGGGCACAAGGTTAACATGGGTGGGCTGTAGGCATGCAGGTCTACTAGTTGTTTTTTTACTGATAAATAATGCCAAATTATGCAGCATAGCATTCACATCTACGCCTAAGTATGAGGTTTACTTAATGATACAAACATAATTCACGGTGATTTGTGGTACTTTAGCCTTCTTATTATTACGATTTTATACACGGCTCCTACCTGTCCATAAATTTTGAGAGAGCGGTTGTGTTGCTTATATTTAAATTGCTAACATCTCAAAATACAGATATATATTTTTACCTTTGTTGTCTGATCTTTGTATTTTTCTAATCAGTTGGTCCTGGTCTCTTTTTCCCATTTTTTCCCTTATAGATCATTTCCTAATTCCTTTTCAGTGTCTTTCTTCTATTACTGTCTTCTTCCCTTCCACTCACACACACACACACACACACACACACACACACACACACACACACACACATACACGCTTTCTCTCACAGACTCCCTCTCACACACTCAAGCTGTCACTCTCATATGCTCTCCCCCCCCCCCCCCCACCCCACAAGCTCACATTCAAGTTCTCACTTTCTCACCCCTCCCCAGGCTTATATTCTTATGCACACACAGACGCACATCCAGGCACCCATTCTCACCCACACACATAAACCCAGATTCCCATTCTCACCCACAAACCCATGCTCCCAGTCTCACCCACACATATTCAAGCTCCCATTCTCATCCATACATATACACATTTAAGGTACTATTCTCACCCACACATACACACATTCAAGCACCCATTCTTATCCACATATTCAAGCTTCCATTCTCACCCACCCACACAAACCCAGGCTCTCATTCTCACCCATATATACACACATTCAAGCTTCCATTCTCACCCACCCACACAAACCCAGGCTCTCATTCTCACCCATATATACACACATTCAAGCTCCCATTCTCACCCACCCACAAACCCAGGCTCCCATTCTCAACCACACATACACACATTCGAGCTCCCATTCACCCACATATTCAAGCTTCCATTCTCACCCACATACACACCCAGGCTCCAGTTTTCACCCACACACACTCCCATTCTCATCCACACATACACATTCAAGCACGTGCACAGCTTCCGCTTTCTCCCCCAAAGCAGGAAGATCAGCTGCCTCTCCTGCTGCCACTGGACTCCTGCTATCTTCGGGCGTCCGAACTTCCTGTCGTGGGGGGGGAGCGGAAGCGCAGCGCACAACGTCCGCTTCCTCCCCCCCCCCCCCCCCCCCAAGCAGGAAGATCGGCGGGCCATAGGGCCCGACGCCCGAAGATAGCAGGAGGCCGGTGGCAGCAGGAGAGGCAGCTGATCTTCCTGCTTTGGGGGAGAAAGCGGAAGCTGTGCGCGGCGCTTCCGCTCCCCCAAACAGGAAGTTCGGCGGGCCTGATGCCCGAAGATAGCAGGAGAACGGGTGGCAGCAGGAGAGGCAGCTGATCTTCCTGCATTGGGGGGAGGAAGCGGAAGCTGCACGCGGCGCTTCCGCTCCCCCCCCCTCCCAACAGGAAGACCGGTTGGCCATACGGCCGCAGCAGCGCTTCCCCATGTGTGCCGTGATGGCGCGCGAGGCGTGGGTTCTCTTGTTCGCTGTCGCGGGGATGGGATCCCGTGACAGCCTTGCAGTTCCGGTGCCAGTTGGGTGGGCCTGGGTCTAAGTTGGGTGGGCACCTGCCCACCCAGGCCCACCCGTGGCTACGCCACTGCCCTCAAGTCTGCCTACAAGCTCCCCACAGACTCATCGTACCCCATCCATTGATCTAAAAAAATCCAAATGGGGAAGGAGCAATTCCCAGATGCTTCTTTCTCACTGGATTTTTATTGAAAATGGCACCAGGCAGCCCCGAGGCTGGCTGCATGTTGTGATATGGCAAAATGACACCGACATTAGGGTAAGCACATCTCTATTTTTTATATTCCTTCTCAAAATACTTTAGTCCAGGTGTGGCAGTGACATTTTTTGTTATGGGCCCTACCTACAGCCACTTGGTGTCACCCTCAACAGGATTGTGAATTCTGCCTCTAAGCATCCCCAGCCTTGAGTGAGGAATCAAACCCAGTCCCTCCGCAACCCTGAGTTGGAATAAGATTCTGGGTAGAGGTTTCTTGAAGCTGAGTAAAACCCATGTATCTGGGGGCTGCGGAGGGGGAGTGTGAACTGATCTTTGAGGGCAGGAAAGGAGACTGGGAAAAGCAACACAGTAACACAGAAATGATAGCAGACAAGGACCAAAATAGCCTATCCAGTCTGCCCACCAAGCTTCTTATGGTAGTATCTGCCTCGCTGTGCAAGTTACCCCATGTTTCTCTTAGGGGTAGCAAATGCTGTTCCATGCAGTTATCCCCAAGCCTTATGATAACCCATAAAATTATAGGTGGACTCTGCTTCCTGTTTGCTGTGAATATTTTCTGCAGTCTGAAAACAGCCCAAATTGTGCATGAATGTCTCCTTTTATGAAAGCAAGTAGTTTGGCAGAACCTAATTGTTATCTGTTACTTGGCTCCTGGAAGCCAAACTGCTGGGGTGAATTGACCTGAATTTAATATTATTACTCAATTGCAGTTAAATAACAAGAGACACTGTGAGATAAAGTGACTTGCCCATGGCCACAAAGAGAATCAGTGGCCAAATTCTTTTTCTTCATAGGTCATACTTTCTCCCAAAGAGTTGGGAATTTAGTGCCTAGGGAGAATGCTGGAAACAAAATAAAAGCAAGTAATGAAAGTAATTGCAGAGATCAGAACTATTATTATGCTACTTATTTCGCTGGTGTTAGAAGATATACTCAGCACTGTATAGATCCCAATAGGAGAGAGTCCCTGCTCCATGGAGCTTACAGTCTTATCATGACTCACAAATGAGAGAAATAGGAGGCTTCAGAAGCTTTGTTTAATAGAAAATTGGTTAAAATCAGCGAGGCCACGATCAGGGAGAACTCAATGCACGGTTTTATTTAGGACACTTCCCTCATTTGCTGTTAGTCCTAAATATATGTTCCTGCTGAGGATGGACATATTGAACTACAGTCTCTTAAATCTGTATGGCAATAAGTAGAGTCTTGCACTGGAGTCTTAGGTATGGATTCACCATTCTATCGCAGAATGGTGAATCCGGCGAAAACAGGGGGCGGGGAGGCGAAGGGGGGCAGGCCTGCGAAAGCCGGCAGCCTTCACACCATCGCGGTGTTTTCGCTGCCGGCTTTCTCACCCAGTAGCGCCACCGTGAAAGTGGTGCTATTGGGCACGCTACTGGCGATGATAACGTTGCATACCTTATAGCCGCCAGCGAAGACACCGCCGAGTCCGCCTCCTCGCCGCCCCGACTCCTCCCCTCGCCACCTCGACTCCGCCGCCGCATGCTATCGCATGCGATAAGCGTTAGAAAATGACCCCCTTAGTTTGCAAGCATGGTATAGCTATTCACAAATATGCATGCTGATACTAAATGATATGATTAGAAAGGGCAAGGGGATAGTCAACCAAGCTGTTAAGAAAGGAACCCAAAAAGGAAGCCTTAGAATTATTTTGGAAACCAAGAATAAGGTTTTCATAATTTTTTAAAGAAAGATTGTATTTTAAATTGCATATTGTTTGGTAAAATGGAAACAGATTTAATCTATATTGAATGTGGTGCAAACCGCTATAAATGGTGCAGTCCTACTACCCCCATAAATTCCCATAATGCTTTGTGTTTTTCAGAGCTCATTGGTACAGCAGAGGTCCTCCAGATTCATCCCATGGAGGACGAAATGGACAAACCGGGCTCTGCTCACTAACGACTTGGCAACCCGTCTCATACTGAGAAAACATTTCCAGATTTATATTACAGTTCTTCTGGCTCTGCCATGATCCCTGTTTCATTTCTAATGGTCTATTGCTGGAGGAAAGTCTCTATGTACAGTACTGCAAAGTATAATATGTATAGCAGTGGTATCCCTTTCTCATCATCTCTTTATCTCCATGTCATCTGTCTGCCTTTCCTTTTTTTCTCCTGTATTTCCTGTTTTTTCTTCTGTCTCTCTCTCATCCTCTCCATACCTGCACCAGTATTGAATTTCATAAATTTAGTTTGGAAAAAAAACATTCTTGTTCATTCATTAACCATTTGCCTGTTATCAGTGATGTGTCCTTTATACTTCAAGTAATATTCTTCAGCTCCCTTAAGTTGCGATTAATAGGTAATGTTTAACCAGTTCAATAGTTTCCATTGTCAGTGAAAATACATTTTATATTAGGGATGTGAATCGTTTTAGGACGATTAAAATTATCGTCCGATAATTTTAATATCGTCTTAAACCGTTATGGAACACAATACAATACAGATTCTAACGATTTATCGTTATAAATCGTTAGAATCGTGAGCCGGCACACTAAAACCCCCTAAAACCCACCCCTGACCCTTTAAATTAAATCCCCCACCCTCCCGAACCCCCCCCCCAATAACTTAAATAACCTGCGGGTCCAGCGGCGGTCCGGAACGGCAGCGGTCCGGAACGGGCTCCTGCTCCTGAATCTTGTCGTCTTCAGCCGGCGCCATTTTCCAAAATGGCGCCGAAAAATGGCGGCGGCCATAGACGAAAAAGATTGGACGGCAGGAGGTCCTTCCGGACCCCCGCTGGACTTTTGGCAAGTCTCGTGGGGGTCAGGAGGCCCCCCACAAGCTGGCCAAAAGTTCCTGGAGGTCCAGCGGGGGTCAGGGAGCGATTTCCCGCCGCGAATCGTTTTCGTATGGAAAATGGCGCTGGCAGGAGATCGACTGCAGGAGGTCGTTCAGCGAGGGTTCCGGCGCCTCGCTGAACGACCTCCTGCAGTCGATCTCCTGCCGGCGCCATTTTCCGTACGAAAACGATTCGCGGCGGGAAATCGCTCCCTGACCCCCGCTGGACCTCCAGGAACTTTTGGCCAGCTTGTGGGGGGCCTCCTGACCCCCACGAGACTTGCCAAAAGTCCAGCGGGGGTCCGGAAGGACCTCCTGCCGTCCAATCTTTTTCGTCTATGGCCGCCGCCATTTTTCGGCGCCATTTTGGAAAATGGCGCCGGCTGAAGACGACAAGATTCAGGAGCAGGAGCCCGTTCCGGACCGCTGCCGTT
The DNA here is from genome assembly GCF_901001135.1 of Rhinatrema bivittatum. NCBI lineage: Eukaryota > Metazoa > Chordata > Amphibia > Gymnophiona > Rhinatrematidae > Rhinatrema > Rhinatrema bivittatum. The sequence goes on from NC_042621.1 coordinate 142,468,866, forward strand.
CCGGACCGCCGCTGGACCCGCAGGTTATTTAAGTTATTTGGGGGGGGGTTCGGGAGGGTGGGGGATTTAATTTAAAGGGTCGGGGGTGGGTTTTAGGGGGTTTTAATGTGCCGGTTTTTCGATTTTTAACGATTTTTCACGATATTTTACCCCCCCAAACGGCAACAATACGATTCCCTCCCCCTCCCAGCCGAAATCGATCGTTAAGACGATCGAGGACACGATTCACATCCCTATTTTATATTCTTGAAATCCAGGATTCTTTTTTTAAAAGAATGAAAACAAATTAAACAAATTCAAAATTAAGGAAATTCAGAGGTCCATATTTAAAGGTGTCTTTTGAATATGTTGGGCACTTATCTGGCTAAATTTTAGCTGGACAATCTCATTATTTGGCTAAAATTTAGCAGGATAAAATAAGGGCATTCTGGAGTAATTTCTGGAAGGTTACAGTAGGTTAGCAGGATACATTTTCTGACTAACTCTGATATGACAGGATACATTTTCCGACTAACTCTGACAACTCAGAGCTGTCCTACATTTAGCTGGATAGCATAGGGGTGTTTCTAGGAGGAGTTAGGTTATCTGTATAACATATCTGGCTAACTCTGCTTGTGCTGTAGAACTGTCCTAAAGTTAGCTGGATAAACTTATCTGGCTATCTTTAAGATAGCTGCCTTTCAATAGTGTGGCTGCTCTATTGAATATCCCTTCAGAGTTAGCCAGGTAAGTCTATCTGGCTAACTTTGCAATCTGGCCAGTGACTGAATATGGAACTCTGTGTCCATTAATGCCTCCAGAATTCTTAAATGGATCCTTTGACCTTGCATAATTGTCTTACATGTGATTGTGTATAATCCTACAGGTCAAATACTCCTCTATGCTCATCATCTTTTCTTCTACCACTGATGTCTCACCCAATCTCATCCAACCATAGCTTTTGCTGGGTTTATCTTCTCCATTCTGACCATCAAAACTCATTGACAGTGTCTTCCAGCAAGGATGACTAGGTCTATATTCCACATTTAAGAACAGAATTTCCTTTATCATCAAAAGGGCCAGGTTTGGTCTCCTACAGTGAAGGCTAGGTTTCTTTTTTTCTCCGAGGACAAGCAAGATGGTAGTCCTTATACATGGTTGACATCATCAGATGGAGCTCGATATGGAAAAATTATGCACACTGATCATCAGTTTTTTTTTCTGTGGAGCTGTAGCATCGCTGTTGGATTGAGCTCTAAAACATTTGGATTTTTGCCTCGTGGAAAACTCCTATTGCCTTTTTTTGCTTCTCTCTTCTAAAGTCTGTCGCTGGGTCCCTCTCAGTGCCTCTCCGTAGTGTCCCCAGTCAGGGTTTTCGGCGTTCAGGTAAGTTTTCTTTCACAGTCAGTTCCCCCTGTGGTGGAAGGGCTTTTCATCGATGCCCACCACCATCATTCCATCTTTGTCCCATTTATTTCACCCCATCATGGCCACATCTGGCTTCCACCAATGCTCCCAGTGCCCGAGGACCATGTCAATTACTGATCCTAATGAGGTTTGCATACTTTGCCTGGGGGCATCACATGACATCCAGGGTTGCCTTCTGTGCATGCAGATGACCCCGAATGAGCATTGGCTTTGACTCAGCAAGATGGACCATCTCTACTGGTTGAGGAAGTCCGAGGAATCGGCATTGGCGGACTTCAGAGTCGCACCAATGGACACCATGCCATCGACATCGGCAGGACCATTGGTTCCGACAAGGTCGCTGAGGGATAGTGGCACCAGAGGCCGACCATTGTCGATCTCGTCCAGGCCGAGGACATTGGGTTCATTGTCCTTGACCAAGGTACCATGGAAAGATTGGGTCAAGCATTGCAGGAAGACAGAGAAGCATCTGCACTGGTCACCATCGATGCATGGTGCCAGGAATGGGGAAGCATCGGCTTTTGCCACAATGCCCCTGAAGTGACTCCGTGGCAAAGAGCACCAAACCTCCATTGATGCTTGGGGTCTGCGACAGTCTCCACCGGTTCTGTTGCCAGTCGCCGATCCTCCTCATGGGTCTGAGGAAAATCTGGCCACTCCTCCTTCCTCCCAGTCAGTATTAGCATTGGCAACATTTGAGGCAGAGCTGGAGCATCGACCAGCTAGCGGTGGAAGGGGCGCTGCAGGGCTTCAGTCCCACAGCACTGATGGCACTGGAGCCAGTGCCATCAGTGCTGTGGGACCGAAGTTGGGGAGTCATTGCTAGTTATTGCTAGTTGGGGAGTGTCTCATCAGAGCCTTCCCCTGATGAGACACTCCCCAACTAGCAATTACTCTTACACCCCCCCTATCACCTTCCCTCCCCGCCTCGAGCCTATAACCTCTGCCTGCCACCGCCCCATCTCTAGCCTTTGTCATCTCCCCTGTATGATGCCTCCTCTACCACTTATCTAAAGGAACCGTTAAGATTGAATCACTTAGTTAAATTAGCCGCTAAATTAGCTTTCCTAGCGTGTAGCAGATGGACTCAAACAAGTGGGTATAGTGTGCTCGTGCTAGCAGTTGGAGACGGATCTGACGTCAGCACGGGTACATATACCCCCACAGGAAGTGTAGCAATTCAGTAATTTCCGTCTCCAAAGCAGTTTGGAGCTACCTCATGCTCGCTGAGCGTGTTTCCAAATTCTACACAACTAAATTCATAGAAGAAACCTACCTGAAGACGAGCCCCACACTCCTGCGGTGATACCAGTCAGTCCCTCCCCCAGTTGAGTTTCCCGAGGTGATTTCCATGGTCCCTCGGAGGTAAGGGCCTCGGTCCGGTGGCCGGCTCGCGGCAGGGACCTAGCCTCCGAGTGAGAAGGGCTCGGGCGCGGCATAGAGGCAGCCTCGGTCCTGGCGTGGACTTGGCCCCCGAGCGAGATGAGTTCGGGCGCGGCCCAGAGGCAGCGGGTGCCCTTCCTTGAGCGCGGCGGTGACGGTATTCACCCTCTCCTCCCGCAGCCGGAGACTGCCCGGGTCGCAACCGGGAAGTGCCGAAGACAAGGTAAGGCATACATCTTTACTTGTTGGTCTCCGAGGAAGCGAGGATTCGCAGAGTCTGCCTATGTGGCAATCCGCCACGGAGGTCGCCATTTTCCTGCCAGGTTTGTCACCGCGCGTTAGGCGCACGCTGTTAGGCGCACGCTGTTAAGCGCACATTGTTAAGCGCACATTGTTAGGCATACATTGTTCGGCGTACATTGTTAGGCGCATGTTGGTAGGCACGCGTTCATAGGCGCCCGCTGATATGCCAGGCACACATGGAGTGTCAGAGAGCCCATGCGTCAGCGGCACCGGCCCCTCCAGCATCAGGCATGAGCCTCTGCTTGGCATGCAACCTCAGAGCCACACAGAGCGAGGAAGCAGACTCCCTATGTGCCCAATGTGAAGAGGCCCTGGGAGTTCCGGGTCAGGACCAGTCGCAGCCCAGTGTACTTGCCAGTTCCTTAGGGAACACCCCGGACCTAGCAGGCAGCAATGAGCAGCCGGGGATCCCGAGGGACCTGGTACCCCTCAGACCAGATCCTGCTTCGCTCTCCTGGGTGGAATTATTCAAGGGGATTCATGCCTTTGTCACAATGCAGGCTGCTCCCCGAGCAGATCCCTACGTACCGGATGACCCGGCCCCTGGACCCTCAAGGCCTAGGCACGGCCACGTGCCACCCGGAACCCCCACTTATGGGGATTCAGATTGCCCTGAGGAAGACGACAAGTCCCCTGAGGAGGGAGAACTGCCCTGGGGGTTGAACCGTATCGGACCATGAGGCGCTTCTTTTTGAAAGGGGATCTCCCAGGCCTGATCTCTCAATGACTGTCAGAGCTGGCTATTCCGGGCCACGATGCCCCAAAGGAACCTAGAATGAACCCCCTGTTAGAGGGCCTGCGCCAAACGTCTCACCATTTTCCCCTCCTGCAAGTAGCTCCCACGGCAGACTTCCTCAGCAGAGAAAGCCTAAACCCGGGGGAATGGCAGCTGTCGCCCACAGCTTTCCAGATGATTGTGGATCAGTGGAGGACGCTGGGCATGGACCTACTAGCGGACAGGTCCAACGCTCAAGTACCCAGATATTTCAGCCGCAGGCAGGATCCTCTATCCCAGGGGATCGATGCCCTGGTACAGCCATGGCCTCAGGGGATCCTGCTATATGCTTTTCCTCCATGGCCCCTGCTGGGCGCCATTATACACAAGATTCAGCGGCACAGAGGACTAGTTCTTCTAGTGGACCCGGACTGGCCAAGAAGACCCTGGTACGCAGACATGAGAAGACTGCTGGCAGGGAACCCTCTACCTCTGCCTCCCTACAGGGACCTGCTGCGGCAAGGTCCCATCCTCCACGAGGATCCAGCTCAATTCTCTCTTATGGTCTGGCCATTGAGAGGGCTATATTGAAGAAAAGAGGATACTCGGAGCCGGTAATAGACACACTCCTCCGAGCACGCAAGTTCTCCACATCACTGACATATATCAAGATCTGGAGAGTTTTTGAAGCCTGGTGCGACTGTCGCAGCACCAATTCACATGCCGCTAAGATTCCTATCATTTTGGACTTCCTACAAAATGGACTTCAGAGGGGTCTGTCCCTCAGCTCCATCAAGGTTCAGGTAGCAGCGCTGTCTTGCTACGGTCCAGGAGTGACGGCAACACCATTGCCAAACACCCAGACGTCTCACGTTTCCTGAAAGGAGTCAAACACATTCGTCCGCCACTGAAGTGGCCAGTGCCCCTGTGGAACTTCAACCTAGTGTTGGAATTTCTGCCGGGATCTGCCTTCAGACCCCTTCGAGGCCTGTCTCTCTGTTTGTTGACCTTGAAGATGGTGTTCTTGCTGGCTGTATGTTCAGCACGCCGCATCTCAGAGCTACAAGCACTGTCCTGCCGTGATCCGTTTCTCAGAATCACTCCAGAGGCTATCCATCTTCGCACGGTCCCTTCCTTCTTACCCAAAGTAGTCTCACAATTTCACCTCAACCAAACCATATCCTTGCCAACCACGGAAGGTTTGAAGAAGTCAGAAGAAGGTCGAATACTGCGTCATCTCGACATCAGCAGAATACTGGCCAGATACTTGGAAATGTCAGAAGCAGTACGAAAGACGGACCATCTGTTCGTCCTTCACAGCGGGAAGAAGCAAGGAGAAGCGGCCTCACGGCCAACCATCGCCCGCTGGATCAAAGAAGTTATCAAGGCGACCTACGTAGAAGCGGGAAAACCACCACCTCTACAGGTCACGGCTCATTCTACCAGAGCGCAATCGGCCTCTTGGGCAGAAACTAGGATGCTGTCGCCTGCGGAGATATGTAAAGCGGCGACGTGGTCCTCCCTCCATACCTTCTTCAGATTCTACCATCTGGACGTTCAGGCCAGGGAGGACACAGCATTTGCGAGGGCAATCCTAAACGGACCTCGGGCAGCCTCCCGCCCAGTCCGGGAGTAGCTTTTGTACATCCCACTTGTTTTGAGTCCATCTGCTACACGCTAGGAAATGTTGAGATTACTTACCTGATAATCTCCTTTTCCTTAGTGTATGCAGATGGACTCAGCATCCTGCCCGGCTGCCGGTATACATTGGGATTCGCCGACTCACGGTAAGCCATGTTTTCTTATATAGGGCATCCACCCTGCCGGGTGTCGACGCCTTCCAGTTGAGAACACTGGCGGTCTCCAGCTACCATCAATTGGTCAGGGTAATCCTGTTCATTTAAACGATCGGTCAGTCACACATATATCCATAAAAGCTTTTGCAAGGAAGATTACTGAATTGCTACACTTCCTGTGGGGGTATATGTACCCGTGCTGACGTCAGATCCATCTCCAACTACTAGCACGAACACACTATACCCACTTGTTTTGAGTCCATCTGCATACACTAAGGAAAAGGAGATTATCAGGTAAGTAATCTCAACATTTCATGCTAATCAATTGGGTTTTTTTTGCTATTTCGCATTACTTTTAGAAGCGTTATGTTAAACTAATTCTTTTTCTTTCAGTTGTCCTGAATTGTACTCCCTGTTCCTTGTAACTTTCTTTCTTCTAATTATGGTTTCCCCTGGTTTTGCTGTAAACCGGTATGATAAGACTTTATCTTGAGCATCTGTATATTAAAAGAATTTAAATATAAAATAAAATCAGTGGATTTTGTCCATTGTCCAACAGGGGTACCAATTAAACCTATTGGGTGTCCTGCCAAATTGCCCTCTGAGCCCATTTTGGGGGTTGGTAGCGCATCAGGAGGTACTACATTCCATCACCTCAATTGGATTTCATTGGAGCCCTGCTAGACACGGCTCATGCCAAGGCCTTTCTGCCATGTCAGAGGTCTGTCGCTTTAGTGACCATTGCAGCAGAGGTGCAACAGAGCCAGCAGGTATCTGCTTGGCACATGTTTAGGCTGTTGGTTCACATGGCCGCAACAGTCCATGTCATTCCCTTGGCATGATTACACATGCGCAGAGCCTAAGGACACATCTCTCTGGGACCCCTTGTCCTAGTGGCGGGTTCTCTCAAATCTGGAATGGGGGATTTCCTTTTGGGGTCTCCCTACTCAAATTGTGTTTACCTTGGATGAACCTACCCTGGGGTGGGGAGTTCATGTAGATGGCTTGGCACCCAGGGAGTTTGGTCCACTCAGGAGCATTCTTGTCAAATCAACTTCCTGGAGCTTCAGGCAATCAGGTATGTGCTATGGGCTTTCAGAGATCGGCTGTCTAACAAAATTGTCCTGATCCAGACTGAAAACCAAGTAGCCATGTGGAATATCAACAAGCAGGGAGGCACGGGATCATACTTCCTGTGTCAGAAAGCAGTCCAGACCTGGTCCTGGGCCTTGTCCCATGGGATGATGCTCAGGGCCATGTATCTGGCCAGAATGGAGAACATGATGGATAGGCTGAGTTGAGCCTTCAGACCACATGAGTGGTCCCTGGATCAGGAGGGTAGCAAATTGGATTTTCCGCCTCTGGGGGAGCCCAGACATAGATCTATTTGTGTCCCCCTGCAACTGTAAAATGCCTCAGTTCTGCTCCCTGTCTAGGTCAGATGGCAAACGATCCTCGGACACCCTTGCCCAACATTGGGGCAAGAGTCTTCTGTATGCATATCCTCTGTTTCCCTTAGTGGCAAACACTCTCTTGAAGCTTCATGAGGACAGATGGACAATGATCCTCACAGCCCCTCATTAGCCAAGAAAGGTCTGGTTTCCACCACTGCGGAAGTTGTCTATCCGGAATCCGATCAGTCTGAGGACTTCCCCAGATATCATCACACAAGATCAGGGCAGGTTGTAGCAACCCATTCTCCAGGCTCTGTCTCTCACAGCCTGGATGTTGAGGTTAGTCCTGCAGCTACTTGATCTTTCTGAAGATGTGTCTCAGGTCCTGGTGGCTTCCAGAAAGCTTTCCACTAGAAAGTCCTACGGACTGAAGTGGAGGAGATTTTCCATGTGGTGTGAGCAGAAGGACCTAGATCCATTCTCCTGTCCCAAACAAAAACTGCTTGACTACCTTCTGCACCTTTTGGAGGCTGGCTTAAAACTAACTCCGTCAGAGTTCATTTTAGTACAATTGGTGCATACCACCACATTGTAGATGGTACACCCATCTCTGTATAGCCTATAGTTGTATGCTTTATGTGGGGCCTGCTTCAATTGAAGCCTTCCTTAAGACCTCCAACTGTGTCTTGGTACCTCAACATGGTGTTGGCTTAGCTGATGAAAGCTCTTTTTGAGCCACTACGTACCTGTGACCTGAAGTACCTGACTTGGAAGGTCATTTTTTGGTGGCGGTCACTTCAGTGTGCAGGGTCAGCGAGCTCCAAGCCTTAGTGACTTATCCACCTTATACTAAATTTTATCATGACAGGGTGGTGTTGCGTACACACTCAAAGTTCCTGCCTAAGGTGGTGATGGGTTTCCATCTTAACCAGTTAGTCATCCTGCCAGTTTTCTTTCCCAGGCCCCATTCACACCAAAGCTAATGAGCACTGCACAGTTTGGCTGCAAACAAGCATTAGCCTTCTACCTGGAGTGGACAGAAGCCTATAGAAAGTCCACCCAACTTTTTATCTTTTTTTGATAGGAATAGGTTGGGTGTTGCCATTGGCTAGCAGATTGCATCTCCTTCTTTTATGCCCAGGTGGGACTGCATCTTGGGGATCATGTCAAGGCACATTTTGTAAGAGTCATGGTAGCATCCATGGCCCACTTACAAGCAGTTCCTGTGGAAGAGATCTGCAAGGCTGCGACATGGAATTCTCTTCACACATTCATATCACATTACTGTCTGGATAGGAATGGCTGACATGACAGTAGGTTCAGCCAGTCTGTCCTCTGGAACCTGTTTGAGGTATAGAACTCAACACTCCCTTCCTAGGGCCTGTTGTTTAGGTTCAGGCTCTCTTCCCTTCTGTTAACTACAGCACTGGTGTTGTTGTGCCCATTGGCACCTGGTTAGGTGTATGTTGGTCCCCTTTTGTTTGGGAGCAGCCTGTAGCTGTTTTCTCTGAGGACTACCATCCAGCTTGACCTTGGAGAAAGCAGAGTTGCTTACCTGTAACAGGTGTTCTCTGAGGACAGCAAGATGTTAGTCCTCATGAAACCTGCCTGCCACCCCGTGGAGTTGGATTTCTCCTATTTTTTTATTGTTTTATTTTATCATAATTCTATGTTATGAGATTGAAGAAGGACCCTGCATGGATGCATGGTATATGACATGTTGGGCATGCTCAATGTGCCTAGTCAAAGTTTCTAGGAACTTTGACATAAGTTTTCCATATCGGGCTCCATCTGATGATGTCAACCATGTGTAAGGACTAACATCCTGCTGTCCTCGGAGAACACCTGTTACAGGTAAGCAATTCTGCTTTACTATCCCACAATGACCTTGAGTTTCCTAAATCATCCTACTTTCTAACCAAGTCCTCTACTAGCACCCATTAGAAAGTGCTGGAAGTGGGAGAGAAGGGAGGGTTATTATATTGGATGAAAAAGAAAAAGAGGAATATTCTTTTGTTCTTATGCTCTTTGGATTGGGCAAGGAAGGAGGGTGGAATGGAGTTGGGTGAAGATGATGGACAAGTAGGTGTTTTACTCAGAATCAAGGGCATGCTCAGCTCATTCATCTGGAAAAGGGAAGAGTTATGATCTGCATATAGGGAACTAGGGTTATCAGCTGGTTCTTATCACTCAGAGAGGCTGAGTTAGTTCTGGTTTTACCTTATTACCTCTATGGACTTGTAATATTGCTTTTCTTAGAAAGACTGGAACTGTAAATCAATAGATGCAGAAAAATAAACCAGAAGTAGTTCAGTCTGTCCATATGATATGGGATCAGTAAATTACTTGAAACAAATATTATACCTCCTGTCCTCATGTACAAGAACTGTGCATATAAATTACAGCAGCAGCATTCCAAATATAAGCTATAGCGATATTTTAGCTAGACCACTTTTCTGCATAGTTAGCTTTTTGATACTTTTAATACTACATTATAATAGACAGTGTATTTGCTGCCATCCCCAGCACTAATATTTTGTTACAGTAGTGAAGGATATTAATATTTTTATTTCAGTAACATCTTGCTTTCTGAGGTATTTCCCTCCAAGGCTAGAATGAATAAGTTAGGGTAAGGTATATGCATCAGGGACCACCTGAGACATCTCTGAATATGACGTGGTTGAGCAGACTGAATTTAGAAAATACAAAGGATCAGATCAAACAAGCGAGCACGAAGGCTCACTTAATTGCATACGTGATTCTTGTTCTAATATTCCTTTTCCTTACTTTCACTGTTGAACAAGGTCCGGGTAATAAAAATACTGCATAATATTAAAAGCAATATCCTGTTGAGTCTTCTTTGCTTTCTTATGTAAGATTTATGGATGCCATGTGACATTAAACGTAATTATAGTGAGGCTGAGGCTGCAGCTGCATATGGTGCAAGAGACTCAGGTTCAAGCCTCTTGTCGATCAGGGCTGAAGTATATTGGCGAGCTGCTGGATTTGGACTCAGGGAAGATAGTAACTGAAGCCAATTCTGTTGGTAGAAGAATAGCATTGAAGATTTCAATTGTAGATGAGACTTCCCCAGCTCTTCCATCCCTGTCAAGAGTGAATCATCTAGGTCAATCATCTAGGGATGAGGAAAGAGAAAAGGATTAAAGGGGAAAATCCCCTCTTTTTCCCAACATTTCTCCCCCCCCCAAACCCCCCCCCCAAAACCATTGAGGAGTGGGCTTAATAGCCTAGTCATAGCATCAAGTTTTTATGAAAGATTTGATTTCCATCTGTATTAGCACATGAAAGATTTTGGTATCACAGTGCTGACCTTTCAGCAAATAGAGTGCTAAATGAACACACTAAATAAATAGTACTGAAATGATTTTTTGGTGGCTTGTCCGCATTATTTATAGAGTTTCTTAATACTATGCCTTGTGAAGTGCTAGAGGGGAGGGTAGTTGTCAAAAGCATTTCTGTGCCTAAAATAATGCTTTACCCATGGAAATGGCTTGTAAAACTGCCCGCCCGATATGTGGCTTTACTGATGCACTTACGTCCTGTGTCTGTGTGAGGGTAAGGGGTTTGGTCTTTACATGCACACTTTTGGATTTTCTAACTTGTGCGTGTAAATTTCCTGTGCACAAATTAGCAGATGTGATTGTATGCAGGTAGTTTTGTTGGATAATGTATGTTTGCTTTGAAAATTGGTGTCACGTAGTTGTGTAGTTGTGGATTTTCTTACGTGTGCTGTTACAAAATGACCCTCTCAGACCAGAGGAAATAAAACCATTTTCATTTTCTGTTTAAAAGCTCTCCTTAACCTCCTGGAGGAGAAAGTTCCACATCAAAGGGCCCAACCATTGAAAATGCTTTTTGATGGATTACCTGGAACCGGTAGTCTTTAAACCAGGGGACAGGCAGCAGTGACTTCTCCACCAAATGCAGGGAATGAGCAGGACAGCAAATTTGGTGATCTTTCAGAGATACTGGTCCATCACCTTGAAGTGCTTTGCAAACTAACATCAGCACTTTAAAAATTAGATTCCATAGGCTATTGGTAGCTAGTGAAAATCCTTCAAATTTGGAGTTACTGTATGTGCTCACCATACCAAAACCTAAAATTAATCTTGCTGCAGTGCTTTGAATCAGTTGTAAAACCAGTAAATATAGAGAGGCCAATGTATAGAACATCACAGAAATCTACTGTACTTAGTACAGAGGCTGGCAGTAGGGTTCTAAAATCAGTCTCAGGGAAGATATATTGGAGACACTTCACTTATCACATTTTATAAAATGTCAACTTTAATACCAAACTAATTTGTGATTGCAGAGTAAATGACAAATCAAAAATAAAACCAAGGTCATGGACCTTCATTGAGAATGGATACCATTCAATTCAGATGGAACAGGATTACAACCTGCCCACAAAACCTCTTATTTCTTAAGGTTAAAAGCTAATCTATTTTCATTCATCCAACTCTCTATCACGGTAATACATTCCCCTAAGTGTGAGTTTGCAGCATTTAGTTGGATATATATATAGTTTGAAAAAAGGAGAGATGGTACAAAGTTAAATTTTCCAGCAGAAAAAGCAAATGAAAAAATGCATCCAACAATAAGCAAGTGTCATTCCAAGTTTGCTGAATTGCTGTTTAAATCCTCATTTACTCAGGATGTGTGTTTTGTCCCTCCCAATAAAGCACTAAATACACAAGGCTGGTGCAAGTTTATTAGGCGCCCTAGGTAAACCTTCTGCCTTGCGCCCACCCCTACGCCCCCCCCCCAGTCCTGGCCCCGACTCCTACCTCATTCGCGCCCGCCGAGTGTGTGCTTCTGTGTGCTGTGAGCAGGATGGGCACTGCTCGTGGCCCACCGATTCTCTGCTCCTCTTTGCTGCAAACAGGATAGGCTCCGCTCGCGGCCCCACATGGCTGCTCTTTGGCGCCTCCCAATGGTTGGCACCTGAGATGACCACCTAATAGGATGCGCCAGCCCTGTATATGTGAAACATGTACGTGTCAAGGGCCAGACTTACGTGAATTCTTTTACTTCAAATTTTCAATGTTCACAATGATCTGCATGACAGAATAAATTCAACTGTTTCATTGGACTTATTGTTGGATGCATTTTTTCAAGTTTGCTTTTTCTGCTGGCAAATTTAAGTTTGTACCATCTCTCCTTTTTTTGAACTTTATATTTTCTTTTTGAGAGTTTGGTCTTCCACTTTGCTGATTTGGTAAATATAGTTGGCTATCATCCGCATACATTTTCCATCTGATCCCATACAGATGTATAAGTTTCCCCAGTAGTACAAGTAGACATTGAATAGTATTGCTGATAATGCTGAACTTTGAGGTATTCCTCTCTTGATCCCTGATTTAGTAAAATGGATCCTAGTTTACACAATGGAGCAGATTTTAAAAGGTACGTGCGCGGTGTACATTTGTGCGTGCTACCTGGCTCTAATTGGCGCACACAAATGTACGCCCGATTTTATAACATACGTGTGCAGTCGCGCGCATGTTATAAATTAGGGGTCAGCGCGTGCAAGGGAGTGCACACTAGTGCACCTTGCGCGCGCCGAGCCCTCGGGGAGACCAGCTGGCTTTCACCGTTCCCTCCGAGGCCGCTCTGAAATCGTATTGGCCTCGGAGGGAACTTTCCTTCCCCCCCCCCCCAGCCCGAAAAAAAACCAGCCTCGTACCTTTATTTCACAAGTTACGCCAACTGCTGGTGCGCGATCCCCCGGCACAGCAGCCATGTGGAGGCCTCTGGCCCTGCCCCCGCCCTGCTCTCTTTTTCAAGCCCTGTGACTTGCACGCGTCCTGGGGCTTTACGTGTGCCGCCGGGTCCTTTGAAAATAGGCCCAGTGCGCATAACCCCCCTACACAGGTAAATCCTCCTGGATTTACCTGTGTAGGGCTTTGAAAATCTGCCCCAATGTGTGCTGATGATATTCAGATCTCCTGCTCATTTGGTGTAAATTGTTCTGATATGATAAGTAAACTGAATAATTGTTTGTGAGAGGTTAAGCACTGGCTTTCCTATAGTAGACTAAAGCTGAATCAAAACAAAACTGAATTCTTATGGTTTAAGCAACCTTCTAATACCAGGGAATGCCCCAGGTTTTTTTGGGGGGACTTATGACATCCAGCCAAGCCCAGAAGTTATAATCCTAGGAGATTTATTCGCTGCTAATCTCACAATGCAGAAACATATTGGTGCAGTTATTAAGGCTTGTTTCTTTAATTTATGGAATATTAAATATCTATGACCATAATCTAGGAGAACCTGATTTACATTTGTTAGTTCGAACACTAATATTTAAATGCATTGACTACTGTAATTCCCTTCTGATAGGCCTTCCTAAACTTTAGCTGCATAGAATACAGCTTGTTTAGAACTCGGCAACTTGTTTGATCATCGAAACATAAATCTATGAGCATATACAGCCACTACTTACAACTCTCCATTGGTTTTCAGCCACCCAAAAAATTTAGTTTAAACAGGACTGGCTTTTGGGGTGTGCGACTTGTGCGACCACACAGGGTGCCATGTATGAAGGGGCAACACTATGCTGACCCCCTTTCTGCATATCCTTCCACATTATTTAGACAGGAAAAAAAGAGGTGTTTGGAGGGTAATGGTGAAGGGCAAAGGGGAGTGGGGGGAAGGATGCTGGGTAAGAGAGAGAGAGAAAGGAGGATGCTGTGCTGGAGCCACTGCCACTACTGAAGGAGGGTGCACTGTGCCAGTGCTGCCACCTACGAAGCAGGAGGAGAGAGATGCCAATTTAAGTTTTCACACAGGGCACCAGTTAGCCTCAAGCCAGCCCTGAGTCTAAATTACTGTGCTTACCTCATCAAATCTTTTATAACCGTGCTCCCTTTTATTTGTCTAACATTGTCCGTTTATATCAGCCAGCTTGGACTTTGTGATCCCCCACAGCAGTTCCTTCTTCAGGCTACTGATGTCATCAGATTGGTTATAACCAAACAAATGGCCTTTTCGTGTGAAAAGTAGTGGGCGTGTGAGCCCTTAGTGCTGCGGCACAGTTGACTCAGCCTTGAGGCCGAACCCTCCACCTACGCCAGCAGCTGGCGAATGTGCCCTGAAGTGGGACAGTATGGAGCTTCATCTTTACCAGCTGCCTCCCCTTCAGTTTGAGTCTTTGGGTTCTGGCAGCTGGCAGGACTTAGGCGGGTGTCTAGGGTGGTGATAATAACTAGAACCCAGAGACTCACCAGGATCAGAGCAGGCAACAGGCTAACAGAGTCAGAGACATGCCAAGGTCAGGGCAGGCTACGAGCAAGAGGAGTCAGGGCCAGCCAAGGGGTTAGATCCAGCCAGCAGGCAAACATGGTCAGGTATAGGCAAAGGTCAAGGTCCAAGCAGCAGACAAACATGGTCAGGTCCAGGTAAAGATCAGATCCAGAGAGGCAAGCCAAGGGTGGACAAAGACACTGGATAACATGAATAAGGGAGATAAGACAAGGCTGGACAAGGCTAGGCTGGAAGACAGGAACCAGGAACGCAGGAAGTAATAACACATACTGCAAGCAGAAGACTCATGGCTGAGGCAAAGAATGGCTGAGGGGCTAGGCTTCAATGGTCCAGGAAGCTGACATCATCTGGAGGCACCTCTCAGGGGTTCCTGCTATTGCGTGCAAATATTAATGCCTGTGCCTATGGAAAGGCCGGTCACGGCGATCATGATGTTGTGTAATGCTGGATCCAGTGGCATCCCTGCTACACTGAGGCCAGGCCATGATGAGGACCTACAGGCGAAACAAGGCAGCATGGGAGACTGGCTCCAGCAGCTTCAAACCACACTGTGACTGACTGGCGGTGGGGGTGAGTGCCACGGCTTGTGGGGCCTACACATAGGCTCTGAATCTTAACACTTCATGTGTGGCCTCTACTTCCTGGAATTTGATACCACAAACTCTCAGATTAAATTTCAGATTATTGTACCTTAATGTGCAAGTCTTGGCTGCCTACTAAAAGCCTTTGAATAATTAAGCTTTGATAGAACTTATGTTAGGAACATAAAAACATAAGATTTATTGTGTTAGATCAGACCAAAGGCCTACGAAGCCCAGTATTTTGTTTCTAGCAATGGCCAATTCAGGTCACAAGTACTTGGCATGATTCCTACGGTCAACAGATTCCATCCTGCTTATCCCAAGGTCAAGCAGTGGATTTCCCCTAGTCTACCTTAGTAATAGTTTATGGACTTTTCTTACAGAAACTTGTTTAAACATTTTTTATACTCAGTTACACTTACAGCTTTTACCACATTCTCTGGCAACAAATTCCAGAGCTTAATTATGCATTGAATAAAACCTATTTCTTCTATTTGTTTTAAATGTACTATTTAGTAATTTCATTGCATGTCCCCAAGTCTTTGTACTTTCTGAAAGAGTAAACAACCAATTTGTGTTTATCCATTCTCTTCCAATCATTATTTTAACCCTTTATCTAGAGTTGCCAAAGTGTTTGATTAAAATATTGGAGCTAGTACAGAATGCTGCCATCTGGATAAACTTTGGCCTGCTATGGGGGACTAGTCTGACCTCTTATAGGAATGAACTACACTAGTTACCAATGAATGAGAGAATCCTTTTGACAATGGAACACAAATTGCTTTATTTGACTGACTATTGTCTTGAAGATAATGTATATATGCCAACTTGCAACTTGTGCTGTTTAGGTCAAAATTAGCTTACTACTACCCCATTTGCCAACTGCTTTCGATTACAAAAAACTGCCCATTGCGCATTTTCCCTAGTCGCTCCAGCATTATGGAATATTTTGTCTTTATCTATGCATAAGCAGGATATTTATCTAAGGTTCAGGAAGAAAATAAAGGTTTTTTATTCTCTAAGGTATATGCGGGTTTCCCAGTTTTTTAAGTGGTGGATGCAGTGATAATGCTATATATATTTATGAGTTTTTAATGTCTTGGTTTTAATGAAGATTTTATATGTGATGTTATTTTACTGTTTTATTATATTGTTTTATGTTAATGCAATTATGTACATAAAGGTGTAAATTGCATTGAACATGGAGATATGGCGGAATATAAAAATGGAATAAAATAAATCATTGTTAATGTTCGCCCATATACACTACCTTGTAGCCTATCAGGAGAGGCAGTTAAATTTGAAAATAAAATAATGATTGGATTATTTATATTCTACATTTTGACTCTTCACAGTGGATTACATTCAAGTACTGTAGGTATTTCACTGTCCCCAGAGGGCTTATAATCTCTGTTTGTAGCTGAGGCAATGGAGGGTGAAGTGATTTATGAATGGTTACAAGGAAAGGCAGTGGGAGTTGAATACTGGTTTCCTTGGTTTGTAGTCTGCTGCTCTAACCAGTCCTCCACTCAGCTGTTTTGAAATATTTCTTTTATTAGTATGGTTTTACTATTATGTTTGATATTTGAATTTCTTGATTTTATTCTTTGATGTTTTATGAGGAAAGGTGATATTTCTCTTTTTCCATTGTTGCATTGAATACAGAGTCTGGCTTCTTGTGGTTAACAATTTAGTTTTTGTCTCCACTTTTCTACTTATACTTTATGATCTCTTTATTCTGTATTTGGTGAGGGTCTGTCTGTGTTCTGCATGTGTGACTGAGTTGAGTGTTATGACTGGGGTAGTGGACCCTTGGGCTGGCCGTGCGGAGAGGTGATGGAACGTGAAGTGTACTCCGCAGAGATGGAATGGCCAGGAGGTGGCACGGAGCCGGGATGCCGAGCAGGAGCTTCGCCCTGGAAGCCCGAGGTCCCCCTGGGAGGAGCCCGTGAGGACTTGGACCGCTGGGACTTAGGAGAGGTCTCCTGGGACGACGGGTCAGCAGCGTGAAGACGGTCCAAGTAGAGGGCAGATGGCAGACAAGGAACACCAACAGACGAGCCGGAGTCAGGAGCCAGGAAGACAGTCCGGGGCAAGGCAAGGCTGGAACTGGAATAGAGGACTGGAGCAGGAGCGGAGGCTGGCTCAGGAACGGAAGCTGGAACTGGAATGGAAGCTGGATCTGGAACGGAAGCTGGATCAAGGCTGGAGCTGGAACGGAAGCAGGATCAAGGCTGAAGCAGGAACGGAACAGCAACTAGCTACTCACACAGCAAGTGAACCTCGTTGCAAGGCAGTTCCCTGGTGCAGGGTCTGGGTATATATACCCTGCTGGCTTCTGACGTCACTCTGGAGGCTGGCCGAGGTTTCCCGTGCCTGCAGCTTTAAAAGCTGCTTCTTCATGCATGCGCGTACGCAGTGGGCAGGGCCAGGTCTGGGACACGATGGCGTCTCCCTCGTGGAGATGCTGTGGCTGTGAAAAGCCTGTGCCAGCCCGTACTCATGGCGGGGGGACTGGCCAAACATCGGAACTGGAGGAGCGGGATCGCAACAGTGAGGTATTCTGCTAGCAAGTAATTTCTGTGTAGAGAACTATAGCGGCTTGGCTTGTTCTGTTTTCTAATAGGAGGCATATTGGTGTTTGAGGACCTAGTGTAATCTTTGTGGTGTTGCCTTTTCATACGAAGATTTGTTACTGTTTGAGTGAAGAGAAAATGCAGAGAAGGGCAACCAAAATGATAAAGGGAATGGAAAGGCTCTCCAATGAGGAAAGGCTAAAGAGGTTAGGGCTGTTCAGCTTGGAAAAAAGATGGGTGAGAGCAGATATGATAGAAATGTATAAAATAATGAGTGGGGTGGTATTTACTTTTGCAAATCATACTAGAACAATGGGACATTACATGAAACTAACCACCAGTAGATGTAAAACAAACTGTAGCGAGTATTTTTTCATTCGGTGCACAAGCAAGCTGTGAAACTGTTTCCAGAGGATGTGGTCAAGGCGACTAGCACACCAGGGTTTAAAAAAGGTTTGGTTAAGAACCTGGAGGAAAAGTGTATAACATACTGGGGTAGATTTTATAAATCTACGCCCGCGAGTACTTTTGTTCGCGCACCAGGCGCGAACAAAAGTACGCGGGATTTTATAAGATAAGCGCCTTGCCCTCCCTTCCCCTACTTTACCCACCCCCGGCCCTATCTAAACCCCCCTACCTGTGTTTTAAAAGTTATGCCTGCCAGAAGCAGGCGTGACTCACGCACGCCAGCGGGCTGCTGGCGCGCAATTCCCCGACCTGGGCCCTGTTTCGGAGGCCTCGGCCACGCCCCTGAAATGCCCCCGGGCCGGCACCACGCCCCCGACATGCCCCCTTTACACCCCGAATGTCGCATCGGCCCCGACACGCCCCCCCTAGCGAAGTCCCGGGACTTACGCCAATTATTAGCAAGGTAGACTAAAGAAGGTTATTGCTATTCCTGGGAGTGAATAATAGGAAAAAGATCTACTTTTTGGTTCTGTTGGGTACTTGTGACCTGGACTAGCCACTAGATGCTGGGTTTGATGGACCTTGTTCTGACCCCACATGGCACTTCTTAAAATCTTATTTAAAACTGACAGAAATACAACACTTAAGCCGACAGAACTACTTACCTAAGAGTGCAAAAGCAAGGCTTTTGTGCAGAACTTGGAGAAAGGAAAACGAGATTTAAGAAAAGAACTCTTATTCGTAAATGTGGTTAAAATATTTGTGAGAATATAGTAAGTGAGGAAAATATAGAGCTTATTTGATATTTCTTGAACTGTTGCTATATCTAAAAAGAAAGAGAATAGGAAGCAAGGATTTTGAAACTGTTCAGAATAAGATAGGCACTGCATGAATAACATGTACGGATCTGCAATCATTTTTCCCGAATTAGGCAATTTCAACAAAATTGCCTAATTCAGAATGGTTCGGGAGAACTGAAAAACGATTGAATTTTTTCTAAAATTTCAGAAAAAAAATCATTTTTGGGTTAGTGCGCACTAACGGGAAAAACGAAATTCCCGCAGGGGGGGTGGGGGGTGGACCTGAAACGAAGCCGACACAATATAGCAACCCGCAGCACATCTATAATAACATGCGGTGGCATTTACCATTAAAGTGATAACCAGAAAAGAAAAAGATTTACAGAAATGTTAAAACCATGTTGAGTATTGACAATATTACTGAATGTCACTTTTAAAACTTGTGCGACATTAATGAAACTTACCAAACTTCTTGAAACATCTTTTTTTGCCAGCTGAGCATCCATTTTAATAATCTGGTATTAGAATTAAAATTCAAAAAGGTCCCGTTGAAAGTGGTTTGTTTATTCCATCCATTCATCACATATAATTTTATTATTTGAATTAAAGTTTTATCCCTGCTCCCCCTCCCTGAAGAACCGCAGACCAAGTGGCATAAACCATAACTGTTAATAGACTTAGTAGGAGAGTGGGCAGCTATGGATGTGGAATCTCCTGTGGGCAAAATTGGAGATCTCTGTGGCACACCTTCTAGTTTGTATGTCTCCCACAGTCGTGGACCCCAAACCCACTGGCGGTCAAAGAAAATAATAACCTCACCAGGAAGGAGCCCATTCTCCCACTCCTCCAAGTGTGCCAGCCAGGGGCGGATTGGCCTATCGGGGGATCGGGCATCCCCCGGTGGGCCGGTCGCTCCAGTCACGTGGTCTGCCGTGCGCGGCCGTGAAGGAGCCGCACTTGGCAGACCACGTGATGTGCCCTGGGCCGGCCTGGGCAGCGAATCCCCGGGCCGGTCTTTCTCGGGAATCCGCCGCTGGTGCCAGCCCTGTGGCATTCAAAATATGTGCGGCCAGTAGGTCCTCATTAGTGATCTCATGCATTGTGAGATCAGCAGAGAGAAAATGCTAGCCCTACATGTTTTGAACATCATAGGGCAGGTACATGAGGAGCAGTTGCAGAATGGGTTTTCCCTTCTGCTCCCAATGGGGAGCCTATCTGTGTTTTGTATTTTTGAGTGAATGGTAGCTTGTCTGGATATGAGTATGTGTGTGTGGGGTAGCTTGCCTGGGTGTGAGAATGGCAGTCTGTGTGTGTGTGTGTGTGTGTTTGTGTGTTTGTGAAGGGGAGCCTGTGTGTGTGTGTGTGTGAACAGGTGCCTACCTTGCATATGTGTGTATGAGAAAGCATGTGGGAGTGAGAACCTTTGTGTGCATGTGTGAGGGAGTGTATGGGTATGTGGGAGTGGGGGCCTATGTGTGAGGGAGAACATGTGAGAGTGGGAGCCTGTTTGTGTGTGTGTGTGTGTGTGAGAATGGCAGCCTGCATGTGAGAGCATATGCAAGTGAGAGCCTGTACATGTACATATGTATGGGAGTGGGAGTCTGCATGTGAGAGAGAGCATGTGAGAGCCTGTGTATCTGTGGGAATCTGCATGTGAGAGACAGCATGTGAGAATGAGAGCCTGTGTGTGTGTGTGTGTGTTTGTGGGCATGGGAGGATGCATGTAAGAGTATGTGAAAGTGAGAGCCTATGTGTATGCATGGGAGTGGGAGCCTGCATGTGAAAGAAAGCATGTAAGAGTGAGAACCTGCATGTGTGTGTGTGGGATTGGAAGCCTGCATGTGAGAAAGAGTATGTGAGAGTGAGAGCCTGACTGTGTGTGTGTGTGCAGGGGGGAATGGAAGCCTGCATGTAAGAGCAAGAGCCTGTGTGTGTGGGTTTTGTGAGAATGGGAGCCTGCGGGTAAGAGCATGTAAAAGTGAGAACCTGCATGTGAGAGAGAATATATGAGAGTGGGATGCTGTATTTGGGAGTGGGAGCCTGTGTGTGTATGTGAGAGATAGCATGCAAAAGTGGGATTCTGTGTAAGAGAAAACTTGTGTGTGAGAGAACAAAGATGAGCGAGAACCTGTGTGTGTATAAGAAGGAAAGAAGACAAGAGGAGAGAAAAGAAACAAAGAATAAGAAATACTGAAAATAGGAATAAGGAAATGGCAGACAAAGGGAAAAAAAGAAATGGACCAACTGATTAGAAAAATAAGATTAGACAACAAAGGTAAAAAAACAAAAATATTTTGCCTTTCAGTAATTGGAATAAGACATCTTTGGGAATGTGCATGTCTTATATATTTGAATTTTGCATTTTCATCAGCATTCCACAGAGCCTGGTTTCTCTGGCTTTTCATTTTGGTTTTGTCAGTATGTTTCTATCTCTAATTTGTAGTCCCTTATTCTCTATTATGTAAGGGTCTGTCTGGGTTACACATGCGTGACAGAGGTGCAGTATTTTGACTAGTATGTAGTTTGTAGGGCTTTGTTGCAGTCTGGCTTGTGTATTAGTGTTCAAGGGCTGGTTTAATATTTGCCCTTTGGCCGTTGCTGTTTGAGTTCTGAGAGTTATTGCTTTTATAGTATGGTATGGCAAATTCTAGGTGTCTTTTTTTTTTTTTTTTTGTAGGGGTTTCAGTTACTTCATAAATTATTTGGCAGTGGAGAGAGTTTGTTTTGCCTTTACCGAGGTGACCCCAGAATTTGAATATATATTTTTTGCATGTCCTAGTTCTGTTTTACACTCATTGCAAATCTTAAGTTCTTATGATTATTGTTGTTTTATTGTAGTTATGATATTCTTTGCATTGGAATGAGGAGACATATAGGAATACATTGATATTTGTTTTATGTGATTGGATCTGATGTTTCTGTTAAATGTCCTTTGTTTGCTTTGATTGACTGATGGATTAATAAATTATGTTTTTAAAAGAATTGCAGTAGGGAATGTTGATTTGTTTGATGTGATTTTTTACATTTCTGGGTTGTGGATTTTTTTGGCTTTGTTTACTTTTTACATTATTTTGTGTATTTATAATCTGCAATAAATATAAAATAAATTAATACAAATGAATAAGGCATTTTTAATGTTGGTAAATGCTTGAAATCATAGAATTAAATATTTTAAAATGTCACTCATGATGCATGACGGCGGTTGCAGATTACTTAGGTCCATTATAGGGTGGATCTGCTAGGGCATTATTTATCTATGAGCACAACTAATAGGGCCTAGATGTATGTCTGTTGCCCACCTATGTTAACCTTCCCCCCCCCCCCTCCCCAAAAAAAAATCAGTTCTGGCTACGTCACTGCCCACAGCAAGTCGGGTTTCAGGATATTCACAACGAATACACAGGAATAAATTTGCCTACTTTGTGGTCTCTGCAACTTTATCTCTTGCACATTCATTGTGGCTGTCTGGAAAACCCGACTGGCAGGACAGATTTTGGGACGCGTTGCCTGGCTTGCTTTGCTCTCTTTCTGGGAGACCTGTGCCTTTAAGTAATCCAATCGGGGGCTTGAGAGGGAGGAGGGAGCAGGGCTCTGGCTTTCACTTTTGTCGCTCTGCTTTGCGGGGAGCGGGGGTGGCAGCGATGCTCACGCAAACTCTTCCCGTGGTGGCTGAGACCTGCGGGAGGGTTGCCAGCGCTGCTCCCCCCCCTGCAGTTACGGCATGTTTACTTGGCTTCTCCTTATCTGCGGGACTCAGGGGGCGGGGGAGGAGGGCGAGCTGACTCAGATCTTCGCTGTGCCCGTTGTCTTCTCTTTCCAGCTCTTTGCGCTTTGGCTGTCACATCTTGCTCAGCACCATGAATGCACGGACGGGGGCAGGACACTGGGCGCTGCTGCTGCTGCTGCTTGTGATCTCTTCAGCTGGAGGTAAGGGGAGCTTTAAAGGGGCCGGGGTTTCTTTTCCAGCAGTCTCCTCTCTTCCTATCCGGTTTCAGTGTGCTGAGCCGCGGCTCCTCTAGGCATCCCAGGACTGGACTGGAGCCGGTGACAGCCCAGTGAAAGGGGGAGAGAACCAGAGAACACGCCATCATTGCTCTCAAATGTACTAACATCTGGATGAAGAGGGAGAGTGGCCCCCTACTGATAGTTAGCAGGGCACAGGTACAGGACTGAGAGGTTCAACTGTTTTCCAGAAAGTTTGGCCGAGTTGGTTTTTTTCCTGTAACTTTCTTATTGCAAAGGAGCAAGGCCCTTTCAAGCAGTGAAATCACTCTGCTGACAAAGACTTGAAGGGAAACTAAGAGGCCAGTATACTAAAGTGCACAGAAGAGCATGCACTTTATGCTGATAAGCCCAGTGCATGTAGTTTTTCTATTCATTTTATTGCAAAATCTTTTAACTACGTCTCACTGAGGTGCTGTAATACTTTTTGTGAAATCCCTTTTGTGAGGCATTATTTAGCATGCATTGTTTCATATGCATTCATAGCTATTAGGGCGTTAGCATTCATAGCTGTTTTGCATAATTTTCCATTGCAGTAACTCCACATTGAAACTGAGATGAAACTCACAAAAACTATTTGCATTAAAATAGTTATTTTCAGGACAACAAATCAACTTTATATACTAAGGGGCCAATGCAATAAAGTGTGCTCAGCCCAGCGCGCAGGTTTACGCACGGTTAGACGCGCTAGACTAGCACTGGATGCAATAAGGAGATTAGTGCGTTCACCTGTGCCCAAACAACTGCGTGGCAGATACAGCTCATGACATGTAAATTCCCTGTAGATGAGGCTATTAGCTTTTATCCCGCCACATGCAGAAAAATGCTGGGCGCCCCATGTGCACTTTTTAACGCAGTAAATTTAACTCCAGCCCCGGAGCTGGTGTTAAATCAATCCGCAAGTCAAGGGCTAAGGAGAAATTAAAAAAATAGTTTCCTGTGTGGTTCCCCTACCTTTATTCTTAAACACCTACTGCTTGCAGTGTTTAAGAATAAAGGTATATTGTAAGGACTTGCCGAAAAAAAAAAAATCTAGATGGGTGTATATTTCGCGTCCAGAAATTGACCTGAAGTGGTATAAAACGGACGCACGTATTGAGCGCCTGTTGCAATTGGGGGCGCACAGCCATGTCTCCTGGGCGCCCGATGCATTTGAGCACTAGGGATGCATAATCCTTCACTAGCGCATCCTTTTTTTATGCATCAGCTCTTTAAAATGTAGCATTGGGCGGGCACCTGTTTTAACACACATCTTATTGCATTGTCCTGTAAGTGAGCCAACAGGACGCATTCCTGCATTGAGTCTGTGCTATTAGTGATTTTAGCCCGCGTCGTTGTCTTTTGCTGCACCTTAGTGCTTTGGCCTCTGTGGTTCCTAAAGCCAACCTTCTGCCACACATGAACTCAGGTAAACATTGGAATTAAAGACAATTTACCATCTTTTCAGTTAGTTTCCTTCCAAGTCCTCAGACGCGTGGGACCCCGGAACAGGTTTGGGTAAAGGAGGGTAAATGAGCAAAGAGTAAAATAAAATTTCCTTTGAGGGTGACAGGAAATTTGAGTGCAGTCCGATGCCTTTTATAAATATATTTTAAGCAGGTTGATTGGGAAGCTGGGGGACTGTGGGCTCTTGTGAGCCGTACTGCAGGTGGAAGGACTGAGGTGCAGTTGAAGTGTAACAGAACGATCGGGGAAAGACTGATACACAGTCCTGGTGCTTCCTGAACTTCTGCTTGCTAATTAGTGATTCCTATGGTTTTGTAAAAGCGAAAGAATCTGGTTTGGAGAGGTTGCCTCTTGTTCAATTCTGAGGTGGAAATACAGTAACAATAGCATATTTCGCCATTGCATCTGTGGACTTGATTTCCTGCCTCTCTTAGAGAAATTTCCCACAACAGGTACAGAGATGCAGTAAGGCTAATTCAGGCTTGGTTGAGCCCGGCTCTTATGACACAGACCTTGGTGCGATAACCCTAGTCCTGCCTCCTGGCAAAGTATTTTACTTTGTCCACTCAAACGTTTATTTACTTTTATTTCATTTACATTTAAGTCCCACTTGTCCAAATTGGCTCCAAGTGGGTTACAAAACAATGAAGATGGAATTACGGCAGACAATATCTGCGAAGTCTGTAGCAAGGATCAGGAAAGAGCTGGCAGAGGGACACAAAGCTGAAGCAGACAAATTCAGATATGCAGAGTTGGAAATAACTGTGGGGAGAGGGCTAATGTTTGCCTTCCAGGTAGCTCAGCTTGCAGGGATGGGCAGAGTCCGGAGGCTAGCTACAGAAATGTGAAAGGGAGGTGAACCTAGGTAGAGTGACCTGGCTGCTAATGAGTACAGATTAGAAAGCATTTCAAGGAGTTAGGCAGAGGTCTTGGAGTGGCAGCTGACTACGTGACATTCTCCAAAGTTTTGCCTACATACAAAAGCAGGGATGTGATGCAGTGTGTGTGCAGTACAAACTGAGCTGGCAAGGTTCGGCTGACAATGTGCTCATCTTAGACCAAGGATGGGCAAACTGCTGGAACCGGTCCATCTTCCCCTTTCTTCTGGCCTGGCTACCCTGAACCTATTGTATCTGACCTGATGCCGTCCAATGTCACACGTGTCATTTCGGGCCATTGTAGATGACATTGGGCTGCTGCTCCAGTTCGGCACGGATGGCTCTAGCTAGTGCTGCTGCTTTAGGGCCAGAAGAGAAACATGTTTTGCTGTTGCTCTAGTAACCATGGTGAGTGTCAGGCCACGGTCCTATGGTGGCGGTGAGCTGCCAGACCTGATCAGCAGTTTGGAGGCAGCAGTCAGCTGCAAGAGCTGCCGTTGATCAGCTGTTTGGTGTGGGAGAGGCTGGAGCGAGCGCACGATGCTGGGACTGTGCTGTGAGTCCTTCAAGGAGGCTGTCCAAGGGGCGGCAGGGCAATCTGCTGCCTGAGGTGAAGGATGAAATGGTGCCCCTCCCCCCCCCCAAGCCCGGTGCAGGTGAAATCACCGAGGGCCAGGGCAGGGGGAAGGCAATGGAGGGTGAAGTCACAAGGAATGGCAATAGGATTTGAACCCTGGCTTCCCTTGTTTGCAGCCCTTGCTCTAACCACTCAGTTTTTGGGCCTGTTATTTTTTTGTTCTCAGTCTTCGGCATCCACACTAGGGGGAACTGGAGAAATGTTGAATGTTGAATGGGGTGGGGTGGCCTTTGACCGGCCCATCCCCCCTGGGTCTAGAAATAGAACTCCATTCCCTATTGCCTGCCTCCCACCCCTCTCCAGGATCTGCCCCATGGGGGTGTGGGAGGCTGGTGAATGGTGGCAGTCTGTGTGTGTGACACCCTCTCTCTTAGGGCTGGTACAAGGGTATTAGATGTCCTAGACAAACCTTGCAGTCTTTTTAAGGTTTGTCTAGGGCAAACCCTTCCCTCCCCTCCCCATATAATAAAAACTTATGCATTCTTTTCCATTATAAAATTTATTAACTTCCCCAACCTTAAAAAGGCAGATTGAATATGGAAAATAAACATTCAAAGTACAATCTTCTGAAACAAAATATATATTACATAGGCATTCACTACAAAAAAACCCACACTTTCAATAATAATAGTTTAATAGACTTACTAAACTACTTTTCTCATAGTAATCAAGGCGGTTCACTGGATCCCATATGGTATTAGGCCTATGGTAAAGTGCACTGGGTCTGGACTTGGCCCACAGAAAGCCAGGAATAAACTGAACTACAATTCCACTTTAGTAAGCCTTCCATATCATAACTGCCAGCACTCAACCTATGAAAAAGCCATACTGCAAATATTACATCAGGCCCTAAACACCAACACACCTTCTATTAGAAAAACAGATTAAAGCCAGATTGTTGTAAACCCCGATACAGAAGCTAGCAGAATATCTAAAGCCTCAGTCACACAAGCAGAACACAGATAGATTCTCATCAAATACAGAATAAAGAGATCATAAAATAAAAATTGAAGAGTGCAGACAAAAACAAAACTGGAAATCGAAAAAAAGCGAAACTCTGTAAGCGATTGCAAACACAATCAAGAATTATAAAACATTAAACATTCCGATAAAAAGAATTTCAAATCTGCTGATAAATTCTGCCAATTAAAACGTATAAAAATGTTTAAAATATTACCAAAAATACTAATAAAAGATTTCAAAACAGCAGATACATCACATCCAATAATTAAAACTAACAAGGATAAAAAAAATCTCCCACTCTCCATACCTGGGAACTTTAGATTTCCAGCCTGAGATTGTTGTAGACTGGAGGAGGGTGCACAAACTTTAACCTCTCTCTCTCTCACACACATGTACTGTCATACATGCAACACGTGTGCAGGCACTCTCCCTTATAGACACACACATACACATACACACAGACAAAAACCCTTCTCATATATACACACACACATTCACTCCCACCACCCTCTCATACAGACACTCCCATGCTCCCTGTCATACAGAGACACACACCCTCTCATAAAGACATCCACCCATACCCCCACCCTCTCATATGCTTACACACACCCTCTCATACATTCACTCCCACCCTGCCTCTCATATAGACACACACCCTTTCATAAAGACATCCACCCACACCCACCCTCCCTCTCATATACACACCCACCCTTTCATACACAAACACACCCATCCTCTCATATGGTTACACACCCCCTCTCATACACACTCCCAAAGTCTCTCTCACACACAGACACTCAATCTCACAGGGCAAGTCTCTTTCACACACACATTTTGGACCTTTTCTCTGGCTGCACAGTAAGGCCTCTCCTGTCGCTGGCTGTGGGGAAAACTCTGGCGGCACCTTTCCTGCCGCCGGCTACTGGGAAAACACTGGCGCGGCACAGTAGGCCCTTTCCTGCCGCCAGCTACAGGGAAAACACTGGTGGCACCGTAAGCCTTTTCCTGCCGCTGGCTGAGGGGAAAATGCTGGCGCCACAGTGATTGTCCTTTTGCTGGCAGGGAGTGGGAATCCCGCTAGCACACCACAATTCCGTGCCACCGCAGGACCTTTCTTTTGCTGGCGGGGAGTGGGAACCCTGCCAGCATGTCGCTGCTCCACGCAGCCAGCACTGCAGGTTTTCCTGCTGCCAGAGATTACCTGAATGAGGCGGCCAGTGGCATACCTAAAGTATTTGACACCCGGGGTGGATATTTTGGCACCCGGGGTGGATACTTTCTTTGGCACCCCTCCAAATTAACTTCTCTGCCCCCCCCCGGGCCACTTCTCCACCCCTCCTCCCCTCCAGTGATCTCTGATTCCCCTTTCCTTCACACAGGCTTCCTCTCTCTTTTGCACATATTTTCACACACCCCTTCACACAGGCTCCCTCACTCTCATACACACACACACACATACACAGATATGCTCACACACACACAAACACACTCTCTCTCTCACTTCCTGCCCTGCTCCCCATCAGAAGTACAGCAGCAGCTTCCTCCTTCAGTCCCTGCGACAGACGGGGATCTCTTCATTTTTCTTGAGACCGCGCGGGGGCTGCTGTGGCTCTGCTTTCTGCACTTGTGGTGGTGGTGGGGTGGGCCGGGCCAGCGCTGTTGCTGCTCCACGTGCAAAGGCTAACGCTGTCTCTTCGTGTGACCCTGGACACGCGCTGATCTTCCTTCTGCTTCGGGCCGTGACTGCATGACCTTTCCTTTCCTGTGCGCACCGACCCACCACTTCCTCTTCCGGGCTGCATGGGTGGAAAGAAGAAAAGGCTATGCAGTTGCCGGTTCTGGATCTGTAGTGCTCTAGGTAGCTGCCCAGTGCTTACACCGGGCCGTGAGCAATGGAAACAGGGCTAGAGGCCTCCCTCTTCTTCTGCCACGAGCAGGATGGGCTCCGCTTTTGGCCGCCGACTTCCCGGCTGGCACCCCAGTCCTGGCTGTCACCCGGGGTGGACCGTACCCCCGCACCCCCCTTAGTACCCCACTGCAGGCGGCTGTGGCAGGAAGGTTTCAGAGGGCACTCTTGCTGCCTGAAGCGGCCACCTCACCCTGCCTCATTATAGCACTTTTCTTGACTTTGCAACCTTCTATAAAAAATAAATGTTAATGTCTGCATGTGTGCGCAAGTTGACGGGGGAAGCATATACACAGCCACTTCCAGAGTTGGTAGCCTGGCATTATAAGCCAGCACCACTAAGGCTGCATGAAAGCTGGCACATCCCAACCCCTCGGTCTAGGAGCTTTTAAGGGGGACCCCCACCCTCAGCACAGACAAGATACAGTAATGTGCCCTCAGGTAATAATAAAGGTTTCCCACTCCTGTCTTAGATGGTAAGATTTTTGGCTGCCTAACTTGGGTGCTCTGCCATGTGCTGACAAAGCACTTCTTTAAGGAAATAATAACTTTTAAATAAAAGATTAGTTTCTGTCTGATAGGGGGCTTAACCTCTGCCAAGGGAACTATCATTTCTTCTCTGGTGGTGCTGCGGCAGCATCCTGAGCCTGTTGCATAGGTTAGCCGTATAACTCCGGTTCTCTGGGGGCAGCCATGCTTTGCACTCCATTGCATGCACGGGGATTTCATTTCCTGTTTGAGTTTCTGTAGAAAATCAGGACTGCATCTCCGTGCATGTGATGGGGGAAAACTAGAGCTGGCTTACCCTCTTCCTTTATCATGGAGCTTTTGGTGCACTCTGCTATGAGAGAGTTTGCTTGGAGTCTTACAAGGTTAGAGAAGAGCTTGATGCTTTATAATGGGAGAAAATCCAGATTTAAAATGAAAAAAAAAGCGCCAAAACAAAAAATTGTATTTACAAGTGGTGATTTTCTTTTGTGTCAAGCACAAAATCCTTCCTTTGGATAAGTTGTAATGCTCAGTGGTCTGCTATGTCTGCATCCAATGTGGAAGGGGGGGGGGGGGGTTATTTTGGTAATTAATTTGCCCCTAAATAGCATTATTGGCATGACTCAGAAGTATTATTTATTTATTTATTTGTTTGTATACTGTCAATCTGTATGATCAGCTTTGGCGGTTTACAGTTCATTGAATAACATAAAATGACAGCATACACAATTCTAAATTACAATAAAAATATAACCTAATATACATAGCTTTAACTAAACAAATAACATCAGCTTAAAATGCGCAATCACTGCTGTTTTTGGATATGCGATGTTAAACAGCCATGTTTTCAGAGCTTTTTAAAAGATCTTGCTGATGGATTCTGATCTTAACTCACTCGGCAAGGTGTTCCAAAGTTTAGGGCTGGCTATTGAGATTGCTCTGTCCCTGACCTCACTTAAATGTGCACCATGAATAGTAGGGACCTGTAAGAGACCTTTGTTTGCGGATCTAAGAGTTCTGTTGGGAATATAGAGATGCAAAGAGGCATTTAACCAAGTGACATTATTATTGTATAATGAGTTATGAATGATTGATAATATTTTATATTGTGCTCTGTATTTGATGGGTAACCAATGCAGAGATTGTAGTGTTGGAGAGATATGTTCAGATTTGCTAGTACCCATTAGTAGTCTTGCAGTGGCATTTTGTAATATCTGTAATGAGTGAATTGTTGATTGAGGTAAGCCTAGTAGTAGTGAATTACAGTAGTCAAATTCGCTGAAGATTAGTGTTTGTAGTACGGTCCTGTAATCATCTTGGTGCAGCAGCGGTTTTAACCTTTTCAAGATATTTAATTTATGGTATCCGTTTTTTAGTTTTGAGTTTATATGTTTTTTCAAGGATAGCTCACTGTCGATGATTATGCCTAAATATCGTCCGTATTCTGCAAGCTTTATTTTTGCTTGTTCGTTTAGTTGGACAACTGTTGTAGGGGATACATTTGCTATCTTTCTATTCATCAGAATAATTTCAGTTTTATCACAGTTCAATACTAATTTCATTTCCTGAAGTGTTTGTCTGATTGCTTTAAAGTAGATTTCTAATATTTTTAATGAGTGCTCTAGGGATCTATCGATCGGGATTAGGAACTGAAGATCGTCTGCGTAAATATAACATTTGATACTCATGCTACAGAGAAGATGGCAAAGTGGGTGCATATAGATGTTAAATAGCATCGCTGATAGTGCTGACCCCTGCGGCAGTCCAGTTTCTAATGGGAATAAGTCGGGTGTGTATCCCTCCCATCTCACTTTAAATGGTCGTTCAAAAAATGAGGAAAGCCACTGCAATACTTTACCCTTTATACCAATTTCTTTTAGTCTTGTAATCATGATTTTATGATCTATAGTGTCGAATGCGGCCAATAGATCCAGTAGGGCTAGGAGGTATGCACAACCCGAGTCAAAACCCCTAAGAACTATATCTTGCAATGAGGGTAACAGCGTTTCGGTGCTGCAGTTTTTTTCTGAATCCATGTTGTGATGAAAATAAGTTATTGGAATCTAAATGGTCTGATAATTGTCGTAATACAATGGGGCAGATTACGTGCGTAACCCCTGAAAAGCTGCCCCTGCTGCGCTGAGCCTATCTTGCATAGGCTCAACGGCGTGCGCAAGCCCCGGGACGAGTGTATGTCCCGGGGCTTCGAAAAAGGGGCGTTCAGGGGGCGGGGCCATGGGCGGGGCGCCGGCCTGGGGGCATTCCAGGGGTGGGGCCAAGGCCTCCAGAACAGCCACCGAGCTGGGGGATGGCGTACTGGCAACCCGCCGGCGTGTGCAAGTTATGCCTGCCCAGAGGCAGGCGTAACTTTCACAATAAAGGTCAGGAGGGGGTTTTAGATAGGGCTGGGGGGCGGGTTAGATAGGGGCAGAGAGGGGAAGGTGCGGGGGGCGGAGGGAATGGAGGAAGGATGTGCGGCTCGGCGCGCGCAAGTTGCACAATTGTGCACCCCCTTGCGTGCGCTTCTCTGGATTTTATAACATGCGCACGGCAGCGCGCGCATGTTATAAAATCGGGCGTAGATTTGTTTGTGCCGGGTTGCGTGAACAAATTACGCCTGCACGCAGATTTAAAGATCTGCCCCAATGTTTTCTATTATTTTTGCTAGTGCTGGTAAATTTGAAACTGGTCTATTTTTATTTAAATCTTTTATGTCTTTTTTGTTGGGTTTCAAAAGTATACATCAGCTGCCAGAAGCTTTTATGAGCTGCATGGAGGTTCACCTGATATGGATTACTACTTTACTCATAGGAGAGTTGAATGACTTCCTTGAATGATACAGTGAGTAAGTGTCGGTGATGGGCTCCGAGTCCTGACATATTTCACAGCTCTCTGCTCCATTCAAAAAGCTGCCCTGGTCAGTCACGTGTTTTGCCAAATTATAATAGGAACAAGGGTAGGCAGAAGCTTCTTATTTTCAGAATATTCTGGCGAATTTACTGTTGAATTCGCATTATAATAATATTTAGAAAACTTATTTTAAAAAAGCCCCAAACAAATTTGGTTCATTTTTTTTTGTGAATAGCTCAAGCATTATACTGGAAACTATGCGACCTTTATAAACTTGGGCTTCTTTGTCTTCCCTTTCCAGGGCATGCGGACTCGCCTTCCTTCTCTCCGGGGATTCTCTATCGGTACCTCTACATGTTGGATGTTCAAGCAAAGCACCTCTCCCAGCCATCCATGCCGGAGAGCAGACTGAGGGCTGATGCCACCGTCCAGACGCATCTCCTGTGGAGGGACGGCAGCCGTCCCGGGGAGCAGCTGGTGCACGTGCAGGTGCGTACCCCGGGGGGGGGGGGGGGGGGGGGGGGGGTGCTGGGCAAAGTCAGCAGAGCAGGCGGAAGTGGGGGAGGGTCGCAGGCACAGTTTATAGACTTGGTGCCAAATTTAAGGACTGGACAAAAAGCCTGCACATAATTCCCAGTTGCTCGCTTATCGGGTGACACTGGGGCTTGCATTTTGGTGAGTGACTTGATGGTGCGTGGTGCCAGAGCTGTAGTGTAAGCATGCCATGGGGTTGGGCAGGCAGGTGCCTCTATTTCTGCCACCTCCCAAGTGCTCCTAATCCAGAGGAGATGGGAGCAGCAGCGCACTGGGGGAGTGCATCTGCCTGCCCCTTCCCTCCACCACCCTGCTCCATCATGGCCTTCCTGCGTGGCAGTGGCAGCTCGGTAACCTGCTGTCTATTAGTGCAGGGAGCAAAGGAGAGGAGAGCAAGAGAGAGAGAGCAAGAAGGGAAGCAGGGAGAGGGGAAATGAAAGCAAACAGCCAGGCTAAGGTCCGATGGCCTGCCCCCTATTTATGGAGGAGAAGCTGGGACTTGGCACAGAGGAGGGAGGAAGAGGAGCACAAACAGACCTGAGGGAGGGAGGGCAGAAGGAAGGAAAGGAGAATGATGGTGAAGAGGAAGGCCTTCATTCTGGGTTTTCTTTGAGATGTTAATGCCAGAAATTGCCTTTTTTTGCTTTGTTGCCCCTTGTATGTATGTAGGCAGGTGCCACCAGCAAGGTGGGTGGCTTCCTGTACTGTTTATTTGTACAATGGGGATCTGTAGTGCTGTCCAATGCACCAGACACCACTGGTGTGAGAAAGTCTGCTGCGTATACTTCTTTGGACCCTGACATTTCTTGCCTTCATTAGGGCTGCAAGTCTGGAAGCTTTGACCTTCTCCCAAAGGAAGCTTGCAGTGGGAGGATTGATTCCTTTGCTGCTGCTGGAAATGGGAAATATTGATAATCACCTTTGAGATTAATATTCAAAGGGCTTGTCCGGATAGCCTTTCCTAGTTACTCAGGCAAAACCCAAGACTCAAATTTCTCACCCCAGCGAGCGGTCAAAAGTTAACCAGATCAAAAAGAGGTGGAACAGGGGGAGAGAGGGTGTAGCTTAATTTTATCGGCTAGTGCGGATATTCACACTTCCTGGCTGAAGTTAACCGGGTGAGTCTGGTCAGAGAAGTCGCTGCCCTAAAGGTGCCCGGGCAGCTGTATCCAGATATATTCAGTGGAATTTAGTCGGGTAAGTCTTTCTGCTTACCGGTCTCTGTGGAGATCAACCTCTTCATTTCTTTTCCCCCTCGTTTGGAAACTGTGCCGCAGCCCAGGCATCAGAGGTGAGCTTCAAGACTGTTCCCACCTGAGGGGGCTGCATGCATGTGCCTGGCCTGTCAAGAACTGTAAAGCATAGTAGAATTTAGATTGGGGGAAAAAGAGGCTGTAAATGTCCTGGTATCACCTTTAAGGGTCAGAAAAAAGTCCTGCTTTGGATTTCAGGCTATGCAAGCTGCGGACTTTCCTTTGAGTAGGAATCTGGAAGAGCGTCGCATTCATTGCACGTGCTGTAGATGTTGCCTCAAGCCGTCCCAAACATTGATCCCGGTTGCAGCAGAAATATGATCACAGTCTCCTGCAACCCGGGAAGGGAAGCAGTGCATGCAGTTGTGCACTTATTTCACTTTATACTTCTTTTGTATTTACATGGCCATGGTAATTAATATCATGGTGATTCTATTTTCTTGAAAGAGTTCATCTGGTAACATGTCATGGCTGTTTTGAAATTTGGAAGTTAATCTAGGAGGGGCACCAAGAAACTCCTTTTTCCAAACTGTATTCCCATGATATGTCTTTGTCAGCAGACTTTTTTGAAAAGAGAGCATAAGGTCTTTCCATCACCTACTTGCTGTTTCCAATCAATTATTCATGGTTTCAGATGCTGGACCTTAAAATTCACCAGGCTCCAGATGGGAAGAATGAAACTTCCTCCAGCCATTTATCCACAGAGGATCTAGTGGGCAAAGAGACCACCGCCAATCTCACGCTACCTGTTCTCTTTCACTGGAATTCCGGGAAGGTACCATCTTTTTTTTTTTTTTGCATAAATCTTTCAGTGTAAAACTCATTCTTGCACTGCACAGGCATTGCTGTGATTCTTAAGCTGTATAAATATTGTATGTGTAAATGGTCACGATCCTTTTGCAAACTAGCCCCTGGCTTTATTAGGCTCTTGTGCATAATATTTTGAATATGGAATTAAATAGAGGGAACACATAATAACCTGCGGCCTGAATTTTTTTTCCCTGTGGCCCCAGGTAGAATATAGAGCATAAAGGTAGAGTAGATCAGAAAGTAACTGTATGTGGTGGCATCAGTCCTTGAGTAGAAGGAAGACTGGCAACCATTGAGTTTGTGTTTAAGATTTGCAAAGAGGGGATGTTATCGCCTTTCGCAAGGAATCCTGTTCTTCTGCTTTGGAATGTGAGAAAGATCTGAAATGATAAAACCAGTGACCTTTTAAGTGTTAGCAGTGGTAGACCCTGCATTAGCACAGAACTTTTTACATTGTCAATGTAATATGTTAATACACTCAGCATTACTTTAGTGCTTTTCTGATTTAGTACATCTTTAGGTCAATATTCAAAGCCATTTATCCATCTAAAAAAGCTAGTTTTGAATATTTTTCTTGCTGATCCCACTATAAGTTAGCTGAATAAGTTATTATCTGGCTAAGATTTAGCTGAATAAGCAAGAGGCATGTTGAGGGCATTCTGGGGTAGGGTTGAGTTCGATCCGGCTAACTCATACTTGGAGTTAGCAGGATAAATTATTAGACTAACTCTAGACGTGCCTGAGAGCAGGTCTAAAGTTATTTGGGAACCTGATACACGGCCCCCCTACACCCTCCCAGCCTAGCTCCAGAGACTTGGTGCTGCCAAGCCAAGTCCTCCATTTCCCCGCTAAAACCCCTTCTCTCTATTTTTTAGAAAAAACATACAGGTCGGGACCAGTGCCACTCTTGGCTCCTCCTCCCACCCCACCCCCTCCACTCTCAGGTCTGGTTGAGTTTTTTTTAATGTTTCAATCTCTAGAGCCCCCCCCCCCTTCTCTTTCTTCCCCCTCCAAGGGCTTCCAGCATAGTGCTTGTAGGAGCTACGCTGGAAGCGTATACTTTCATCATAGCTGCTTAGCAACGGCAGAAGCGCTGGGCCAGGATCTTGGTAGGCCACTACCGCGATCCAAGCTGAAGATTCAGCTGACATTAAGGTACAGGGAGATTGAGCGTCAGGGTGTAGGGGAAGACAGGGATCCTGGAGTTTGAAACATTTAACAAATTGAACTGGACCTGGGAGCGGATGGTGGTAGGAGGGGCCGAAACAGGCATCCATATATATTTTCTAAAATAGAGGAAAAAGGGTTTTGGGGGGGGGGGGGGGAATTGCAGACTAGATGAGCCTTTGGAGCTAGGCTGGAAGGGAGCAGGAGGGCTGTGCTTTGGCCAGTAGGCCCACAATTCCCCCCTCACACCACACATACTTAACCAGCTCTATGCTTCTGAATACAGCCGGTTAAGTCTAAAGTTAATTGGCTTATCATAAGTGAATAACTTTAAATCTAACTGGTAGTATTCAAAAGAATATCCGTTATGTTTAATGCTATCTGGTTATGGTTAGCCGGATAACTT
The DNA here is from genome assembly GCF_901001135.1 of Rhinatrema bivittatum. Taxonomy (NCBI): domain Eukaryota; kingdom Metazoa; phylum Chordata; class Amphibia; order Gymnophiona; family Rhinatrematidae; genus Rhinatrema; species Rhinatrema bivittatum. The sequence goes on from NC_042621.1 coordinate 142,504,857, forward strand.
TAATTGAGGATATTCGGTGGGATGTTTATTCTACTGTATGTCCAGTAGACGTTATCTGGCTAACTTTAGCTGGATAACTTGTCCTCTTACCGGCTTACTGAATATTACCTCCCTCTCCCCCCTTAAGTCTGCAAAGCACAGGGGATCTCTGAGGAAGTGGTAGGGATTGTAGAGATGAGCAGACTATAGACAGGCTATGTGGTCTTTTTCAGCCGTTATGTTTCTATGTAAATCATCAATGGACAATTCATGTACTTTGAGTTAGTACTTACACTTTTTTTACACAAAGTTTATTCTACTCCTGAACTTGCTAATACAGTATTCAGTTTTGGATTACTTAGAATGGTTTTGCTTCTCATTCTTTTTATTCTGTGGAATTACTTCAGGATTAAATGTAGAATAATGTTGATTTATGTTCAGATTTATTTCTCAAATTAACTACAAAACTCCATTCATAGACATTGTAATCCAGCATTAGTTACTCTTGGAATACTCAGTCTAGGAGCTAAACTACCTCCCTGAGGGGGACTGGTTTATGCTAGGATTATTGTGGAATTCAGTGTCTCATCTCCTTCCAGAGTGAATCCAGGCAGCAGTGAACCTAGAGCGAATGTACATTCACTACTGGATTAGAAGTGTGTGTGAAAACAGCAGTAGTGCGCTGTCTGGTTGGTGCTTTATACTCTCCAGTTAATCTGGGTGGTGACCTGTGCCTGCACGCTCACCTTGACGTAGAACAGACTGAGTGACTTGCACAGGAAGGTACCTGCAGGTCCTTGTTCTTAGTCTGTAGCTATTTCAGGCAAGAACAACAACAACAAAAAAAACAAAACCCAGAGAGATCTGATGTTGCACAAGATGGTTTTATTTCTTTATTTCTTTTCTATGCTTCATTGATTTCATAACCACTTGACATGCTGTTTCAAGGACCTGAGTCCTCAGACTTAAAAAAAAAAGAGAGAGAGAGAGAGACTGGCATTTCCACTGACAGAAAGTTGGCAGGAGATGGTTTTAAAAAGAGAAAATGTTTTAGGTGATCAAATAACAAAAATGGGTAAAAGTGGTCATTTTGTCTGGGTTTTTTTCCATGATCGAAAATTTGTTGTGCTCTTCTCTGGGCTAAGAGACCATTCTGGTGTGGAGTGACGGAACAGTTACTCAGGTAATCACCAGGTGGCAACTGCATACAATTTATTAAAAAAATATATTAGCTAGCACTTTATTTTTTTCTAAAGTAAATACATCTAGAGACTGGGAATTTGGTTATCAGGATGGTTTACTAAGGAACACAGATGAAATATAAGTACAACTATTTACTTGGGATTTTTTAAAAATGCTTTTCTCAAAAATAGGTCTGACAAATAGCAATACCCTATTTCAGTTTTTCCAGCTAAGTTGGTATTTTTGAAATTCTCTTTCCAGCTTCCTTGCAGGTCCTTTAAGAGTATCCATTGAATGAATCTAATTATTTTAACAGAGAACTCGGTCTCTGAATTCAAGGCTGTTTATTGTCCAGTCCAATTAAAGACACCCTGAGGTTGTTGCTGGGAGCATCCTGTTGCGCTCGGGGGTGGACCCTTGTCCTGGAGCAGTGGAGAACGGCTCCCTGGTAGGGACCAGGAAGCAACTGTCCCCAGGGGGTGGAGCACTGGAGGAGACAGAGGCTAGGAAGAGCTTCACCACTGGAAGCCCGAGATCCCCCTGGGAGGAGCCCGTAGGGACCCGAGCTGCTTGGACTTAGGTGGGCCTTGCAGGGTCTCCTGGAAGAATGGAAGTCCAGCGTGCCCACCGACAGAGGGGGAGTGCGGTCAGGTTCGAGACTGGCGTTTAGATGGAAGAAGGAGGACCAGAATAACGTAGGTGACGACAAGGCTAGGAACAGAGCCAGAATCTAGAGACGTGGTCGAACAGGCAGAGGTCAGAGTCCAGGGGTCAGTCAAAGAAGTAGTCACCAAAGCAGGAGTCAGGTTCCAGAGGTCAGACGAGGTCACAGGCAGGCCAAGGTCAGAAGACAGGCAGCAGGCAGATGAGTCTAGAAACAAGCTGAGGTCAGAAGGCAGGCAGCAGACAGGCAGTTCAAAGAGCAAGCCGAGGTCAGTACCAGTGAGACAGTCCGGAGGTACTACCTGGGGAGACGGACAGACGAACAGGAACAGAAGGACGCTGGTGTACTAGGAAGCAGGAACAGAACTGAAACAGAAGGAATCTGGAACGAGACTTGGAACAAGGTTCAGACGCAGTGACAATCTAGCAAGATACTAACCCGATTGCCAAGGCAAGGAAGTACTAGCAGGGACTTCTTTATATCCAGGAATCAATCAGGGCGCACCGCGGAGCTAGGACCCACCTTGGCCCTACAAGAGGCCGGGTGGTCCGTGCACGTGCACATAGGGGCATGGCCAACATAGCTGAGGACGCTGAGTTACAGCGTGAGGTCTGATGCACAGTGGAAGGCCCGGCGAACGCCGCTGCGGGACGCCGAGGCCTGGAAGCGCTTGCAGCTGCCGCTAGGGAGGCTGACCCGAGACCTGCTGTGGAACCATGGAGGTGAGCAGGCCCGTGCGCGGGCCGGGCGCAGACGAGGTGCGTAACACATCCATTTTGTGCCAGCTTTAAGAGGGTAGTGATGTCCGCATCTTTTTCAGTGAGACTGGACCTGTTGTTCACTCTACTTCTGCAGCACAATATAGATGTGCCAAGAAGCAGGAACACTTTGTCAAGCTAAGCAGGATCAGTATCTGCATCTAAATCACATTAGAGCAATCACCCCTGACTAGACAGGAAGCCATTTTAAGTTTTGCATATGAGAGTTTTCTGTTTAACTAACTGAACTGATGTGTGAAGCAAATGTACCAACCTGATGCTTTGCTAATGAGGATGATGCTATGGTATTTCAAACCGAAAGAGAAAATACTATAGCTATGTAATGGATCATAGTTCATATTAATAAAAGTAATGGCATAGAAGTGTATGGAGTTTTAACAAATACATTCTAGATAATACCTTTTTAGTGGAAGAACTCATTAGCAATAGCTACAAGAGTTGAACTCCCTTTGTAAGGCCAGTGCAGTTGTCACAGATATACTGTATGCTGGTTTTCCAATCAAAATATGCTACTGGCAATTTGTTGGTTGACTTTATGTTAGTAAGTGGATTAACCTGGCAACCACATTATTTTATAGAGATGTGAATTGGAACCGGAAATGGTTCGGATTCCGGTTCGGATTCACATCGTGTTTTTTTTTTCGTCCGGCCCGATCGTGGTTTTGTTTATCGGCTACGCCTGAGCCGATAAACAAAAAACCCACCCGACCCTTTAAAACTAATCCCTTAGCTTTCCCCACCCTCCCGACCCCCCCCCAAAAAACATTTTACAGGTACCTGGTGGTCCAGTGGGGGTCACGGGAGTGATCTCCCGCTCTCGGGCCATCGGCTGCCACTAATAAAAATGGCGCCGATGGCCTTTGCCCTTACCATGTGACAGGGTATCCGTGCCATTGGCCGGCCCCTGTCACATGGAGGGAGCACTGGCTGGCCAGCGCCATCTGGAGACCTGTTGCTGAGATGAGGAGCTGTCGTGAGGCCTGAGCTTAAATAAACCAGGAGGCTGAAGTCATCAGGAGGCGCCACTCTTGAGTCTTCCCATCACAGCGTGCATATTATGTGTGCACATGTTCGCACACGTGCCTATGGGAGGGACTGGGTTGCCGGCATGGGTGGCATGTGTAACTGGATCAGGCGGTGTCCTGCCGTGTCGAGAACAGGCAGCCTTGGGGTGAGAACTGTAGCTCGCGGGGCTACTCATGGGTCACAAATCCTAACAGTAAGGAAATACTTCTTTACCGAGAGGATAAGACATACCTGGCTAATAGCAGAGGTGGTGGGAATGACAGTAATGATAGAATAGAAGCATGTTTGGGACAGATAGAAAGAGAACGATGGTTTGAACAAGGGAGGGAGAAAACTGGAGATAGAGTAGGCTCTGCACTGACACAGTAGGTAAGGACAATAGGGCAGACTTGTTGATCAACAGGTTCTTGCCTGCTGATGACTATTTATTTATTTATTTTTATTTATTTATTTAAATTCTTTTAATATACCGATGCTCAAGACAAGTATTATCGTACCGGTTTACAATGGAACTAGGGGAAAAACCACATTAACAACTATGCAGAAGACAAAGTTACAATAAACAGGGAGTATAAACTTGGGTGTTAGGAGAGAGGAAGACGAAGATCAAACGAATACAACTGGAGAGTAATATAGTTGAACAGCGAACAGTAAATTAAGTAGCAGTATATATATAGATAAACATAGAGTTGCTTGATTCTGTGGGTAATTTATCATAAGTAGTTACTAGGATAACATTTCCTGCGGGGTAAAGAAGCATAACATTTCCTGTGGGTAAAGGAGCAGGGGAGGAACTGGGTGGGTGAGGGGAGGGCAGGGACCGGAGCGAGGCGAGGCGAGGTGGTAGGGAAAACTGGTAGGAAGGAGGGGGGGGAGGGTGAGAGAGTCAGTACTGGTTGATTTGAGGCTCGTTCAGCTGAATGCTTGCGTGAACAGCCATGTTTTCAGTTTCTTTCTGAACGAAAGATGGCATTGTTCCTGGCGTAGATCCGGGGGTAGTGAATTCCAATGGAGCGGGCCTGCTGTCGAGAGTGCTCATTTATGAATGGAGTTGTGAACCGAGGATTTGATTGGGGGAGCCTGGAGAGAGCCTTTGTATGCGGATCTAATCGGCCTTGCGGAAACATGTAATTCGAGAGGAATGGAGAGTTGGAGTGTGGATTGCTGGTAGACAGATTTGTGGATGATGGTAAGAGTTTTGAAGAGTATTCTGTAATGGATGGGAAGCCAGTGTAGGATTTTTAGGATTGGTGTGATGTGGTCCTTACGACGTGTGTTTGTAAGGATCCTGGCTGCTGCGTTTTGCAGCATCTGTAGAGGTTTAGTAGATGAGACGGGGAGACCGAGTAGTAGAGCGTTGCAGTAGTCAATCTTTGAAAACAGAATGGCTTGAAGAACTGAACGGAAATCATGGAAGTGTAAGAGCGGTCATAGCTGCTTTATGACCTGTAGCTTAAAGAAGCATTCTTTAGTTGTGGAGTTAATGAACTTTTTGAAGTTCAATCTAGAGTCAAGGGTGGCCCCAAGGTCTCTAACCTGGCTTGCTAGAGGAATAATTGCGTTGTTGGTGAAGGGGTTATCGCTAGGGAGATGACCAGGAGTTCTGTTTTGGACATATTAAGGACCAGATTGAGGCTCGAGAGAAGGAGGTTGATTGCGTGTAGGCAACTGTCCCAAAAGTTTAGAGTAGTGGAGAAGGAGTCCGAGATGGGGATTATGATCTGCACGTCGTCTGTGTATATAAAGTGGGTGAGGTTGAGGCTATTAAGTAATTGGCATAAAGGGAGTAGTATTATTATTATTATTATTATTTAGAATTTTTATATACCGAAGTTCTTGTTGGGAAACAAATCAATCCGGTTTACATGGAACATCAAAATGCCTAAGGCCTAGAATCAGTGCCCATGGCTTTACAAGAAACAGATTAAACAGAATGATTCCATAGAACAGTAATATGGTAACTCTCTCTGGGTTTTGAGACAAACCCGAGGCTTTAAATAAAATGATTAAAACAAATTAATTAAAAATAATAAATCCCTAATAGATACAAATTAATTAACAAACAAATACAAATTAAAATTAATTAATTAAAAACAAATAAATACAAAATAAATATAGTTGTACATAAATTATACAGAGAAGGCAATTTGTTTAACGTTGGCATTTGGATGACGAAATCCGGGGGCAGCATGTGACCGGGCAGTAAAATAGTTATTAAACAGGGTAGATAGATATTAAACAGGGTAGGGGAGAGTCATGAACCCTGTGGTACTCCTTGTTTAGAAGGTATGGGATGCGATTTTATGTCATTTATTTTAACTTTGTAGTGCCAGTTGTTCAGAAAGGATTTGAAATAGAGCAGTGCAGAGCCAGAGATGCCTATTTCCATTAGACGGTTAATGAGGATGGTATGGTTTACAGTGTCGAACGCCGCGGAGATGTCGAGAAGGGCTAGAAGGTAGGATTGTCCCTTGTCAAGGCCCATCAGGATGTTGTCCATTAATGAAAGGAGGAGGGATTCTGTGTTTAGGCGTTTCCTGAAACCGAATTGGGAAGGGTAGAGAATGTTGTGAGAGTCAAGGTAGTCTGTGAGTCGGATGTTGACCAGCTTTTCCATTAGCTTGGCTATAAAAGGTAAGTTTGCAATGGGGCGGAAATTTACAGGGTTAGCTGGGTCTAGGTTGGGTTTTTTTAGTAAGGACTTCAGAGAAGCAATTTTTAAAGCGTCAGGAACAGATCCTTGCTTGAGGGAGCAATTTATGATGTTGGCCAGAGGTTTAGCAATGGTGTTAGGAATGGTGAGAAGGAATTTGGTCGGAATTTGGTCCAAAGGATGTGATGAAGGCTTCATATTCTTGATTATCGATTCGATTTCCAGGGCTGATGTGGGTTCAAGAGATTCTAGCATCTGTTTGTGGATAGTTGGTGAGAGATTCTGGCTGGGTGGAGGCGGAGAATTTGTTGAAATGTTGGATGTTGCCAGAGGGGCAAGTAGATTTTTGATTTTGTTGTCAAAGAAGATTGCCAGCTCAGTAGATTTGTTTTGGGCTGCTTCTTCTGGGAAGGTAGGAGGAACAGGGGTTGTAAGTGCTGCAACATATGAGAAAAGAATTTTTGGGTCGTATAGGAAGCCGTGTATTTTTTTGGCGTAGAAATCTCGTTTAGTGCGGAGAATGGAGGTCCTATAATAGTTCATTGTGGTTTTATAGGAAGACCGTGAGGTAGGGGAGGGATCCTTCTGCCAGCGTTGTTCTTTGTGTTGTAGGTCTTGTTTAAGTTTTCTTAATTCGGTTGAGAACCAGGGTTTTTTGTTCGTGCAGGCTGGGTTGATAACTTTTGAAGACATGGGGCAGACTAGTCTGTTGCTATATTATCTTCCTATGACCAAAACTATCTGTTTATATAAAATGACATTTTCAGCACTGTTCAATGGGCAGGCACTTTCTGAGCTAGGTGTGCCAGCTTTTAACAGTCAAATTTCCAACACTTGGAGATGCTGTTTAATATGTTCTTTGATGGGGTTTACGTACATGCAACTTTTATTGCCGCTGTTCTCCATTAGAGAAGCAGAGGCTATAATAGCAGATAAGGACCTGTCTACTCTGCCCAGTTTACTTTCTGCTACAGTGCCACAAGCCCCCAACTGATTTCGATTTTCCCCTCACTTCTTTGCAGTTTTTGATCCTCTGTACTCGTCCTGTGTTTTCTTGAACTGTCACTGTTTTTGCCTCTTCCTCCTCCCCTGGAAGACTCTTGCACGCATCCACCACCCTTTCTGTGAAGAAATATTTTCTGCTGTTACTCCTGAGTCTAACCTTTGGAGCCTCACATCATGACCACCAGTTCTCAAACTTCTTTACTCTAAAAAAAAAAAAAAAAAAAAGGCTTACTTTTACCAGCCTAGTGGCCAAACTACTGTTTTGTAAACATTTTTAGGTCTCTGATTAAACTGTGGATTGAAATCTATGTAAAGTGGCACAAAATAAAAGTATCAAACACATAACTGAATGTATAGAGTTGAGGATCGGATGCTATCCTGCAACTGGAGGACTAAAATCAAGACATTTCTGAACATTTTTCCATACGGTACCCCATAAATCTGTACAGCCTGGAAAAATGCACGACAGTTGGCAACTCTATTCTGAGCCTTTCTATGGGCGGCATCGCTAATCTGCCTTCAGAAGTGTGTTCTATGGTCTCTAACACATCCCTTTTTTCCAGATTGAAGGCCTATATGGCACGGTAGAGGGCAGCAGAGGAGCCTTGGATCTGAAACGTGGTCTTGTTAGTCTCTTTCAACTACAGCTGTTTGCTGGAACTCTTAATGAGGTAATTTATGCTTTATGGCTTGATCTGTAGAACGGCTTGCACGCCTGAATGTACCATCACACTGGGGCTATAAGAATAATGAATGGAGTGCTGGCTGAAGCTTGCCAGTGCTGGAAATTGAAATTATCTTTACACCTTTAGAGCAAAGTATATGGTCTAGTAGTGTCATGTTGGCAATGGCAGTGCAACACTCCTATCAAAATACCACTGCATAGTGCACAAGTGTTTCTGCCCATTCATTCCTGGACTGCTCTGACAAGGTTACTACCCAGGACACCAGTTAGTGGGGAAAGACAACTGTCCACCACTGCAAGTGGCACCGAATGCAGCAGCTGTTCCTCCTTTCAGATAGTGTAAGATTGGTATAGAGAGTGGCAGGGGCTTTCTTTTTCCTAATGGTGTTCATTGATTTCCTGAAAGTGTCTCACATTTATCACCAGCCAGACTCCATGCACAGAGGCAGCTGAACAAGCACATCACAGGTGACTGTATTCTCCTCGAGAGGCGAGTCACCTATCTATGTTGTCGTTCTGCTAACCTGTCAGTTGGTGCCCAATATGGGGGTAATTTTCAAAAGAATTTACACACATAAATATAACTACTATCGTGGCAATTTTCAAAAGCCATTTACCCCTGTAAAGTGCACTTAGGGTAAATCCTGTTGACAATTCAATGGCATATATTGTAGAATTTTCAAAAGTGCATTTATATGTGTAAAACCCAATTTTAGGTGTGTAAATGCTGTTGAAAATCAGATCCTATGCGTAAAATGCAGAGTGACATTTTTTCAAGGGCTTCTTTCTACTGTAAGCACCTAAGAAGAGAAACCATTTGAGGGCAGATTCCTGTCTGTGCATTTCTTGGTAGATTCTCACAGGGCCTAGAAATGGTTAAGGTCTAGCTGTTTGAACAGGCTTTTAAGTGAGCTAATATTCAGGTCTATCCAGTACCGAGCGGTAGGAAGAGCTGCGTTAGTGCCTACGGCACCCGCGGTTGCCGCACGCACAGTGCAGCTCACCTACCGCTCGATCCTGAACACTAATTTTATTTAAATGTAAACCGCATCCGAAAAGCCTTAGGCCCGCGCAACCCATTTTACTGGATAGAGCGCCTATACAGTATCCTGGGTGCGCGGGCCTAAGGCTTCACGCCACGCTGGTATCTGTCATTTCAAATGTCATTTGAAATGACAGATACCAGGAAGTGAAAAAACCAAAAGCAAAAAGTAAGTCGCTTCGCCGCTTCACTCTTCCCTCCTCCTGGAGCAGGGCGCGAAAAGCAGCCTTGCTCCGGGAGGAGGGAAGCGGCGAAGCGACTTACTTCTTGCTTTGGTTTTTTTGCTTCGCCGCTGTCAGTGTCTTCCCTCTCGAAGCCAAAAAAAAAAAAGCGAAAAAAACGTTGCAGCCCCCCTCTGATGTCCGGACTGGGGCTGCCACGGAGCTGCAACGGCGAAGCACAACAGCGAAGCAAAAAAAAAACCAAAAGCAATTTTGGTTTTTTTTTCAAAAGCGACAATTTTGTTTTTTTTCCAAAAGCGACTTACTTTTGGGATCTGTCAAGATCCCAAAAGTAAGTCGCTTTTGGACGCCGGCATAACTTACTATTCTGAAGCCATCAGCAGGAACACATTGCGATCGTAGCTCCTCCCGACGAAGACAAAGATGGCCGCCTGCACGGGGGGAAGTGTACAATTGGCCGCTCAAGACGTGGCGTCACATCCCGTGACACCAAACGTCGTGACGTCACGTCTTAAGCGGCCAATTGTATGCTTTCCCCGTGCAGGCGGCCATCTTTGTCTTCGTCAGGAGGAGCTACGATTGCAATGTGTTCCTGCTGATGGCTTCAGAATAGTAAGTTATGCCGGCGTCCAAAAGCGACTTACTTTTGGGATCTTGACAGATCCCAAAAGTAAGTCGCTTTTGGAAAAAAACCAAAATTGTCGCGGGCCTAAGAGTTGCTTCGCCGTAAGTTGCTTTGCCGCGGGCCTAAGCAAGTTGCTTCGCCGTAAGTTGCTTCGCCGCTGTCAGCCCGGAACCGACCCACTTTTGCAGCCGTCCGGCCAAGAAGGTATCGTCGTTTTTGGAAAAAAAAAAACCAAAATTGCTTTTGGTTTTTTTTTCGCTTCGCCACTAGTGTCTATTCTCCCCTCCTCCCGGAGCAAGGCTGAAAAAGCAGCTCCGGGAGGAGGGAAGAACTGAAGCGGCGAAGCAACTTACTTGCACGGGGGAAAGCGGTCTCCGTGGCAGCCCCAGTCCGGAAAGCGGTCTCCGTGGCAGCCCCAGTCCGGACATCGGAGGGGGGCTGCAACGTTTTTTTCGCTTTTTTTTTTTTGGCTTCGGGAGCAGGGGAGAGGACTGGGGCTGCCACGGAGACCGGCACCCATGATCGCGGCCGGGGCAGGTGAGCGGGGGCTGGGGGAAAGCTTGCCACCTACCCTTACCCCTGCCTCTACCGCAGGGGTCAGGGTAGGCGGTAAGTTTGCAGGTTAAACGCGCGACAAAACGGCAGGGAAAACTAGCGATAGTCGGGGCGCGGGTTATGGGATGCTAGGGAATAGCTAATTCGCTCGTTTGCATGCAATATACATGCTGCGTGCGGAAGGGGTTGCCCGGGGAATTTAGGACGCGGTAGGAGTAGGTTAAAGGGGATTTGGGATCGCAGGAAGGACTAACGCGGCCGGAAGGTGAGTAAAAAGCGGCTTAGGAGCAGGGTAAACGCGGCCGCACTTTACAGGATAGACCTGATTATAATTTTCTATGAGGAATTTGAAAAGTTTTCTGTACTTAATGGGTCTAGTTTATCATAGTTTTAGAGAATTTATACCTTTTTCCTAGAATTTCTGGTATGTTTGATTTATATTGTTGTTATGAGGTCAATATTCACAGCTCGATACAGTAAAGTGGGGCCGCGGTTACCCTGCTCCTAACCCGCTTTCTACTCACTTTTCGGCCGCGTTAGTCCAACCCGCGATACACTATCCCCTTTAACCCATTCTTACCGCCTCTTTAAATCCCCGGGTAACCCCTTCCGCACGCGGCATGTATATCAGATGTAAACGATCAAATTAGCTATTCCCTCCCATACAGTAACGCGCACCCCGACTATCGCTATTTTACCCTGCCGTTTTGCTGCGCGTTTAACCTGCTAAATTACCGCCTACCCTTACCCCTGCGTTAGAGGCAGAGGTAATGGTAGACGGCAAACTTTCCCCCAAAAGAAACCGAAAATCCCCTCCTCCCGAAGCGGCTCAACATGTGGCAACTTACCTTTTGTTGCTTTTCAGCCCCTTCCCTTCTCTGCTGCCCTCCGGAGGGGGCAGCCGGCGGCGAAAGCGTCTCGCAGCGGTCCCCCCCCCCCCCCCCCCCCGCGCGCAGGTCCCGGTTCTCCTGGCTCGGCAACAGCTAGGACTCCATCAGCCTGTTGATTTGGGCGCTCCAGCCTAACCTCTGCACAGCTCCCAGACTTTGCCAAAAGATGGCACCCAACTTGCCTCCCCTCCCCTTACAGCGTCCATAAAATTTATCTAGCACGAGTCTGGAAACCCATCTTACTAGTCCTTCCCCCCTACACAGCACCTAGAAATCTGCCCAGTGCGCTCCGGCCAATGAAAGCACCCCCGTCTATGTGCATTTGGAGGGTATGTGTAGGGGAGGAAATGAACTGTGGGTCTGAAGTACGTTTGGATGATGGAGATTGAATCGCAGGTGATGGTAGTGTTCGGCGTACTTTGGATAATGGGGACAGTGAGAATTGTTAGATTGGGGTACACTGGGCAGATTTCTAGGTGCTGTGTAGGGGGGAAGGGCCCCCCTACACAGCACTGTATAGGCTGTATTAAGCGCCTATACAGTGCTATACAGTGCGCCTATACAGCGCCTATACACTGTATAGGCGCTGTATTAAGCGCCTATACAGTAAAATGGGTTGCGCGGGCCTAACGCTTCGCCTAATGCTTCGCAGACGTGGCTTGCATTTGCAAGCAATTTAAATAGAGTATCGAGCGGTATGTGATCAGAACAGTGCGTGGGGCAAACGAGGGTGCGCCCGGCACTGCCGCATTCTTTGTAACGCGGCCTTACTGTATCGATCTGTCAGGCAGGCAGGAAGCAGATAAGTTAGCCGGCTAAACTTACCCAGCTAACTTCTACAGCATATTCAACAGTGTAGGTGTGCCGCTGAATATACAAACCTATTGGGAAGTTAGCTGGATAAGTTTAGTAGGATAACTTTAGGACTGCTTATCTGGCTAATGCCAATTATTGGTGTTATCTGAACTTCGCCCCCAAAATGCCTACAGGTTATTCATCTAATTGCATAGGTGGATAACCTAGAGGTGTTTAGCAAATGGGTCTTTTAAAATCTTGCCGTTTGTCTGGTTAAGTCCCAAATATAGCTGGACAAATGAACTGAATATTGATCTTTGTGTTTATTATGATTGTTTAGATTGTATTTTATTCAATTTATTTGATGAGATATTATCTGATGAGATATTATGTCTGTGTTTTATGGAATTTTTGTTGTTACTCACCTTGAGTTGGTATTGAAAAGGTAGGGTTATAAATAAATTTCGATTTATGAGCTCATTCTGTATTTCATGAATGTCTTCAATCCATGTACTGGCTAGGCCCCGGCCTGCTTATGCATAGAGTTCTCAGATGGCTTCAGGTCATCAGAGGCAGGCTGAACCAGTTCTGGCTTTATTCCTATTGCATTCAATGTGGTTAATACCAAGAATGGCTCAGCCTTCCCCTCAATACCTGGAGCCAACTGTGATTCTACTTGTGAGATCTTATGACCCAATAATCATCAGTGAAAGAAAGGAGCCTTTTGCATAAGGATCTGTTGCCTCTAGAGCCCCCAGGATATGTTTCACTTTGTTCTTTTGTGTTTTCAGAACTCCTGGAAACATAATCACACAGCATTGCCACTCATGAGTGGAACACATTCAGAAGCCATGAAGTATGGGCAGCCACGTAAGCTCTAATGAATTACCTGTCTATATTGCTGTTTTTGTTTTGTTTCATAGGATGATGTCTCAGGAAAGTGCCAAGTCTCCTACAATGTTTCCAAGGATTCGATCATAAAAACGAAAGATCTGCATAGCTGCACCAGCTCAAGCCTGGGATTCACTTCTGCTAACAAAGCAAGTTTGATTCCTTCCTCAATGTTCACGTTTGTTTGGCTGGCCTGTTATAGGGAAGGGCCCCTGCTTTCCCGCAATGCCATGGCAAATGCCACAAAATCTGTCTTCTGCTGTAGAATTTATCATTGCCTGTGAAACTGTGGCAAAACAGCAGTTCTCCTGTTGCTTCCCATCACTGGCTCTGACCAGTCACCTTCTGTGTCACATCTCTGGCTGCCTGTGACAACTCGCACTGCAGTCTCACACCACCTTACCTTCTGCTCATACTGATCCATTGAACGCTATTGCTTTCCACCTTCACTTAGTTACAGCACTTTCAATTTTTCCCACCCACTCTTTTCTTTTCTTTCCCGGGCTGCTGCCACATACAAATTTCAGGACAGGCCAAATGCACATTTTAACTCTGGTTGGAGGCAGGTGTGTCCTTTGAAAATGGAAAAAGAAAAACCTTATCCAGGGATACCATAGCCAGATAAGTCCGTACGTATCTGGCTAAGTAGTGGCAGCTAACTGTGGCCAGATAGCTGGATAACTATGGCCTTATCTGGCCAAGAGTAAAGTTTCCAGCATTAAGGCCAGCACACCTCTCTGCATCAGGGAGTACTGCTCAATGCCCTCATTTGCATAGATTTTCAATGCGAGGGCGTTAAGCAGTACTCATAGTTTGGAATGCACATTTTGTGAGTTTAAAACTTCTTGCTATATCGGCTATAAGGTTTATGTTCACAAAATGTTGGTTTAAATGAGGGTAAAGCTATGCCTTCGGCTGAACGCATCTTTCTGAATCGGCCTGTCCATTCGATGGACTCCCTTTCCTGCCAGTGTTCCTTGGTCTTTGGCAGCTTGAGGATCTGGGCTCCCCCACTATTGATGGATTGCACATTAATGGACTGTGTATGCCATATGCTGCCTGACCCTGCTTGCACACAGTGCCAGCACGGAATCGACAAACATTTATATATTGCAGGATGTTACTCAGGTTTTGTTTGTCTGTAAAATGTTAGAGACTGCAGTACCAACAGTGGCCACAAGGTGCCAGTGTTTCCAGGACAGTCAAAGTAAGGAGTATTATAATAATTAGAAAATTGAATGGGGCCTGTCTTGCATAATTACCTGCAACATTTGACATTTCATTCCTGGATAAAAATGCAACCTTTTTAGTGCACTTTGTTCAAATCCTGTAGCATCCTCTGTTTTTTTCAATTCTGGCTCCCCATAGGTAGTTCTGCCAGTGCAGCCCATCTCTGACCAGCTTCTTGTTATACTACTCAGCTGACCCCTGTAATTCCAGTCCTGAGCAGAGAATTAACGGCTAGGGCTCATGGTCTGTAACTGCCTGGCTGTTTAGTATTGTTGACATTCCTGCAGCAATATATGATGACCATTCAGACGTTATAACCCAGCTCTTCAGAGGCATCTGATTGGTGTCCCCTTTCTATTTTTTTACAACACTCTCCTCATGGACTGAAAGCCAGGAAGATTCTTCCTGGCACTTTTGAGCGCAGGGAGGTGACAGGTGAAGTACAGCATCTGCGTCATTACATCCTTTTTTTTTTTTCTCCTCCTCCTTTGTGCAAGGTCGAGATTTGAGGCCGCAAGCCAGAAATTGATTTTTTTTTTTTTTTGGAAGGGGGAAGGGTTTTTGGCTGCAGTTCATTTTTGATTATCTTGCTTTCCCATGTGCAAGTGATCCTTTCTCTCCTTTCTCCTGAGGAGCAAGGCTTAAAGAAGTCTCTGTCAGCCACCTGCCTGCTTGTTCTGTCATTGGTAGAACCAGTGCGATGCATCTCGCACCTGCCTGAGCGGCCACCATAAAACCACAAAGAAGGAGGTGAGGGCAGTGACAGCAGATTGGAAGCATAATTTCCAGCCAAATGCGGGGACAGAATGTTTAACCCTGTGATTAGGAAAATCCTGGCGTCTTGCTAAGCATATCACCCACCATACACTCTCTGGATACTTGCAAGCAATGAGCTAATAAAAGACCCAAAATCAGCTCAGCCTGTGTCATGGCAAGAATGAAAAACTTTATGGGGAAACATAAAATATATTAGCATCCAATGCTTTCAGACTTTGTTTGGGGCTTTACGTGTAATGCTTTGTAAGGACTGCACAGTGGCTGTAGAACATTGTTGCATTGCCTGTGTTGGCTCTGGAAACCAGCAATGTATTTCTTTTATAAGACTCTTTGTAATACAGTTTGAGGAGGGGGGCGGTGCGCTATTATATGCACCAGTTCTCTTGGGAATCTCCTGAGGCGTGCTGCGTCTAGAAAACAGAGTAAACCAACAGTTTGTCAGGGGGGTTTGAGTGAAAAGGAAAGGATTAATCAATATAAAGGAATCAAAACGTGTACTTCCTTTAGTCAATCCAACAGGAAGGCACCCAACATGACATCATGCTTCGTGGTGAACTGCTTCAGGGGCTCCCAATGTAGATTCTTTACCAGGAATCATTCAGGAGCTTTTTGAACTGTCATGTTTCAATATGTGTGATAAGCATTTCTAAAAATTACAAACATTTTTTTTCATTCGGACATCTACTATTTTAGGACCGATGATTATAAGTGACCCTGGGCTGGTATAAATACCGAAGGGTGATATGAGGATCCTTTTTTTACAAATATGATATTAAAGATTTCCATGCACATGTTTTCTCTTATTAAAGGCACTGTTTAGCCAGATAAGTTGGGATTTAGCTGGATAAGTGTGTGCAAATGATATTCCCATGTATCTGCACTTCACATTTTAAAAGAATATGCAAGTAGATTTTACTTGTGTTAATTAGATGCTTTTATACACGCAAGTCAGGGGATTTTATAACAAGCCTGCTCAATGCAATAACCAGTCTTACCAATTAGTCTACCAGTTAACCCAGTCAGTCTACAGCTTGTGAAGACCCTCTTGGCTCTTCAGCCTGAAGATCCCCATTTTAACCCAGACCCCCCCCCCCTCCCCCAGTCCTTTTTTTACTTTTAAGATGTTTGCAATCATTTACAGCAGATACTGAGCAGCAGTACATAGGTGCAAGTGCAAGACATACATGCATCACTTTGGCAGGTTGTAAAATAGCAACTTACTCGCATAAATGCTGGCCCCTCCCCAGAATGCCCTTAAGAACATAAGATCATGCCATACTGGGTCAGACCATTTACCCATTCTAGTCCTTTCATGATTTTAAAGACCTCCATCATATCCCCCCTCAGCCATCTCTTCTCCAAGCTGAACAGACCTAACCTATTTAGCCTTTCCTCATAAAGGAGCTGTTCCATCCCCTTTATCATCTTTGTTGCCCTTCTCTCTGTCTTCTCCTGTGCAACTATATCTTTCTTGAGATGTGGCAACCAGAATTATACACAGTACTCATGGTGTGGTCTCACCATGGAACAATACAGAGGCATTATGACATTTTCTGTTTTATTCACCATTCCCTTCCTAATAATTCCTAACATTCTGTTTGCTTTTTTGACTGCTGCAGCACACTGAGCCGACGATTTCAAAGTATTATCCACTATGATGCCTAGATTTTTTTTCCTGGAGGTAGCTCCTAATATGGAACTGTTGGTGTTTGTGGTAGTTGTGGGTGGATACTTGGGCCGGTGGCAGATGACCACGCCCCTGGGGGAAGATCCTGAGAGGGACCACCGGTCAGGCTCAGAGTATGGAGACAGACACACACTAGTTCTTTTATTAGACAGTATATGGAACCACCAGAGGTGGCAGTAATGAGCTGGAATGCCTGGCTGGGCTGTAGTCCCTCAGATACTGGAACAGTGATCCTGGATAACTGAGCTGTAGAGAAACTGAATATAGTGAGTAGGCAGGGTATGCAGAGTTCAGGAACACAACCTTGATGGTAACTCTCACATAAATAGTCTCTTAGAAGCAGTCCAGGAGCTGGAAAGAAGTAGGTCCTCGAGGAGCGAGTACCTGGTTCCAGGGAACGCTCTGAGAGACAGATGGTATCTCACTGGTGTTGTAGGCAGCGATGACTTCCTGGCAGAAGTGGTATTCAGTAGCAAGTCCGAGTAAGTGGGCCCTCGAGGTGCGAGTACCGATTCCAGACTGCGATCTGAAAAGCAAAGAGAAGCGAGGCCCCCGAGGAGCGGGTACCCCTGGTAAGTCCGAGGAGGCAGAGTAGCCAGGAGCATAAGAAAACCATTCCATTCCAACTCCAACTCCTTGCTAACTCGATTAGTTAGCGATTCCAGACACCTTAAATATCCGGTGGAGATGATGTCACCTTAGGTGGACGCCCCTGAGGTTCATGCCACTGCTGGTACTTGAGTCGGGGCTGCGCCGCACGCACACCCTTAGGCTGCTGGGAAACATGGTGGAGTGCGGCGTCTAGCCGGTCTGGGGATGCCAGAGGATAACAGCACGAAGATGCCACGGCAGCCAAACTTCCAACAGGCAAAGAGGGAGTCACCAAAGAGGTAAGGTGGGCGTAGTAGAGACTTCGTGCAGCGACGGTCGCAATAGGAACCTAACATCGTGTAACTACAGTGTGGATTACGTTTTCATAAGAACATAAGAAGTTGCCATACTGGGTCAGACCAAGGGTCCATCAAGCCCAGCATCCTATTTCCAACAGTGGCCAAACCAGGCTACAAGAGCCTGGCAAATACCCAAACACAGTGCATTTGTCCAGTCTTCCAGTCTCGCAAGATCCTCCTGCAATTTGCCACACTCCACTTGTGATCTGGGGGCGGTCCCGGGGGCGGGATCTAGACCTCTGGCACAGCGGCTGTGCCAGGGGATGGTGCGCCCGGCGTGCGCAAGATATGCCGGACAGAGGCAGTCGTAAAAATTAAACAAGGTGGGGGGGGGACTTAGGTAGGGTTGGGGGGTGGCTTAGATAGGGAAAGGGAGCAGCCTTGGAGGGAACGGGGAAAGCCATCGGGCCTCCCCTAGGGCTCGGCGCACGCAAGGTGCACAAATGTGCATCCCCTTGTGTGCGCTGACCCCGGATTTTATAACATGTGGGTGGCAGCACGCGCGTGTTATAAAATCAGGTGTACATTTGTGTGCACCGGATAGCGCGCACAAATGTACCCCGCGCGCGCTTCTCTTAAAATCTACCCCAGAGAGAGCGGTGGTCTGGGGGTGAGAAGGGGGTTTATGCGCCAACTTTTAAGTTTCAAAAAGTACACACACAAATTCCCCGGATAGATTTCCCATGCAAACAGCAGGCGCAAGCCTGTTCAGGGACTTTTATTTTTTTTTTTCTGATTCAGATTTTAAAAGAAACATTTTCCCTTTTGAAAATTCCATAAAGTCTGTAGTTAAAGAGCACCCGTAGTCTCTGCTCTTCCCCAAGCAGTCTACAAATTGAATCCTGTGTACAAGGCCAGTGCAAGGGTGTTAGGCACCCCAGGCGAACCTTCTGCCTTGTGCTCGCCGCCTCCCCGAGTTCCGAACTCATTCGCTGAGACACTGTTTATGGCCTGCCGAGTGTTTGCTTTTCTCGGACACGAGCAGGATGGGCATTGCTTACAGCTAGCCAATTCTGTGCTTCTCTGGGCCGTGAGCAGGATGGGTGCTGCTTGCTGCCCGCCGAGTCTCTACTCCTCTCGGCTACGAGTGGGATAGGCTCTGCTTACGGCCTTACATGGCTGCTCTTTGTCTCCCCCTAATGGTTGGCGCCCTGGGCAACTGCCTAGTTCACCTAATATAGTGGTTCCCAACCCTGTCCTGGGGTCCCCCCAGCCAGTCGGGTTTTCAGGATATCCACAATGAATATGCAAGAGAGAGAATTTGCATGCACTGCCTCCATAACATGCAAATTTTCTCTCATGCATATTCACTGAGGATATCCTGAAAATCCGACTGACTGGGGGGTCCCCAGGACAGAGTTGGGAACCACTGGCCTAATGGGATGCACTGGCCCTGCCTGTATATCAGAAACTGTTAAGGCTAATGTGCTTTCAATGCTGCATTAGCCGTAATGTGCATTAAATTCAATATATGTGCATGGTTTCCAAGTGTACCTCTGAAATGCCTCTTGTCTCTGCACCTTGTGAATGTGTGTGCCTGCTCTTTAAATATATGAAATTTCCAGGTATTAGGTTTAGGTTTATTTTACTGAATCACTTTATTATAAGTAGCCAAAGTCCTGTGCAATGAAATTCAACCGATTCACCTAAGTAATTCCTTGATTTAAGTTTCATAAATCCAGACTAAGTCTTCCTTGCTTGTAAATAAGCATGGAAGTTCTTGGTAGGCATATTGTATCTCTTATACGACTTACTAAACCTCCCCAGATTTTATCAGATTGGCCCCAGTTCTGATTGCTGATTTCTATCATGTGCCTGTGCATCTTAACGTACACTGTTATGCTGTTCCTGTACTAGCCCCATATTGCTTTGCCAATGCCTTTTCTTTGATGTGTAGGGACTTCCAACTCTCAAGTAGCTCAGTCAGTGCATCTTCCTCCCGACTTGCACTGCTCTGTATTTCAGTGTTAGTTATTATTAGGAAAGGAATGGAAAATAAAATGGAAGCTGTCATAATGTCTATGTATCAATCCATGGTGCAACTCCACCTTTAGTGTTGTGTGCAGTTCTGGCCCCTCTTCCCATCTCAAAAAAGACACAGCAGAACATAAAAAGGTGCAGAGAAGAGTGATCAAATTGAAGGGGATGGAACAGCTCTCCTATGGGAAAAGGCTGAACAGATTAAGCAGCCTGGGAAGAGACAGCTGAAAATACGTATGATAGAGGTCTATAAAATTATGAGTAGGGTGGAATGGGTAATAGGGAACAATTATTTACCTTTTCATCTAGTATTAGGACTAACGGTCACTCCATGAAGCTAATAGGTTGCACATTTTAAAACAAATCAGAAAAAATATTTTTCTCTTGGTGCACAATTAAACTATGGTAGTTTTTTTTTACTGGAGGATGTGCTGAAAGAAGTTAGCATATCTGGCCTTCAAAAGGTCTAGACAAGTTCCTGGAGGAAAGGTCCATAAACTATTATTAGACATGTAGGCTTGGGAAAGCCACTGCTGAATATCCCCGGGATATTAAGGATTAGATATATTTTTTGGGATCCTGCAAGGTACTTGCGACCTGGATTGGCCACTGGCAAAGATGGCATGGATTGATGGACCCTTGGTCTGACCCAGTATGGCATTTCTTATGTACTTAGTCAATTTCTCTTGAGTAGAAACTGCCTAATGTACAAAATTGCATCATGTCACTCATGTAATTAGCACAGAACTATGTAAATACAAGAGAAACCTACATCTAATTGTTTTGTTTTCCCTTTGAAGTTTGTGGTGGTTTGTAATGTGGACGGATACTCCCCCAGGTTGAGAGACCAAACCCTTGCTTCACTGGTAGTGTAAAAAGAGTACAAAAGGGAATAACCACCAACACAATAGCACAGTCAAGCTGGAATTAAATCATAGCATATAAATAGATTTGGGTAATGCATCAGGTTCTATCGAAGAAGAGGGCCATATTCAAATGCCATTTAACATAGAAACATAGAAATGACGGCAGAAGAAGACCAAACGGCCCATCCAGTTTGCACAGCAAGCTTTCACACTTATTTGTTTTCTCATACTTATCTGTTACTCTTGGCCCTTATTAGTAACTTTTTGGTTCTATTTTCCTTCCACCTCCGCCATTGATGTAGAGAGCAGTGATGGAGCTGCATCCAAGTGAAGTATCTAGCTTAATTGGTTAAGGGTAGTAACTGCCGCAATGCGCAAGCTACTCCCACGCTTATTTGTTTATCCAGCCTGTGCAATTCACTCCTTGTTGGTTGTCTGAGTATAATTCCACTTTACTTCATTCCCCCCTGCTGTTGAAGCAGTGAGCTTTGCTGGATATGCAGTAAAAGTGAAGATTCAGGCATTTTTTTGTTTGGGGTAGTAACTGCCATAACAAGCAAGCTATTCCCCTCTTTTTTGTGAATGCAAATCCTATTTTCCACATTTCCTCTTGCCGTTGAAGCATAGAACAATGTTGAAGTCATATTAACCGTGTGTATGTTTATTGAATAACGGTATTATCTCCAGGTAGTAGCCATCATTCCCGCAATCTACCCCCATGCCTCTTCTCTTCATTCACATCGTCTGGACTTTATGGATCCACAGTGTTTATCCCACGCCCCTTTGAAATCCTTCACAGTTTTAGTCTTCACCACTTCCTCCGAAAGGGCTTTGCAGGCATCCACCACCCTCTCTGTGAAGAAATACTTCCTGACATTGGTTCTGAGTCTTCCTCCTTTGAGTTTTAAATTGTGACCCCTGGTTCTGCTGATTTTTTTTGCAACGGAAAAGGTTTGTCGTTGACTTTGGATCATTAAAACCTTTCAAGTATCTGAAGGTCTGTATCATATCCCCCCTGCTCCTCCTTTCCTCCAGGGTATACATATTTAGATTCTTCAATCTCTCCTCAAAAGGCATTCGATGAAGACCATTCACCCTTTTGGTCGCCCTTCTCTGGACCGCCTCCATCCTGTCTCTGTCCCTTCGGAGATACGGTCTCCAGAACTGAGCACAGTACTCCAGGTGAGGCCTCACCAAGAATCTGTACAAGGGGATAATCACTTCGCTTTTCTTACTCGATATTCCTCTCTCTATGCAGCCCAGCATTCTTCTGGCTTTAGCTATCGCCTTGTCGCATTGTTTTGCTGACTTCAGATTGTTAGACACTATCACCCCAAGGTCTCTCTCCTGCTCCGTGCACATCAGCCCTTCACCACCCATCGAATACATTTCTTTTTGATTTCCACACCCCATATGCATGACTCTGCACTTCTTGGCATTGAATCTCAGCTGCCATATCTTCGACCAGTCTTCTAGCTTCCTTAAATCCCGTCTCATTCTCTCCATTCCTTCCAACTTGTCCACTCTGTTGCAAATCTTAGTATCATCCGCAAATAGACAAACCTTACCTTATATCCCATCCGCTAGGTCCCTCATGAAGATATTGAACAGGATCCGTCTATATGGCTTAAATCCAGATATATTCAGCTCCAATCCGGCGTTCTGGAGGCAAGCAGGAGGCGTTCCAGGGAGGAGTGGGGTTTGCTGGCTAAATTTACCGGCTGATATTCAGAATTAGGCAGTTAATTTATTCAGCTAACTCTAGTCGGGACATAGGGCTGCCCTAAAGTTAGCTATTTATACATAACCGACTAACATTGAGATAGCCAGGTATATTCATTCGTGCAGCTTCCGCTGAATATACCCTTCAGGTTAACCAGCTAACTAGTACAGCTGCACAGTGGCTGAATCTGAATTATGGATCCCGAAGTGTCTATGGGATAGCGGAAACCATCAGGCTCTGCTAAAACATTGCTTATGAATATCAGTCATTAACCCTTGGAGAATCCAGGTTCAGCTTTAGATTTTTGTTTTGCAGAATGTGTTAAGATAGGCATCAAATGAGATCCCCCAGTTGTGCTCAGACACTAGCAGAATACAGAAAATATCCCTACCCAAGTTACCTGGGTAACTTTAAGGCAGTCTTTTATCCGACCAACCTTACCCAGCTAAGTTTATCCTGCTAAGCACTTAATATCGGCACTACCTGTCTACATTTTAGCCATGGCCCAGAGACACACCCTGCGTCTATCTGGGGGACTCGTCACCCAGACAAAATTTAGCCAGGCAGCAGGAGAAACTGTTTAATTCTTGGCTTTTTTCCAGGAAAAATTACCTGGTCAAAGCCTTTTAATGTGAACCTCACAATAACTAAAATATTGTTTCACAGGGAAAACCAGAAATGATTCCTAAACTACTTTTCCTGGCCATATACTAGCAAATCAAAAATATAAAAAGTAAAAAAAAAGACATCCTCTAGGTAAGCCAGCAAAAAGGTACTTAAATCTTGTAATAAAAGTTGATGGTATTTCCATTTATTTTTGTTTTATATGAGCAAATCTGCTGAATTTCACATCAGAATCATAATGTTGCCACGAAAGCTGCAAAAGAGCTGCCTAGCTGCACAGAAGTGTAGGATATTGTGGTGCGATATGATTTGTGATGCGATAGGTACTAGAACAATAAATTAATAATAACACAATTTGAATCAGTGAGCTAAATGAAATGTAATTCATATTGGGTGACTATACTACAGTCCCCACTCTTCACTCAGCTACATTACCTGCTGGATGTAAAGTAAGTTTTCTGTTAAATTACAGTAATTTAACAGAAAACTTACTCAAGGATCCTTCAGCGTAGGATGCTTGAGAAAATGGGAATGAGAAGAGCCACTGAGTAACACGTTCCTTTCATTTTCAGGTCTTCGGCGTTCAGTGGCAGCCCTCTAGTATAAGCCATTACTATTTGAAAAACAACCTCATTCAGTCCGTGGTCTCTGAAGAAAGTCACGTGGTTTCTCTAAACCTGAAATCTACACTTGGTACCAGAATCACTTCCAGGTTTGTCCTGCAGTATCTTCATGGCCAAGGTTCAATCCCCGGAGCTTGCACCAGTCACATGGCTGGGTCAAAGTTAGGTTGGCACCATTTTGGAAAATGGCACTGACTGGGCCAGGTGTGAGGGTGCAAATCGGTCCTTACGCAGGAGCCCCTTCTTCAATATAAGGTTCCGGGGGGGGGGGGGGGGGGTGGCAGGAGGGGGTGGGTATGGGAAGGGGAGCTGGGCTTTGGAACCCTATACTTTTTTTTTTAGCTCTTGGGAGGGGGGTGTCAGGGGACCAGAACACTATTCTTTATTAATGGTCATTTGGGGGAGGGGTGTCGGGGGACTGATACATTATTTTTTATTATTTCATTTTTTGGGGGGGAGGGGGTGGAAAGAGCTAGGGGACTTGGACACTATTCTTTATTAATGGTCTTTGGGGGGGAAGGGGTGGGGGTGTCAGGTCTGTCGCCACGCAGCTACATTGACACTTATTTTTCACTTTTGGAGAGTCGTGTCCGCCTCGAGTGGTGGCTTTGGGTTGAAACAGGAGTCAGCACTAACCCTGACTCAACCTTCCCATTTGGCCGTGTGACTATTTTTTTTTCCCCCACGGCTCTTTAAATGTGTTTCCTATTAACCTGACATGACCCCCTGGGCTTTCAAACAAGTAAGTAAAAATGCTGCTTTTCCTCTACAGACAGCAAATTGAGCTGGTATCTTCAACTGCAGGCCCAAGTGAGATACCTGGTCAAAGCCTCCAAGATGTACTAGCTCAGTTACCTGGAAAATATCGGGTAATGGATTTTACCAGTCAGCCCTTGAAGAGGACCTGCGAGAACTGCCCGTCAGTAAGTAATGCAGCCCTATAAACGTCATCAAGCTTCTAACGCTGAAATGGGTTTTTCTAATTGTCTATGAGACACGAGTGATATTTTCTATGCAAGAGTAGCGCCTGCTCTTCTCTGGCCCTTGATACAGAAATCTCCATGTAGGACCGGAGTGCCGCCTCCTGCCTGAATTTGTTGTTCCTGCTAAGTATGAACTTTGCTGGTGTTATGTTTCGCCGACCGTGGTAGCCACACTGCAGCCAGCTGCACTCACCCCAAATGCCGTGCTCCTCTATGCACACATGCATTTCTGCCTTTAGTAGGCCCCGCAGCAGATGATTTCCTCAGACCGGGGGATGTAAACGCCGGCTTCTCAGCTGATCAGCATCTTCGCAACAGGTCTTCTGCTCATGCAAGCATTGTTAGCTGCTCAGCGCATTCCTGCTTTATTCTTGCTCCGTTCCTGATTCCTGCCTTGTTCTTGGTGTCCATTTTGTGAGTTCCTGTCCTGCCCCTGCCTTGTTCATCCTTGTCTGTCTTCTGATGCCTCGGTTCCTAGTTCTGACTCCTTGCTACATTGACCTTGAATTGGACCTCCACTCTGCTTCACTCTCAGCATGGCTTGACCTTGGATTGGACCTCGAATCTGCTTTGCTTTCAGCTTGCCTCGATGTCAGCTTGGCCTCTGACTTGGTCTACTTCTTCCATCCTCATATCCGGCTTGTAAATCCTGCCGGCTGCCAGAACCTGTGGGCTCAACCCAAGAGAGAGGTGGCTGCTCAGGCTGCGTCAGCTTAACAGCGGTCCAAGGGTTCACTAACTACTCAGCATAACAGCTGGTTTAGACAGATTCAGGTTGCTATTGCTTTCTCTTCTCACACTTTTCCCTCTTATTTTGTTTTCAATGGAGCTTTTCTCACAACTTCTCTTTCTCTCCCCCTCCAGCTCTCTATTTTGTGCATTATTTTTCTGCTTCACCTATCCCAGTTTCCCTCCTTTTTTTCTCTCTCTCCCTGGAGATTCTGTGTGCATGAACCCCTGCCTGTCGTTGATTCAGCGCATGCCAGGAAATTACAGATTGACATATCAGGAAAATGATAGATTTGGATACAGTCACTTTGCCTGGGTTGTACATTTGCCCCGCCTCCCATCTGAAGCGTGACTATCTGAAAGCTAGATGGGTCAGTATATACTCCTGATGGTATTTGGCCAACCAGGGCTGATAGTATAGCCTGCAGAGCAGAGCGGAGAGCTGTGACCGGCTTCCTCAGCATTACCCAGCTCCAGCAATGACAATTAAATGGAAACTAATTGCTTTTTCCTAGCACCCAGACAGATGGATTCAGGACCAGTGGGTTATGCACCTCTACCAGCAGATGGAGTCAGAGCAAACTCATGTCACAGTATATATACTCCTGCAGTGACATCCGCCTGCCAGTATTCTCCATCTCTAGCAGATGGTGGACATGCATTTCCCTACTGGGGATTGCTTCAAATTTTAGAGGAGAATTAATAAGAGCTTTGATTTGCCCTGCTCTTGTGCGGCGATACCTAATGGTCCCTCCCCTAGTTGAGAATTCCTGAGGTGATTTCCGTGGTCTGGAAGCTGGTTTCCTCAACTGGCATAGACTTAGCTAATTAAAACAGCTGAAAGGCAATGGATGACCATCTCTGTACTCAGCAAGGAAAAGCTGAGCTCAGGTAAGGGTAAAAAAAAAAAGAGGAAAAAGACAGAGACAGAGTAGAGGAGTTATTGTAGGCCTTCCTCCAGTCTCCATGCTCGGTGCGCTGTTCCTCGTTCATTACCGCTACCATGAGAGGTTAAGGGACTTGGGCAGCTTGGTGGATTGAACAGCCAGGGTGGGCTAGGACCTGCTGTTAGGCTGTCTTTTCTTTGCACCGCATGGTAGGCTGTGGCAACATTTTTGTGAGCTTTTTTCTGCGCATTAAGTTGCCCTCTGCAGGACCATCAGTGCGTGCAAGTGCGTCTGGCTGTGTGTCCGAGTTGTGCACCCAGTTTTTTTTGGACGTGCTGCTTGTGCGCACAATCTGGGATGTATTTATTGTGCACCCATGTTTAGTGCGGTGACAGTTTGCTTAGTTTTGCAATGCATTGCCTTGGGACACCTACAGTTTATGCGCATAAATTTTGTGTGCCGAATTTTTCAATGTGAATTTGGCTGGATGCACATCTTCAGTCACCTGTTAAGTGTACTGACAGAATAATGGCACATGTGGCTAAGAAACCTGAGCGCCTTTCCCTGTGAGCTGCTTATCATATTCAGGCATCTCAGCTTAGAGTGCCCTCTAACTTGTGCCAGCACTGCTTAGAGGGTCAGGGAGAATTAACTTCCTCTGATTTTGCTAACCCAGGTTCTTCCCAGTCTGATGATAGTCTGGGTAAGTGCATGTCAGGAGGGACGCCTGACCCTGGAACTCCCTTAACTGGTTTGTCAGCAGGGGATGATAGCTCAATAGGCTCAGCACAGGTGACTTCTGGTTTTGGCATGGATCCTTCTGCCTTTTCTTGGGTAGAATTTTTTCAAGGATTACAATTCTTTCTTCAGGCACAGTTCTTCAGCCCCATCCAATCCTATCAGGTCAGATTCCTAGGTGGTGGCTTCTCCCTCCTCTGGTACTACTGGTAAGTGCCGAAGTACACCTAGATTGGCAGCAGGATGTCCTGATAGGAATCTGGATGGCACTGATGATGAGGCCGATCCTGACTCTCTGGAGGAATTTCTCTGGGACTGGAACAGTTTAGGACTATTTTGCGGTTCTTTCATAGAGATGAACTACCAGCTTTGATTTCCCAGACTGTGAAGATGCTGGGAGTACCTGGGACAGATTCCATGTCTGAACCAAAGAAAAATCCCATTTTGGTTTCTTTGTATAAAGCCTTTTGCTTTTTCCCTGTTATGGAGACCATTCAAGAATTGATTGATCTTGAATGGGATGCCCTGGAGGCAAATTTCAAATAGAGTTGGACTTTGGGAGGCCTGTACCCCTAGATTCAGTGGTGAGAGAGCACCTGCGTTTTCTGAAAGTGGATGCACTTGCCTATGCCATCTCTAAGCAGATGACTATACTTGTGGAGAGAGGAGTGTCCTTGAAGGATGTGCATGATAAGAGGATTGAGGCCATCCTTAAGCAAACATTTGAAGCAGTAGCAATAACCTTGCAGATAGCTTTTTGTTGTTCCTGGTGGCTCGTTTTTGTTTGCTTCTCTCTCAGGAGGTTGATGACTCTGGAGTGAATTCCAGGGCAGTTATGGAGCCAGCTGACTCCTTTTTAGCAGATGTGGGCTGCAATTTGGTCCATACCTCAGCCAGAGGGGTGGCTTCCGTAATAGCGGCTAGGTGTCGGTTATGACTGACAAATTGGTTGGCCGATGTGACCTCCAAGGCTAATCTTATGAAATTGCCCTTTAAAGGTGTGCTCTTGTTTGGGAGTGAGTTGGAGAAACTTGCCAGTAAATCGAGCGAATCCCCAGTTCCTCGGTTGCCAGAGGATGATAAGCAGTTGCTGCACCCCTTTGGTATGAGGGGTCATCCAAGGGGTTCCAAACATTTTCATCCCTACAGAGGAGCGACCTTTCAGCGGACTCTGCCTTTTGGTAGGTCTCAGTCATTTCATCCCAGACAGCCCAGGCAGGGCACGGGCTCAGGTAATGGAACCACCCAAGCCTCCCAATAAAGGTTTGTTGACCCACCCCCAGGAACGTAAGATAGGGGGGAGTTTCTCTCTCCTTTATCAGAGGTAGGTCGAAATCACATTGGATCAGTGGGTCCTGAGGTGATACGAGAGGGATATGCGCTGGAGTTGGCAGTGTTCCTCTGGATGCGTTCATGGTGTCTCTCTGCAGAAGAAGCAAGCAGTGGAGTGTATATTGTCAAGGCTCCTCAGTCTGAGGGCTGTGGTCCCAGTACCCGCATCTCAAGAAAATATGGGTCGATATTCCATTTATTTCATTGTGCTCAAGAAGGGAAGGCTCCATTCGTCCCATTCTGGATCTCAAATGGGTCAGCCATCATTTCTGGGTGACTCATTTCCACATGGAAACATTACGCTCAATGATAATGGAAGTGTAGTCGGGGAAATGTCTGACCTCCCTGGATCTGTCTGAGGCATACTTCCATATTCCCATCTGATTGGAACTCCAGGGTTTTCTGCGTTTTGTGGTGTTGAGGTGCTAATATCAGTTTCAGGCACTGCCTTTTGGTCTGGCAACTGCTTCCAGAACTTTTTCCAAGGTTATAGTGGTGGTGGTGGCAGATTTGAGGAAGGATGGGATCCTGGTACACCCATATTTGGACAACTGGCTCATCCAGGCCAAGTCTCTGGAAGAGAGCCTCCTGGTTACCCAGAAGGTGATCTCTCTGTTGCAGGAGCTCGGTTGGGTGGTGAACCTAGCCAAGAGCAGTCTTTAGTCATCTCAGTCCTTGGAGTATCTGGGTGTTCGGTAGGGCAAAGTTTTTTTGCCAGAGGCTCATATTCAGAAGTTGACGGTGCAGGTGTATCTCTTGATAAACACTATACATCCAACAGTGTGGTCTTATCTGCAGGTAGTCGATCTGGTGATGGCAACCCTGGAGTTGGTGCCAAGGGTGAGAGTGCAAATGCATCCTCTTCAGTGCTCCCTGTTGTCTCGTTGGAGCCTGCAGTCTCAGGACTATTCAATTTGGCTCTACCTGCCAATGAAAATCTGCTCTCACCTCCAGTGGTGGTTGCAAGTGGATCATCTAAGAAAGAGAGTTTCCCTGAAATTGCCAGACTGGTTAGTACTCACAAAGGGGTAGATTTTCAGAGCCCTGCTCGCCTAAATCCGCCCAAAACCGGGCGGATTTAGGCGAGCAGGGCCCTGCGCGCCGGGAAGCCTATTTTACATAGGCCTCCCGGCGCGCGCAGAGCCCCGGGACTCGCGTAAGTCCCGGGGTTCTCGGAGGGGGGCGTGTCGGGGGCGTGTCGGGGGGCGGGCCCGGTCGTCGCGGCGTTCCGGGGGCGTGTCGGCAGCGTTTTGGGGGCGGGTACGGGGCGTGGCTACGGCCCGGGGGCGTGGCCGCGCCCTCCGTACCCGCCCCCAGGTCGCGGCCCGGCGCGCAGCAGGCCCGCTGGCGTGCGGGGATGTACGTCTCCCTCCGGGAGGCGTAAATCCCCCGACAAAGGTAAGGGGGGGGGTGTAGACAGGGCCGGGCGGGTGGGTTAGGTAGGGGAAGGGAGGGGAAGGTGAGGGGAGGGCAAAGGAAAGTTCCCTCCAAGGCCGCTCCGATTTCGGAGCGGCCTTGGAGGGAACGGGGGGAGGCAGCGCGGCTCGGCGCGCGCAGGCTATACAAAATCGATAGCCTTGCGCGCGCCGATCCAGGATTTTAGTGGATACGCGCGGCTCCGCGCATATCTACTAAAATCCAGCGTACTTTTGCTTGAGTCTGATGCGCAAGCAAAAGTAGGCTGATCGCGCTTCTTTTAAAATCTACCCCAAAGGATGTAAGCCTCTAGGGTTGGGGGCTTGCTGTCAGGAACTAATAGGACAAGGGCGCTGGAGTATGGAAGAGTCTCTCTGGAATATCAATCAGCTGGAATCCCGGGTGATCCGGTTGGCATGCTTGCAGTTCAGCTGCAGGGTCGAACAGTCTGGGTAATGTCGGACAATGCAATGATGGTGGCTTACATCAGTTGGTAGGGAGGAACCAAGATTCAGCAAGTGTCACAGGAGATAGACCAACTTATGGAATAGGTGGAAGTGCATCTTCAGGAGATCTCGGCCTCACACATTGCAGAAAAAGACAATGTAAGAGCAGACTTTCTCAGCGGGAAGAGTCTGGACCCAGGAGAATGCGTAATGTCGGACAAGGCATTTCAGCTGAGAGTGGATCGCTGGGGCTTTCTATTTCTAGACCTGCTGGTGATTTCTCGCAGTGCAAAGGTTTCTCGATTCTTCAGTCGCAGGAGACATCCAAAGTCCTTGTGTATTGATTCTCTCGTGCTGGACTGCCCAGAGGACAAGCTGCTGTATGCCTTTCTCCCGTGGTCCATGTTGGGCAGAATAGTTTGGAGGGTTGAGAGTCACAGGGGGATAGTGCTTTTGGTGACACCAGATTGGCCCAGGAGATCAAGGTATGCAGATCTGCGAATGCTCCTGGTAGACTCCCCCCTCCAGTTTCTGGTGCACAGAAGTCTGTTGCAGCAGGGACCTATTCTTCATGAAGATCTGACTTGATTTTGTCTCAAGGTATGTCCCTTGAGAAGGCTCGCTTGCTGAACCATGGATATTCTACTGTGGTGATTGCCACCCATGAAGTTCTCCACTTCCTTAGCCTATGTGTGAGTTTGGCGAGAATTTGAGGCTTGGTGTGAAGATTGAGGAGTGCTTCCTCATTCAGTTAAGATCCTGCTCATATTGGAATTTTTGCAGGATGGGTTGAATAAAGAGTTGACCCTTAATATCTTGAAAGTACAAGTAGTGATTCTTGACTGTTTCAGGGGTCAGGTGAATGGTGAATCCTTATCGGCTCATCCAGATGTGGCCCGTTTCTTGAGAGGAGTGAAACATCTTCGTCCTCCCCTGCGATTACTGCTACCCTTTTGGAGTCTTAATCTGGTGTTGGATTTCTTGGTGGGCACTACATTTTGACTGTTGCATAGCCTTTTTGCGGTTACTGACCTTAAAAATGGTGTTTCTGGTGGCAACATATTCAGCGCGTCAAATTTCCATGCTGCAGGTTTTGTCTTGTTGGGAGCCATTCGTTCGGGTGACTCTAGGGGCAACACAGCTGCATACTGTTCCTTCTTTTTTGTAAAAAGTGGTCTCAGATTTTCACTTGAATCAGTCCATTTCCCTGCCGTCTCTGGATAGAAGAAGAGATGTAGAGGAATATTGCATATTGCGTCCCTTGGATGTCAAAAGATATGTCATGAGGTATCTGGAGTTTTCTAAACTT
This sequence comes from Rhinatrema bivittatum, assembly GCF_901001135.1. NCBI lineage: Eukaryota > Metazoa > Chordata > Amphibia > Gymnophiona > Rhinatrematidae > Rhinatrema > Rhinatrema bivittatum. Next base: position 142,536,110 of record NC_042621.1, read on the forward strand.
TTCCGGAAGACGGATTGTCTGTTTGTCCTTCATGGTAGATTTAAACAGGGTGAGCCGGCTTCATAATCTATGATAGCTCACTGGATTAAGGAGCGGTGTATGTGGTTGCTGATGAGCCATTGCTTACTAAGGTTAGGGCTCATTCCACTAGGGCTCAGGCAGTGTCATGGGCAGAGGTTAGATTGCTGTCTCCTGTCAACATTTGCCGAGCTGCAATGCAGTCTTCCTTACACACATTTTTCAGGTATTATCGTCGGGATGTGCAGGTCCAGGAGGATGCAGCCTTTGCACTTGCGGTTTTGACTGGACTGTGAGCAGCCTCCCACCCTATTTGGGCGTAGAGAGAGAGAGAGAGTGCTAGTTGGGGAGAGAGAGAGAAAGGCGCATGGGAAAGGCACTCAAGTAATTTTACCTGGATATTCAGAACATACCTGGGTAACTTCAGGACAGACAGAGATTTCCCTGGCCAGAGTTAACAGGAAAAGTTGGTCCGAGTAGCATCGGATATCTGTGCTCCCTTGATACATTTAACCATGCCCCCGGGGACACCTCCACCTCTTTTCATCTGGACAAATTCTGTCTGAGAAACTGATTACCTGGACAAAATTTAGCCAGGGATCAGGGTGGGGGTGAGGTATGGAATTTTCACCTCACAGTTTTTGTCCTTGTATCTTAAAAAGTTATCAGGATAAAGTGTTTGAATATGGATCTCTACGCATACTGTACTAAATTATAATATATGCACTGTGAAAGAACAGACTTGCCTTCCACATGGATTGATTGGTGACATCGCCTGACATTCCTGACATGAATCCTATCTACAGAACTATGCAAGGAAGAGACTCCGGGGAAAGCAGTGAGGCCTCTGGACAAATGAAGGCATATTAATTCCTAGATGTGAAGATGTAACCCAGTTCTGAATAAGTCTGGATGCTCCCGCCCCATCACGGTTTGGAGGCCCTCCTCGTCCACACGTCATGCTCTCAGGTGTGACTGCTTCCCACTCTGTGCACTTCCATTGCCAGTGAAGCCTGCGTGTCTAGCAATTATTAACACTGTCAATAACGAGCCCAGTTTTATATCAGCCCTCGCAGGGCCGAAAGTCCTACTTTTCTTTGAGGTATTAAGCAACAAGTCCCCTTTAAAAATTAGCAGGACCGTGTATGCCTCGGCATGGCAGAGGTGCGCACATTTACGCCTGTTAGAGAGCAAATATAAAATGCCCGCACGGACCTTTGCATGCGCTTTTGAAAATCGAAAGTACATGCACTAAGGATTTCCCAGTCCCCCGGGAATGCCTCTGTAGTATGAGAAGCATGCGCATAATCGCTTCCACGCATACTTTTACACATACAATCCACATGAAAATGCTTTTGATAAAGCTCCAATGATAATCAAGTCCCATTAACACTAATAATAATATCCCCAATTTATAGATTGCTGTCAATATCCAAAGCACTCTGCAAGCAAAAAGGTAAACTATATGCTTACAGGGCCCTCCCTACATATAAGGAATTAAAGCTAAGAGAGTTTTGAAGATATTTAATTACATTGTATTTCTGTTTTATTGTGCATTGCCTTGTATTCCTGTAGGAAAGATGTGTTTTTAGAAAGAAGTAAACAAAAGAAAGAAAAAGAAATGTTCAAGGTCATTCAGTGAATGCTGGAGGGGGTATCTGAATCTGGGCTCCCAGAGTTCACAGCAGTGATGGGGGTGGGGGCATGCAGGATTATCATTTCTCTTTTATTTATTTATCTATTTATTTAAAGTCTTTTATATACCGAAGAATAGCAGTCTGCCTTCTCTCCGGTTTACAGTATAACAACTTGATACAGGTAAATAACTTGATACAGATAACGAACATAAAACGAACATAAAATACAAGCATTTTGAATGTAATGCTTATATTGGATTAATAGCACTTGGCAATCCAAGTCCTCCATTTATTCACAGAACAGGTACAGCATACACAATAGCAACACCCACATCTCTACCCTCTTTGTCAATGCCCTTCAAGCCTGTTCTGTTACCCCTGAGAATGAGAAATTGCTACTTACTTGATCATTTCCTTTTCCTTAATCCAGACAGATGGATTCAGGACCAGTGGGTTATGCACCTCTACCAGCAGATGGTGATGGAGCATATTGACATCACAGTATAAATACTCCTGCAGTGACATCAGCCTGCCAGTATTCTCTTCAAAAGCCAACTGTGGACAGACTAGCAAAAACTTGATTAATAACAGATAACCATTTCAGTACTAAACCAATAAGACACACCAAACTCAGGCAAAGAATGTATGCACACTAATTTAGGGACTGGATTAACACTTACCAGGAACATCTGAAACATGTAACCACACAGGAGGACCATAACACAATATTTCGGCAGCCAAGGGTGGGAAGCTGAATCCATCTGTCTGGATTAAGAAATTATCAGGTAAGTAGTAATTTCTCATTTCCTAGCACCCAGACAGATGGATTCAGGATCAGTGGGATGTACACTCACGCTACTTCCATACTAAATGTGGACCTTTTAATGCAGTTGTTCTCAACCTTTTTCCTATCGTGACACATCTGACAGACCACACTAACATGTGTGACACACTGCTCATTAGAAATAAAAAAATAAAGGTCCAATATTATTTTTATTGTTAAGAATGACACAAGGGAAAGACAAGTACTCTGTCTGAACAGAAATTGCATAATTAGTAAACATCCATACCAGAACACCAATTTCCAGCACTCAAACAGTAACCACCTTACCTAAGAAAAGGCAACAATGAAAATATTACACCAGATCTTAAGACACCAATACACCTCCTATTAGGAAACGGACCAAGCCAGGCTGCTATAGAGCCTACACAGAAACTACATGCCAGCAGAAAACCTCACCTCAGTCACATGTGCCAGACCCTCACCTAGCAAAGAATAAAGAGACCATAAAGCATAACTAGAAACATGCAGACAAAAACTGAACTGGAAATAGCAACAAGCCAGAGAGACTGTATGCAGTGTTAGAAAGGGAAAAGAGAACCTTCAGTCCTCAAAACAAATCAAGAAATATAAAATCAATAGCAGTAAAACCAACCATACTAACAAAAATAACAGATTTCAAAATAGCTGATGAATGGAATATCCAATAATTAAAAACTCATATAAAAATTTTCTAGATACCAGTAAAATATTTCAAAATAGCAGACACAAAGACCCAATAATGAAAAATAAGGATAAAAAAATGCTTTGCTCTGCATACCTGGGAATATTTGATATCCAGGTACCCTGAGATTGTTTTGAATTCACAGGAGGAGGGATAGTTTGCTTGCAACTTTCTCCTCTGTCACACACAAGCTCGCTCTCTCACACAGACTCTCAATCACACACATATACACAAGCTTTTTCTCTCTCACATATATAGGCTCTTACTCACACATTTACACACATGCTGTCTCTTTCTCTCACGCACATAGACTCTCATTCACACACACTTACACATATTCTCTCTCTTTCTCTCACTTTCACACATGCTCTCTGTTTCTTTCACTTACACACAGATTCTCAATCACATACTCACGTGCTCTCTCACCTACACCGGTTCTCAATCACACACAGACACACATGCTCTCTCTCTTACTTATATACACAGGATCTTAAACATACATAGACATGATCTCTCTCACTTACACATACAGATTCTCAATCAAACACTTACATTCAAGCTATCTTTCTCACACATAAAGGATCTTAATCACACACAGGTTCTCAATCACACACACATGCTCTCTTTCACACAAAGAGGTTTTCAGTCACATACTACATAGATGCTGTCACACACATACACAGGATCTCAAACTCATAAGCTTGCTCACTCACTCACTCTCTCTCCCCCCACTGAACTAGCGCTCTCTCTCTCCCCACCAAACTAGCGGCAGCAGCAGCCTTCTCCACGTCCAATCTTAGCAGCAGCAGCAGCCTCCTCCACTTCCAGCTCTCGCAGCCTCAAGAAAGGAATCCCATTGCCCTTGGGGGCTGATGTTGCTCCTTTTTTGCTTCACGCCATGCTGCTCTTCTTCAGGCCATGCCTCTCTTCTTTGGGCCGATGCTGCACAGACACCTGCATGGTCTCTTCTTCCTGTGCTTGGCCACTGTATACCACTTCCTCTTCTGGGCTGTGGGAAGTGGGAAAAGGAGACCATGTTGGTGCCGCTGACTCCAGCTCTCCTGCTGCACTCTGCCCAGGCTATCAGCATTTTAAGTCTGGGCGGAGAATGAGTTCCTGTTTTGCTGGAGCAAGGGGAGCAGCTGGGTCAGCGGGGGACCGGGAAGTGTGGCGACACACCTGCGTGTGCTTGGCGTCAAATTGGTGTGTCGCGACACACCAGTGGAGAACCGCTGTTTTAATGCATTTTATTTCCATGAAAGTAAAGGACTAAGATGAGTGCTGTAGCTGGAAGAAGGCATGGTTCAGGCAGTTGATATATGTAGGATTCCCTAAATTGTTTGTCAGTATCCCTCAGTCCTCCCCTGCAGTGCCTCCCATTTGTGTCCATGCACCTTAAGTACGATCTGCCAGACCCCTGGCGCAGAAGGAATTAAGGATTTGCTCCAGTCTTGACTGCTCTCTCTCTCTCTTCCCCTCACCTTTGCTATCACATCCGCTAGGTGCTTTACTTACATGCGACAACTTCTACTCTCCCTGCGCTGGCCATCTAGTCCCTCCTCACTTTGAAACGGCACTTCAGTCTTCCTGACCTGCAGCTGGGCTATGAAGGAAGGAAGTCGTAGGTCAGACACAAGTTTCTGATCATTTTGGACAAGTAGCAATAAAACAGATGAAAGAAAGCTGCCCCCCCCTCCCATAACATGTACACACGTTTTTGTGTAAGTTCTAGGAGTATTCTTCTCCTCCCCCATTACTCACTTATGCACTTTTGAGCAGAGACTACAGAGTCGGCCCAAACTGCGTGACAGCTGTGGGACGGGATAAAGTAGTCAGGCAGCTGTGGCTGGCATGAGAACCTGGTTTCCAGGTGCAGAAGGCTGCAGTGTTGTACCAGATTAGCAAGCTCCCTGCTGATCCTCCCTGACCATCCTGTACCCTCCCCCGCCCCCCACCAATATCTTCTGTTTTAGGGTGGTGGGGAAGCTATGTTGCCTCTCTGCCCCCAAACCAATGCAGCCTACTTACAACCACAGGCAGTTGCTGGCACCACAGCAGAAATAAACCGAGCTCAACTGATTTTTCTTTCGAGACCTTCGATGGGAAAGGGCGAAATGGATGGCCTTGTGTGTACTGAATTCTTGACAAGGCTCCAAAAGTTTCTGAGTTCATTTTGGAATGTTTGGAAGAATGACTTCTTGAATTGGATACAAAGGTTGATATTCCTAGGCTTTGTCTGGATAACCTTTGATGCTAAAAGAAACAAAAGGAGCAGTGCAAATAAAGAATAAATAAATAAAATATAGTAATTAAATGTTTTATATATATATATATATTTATATTTAACTTAATAATTACTTAAACAAAGTAAAGTCCAAAAACCTATCATACTGAACAGAATCATTTATTTGTTACAAAAATCATATATTATACTCATTTAAACATAAAATCACCAAATCACTTTGTAATAAAATAAGATATATTTAACAGAAAACCACCGTCCTTAGATAAATCAATGGTCCAGTGCAAGACTGAATTGCCTTGGTATTATTTATATCTGAATTGCCTTGGTATTATTGATATCTGTGCTGACAGCGTTGCCTCTGTATAATTACAAAACCCTTCATTGACATCAGTTCCTTTAGTTCTTCAGTGCCCTAAAGCCACAGTTGTAAACAACTCCTCTGACAATTTTTCATTTCCCAGATTGAGATGCTGAAGGAAGGAAAGCTGCCGACAGATTGTCATATTAATTAAGCATTATACTCCAGAATATGCTTTGAAGACTAAGCGTTAAGTGAAACCCTAACCGCTGCATATGGCAGAATAAATGCTCCGTTTAAACTCCTCCTGATGAAACCCTTTCATACATGAGTGTTCATGTTCTGTCACTTTGAAGTGTATTACTACCAGAACACTTGATTGTATATGGGTACGGCCTACCATTGGTTTTCTGTATCTTATCTATATCTGTCTATCTATCTATAGATAGAGTAACTAATAGAATTTAGGCAATGTAATTCTAAGTATAAAGTGCTCACTAAGTACACAAAAAAAAACTCCCGATGAGGGAAGAAAAGCACTGATGAATTGAGGAGATTAAAAAATAACTTTATTAATCTTCCACACAATGAAATACAATTAATGAGCATGAATAAAAAAACAATTCTGGATCACATTGAGTTTTATACCAATGAAAAAACCGTTCCTAGCTAAAATGACTAAGTCACTTAATCATTGAGGTGTGAGATATAAATGTATCAATGACGTTTTACATTACAAAAGTTAAACAATGAATCTGGCACAGTGAAATGGCTTTGTATACTGTTACATCAAACGGTTAGTAAGTAACAAACAGCCCGATACTGTAAAACCGCGGGAGAGCGGACGAACGCCCGCTGTCCCGGCGCACGCACCGGCCCTTCGCCAGTGCGAGCTATCCAGTATGCAAATTAGGCGACGCGGTGCAAACGAGGGAAAGGAGGCGCTAGGGACACTAGCGCGTCCCTAGCGCCTCCTTTTGGCCTGGAGCGGCGGCTGTCAGCGGGTTTGACAGCCGACACTCAATTTTGCCGGCGTCGGTTCTCGAGTCCGCTGACAGCCACGGGCTCGGAAACCGGACGCCGGCAAAATTGAGCGTCCGGTTTTCGGCCCGACAGCCGCGGGCCGAATTCAAATTTTTTTTTTTTACTTTTTTTTACTTTTGGGGACCTCCGACTTAATATCGCTATGATATTAAGTCGGAGGGTGCACAGAAAAGCAGTTTTTACTGCTTTTCTGTGCACTTTCCTGGCGCTGGAAGAAATTAGCGCCGACCTTTGGGTCGGCGCTAATTTCTTAGAGTAAAATGTGCGGCTTGGCTGCACATTTTACTTACTGGATCCCGCGCGCATACCTAATAGGGCCATCAACATGCATTTGCATGTTGAGGGCGCTATTAGGTGCCGCGGGTGGGCCGCGTGTTTTCCTCCCCTTACTGAATAAGGGGTAAGTGAAAACACGCGTCCAGAGCAGGCTGACAGTGCGCTCCAACGGAGCACACTTTACTGTATTGACCTGAAAGTAATCTAGCTCATGAACAATGTACAATAACAAAAAGTTCCTCTACCTAGACTTGAACAATCCATGATAGGGTTATCTACATATTCATATGTCAGTTATGCAAATCTACGTACATGCGTTTTACTCATAACACCTGCAAAACTTGCAGTAAAAAGAAACTTATGAGAAATTCTAAATCTAAGTATCCCTTTCACGGGTGATCAAATTTCCCAGTTGTTGTAAAGACCCCAACAAGGTCCTGTTTCGCCTAGACTGGCTTCCTTGGAGCGAAAGTGATCACGCAGCATGGATGCCGTTTATGCAAAGTTAGATATGCAACATGAGGCAAGAAATGCTAACATGATGCTGCCTATAAAGGATAGTTATTCAGAGGTAAAGTTCACACCAGCTGAACAGGGAAATCCTGAAAGTCAGGGACAAGTGCCCAATAGGTTACAAGTCTGCACAAGACCACTGGTCAAGCTGCCCTTTTTAGTGGAGAAGGGTAGAGTGTTTGTGAAGATATCAACGCCAATCAGACAAAATGGTGGCACTCTGTCTTAAATACCGATTTGAGAAATACTCCAATGTATAGAATTATCTGCAGGAGACTATAGGTTTTTCCGGTATGATCTTCCTCCCACAGCTTCTCTTGCAGAAACCAAAATGAGGTCCCTTTAGGGGCTTCTTAAAACTTAACACCTGCTCCAGGCAGGCATTAATTTTTGAGGATAAAAATGTGTTGGGCACACATTTTTTTTTTTTGCATCGGGAGGTAATAGCGAATAGCCTCATCAACATGAATTTACATGTGATGAGTGCTATTAACTTCACAGGGGGGTTGGATGCGTGTTTTGGATGTGTTAATCCCCTTTTAGCATAAGGGGTTGTGGACGCACATCCAAAACGCGCGTCCAACCACGGGTAACCAATGCGCAGTGTATTGCATCGGCCCGAAGGATTGTTAAAAGTTTTAAGAGAGATCCGTAATGGCAGCAAAGCTACTCCAAAGCACGGATCTGCGTCGGACAGAGGCAGCACCAACTTAACTGATAGAATGAGAAAACCAATGAGAGGATTACAAAGCATTATGAGAGACTGATGAGTATTTTAATTGCAAACATAAAAAAAAGTTAAAAAAAAGTGACTGTTGTAATGGTCTGTGATTATATGGCGTTGCAAGCCCGGCCAAACTGGACTATAATACCAGAAAGAGGCTCAGATTCCCCAAGGCCAGAGGAGGTGCAGAAAAAATCACTTTATTTTGAGATGGGGCCACAGCAGGCATCCAATAGTAACTTTTTCTGCACTTTATCTGGCCTTGGGGAATCTGAGTTCTGTCTGGTATTTCAACCCAATTTGCCAGGGCTTGCAACTCCGTCCTAAGAGTCTTATAAAGTATTCATTTAATCATAAATTCCCTCGTTCAGTGAGCTTGAGCCTTACTCCTTGGATGGCAAGTCTGCTCTGACGGGGTTTGGAAGCCGCTGGAATACCTATTTACTTTTTCTGTTTCGTTCTCAGCCTAATCAGTATTTACCTCTGATTTGGACCTATTTCTAACCGTTCCGGCATCTCTTCACACTTTCCTATTATTGCCTTAAGTTTGGATCTGTTGTTAGACTGTTTATATAACTTACCTTATGTTTGAGCATTTTTGACTCCCATTAAGGTTGTTCCTGTCCCTCCCGATGCAGCATCGTGAAACACGATCCCATGTTCGGGGGGACTAATTTCTATCACATCTGTTTAGACTATTATTATTTGAAGATATTCACATGGGTTTGTTTATGGATGTTCTCAGATTAAAAGGATATGTGAATTTGTAGATGAGCCATTCTCACTTTATTTAATTTTTCACACATTTTTTGTTTGTATGCAACCACCTTGATTGTTATCATAGCACACTATTGTATTTTTTTTTTTTTATATTCCTCTTTTGTGTGTTATCTGTACATCGATCCACTTTCGGTTTGAAAAATATAGAACAAAATCTAGTGAGAGAGATGTCAGATTTGTTTCATCTCTAGAAATTGTGATTCCCTTGACCCTCTGATTAAAGAGCTGCTCACTAACTGGCAACATGGGGGAGCTGGTGGCAAATCAGATTGCTGCCTGGAGAGCAGAAGCACAATGGGGCTAATGCAATATTTGTGCACAGAAAATGAGCACTTAGTGTTGAGCGCCCGTTTTTCTAATGTGTACCTAGCCAACTGTCGTGGGCGCACGATCCAATATTTAAATTAGGGGCCATGCAAAAAAACGAGGTGCTACGGAAATCTGTTCATCCCTAGCACCTCCTCGGTATCTTGCGTACAGGAGAAGTAGGTGTCAAGCGGGTTGGGAAAACGGACGCTCAATCTATGAGCGTCTGTTTTCTCCCTCTACCGGCATAGACACGCCCAAAATACACGGCCTGGACCGTGTATCTTGTGTGTGTATATTGGGCATCCAGAATTTTTTTTTTTCAAAAACTTTTTTTTTTTACTAAATCTTCTTTATTTGGTTTCCTACTTAATATTGCTACGATACTGTTAGGAGGAACCTCAGAGAGCAAGATTTTTCTTTTTTTTTTTTTAATGTGCCCTTGAGCGTGGCATACCTTTATACCAGCCCCGGGCTGGCATAAAATTTGTCACGTTGTAATGGGCACATTGGCCACGTAGGAAAAATTTTTTGGTTTGTGGGGATTAGCTAATAGCCTCATCTACATCAATTTACATGTAACGAGTGCTATTAGCTATGCAGTGATTTGGACGTGCGTTTTAGATACGCTAATCCCCGTATTGGATCGTGGGTTATGGAGGCGCGTCCAACACGGGCATCCGATTATGTGTTAAACCATGTGCTAGCTGCTGTGCACAGTATTGCATCGGCCTCAATACGTCCTAACGTGTTACAGTTTGGCCCTCTTTCATCTTTTTGCCTGTCTAGCTTTTCTCCTCTCTTTCACCATTCCCCAACCTGATTGATCAGGAATGAATTGGATTCCCTCACCGTCTGAGGGCGAAAGAAGAAGTCTCCTTCAAGTCTGAAGCCCCTCAGCACCGCTCTTGTGTTAGCAGTGCTGCTGATCCTCTCCTTGCTTCCCCGAGGCATCACTTCTGTGACTCACCTGAGCCCTGCCTTGTTCCAGTTTTTTTTTATCCAGGGGCATGCACTTCTGCTAAATAGCCTTATATATCAATGTCATCAAAGTTTAGATTAGTTTATTTTATCTAATACTCGATAAATCACAGTTCTTACAGAAGTAAATCAATGTGATGTACAATAAAGTAAAATTGAAATGGTATAGTAAAGAAAACATAGTAAGTTCAACCAAGTTTCTGTTGAACCTATTCTTTTCGGTTGTTGGGAGATGGGTGAGGTGGAGCTCCAGCTGAGAGACTTGCAGGCATTCTGATCTCACTCTTCTTTTACAGAAGGCATGAGAGTCTGCTGTTCTCTTTGAGATTAACATTCAAAAGATTTTTGCTTGTAAAACTGGCTTTTATCCACATAAATTTTCTGTTTTAAAAATATCCCCCTTCTGTCTGCCAAAAATGTTGCCCAATAAAAATGGGCGGGATGGAGGCATGGCAGGAGCAGGCTAACGTAGTTAGCCAGAGAGCACCATATTGAGCGCTGTCCATCTAAATTGGTCCACACAAATAGCAGGCCTAAAGGTATTCAAGTTACTGTATCCAGATAATTTTACATGGATAAAGTGAAACATTTATTCAGCAGATAAAGGGAATGGAACAACTCCCCTATGAGGAAAGACTAAAGAGGTTAGGACTTTTCAGCTTGGAGAAGAGACGACTGAGGGGGGATATGATAGAGGTGTTTAAAATCATGAGAGGTCTAGAACGGGTAGATGTGAATCGGTTATTTACTCTTTCGGATAGTAGAAAGACTAGGGGGCACTCCATGAAGTTAGCATGGGGCACATTTAAAACTAATCGGACAAAGTTCTTTTTTACTCAACGCACAATTAAACTCTGGAATTTGTTGCCAGAGAATGTGGTTCGTGCAGTTAGTGCAGCTGTGTTTAAAAAAGGATTGGATAAGTTCTTGGAGGAGAAGTCCATTACCTGCTGTTAAGTTCACTTAGAGAATAGCCACTGCCATTAGCAATGGTTACATGGAATAGACTTAGTTTTTGGGTACTTGCCAGGTTCTTATGGCCTGGATTGGCCACTGTTGGAAACAGGATGCTGGGCTTGATGGACCCTTGGTCTGACCCAGTATGGCATTTTCTTATGTTCTTATCTTATCTGGATGAAGTTACCCACTCAGCAGGTTTCTGAATATGGACTTCTTTACAACGAACATTTTTGGGGAAACAGCAGTGGGCTGGAGATGGTGGCACAGATTTTTGAGTCGCCTATTTGCAGAAAAATGAAAACTTGAGTTAGCAGGAACAGCTTATCTACAGTGCTGTACCACAAAATAATAATGCACACAAGCTACAATGAAGCCAAAAAGAATAGCAATCAGAGGTGATTTTCTTTAAATTCCATCATAGCTTTATTATAAAGCTCCAGTATGGAACGATGTGACTGTTTTAACTAATGAAGAAAGAAGCCACGTCTGTTTGGGTTTCTGCTCTATGGCCAAGTCTCTTGATAAAAATGCTAATGATCTTCACAGTGTCTTGATTTCAAAATGCAAATTTTAATTAGTATGGGTGGATTAGGCCAGGTCTGGCAGGTTGGAAGTTCTGTAATAACTAAACATAGAAACATAGAAATGATGGCAGAAGAGGACCAATGGTCCATCCGGTCTGTCCAGCAAGCTTCCCATGGTAGTATCTGCCATGCAGTTACCTCCATGTATCAGCCAGTGCTGCTTGATGTGCTATGCTTATGGACTTGGCCATAGAAGCAGTCCTGTGGTTATTTTTTCCTTAATGTCTGTGCATCAGTACTCCAGACTGTAAAAAAGTCATGTCCCATGTTGGTTGGCCCTGAATCCAAATTTCTCTTTCCCTCCACCCCCCTCCCCACCTCCTCCTTTGAAGCAGAGAACGATGTTGCAATTGCATCAAAAGCATCAAGGCTTATTTGTTAAGGGTAGTAAGCCATGTCTTCTGTTAAGAGTAGTAACTGCTCTTCTATTCAGATTACTCCAATGCTCATCAGTTTCCCAAACTGTAAAAGTCGGGGCCCTTTTTGGTTTCTATCTAAATCCAATTCCCCTTTTCCCTTGCCGTTGAAGCAGAGAGCAAATGTTGGAGTTGAATCAAAAGTATCCAGTCTTATTGGTTAAGGGTAGCAACTGCCACACCAGCAGGTTACCCCCATGCACACTTTCTTCATTTCCTTCAGGACTTGGACGTAGAAGCAGTCCTGTGCTTTTTCCCTTATGTCTGTATATCAGTATCCCAGACCATGGAAGTCGGGGCCCTTGGTTGTCTTCTGAATCCAATTCCTCTTTTCCCTCACTGTCTAAGTGGGGAGAAATGTTGCAGCTGCATTAAAGACATCAAAGCATTGCGGTTAAGGGTAGTAATCTCCATGCCTTCTACTAAGGGTAGTAACCGCTGTACCAGCAAGTTACCCCCCTGCACGCTTATCTCATTTGCATCCTCTAGCCTTTAGAGATCCACAGTGTTTATCCCATGCCCCTTTGAATTCTTTTTCCTCTTCACCACCTCCTCTGGAAGGGCATTACAGACCTCCGCCACCTTCTTCGTGAAGAAATATTTCCCAACGTTAGTTCTGAGTTGTCCCTTCAGGAGTTTAATTTCATGACTCCTAATTCTATTGTTTTCTTTCCAACAGAAAAGGTTTGAAGTCCATACATCATTGAAACCTTTTAGGTATCTGAAGGTCTGTATCATATTTCCCCTGCACCTCCTCACTTCCAGGATATACATATTCAGATCCTTCAGCCTCTCCTCATAGGTCTTCTGATACAGACCCCACAGCATTTTTGTTGCCCTTCTCTGGACCGTCTCCATCTGTCTCTATCTTTTTTGAGGTATGGGCTCCAGAACTGAAAATACTCCAGATGAGGCCTCACCAAGGACCTGTAAAAGGACATCATCACCTCCTTTTTCTTACTGGTTATTCATGTCTGTATGCAGCCCATCATTCTTCTGGCTTTAGCTATCACCTTGTCACATTGCTTTGCCAACTTAGTTTCTGGGGATCTGATCACCCCAAGATCCCTTTCTTGATCTGTGCACATCAGACTTTCACTGCCCATCACATACAGCTTTTTTGGATTAATGCATCCCAGATGCATGACTCTGCACTTCTTGGCATTGAATCCCAGCTGCCAGTTCTTCAACCACTCTTCAAGCTTTCTTAAATCAGTTTTCATTCTCTCTACTCCTTCAGGCGTGTCCACTCTATTGCAGATCTTAGTATCATCCACAAATATACATACCTTACCTTCTGTCCCTTCCACAATGTCGCTCACAAAGATATTGAATAGAATCGGTCCCAACACTGATCCCTGTGGCACTCCACTTAACATGGCTCTTTCTTCAGAGAAGCCTTAAAGGAGATGCAGGATATGCAGGGGACTTACAAGGCTATATGTTGCTGGCTATTTGGATTATTACAGAGTCCTATGGTTAGGGAAAAGTGGGTGCTGGAAGGAAGTAAATAGGGATTTTGTAAGCTTTTCTAGCCAAGATGGTGGAGTGTAAGGAAGGAAGACAAGAAGACTGTCATGGATAATGAGAAATCTTGCAGCTGGTCACACAGTATGGCTCACAACTGGGATAGCAGTGGAGACGGAATAACTGGGTAGACTGGATAGACCAGGTGACCTTTTCTGGCCATCATTCACTATCTTACTTTTTTGGTCTAGTTATGCTTTTGTTTATTACTCCACCTATATGAAAACAAAGCAGAAAAGCATTCTATGATGTCATCAGCTGTATATATTTTGTTTATGAGATTTGATAAAATATTGAGAAATATACTATTTGTTCATGAGAAAATAACATGGGAGCATGATGGAAGAAAGAGGACCAAGTATCTGTTTGATATCTTGAAGTTTTCTCTCGCACTGTATTCATGTGTCACGCTGTCTTCCCATTTTTTGCTCTTTAGCTGCACTTGCATTGTAATGGCAGAGGAGGTGTAGCTTACCCACTTTTATGCACATAAATGGATGTACTAAAATAGTTCAGGGCTGAGTTTATGTTAAAGTACATGTGAACCCAGCAGAGGCATTCCAAGGGGGCAGAAATGGAGTGGAATATGCACTTCCATGGATGCTATTTGATTTTTAAAAGCACGTGCATGTGTTACATCCTCCAAAGAGGAGGTGTAAGAATACGTGAGTGAACGCATGCACATACTAGGCCTGTTATCCTGAGTATTTTTAATGCAAACTCATTTGTGTAAGTGTGTTTGAAAATGCTTAGTAAAGTCTACATATACACCTGCCTTAAAACCTCTTTGACTTAATAAAGTTATACTTCTATTTATCCCTGGGGAAAGTCTGTGCAAAAAAATGTGCATGAGATTTTGAAATTCTGCATACTATATTTATCTAAATGGTACAATATCATCTCTCTGTAAATAGCAATTAAAATTTAATACATACAAAATTCTTACTCAAACATGCTAAACTTTCAAGTTTTTGGTGCAGACTTCCCCCAGGAGTATAGTAATAAGTAGGGATTCTGGTTATCAGTGATTTTACTTTAGCAGGTCACGGAGCTCGAGAGAAGCTCCGAGCTGCAGGTGGTGTTGACTTCTTGCAGCTGACAATAATTAAAGCAATGCAATGGAGTCCATGGTGTTGCTACAAATAAGAGCAGTTAAAAGAAGTTGGTGCTGCCTGCATCTCCTCTTGGGTTCTGCCAATGGCCAAAAGAAAATCCCTGAAAACTAGAAGGGGTCATTCCATATCAAGGCGACCTGGGGTCCATGCTCAATCTCCTCCAAATTGAACAAAATTTTGCATGAATGTTCTCTAGGGTCTCAAACAAAACCGTATTAACATTTTCACCTGGATCTCCATTGGTGGAGAACTAGAGGCAGTAGAGATATGTACACCCAAATAATGGTGAACGTTTGCATAAAAAGATTACATCATGTCTTTATGTAACCATATCTTTGCTTCCAATTGGCTGCAAAGCCACCTAGTGAAAATCCTAGAGGTACGTCATGGGCCATGACAACTGATCCAGTTGTGGCCTGAATCTAAGTATACATCAGGAGCAACGAGGAGTCAAAGTAGGTCTTAAATTTCTTTAGTAAAAGTTTTCATGTACTTTGCTGGCCCATAAAAAGGGTGGCAAGCTCATGTTAGGTTCCAGACTTTGCATAGGAACTTAGCACCAGAGGTTGTAATAATCCACAAAATTTCAGGCCCCTAACAAGGGTTGTTTGGCTGCAGTACCCAGATAAAGTGGCTGTTTTGTGTTGCACAGTGCACAGTACTCTGAGTAACCTTCAGTCAGCTGTCTCTAGCTCTTAAACAATAGAGATCCAGCTGAAAAATTTTGCATAGTTTTGTTTGAGGCCCTAGCAAGCATCCACAGGAAACTGTATTCAATTTGAAGGAGGTTGAACGTGAATGATTTTCTAAATTGGTCAATTTGACATGGAATGTCCCAGAAGCATTAAGGCAGCAAACCACTCTCTGCCATATACTTTCTCAGTGCACTCACTTCCCCCTACCACATGTCATCTTCCACTCACCCGCAATGCTCTCTCTGCCCTTCAATACTCCCTCTCTCCCTCAGCTCATCCCCCCCCACACTCCACTTTCTCTCAACACTCTTCCCCCTCCCTCAGCGTGTCCCACAAAACACATTCCTGCTCCCGTAGCTCATTCCCCCCACAATACCTTCCTCTCCCTCAGATTGTTCCCCCTCAACATTTTTACCACCCCTTCCCAGATTGTTCTTCCCAATACTTTCTTCTCCTCCCGTCCCACCCCTCCTACATTCTTTCCTCCTCCTTAGCTCATAACCCCTCTATCATTTGCTCTTTCTCCCAACCCACTGTCTCTCTCCTCCCCAGCTGCTCCCTATCCCTAATGTTGTCCCCCTCCCAGCCAGTCTCAACCACTGTCAGCTTCCACCAATTTCCACAAGCTGATTTCCTTCCCTTCCCCACTTTCCTTTCTCCCGACCCATACTGCAGGCACCACTCCTAGAACAGCCGTTTTCTATCCACACCGTGTAGCTTTCTGAGAAAGTGAGCAGCGTGTTTTCCAAACTCTTGTGCTGTTCTCAAAACCTTTCGAGAACTGGCATGAGTTTGGGCACCACATGACTCCTTCTCTGAGAGCCTCGTAGTGCAAAAGAGTACAAGAGTTCTAGGATGGCAGCAGGATAATTTAAGGTGGTGGTGGTGGTGGGAAAGATGGAAGCAAGAAAATGGTGTGTGGAAGACCCCAGCTGCTCCTTTTGCATTGCCTTCTCGCCCTTTAGCAAGAAGCTGTAAATTCTGCGCAGGAGGGGAATTCTGCACAAATTCTACATTGAATAGCTTTCCCCTGGGAGTATCTGGTACATGAACTTGAAGTGCTGTACATTTGGTATTCTCCGAGGACAATCAGGATGATAGCCCTCACACATGGGTGACACTGTCAGCTGGAGTCCTGATGTGGAAAACTTATGTCAAAGTTTCTAGAAGTTTGAATAGGCATGCTGAGCATTTACAGAATGCCTATACCACGCACCTATGTGGGATCCCTCTTCAGTCTCTTCTTTTCCCTGGAGCTGTAAGCCTCGTTATTTATTTATTTATGTATTTTGTATACCGATATTCGAGGTAACAATATACCGGTTCACAACATAATATAAATACATTCAAATTAATACAATACATCAATAATAGTAAAATACAAATTAATGACATAAAGTTAATCAAAAACTACTTTAAAATCATAAAAGTAAATGAAATTATACTAAAAATCATATAACCAATCGGCAATAGATTAAGATAAAGTAAAGTGATTAAGCTCAGTTTGGCTGTTTTTTTGCCTTGTGGAAAGCTTTTCCTCTTCGCGTTTTTTCATGGTTTTTCCTTCAATCCATTGCTGGGTCCCTCTCGGTGCCTTCCCGTAATGATCCCAGTCAAGGTTTTGGTGTTTCGGGTACATTTTCTTTCGTGGTTGATTACCGCTGTGGTGTCGGTGCTTCGGTGCCTGCAGGCCATCAATGCCCGCCATCATTGCTTTCAACCTATGGTCCTTTTGTTTCATCTTGTCATGGCCACATCCAGTTTTTGCCAATGCTCTCAGTGCAGAGGACCATAACTATCACTGATCTTCATAAGCTGTGCATCCTCTGCCTGGAGGCATCGCATGACATCCGGGGTTGCTGCTTGTATGCCCAGATGACCCCCGAAGGGACATTGGCTTTGACTTAAAAAGATGGATCTGCTGTTTGGGTCAAGGATGTCCTAGCCATTGGCATTGGTGGTTTTAGCATCAAAGGACTTTGGAGCCACACCGATGGACACCACATCATCGACATTGGCAGGACCATCGGTTCCATCGATATTGCCAGTGGATGGGGTGCCGGAGACGGACTATTGTCAATCTTTTCCAGGCCAAGGACGCCCAGTTTGCTGTTTTCGACCTTGACACTGGGGAAAGACCGGGCTGAGCATTGAGGGAAGCCTAAGAAGCATTGGCACTGGACCCTGTCAAAGCATGGTGCTGGGTGCTGGGTACAGAGATGCACCAGCTTTTGCCATAATGTCCCAGAAGTGGCCCAGTGGTAAGGAGTGCCCATTCTCTGTCAATGCCCGGGGTCCACTACAGTCTTCACTGGTCCTGGTGCCAGTCACCGAGCCCCCATATGGGTCTGAGGAAGATCTGGCCACCCCTTCTTCCTCCCAGTTGGTATTGGCATCAGCAACGTTCAAGGAGGAGCTGGAACACTGAGTCCAGCTGGTGGTGGAGCAGGCGCTGCAGGGCTTTGATCCTGTGGCACTGACGACACCAGAGCCAGTGTCGCCCATCCTCTTACTGCTTCTGTAAAGCTCAATGTACCCATTGGCGTCATTTTCTGAGGCGGCATCAGTGCCTGGCGGGGCACCAAGGCCTCCCTCTACTGATATGGTGGTCATTGCAGGTTCCTCTGAGGAGGAAGCTCCACTGAGGCCAGCAGAAATGCCAAGGCCTGAAGCCCCCCCATCCAGTTCTACCAGTGCCTAGACCTCTGGACGTAGGCCTAGCATCTAGGGCCCCATCACCTATAGCATACAGTGAGGCTGAGGGTCCCTGTGACCCCTGGTGGGATGATCTGATGGAGTCCTCATCTAAGGACTCTGATGGTCTCCCATCAGACCCTTCTCCTCCAGACCAGCAAAGGAAGTCTCTGCCTGAGGACTTACATTCGCAGGTTTATGAGGGTGATGGCGGAGGCCATCCCTTTTCAGCTTTTGACAGAGTAAGATGCCAGGCACAAAATGCTTGAGATCCTCCTGTTTGTGGAGCCTCTTAAGGAAATCATGGTGGTCTTGGTGCACAATATCCTTAAGGAGTAACTGCTGAGGATATGGGAATACCCCCTCACAGTGCCTCCTGTTAGCAAGAAGGTGGATGGGGTCCACCTTATCCAGAAGGCTGCTGGATTCATTAAGCATCAGCTGCCTCACCAGTCAGTGCTGGCTGAATCCGCTTTCAAGAGGGCCAAGATCTCTTGGACCCATTCTTAGGCACCCCTTGGGAATAACCACAGAGCGATGGACGCTCTTGGGAGGAAGGTGTTCCAAGGTGCCATGCTTATTGTCGCATCACTGCCTACCAGCTCTAAATGAACCAGTATTCACAGACATCTGAAAGCAGCTGCAGAAGGTGGCTGAGCAGCTGCCTCAACAGCAGTGAGACAACCTCATGCACAAGGGTCTGGAGTGTGGAAAACATAAGATCTTGGTGACCTACATTGTTTTCAAGATGGCATCAAAAGTCTCTGCAGTGAGAATCTGTGCTCGCAGAATGGCATGGCTGTAGGCCTCAGATCTCTGAAAAGGGATACAAGAATGACTTGCTGATGTGCCATGCACTGAAGAGAATCTGGAGATAGAGTGAGGGATGCTGTGGCCTAGCTTCCAGACCCCCATGAAACCCTCCCAACAACTCTCTGCTAGTACTCCAGACTTGTCCTCCTCATCCAGGAGGCCATTGAGACTGGGGCCCAGGAAGTCATTCTTTCACCAGAGGACATACTATCCTCCACCTCCTGGATCCCATCAGCACCATCAGAGCTTCCGTAGCTGTCCAGGCCTCAGAGAGCACCCAAACCCCAGCCAGCTCCTCAATCAATTCCGGGGATGGGGTTTTTGACTGGATCACAGGGAGCATAAGCCAGTTGCCTGTACCCAGGATGATGAACCCTCCGGTTGGGGGCAGGTTGCAGTTCTTCGTGAACCAGTGGCCCAGTGTAATCTCAGACCCCAGTGAGTTCCAATTAAATCTATTAGGTTCCAATTAAATCTATTAGGTGTCCCACCAAATTGCCCTCTTTTGCCCACAATGGGGGCTGGTAGCACATCAGGAGGTTCTACAAGAAGAGCTCTCCTCCTCCTTAACGGCCAGAGCAGTCAAGCCCATTCCACCAGGGCAAAGAGGGTGGGGATTCTACTCCAGGTATTTTTTGATTTCAAAGAAAACAGGAGGACTCCATCCCATCCCACACCTAAAGGCCTTAAACAGGGTTCTAAGAAAAGAAAAGTTCAAGATAATTTCCCTGAGCACCTTGATCCCCTTTAGCAAAAGGGGGACTGGCTATACTCCCTTGACCTAAAGGACGCAGACACCCATATCTAGATCTTCCCCGATCTCAGGAAGTATCTCCGATTTGTGGAAGGAAATCAGCACTTCCAGTACCGGGTGTTGCTGTTCAGGCTTGCTTCTGCCCCATGAGTCTTCACAAAATGCCTGGCTCTGGTGGTTGTGCCCCTTTGCAGAGTGCATGTTTTCCCGTATCAAGATGATTGGCTGGTCAAGATCATATCTTAGGCGGGGGACATCAGATCCATGCGCTTGACTGTTCTGGTGTTTGAGTCACTAGGGTTTGTTCTCAACTACCCAAAGTCCCATCTCAGGCTGTCACCACAATTGGCTTCATAGAAGCCCTGCTAGACACAGTCCAGTCCAAGGCCTTTCTGCCCAGCCAGAGGGCTGTTGCCATAGTGACCATGGGGGCAGAAATTCAACAGAACCATCAGCTATCAGCTTGGTACATGTTAAAGCTGATGGGCCATATGGCCGCAACTGTCCATGTTACTCCCCTGGCACATTTACACATGCAAGGAGCCCAATGGATCCTGAGGTCACAGTGGTGTCAGGCCACTCAGAGCCTCCAGGATTGCATCTGAGTCACCCCATCTTACAGTACAGGTCAGATCGAAAACTAGCCTTGGATGCCCTTGCCCGTCAATGGGGCAAGGGTCTTCTGTATGCATATCATCCAGTTCCCTTAGAGGCAAAGACTCTCTTGAAGCTTCCCAAGGACAAAGGGACTATGATCATCTTAGGCCCTGATTGGCCGACAGGTTTAGTTTCCACTCCTGCAGGAGTTCTCCATCCTGAAACTGATCAGTCTGGGGTCTTCCCCAGATCTCATCACGCAACATCAAGGCAGGCTGGGGCATCCCAACCTCCAGGCCCTGTTGCTCACAGCCTGGATGTTGAGAGGTTGATTCTGCATCCGCTTGATCTTTTAGAGGATGTGTCTCAGGTCCTGGTGGCTTCTAGAAAGACCTTTGAACTGAAGTGGGGGAGGTTTTCCATGTGGTGTGAGCAGGAGGCCCTAGATCCATTCTTCTGCCCCACACAAAAACTGCTTGATTACCTTCTAAACCTGTTGGAGGCTGGCTTGAAAACCAACTCTGTTAGAGATCATCTGATTGCAACTGGCGCATATCACCATGGTGTAGGTGATGCGCCCTTTGCTGTACAGTCTATAGTTGTACATTTCATGCAGAGCCTGCTTCAATTGAAACCTCCCACTGTGTCTTGGGACCTCAGCGTGGTGTTAACTCAGCTGCTGATAGCTTCTTTTGAGCCACTGTACCTGTGACCTGAGGTACCTGACCTGGAAGGTCATACTTCTGGTGTCGTTCACTTCAGCGCACAGTGTCAGCGACTTCCAGGCCCTAGTGACTTATCCACCTTATACTAAATTTTATCATGTCAGGATGATCTTCTGTATACACCCTAAGTTCATGCCTAAGGTGGTGATGGATTTCCATCTTAACCAGTCAATCGTCCTGCCAATATTCTTTCCCACACCAAGGCGAATAAGCACTGCACATTTTGAACTGTAAGGGAGCCATAGCCTTCTATCTGGAGCAGAAAGAAGCCCACAGACAACCCACCCAAATTTGTATTTCTTTTGCTAAGAATGGGTTGTGTGTAGCCATTGCCAAACAGACACTCCCCATTTGGCTAGCAGATTGCATCTCCTCCTGTTATGTCCAGGTGAGACTGGATCTTGGGAGTCATTTGCGAGCAGTTCCTGTGGAGGAGGTCTGCAAGGCTGAGACATGGAGTTCCCTCCATACTTTCACATCCCATTACTGTTTGGATAGGAATAGCTGATGTGACAGTAGGTTTGGCTGGTCTGACCTTTTGGAACCTGTTTGAGGTATAGAGCCCAACTCTCCCAAACTAGGGCCTGTTTGGGTTCATGCTGTCTCCTCCTCTGTTACCAACAGCACCAGTGTTGTTGTGCCCGTTGGCACCTGGTTCGGTGTCTCTTGGTCCCCTTTTGTGTTGGGATTCACCCATGTCTGAGGACTACCATCCTGCTTGTCCTTAGAGAAAGCAGAGTTGTTTACCTGTAACAAGTGTTCTCCGAGGACAGCAAGATGTTATTCCTCATGAAACCCACCCGCCACCCTATGGAGTTGGGCTTCTCCTTTTTTTATTTTATTTGTAATTCTATGTTACGAGACTGAAGAGGGACCCAGTGGGGACGTGTGGTATAGGGCATGCTGGGCATGCTCAGTGTGCCTAGTCAAAGTTCTAGAAAATTTGACATGTTTTCCGCATCAGGGCTCCATCTGATGATGTCACCCATGAGTGAGGACTAACATCCTGCTGTCCTCAGAGAACACCTGTTGGAGGAGTCGCAAATACACAGTAGTCTTGGAGAGGATGTATGCTGCACAATTAGAAAATGCAGCAAGGGGGCGGTCTGCTGACAGTCACTTGTCACATTTATGCTAGGATGCAGGGTAAAATGAGTTCACTCTTAAGGTTTTTAGGCACAGGATTGCCTGCAAAAGACATATTTCATCTCCTTTCTTTTTGTTTTCAATATGATCTGTATTTATAACTGCCTCGTTGTCAGGTGTTTGACCTCAATAAATAATTCTGAAGGTCATCAGCTCCGAATTGAAGAAAAAAAGAAACCCAGTTTATAATTGAAGGTTAGACATTGAATTTCTTGTCAGTTTACTTCAAGGCTGGCTTAATATTAACTCTCAGAATTCTTCTACTCTTGATTCTTGCAGAATAAACTCAAGATGTAGCCCATTTTAGACAGGGAAATAAGGGGAAGGAATGAATTCTATGAGCATTGAGTCAGAAATAGAATGAGAACGTTCTTAAAATTAAATACAGAAGTTCTAGTGTACCAAATGCAAAAATATAGCAGAAAGCTAACCATGCACAGAAAACAAATCTATTAATTAAATACATTTGATTTAATGACTGGAAATACATTTGATTTAATGACTGGAAAAGGAACAGTGTGCAAATCCAAGGCTCTCGTGCTAAACTTTCAAAAGGGAAACTTTGAGAAAATGAGAAAAATTGTTAGAAAAAAACTGAAAGGAGCAGCTACAAAAGTAAAAAATGTCCAAGAGGCATGGTCATTGTTAAAAAATACCATTCTAGAAGCACAGTCCAGATGTATTCCACACGTTAAGAAAGGTGGAAAGAAGGCAAAACAATTACCGGTATGGTTAAAAGGGGAGGTGAAAGAAGCTATTTTAGCCAAAAGATCTTCATTCAAAAATTGGAAGAAGGATCCAACAGAAGAAAATAGGATAAAGCATAAACATTGGCAAGTTAAATGTAAGACATTGATAAGACAGGCTAAGAGAGAATTTGAAAAGAAGTTGGCTGTAGAGGCAAAACTCACAGTAAAAACTTTTTAAAATATATCCGAAGCAGAAAGCCTGTGAGGGAGTCAGTTGGACCGTTAGATGATCGAGGGGTTAAAGGGGCACTTAGAGAAGATAAGGCAATCACGGAAAGATTAAATGATTTCTTTGCTTCGGTGTTTACTGAAGAGGATGTTGGGGAGGTACCCGTAATGGAGAAGGTTTTCATGGGTAATGATTCAGATGGACTGAATCAAATCACGGTGAACCTAGAAGATGTGGTAGGCCTGATTGACAAACTGAAGAGTAGTAAATCACCTGGACCAGATGGTATACACCCCAGAGTTCTGAAGGAACTAAAAAATGAAATTTCAGACCTATTAGTACAAATTTGTAACTTATCATTAAAATCATCCATTGTACCTGAAGACTGGAGGATAGCAAATGTAACCCCAATATTTAAAAAGGGCTCCAGGGCGATCCGGGAAACTACAGACTGGTTAGCCTGACTTCAGTGCCAGGAAAAATAGTGGAACATAAGAACATAAGAAAATGCCATACTGGGTCAGACCAAGGGTCCATCAAGCCCAGCATCCTGTTTCCAACAGTGGCCAATCCAGGCCAGAGGAACCTGGCAAGTACCCAAAAACTAAGTGTTGTAAACATCAAAATCACAGAACATATAGAAAGACATGGTTTAATGGAACAAAGTCAGCATGGCTTTACCCAGGGCAAGTCTTGCCTAACAAATCTGCTTCACTTTTTTGAAGGAGTTAATAAACATGTGGATAAAGGTGAACCGGTAGATATAGTATACTTGGATTTTCAGAAGGCGTTTGACAAAGTTCCTCATGAGAGGCTTCTAGGAAAAGTAAAAAGTCATGGGATAGGTGGCGATGTCCTTTCGTGGATTGCAAACTGGCTAAAAGACAGGAAACACAGAGTAGGATTAAATGGGCAATTTTCTCAGTGGAAGAGAGTGGACAGTGGAGTGCCTCAGGGATCTGTATTGGGACCCTTACTTTTCAATCTAACTAGATAAACGACGCTTGACCGACGTGCCGCAAATGCGCAGTAGAGAGCAGCTCTACTGCGCATGTGCGGGTGAGCACGTCGGTCTTAGGCAGCGTCAAAAAAAACAAAACATGGCGGTGGCGGTGGCGGCGGCGGTACCGGCAGCGGGCGGCGGCGGCGGTACCAGCAGCGGGCGGCTGCAGCGGTGGTAGCGGGCGGCGGCGGCGGTGGCGGCAGCGGCCAGTAGCGAGGGAGGGAGGCGAGAGAGAGAGGGAGGGACGGACGGACTGAGAGGGAGGGAGGGAGTGGGAGGGACGGAGAGAGAGAGTGGGAGGGAGTGACTGAGTGAGAGGGAGGGACTGAGTGGGAGGGAGGGAGGGACTGAGTGGGAGGGAGGGACTGAGTGAGGGGGAGGGAGGAGTGGGTGAGTGTGTGGGAGAGAGGTAGGGGGTGGGGAAGAGTGAGGGGAGAGTGAGAATGAGGGAGAGGTGAGAGTCAGGGATGTGATTAAGTGGAAGGGGGAGAGGGAGAATGAGGGAGAGAGACAGGGCCGCAGCGGCAGCGGCGAAGACGGGCGGCAGCAGTGAGGGAGGAGAGAGAGAGGGAGGGACTGACTGAGAGAGAGGGAGGGACTGAGTGAGAGGGGAGGAGAGGGAGGGAGTGGGACTGAGTGAGAGGGAGGGAGGGAGTGGGACTAAGTGAGAGGGGGGGAGGGAGGGAGTGGGACTGAGTGAGGGGGGAGGGAGGGAGGGGGACTGAGGGAGGGAGTGGGACTGAGAGAGAGGGAGGGAGGGAGTGGGACTGAGGGAGAGGAGGTAGGGAGTGGGACTGAGTGAGAGTGAGTGGGACTGAGTGTGAGTGAGAGGGAGGGAGAGAGGGGGAGGGAGTGAGTGAGACTGAGTGGGAGGGAGGGACTGAGTGAGAGGAGAGGGAGGGTGGGGAGGAGTGGGTGAGTGTGAGGGAGGGAGGTAGGGGGTGGTGAAGAGTGAGGGGAGAGAGAATGAGGGGGAGGTGAGAGACAGAGGGATGTAGCCCGTTTTAATGGGCTTAATGGCTTGTATATTTATAAATGATCTGGAAAGAAATACGACGAGTGAGATAATCAAATTTGCAGATGACACAAAATTGTTCAGAGTAGTTAAATCACAAGCAGATTGTGATAAATTGCAGGAAGACCTTGTGAGACTGGAAAATTGGGCATCCAAATGGCAGATGAAATTTAATGTGGATAAGTGCAAGGTGATGCATATAGGGAAAAATAACCCATACTATAATTACACAATGTTGGGTTCCATATTAGGTACTACAACCCAAGAAAGAGATCTAGGTGTCATAGTGGATAACACATTGAAATCGTCGGTACAGTGTGCTGCGGCAGTCAAAAAAGCAAACAGAATGTTGGGAATTATTAGAAAGGGAATGGTGAATAAAACGGAAAATGTCATAATGCCTCTGTATCGCTCCATGGTGAGACCGCACCTTGAATACTGTGTACAATTCTGGTCGCCGCATCTTAAAAAAGATATAATTGCGATGGAGAAGGTACAGAGAAGGGCTACCAAAATGATAAGGGGAATGGAACAACTCCCCTATGAGGAAAGACTAAAGAGGTTAGGACTTTTCAGCTTGGAGAAGAGACGACTGAGGGGGGATATGATAGAGGTGTTTAAAATCATGAGAGGTCTAGAACGGGTAGATGTGAATCGGTTATTTACTCTTTCGGATAGTAGAAAGACTAGGGGGCACTCCATGAAGTTAGCATGGGGCATATTTAAAACTAATCGGAGAAAGTTCTTTTTTACTGGAATTTGTTGCCAGAGAATGTGGTTCGTGCAGTTAGTATAGCTGTGTTTAAAAAAGGATTGGATAAGTTCTTGGAGGAGAAGTCCATTACCTGCTATTAAGTTCACTTAGAAAATAGCCACTGCCATTAGCAATGGTTACATGGAATAGACTTAGTTTTTGGGTACTTGCCAGGTTTTTATGGCCTGGATTGGCCACTGTTGGAAACAGGATGCTGGGCTTGATGGACCCTTGGTCTGACCCAGTATGGCATTTTCTTATGTTCTTATGTTCTTACTCAACGCACAATTAGACTCTGGAATTTGTTGCCGGAGGATGTGGTTAGTGCAGTTAATATAGCTGTGTTTAAAAAAGGATTGGATAAGTTCTTGGAGGAGAAGTCCATTACCTGCTATTAAGTTCACTTAGAGAATAGCCACTGCCATTAGCAATAGTTACATGGAATAGACTTAGTTTTTGGGAACTTGCCAGGTTCTTATGGCCTGGATTGGCCACTGTTGGAAACAGGATGCTGGGCTTGATGGACCCTTGGTCTGACCCAGTATGGCATTTTCTTATGTTCTTATGTTCTTACCAAATCAAAACATATTTGATAGTGCAGTAAGATCCAAGCAAGCTAACTGAAGAACAGGAGCCACAGTTATATATATGTGTGTATATGTGTATATATAATTTACCTCTGTTTCTCCAACAAGCTGCTTGCCAGAAGCTGGTTTATGGTTATCACGTTCTTCTTCCAGTCTGTCCCTTCCCGTGTGTTTGTCTGATTTTCAGGCTATAAGTTTAGAAGAAGGTAAATGAATAAATCAGCTGCATAGACTGTTCAATGTCCATGAGAATTACATTCTCTAGTATTTCAGAAAGTTAAGAGGGCAAATGGTAAATTTTCTCTCTCACTTTCTCTCTCAATGTTGATGGATGTTAGCTGGAAACCTTGATAGCAGGAGGCCAACCAGTCGGAAAAGACATTGCCAAAGCTTCATCCACTAGGCGCTTTCACGTGTTTGTACAGGCTCTGCGGCATGCTAAGAAGAGGGATGTTCTCCAGCTTTTGAAGAAAGCCTCAGAGAAATCTCTGTAAGTAGGCACTAGGCTGCTCTATCTGTTTGGTTGTACTGTTACCTAGATGGCAGGGCTATAGGCATCCATGTAGCTCTGTTCTGTGCTCTTAAAGCACATGTGTTAGCCATAACATTATTTTGTTATGGGCATTTTGCTAATTATTGTGATGTAAGCAGAACCCCAGTTTATTTTAGACTCCTTTCAGCAAGTTTGGTTTCTCTTCTGATACATAGGTCTTAGATGAGGCTAACCTCACAGTCTCTAGAGGCATTATTGTTAATAAAATGTGTTATGTATGCAGCACTGTACAGAATCATTCTCATGGCTACAAACTCTCTTCTTCAAAGAGTTAAAAACCTAACAGAGTCATTTATCAAATTGCGTTAGGGCCCTAACGCCCATGATAATGCCGTAACATGCGCGATAAATACCGCATCTCAAAATGCATATACAAATTTAAAATTTGTATTCAAGTGGGAGGAGTTTGGGAGGAGTAAGTGGAAATGAGGGTTGGCTAAGGTGGCATGTGATACAGTAATGCACAGCAACACAGGTTTTAATGCCGGAAATAACTGCACCTTTTTTCTGTGTGTTATGCCTGCGTTAGCTGTGCATTACTGGCCGAAATAGTTTTTATCGCAAATGCTGGTTCGAGGAGAGAGAGAGAAAGAGAGCCTCTGTGGAGGCTCACTTATAAGTTAACTTTTTATACCACTGTAGGGGGCATTATGAACCTGGGGTGAGGTTTGTGGGTGGGGTAGGTTTTGGGGGGCAGTTTTACATGTACAGTCATAGGTACAAACAGCACAGTTGCCATCATTGAAGAGTTACTGTCACTTTGAGTGGTGAAAGGTAAAAGAAGAGTAGATTTGTACAATATTCTCTCTGCCTAGCTTGATGCACTCTCTACCTAGCTGCAGTAGCAGAAAAATTAGTCTAATCACGCCCCCTTTTTTATCACGGGCGCTATTTGCGCAATATTTCTAGCATTTTGATGAATCTAGATCTAAGTTTGAGTACAGTAATATTAAGTGACCGCTTCAAGGCATGGTAGATAGAGGAGTCAGAAAACCAGATGTAGCTAGACCTTCCTGCTTTGACTCATGTTCTCATTTGCATATCTTATGAGTTGGAAATTAATTCCAGCATGGTGGCCAGGCAGCACTGGGGCAGGTTCAGGTTGGGTTGGAAGTCCAAGCTTTGGAAGAATCTAGTTAAAAAAGAGAAGAAACGCGGCCAACAGAAAAGAAACAGCATAACATTGTGAGCCTTGCTGCTGGAAGAGTCCAACTGATGTGCTTTCCTTTCAGCCCCTTTGTGATTGATGCCGCTGTGGCTGCACAGTCTGCAGCCTCCTTAGCAGCCCTGTCTGAGTTCCTGGACTTTAAGGAGAAAAAGCAAGCGCAGTTCCTGGAGAAGTTTCTCTATGCAGCAGCTTTTGTGCCGCACCCTTCCAAAGACCTCTTACGCATCATCCTGGTGAGTACCTGAGGAAACTGTTGTCTCATTTTCCTTTTTTTTTAAATCCAGCTCCCTTGCTATGAATGTCCCAGGAGTCTAATGTATTTAAGAGGGTTACAGCTTAAATGCCTGTGTTAAGAAATGCTGATGAGCTAACCCCACTAATCCAGTATTAGCACTATGAAAGTGATCATTTTAAAAATAATCCAATCGTGTTCATTTTTAATAAGATTGACTAAAATATGCTCACATCAGGTAATAATCCAATTCCTCATTACTGTGGTAGTTAGAAAGTTGAGCTAAATTTCTCATCTGGGTCATAAGCTAAATTTTAACTATACCTTTAGAGGCACAATTTGCTGGTATACCCACGGGAGAAAACAATTTGCTGCGCTTCCCATTCAACAGATATTGGCTCCTCCTGTGGCCTCCTGCACACCTTCTGGTAAATTTACAGCACTCCCACACCCTGGCTGCATTGCACCACTCTGATGTGGGAAGGAGCTGGGCCACTCTACTCCAGCCACTTCCTCGACTGTGAGAGGGAGGGTTGAGAGCCTTCACTTGGGGAGGAGGGGAACCTGCCACCTTGTATGAGGTAAGCCTTGCCACCTTTGAGGAGTTGGGAGAGTGGCAGAGAAGTTCCATTTAGGAAGCCCCTTCATCCTCCCCATGGCAGGTGCTTTGCAGCCTGAGCTAGCTGGCCACTTTTCTCTGAGCTGCTAGAGATCCCATAGAGTGCAGCTGCATTGAAGATGGCTGCGTTCCCATTTTTTTTTTTTTAATACAACTGCATTCTGCATTATTTTCTGAAAGTGGATTTTAATGCCTTTTAGCATGAAGAACCCACAGGCAGTAACTTTCAAAGCCATTGACCTGGATAAATTGGCTTGGCTGACAATTACGTGTAACCTGCTCTTCTCCGTCCAGCTAAGAGTGCATACGGGATTCCAGCGTTTAAAAAAGGCATTCCTGAGGGTTTGTTCAGGGCAGAGGGAGAAAAGAGCACACGTGCGTTCGATTTCCCAATGTGTGCATGTTGTTTTATACCGCTTGGCCACCTGCATAAAATGCAGGTGCAAGGCACGTGGATGCCAGGTGATTTCAGCGTGCATGCTTGACGCTAGCTAATTTTCAAAAGAGGCACCACCTGGGGGATTTTTCTTTGAAAATTAGCTACAAAGTGCCCCTCTGCTTTGCGACAATGTGGGCTAGTGAATATTGCCCCTGGGAGATTAATATTTGTAATTGTTGTTAAAATCTGCAAGCAACTTGCATGCACAGCTTTTAGCTTAACATTTTCATGGCATACTCTTGCATGTAAGAAGTTTGCTTTGAAAATGCCCAGGGAAGTTACTTGGAAGGTGCGCAAAGTGACCCACATGCAGTTAGTTACCTGCTTGCTCTATTGAGAGTATATAACAGTGCATACTTTTTTTTAAATTTTATTTTTATTGAAATCAATCAATCAATCAATCAATTCAGAACCAATTCAGACAAACGTACCTTTTTAAAAATATGGGAATGCTTCATTACTTGGTGCTAGAAGGGTCATTGCATATGACTGGTCTTGTTTTTACAGTCATATACCCCAAGATTGCGTAAAGTGTCTCTTTATACATTATTAAAATATAAAATTCTGTGCCTAATTCCCAACTTCACCTGACGTCCTCCACCCCCACCCAAGAACACCTAGCCTCTGTTTACGTAAAAGTATGCATGAAATTGGGTTAAATGCATTCTTTTTATGTGCACTGAGTCCCGGGCTATTGCATAGTGAGCCATTTGTGTGCATAATTCAGAGATTTAGCTCGTAAATGGGTTAGAGAATCAGGCACACAATGTCTAAAGAAGGAAACAGTTATTAGAATAAAAATCCACCGTGAGCCACTTCTGTCTTCCTTTCAAAGTCTAGTGTAAGTCAGCTTTTGAGCCTATAATCTTTTGTTTTGTTGCTCAGGCTGGAGGGCTGTTAGTAGCATTGCCATTTGCTGTGAATAATTTTCATAGACTTTTAAAGGTAGAGAGAGACCTGGTCAGTATGGATTTATCACATATCCTTAGGTCTTTTGGATTGTAGAAAAATGTTTTGCAAATTGCACAATAAATCAATTGATATGGCATGCAGAAGGTCCCTGGGGGTCTCCAATTCTGCTAGGGCAGAATTTGCTTTCTGCTGTAGAATCTCTCCTTGGTGATGTCTTTGCTTAAAGCATACATTTTACGAGTGTTGTCTTGAAGATTTTCTTTATAACACTATGCTCCTGTCACCCGTGGAAGGGGGGTCTCACCAGAGTGGAAGCAAGTTGGCAGGGCAGAATGGATAAAACATGCCCTACCATTGCTCGTGCTGTGCTTGTGGTGAGGATTTGGGGTTCTTGTGCTGTCAATCTGGCAACTTTTATAAGCCCAAAATTTATTAGAAAAATGTCATTACCAAAAAAAATACTAGACTACTCCTTTTGGAGGACTGAGCAGTGGACTGAGCAGAGAAGTGGACTGAGCAGAGAAGGCGATTCTGTATTCTTTTGATTATTTATATGATGCATGCTTTATATCTTATTCCAGAGATCTTGAGATTTCTTGTTTTGTAAATTAGCAAAATTAAAATTAATTTTCAAAAAGGTAATAGAGGTCCTGCCATTGCACACTAGTAAGTTACACTTAACTGTCAGACCCTGGGTATATGGGTGTCTTTCCGGAGGGTACTTGCTGCAGTGATGGGATCTAGAAAAGCGACGAGTAGGGAGGTTTCAAAATGGGGAGAAATCCCTCAGCTATTTACAAACAAATGCTCTGGGTATTGCTGCGCTAGCAGAAGCCAGGAAGCCAAAGTGAGCAGGAAGAAAGTGACAGGCCAAAAAAAATACAAAATAAGCATTTTTGCAATCAAAAATACAACGGACAACAAAAGCAGATTCCAGGTAAGCCAACAACAAGGTACTTAAATCTTGAAAAAAAAATTCTCTTTTTAAAATTACTGGTCTGGCTATAATTTATTGGAGAATATTATCTAGAGACACACATACATTTTTTTTTTAAGTGATGTAGTTTCTTGAGTGAGAAAAGGAAGTTACAGGTAGAGGAGGGTACTAGAGAAATGAGAACTTAATCCCCTCTTTGTGTTTCTCTCCCATTTCTTCTCCCAGGATAAGCTAACTGGGCAGGTAACAGACCCCGCGATAATGGAGAGTGGGATCATTGTAATTGGCGCCCTTGTTCGCAGGATGTGCCAAATGAAGCTCTGTAGCTTGAAGGTTGGTTTCCTGGCAGTTTCACTTTTCAGGGTGCTCGGTAAATGTTCATATTAATGGTTTTGTATGGTATTCTCCCCCCAGAAGGTGATGGACGCAGGTCTGCTGTTGGGTAATTGTGCTATTGGGTAATTGTGCTATTGGGTAAGTAATATTGGTGGTAAATGAGCATGTTAGGAGAATCCCACATGGAGAAGTAAGATAATGCATAGAAAACTGCTTAAAATGAAGATTTTGAAATGTAAAAATTAGGAGTCCAATAGTCAGTGATGTGGCAAGTGGGAAATTAACTGCTTAAAGTTAACTGGCCAATGTTTTTGGTTGGGATGTTCAGCAGAATTTAACAAGGCAAGCCTCCCTCTTAATATACTCAGCTAAAGTTACCTAGATAAAGTTATCCAAGAAACTTGGCCACTCATCAGGGTTTTGAATATTTACAAAAAAAAAAAAAAAAAAAGCTAGTGTGCGAGGTGGGTGCCAAGCCCCCTCATTCCCTACTTTAAAACAAACTGTTGGACATATTCTCACCTCCTGAGCACTCAAACGTTGCCCACTGGGCTGAATACTAAGGGGCCGATGCAATAAAAAGCACGGAAAGCGGGCGCTGAAAAGTCAGCGCCCGCTTTCCTAACGCGCACATGGCGCCCGCAAGGGGGACACCATCCAATACCCAAATTAGGGGGTCGCGCTAGCAAGGAGGCGCTAGGGTGGCTTGCGCGACCTTAGTGCCTCCTTGCTAACATGACCCCGCTGCAGCTGCCGGTTATGAAGACCGATGCCAGTAAACTCGGTGATGGTTTTCATAACCGGCCGTCTGCCAGTAATGAAAATGGCCGACAATAAGCTCGGTGTCTGTTTTCATTACTGGCAGATGGCCGGTTATGAAAACCGGCGCCAAGTTTACCGGCGTCGGTCTTCATAACTCAGCTGTCTGCCGAGGTTTTTTTTTTTTTTACTTAAGAAAAGTAGTACAGAAAAGCAGGTTTTCTGCTTTTCTGTACTACTTTTACCTGCGCTCAGCTATTAACACTTGCTTCAGGCAGGCGTTAATATCTGAGAGCAAAATGTGCTTCTGAGATGCACATTTTTGTTTTTTGCATCCGGAGTGAATGAGTAATAGCCTCATTCACATGCATTTGCATGTGATGAGCGCTATTGCATTCACTCCGCATCTGACGCGGGTTAAATAGACGCTAACCCCCCTATTGCATTAGGGGGTGGATTAGCGTCTATTTAACCCACATCAGAGTGCAGGTTATACAGTGCGCTCGGCTGATTAGTTTTAATCTATTCATGTCTCGCTGCGTGAAAAGACCAATGACAGCTGTCCGTGAAGGGGCCAGTCCCCTTTTAGAATTGTCTAATGCTAACTGGCCAACGTTTCCCAGAGTACATTAGCCAGTTAAAGTTCTGATCAGGGATTGATCTTTTCACCCAGATTGAGGTGAATAAATTAATACTAATGTGCCGAGAGTTGTCTTCTCTATCACATTTAACAGTAAATTTTCAAAGGGGTTTTGAACGTAAAAATAACATATGTCAAGAGTATACGTGTATTTTTCCATTTCGCGTGTACATTTTACTCGTAGCAATAAAGAGTGGGCTGGGGCATTCTGGAGCAGGATTCAGAAGTAAGCACAGTTGTTGCTATTTAGTACGAGAGAGATGCATATACAGTACATTGTTAAACCTATTTGTATACTTTTACACCTGCAATTGGCTGGCGCAAGTGAAATCAGACTTGTCCGTTGGCTGTAGTTTTTGAGTGAAAAGTCTGGGTGAACTGGTAGTGCTAGAGGGTTTTAAAAAAACTGGGGAAGGACTGGGTGAACTGATGGAGGTTTCAGTGAACAGGTGATTCCAAGTTATACATTCAAGTATTTTCTGATCTGTGTGCACTCACACTTAATAAAACACCTGCCTCCGCGTATAAAGTAGGGTTATTACATGGACATGTTGGGTTTTTTTTATGCACCTAAAGTATATGCACGTAATTTTATAGAATAGATTGAGAAAGTTTGCTTTCTTGCATTGGAAATATTTGTGCATACTGAACTGTACACGTGTAGCTTTGGGACACAACTATGTGGTATTTTATAAACTGTGTAGCTCCTACCACACAGTTTATAAGACATTAGCATAGGTCTCTGTGAGTCCACTTATGCGAGTAAATGCTGTACCATTGTTAGGTTTAAAATTTAGGCTCTTAGGGCTCAGTATTCAGTGGCATTTAGCCGGGTACCTTGTGAGTTATCCAGCTGAATGCCAGTTTTTGAATATTTTCCCCACTTACCTAGCTAAGGTTTAGCCTGATAACTCATTATCTAGCTAAAATTAATCTGGGTGACCTAGGGGCATTCTGGGGTCAGAGATATAAGCTAGCCAGATAAATTATATGGTTAATTCCCATATTCAGAGTTAGCAAGATAACGAAACTGGCTAACTGTGGTCATGCCGTAGAGTAGTCCTAAAGTGAGCCGGATAAACTTATCTGGCTAACTTTAAGATAGTCAGGTGTATGCAGCATTGCGTTGAATATTAGGGATGTGAATCGGGCTTCGGACGATTGAAAATATCGTACGATATTTTCAAAATCATCAGAAATCGGGGGCTCCCCCAAAACGATAGGAAAACCCCATGATATTTTTCGTGGGGGTTCTCTTATCGTTTGGGGGGAGGGCGGGAAAAACGGCACACAAAAATAACCCCTAAACCCACCCCGACCCTTTAAAACTAATCCCTTAGCTTCCCCCACCCTCCCGACCCCCCCAAAAACCTTTTACAGGTACCTGGTGGTCCAGTGGGGGTCCCGGGAGCGATCTCCCGCTCCCGGGTCGTCGGCTGCCACTAATCAAAATGGTGCCGATGGCCTTTGCCCTTACCATGTGACAGGGTATCCGTGCCATTGGCCGGCCCCTGTCAAATGGTAGGAGCACTGGATGGCCCGCACAATTTTTAAAGATGGCGCCGGCCATCCAGTGCTCCCTCCATGTGACAGGGGCCGGCCAATGGCACGGATACCCTGTTACATGGTAAGGGCAAAGGCCATCGGCGCCATTTTTATTAGTGGCAGCTGACGGCCCAAGAGCGGGAGATCGCTCCCGGGACCCCCACTGGACCACTTGGTACCTGTAAAATGTTTTTTTGGGGGCGTCGGGAGGGTGGGGGAAGCTAAGGGATTAGTTTTAAAGGGTCGGGGTGGGATTTTTGTTTATCGGCTCGGTGCAGCCGATAAAACCGTGATCGGGCCGGACGAAAATAAAAACATGATGTGAATCGGAACCGGAATCCGAACTGATTCCGGTTCCGATTCACATCTCTATTGACTATCCACTCAGTTAGCCAGATCAGTTTATCTGTCTAATTTTACAAGCCAGTCAGTGTCTGAATATTACCCTCTTAGTATTCAGTCCAAAGGACCAGTTTTGGGACTTGTAGGAATGGAAGTTGGTGCTGGGGATTTGCTTGTAATCTTTTTTTTAAGGTAGAGGATTGAGGAATTGGCATCCACTTGGCACGCTAGTTTTTTTATCTGGCTAACTGCAGGAAAGCAGTTTCTTTTTTTTTTTTTTTTTTTTTAAATCAAAGCTAGCCAGATAACTTTACCCAGTAGGCTCTGAATATCAGTGCAAAGCTGGATACATTTTAACCACACCGCTGTGATGCCTCCTGCACTGCCCCTTTTTATCTGGATACATAAAGACTCACCCAGCTAAAGTTTAGCTAGTGGAATGGAAGAAAATTTGTAAAGGAAAATGTTAGCTGGGCAAATACTTTGAATATCTACCTCTAGGAACACAAAATCACTTAGCAGCCTAGGAAGCTGATGAATGTTCAAAATGATTTTTCTCGATGTAGGAATGTGCCTGCACAGCTATTTGTACCATCCCTAGAAAGTCAATAACATTGGAAGAACATTAACAATGTTTCTAGCCTGCGGAGGTCCAGTTGGGCATTAATTGTGGATTTGTTTTAACAAAAAAACCAAAAAAACAAACAACTAGAAAATAAAAGAAACCTCTGAGGCCTGGCAGCTTCACCCTAATGCTCCACACGTTCTCTGTTTGGCGAGTGCATGTTGCCATATTGAATGGGAGAAAGCCATCTTATTCTCCTGAGGCCTTCATGGCTTCCCCATATGGAAGGCAGCAGCCCGCTTCATGAAAATATTTCTGACCTGGGCTGAGAAAGAGGAGGGTCTGTAGGTCAGGGAGGTTAGCACACCGGTCTCCAGGTTCTTTTCTAGCATCATCACAAACTTTGCCCTACGCAGCATTTATTGGCCCTTGGTACTTAGAAGGCAAGAGCAGGGGAAGAGCAATGCTGCTGTGACAGAAAGCTCCGACGTGCATTAGAAGCCAGGGTGCATTTGAAAGAACAAGAAGAGAATGGCATTTACAAGTCAACATGGTTTTTTTTCTATCAAGTGCCGTGATGCTTCCCTCTGATTTTGCAGCCTGGTGTCCCCCCAGCGCGGCGATTGGCAATTACATCAGACTTGCTGTAATGTGAATGGCTGTGATTTGACAGGACCCAGGGTATCAAAGTCACTGAGTATCAGGAGGGCCACATTTACTATAGATTGAATTAACTTTCTTATAAAGACCCCAGATCCATTGCCTGTCACAGCCGCACGTCAGGCTGTGTACAAACGTTGACACCATGCCTTGCTGTCATTGCGCAGGAAGTGGAATATGCAAAGGCAACCGTGGTAGAGGGCCTGAAACAGACTGTCGATGCATCGGAGAAAAAGATTTACCTGCTCTCCTTGAAGAATGCGCGGC
Organism: Rhinatrema bivittatum; assembly: GCF_901001135.1. NCBI lineage: Eukaryota > Metazoa > Chordata > Amphibia > Gymnophiona > Rhinatrematidae > Rhinatrema > Rhinatrema bivittatum. The sequence goes on from NC_042621.1 coordinate 142,572,714, forward strand.
TCCCCGAAACCATCCCTCTTCTGCTGGAGCATGCAGAAAAAGGCTCTGGGGTGGTATCAGGCACAGCTCTGTCTGTACTGCAGAGCTTTCCAGCCAAGCATATTACCAGCAAGGTACGGTGCCGCTATCTCCCCTCAGTCTTCTTTCCCCCTCCCCTACATTCATTTCATGCCCGGCTCTCTGTACCCTAGGCAAGGTGCCATCCCGATTTCCTCCATTGCATCTCTTTTTAGTTCTTCTTCTTGTGTGGTCGCTGCTCCGTGTCTTTGGATTCTTGAGCTCCTCTTACGATTTGACTGTTTTGCTGTCCTGTTCTGATCTGACACTTAATCTTCCCTTCGGTACTTATAAGAGAAGCTTGAATATATTCAGTGGAGTCGCCACAGTTTCGAGGTCATTTTCAAGGGGAAAGCGATAAGATTCAGGGTGGGTGAGCAGATGGAGCAGACTCAAAAAAAAGGGTATCCAACAAGTGGATAGTTTTTATACATTTTGGTCTAGCAACAGTAGGTTTGTGGATCTACTGGGGACCTCGAACAGTGAAAATGGTCTAGTATTAATGCAATGTGTATATGTCTGTAACTATTGTCTTTATCTATGGGCCTGATTCGCTAAGGCTTTTCTCCTATTCTATGGCTATGGCGGAAAAAAGCTTAGTAAATCCTTAGAGAGTGATCTGGAGGGCCAGGGTCAACATTTTTTTGTCTGGATAGTGGTTTTTCGGCTTGGCTGGCAGTACTGGACCTTTCTATGTTGCTGATGGAGATGGTTGAGTGTTCTGGGGTGGATTTTATTTTACATAATTGTTGTTTGAGTTTTGGTGGAAGTGCATAAAGTATATTTGTGTGTGTGTGTGTGTATATATATATTAAGCCTATCCAGCTATCTATAGAGAAATATGGATATTGTCACACAGGGCTCTAATTTAAAAAAAAAAAAAAACAGCAGGTGCAAACAAATCACAGAATAAAATGTAGTAATGTTAGCATTGCCTTTCAATATGGTGCATTTTCTTACCCTATCCAGTGCTTGTTTACTATTGATTCTGTGTCTGTGTTAGCTCAATGGTTCTCAACCAGGAACATGTGGAAGCCAATCAGGGGTAGACAGCCAGATCACATGTGTTGCAGAGAAGAGAGAAGGCCAAACTGCAGGAGGCAATTGCCTCCCACAGCCGCAGGAAGAGACCACCTCATTTCTGTCAGTGATCCATTGCCAGCACCAATCTGCACTCCCTCCTGGATCATCTTTGGCATCTCCCAGTCTTGTGGCAGCTTGGGCACAGGCAAAGCTACTACCTCTAGCATGAGAGGAGCAGGAGAGGCAGTCAGTTATGGACCTAAAGCAGAGGCAGCAGGCAACCACAGGGGATAGTGAAAGGATGGTGCTGCCTGTCTGCAGCTGCCACCTCCTTTGCTTCCTGTCTTCCTGCTGCATGGGCTTCCTGATTAGAAATGACGCATGTACAAGGGTTGAAGAAAGAGGAGGCAGCCATAAAGAAGTGGTGCCTACTGCCTCTGCTGAGTCTCAGTATAGGCAGGTTTGGACTTTAATACAGGGTACTCTGACCATGTTTAAATCATGATCTGAATGATCCATTCAGTGTCTGAACAGATCTTAATAGACACATCTCGGGCATCTCAATCCAGAATCTCAAGAAACTCAATCAAACCAAAAGAGAACTTGCCATGTAAATGCCTTTGCCCAATAACCCCACATCCCTATGCATATTAGAATAGCAGGAAGAGAGACGATGATGATGAAAAATGTATTTCACAGCTTCACAGATCATTCCACTTTCAGGTATTGGGCCATCAAAGATGGTAATCATGGGAGATACTTTTGATCCAGTTATTGGCGAGGAAAGTCAAATGAATCCAGAAAGGAATTACAAGTGTTCATGTGGAGCCAGATACATTTTCAGAAGTGAAGTGGAGTCAGGAGGGAGGTATTTTGATCCAATCCAAATGAGCTCACACATTCTTAGCAGGCATTTTGTGTTAATTCTATGAGTTAAGACATACCGTCATACCACGGTAATGATTTCAGTCTATTCCAACTGTATAAGGTGAAAAAGGCTCTGAGGAGGATTTTCCACCAGACCCAGAGAAAGTATGAAAACACCTCCCGCCTGTCAGCTGCGGAAATCCTATTAGTCAAAGACCCTTTGCCCATGGATGTCATCAACATTCTGCTAGCCCTCGACGAAATGAATGCCGAAATCGCAAAGCTTTTGCTTTCCAAATCCAAATTATTCAACGTTCCCAACACCCGGCAAGGTAAAATAAGAGGAAGCTTTATCTGTCGTGTTTTTAGAAACCTTTTCCTGTCTCCTTTCTTTCATCCTTACCCTTTGACTCCTCCCATGATCCATCCCTCTGGTTTTTCTGCTGTTCATGTAACTGGTCTGAGATCTTTACTATGGCAATCTGAAATGAAGACCCATTTACGGGATCTCCCTTAAATAAAGTATATGAAACTTGTGCTCTTTTTTTCCATTTGCTTTGGAGGAGATTTTAAATAACTCATGTTGTTTACAGTGTATGTGGGCCCTGGTACTTTGCAGCCAGTTTTCAACGGGAAAACCACCCATGTTTCTCTTTTGTAAATATGTGCACTGCAAGCGACTCTGTGCTCTGCGCCTGCTATTTGTGCAGGTTTCTTCCTCTCCTGACCTCCACACACCCTTGGGAATTCCTTTTTTTCAACCCGGCTAAACGAATGTGTGCTGCAAAAGCCCATAAAAACTTTTAGCCGGGCACAGGAAGACAGTGTTCGACCAGGCAAGTTTACCCAGGTGAATCATTTTTGAAAATGTATCCGCTGTGAAGCTGGATGTTGAGGAAGGAAAGTTATCCAGATCACGCTACCTGGATAATATTCAGTGGAATCTAAGTAGATGCACGTTGATGCTGAATATACCCCGTTAAAGTTATCTGGATAACTTTAGGACAGCTCTCCGGCACAACCAAGCTTAATCAGATAAATGTATCCAGATAGCACACAACATGTGCACTAATAGGTTAACGGTAATCCCCTCCCCTTGAATGCTCCACCACTGCCTCTCTTTTTTTTATCCAACTAGATTTTCTGCGTATAATGAATTACCTGCACAGAATTTAAATGGAGATGGGGGTAGGGGAATTTTTGAAACCAAAGATTTTTCCAGGAAACTCCTGAAGTTACCTGGGTGAATCTTTTGAATATGGACCTCTGTATGCTGTTATAACGAATAATCCTTTATGAAATCTATACATGCAAAATGTATTTCCAAAGGTCATTTTGCGGGATCTTTGTTAGACACACCTACATAAAGTATCAGCTTATTGCAGCCCGTTATTGTTTGGATCCAAACATTATAGTAGAGCAGCTAATAGGCAGAATAGGTCCATGAACTGCTGTGCTTATGGGTTACCAGCTACTAATACCTGATTATACCATATGAAGAAAATAAATAGGATAGGATATGTCAAGGAAAAGAAAGTCAAGGAAAGGAGAAGAAGATTCTAGGAATAGGGAGAGATATTGTCAGTAGGCCAAGAGATGAAAAAATATTAAGCAAAACTAAATACAGAATAAGTGTGTAAGAAAACCATCATGGATATGAATGAATAAAAGAGGAAATAAAGACAAGACATGAAGGTCGTAGGAGAGATGGAGCATGAGGATGCAGATGTTCAAACGACAACTTGGCAAAGTTTATTCTAAAAACAGTTATATGGGTAGCAGTGAGAGAGGAGCTGATGCTGCTTATCAAGGCACTGAACAGAATTATATAGGCATGGGTTAATGCAGTGTTTCTCATCTCTCTGCTGGAGGCACACCTATCCATTTGAGTTCTCAGACTGCATAATGAATATGTATGGAATGGTTTGCATAAACCCTGTCTCTAATGTATGCAAATCTATCTCATGCATGTTCATTATAGATCTCCTGAAAACCCAACTGGTTAGATGTGCTGCCAGTAGCCCTACCCAGGGAAAGGCAGCAGTTCTCCACCAGTGCAATATCATATTGAGAAAATACAGCAAATAAGACTGATACAAATCCCTACATGCTACGTCTTAGTCTCACACATACACATACAGACATACAGACAGACCTACCTTCAGCTAATATAGAATAAAATACCACAAATTACAAATGCAGAAACAAAAACTGGAATGGAATCCCCAAGACCTTCTTCTGCATGCAGTGCAAAACTGGAGAAGAAGAACAGAAATCTATTTCCTCCTACATGAAGCAAAGTTCAAAAAGAGAATTCATGCATATTCTCAAAACTGTCATAGTATGGCCCTTATACCCAGTCACCCCCCTCCATGCCTCCATCACCCCTCACTTCTCCCAACTACTCAGTTATCCCTGTCCAATATTTCTCACACCCCCCCACATCTGCTTCCTCTTCCCTGGCCTCCTCTCTCCCTTGCTCAACTCTCCCTGCCCTTCCCTTTCCCTTTCCCTACCCTGCATACCTCTGACCACCTCTTTCCCACTCCTTCCTGCTCAGCATCCCCTGACCTCCCTTCTCCCTCAACCCAGCAGCCCCCCACACCTCCATCTCTGCCTCCACTTCCATCTCTCCTCCCTGCCCAGCAGCTTCCAGTCCTTCTTTCCCCCACCCCTTCCTACCCAGCAGACTCCTGACTCCCCCATCTCCCAAGACCTTCCTGACCAGCACATTTCCCACTCTTCCTGGCTCCCAGCCAGCATAAAAGCCCTCAGTCCAAACCCGAGTCTCCCTCCCACTTTACCAGCAGCAGATGAAGGCAAGAAGCATTGAGGAGAGGAAGAAGATGAGGCAGCAGCAGCGGAAGTCGGCAGTGGATCTATAGAGCACGCACCTCTCTTCCTCATGCTCCTGCTTTCATGTGCAGGTTCCATGGGGTGAAGAGAGCATCAGCAGCCTCACTGCCAGGTCAGGCAGAGGAAGATAAAGTTGGTGTCCTGCCGGGCCCGTATGAACAGGAGTTGGTGATATCTCACTCTGATCTGGGTGAAAGGGAAGGGAATAACTTCCCACTGGGCCAGGAAGAGGAGAAGGAAGCAAGAGCAGCTTCCTCTCATACCCAATAAAGGAGAAATCAGACAACCCCTGTCCAGACCGATGAGGAAAGAGCAGCCTTCTGCTGGGTCTGTGTCACACCTTCCATGACCTCGCAAGACACTAGTGTGTCCCGAAACACCTGTGAGAACCACTGGTCTCTTAGAAGGTACAGTTTGGTCAGTCAGTGCATTAGAAAATGGAGAGCATTCCTCTTCCAAATGCACACTGAAAGCCATTTATTGAGAAGGGGGGGGGGGAGCAGAACTCTAGAGAAGACGTACTCGCTCCCGGCCCTTGAGGACCTAAATGGAGGCAGTGTGTATGCAAATCCATCTCATGCATTTTTATTAGGGATATCCTGAAAACCTGACCTATTTGTAGCCATTGAGGGCTGAGAGTGAATACCTTTTCTGTAGAGACTCCCTAATTAGTGCCTGAAACTGGATGTGAGGCAGAGATGTGACTCCTCATTTCCTCAGGCTCCTGAATGGTTCGGGGCCTTCATCCTCTTTCTTTCTAGTAGGGCAATAGGAAGGACAGTTTTATTTCTGTTTGACTTTCCTAACATCTTTCATTAAGCTTCACCTTCTCAAGCTCCTTTCTTAATATTTTAGCCAGTTAACGCCAAGATTTATATTTAAATCACTTATCTGAAACAGCATTTTAAGGTTTGGAGCTCTGGTTTTTTGTTTTTTTTTGTTTTGTTTCAGGAAAGTTATCCAGGAAGTTTTGAAAGACCCATGGATAAACAATTACAGCCTTTTCTCCAGGACTGGCAGCTCCTCTGCTTTTTCAGGACTCCTGGCAGGTAATAAAACAATAAATCGTGTTTTTTTTGGTGTAAAAGCTGTGCTGAAATGTTCATGAAAAAAGGAAATGCTTCCTTGTAAGAATTGAATCGAAGTAATTTGTAGGGCAGCATGCAGTAAAGTTCAGAATTGGAACAGTAAGCTGTAGGACTGCATCACTCCATTTGAGGGGATGTGCTGGATTTCAGGAATTTGACCTTTTGAATAGACTTGAATTATCGAGAGATCCATTTTCACTGACTGCACTGCAAATGGCTAACTTTGGAGGGATATTCAGTGGTGCAGCCAAACAATTGAATATAGATGGCTGTCTTAAAGATAGCTGGCTCACCTAACTCTCCCAGAAATGCCCCTTGTATGCCCCTACGTTTTCTGGCTAAATTTTCACCTGATAAGCAGAGGAAATATCCAAAAATCGGCATTTAGCCATATAACTTCAGTTATCCAGCTCAATGCCCCTGAATATGGACCTCCAAGATCCTAGGTTGAGTAATGGCCAGGGCTTTCCTTCCTTTGGGGGCTGTGAATACCTCATTTACAGCATCCCCAGCCCCCAGGAAAATTACACCCAGGCCCAGCACAGGGCAATGACCAACACTGCCACTGAGCCACTGGACCTGCCCATAGAGAAAGTTTTTTAACATTTGTAGTTATTATTGTAATATACAATGTTCCCCCAAACTAATCCTGATTTGGAAGGTGAAAGCATTTTAAGGTATTCTAGCTGCCTTCTTTCCTACATCATATAGCTCAGTAAAATTCCGTGGCATCATGTCCTTCCATCGGTTTCTGTGGCAATGCACTCATTGTAAAATTCCATTGTTCTATCTGAGTACAATAGCGAGGGGTAAATGTTTCAATAGGGTGGGCGAATGGAAATCTTTGCACCTACTTGTCAGCGTGTGCTAATCCAGCAGATGTTCAAACACAATGTTTTGGCGATTGAACATTGTTTGGTTATGTGGCTAAAAGTCTGTGCATGCACTTACATGGTATTAACTTATGGCATAAAGCAAGTATGTACAATGTTGAACATTATGCTCCATTCATGTTTTACAACCAGGCTTATGAATCTCCCTCCTTAAATGCCTCTCTTCTGTGCAGCTAGAGGTATATGCAATGTGAAAGTAACACATTTACTCTTGATTTTTTTTAAATCTAGCTGCTCTGAAGCCAAGGTTTCAGAAAAGCAGCTAAATGATAACTTATCTGGCTAAAGTTAACAGGATACGTTGTCAGGAATATTCTGTGGAATAAACATCCTGCTGAATATGCATAAATAGAGTTATCTGGGTATACCTGCGCAGATAACTTTCAAACTTATCCAGCTAGGCTTGAATATAGTTGATTAGGTTTAACATTATATAAAATGATACCATCCTCTGCCTTGGACACGTTCTCCTCCCCTGTCTGTCTTGTAAGGCATTGCAAACCTCGGCTGTGGCTCCCCCTATGTTCTGTGCTTGCTCTGCAGAATGTCCCTGGCTGAAATCCCAAGCTCATGGTGACTTCATGCATTTCATATTCATGCTGACCTCCTTCCAGTCTCTTATTGCACTCACCAAACAAGACTTCTACATCCATCTGCTTGCTTCTGATTCTCACCTTCTCTTCCTTGCACTCAACTCCCTCCTCATGCTGCAGGTTTTGCCCACACTGGCTGACTTCTTCCATAACAGTTTTCATAAGATCAATCTTGATTTCTCCACCAAGGTGCCTCCTCCACCTTCCCCTTCCCTATTTCAATCCTGTCCCCTTCCCTTGGCACCTAGCACCCTTAATTCCTTTTCGAGGAGGAACTGTGCAAATTTGTTTTCCTCCAAACTGACTGCATGTTTTTCCGATCTCATTTCCACCCAGCCCTCCTCAGCTGTATCCCCTCTGCCATCATCCCCTCCATCTGTCACATTGTCAGTCTGCCACTTTTCACTGCAACTGTTCCTGCTGCGTCATACATCCTTGATCACACCATTCCTTGGAAAACCCTCAATTAACCTTGCCTGTCCTGCCAACTATCATCCCAGCCCCCTCCTCCCTTTTGCATTCAAACTACCCAAACATACTGTTCATCTCCGCTGTCTTCACTATCTTTCATCTTGGGCCATTCTTGATTCACACCAGTCTGGATTTTTGCCCTCTTTATTTAACAGAAACAGCCCTTGCCAAAGTCTGCAGCAGCCTGTTCCTGGACAAATCCAAGGGCCTTTACTCCATTCCCATCCTCCTTGACATATCTGCCACTGTTGATCTATCTACTCTTTGGTAAACATCCTCACTTGAATTCGTGATTCTATTCTGTCTTGGTTCTCATCTTATCTCTCCCATTGCACTTTTAGTATAAGCTCTGTTAGATGTTCCTCCAACACTATCCCATTATCAATGGGTGTACCTCAGGGCTCTGTCATGAGACTTTCTCATTTCTCTTTATACTTATTCCTTGGTGTACTGATCTCCTCTCAGGGCTTTCAGTACCATCTTTTTGGTGATGATTACTAAATATACTTTTCTATACCAGACCTTTCACAATAGTTTAAACTGCTAGCTGAAAGCATTTAGAGATTTTTTTTATAACCTTCCCCATGCTTTGCAAGAGTGAATTGTCTTCATTTACATTTGGTCAGACAGCGGCTTAGAGGAGCTCATGGTTGTCTGAACACAATCACAACCTGAGAGATTAGAAGGGTCAGAGTATGCAACCATGGAATTGTCTTCATCTGACTAACTGAAGGCCTAACAAGTCAGTCAAGTTTTTGGACCTTATTAACAAATTTTAAAAAAAGTAACAATGAATCAGCTGGAAGGGTGTCCAAAATTTTGCTGATGCCATATTCACTGTTTTATTCACTGTTTTATTATTTCAAAAATCAACAAATCGTTTTGCATTAAATATTGCAGAAAGATGTGTTTAACTGTAGAGGTTGTGTTAGCTTCTGTTCACTTACATGCTAATTTTAAGATGAGTGCACATAGGCCCTTGCACATATCTGGTGTGAGCAGAGATACACTGATATTTTAAATCATGCCCGCATAGGCATTTATGTGGGCATTTTTGCAAAAGAAACATTTTTAAAATCGACCCCCTTAGAGATTCATTGAAATATACAGATTGACCATAATCAGAGGTAAAATGGAAAGAAAACCAGGAAAAGGATTGACAAGACAGACAAGGAAAGATTGCAAACCTTATGAGGAAAAATCCCTCAGCCTACAAAGGTTGAAAAACAGTTTTTAGGCATTCTTTAGGCATATGTATAAGTTGTGTCCGTCTGTCTGTGACCTTGTCTGCATAAAAACATCTAGAAGGGTTTCATTAAAATTTCATACGTGGCAGGTGTACATCAGTGTGACTCACAAATGAGAGATTGCAAATTGCTGTATACCGGTAGCTGTAGTGTACTTGGATTTTCAGAAGGCGTTTGACAAAGTTCCTCATGGGGGGCTTCTAGGAAAAGTAAAAAGTCATGGGAAAGGTGGCGATGTCCTTTCGTGGATTACAAACTGGCTAAAAGAGAGGAAACAGAGAGTAGGATTAAATGGGCAATTTTCTCAGTGGAAGGGAGTGGACAGTGGAGTGCCTCAGGGATCTGTATTGGGACACGTACTTTTCAATATATTTATAAATGATCTGGAAAGAAATATGAGTGAGGTAATCAAATTTGCAGATGATACAAAATTGTTCAGAGTAGTTAAATTACAAGCAGATTGTGATAAATTGCAGGAAGACCTTCTGAGACTGGAGAATTGGGCATCGAAATGGCAGATGAAATTTAATATGGATAAGTGCAAGGTGATGCATATAGGGAAAAATAACCCATGCTGTAAGTTACACAATGTTAGGTTCCATATTAGGAGCTAGCATCCAGGAAATAGATTGGAGTATCTCAACTGCAAAATCGGCTAGAAGTAGACAGATTGTGGGTGCTCTTCAAGGGGCTCTGTTCAGACAGTTGGTGATTGAAACTACAAGGGGGAAGGGTTTTATTGGACCTGCTACTTACAAACAGCCTCTCCCACTGCTCCACTATCCGCCCTTCTTCCTCTCATAGTTCCTCTTCTCCTTTCCCAGACCCTCACAGCAGCATTCTTTCCTAGCCAGTATCTCCTAACCAATCATCCTATCTCCCAGCAGTTCTCTTTGTCCCTCTTTCCCTGTCTCAGTACTGCTGTCGCAGCCCTACCTCATCTCCACTGCATCTCAGGGCAGACCAAATGCAGGAAGCCTGTCTGTCCTACCCTGCTACTGTTGCTCTCTGGTCTCGCTACAGCCTGTTGGTCAGACCTTGCACATCCAGACAATAGGCTGCAGAGGGAGGTGGTGGCAGTCGCAGGGAGACAGCAGTCCTTACTGCCTTCCCCCATAGCCCTCCAGCACAGATTTCTCAACTCCCTATTCACAGGAGTGCAGAAAACAATAGTGGGGGGGTGCCCAAGCACCCAATGGAGATAATGCATGAAAATCTATCTCATGTGTATTCATTGTGGATATCCTGAAAACCTGACCTCTTTGTGGCTCTTGAGGACTGCATTTGGTCACTCCTGCAACATATTCTACAGAATCTCCTTCCTGGAGTCCTTTTTTGGCTTCTGACTCTGGTGACTATGAATAATATATTTTAGCAATCAGGATATTGCTAGAGTCAAGCCTTTGAAACTGGAATCCCCTTACCCTTTCTGAACTTCCTAAATTGTATGTGTTACCAGTCTGCTCAAGAAAGAAAGGACTCACAGTTCAGAGTCTAATGCCTGTGAACTGTTGTGGGTCTGCAAATGCACAGGCTGATGCAGAGAGGTGCATTCAGCACAATGCACAGTTTTACCAATGGTCAAACACACATTTTGTGAGCGGAAACCCTACCACCGATGCTGTAAGGAGTTTTAAGCTCACAAAATGTGCATTCAAAAATGTGAGGTCAGCTTATCACACTCGCATGGAAATCCCATGCGAATGAGAGCATTATGTATGTATTCCCTCCCAATGCAGAGAGCACTGGCTGAGCTCACAATTTTTATTGTTAAGGCTGGAAACTTTATGCCTGGGTCAGAGGTGGAGTACAGTTTCCAACGTGACTGTGAGGGCACGCAAACTTTATCTGGCTAAGTGGCAGTAGAGCGGGAAGACTTCTTTTTTTTTAAATTTGATGTGCGGCTGTGCAAGCACAAAGAAAAGGCTGTTCCCTCCACACATGGACCTCCATTCCTCCTTCTGCCAGACCTCCATTGCAACTTGCAACCAGTGGTCAGTAGTTGAATGCAGACCCAAAAATGTCATTTTGTGTCGTTTGGGGATAGAGTGAGCACTATTTCCAAAACAGTGCATACTAAAATGATTGAAGAAGAACCCCCAGATTTCATGGGGTTTTTTTTCTATTGTTACATTTTGAAAAAAAAAAAAAAAGGCTCAGACAATGTTCTTGGCACTGTCTGTCATTTCAAACGGATGTATGTCCCAGTGGTCAGCACAGTGCCAGTGAGAGTTCAGTGACTCACAAGGCCCTGTGCTGACTGCTGCTACCTCTGCTTTCATGCTTTACTATGCAATAATTATAATTGATTAGACATGTTCTTATGTTCTGAAATGTTTTTATCTTTTCTGTGGTGTAAAAATCGTAGTGCTCTAAAGTTGTAATTCATTTTAAGCACTATAGGAAAGACTGGAAAGAAATTGAAACAAATTAATAATTCTAGCAAATGCGTGAAATTGCAGGTGTGATCACCTACAAAATCACTATGGGGCCAATTTATTCTAAGAAAGCTGAGTGCCTCACCTTTGTGCTTCAGTTGTAGGTGTCTAAAGTCAGATGAATTTTCAGCTGAACTTAAACACCTACATTTTGGGCTGAAAATTCTCTGAACTTTAGGGGCCTAAGTTTTAGACTAGTTCACTCACATTCAGGCACCTAAATTAGGTGACTAGCTCTGAAACTCCCGGCTAACATTCCTTCCCAGGCTTGCCCTGCCCACTTTTAGGGACCTACATTTAGGTGCCTGTTAGGGGCAGATTATCATTTAGGAAGAAGTAGGCTTAGGTACCTAAATCTTTTGAATATCAGCTGCCTATCTCCCCACTCATTTGCCCTCAGGCTTTCTCTCCATCCTTCACCCCCTTCTCTGTGTTAGGTTCCCCTGGCTACAGGTGGGAGGCGATCCTGAATCCCATAAGTGCAAGCCTTACATGGTGAGATCCCCTGGCTAATCTCGCATTCAACCCACAAACTAATGCACATGCAGCACTTGCCTTCATGATTAGCATTGTGAAGGAAATGCACACAGGTCTCTTTGGTGGGGCTGACAGCCAATATAAAGGGCTGGAGTATTCGTTGTTGCCCCGAATCATTCTTTGCTGTATGTATGGTGTGAAACTGCTGGGCATGCATCCAATTTGAACCCGTCTCTGTCTTTTCAGCCGCAGAGGACATGCAGTCTACGTACAGCTTGGAGCTGCTCTTCACCAAGGCAGGGCTGTTGAGGCAAAGTGTTTCAGATTTCGCTTTGCTCAGTCATGGTCACAGACTTCAAGCTTCGCAGGTTGGTTACAGAGTTTGAGTTTCTCAGTGTGTGACATAATTGATGGGCAAACCATGAAAGCAAGTATGAGAGTCTTAATGGCGTTCCCTGTTCACATCCCTTCTGCCATTGGATACTGCAGCCTAGCTACAGTACGGTAGGAATTAATTGTCTTCTAGCTTCATTTTTTTCCTACCCAAGTACTGCAGGAAAGAAGCCAGAATTCTAATGCCTGTTTGCCTCCCCTATTTTTGCACCTTTTCATTTCAAACTTTGTATTCTGTAGTGGCACTTGGGGAGCTGTGTTGCTGCTGCTTTGTGCATCTCCTGGTTCACGACTCACTGGAGAAAACATCTGGAATCAGAGCCAGAACAAGGCTGCAAAGTGGCCTCTTCTCCGTATTGCATCCCATTGATATAAGCTGCAGGAATATACTGTGAGCGATATTTAGGACTGCTAGGAAAACAGAAGAATATATAATAAATGAATCGTTTCAATATTTAGAAGTGAAAGAAGATTAGAAATGTTTCAAGCTGTAGGGTAAGGCAGTAACTGGGGTCTGCTTCAAATAAGCAATTGTTCTTCAAAATGAGGGATAACCAGCAGCCCCCGGGTCCTTGGAAAACTGCCCGCCTTTCCCTCTTCTCAGACCAGTGCTAACTACGGCTGTCCAGAGGGAACGTCTCTGCAACAACCATCAAGGCCACTGGTACAGCAGGGGAGAGTGCACGCACATAGTGTTCAATAAGTAAAAGCTAATTAATAGAGGCAGTAAGAGACCCGCGGGAATATTAAAGATGCGTAACAGGTTTTGAAGAACAGAAAGCTGGAGTCTTTAAACTACTTGAGACTGATATTTAATAAACTGTGAGCTCTTAAGTTTAATTACCTGTTCGGCACATATTTTCAGCCAAAGTTAGAAGCCCAAGCTTTCAGCTGAAAATTCACCTACATTTCGGGCTCTAAAATGTAAGTTTTTAAGTTTAGGAATGCTATTCGATTTTGGCTTCTAAGTTAGGTCCCTAGCCCTGAACATCAGTGCTAAACATCTAAAATTTTTCTTCCCTGCCCTAACTTCCTCCCCGTAGCTAACCAGAGGTTTAATATTCAAAGCCTTTGGGCAAATAATCTTTTCAGTTACACACATAAAAGCCATGATTTTTAAATTTTAGTGCACCGACTACATAAATTGTGTGCGCCCAACTTTTAGCGCTCACAATTATCCAGGCAAAAAAAAAAAAAATAGATATCAGTGGAAGCGTTCCAGGGTGAGCACTCACTATGGCCAAAGTTACTCGCACCAGTTTGGTTGGAAAAATACCAGTCCTAACTGTACCTGGATGGGAGTGTACTAAGCTGGAGGCCTGGGTACCCAAGTTCTGCTGAATAGCCCGGAAAAGTTTCCCCAGATATATTTCCTGCTTGCCGGATATTGACTTCCCACTGTTTTAGGATCCTCAGTTTAGGAATCTAATCAAATTAGGAGCCTAAATTTAGGGACTCTGCCCTAGTACATTTTCAGAAGGGTCAGTTTAGGGGCCTGACTTCCCAAGTTGGGCCCCTGAACCTTTTGAAAACTGACCTCTCTTCTCTCTGTTTGGGAATAGGATGATATATCATTTCCATCCTTTTCCCTGGCCTATGCCCCATTCATCCCTGTGATTTCCGTATTGATTCCAAATGGTGGGCAACGCCAAAATGTCAGGGACAAAGATGGACAGGAAGTCAAAGTAAGATGAGCAAACTAAAACTGAACAGCTCCCGGCACATGGGCAATACTGAGACCTTATCATGGAAAAAGTAATACTACGTGGTACTCCTTCAAATGAAATAGCTCACTTATTTGTAATATGAAATTGGCTCCTGTAATAGGTAAGGTAAACAATTCCTCCCATGTCTTAATTTATTTTGTTGGGTAGGAGAAAATAGGAAAAGGAGCCTGGACTTGATGAATGTGAGCAGCTGCTTTGACTCTAAGTGCAGAGTTGTGTTTGTCTGTCTTGACCGTGGTGCATTGCACTGAAAGCCTCCCTTTGCCTCTCTCGTTTTTTCTTTTTGAGGTTTCTGTTGAAGCACAAGGCCTGGAATCCCTGATGGAGGGCACAGACGAAGGGGATGAAAACCAGGAGGCCATGGCTGGGATGTCTGCCATTCTGTTTGATGTTCAGTTGCGCCCAGTTGTTTTTTTCCAAGGGTACACAGATTTATTGACTAAGTTATTTGCGAGCAGTGGAGAACCTACCAGCGTTGTCAAGGGAAACATTCTACTGATTGACCATCTGCAGGTAAAAGCGATAAGATGGGTTCATGGAGCTTTTAATCTTTTGCATCATTTGCTTGTTCATCCAGCTCACAAAGCACATGTAACCCTTGATCCTCGTTTTTAGATGCTCAGTAATAATACCCGTCTTCAGTTGTCCTGTGATTAACAGCCGGAACTGAGGTGGTCTTCTGGGGTGGAAGTGTGAGGTGTTCTGCTTTAGAGCCACCGCAGGCCAGGATTCAGCTCGTCCTCGACGTTTGTTTATTTCACATTTTCTCAACTGGAGAGCTCGAAGCATGTTACAGCAGGTCAATATTTGTGTTCTTAACATCTCAGGGAAGCAAAGAAGCAGCAGTCATGGCAGGGATACAGCCTATGGATACCAAAATAAATAAGTCAGAGAGAATACACGAGAGAAATACCCTGGGGTAAGGCAACTGTGAGGCCAAGCAGTAAAGAAAGGGTAGGGTTACAGTGCCAGTATAATGGGATGGACTGCTTATGTATGTCCAGCAGGCTCTTAAACGTCTGTAGGTCGAGCTGCAGGGTGCTTACGCTTACAACTGCTGAGTGCTCCTACTTTTTAGCAGAAAAACTGTACAAGATTGTCTTGATTATAGAAGTTTTATGTTTGTGTCTATTAAAAAAAACCCCCAAACAACCTTTTCCTATAATTGTCAGTTGCAGAGGAGGAAGGAACATTTGGAGAGGGGCAGGGAAAGGAAACGGCAGGAGACTCTGTGGGACCTGGAGCAGTTTCAGATCGGACGGAGGCCAGGAGCAGCTTTGTGTTAGAAGGAGGTTGGGAGTAGTTTCAACCCAACCAGGGCCAGGAGTAGCGTCTGCCAAACTGTGGCCAGAAGCAACTTCAGCAAAATCAGAGCAGTAGCCCATGCAAGGCACAGTGAATCAGTGGGCAGTGAAGTATGGGAGGAAAGGGAGGTTGGAGGGAGAGAAAGGAGACAGAAGATTGGGGGAAAGAGGATAAGAGCGTGAGTGGGGATGAGAGGAGTGAGAAAGACAATAACAAGTGGGGAAGGTATTATTCTTTAGATTTCTAATTAGCGCTTTTCAGAGACAGGATTGTTTTATATAGGGGCCAGAAAGTTAATGTACTTCCTACAGAAGGCAGGTCTATGTTCAGTCTGCCCTGCTAGGATCTTGTGCTGCCACTCTCCATCATTCTCGCTGCAGGGCAGGTAGATAGTGCGGGCAGCAGCAGAGCCAGGTCTCTGGTACATGCCTGGAGGAGGTAAACTGCTGGAATGGGCACCCCTTTACCCAAGCTGTCTGGGAATGTAATACCAAGCAAGTCCGGTCACTCCATCTTGCACCGTCGCTGCCTGCGGCTCCTCCGGTTCCGATTCACATCTCTAGTCATAATGCCTCTGTATTGCTCCATTGTGAGACCGCACCTTGAATACCGTGTGAAGTTCTGGTCACCACATCTCAAAAAGGATTTAGCTTTACTGGAGAAAGTGCAGAGAAGGGCAACCAAAATGATAAGGGGCATGGTACGGCTGCCCTATGAGGAAAGGCTAAAGAAGTTAGGGTTGTCAGTTTGGAGAAGAGATGACTGAGGGAGATATGATAGAAGTCTACAAAATCATGAAAGGACTTGAACAAGTTAATGTAAATTGGTTATTTACTCTCTCAGATAATAGAAGGACCAAGAAGTTAGCAAGTAGCTCATTTAAAACAAATCAAAGAAAATTCTTTTTCACTCAGTGCTTAGTTAAGCTCAAATTCATTGCCAGATGATGTGGTACAACAGTTTGTGTAACTGGGTTTAAAAAAGATTTGGATAAGTTCCTGGAGGATAAATCCATAAACTGCTATGACAGTAATTAATAAGCAATAGTAGCTTGTGATCTATCTAATGTTTAGGTACTTGCCAGGTACTTGTGACTTGGATTGGCCACTGTTGGAAACAGGATACTGGGCTTGATGGACCCTTGGTCTGACCCAGTATGGCATATCTTATATTCTTATATATTCTATCTCCATGGCATTTGCACATCCTGCCTCACTTTGACCAAGCACGTGCCAATAGTGGGGCAGAGAGCAGTAGGAGGTGCCACCATGGATTTGTTGTATTTTTTTTTTTTTACCTCATTAGTGCCAATGGGACAGCCATGGCAGGACTGACTGAAGCTTCTGGCTGGTCTGCTCTAGGTCACTGCTTCTGACAGTGGTTGTATTACTAATAAGGGAGAGGGAAGAGTAGTCTTGGAGGTCTTAGAGAGGATTGGGGCACCCTAAGCTGACATGATGAAGTGGGATAGGGGCCTGAGAGAGTGAGGCCACTTGGCCTTCACCTTCCCCTTTCCCCCCCCATTTGCACAGGACCGCTGAAAGGGTATTAGATACCCTAGGTGAAACGTCAGGCATGCGCCCTCCACACCCCCCCAACCCCTAACCCTCGGAGCATTCCTCTTCCTCTTTCCATCTCTGTGCCCCCTGCCCCCTCGCCAGCCCCAGGAGAATTCCTCTTCCTCTCTCTCCCTCAGCTCCAGTTGGTATATTCATCGCTCTTTTAACTGTTTTCTTACAATTTCCCTGGACTCCTGGAAATAAACATGCTTGGGGCAGTGCACCAGTTTACCTCCTGAAGATTGCTTTGGGCTTTGTCATTTGTGACAGCCGAGCCAGTATAGGCCAGCCAGGTGCCATTTGAGCTTATTTATGACATTGTCCTATTTGCAGATTCTACCAGAGATTGTCGGGAAGCAGCATAAAGAATTTTAAAAAACAGCTTTTTAAAATGCTGTCCAGCGGGAAGTACTGCTGTTTGAGTGTGGCTTTGAATTATTTTAGAGGGTGTGAAACTCCAATAGATCTGTGGTGAGCATGTCGTGCACACAGAGGGCTAAATTCCCAGCCAGGCTCCTAACTGCAAAGGTCGGCATGAGCTTTTCAGCCTGCGCAGAGCAAGGCCGTTTTCATACACAAGGTACTCGCATACATCGAGTTTGCAAATTTGACTGTTATGCAAGCAAAAGTACATGTGTACATTTAGGTGAAATAAGAACATTAGTGCCATGCTGGGTGAAACCAAGCTCCATCGAGTCTCTGACAGTGGCAAGTCCATGTTACAAGTACCCGGCAGATCCCCAATAGTGGATCTCGTTCCTTGTATCTCACACCCAGGGATAAGCGCTGGCTTCCCCAAGTCTCCCTGGCTAATAACTGTTTATGGACTTTTCCTTCAGGAGCTCAATCAGTCCTCTTTTGAACCCCACTGTGTTAATTGCCTTGACTACATCCTCTAGCAACAGATTCCACAGCTTTATAGTGCACTGAGTGAAAACATTCTTCCTATGATTTGTTTTAAATATACCAGTTGTGAATTTCATGGAATGTCCCCTAGTCCTAGTTTTATTTGAAAGGGCTAATAACCTTCCTTATTTACTGTTCCATCAAACTCATAATTTCTATAAATCTCAATCAAATCCCCTCCAAGCTGAAGAGTTTTAATATGTTTAGTCTTTCTCCAAAAGGAGGCTTCTCCATTCCCTTTATCATTGCTCCTTCGGTCTTCCCTGTACCTTTTCCATGTCCGCTATTTCTTTTTTGAGGTGGGGCAAACAGAACTAGATACAGTATTCAAGATACAGTCATGCCGTGGATCTATAATATTTTCAGTATTCTCTCTTCCTTTCCAAATAATTCTTAACATTCTATTTGCCTTTTTGACCATTGCCACACACTGAGCCAAAGATTTCAAGGTATTGTCCACAAGGACTCCGAGGTCCTTTTCCTCGATGCTAACTCCTAACACAGAAACTAGAATTGTGTACTTGTAGTTGGGATTATTTTTCCCTGCATGCATTACTTTGCACTTGTAAACATTAAATTGCAACTCCCATTTAGATACCCAGTCACTTAATCTCACAAGGCCCTTCTGCAGTTGCTCACAATCTGCTGCTGCTGTTCTAATGACTTGAAACAATTTTATGTCATCTGCAGATTTGATCAGCTCACCTCACCTCATTCATTTATGACTGCTGAATAGCACAGGTCCTAGTCCAGACCCCTGGGGCACACTACTAATGACCTTTCTTCATTTGGAAAACTGGCCATTTAGTCCTACCCTCTGTTTCTTGTCTCTTATCCAGTTTTCAATACACAATAGGACACTGCTTCCAATTCAATTTCCTGAGGAGTCTCTCATGGGGGTCTTTGTCAAATGCCTTCTAAAAATCCAGATACACTAGATCAACCAGCTCTCCATTATTTGCATGTTTAGTTGGCTGTAGAGGCAAAAACTCACAGTAAAAACTTTTTAAAGTATATCCGAAGCAGAAAGCCTGTGAGGGAGTCAGTTGGACTGTTAGATGATCGAGGGGTTAAAGGGGCACTTAGAGAAGATAAGGCCATCGCGGAAAAATTAAATGATTTCTTTGCTTCGGTGTTTACTGAAGAGGATGTTGGGGAGGTACCCGTAATGGAGAGGGTTTTCATGGGTAATGATTCAGAGGGACTGAATCAAATCACGGTGAACCTAGAAGATGTGGTAGGCCTGATTGACAAACTGAAGAGTAGTAAATCACCTGGACCGGATGGTATACACCCCAGAGTTCTGAAGGAACTAAAAAAATGAAATTTCAGACCTATTAGTAAAAATTTGTAACCTATCATTAAAATCATCCATTGTACCTGAAGACTGGAGGATAGCAAATGTAACCCCAATATTTAAAAAGGGCTCCAGAGGCGATCCGGGAAACTACAGATCAGTTAGCTTGACTTCAGTGCCAGGAAAAATAGTGGAAAGTGTTCTAAACATCAGAATCACAGAACATATAGAAATACATGGTTTAATGGAACAAAGTCAGCATGGCTTTACCCAGGGCAAGTCTTGCCTCGCAAATCTGCTTCACTTTTTTGAAGGAGTTAATAAACATGTGGATAAAGGTGAACCGGTAGATGTAGTATACTTGGATTTTCAGAAGGCATTTGACAAAGTTCCTCATGAGAGGCTTCTAGGAAAAGTAAAAAGTCATGGGATAGGTGGCGATGTCCTTTCGTGGATTGCAAACTGGCTAAAAGACAGGAAACAGAGAGTAGGATTAAATGGACAATTTTCTCAGTGGAAGGGACTGGACAGTGGAGTGCCTCAGGGATCTGTATTGGGACCCTTACTTTTCAATATATTTATAAATGATCTGGAAAGAAATATGACGAGTGAGATAATCAAATTGCAGATGACACAAAATTGTTCAGAGTAGTTAAATCACAAGCAGATTGTGATAAATTGCAGGAAGATCTTGTGAGACTGGAAAATTGGGCATCCAAATGGCAGATGAAATTTAATGTGGATAAGTGCAAGTTGATGCATATAGGGAAAAATAACCCATGCTATAATTACACAATGTTGGGTTCCATATTAGGTGCTACAACCGAAGAAAGAGATCTAGGTGTCATAGTGGATAACACATTGAAATCGTCAGTTCAGTGTGCTGCGGCAGTCAAAAAAGCAAACAGAACGTTGGGAATTATTAGAAAGGGAATGGTAAATAAAATGGAAAATGTCATAATGCCTCTGTATCGCTCCATGGTGAGACCGCACCTTGAATACTGTGTACAATTCTGGTCGCCGCATCTCAAAAAAGATATAATTGCGATGGAGAAGGTACAGAGAAGTAGGGATGTGAATCGTGTCCTCGATCGTCTTAACGATCGATTTCGGCTGGGAGGGGGAGGGAATCGTATTGTTGCCGTTTGGGGGGGTAAAATATCGTGAAAAATCGTGAAAAATCGAAAAATCGAAAAATCGAAAAATCGCAAAACCGGCACATTAAAACCCACTAAAACCCACCCCCGACCCTTTAAATTAAATCCCCCACCCTCCCGAACCCCCCCCAAATAACTTAAATAACCTGCGGGTCCAGCGGCGGTCCGGAACGGCAGCGGTCCGGAACGGGCTCCTGCTCCTCAATCTTGTTGTCTTCAGCCGGCGCCATTTTCCAAAATGGCGGCGAAAAATGGCGGCGGCCATAGACGAACACGATTGGACGGCAGGAGGTCCTTCCGGACCCCCGCTGGACTTTTGGCAAGTCTCGTGGGGGTCAGGAGGCCCCCCACAAGCTGGTCAAAAGTTCCTGGAGGTCCAGCGGGGGTCAGGGAGCGATTTCCCCGCCGCGAATCGTTTTCGTACGGAAAATGGCGCCGGCCATACGCGTATGGCTGGCGCCATTTTCCGTACGGAAAATGGCGCCGGCAGGAGATCGACTGCAGGAGGTCGTTCAGCGAGGGTTCCGGCGCCTCGCTGAACGACCTCCTGCAGTCGATCTCCTGCCGGCGCCATTTTCCGTACGAAAACGATTCGCGGCGGGAAATCGCTCCCTGACCCCCGCTGGACCTCCAGGAACTTTTGACCAGCTTGTGGGGGGCCTCCTGACCCCCACGAGACTTGCCAAAAGTCCAGCGGGGGTCCGGAAGGACCTCCTGCCGTCCAATCGTGTTCGTCTATGGCCGCCGCCATTTTGGAAAATGGCGCCGGCTGAAGACAACAAGATTGAGGAGCAGGAGCCCGTTCCGGACCGCTGCCGTTCCGGACCGCTGCTGGACCCGCAGGTTATTTAACTCATTTGGGGGGGGTTCGGGAGGGTGGGGGATTTAATTTAAAGGGTCGGGGGTGGGTTTTAGGGGGTTTTAGTGTGCCGGCTCACGATTCTAACGATTTATAACGATAAATCGTTAGAATCTCTATTGTATTGTGTTCCATAACGGTTTAAGACGATATTAAAATTATCGGACGATAATTTTAATCGTCCTAAAACGATTCACATCCCTACAGAGAAGGGCTATCAAAATGATAAGGGGAATGGAACAGCTCCGCTATGAGGAAAGACTAAAGAGGTTAGGACTTTTCAGCTTGGAGAAGAGATGGCTGAGGGGGGATATGATAGAGATGTTTAAAATCATGAGAGGTCTAGAACGGGTAGATGTGAATTGGTTATTTACTCTTTCGGATAATAGAAAGACTAGGGGGCACTCCATGAAGTTAGCATGGGGCACATTCAAAACTAATCGGAGAAAGTTCTTTTTTACTCAACGCACAATTAAACTCTGGAATTTGT
The DNA here is from genome assembly GCF_901001135.1 of Rhinatrema bivittatum. NCBI lineage: Eukaryota > Metazoa > Chordata > Amphibia > Gymnophiona > Rhinatrematidae > Rhinatrema > Rhinatrema bivittatum. Next base: position 142,594,417 of record NC_042621.1, read on the forward strand.
TGCCAGAGGATGTGGTTAGTGCAGTTAGTATAGCTGTGTTTAAAAAAGGATTGGATAAGTTCTTGGAGGAGAAGTCCATTACCTGTTATTAAGTTGACTTAGAAAATAGCCACTGCTATTACTAGCAACGGTAACATGGAATAGACTTAGTTTTTGGGTACTTGCCAGGTTCTTATGGCCTGGATTGGCCACTGTTGGAAGCAGGATGCTGGCCTTGATGGACCCTTGGTCTGACCCAGTATGGCATGTTCTTATGTTCTTATTTACTGCTTAAAAAAATGTAGCAAATTGGCAAGGCAAGACTTCCCTTTGCAAAAACAATGGTGGACCCTCCCATTAAATGATGTCTGTCTATGTGGTCAGTAACTTTTTGTTTTTAAAACTAACTGCTGTTTTTAAGAATTGCAGCTAGCCACGTTAGTAGCATACATTCTATGTACTTATCTTCTTGAAAATGTAGGATATGTGTGTGCATCTAATGCATGTTCCTGGCTTGCCTCTTTTTGTTCATATTGGGCCAGATTTTCAAAAAGTTACGCGCGCCGGACCTATGTTCAAAAGGCCCGGCACCGCACATAAAGATCTGGGATGCGTGTAAGTCAGAGGCTTCCGGCACAGTGGCCATTTGCCGCTGTGCCGGGGATCACGCGCAACTTACTTCGGCCCCAGGGCCGAAGTAAGTTTTGAAATAAAAGAACAAAGAAGAAAAAGGTAGGGGGGAAAGGGCGGTGGAAGTAAGGGAAGGGAAAGTGGGGTGGGGGGTAGGGAATGGGGGAAGGCAGCGTGGCTCGGCACGGGCTCGGCGCGCACAAGGTGCACCCACCACCAATTTTATAACATGCGCGCGCCTGTTATATTTAATTATGGCATCTCATTAATTTCTTGAATAACAGTTTCCCAGAATTCAGAAATCGTTGTGCAATGCCGTAAACTGAGATAAGAATCTTCCTCTGTATTCTATTTGGTTAATGCCCTACTGCAGGGGTGTGCAAACTACACCTGCAGGCCAGAACCGGCCCGTTCCCACCATTTTTGCAGCCTGCCTACCTGCACTTTGAGCTCCCTTATCTTCAGCTTTTCGACAGTGTTCTCTATCTGCCTGCCCAACATCGACATTAATGATCTGATGATGTGTGCATTGGCCAGATCAAGAATGGCTCTGGTATAGGGTGAGAGAATCTCCCAGGGACCACTGGCGGAGCCCATCCTGTCAAAGAGTGGGAGAGAATACCGGGCCCACTAGCGGAGTCCAACCAACCAGTGGCTGAAGTGTGGGAGAGGCCTCCAGGGCTGACCGCAGAACCCATCCCATTAATGGAGCCCATTCTGCCAGCACCCGAGGAATGGAAGAGGCTCCCATAAGTGAGAGAGAAGGAAGGTATATACATGTGTATGTGTGTAAGTGAGATAGAGAGAGGAAGAGAGTGCGTGGGCATGAGAGAGAGATACGTCTGACATAGACATACTCTTGCTTCCCCAGCCCAGCCTCTGAGATCCAGCAAACAAAAAAACCCAAAACTTTGCCCACCCCTGCTTAGAGCTAGCAATGCCTGCTTTAAATGTTCTGCCTGGTAAAAACACATCCAGGCTAGGATTTAAATTGATATTTCTCTCAGGGAGAGATTCACCATAAGATGCTCGGTCCCTTTAAATCTACCCTTCAGCCTCTCTTCAGATACGACTTCATTAGCCTCCATTATCCAGCTGCTTGTTAAATGTAAAGCAATTTCAAAGCAATTTAGCAATTGGGCTAATTTCCTTTTTGCTAATATAAGCAAGTCTAGTAATTTAACCAATGATTCAGACTGAGAAACGTGGTGTTTGCTGCAAGTAGTGCACCTAAAAAATGGCAGACTTGCAGATACACAAAAAACAAAAGTCACTAGTAGAAAGAATTGTTCTTTCAGTTGCTGAAAGGAATAAATTATGAGGTCCATATTATGTTTGTGTGTATTTATTTATTTGGATATATTACCTGTCTTTTTGAATAAGAAAGTCACTCAAGGTGGGGGGGGGGGGGGGGGGGGGGGGGGGGGTGGAGGGGGGGGGGGGGGGGGGGGGGAGGAGAACATATTATAGTGGTAATGTGTGTAGAAGCTTAAATTTAATCTGAAGGAAAACATGGACAGTAAGGACTAAACTTAAAAAAAAAAAAAGCACAACATTTCCTGCAACATCTCAGTAAAGTGTGCAACATTTTACCCAGCATCTCAATAACATACACAGCACCCCAGCAAAACAATAGGCTGTAGCAACACATTCAGGCACTAACATATGGTGCCAGGTGGTTTATAGAAGTCAGGTTCATTCTAATGCATAGGGAGCAGGTTTCGGACTGCTTTCCATGGTGGAGATAGCAATGGAGTTGGCATTGAAAGCTTGCTCTCTCCAGCTAAACTCGGAACTTTGGGATTCAAAAATCCCTACACTCTGAACATTTTTGACTTATCTGGGTACATTTTTAGTTGGATAAAACTTACCCGGATAAATTGGAGGCATGCTGGGGGTGGTTCTGGTGTATAACTAACTTTCCTGGATCGTACTGATATTCAATATTATCCAGATGAGTCTACTCATGCCACGGAGGAGCCTTAAAGTTATGGGGATAAATTGGCTGTATTTTGTGACTTAGGCGTACCAGTAAATATCCAGTTCAGGTTATCTGGATAGGTTTATCCGGATAACTTACTTGGAAAACTCATGACTCGTTATTGACCTCTGCAGTTTTATCTGCTAGGAGAAATGAGCCAATCAAATTCAGTCCCTACTCTTTTCATCTTTGGTAGACATGCCAGTACATTCTCGGCTGGAGCTCAGCATTAGTTATGTTGTTATGTTGTTTTGTTATGTTGAACAATAATGCAAAGCTTTCCTTATTTTACATGTTTGCCATGCACTTTGTACTGAATTAATGAGTGTTTTCTTTTGTTTGATGTCCGAAAGAAGAGCTTGTGTGTAGGAAAAGGGACATCACCATTTGATTTTTAGTGTTCTAGAATTAAATTCTGATGTTCCTTTTAACTTATCTCTAGCAAATTTGAGTAGACTTGCTGTATTATGCTTTTTAAAGTCTGAGGATGCTAAACTCATTTCCTCTTTTTCTGCATGATATCTTCTTCATTGCAAATCTTGCATGTCTTCCATTCCAAATGAAGAGATTTTAATGCTTTATTGAATCTAGTAAGCTCACTATTCTTCAAAACCATGGGTGCCTTCTGCAATACATACTTCTACTTAGGCAATATAACCATCTTGATAAGCTGCATTTTCCCCATGATGAACAAAGGCAATTGTTTCCAGCTAGTGATTTAGAGATTGTTTAAGTACAGTATATATTTGATTTATCTAAATTGGAGATATCTTTTGGAAGAAAAGTTCCTAAATATTTAAGGTGATCTGTTGCCCATTGTAAAGGAACAGTACATGCTGTCAGCTTACTACGCAAATTAAGCATTTGCAAAGCCACAGCTCTGTCTATTTACTTTAGTATATGTGCTGCCGAAGCGAGCACAGTCTGTTTACTTTAAATCCTGCAGATCTACTATATTCATCAATTATTTCCATTGTTCATTTTAGAGAATTAGTTTAATCTCTTAAAAATAATAATATATCAGTCTGTGAAGAGTGTTGATTTCATTTTTCATGGTTCCCATGAAAGCATCCTCATTGCAGGATGCTCTTGAATTTGTTTTACCAATGAGTTCTAGGTTTATTGAGGACAATTTTCATAGCAATGAATACTGGTAAAAAGCATTTCACCTGTGTAAATCAACAGGATGAAAATAGCCTTCCCATCAGTGGAACAAGATGCTTTTAGCTGCGTCAAGAGGAGGCTTACCAGACGCATGTTTATGTCGGGGAAGAAAAAGCTCATGCGTAGGTTGCATTTTCAAATATTCATGTACACTTTTCATTTTTTCATTTAATTTAATTTATTGATAGTTTAACACAAAAAAAAGGCCTATGCGATTTATAATACAAATAACATTCATAATAAAAATATAAATATAGAAATATAAATGTAAGACACATAGGGGTAGATTTTTAAAAAATGCGCGATCGCGTAGTTTTGTTGGCGCACCAGTCGCAAACAAAAGTACGCTGGATTTTAGTAGATACGCGTGTAGCCGCACGTATCTTCTAAAATCCAGGATCGGCGCGTGCAAGGCTGCCGATTTTGGGCAGCCGGCGCGCGCCGAGCCGCGCAGCCTGCCTCCGTTCCCTCCGAGGCCGCTTCGAAATCGGAGCGGCCTCGGAGGGAACTCTCTTTCACCCTCCCTTCCTCTACCTAACCCACCCCCCTGGCCCTATCTAACCCCCCCCCTACCTTTATCCATGGATTTAAGCCTCCCGGAGGGAGAAGTAAATCCACGCGCGCCAGCGGGCCGCTGGCGCGCCGAGACGCAACCCGGGGGCAGTTCCGGAGGGCGTGGCCACGCCCCCAGACCGCCCTGGGCCGAAACACTGCGTCCCGCCCCCAAAACGCCGCGTCGATCGGCCCCGCCCCCGACAAAAAACCCTGGGACTTACGCGAGTCCCGGGGCTCTGCGCGCACCGGCAGGTCTATGGAAAATAGGCGCACCAGCGCGCAAGGCCCTGCTCGCGTAAATCCGCCCGGATTTACGCGAGAAGGGCTTTTAAAATCCGCCCCAGAATAAAGACCTAATAAATCCATAAATTATAATAAAATCTCAAACTGCCAAATCATAATAAAAGAAGTCAGACATGCATTTCTTAATAAAATGCTTGCTTCAGTAAAAAGCTTTTTAAAAGAAGTCTAAATTTCTTAAGGCAGTCTGCCATGTGAAGTTCCATCGATTAAGGAATTCCAAAAGTTGGGTGCCGCAATCGAAAAGGCAGAGTCCCTTGTTATCAAAAGACGGGCATGACAAACAGATGGTATGTCAAATAGTCCTTGTTATGAAGATCTCATCTTACGTGAAGGTTTATATATTTTTAGCAAAAGATTAGCCCATAGACATGAATCTGAACTTAATAACTTAAAAATAGTCATACCAATTTTATAAAAATTTGTTGCTGAATTGGTAACCATTTCAGTTTATCAAGTACAGGAGTAATGTGATAGTAACGCTTAGCTCCGGTAATATGTCTAGCTGCCGAATTAAGTAGCAATTGTAGTGGATATAAAGAATTAGATGGAAGATCTAAGTAAAGACTGTTGCAATAATCAATGTGAGGAAAGATAATTACACAAACAGTAGTGAGGAAATCCTGGTTATATAGAAGACGTCGAAGACCAGCAAATACACAGAATTTAAAAAATCCAGTTTTAATTATGGACTTGATTTGTGGTTGAAAAGAAAGGGAAGGGTCAATCCAAACACCTAAGCTTTTTATCAGAAAATTAATTGGAAAACTCAAGTTATCTATTGAAACAGAATCATGCTGACAGATGGAGTGAAGTCTGTGGATTTGATGTGTTAAAGAAAGTTTGTTTTGATGTAGCCACTGTTTGACAGAAGAAATGCAAATGTGAAGATGTTCAAGAGTTTTATCCCAAGTGGGATGTACCCGGATGAAAAATTGAATGTTGTCAGCATATATTTTATATCCATCAGTAACGTTAGCAAGGAGTTTGGCAGTTGGAGCTAAGTAAATAGTGAATAAAACTGCTGACAAAGCAGAGCCTTGTGGAACGTTAGATTTCAAATGCTGCCCGGTAGAGAAATGATTATTGAATTTGACTTAATGTGTCTGATTACTAAAATAAGCTGAAAACCAATTTAAAACATTTCCTGATATTCTGGCAAAAGTCTACTGGTGGCAAGTTTCAAAGGAAAAGCACACGCATTATTTGGCTGTAGGAACTGGTGCAAAGTGAGCACGGTCTTTGTCCTAATGTGAATATAGAAACATGATGGCAGAAAAAGGCCATCTGCTGGGGCAGATTGTAGGAAAAAAGCCCAGGGGATTTTTTTCAAAACAGGCCCACCACAGGTTACATGTCTGACACCCTTGTGTGCTCTCTGTGCTTCAACTGCTCCATAAAGCATGCCAAGCCGACCCGTGAGATGTCCATCATGTGACCTGGAGCCAAAATATCTGTAATGTAAATTTCACATTTTTTTTCCTAAATAACTAAGAAGAGTACACCCTAGACCAGATATGAGCAAACTGAACTGCAGACCCCCTTCCATTCATTCAACTGGTTGGCCCCCTGTCCCTCAGCCCCATACAAATTTGGTTACGATAGTAAATGTCAGCAGAAAGACCCAAATAGTCCATCCAGTCTGCCCAGCAAGCTTTGATTTGTTGGGTTTTTTAAATATATGTTAGGGAAGTAACTACCGCTCAGTGTGGGCTACCTCTTTTCTTCATATTTTCATCCCTTTAGCTACTAGGGATCCCTCACACTTTTGAACTTCATTACCATTCTTGCCTTCACTACTGCTTTGGGGAATGCATTCCATGCATCCACCACCCTTTCCATAGAGAAATATTTCCCAACATTTTCCTGAGTGTATCACCTTGGATACACTCCAGCTGCCATGCGGGAGGCGTTATTCACACCGTGTCATACCTGTGCTGTTTTACCCTGCTGTATGTTGTTTGAATCCAGCTGCCCCGCCATGTTTCAGGACATTGCTTTCTCTTTTCAGGTTGGCTGTGGTGCTCTCTGCTAGAACCTGCTCCTGCCGATGCTGGCTCCCCCTCCCCCTTGATGACATCACTAGAGACATCCCTTTAATTGCCTGCCTCAATGCCATAGGCGCCGCGTGTCTCAGTCATACATACAAAGAAACACAACTAAGGAGCCTGCTCCTCTGTGCGCTCCTTCATGTGCACATTACGCTTTCATGTTTAGTGCCATTTGCCAGATTCTGGAAATCTTAAACCATTCCATGTCTTACCTTTGTTGTAGCTGCATATTTTGTTGTGGAAAAACCGAGCCATGTTTTTTCTGACTTCACCTTTGCCACACCTCTAGACATGCCTTTGGCAGCAGGCTACTACCAAGAGGTTATGGTGAAGGACTCTGTTTCTCTGCAGATCCTCTTACTGAGTTTTCTGCTGAGTGGCATGGTAGTTGTTATATACAGTAAGTATAAAAAATGTCTTCTTTTAAAACTTCTTATATTAGAGTTAGGTCATGGAAGCAAAGGGCTAACTTTTAATTTTAGTTGATGGACCCTCGCCCTCTTATATTGTCCTCCTGGCTTGCTTTGTAAAGATCTTTCAGTTTTTGCAGATTTTTTTTTACAATTGTTACAAGCCTGTTCTGATAATGTTCTTTTAATTGGTGTTCTAAATATTTACCATGAATGCTCTCCCAAGGACATTTATGTAGAATATCTTTCCCTGTTATCTTCATTGCAGTTCTACCAAATTATCACAGTTCTAACACATAAAGCAGGGCACTTATTGGATTATTTGTTATTATGAGAAACACTTGTAGAACATCATATCATAACTGATCTACAGGTTACAGATATCCCTTGGTCTGATCACTCATTGATCAGCTTCAAGCTTCACTGTCTTTCTTCTGCCACTACTGACAATGTTCCTGTCAATTCTATACAACATCATGATATAATTGAACTAGATAAACTTAGTGTTAAATGGCACATGATAAAAGCAGATATTATTAGCACTTCTTCTTCATCATTAGCTTCTTCCTTAATAGAAAAATTGAGCTTGGTTACTGATATAGTAGCTCCATTAACAACTAGAACCCTCAGATTCATCTAGTACTTCACACACTTGATATATAGTCTCCTCTTCTGCCCTGGGTTGGAGAACGTCGGGGACCTTCCGAGTAGGCCGAGTGAGGATCAACGGCTTCAGGCGTGACATGTGGAAGGAGTTATGGATACGCAATGTGGCCGGCAAATGAAGCTGGTAAGTCACAGGACCAAGCTGTCGCAGCACCGGAAAGGGCCCAATATAACATGGGGCCAAGGGCATGGAAGGAACTCTCAACCGGATGTGCCTGGTGATAAGCCATACTTTTTCTCCTGGATGAAACTGTGGCGCTGGCCACCGATGTTTGTCAGCAAATGTCTTGGCGGTGTGAGCCGCTTTACGGAGCATGTGTTGAGTATGAATCCAGAGCCGCCGCAACTGTACAGCAGTAAGTTAGGCTGCGGGTGATGGCACCGGCATGGGCAAAGGCAATGGCGACCTGCGTTGTCGGTCGAAAACAATCTGGAACGGGGAGGCCCCTGTAGAGGTACAGGCATGTAAGGAGTGTCTCCCAATCGTCCTGACGGGAGTGGACATACATCTGAAGAAATTGCTTTAAAGTACAATTTGTACATTCTGCCTGACCGTTAGCTTGTGGATGAAACACCATGGTATAGTCCAGAGAAATGTGAAACTTCTTACAGAGATTGAGCCAATAACGGACCATGAACTGAGGTCCACGATCAGATGCAATGTGTTGTGGAAGACCATGGAGGCGGAAGATATGGAGCATGAATAGTTGGGCCAAGTGAGGAGCGGACGGGAAGGAGGGTAGTGGGATAAAGTGGGCCATTTTTGAAAATCGATCCACTACAACCCAAATTACTGTGTTGCCCTCTGAAGGTGGAAGATCCACAATAAAGTCTGTGGAAATGTGTGTCCAAGGCTTCCTGGGGGTAGGTAACAGCTGTAAAAGTCCCCAAGTTTTTCCAGTGGGAATTTTCTGTTGCGCACAGGTTGGGCAAGAATCTACATATGCTTGAATGTCCTTGTGCATCTCCAGCCACCAATAATATTGCTGAAGGAGCGTTTGCATCCAAGCTCATCCCGGATGACCAGCTAACTGCGAATCGTGCCCCCAGGCTAGTACTTTGTTACGCAGTCTCTTAGGCATCATAGTTTTATCAGGTGGAACAGTAAACGTCGCCGAGAGGGTAATGCAAGCCAGGTCTATAATATGTTGAATAAGCTCATAGATGTCTTCTGCAGAAAAGGATCAGGATAAGGCATCTGCCTTAATATTCTTGATCGCCGGTCGATATCGCAATTCAAAGTTTAAACATGTTAAAAAGATTGCCCACCGCGCTTGATGTGGGTTCAAATGTTGTGCTTGTTGGAGATACACCAGGTTCTTATTGTCAGTGTAAACTGTTTTACAATGTTGAGCTCCCTCCAGCCACTGCCGCCATTCTTCAAATGCTAGTTTAATGGCAAGGAGTTCTTTATCGCCGATGGAATAATTACGTTCGGCAGATGAAAATTTCTTAGAGAAATAGGAGCAAAGTCATTCTGGCTTAAGACAGCTCCAACCCCTTCAGCTGAGGCATCCACTTCTACCACAAATGGATGTCTGGGGTCAGTGTGTCAAAGACAGGGTTTTTTGAGAAAAGAGTTCTTGAGTGCAAGGAACGCTTCTTCAGCCTCTACAGGCCAGGACTTAATGCTAGCTCCTTTGCGAGTAAGAGCCATGAGAGGCGTAGCCAACTTGGAGAAATTCTGAATAAAACTACGATAGTAGTTAGCGAAACCAAGGAAACACTGGAGTGCCCGTAACCCGTTAGGTTGGCGCCATTCTTGAATACATTTCAATTTAGAAGGATCCATCTGAAAGCCTTGTTTGGAGATGATATACCCCAGAAATGGTAGTGACTCTTGTTCGAAAATGCATTTTTTGATTTTAGCACAGAGATGATTTTCTCTTAGCCGTTGTAGAGCCAACTTAACGTGTTCACGATGAGACTGTAGATCGGAAGAGAAAATCAAAATGTCGTCTAAATAGACGACAATGCAGACATAAAGCAGATCTCGAAATATCTCATTGATGAGATCCTGAAATACTGCTGGAGCGTTAGTTAATCCAAATAGCATGACAAGATATTCGTAATGTCCATCTCTGGTGTAAAAAGCCGTCTTCCACTCATCCCCCTCTCGTATCCTGATGAGATTATATGCTCCTCGAAGGTCCAATTTAGAGACCACCTTGGCCCCCTGTAAATGGTCAAATAGATCAGCTATGAGTAGCAATGGATACCGATCTTTGATAGTAATGGCATTTAGCCCATGGAAGTCATCATCTTTCTTTCTAACAAAGAAGAAGCCAGCTCCGGCTGAGGATTTAGAACGCTTAATAAATCCCTTCTGTAAATTTTTTTGAATATATTCCATCATAGCACGGGTCTCCAAGGCGGATAATGGATAGACCCTACCGCCAGGCGGGGTAGCTCCGGGAATCAAATTTATACTGCAATCAAATTCTCGATGTGGAGGCAAAGTGTCAGCGGCTTTTTTTGGAAAAAACGTCCGCAAACTGACTGTATTGTGGTGGTAATCCTTCAAGCAACCCCCTTGGTTCCTGGAACCAGGGGGTTGCTGATGGGGGGCCAAGAGTAACAGATAAGCATGAGGAAAAACAAAAATAAAGTGGAAAGCTTGCTGGGCAGACTGGATGGGCCATTTGGTCGTCTTCTGCTGTCATTTCTATGTTTCTATAAGATGGGAGGTGCAAATGAAACTACATGAAGTGTTAGTTCTTTTAATGCAGGTCTTATGGCATGCTGGACCCCATTGGAAAAGGGTTAAAGATGTTTAGTCAAACTGTGGATTATGCTGTTGCAACCACGGAATGCCAAGTACTATTGGATGAATAGCTTTCTGGATGACATAAAAAGAAATATTTTCAGTGTGATTCGGTGCAATGTGGCACTCCATCGGAACCGTGTGATGAGTTATCCTCTCTGGCAGAGAGGAATGGAATGTGAATGGAAGATACAATTAACGGCTTCAGACGTAGAGGAATAGGAATGTGTAGTTGTTCTACAACATCTTGTAAAATGAAATTTCCTCTGGCTCCAGAATCTACTAAAGCCAGAATGGAGAACTGATGGTCTCCCAGACACAGGTGACTTACAATGTTAGTGGGGGAGCTGGAGATGTGATGCCTAGGGTTATTCCCCTGATGGAGCCTAGGCTTGGGAGTTTCCTGGATGGGTTGGACAGCGGGCAATGAGATGGCCTGATCCTCCACAATATAGGCAGAGACCTGCCTTACGGCGTCTTTGCCGTTCTTCAGGAGAGAGAGGGCCACGGCCTAATTGCATTGGTTCTTTGACTGTCCCTTCTGTGGTAGATGCGGATCTAGAGATGGAAGCCAAAGAGCGAAAAGGAGCGGTCACCGCCAAGTGCCTTCTTATGCTCGATCCCTCGCGAGCGAGCTCCTGGAGACAATGGTCAATCCTGGTTACTAAGTCAATAATAGAGTCCAAAGAGTGAGGTAACTCCCAGGCTGCCATTTCATCCTTAATTCTGGGAGACAGACCCTCCAAAAATATGGTCTGTAGACAGCTCTCCTCCCAATGGAGTTCAGAAGCAAGAGTTCTAAATTCAATTATCAGCCAGTAGCCGACTTCCTTGTCGAAGTTATAAAAGCTTAGAACCTGCGACTACTTGTTTCCCTGGATCATCGAATACAGTTTGAAACAGTTCCAAGAATTTAGGAAGGTTTTGCAGGATTGGGTCAGACCTTCACCAGAAGGGAGAGGCCTAGGCCAGGGCCTTATCCTCTAACAGAGACAGGATATAAGTAGTTTTTGTAAGATCATCTGGAAAGAGGGAGGCTTGCAGATGGAAGTGCATGCTGTACTGGTCCAGGAAGCCCTGACACAAGCGAGGGTCACCAGAGTAACGTGGAGGAATAGGTAGTGGAATCGTGCAGCGGTTATTTCCCAGCATCATGGACGATAATGGTACTGGTGGAAGCGCTGCCTGAGCCGCCGCTATAGAGTTGAGACGGGCATTGGGTCACTCCAAAGAAGACGCTATGGATTCTAATATCCGCTGCTGCTCCATGACTTTCTGGGCCAGTTCTTGAATGGCCTGGCACGCTGAAGCCTTTGCTGGGTCCATGGCCTTGGTATTCTGTTATGAATCGGAAGGTGGACCCCTGTTCCGAGGTAGAGTGAATGCTACTGAAGAGAGTCAACCTTCTAAGGTAACTACCATCAGAGGGCGAGGCCAGGTGAATCAACAGCAGAATGAAGACTTCGCCCTGGAAGCTCGTGATCCACCCAGGAGGAGCCTGTAGAGATCCGGCCGCTGGGACTTAGGAGACTCACTGAAGACTGAATATAGTCTGGATGCAGGCGCCTCCTGCAGGTCATGGATTCCAGACAGCTGGCACCTCCAGCAGGTCATAGTCAGTCCAGGAGTAAAGCTGAAGAATGGTCCGCAGCCGGTCCGATGGTCAATTCCAGAAGGGGCTGAAAGCCAGTCCAAGAGCAAGTCAGGAGAATGGTCCGAAGCCAGTCCAGGAGTAAGCCAGGAGAAGTGTCGGAAGCCGTTCCAGGGTCAAGGCAAGAGAAGTATGGAAGTCGGTCCAAGGATCAGAAGCCAAGAGTCTGTCCAACGAGGGAGAAGAACAGGAGCGGGACGAAGACCAGGAAGGAAACCAGGGAGCCAGAACCAGGAATGAAGACACTGGAACCACCAAGTCAGAAGCCTCAATACCAAGGCAAGGTCTGAGGAGCAGACCTTGCCTTAAATACCCGAGGCAAGGGAGGAGTCCCGGGAAGGAGTCACAACAACTTCCTGTCGTGGCCCCTTTAAATCTTATCTTCAGCCACGCGCGCGGCTCTAAGTCAGCCAGGAGGGGGAGGAGTCATCCTGGCCATGCAGGGCCCTGTGGCCGGCCTCGGCAGCAGCCATGGCTGCGAGGAGAGCGCCGAAAGAGGCTGCCTGCTCCTGCAGGAGCCTCAGAGCCAACCTGATGCCGTGGGTGAGTACTTGGTCCTGGCCGCGGACTGCCACGGCCAACTGCTGCGGCCGACGGCCATAACAATTGGCTATTTTTTCTTCCATTTGAATTTTGCATCCTTGACTGCTTTCCAAGCTTCCTTTAGCTTTTCTACATATTGTCGCCTGTCTGCCTTGTTCTGTGATCTCATGGAGGTGCATATTCAGGAAGCTGGCAATTGGACAAGTTATCCGGCTAAAGATAGCTGGATAATTTGTCCTGGATATTCAGTGGGATAAACATCCTAGCTGCTGAACAGTTAATGTCAATATCTTTTGCTCCCAAAGTGACTGAGAGCTGAGCTAAAAGCATCTGGGATTACATCCTACTACCCTGTTTCCCCGAAAATAAGACAGTGTCTTATATTAATTTTTGCTACCAAAGATGCACTAGGCCTTATTTTCAGGGGATGTCTTATTTTTCCATGAAGAAGAATTCACATACCGTTATATTGTTGAACAAAAAAATGAACTCGCTCCTCGAGGGCCTGCTCTCCCTGCCTCGGTGCCTGTATTCAACTACTTCTGCCTTCTGGGATCATTTTTAATTTGCTTCCTTTTCTCCATTGGGAAAAACTGAAAGGTGGAGGCTGCTGCTGACTCAAACCTAGAAAATGACCAATGATGTTACTGAATCCTGAGAGAATGGGGCATTGAGCACATTGTCCATTTCCATCCATTCTTCTCTATGTGTTGCACTGGAGATGGACCCTTGGCCTGCTGCTGGATTGGTACGGCCCTCTGGTCGGACCCAGAGAGTGCCTGCCACCAGGAGGCGGAGCACACAAGGAGACAGAGGCTAGCTGGAGCTTCACCAATAACAATCCGGGATTTCCGCAGGTTGAGCCCTTGGGTACCCGGACCACCTGGGCTTAGGTGGGCCTCAGAAGGTCTCCCAGAGAGGTAGCAGAGAGGTGTACCCACCACGAGCAAAGGTGCGTGGCTGGTGAGGAACGGATGGATTAGACCTGAACAAGGATCACCGGAGACCTCAGGAAGGCAACAGGAAATGAAAGTCCTCCGGGCGAGACAGGCAGAGCCTGATGGTCTAGTCTGAGAGAGGCCGCGGGCAGCATCCGAGCAGGCTGGTCTGGTGGTCACAGGAGGAGCGAACAGAGTGTCCGAGTGAAGCACAAGGGCCAAAGCCAGGGTATCTGTCAAAGGGTGGTCAGCCAAAGCAAGGGTCAGTTCCTAGATCAGTCCGAGCGTAGTCAAGGTAAGTGGAGGTTAGTTCCAGGCAGCAGTCAATGTGGTCAGGCAAGCAAATGTCAGTTCCAGGTAGTGGTCAAATGTGGTCAGTAGGCAGGCAGTGGTCAGTTCCAGGCAGCGGTCAATCATGGCCAGGCAAGCAGAGATCAGGTCCAGGCAGCGGTCAATGTGGTCAGTCAAGCAGAGGTCGGTACCATGAATCAGTCCGAGAAGGTACGACAGGTGGAGGATCTTGGAGCAGGAATCAGGACAGACACTGGGACACAGAGAGGACCACGGGAACACAGGAACACAGGAGCACTGGAACAAGAGAGGAATACAGGAGCACTGGAACAGAGACTGGATCAAGGAAGCAGAAAACACAGGAACGTAGGAGAGCAACTAGCTACACCGAGGTGTCGACCCGATTGCCAAGGCAAGGTTCTGATGACAGAGCCTCTCCTTAAATAGGAAGCCTCATGTGGCAGCGTCCAGGATGAGGTTTCCGCTCTGGGCCCTAGGGGCGTGGCCGAGGACGCTGAAGACGCGGAGCCCCTACGGGAGCTCCGCTGAGAGGCCTGCGGCGTGGAGGAAGCTGGAGAGGCCCGAGGAGAGCGTCAGGGACATCGGGAGCTGGCAGTTGTGGCAAGGGAAGAGGAGCCAGAGCTAGTGGAGGGAAGCGCGAGGTGAGCAGGCCCGGTCACGGCATCAACGAGGCCGGGACGCGCAACACTACGGATACCTTTAGATCCAGGACTTTATTTGCCATACTATGAGCTTTAGTGAACATAACTTTCCAGATGTTGCCCTTTTTTCCATTTTTATACAAGTATTTAATGTTTTACTTGCCATTCGAAAATTGCCTCCTACATAAAAAGTAAAAAGGAACTTGAGAAACCTTATCGCATACCTCTAAGAAGAGAAAAAGTGTCCAATAATGTGGCATTTGCAAATATTATGGTTTTTGGATCTAAGTAGAGTTTAATTCTATAAACAATTTAATCCTCATCTCCCATTTCCTCCAAAGTATAGAATAGCTGTGTATATATATATATTTTTTTTCTATATTCTCTCGTTCTGTCTCTCTCTATATATAATTATATTCTGTTATTTTATATTGTTATAATATGTGATAAGAACATAAGAAATTGCCATGCTGGGTCAGACCAAGGGTCCATCAAGCCCAGCATCCTGTTTCCAACAGAGGCCAAACCAGGCCACAAGAACCTGGCAATTACCCAAACACTAAGAAGATCCCATGCTACTGATACAATTAATAGCATTGGCTGTTCCCTAAGTAAACTTGATTAATAGCCGTTAATGGACTTCTCCTCCAAGAACTTGTCCAAACCTTTTTTGAACCCAGCTACACTAACTACACTAACCACTGTTGGAAACAGGATGCTGGGCTTCATGGACCCTTGGTCTGACCCAGTATGGCATGTTCTTATGTTCTTATATTAGGAACAACCATGAAACCCTGACAAAAGCATAAAGAGTTATCTGGCTATCTCAAGACCAATCAAGTGTGGTAGGATTTGCAAATCCCATCATTTGTCCAGCTGAGTCTGAACATAGCTGGACAAATGGCGCTGAATAAGGACCTCCCATTTATTTTTCTGGTTTTTCTTTGAGTTTAGCTAATAACCTTCCTGTTTCCAAAACAGTAAAATTTATGTTTGAAAAGGGTAATAGATGATCGGGCTCATTATTGTCATGAAGTATTTTATTATGTTACCAGCAGAAAAGGTAGTTTGACATTCTTGAAGTAATGATCCTTACCAATGCTGTGCAAATATTTACCATGGAGCTCCTACTCTTAATGAAACCTGGATCAACACAGGAAGAAGTTGGTTTAATCTATTTACAAAGGGCTTCACATTTAAAATTATCAAAGAATGAGGTAATGAATGATAGCTTGATAGCTCCAGATCTTAGTTTAGCTGGTTAATAAAGTTAGCCGGATAAACTAATCTGGCTAACTTTTCAAGGATATTCAGCAGCGCACCTGCACCGCTGAAAATACCTGGCTATGTCAAAGTTAGACAGATAAGTTTATCCGGCTAACTTTAGGATTGTTCTTCAGTAGGCCTAAAGTTTTCCAGCTGTGCTAGCTATATAACAGTGACAAATCAGTGTTTATCGGTTAACTTAGGTTGCTAGCCAGCTCTGCCCTGGTGTACGCCCACTCCATCCCTCAGCTAGCTGGGTAACTTTTTAACTGGATAAATAGTTATCCATCTATCTCGGGGCCAGTCAGAGTGGCAGAATTTATAAGTCCTACCATTTTGTCCGGCTACATCTGAATATGGACCTCCCATTTATTTTCTACGACTTTGGCGAATAATCTTCCTCTCTGTTTCCACAGCAGTAAAATTTATGTTTGAAAAAGGTAATAGATAATTGGGCTTAATGAAGTATTTTATTCAGTTCATACATTCACCTCTTCTTCTTTAGAGATGGCAGAGGGAACACTTGTAAAGCTGCGGCTGACTTTTTAAAAGATTCCTCTCTAACAGCAGAGCTGCAGAATGGTGTCTTTCTCTTTTTTGCTTATGTAACCCTTTTTTGGGGAGTTTGCTGTTTCCACCAGGGCCATAAAAGTATTTTTTTCTTTGGGGCTGCTCTCGTCATCCTTTCCCTTCTCTCTACAACTCCCAGGGAGTGAGCTCTTTCTTTGGGCGGGAAGGGGGGGGGGGTAAGAAATCCTTTGTGGCCCAGGTGATGGATTGTCTCTCCTGACGTGTGTGTGTCTCATAGCCGCAGTATTCTCCTCTGGGACAAACAGACTGGACTCAGACTGGATGTTCAAATAAAGTTTATTGATTGTTTCCGAAAAATAAATCACTGTCTCTCAAACTTTCCACAAATTAAACTGTACATCCAAACTATTTACGTTGTCTCCGTACTGGGGGGGGGGGGGGGGCTTGTGTCCTCTCTAGTTTGCCACTGTTTCCTCATCTGTGTTCAATAGCCCAGTACGTCGGGGAATCCTAGAAAGAGCTCCACGCCACAAAAAGACGCAGCCTGTGTCCTGACCCTCTTTGGGGTGGAGATCCAGTTGGGAGTCTCCAGAACTTGATGTTTCAATCCCTCCTCTCCTTCCACTCTTTGTGGCTTCTATAGGAAAGATGTCTGATGTTTCCAGTCTTGTCTAAGGTTCTCTATCTCCTTCCTCCAAGTTGTGAAGAGAGATGGGGAAAAAAATCTCCACACTAACAAAAAAAGAAAAAAAAATCCCAAATGTTCTAAGTCCAAAAATATCCCACCTTGGGTAGTGCTGTCACTTGTTTTTCATCCTCTAGGGAGTAGAAGGATTGGCTCACATGTCTCCGGCCCTTGCCTTCAGGATTGTGTGTGTAGGGGGGAGTTACCCTTCTTCAAAACACATGTTGTTCCCCAAAACAAGAAAAAAGTTTCCAAAACCTAATCAAAATCTCAAAAACTCACTCTCTCTCTCTCAAAAAGGAGGCAGACTCTATCAGGCAGGGAGTGTACTGATGAGGAATCTCCTCTGAACACAAGAAAAAATACCAAATTGGGTTAGTGGGTCCAACTCAGAAGGGTGAAAGGAAAAACAGCTCCTTACTCTTCAAAAGTCAACTAAAAAAAAAAAAAAAGCATATTCTCTCTACCTTTAGCTCCACTTTATGCCTTTGAGATAGCCAATCACAGTCAGCTCTTTGGAGAGACTGAAAAGGGAATGGAAAATCCCACTATGCTATTACTAGTTCTGATGGTAAGGGAACTAGGACCATCTGGTGGCTAACCAAAGGGTCATCCACACTTACATATGATGATATTGTCCATCTGATAACAGCTTGGGTGGTCTCCTATAGCTGTAATGGATCAATCATATGAATAGCATTAAACATCATGAATTAATCCCACTGAGAAATGAGATATTCTTTAAATTTAATGTCAATGTAAAGATAGGAGAAATCTCTAATATCCATAACATAAGCTTGGAACCATTAAATCAACCCACTCTATATCTCTGCATTTTCAGTTCTCAGGAATATTATTTTAGAAAGTCAAAATGTAATCTGTTTTTGATTATGCTGAATGAACTGTAGAAATATGGGTAAAATCTCTCTCATCTGGAAGAGGTCAAGTCACTAATGGATAAAAGTTCTTTAGCGTACATGTTAAAAATGTGATGAGCAGACCTGTAAAAGGATAAGATGGCTAGCCTTTGCCCTCACTATGTCACAGGGGCTGGTGACATAGTGAGGGCAAAGGTAGCGCCGGCGCCATTTTGAATACTGGCAATACGGCCCGAGTGCAGGAGGTCGCTCCCGGACTCCCGCTGGACTTTTGGCAAGTCTTATGGGGGTCAGGAAGCCCCCCAAGCTGGCCAAACGTCCCTAGGGGTCCAGTGGGGGTCCGGGAGCGATCTCCTGCACTCGTGCCGTCGGGTGCTAGGAACCAAAATGGCGCCGATAGCCTTGCCCTTACTATGTCACAGGGGCTACCGACGCCATTGGTCAGCCCCTGTCACATGGCAGGAGCACAAGATGGCGCCGATGGCCATGTGACAGGGGCTGACCAATGGCACCGGTAGCCCCTGTGACATAGCAGGTCAAAGGCTATCGGCGCCATTTTGAACTGGTACCGAGGGTGTGAGAGTGCAGGGGATGGTTCCCGGATCCCCCGCTGGACCACCAGGGAGTTTTGGTAAGTCTTGGGGGAGATCAGGAGGATGGGGGGGTTGTTTAAATTGGTGGCCGAATAATTCGGCGAAAATTCGTTGTATCCATGGGGAATCGCGATACATTTCGCTTCCCCACGAATACAACGAATATTGGCACATCCGTTGCGGATTGCCAATACGTAGGGACCGAATGCACACCCCTAAAACGTATGCCCATGTTTGCCAGTAGGCAGTGGCCCCATATAATCTACCTATACAACGTACCATGGAATTGTACCACACTTAGTATTCCAGGTGCAACTCCATGTAAGGGTGTTGGAATTCTCCCTTTCTCTTTTTGACATATTACACAGTCTCTTACTGCCTGTTCTGCTTCTCTTTTTGTCATAGGGAGATGTTTAAAATGAGTCTATTTCAAGATATTACTGGCACCCAAATGACCTGATGCTTTATGCACATAGTTCCCTATGCTAACTACACGAATGGCTGCATATTGATCAGCAGCCTGATTATGGGTACTCTCACCATAATCTCTACCTACACGTGCATCTACATGTATGACATAAACTTGCATCTCCTGACAGATTTTCAAAATTTCAGACCAGAGATCTTTATCCCAAAGTGGTTTTCCTTTAATCTGCCCTGCATCCTGATATCACTTTGTCATCCAATGTAACAGACCTTTATAAACTGCCCAAGAGTCTGTGTATATGT
This sequence comes from Rhinatrema bivittatum, assembly GCF_901001135.1. NCBI lineage: Eukaryota > Metazoa > Chordata > Amphibia > Gymnophiona > Rhinatrematidae > Rhinatrema > Rhinatrema bivittatum. The sequence goes on from NC_042621.1 coordinate 142,613,684, forward strand.
AATGGGAACTAGCCCCATCATGTTGTGCTGATAGAAGGGCTATAAATGCTGCATTTAACTCAGCATATTGGCTATTTTGCCCCACACCCTCCCTGCATTGATGTTCCTGAACAGCAGGTTAATAGGCTGCAGCCTTCTATTTCCTCTGACCCTGACTATATCAACAACTGCGATCAGTGAACCAGGCAAGTAGTTTTTGTTCTGTGGTCAGGGTATCATATTCTGGGGCTTCAAAGACCGGACTACGAGGTGGAGTACTGTCAAACACTGGAAGCACTTCAGAGAAACAAGGGACTTCTATAACTTCTTCATGAATTTTGGATAGTCCATGGGAGGAACCTTAGACACGGCTAGCAATATACCGTTTCCGTTGTAAAAGGCTAGCTGTAAGGCAGTACCGGTTAATAGGGGTGTGCATTCATTTTTTACGTATTGTGAATCTGCAACGTATATGCCATATTCGTTGTATTCGTGGGGGTTCCGAAACGTATGGAGAACCCCCACGAATACAACGGATCACCAACGAATAGGCCTCCCACCCTCCTGACCCCCCCCCCCCAAGACTTGCCAAAAGTACCTAGTGGTCCAGCGGGGTTCCTGGAGCGATCTCCTGCACTCGGGCTGTCGGCTGCCAGTATTCAAAATGCTGCCGATAGCCCCTGTGACATAGTAAGGGCAAATGCTATCGGCGCCATTTTGAATACTGGCAGCCGACGACCCGCGTGCAGGAGATCGCTCCAGGACCCCCGCTGGACCACCAGGGACTTTTGGCAAGTCTTGGGGGGGGGGGGGGGGTAATAGGTAAATAACTTTAAAGGGTTGGGATGGGGTTTTTTGGGGGGAACAAATGTATTTTTGACGTATGAATGGATCGGGTGGCCCCCCGAGAACGGATGCATCAAATTTGGGCCCCTACAAATCCCGAATGGGACGAATCCGTCCCTGCTGCACATCCCTATCGGTTAATGCAGTGGTGTGCTCTGAATTTACCCATGTCATAATTGGGATTTGTGTTCTCAGGGTAATATCCCATTCCCCCATAATCTGATTAGTCTCAATCAAAGCCCAAAAAACCCCTTTCTCTAACATAGTATATTGCAGAGCTTACCAAAGTGAAGAACAATGTCTCCAGAATGCAAGAGCTTTGCAACTCTTTAAGGAAAGATAAAAGTTTATTATGTCATTATACTGAAAATTTGGAAAATAAGAATAAACATTTAAGATTAGATAGCATTCTTCAGATTGTAACATCTCCTAGGGTTTTATTCATTGACATCTAATTGAGACCTTAAAAGTAACAGAAGGCCCTGGTCCTCCTGTTGCTAGAGCCTTCTTTATTCTAGATAAACAAAGGAAGGGGGTTATGGGCAGGACAATAAAGAAGTAGAAGTTTTTATTGATGTATCACATAATTCATCCAGAATTTTCTCTTCCTTTGCCCTCCAAAAGCTACCTTGAGAGTAGAATTGGTTTTACAAATAAAGTAGGAATTCACAAAACCTTATTTTCAGCAGAATGATAACTTTTTCTTTTGTCCCTTAATGTTTATATATTTCCTGATTTATATAACCAGACCTACGCAGTTTTGTAGGAGGAAATGTTTGAGTATTCATGAGGATGTATTTGCATTGGTGACTATATTTACTTTGTGGCATCTAGGGAAGTGCAAGAGTGCATAAAGGTGCTGTTATTTTTTTTATGATTCAGAGCAGCTTATCACCTTTTGGTCAGAAAGGCAGATAATGCTAGCCCCGAATATGAATCTGCTGACTACTGCTGACTCTTCTTTTATACTTGAGTTGCAATTTGCTGTTAATATCTCATGAAGTTATTTGTAGGGATGTGCATTTGTTTGCAACAAAATAGGAAATAGAGACGATATTTCCTATTTCTTCGCATTTTGGGGGGGGCGACAAAATGATAAGAAAACCCACAAAATTTCGTGTGGTTTTCTTATCATTTTTTGGGGGGGGAGAAAGGGCACATTAAAAAAAACAAAAAAAACCCCAAACCCACCCCAACCCTTCAAATTTAATTAATTGCAACCCCCACCCTCCCAACCTCCCAAGACTTGCCCGACTCCCCCTCCAAGACTTACTGAAAGTCCCTGGTGGTCCAGTGGAGTCCCAGGAGCGATCTCCCCCTCTCGGGCCATCGGCTGCCACTAATCAAAATGGCGCCGATGGCCCTTTGCCCTTAGTGTGACAGGGGCTATCGGTGCCAGTGGTTGGCCCCTGTCACATGGTAGGAGCAATGGATGGCCCGTGCCATTTTTTAAGATGGATCCGGCCATCCATTGCTCCTACCATGTGACAGAGGCCGGCAAATCAAAATTTCCCGTGGCGGGCCGATAACGAAGGCCGAACCAAAAGCTTCGGCCGAATCATATCTCTAGTTATTTGAAATATCTGAATACAGTGTGTATGTATTGACTTTCTGTCCTTTTATATTCAGGCCTTAGATTCATCAATATGAGTTTTGTATTTTTTTGTATTAAGAATCCTGGATAATATTTTAGAGGGTTATACTTTTTCCTGAGTATTACTCTTGTATTAAATATCTTTATAATTGATAAATAGAAAATAAAGTCTTTCTCTTTTATAAAACCCTATTTTTTTACATAGATGTATGTAAGGGGCAATCCATGAAGTTAGCATGTGGCACATTTAAAATTAATTGGAGAAAGTTCTTTTTCACTCAACGCACAATTAACTCTGGAATTTGTTGCCAGAGGATGTGGTTAGTACAGTTAGTGTAGATGGGTTTAAAAAAGGATTGGATAAGTTCTTGAGGAGAAGTCTATTACCTGCTATTAATTAAGCTGACTTAGAAAATAGCCACTGCTATTACTAGCAACAGTGATATGGAATAGACTTAGTTTTGGGGAACTTGCCAGGTTCTTATGGCCTGGATTGGCCTCTGATGGATACAGGATGCTGGGCTTGATGGCCCTTGGTCTGACCCAGTATGGCATGTTCTTATGTTCTTATGCCTTTGTTAGTGTTGCTAGTTTTAACCTTGAACTAATATTACTGCCATTTCTCTGTTTACAGGAGATCCCACTACAGTCTGGGCTGCAGGTAGCAGTAGAGTTTCAGGGTGGACTTGGACTAGACATCTCAGCTGACATTGATATCAGTTTGTGGGATCAAGAGTCGAAAACCAGAATCAAAACAAGGTACTGTACCGTAGCAAGTAAATGTTCTACCTCCATTTATTTAGGGTAAGAAAAAAGATTCATAATCTTGAATTTACTGCTTAGCTTGTGGACTAGACTTTCAAGAACTTGCACTTCATTTAAATTGCTGAACTTCATGGTTTGGGCACATTAAAAATTACCATAGCACAAGATTAATTACAAAATAAAATTATGAGTCAACAAAATTAATTAAATACTCTAGTAAATTATCTATAATTAATATATTATAATGATATAATGCTTGATATAATCAAAATTAAAAACTATAAAAACAAAGCATAATAAAATAGCATTAAAGAGTGCATCGATTTGTACAAGACGCTTGAATCCTAGGACACATCAAGTAACTAGAGATTAGAGGTAGCTAAACCAACCATATAAACCATCTTAGAAACAATTTATGGATGTTCAGGTTCCTATACATATAGATATCTAATTTTTAAAGATTTGTTCCCTAATCCCATATTATAAGCCTATGAGTATAACCATGCTTTAAGAATGTTCTGGTATTTTAAATAATTGTTTTCATTCCAAATTGATTGTAGAAGACCATTTGGGGGGGGGGGGGGGGGGGAGGGAGGGATTCTATGTGCTAGAACTAAAGGCTGCTCTATGAGTTGATTCTAAAAGTAGGAGTCAGGTTGAGAGTAGCGAAAGTACGGAAGGAACAGATAGGTTTATATTAGAGATGCGCAGCGTTTTTCCCATGGTTTGGACTTTATTTTTTCGGGGGACCCCAATTTTCTGGTTAGTGCGCACTAACCCGAAAAATGAATTTTTCCGAAATTTCAGAAAATTACAATCATTTTTCGGGTCCTCCGAACCAAAACAAATGCACATCCCTAGTTTATATGATAAAAAAAAGGCCAACTAAATACCGAGGGTGACCGATCTGTAAAGTATTTTAAACTAATGAAATGATTTTGAATTTAATCTTAGCGGTTATAAGTAACCAGTTAATCCTAATCAATAGGGGAGTTACAGTTATTCTTCTTAGCCCCAAATAAAAGTTTGTAGCTGTATTTTGAATTATTTGGAGGCATCTAAGTAGCTTCTGGATAGACTCCTGATATAAGATGTTGCAATAATCTAAACAAGAGAGTATCAGTAAGTAGGTCAGAGCTTCCAAATCTTTCTTATATAAGAAGGATCTTGTTTGCCATCAAATACAAAGATAATGAAAACAGGATTGAACTGTAGCTGACACTTGCTCAGTCATGTTGAGTTTAGAATTTAGTTTTACTCCCAGGACAGTAATCAAAGGTTTAGGGTGAATCATCATTCTGGAAATGGCAGGAAAAGTATTCAGTGGTCGATTAGCCTTATCTATCCATAATGCTTCTGTTATAGTTGAATTGTTTTAATTTATGCAATTTCTACCAACTAACAATAAAGACAAACACTTATTTAACACAAACCAATCATCTGTGATCAGTAAAGGCAACAAGCTAGTTGTCATCTGCATATAAATAACAGCTAATGCCATGTCCTTGTGTGATGATAATCTAAAGTACTAAATATATGTTAAATAAATGGGGGCCAATAGGGCGCCTTGCGGGATGCCAAACAGAAGAGATTTGGAGGTAGATCCCATTTGATTCCGGACAACTCTAAAGGTCCAGTTAGTTAAATGAATGAAACCATTTCAAGGCCATACGTTCAAAGCCCAATTCTTTTAAACATTGCAACAATAAGATGAGAATGATAAAGTTTGAAATGCAGCATTCATATCAAGTGACACGGCTAGCGCCTCTTTTCCTGTATCAGCTTTTGTTCGGATTTCATTTGTCAAGACAATTAATGCAAACTCTGTACTAAAACCCAGTCTAAATTGAGACTGTCTAGGATGACGAGTATTGGTTTTAGACAAATAAACTAATGCGTAAAAATAAACCACTGCTGATGATTTGATTATACAATTCCATCATATCGATGTGCATGAGCATTCTCCATTCTGTGCTACCTGAATGGAGACGGTATTCCCATAATTGAGACACCCCTTCCATAGTTATATTGCTAACCTCCACTTGGAGTTTGACTAAACATTCTTTCCTTGAGGGTACACTGTGAATAACCTTCCTTAATAATTCAAACACTTATAAATATCACAAGTTCTCACAGAAATAAAGGTTAACAGATAAGTTGTAGGTGATACTTTTTATTGGATAAAACATTTGTGACATTTTGGTGACCTTGCTTATTTGCTTTTTTGAATGAATAGTAGGATTTCTGCAGTAGTCCATTTATGAAGAAATAATGACCTTTTAGTGGACTAACCCAGCAACCACTCTACTTTATACAAATTATTAAGGGGGTCATTTTCAATAGCTTTCGCACGCGATAGGGTGATTGGGGCGGAGTCGGCCTCGGAAGAGGAGGAGTTGGGGTGGCACCGGGGCCGACCCCCCCCCCGGTACCGCGTGATTCACTATTCTCTGTGAGAATCTCTGTGGATTTACTATTCTCTGTGGGGCAGATTTTCAAAGGCTGGCGCGCGTAAAGCCCCGGGTCGCGCGTAAGTCCCGGGGCTTTTGTAAGGGGGCGTGTCGGGGGCGGGGCCTACTGACGCGGCGTTTCGGGGGCGGGCCGTGGTGTTTCGGGGGCGTGCCGTGGTGTTTCGGGGGCGGGCCCGGGGGCGTGGCGCTGGCCCGGGGGCATGGTCGAGGCCTCCGGACCAGCCTCCGGGACCGGAGGTCGGAGCAGGGCTGCCGACCGACGCGCGCAAAGTTACGCCTGCTTCTAGCAGGCGTAACTTTGCCGACAAAGGTAAGGGGGGGGTTAGATAGGGCTGGGGGGGTGGGTTAGGTAGGGGAAGGGAGGGGAAGGTGCGGGGAGGGCGAAGGAAAGTTCCCTCCTAGGCCGCTCCGAAATCGGAGCGGCCTAGGAGGGAACGGAGGCAGGCTGTGCTGCTCGGCGCGCGCAGGCTGCCGATTTTGCGCAGCCTTGCGCGCGCCGACCCCAGATTTTATAATATACGCGCGGCTACGCGCGTATCTTATAAAATCAGGCGTCGGCGCTTCAGTGGAAAGGAACTTCCAGAAAAATAACATCCCAAGTCATATTTTGTGTTTTTTATCCATTCCAGGGCTGGACTGGCCATTGACTTAAAAGCAAAAGTTGGCACTGATTTCTTCCAAGCTGATGTGAAAGCCCAGGTTGATGCCGAGCTTACATTTAGTTTTGACACGATGGTTAAATTCTTTGAGACTCCAGTACGTATTTGTCTCCAGTTGAAACAGGACCAGCTCCCATATAGGTGAGAGACAGAGCTCTGTCCACAGGTCATTGAGGGATACGGAAGCTGTGATCGGAGTCTGTAAAACCAGGGCATTTGGTTCCACTCCATGAGGGCTGAAAATAGTCTGATTTTCAGTATATCCACAATAGGTATCTATCAGATATATTTGCATATGTTTTGTATCCAAATCAGGTTATTTTGCTTATTTTGGTTACCCTGTAAACCAGATTTAGTAGCAGCCCTCCAAGGACCATAATCACACTTGGGTACCTCTGATTTTGAGTCACCCTGAGATTGTCAGGGATTAATGGGTTGTTGGGGAAGGGAACCGTGGTATGCCCACAAACTTTGTCCTCTCACATACACATACACACTAACACACTCACATGTTCATCTCACACCCTCTCTCATATATGCTTATTCTCACTTGCATTCTTCTCATTCACCCACATTCACACTCTCTCATTCACATTCTTATTCTCATTCACACACAGGCTCAATTATAGTCTCATTTCTCACATTTTCTCATGCACATTTGCCCACTCGTACTCTCACTTCTCAGCTTGTCCCCCCTGCACACACACACTCCTGCTCACTCATTCTCCCTGTCTTGAACCTACCAGTGGCAACAGCCTCCTCCTTTGGCCCTGTGCAGCCAAAGGGGTCCTCCTCCTCCTCCTTTTTTTTTTTTTACTTTTTATTTATTGCATTTTAAATTACGATCAGGCATACTTGAAGACATAATCAGTATTGCTATTTATTTATTTAATATACTGTCATTCCATGTAAAGATCACAACAGTTTAGAAAAGTAACATTCGTAACTATAAATCAGCAAATAATGATGGGTTTCACGGGTAGTATTAATAAACAGGCATTAACATCTATCAAATGAAATGAAATGTTCCAAAAACATATTAACTAAAGTTCTATGCTATGCAGAAACATAAAGAAATAATGAGAAACGAAGAAACTATATCTAGCAAATACTATATTGATATCGTATGGGGGAAAGTATAAAATAAAGAGAAATAATCCAAAAAAAATTAGTCATACTTCAAAATAAGGCAAACAAAAAGCAAGACCGTATGCCGTGGAAAGAAGTCTTTATTAATATTATTAGATAAAACGCCCGACTCCGGCCGAGTTTCGCCTAATCGGCTGCATCAGGGGCTGTAATAGTAATGGAAATCAATATATTATCCATTGAATTCTAGTCCTTACAACAAAACAATTATATATTTAAACATAAATAAACAAAACTCTAGACATCGAAAAACATATAAAAGCTTAATTAAAATAAAATCTTTAACTTATACAAAAGATCAAAATCAGAGTTATTACCTCCATTTTCTTTGTTTGTATTTAATGCTACACAGATGTTCTTATGTGTACCAATACGTCAAAGTTGGCTGAAAGAAACCTAAATGTATAAACAGAAAGTATATATAAAGAAAAATAATAAAAAAAAAAAAAAACTACAGTCATACTTCAAAATAAGGCCACTCTTCTAGAACCAACATTACACTGGAGGCAAAGATTTATTAACTAATAAAACTTCCAGTTGAGAAGAATTATACAAGATATAACTTGATCCTTACCACTTCACAAAACATTTGCAGGGAAACCTCAAGTGGAAGGTAACCCCTAAGGCTATTGTCCTCTGCTTTAAAAGTAGAAACTGTTTTCATCGTATCTGGGTTTCCTTAACAACATCCGGAAATATATAGATCTTTTGCCCTAAAAAGGGAGACTCTCTAATAGAAAAAAAAGACATAATGTCAATTATATGTCAGTCTCACAAGCAAAGACTACCAGTAAAGTAGCCCTATTTTGAATGAATGAGTCTGAACTCTCCAAAATTCCTGTTAAATCTAATGGGTCTTGTATATTTATATTATCAGCCAAGTAATATAAGGATTAGTCAAATAATAGAATGTCAAAGAATGTTTTGATTAAACAATCAAATTGGATTTTATTGTATTTTAAAGATGTGTCACAAAGACAGAGAATCTTTTAATCCACTTCTCCTTGGAGCAGCTGAGAAAGTCCAAAAAGAACTTCCTCAGCATCTCCATAGGTGACATCAGGGAACAATATGGAAAATTCAAGAAACGCAAATTAAAATGTATTAACTGGTTCCCTCCATTATCAATTTTACTAGTAAGTACTTTATTCTCCTGAAATAAGAAAACATTTATATTGGAAATAGCCACACATTGTGTTTTATGGGAATCTAATTGGGCTTTATGCTCTGAGATTTGAAGAGTGTGTTCATGAACCTGAAATGAAATACTGCCCAGTAGGGATGTGAATTGTGTGCCCAATCGTCTTAACGATCGAAATCGTCTGGCAGGAGAAGAAAATCGTGTTTGGCACGATGTTTTAGTAAAAAAATCGTTTTTTACGATTAGTGCGCACTAACGGGAAGTTAGTGCGCACTATATGTGCGCCACACGGATTTCTGTTAGTGTGCACTAACAATGGTTAGTGCGCACTAACGGGAAGTTAGTGCGCACTAACAGAAAATGATACAATTTGACACTTTTCAGGTCGGTTAAGGTCAGTTTAGGAATGAATATGTATTCCTATTGGCTGCCCTCTTATTTATTCATGTTACCAAGGTTCCAACTGACAATATATGGGGGATGGGAAATGGAAACAGTTGGTAGCTTGACAAAAAAAGTAATGTGATCAGTCAATGTGACTAGAACTTGTGCCCTCTCCCTGATATCGGGAGTGTTGTGATCTTCCTGCATGCAGTGCCGTATCCCTGATACCGGGAATGTTGTGATCTTTCTGCACGCAGTGCCCTATCCCTGATACCAGGGGTGTTGTGATCTTCCTGCACTCAGTGCCATATCCCTGATACTGGGAGTGTTGTGATCTTCCTGCAGACAGTGCCCTAACCCTGATACCGGGAGTGTTGTGATCTTCCTGCATGCAGTGCCATATCCCTGATACCGGGGGTGTTGTGATCTTCCTGCACTCAGTGCCCTATCCCTGATACCGGGAGTGTTGTGATCTTCCTGCATGCAGTGCCGTATCCCTGAAACCGGGAGTGTTGTGATCTTCCTGCACACAGTGCCCTATCCCTGATACCGGGAGTGTTGTGATCTTCCTGCACTCAGTGCCCTATCCCTGATACCGGGAGTGATAAAAGCCTGTCTGGGCCATTCGGTCCCCTCCAGATCGCCTTCAGGGCAGACTGAGAGAAATACCACGGTTCTTGAACTGGCTCAGGCAGTTGCACTTAAGGTGATACTTTCTTCCCCTGGAGTTCAAAAGTACCTATTATATCAGTACTTCCACCCCACCCCCACCCCCAAACTTTTAATTTGCCTTCAAGTCAAAGGTGGCTCCTCCTTTCAAGGAGGGTTTGCCTTTATTCGTATATTATTTGCCTCTGTACAATAAAGGGTGAATTTTCAAAGACCTACGCATGCCGAAGCGGGGAGATAAGTGCGTGACTGGGCTATATGTGCGCCACACGGATTTTCAGAGGCCCGCAGCCACACGTGTATCTCCCAGTATACGAATTGGAAAGGGGGAGAAAAGAAAAAAGGGGCGAGGCGGGACATGGGCGGGCCGGGACAGCACCATTAAGGCATAGTCCCAGTGAAGTTCATGCTAGGAACGACGGACCTGCATAACCCGCTGCTGCTACGGACCGCGGGTAAGTATAAAAACAAAACATTCTAGGGTAGTTAGCGGGGTTTTAAGGGTTGGAGCTGGTTGGGTAAAAGGGAGGCAGGTTAGGTAGGGGGTTTAGGAAGTCCACTCCTTTACTGGAGCGGACTGGGAGGGAACCGGGGAAAAGGCCTATCACGTCACCGCACGCATCTACTAAAATCCCCCCCCCACACACACACATACTTATGCGTGCCCCGATATAAAATCGGGCACGCAGGTAGGTGATTTTATAACATGAGCTTGTTTACGCCGGCAGCTACGTGCACATGGATGCCCGTGCTCGGGTCTTAAAATCTACCTTTTAAAGGGCAATTTCAAAAGCCATTTACCTGGGTAAATACTGATTTCATCCAGTTAAAAGGGCTTTTTGAAAATTGACTAGCCTCCAAGCTGCCAGACGTACATGTGGTGTTGAACAACGTGCATAGTTTTTTCTACATTGTGTGGAGACCCTCCAAGGAGTAGGGTTAGGTCAGGGGGAGGCAACAATGCACACAGTTTTGCATGTTCAAAATTCTGCACATTATTTTGAAAGGGAAAATTACCTGCAGAATAAACAAATGCAGCTAATTGCGAGTACTTTTTTCTCCTGGCTAATTTTCAAGGGGCAAGTTTGCTTGCCCTTTCCTTTTGAGAACTGATGCGAAGCCCATGGGCAAAAGTACTTGGGGACTTTACAACTGCCTGCAGACTTTTGAAAATTGCTCAATTTTTGCTATCACTCTACGTACCAGACACTTTGAAGCGTTAAGAGAGCATTTTTCAAAAGCCATTTACCCAGGTAGAAGGGTTAGTGTCGTCAGAAGAAGCAGATGCAGATCTCTGTAGGTACCTTTATCCTAGGAGAGTTTTCAAATGGAAAATATGCACAGGAAAAGTATAAGCAGAGTTTTCAACAAGCGGCACAGTTTTGAAAATTGCGCCGTATAACTATTGAAACACCCACTTTCTCCTGGCGATGGTATCCCTGCCGTTAGTGAATCAGTAGGGTGGAAGGACTGTTCAGCGGTCATTTCAGGGAGTGCCATCAAAGCACAGTAGCCTTGTGGTAAATCAGAACTATATCAACGGTCTACATTTTCACCGCAGTTGTCTCAAGTAGTGTGTTGAAAAGCAAATCGAATAAATGCCTGTGGGTGACCTTTCCTGTTTTTTTTTCTTTCTGTTCTCCCCTTTTAGAGAAATGTTTTCCCTCTCAGAATCATTCCTGCAACAAAACGTTACGCGCATGGTCCGCAAAGGCAAGCGCACCACTGTGCCAGGAAGAGAATTTCCCCTTCACTGGACAAACTCCGAGATGTGCAAGGCCTTGTTGATGGAGCAGCAGTGGCTGGAGCCAGAGCCAGAACAGATGTTGGAGCAGTAGCTGATGGTCAGCCCTTTACTGCCCACCCAGAGGAGCCTGGCTCATACCTACTAATCCTGTCCTTGTCTCCTTTTTAGCTCTGCCAGTCTCAAGCTTCATATTCCCAGCCGCTAATTGGGACACCCAGCTGATACCTAGAGGGATGATGTTTCAAAAAAATTAGATCAAGATTGATACCTTAGACTGTTTTTGTCTTCTTCTGAACCAGTAAACCATTGATTCTCGATTTAGTCCTTGTGGTCACCAAAGAGGTCTGGTTTTCAGGCTGCCTATATTTCAGGCTGATTCTTTTTAGGGGCACTTATTCCTCCAAACTGCCAGCAATACTGTCTTCCTTTGGCTGCTGATCTCTGCCGTAGCACACCGTGCCGTCACAAATTCCAGCAGCAGCCAAAGGAAATGAGCACTGCTAGCAACACGTACCCTACTGGGGGCTGAGCACTGTGAAATGACCACCCCCAAAAATCATCAGCTGTGTTTATAATGAATGTACAGGAGACATTTGATCTAAGAGAACCAGGTTAATTGAGAACAGAACGTTGAGAACTACAAACATGTTGAAACCAATTCAGCAATTTGCTTCTACTTTGCTAGTGTCAGTTAATTTCATGCTCTCTGTTAATTAAGTTTTTCTAGGGAACATGTGACACTATTCCTTTAAAATTGTTGTGATGTTTAGAAGACCTCTTGGTTAGATGCACATACACATTCACTCGCGAGTTTCTAAAATGGAACAGTTCAGAGGTATTTCCAGAAGATACTGACTGAGAAGAGCAATATGTAAAACTCTTTATTGTTCCCAATATTAATGCAAATAGTATTTATATAAAATAAATGACAAAAACAATATGGCAGGGCTGTTCACTCCAAATGATCTTGGAGGTCTAGAGACAGGTTTGTGTTTTCAGGATAACCACAATGAATTCATTGGTTAAAGGACCCATGATTTTGGTTTACATGATTTTGGTTTACCTAGAAAATGGAGCTATTTGTGGCTCTCAAGGAGATGAAAACCTTCTGCAGCATGGGTTTTACTGAACATTAAAGCCAATGCTTGGGAACAGCTGAAGTCACTAAGCTTCAAAATCTTGATGTAACCTGTTAAAGTTCTTAACAATTAGTTGGTAATGTATTTTAAGAAGGGGATTTGTAAAAATTGGTTTGTTTGATAAAATAAGTTTGCATTTTAAAGGTGTAAATGAATGAACTATAATAGTTCTGTTGATTATTCTGAAAAAAATAAATAAATTTCATACTTCTGATATGCCTTTATTTCCTAATAGTTATATTTTGTTATAAGTTTCTATATGATGTTCATAAGTTAATGGTGAATATAATGTTAATGAATTTCACTGATTGCCCCTTAGAAATGTGCATTTGTTTTAAACGAGTGGACATTCTGAAATGAATAGGACACTATTTGTTTCATTTGTGGGTCCCCAAATAAATAGAGGGATGCCACAAATAGAACAAATCCTATTCGTCTCATTCATTTTGGTTCCCTATTCTAGGCCAGATGATGGGATCTGGCCCGAGATCAGGTCCCGGTTGCTAAAGCCCTGACCTAGTCCTGAGGCCTAGTCCTAGGCATGAAGCCAGGTCCCGGCTGAGACTGAATTCTGTCACTGAGGCTCAGACTTGGACCTACACCTAGGGCCAAGGCCAGGTCCCAGTCACCGAGGCCTAGGCCCAGGGTCCAGCCTGAGGCCAAGTCCCAGTCACCAAAGCCCAGGCCTGGACATTTGCCTAGGCCTGACACCAGGTCCCAGTCACAGAGGCCTGGCATAGGTTCAGTCCTGGGCCTAAGCTTAGGATCTGGCCCTTGGCCCTGGGCTTAGGCCTGGGCCTTGATTACTGGGATCTCGTTTGGCCCAGGCCTGGGCCTCAGTCTTAGGACCCGGCTTCAGCCAGGCCCTGGCATCAGGCTGGAGCCTAGAGCTTAGGCCCTGACCTGGGTCTTGGAGATGGGACCCATCTCCAACTGGGCTCCAGCGTTGGACCCAAGCCTAGGTCTGGTCCTCTTTGATGGGAACCAGCTTCAGCCCGGCCCTGGTGTCGGGCTTAGGGCCTAGCCCTGGTCTCATTAATGGGACCTAGCTTTCGGTCTGGGCCTTGGTGATGGGCCCTGGCCCATTTTTCTTAAATAGTGAGGTCAGAGGGGCCTTCCCCCATTGACTTAAATGTAAAATGAAAAACAAATGAATCAACGAACTAAAAATTATTTTTCCAGGCTACACATTCCTATTGCCCCCATTGCTCGATTACCTTAATATTACTGCTATTCCTTCTCCTACTTCTTATCATTTCGTTAGTTCTACTATATGTATGCAGCACTGTACAGATATGCATGAGAGACACACCCTCCTCCATAGAGCTTACAAACTAATTAAAACACACAAACAGATTTCAGGAAATACAGTGCATTCAGAAAGTATTCAGACCTCTTCACTTTTTCCACATTTTGTTACGTTACAGCTTTTTTCTAAAATGGATAATATGCATTTTTTTCCTTCCTCAATCAGGGCAGCACAATGCCCAATAATGATAAAGCAAAATCAGGTTTGTAGAAATGCGTGCAATTTAATTAAAAAAACAAAACAAAACTGAAATATCACATGTACATAAGTATTCAGACCCTTTGCTATGGCACTCAAAGCTGAGCTCAGGTGAATCCTGTTTTCATTGATCTTTCTTGAGATGTTTCTACAACATGATTGGAGTACACCTGTGGTAAATCCAGTTGATTGGGCATGATTTGGAAAGGCACATACCTGTCTATGTAAGGTCCCACAGCTGACAGTGCATGTCAGAGCAAAATCAAAGCCATGGAGTCAAAGGAATTGTCTGTAGACCTCTGGGACAGGATTGTGTCGAGACACAGATCTACGGAAGGGTTCAAAATTGCTACAGTATTGAAGGTCCTGAAGAGCATAGTGGCCTCCATCATTCTTAAATGGAAGAAGTTCAGAACCACCAGCACCCATTCTAGAACTGGTTGCCCACCCAAAGTGAGCAATTGGGGAGAAAGAGTCTTGGTCAGGGAGGCGACCAAGAACTTGATGGTCACTCTGACAGAGTTCCACAGTTCCACTGTAGAGATGGGAAAAACTTCCAGAAGGACAACCATCTCTGCAGTACTTCACCAATCAGGCCTTTATGATAGAGTGGCCAAATGGAAGTCACTTGTCAGTAAAAGGCACATGATATCCCACTTGCAGTTTGCCAAAAGGCACTTAAAGGACTCTCAGAAAATGAGAAACAAGATTCTCTGGTCTGATGAAACCAAGATTGAACTCTTTAGCCTAAATACCAAGTGTCCTGTCTGGAGGAAACCAGGTACCACTCAACACCTATCAAATACCATCCCTAGGGTGAAGCATGGTGGTAGCAGCATCATGCTGTGGGGATGTTTTTCAGCTGCAGGAACTGAGAGATTAGGCTGGATCGAGGAAAAGATAAACGGAACAAACAACAGAGAGATCCTTGATGAAAACCTGCTCCAAAGCACTCTGGACCTCAGCCTAGTATGACGATTCACCTTCCAACAGGACAAATACCATAAGTACACAGCCAAGGCAATGTAGGAGTGGCTTCGGGACAAGTCTGTGAATGTCCTTGAGTGGCCCAGCCAGAGCTCAGACTTGAACCTGATCAAACATCTCTGGAGACCTGAAAATAGCTGTTCATCGACACTCACCATTCAACATGACAGAGCTTGAGAGGATCTGCAGAGAAGAATGTGAAATAATCCCCAAATCTAGGTGTGCCAAGATTGTAGTGTCATATCCAAAAATACTTGCGGCTGTAATTGCTGCAAAAGTTGCCTCAACAAAGTACTGAGTAAAGGATCTGAATACTTATGTAAACGTGATATTTCAGGGTTTTTTTAAAATTAATTTGCACAAATTTCTACAAACCAGATTTCACTTTGTTATTATAAGGTATTGTGTGTAGATTGAGGAGGGTGAAAATGCATACTATCCATTTTAGAATAAGGCTGTAATGTAACAAAATGTAAAAAAAGTGAAGGGGTCTGAAGACTTTCTGAAGGCACTGAATATGCATTATAGTAAACACAGTTAAAATGACAACATAGTGACCAAGAAGAACAAGAGTTTAAGATTTCAAAGCACTCTTAATGGCCGGCCTTGTGTACTGCCATGCAGAGGAACCTGGATTCGGCCTGGAGATGCAGTGAAAGCAGCATTCACAGCTGTTGGAGGAGAGAGAGGCCTTGTCGTTGTGCAATGGTGACACCTAGCAGCTGAATTTAGGGCTCATGATAGCCCCCATGCATAGCCCTTGGCTGAGGACTGTCTTTATAATGATTGGACTACGGTAAGATCTTCAGATAGTTGTGAAGGCTTATGGTATGAGATCCCAGCTCTGGTTTCCATTGAGCTGGAGAACTAGTGCAAGTGGGAACAGACGTGCCAAAAAATAAATAGCCAGAGAGGAGACATGAGGCCCTGGCTCAAGAAAGCTTTTCACACAGCAAGGTGGGAAATGTAGAGTTGGGCCAGGAGGAGAAGGGCACAGATAAGAGCAGGGATATTCAACTCAAATCAGTTTCAGCAGTTTTAAGAAGTCATCTCCATCTTCCACCTTTTTATATTGGTTAATATATGCATTAAGGTCTGATTTTTAATCATGCCATTACGATTTCCACACAGTCCTTGGCATGCCTTGGAATTCACACCCAGGAACAGTTCTTGCCCTTGTGTCTCATTTTATCTTTTTAAGGCTTGAAAGTTACTTATAACACAATAGAAACTATACCAAATAGTACTTACCTTTCCTATCACCATGACAAAGCTCACATTCAAGGGCCTTCCAACCATATCATTTTTTATTTTGTTTTACTGTTAATATTGTTAGGAAGTCTGAGCTTGACTAATGTTGCGTTTCCTAGAGCCCCAGTTCTTCATGATTCTGCAGACACAGTAAGTGCAACAGAATTAGTCCCTTGCCACAGAATCCTAGAAAAGATGCTTCCCTTATCTGCCCATTGCTGCTTACTAGGAATGTGCTTTCATTAGAAACAAAATAGAATATTTTCACAACATCCTCTGTTTTGTTTCCTTTTGTTTTAAAAAGAAAATGAAAAAAGAAAACCTTACCTATCCAGTCAGGTTTTCAAAATTCCCACAGTTAATATGTATGAGATAGATTTGCATACACCGGGGGGGGGGGGGGTCTTCAAATTATGCAAATCTCTTTCATGCATATTCATTGAGGCAATCCTGAAAATCTGACTGGATAAGTGTGCCTCCAGGAGGGAGCTGGAAAACACTGCCCTATAGTCCTTGATCTCCCACCCCCATCCCATCCTTTTTCCTCATCTGTAGGTTTTGAAGTGATTTCTCTCACTGATGCAATTGTAGAAAATGGCACTGGTCAAACCAAAGCCAACATCATTTGGACAGTTGCCATAAAATTGCCTCAGGTCAGTTGGCACAATTTTGTTGTATGGCAATTATCCATAATGGCACCAGCCTCATATCAACCAGTGCCATTTTCTACAATTTCATTAGCAGGGCAGGAGTGAGCAGGATATTCTAAAACTGTGGGGACTGAGTGTTAGCTGATAACTAGCAGACATCCTATGGTGCTTAAGAGTTGACTTGGTACCAAGGATAAACCAGATGTTGCATGTTTAGAACCCTACACGAACTCTGAGATCCTCACAGATAGGACTGTTAGATATTCCATCCATCCAATTAGACTAGCAGAATCTCACAAGAGGATCTTTTCAGTCACTGGACCAGTTTTGTGGAATTCATTGCCATTAGAGCTTCGGCTTGCTGATTGCACCAAGACTGTTAAAAAGCTTTTAAAGACCTATTTATTTTGCCAGGCTTTGTCAGTTTTTAAATATTTATTTATTTATATAAACTTCTATGCTGATCTCAGTGGAGTACAAACAACATAAAAAATAAAATTGGGCAAACAAATTAATATTAAGCAGCTCTAAAAATTAAGGAGCAAAAGCTATCAGAAACCTGAAAGGTAAGAAGCAGAAGGGAATCACATCAGTCAGGGAAAGCCAGGGCAAAGAAATAAGGCTTTAGCAGCTTCCTAAAACAAATCAGGTCCTTTTGTGGGTCTAGGTTGTTTTAATGTAGGTTGGTTCTCAGTCAGGCTAGATGTCTTAGAAAGCTATGGAGCGGATTTTCAAAGGGTTACTTACGTGCATAACTTACGCGCGTAACCCCGAAAAACTGCTCCTGCGCGCGCCGAGCCTATTTTGCATAGGCTCAGTGACGCGCGCAAGCCCCGAGACGCGCATATGTCCCGGGGCTTGAAAACATTGGCGAGGATTGGGCAGGCTCGGGGCGGGGCAGGGGTGGGACCGAGGCCTCTGGCACAGTGGTCGTGCTGGGGGCTCGCGCGCCAGCAGTTGGCCGGTGCGCGCAACCTACGCCTGCCCAGAGGCAGGCACAACTTCGCGAACAAAGGTGAGGGGGGTTTTTAGATAAGGCTGGGGGCAGGTTAGGTAGGGGAAGGGAGGGCAGGTGTGGGGGTGAAAGGAAAGTTCCCTCCGAGGCCACTCTGATTTCGGAGCGGCCTCGGAGGGAACAGGGAAAGCCATCGGGGCTCCCCTAGGGCTCAGTGACGCAAGGTGCACAAGTGTGCACTCCCTTGCACGCGCCGACCCCGGATTTTATAACATGCGCGCAGCTGCACGTGCATGTTATAAAGTCGGGCGTAGATTTGTGCACGCTGGGTTGCGCGCACAAATCTACGCACTCGCGTAAGTTTTAAAATCTGGCCCTATATGCATAGGACTATGTAAGGCTGGTGGTGGTATTTATTTTGTTTGTTTTTATGTTTTTACAATATATGCAGCTCTTTGTTTTTATTTTATGCTGTGTTTTTTTTTTTACTCGTTATGATTTTCAAACTATAATGCAAGCATAACTTGCACAACAAAACAAGGCAAGAAATATGAAAAAAGCAATAAAAACAAAGACAATATATAATTGCTATTACAGACCACAATAAGGGATAGATTTAAAAAACGTATGCGTGAGCACATGTTATAAAATCGGCGATCAGCGTGCGCAAGGGGGTGCACATTTGTGCATCCCGTGCACGCCGACGCCAGCGGCCTTCCGCAGCTCCCTCCCAGTCCGCTCCAATTTAGGAGAGGCCTGGGGGGGAACTTCCGAGTCCCGCTGTCGCTCCTTGTGACCTTGGGCAAGTCACTTTACCCTCCATTGCCTCAGATGCAAACTTAGATTGTGAATGCCCTGGGGATAGGGAAATACCTCCAGTACCTGAATGTAATCCACTTTGAAGCACTGAAAAAAGTGCAAAAAGCGGAATTAATCTAAGTCTTATACTAACCTTCCTACCCCTTCTCCTATCCTTCCCGCCAAATCATTGTCTGCCTCGGGGCAGGAATAAGTTGCGCGTGCCAGCACCCTGCCGGCACGTGATCCCCTGGCACAGCAGCAAATGGCCACTGTGCCGGGCACCTCTAGCCATGTCCCACCCCGCCCCACCCCCTCCCCGCCCCTTTCCCGAGGCCCTGGGACTTACATGCATCCCGGGGATTTATGTGCGTGGCTGGGCCTTTGAAAATTGGCCCGGCGTGCATAAGCCTGGCCACATGCGTAAAGTTTTGAAAATTTACCCCTACGTGAGAAGCCCAAGGAAATTAAAGGAGTAAAAGAAACAAAGAAAGAAGGAAAAGTGTTCCTGGAAGAGAAAAGGCTCTTTACAAAACAACACAGGAGTATCCCACAAATTGTACCCTCATGCACAAAACATTTTAAGCACTGGAAGGTCTGTCATGGAGACTTCTTGAATCAATATGGCAGTGCAGCTCAGAGGGCTCAGAAAAGCAGACTTCTCAGTAGAAAGGGAAATTAAACATTTACATGGTAAATGAAGAAGAAATCTAGCCCCCAAAGAAAGTATCTTCTGCCTCATTGCCAGAAATTTCTTTTTTCATATACCGATCTTCGCTATCTTTACTGCTATACAGTCAACTGGATCAGCTTCTGATTTGTTTTCTGGGTCCAGAAATGTCTTCCTACACTCTTGCATAGCTCTACAAAAATCAGGGAATATGCAAACTTTAAAACCCATGAACAACAAATGAGAAGAGCCAAAAAATAACTGTACCACCAGATCCCAATCCTGTAATGAGGTAAATATTAGGGGTGTGCATTCGGATTGACCGCATTAGTAAAACGCAACTCATATTTTTTTTTTACTTAAAAAATTGATTCGACATAAACGATCGGATTTCCCACATATCGAACATAGATATGTTCGATATGTGGGAAATCGCGATTGTTGAGCCAAAATAAAAATTTAAACCCCCTCACCCTCCTTAATCCCCCCCCCAGACTTACCACAACTCCCTGGTGATCGAGCGAGGAGTGAGGACGCCATTTCTGCAATCCTTGGCGAGAAGCATGTGACGTCGGCGGCACGTCGAGTGACGCCGGCGTCACGTGATTCCCGGCTCGTTCGCGCCGGACGGCTCGTTCGGCCCAAAAAGAACTTTTGGCCAGCTTGGGGGGGTCAGGAGGCCCCCCCAAGCTGGCCAAAAGTTCTTTTTGGGCCGAACGAGCCGTCCGGCGCAAACGAGCCGGGAATCACGTGGCGCCGCGTCACTCAGACGCGACGTCACGTGATTCCCGGCAAGTTCGCGCCGGACGGCTCGTTCGGCCCAAAAAGAACTTTTGGCCAGCTTGAGGGGGTCAGGAGGCCCCCCCAAGCTGGCCAAAAGTTCTTTTTGGGCCGAACGAGCCGTCCGGCGCGAACTTGCCGGGAATCACGTGACGTCGGCGTCACGTGATTCCCGGCTCGTTCGCGCCGGACGGCTCGTTCGGCCCAAAAAAACTTTTGGCCAGCTTGGGGGGGTCAGGAGGCCCCCCCAAGCTGGCCAAAAGTTCTTTTTGGGCCGAACGAGCCGTCCGGCGCGAACTTGCCGGGAATCACGTGACGCCGCGTCTGAGTGACGCGGCGCCACGTGATTCCCGGCAAGTTCGCGCCGGACGGCTCGTTCGGCCCAAAAAGAACTTTTGGCCAGCTTGAGGGGGTCAGGAGGCCCCCCAAGCTGGCCAAAAGTTCTTTTTGGGCCGAACGAGCCGTCCGGCGCGAACTCGCCGGGAATCACGTGACGCCGCGTCACTCGACGTGCCACCGACGTCACATGCTTCTCGCCAAGGATTGCAGAAATGACGTCCTCACTCCTCGCTCGATCACCAGGGAGTTGTGGTAAGTCTGGGGGGGGGATTAAGGAGGGTGAGGGGGTTTAAATTTTTTTTTTGCACATATGTACATATACCCAACTCATTGGATTTTTTTTATGTCCATATTGGCCGCAAGTGGGACCCCCTTTCGGACATAAAAAATATGAACATAAAATTTTGCTCTGCACATCCCTAGTAAATATTACTAATAAGGTGGCCCAATGAGCCTCATCCACAACGGTAGATTCTAATAGTGCCGAAACATCCAAAACCTCTGCCACTGGTTGAGATAAATCCTGAGCATTATCATTAGTGCCAGTACGCCTCCTAAGAGGGAAGTAAAAAGCTTGACTAATTCTGGACATGGCCCCACGCAAAATGCCAAGCACATCTCACTTATAGGAACTGAATAGTTCAGCTGGAGAAATCATGGCCATCACAGGAAAATTCAGAACTCGCAAATTAAAACTTCTAACGGAATTCTCCAGATTTTCTATCTTATGATGCATCACATTGCTATTCTGAACAAGGGTAGTTTGGACAGAATCTAATTTCTCAGTACTTTTGTTTCAGCTTCTCCATTTGATTGGAGTAGGCCACCAAAGTTTCTTCCTGAGATTGGGTCTGGCTATAAATGTTGTTAATAGTATCAGTAAGAGTTGCTAAACAAGATTCCACTGAAGATAGCACTGTCCAAATGCTTTCCAATATTATGGGAGAGGGTTTTGAGGTACAAGGTCTAACAGCCATGAGCATGGGGCTCACAGCTCTGATCAAATTTGAGGTCAGCGGCAGTAAGAAAGAAGAAACACTCACCGCAAGTGAGAACTGAGCACCAATAGCCCCAGGACTCTCACCATTCTCTCCCATAAGTTGCCGGCTCCATACTCCTCCACCAGCTGGTTCACATGCTGTTTCCCCAGGCATCACCATAACACCTGTGTCTCCCTTCTGGCCACATCTGGCCAGGTCTGAGACACCAATTGATTATGTAGCTGCCAAAATCACTGGGAAAAGAAGAATACCGTTGTCACAGCTCGAGACTTCCATGTCAGTCTCAAGCTGCTGGACTGCTCTTTCAGTACCAACGGCACCGAGAACAGCAGATACTATGAATGTTTGACATATAAGCCACCTAGAGCTGTGTATAGGCATTATATACATTTCATAAATAAATAAATGTTGTGTTTGGATGCCATAGAATGAATGAAAACTGCTCCATTGTAAATTTTGCTGTGGGTTATAATTCTGCTTGTATTTCAGTGATTAATAATCCACTTTGTGATTATGTATTTATTTATTTACTTATTTAAAACAATTTCTCAAGAGACATTCAAGATGGCGGCTGCAGAGCAGTCTGCATGAGCTCTGGCATTTTTCCTCCTTGCCTCGAATAGGCTTTGCCTTTCACTAATGCTGCACACGGCCCGAAAACGCAGAGCAACGGAGAGCACTTACCCCGCAGTCCTCTTATATTCCTCCATCTCGGGCCCCATAGATGCTCACATTCAGCATGGGAGTCGATTGGGAGTGCTGTTCTTGGGGGAGGAGGCTGAAGAGAAGTTGCCGGCTTCTCCACCAGACTTGTCAACCTCTCTCTCCCCGATTGTTAGGGTTCCACTGGTGAACCAGGGTGCCTCCAGAGACCAGGATGTACTGTCAGGAGGGGCATGCGTCAAAGATGCTGATGCTCTGCGATCCCATGCTGGGTCAGGATGCCCTGGGAGTGCTGGAGGAGTCGCTGGAGATGGCCCTGATGTGGGTAGTGCTGGCTCACCAATGAAGGGAGGCTCTCAGATCCAGGCTGAATATGACTCTACCCCTGCTTCAAGCCCTCTGAGTAATTTTCCTGTACCTGCCCTGGTACAACCTAAACTGATTACTCTTGACTATCTGAAAGGCTATAGTGAATCTTGGAACTTCTATGACTTTGCAATTGAACCCTGTCATTGATAGAGTAAACACCACAGAACATAGAGTATTGTCATTGGAAAAATCAGAAGTTTCCTTTTTAAAACAAATAGAGGAAGTGAAAAATTTGAAGCCCACTCAAGATCTGTTGATAAAAGAGAACCAACTGCTTCAGAACAAACTTGAGAACTTGTAAAATGTAATGCATGGGAAAAACTTTCATTTTATAAACATCCCTAAACTCCCACATATCTCAGCAAAGGATATGTTTAGGAAATATCTCTTGGAAATCCTCAAGGTTCCTGAGTCGGCAGTACCTCCATTATCAAAATCATACTACTTACCTCCATTTAGGAAGAAAGAAAATCAAGAAGGTGCACTGGGAATGGATTCCTTAACACCAAATTTGGATTTATCTAAATTGCTGGAAACTTCAGACAGTGTCCTGGTACAAGCGGCCACTATGGTGGTCTCCTTTGCCTTTAACCTTGATCGCGATTGGGTTGTGAGATTATTCTTTAGGCACTGCTGTGAAGCTTTTCTCCATTTTATTTCCAGGCAAACGCAGAAGAGGAGTAAAAAATTTCTTGTGATGAGACCTAGAGTTTTACAGATTGGGGCTTTTTTTTTTGTTTTAAAATTCCCATGCAAATGCCTTATAAAATACTAAGGTCTTTCATATGTATTCTTCACTCGTCCTCAATTAGCTTTTTTTCTTAGTGATAAACCAGTCTTGCAGTCTGTAGGTAATGATTTTGTTCAACCTGTCCCTCTTTTAAAAGGTTGAGTACCCTAAATATTCTTTATACCTGCTGTATTTACACTACTCTTCTTTTTCCTTTAAATTCCCCTTTGAGTTTTTCTTTAAAATATTTGTTATTAGATCCCTTATTTTGGACTCATGGAAATGAAGAATAAGATATATTTTTCTTCCTTGTTTATATTTGAAAATGTTCCTTTCTTCTCTTCTTTTTCTATTTCAAGATTGTTTTCTTGAAAATGTATTGGAAAATGCATATATAAAGAATAAAACAATTTCTATTATGCCTATAATGGATCTCCATGTTAGGTGGATAACGAGATAAAAATACAATAAAAACATAAAAACGATAAAACAATAATTAAACTAATAAATACGCAATATTAATAAAAACAAATGTACCATTGCAACAACGTCACTTTCTGCAAAATAAAAATGCTTTCAAATGCTTGTGAAACTGTAAAATGTCATCAATATTTCTCAAAACTTCTGGTAGCAAATTCCACAATAATGGACCAATGACGGAAAAAGCTCATTTACGAGTCTCCACTAAATGTGCTTGCCTAATAGACTGTTCTTGAAATAATATTTTCCCTTGGGACCTCAAATTCCTAGTGGGTTTATATCTTTTAAGCAATGAGGTCAAATAGGAAGATCCCTCAACATTAAAAGCTTTAAAAACAAGTATCAGCATTTTAAATTCAACTCGCCTGCTGAAGGGAAGCCAATGGAGCTCAATTAATAATGGGGACACATGATCCCATCAATGGCTCCCCGAAATTAGGCGAGCACCTGAATTCTGCAGCAACTGTAGAAGACAGATGGTGGAGACCGGTAAACCAACTAATAAAGAGTTGCAGTAATCAATCACTGTAAACACAAAAGATTGCACTATTGTTTGAAAATCATCTTTATCCAGGATATATTGTAGATGTCTGAGAAGACTCAATTTATAAAAACCTGCCCTTTAAATGTGATGGACTTGAGCATGAAATGATAATTGGGAATTGAATAGAAAACCCAAGCCACTGCATTTTATTCTTTTGACTTTGACTCTGCCAGATTCCTCAACCCTCTCTGAAGGCTTTTATTCTTCAAACTAGAAACAGGACAGCACATGGTATATTCAGTTCTGTCCAACCGAGATTTTTCCTGAGTAAAATTGTTTCCACATTTTTAAATTTGACATAATAGAGGAGGCCTTAGAGCGTATGGTTACAGCCATAAAATTCTCATTAGGCTTCTTGTGGAGCTACTTTTGTTAGTGTTTGCAGTTAGTACCTAACTGCACTGGAAATATAAGTCTTCTCTTGATTCATGGAACAGGTACAGTATAGGCATTGATAGTGCAAGCTTTGCCCACACTGTCATGTTATTGTGGTTTTGGAGAATCTATCGTGAACAGTTAGTTCACATGTCCATTAGGTCTTTGACTAGTTTGTTTATGGCTGGTCCATTAGGACATCATAAAAGGTGGATGAAAGACCAGCACTGAGTATCTCTTGTATTCTGAGGGATCGAAGATGATTCAGCTTCACAGTCCCCTCATCCTAAGAAAGTACAGCAAGATTCATACTCACTATAGTTGTCCATGGTGCTCTTTAAATATAGAAATCATGACTTCGTCACTAGCCAACCCATGTTCTTTATCAAAACCACATCTATCCTAAGGCCAATATGGCCTTAGTTATAGATGCTACTGTCCAAAGGGTGCCCGCCCACCTCTGCTGTATATGGAAGAGCACCAACTGACATGTCACATTTCCACCCTCAACAATCACAGCAGCCAGCACTGGAGTCTCATTGAGGTGGGAATGGCAGGGCGGAGAAGGAGGCAGTAGGGTAGATTACTATTGTTCTCTGCCATGTCTCTCTCTTTTGTCTGCTTCCCCCCATAGGCAGAGTTTGGGGGCAGCCTGTGCTAGTGCAAAGTTGAGGACAAGATGCTAATTTGTGTGGGGAAACTCTAGGATACTATGCTGGTGATGGCCTGTTTAGGAAAGCTGAGGATGATGCACTAGCACTGTCCTGACCAACATTGAAAGGGATCAAAATGCCATGCTGCCTCATGCAGGAAGGCAAAAATGAGGCCATAGTCCTGCCAGCTGAAAGTGCACTGGAGGAAGAAGCTGCAGCTGAACAGGTGGAAGGCAGGGTTATCGATTGTTGGTGGGGTCCAGCTTGGGGAAGAGAGAAGGAAGAGTCTACTGAAAACAGGGAAGGTGGGAGGAAGGTGAATAATACTGGACTGGTGGGAAAAGAACATGGGGTGTGGGGAGAGGAAGGAGAAGAGCATAGGGATCAGTGAAGGGAAGAAGAGGGAGAGCACAGGCATCAAGGTCAAGGTTGAGAAGGGGAAAAGAGAGAGAACTAAGGTCAAGGGTGAAGTTGTGCAGACAGGGCTAGAGTTGGGAAAGAGAATATGAGAATGCCTGGTTGGGTAGGTGTGTATGAGTGAGTTGTGGGGAAAGACAGAAAATGTGCCCCTTGCCTATGAATCTATGCCATTTTTTTGGGGGGGGGGGGGGGGAAGTATACCTCCTCTCACCCAGCCAATCTGACCTCCTCATCCCTTATCCCCCACATTAAACAGACAAACTACACATATAATTGTTTTACTAGGTCTGCATGTAGGGCAGAATTGAAGGAGGACACTGGCAAGCAGCACTGGAGAGCTGGCTGATTAGGGGAACTAGCTTGCAAGCTGGAGGGGCAGGATGGTCAATACAGAAAGAACGGTTGGTTAGGGGCAGAATGGCTTGGAAAGGAAAGGCTAGCTGTTTGGGGGGAATGACTGATGTGGGGGAGAGAGAGAAGGCTGTGTGTGACTGTGTGTGAGAAGGCAAGAGAGGCTAGAGAGAGTGTGGGTATGTAAGAAAGAGCATGACCAAAGTAGGGGTAAAGACATCTATCTTCCTCCCCCCAATCTAAATTTCTCATTTATCCAAGAAGCCTTTCTCCCTTCCTATCCCCCAATCCAGATCCTCAATTCTCCCCATCTCTCATCTGTTGTTCTTCTCCTTATTCCATCTCCAGTCTTCTCATTCACTCCTCTATTTATTCATATCAGGTCCTCTGGTGGGTTCAGGGGAGAGAGAGAGAGAGAGAGGAGATGGGAGCAAAGGTGAAGAGATGGGAGAGAAGAGGAGAAGCTGATGGGCATTTTGGTAAGGAGGGAAGAGAGAGCAGTTGGGGGGGGATACTGTTGTTGGGGAAAGGGTGGGGATGGGAGCAAAGTACCACAAGCTGAATCCCAAGCTGAATTCACTGTTCTTCTAGGTGGTGGGTGATGGAGATGGGTGTTACACAACCTCTACTCTCCACAAGAACAATGACAGGAGCTTGGCAGTCCCACCATAATATCTCCATTGCCACACAAGAATAATGATGGGGGCTGGGCTTAGCATAGAAGGAAATTAATTTCTGTTGCTAGTTTTCCAGTTTTGCACTGCATTTAGCTTCTTGGGGTTTCCATTTCAGTTTTTGTCTGTATATTTGTAATTTGTAGTCAACCATTCTGTATTTGTTGAAGACCTGTCTGTGTTCTGCAATGCTTGACCGAGCTGAGTATTCTTCCAGCACGTAGGGATCTATTTCACTCTTGTTTGTCATGTCTTCCAAATAGTACGTGTATCGATGTTGTTGGGTGCACTGTATCTGCAGAGCTATCTTTTTAGATGGGTTGGGAGATTGCTACTGCTGGAGTCCTGTGAGTTAATGTTGCTATGGTATGACAGGGTTTTCTACAAACTATATATGCTGAGTGGTTGCTTTTTGCAGGATGTTTTTAAATTTCGTAATGTACCTAGGAGGGAATTTATCTTGTTCTTACCGAGATGACACCAGAATTTGAATATTTTTTTTGTGTGGTGAGGTGTTCAGGGGAAATATCCTAGTTTTGCTCTGTTCTTTATTGCTGGAGGTTGGGAGGGAGTTTCTGTGGATACAGAGTGTATATTTACAGAACTTGGAGGTAGTGAATTTATATTGGGTTTGTTTTGCGCATTCAACAGGAATGAACGTCACCCTTAAGCCAGGATATGTTGGGTATGATCTACGTCACTCAGATTTACTGCTGATGCTCTTATTAACACTTGCATTGTACCAAACACCTTCTTTTCGGGGCTTGTACTGTGTAATATATCCAGGCAACATATCAAGGTGACCTTGGAAGCTCTCTTCTTTTCAATCAGGTCAGTAGAGTCCAAACAATTAGGAATAGTTCTATATCTTTAGGTCACATTTTCTTGTTCTCTGATTGCATCTCTTGGTACTTGATTACCTTCTCTTTCTCCTTGCATATTATAACTTAGTGTTGACACATATTAATAATGCTGTATTTGTAGTTTATGGTATTTTAAAATTACCTTCAATATGATTTACGGGAAGATTTGATGTAAAAAAGAATGGCATTAAGTGCAAATATAAAGTATGAAATTGATAGTGAGAACCGGGGGGAGGGGATGCGGAGGGGTGGAGCTTGGTTTAGTTTGCTTGCACACACCCCCCCCCCCCCCCAACAAAAAGGCATTCTGCTGTCTCTGGTTTGAAGGAGAATTGCTGCCAACTCAAAACAGTGTTCACATCCCAAAGTATTTTTTTTAATTTTTTTGGGATGATGTTTCCTTTAATTTATAATCTGTGTCAGATGGTAAGAACAGTGTTGTGCACTAGTGGTGTCAATAGAATATTTTTCTTTATTACTGTTGTGCTCCTAAACACCAGAGAAATTAGGAGCTCTCTCAGAGACCTGGAAATTCGGGTTGAATGGGAGAAGTCTGGGCATTTTCTCCATGGAGATTTGGTAAAACATAGAGGATAATGGCTTAATCGTTCAGCAAAATGCTTTGGAAGAAAGGATGTTTTTCTGGAAGAGTGTGCAAAATGTTAATTTTGGTTAAAAAAAAAAAAGAGGAACTTTTCCTATAAAGAGGGAAAGTCATAACTCATATAAATTATGTTATTGAAACACTGCTAAATAGTAAAAGCAGTATAACCTAGTAACAGAGGAGTAATTCCTTCCACAAAGTGAAATTCTACAGGGCTGTAAAGAGGCTGGGGTGAATGTGTCCAGGTACCGTGAAGCATGAGCATGAGGGTGCACTTTTTTCACTTGGCCATAGATGCCAAATTGCCTTGGTATGGCTCTGCTTCATTGGAAATACAAGGGACAATAAACTTTTGATTATTTGTGGGTCTGCAAATTAGGAAAGCAGAGAATTGGAAATCACAAAGTTAACTGCAGAACAGTTCAGCATATCTGGCTAATGGCTGGATATTCATTTTAAAAACATGTTTTTGTTTATACTGATGTATTTTATGTATTTTCATTACATATTGTGTTATATAGGACTGTGTATTTTTTTAATTTATATTTTTCAATTTACAATTATAACAAGAATAAACTTGTCAAGAAACAGCAGAAACAATTTACATGAGGAATTAAAAAAAAAATGCAAAACATATAATGTACCAAATTAATTAGCCCTCAAATCAAATCAGGAAAGGGAGAGAAGAACATAGCAATTGAAGGAAATATAGAAGAAAAGGCATTGCATAAAAGGGTCTTTATTAATATAACAACCTCAATCAAGCTATAGCTGGTGTTCTCAAAAATGCCTGCTTTTGGTCAAGAAAAAAACACAATTATTCAGGGGGAAAAAACTGATATTCCTGCATACTTTACTATACAGTACATTTACAGGGATATCTAAGAAGAAAAGAGCCTCCCAAAGCTGACACTATCTGTCGCATAACTACAAATAATTCCCTCCTGTCCTGTGTAGATTTTTCTTTTGAAAATCAGGAAGATCAGCCTGCTCAACAACGTATACTGCACAAAAGTAGAAATATCCTATACACATCTGGGTATATCCAAATTTTCTTCCCAGAGTACAAAGCTTGTGATATACAAAAATACAATTTCAAAACCATATTAAGGTTTTGTTAAAAGACAAAGATAGCAAAAAGGATGCCCCTCTCCTCAATACCAGGACTAGAATTGTTCAACAGGGCAGATCCATCCAAGCTTTCTGCATGAAAATACCAGCAATATAAGGACTTGTTGATTCCATAGTCCTTATTCCCATTGGTATCAAGAAAACTTTGTTCAAAGATGGAGTGTTACTATCAGGTATACTCAAAATTTGCACAAAATATTTCTTAAGTGTATCCCTAGGAGAAAAAACAGGAGTCTTTGGAAAGTTGAGAAATATAGGGCTTGATATTCAGAGCTGGCTGTTTAAGTATTTTAGCCAGATAAAACATTTCTTATTATTTTCTTTTTAGATATTTTCTTTTAGATAACTTTTATTTTTTTGTCTCATGTATTTTACTATTTTTATATGAATTTTATTTTGTACTTGTATACTTTAATTTTATTGGTTTTTTTTCTTTTACTAAGTCTTTCTCTTTCTTAATTGTACACCACCTAGATTGTTTACAGATTGACAGTATATAAAATAAATAAATAAGTTATGATGTATATTCAGTGGCATGGCTAAGCCGCTGAATATATGCATATAACTAAGCACTTAGCTGGATAAGTTGTAACTGGCTTAGTCTAGACCTGCCATCGGGCATTTCTAAGTTAGCCATATAACTTATGCAGCTAATGAATATCGCTAGTTAGCCAGATAAGTTATGCAGCTAACTTGCTCCACCCCAATCCACTCACTACACACCCACAACTTATGCAGCTAACTTTTTATCTGGATAAGGGACATATAATTCTGTTACTGGAAAATCGGTATATAAAAGTGCTAAATAAATAAATAAATAAATAAATAAATAAATAAATAAATATACAGCTAAGCAGCAGCGGTCGATCATAGGCGCATATTCAGCGGCCGCTTCTTAGCTGCATAAGTCCTACTTATCTGGCTAAATAGTGCTGAATGTGCTTTGAATATCGACCTCCTTAAACTTAAGTGACTGGAACAGTTCTCTAACTGCTCAATCTTCCTGTGGACAAGATTTTTGTCCTGAATTAGGGTCAAATTCACACGCTGAATGTAAACCGCCCTGCCAGGGAAAGTCTCTTCCATTATGGTGTCTATATGTGGGCCAAGATTATATAAGGCAGAGACTTACAATGGAGCTGGCAAGGGACACTCTCAGAAGCCTTCTCTCCAATTGGGTGTTTCAATATCGTCTCCCGCAGGTAGGGAGGGAGGGAAGGGGAAAAAGAGGGGAAAGGGGGACGGGTTCTGAATGAATGGATTTCTTCTGCTGTACAGTAAAATAGCAAGAACAGCGATAAAATGCAAAGAACCGTAAACAATCTTGATAACAATGCTGAAAAATTATTTTATATACAAAATGTTTTTATATGCACTAAAGATGCAACTATTCCTGAGATGGCAGTATGTTCATTGTCCTTCAATCAAGAATGATTGTTCAAGAATAAGACTGTCAGGTAAGTATTCTATAAGTACTTCAAGATGTTAAGTATAATCCAAAATATGAACAGTGGGCTCAAGAATTTAATGCTTTGTATTCACTGTCCTTTGCAGGCGTCCCTGTTCCTGCTGCCAGGCAAAAAGGTAATTATCTTTTATTTTAAGACTGTAGCTGTGTCTTGTTAATCATGTTTTCCTTTCTTAAACCTTTTCTACTCAAAGTTGTCTTGTAGCTGTGCCTTTCTTTGCCTGTGTAAGTGCACACTCTTTGTTAAGGCTGTCTTTCCTGAGAGTTGATCTAGCTAAACTGTAGGTGGCTCCTGTATCTTGATCCTGTATTTTGGTTCTCTCTAGGTCCTGCAGTCAATACAGATGCTGGATCAGCAATTTGTAGATCTTCTTTCTTCAATGTGTTACCTATGCTTTAATTAAATAAAATGGGGAGGGACTAGCTACTCTCCATGACAATCTTCTGAAGGTGTACTTAAAAAAATGTGTTAACTCTGTGTGGTCCTGATGACTTGTTGGTACTGTATTTCTAGCAAAAGGGAAAAATAAAAGGATAAGCAATTGTTTCCTTATTCTCTGTGTATGGAAAGAATAAAAAGATGGTTAGTGTCTTTTATAGCAGTTGCACTGACTGTAGCAGTCACAATGTTTGTTTCTGCTGCAACTTCCTTCCCTGGCACAGTAACTGGGAAACAAGGGTAGCTTGGTGGGTTCTCCAGTTAACTTGGATTTCCTTTGCTAAGGATTATCAAAATCTACTGTTGTTCTGTATTAAAGTTTAAGTCTCTGAGGTATCTCTCAACAAAACAAGTGGTATCAAATAGCAAATTAAAAAATAATTAAATAAATAAATGTTCACTTTCAAATACTTCAACAATAAAGAGTATACAGTTCTGTCTTAATAAGCTGAATTTAAATAAACATGCAACTTCATCTGGGAAATTACCATTAACTAACTCTTGATTTGTATCTTCTGTACTCAACATAAGCAATAAACCAAATATACTTATTGTTTTGTAGTATCTTCTTCTTTTTGGCACAAGAGCAGATCCTTTTTGGAATGGCAGGAGCAATGTTTTTGCCTTTCTCCTGTTCCAGCTGTTTTCTTTCTTTGCTTTTTTTCTCACTTTGATGCTGTTTCTTTCTCTCTGTGGCTTTCTTTCTCTAGCCTGCTTATTTCTTTCACAGCTACTGCCTTGCTTGCTTCTGGCTAAAGCACATGTAGCCAGACCCTTTTTTCTGATCTGGGGTACCATCCTCTGCTGATAATTTCCAGAGAAAATAGTACCCAGGGGTCCTTGGGGGTAGCATGTACAATTACAAAAAAATGTTCCTTTTCCTCCTGCTTACAATAGCCAGCAGGAATGATCATTTTGGCACAGTCTAGATCATTGAAATAACTTTCAGTAACCTTAATTAAACTGAAGCACTACAGGAAATAGAGTATGCTTCCACTGGTATCTTCACTGCATTTTCTCACATGGAGAATACTTTGTGGAATTTCTAACTACTTGGTGAGCTGCCAAGCCTGAATCTCAGCAAGAAAGTTAAAGTGAAATCCTGAACTGGATTCTTGCTAGTTTGAAGTCCCAGCAGAGGGGCTTCCCCTGGCCACACTAAACCAACCTTGCACATGCGATGGGAGCTAGCACTGGTCACCCCAACACTCAATCGAGTTCAAACATTTATTTTTAAACTATTCTTTTTCTGGGGGCTACATGGACTGGTTTACATCTTTCTTTCCAGGACCCTCATACAGTCAAGCAACAGAGGATATCCCAGCATCCCTTGCTGCTGTCCCTGCTGTGCTCCGATGTGCCTCTATCACTCCCAGGGAGGAGGGGTTGTAGTAGCTTATCACTGAGGGGCTGGAGTAGCTTGTTACTGCTGCAGGAGCTTGATAAGTGCTCTCTGCTGCTTGTCTTTTCTCTTCCCCCTTGCCTTTATTTTACTCTCTTAGCTTTTTTTTACTTTGATTTCTTTTATTTTACTTTTGTGCCTGCCCCTGCAGTGTTGATATAACCTGGATCCTTTAAGCATCCAGGCTATGATGTCATCATTGCAGGGCTGCTAGTGAAACCAAACCAGCAGCAGCTCCTTTTGTTCTCTGGTTTAAACAGCTGATACCGGGGAAAGTCAGTACCAAAACAAAAGAGCAGCATTCTGTTTCTGCCTGGCCAGCCCAGCACTGCTTTCTGCAGCCTACAAGCTAGGTAACTTTTAATTTAATAATATTTCTAACCTGTTCACTTGAATAACCTGAATATCTGTAAACATACCTTTCACCTTCCCTTTCAAAGCAGCTATATCTTCAGATTGGGCATTACACATCTTGGCAACCACTTTAATTAGGAGGCTATATCTGAGACACAATTAGAAATAGCAATGTCTACCTGTGAAAGAACAATCCATATATTATCTAAAGATACCTCTGATGAACTTGTCAGCAGCAGCAACAACAACTACTCAACAGCTGAAAATTTGTCCAGCTAGACCATGTAGAGGACATCAGCGCCAGCAGAGTTTCTCCAGCTACTGCTTCACTTGCTGCACCTGCTGCGATGGTTTCCTGCTGCAGCGTATTTATCTCGGTCTCATTTCCCTCTGAGCATGTCAGAAAGACATCATCAATCTGCATTGGATCTGTTAGCAAAGACCCTAACACTGTAGGCTGCTTTGGAGGATGAAGTTTAGGAGGAGAGAGTCCAGGTCACTTCCATTAGAACTCCAGCGGGCTCATCCTCCATACTTCTTCAGACCCAAAGATCACCAACAAATCCAATCCACATATTTGGTGGACCAATTCAGAGGGGAAAATTCCAAGATGACCTTTACATTTAGAAGGTGTAATTACAAGGAAAAAATACAGAGACAAATGCAGCAGTAAGCCGTTATGCCACCACCTTCGTGTATTGTTTTTTAAAGTATAAACTAGTTGACCAGATATTTTGGAGCCCAGTTTAGAGCTGAAGTTCTACTCGAACCTTGTAGATCAGGGTTGTCCAACGTACAGCCTCGGGCCAGAATATGGTCTGCCAAGCCTTTCTATTAGGCCCGTGGATTGGGTGTGAGTGAGGGGTGCGAGGACTATTGGGAAGTGGATCGGGTGTGGGGACTATCGGGGAGAGGATTGGGTGCAAGGCAGGGGTTTGGGAACTATCTTGCAGAGGATCGGGTGTGAGGGAAAACTCCTTTCCATATCTAGCAACTGTTAAAGCAGCGGTTCCCAAATGGTGGGTCGTGACCGCAAATGGGGTTGCAGAATTCTCATTTGGGGTCATGGCTGCCTTCCGATGGGAAACACCCCCCCCCCCCTCTGATTTGAAACCCCCCCCCCCACTTCTTGGAAAACAAGCCCACACATTCTGAGCCACATGCTGCAACAGGGGTGGACGGACCACTTTGGCAACATCTTGTCCTCCCATGTCCTACACTACCTCCTCACCTCCCGCCTGCCGGGTTCCTGGTCGATCAGCAACAAAATCGATTAAAGGTTTCCCTCGCCTTCCTCTGCCGGCATTGGGGCCTTTCTGCTACACTGCATCCCACCCCCCTCTGATGCAACTTCCTGTTGTCACACAGGCTGGATGCTGTGTAGCAGAAAAGGCCCCAACAGCGGCAGAGGAAGGCGAAGGAAACCTTTAATTGCCTCTGCTGCCGGCACCAATCGACCCAAAACCCAGTAGGTGAGAGGTGAGGGGGTAGATTCAGGGATCTGAGGGTGGAGAGTACAAGGGGAGAGGACAATGTGTGTGTGAGCGAGCTGTAAATGTGCTGGACCTGAAGGAGGGTGTGCGGGAGAACTGCATAAGGAGGGGATACAGAGAAGTTGCCTGAGGAGGGGGACAGAGGGAGAAAGTTAAAGTCTGTTTCAGTCCATTCCAGCTTTTACAGACACACGTTGTAAATATTGACAGCAAAAATGGCGGCATCTGTGAGTGGAAGTAGGATGAGTAAAAAACATAAGCTTGATGTCGAAAACCAAGTATTCAAAAGTTCTTGGATGGATGACTTTTCATGGTGGAAAATGTAGGTAAAGTTTTGTGCTTGATTTGCCAAAAACAATTCTGTTCAAAAGGAGTACAACATAAAACGACATTACACTACAAAGCATGAAAGTAAATTTGATAGCCTCATTGGTCAACCACAAACTGATCACATCAACATCACATCACATCAACATGGAAACAGCCAACAGTCTTTGTTTTTGTTTTAAATGTATTATTTATTGAAATTTCAAAAACATTTCCACAAAGAATGCACTTTGTTTCAGAAACATAAAAATTC
Source organism: Rhinatrema bivittatum (assembly GCF_901001135.1). NCBI lineage: Eukaryota > Metazoa > Chordata > Amphibia > Gymnophiona > Rhinatrematidae > Rhinatrema > Rhinatrema bivittatum. The sequence goes on from NC_042621.1 coordinate 142,648,758, forward strand.
ATATATACAAATAAAATTAAAGAAACATATTAATCAAAATAATTCATTGTATCCATTAGACCACAATCAATGGGGGAGGTCAACCTAGTAAGGAGAAATAAAGGTAATCCAAACAAAGGAAAGACATAACTTACTATGGCCCCCAAATTATATATTGGATGTCACTTAAACTTTATCCCTTCCAAGTGATAACAATTTCTTAGAATCAATAAAGATCTTAAGTTGCTCAGGTAAAAGGAAAACAAAGCTGTTTCTATTATATTTGACTATACATTTACATGGATATCTTAGAAAGAAGGTACCTGTTATAAATCTGCTAGGGAGTTAGCAATCTGTTGGAAATCTGCTAAGGAGTTAGCAATCTGTTAGGGTTCTCCGTGAGGAGTAGCAATCTGTAATATCTGTTAAGAAAGCTGGGTGTTGATGGGAGGAGCAATCTGAATGAATGGCTCCTAAGAAGGAAGAGTCAGCTATCTTGTAGTGCCTCAGATTCTGTTACATTCCGTTATGCTGGTAGTTAGCAATCTGTTATGAATCTGAGATAGTAGTGGTGAATCCCTGGGCCGGTGGCAGATGACCACGCCCCTGGGAGGATATCCCAAGAGGGACCACAGGCTAGGCTTGAGTATGGAGACAGACACACATTAGTTCTTTTATTAAACAGGTTTTGGAAACCACCAGAGGTGGCAGTAGTGAGCTGATATGCCTGGCAGGGCTGTAGTCCCTCAGGCACTGGAACCGTGATCCAGGATGGCTGAGCTGTTGAGAAACTGTAGAAAGTGAGTAGGTAGAGTAGACAAGGTTCATGAACAGAACTAGATGACAAAACTCACATAAGGTCTCAAAGAAGCTCAGGAGCTGGAAAGGTTTAGGCCCTGGTTCCAGTGATAGCTTCCAGGCAGTAGAGAATCTTCAGAATGTCCAGGAACATGGGCCCTCGAGGAGCGAGTACCAGTTCCTATCTGTAATCTGAAAGTAAAGAAAAGAGCGAGGCCCCCGAGGAGCGGGTACCTCTGGTAAGTCCGAGAAGGCAGAATAGCTTGGAGGAAATGTAGCCGAATCCGTATCTGAATCCTCTCCTTGCTAACTCAATTAGATGTGAATAAGAGACCTTTAAATACTGGAAGCGGATGATGTCATCTCAGGGGGACGCCCCTGAGATTCACACCCTTGCTGCTACTTCAATTAGAGCGCGCGCCCGTGCCCTAGGTCATCAGGCAAACATGGCGGATCTGCAACGTCGAGCCGGTCCGGGGACGTCGGAGGGAGACGGCATGGAGACGCCGTGGCAGCCAGCTGTCCATCAGACCCGGAGGGAGTCACCACAGAGGTAAAAAGGGCAGAGTGAGGGCATTGAGCAGCGACAGATGCAACAGTAGCCCCAATGGCTAAGGTATCCTGATGTAACACCAGGAATCCTTTCCTTCTTTCCTGTGTAACCTTTGCTAAGTCAGGGAATATCCTTACAGATTGACCTATAAAGGGTACAGTGGATTTCCTGAAGTATTTCTTCATTACTGAACTTTAGTCACTATCAGAGAAAAATGATACCAATAGTGTAGCTCATTCTATCACTTCATAATTCGATGACTCAAGATATTCTGTCAAATTTGCCATATCGACAGCAGGTGATTGAGTTTGAGAGCCTGGGTTAGATGGTAAAAAATAAACTTTATCCAGGGGGGGAGTTGTGTCAGAAGAAAACTCCAAAATTTCAAGGAAATACCTCTTAAGGGTTAACCATGGTAACTCTCCCACAATCCTTGTAAAGTTCATCAATCAAAAATTTAAATGCCTCAGTCTGTTCTCTATGAATTCTACTCTTCGATTCAATGGGCTGCTATCTTGAATTAAAGTATTCTGTACTCCTTTAATAGTGTGAATTTCTTCTTTTACTTGTGTGAATTTCTGATGAAACTCTTGTAGTTGTGATATATTATTTCTACAAAGAGAATCAACTTGCTGAGATACAGCATTAACCTTAGAGGAACACTCTGAAATAGCTTTGCCCATCATGGAAACAAGGTCCCACAGTGATTCCAATGATACCACCAAAAGTTTCTGAATCGAAAATGGAACTCCCTCCAAGGCCTGAGATCCAACCACTTTCTCCTCACCTCCAGTCCCCTCATGGGGATTGTTACCAGGTGGGAGGGAGTCCAGGCCACCGGCATAGATTGTAAAAACTCTTGGCACAGGGGGCTACAACGAAGCTGCTCCCTTGGCGTCCACAACTTGAGAGACCACTTCAGTACTCAGTGCGATGAACTGCTGTGGATCACCCCATGCAGCCAGTGGTAACCGAGCATCCAAGGGACTCAAAGATGCCTCTTCTGAGGCCTGGGTGAGTTCTCCTCCACTCACCACAGCAGCCGAATCTGATGTCCTCGAGACAGGAGCCACCGCCAAACATTGCAGAATCATTTGCTGCCCAGTCGGAGGATGGGGGTCCAAGGAAAAGGTTCTAACCTTCCCCTTCCTCTTAGATGGCATTAGTAAAGGCATTTTAGCCCAAAGAAGAAGCAGGAAAAAAGAGCAGGGCAGAGTAATGTTGGTGTTAAGCCGCCATCTTGGCTCCTCCCCCAATATCCCAGTTTTGGTTTAAAGTAGCCAATCAGAGTTCGAAGCAGCAACAAAGGTTAGCTTTTTAATAGCAGACACCATAGCCAAGAGAGGAAAACTGTTTGCAGAAGGGAATTTGGTTAAGGAATGCTTGGAACTATTTACGGATGTGGTTTGCCCAGATAAGAAGTCTGGGGTGCAATATGTCAGCCTTTCTCATCAGACTATTGCTAGAAGAGTTAATGACCTGTGACAAACATTCAAGAAACTTTGATCAAGAGACTTGATGCTTGCAAGTTTTACAGCTTAGCAGTTGATGCGAGCACTGACAATATTTGTAAGAGGAGTTACAGAAACATTTTCCATTGTCGAGGAACTGTTTGATATCTGTCCTATGAAGGGCACAACAACAGGAAAGGAGAAGTTCAATCTATGTGAGAACAAGCTGATTGGCATAACAACAGATGGAGCGCCAGCCTTGGCAGGGAAGTGGAATGAATTTGTGACCTTGTTGAAGAAATCAGTGCCACAGGAAGTCATCATACACCACTGCATCATTCACCAGGAAAACTTGTGCGCCAACAAACTGGAAATTAAGAATGTGATGGAAAAAGCTGTATCAAGTGTCAACTTCATATGATCCAGAGGTCTGAATCACAGGGAGTTTACATCTTTTCTGGAGGAAATGGGCTCAGATTATGATGATGTGATTTACTTCAGCGAAGTTCGATGGCTCAACAGGTCAGGCACGCTATCCAGATTCTGGAGTTTATGTGATGAAATAAAGATATTCATGGCCAATAAAGGGAAGGATATAAGTTTCCTAGATGATAATTCATGGGTGAGTGACTTGGCATTTCTGGTTGATATGACCAAATATATGGCAGACTCGAATATGAAACTTCAAGGAAAAAATCAGCTGGCGTACAAATTGTACGAACATGTAGTTAACATTCATTTAGAAATTGGAGCTTATTCACTCACAGTTGATTCTGAAGAAAGTTGTACACTTGACAGTCCTTTCCACGAGACCTACTGACACAGTACAACATGAGAAGTACTCAGAATTAGTTGTCATACTGATTGATGACTTCAAATAAAGGTTCGAGGATTTCAGAAAACATATTGATGTCATGAAGCTACTGAGTAATCCATTTCAAACAGATCTGAAAGACTGTGCTGATAAATACCAGATGGAACTCATTGACATCAAGAATGACAGGGACTTGAAAAGAACTTTTACTGAATATGATCTTCAGAGATTCTACAGTTCTTATGTTTCACCACACAGGCTCCCCAAACTGTCACAAGATGCCAAGAAGTTCATTGCTTTGTTTGGTAGCACCTACTGCTGTGAATAGTTGTTTTCAAGAATGAAAAGCGCAAAAACAAAGTCATGGTCTCTGCTTACAGATGACATTTAACAGCATCATTGCGCATTGCAAAATCTACAGTTGGAGATGACATAGACTACTTGTGTAAACAAAAGCAATGTCAGATTTCTCACCAAACGTGATTAGCTTATGACGTTGCGTTTTTATTAGGGATGTGAATCATTTTTTGATGATTTAATATATCGTCCGATATATTTTAAATCGTCAAAAATCGTTAGAAGCGCGATACAATAGGAATTCCCCCGATTTATCGTCAAAAATCGTAAATCGGGGGAAGGGGGAGGGGAAGGGGGAGGGCGGAAAAACCGGCACACTAAAACAACCCTAAAACCCACCCTGACCCTTTAAAATAAATCCCCCACCCTCCCGAACCACCCCAAAATGCCTTAAATTACCTGGGGTCCAGAGCGGGGGTCCCGGTGTGATCTTTTACTCTCGGGCCTGCGGTGCATTGTAGAAATGGCGCCGGCACTACCTTTGCCCTGTCATATGACAGGTCAAAGGTAGCGCCGGCGCCATTTTGTTTTTTGTCCCCCGACGTCAGGAGTGTAGGAGATCGCTCCCGGACCCCCACTGGACCCCCAGGGACTTTTGGCCAGCTTGGGGGGGCCTCCTGACCCCCACAAGACTTGCCAAAAGTCCAGCGGGGGTCCGGGAGCGACCTCCTGCAGTTGAATCGTTTTGCTGTACAAAATGGCGCCGGCCATACAGCGTATGGCCGGCGCCATTTTGTACGGCAAAACGACGTCAGGAGCGTAGGAGATCGCTCCCGGACCCCCGCTGGACCCCCAGGGACTTTTGGCCAGCTTGGGGGGGCCTCCTGACCCCCACAAGACTTGCCAAAATCCAGCGGGGGTCCGGGAACGATCTCCTGCAGTCGAATCGTGTTGCCGTACGGCCGGCGCCATTTTGCGCAAAATGGCGCCGGCCGTACGGCAACACGATTCGACTGCAGGAGGTCATTCCCGGACCCCCGCTGGACTTTTGGCAAGTCTTGTGGGGGTCAGGAGGCCCCCCCAAGCTGGCCAAAAGTCCCTGGGGGTCCAGCGGGGGTCCGGGAGCGATCTCCTACGCTCCTGACGTCGGGGGACAAAAAACAAAATGGCGCCGGCGCCATTTCTACAATGCACCGCAGGCCCGAGAGTAAAAGATCACACCGGGACCCCCGCTCTGGACCCCAGGTAATTTAAGGCATTTTGGGGGGGTTCGGGATGGTGGGGGATTTATTTTAAAGGGTTGGGGTGGATTTTAGGGATGTTTTAGTGTGCCGGTTTTCACGCCCTCCCCCGATTTACGATTTACACGATATTTACAAAAACAAAACCACGACGATCCGATTCCCTCCCCCCCCAGCCGAAATCGATCGTTAAGACGATCGATCACACGATTCACATCTCTAGTTTTTATGGCATGAGAGACTTTGGGTAACTTTTTAGAATCTAAATATTAGAATAGAGTAGACTGTTGGACTATACTGGTCTAAAAACTTTCTCAGGTTGTAATTTGGTATTTTTAATAATAGCGATATTGTTAATCTGGCACGCAAGCTGTTCAACAATTGTTCATGTGGCCCCCCCAAACCAAAAGATTGGACAACACTGTTGTAGATGCAGATGTCCATTTTGAAAATTAGCCAGTACACATGAACCCTTGCACAATGCACATGTGCATATCTATGCCTGCATGGGAGCAGGTGCAAATGTTCATGCGTACATTTCATGCCAGAAGTGTGGAGAATGCTCCAAGATTATGCTACCTTCATTAAAAAAAAAACAAAACAAAACCCTAAAGACCAGGTTATTTACACAGGTTTTTGGGGATGTAATAGAGTTTTATAAAATCATGAGAGGGGTGGAATAGGTAAATAGGAACCAGTTATTGGCCCTTTTAAATAATGCTAAAAGAAGGGGACACTCCATGAAAAAACCTAGCAGATTTTTTTTTCAAAATAATTTTTATTGAAAAATAGATAAGAAGATTACACAACAACAGCAAGACTCAACCCCATCCGTAGAAAATATTATACTCTTATCTGATTTTATTTCATTATATTTATTTTATTCTATTTATGCTGTGTTTTTTTTACCTTATTTTACTATACTTTCATTTATTTTCTTTATTATAATTAATATTTTATAGGTAGTTTGAGTTGATTTGAATTAGATGCATTTTTATTTTAATCTAAATGATTTATATACCTTTATGAATGTATACTAGTTTGATCATGTCATGTTTTATTGTATAGATGTAAACCGATATGATGTCTCCACGAATATCGGTATACAAAAAGTGAATAAATAAATAATTTTTTCCGCTCAGTGCACAATCAAATTGTGGAATCTGTGGCCAGAGGACATTGTTAAGGCAACTAAAATAGTGGGGTTTAAAAGAGGTTTTGTCAAGATCCTGAAAGGAAAAGTCCATAACACTTATTAGCCAGGGAGACTTGGGAAAGCCATCATTTGTCCTTGAGAGGTACCAGAAATAGATCTACATTTGGAATTTACTAGGTAACTGTGACCTGGATTGGCCACTGGTGGACACAAGATGTTGTGTTTGACAGACACATGGCACATCTTATGATTAAATATAGTCATGAAATCTAGAAATTGGAATGTGCAGTGGGGCAATTAGTTCAGCATTTTATTGATTTCCATTTATAGAGTACTTGTAAGATAAACTGCAGAAGACTATTATTATTCTTGCTCTTAATCATGGTTATTTTTATATTTATTTCATATTAGATATGTTTTTAAATTTATATTTTTATTGTTTTGTTTTATTGTATTTTGGTGTATTTGTTGATTGTGATTTTATATGCTATTATACATGGAAAGGCCGATATTTAGTGCCAATCAGCCCGATAAGTAAAGACATCCCGCTAAGTGGCAGTGGTTAAATATCCGGCTGCATTCAACGATCTGCTTAATAGCAGGTCTAAAGTTAGCTGGATAAGACATATCTGGCTAACTAGCAATTTTTACAGGGATATTCAGTAGCATAGACATGTTAGTAGATATTTCATAGCCAGGCAGTCTTATCCAGGTAACTTAGACCTGGATTCATCATTCCTTGCAAAATGATGAATCCTGTAAAAACAGGGGTCAGGCCTGAGAAAGCCCGCAGCCTTCACACCACGGCGGTGCACCTGCTGCCGGCTTTCACACCGAATAGAGTCACCGTGAAAGGTGGTGCTATTCGGTGCGCTACTGCCGAAGATAATGTTAGTAACATTATTGCCGGCAGCGAAGACACCGCCGACTCTGCCCCTCCCGACTCCTCCCCTCCCTGGCCCAACTCCTCCCCTCCCCTCCCCCTAATTTGCATTCTATCGCATGCGAAAAGGCCCTTTTCGCGTGCGATAAGCCTTTGATAAATGATCCCCTTACATAGCTGGATATGTATGAATATTGGCTCCCTTGAACATTTGAGAAGGCATCAAAAAAGAATAAAGTTATGCTATTATGTTATGTAATATAATCCAGGTGTGGCCTGAGAAATACTGCTTTAAAACATTTTTCTGTATAATAAGTATACAAACAGCATGGTGTGGTCTGTCCATTGGTGATCATAGGGTGTGCATGCGTGGTTCTGGTGACCAAACAGACTGAAGGGAGGCTCAGGCATTAGCCCCCAGCCTGACTGGCCCAAAAACTGAAGAGAATTGGGTGCATAGCCAGAAGACAATCGCCTACATGGGCTACAAATGGAGCAAACGACTGGGTCCCTCAATTGGCCCATGTGGGTCAGCAGAGGGAAGCATCAGTAGGACAAATGACATGGATGCAGAGGATGGATGCAGAGGATGCAGAAGGAGGGGAGGCAAATACTGAGCTCAGAGATGGAAGGGGACATATAAATGCTCATTCCTTCAAAAATATTTTGTGGGTATCTGCTAGTCAATACTTAATAGCGTTGAAGACCAGGACAAGTGTACAATAAATCTCAACTGAGTTTTTACATCTTAATATTAACAGTAGGGATATGCATTCCTTTGAAACGAAATGGGTAATTTTTAACAATTTCTTGTTACATTTCAGTTCATTTTTAAAATGCAATGAAAAAAGAACAAACAATTTTGTTCATTTTTGTTTGTTTCATTTAAAAAAACATTTTTTGCCGCCACCAACAGTGAAAAACCCTCCTCCCAGGCCTCCAGTCTGATCTCACACCCCTTAGAAACCTTTAGCATATTTTTCTTTCTTCGTGGAGCAGAAGCCCTTCCTGGTCACCCCTGCTCCACCAGTTGAATTCTTAGAAGTGGTGCTGGCAGATTGAGGCCAGTGCCATTTTTAATTTATTACCTACAAAACAACAGCACCAGCCAGAGAAGTCTACTTTGCTCATCTGAGGAAGAAAACTGTGAACTCAAAAGGTCATATACTACAATATTTTCTGTGTATTTAATAATACATTAAAAGGTCCATTATTCAAACAGTTTATCCAACTTAGATCTAGATTCATCATTTTGTTATAAATATAGCTAAAATAGCGCCTGCGATAAAAAAGGGGCATGGTTAGGATAATTTTCCTGAAAGAAAGAGCACCTCTGTACAGGCTTACAAAAAAGTTAACTATTTATACCACTGTAAGAGGGGGCACTAGTAACTCAGGGTGAGGTTTGTGGGGGTGGGATGGGTTTTGGGGGCAATTTTACATGCACAGTCATATGTACGAACATGTTCTCTCTATCTAAGCTAGGCAGAGAGAACATGGTACAAATCTACTCTTCTTTCACCTTTCATCACTCCAAATCACATTAAATCTTCACTGATGGTAACTGTGCTGCTCTTATGATGACTGTGCATGGAAAACTGCCCCCCCCAAAACCCAATTCACACCACAAACCTCATCCTGAGTTCATAATGCCCCTCTTACAGTGGTATAAAAAGTTCAAATATAAGTAAGCCTCGACAGAGGGGATCTCTCTCTCTTTCTCTCCCCTCTCCCACTTCCCTCTCCCTTCTGAACCAGCATTTGTGATAAATACAGTTTCGGCCGGTAACACACAGCTAACGCAGGCATAATGCATTAAATCCCGCGATAGTGTGCGTTACTTTATCCGACCGTCATTTCCATTTACTCTGCCCAAATTCCTTCCACTCGAATACTAATTTCAAATTTCCATACGCATTTCTCAATGCGGTATTTATTGCATGCATTATGACGTTATTGTGGGTGTTAGGGCTCGAACACGCGCGATAACGCTCTAATGCATTTTGATAAATGACCCTGTTAGTTTGGGACTTAGCCTGACAAAGAGTGGGTTTTCACTTTCCCAGACTTATCTGGCTGGCTAAAATCTTAACCAGATACGTCATGGGCAAGCCAGGACATTCTGGGCTAGAGCAATGTTGTCCGGCAAAGTCAGAGCAATGCCAGCAATGGCTGGGGAAGGGTAAAACTGTATCACACTCCCAGATGGGGTCTGAGGAAGTTTGGAGTGGGAAGAACATAAGAACATAAGAAAATGCCATACTGGGTCAGACTAAGGATCCATCAAGCCCAGCATCCTGTTTCCAACAGTGGCCAATCCAGGCCATAAGAACCTGTCAAGTACCCAAAAACTAAGTCTATTCCATGTTACCGTTACTAGTAATAGCAGTGGCTATTTTCTAAGTCAACTTAATTAATAGCAGGTAATAGACTTCTCCTCAAGAACTTATCCAATCCTTTTTTAAACACAGCTACACTAACTGCACTAACCACATCCTCTGGCAACAAATTCCAGAGTTTAATTGTGTGTTGAGTGAAAAAAAACTTTCTCCGATTAGTTCTAAATGTGCCAGACAGGGATCTGTTTTTTTTAATTTGGGGGATAGGGGAGTTGGAGGGGAGGAATTGGGCAATGGCCTGCACATACCTTACAGTATTTTGAATGAAGGTGGGGGCTAGGGGTTCAGGCCTAAAGGCCCAGAAAGGTTTCATTCTTTTTCAGATACCCACCTTCAAACCTACCCAGCTATACAGTTCTATTCAGTATTCAGAATATATCCGGTTAGGTTTGAAGGTGTCTGTGTAACGCTAGCTAGATAACTTTAGCCGAGTAGTGAGAGGCTTGTCCCACTGTATATCTGTTACAAGTTAATCAGATAACTTTAACTGGATAACTTGCTGCTCACCTTGTTTCTGAATATTGACCTCAAAATATATATGCCTCTTGCAAATCAATTTTCCCAGTATTCACTTCTTTGTTTGTATATGTAATCAAAACATCTATTTTGTTGGCTCTTTATCAAAAGTATTACTATGCACTAAGATTTATGGTTTTTTTCCAGGACTATTTCAGGTACTAGAACTACCTAGCTCAGTTAAGAGATTTTATGGATTTTATGGATGACTTAGTTTTGTGTCATTTTTGGTCTGCATCTTGACCATAAAGTAAAACAGTGTTAAACTGACAAACACAAAATGCACTTAGAAAATAGCACATCTGACATTTATGCATATGATTATTGATCTATCACATATCAGGTGCTGTAGGTGGGGTGCAGGTGGTGCACAGCTTGCCTTTTGTATCTTCTAGGAGATTCCCAGGCTGGCTGACCTCCCTTCCAACTCCCAGCTCCACTGTCAGATCTCCTGGAGCACTCGCACCCAGTGTGCCAGCGAGCAAGTAGGCAGCATAGGCTGTGGGGACTTGGAAAGTACCTACATGCTTTTTATGCCCTCTGGCATATCCTTCTGCTGCACCTTACGATGACTTTTTTTTCAAGTTCAAACAGGATGCTTATAAAGACATCACAAAGAGAGGAGGAACTGGAGGAGGTGTTGCCTTGGGGAAAGCACGTATGCTTTTTAAGAGTCCCCACAGTCTGGGCTGCCTGCTCCTGCTTGCTCATCAGCACCATGCCTCCTTGGCTACTGCTGTTCTAGGAGATTACCGCTGAGGTAAGAACGTGAAATAGATGGACTGAAGTTCAGGGAGAGTGAATGGTGGAAAAAAGATGGCGTTCCTTGGGGGCTGAGGAGGGTGTGAGATGGAGGCTCAGAGGAGGTGATAAAGGATGAGAGGGGCTGATGAAGGCAGGAGGTTGAGACAACAGGGAGAGATGGAAACTGAAAGGGAAAGATGAAGCAGGGAGCTGAAAGGAGGAAATGAGAGCAGAAGCCTGAGATGGTGGGGAGTAGGAGAAGGCGGACGAAGAGAGTGCAGTAGATAGAGACTGAAAGGGGAGAGAGAGGAAAGAGAGAGGAGAGTCTACTACCCATAAAACAGGACTGTACCTCTGTGTGTGGGCAGTTCAGGGTCATTAAAATCCATTTGCAAGCTTGTCAGTTATTAGCAAATGCAGTTATAAAATTAACTGTAAAATTAAGATATAGCAGCTCAGGTAATGCAGTATATATATATATATATATATATGTTAAAATAATTACATTAACAATAATTGTTGAAAAAAAGATCTCAATCTCAAGGTGTTGTACAATTTTAATAATACAAATAATAATACAAATACTTTCAAACAAAGCAAAATAAAATAAAAATAACATTTTCATTGAATACTGTTATTTTTATTTCACTTTGAAAGTGTTTGTATTATTAAAATTGTATATAGTCCTGATTATTTGTAAAGAAAGGCATTTCATCAAATTCAATAAACTAAACTAAACAGATTAACCATATTATAGAATTCTACTCCCAGGCATTGGGGATATTTCTGCCATCAAAGTGACTACCAGGAAACCATGTGGGATATAGAGATAGAAGAGACCAATCAGTGGTACTACATTTGCCAAGCTACCAAAAAAAACCAGGACTATTTCTCACCCAAGTCAGCCAATTTCCTCACTATGGCCAGAAGCTGATGCTACTGTACTCTATTGATTTCCATACACACATTATTAAAGCCATTTATTGCACAGGCTGCATTGGGTGCTAAGCCAGAGGTTTTTTGTTTATCTTTCCAATTAGTAGTAGAGATTCTTTGATCCATCACTTGACTGAGTTGGTTCAGTAGCTGGTTATTTCTTGCAGGAAACTGGGAGAGAAGTAAACACCATCTCTTGCCTGAGAATGCACTGTCCTTGAGTTAGTCATGTGGTTTGTTAGCTTGCTGAAGGAAATATATTTTTGCAGGCTGAAATAATGTGTGACAGGACCATCCAGTCCATCACTTAAAAACCCTTAGTCCACTGTCAGAGATCTAGGAGTTCTCTTAGATACACAACTTAGCTTCAAATCCCACATCAAATCACTCCTAAAAGGGGGCTTCTATAAACTCCAAACCCTCAAAAAACTTAAGCCTCTCCTCCACGCACATGACTTCCGTACCGTTATGCAAACCACTATACTATCAAAACTTGACTATTGCAACTCACTGCTAATAGGCCTTCCAGCTTCCACAATCAAACCCCTCCAAATCTTACAAAATGCCATGGCTCGCATCCTTACAAACTCAAGAAAGACTGATCATATTACTCCCATATTACAAAACCTCCACTGGCTACCAATCACCTATCGCTCTCAATACAAAACACTTACTATCATACATAACACGCTATATAAAAATAACTCCCCCTGGATCGAAGATATGCCACACTTCCACCAGGCCAACCGTCCTACCAGAAACTCCCTTGCGGGCACCCTCCACACCCCTTCACTCAAAATTGCTCACCTCACAAACACCAGAGCGAGAGCCTTCTCCATCGCCGGCCCCACCCTTTGGAACTCCCTCCCCACCGAGCTCCGACTAGAACCTTCACTTAATCAATTCACAAAAGGAATCAAGACCTGGTTATTTAAACAGGCCTATCCCAACGCCTCTCAACCCTAGCATTTGACTTCTCCTCAACACTCATTATTTCCCTCTCCCTAGTACAGTGTTCCCCCGCCCCCCTACACACCCTCCCTCCCTCACCACCCCACCCATTTTATGGCTTCCTGCTATTCAGTCACCACCCCTCCTTCCCATCGCCACCACCTGCCCCCTTGTACAGTTCCTACCCCACCCCGCCTCCCCTATGCGCTTCTTCCCCCACACCGCGCTACCCCCCACTCTGTCGCCTCTTGTATATAATTAATCTATGTCCAACCTGGTTAACCACATGTAATCTCATTTAATAACTGTGGCGCCCGTTGGCTCTACAGTAAAGTTGTCACCTTTTAACTTCCTATCCTTCCTCCATCTATCATTGTAATTTCCTTTCTCAGTTGTCTGTAAACCGACATGATGTTTTTTTACGAATGCCGGTATATAAAAGTTATAAATAAATAAATAAATAAATGTGGTTTGTTAGCTTGCTGAAGGAAATATATTTTTGCAGGCTGAAATAATGTGTGACAGGACCATCCAGTCCATCACTTAAAAACCCTTAGTTCTATTCCCTGAGATTTAACACCTTGAGAGCTATCCATCCCTTCTCACCCTCCTCCCACCTAGGAGAGCTGGGATTGGTTATTCTTTGCTTTATAACCAGCCATTTTGTAGATTTAGGTGTGGTTACTTTCAGTTCAGTGCAGACACCAAAGAGTAAAGAGGTTTGTTTTACTCTACCTGCCTCGTCAGGTTTTTGCTTTTGGAGGGGGACTTCTCTGTGCACACCCTGCCAGAGGGTCTCTAGGAGTTTAGTTACAGTAAGGAGCTCTTTTTGCTGGAAACCCCATGGGACTTCCACTCCAGGATTGAAGACCAGTGAGCCTATTCACTCCCTGAATGAGGCAAGCAACTATGACAGGCTTGGCTGTATGAGACGACTGAAGGCTAGAAGAATCCTGTTTTGGGAGGGGACTGTGTTTAAACTCTGCCCTTTGGGAAAGGTCATCCTCGCTGCCTGGACTCAGCGGTCTGTGGCTGAAGCCAGTGAGCCCATTGACCTCATGAATGTGGCAAACACCTGTGACAGTAGAACATCAGTCTGAGAAGATTTTTTGATTAAGAAAGTATTTTCTCTTTTGTTTTGTGAGGAGGTTTTTGAGCCGCCCCTCCTCACTGGGAACCAGGCTGGATTAGCAGGTTTCTGAACCTCAGACTTTTCAACCTGAGGAGTCAACCTTTTCAGAATTTTTTAAAAGACCTGAAGACCTCATCCAGAGCTCCACCCAAGGGACCAGGATACATGACTGGGTGATCAGTGAGAATTTGAAGATCAAGGTAGGACGGATTTTGCTATGCTAAGAGGAGACACCTGACATAGGAATCCCAGGTTAAACTACTGGGAGAGCTTTTATTGCACAATTACTATCACCATGGGAAGCTCTACCAGTTTGCTGAAGAAATGGACACCTACCCAGAATAAAACACCCTAACGGTAGAAGGAAGCATCTATAATTGCACACTCATTTAGAAATGGACATTTATTTGCCTTTAACTAATCAGAAAAACTATTATTTACATAGAAACATAGAAAATGACGGCAGAAAAAGACCAATCGACCCATCTAGTCTGCCCAGCAAGCTTCCACACTTATTTTCCCATACTTATCTATTTCATCAACCTTGTTGGTAACTGTTTGATTCAAATTTCCTGCCATCCCCTTTCACTGATGCAGAGAGCAATGTTGGAGTTGCATCAAAGGTGAGCATAAGGCTTATGGTTAAGGGTAGTAATCGCCGCATCCAGCAAATTACCCCAGTGCTTGTTTGCCCAGACTGCACAGATCGATGCTTTGTTGGGTGTTGTTTAATGTAAATTCTTTTTTCCTCATTTCCCCCTACCATTGAAGCAGAGAGCAACGCTGTATATGCTTTCAAAGTGATGTATTAGGCTTAATTGATTTAGGGTAGTAACCGCCATAATAAGCAAGCTACCTCCACGCTTATTTGTTTACCCAAATTATGAAGTTCAGTCCTTGTTGTTTGTTGTCTGAGTGCAAATCCTCTTTTCCACATTTCCCCCTGTTGTAGAAGCAGAGAGCAATGTTGTATATGATATATCAGGCTTAATTGGTTTAGGGTACTAACCGCCGTGATAAGCAAGCTACCCCCTCTCTTATTTGTTTACCCAGATTGTGAAGTTCAGTCCTTTTTGGTTGTTGTCTGAATGCAAATCCTGTTTTCCACATTTCCCCCTGCCATAGAAGCAGAGAGCAATGCTGTATATGTATTCAAAGTGATGTATCAGGCTTAATTGGTTTAGGGTAGTAACCACCGTGATAAGCAAGCTACCCCCACACTTATTTGTTTACCCAGATTGTGAAGATCAGTACTTTTTGGTTGATATCTGAATGCAAATCCTCTATTCCACATTTCCCCTTGCCGTTGAAGCAGAGAGCAATATTGAGGTTGCATTAACCGTGCAAAGGCTTTTTGAGTAAGGGTAGTAATCACAAGGTAGTAGCCAACATTCCAGCAAGCCGCCTCCATGGCTCTATTCTTCATTCCCATCCTCTAGCCTTTATGGATCCACAGTGTTTATCCCATGCCCCATTGAAATCCTTCACAGTTTTAGTCTTCGCCTCTTCCTCCGGAAGGGCATTCCAGGCATCTACCACCCTCACCGTGAAGAAATGCTTCCTGACATTGGATCTGAATCTTCATCCCTGGAGCTTCAAATCGTGACCTCTAGTTCTACTGATTTTTTTCCAGCGTAAAAGGTTTGTTGTTGACCATGGATCATTAAAACCTTTCAAGTATCTGAAAGTCTGTATCATATCACCCCTGCTCCTCCTCTCCTCCAGGGTGTACATATTTAGGTTCTTCAATCTCTCCTCATAAGTCATTTTATGAAGAACATCCACCTTTTTGGTTGCCCGTCTCTGGACCGCCTCCATCCTGTCTCTGTCCCTTTGGAGATACGGTCTCCAGAACTGAACACAGTACTCCAGGTGGGGCCTCACCAAGGCCCTCTACAAGGGGATCATCACTTCCTTTCTCTTACTAGATATTTCTCTCTCTATGCAGCCCAGCATTCTTCTGGCTTTAGCTATCGCCTTGTCACATTGTTTTGCTGACTTCAAATCGTTAGACACTATCACCCCAAGGTCTCTCTCCTGCTCTGTGCACATCAGTCCTTCACCCCCCATTGAATACAGCACTCAGGATGCCTGATCCTGCCTATTTATTCATCAGCTCCCTACAAGAGTTGCAACATCTACCATTACACACAGGACTGCTCACCATTGTCTGGGCCATGGACGAGAATCTCCCAGCATAAAAAGAATCTACCTCTGGGATAGAGGTGACAAAACAATAAACTGGTTCAGATCCTACCTAAACAATAGGTTCTTTAAAGTCCAGATAAAAAAACATTATCAGAAAAATTTAAACTTGAATCAGGAGTACCTCAGGGTTCAGCGCTGTCTGCTACCCTCTTTAACATATATATGCTACCCTTATGTCATCTGCTGGCAGGCCTAGGGATAATACATTACATTTACGCAGATGATATTCAATTAATTCTACCAATAGACGACACAATTGAAAAAACATTAAGTCTAGCTAACATGTACCTAGACATAATTAAACAACTACTAAACCAAATGGAACTGGTTATCAACATTGACAAACTGAATTCCTTCACCTTGAGAGAAAACATACTGAAATCATTCAAACACCGATAACCCTAAGAAATAACCAGAAAATTGAGCTATCCGAAAAAGTAAGGAATCTGGGAGTAATAATGGACCCAGAAATCAACCTGAAGCAACACATATCTATAAAAGTAAGAGAAGGCTATGCAAAACTTATGGTCCTCAGAAGATTGAAACCATTACTCACACCCGCCCACTTCAGAACAGTATTGCAAACACTTATCTTTTCCAGCACTGAATAGTGCAATGCACTCTTACTAAGACTCCCAAGCACATCGATAAGACCACTCCAGATACTTCAAAATACTGCAGCCAGAATACTGACAGGAAAAAAGAGGAGGGACCATATAACTAAAACTCTAGCAGACTTACATTGGTTGCCCATCGAATACAGGATAAAATACAAGGTCTTATGTACCATACACAAACTAATATATGATAAAGAAGCAGACTGGCTAAACACAGCCTTACGAGTACACGTTCTACAAAGAAACCTCCACTCAGCAAACAAAACACTACTACCAATCCCTTCAGTAAAGTCAGCAAAATTAACCCACGTGAGAGAAAGGGCTTTATCATTGGCTGGGCCCATACTATGGAACACGATGCCCCCTGAACTCAGATTACAGAGTAATCTCAAAACTTTTAAGAAAAATTTAAAAACATGACTCTTTAAAAAAGCCTTCACTAAAGAGTCTGGAGGGTAGAGAATGAAAGTACAGGATAATGCAGATGAGAATGAATTTACTCAATCCTACATTTAAGAAGTAATATCTCAAAGAGATAGTAACTCAATAATATACCTGGACTTGACCAACAATACTCAAATAATGATTTTATTTATGAAATTGTAACCAAACTTTATTGGCACCTGTTAGAATGTACGATAACCTACATTTACTTACCTTAGTCTATGTGCCTATTTGTAAACCGTTGCGATGGTATATAACTTAGCGACGGTATAGAAAAGTTTTCAAATAAATAAATAAATAGAGAGCTCAGGAGTCGGGAGGAATGCTGGCTGGAGCAACTCCAAAGAGTATAAATTAGATATGTGCCCAGTCCCAAAAAAGAGGTTACATATTTAGCTCCTAAAGAATGTGGGACTTGCGGATGGTGGAGAAATGTGATTTTGTGTTTTGGACAAAAACGTGAATTTCGGCATATGTACAATGTACTTAGAGCAGAAAATGTGAATTGTAGAACTTACATCAGAATGGCTGCTATTTCCTCATTGGCCATTGGCAGAAAAGGAAGTGCACCAAAAGAGAAAACCCAAGTGAAGTAGACATCTGACATCATCAATATGTAGGCGACACACAGCTAATAGAGAACTATAAAAGTGGCGGTACACATGGGACGTCATCCTCAGCACAAGGAATGGTGTGCACTAAGAGATCGTGAACTACAGGCCATGACTCCTGAATCCTAAGGGATAGCTGACGCGAGCAATCTAGCCATACTACCTCACAAGAAATTATTTATTAAAAACCTTTTCCAAACTTAGTGATTTCAATACGCTTTGAGTGAAACAGTAAGAAAAGAAAATTTCAATGACGTTTTCATCAAGTAAGATGGCAGACAAACCTACCTTTAATCCTTCTAGCTCCAGTGACAGTAGCCCAGACACAGTGCATGAAGAATCCTATGCCATTCAAACTGTGTGAGGACAGTGGATGACTTAGAAGGCTACAGCATGTTTTTGGACTCCAGAAACAGCGCAGCCAGTAAAGAACTGGACAGGTCTCTGGATGTCATTTGCTTGAACGAGGGCAATTCTTGCTGTTGAGTATGTCAACTGCTGGGCGTGTCAGCAACCCAACCAAGTATTTACTCCCTTTACTACTGTAAAGGCCCCCTTTCCCAGAATGTCAGTGTGGGCTTCGGCATCACGGTCAGTTGGCAGGGAAGATCGTCGGCTACAAGTGCTTTTCGCTGTATGGCTATTCATCAGAGCAGTGGACATATTTCTTCAGTGGGGTCCAACAAAAGCAGCAATAGCACTCAAAAGGACAAACCAGCTATGGCTGAGAAACTACTTTTACCCCTACTGTGCTGGTTAGCCCCATAGTGGCAACTGCGGCCATGATGGATACTGTGCGTGGTCAGGTCTACTTGGTGGTAATAGCCCCAATGAAGATTTCCCTTTGGATGGACTAGTGACAACACTAGCCAGATCTCCTGGGCTGAAAAAATGGAGGCCCTGGAACAGAAAGAACTGAAGGCAGCCATGATCGCCTCCGTGATTGGGTGAAGCCATGGGTTATTGCAATCAATGCTTCCTGAAGCCCCTTGCCCATTGACCCCAATGTGAATTCCCCTGGATTACTTACTGCAATGCCAGCCCCTTACCTGGGTCAGGGGAGGATACCATCAGTGGATGTGGATACTGAATCAGGGAGTGCTGGTTCTTTGGTCATTTATGGCCTGCTATGAACTACCAGTATTTTGACAGAAGAGACTGGAGCATCGCCATCATGGCTGAACTAACGGAAGAATTATATAGAGTGTTCACACCGACTGTGAACTTGATGGTTCAAGTTCCCAAGACCTCTTAAGAGTATTGCTGGATGGCAATGGAGATATCGGTCTTGCCTCCAGTTCTGGAGTGTTGTCAGGAGTCGAGTCTGCACTGCCCAGCAGATCACCTTACTTCTGTGGAAGAAGGCCAACTCCATCTGAGGTTACTGCTCCATCAGGAGTATCTGAGGCATTCATCAGGGAGGAACCTCTGGACCAACCACTACCCCCTGAGGTTAGGGCTAGTCATGGGTTGTAATAAGCCTTCTAGGAGAGAGACAAACTTATAAAAAGTTTTTCACAGCCAATGCCTGTTAGAACATCGTGTGCAAGTCATATTCAAATTCCATGTGTGTTGGGTAAGAGTATAGTGAAAGGAGTATTCTACCATCCACCTGGACAAAATGGTCAGACAGATGATGAAATGTTAAGAGAAATCAGGGAAGCTAACCAATTTGGCAGTGCATTAATAATGGGAAATTTCAATTACTCTAATATTGACTGGGTAAATGTAACATCAGGACTTGCTAGAGACATAAAGTTCCTGGATGTAATAAATGACTGCTTCATAGAGCAATTGGTTCAGGAACCAACAAGAGAGGGAGCTATTTTAGATTTAATTCTTAGTGGAATGCAGGATTTGGTGAGAGAGGTAACAGTGGTAGGGCCATTTGGCAACAGTGATCATAACATGATCAAATTTAAACTAATAACTGGAAGGGGGACAATAAGTAAATCTGCAACTCTAACACTAAACTTTCAAAACTTTGATAAAATGAGGAAAATAGTTAGAAAAATACTGAAAGGTGCAGCTGCAAAGGTTAAAAGTGTTCAACAGGCATGGACATTGTTTAAAAATACAATCCTAGAGGCGCAGTCCATATGTATTCCACACATTAAGATAGGTGGAAGGAAGGCAAAACGATTACTGTCATGGTTAAAAGGTGAGGTGAAAGAAGCTATTTTAGCCAAAAAAAAACATAAGCATTGTCAAGTTAAGTGTAAAACATTGATAAGTCAGGTGAAGATGGAATTTTAAATGAAGTTGGCCATAGAGGTAAAAACTCATAATAAAAACTCTTTAAAATATATCCAAAGCAAGAAAACTGTGTGGGAGTCGGTTGGACCATTAGATGACCAAGGGGTTAAAGGGGCTCTTAGGGAAGATAAGGCCATTGCAGGAAGACTAAATGAATTCTTTGCTTCTGTGTTTACTAATGAGGATGTTGGGGAGATACCAGTTCCGGAGATGGTTTTCAGGGGTGAAGAGTCAGACAAACTGAACAAAATCACTGTGAATCTGGAAGATGTAGTAGGCCAGATTGACAAACTAAAGAGTAGCAAATCACCTGGACTGGATGGTATGGATCCTAGGGTACTGAAGGAACTAAAAAATGAAATTTCTGATCTATTAGTTAAAATTTGTAACCTATCATTAAAATCATCCATTGTACCTGAAGACTGGAGGGTGGCCAATGTAACCCCAATATTTAAAAACGGCTCCAGGGGCAATCCAGATAACTATAGACCAGTGAGCCTGACTTCAGTGCCAGGAAAAATAGTGGAAACTATTCTCAAGATCAAAATCGTAGAGCATATAGAAAGACATGGTTTAATGGAACACAGTCAACATGGATTTACCCAAGGGAAGTCTTGCCTAACAAATCTGCTTCATTTTTTGAAGGGGTTAATAAACATGTGGATATAGGTGAACCGGTAGATGTAGTGTATTTGGATTTTCAGAAGGCGTTTGACAAAGTCCCTCATGAGAGGCTTCTACGAAAACTAAAATGTCATGGGATAGGAGGCGATGTCCTTTCGTGGATTACAAGCTGGTTAAAAGACAGGAAACAGAGAGTAGGATTAAATGGTCAATTTTCTCAGTGGAAAAGGGTAAACAGTGGAGTGCCTCAGGGATCTGTACTTTGACCGGTGCTTTTCAATATATATATAAATTATCTAGAAAGGAATACGACGAGTGAGGTTATCAAATTTGCGGATGATACAAAATTATTCAGAGTAGTTAAATCACAAGCGGATTGTGATACATTACAGGAGGACCTTGCAAGACTGGAAGATTGGGCATCCAAATGGCAGATGAAATTTAATGTGGACAAGTGCAAGGTGTTGCATATAGAGAAAAATAACTCTTGATGTAGTTGCACGATGTTAGGTTCCATATTAGGAGCTACCACCCAGGAAAAAGATCTAGGCATCCTAGTGGATAATACTTTAAAATCATCAGCTCAGTTTGCTGCAGCAGTCAAAAAAGCAAACAGAATGTTAGGAATTATTAGGAAGGGAATGTTAATAAAACGGAAAATGTCATAATGCCTCTATATCGCTCCATGGTGAGACCGCACCTTGAATTCTGTGTACAATTCTGGTCGCCGCATCTAAAAAAAGATATAGTTGCGATGGAGAAGTACAGAGAAGGGCAACCAAAATGATAAAGGGGATGGAACAGCTCCCCTATGAGGAAAGGCTGAAGAGGTTAGGGCTGTTCAGAAGAGACGGCTGAGGGGACATATGATAGAGGTCTTTAAGATTATGAGAGGTCTTGAACAAGTAGATGTGAATCGGTTATTTACACTTTCAAATAATAGAAGGACTAGGGGGCAATCCATGAAGTTAGTAAGTAGCACATTTAAGACTATTTTCCAGAGAATTATTTTTCACTCAAAGCACAATAAAGCTATAGAATTTGTTGCCAGAGGATGTGGTTAGTGCAGTTAGTGTAGCTGAGTTCAAAGAAGGTTTGGATAAGTTCTTGGAGGATAAGTCTATTAACAGCTATTAATCAAGTTTACTTAGGGAATAGCCACTGCTATTAATTGCATCAGTAGCATGGGATCTTCTTAGTGTTTGGGTAATTGCCAGGTTCTTGTGGCCTAGTTTGGCCTCTGTTGGAAACAGGATGCTGGGGTTGATGGACCCTTGGTATGACCCAGCATGGCAATTTCTTATGTTCTTATGTTCTTACAATATCCTTACATTCCAGTACACGTAATGAACTTTATTAAAGAAAACAGGGACTCCTGGTTAGCAGAGTATGCTGACAGAATGATAATCAAAGACAACTATACCAGAGTACCGCCGAGAACATCCGAATTATCAAAGGACCTTAGACTGCAAATCGTAGAGCTGCACTTGGGAAGGAACATATACAAGCATGCATTTGTATATCATCTCAGGGGTGGAGACCAGCATACCTACTCTGTAAACGGCATTCTCCCAAAAGGAGTCACCTTCCGGATGCCTAATCCCTAACACTATGAGCCCCGAAGACTGCTGAAGCCTGAGGTCCCTCCTGTTGATGAATTTATTTGCCCTTTGAGGAAGGGTTGACTTCAATAGAAGAATGTACAGAGTACAGACACCTCTGAAGGGACATTTTTCTTCTTTATTGTGTGTCTGTGTTTTGTTAAAATGGTGTTCCTGTTGGCCTGTTGCCCAAGTTAGAGAAAAAAAAAGAAATGTTTGATGGCCCTCCATGGGAGGGTGAAGACCCAGCCTTGAGGTGGTTGCCTGCCCTCTGGGGAGGTGAAAACAGAGAAATGCTGCCAGCCTTCTATGGGAAGGTGAAGCACAAGACACACTCTGGGTGAGGGCGTACATCAACTTGAGACTTTTACTTTCAAGTCATACTGCTATTGAATAAAATAAATGTTTTGATTATTTGCTATTTACATGTTATTAGAATATTTTCCATGCTATCATGTTAATTCATCTTATTGAGTTTTTTCTGCATTAAGGTTACTTATAAAATTTTAGAGGAAAATCAAATAAAAACAGGTGTTTTAATTTATTTATTGCCATTTTCATGATTATTGATTTTATTTACTGGTGGATTATCTTAATAAGATTCGACACCCTTATACTAATTTTTGTTTTACAGGATGCCACTCTGCAGATACAATAAATTTCTGTGTCTTACAAGTGGATTTTCTGTCAAGGAAAGTGAAGGTCATCTGCATAAGGAAGTGTTTTAGTGTATTCAGTATTCCCCTTCCGCGACTATCCAAATGTGATTAGGAAGATCTTTAATGGTTTTGAAATGGCAGGGATGCAATCAAGGAGAGACTTGTGATAAGTATTTTTGTCCTAGATATTTCTTGAAGCTCCACAGATGGTGAGAGAATCCGCAGCAATTCCTGGGTGGTGGCAATACTCGTTTTATGACTCACATAATCTTTCATTCATGCTACAGGGAATATGGATCCATGGATTGTGTATATGTTGTGAAGTATATTTTTCATATGTCTTTTGGGTTCAAAGTAAGACCTCAAGTCTTTAGGCTATGCTGGACATAGGGTAAGAGCTCAACCTGATGGCAAGATTTATTATTACATCTGCTTACTAATGTATGCTACTGTGGAAAAATGATGAGTAAGTGTCCTTCCTCACAGAAAATGTTTTCATGGGGCAGGGAGAGTATGGCAGGACTATCCAGTCTGCCACTAAAAACCATCAGTTCCATTCCCTGAGATTTAACACCTTGTGAGCTATCCATCCTCTCTCGCCCTCCTTCTACCTAGGAGAGCTGGGATTGGTTGTTCTTTGCTTTATAACCAGCCATTTTGTAGATTTAGGTGTGGCTAATTTCAGTTTCAGTACAGACACCAAGGAGTAAAGAGGTTTGTTTTACTTTGCCTGCCTCATCAGGTTTTTGCTTTGGGAAGGGACTTCTCTGTGCACACCCTGCCAGAGGGTTTCTAGGAGTTTAGTTACAGTAAGGAGCTCTTTTTGCTGGAAACCCCATTGGACTTCCGCTCCAGGACTGAAGACCAGTGGGCCTATTCACTCCCTAAATGAGGCAAGCAACTATGACAGGCTTGGCTGTGTGAGACGACTGAAGGCTAGAAGAATCCTGTTTTTGGAGGGGACTGAATGTAGCAAACATCTGTGACAGTAGAACATCAGCCTGGGAAGATTTTCTGATTAGGAAAGTATTTTCTCTTTTGTTTTGTGAGGAGGTTTTTGAGCTGCCCCTCCTCACTGGGAACCAGGCTGGATTAGCAGGTTTATGAACCTCAGACTTTTCAACCTGAGGAGTCATCCTTTTCAGAACTTTTAAAAGGACCTGAAGACCTCATCCAGATCTCCACCCAAGGGACCAGGATACAGGGCTGGGTGATCGGTGAGAATTTGAAGATCAAGGTAGGACAGTTTTTGCTATGCTAAGCGGAGATACCTGACGTAGGAAACCCAGGTTAAACTGCTGGGAGAGCTTTTAGTGCACAATTACCATCACCATGTGAAGCTCTACCAGTTTGCTGAAGAAATGGACACCTACCCAGAATGAAACACCCTAATGGTGGAAGGAAGCATCTGTAACTGAACACTCATTTAAAAAATGGACTTTTATTTGCCTTTAACTAATTAGTAAAACTATTATTTAACACCCAGTGCCTGGTCCTGCCTGATTTTTCATCAGCTCCCTACAGGAGTTGCCACATCTACCATCACAAATAGCATCGCACACCTGGACCATTGGAGGAACAATGCCCACATGAGTGCATTCAATAGCCCAGTGTTGTTTACTTCCAGTCCTCCAGGGCTGAAAATGGCTGGGGTTTCCAGGATATCCCTAATGAATATATGTGTGAGGACACTGTCCGCAGTGCTGTCCTTCCACCAGAAGAGGCCCTCAGACAGCCAGATAACTCTTATCCAGCGAATTTACATAGCCATTCAGCTTTGAATATTGAGGTCAATGTGTCTTTACTGATAATACTGGTAATTTGAATGGCTAGCAATAATTTGTTCAGTGATGCTTATTTTCGGGTGTGGAGTAGTACTACTTACTAGTGCTATGAAGTATAATTCTCTCATCAAAATGAGAGAAAATTTGCATGCACTGCCTCCATAACATGCACATTTTCTCTCATGCATATTCATTGTGGATATCCTGAAAACCAGACTGGCTGGGGGACAGGGTTGGGAACCACTGCTTTATGTGTACTGACTGGACCGTCTTTATATGCATCCTGTAGAGGAGATATTTACTCCCCATGCAGTTTGTGTGCTTGAAAACATTAGTGGTGCATAGGTAGGAAAGAATCTCCATTTATGTTTACAGTACATGACGTGGGATATGAAGAAGCATAGGTTGTAATGATCTGAAAACAAAGAAAGAGAGGGTTGCATTAATTTCAGACTGCAGGAGGGTATGTTCTGTACAGGATTGGATTGGATTGGGCTAAGCAGTTTTTTGAAAGGGCACCATAATCTCCTACAGGATAAGCAGGCTTTTATATGAGAAAATGTAGTCACTGTTTGCTCATAGGAGAATGCTTGCAAAAATAGGTGAAATAGTAGATTATTAGCTAGCTTTCCTATTTTATCACTTGCATAAATACATTTTAAAGCATCAAGATATCTCCCACTAATCTTGAAGGGGGCTGTGGCAGTGTTCCTTCCCAGACTTATGCCAGCCTCAAACATTGGTAAATATTTTCAAGTTTGAAGGTTCCAGGAGGTGAATAAAAGGTGCAGATATAGGTGGGTGGATAGGTGTTTCTGGGTAGAATGAATAGTGTGATGGAGTGTCTGTAGTGCCTCCTCCTCCTGTGTGCTTTGAATATCTTGTCTGGTGTAATGGTGAATATCTTAGGGATGATACCGACTATCTCCCCATTAACTTATTTTATTTATTTATTTAAGGCTTTTTTATACCGATAACCGTTTGCACATCGTATCGGTTTACAAGGAACAGGGTGATTAAATAATGTAGGATGAAAACATTTACATGGAACGGTTTGTAACAGAAGATGAAGATAACTTTAACATGAAACAGTTTGTAATATAAGTTAAAATAGGTACATATGGTTAAATAGGTACATAACTATGAAGGTAGTAATAAAATCTTAATACTTGGTATAAAGAGAAAAGTTTAGTATTTCCAAAAAGGAATATAAATAAATTAACAAGTGAAAAAGTAAGGGGGGAGTATCTAAAAGGAGGATAGCAGTGGGGCGGGAGAGGGGAAATGGTGGGTGAAATAGAGGGAAAGGGTGGAGTGGGGGGGGGGGGGAGAAAAAGGAAAAAGGAAGATAAGGGGTATTAGGTGAAAACCTGTTTGAATAGCCAAGTTTTCAATTTTTTAAAAATTTCTGCGTACATGGTTCCATGCGGAGGTCAGGTGGCATTGCGTTCCAGTTTATGGGACCTGCTATCGATAAAGCTCGATCTCTTGTGGAGGTAAGGTGTGTGAGTTTAGGGGGTGGTATGTGAAGGGATCCTTTATAGGCAGATCTAGTGGGTCTATTGGATGAGTAGAAATGAAGTGAGTCATTGAGCCATTGGCTGTTTTGGTTGTGTAAGGTCTTGTGTATAAGGGAGAGGCTCTTATAAAGAATTCTACAGGATATGGGGAGCCAATGGAGGTCTGTTAGGATAGGTGTAATGGGGTCATTCCTGCGTGTATTTGTGAGGATTCTGGCTGCAACATTCTGTAGCATTTGGAGGGGTTTAATGGTGGAGGCGGGGAGGCTTAGGAGGAGGGAGTTGCAATAGTCAATTTTTGAAAATATTATGGCCTGAAGGACTGTGTGAAAATCATTGCATTGTAGGAGAGGTCTTAGTTTCTTTAGGACATGAAGTTTGAAGTAACATTCTTCATGGTGGATTTTATGAAGGCTTTAAAGTTTAGTTGGTTGTCGAAAGTGACATCAAGATTTTGTACATGTTGTGTGATGGGTGTAGGAAGGGGCAAGGTGTTGGAGTGAGTGCGTGTAATGATGTGGGGATTGTGAGAGATGATGAGGAGTTCTGTTTTGGCGGTATTGAGTGAGAGATTAAGTTTTGTGAGTAGTTGATTGATTGCATTGATGCACTCATCCCAGTTTTTTAGTGAGGTGTGTAGGGAATCAGTGATAGGATGAGAATTTGGACGTCCTCCGCATATATGAAATGGGTGTGGCCTAGGTCAGTTAGGAGTTGGCATAGGGGTAACATGTAGATGTTGAAGAGGGTAGAGGATAGGGCGGAGCCTTGAGGTACACCTCGGGTCAGGTGGATGGGGTCGGATTCAAAATTACCCAATTTGACCTTGTAGTGTCTATTTTTGAGATAGGATTCAAACCAGTGGAAGGCGGTCCCTGTTATGCCGATGTTTGTGAGTTGGTTTAATAGGATTTTATGGCTGATAGTGTCTAATGCTGATGATATGTCGAGCATTGCTAGTAGAGATGTGCTTCGTTTTTTTCTACCGGGTCGTTTTTTGACTCGGATACTTCGTGGTAAAATTCGGGTTTTCTCGTTTAGTTTTTTTGAAAAACGAAACGAGGAAACCCGAAACCGGCCCAAAAAACGAAGCGGGAAACGAAGCTAAAAAAAACCCCACCCCAAGCATTTAAATTCATTTTAAAACATTACATGCAACCCCCCCCCCCCCACCATCCCAATCCCTCCCCAAGACTTACTAACATCCCTGGGGGTCCAGCGGGGTCTCGGGTTCCATTTGTCCCTCCGTGCCCGGTGTGCTACTGCAAGCCGTGCTCCTCAAAATGGTGCCGAATAGCCTCTGAACTACTATGTCACAGGGGCTACCGGCGCCATTGGTCAGCCCCTGTCACATGGCCATCGGCGCCATCTTGTGCTCATACCATGTGACAGGGGCTGACCAATGGCGCCGGTAGCCCCTGTGACATAGTATGGGCAAAGGCTATCGGCGCCATTTTGATTTCTGGCATCCGACGGCACGAGTGCAGGAGATCGCTCCTGGACCCCCGCTGGACCCCAGGGACTTTTGGCCAGCTTGGGGGGGCCTCCTGACCCCCCCCCAAGGCTTGCCAATAATCCCTGGGGGTTCAGCGGGGGTCCGGGAGCGATTTCGTTGTCGGCTGCCAGGAATCAAAATGGCGCCGATAGCCTTTGCCCATACTATGTCACAGGGGCTACCGGCGCCATTGGTCAGCCCCTGTCACATGGTATGAGCACAAGATGGCGCTGATGGCCATGTGACAGGGGCTGACCAATGGTGCCGGTAGCCCCTGTGACATAGTAGTTCAGAGGCTATTCGGCACCATTTTGAGCACGGCTTGCAGTAGCACACCGGGCACGGAGGGACAAATGGAACCCGGGACCCCGCTGGACCCCCAGGGATGTTAGTAAGTCTTGGGGAGGGATCGGGATGGGGGGAGGGTGGTTGTATTATACTTAATCTTGATGTTTGGGGTGGTTTTTAATTTTAAAAAAAATGTGCCCCTCTCCCCACACAAACCCAAAAAACGAAGTTTCCCCGAAGTTCGGGGAAAATCCTTTTCGGGTTTCGGGGTCCCCGAACCATGATGAATTAGGCAATTTTGTTGCAATTGCCTAATTCGTGATAAACAATTGCACATCTCTAACTGCTAGGAGGTAGGAATGCCCATTGTCTATACCTTTGAGTATGGTGTCGGTGAGTGATTATGGAGTGTTTCCAGGTTGAAGAATTTCCGGAAGCCAAATTGAGACGGGGATAGAAGTTTGTATTTGTCCAGGTATTCGGAAAGACGGATGTTGACTACTTTTTCTGTGATTTTGGTTAGGAAAGGAAGGTTTGAGATTGGTCGAAAGTTAGAGAGTTCTGATGGGTCGAGGTTGGGTTTCTTTAGGACGGGTTTGACAATTGCTTGCTTCAGCATTTTATGCTGATTGCTATTCATGAAATCAGATCATCTGCTGCAATTCGCCCTCCAAAGTTTAAAATTCTTTGGGATGAATTGATTTGTTCTCTGCCAGCAAGTTGTGCTGGACTGTGAGCCTTTGCAGGGTAATCTGAAGTTTTGGTATTTGGTGTTTTGTGCATTTGTGGATTGGTAATGCTTGGGTGATGTTATCTGTGTGAATTGGTGTCAGTGATACATAATGGTTTGCTTCCTTTGTATGTGTTACTCTCCTCTACCCCCCTCCCTGCTATGCTTTTATTTGTCCTTGGATCCCTTCCATTCCCTACTCCTATCTGCAATCGCAGCTTCCCTATCATCAGGTGCTGTCCTTCAGGATCACTATAAAGACAGACATTTTCAGCGTGGACAGCCCTGGTGCTGAGGTCAGGAGGCCGCTGCTGCTACCCCACCATGCTGCCAGCAACATTCAAGCTGTGCTGTGGGATCTCCCACGAACACCTCCGACAGATGACAGGTAAGAGCCGAATACCTCTCCTTTCCATGCACAACTAGATTTCAAGACCATCTTAACTAACTTCTGCTGATTTTTATGTTTGTCTTTCTGAGCCATTCAGTTATTTAAGGCCATATATTTTCCTCTATTGCAGTCATTCGTTTGAGGGCTGACTGCTTTCATGCATGCCAGTCTGGTTCACTGTTAGTAGCTGTAACTGAGAGAGTAATGGAGAGCAGCAGAAATGGGGCTCACTTTAATACATTTCCACATGCTTTTAGTTGATAAGTTTTCCTGGGTGAGGGCAGATAAGGACAGAACCAAAAGGTTCCTTTGATACTGGGGCTGCAAGAGGCTATCTGTGTTGGGTGCCTATCTGCTGTTTTTAAGCGAGCAACCCTCCAGGCAGCTCAGGGCTTGTGATCAACACAAATCCATCACCCAAACATTGCCTCATTCAGGCAGGCACACCGTTCACATACATTCTTAGGAACACATCCGTATGCTATATATATTAAAAAAAAAAAGAGTACAATTTATTCTAGGTAAGAGAGAAGCAATGGATTTTTGTGTTATAAGTTTCTCTATCCTTTGTTATGTCAATAATAATTGCATTATACTCATTAGTCAGGAAGTTTTAGTTGTGAAGTTATTTTTAAATTAACTTTCTTCACTGAATCATTTTTTGTTTGCTGTGCTCAGTGTTTGATTTAAAAGCCTGCATTAATTGTGCAAATGGGCTCTTCAGTTTTTAACATATTCTTTTTAAAAATAAAAAATAGAAGAGTAAATTAAAAAAAAGCAAAACAATTCATCTGTGAGTTAAATAAGTTAGAGTAAAAGTCCTGAAGAATTAAATGCTTTGTGATACCAATATTGTTATTTGGGGAGAATATTTTCATATCTTACACTGTCCTGCAGTATCACAGAACTGATAGATTTTTGATATCTAAACTTTTTTCCATTAATTTTTTTAAATTAATATTTTGATCAGTTCAAGAACTTGTTGAAATGCATGAATGTCAGTAGAGTGCATGTGAAATATATCTGAATGAGTGCATGCCAGCGTCACGGCTTGTACTGTGCATGTTCCTTCAGGTGTGAAAAGAACAACTGTGGCTGCTATAGAACAAAATATGACAAAGCTCATGTGCAGGGGATCTCACTCTCTCTTTCCTAACATCCTGCATCGCTTTCAAAGGATGGTGCATAAAGATATGGGTAAGTACAGGCTCTGGGATGACTGATTTTAGCCATAGATTCATCTCTAGAAAACTGTGCATGCCTTGTCTGTGGTGTGCATGCTTCTCAACTGATTTATGTGGAGCTTTATATCTAGGGTGACCATATGGTTCCATGTCAAGGGGGACAAACTGAGCTAGCCCTGGTTTTTACCCCATTGCATGCATGGAAATGTAGTTCCAATTTCCTTAAGGAGAACAGGATTGTGCTCCTTCACAAAGAATTTTATGGTCATCCTTTTGATGCCTTGGTATTCTTGTAAATGCATAATACATTAGCTACAGCGTGTGCTTCCTGAGGGTTTGGCTGAAGCTTATCATGTGGCTTTGAGAATGTTATTCAATCTGCTGGCTCCCCAGAGAGAGAGATACTGTGGTTTATCAAATGGAAAGGTCAAACTTCATACTTTCAATGGACTCATACTGCGATGGATATATGTGATGAGATAAATGGAAACAGGCAGGCTTACTAGCCTTAAAATAAGGGTATCAGATTGAAGAACAGACCGAGAATGGAAAAGTAATGCGTGTGGCAGCCTGAATGTATTGTCCATGATGAAAAGTCACATTTTTAACAGAAATCAGCCTACAAACTTGCCTCTGGCAGTTCCTATGATAAAGGAAACTTCCACCCTAGAGATAATAGTGGGTCAAAAATCTACAAAGGTACACAAAAGATATCCTCAGATAAAGAGCACTTGACCCACCTAATCTACCTGTTTGTGCTTGGCTGCTGTGCTGCCACAGATCCTTCCCTTCCCCTGTCACCAAGATCTTTCTGCGTCTGTCCCAAGCATTCTTAAATTCTCTCACTGTTTTGGTGCCTACCATGTCTTCTAGAAGTCTGAATCAGGTGTTCAACTCCATCTCAGAGTGACAATTAATTGTAGTTCTTTCCTGTGTTTTCTGTTCACCCTTGGAATGTCTGTCTTTTCATTTGCCCTATGCATTGTGGAGCTATAAATAAATATTAGTGGATGGTCCAGTAGTTATAACATTGTAGGACACAGTTTCCAGCCCCGTTTCCAATTCAGCTATGATCACAAAGTAATATACCAGTGATCCTGCACAGAATGTCATTTATAGAGGCACTGAATATTAGCATGAAGAAAACGTTATCATAGTGAACAACATGGTGAATCCAGAAAAAACATGCTGTAATTTCAATTCATATATTGCAAACCTGGCTCTGATAGCAGCCTCCCATGCTGCCTGCCCCACATGGCAACCATTTGTCTCCAGTCTCCTTAAGGGACATCACTTGGAAGCCTATTCAAACTGGCTGGGGTCAGGTGGGATGGCGGTTTAAACAGAAGAGAGCAATTTACCATCAACTGCAGGTGTTTAGTAGACAATGGATAGGGCAGGTTCAAGCTGCGTGTGAAAAATATCAGGCGAAAGGCTAATTTAGTTACCTAAGTTACTTGAGTTTTTCCGCCCTGCCTGCACAATTTAGGGAGGAGATTGATTGAGCAAAGGTACGTGTTGAGGTTAAGAAGGGTAGGCAAGTAGGGGTTGTTGTCACAGAAAATAAGATTGCGCCAGTTGAATGGGACTGCTTTGGGCATGATTAGGCCGCAGAGAAATGGCCCTCATACTCAACATTGTCAGAGCCCACATGCTATTTAGTTTTCCCATCTCAGCCACCCAAACAAAAATAGCAAGTTCAAAGTACACAATTTGTTTTGATGTGTACCCATTAATATAAGTCTTCAAAGGAAAAGCATCCACTTGGTTCTTCTTTGAAAATTCAGGTAAAAAATGTTTGGAAATTGCCTTCAAGGAGTATGGCAGCACATAAGATTTGGGAGATTCATGCAGTCTGGCCAGTTTCCTTTCCTGTTGCAATCCCACAATTCCCACCTCATCCCTGGCTTTACTTTCATATCCTTGACGTTAATGATCCCCCTATGCTTATCCCATGTGTTCTCTGATTCTTTTTTCACCCGGAAGGCTTGATATGGAGCATTTTGGTAACTTAGGCGGTACATTGGGTTAAATCAATACACTAATCTTTCATCTCTGGAGGGCCATATTTTAATTTGGTTTAGATCACTAGTAAAGCATCAGATAATCCCATTTTAGTCTAATAATGAGCTCTTGTCCTTAGATAAAAAGTACTACATGTTATGGATGGATGAGTGTTCATAATGTAGACGCCTATTAGGGGAACTGCAAACCTTGGCGATACTGTGTTGGAGCCTCGCGATGCAGGCATACTGTGTCAGCAGCACAGTAAGTAGGCAGATGTGGGCAGGCTGGGTGGACCAAGTACTCCTTTTCTGTCAGCAAAGTCTATGAAGTGATGAGGCTCAACAGAGCCCAAGTCTAAATATGTAAAGGCAGAGCTGCTTGATGGGGGCACACTGGCACGTAAGATCCAAATGGTTCATGAGCTGATGCATCGATTCCCAGACTTTCTTACTTTTTCCACTGGGAACCTGAGTCTTGTGTCTCATAAATTTTCATTTTCCTTCCTCTTTTCCATAACCTTTCTCCCACCCCTTAATGAGCTGCAACATTACAGTACATAAAAAATTGCCACTGCATTCTGGCCTAGAGGTAACTTAGTAACATAGTTATGATGGCACAAAAGGATCAGATGGCCCATCTAATCTGCCCAGCACACCCCCCATAGCAGCATCTTCCACTCCATGCAGGACACCCCATGTTTCTCTCAAGGGCAGCAACTGCCGCTCTGCGATGCTACCCCCGAGCCCCACGAGAAGGATAGTAATATTTACAACCAGTAAAAGCCAAGCAACCGTCAAACCCATAAATTACAGCCAGCAACACTTTCACTGGGTGAGGAGCCTTCCAGACAACTCAGACAATACCACCCGACCCTCCCTGCTCTGGAACTTGGCCACAGAAGCCATCCTGTGCCTTTACCCCCGTGTTTTTTTCCATAATTCAGACAATGCTGCCCAATGCTCCCTGCTGTGGGACCTGGCCATAGAAGCCATCCCATGCCCCATACCCCATGCCCACGTGCCAGCACCCCAGACCGTAAAAGTCAGGGCCTGTGTTGGTTGCTGTCTGTATCCAGTTCTCCATTCGCCCCCCCCGCCGACAAAGCAGGGAGCAATGCCGCAGCTGCATCAAAAGCATCAAGGCTATTGATCAAGGGTAGCAATCCCCCATACCTTCCTTCAAGGTCAGCATCTGCCGCTCTTGCAGGTCACTCCCATGCACCCTCCTCTTCACTTCTGTCCTCTAACTTTTAGGGATCCACAGTGTTTATCCCATGCCCCTTTGAATTGTGATTGTAAAATGTTTGGATCTCGGGTAAAATCTAATAATTCAGTGGGGTTATTGCCAAATGAAACTGTAATGGTTTTAACGTTATCTTTCTTCTGCCTCAGGGATGGATCAGGTGGATCGCCTTGATAGTCACTGGGTGCCCTCCAGTGCGGACCTGTCCTACGTGAAACAGGGAGAGAGCACTCTGCATTGTGCTGTGGGGATCCTGCAACAACAGGATGGCTGGCAGGTGGAAATTTTCCAAGTAAGTTCTGTCTCTGCTGTCCTTAATGCTGGAAACATCTTAACGTTCACAGAAAATGCTGTGGCGTAGCAGACGACCTCTCCAAACGTTATAGCCTAGACTTTGGCCCAGACTTTCAGGAATTCTGATTACATTTTGTGTCTTCTGTACCTCCACTTGAGGGCCGTTCCTTGCAGCCATCAGGCTTCTTGTGATGGAAAGCTTTTTTTCAGTGTGCCAGTCGTAAAAGGTTAACAAGCCCCCAAAGCCTTGATCTCTAGCTGTGCCCTTCCCACTTGGGCAAGGACTTGATTTGTAGCTGTGCCCTGCCCAGGGCTGGATTAAGGCAGTAGGTGCCCATAGACAGTGGACGGAGGGGGAATGTGTGCTTAAAACATGACTTTGTGCACATAGGTGAGCTCGACGGGTATAAAATGATAAAAGTGCTTCTCTCTAGGGAATGCACTTATAGGAGCACATTTGCCACATTTGTGCAGCATTACCTGTATGCATAACTGTCTAATGCCGACGCCTCATGTTTCTCCGGATTAGTCTCATTTTGGTGCGCAAGGCTCGCCATCCCTTCGTCACGCTGCCGTCTGTCATGCGGCTCCTGCTTGGACAACATTTCTGCTGTTAACTGTTCTACCAGTTCTTACGCACTGAGAAATGAGATGAATCCAGAGCAAAATGAGGCCTAGGCACTGTGCACTGATTCAAAAGAGGAAGTTCAAGGGGGGGAAGATGAGGAGGTGCTGTGTGCACAAAACAAAGCGGGGTCTGACTATTTGTGCCCTGCATATTGCCCATTAATTACCAAACTCTGGGGCTCATGCTGTAGGTAGGAAGAAGAGGCAGGCATGATCACACATGTTCTCAGAAGGGAGCTTCTACATGTTTAAGGGGCGCTGCTGGTGACTCTGTTGCTGTGAGGTGCTGAGAGCAGAGCCCAGGTGCTGGCCTGCATCAGGCAGTGATGACTTTCCCATGGCGTACCTGATCAGATATGAAGGCACATCCGTGCAGGGTACACTGGTTGGAAACACTGCTCCAGGGTATACATTTTAAGTCTTTAAGCCTCTTCTCATAGAGTAAGACTGAAGGAGCAAGCACATAAGCAATCTGAGAAATAGTTTGCAAAGCATAAGGTGGTTCCTTTGAAGTTCAGTCAATGCTCCTTTTCAAAAAAACTTCTTTTTTATTTGGTTTGCTATTTTTCTATATTCAAAAACTTTTTTTTTTATAAATACAAGTGTGACCAAACAGTTTAAAACAGAGGAACTCAGGTCGCCAACCCAATCATTCAAAAAACGGAGTCCAATCTCAAATAACACTTATCTCCAATTCAAATCCTCAGGCTTCGGTGTAATCCTTAGCAGCATGTGCCCCAACAAGGCCAGGTTTCGAATTGCTTCTTCATCCGGGGAAGCCACTTGATCGCTACACATCCCAGCTCGACCTCTTCCGTTATTTCAATCCATTAAAAAGCTTGCAAAACGCTGCTCAGTCAATGCTCCTCTCGAAAAAATGGCGAACCATTTTTTCGAGAGGAGCATTGACTGAGCAGTTCCTTTGAAGTTCAGTCCCAGGCTGCCACTGAATGCATGAATGTGCCTGAGGAGTCTAGGCCGGGAGTATAATTTAAGATAAAAGTCACCCGAATCTGAAATATCCCTGCAGATCTCTCCTCCAGACATACATATTAGTTGGGGTGGCAGCACAGGGTAAGTTGTTTTTTCTTAAATTCTTGCCCTGTGGCTTATTTGCTTTAGTTCTAACAATGGTTTCAGAGAAGGCAGTGAGTCTAAAACTGCTGGTGACATTTGTTATTTAGGGTCTTTCCTACCTACTCCTTGTTCAGTTCCGCTTATTTAGATTGTAATGTTTCTAGAGCAAAATTTGTCCTACTGATTCACCTAACTAGCTGGACTGTGCGTGCGGCAACCGCGGTTGCGCCCGGCACTAACGCAGCTCTTCCTACCGCTCCTTACTGTATCGGCCTGTAGGTAATTTAACCCTATATTAGGTTAGACTCCACCTATTGTTCTAGCTCTGAGGCCTACATCTTAATCCTGGCTCTCACGCCTTCATGTTGCTGTTTTAATTTAAAGGCCCCTATCCCTCCATTATGTTTTTGTCTGTGTTTCTTGCCTCGTCATCTTTATTAGATTATAAGTGCAAAGATATCGGGACTGTCCATATATGTGTCTGTTAAGTATCTGTTAAGATATGCAAATAATAATAATCAGGTTGTTCTTGCAGGGGGGAGGAGGCGTGAATAGGGGGACCGTTTCAGGCTTCTCACTTTGGGGGGGGGGGGGGGGCTCTGCACCACTGCTATAGCCCTGGAACTATAATTTCCTGTCAGCTCGGTGGTGGAGTCATGCATGTCAATGCTCCGAATCTCCACTGTGGCTGATTGATCCCAGGCCCCATACATTTCTGAGGTCAGACATGATAAATAATAATATAAAGCTTAAAGTATACAGGAATATTTTAATTATTTGTAACTTAATAATTTGTAACTTAATAATTTGAAAATGACATGAAAACACCAATGTAAACAATCAAAAAACAACAAGTGTCCTGGTACTAAATTTTAAATAGCACCTAATACGCCAAACTACTTGTGTATGACCCTCTATTCACGGGCAGACATTATCAGTACTGCTCGTTTCGCATAGGGGTCACTAATCCTTTAATCGAATATAATTTTTTTGTTAATTTTCAAAAATGTTTGGGTTCCGAGTGCGGATAAGTATCCGTTTTTTACTCTCGATTGCAATTGCTTAAAAATTTTTGAAAATTAACAAAAAAATTATATTCGATTAAAGGATTAGTGACCCCTATGCGAAACGAGCAGTACTGATAATGTCTGCCCGTGAATAGAGGGTCATACACAAGTAGTTTGGCGTATTAGGTGCTATTTAAAATTTAGTACCAGGACACTTGTTGTTTTTTGATTGTTTACATTGGTGTGTACTGGAATACACCGTTGGTGTATGTGGGTTTTTTTGGTGTGAATGAAAACACCAATGACATCTGGGCCTTAATATTCAAAGCTGAACAGCTATGTATGATAGGCAGATAGGAGTTATCCATCTAACTTATAAGGGATGTTCAGCAGCAAAGCTAAGCTGTTAAATATTTAAATCACGTATACAAAAAGAACTCAGACAATTTCCATCAATATTAAGAAACTATGTAAAAAAGGAAATGTCACAATGAATTTCTCTGATTCGCCGTATCCCCACCGGAATAGATATATTTATTTTGTGTTTGTTTTATGTTTATTTTAAATTGTATAGCCGCATCATCAAGCCTGTCAGCGTGTTCTCTGAATGTTGACAGGAGAGCCGCCCGGACTTCTAATCATCATCATGTAGATCTTAAATGAAAGCTCTCATGAGAGCTTTCATTTAAGATTTACATTATAAATAAGTGCTTCAGTAAAAAATGTAAAATTGAAAAAACCCTAAAAAAAGACTGCCGCAGATGATTAGAAGTCCGGGCGGCTCTCCTGTCAACATTCAGAGAACACGCTGACAGGCTTGATGATGCGGCTATACAATTTAAAATAAACATAAAACAAACACAAAATAAATATATCTATTCCGGTGGGGATACGGCGATTCAGAGAAATTCATTGTGACATTTCCTTTTTTACATAGTTTCTAAATATTTAAATCAAACATAAGTTCCAATTTGTTTTAACTAAGTTTCTATGTTAAATTTAATAATAATAATGACACCGTTGTCATATTACACCGTGAGTTATTTCTGTAAACCGATGTGATATACCAAATCGAATGTCGGTATAAAAAAGACAAATAAATAAAAATAAATAAATAAATAAATAAATAAATATTCCTGTAGAAATTGCCACTTAGCCGGATAATTCATATCTGGCTAAGTTTAGACCTGCTATTGAACTAGTCTACCTTATTTATCTACCGTAGGTGATTAAGTCCAAATAATGCAAAAGTAGATCCTCCCCGATCTGCCCATTGCCCACCCATTAGATATCTGGCTCTCTATGTACCTGGATAAGTGCTTATCTAGCTAAGTGGTGACCACTGAAAGTAGCTGGATATTCAGTGGCCACTACTTAGCTGGATAGGTTGCTACTTACCCAGCTAAGTAGTGCTGAATATTGGCCTCCTGGTGTTTTGTTTTCTGTTGTTTTCAAACAGAAAAAAATCCAAACATTTTCACTTTGGCTCTAGCATGTGCTAAATAGTTGTAGTGCATGATAATACTAACTAGCAAATGCTAAATCCAAAAAAATGAAAAGAAATAATGACATGAACCAAAGGTTTTGCTGTAAACACCCTTTGAAATGAACTACTTTTCAGAATTCAGTATAATTATGTCATTCATTTTGTTTAATAAATTTGAGATAAATTGATTCAGAGCATGTGTCTGTATTAGCCTCTCTTCTGGGTGAAAAAAAAAAAAGTGCAATTCCTTATTTTACTTAGGGCATTAGGGGGCGTTACCAATGCAAATGAGGCTTCTTTCGTGCAGTGGGGAAACATTGCGTGCGGCGATGTTTTCGCCATTCGCGAAAACATTAGTGCAATTCACAATGTTTTTCATCACGGGCCACGATAGTTCCGGACAGCCTGTTTCAGGCTCAGGGGGGGGGGGGGGGGGGAAAGAGAGAGAGAGAGAGAGAGAGAGAGAGAGAGAGAGAGAGAGAGAGAGAGAGAGAGAGAGAGAGAGAGAGAGAGAGAGAGAGAACACGCCTTACTATAGTGCCTATGCCCTAGACAGGTATTTTAATCCCTATGGGAGGGCCACCTACTAACTCGGGGTGGGGATTAGGTATGAGCGTCGGGGGTTGGGGGCCACTTTCGCATTCCACATGAGACCTACGGAAAGAACAGTGGTCTCTAGTGAAGATTTGCTGGCCGTCGGAGTGAGGAAACTCACTCCAAGAAGAGATTTGGGCTACGTTCTCTCCACCTAGCTTGTACCTAATCCCCACCCCGAGTTAGTAGGTGGCCCTCCCATAGGGATTAAAATACCTGTCTAGGGCATAGGCACTATAGTAAGTCTCTCTCTCTCTCTCTCTCTCTCTCTCTCTCTCTCTCTCTCTCTCTCTCTCTCTCTCTCTCTCTCTCTCTCTCTCTCTCTCTCTCTCAAAAAATGCAAATTCCAAGTTGTTGAGTTTTCTCTATCAGGGATAAATATCATTGATGTGTTTATTTTGCAAAAAGAAACTCCTCTTTAAAAATGGACATGCCAATTAACATGTAATCTTGCATACTGGAAATGTTTTCAAAATAATATTGCAAGAAAAATCTGCAGGTCAGTTTGGAATTCTGAAAAAGTGATTTTTTTTGTCCCAGGTCTAATTTTCTCACGAGGGAAAAATAAAGCAAGTTTGCATACCTGTAAAGAGGGTTCTCTGCAAACAGCAGCTTGAATTAGCTATTACGCATGAGTGATGTCATCCAATGGCACTGACAGAGACCTGGCTCTCAAAGCTCCGGAAAACTTTACTGAGCATGCTTGGGAGTTCCTGCGTGCGCTGCCTCCAGAGAAGTCAAGGGTGGTACATCCCAAAGAGTGAGATTTACTGCCCCAATTATTGATATTGAAGGCCAAAGAGTGACATTTTTCAGGCAGTGTGTCTGGGGTATAAATCTTGAAATATCTGAATGTTATATTGCTTAGCAAATTAAAGAAGCCCACACAAAAAGTGATGTTTAGCTTTCTTTGATTTTATTTAAATGATAATTATATATTTTACACTGTACTTCAAACACAATTTTGGGGGGTTAATTGCTTGTTTTTCCAAATCTGAGCTCAAGGCAAGTTACAATTTAGGCACAGTAGGAATTTCCTTGCCCCAGAGAGCTTACTAAAGGGTTTCTCCCATTTTGTGTCTATGGGAAAAATGATTAGAAAATAGGGTCCTAAGTTGGTATCTGACAGTGGCCAGTCCAGATCACAAGTATCCTACAGATTTCAAAGAGCAACAGGGAAAGATCTAGTCATCATAGTCCATATATCTTTTATCACATTTACAAGATATACACTTATTAACACACTCACTGTTCCACTGAAACATAGAAAAAGATAACAGATAAGTTGTCTTTTGCAATGTGTCTTTTCCCCATGATGACAGACCCTGATGAGGGGAAGGAGTGTTGAGAGAGACAGCTGAGACTTGAGAGACTGCTGTGAATAGGGCCCTCCTCCTCCATCTTCAGCAGTCCCTCTCCATCCCCAGCTGTCTCTCACTCAGTCCTAACTTCCCCCTGTCCCCAGTAGTCTCATACTTGTACCCTCACTGCATCCCCATCCCCGGCAGTCTCACACTTGCCCCCTCACTGCCCTCCATCCCTGCAGTTTCACATGTGCCCCTTACTACCCACATCTCCAGAAGTCTCATACTCTCTCCCTCATGACCGCCCATCTCCAGCAGCAATCTCACACATTCCAAACACTCAGCTCTCATGCCTTCCTCAAGTAGTATCACACTCATCCCTCACACCTCTCTTGCACAAGATGATTCCAACAGCATCATCATTGCTCAGATGAACAACCTCCTTTTCTCCATGCCAAACTGGAATGCTGATTATTTTTGCCCTGAAATAGGAAGAAAGTTGGCTCACTGCTGCTGATTTGTCTGTCAACGTTGGCAATTACAGCACTCACTAAAATGGTCAGGTCCATCCTGTCATTGTGGACTTCTACAAGGATTCTAGCATTTGCCTATTCTGCTTCTTAGCTAAGCTTCTGGATCTCTATTGGCACCTTGCTGATGCGGCTCTGTCAGGCATTGGTTCACTTGTGTGGCTACTGATGACACCGATATACTCTATTCCATTGGCCAGAGACCCCCAGCAAACCAGACAGGAAATATGTGGACTCCAGAACTCTCAGCTGAATGAGTGAGAGGAGGCTCACAGTGTGCATGTGCGAGACCATCTTCCATTGCATGAGTCTCACGCTTAATGAGTGAGACTTGGTATATCTATACCTTTGTGAGCCCCTTAGTCTCTTACTGAGCTTAAATTTTAGCAAGGTAATTGACTCTTCAGTTGGCAGTCAGGTATTAATAATGTCCAATTCATCCTGATGTCTATGAAGAACCCCTTTTACAGATGAGCAAACTTGCTTTCTCCATTGATAAGCAGGAATGAGTCATTATGCATGGGGACTCCCAAACTGAGGGTTGTGCAGTAGAAGCACTTACTTAAAGACAGCCTGACCCCACCAGTAGGGAATAGACTACTGGGAGAATAAGCTGCACAACTGCTTGCTCAAAGTTACTATTAATTCAGGACATGCTGTCCAGACAGTAGTAGGATGTGAAGGTGTGCACAGACAACCAAGTAGCAATTTTTCAAATGTCTTCAATGGAAGCGGCCCTGAGATGGGCCACTGAAGTCGTTATGGTTCTAACTTGATGAGCCTTGAAAGAGTCCATAATCTGTAAGCCAGCTAGTATATAACAGTGTGTGATACAGTCTGCTAGTTAATTGGACAGAGTTTGTTTGGCTATTGACATTCTCAATCCATTGGGATCAAAGAATACAAACAGTTGAAATTCTTGACGATGAGACTTAGTCCTAGTCAAATAATATGTTAGGGATCTCTTACAGTCCAAGGAGTGAAGACCATTTCTCATCTATAAGAATGTGGTTTCAGGAAGAAGGTGGGCAGCATTAGTTTGGTTAATGTAGAATACAGACATCACTTTTGGAACGTACAGAGGCTGAGTATGTAGAACCACATGGACGCGTGCGCGCAACCTTTTAAAATCTACCCCTCTATGAGCAGATATGATGGCTACAAGGAACACTACTTTCTATTTTAGTCCAACAATTTGAAAGTTCAAAAGGAGGTTTCATGAAGGGCCAGTACTATGTTGAGGTCTTAAGGCACTGGAGATTTTCAGACCAGAGGTCTGAAATGCCACAATCTATTTTTTGTAAATTTGGATATCAAAGGGTGAAGTGAAATTGGAGCCCCTTCCATCTGTTGATGATACGCCACCACAGTGCCAAGAAGAACGTGGCTGAAAAACCTACTATGGGCAGAAAATGAAAGGAAGAAAAGATACTGAAGTAAATCCCTCAGGCTACAGGAAATGGGATCCAATTGACTGGTCCAACATCAAGTTGAGAACCTCTTCCATTTGACGTTGTAGGACCTTCTAGTTGAATGCTTTCTAGACAAAATCTGCACATTCCATTTCCTTTAAAATGCACAAGGAGGAAATGTCAGACTTGGATGGCAAAGCCTGCCTTTCTCCTGAGTGATGAGGGTCTGAGATTTTCCCAATGAGATTGGAAAATGCACTGATAGATGGATGAGATATGGAAACCAAACTTACAGTGTTGAGGCTGGTGCAATGAAGATCATCTTTACCTTTTCTTAAAGATAGAGGGAAAGGAGGTTATGCATAAAGTAGACTGACAGTCTTGTTTATCAGAAAAGCATCAGGAGCTGATTTGTACTTGCTTGGATGCATGGAGCAGAACTCTTCTACACTTCTGTTGTCATCTGAGGCAAACAGGTTGATCACTGGCTTTCCTCAGGGAGTGAGCAAATAATTCATGATACTTTAGGTCTAAGGAACGGAATGGTTAATAGAACGGAAAATGTCATAATGCCTCTGTATTGCTCCATCGTGAGACCGCACCTTGAATACTGTGTACAATTCTGGTCGCCGCATCTCAAAAAATATATAGTTGCGATGGAGAAGGTACAGAGAAGGGCAACCAAAATGATAAAGGGGATGGAACAGCTCCCCTATGAGGAAAGGCTGAAGAGGTTAGGGCTGTTCAGCTTGGAGAAGAGACGACTGAGGGGGGATATGATAGAGGTCTTTAAGATCATGAGAGGTCTTGAACGAGTAGATGTGACTCGGTTATTTACACTTTCGAATAATAGAAGGACTAGGGGACATTCCATGAAATTAGCAAGTAACACATTTAAGACTAATCGG
This sequence comes from Rhinatrema bivittatum, assembly GCF_901001135.1. Taxonomy (NCBI): domain Eukaryota; kingdom Metazoa; phylum Chordata; class Amphibia; order Gymnophiona; family Rhinatrematidae; genus Rhinatrema; species Rhinatrema bivittatum. The sequence continues at coordinate 142,691,508 of NC_042621.1, forward strand.
AGAAAATTCTTTTTCACTCAACGCACAATAAAGCTCTGGAATTTGTTGCCACAGGAGGTGGCTAGTGCACTTAGTGTAGCTGGGTTCAAAAAAGGTTTGGATAAGTTCTTGGAGGAGAAGTCTATTAATGGCTATTAATCAATTATACTTAGGGAATAGCCACTGCTATTAATTGCATCAGTAGCATGGGTTCTTCTTAGTGTTTGGGTAATTGCCAGGTTCTTGTGGCCTGGTTTTGGCCTCTGTTGGAAACAGGATGCTGGGCTTGATGGACCCTTGGTCTGACCCAGCATGGCAATTTCTTATGTTCTTATGTTCTTAAGGATTAATTATGTGTATGTAATACTCTCCTGATCTGGTCTGCCAGCATATTCTGAATTCCTGGAAGATAAGTTGCCTGTAGATGAGCATTGTGATGACCTGCCCATAACCAGATTTAGATGGCCTTCTGGTAGACAGCTTAAGAGCCCATATTTCCCTGCTTGTTTATGTAAAACATGACTACCGGATTGTCTGTCTGGTGAGAATGCTCTCTCAGCCTAACGAATGGCTTGCAATTCCAATATGCTGATTTGCAGATGACTCTGCCCTCGGATAACAATCCTTGTGTCCATGCAGCTCTGATATGAAACCCCCACTCCTTGGTAGACAATCAATTGATATAGTGGGACACATAGTGATAGGTCCATCCTCAGAACTTCTGGATTTATCTACCACTTAAAGGATGACATCGTTCTGGGAAACACCAAAATTTGGTGGGATAAAGATTGACACAATTGATACTACTGTTTGTGAAGACCCCACTGAAAGCTTTGCATCTATACATGACTCATAGGAACCATGTACACTATAGTTGACATATATCTGATTAGGACCAAGATTGACCTTGTTGATGTTCTGTGCTTATGAAAGAGAGACCTTAATAAACCTCCTCAGCACTGCAGCTCTTTCTTCTAGGAGGAACACTTTCTCCTGAAGAGTGTCTATCCAGGCTCCTGTAAACTGAATCCACTGAACCAGAACCAGGTTCAATTTGGTAAATTTGACTAGAAACTCTAGGGACTGGAGAAGTCAAATAGTCTTCCCAAGGGACTCTAAAACTCTTGATAGGGATGGGCTTGCAAATCATCCAGGTATGGGAAGGTAAAAACTTCCTATTAAGAAAGTTTATGCTGCCACCACCACCAAACATTTTGTGAATACCTTTGATGCTGCAAAAAAGCATAAGGGAGCTTCTTATATTGGTAGTGTGTGCCCTTCATCATAAATCTGAGGAAATTTCAGTGGGTGGCGTGAATGGAGATATGCACATAAGCATTCTTAGATCCAGAACAGATATCCCATGCCTTGGTAGGATAAAAGGGAGAATGGTCTGGATGGAGCTCATCTTGAGCCTTTCCTGAATCAGTAGCTTGTTCAGTCTTTATAAATCCAGTATAGACCTCAGTCCTTCCAGCTCTAGGTGTTATGCTCAGGCTTGTGTCACCCTTGGCCGACGAGAGGATAGTATACCTTTCGGAGGGTCCGTAGGCTCTCTTGCCGGGTGGGAAGGCAGAACAGGAGGCAGGACCAGCTGACCCTTGGCACTGGAGACTGAGGCGAACACGGAGGCGATGAAGAGACGAGATGAGGCGCTGTGTCTTCACCACTGGTGGTCTGCGGTCCCCTCCGAGAGGAGCCCATAGGGACCCAACCATTGGGACTTAGGTGGACCTAGGGAGGTCAGGGTAACGGTGCAAGGGCCAACTGGAGCTTTGCCCTGGAAGCCCGCGGTCCCCCCAGGAGGAGCCCGTAGGGACCCGGGCCGCTAGGACTTAGGTGGGCCCTTGGAGGCGGTGGTCTTGAAGGAGTCCCAGGTCAAGTGCCAGAGGGTCAACGCTCACCAGTCCGAAGTCGAGTACCAGAGAATCACCGCTTGCCAGTCCGGAGTCAGGAACCAGAGAATCACCATAAGCCAATCTGAAGTCAGGAACCAGGAATGTCAAGACAGAACAGGAACGAGATCCAAAGCTTGAAGACTCTCCGAAGCAAGCAGACTAGACAGCGCTAGTGGGACGTTGCCAATTCGAGGAATGAGCAGAGGAAGTCTCCCTTTATACTTCCTCTGCTCCAGCTCATAGGGAACAGCTGAGCCTGGTTAAAGGGATCATGTCCCTTTAAGGCTAATGAGGAGGCGCGGCCTCGAGCCTAAAGATGGTGGCGGCCATCTTTGATTTTGTCCCGCGGAGGAGAGACGCCGCTGGACGCCGCGAGGGGGGAGCAGGATGGCTTCCCCTGCAGCGGGCAGCTCAGGAGGCCGTGCAGGGCGACGGCCAGGATTGGAGCCCTCCCCCGGGGCTCCCGCGGCGCAGGAACGCTGTGGCTAAGGTAGGAGGCCGTGGTCGTGGGGTGCCACGACCGTGGAACACAACAATAGGAAATATCAGGAATAGAACCGCTGGCCATACTCTTCCTAAGAACAGGTTTAATTGCCTTCTGCAGAAGGAGTCACTCCACTTCTAATTGTAGTTGGGCATATTGAGACAGATTTGAATTGAAGACCAAAATCCACTGGATCTTAGGAATGTGAGAGAAACACAAGCAGTAGCCATATTCCACAATTTTCAGGATCCACTATTCCTTGGTGCTACTCCAGTAGGAAAGATTGGAACCTTCCCCCTACCAAAGGACATGGGAACCTTCCCCCTACCAAAGGACGGGCCTCAGAGCCATCATAAACTGACACCTGACTTGGACTGCATTTGCTGTGGAGTTTTAAGCTGATGCCTTTCCCTCTGACACCCCAAGCATAAAGCTGTTGCTGCTGTAGAGAGGATGGGACTCGATGATTCTGAAAAGAGTACAAAGGATGTCTTTAGAAGAACAGTAACTTGCAAGAGAAGAATGGGGTCTAACCAGAGTTATCTGATCCCCCCACTACAGCTGACAATGATTGTAGCAATGACTGGTGCTTCTTAATCATAGCTACCTGTCATCACCAAACAGGTTATCCCCAAGCACATCTGTGAGATGACCATGCAAATCTTCTTGGAGGCCATTAGCTTGCAACTGTGCAAGTCTCCTGGGCCCCAGTGGTTGCTGTGAAATTTTGGTTGTGTTATTGAACACTTCATAGATGGAATGAATAAGATGATTCTCGCATTTCACCATGTTTTCCACTGTCTGCTCTGGATCTGATGACTCCATCTAGGGTTTTAATTTCTGGACATAATCATGCAGATACTTCACCATATAGAGTTGGTGAGCTGTAACTTAGGTAGTCAACATAGAATCCTGAACAACATTTTTGCCAAATGTGTCCAATAACTTTGGGTCTTTTCTTGGGGACATATTGGAATGGTCATGGGTGTACTTAGCACACTTCAATGCTGACTTGACACCACAGAGTGGTGCAAGATTTGGACCATACCAAAACCAGGAGCAGCTTGTATTTATATTCTGCCACATCCTAATTTGGAGGTCTGGAAAAGCTTATGGATTTGAATAGCTGTTGAATCCACCAGAGGTTGCAGAAACTAAAGGGAGACTGAAGGCATCTGTTTTTGGCTCCTTTTCTTTCCTAATACTGATGTTTAGAGTCTTAGCCAATTATCCAAGAATTTGGAATAGCTCAGATCTTCCTGAGGTGGGGGAGTGAATGCTGTGGCAAATCAGGAAGTAGGTCAGATAGAATCCTCATGGATTCTTCCTCATCTCCTAACCATGGAGGAATGCTAACGCACAACCCGCAATGATAAAAAAGATGATGGAGTTAGTGACCTATACTGGCCTGGAGATTAAACATTCAGAAGGAATTCAAAGCAGATGGAGCCTACCTTTTCACCCTCTGATCCATGAAGGGACTCTCTTGGAGGAGAAGAATCCAGTAGTTCCTGGTGGGGACCTACACCCAGTGCTGGCAGTTCCTGTGGCAAAGTATGCACTGGTATGGAACTTGGAGAAGCCTCACTGTGTGAAAATCGTTTTCCCATCTTGGACAGTATAGGCTCTAACCCCTCCTCTCATGTCTTCAGGTGTGGAGGAAGCAAAGACAATTGGAACCCTCTGAGGTGGCACTGGAATGAGATTCAGTTACCTTATAAACCAAGATGGGATCATCCTCACTTAAAGTTGACAAGAAGACTGAAAAAGAGCTCAGCATTACAGTTCCAAAGATGGCTGGTGCTCCGCATCAGTTGTGGTGCTCCACATCAGTTGTGTTGATAATTCTCAAAAATACGCACTCTGCTCTGAAGGTAGCGCTGGTAATTCCTTTCAAAACATGATGTCTGCTGCAGGACTCTTAAACTTATATGCTGAGATCCTCTGTGTTGATGATACCTTGGAGTGAGTGCTCTGTGCCAAAGACATGGACAGTACCCTGATCAGCCCCAGGTCTGGATAGAACAATGACTTCACACCATTTCATCTTGGCATCAAGAAGGGGCCCATTCCTGGGAGGGAGCACCCTATGCTGGGGGCAACAACCTTTATGTCTCTGATGGCAACAGACTCAAAGAGAGTCCTCTTGTTGCTTAGGCACATTTCTCCATGCTTCCTCTGACTCTGATAACTTCCATGCCATGCTGAACCCCTGAGTTGAGATAAATCTGAAGCCCAGCACCACAAGTGAGCCTTCCTGTGTTTTCAGAGACAAGAAGGGGAAACATCCCGCCTTGACTCCTTGCACCAGGAATCTGAAAAAGCTTTACTCTGCAATGAAGAGGTCTCCATTGCTTGGTCTTGCACTGATGTTGTTACGGCCCTGCCTACAGCTCACCGCGGGCAGACCCTCCACCCACCTGTTCTCTCAAACGCGGCAGGACGCCGCGGACTCTTTACTCAGTGGCCCGGAGGCTGTGGCTGTCTCCTGCCCTGCATGGCAGGACTGACGCCGTCCGGAGCCTCTCCTCTTCGCGGCCTATGCCGTCGACGCTATCTTCATGCGGCCTGGAGGTTGCACCAGCCAGCTCCTCTCGCAGCAGGGAGCCACAAGCCAGTCTCCTGAATGGCAGGGGAAAGCCCGCTGCCGCTCCGACATCATCCTGCGGCCTGGAGGCTGCCCAGAAGCCTGCCTGCTCCTTCGCATCTGCGTGCAGGCAGATGCCACTGTCTTTGGTGCTGTTTCCTCTTCCTGCTTCCTTTAGGCGCCGGCGCACGCCTCTTCTCTTCATTTAAAGGGCCCGTGGCTGGATATGCCCTGGGCTCCACCTGATGACCACTTCCTGCTTCAGCCCTTTAAAAGGGGTTCCTCTTCAATCACTCCTGACCTTCGGATTGGGTTCACGGTTGCCTGTGTCTTCTGACCGGTCCAGGTCCTCCATGGTCTTCTTCTGCTTTGACAGCTTTGTCTTCATGTTCCTGATATCCTTCGTCCATGTCTTCAGATGTCTTCAGGTTCCTGATGTCCTTCGTCCATGTCTTCAGATGTCTTCATGTTCCTGATGTTCTTCGTACCTCCTGTTGTCCGATGTCCTTCCTGATGCCTTTGACTTCACCTCTGCCTCAATGCCTTGGTTCCCTGATGTCCACTTTCCTGGCGTGCCGTTGTCGTGATCCGCGACCAGTCCCACGGGTGGGCTGTGTAGGGTGCCTCACGGTACAAAGGCCATCCTCATCTCTGCAGTGCAACCCTCTGGAAGACTTGTGCTTCAGTCCTAAGTTTTTATCGTGGGGAAGCGAAACGTATTGCGATTCCCCATGAATACAACGAATTTGCGTACTGCGATGGATCATGATTCTTTGAACTGTTACAGCTGTGGGCACTAGGGGTGTGCATTCGTTTTCGCCGTATTGGCGATCCGCAACGTATGTTGCACTTTTCGTTGTATTCGTGGGGAAGCGAAACGTATTGCGATTCTCCACGAATACAACGAATTTTCACCGAATTATTCGGCCGCCAATTTAAACAACCCCCCACCCTCCTGACTTACCAAAACTCCCTGGTGGTCCAGCGGGGGGTCCGGGAATCATACCCTGCACCCACACACCCTCGGTACCAGTATCAAAATGGCGCCGATAGCCTTTGACATACTATGTCACAGGAGCTACCGGTGCCATTGGTTAGCCCCTGTCACATGGCCATCAGCGCCATCTTGTGCTCCTACCATGTCACAGGGGCTGACCTATGGCACCAGTAGCCCCTGTGACATAGTAAGGGCAAGGCTATCGGCGCCATTTTGAATCCTGGCACCTGACGGCATGAGTGCAGGATATCACTCCCGGACCCCCACTGGACTGCCAGGGACTTTTGGCCAGCTTGGGGGGGCCTCTTGACCCCCACAAGACTTGCCAAAAGTCCAGCGGGGGTCCGGGAGAGACCTCCTGCACTTGGGCCGTCAGGTGCCAGGAATCAAAATGGCGTCGGCGCTACCTTTGCCCTCCCTATGTCACGGGGCCGACCGTCGGCCCTGTGACATAGTGAGGGCAAAGGTAGCGCCGGCGCCATTTTGAATACTGGCAGCCGCTAGCCTTTGCCCTCACTATGTCACAGGGGCCGACCGTCGGCCCTGTGACATAGTGAGGGCAAAGGTAGCGCTGGTGCCATTTTGAATACTGGCAATATGGCCCGAGTGCAGGAGGTCGCTCCCGGACCCCCGCTGGACTTTTGACAAGTCTTGTGGGGTCAGGAGCCCCCCCCAAGCTGGCCAAAAGTCCCTGGGGGTCCAGCGGGGGTCCGGGAGCGATCTCCTACACTTGTGTCATCGGGTGCCAGGAATCAAAATGGCGCCGATAGCCTTGCCCTTACTATGTCACAGGGGCTACCGGTGCCATTGGTCAGCCCCTGTGACGTGGTAGGAACACAAGATGGCGCCGATGGCCATGTCACAGGGGCTGACCAATGGCACCAGTAGCTCCTGTGACATAGTATGTCAAAGGCTATCGGCACCATTTTGATACTGGTACCGAGGGTGTGTGAGTGCAGGGTATGATTCCCGGACCCCCCGCTGGACCACCAGGGAGTTTTGGTAAGTCAGGAGGGTGGGGGGTTGTTTAAATTGGCGGCCAAATAATTCAGTGAAAATTCGTTGTATTCGTGGGGAATCGCTATACGTTTTGCTTCCCCACGAATACAATGAAAAGTGCAGCATACGTTGCGGATCGCCAATACGGCGAAAACAAATGCACACCACTAGTGCCCACAGCTGTAACAGTTCAAAGAATCATGATCCATTTCCAAGCATCAATAACAGATGAAGTGAATATCTGTGAGGGACATACGGTGTCAGCAGATACAAGCCTTAAACCCACTTAATGTAGGCTTTATGGTTTGGGGCTTCTCAGATTCAAACAGATTCTTTTTATTTTTGCTAGATCTTAAGTTCCGTTGGAGGAGCTGAAAATTTTTATAACGAGGCAAAAAAAAAAGTTGACACTAGGTCTCAAGAGTAAAAATTTTAGATAAAAGAATGGGACATGTCCAAAGAGAGACTGAGGAGCTCACTGGGCAGCATGTATGGACAAGAAATCCTGCACATGCTCAGTAAAGTTTTACTGAGAGTTTGGTCTGTGTTGGCACTCTTGGATGACATCACCTATGTGTAATTACTAATTAATGTCTTCTTGTCAATGGAGAAAAAATTGTTGCAAAAACAAACCCATGTGAAAATAGTGCTCAATGAATATTGCATAAGGCTTATTTTGTTAATTCATTTTGTTGTAATTTCATGCATCGCAAAATACATTAAGCTTATCTTAAGTTTATAGCATTACCTTATTATGTCTAGGAGAGTGGCATCTTGGTACAGAGTAAATTTCTTCCAAGTCTTGGCAAAGTCTTCCGAGCTGAAGCAGTTGTGGATTTCCCAGTAGATCGGTTACATAGTCACCTGTTTGAAAAAGTTGAAGAAATGAACGACTGGAATCATATCAGCCAAAGGGAGGTAGGCATGCTATAATTGTAAAAAAATTTAGCTAGCATACAGCACTATTCATTAAATGGTATTAATGCACATTATTGGTAATTCTGCCCAATGCAAGGAAAATATGAATAAGCTGCATTACATGCAAATACATGCAACGTATTTCATTAAAATTAAAAAGTCTTAACATAGATTGTGACAAAATGCGTGATCTGTGATAAGTCTCTGAAATTAATCAGCTCTGAAGACGTGTTGGTCGATGCTGTCAGGCTCTCCCTTTAGATCCCTAAAGGGGAAACTAGTCCTCAGTGAGGACCTCCAAATCCTTTCCCCTCATTATAGATTGAAATAAAGTCGTCGTCCTCCCACAAACAATACTCACATTTTTTCTCCCTCTCACCACCCATCCTTCCCCAGTTCCCCTTTATACACTGGAATCCTAGGTTCCCAATTGGGTAGTCGCTCCTTCTCTATCAGTACAGTAATCCAACTGGTGCAAACTGACTCATTGCATTTGCTCCCCTTTTTCCTGCATGTGCAGGAAAAAGGGGAGATAGAATTGCCAACTGGCTCCAGATTTTCAGGACAGGCTCATCCAGTCCTGGTTTTACCCCTACTGTATGCAGGGACCTGTAGTCTTGTCTTTCATAGGGAATGCAATAGAGAAATCAGAACTGCAAATCTAGATCATCCAGTCCTGAAATCAGTTGGCAACCCTATGGGGAGCTTCAGTGTAGACAGTGCCATTTTGGATTTTGACACTGGCAGGGCAGGGGTAATTCGGGATTGCTCCTGTATGATTGGGGACCTGGGGTTATAGCAGGGGGGTGTGTTTGTGGGGGCTGGGGGGAAGAGTGGCATATAGTCAGTGTGGGGTGCAATTTTTTGTGTATTGAGTGGAGAGGACGTTTTTGAGCCAGCGTGAGCTTTGGAGCTTGGGGGTGTGGCATTCAGGTTTGGGGAGGCAATTTTTTTCATTTGGTAGTGATGATGGGGATATCATTCAGAGCTAACTGGCTCTCCCTTTAAAAGTTTGCAGCAGAGGTGACAGGGAATTCATGAAGCATTAAGACCGTAATAGCTTTTAGTGAGCCCCACATTCAAGGGGGGAGAGGGTAAAAGTTTGTATTTTTAATGCTCTTTTGCAAATATTCTCCATAGATATCTCTACCCCAGACAGGAAGGGGCATACAGAGTTCCTGGCTCTAAACTTGAAGGTGAACAAAACATATTGGCAGTAATTTTCAAAGCTGCTTCAGTGCATAACATCTGCTTTTATGTACATAAGTGGGTGTTTGAAAATTGCCCTGGCAGGAATATATGTAGAAGTACAAGTGAAATCTGATCTATACTGGTATTTTTACATGCTCTTGTGGTAGGCATTCCAGGGGTGGAGTTGGGGCAGGGGTAGAACTTACATACAGACTTTTGAATTTTCAAAAGTAGATGCATCGTTTTTTCTTTCCGTGCAGTGCTAGCAACAGGTGTGCCTTTCCACATATAACTTGCATACATGCTAGGGGACTTTACCCAAGCACTTTGAAAGCCATTTTATGCACATAAAATCACTTTCAAAATGGGTGGCAAATTCTACGCATAAAAGATACACGCAAACTTCACCGCCATAGCCTCTGTTCTAAAATCCCCTGCATTGTGATCAATTGGTGATAAAGTCTCATATTTAGCTCTTTGATTACTTATCTTTCTGTATTTTCTAGAACATCTAAATCTGATGATAAGAAGTATGGCATAAATATCTGAGTCAGGTTGCCACTCAGGGCAAGAAAAAAGTCTGATCTAGTCCCGGGTTTCCCCCACTGCATGCACAGAGATGTCCTACATTTCCGAGGAGAAATCGGAAACCCAGAGGTGGATCGATGTCACAAGAAGTGGATTTTATTGATCATATAATAAACTGCCTGACTCGGGCTGAGTTTTGCTCATAAACAGGGGCTGCTTCAGGGGCTATATTGTTCAGAGTTTGTCTGTGAAATAGTTGTAGACAATATTTCTTTGTCAGGAGAGTGTGCCCAACTCCAGTTCTTCTCTATTGTGGTAATAAAGAAGATTCCAGCAGTGGTACAGCAGCTGCCATACGGGTTCAATTGGAAACCTGCATATTTACTACATTTCCTAGGGACATGAGACCTATAATTCTGAGCATGAAGCGAGTACTGGATCAACCTCTGGAGTGACTTGGATGAGCCGACAATCAGGGCTGGTGCAAGTCTTGTGGCACCCTAGGTGAATCTTCAGTCATTCACCCCATACCCAACTTATCTAGAGGTGGTTTCAGCACAACACTCCCTCTTACCCACAGCAGTGGCTCCAAGACTGTGCTTCCTTCTTTGGCAGCATTGGCTCTGGCACAGCACCCCCTCTAATTCTCACACTGGCAGGATTTTTCCACCCCCAAAATCTGTGTTCTCTAGGGGACTGCCTAGTTTGCCTGCCAGCAATCCTGTGAATAATTGACAACATGCTATTAAATGAGCCATGCAGAGGCATTCTTATGTTTGTAATGATCTGGGTTTACTAAGGCTTTCTTCTCATACTTTGTTGTTGTGGTGGTGGAGGTGGAGGGGGGTAAGCTTGTTAAAGCAGACCCAAAGAACCTGAGTTTCGAAAGGATTTACATACTTAAAACTTTTGAAAATTGCTACAATATATGCTTTGAATTGTCAATAGGTTTGACACTTGCAAGTGCACTTTAAAGGCATAAATGCTTTTTTGAAAATTGCTATGAAAGTATGTTACGTCTACATGCATAACTTCTTTGAAAATGCCTTCATACTGTTTCATATGTGACCATACAGCATGAACAATGTGAACAGAGGGCCACATTTATTAAGGATTTGCTCCAATCCAATCAAGTGAGCTCAACTGACCCATTACTCCCTGACATACAGCAATTTGTGGAAGCTGCTGGAAGGACTTATGGTAATGATGTCATAACACTAATCAGGGATCTGCCCCTGTGAATATCCTTCCTGAAAGTTGAGTAGCACAGCAGGAGGTAGAAATACTTAGCGTGCTCAGTGGGGTCTCTGATTTATCTTTGCACTTTATTAGGGGAATGCAATTTTTCTGAATCTGTCCCAGTTTTACTTGATTTTTTTTTGTGTTTGTTTACTTCTTTACATTTTATTAAGGTCCTGCAAAGAATTGGAAAAGATACTCTCGTGACCCATGACATTGTACAGTGTCCTGGAAATCTGATTGGTCAAAGGGACTTTGTCAGTGTCCACCATTCCAAGAGACGTGGGTCAGCTCTCTTCTTGGTTGGCACAGCAACCTGCTCTGACCTCATGCCTCCTCAAAAAGGATCAATCAGGTATTCTTCCAAGTGTTCTTACAGTGAATTCACAATGTTCTTGAGCTTAATTGAAATGTGTGAATAATTCCAGAGTTATGTGGTATCACCTGCTGAATACTGTAGGGTTACAGTATTTAGTGCTTTGTGCAAATATTATACTAGAGGGGACCATCCTGATGTCTTACGTTGGAAAGTTTACATAAGAACATGCCATGCTGGGTCAGACCAAGGGGGTCCATCAAGCCAAGCATCCTGTCTCCAACAGTGGCCAATCCAGGTCATAAGAACCTGGCAAGTTCCCAAAAACTAAGTCTATCCCACGTTACTGTTGCTAGTAATAGCAGTGGCTATTTTCTAAGTCAACTTAATTAATAGCAGGTAATGGACTTCTCTCCAAGAACTTAGCCAATCCTTTTTTAAATGCAGCTACACTAACTGCAATAACCACATCCCCTGGCAACAAATTCCAGAGTTTAATTGTGCGTTGAGTGAAAAAGAACTTTATCCAATTAGTTTTAAATGTGCCACATGCTAACTTCATGGAGTGCGCCCCCTAGTCCTTCTATTATCCGAAAGAGTAAATAACCGATTCACATTTACCCATTCTAGACCTCTCATGATTTTAATCACCTCTATCATATCCCCCCTCAGCCGTCTCTTCTCCAAGCTGAAAAGTCTTAACCTATTTAGTCTTTCCTCATAGGGGAGCGGTTCCATCCCCTTTATCATTTTGGTCACCCCTCTGTACCTTCTCCATCACAACTATATCTTTTTTGAGATGCGATGACCAGAATTGTACACAGTATTCAAAGTGTGGTCTCACCATGGAGCAATACAGAGGCATTATGACATTTTCCATTTTATTTTCCATTCCCTTTCTAATAATTCCCAGCATTCTGTTTGCTTTTTTGACTGCCGCAGCACACTGAACTGACAATTTCAATGTGTTATCCACCATGACACCTAGATCTCTTTCTTGGGTGGTAGCTCCTAATATGGAACCTAACATTGTGTAACTATAGCATGGGTTATTTTTCCCTATATGCATCACCTTGCACTTATCCACATTAAATTTCATCTGCCATTTTGATGCCCAATTTTCCAGTCTCACAAGGACTTCCTGCAATTTATCACAATTCGTTTGTGATTTAATGACTGAATAATTTTGTATCATGTGCAAATTTGATTACCTCACTCATCGTATTTCTTTCCAGATCATTTATAAATATATTGAAAAGTACGGGTCCCAATACAGATCCCTGAGGCACTTCACTGCCCACTCCCTTCCACTGAGAAAATTGTCCATTTAATCCTACTTTCTATTTCCTCTCTTTTAGCCAGTTTGTAATCCATGAAAGGATTACAAACTGCCTAAGAGAGTTTGTATCCCATGACTTTTTACTTTTCCTAGAAGCCTCTCATGAGGAACTTTGTCAAATGCCTAATTATTAATAATAGTATTGATCTGTGAGTTTGCCAGTTAGCGAAGTAGATGAGGATGTTCACATTCTGATTTCTAATGTCACAAGATCTGAGTTCCTGCCTGAACTGGACAACTCTATGATGGCACCTCCGAGTCAGGTTCTCCTGTTTTGAAAAGCACTATTCAGAAAGATTCAAATTTACCTGGTGCGAAAGTGAAGGTATTGGCCTATGATGTGTAGTAAGATGTGACAAATAAGGGTTCTATAAGCAGGTTAAATATACAGTGCCACAATTAGTAGGCAGTACATGGTCCAGTACCAGTGGTGAGCCAAAATCATCCTATATCATAAAGAAGAAAAATGGTGTAAAACACAAAATTTATTACAAAATTACTGATACATTCTGTTCCCACTGTTCATATTTGTTTGATGTGGTAAATAAGCAGCTCTGGGATCTACAACATTTCCCCCCTTTATTCAGTGTTCTGTGGCATGGTGACCCATAACAAATGTGCACAATATCCATCTCTGTCTAAAACCCAGTAAAGCCAATTGTGCTCAATGGTTTAAGCATTTCTTACAATAGAGCTATCAGAACCTCATTCAGCATTTACTCCCAATAAACATTCTAATTATTGCCATCAAAAAGGCTCTCAAATTTAAAAAGGTGCAGAAACATAATGTGAAAGCAACTTGTCAATGACCTTTGTCTCAGTGCGAGCTCTTGCAGTGGTTGAGGCTTGGAATACTTCGGAGGCAGTGTTTAAAGCAGCTGGGAGAGGAAGTCCCAGTTATTGCTCAACAGTAACACCTACTGGTTAAAATCAAGGTTGCACAAGTTGAAGGCTTCAAAGGGAAGAGTTGCCTAGGGCTCCTGGTTGAGGACTGTCATTACGATTGTATCCTCATCCCAGTGAGCCTGTCCTGCACAGGTGGGGCCATACAAGAATTTATAGTCTCTTTGGGGCAGGGACCCTGGCTAGCGGTAGAGAAGGTCTCTTTTCTCCCCAAGATGTGGTTCCTTTGTTGGATGGGAGGGAAGTTATCTTCCAAGACCTCGAGTGCCAAGGGTGTCTCTGGAATGTGTGTGTTCCCCTGGGAGAGGAGCATCCCGAGATGAAGTTCACATTGTGAGCCCATGATGTAAAAACCACTCCAGACTCCGAGGTGGTGTCCAAAAGTAAAGTTTCTTTTCGGATAAGCAGTGGTAAATGGGCTCAATCTATTCAGTCTCAGCCCACAATTAATATGTGCACTTAACAGTTCTTTCTCTCAGTCTGTGCAGAAGTATTCCTCACAGGGACCCAGGTGTCCCCACGTCCAAGAAGCAAAAGAAGAGGAGACCCTGGGTGGAAAAGGTACCCGCTTATGGTGTTGTGGCAGGGATTCCCCTCCAACCCTGGATAAAAATATGCAAAACAGTCTTGGCACAGAGAGTTGCAAAATTCTCTCCTTCTCCCTGGGGCAAAGATGCCTGTGTGGTGTTCTCAGTGTTCTCACTTTATTTGTTACTCGCAGTTTGTTGTTCTCTTGGTGCTTGGATCCCTTATGAGAGGAATCCAGATGGAACAGAAGCTTCTGATGTTCCCTTCAGGTAGGAAGGGGTGGTCAAATACTGCCTCCTGAGTCTCAAACAGGGGCAGATTGCAGGAAAATATTGGCCCGTGGGATTTTTTTCAAAACTGGCCCATGGGGGTATCTGACGCTTTCATGCACTTTCCCTGCAGCATGTGTATCAATAGCTTCCAAAAGCACACTAAGTCATCCCCAGAACCCAGCAGAACTGAGCCAAAATATCTCCAAAATAAACCTAATCTTTCCTAAATGACTAAGGAGTTGAACACATTCTAGAGACCATGGGTGAGCAGAGTTGCAGCCCCCGTTCCATCCATGCAAATTGGTTGGGCCTCCTACACATCTGCTTATATCTCTTACAGAGATATATCCTGGATTCCTGGTCTGGCTCTTTAACCAATTGCAAGTAATGCCACTGCCAGCCAGTGTCAGACACACACGCTCAGTCACAAACATTTTTTAGATTGTAGAAAGTTTATTGGCACATACACACTAACAACTACAAAGACACCTACTCTTTCTCAGACACACAGTGTGTGTGTGTGTGTGTGTGTGTGTCTGTGTCAGAGACAAAGATAACCCCACACACACACTCTCTCTCTCATAAACTGTGTGAAGGGTATGTGTGTCTCTCACTCTCTCTGACAAAGACACACAAACACTCTCTCTGACATGCTACAGTTGTGCTGCTGCTTATGTGCTCACACAGAGCGTGCCCCCAGCTCAGCACTGCCGCATGATGGTGTAAAGTTCTTGCTTGCTGCCAGCCCTTCCCCATTCCGTAGCAGCCCCCTCCCTTTCTCAATCCCATTCTTTAGGAGACTCGCTGGTTCCAGAGCCAGCTGCTTCTCTCAGAGCTCAGCGCAGTCACCTCAGACAGAAGCCTCCCCAACACTGCATAGGCACTTTCTCCTAGCTTACTCCCTTCCAACTTGTGCCTGTAGCTTGCCTCCACTTCTCCTCAATCCCACCACTCTAGTGCATTCCCACTGAATGCAGGCTACACAGGCTGCTGCTTTTATTGTTCCCCAGGCTCTGCTCTGCCTACCGACTCCAGGGGAGAGGGGACAAGAAGTGACCCCCTTACTGTTCCCTGGGCTTATAAAAACAGAAAATTAAACACTGGCTAAACTGGGGAGAACCACTAACCCAAAGTAGCATAGCTCCAGATGCAATCCTGGTTTCTCTTGTGGAGCCAGTGCAGTCAAAGCTGGTGCAAGGATATTAGGTATTATAAGCGAACCTTACAGCCATGCACACACTCCTGGTCCCAACCTTCCCATCTATAATTTAAAAATATGTATTTATAGTAACAGATTTTACATGAAAAAGAATATTCAGTGTTCTAAGGTAAAAATATCACTTAAAACATATATTATTTACATGCATTATTTACATGCATTATTGTGGTACCAACCGGAAAACTCTGCAAAAAAAGACACCTGCAGTCATATGGTATTGAGACTATTGTAAAGCGTGTCGGCCCTCAGAAAGCTTTAAGTAAACTTAATTACAATATATTAAAACTCACATACGAAAAAACACTAACCACCAGTGCTCAAACAGTAGCAATTCTACTTATGAAAAGGCAATGCTTCAAATATACCAGGTCCTAAAACACCAATATACCTGATATTAGGAAAACAGAACAAGCCAAGCTGACACTACATGCTAGCAAAATACCTCACCTCAATCACAGAACACAGACAGACCCTCATCAAATACAGAAGAAAGAGACATAGTATAACTAGAAACATGCAGACAAAAACTGAATTGGAAACCGTAACAAGACAGATTCTGAATGCAGTGCAACAATGTAAAAAAAAGAAACATCACTATTCCTCATTAAACATAAAAAAATAAAATCAAGATATATAACACATCAATCATAATAGTAAAACCATAATCATAAAAAGAATAAATATTCAAAACAGCTGATGAAAAGAATACCCAATAATTATTTTTTTAATTATTCCCAAATACCATTAAAAGCAGAATATAAACAAAATAAATAGAATATTTAAAAACAGAAGACATCAAATAACACCCAATTATTACAACTAATAAGGATAAACAAAAATCCCCTGCTCTTCATACCTGGGAACTTTTGATTTCAAGTCACCCTGAGATTGTCATGGATTAGTTTGGGAAGGGAGTGGTACAACTTTCTCCTCTCTCTCTCTCTCTCACACACATACATATGCTTTCTCTCTCACATACATATGCTCTCTCACACACATACATGTACACACATTCTCTCTCATGCACACACTCTCTCCCCAGAACATACAAACAGAGGCTTCCTCAGGCCTACACAGCTTCTTTCGCACACACACATGCTCTCTCATACATACATGCTCCATTTCACATACATATGCTCTTTCTCACACACACACACACACACACACACACACACAAAATCACTTTCTCTCTCTCTTCCCTTTTACACACCAATAACAGAAGCCTGCTCCTTGGGCCTGTGCAACACCTCTCACACACAGATACACATTCTTTCTTACATTCTATTTACTCATATACATACTCACTTTCTCTCCAAGGAACATAAAGGGTTCAGGTAGCATCAGACTTCTTTCTTCATCCAGTGCAACAGTCTCTTAAATGGTGCAGCTCCCAGCAACAGCCTCTTTTCCTCAGCGCAGCCAAGCTGACAGGGCCTCTTCTCTTCATCTGTGTGGCCCTCAGACAGCAGCCTTCTATTTTCCTCCTCACAGCCCAGCTGACAGGGGCCTCTTCGATTCAGCCGCACGGATGAAGAAAAGAGGCCGCTGTCAGTTGGGCTGCAAGGCAGAAAAGAGAAGGCCGCACAGCCCAGCTGACAGTGACCTTTTCTTTTCAGCACAAAGGCTGAGCACTCCTGCGCTCAACAGCTTGCAGATAGTTCCATTCCCACCGTCACTCTACACATTTCTGTGCTTTCATGCTTTCTGGCCCTTGCTCATCCACATGCCTGTCACGACTTGTGGGGAATCAGGAAGAGCTGCTTCCTCATGTGGTATAAGTCACTTTTACAGTTTGGTGAGCAGGGCAGGTGTGCTCCTACACTGTGAATGATCTGCTCTGTGAATAGCATTAAGGCTAGAGAAACTGTTGTCAGCTGATGACTCGATGAGCATACAAGCTGGCTCCATTGTACACAGGAGACCGTGCTGAATGTATAGGCCTACTGCTCCCAGAGGTTTCATGTGGTATCCATGTAGGCTGATGGCATTTATTTTGTGGACTCTTGTCGCACTCCTCTTTAGAGGCACCTAATCCCTTGAGGGGCCCATGTCACAGCCTCAGACAAAGTAGGTGTCATATGTGCCTCTGACAGGTGTGTTTTATGTGGGCAGGTGTAGATAATCAGTGCTGAGGAAGGACTCTGACTCCCTTATTAGGTGTTAGGGACAAGCTGCCACAGACATCAATGTTGTTTGATGACAAACATTCCAGGAACATACGCATTGCCCATGAGTAGGTGCAGGAAGTGCTGCAGGTAGTCCGTGCTGCAAACATAAGAGTATTATTGTGCACCTCGTTGAGTGACGTGCTGTGTAACTCTCTGTCAATCTCTGTATCTGGGGATGCTGTTGCACTCGAAGGTCCCTCCCTTGCCATAGCAATCCATACTCCAGAGCAGGCATTGTGTGTATATGAAATTTTCACACACAGCTTTAGGACAGCAGTGCTCGAGTGCTTCCACTCTTGAGAAGGGGCGCCTCTGACAGTTTAGCATATGGCCTGCAGTAAGAATGCCCTCACTCCTCGTATTCTGAAATTTCCCCTACTACGCCCACAGTTTATACCTAGCATTGAGAGTGGGTCGGAGGTGTGAAAGTTGCCAGCGTGACAGATCAAATATGCAGGCTACCCAGAGCATAAGCTCTCACAGAGGTTTGCTATTTAGGGAGAGAAGTAGTGGGTGTTAGCAGCTGTCCACTGAACGTGGGGATGTCCTTATGGCTGGAACATGGAATGTCAAGGATCACATGATGGAATTGATGTAGGGTTGATTTAGATGAATGGTTTGCATGATGATGATGGCTTACTGACAGCATGTAGTCAGATAGCTAGTGCAGGGGTGTGTGTGTGTGTGTGTGTGTGTGTGTGTGTGTGTGTGTGTGTATGTATGTATGTATGTGTATGTGTATGTGTGTATGTGTGTAGGGATGGTTTGCCAAGCAGGTGCTGCGGCCTGGCGGAAGTCCTATTTGACAGTTCCTTTTTGCTGACTGTGGTCTGCTTTGCCTCCTCTCCGTTGATCATATCATGCACAGTTGACATAGAGGCTGCCACTCCAGGACGCATCATTTCACACTCATTATACCCTCTGTATATGCTGGCAGGGTAGGGCCACCTTCTTTCTGCCATGTGTAGGTCAATAGCTTTCCTGTCCATACATAGAGATGGTACATCCATATCTGCTGTTGAATGTAGGGGATAAGGTTTGCTTAGCACTGTAGATGCTTCACTTGTAAACTAACCAACCTTTCCATTCGACACCACTGTGTACATGCTGACTGTTGTAACTGAGTGTGAGCTGCTGTGTGACAACTAGAGAGGAGGAGTGAGGGAGTAATGTGTTGTCGACAATGTGCACAGGCGAAGAGCACAAGGCTTACTGGGCTGCTGCTCCTGCTGCTGCTGCTTGAGACTAGGCGGACTTCCACAGATGGACTGCCATCCCTGTAGTGGGCTGCCTTCAGGATCTGGACACTACCTGAAAGGTCATCCTTACCTTATATGCATTATACAGATCCCCAAGCCAACCCAGTACGAGGGTGCCAACCAGTCTGTGGAAGTCTGCCTGGTCCCAAGCAGAGGCAGCCCTCTAGGCCCTGTGCTCTTTGTCTGTGCACATTGTCGACAACACACTACTCCCTCACTCCTCCTCCCTAGTTGTCACACAGCAGCTCACACTCTATTACATCAGTCAGCAAGTAGATATTGTATTAGGTTTACTGTGAAAGTGTCAAAGGGTTGAATGGTTACAGAATAGCCTTTCAGTCATGACACAAGTAAGGGGTCCGAACATGAAGTCTTGTGTGACGATTACTCAAACCTCCACTTAATACCACACAAGCTCTACATGTACACAATAAACTGTGTAAGGCAGCTACCTACTGTCCATCTCATATAAAGGCCCATGTAAGCATGAGTTAGCTAAAAGTATGTAGTGTGAAGAAGGCAACAAGAGGCAATACTGAAAGTCCCCAGTAATGAGCTTCTTCTTTACCTCTTGCTGTGTTTCTTAGGAGCATACACTGAGCATTCAGTTGTATAGCCTAGGTCTTATGGTCTTGCCTACTAGATAAGTGGCAAGTTGGAATATGCAAGGGTTTTCTAGCTTGCAAGGTCATGTGGAGGCCAAACTTTGTACCTAGTGAACTGTTAACACAAGAACCACACAATGAAATGAGTCAACCAGGAAGTGTAGTTTTCAAACCAGTGACCACTTTATTAGCGAAGACATGTAGTGCACTGTTTGAAATAAAGTCAATGTGTTAGGTAATCACAAACTGCAAGGACAAGATAGCAAATAGCACAAGCCATTGTAAATTTTAAGAACAGCACATTCTGTGTAGACCTGTACATACATTGTTTGAAATGGGATCCTTACATATACAGGCTTAGCATCTTATCCTTTTGGCACAATCATGATTACAACTAAGAACATAGAAAACAGAAGTGACACCCCCAATTAGTACACCTCTCATGTTATAGGTAAAAGTAGCTCTAATACGTGCTATTAACCCGAAGGCCCAGATAGTCCATGTTGAAAGAGTGCAATCAAGGAAACAGCCTAAAGTCCAAGGCAGCAGAGTTCAGCATGGAGGCAGGAGGCAGCAGCAGCAGGAGCTGAGATGAGATGAGACACCAGCATCCAGGGCAGGAGATGAGACATGATGAGATGAGATGAGGCAGCAGCTGGACCGTGACTGGAGGCTGCTTCAAGGAGGATGAAATATGGGCAGAGCATCGAGGAGGGCTTTACAGTAAGGCTGCTGCACCAGAATGGTTGACCGTAGACCATCCCTTCTGCATGCTGGCACAGCACCTCTGTAGTGAGAATGGGCCCAGCAGACTTATTCCATCTAGCCTGTACAGAGGCCTGGCCAGGCTTATCTTACAAATCTTGTTCTTTAGCTGTAGAGGCCAGGTGTTTCAGGTGTTCATGGCCTCTTGCCACGTCATGGCTTGCCACTTGAAGGGGTGCATGAATTTTGGGGGGCTACCTTTCTGGCGTCTGTCAGCACGGGGACTGCTGTGGGGTGTGGAGTCCATTGATGCTGGGGAAGACTCTGACAGCTGCTCGAGCATCCTTTACAGGATCTGGGTGAGAATCTTTGTTATGCTGTTCATTGCAGCAACCAGCGTTGTGATATTCTGGGTCTTAGCAGTTTTATTGTGGAGGATCTGGTTCTGCCTGTTTACAGCCCTCCTGAAGCACTGTAACTCTGCCAGTATGTGCCTCAGGTGTACCCTATGCCTACTTTCGAGCTGGTCCAGCTACTTGTGTATGGAATTGTCTGTGGGTAGTGGGGATGTTGGTCTTGGTGGTGGCCCTGGTGCCAGGCCTGGTGTCGGCGTTGGCATTTGGGCCTCCAAATCTGTCATCACTGGGCTTGTAGGCTGCTCCTGCTGAGAGCGTGGTTCTTCGGGCTGGCGCTGTTGTGTGCTAGCTCACAGTTGTGCAGATTGTAGAGGTTCCCAGTCAAGGCTCTGTTCTTCCATTAAACCAGAGAGGATGAAGGACACATTGAGTGGGCTTGCTGAACCCAGGGGTTGCAGCATCGCCAATGGCTCCTGAGCCAGTAGCTACTGCTGTCCCTCCTCCTCCTCCTCACTCACCTGGGTCTGTGCATTCATGAGGAAGGCCCTATGGAAAGGTGGTGGTGCACTACTGGTCCCTGGATCTTCCTAGTTAGTCATGGGAAAGAGCTGTAGAAACAAATGGTAAGATATATGTACCAATGGCAGCTAGTATCCTTTTTTCATTTGGCATCAGAGGTGCACTTTGCTTCTTTGATTTGTGAGCATCTAATGCCAAATGATGCATGCACCTGTTGCTGCCTTCCCATTTACAGCTGAGGTGAACTTACCAGCTGCAGCTCACGTAGTGTCCAGCCACTCATCCATGCCCTCAAAGACAGTCAGTCCCAACCTTTCCATGAGGTGCTCCTCCATGGTGGTGAGGACAATGGGACAAGGTGATTCTCCTCTGATCTGCCTTGATATTTATTTCTCATGGCCACCTTGGCTTTCAGCTGTGCCATGATGTCCCAGTACCTGTGCACCACCTGCTCCCCGCTTTGTTGGACTCCGCTGTGCATGCTGATACCCTGGGCTATGTTGTGCCATATCTGGCCCTTGACTGCCTTAGATATCTTGGTCGCCTGATTGCCAAAGAGCATGGCATAATGGTGCAGTAGCCCTGCAAAGATCATATCATTCTCCTGCATGCAAAACTTGATAGCTCTGAGATGAGGGTGTCCTGCTACCTGCCTGCCAAAAGGGGGTGCCACTTCCACTTCTGGAGAAGTATCCTCCTTTCCCCTTACTCTCCCTCTCACTCGCCTCTACCCTCCCTTCTTCCTCCCCTCCTGCCCCAGCCCCGCCAATTCCCTTCCCCTCTGCCCTCTCTCGCTATCCCTAGCCTGCTGTCCTCCTCCCTTCGTCCTTGCCTGCTTATCCCCTTCCCCCTTCCCCCTTCCACCTCTTCCTATCCCTTCCCTCCTGCCTCTCTCTGCTCCTGTCAAGTGATGTGGAACACGTGACGCCGACCCAAGACAGCATGCACTGACACAGCACTGCGTGCGGTATTTACCTACTCGATGCAGCAGGCTGCAAATTAACCTAAACCCACCTTTTTTTTTTTATCATGAGCGCTATTTCCACGATTTTTATAGCGGTTTGATGAATCTAGGTCTAAGTTAGCTGGATAAGTTAGACTTGCTATTGAGCAGATCTAAAAGAAGCCAGATAAACCTATCAAGCTAACTCAGATATCTGGGTACCGTATTTTGTGGTCCATAAGACACCCCTGACTATAAGAAGCGCCTAGGATTTAGAGGAAAATATGAAAAAAAAATTCTGTCCCCATGACGGGCTCTGTACGGAGTTCCCCCTGGAGCGAATGTAGCGTCTCTCCCTCTCGCGTGCGGTCCCCCTCCTCCTCCTCCCAACTCAGCCTAATCAGTATGGTGGCGCAGGTCAAATGATTTTCGAATATATCTAAACAAATGAGAAGGAAATGGCCAGTACTAACTTTGATGCCATGCATCGTCTTCTGCTGGCAGAGCTTCAGCTCCCTGCTGGTCTGCTGTTCCTGGGGTGCATCTTACTGCGAAGCTCGGCGTGGTGCAGGTCAAACATCAGCTGTTTGAACCGCGTGCGCTATGGAAGCCCCTCCAGTTCAAACAGCTCCCTGCCGGTCTGCTGTTCTCGTGGTGCATCTTACTGCGAAGGTCGGCGGCACTCTGGGAACAGCAGACCGGCAGGGAGCTGTTTGAACTGGAGGGGCTTCTGTAGCGCACGCGGTTGAAACAGCTGATGTTTGACCTGCACCATACTGATTGGGCTGAGTTGGGAGGAGGAGTAAGGGGACGGCGCGCGAGAGGGAGAGATGCTACATTCGCTACATAAGACGCACAGACATTTTCCCCCCACTTTTGGGGAAAAAAAGTGCGTCTTATGGAGCGAAAAATACGGTATATTCAGTAGTGCAGCTGTACTGCTGATTATTCTGGCTAAGTTAGCCAGATATATTTATCCAGCTAGCTTTCATAGCCAGCTAACTTTTCAATGCCTACTTCTAGATAACTAAAATAATAAAATTGAACTGGAAGCCCACTGCAGCAGGAAGATATTGGCAGATGCAAAAAGAACTCTTCCGGGCAGTGAAGCCCTTGTTTCTATTCACAGCCTGAGATAGTCTGTATTTTTGCTTTTTGTTTCTGTTAAAATGACCGAATTAGCATTTTGCTTCTGTATAAAGGCAGAATTTGAATAACCAGTGACTTTCAATGAAAAGCAAATGATGGGCTTATCATAAACGTGTCGCTGAAGCTCCATCTGGTTTTCTATAATGTTTCATGTCAAGAAATACAAGACTGGAAGTATTGTAGAAATCACTGAAAATTCCATGTTAACGAATTTTGATATTTAATATAAAATCATCTATAAAAAAAAACAACCCCAAAACATTTCACTCTTGTTTTTTGACAGGGCTGAGACAGGACTCACCTGTATTGTTCTGAAGCCCCTGGAAAGTGACAAAAAGAAAACCAAATTCACTTGGCTTTTGAGCACAGACCTCAAGGTAAGTTCTAGTAGCACCACCCTGGAAAAGCTGCTTCTTGTAGCCAGGGGCGCTGCAACGTGAAGGCAGCAGCCAGCTATTATAAATTAGAAATCATGTTTGCTGGGTTTAATGCAATCCACTTCCAGGCAATGCCCAGGGGTAATATTTCTGTGCAAGCCACGTGTGCCCCTCATACTGATGCTGCATGAAAGTCAAACCATCAACATATACCCTACAATCTTATGGTCTTTTGAGGAGGGAGGTTACACGAGAGTACACAGGTCACAGCACACGAAGGGAAAATGATAAGGGCATTTGTAGGGACCTGCATTTTCAGACTTTATTTTATTCTTTCCAGGAATTTATCAACATTTATTATAATGAATAAAAGGCAGGAGAACTTCAGTGGGGAAAAAATGGGTCCTATTTTCCCCCCCACTGCATTTTCTCCCATTTTAGGTTCATTATAATAAAAACTGCTAAATTGCATGGAAGAATGAAATAAAAAACTGAAAGTGAAGGTCCCTGGGCACTTGCTAATCACTTGGGTAATGACTGCAGTGTAAGCTAATGGAGGGAGGGGAATTTTCCAGTTGCCCCCTTTGGGACAAATTCTGCGAGTCTGCTCCCTGTGAAATGCGATGCTTGTCCCTGATTTTTGTGCGGGTACTTTTTTTTTACATGAAAAATAGTACGTCGAAATGTGAAAACTCAATCTACACTTGTTGCTTTCCTCCCCCAACCTAAACCCAGCCCCGGAAACATCTCCTCATAAAGCAGCTAAAATTATACCATCTGTCCACCGGGTGTCCTCTTAGCCATGCTGAGGGAGGACTAGTATATGTGGGTAAAATGCTTTAAAAATTGTCCTGTAAAAGTTGGCCAATTTTCCTGAAAACTAGGTTTTATATACTATCTTTCCAGAATAACATCACAATGATTGACAAAATCAGCGTTCATATTCTTAGTCAACAATTACATTCTGTCACAGCATTCACACTCTAGGTCAACATCACAGCAGATATATGTTTTAGTTCATATTTGTACATATTCTTGGTCAACATGACTGCAGATTTATGGACTACTTCATATTCATACATTTTCAGAGTCGGCATTACAGTAACTGCAGATTCTAGTTCTGTTACCTATACACTTTACTCACTTCATTACTATTATCTCTGGTACTGACATTGAAGTTTTCAGAGTATTGGTATTTTATGTTAAATCGTAAGCCTTTCTAAAGAGCCATGCTTTTAGTTTGAATCTTTCTTTCTGTTATCTGGTGTAATGGCTCTAGAAAGGAGTTCCACAGCTTGGGGCCTGCTGTGGAAAACGTTCAGTTTCTTATTTGCATTAGGTGTGTGTATTCTGAATGGACGGTACTGATAGAAGTCCTTTGTTTTGTGTTATTAGGGTTCTCTGTGGTGAGTAATGTTAAATGTGTAACTCCTATTAGGAGCGGGTCAGAATTGTTGATGATATTGCAAATTAAGGTTAATACTTTATAATGAATTCTGGATTGTACAGGAAGCCATTGAAGTGCCATCAGTGAGGGGCTGATGTGGTCAAAATTTCCTTGTCACTAGAAATAGTTTAGCAGAGGCATTTTGGAGTAACTGTAGGGGTTTCAGTAGGCTCGAAGGTAGGGCTAGTAATAGGGAGTTGCAGTAGTCTAAGTTTGAAATATTAGTGTTTGTAGGACAGTGCGGGTATCCTGGATTGTTAGTAGAGGTTTCAACCGGTGTAATATTCTCAGCTTGGTGAATCCTGTTTTTATTAATTTGCTTAGAAGTTCTCATCTATCTGTATTCCTAGGTCTCATACGATTGGATGGAGTAATATTAATAATTCCTAGGTCTAGTGTTTGTGGTCTGATTATCATTGTATCTCTCCTTAACCACACAATTTCAGGTTTTTTTGGGTTTCGCATTAGTTTCAGTTGAGAAAGTTTTTGTTGTATTTCCTTCATGTATGTTGACAGAGACAACACTATTTTTTCAAATGTTTTGTCAAAAGGGATGTAGAATTGTATGTCATCTGCATATATGAAGAAGAAGATTCCTAGCTTTGCCAGTAATGAGCATATAGGGGTAGATTTTCAAAGGGTTATGCGCGTAATATACACGCGTAACCCTTTAAAAACCCTCCTGCGCGCGCCGAGCCTATTTTGCATAGGCTCGGATGCGCGCGCAAGCCCCGGGACGCGCGTATGTCCAGGGGCTTTGAAAAAGGGAGCGGGAAGGGGGCAGGGTCGTGGGCATGGGGCAGGTCTGGGGGCAGGACCAAGGCCTCCGGCACAGCGGCTGTGCCGGAGGATGGTGCGCCGGCAGCTGGCCGGTGCGCGCAAGTTACGCCTGCCAGAGGTAGGCGTAACTATTGACAACAAGGTTGGGGGGGGGGGATTTAGATAGGGCTGGGGGTGGGTTAATTAGGGGAAGGGAGGGGAAGGTGGAGAGGAGCGGAAGAAAAGGTCCCTCCGAGGCCGCTCCGATTTTATGAGTAGGTTCAGTTATAAATTGAGACCAGCCCATGGCTTCAAAGTATCTAGAAAGATTTCACAAGCTGTAGATATAGGTGTGCTGTCTACATGTAAGTTAAAGTCCCCTACAATTAGAGTTGATTCAAGAGCTGGAAACGCTTTAGTGAAGATTTCGATTAGAGGTGATTTGGAGTGATAAAGCCAATGTTTAGAAGTGGTGATTTTAGTATTGCAACCTCATAGGGAGGGTTCATCTCAATTTTGTAGGGTTTAAGTTTGAGGGGTTTTTTTTTGGGACTATTAATGAACCCCCACCTTTTTGTTTTTTTCTGGGGAAGTGAAAGATATCATAGTTGGGGTGATCAATTTGGTTTAGAAGGACATTATCACTATTTTTCAGCTATGTTTCAGTAAAAAAAGAGGATTGAGGGATTTAGTTCCACTAGTAGATCATTTATTAGTGGGGTTTTTTTTTAATAACAATTATGCAGTTAGTAATAGGAGTGTAAACATTAGGCAGGGAGAAATTACAGAGGAGTTGTTACTTAACTTTGGATAGATAAGGGTTTCATTTTCTCTTTGCAAGTGTTTTGAGGTTCTCTGGCACTTTCCATGGTTTCCACGTCCTGTGATGATTTCAATAAAGTGGGCTGGCTCCATTTTCTTATACGTATGGTTAGGGCTGGGATTAAAATGTATTTATTTCAGGTGCAAGCCAGCAGTTGGTAAAGCCAGCAAGGTAGGAAGGTTGGCTAGATGGTGAAGCCAGCCAGGTAGAGAAAGCAGCTAGTTGGTGTAGTTAGCTATATAGTAAGGGGGAGCTCTGTAGTAAAGCCAGGTAGGAGGTAATAAAATAATTACTTTGGGCTTGCACTTCAGGCATGCAAGAAGGGGCGCACAAAGCAGCAAGCTCCTTTGTTGTGTTCTTTCATGCACACGCCAAGAATGCGCCTCCCAGCGCAAGCGCCTTTGGCGCTGCTGCCTGGAGCACCTCGTAGGGATGGAGGGCAGGTGGATGGCGGTAGGGAGGAGGAAGGCGCCGTGACCTCTCCTCCTCTTTCTTGCTGGATGGGTGTATACGTGTGCTGCCTCCAGTGTCGGCTCTCAAACCAGCTGCCACTGTTGAGGCCGGCTGGTCTGCTCTCCGCCTTTGGCATCGCTGCCTGGCGCATCTCGTCAGGATGGTGGTTGGGTGGAAAGCAGGCTCACCTACCTGGCGCCGCAACCTCTCCTCCTTTTTCTTACTGGACAGGGGTATAGTGCGTGCAGCTCGACTTCCTGCTGCCCCTGATGTCGGCGCCCGAGCTGGCTGCCACTGTTGAGGCTGACTGGTCTTCTCCCTGCCTTCGGCGTCGCTGCCTGGAGCATCTCATTGGGATGGTGGGTGGATGGCAGTGGGCAGGCAGAAGGCGGGCTCACCTACCTAGCACTGTGACCTCTCCTTCTCTTTCTCGCTGCATGGGGGTATAGTGCGTGCAGCCCGACTTCCTGCTGCCCCTGGTGTCGGCGCTCGAGATGGCTGCCGCTGTTGAGGCCGGCTGGTCTGCTCCCCGCTATGATAAAGTTTATTGGAATTTTGCAGAATATAAGACTCTATAAATAGTTTCTGTACATTTCTATAGTGCTCATCAAGCAAACAAGATTGCAGTAAGATTTTCAGATCTACATGGCGATTTTCAAAGCCATTTGTGCAGGCAAATAGGGATGCACACATGGAAATTGCCCTATCTCATAACTGCTGAAGAAGCATGAACTTATCCAGAATCTACCTACACAAAAAGCAGATGCGAAATTCCACTGCAGCATATTACAGGCACACAAGTCCTATAGCACTTTGGAAGCATGCATGCTTAGCTGGATGATCATATTTGTTTTTTAAATGGAATAACAGAGAGGGTAAACTAAATTTTCTGAACTGTAGCTCATGACCTACAATCTGCTTGATTGGTTTGTCACATTTCATTTGGGTAGTTGCAGTCATTCCCAAAACATCTTGATCAGGAGTTATGAATTGCAGATTACAAATTATGGACCTGGGTGATTGGCCTAGCACTTTACACAGTTGTATTCTTTCAGTGGAAAGAGAGAGAGAGGCATGTGTCTAGGATCAGGGGCATCCTTCCCCGCCAACAAACAGAAATGCCCATAGAAGGCTTCCTCGTGAAACTGTTCAAATAGTGGATTCCTTAAACAGAGGCTTGGTACCTGATTTTTATAACAGAGAGAGGGGGAATATCAGTATATATTTGCAGCAAGACATAGGTGAAGCATAAAGGGGTAAAGTGTCTAGAACAACACTACACTCATAAATTCTTCCCTCAACGAATACTCTTAGAAATGACATCAATGTATTCAATAGTGAAGTCCATATTCAGCCACTGGCCAGATTGCAAATTTAGCTGGATAAACATATCCAGCTAACTTTGCTCAGATATTCGGCAGTGCAGCTGCAGCATTGAGTATCCACAGCTATTTCATAGTTAGCTGGATAAGTTAGTTCATTTAACTTTAGGACAAACATTATGGGGGCTAGCATCATCCAGCTAACTTAACTGGAGAATGCTGGATATTAGCATTTATCTGGCTAAGGGCCTTATTTTCTAAGGCTATCGCACGCAGTAAGGGACGTTTCACACGCAAAATGTCCCTTTTCGCGTGCGATACCAAAATGGGGGCGGAGTCGGCCCTGGAAGAGGAGGAGTCGGGGCGTCACCGGGGCCGACTCCGCGAAGCTGCTGCGGACGACGAAAAGGTAAAGCCCTTTTCGCGTCCACTTTCGCTCCCAATAGCTGCACCTCCTATGGTGGTGCTATTGGGTGCGAAACCGGCAGCGATCGCACCGCGACGGTGCGATCGCTGCCGGCTAGCACAGGCCTGCCCCCCGATTCGGCCCCCCACCCCTCATCTTCTAAAGTATCGCAGGCCTGTGATACTTTAGAAAATGAGGCCCTAAGTTAGAGGAAGAGCTGACTCTGCTCTGGAATTCACCCACCCCATCCCCGACTTATCCAGCTAAGCTTTTAGCTTGCTGAATAGATAGCTGGATAAGTGCCAGTCACTGAGTGTACCTGGATATTCAAAAGGCACCATCTGTCCAGCTAAGTCTGAATTTAGCCAGACAAATGGCACTGAATATTGTCCTTAGTGTTCAAAGGCTGAAAGTTATTAAGTGTCCACATCTGACGTCTTTATACAGTTTTTCCCAGAAGAGTTTGGGAAATGGTGACGGCTCCCTTTAGACTGCATTAACTGTAAGTGGGTAAAATCTTTGGTGGCACCCTCTCAGACACTTTCCTCACGTCTTCTTCCCAAAAGTCAAACAAACCTGTTCTTGTGATTTTCTCCATCTCATTTACTATATTTTTAAATGCACATTTTTCTCTCTTACACTTAAAGGGCTGGATTCCCAAATCTGTTGTCAGCTATGCCACGTCCCAGAGTCAAGTAGACTTTATCAACCACCTTCAACAGCACCTCGCCATCTCAGCAGCACAGGCCTGAGCTTCCACAGGAAGGAAGTCTTCTGTGTCACCAGTGCATGAAAAGATTAAACAAAATTACAAACAAATAAAGCAGCAGGCAATAGCGTTTCCATAGAGTGTCCTTTGATTAGCGATGCAGTGGGATACGATGTTAAATTACCTCCTCCGTCATACCAACAGATGATGCACAATCCAACAGATGATGCACAATCCTTACAGAATAAAAGATATTGTAGAACATGGCTGTTTTGAAAAAAATATTCTGAGCTATGGTATAATATTTGGTCACTCTGTTGCACCTTGTATGGAACTGTGGATAGAATATGAAGAATCTGTTCTTGGAGCATCAGATGATGGAACTGCTTGCTCAGAATCAGATTACAACAGAGATAGGCAGCTCTGGTCCTGCAGTGCTACAAACAGGTCTAGTTTTCAGGACATCCAGAATGAATATGTATGATATATGTTTGCACACAAAGGAAGCAGTGCATACATAAATACCTCATGAATATGCATTGTGGATATCTTGGAAACCAGACCAGGACCGACATTGCCTACCCCAGGATTACAGTTTTGGTTCCCAACGTTAGGCCAAGTCTGTGTCAATGCCATGGTTGGAATTAAAGAAAGGTAAAGTATTTCAGCAGATTCTGCTTTGCCTTGTCTTCCTTATTGGTGGTATTGCTCTATGATACATTACTGCCAAAATCACCATATTTGTTTTCCTCCGACTATAAATGGGAAATGGGAGCAAATCAGTGATTTTTCAGGCCTCAATATGGCAAAAACATGGTTGCATTCCAAAAAATGTCTAATTCTATATTCAAATAGCTGAGTTAGGTTTGCAGTGTACAATTTGCACACAACACAATGGGAGGAATGTTTGGGTCAGGAGGGGCAATGCTAGAACAGTTAACTTCCATCTCTTTTACTTAACCAAAGCCACCTCTGTTAAATTTCCAAACTACATGGCATCTTGAAAGCAGGAGTAAAGCATTTAGTTTAAAGGGAAGAAGTTCCCTTAAAATTACAAACCCAGCTCATAAGACTTCTGCATACAGTACAGCACTTACACCCATACTGTTGCCAAGTTACACAGTTCCAGGAGGGAGATTTTAGTCCAGTCCTGGATTTCTGACAACCCCATTCTGATACATTTTGGGACCTGCAGCACTGATTTTGAAGGATAAAAAAACAGGAACCACAAATACTACAATGCTGTGGGATAGAAGTTCAAAACCAGGCCTAGCGAAAAAAAGTCTACCTCCTGGAACAGGATAACTTGACAGCTCTGCACCCATCCAACCTAATACCTGCATTTGAAATTAATGAAAGAAGCTTCACATAAATACAATGTACTGTACCATGTATAAATCAGAAAACTGATGTGACGAGGCCTGGCGGTTTCCTATTAGATTGAACTCTGCCATCTCCCTCTTAGGAAGAGCTTTCAAAGCTTGGTGTGCCTGCTAACGTGAGTAATCTTGTGATGGTTGGTGGCAATAATAGAAAAATTCTGATAGTGGAGAAAGTGCTGCCATGGGTGTGTGTGTGGAGGAGCACCGTGCTGCAGGAGGAAGAACGCTTGTGTTCTGTTGAGTCGCTGAGGACTTACCTGACCTGGCCATTAAGCAGGTTCTGGACCTTCACAGCACGCTCTGCTACGGCAGGAAATTACGTTAATTACAACACAATTCCTTGAAGGCTTCATTATCCTTTTCCTCTTGGAAAACATAGATTTTCAAAGCTCCTTGGAAATATTGCCTGTCACTAAATTAAATGTTCGGTATTTATATTTTAATACTGTATTTATTGCTTCATATGTCTAAGTCTTACAATTAGTACATTTGAAATCTCTTTGTATTGAATTTTGGACTCGCATATGGCCTGCCTAAAGAAATAATAAATAAATTATTCAATGATTCCAGTCTGATTCATTGAAGGACCAACGAAGCAGCAAGGAAGGCTGTCTAACAAAGCCATGGGGGCAACAAAGTGGATTAGAAGCCAGAAATGTCCGATCAGGAATTTTTATTATATGGAGTCATGTATCTTAAACATATACCGTAATAAAGATTCCTGATCGGACATTTCTGGCTTCTGATTCATTGAAGGGTAAGGAGACCCGAGTGCCCATGGGAGCAAACATGTAAAACAAGTGATTGCTTAAGAGAATCCCCAGAGCCTGGGTCTACATGTTGAACCTTTGCGGTCCTAAACCGACCTAACAAGTCTGTAGGCTTCTTCAGCCATTTCTGCACTTCCTGTGGCTTTTTGAATCTTTTCTCTTCCATCCGGCTTTCTGCAAGGACTCATCAGGTCTATGGTACTCTAGGGAGCTAACTCCTGCTCTGTTTTTTGGGGTTGCCAGCTCATGGTATTTCAGTGACAATGGAACTTGCCTGTCCCTTCTTCAGGAGCTAGGAATGCTGGTTTAGCAGCTACCTTACCATTAGTCGGTCTAAAGAGACAGAGATGGCATCATGGACTCTGCATTTCTAACTTGGCAGTACAGAGAACAGACTACTATGTAGTGAGACTGACCAGATCTATTTGTAGTACAGAAATGGGTATTATAGTTTCCAATAGTTTTAGCATCTTCACCAATTGAGAGTTGATATCGTGTGCTTTTTATCTTTTAGAAATATGCTGAAAACCTTCAGCATTAGTCTGAAAGTCTTTGGAAGTCCTGTCTGGTGCAGGCTAGTGAGATCAATTGCCAAGTTGCTAAGAATCCTGTACAGATATGAGTGGAGCAGTGGAGACCTCCTGTGGCCACTTCAATAAAACAATGTTCTACTTATCCATTTCTGATGGATTAGCTAAATCTGTAAACTGTATACGTTTCCACTTACCTCAAAGGTCACAGCTGTAGCCAACTGTGTAATGTTTACACTAATCAACTGGCAAAAATTACTGCAATTGACTTGATAAAGATACATAGAACAACAAAAGACAGACAGACTGTTGCCAGAGGAGACAAGGAGAATGTGTTGGATCCTGCCTAAGCAAGCGGCCTGTTTCCATTCTAGGATAACAGGTAATTCCCCAATCCACCAGCCTTTTCAGTCCTGGCATGCTGCTTTTTTGCTTATGTGTTCAACATGTTATTTTTTTTTTTTTTTAGCATGAATTTAGTACTCATGACAGATACTAGATTGACAGCACTAGATACAAAACACCTCCATTTATCTACAGCAGTGATCCCCAACCCTGTCCTGGGGGCCAACCAGCCAGTTGGGTTTTCAGGACATCCGCAATGAATATGCATGAGAGAAAATTTGCATGCACTGCCTCCATAACATGCAAATTTTCTCTCATGCATATTCATTGCGGATGTCCTGAAAACCCGACTGGCTGGTGGGCCCCCAGGACAGGGTTGGGGACCACTGATCTACAGCACCGGCAACTGAAGTGCAATCTTCCCTACATTGCCCCACCAATGTATATTTACCTTGTTCTAGGCTGAAAGGGTAATTCTGTCTCTATGCATGTGCCAACCAAAGTGCCAAGTTGTGCCAAACTATGCTGATATCCTTTTAGCTGTTCTTTACCAAGAAGTAAATGTCTTATGCACCTGCTGCTGATCATCTCTCTTTTTTCATAAGCTCATGTGTGGTCAGTGTACATGCATAAAATTCCTGGCTGTGGGGAATTATGTGCATAGAATTCCAGAGGCAGGAAACTAAGCTTGTGAAACACTACAGCTAGGAAATATATGTACTTAAATTCCTACAGCCAGGAATTTTATGTGCATCAGTGGTCCACACATGACAAAGGACACAGAAAGAACAGCAGGAGGCGCTGATAACAGGAGAATATGTGCACACAACCAACAGGGCTAGAGTACCCACACATCCTCAATAGCATCTGCAGTGCACACACACATATGTATCTCCCACAGCTTACCCCCCCTAGGAACATACACATTCTTCTAGTTGCTGGAGCATACAAAGACACATACACAGACCACCCAACACCCATTCACACATACACCCCTCACTCCTCTAACATACACGCATTAACATCCTCCCAACAAACACACGGTTCAAAACACAGAGCTGAGCTACAGAGAAGGAAGAGATGGCCCAATGTACTGCTGCTTTGCTCTTCCTGCCGGTTCACTCGAACCGGCAGGAAGAGCAAAGCACTAGAATCGGAAGAGCAAAGCACTAGAATCGGAACGAGAGGACTAGGGGGCATTCCATGAAGTTAGTAAGTAGCACATTTAAGACTAATCAGAGAAAATTCTTTTTCACTCAACGCACAATAAATCTCTGGAATTTGTTGCCAGAGGATGTGGTTAGTGCAGTTAGTGTAGCTGGGTTCAAAAAAGGTTTGGATAAGTTCTTGGAGGAGAAGTCCATTAACGGCTATTAATCAAGTTTACTTAGGGAATAGCCACTGCTATTAATTGCGTCAGTAGCATGGGATCTTCTTAGTATTTGGGTAATTACCAGGTTCTTGTGGCCTGGTTTTGGCCTCTGTTGGAAACAGGATGCTGGGCTTGATGGACCCTTGGTCTGACCCAGCGTGGCAATTTCTTATGTTCTTATGTTCTTAGGATGAAGAGAGGCTGTGAAGGGGCAGGGGGATCAACTATGGGATAGAGGGAAAGTTGGAGGGATGAGAGATAGATGATAATTGGTGGGGGGGTAAAGGGGGCTGAAGGGATGAGAGTCTCTTATAATTAACTGCTGGAGGTAAAGAACACCTTTGGAAATTTTGTGTAATCCATGCAGTGTATCTTTCCAATCTAACAGGGTTATTTTCTAAAGGCTTATCGCACGAGATACGGCCGTATCGCATGGGATAGCATGCAAATTAGAGTCAGGGTGGGGATGGGGCGGATTCGGCAGTTAGTAACGTTATTGTTGGCAGTAGCGCGCCGAATAGCACCGCCTTTCATGGTGGTGCTATTCGATACGAAAACCGGTAGCCGTCACACCGCCGTGGTGCGAAGGCTGCGGGCTTTCGCAGGCCCGCCCCCTCTTCGCCCCCCGATTTCGCAGGATTCATCATTCTGCGAAAGAATGATCAATCCAGGCCTCACTTATGGCAGCATGTTGCCTTTAGCTGCCCCTGAGAAGCAAATATATTTCCTCAACATATAGAATTGTACAGTTCATTCTCAACGCAGATGATCCACTTACTAAATTCTGAAGCTGAGATTTCCAGAAAGCAATTGAGACTTCCAACAATAGCATTTCCTTTTGTCTGTTTCCCCCATGATCCTCTCACAGGCTCTTCAGGATAGAGGCCTTTGGCCTAGGACTAGAGTATAGAATGTACTGCCTCCACGGCAATTCTTTAGTCTGCTTCTACTCCTTTAATTACTGCAAACTGATCTCTATACCAAAAAGAACAAGAATCCCACAACACTCCATATGTATCACTGTTGACATCATCGTGACTTAAAAGCACAAACCTTTATACCACCTCTACTGCTAAAGCAAATAGATATTATTTTTCACTAACAGGTGAATTTTCAAATGTTGCGCATGTAAAAATTAGCACTTGCACGCATAAAATAGCACATGAAATACATGCTGTTTACAAAACTGCAACTTACAACTTACAAATCGGGGTCCACAAGTAAGTTTGCGCATGTAAGAAAGCCGCGCGCCAGGGGCATTCCAGGGCAGAACCAACATTTACCTGCATAAGTTGCTATTTTAAAACCTGCCAAAGTGAGGTATGTATGTCTTTTACTTGCGCATATTTAATTCTGCTCAGTATCTGGGGTAAGTGATTATAAACATTGCTAAGTGAAAAAATGACTAGCTGGAGAGGCTGGAAATGTCTCACACACAGAAAAGCTTATTATGGTTTACAAGTGTGACCCTTGGGTCTGTATGGGTGTGATTCTTAACCTCTACCCATACTGGTCGATTTTAAAAGCCTTGAGCGCGGCAAAACTGGGAGGTACGCTCACAACTCAGACCTGCACGGATTTTAAAAGGCCCGCAGCCAATCGCATATCTCCCGTTATGCGCACAAACATCTTTTTGACAAAAAAAAGGGTGTGGACACGGGTAGGCCGG
Source organism: Rhinatrema bivittatum (assembly GCF_901001135.1). Taxonomy (NCBI): domain Eukaryota; kingdom Metazoa; phylum Chordata; class Amphibia; order Gymnophiona; family Rhinatrematidae; genus Rhinatrema; species Rhinatrema bivittatum. Next base: position 142,726,973 of record NC_042621.1, read on the forward strand.
GTGTGTAAGCAAGAACCCAGCGCGTAAGTAGTTACGCACACAAGGGCACACTGGGGGTCCCCTACCGCGTAACTTTCCTTCTGCTATGGATGGTGTGCAAGTCATGTAACAAAAAAATATAGCACAGAGGGAAGGAGGAGTAAACAGCACACACATATAGAGAAATAGCAGCAAAATTAATGTGTGACAAATAATCTACTGGTCAATAACAGTTAACAACAAAGACTTTTAATTTTGCATACACACACATCAATTGTGCATATTAATACTTAACTACAAATTGTAAAATGTAAACAGAAGACCCCAACACGGCCGTGTTTCGCATCAGGGCTGCGGCAGGGGGACCAAAGTATCCGCAAGTTTAGTGTTTGTTGAAAGTCATGATGCAAAATAAAATCTGAAGGCTGATAAGCACAAAGCTTAGTTCAACAACTGTGGAACTTTTGTGCACGAAGCCACGGAGGAAACTTAACCCTGGCACAGAAGAAATAGTAAACCTTAATCAAATTTATTGTTGATGATCGGGATCCTGGCACGGACCCTCACACCTTAATATTGTCTACTGTGTTAAACAATGCTGGAAACATTACTCCTACAAGATTTTCAGGAAAGACCTTATGGATCCTGACACTGTTCTGAAGATAAGCTGGACCGGGTAGGTCTCCTATTGATGATTCTACCTACCTGGTCTCTATTTCTCCTCAGTTGAACCATCAATAGGAGACCTACCCGGTCTACAAATGGCACAGGCAAATCAAAAGTTGACTCTAGGTTGTTGGAATGCACATTTCCAGGTGCAGAGTGTTGTATTATAGAGTAAAAGTCCCGCAAAAGGTAAAAATATACTTTGCTTGAGAAGTTCTTTCTCACTCTCCATGATAGAGGGAGACCTCTATCACTGGCCTCGTTGTTGATTGCCTTTCGGCTCTCCTCAGGGCCTTATCAATTGTGCAGCCTCCTGTACTAAGAAAGCCTGCTAACTCTGGCACTGTCCCTTTAAAAAGTCTGCGATCCATTTGCCTGGGAAGACTAAGAGATTCAGCCTCTGGTGTTTGTGCTTGAGTTCAGCTGGCTATTTTCACAGCAGCCTTCCTAGCTTATTGCTCGCAAGCTTCTCTGTTGACTCCTAACAGTTGGGTCGCTCACACACCTGCAGGCTCAGCACCAGCACAGCACAAGGAGAGGGCATGGACCAGCCGCTTTCACAATGCCCTGGGAGATGAATTCTCTTTGAGGTTTAACAAGAGGAGAGAGACCTTGTTCCCTTCTCCAGAGATGCTTATTATCTTTGCTTATACAAAGGAGAGACAGGTACAGTAAGCGTTTCCTCTGTTTCCTTCTTTTATCTATCCATCTCCAGAAGCAGCCCAGCATGAAAAGTCAGCTTCCCTTTCCCTTTTATTCCATGTTTAGTTTTTTCTTCTGTACAATTTGACAAGGCAAAACCACTTGCATGTTCTCCACATTGAGAATTTTTTGATGGTGCATTGTATTTATTTATCCTTCAAAAACAGGAAGATGAGCTAATTTCGTCTAAAGAGCAACTTGCCCATATTTTTTTTTAAATATTTTTAATACATTGCCTTCGTTTTTTTTATGTCCTAGCGCTTCTTTCTTTTCTGCATTAATCCGTTCCCTTTCTTCTATTTTCTTGCATTTTCACAAAGCCCTCTTTTTAGCTTTTCAAGCTACAGTGAGGACTGGATGATCTTCTGATAGTGATCAGCACAGTAGCACCACCAGTTTACACAGAGCCATAGCAGATTTTTGATCTTGCGGTTTCTTCCTGCGCTACTTTTGGCATTGCACCAAGAAGAAAATTGGGCTGGCAAGGTGAGCCTTACACTCATTCTCTGCTGTCATATGCTCTGTTTCAAATCAGAACCTGTCCCAGCTGGTCCAAAGTACCATAAGCCTTCATTTGCAGCTATCCAGGGATTTTATCCTTTCTTTTATCCAAAACTTTTGTAATATTTCCTCAGGAATTCAGTAAAAAAAAAAAGAAGAAAAATCAGAATGAGAAGACTTGATTTTAATGAGCTAGTGCCAGCTATATTAATGGGATTTTTCCTATTTTCTCTCTATGGTGCATTAGTTTTAAAATCAGTTAATACAACATGGTTGCTAGCATTGTAGTTTTAAAAGCAATCAGTCGATAACCATTTGTGGGGTGTTTTTACTGATTCATTGTATGGAAAAACAATTTTACAGATCAAAATATTATCAAAACCAATTAGCTTAATCCAGCAATCTTTTCAAAATGGGTCCCTGTTATGAGCTAGAAGAAAATCCAGATTTTGAGATGGTTTTCTTGACCAAGGTTTGTGATATAAAAGAATCCCTTACTATTAGAAGTTAGTATCTCTATCAAATTACATAATGCAGAGCTGGAACAAGTATTTGCTTGTGTTTAAAGGGAGACTAGATGAAATACTCCAGGAAAAGAAGATGATTAGATGTAATCAATATCCATGGAAACTCTATCTATACATTACATACTATGATAGATACAGCAGAGCCATAGAAGATGTTTACTGTATGATCTCTTTGTATGGTATGTATAGGCAATTTATAAATCTTAATAAAACATAACACAAACATTTGATTGATAGCCTAAAATTATACAGAAACATGAAGGCAGCAAAAGACCATACGGCCTATCTAGTCTGCCCATTCACACCAAAAGCTCAGTTTGACAAGCCCTGCCACTCCCATAGAGATCCCTTGTGCTTGTTCCATGCTTTCTTGAAATCAAATGCTGTCTATGTTTCCACCACCTCCACTGGGAGGTTGTTCCATACGTCGATCACTATTCTGTAAAGAAATATTTCCTTAGATTACTCCTGAGTCTACCCTCTTTCATGCTCATCCTATGACCCTTTGTTCCAGAGCCTCCATTGGAGATATTTCAATGTTTTATCTCTCCCTGATCTATCTTTCCTCTAGGGAACTCAGGTTTAGATCTCTAAGGGCCTCATTTTCCAAGGAGTTACCACGGGTGATATTTCCACAAATCGCGCTAACAGCCATTAACGTGATTTGCAAATTTTTAATTTAGGGGGTGGAGCAAATGTAAAGTAGGGAGGATTTATCATGTGCCACAGCCAATAATTATACCTCTTTCATTTGCATTACATGCCAGTAAAGGTTTATGAGAGAGAGAGAGAGATTGATTTAGGGGTTTATATAGACCAAGAATTCATGTTCAAAAATCACATTGCTAACAAGACAAAAGAAGGATAATATAAACTGCTAATCTTAAAAAGATTAAAACCATTGCTAAAACCAAAAGATTTCAGAACAGTTCTGCAAGCCTTAATTTTTCAATCAACTGATTATTGCAATGCTCTACTGCTTGGATTACCTCATTCAACACTCCGTCCGCTGCAAATTATGCAAACTTCCGCTGACTATTTACAGGTACCAATAGAAAAGAACAGATTACACCAATACTAAAAGAACTCCATTGGTTACCAATTGAACAATGAATTCAGTTTAAAATCCTCTGTATTCTTCATAAAGCAATACACGAGGAGAAGGTGGAATGGCTGAATGCCGCAATACGGGTACATATACTCCAAAGAAATTTAAGATCTGCCAATAAAGGCCTATTATCTATTCCTTTGATGGTTTCAGCAAAATTAACATCAGTGAGAGAAAGAGCTTTGTCACTTGCTGCCCCAAATCTCTGGAATAAATTACCAGTTGATATACGATTAGAAACAAACATAATAACGTTCAGAAAAAAAGTCAAGGCATGGCTCTTTCAACAAATATTTGATGAAGGCAACAGTAACATGTGAAAGAAGCATTATATGGAGATAAGTGTTAAGAGAGGTTGAGTAAAAAAAGAGTGTTGAATGTATTAGTATTATATGTTTTTTGTTTAGGCCTTTTTATAAAAAATATTGTAACACAATGAATAATTTTAGGATGTGTTTTTATACTGTCTGTATTGTTCACTTTGTTTTATTTTATATTATAGAACTTTGTAAACAGGTATAACGGTTTTTTCCTATTACCGGTATAGAGATTTTCAATCAATCAATCAATCAACAAATAAATAAATAAATAAATAAATAAATAAAATGAAGTAGAATAAGAGAACCCTGGAGAGGCCCCATTTCATTTTTGGGGGGTTTGGGATTTGTTTTAAAGTTTATTTTGGTTTGACAAATGAATCAAAGTGAAAGAAACATGAAATGAATCAAAACTCAGAATCTCACCCCCAAAAAATGAAAAAAGAAAATGAAACAAAATTTTTAGGGGTGCACATTCCTTTTTCTAACCCAATCACCTAGGACCCTGTGAGGCAGTGCCCCTAGTATTTCCCTATTTACCTGTGCAGGACCAGGCTAGACTCCTGGTCCACCTTAAATTCCTTAAGGAGAGTATGCTGTATGGGTGGGATTCTGTGGGGCAAATGCGGCTCAGAGGGCGTAACCAGAGACTGGGGAATAAGAGCTGGTATCCAGGTGGGGAAAACCAGACTAGGCCCAGGTCTCCAGGAAGAAGGCAGCTCCTGTAACGTAACACTGTCCAAACACTGAGCTGAGATGAAACTGACCTGTAAGTAAAGAGAGTACACTGTTCTGAAGAGAAGACAGTCTACTGTTATGCATGTGTGAAATGTAATAAAGATATACTGTTTTAAGCAAGATTGGAATCAGACTAGTTTGTCTCCTGGCCTCTGGGAATCACTGCTCATTCCCACAGACCCATACTCAATTTATTTATTATTTGCCTATGCAGAACAATGCCAAAGGCACTACTGAAAACCAAGTACACTATAAAGCACTATCCCTTGGTCATCCAGTCAAAGAAATTGATCAGAATTTCAGTGCTATGGTGGGGATGGAATTCAAATTGGTATTGATTAAAAAGTGAATGTCCTCTCTGACCTTAAATACAAGCTGGTCAGTCACACTTACAACCCACTCAGTTTTGGTTTTTTTTCTTTTTTGCTAGGAGTGCTGAATTTGTGTTGAATTCAGCACCCCAAACATTTTCAAAAGTTGGCTCCTATATAAGAGTATGCCCAAGGTATCCCTTACTATTTGGGGTCATTGTGACCTGGATTGGCCACTGACAGAGACAGGATGCTGGCCTTGATGGACCTTTGATCTGACCCAGTATGGCATTGCTTGTGTTTCTGTGGCACCCTTCTGGGTTGGCCACTAGATGTCTTTAGGTCCTTATATATGTTAACCAGCTAGAGGGAATACCACTTTTCAGCTCCTCCTCTAGAGGCAGTTTGAGTGGGTTGACCCTGTTTATAACTAGGAAATGAAAGAGGAGTAGGTGTGGACTTTTAGTTTGGCTCATGAAGAGGAAAGAGCTCTGTTAGTTTCTGTTGCCTAAGTGAGGCCTATTCTTTGGTGAACTTTTGTTTAAGGGAAATCCCTGCCAGGCATTGCCTGCCAGTGAAGGGCTACCCTAAAGCAAGATAGATATTGATTGAGAATTTTGACTTAGTTAAGGATTTTTGTGACAGGAGGTGAGAACCTGGAGCTTTTTGGAGATGGTAACACCCAAGATCCAGAGGCCAGGAAAACTGAAGACTCACAACGAAGAAAAGGGGCTACTGGGTCAGTACTTACTCCAGAGAAGATTTTGTCTGTTAAAGACTAGTAATTAGTTTTTGAGGAGGTTCTTTTTGCCACCCATCCTCATTTGGAGCTGGGGCTGTATCAGATCATTCCTGCAGTGGGATTTGGACTTTTCTACTGGAAGGTCAGATCCTTACAGAAAAAAAGAGAAGACATCAGAAGACCCTCAACAGGATCCTCATCCCTTGGGACACAAGTGTGGACTGGATAAACATTTCAGATCAACAGTGGAGTCAGGTAGGACAATTCTTTACTCTAAGGGGACCCTGTGCAGAATAGGATTTCCCTCAAGAGGCTGGGTTTCCTACACACTTAAGAAAGAAATGTTAGGAATTCCTCAAGGAACCTGAGTTTGTGGCTCTCACACAGACAGAAAGGATGCACTTCTGTTATTTTGTTTATTGCATTAGGACGTTGATTACATTTTAAAACAATCAGTAAAATCTTTATTTGAACACCCAGTCCTGTGTCCTGCTTCATCTGTCCCAGCCAAGCATCAATACCACACCAATTCTGATACACACAAATAGAGGATTCATCTCACTGCCCCCAGAGAAAGAACACCCCCCCCCCCCAAGGTACCAGCATCAGAAGGGGATAAGTGGCAAAAGAGACAGCCCCTAAAGAAAAACATTCTTTTGTGTGCCCTTGGAGATTAAACCCCTCCAAAGAAAAGGGTTACATTTTCAACTTATCTAAGTGTCTCCAGAGAAACTTGTAGATGATGTCAGAGATTACAAGTTTGTGTTGATGCCTCTGCGGTCATGAGATTAAAGTTTACATAACAGAGGAACCCATAAGACCCATTGTTTTTTCATTCTAGCTCTCTTCCAAGAAAAGTGGCTGAGGTACAAGGTCAGAGCCCTCATGCCTTCAAGGAGCGTGTATGTGTAAGCTTGGAGTCCAGGAAGATCTTGACTGAGAGAGAACCCAAAGGTGATCTCTTAGTAGAAGGAATAGTGACCAAACGCTTTGTCAGCAAGGCAGATTTCTAGTTCAGGGCCATGAGGTGGATTTGCCATCTAGAACAGATGAACATAAGAACATAAGAAATTGCCATGCTGGGTCAGACCAAGGGTCCATCAAGCCCAGCATCCTGTTTCCAACAGAGGTCAAACCAGTCCACAAGAACCTGGCAATTACCCAAACACTAAGAAGATCCCATGCTACTGATGCAATTAATAGCAGTGGCTATTCTCTAAGTAAACTTGATTAATAGCCGTTAATGGATTTCTCCTCCAAGAACTTATCAAAACCTATTTTGAACCCAGCTACACTAACTGCATTAACCACATCCTCTGGCAACAATTCCAGAGCTTTATTGTGCGTTGAGTGAAAAAGAATATTCTCCAATTAGTCTTAAATGTGTTACTTCCTAACTTCAAGGAATGCCCTCTAGTCCTTCTATTATTCAAAAGTGTAAATAACCAATTCACATCTACTCGTTCCAGACCTCTCATGATCTTAAAGACCTCTATCATATCCCCCCTAAGCCGTCACTTCTCCAAGCTGAATAGCCCTAACCTCTTCAGCCTTTCCTCATTGGGGAGGAAAGGCTTCTTAATCAGGCCAGTGGCACCCAATATAATTGGGACAATTTCTGTATCTTTCTGCCACACTTTCAAGGTCTCCAATTGCATCATTTGTTCTATCCCCTTTATCATTTTGGTTGCCGTTCTCTGTACCTTCTCCATCGCAACTATATCATTTTTGAGATGCGGCGACCAGAATTGTACACAGTATTCAAGGTGCGGTCTCACCATGGAGCGATATAGAAGCATTATGACATTTTCCGTTTTATTAACCATTCCCTTCCTAATAATTCCTAATTCTGTTTGCTTTTTGACTGCTGCAGCACACTGAGCTGACAATTATAAAGTATTATCCACTATGATGCCTAGATCTTTTTCTTGGGTGGTAATTCCTAATATGGAACCTAACATCGTGTAACTACAGCAAGGGCTATTTTTCCCTATATGCAACACCTTGCACTTGTCCACATTAAATTTCATCTGCCATTTGGATGCCCAATCTTCCAGTTTTGCAAGGTCCTACTGTAATGTAAAACAATTCACTTGTGATTTAACTACTCTGAATAATTTTGTATCATCCGCAAATTTGATAACCTCACTCGTCGTATTCCTTTCCAGATCATTTATTTATATATTGAAAAGCACTGGTCCAAGTACAGATCCCTGAGGCACTCCACTGTTTACCCTTTTCCACTGAGAAAATTGACCATTTAATCCTACTCTCTGTTTCCTTTCTATTAACCAGTTTGTAATCCATGAAAGGACATCATCTCCTATCCCATGACTTTTTAGTTTTCTTAGAAGCCTCTCATGAGGGACTTTGTGAAATGCCTTCTGAAAATCCAAATACACTACATCTACTGGTTCACCTGTATCCACATGTTTATTAACCCCTTCAAAAAAATGAAGTAGATTTGTTAGGCAAGACTTCCCTTGGCTAAATCCATGTTGACTGTGTTCCATTAAACCATGTCTTTCTATATGCTCTACGATTTTGATCTTGAGAATAGTTTCCACTATTTTTCCCGGCACTGAAGTCAGACTCACTGGTCTATAGTTACCCAGATTGCCCCTGGTGCCTTTTTTAAATATGGGGTTACACTGGCCACCCTCCAGTCTTCAGGTACAATGGATGATTTTAATGATAGTTTACAAATTTTAACTAATAGATCAAAAATTTCATTTTTGAGTTCCTTCAGTACCCTAGGATGTATACCATCCGGTCCAGGTGATTTGCCACTCTTTAGTTTGTCAATCTGGCCTACTACATCTTCCAGGTTCACAGTGATTTCGTTCAGTTCGTCTGACTCATCACCCCTGAAAACCATGTCAGGAACTGGTATCTCCTCAACATCCTCATTAGTAAACACGGAAGCAAATAATTCATTTAGTCTTTCTGCAATGGCCTTATCTTCCCTAAGAGCCCCTTTAACCCCTCAGTCATCTAATGGTCCAACCGACTCCCTCACAGGTTTTTTGCTTCGGATATATTTTAAAAAGTTTTTATTATGAGTTTTTGCCTCTATGGCCAACTTCATTTCAAATTCTCTCTTCACCTGTCTTATCAATGTTTTACACTTAACTTGGCAATGCTTATGTTTTGTCCTATTTTCTTCAGATAGATCCTCTTCCAATTTTTGAAGGATTTTTTTTGGCTAAAATAGCCTCCTTCACCTCACCTTTTAACCATGACAGTGATCATTTTGCCTTCTTTCCACCTTTTTTAATGTGTGGAATACATATGGACTGCGCCTCTAGGATTGTATTTTTAAACAATGTCCATGCCTGTTGAACACTTTTAACCTTTGCAGCTGCACCTTTCAGTTTGTTTCTATCTATTTTCCTCATTTTATCAAAGTTTCCCTTTTGAAAGTTTAGTATTAGAGCTGCAGATTTACTTATTGTCCCCCTTCCAGTTAGTTATTAGTTTAAATTTGATCACTGTTGCCAAGTGGCCCCACCACCGTTACCTCTCTCACCAAATCCTGCGTTCCACTAAGAATGAAATCTAAAATAGCTCCCTCTCTTGTTGGTTCCTGAATCAATTGCTCCATGAAGCAGTCAATTATTACATCCAGGAACTTTATGTTTCTAGCAAGTCCTGATGTTATATTTACCCAGTCAATATTGGGGTAATTGAAATCTCCACGTATACAACGTGCAAGGAAATGGTAAATCAAGTCCACCTTCAAGTTATAATAGTTTTTTATTTGAATTTTCTCAGTATTGTTAATGGCAACTCCATATATCTTCAACAACAGTCATTTAAAGTCTCCGAGATTCTGGGAAGACGGGAACAGAAATGGATTTACACGCTCTCTTCCGTCCATCCCAAGGGTCTGAATAAGGACGTAGAATGGTACCTCTTTGGGTGAACCGTGTACAGGGTGGGCGTGGTTTACACCAATGAATCTATCGCGATAGCCTCTGCTTTTTGGCGCCAAACGACCTTTTAAAATGGCCTTTAGTCGTGTGAGCCGATGCGCTCCATGATGCATATACAAGGTATGTTTGTAAGAAACTTGAAATTATATAGCCATATTTGTCAAGTCCATCAGCTTTATTGTCTTTATATTCTAGATGATATTGATTGTGGGTCCCTCCCGATGCAGCTACCGCGAAACACGGACCGTGTCAAAGGGGGACTTTAAATGACTGTTGTTGAAGATATATGGAGTTGCCATTAACAATACTGAGAAAATTCAAATAAAAAACTATTATAACTTGAAGGTGGACTTGATTTACCATTTCCTTGCACGTTGTATACGTGGATATTTTCTGATGTGCAAGGCACGTTGCTTCATGTCTTTGCTTGGTAATTGAAATCTCCCATTATTATTGCCCTGCCAAATTGGTTAGCTTCCCTGATTTCTCTTAACATTTCATCATCTGTCTGACCATTTTGTCCAGGTGGATGGTAATATACTCCTATCACTATACTCTTACCCAACACACATGGGATTTATACCCATATAGATTCTACTGAGCGTTTAGTCTCTTGTATGATCTTTATCCTGTTGGACTCTATACTCTCCCGGACATAAAGTGCTACACCCCCACCAAGTTGATCCTCCCTATCATTGCGATATAATTTGTAGCCTGATATAGCACTGTCCTATTGGTTATCCTCCTTCCACCAAGTCTCTGTGATGCCAATTATGTCAGTCTTATCATTTGCTGCTATACACTCTAACTCTCCCATCTTACTTCTTAGACTTCTGGCATTGGCATACAGACATTTCAAAGTGTGTTTTTTGTTTGTATTAACAACCTGCTTTTCAGTTGTTAGGGATAATTCGGAAATCATTAGCTTTGATGATTTTTTACATATAGGCTAATGGACTATGTTTGCTTTTAATGGAACCTCTCTGTTGGGATGTCCTAACTCTCCTGTTTCATTAGTATCCTTCAAGGATACATTTCTCCGAATCATGCACTGCTGAGTGACTGTCGGCTTTCCCCCTTGTTCTAGTTTAAAAGCCGCTCTATCTCCTTTTTGAAAGTTAGTGCCAGCAGCTTGTTTCCACTCTGGTTAAGGTGGAGCCCATCCTTTCGGAAAAGTCTCCCCTTTCCCCAAAAGTTTCTCCAGTTCCTTACAAAGCTGAATTCCTCTTCCCTGCACCATCGTCTCATCCATGCATTGAAACTCTGGAGCTCTGCCTGCCTCTCGGGCCCTGCACGTGGAACAGGAAGCATTTCAGAGAATGCCACCTTGGAGGTTCTGGATTTCAGCTTCCTACCTAAAATCCTAAATTTGGCTTCCAGAACCTCTCTCCCACATTTTCCTATGTCGTTGCTGCCCACATGTACCACGACAGCCGGCTCCTCCCCAGCACTGTCTATAATCCTATCTAGGTGATGCGTGAGGTCTGCAACCTTCGCACCAGGCAGGCAAGTTACCAGATGGTCCTCACATCCACCAGCCACCCTGCTATCTACATTTCTAATAATCGAATCACCAACTATGATGGCCGGCCTAACCCTTCTTTCCTGGGCAGTAGCCCTGGGAGACTTGTCCTCAGTGTGAGAGGACAATACATCACCTGAAGAGCAGGTCCTTGCTACAGGATCACTTTCTTCTACACCAAGGTGATGTTCTCCTACTGGGAGACCATTCTGATCCAAGGCAGCACTGGGGCTACCAGACTGGATTTGGGACTTGGCTACTATGTCCCTGAAAGTCTCATCAATGTACCTTACTGTCTGCCTCAGCTCCTCCAAGTCTGCTACTCTAACTTCCAGAGATTGGACTCGTTCCCTGAGAGCCAGGAGCTCTTTGCATTGAGTGCACACATACAATCTATCACCGGTGGGTAAAAAATCATACATGTGACACTCAATGCAAAAGACCAAGCCTGTGGATTAACCTCAGCAGTTTCTGTTCCAAGTAGTGGAAGCAAACAGTTCATAGCATGGGTTTTAGACAATTTTTTCAACTCTGAGGAACCATCAACCAGACAGAGTAAGATTTCATTTTCAACTAGGATACAGTTCAAATTCCTGCTTAGAGATAAAAAAAATCTGAAATTTGTTTCAGGTTCCAAAGCAGGGACAGTCCCAGTTGTGGGAGAATCTTTTAAGAGTATCCTGCTAAGGGTGTGTGAAGAGAAAATCCCCTAGTCTTCAAATTCTGTGAATATAAAATCATTGACTGTGTATTCAGTTGGGTTTGCTTTCTGTATGGATTGAACTAGAAGAAACTGTACAGTTTGCTAGCTTGTGCAAACATATCAAGTAATTCGCTAAACTTTATTTTTCAACACCTTTGCTCTTCTCCACCTTTATCTTTCTGCTATTTGTCTCTTCTCTTCTCCCCATCCTGCCCATCTTTTTCTTCATCTCATCTCACCTCTCAATCTCTAATCACATCTCCCTGTCTTTATCTCTTTCTCTTCTCCCATACACATTGTCTACCTTTTGTTTGTTTTTTCCACTCCTCTCTGGCACTCAATTGCATCTAAGCCCTCTACCTGCTATCCAGGGTAAGTGCAAGGGTACTAAGCTTACTGGGCAAACTTGCAGCCTTGACTCCTCCCCCTCCATTAACTTTCAGACCCCCAGGCCACCCCCACTCCCCAAGATTTTGATAGCTAAACTCATGATGACCCCACTACCACTCCTCTTACAACAATTCTGTAAAACTACATAATTGCAACCACAACAGAAGAATGTGCGGCAATCAATTAAACTGGACAATAGCACTATAAATTTATAGTGCTATTGTCCAGTTTAATTGATTGCCGCACATTCTTCTGTTGTGATTTACCTAAATGTGTGTGCCTTTAACTCCGCCCTTTATATATGCTTGTGCCCAAAATACATAATTGGACATAAGGCAATTTTCAAAAGACATTTATACAAATGCAAACTAGTTTACCCAGGTAAAGGGACTTTTTGAAAATTGTCCACCCTATAAGCATGCACATTTCATTTTTTTACTTTGAGAACTGGTATGTGCAGACTTTGGAACAAAACATATGTTTGAAAATTGCCTCTGAACTTTTAAATATTAAACTTTTTTGTGTATGTATCTCTCTCTCTGTATATATAAATTTATATACAGAAACATATATTACAAGTAAGTTTCAGAAATCATGTCACAGTGTCCATGGAATGTCATCTGTGATTTATGGGGATAGACTGCCAAAAAAAACCCCTCCCCAAGCATCAGGAAAAACATTTTGATAAAAATTAAAAGAAATCCAAATCACATTGCCTGAAGGTAATCCCGGAAATGATTGGCTGATCAGAGCTAGGATGTTTCTCCTAACTATTCAACATAAAAAAATATTAAAAATCATCTGTCATCTCAGTAATAGTGACCCAAACTCCCTATATTACTGGGTATATTACACCAGAACTGCATTACTATTCTTCCCAGGAGGGGAAAAAAAGAGTGACCCTTTTGTTAAAGCTATGGGTTAAGAACCAGAGAAACTGGAATTCAAATCCCCCATCTCACACTGACAGTTCTTGTGATCTCTGAAAAGTTGCTTTATCTCCCATTGCCTCAAATACCCAACTTACCCTGGATAGCAGGTAGAGGGCTTAGATGAAACTGAGAGCCAGAGGGGAGTGGAAAAGGCAAGCAAAAGGTAGACAGTGTGTTGGGTGGGGAGAAGAGAAAGAGCCTGTAAGACGGTAACTTTTAAATTGATGCGTGGGCAAACAAGGGCGTGCGTTCGTCGACCTGTGCCCAGGGATGTGGCCATTTTATAACACACACTCGTATATGTGCGCGAATATTATAAAATAGCCTGAATGCGTGCACATGTGCGTTCAAGTTTAAGTGGAGGCAAATGCTGCTTCTACCACATAAGTGGGGGAATTTTAATAGACACGCGTGCTGATGTCATTACCAGTTTTCCCAGTTCATTCCCAGTTCTCCTAGGTAAGGGATATAACTTGCAGACCCCCTAGTTTAATAGTCTCCCTTCTTCCTGTTAGCCCCCACCCTTAAAACCCCACCAATCTATTTTTATTAATTTTATTACTTACACATCCTCCATAGCAGAAGTAAAGTTACGCGCAAATTTGAGGTTGAAATCCGGGAACACCCATGCCCCTCCCAGACAATGCCCACACCCCACCCCTTTTTCGAACTTTTTATTTGTGCGTGCAGCAGGAGACACGCATGTACTCTGGTGGCTTTTAAAATCTGCTCAGCAAGTGCCAGCCCGACATAGTCACATATCTCCCGGTTTTGGCTTATGCGCTGGGCTTCTAAAATTCACCTTTAAACCCATAGGAGGGACTTTTTCTATATGAAGTCTAAAATACTGTAAATGGCCTTGAATATTATTTGGAAAGGTGGGCTAAAAATCCAAATGTATTATTAGCAGTGCATCTCTACTGGCAAAACAGAAGAAACTAGACTGCTTCAGATCCCTATAGAGATGCCAGTAGAATTCTTGATGGCAGCCACAAATGTAAACCTTCACCAAATACAGAATATGTGACCACAAACTAGACAAAGAAATATGCAGACAAGAAAACTGAACTGGAAACCCCAACAATCCAGACTTTGTTTGCAATGCAACACCAGAGAAATAAAAACGGAAATTGGGGGAGCCAAGATGGCTGCTACCTGAGAGGACGTAGGAAGAAGCCCCTCTTCATTTTTCCTTTTGCCTTGTTGAAAAATGGAAGGCAGGTGAAGATCCGGGAGTTGACTTCCCTTATTCTGCAGATTGACCCACCCAGATGAAGGTCAATGGGGTCCTTACCTCAGTGCTTCAAACTACTCCGGATGTGCCATCCGTTGTGGAGGTTGCTGCGGAGCGAGCTGCCTCTCTGCTGGACACTGAGCTAACCCTAAGCCCCAAAGTACCGGTAACTCCCTCTTCTTCTTATGGTTTTACATCGATAGGGGAACTTACTCAGCCGCGTGGTCTGCAAAATCGACCTAGACCAGCAGTTTCTGAGGAGGTATTCCTGCATAGTCTTGTGAGACCATTTCTGGGTGTGTTGGGAGAGACGCCGGTTTCAGCAGGGGAGCATCGAGCAGGCTGGCTGGAAGGAGATGTCTCGGTGAGACCCTGGATCCAGGCCTTGATACCTTCAGAGGGAAAGGAAGGTGTTGGAAGCAGTTTTCTGACTTCCAACCATAAAGGTTTGGAGAAACAGATTATTAGTCTGTTCTTGGAAAAATCTGCTGTGGTCACTTTAAATTCTGTTTGGACCGTTCTGGTTTTTCAGGAGAAATCTATTTCCTCTTTAGTGAATATATCCTCTGACTTGTGTCCAGGTTTCTGAAACATAGCTTTCTTCTCAAAATGAAAAATTTGAGGAGTTAGGGAAGCAGGTTGTCACTATTCAGAATGTTAAATCTAATTTAATTCAAAGCGATATGACTCATGCAAAAAAAGTTGGAAAATATAGAGAATTCCCTACAATATCTTAATCTTAGAGTACTGAATTTTCCAGGGGTTAATCTTGACTCCACTAGATTTATTTAAAAAAATATATTTCTGAATTCCTCAAAATCCCTTCTGAAGCTATGCCTTGATTGCAAAGGTATACTATTTAACATCTCAGCCCAAAGAAGATCTCGAGGAATCAAGTCTGAATCCAGAGCTGAGCCTAACAGAGTTTTTGGAAAATTCTGGAGATACCCAAATAATTAAACATGGGATGCTTTTGGTTTCTTTTTTTTCACAGAACCATGCAACTGTCTTGAAATTGGTTTTTTTCGAAATAGGCTTTCCTTATTTTTGAGTTTTAAGATTTGGATATTTCCAGATATCACTAGAATGACACAAGAACACCAAAAGAAAGTTCTGGCTATGCACCAAGAGGTTTTGCCCCTTGGTGCAAAGTTTATCCTACTTTATCCATGCAAATTTATTATAACATACAAAAATGCAAGATCTATATATTTTTAACCTTTTCAATCTAAATCTTATTTGGATTCTCATGTCAACTAACCTTTATTTTTTGATTTGTTATTGGCATTATATTATGAGAACACTGTTCTCTCATTTTTTTTCTCATCAATATATTGTATCTCGTCTCCTCATATTTTTTCACTCAAATTTAATTTTGTGCTCCACCTATTTCCTATAGTTTCTTGATGCATGATGAATATTTTCTTTTCTACCCGTATAGGCAATTCATGCATTTCTTGCATTTCTTCCTGTACAATGCAAAATAAGTTATGAGACATGCACATTTCCTAAAGCTGCCAGAGAAAATCAAACACTTCCCACAAAAGAATGAGCAGGGAAAACTTTGTATAATCTTGAGGGAAACAGCACCTATAGCAGCATGTAATTTGACCAAGGACATTACAAATCAACACCAGAACCTGGGAACTGTCCTAGTTATTGTCCATTTTGTACCCTATAATATAATCTAATTGTTATTATCACTATTTTGTAAATGGTTTTCCTTTCATTTCAACCACTTCTGCAGGTAATGTAATGCTTTACCCACAGATATGACCCTTTTGAAAACTGCATGACTGACATGTGCATAAAATTAAGGATACAGAAAAACAAAAATGACAGCAGATGAAGACCATATGACCCATCCACATCTCCTGCTCAGCTTTATACTTCCTTACAGATCCCTGTGCTCCTTCCATGCTCTCCTGAATTCTGATACTGTCCATGTCTCTACCACCGCTACAGAGAGCTGTTCCATGCGTCCACCACCCTTTATGAAAAGAAATATAATAGATTACTTTTACCTCCATGGGGAGAAGTGCTTCAAGGGACAGGGTGAGGCCGAGGTTGGGACTTAAGCACATACATTTAGACTTTAAAAAGTATGCAAGCAAACTGTGTGCACCAAATAGATGTAATCGTGTGCAAGTAGTTTTTCCAGAATAACATTTGAAGTGGACTCGTGCAAGCAAATCTGCTTTGAAACTTGGTGTAAATTATGCGCTTATTTGCAGGCTAATTTATTACTAATTTTCTCCTTTATGAATTATTGGGGCAACATGCACACATTATCATGCCAATAAAGTAATCTGAATCTGCTGTGTTCTGTCTATTCTAGCCTCACCCCTCCCCTCCTATTCCCTGCAGAACAGGAATGGAGGGGGGAGGGGGAAGGGGGAACCAACAAGAGGGAAGGACAGGGGTTGGATTAGATGGCAGAGTGCTGCTTCATTGCTTTGCTCTGTCTATTTTAGCCACAACCTTTTCGCCCCCAGCCTTCTGTTCCCTGCAGGACAAGAAGGGAAGGGAAAATATAGGAAGGGAAGGGCTGGATAGGGAGGAGAGTGGTTGTTCCTTGTTCTGCTTTGTCCACTCTAGCCTCACTCCCTCTCCTCCTGTACTCTGAAAACTCCCCTCCAAGTCCCTGAACTCTGTTTGGAAGGGGACTTGATGGAGCAAGTCCTGTTCTCTGCTGCTTGAGATTTGGGCATTGGCCAATAGAATCATTGGGTAGATCACTGTGTGCTCATGCATAGCAAAGCCCCTGTTACTATGCTAAAACTGCTTTTCTCTAGTGAACTACAGTCTTCCATTTTCTCCTTTTAGTTCCTCCTTTTTCCCATCTCTGATTCTTTTCAGTCTCTCTTTATTTTCCTCCCCTGAGTATTCCTCCTGAAATTTCACTCATCCTACCCTCCAGCATCTCTTACCTTTGCTCAGTTCTTCCCAGCCTCATTCTCGCTAGTGCTCACCTCTCACCTTCACCTTTTAACCCTAGTGCGCCCTGCCAGCCTCTCCTATCCTTCCCCAAAGCTTCTCTCAAACTCATTCGTGTTCCTCCACCCCAGCCTTACTAATCCCCACCCAGCTTTGATAATCCTCCCCAGCAGGATGCAGTTGCTTGCTAGTATGGGCCGCAGAGCTGTTCAGAGTGCATCTACATGCTCACAGTCCCCATGGTGGTCCTGCCATCGCTTCTAATCTCAGGGCCCATGACATCCCTCGTATGACCACTTTCCCTGTCAGAGCATCAGCAGTCCATTCCACTGTTCCATTAACAGCCCTGCAGAGCAAAATCTCTGATTTCATGTTTTTGTACTTCTGAATTTCCAGCGTCATGCTTCTCACACTCCTTCATGGGACAGATGTTCAATCTTAAAGATTCAAAAATGCAAATGCAAATTTCTAGACCTTGTACAGGCAGCAGGCTCCCAAGGATCCAAACTTGTGGAGTGGGACAAGAGGCAGTAGGGTTTGCAGAGGAGGAGAGGCAGTGAAAGGTCATGTACATCTAATGGGAAGGAGGGTGGTGAGATTGCAGGAATGTAGGGAAGAGGCTGCAACCTCCCTTCCATCAGAAATGTCACCAGTTGGCTCAATTTGTCTCACACACACACACAAAACACTTTATAATATGGGGCTCATTTTGTTTAGAGGGGGACCAAGTAGATCTTGGTTAGGTCCTACAGTAAATTGGAACACAGGCACAAAGTAGTTTAGCCACATTTCACATCCAAATAGCATGCAAGACACTGAATTTTGTGATTCCCAAAGAAAATAATCTTGTGGCTGAAAACATTGATTGGATCTCTGCACTGCCACCTACTGGTAAAAAAAACAATCAGTGCTCTGGAACATTGTACCAGGAAATGTAATTAATTTAATTAGAGATTTGTATCTCATATTTCCAAAGGAAGAAAACACATTCATGGCAGGTAACAGTGAGAGGGGGGGGGGAGTGTCTATATTTGAGGGTGCATATACAGCTATATGGTACATTATAGACAAGGATGAATCACTTGCAATCAAAAGATTAGTGTACAGACCACTTATGGTTAAATTAAACAGTCTGTCAGAAAAGCAGATCCTAGTGGGGACTAAAGAGGTATGGAGACCTGGATTAATAAATCATGGTGAAAAGAGAGGTTTTTACGTCTTTGCAGAAGGCCTGGAGCACTGTCTTCTGCCTGTCAGTGGCAGATCCATCAGCTGAGCCTCCAGGCTGGATGTTCATGGTTTTGCTGGCGGTGTGCCAGTTCACTCAGGCCTAGATTCATCAAAATGCTATAATTTTTGCTTGAATAATGCCTGCAATAAGAAAAATGGGTGTGTCTTTGATAATTTTAGAATTACCATACAGGTAGTTTATCATGAAGTGTGTTAAAGCTTTTGCACCCCATGATACGAGAGAGAGAGAGAGAGAGAGAGAGAGAGAGAGAGAGAGAGAGAGAGAGAGACTCTTTATAAGGCCTTCATAGTAGTCAACTATTTATATCACTATAAGAGGGCCAGCTAGTAACTGGAGGTGAGGTTTTGGTGGTAGTGTAGAGTTTTGGGGCCAGTTTTACATGCAGAGTGAGCCAGCACAGTAGACCTCAGTAAAGATTTGACATCATTTGGAATGATGAATGTCAGACTAAGATGAGATTACTTCAATGTTCTCTCGCCCTAGCTTAATAGTACTCTGGTAGAAAGTCCATCTAGCTAGGGCGAGAGAACATTGTAGAAATCTCATCTTTGTGGGACTTTCCTCACTCCAAATGACATCAGATCTTCAGTGAGGTGTACTGTGCTGTCGTACGTCTCACTCTGCATCTAAAACTGGCCCAAAAACTTGAGTTACTAGCTGGTTCTCCTATAGCAGTTTAAATAGTTGACTACTATGAGTGCCACCCCAGAGGCTCTCTCTCTCTCTCTCTCTCCCCCCCTCCTCTTGCCATACCTGAAATGGAATTTGCAATATTTATCGGAAACTGCATTACAGCCGTTTCGGGCATATCGCACAGCTTAATGCCTGCAAAAAAGGTGTAGTTATTTCTGGTGCTAAAAGCATGCGATAGTGTGTGTTACACTATCGTATGGTGCGGTAATGCCTCTCATTTTCATTAATCCCACCCAAACCTCTCCCCAATCCTGCCCCTTTGAATAAATTTACCAAACTTGCATTTGCACCATGTGCTGTGATGAATATTTTGTGCGTTATCGTGGGCGTTAATGCCATAATGCACTTTGAATGACCCTGTAAGTGGGAAAGCTATTCTGGGCCAATGCCTCTCAGTGCCTGGAAGGCTAAGACCAGGATCTTAAAGATGGACTTGGTTCAAATTGCAACCAAGGCAGGGAAATGAGCAGGGTGCAGCCCTGTCCCAACTCCCATTTGTGATGTCCTATAACTAACCTGGCCACAGTGTTTTTGAACCATCTGTAGATAAGGTTTTTCTTGCGATTCCTAGGTCCTCGATGTCTCAGTAGTTCAGGTGGAACAGCACAATTGCTTGAATAATGGTTCTCGGCTCATTTTGGCAGAATAAAATTACTCGGATGACTTTACTCTATAGTGGGCAGAAAGGGCTCCCAGTGAAAAAGAAATCAAGAATGTATTTCAAGAAGATGAGAAACCTGAAAGAGCGATGGCAGTACACGGAGGACAGCACGTGAAAGCTCCCTAGCTGTTGCACTTGTGCTACACTACAGCTCTTCAGAACTTCTCTGCTGCCCTTGCTACCAGGCTGCTGGGCCATGGCGGCCAGCTTGGAGGGTAATGCACCCTTCAACCCAGCACTGTGTACCAGCTTGGGGCTGTGAGCTGTAGATCTATTATCTCTGGTGTAGGGCAGAAACAATGAGAAAAAACTGTTGTTGTGCCAGAGTCCTCTGGATTCATTTCCTGCTAAACTATCGATTCAAATGATGTATGTAGGTCATATGGGGCACGCTGGCTCCAAGAGAAAAGCTGTAGATAATGTACATTAGCCTTGCATTAATGTGATTAGTTGCCATAAAGCCAGGGAGACAGAGAAGGGAGATTGAAAAATGGTTAGCATGCACTTTGAGGAAAATAAAACAACATTCCCTTCAATTGCAATACCGCAGGTCAGGACTTGGAAGGAGTAAATGTCTTAATTTTCCAAGGAAGGGAAGTTTTAGAAGGGACATATAATATTATTTAGTTTTTTCTTTATCAAGTAAGAGGGAATCTCCCTTCTAAATAGCATGGCAACTCTGCACAATTCTCAGCACTGAGGATACCCAGGTGCTACCGTTGCTTTCTCCTTAGTAATGCTATGCCCTCTCAGACTGTTTGGGCAGCACCCAAATAACAAAAATAATTCTATTTATATTGTGCCATCAGTGGATGCAGAGCTGCACAAGATAAATCCCTGACCCAGACAGCTTGCAGTTTACGCTTAGAGTACTGGGACATTATGTGGCTTGCTGAAGATCACAAAAGCATTACATTTTCAAAGTAGGGTGATCAGATTTTTGGCCAAGATCCAAGTGAAGGGTCTAAGCAGAGGATGGTCCCTTGGCTGAGATCAAAAACTTATACAGTTTATTTATATTTAGCTAACACCTTTCCGTAGTTTGCTCAAGGCAAGTTACATTCAGGTATTGTTATTTTTCCCCAGAGGGTTTACAATCTAAGGGGCCTATTTACTAAAGGTTTTATCCCATTTTGTGTCTATGGGAAAAATGTTTATCAAATAGGGCCCTAAGTTTGTGGTGAAGTGGCTTGCCTAAGGCCATAAGGAGAATCAGTGGGATTTGAACACTGCCTTTCCCTGTTCTAACCACTAGGCTAGGAGTGGCCAACACTGGTCCTTGAGAGCCATAAACAGGCCAGGTTTTCAGAATATCACCAATAAATATGCATGAGTTAGATTTGCATAGGCAGTATATGCAAATCTATCTCTCGCATATTCATTGGGTATATCCTGAAAACCTGGCCTCTTTGTGGCTCTCAAGGACCGGTGTTGGCCACCCCTGCACTAGGCTGTTACTCCGTTCTATATGAGGTTAACACCTTGCCACGCAACCCCATTGTGCAGATGATTACATTAAGACCCTTTCAAATATAAAACTTCCTGCTCAAAAAAAAAGAAAAAAGAAAAGATTTTCTCTCAGCCCACTGGGGTAGCCATAGCCTGATCTTTAGAGTCTAGTTTGCCTACAAATGTGCATAGACTACAATTGTAGTCTCTGCCTACTTGTAAGCCAAATGGACTCTAAAAATCAGCATCTGTTGGGGTAACACTTATATGCAATGCGGTACCTCTTGCAAGACATGAATTTTTTTTATGAAGCCCTGGGAATTCTTTATTTCTAATATTTTATTATTGCTTAATTTGCTGGGATAGGATAAGAAGGTGAAGGTGTTTCAGTCAGTCGGGGCTTGGTGCTTTTCAAAAGGAAAGGTAATCTGCCTAGTCACAGTAGATTGCTAAACCTATACTAACCGGGCAGCCCAGACACCCTTGGGCTCCAATCTGCCCCCACCCCAGCCTTGCTGGTCTCACCAGTTAATACAAGGAAAACACGACACAATTTGGATGCATAGGCCGCAGCCGTTTATTAGAATCCCTAACAGGGGAACCTAATCAGGCACCAAGTCCAGTCCATAATGTTTAAGGAAATTGAGGATGGATATGTGCCGATACTTTAATCTCCGCCCACACGGAGACACGAGGTCCCGCCCCTAACGGGCTCCTGGAACAGGTGCCATGACCACCAAGCACCAGATGGGCTCCCCAGCTCGGCCCGCCACAAGCAAGCCCCCTGCCGTCGCCCATCTGCCGGAGGGGATCTTGGCCCAGCCGCCACAAAGCAAGCCTTGCAGGAACCCCTCCCCTCGTATCAGCCCTAGATCTGTTGAGGCTGCGCCCAGGCCCAACATTGATCGTCCGTGGCAATAAGGGAAGGCCTTTAGGCCTCCTACGTACATATTGGCACCTCCCAGCTTACTTCTAATGCTTCTGCATTTACAAATGCTTTCCTGGACTCAGTTGCCACCACCGCGACAAGTTAACAGATAAGTGTAAACCCAGCTATCTAACAGATAACTCTCTCTATGCAAAGGGGGGAACAGGTGGGGAAACAGCTCCAGTTAGGGCTGAGGAGGAAGAGGCCGGACCCTGGAGAGCCGGCGGGATTTAAAGTACCCGCTGGCCACCTCCTCCCCCCCCCCTCCTAAACGATGTAACGTTGCATGCTGCCCTGGCCAATCAGGTTCCCCGGCATCAGGGCGCTTCCTGATGACATCGCAGCTCCCGACGCCGGGCCAGTCGGCTGGCGCGACATAGGCGGCGCTACTGTGCAGCAGCACCACCCCGCGGCACCGGCAACACAATGCCGACGCCGCGGAGGAGAAGGGGGGGGGGTTGTACTATTTCCTCCTCCGACCGGAGGCGAGCCATTGGCACGGTAGGGGCAGACGGACACATGGGTACATCAGGTATCCGGTTATTTGCAGCGTCCACACATTCAAGCTGGGGGGCCCGCCCATTTTTGTTTTATGTCCCTAAGTTTTCAACAGAGATAATTTGAAAAAAAACATTGCATCCCTAATTTGTTAATGATTTATTCCACAATATAGAAATTAAATAGAGAACTCCCTTAATAAACATAACTGTATCGACCAGATGTATCAGAAGGTTTTTATCATAAAGAGAAAATACCAGTGAAGTGCTGCCAGTTTCTTATCAAGAGAATCCTGCCAGCTCTGCACCACTTGGAAAAATCCTTTCTTTGTTTTACAAAATCACTTAGGAAGGGGCTCCTGAGAGTCTCCTCTTGCAAAACAGTGGTGCAGACTTAGTGCATCTGGATAGATGTGCTTTAGGGCGCAGTCTTTCTTAATGCCAGTACTATATTTTTGCCATTTTCTTTTAATTTGGTACAGATTTGTTCTTCATATGCAATACCAACTCTCATTAATAAACCCAAAATGCATTAATATTGCTAAACAAACAACTAGAGTTCATTGAGTACCTGACCGCCTTCAGCACTGAGAATCATGTTTGTTACCTTCATTAACAGCTCCAGATGTAACACACCATTGCCTGCTTTACCATTCATGAGCCGGTTCAAAGATTAAAGAGCAACTAATTCTCATCAATCTTTTAAATCTGGGGGTCACCTACAAAGCATCAGCTCTTCTGCTCTAAGCTGAAGCAGGAAACGTAATACACATAGGGGTGAGCAGTAAGCTACGAAGCTGCTGTTTACAGATTTACATAGTTCACCAGATTTTAAAGAATGAATTTAAACCTTTGATTTTTATCATGGGCATCTCTTTGTACAGAGGGACTGAGTGGAGCTGATATTGAAAATAGTAGTGACTGGACACAATAGATCCATTGACCCTGGACTATCCAGTTTAAAGAACAGAAATATTCCTATTTGTTATCTATGCAGCAGGCTCCTGAATTGATAACTCATGGAGCAGTGCCCGGACTCTTCTAGGGTGTGAGAGAAGAGGCTGCAGATGCACCTGCATCCAGCCATGTGTCCTATACTGGACTGCTTTCAAGCTACCATGGTGTACAGGTCTACTGATATGCCATTGGTGCAAAAGGTTCAGTTGATTAACTGGTGTTGACCATATCAAGCTTACCTGTTGTTTTAAAACATACGCTTTGTTCCAGATTTTTATTTTCTTAGAACAAAAAAATCCTCAGATAGGGAGTATTTACTATTAATTCACCTTACAAAGAGTTCTCTTGTGTTTCAAGCTATTTGCACCTGTTTTTAAGCTCTGTTCTGTTACGCACCCCACCAGCGGTTGTCCCACGCATGGGACCGCTCACCTTCGGGGTCACATGGCAGGTCCCGGTCCTCTCTCCCTTGCGGCCCTTGCAAGTCCAGCTAGGCCCCGGTGTCCTGCCGGGCCTCACGCCAGGCCTCGGCGCCTCTGCAGCTAGCTACGCCCCTACGTGCACGCGAACCAGCCACCCTGATGTAGGTCCCAGGGCGTGGCCTAGTTCCGCGGCGCACCCTGATTGATCGCATGTTATAAGGAAGTTCCTGGCCTCACTTCCTTGCCTTGGCATATGGTGCAATGCCTAAGGTGATGAGACCTTGATCTGAAAGTCATGGGTTCAAGTCCTACTCTCAGCACTTCCTAGAATTGATTCCTTGCTTGTGGGTCCCAGCCCACACATCCTTGATTCTAAAAACACTTGTTTCCAAGCTTCAAATTCCCACTTCAAGAATTCCAAGAGTGTCTACGTGTTGGGTTGGCTAGATTGCCTCTGTGTTTGTGCCTGCCTGCTTGTTCTGTTGTTTGTCTCCCTGGTCTTACCTTGGACTGACTTACTGGTATAGACCTCAGCTTGTTGCTGACCTCTGGATCTTGACCCTTGCTTCATTGACCACTCCTTGGACTGATACTTTGACTTTGCTTGATTCTGGCTTTGTCCTCACCAACTCTATTCTGGTTCACTCTCCTCCAACCTGTTTCCAGTCTCATACCCAATAGCACTCTTCCTGTGTCTTTGGGCATGCCGGACTCTGACTCTCCCAGGAGACACTGCAAGGCCCGCCTGGGTCCCTATGGGCTCCTCCTGGGGGGGACCTGGGGCTTCCAGTGGTGAAGATCTACTCTGCCTCTGTCTAGCTCTGCCCCCTGTGGCCAGTCACTGTACTGCCACAGGACAGGGGTCCACCCCTGAGAGCAAGATGTTCTTCCTGGGATTGTGAGTTAATTGCTCAATTTATCAGATAGATATATGCTAACTCTTCAATATCTGAACTTGTTTCCAAATCATATGACAATGAACATTTGTAATTTTTTTTCGTTATAGGAGCATGAGCTTGAAATGATGGAAAAATGAAATTAGTAATTCAGGCTAAGACATAGGCAACAGACTTCAGTGTATAGCGCTGAGGGTTTTCTGGCTAAAACATACATTTCTAGGTCTATCTTAGTGAATAATCTAGCTCAGGTACAGAAGATCTAGCTATAGAAAAAGGATAGTACTTAGTATTAAACATAAGTATTAATTAGCATCATTATTTTATGATGACATGGCCTAATGGTTAGAACAAGGAAGCAGGGAAACCAAGGTTCAAATCCCACTTTCCCCACTGACACTTCTTGTGACTTTGGACAAGTCACTTTGTCACCTGTTGCCTTAGCTACCAACTTAGATGTTTAGCTCTTTTGGGCAGGGACTATATTGTACCTGAAAACGTATCACCATTGTACAGAGCTGCACAAGGCCAGTAGCACCATAGAAATTATATTTATTAATGTAACCCCTTTTTGGAGGATTGTTTCCCCTATAACTAATTTATATCTTCAGGGGCAGCGCTGGCAAACCATTCCATCCCCCTTTTTATGGGGGGAAGCTCTCGCTTATGGCTCAGACGATGAGAAAGGGTTGTCAGTGTGTGTCAGTAATGTCGGTGCTTCTCATGGGGTGAAAGCTTGTAATAACTCAGACAAGTCCAGGTCTGGGTGTTAAAATAAAATTTACTGATTAATACTCATAAATTAAAGTCCATTATCCAGAAATGTGAATTTACATCTGACTGATGGTACAGGTATAATTCTGGGTAGGTCAGTATCTTTTAACCAGATCTCTAGGAGGAGCCAATGGTGATTTTATATGTGCAAACTCTCCCAGCAGCTGTGCGGGAATCCTAGTGGAGGCATCCCCAACTTTACTGCAAAAATTCTACTTTTAACATTTATTTATTTATTATATACCGACATTCGATCTGAGATATCACATCGGTTTACATTCAGGTACTGTAGTTGAGACACCCAGCCCATCCTGGGCCTTTGATGGTAGAGATTCAGATGGGGTCTCTTGCTCTTATTCTTCCTTCTGTTGCGCCCATTGGTCACAGATGGCTGCGACCTCTGTTGCTCACCTCCTTTTTCCCTGCTTCGGTGAATCTCGGTCATTTGGCGACCTCTGTCTCTTCATGCCGCTATCCTCGGCGTTCCTGGGCAATCCCGTCCGCCATCTTGAATCGGGCTTTACCTAAGGCACGCGCGCACGTGCCATGCCCCATCTTATACAAGTCATGGTGGGAACCTCGGGGGCGTCCCCTCCGCATGACGTCATCTGCCTATGTGTCTTTAACCCTGCCGGACTGAGGTACCTACGAGTTAGCAAGGACTTCCTTCCTGCTATATTCCACTCCTTCGGAGATGCTTCGCTTCGCTATGCTGAACTCTTTCCTGACATTGAGACTCGAACGCCTTAGGTACCTGCTCCTTGGGGGCCTTGTTATGTTCAGACTATCCGCTCCTCGGAGGGCCTTCTTGCCTAGAGTCACTCTCCATCTACTCTGGGTGTGTCTAGTTCAGCCTGAGTTCTCTTCCTTCTACTGTTGGAACCTCCGGTATACCCCATGTCTCGGGCCACTACCGTGATCTTCTCAGCAACCTTCCTGGCATACTTCAGAGTGAGTACCATCATTCCTTCAGCTCTGCAGACCTCCTGCACTACTCTCAAGTACTCTCCTATGATTCTCAGCGTACCCCGACTGCAGGCCACTACCGGATCTACTAGAGAAGTTCCATCTGAGGAAGCATTCCCCAACGTACTCTGCCTCGCGGACCACTACCAGAGACATCACCATTGAGCTACCTTTACTCTGGACTGTGTCTCTCTTCCCACTTGGTGGGATTCCTCAACATTCCAGTACAATAAAGTCTCTTTGCTATTGTGTCTGTCTCAGCTGAGGCCACACCTATCGTGGTGAGTCCTTACAGGGCTCCTCCCTGTGGGTGGAGTCAGCTCTCACCTCGATCCAGGGTCCACAGACATACCAGTTCATAACAGATTTCTAACTCGATGGACTCAGCTCAAGTCTCAGCCCTCCAGGCCATCCCTGGCCTGGCCCAACGTATTACTGAAAAACAGAGGACTTTAGAGACTTTGACTAATGCATTTAATCAGTTGAATTCTCAACTGAATACTCCATCTACATCTGAACAAAATGCCTCATCATCTGTGGTTTCAGGACGAACTGCATTACCACTACCAGCCCCTACTCGCTTCACAGGAGATTCCCTGTTGTGTAGGGGCTTTCTCAATCAGTGCTGAATGCAATAGTAAACTATACTATGTATTTATATAAATTTATAATAAATTGTGTACAGCATCCATCATTAGGGGCCCACCTTTTACCACCTTAGAAGGAAGGGATTTCCCTGGTGCCTGCTACTAATAGGACATTTATTCAGAGGAGCAGGCCTAGAGCCCAAAAGAATACATGGATTTTTGTGAAGATCAAATGGATACTGTCTGTTGATTATTTTTGGAGACTTTTGGTTACAGTAAATTTTTATATTGGAGCACCCCAGCAGTATCTCCAGTGTCTGTCTGTTCTATGTGTGTAAGCTCAGACTCTGTGTCTCTGCAACTTCTAAGAAACAGACTGAACATAATTGGGATGTGCATTCATTATGCATGATGTGTCAAAATGCAACAAATGAGGCCCTTTTCAGTTTGTATAAATGTTGTGAACCATGATCTTAAAGACCTCTATCATATCCCCCCTCAGCCGTATCTTCTCCAAGCTGAACAGCCCTAATTCTTAGCCTTTTCTCATAGGGGAGGAAAGGCTTCTTAATCAGGCCACTGGCACCCAATATAATTGGGACAATTTCTGTATCTTTCTGCTACACTTTCATGGTCTCCAATTGCATCATTTGATACTTGAAGATCTTCTCTCTCTCTCTCCATACAGTCCACAGAATACTTTCTTGCTACTGATACTTCTCTCAGTAATGCTATTCAGGTGCTTTTCTCCTTTACCACAATATCCAATTTTCTTGCATCGAGCTTTTTATGTGTAGGAATGGGAATGACCCAGATGATTATAACTTCTTCATTGTCTACAGTTCTCTCTGGGTCATGATCCCAGTGCTTTTCTAGTACAACGATGTTATATGGTTTGCACAGTGTATAGTAGATGAGCCAAGCCACCTTTATTATTCCTTTCTGATCTTAGCACTTAACATCCAGTGATGAGATGAGTAAACATTTCTAGCTCTGTTTTACAGAATCTGCATTTATCCGTTTTACCATTTTTTTCTATGTTGGCTATGAACCATCTTGTTCGTAATTCACTAATCTGTGCTGCAATTATCAATCTCTCATCTTTAGGTTTAAGCTTAGCCATTCCCGAGTCAGGTTTTCCTCCACATAGGGTTTCTGAAGTAACTTTGTATTTCCCATTGTATTTGTGCTTTTGCCAATGGGTTTTCCTTGGTTGCTGGTTGGATTCTTTAAAGAGTTTTTCCTCTTGTTTGGCAAACTCCATTGCTTCTTTCCCCACATGTGTTGTGTCACAAATCACATTGGATTCATACAATTTGCCATATATGTGACTGGCTTTATTTCATGCAGATAGCAGTTTTCAGTAAAATAAAACACAGTTGCTTTTAGTCATAATAGTTTCTGTCAAAATATACTCTGTAGCACAGTGCCTGTACCAGTTCTTGGTATCATCTGAACCCCTCTTTATTAACATAGATCCAGCAGTAGATCCAGCAAATTTCAATACAGCTGTTTTGCACCATCCCTATATCAGATCAGCTAACTCAAGCCCAGTTGGCTAGCACAGCTCCAGTAGCAGTTCAGCAAACTTAAACCCAGTTGCTTTTCACAGTTCCTGTAGAGCAGAGCTTTCCAAATTTCTCATGTTGGTGACACACTTTTTAGACAAACATAATTTCGTGACACAGTAATTCAGTCTACTAGCAAACCAGAGGTTAAAGGTTAAACGAACGAAATGTATTTCAACAATTTATGTATGTTTCCTTAAATATATACATAAATAAAATGTTTCACAACACAACCTATCTCATAATAAATATTTGCAGGCTTCCACTTCCTCCATGCTGATCTCATACATTGTGAGATCCGCATAGAGAAAGTGCTACTCTTGCACATTCCCAAAGATTACATGTGCCAATCAGTAAAAAGTAATTTTTTTTTTTTACCTTTGCTGTCTGATCTTAGTTTTCTAATCGGTTGGTCACAGGCTTTTTTTTCCACCTTTCCTTTCTTGTTTTTTTGCCAATTCCTTTTACAGGGTCTTTTTTTCTATTTCTTTTCTCTCCATCTGTCTTCCCTCAAACACACAATCAGGTTCTCATTCTCACACGCTATCTCACACATTCTCACACACACAGGCTCTCACTCACATGCAATCTCACACATCCACAGCTCTCACTCTCACATGCCTCTCTCTCATACATACATACATACTGTCTCTCTCGTGCACATGCTGTCTCACTCTCACACACACAGGCTCTCTCACTCCTACATGCTCTCTTGTTCAAGCACAGGCTCTCACTGGCACATGCTGTCCCTCTGCACGGGTTGCCGAAGGATTGGCTCTTCAGAGGCCCTGATCTTCCCTGGCCGTGACATGGGATCTTCAGCGGCCTTGCTATCGGGTTTCCTCCTCTTCTCGGGCTGCCGCGACGTGGGATCCGCAGCGGCCCTGCTATCGGGTTTCCTCCTCTTCTCGGGCCGTCGCGACGTGGGATCCGCAACGGCCCTTTAATGCTGCTCTTCTTCTGTACGCAGCAGATGCTCCTCCTCCTTCCTGCCCACGCGGCTCCAGCAACGTTTTTCTTCCAGGGCTGCACAGGCAGGAAGGAGGAGGAGTGAACGTGACCCTTTTCTTCGGGCTGTGGTGATGTAAGCTCCACCACTGGCCGCCAATCTTCCTGCTATATTTCCCTGCTTCCGCCGGCCCTGTGGACCGGGCGACACACCTCCACACTACAGGCGACACACTAATGTGTCCCGACACACACTTTGGAAAGCTCTGCTGTAGAGGTTCAACAAACTTAAATGCAGCTGCTTTTTCCTGTTTTAGACAGGATCTTCCATATGAATCAATCCTGTCTTTTAAGGCCAACCTCCCTCTGTGGCAACAATAGATTCATTGGCTACAAACCATCCACAACTGCTTTCTTCAGAAAAGAAAACCAGGAAAAAATCCTCTAAATATAAGCTTAGAGAAATAAATCCTCACCGTGTGATCCCTCTTACTTTTCTCAGCTCAGAGATCTTCTCCAATTTCCATGGGTTCCTTCTCCTCCACCTGGTAGCTTTTCTTCTTAATGTTTGTTATCTCTGGTGTTTCTTTTTTCATGACTCCATGCTCAGTGTTCTTCTCCAATGAGCCTGCTCTTTCTCCCTCCACAATGGCGAGGACAGGTGCTGGCTGACAGCCCTGCATTCTCTCTTCTCTCTGGACTTCCACGCCCAGAGCACCTGTACGCCCATAAATCACTCATGTTACATCTCTTCCTTCTAAGGAGTCTGGGATATGTAGTCTCTTCCATTGCTCCTAATCTATGCCTTGCTCTGGGAATTAAAGGTCTCTCTTTTAATTTGGGACTTATGCTTCTTTCCCAACATTTGGTAAATTTTAACATTTGGTAAATTCCCAGAGCGAGGCATAGATTTCCATGGGTTTCCATGGGTTCAGCTAACTGGGCTTGAGTTAGCTGAACTGATATAGGGATGGTGCAAAACAGCTGTGTTGAAATTTGCTGAGTCTACTGCTGGATCTATGTTGTCTGAGCTTAAGGATGAAGGCCACGTTCAGCCATTCACTTTCATACTGTTTGACCATTGGGATCCATTGATGCTGTTAGGTATGCTTGAAGGCCTGTAACAGCAGGTATACATTTACAATCTATTTCTCTAAAGCCCATACCACCTTCAGGTCTTAGAATGTACAATCTTGGCATCCACTGATGCTTATAGATTACTTGATGGGCATGGTGGAGACATAGGATAGCCTAGTTAGGGACTCATGGCATGGGTAGCCTTACATAAATGTTAAAGTAAAAGAGCAAGATTCCTTGAGAGTTGGTTCTTTGTTTCTCTGACTTTCTGCAAAATGAAAAATTTGAATAACATTTCTCTAATGTCTAATGTTCCCCACCTTAAATAAAGAAGGTATAGATGCTCACAGATTTATAAATAAAAGCATTGCAATTTTGAACGGATCCAGACAGATTTTACATGTGGTGCATACATAGAGAATGTCTTTTGCAAGAAAGAGTGTTATTTCTATGTAATCTTGTGGATGTTTAACACAAGATATTTTAATTCATACAATTGTTTTCACAGACTTCTCCACAGTGAAGATATTCAGAGAGGCAGTATGCCGAAGCACATTCTGGAGATATGGGAAATTGTCTTAGTAATCCTGTTTACCATTATTGTTATGTGCACAATGATTGGACTGCCTCCAGTAGCCATGGTGATATGGAGGATGAGGCAACTGCGTAAGATCTCTCTGGAAGGCACCGTATGATGAACCCCTGACCTTCACCTTGATAATTAGCACATTACTTGCAATAAATGACAATAGCTTTAAAATGAGGAGAAAGATGTTTGTGAAAAGGTAGCGCTGTGAAACAGCTGACTGCACCTCTTGGCTGGAAGCCATGTGAAAAGATGCAGGAAAGACTATATTTTTATTTTAAAGACTGGTATAAAGTGCAAGTAGTGTTTGAAGAGAGTTAATTTTATGCATTTTCATAAGTTCTGTTATGGCTTCTGAACGGAATCTCACCCCTCAATGATGCAGGCAGATCCGGCTTTTGGGGCATGTGACCTGTGTAATCACACAGGGTGCCATGCACTAGGGGGCACCACTTTTCCATTCCAGTGCAGCTGAAGAAGAGCTGCCACCCCCATTCCAATAAAACCCCATGGGGTTGAAGAGCTTCTCCTCCTGCCCACTCCTGTTACCTGCCCACATGGCCTACAGGACCCAAGAGCTTCTGCCACCTAACCTCCTGACTTGGCCTGCAGGGGTGGGGGAGGCTGGCAAAAAAAAAAACAAAAAACAGCTGTTGCCATCCTCTCTCCTCCCTCCCTGTAGCCCAACTGGCAGGAGAGCAGTGCCAGTTGACAAAAGAATGTTAAAGGTGCCCATCACCAGCCACTAGGGGAGGTGGCGGTAGAAGGTGAGGATCAAAAGGGTCAGCTTTAGGGATATGCAGCTCCCCTATCTCCCAGCTTGGGGGGGGGGGGGGGGCAGTGTTATTGCCAGTTCTCGCACAGGGTGTGCCACTAGTGCACAGGGTGGCCCTGGATGCAGGATTCCTAGATATGTTTGTATAACTATTTTCTATCCTGGCTACCTCACCAAAATCCACAGTTTAGTTGTGCTAACTGGAACAAAGCCATGACATTGTGCATTTGTGCTGCTCAAAGAGGTAAAACCTACCTAATCCATCATACCTGTCAGCCTGCTGAAGCATAGAGATTTATGGGAGCTCTCTTTTTTTAATTTACTTTTTATTAGCATTTAAATTATGGGAATTAATTAAATGAATTAATGTATTTAATGAATTGATTGAATGAATACAAGAAAAGAATGTAGCATGTAGGAAATTACATTTAATAAGGCAAAAATATGAGGGAAAACATATTTTACATACCAAAGTCAACATTATAAGGAAATAAGGGGGGAGGGGAATAAAAAGAAAATAAATCAAGAACATAGTATAGCTAGCCAAGTCTCAATTTCAACTCAAACCCCAAAACCATCAATCCTCTATTCCCCCTCCAGAGTAATAACAATGAAAAATTCTACTTTGATACATTTTCATGAAAAAGAAATCTTTTCAAATGCAAGGGATCAGAGAAAATTTACTTATTCCCTTGATAACATAATAGATATTTGCATTGAAATTACAAGAAGAAAGGGACTTCCGGTGTAGCTACTTGATGTTTCAACTGGAGAAAAGCTTTCCTTCTTAATGGAGTCACATGAGCAACGTCAGGGAAATCTGAATTCTCTATCCACAAAAGAGTGCCTTTTTATTTTTGAAATAATATTTAAGGACCAAGTCTTTATCAGATGCATGTTTTATTATGTACATTGCCTAGTATATTCTTAGGCGATTAAGAAATTTTAATAAATATAAAGAAAAAATAAAGATAAAGATTCAGAGCAATAGATGATGACAAGCGTGGCCCTATTTGTAATTACATCCTGCGAAAACTTGAGAAACGCCAACAAATGTAGATTATCACTCCTAACTTTGCATTTCATTGCCAGAAGATAATAAATCTTAGCATGGAGTCAAGACCTGGAAAAAGAAGATTTGCAGGAGAGCCTGTGGTTGTTCAATCGCACACTTATTTCCACACCCATTAGAGAACACTTAAGAATTTTGCATAGAATTGTAGTAACTCCATATAAGGCCCACCTGATGAAACATAAGGACAGTTCCAGTTGCCAGAGATGCAGGGAACCTATTGCAACCCTGCACCACAATTTTTGGGAATGTCCTCCTATAAAACAATTCTGGACACAGGTTTGAGGGTTCTTTCAGGATAAATTAAAGTACAAGATACCAGACCAGGCTGCCCTTTGTATACTGGGTATTGGTATAGAAGAACTGGGTTCAGAGTGCACAGGTTTCCTGGTGATGAAGGACCTAGGTGTGGCACGGAGATGTATTTTATTGCACTGGGTGTCAGGAGATGCCCCCACCTACTCACTGTAGCACGCTGAAATGTTAGACCTGCTAATGCTAGACTTTAAATCCTGGTGCCTGGAATGCAGGGACAAAGTAGCCAAATGATTCTCTAGTATTTGGGGACCTTTTCTTGCCCAGTTGAACCCAACTTTGCAGGCCAAATC
Source organism: Rhinatrema bivittatum (assembly GCF_901001135.1). Lineage (NCBI taxonomy): Eukaryota > Metazoa > Chordata > Amphibia > Gymnophiona > Rhinatrematidae > Rhinatrema > Rhinatrema bivittatum. The sequence continues at coordinate 142,760,933 of NC_042621.1, forward strand.
TCGGGTCATAAATACACCAAAGTCATAAGACGTTATCTCTGGTATCACCCCTACCATATCAATAAGAGGGTAAACCTTATCTGTGTGGTGTTTATTTTCTTCTCTCACATTTTACTGTACAAAGGGAAAACTGGGAGGGGGGAAAGGGAGGAGAGGGCAAGTTACGGAGGCTGGACAAGGAGAAATTGTTGTAAACCTCTTCCTGTTTATATGTATCCATAATTATATGTTCCACCTTGAATAAAAGGAATAAAGATATTATTAAAAACAAAAAAGAGTCTGGCGGCTGTCAGGTTAGGAAAAGGGTCGCTCAATTATACGAGTGCCTGTTTTCTTAAACTGTGCACAACTTGTAAAATTGAGCGTCCATTTTCCTAACCCACTGTCAGCCATCTCTCCTGGGTACCCACTGCCAAGGAGGCACTAGGGGTGCACATTTGTCCATAGTGCCTCCTTGGCAGTGTGACCCCCCTCATTTAAATATTCGATCGCGTGCCCAGGAGAGGTGGCTGGGCATGCGTCAGGAAAGCAGGTGCTCAACACTGAGTGCCGGTTTTCCATGCTGCTTTATTGCATCAGCCTGAATAAGCATTTCATTTGTTTCTGTATGTTTTTGTTCGTGTTTGCTTTGTTTCAGGTTAATGCATTTTTAATCTACTAAAGAAAGGAAGGCATTGGAAGACCCTGGAATGAAAAAAAAAAGAGAAGAAAAATATCATCTTGTAAAGAAATTATTGAGACATTGAAATGAAAAAATTGTTTTGCCCACCTTGAAAAAAAATTAAGGCAAACAAAAATATATTTACAATAGAAAAATGTTCCAAAGAAAGCTTTATGTATTTTTCTTTAATCCTCATTACTCTCCAGTATTGATTTTGCTGACTGCCTTTTCAGCTGGAAGCTTAGCAAACATTAGATGATAGAATAGGTGGCAATTTCCCAACCTGAGATGTCATACAATATTTACAGTGACATAATGCAATGATAGCCACTGGAGGAAAGGAGGAGTAGATACTAGTGTAACAACAGGTAAACAGCATTAAGGAATGGCTGTACTCTTTTCTTAAGAATGGTAATCTTCAGTATTGAGCTAACAGGTGAAAAATATTATTTTGGACAGGGTATGATATATGCATTCACCCCAGTAGATGGCACTGTCATTGTGGAAGCAAGATGGCCACTTGACTGAGATGCTGACTTTGGTTGCTTCCATCCTGCTGTTTTTCTTTCTTTATTATTGCCTTTCTATGGCTCCCAAACATAAAGGGAAGGTAAAGTTTACCCCCTTAAGACCCCTTACCTTGAAGGACAGCAGCTCACCACCTCATTCGCTTCTCCTACACCTGGATCGGGTGGCGGAGGTCCCAGTGTTAGAGTCAACAGAGGAGCGTTGATCTCCCCAAGGGAGAAGGTTTCCTTCAGCCCCTGCCAACAAGGTTCTCAGCTGGCTCCCGTATATGTTTCCTCCCTGATGAGTTCCACGGCGCAGAATGATGATGGTCTGCTACTGGTGCGGGAGGTTTCACATCTGGCATTCCATCTTCATGAGGGCAAGATTTGATTCCAGTGTTAGTTTCCTTGTCAGTTTCTTTGGTGAATTTGGGGGCAGCTATGCTGCCTGCTGTCTTAGACCATGACTCTTCTCTGCTTCAGTCATCAGTGGAACATTTCTCTCCTCCTAAGAAATCAGAAGAGGTAACTTTATATTCCCTATTGTCAGAATTTTAAAAGCCCGGCGCACGTAAAAACCAGGGGGTATGCATGTGGCCGGGCTGTGCGCATGCCCCCGGTATGTGCAAAAGTGCCGAGCCATCAAAAAAGAGTGGGCCGGGGGCTGGAGTCTTATCAGGGAGGGGTGGAGTGGGGGCGGGGTGGGGGTTAGCTAGGACTGCGCCATTAGATACTGTCCCGGGGAAGCACAAGCTGGCCAGCTGCCGGCGCGTGGAACTTACTTCATCTATTCAGATGAAATGCATGCATGAGAGGCAAAACGGCACCAAAAGTGGCATCAGCATCCTATGGCACCATGAAGGGGCAACAAAGAAGACAAGGTGGCAGAAAAACACCAAAGCAAAATAGGAGGTGAAATGCAGGCCCCTCACGCCCGCCCCCCCCCCCCCCCCCCCACCAAGTGTCAGGAACACCTCAAAATGTAAGGTGTGGGGTATGGCAGCAAGACTGATTCGCAGAAAGATCTCCAATGTGAGAAGTCTGGGTCTGGTAGCAAGTCTGAGGGTCAGAGACTTCCAAGGTGTAGCATGAGGGGTGTAGCAGCAGGGCAGAGTAGCATGAGAGATATTGTTCTGTTGAAGTATTTGCCATTTGACACATTTAGTACAAGTGAATGAACTGTGATAAGAATAATTTTCATGACATAACCTTTTATTACATTCCCTACTTGAGTTTAATCTTGGTACTGGGTGGAATTATATGTGTTTCTTTTGAAATGGGCTTTCCAAATGAAGCTTTTATCACATTCGGAACATGGTTTCAAATTTTAATCATTGTGGGTTTCCTGGTAAGTTGTGAGGTTTGCTTTGTTCAGAAAGCATTTACCATATTCTGTAGCTGACTTTAGGCTTCATTTCTTGATTTTCTGGTTTTGCATGAGTTCTCACTCCCTAGTGACGGTTTTACCATATTTGAACATCAAAATGTTTCTTCCTGCTTATCTTATCTTCCTTCTGACTAAGAGTTTTTGTGGGGCTTTCCCATATTATGTAGCTGAACTCAGGCTCTTCCATCTCTTGATTTTCTGGGGTATTGTATTTAGACATGTGGCAGCAAGTCCCCTCTGTTGGTAGTAGGGGTATGGTAGGTAACAGTATCCTCCCAAGACAATGTCTATAGGGGAAATGCACAGTACATCTTAAGCTCATTCTTCAAGATCAGTGTCACTGGATCTGGAGAGCAGCAATAGACTGGATCACTGTTATATGTTGTCTCTGTGCTGTGATCTCTTTGACAACAGATCACAGCCTCACATATTACTCGCTGGAAAGGGCTGACTGCTAACTTGCTATATAGTTACAATTTCTGACTGTCGCCTACTTCCCATTTATTTCTGTGCCCCAGAGGTTTCAGTGGACCATAGAAATAAATAGGGAACAAAACTTGAGGGACTAATAGGATATGTTTCATTTATGGGATGGTCCCCATTCATTTTGAGGACCCATTTGTTTCAGGTGTCACATTCATTGTAAACAAATTCACAACCCTATTGCATGGAAAGACTGGGAAAGAAGCAGTGCAGTGTTAATGTCAAACTCCTGCTATAAGCTGGTCCAGATGGTCCTGATGCCTAGATGTGTGAAAAGGAGACTCTTGCCTACATAAAGCTTTGTCTGTTATCCTGAATTAAGATGACTCAAAGTTTGGTCAGTTCCATCCACAGGTTTGATTGGGTTGCTCTGGATCATTGGGCTTGGCACTAATCCCACGATTTCTGACGTTTAGGACCCACATATCTCAACTCAGACCTGGGTGCTCTTCACTATTATGCTATATTGACAAGCAAATAGAAGAGTTCTCACAATCTACAGAGAGTCTCTCTACCTCTCCTACCAGTGGGATACATAAAAATTTTTTTAGGGGATAGCATGGGTGGAGTTTGTGGGTGGGTGGCTAATGTACCCCAAATGTAAGAGGCTCCCCTTTTGTTGGCTCATACCAGCCAGAGAGCAAACAGAAAGATGTGATTTCATTAATCCATGTGGGCCTGAAGCAGAAGGAATTAGCATTGGCCAACAGAGACCAGAATGAGGAGGATATTTTGCTTGTGCTGGCCAGAAGATAAAGAGGAGACTGTACTTTCATCAGCCTACATGAGACAGAAGAGTTGACATCTGAATGCATGCTCACCTTGCATCGACCAGGTAGGAGGATTAGAGGCTATTACGATCCAAATACAGTTCTGTCTCTGGTTATCAGATAAACTTCATTAAGTCTGAAGTCCTTCCAGTGAGACTAAAGACACAATTGCCTCCATGTCTATCCAACTTTAAAGTCTCATATTCAGGTATCAGGTTTCCTCTCACTTCCAAAGTCTTTAAAATATTAACTATACTTCTGTGTTACAGAAAATTCAGAATGATTTAAATGAATGGATGGATTTACATGTATCCTGGGTAGGCGATATCAGTTTACTAAAGATGTGTATTTTACCTCATCTCATGCATTTATTTCAGCATGTTTGAAGCAATGTACCAAGCAAAACATTATCCTGACTCAATAGTTTGATGTCAAATTTTATATGAAATGCAGGGTTCCCATATCAGGAGAGGGTTGATATGTCTGCATAAGTAATAGGGAATTCTGGATGTACCTATTAAATTGTATTACTGGGCAGCATGGAGGCTTGCCTTCCAGTGTGGATATGGTAGGACATGATAGAATCTATGGAGAAGTATCAAGCAAAGCGTTTGAAAAAACCTTTTCATCTACTATGTCTTTGATTCATTACATTTCAAGGAAAAATTCCATTATCGTTCATATCCTGGGGATTTGGCATGTGGTACACAGTCTTCTAAATATACCCAAGGGCAATTTTTCACCTATCTCATCCTTACTGAACAACCCAGATATATCTTACTGCTAATATTTCTCAGACTTGAGACTTTGGTAGATTTGTGCACTAACGTTTAAGTGTCATTGCCAAATGACATGATTACGGCATTTAGTGTAACTGGGTTTAAAAAAGGTTGGGTTAGGTTCCTTGAGGAAAAATCCATAAATTGCTATTAATTAATAAGCTATAGTAGCTTGAGATTTATTTAATGTTTGGGTACTTGCCAGGTACTTGTGACTTGGCTTGGCCACTTTTGGAGACAGAATACTGGGCTTGATGGACCCTTGGTCCGACCCAGTATGGCATATCTTATGTTCTTAAGTATGATATCTCTCAAAGTTCAAAAGTAGTGGAGTAAGGATGATCTCTTCAACACCTAAAGAAAGATTTGTCAGGCCAAAACTCAAAGTAAAATATATCTTTATTTTACAAATGTATACAAGATCTAAGCTTAAACAACAATAATGTCTTAAATTTAATATATAGTTGGAATAGCGAGTTTCAGATTGATTTTAATGAGATGTGTGGCCAGAGATTTGACATACAGTCCACTGGGTGTTGATATGCTGTCAAAGAGTGCAAATAATGGTTCACATATGGCCCTACTCAAACAAATTTCCATAAAGTTTTTAAAAAATTTTCATCAAATTCTCATCCTCTGCTACTCCCCTTTGTTGTCATGGACATGAACTTATTAGAACACAACTACATGTCGGATGAACATAACTTGAAATATAAAAATGTTGCATAGGTGAAACAGGAGATCAGTGCCATTTAGGGTTTTTGCTTCTCACTTTCCCCTGTGCTGTATTTGCTGGAATATTGAGATTGCAAACCAGCATTCAAACAATAAAAAGCTAATAGATCATCTTATTCATGCAACTAGATAAACATTGCTTTGTCTTCAACGAGGCCCCTGGGATACCCTTCTGGCATAAACAGGTTTTCCAAATTGCTATGATAGGAAAGCTAACTTCTACCTTCCTGGAGATCTATATAATAAAATTTACAACACTATTACCAGTTTTCCCAATTCATTCTCATTTCACCCAGGTAAGGAATAGGACCTCCAAAACCCCTAGTTTTATTGCCTCCTTTTCCCCCGTTAGCCCTGACCCTTTAAACCCCGCTAATCTACCTATTTCTCTTTATTTTATTATTCACACTTCCTCCTCATCAGAAGTACAGTTACGTGCGTCCCTGTGCACCTAAGTATTTACACGCAAATTTGAAGTTGAAATCCAGAAACGCCCATGTCCTGCCTAGACCATGCCCACATCCTGCCCCTTTTTTGCAGGAGATATGCGCGTACATGGGCAGCTTTTAAAATACACTCGGCGTGCGCCAGGCCCAACATATTCACGGATCTCCTGGTTTTCGTGCGTGCTGGGCTTTTAAAATTCACTTTTACATGTGTGCCTGCTGACTTCAAGCTCATCAAGCAAACTCAAAACTTTGAGGAGACAAGTTTTAAATCAATTTATATGGGGAGAAAGTAATTTACCTGCATAATTTGCTCTCTCTTAATGCAGTTGAAAACCTGCAAATTGCTCCACTATGCCTTTACTTTTAGCTGCATTGAGAGAAGAAGTTCCCAGGGATGTTTGCACACAGACTCCTTTTTCAAACTCTATGTATATAGTCTTCCAGCAAAATGTCATCCGCAAAAGAAGAAAGCGTAATTGCACCCACCTAAAATTTCAAAGCACAAGTACACATGTACGTCTGCTTTGAGAATTGGTGGAAAGCCCTTGGGTGAAAAGTAAGCACAGTCTTTGTCGCAATGAGGACAATTTCAAAATTGCCCCCTAAATAAGCATATAAAGGTCCATTTTCATAAGGTTTATGTGCTTAACTTTGACAACTAGGCTCCTAAATTGGCCATTTGAAAATCTACTAGGTCAGAGCACCTAAATTTGGATTCCCACTTTCACTAGGCAACTGCTTTCAGCTTTTAGGTCCCTAAGTTTTCACCTGAAAATTCACCTAAATTTAGGGACCTAAAATTTACAGCCTGCTCTAGATTTAGAGTCCTAAGTTAAATGCTGAAAATCAGTGCTTAGTATCGAACTATCTTTCCTCACCCTAACTCCACCCTGTAGCCCCCACTTTTTAGGATTCTAAATTTAGGAACCCAGCGAAACTAGGCACCATATTTATGCACTAGTAAATTTTCAAAAAGGTCAATTTAGTAGACTAACTCCCAAAATTAGGCATCTAAACCCTTTGAAAATTGGCCTCCATAGTAGTATCTAACCTCCATAACTTGCACTGCACTGTGAGGCTTTTACCTTATTTTCCTCTATTTCAATCTATTATTCATTGAATTCCTTGTCAAAATTATTTGCAGCTTGTTTATCAGGCATTTCTACATGTGGAAATAATCTATAATTATATATAGTCCATTCTATATCCTAATGAATTATTTTTGTACTATACAATTGAAAATTGGCTTCTAATATTCACCTTGTTGGTCAGCAATCATGGAGCATCATGACGACCATCATTTTCCCAAGAAGCCCATCATGTCATTGTGCTGCTGTATAGAGCTGCAACAGCAGAAATAGACATCACAAAGGTTATAACCGCTGTAAAATTCTTTTAGCGTGGCGACTGGTGCATGAGGAGCATAATTAACTGCCCTCATCCACTTCTGGAATCCAAGTTTCCCATCCATTTGAGAATGGCACAATGTGTTTCATAGGTAACATCCAAGATGGATTATTAGGGATGTGCAGCCGGAAAGTATTCATTGGATTCGGGATACGTATTTGTTGGGGCCCAGATATGTTGCATTCGGTCAAGGGGGGGGGAAAGCCCGATCCGTTAATACGTTGAATTCGGCATTCGTTCCCTTTAAATTTAATTAACTACAAACCCCCACCCTCCTGACCCCCCCAAGACTTGCCTAAAGTCCCTGGTGGTCCAGCGGGGGTCCTGGATCATCTCCTGCACTCGCGCCGTCGGCTGCCGGTATTCAAAATGGCGCCGATAGCCTTTGCCCTTATTTGTCACAGGGGCTACCGGTGCCATTGGTCGGCCCCTGTCATATGGTAGGAGCAATGGACATCCAGCGCCATCTTGTGCTCCTACCATGTGACAGGGGCCAACCAATGGCACCGGTAGCCCCTGTGACATAGTAAGGGCAAAGGCTATTGGTGCCATTTTGAATACCGGCAGCCGACGGCCCGAGTGCAGGAGATGATCCAGGTCCCCCGCTGGACCACCAGGGACTTTTGGCAAGTCTTGGGGGGGCCTCCTGTCAAATGGTAAGAGCACAAGATGGCACCGGCCATCCATTGCTCCTACCATGTGACAGGGGCCGACCAATGGCACCGGTAGCCCCTGTGACATAGTAAGGTCAAAGGTTATGGGTGCCATTTTGAATACCGGCAGCTGACGGCGCGAGTGCAGGAGATCGATCCAGGACCCCCGCTGGACCACCAGGGACTTTAGGCAGTCTTGGGGGGGGTCAGGAGGATGGGGGGTTTATTCGTTCAGGATTCGTTGCATTCGTGGGGGGTTCGCCATATGTTTCGCGAACCCATGAATGTAATGAATAGGGACCTATACATTGCGGATTGCGCATTTGTTCACAATGAATGCACATCCCTATGGAATATTATGTGCTGCAAAATGCCACACAGTCACCATGATGTCAAATAACTTTTTCAAAGCTTGACTTAAGATATATGAGACATTGGCAGAATTAAAGTGTTTGTCAACTATTACTAGACAATTCTCTATCTGTTCTACTGAAAAGCAATTCATATTTAAAAAAAACAGCATGTTGTCATATTTCTAATTAGCATGACTGAAATTCAGAGAATTTGTATGCTTTGTTGTGACAAATGATATAAAAGGGTAAACTGACACCTGAAGCAATCATATCTGAATGAGCCTTTTTGTGCTGTTCTGTAAACATTGTCTTCATGGGGCCTTGGGAGAATATGGCCTTGACAGTAATGTTGTGAAATGGGTTTAGAACAGTGGATTAAAAAAATAAATAAATAAATGGATTTAAATCGATCACATGAGCATGAAAATGGAATCCAATACATCCATTACTGAGGGAAAAAAAAAACATGCTTTAAAATCTCAGGACTCAATTCACTCGGCTTGAAATCAGAAAGATTTGTTTGAGTATACTGTAGCAGTAATATTCAGTCATTGGCCGGACTGCAAAGTTAGCAGCTAACATGGCAGGGACATTCAGTGGTGCAGCCATATTATTGAAAATAGGCAACTATCTTAGCCAGATAAGTTTATCTAGCTATCTTTGGGACTACTCATGGGCACAACTACAGTTAACCAGATAACTTATCTAGCTAACTTAACTCCGCCCTGGAATTCCCCTGTGTAATCCGGCTACATTTCAGATAGATAATGTTATATGGCTAAATTTTAGCCGGATAAGAGGGGAAAGTATTGAAAAATCAGCAGTTAGCCAAATAATTTGTGCAGTACCTAGAGAAATGCTACTGAATATTGACCCCGTGTGTCTTTGATTTCCTGTGCATCCTGCTTTTGTATTCTCTGTTCAAGTTTATTAATGCAACTATTACCCCAATGTATTTGAATTTTTTCACACTTCTCTTTTCCCTGACTACCCCGAACCTATAGTAGACTCTTCAAAGGGCTGTTGTCCTATAGTTCAGGCATGTCACCAATGGATGACGGCATGTAAGCATTTCTTAGCATTTGTTGGAGTGGTGAAAAGATACTGGAGGTATAGATTTATATGTTGCCTTCTTTCCTGCTCTGTACCTGCTGCAGTCTCTGTTGTCTGTGAAGCATCTTGAGTAACTGTCCAAATTCTCTCTTTCAGCCTGATCAGGACATGCTTATTCTCCACCTCTGGAAGCAGCAGCATGAGGGAAATGCCCTCCAGAGGTAGGGTCAGGATCTTCCACTATACCAAAGAAGCACCAGGGAACAGCCACTCATCACCCTCTCCTCATGTGTCCAGTGGGTGTTACTGAATAGGTTCAGTAATGTGTGAGCAAGAATGAGGAGTCAAAGTGCTGGAGTGTGATTGCACCTGAATGATGTAGGTTCTGGTAGGGTAGGTGTATGAGTGTTAATGTGAGGATGGCATATGAGTTCTTGAATTGGGAGGGGAGTATATTGTTAGTGAGTAGGTTTGGATTCTTGTCGGGATGGTAGGGATTGTTAAAGCTGCTTTACAAGAAATAAGTGCCTTGATGTGCTACATCTACTTTTCAAAGTTCGTATTGTCCTCTTGGTAATTTCAGTGGAGTAGTGCCCATATAGAATGATAAGTGCATATCAAAAGGGAGCCTTCCAAATATACAATACAGAGTTATTCACATGACTTCTTCTCTACAGTAACCATCTATTGATCAAGTTTCCTACATCAAATTTAATTTGCCTTCTCTAAATTCGTCAGAATCATTGGAAAGAACAAAGACTCAAAGCTCAGCTGTCAACATTTACAATCATATTTCACTATTTGTTATAAAATGTTTTAATAGATATTCCATTTTGATCTAAACAGTGTTCCTGAATTAAGTCTTATGAGTCCCTGTCTGTCTTCCCTTATTCCCTGATTTCTGCAAAAGAACTGAGGTACATTGCACATGCATTTGGGTCTTATGGTCTTCTCCATTTCCTTCTGAGTTTATTGTACTGTAAATCTGGTAAGAAATGGTTCATTGACAACTCTCAACATTTTTTCCTGGTCTTTACCACTTTACTGTGATAACTGACTGGGATGCCTGAAGATCCAAGAAGGTAAACATCAAATAGATACGGAGTACCTGCTTCCAGCCCCCCAATGGTTTCTGTAGTCACTGCTCTCTGTAGATTGATGTCATGAAAGTACTTACACAGCACTTTCTCTGATTTGGGCCTGGTTTCAGGACCAGAGCACCTGCTGGGGCTGCCCATGGCTTTCCACATGTGGTTCTCCTTAATTTTCTTCCTGTACACACAGTACTTGCTCCGTTCTTGTGTGCCCAACCAGGCGATGGTAATAGAATTACAGGTTCTCAGTTTGCTGAAGGACTTAATTCTTAAGCTTTCTGGAAGAAGAGGGAATAGGGGCTTGTAGAAATGAAAAGAAACCTGGACTTTGACAGAGGAGTTGGAAGAATCCTCTGCCACTTTCAGCTGCACCAGGTACGTGTCCAGTAACTTTCCTTTCAAGGTGAAATGTCGAAAACCATCAAAACTTTCTGAAATCAATATCTTACCATTCTTGAATATTTGAGCCCAAACTTTTCCCTTACAAGACTGAAATGTGAAGTGGACCATCTTCTGCTTGGCCTGATACTGCAAGCTGTAGATTTTCTGCTTTTTTCCATCAAGGCTGAGCTGAATTATTTTTCCCTCCCTGAGCTCAATAACTTTGGGCTCGGGTTGTTTGAGGGTTTTTGCAAAGGTTCCTGTGTAAGCAGCACTGGCATTAGACACAAGATTGACCACAAAAACATCAAGATAATACTGAGTATTGGGACGCAGACTGGAAACTGTGTAAGTGTTCTTGGTGCCAATGCATATTTGCCGGATTTCCTCATAATTAGCTGTATTGATGATGCTGAATTCCTTGTGAGATCCCACCATCCCCTGCTGAGGATCCAGAACATAGTGGGGGATGGATAAGGCTAGTGATGTTGGATCTTTTGCTTCAGAATACCTGACTGCCGTCTCAGCTGCACATAAGCTCTTATAGTTGTGTTTTTCATTGACAAGAAGACAGTACTGAATGTTTTCTTTCTGGTACAAAATGGAAGAACTAGGTTTCCAGGTCAAAGTGATGGTGGTATGGCCAGTACCAATAACATCTATACGTGGATCTAGTGGGAGTTCAGGAAACAAATGTCCCAATGTCATGTCTGTTGTGAAATATACAGTAATGTGGGTATCTCTCTCTGTTGATAGAAATTCCAGCACGAAGAGGTCAGGGTAGGCAGACATACCCACATATGTTTCCACAGAATTTCCCTTATAATGAAAAACGGTGGACACAGTCTTCAGATTCATCTGAGATTCAGAGGCTTCTGGCTGGTCATTAGATCCTACAGCAAAAGGAAACATTCACTAGCATAAGCAGTGATTGATAATAATCTCAAAAATCACATTACAAAAATTAGTATCATGACTGCAAACTCTTATTAAGTAGCACGCATTAACCCCACCTAAGCCTGGCCACGTCTAGTTATTTATTGCCAATTGTAACAGTAACTATACAGCACCAACATTAGGGCTGTGTGAATTTTGGATATTTCACTTCTTCACCAAGGGGCGGATTTTAAAAGGCGCGCGAATAGCCTACTTTTGTTTGCGCTCCAGGTGCTGGATCGGCGCGCGCAAGGCTATTGATTTTGTATAGCCGGCGCGCGCCGAGCCGCGCTGCCTACCCCCGTTCCCTCCGAGGCCGCTCCGAAATCGGAGCGGCCTCGGAGGGAACTTTCCTTTGCCCTCCCCTCACCTTCCCCTCCCTTCCCCTACCTAACCCACCCGCCCGGCCCTGTCTAAACCCCCCCCTTACCTTTGTCGGGGGATTTACGCCTCCCGGAGGGAGGCGTAAATCCCCGCGCGCCAGCGGGCCTCCTGGGCACCGGGCCGCGACCTGGGGGCGGGTACGGAGGGCGCGGCCATGCCCCCGGGCCGTAGCCATGCCCCCGTACCCGCCCCCAAAACGCTGCCGACACGCCCCCGAAACGCCGCGACGACCGGGCCCGCCCCCCGACACGCCCCCGACACGCCCCCCTCGGAGAACCCCGGGACTTACGCGAGTCCCGGGGCTCTGCGCGCGCCGGGAGGCCTATGTAAAATAGGCTTCCCAGCGCGCAGGGCCCTGCTCGCGTAAATCCGCCCGGTTTTGGGCGGATTTACGCGAGCAGGGCTCTGAAAATCCGCCCCCAAATGTCTAAGGTTTAGGTTGAATATTCCTAGAAAGTTTGATATTGTATTCTAATTTCAGGTTCAAAAATGATTCATCAGACATCGGTGTTTTTAAATAATAAAACCAAATTAAAGACTACAACCATATATAAGGTTTTGGATGGGGTTGTTAGCCAAGACCAGTCAAAGGTGATCAACCCTATCAAGACTGATGCTAATTGCATTTCTTGAGAGATTTCTTTTCTTTTCTGTCTGTTTTTATAATACTAGATATGCCCATCTTTTCTTGTGGTTTATCTCTGTTATGCATTAATAAAACATTTGCAGGGAATTTGGGTTTAAATTTCCCCTCTGGTGCAGCTAGTCGGGCCTAAGAATGCTGCAGAGATAGCCTACCCTGACTCGAGGAAGGAGAGGAGATTGCTGCCAATGGATGAGCATCACCTACCAGCCAACCAGTGGCACGGAAGGAGTGCTTCCAGTCCTGGGACTGGGAAGGCCTTCGTGTGCCACCCGGGAAAGATCTTCAAGAGAAGGAAAGAAGTGGAAGATAGAGCACAAGGGATAAATTAAAAAAAACAAAACTATCAAAAACATTATTCATATGTGGCAGACCCTCCCGGTCTGGCCACTAGATACCACTATTCCTGTCCTTAAAGTACACTTAGAAAGGGAGCCATCCATACCCTTCAGTCCCTCCTACCAGGAGGTTCTGAGTGGATGACGCAGGGCTATTTAGCCCAGCCATTTTAAGACACTGTGGGATTCAGTTAGAGAGAAGTCAGAGAGAAAGATGTATTTTTTCCACATTCAAGTGAGGCTGCCCAGTCTCAGTCCACGGAGTTTCTTTTAGAAGAGACACCTCACAGTGCACTCCCTGCCTGAAGGTCCTTCTCCTGTTTTACAGAGAGAGAGATTTTAAGCCTGAGACTCCTTTGGGGCAAGGGGCTCTTTTCATGGGACCAAAGACCTGTGAGCCTATTCTGCTTATTAGGCAGGCAAGCACCAGTGATGGATCCTGCTGCGAGAGACAATGAGGGCAGAAGATACCCACTTTAACTTTTGAAAGCATGATCTGGACTTTGAGTTAAGTGGGGAGGTTTCGGAACGCTCTTCCAAACTGAGATGCCAGTGCTGAGAAATAGCCCGATCCCCTGATTTTTCCACAAGAAAAATCCCAGATATAATAACTAAAGAAAAGGAACAACTGAGTCAAAGGAAGAAAGAGCAAGAGGAGGAGACACTATCCAGATCTCTGTTCATCAAGGAACCAGGACAGGCTGAGTGTCTGTGAGGAAGAAGAAGTCTAAAGTAGAGATGTGCATTCATTTTGGACAAATTAGATAATTTCAACAAAATTGTCTAATTCGTCCTGTTTTGGGAGTGCCCCGAAACGAATAATTTGCCAAAATTTGGGAATAATTTGAATTTTGTGTTAGTGCGCACTAATGGGAATTAGTGCACACTAAGTCCTGTTAGTGCGCATTAGCACGAAATTAGTGAAATACCAAAAGAAAAATCCCGATATGTAGAAAAACAAAGTTAACCACGGGAAAAATGTAGTATGAACTGATACAATATATAAAAATGATACACATCTCTAGACTCTAAAGGTAAGATTTTCACAATGCAAGTGAGACCCCCTCCATAGGAATCCCTTACAGCCAATGGGGGTGAATGCACAATTAAAATCACCATGGGCTCCACCCAGATGTCTGGAACAAAGGACACCTACCTACTCAAAAGACATTCCTGAACCATCAGTCAGATGTAATCTCACACACTTCTGAATTATGGACTATATTTTGCCTTAAATTAACCAGTAAATTATTATTTAACACCCAGTTCTTGGTTCTGCCTATTTATTCACAGCCTCTCTCTCCTGGGGATGCCACCACTACAAAACACACAAGGGACACGCTTGAGGGCAGATTTTAAAACCTACACACGCAAAGATTTGTGCACGCAACCCGGCGCGCACAAATGTATGCCTGATTTTATAACATGCGCGCAGCCGCGCATGTTATAAAATCAGGGGTCGGCACGCGCAAGGGGGTGCACACTAGTGCTGGATTTCCCCGTTCCCTCCCCCCACCTTCCCCTCCCTTCCCCTACCTGTCCCGCCCCCCAGGTGAAATCCCCCCCCGGTACCTTTGACTCAGAAGTTATGCCTGCCAGAGGCAGGCATAACTTCTTTTTTCAAGCCCCGGGACTTACACGCATCCCGGGGCTTTACGTGCGCCGCCGGGCCTTTTGAAAATAGGCCTGGCGTGCGTAGCCCCCCTATGCGCGTAAATCCTCCTGGATTTACGCGCATAGGGCTTTTAAAATTTGCCCCTAAAGTTCTTTCTCACCGTCTGGGCCATAGACGAGAGTCTCCCCCCATAGAAAGAATCAGCCCCCGGGATCAAGAATCAAGATGGGAAGGAGTTGGCTAGCCAGAGCCCCAGAGGTTATAAATGTGTTTGTGTTTCCTTGGGACTAAACACCCCAGGTAAGGGTTACACATAGCAAAATTTACCTTTGGCTTTTGCTTACCATATCTTTTTCCGTAGAATACTTGTGATGCCTTATATTGCAAAATATTCCACTCAATAGGGACATCACATGGTGTCACAGTGATTGTAAAAGGAGTAGGGATGCTGCTTGGTTCTAAGATGCAATAGTACCTGAGAAGATTTAAAATACAGACAGAATTTTTTTTTATAATCTTTGGGATCTGATTCACCCAACTTTGTTTTGGCCTCTGGAGGGCAAACATCAGAAAAACATAGCAACTATCATAACTGCAGATATTTAGGAGATATATGGTAGGAGCAAGGACGGCCGGCGCCATCTTGTGCTCCTACCATGTGACAGGGGTCAACCAATGGCACCGGTAGCCCCTGTGACATAGTAAGGGCAAAGGCTATCGGTGCCATTTTGAATACTGGCAGCCGACAGCCCGCGTGCAGGAGATCGCTCCAGGACCCCAACTGGACCACCAGGGACTTTTGGCAAGTCTTGGGGGGGGGTCAGGAGGGTGGGGGCTTATTCATTAGTGATACTTTGTATTCGTGGGGGTTCACCATACGTTTCGTGATCCCCACGAATACAACGAATATGGCATATACGTTGCGGATTACCAATACGTTGCAAACGAATGCACACCCCTACATTATATATCCTGTGAGAAAAATCAGCTGGAACCAGTCCTCTCTCCATAGAGTGAGCACCTCAATCTTTACATGTACAGCCTATGAAATTCTGACTCCTTGATACTTTTTTATAGCTGAATTTACTGTTTTAAGTCTCTTGTCTGATGATACTGGCAAGATTATGTTAATATAGAGAACCTGAATCAGCTGAGGTTCATCAGTATACTGCCAGAGAATGGCATTCACATTTTGTAAAATATCCTTATGAGTCCAGTAGAATGAATGTAATGATGGGCATTTGTTGCTATTTGCAATATGCTGTCTACACTCATAATTCACAAGCACAGACCATGATTTAGTACTCTTAGTCGTGACTTTTTACCAGTTAAGTACTAGCCAGCAAGAGATTCTGAAAAGCTGCATCTTTTTGCATTCTGGCTTGTATTTGGATTTTCTTATTGACTGATGTCAATAAGAATGAACTGTATTGACTGTGTCTTTTAATAAAACTCTGTGTACTATAATCTGATTGGTAACTTATTCTGGATGGTATTTTTTATTTACATACTCTAGCCATAATGGGTAAAATTTCCATTTCTGCAGTTGCTGTGCATCCCTAACTTATTATTATCAGCAGAGAAATATTCCTAGTGATCTATATTTGAGCAATATACCCAGTGTTGCTTGGGTAGTCTGGTCTATAACAGTTTGTATGTGTGTGCCTGTGCCTGTGTATGTGTGGGGACTGGGGGGGGGGGGCTGTGTGTGTGGATGCCTGTGCCTAAGTATGTATGTATGTATGTTTGGAGGAGCCTGTGTGTGTGTGTGGGGGGGGGGTCTGTGCTTGTGTGTGTTGGTGTATGTGTGTGTTGGTGGGGGGTCCTCAGCCTGTATGTGTGCCTAAGCATTGTGTGTGTAGGAGTCTGTGCCTATGTGTGTGTGTGTTAGGGAAGGGCCTCAACCTATGTGTCTGCCTGTGCCTATCTGTGTGTGGGGACCTCAGCCTGTGTTTGTGTGGGTCTGTGTCTGTGTGTGGGGAACTGTCCCTGTATGTGGTTGGCTGTGCCTGCCTGTGTATGTGTATGCGTATGTCTGTGTGTGTGTGTGTGTGTGCATGTGTGCATATCCATGTGGGAGCCTGTGTATGTGTATGAGCCAGGGAGTGCATACTTGTGCATGGTTTTGTGGGTTTGTGTGCACCCCTGTGCACTTTTGTGAGCTTGTTTGAGCTTCTGCACTCTAGCATGAGCTTGTGTGTTTGTACATGCTTGTTCAAGCTTGGGCGTGCTTGTGTGAGTTTGTACTCACTTGTGTGCACTTGTGTGAACTTATACAAGATTATGTATGCCTATGTGTGTGTGCCTATGCCTCTCTGTCACTGTACATGGGAGTGTGAGAGATAGGGCTTCAGAGAAAGAGTATGTTAGCAAATATTACTTGGATTGCTTGGGCTGTCTGGTCCATAACATCCTGTGTGTATGCGCTAATGTGTGTGTGCCTGTACCTGGATTGGGGCAGCCTGTGTGTGTGTGTGCCTTACTTTTACTGAGTCTAAGTGTTATTGTGTCCCTGGCCATAAGCATAGAGTAAGCTTTACACTGTGTGAGTGTGTGTCTGCCTGTGTGTGTGTCTCTGCATATGCATGCCTGTGCCTGTGTGTGAATACCTGTGCTCCTAAGAGTGGGCCTATGTATGTGTAGCTGTGTGTGCGTGCGTGAATGTGTGTTTCTGTGTGTTTTTGCAACAGTGCTTTGTAGACAGAGCATATAGTGTTTGCACATTGCACCTTCTACTGTTCCAGGCACCGCTTGGTGACCACAGACATGTACAACAGTGAGACCAACACAACTGACTGACCAACTGAAATAAGCCTCAACATATATAAAGAGAGAGCAAGAGAGCGAATTTTATATATATACATACATACTATTAAAGGATATTTATACATGATAATGAAAGTATAGTTTGGATGATCAATATGTTACAGGAACAAGTTCATAATTTTATTTTTGTTGGTGTACCACACTCTAGACCATATATGAATGTATAATTATTTCCATTGAAATTTTGAGACATGATTTAGTTTTGATTTGTTTTTTATGGCAGGAGCTTTTGCAAGCTGATTTCACTCCAGCAATGTTTGACATGCTGTAATCGTACTTTTAGCCACAAAATCACCTCATCAAATGATGTTTTCTTCGATTTAAACTTTCAAAATATCGAATTCAATCTCCCAAATGGGTATCTTATTAAAATATTTTTTATAACATTTTTTTAGAATAATTTTTTGGAAAAAAACACAAAAAATTTTTTTTAGCTGGAGAGGAAAGTTTCATACCAACTTTTATCCCCAACTGGGTGATATCTCTTATATGTAATCATGAACCAACCTCCACCAGCCAATGTGTTTTTCTGTGTATGTGTTTGGGCTTCAATAGGCGGAAACAGATGGCTGTGCCGCCATGAAACAAGATCTTGTAATTGAAATTGAAGTAAAACTGCCATAATGGAGTGTTGGCACGAGTAAAAGTTTGTTCTGTACAAGGAAGATTTCGACTTTGCATGAAAAAGATCCATATCCCCTGAGGAAAGATCCGTGAAGGATTTGAAACGCAGCCACGTTGGGAACTGGAATGGCTGTGCAGATAAGTCGGCATACATCTAAATAAGTTGGAGAGAACTGTTTGTAAGGAACAACTGTGCAGTTTCAGCTTAACTCTTTGAAAGAATATATTTTTGCAATTTTGCATTGAAATGGCAGATTTTTAATCCACACACATAAAATTTCACAGAAAACCACATTGGCTGGTGGAGGTTGGTTCATGATTACATTTAAGAGATATCACCCGGTTGGGGATAAAAGTTAGTGTGAAACTTTCCTCTCCAGCAAAAAAAAAATGTTTGTGTGTTTTTTCAAAAAAATTCTTCTAAAAATATGTTATAAAAAATATTTTCATAAGAAACCCATTTGGGAGATTGAATTCGATATTTTGAAAGTTTAAATAGAAGAAAACATCATTTGATGAGGTGATTTTGTGGTTAAAAGTACGTATTAGTTTTGGAATCTCTCTGAAATACGTAAGAATTTAGGTGCATTTGAGTGTGACATGCTGTAATCTACATTAGCAAGGCATAAGAGATGACAATAGCTAGAAAATAAAAGCCAACACATTTGCTAATATTTCCTTCAGTTTGCCTTACCTTTTCAGCATATCCTTCAACAGATGGATTGTTGTTTCCTTCCCATCAGGGAGAATCAAGTGATGATAATGGTTGAAGAGTTCACTTTTGAAATTGGTGGGTAGTGGTACCTTAGGCTCACACAGAGTCCTCACCACAAGAAGAAGGTACACCCAGAACCTGGACATCTTCAGATCTAGAATCTGGGATGTAAAAGTCAAAAGAAACTAGTTGTAACCATGTGGTTCTTGCTCTGAAAATATATAGAAGTCAATATTCAAATTTGTTTGGCTAAGGGTCTCATATACTAAGCCTAGGCATTTTTACTGGAGGGGAAAATACCACAGGGTTTGCTAAGCAGCTTAGTGAACCCCACTGTATTTTTTCTTTTGCAGTAAAATACCACCAGATGCCTCTGAAAAATGTGTGTGATGGTGGCCCCAGACTATGAAACTGCCATGCTTTAAAGGGGCCAATCTGTGCTAAGTTACACACACCTCCACCCTCCCGACCCCCCTGGAATTACCAAACTGGCGCTAGTGTGGGCTGTGCCCCACCCCAGGCCCTCCCCTTTTTTGTCAATGGGGAGGGGTTGAGAGGAGGGAGGGGCCTGTGTTCAGAGGTTCGACCTGTATCACTGCCTAGAGTTGCCAAAAAAGGTTTTTGAGTTTTGGAGTGTTCCTTCTCCCAATAAAATACAGAGTGCACTGAGCTCTCTGCAAATTGCTCTGCAGGGCAGAAGGTGTTTTTTGTTTTATCCCCTTCCTTCCCTTTAAAGGATGAGATGGATGGGAGTATAAATACTGCTTCTGCATGTGACACAACAGCAGAGCTGAGCTGAGCCGGGTTGAAGAGTGGAGTTGAAAGCAGAAGAGAGGGGAGCCCTCACCCATGAGTCCAACTAAGTTGTAAAGTGACAAGTGAGTCTTCTGAGTGATAAGAGTTTGCTTCCGCCCTCCCAGGTGTAAAGAAGTAGTGTAGGAGAGAAGTTAAGTAAAGATCGTGAGCCCTTCCGGGAGGAATAGGAGTTGAGCTTGGCTGGGAAAGCCCAGAGTAGTGGAGATGAGATTATTCCGAAGGTCCTGGGGGTAAAGTCTCAGACCCTGAAGTGGCAACTGAGGAGAATTCTGCTGTTTGGGATACTGAACTGTTCTGCATTTGTAAGTGATTCTTTCTTTTTTTTTTTCAAAATTCTACCTGTTCTTTTCTTTGGACTATATCTGTAAAACCTGAATTTGCTTTCTGATTTTGGACATTATTCTGGACTTTTTTTGAATCTACATCAAAGTTATGGACCCTTTGTTTTGTTTAAGTCTCTCCTTGGGCATTCCAGAATTTTTCTGGTTCCCATTTGGTGAACCTTTTTGGACTGGGACCATTCCAGGGCTGAAGAAGTGTCACTCACCTCCTCTGCAGTTACTGAAGGTGACCCGTGTGAGAATGGGATTACAAACATTGGCATTTTTTTTTTTTGCAACTTTGGGGAATGGGGGAACAGAGGGTCTATGAAGATCTCTGGGATCTTATCTACATGTGGGCTGGATGTAACTTGTTGCCGATTGGCCCTTTTAAGGCATCACCCCAGGAGTATCAGGACATGTGCTACCATGATTCTGGGAGAAGTTAGCTATGACTCTTGAGAAGTAGCTAACTTGGAATTAAATAATGTGGCTTGCGATTTTTAAGGCAAGCCATATTATTTGATTTGCATGTATTAGGTTAGTAATGAGCTGATCAGCATGCACCTGCCATGGGGCAGAATAAGGTATGGTATTTTAAATACTGCATGTTATCACTGCATTAGGTCATTTACCATGTGGTAAACGATGTTTATCATATATTAAATGGCCTAAAACAGGTTAATGAATGATGTCCTAAGTTTGGGACTTAGCTGGACACATCTAGGAGTCCAGCCTTTCCGACTAGAAAAGCTTTAGCCGGGTAAACTATTACGCTGCTAAAACTTATCCAGATAAAAGACAGGCATTCTTGAGGTGGGGCTGAAACTTAGTTGGATAGTGCTGAATATCAGAGCTATCTGGATAAATTTAGCCAGCTAAGCCTGATCACTTTTATGAATATTCAATTCAGAATATTCATATGAACTGAAAATTAAGGTTTCCAAAAGGAAACTACACAAAACAATTTTATTTTCTATATTAGTTTTTCATTGTTACATGGGGTTTGATACATTCCCAGCAATCTGGGCATCCTTTTGGTGAAGAATGCAGAATAGCGACTTTTGCTTTAAATCTGCTGTTGTAAGAGGAGATATTCAGCTGCTATTCTGGCACTTTGGAACTTTCAAACAAACATCCAGAAGGGCCTGAAACAAGATATTTAGAGGGTGCAGAAGATGGAATCTGTCTAAAGTCACCATTATCAGCATCCAACTCTGCTGCTGCCCACCACTAGAGAATCACCTTCCTAAATACAGTATGTGACTTGTATTTGCCTCCCTGGATAAATTTAGTTGTGCTCAGGGCAGGAGTAAATCTGGGTGGCCTTCCTTTTCCCAAATCGCACCTATTGTTTCCTGTAGGAAGAGAGCAAGTAATCTCTGATTTTCTTTTTCTCCCATTGAAGCACACGGGAGCCAGTCCCTGAAAAAAAATCTTTTTCTTTATCCCATGACACCAGACTGGAAGCCCAACGAAGGATCAGGAAAATTATTTTTTTTAAAGTCTCATTTCTGTGCTATTTCTCACCACTTTTAAAGAGGCAGTCCTGCAGTCAACACAGTACAGCTCTGCACTTGTCTCCTGAAAACCAGTGGTTACTATTCCTGCCTACCTGTTGCATAAGCATCTCCACACATGTCCCTACCCACTCCCACTCCTCACCCCAAACACCCCCGACCTCTTCCCTCCACTAGACACAATCACTCTGACATGTACATACACTTGGGACCTACTCTTTTTTTTTAATACTATTTTATTAGGAAACAGCCACAATACAATACAATTGAACACAGTAATACACTCTTTACATGGACACAAACACTCCTGCACTCACACCTAGGACTCAAACACAGACACCACTCAACCTCCCAAAAACCACAACCAAAGTACACATCAAAGAACCAACTTTGTTTAAATTGATAAACAGGGGTAGTTCATAACTCAAACTGATAGTTTTTCATAATGTTCTCCAGACAATTGTCTTTCACTTCCAGCTGCTCCCAGAAAAACACAGCAGGGACCCAAAAAGCATGCCAGACTGAGCCAGACACCACAAGATAAGAGACTTGCACATGTATATACATCAGACTCCATGATGGACAATGACAGACTTCTGCACAGAAATGCTCACTGGGTGGATCAACTCTTCCAGCGAAAACTGGTCCTCGGTGCCCTGGAACCCGTGAAGACCCTCCATTGGCCATCATGGCACCCTGGTCCCTCCACTTCAGCTTCCCAGTAGCTGGGAGATAGGGTGTCCCAATCCAAATCTAGATCAGGAACAGCTGTATCATGGGGTCCAGGTTGGTCTGAAATACAAAAAAGCCAAGAAGACACTCATTAGTAGGCAGAGTTCACCAAGGGCAAAACAAAGTATTAATATAGAAAGAAAGAAAATTCACTCACACTCCAGCAGCACACTTTAGACCAGGGGTCCTCAAATCTGGTCCTCGATGGCTGCAAACTAGTCTTCATTCCAGGATTTCCATGATGAACAGGGTTGAGATATATTTTCATCTCTTTATTTATTTATTTATTTAAAGATTTTTATATACTGACATACACTTTGAGTATCACATCGGTTTACATAAAACATGAACTTGGCTTAATAACGCTTTACAGGGAACTATTCGTATATAAGAGTAACTTAAAAAATTATAAATTATAAATTAAAAATTATAAATGTGAATACAGAAACTTAGCTTAAAACGAATAACGTGAACTTGGTTTACAGTATTTGACAGAAGATTCTTTATACGAGTGACTTATTAGAGGTTAGGGAGGGGGGGGAAGGCGGCTGGAGGAAACTGTGAAAAAGATTAAAGGGAGGAAGAAAGTGGGGGAGGCTTGGGAAGGGGGGGACGAAGGGGGAGAGGAAATTGCAAGAGTGGGAGGTTGGAGGGAGGAGGCCTGGGAGGGAAAAAGTATGGTGGGAGTGCGGGAGGAGAGAGCCTGAGGGGGATTTTGAGAGGTGTTTAGCCAGTGTCGGTGTATGCCTGTTTAAACAGCCAGGTCTTTAGTTTCAGCTTGAAATGCTTGAATTTCTTTGGGCAGAATTCCTGGCATAGATTAACTGGCATAGAGTTCCATAGTGCAGAATCAGCTATGGACAGTGATCGAGCTTTTGTTGATGCAAGGTTGTAGAGTTTGGGCGAGGGTGTGCGTAGGGTTGCCAGGTATTGATTTCTGGTTGGTCTTGCGGAGGTGTGGAATGTTAATGAATCTTTGAACTAATTCATGTCGGGGTTATGGAGGGCTTTGTGGATAATGGAGAGAGTTTTGTTTTGGATACGGTGTTCAATGGGGAGCCAGTGTAAATCCTTGAGGACAGGCGATATGTGTTCGTTTCTAAGGGTGTTGGTGAGGTTGCGGGCGGTAGCATTTTGAAGTATTTGGAGTAGGTGGATGGTGTTCTTGGGGAGACCTAGTAGGAGGGAGTTGCAGTAGTCAATTTTCGAGAAGATGGTTGCCTGTAGTACTGTACAAAAATCGGAAAGATAGAGGAGGGGGTTTTAGTTTTTTCAGGGTATGTAGTTTGAAGAAGCACTCTTTGAGTGTGGAATTGATGCATTTTTTGAAGTTCATATGGTTGTCTAGGGTGACACCGAGGTCTCTAACATGCTGTGTGAACGCAATTGCTATGGAGGGCATGCGGAGGGGGGAGAAGTCAATGCTATGTTGCGGTGTGATGAGCATAAGTTCTGTTTTGGCAGTGTTAAGGGCAAGATGTATTTTGGATAGGAGATTGTTAATTGCAGATAAGGTGGATTCCCAAGTGTTGATGGCATTGGGTAGGGAGTTGTTAACTGGAATAAGAATCTGCACATCATCTGCGTATATGAAGTGTGGGAGACTAAGTTCAGACTGTAGGTGGCAGATGGGCAGTAGATAAATGTTGAATAATATATATATCTAATGTTGAATACCATACATATCTAATGCCTAGTCATTATGAAAATTCAGAAAAGCAGATCAGTTTGTGACCCTTGAGGATTTGTGGCCTCTGATTTGGACCCATCAACAATGTGGGTAGATCTTACCCTAGTCACACAGAAAACAAGAGATAAGGCATGCCAAACATATCAGAGTTTTTACAAGGACCCATCCTTGTAAAAGGACCCATCCTTGTAGTCCACTTGTTATGAAAGACCCTTTCTTGATGCATTAGCTCACTAACTCATGCTCTTCCCATAGTTATGCCCTGCAACAGTGCTCACTGTCACCTGTATACCCCAACCAGTATATTTCAACCTTACCTACCAATTATTTGCAGTTAATCGTATCATTTATTCATGTTATTTGATGAATTTTTGTTGTCTATTCTATATTTTTATATTTAATTTTTAATATTTATTGATTTACATTCTTTTGTTCAATACTCTGTTTATTGTTTAAGGTAAAGCCGTATGTTCTTTTGTTCAATACTCTGTTTATTGTTTAATGTAACGCCTTACCGGCGACAGTTTTGTTCTATGGAAACCGACTTGATTTGATATGTATATCGAGAATGTCGGTATATAAAAACCCTAAATAAATAAATAAATAAATAAATCCAAGGTAGTCCTTCTTCTCCTAGTAGAAGTCCTGGAGAAATGTAGGCTTCTGGTGGCTGGGAGCAGTGGCTGAGCTGCTGACTAGAGCATTGGCCATGTTGACTCTCAGTCAGCAATGAGAATGAGCCCCTGATGCTTGCTTTTTTATACTGCGCCCTGTATGGTTACAGGTTCAGGATCTTTCAAACCCTGAATCGGGCTATATCTGTATCAACTACCTAGGCACAGCTGAGAGGCTGTTGTGTTCTTTGGTGATTCTATCATATAAAGCAGGTTTAGAAAAGATGCAAGAAGAGGCACTAGAAATAATTTCTCTTTAGCCTGCACATTGAGCCCTTGGTTATTGCTTTGCAAAATTCCCTCCACAAGCACTGACATGCATCCCTGTTCAGAACAGTGAGAGCAGGAGGAAAGGGGGCATCTTGGCCTGGAAAATGGTATGCTAGTCAATGTGCCTGACGGCTGTGTTGCAAAATGTTGCAGCAATGGAATGAAAGAAGGCAGCACCCTCTGTATTCTGGTGTGAGTGCTGGCAGATGAAAGGTAGGTGATGCGGTGATCGGGCTCTTGAGTTTCATAGATGATGTTCCTATGGCCAGTGCCCCTAATCTTGCTGCCCAATGAGGAAGATAGTTCAGTCATGTCTAGGCTTGGATTAGTGATGTTGTCCCCCATAGACACTACATTTAGAAACTCTCTTAGTAGGGGAGGGGCATCCCCCCAAAGATCAGAAGGGGGAGAATCTGTCCAACATCAGAAGCCCCAAAGCATTCCTCTGTCTCCTAGACCCTCCCCCACCCAACAGCATCCATTGATTTGTCTTTCCCCTCCAACCCTTCTATCTCTTCCTTCTGGCCCAGTAGCATCCATTCCCCCTCTCTCTCTTCCTGCCAGCAGTATCCATCCCTCTCTATCTTTTCCCAAGGACTGCCATTTGGCTCTAGGATAAGTTGATCTACTACTGTTTTTATCCCATGGTCTGCATGAAATTTGTAGTTTTGGTGTCCCTAGTGATTTTCTTAAGAAAAGCAAGACTACATGTTCATACAGGTGGGACAGTAAAGCCAGGACTGGATCAGCCTGTCCTGAAAATCTGGACCCACTTAGCATGCCTGCTCTCTCCTCCCACCTCACTGGGGCAGCTCAGGGACTCCAGCACAGGCTGTACTCACAGTCACAGCACTCCTTTTCCCTCCTTGGGTGGAGCTTCTGCACGCTCCATACTCACATTGCCATATTTGTGTCCCATGGATAGACTGATATCATTATTAACATTAATATTATTCATATACACTTGCAGTCCCTGAAAGTCTGCTATCTGGGCTTGAGCTCTGTAAATGCTGTGGATACCAACGTACAGGTCACAGACTGTCAAGTGTGTATATTTTATGTGTACTGTACTGCGACCCTTCCCCGTGCAGTAGGAGTATGTCCAGGTAGCTCTTAAGTTCTGAAAAGTTAACTAGTTAGTGACAGTTTCACTTTACGGAAAGAGCTCCAGGAGCAAACTGCAGTTGTCCTGGGACTACAGGGTAGATATTTTTTCCTCATCTAGAGTCTATTGCTACCTGTTGTGCAAGAAGCACCACAGATTTATTCCCCAGACTATGTCCTGACTTTTTCCAGTTAAAGGATCAAGAACACTCTGGGAGAGGGGAGTACTGGAGGACCTCAGAATCATCGATCATACTGGATTGTAGCCTGGTAGTCAGGGAGTTTGGATTTGCTACTTTGGGACTGAGCTTTAAACCCTGGCATAAGAAGAGATACTTAGTGAAAAGATCTGTTTTCATCCTGGACTGACTCAGAAACCTTTGAAATGCCTAAACATATTCACCTCTCGTGTGTTACTAATCTCATAGCTGACTCAGACATAAGTTAATTGGGCATCAGTGACCCTGCAGCAATTAGTGTATTAAGTTATTAGTGAGGATAGGGTATTTCTATTTGATATTTTAATATGTGCTAATTCCATTTTGTTATTCCATATTGTCCATTTGTGTAAATGCATTCTTAATATTTGAGTTACTGTATGATTCCCAAAAGTAATCATTACAGCCTCAAGCCAGTGAACGAATGACATCCTTTCCTGTGAGCATCCATTAGTATACTTGATGATATAATTTTCCACAGGGTAGTGTGTACAAATTGTTATGGCTTCAGTCCGGGTGGAGCATGGGGATCATCACCCCTGGAGTGGTGCAGGACAGCAGGGTGAGGCTGGAGCAAGGCTTGGATAGACTGATGAAGTTGGAGCAAGACTTGGACAGTCTGGCAAAGCTGGAGCGAGACCTGGACAGAGTTGTACAGTGGAAGCAAGGCTTGGATATGTTAGTAAGACAGGTGCAAGCCTTTGACTGGAACAGAGTGCAGGTAGGGCTTGAACCAAGGCTTGGACTGGAACAGTCAAGGACAACACAGAACATGGAACATAAAACCCGAAGGCAGTGATTCAGGAAGACCCCAAGGGGCAGGACAAGGATTAGAAGGCCCGGAGGCCATAAGGCAAGGCAAGGCAAGGCTGAGATCAGAAGGCCTGTAGGCCATGAGGCAAGATGAGGATTGGCTTGGGTAGGCCTCAAGGCAAAGGTAGCTAAGGCAAGGAGCCAAGGGACACTCGATGCAAAAGCATATTAGGACAGACAAGGTAGGGTTAAGTAGTGCTGGAGTCAAGGTGTGGTGCAGACAGGAGGGTGGAGCTTGGTTAGCCTGGAGGGTATACTCTTTGGGGTCTCCTGGTGGAGGGGAGACTGCATAGCAGCTGAAACTGTAACACAAACGGGTTTCTTTTGGGCACACCTTGTCAAGAATGAACTTCATTTGTAAGCGGGTATACTGTATGTTGGGTATGATCTAAATTTCTCAAATTTACTGCTAGTGCTCTTCTTAATCCTTGCGTTGCACCAAAGAGAGCTCATAGGGTGTAACATGTACAGGCAACATATGAAGGTGCACTTGGAAGTTCGTTTTTAATTAAGCCAAAGGTCTCCATTGTACTGAATGCCATTTCTGTATCTTTTTGCCACATCATCTTGATTTCCTCCTATGAAGCTCTCCCAGTATCCATGCTGGGAAGGATCACTGGAGGAGCCACACTTCAAGTGAACCAATCAGACGGGGAGAGACTTCGCCTACTGGTGAGCTCTGAAGGGTGTTTTTCTGGGTTTGGTTCAGATTTAATCTGAACTGAACCCAGGAAAGCTTCTTTGAGAGCGCACCAGTTAAGTAAAGAGGGTAAGGAGAAATCTGGTAGTTTGCAGGGGACATATACAATAGCATTAACCATAATATATATTTTTAACACTAAATCTTTGCAACATAATAAGGGTCAGACATAAGTCAATGGAAAATGAACACAAGCTGTATAAGTACAATTAGTAAGGAAGTTCTCTGGTTTAAACAACTAAATTTCTAATTGAAAGGAAGGGAGGAGTTCAGGAGACTATGAAGAAAATGGTGGATAATTATTTTTATTAGCAAGTAAGACACACTGAAGAATAGTCATTAGTACATGGACATGAAAAAAAATTACGTATCATTTGTTAAATAAGTGGGGAGGGTTAGTGGCTGGAGTTCAGATCCAGACTCTGTCATTAATCCTGTCTGTGATCTGAGACAACTTAAATTATCTCCATCCTGTTTACCCAAGTGCAACTGCAAACTGTAATAATAACACTGTTCCTTCTCCCTGTCGGAGCTATCCTGGTAATGTAGCAAATGCGAGTGACCAGATCATTGACCTCGGTGGTGACTAGATGCACATTTTTAAACTGCTAAAACTGGAACAGAATGTACTGAAGTTTCTTCTGATTTTAGAAAGCCTCTTAGAAATTCAAGTGATTGCTTAGATTTAGAAATGTCTGGTTCACTGTCTGAAGGCACTGGTAAGGCACCCATTTACCATGCAATTCTTATCCATACTGACAGCATAACACTGGATTTTTACCCCACCTCTCCACTGTCAAATACTGCCTAGAATAGCTACAAACAATAAATATCACGATTACAATTCATGCAACATGCAGGGAAAAGGAGGACTGAAGTCATGTACACCAGTGCTTCTCAACTCAGTCCTTGGGACACACCTAGCCAGTCATGTTTTCAGGATATCTATAATGAAAATGCATGAGATAGATTTGCATACACTACCTCCACTGTATGCAATTATCTCATGCATATTCATTGTGGATATCCTGAAAACCTGACTGGCTATGTGTGCTCTGAGGAGTGGGTTGAGAAGCACTGATGTACACTATTACCCTATCAACTCCGGAAAGAATTTGATTTGTCCCCTTGTGAAAACACTTTTTAAAAATGAGTATTTCGGAACAGTTCTCATGCCAGCCAGCTTTGCACGGGTTTGTGCTGTCCTAGCTATTGGCAAGTAAACAGCACTTGTTTGTATCAGAATAGCCTGGGTTCTTTTTGTGTGGGTGTGTGTTGTTGTTGTTAGTTGGAATTAATTAATTTAATTCTAGGGTCCTTGTTAACCTTATGGCAGAGGTGGCCAACATCAATCCTAGAGAGCCATAACCAGGCTGGCCTGTCTGTGGCTCTGACTAGAGGACCAGAGTTGGCTCTCTCTGCCTTACAGTGTGGGTGATGACCCATGCAGTAATTTTCCCAGGTGATAAAGTAATCATTGTCCAAGAAAAGAGTCTGTGGGATTTTCAAACATGCATAAGACAAAAAAAATTTCAAATGGGAAATGGCTAGAACCCAAAATGCTTGTGATTCTGGAAACCTTATTGCCATGACAGTTTGCACACATCTTACCAAAGCAATATGCAGGGAGGGTAATTTTCAAAAGATGGAAAGTCTGCCAGTATTTTCTACCAGAAGATTTTCCAGCAATTTTCAAAGGGAAAGCACGATCTTTATGAAAATTAGCCCCTATAGGTGAACAAACTCGCTGGCAGAGTTATGACTGCTAAAGGTAAGGTCTCACTTGTGCATAGCTTTAGCCATCAAAAGCCCATGCAGAAATCCAAACTCCGTCCCAACTCTGTCCCAACTCCGTCCCCTGGAATGCCTTTTTTTGCATAAATGAATGTATGCTTAAACTTGAATTATGCACATACTTTTTGTGCACAAAAACCAGGACATTTTCTAACAAGCCATTTACGCTCACAAGCAATTATAACACAGGTCTATAGCATAATAATGAACATAACAATGAGATAAAGGGTACAAAACGAGTATCCCTAATCTATGAGGATGAAGATGAATTAAACCAATGAAATGTACTGTCTTTTATATTTTACTTTGTAAAGTGTAGTTAGCCTTTACTGTGAAATGATAAATTGCATCTCTCAGAGTAGAAAAGGTGGTGTTGAAACAAACGCGTGTCTCAGAGCCAGAGACTCTGGGCTTTCCTGATCTTGTCTTTTCAAATGAAATCTGTTGCCACAAAGCTTCATCCTTTCGAGATGGGATCCCTTGTTAACACCAATTTCACAACGTTTCCCCTTTAAAAAAAAAACTCTTAACAAAAAAGAAGTCTCTTTCGGGCTCTTACCTAGTGTGATGAGGAGCCGCTGCCGTCCTCGGTCTGCCTCTGCGGAAGAATAACTGCAATAACTGGGAGCCGCAGCACTCAAATCAAATCAGTCATGCCGGCGGTTTGGTTTTGTTGGGGGTTTTTTTACACAAAAAGTTACGTTTTCTCCTACTCTGAATTTAAGAAATTTGCAAGCTGCAAAATACGTGCCCCGTTCAATGCTGGCATTTCTTTTTCTGCGCTGCTGGTCAGGGAATCCCCTGCGCGAGGGGTGAAGGCGGGATGAGGGGAGCCGGCTCTGGGCTTTGACAGAGATGCTGGGGGGGAGGGGGGGAGGAGCTGGGAAAGACTCACACACTTAACCCTTTAAAGGCTGCAGCCTTCACGGAAGGGCAGAGCGTAAAACCTCACTCGGCGCCTGGAAGTAACAGTCCCCTGCTGTTTTGTTTTGGAGACCTTTACTTCTCCCTGGAGTACTGTGTGTAGTTAATTCTTACTGAAAATCTCATTCAAGCGGCAAGAGCTTTCCCTGCATAACTGATTTGAGCAGGAGTCAGAGCTCTTAAATATCGTCAGCGCCCAAAGTTGATTCAATGTATACGCAGCCTGAGGGGAGCAAATGCTGTGTACAACGGAAGAGCTGCTGCTCACTCCAGGTCATTAGGGATCGTCTGAGTCAATCCATTATTTATTTTTTTAATCTCCCATCATTTGGGATTCCTTCTGCTAACACTTCCCTAGCTTGAGCTGGGGACCCCCATAGCCGGTCAGGTTTCACGAGATCCACAGTGAATCTGCATGAGATGAATTAACGTATGCTGTGTTTCAAAGTATGCAAATTTATCTCATGCATATTTTTTGTGGATATCCTGAAAAACCCAACCAGCTATAGGGTCCCCAGGACGGATTTGGAAGCTATGTGTGTGCATTTTGTGTACTATCCATCCAAAATTTTCAGTACATGCTAGATGGGATCACAGGGAATCCTTACAGAGTTTTTAAACTTTGTTCTCTCTATATAGGTGTGGATGTGTGCATATGTATATCCAGAAAGTAAGCTTGATAAGTTGTGCACATAACTTCTTGTTTAAAGATTTTCAGATATATTCCTTGTGAACTTAAGTGGCATAGCTGGTTTGGATTTCTCCCCCACCTTCTAATCTTTGAGGGAATACCCCTCCCCTACTAAGACAGTTTATAAATTTAGTGCCTATGGGGACAAAATCATGAATCCAATCCTGGACATGACTGAACTATATTTATTTTATTTATTTATTTACGGTTTTTATCTACCGACATTCGTATATACATCATGCCGGTTTACATAGAACAGTGTTAACTAGAGATGTGAATCAGAACCGGAATCGGTTCTGGTTTCAGATTCGTGGACTATTGGGAAATTATTTTTCCCGCGGTCCAATCGTTGGTTTTTTTTTTATTGGCTGCACCGAGCAGATAACCCAAAAACACAACCCGACCCTTTAAAATTAATTCTTTAGTCCCCCCACCCTCCGGACCCCTCCAAATTTTTAAGTACCTGGTAGTCCAGTGGGGGTCCCGGGAGTGTAGTGTTCTCCCGCTCTTGGGCCATCGGCTGCCAGTAAACAAAATGGCGCCGATGGCCCTTTGCCCTTAGCATGTCACAGAGTATCCATGCCATTGGCCGGCCCCTGTCACATGGTAGGAGCTCTGGTTGGCCCGTGCCATCCAATGGACGGCCGGTGCCATCTTTAAAAATGGCGCAGGCCAACCAGTGCTCCTACCATGTGACAGGGGTCGGCCAATGGCACGGATACCCTGTCACATGCTAAGGGCAAAGGGCCATCAGCGCCCTTTTGTTTACTGGCAGCCAACGGCCCGAGAGAGGGAGAACGCTCCCGGGACCTCCACTAGACCACCAGGTACTTAAAAATTGGGGGGGTTGAGTGGTCCGGAGGGTGGGGGGATACTAAAGAATTAATTTTAAAGTGTCGGGCTGTGTTTTTGTGTTACTTTTAAGTGCCCTTTCTTCCCGCCCCCCCATAACAATAAGAGAACCCACGAAATTAATTGTGGGATTTCCTATCGCTATCGGGGACCCCCCCCCCCCCGATATTTGACGAGATTGAAAATATCGTCCGATATTTTCAATCGTCAGATAAACGATTCACATCTCTAGTGTTAACATGAGAAAGAGTTACATAAAACTGGAGCAATGGTAACAAAAGAGTTAAGGAATTTAAGGAATTTCAAGAGATAGGGTAAACGCAATGAAATAACAATATGAGAACATAGCAAATGGTGAAGCCAATTGCAAAATTACAAAACAATGGAATGGGCATGAACAATGGGAAGGGGATAAACAATGGACTGGGCATATACAATGGATTGGGCTAAAACAATGGAATGGGCATCAAAATATGTATTGAGAAAGAGGTAAGAAGGGTTAAGGGTAAGCTTGTAGCATACCTGCCATTTCTGGACTATTATTTTGACTGACAGTGGAAAAAATGGTCCCCTTCAACTAAAATAAACTGGTGCAAGAGTGTCATTTCAAGAAGACAAAGAAATTTCAACCTTACTACTTTTGAATAAACATACTAAATTGATATAGAGGGGTTTTTTTGTTTGTTTGTTTTTTTTTGCTTTTATATCTTTGGAAACATTTTTATTGTGGTAAAATAA
This sequence comes from Rhinatrema bivittatum, assembly GCF_901001135.1. Lineage (NCBI taxonomy): Eukaryota > Metazoa > Chordata > Amphibia > Gymnophiona > Rhinatrematidae > Rhinatrema > Rhinatrema bivittatum. The sequence continues at coordinate 142,793,584 of NC_042621.1, forward strand.
TTTACTAACTTACAGGTCGATACAGTAAAGTGTGCTCCGTCGGAGCGCACTGTCACCCTGCTCGGGACGCGTGTTTTCCCTTACCCCTTATTCAGTAAGGGGAGGAAAACACGCGGCCCACCCGTGGCACCTAATAGCGCCCTCAACATGCAAATGCATGTTGATGGCCCTATTAGGTATGCCCGAGCGATCCAGTAAGTAAAATGTGCAGCCAAGCCGCACATTTTACTCTAAGAAATTAGCGCCGCCCAAAGGTCGGCGCTAATTTCTTCCGGCGCCAGGGAAGTGCACAGAAAAGCAGTAAAAACTGCTTTTCTGTGCACCCTCCGACTTAATATCATAGCGATATTAAGTCGGAGGTCCCCAAAAGTAAAAAAAAGTAAAAAAAAAATAATAATTTTGAATTCGGCCCGCGGCTGTCGGGCGGAAAACCGGACGCTCAATTTTGCCGGCGTCCGGTTTCCGAGCCCGTGGCTGTCAGCGGGCTCGAGAACCGACGCCGGCAAAATTGAGCGTCGGCTGTCAAACCCGCTGACAGCCGCCGCTCCAGGCCAAAAGGAGGCGCTAGGGACGCGCTAGTGTCCCTAGCGCCTCCTTTTCCTCGTTTGCACCGCGTCAGCTCATTTGAATACTGAATCGCTCGCACCGGCCAAGGGCCGGTGCGTGTGCTGGGAGAGCGGGCGTTCGTCCGCTCTCCCACGGACTTCAGCCCGATACAGTAAAGTCCGTGGGAGAGCGGACGAACGCCCGCTCTCCCGGCGCACGCACCGGCCCTTGGCCGGTGCGAGCGATTCAGTATTCAAATGAGCTGACGCGGTGCAAACGAGGAAAAGGAGGCGCTAGGGACACTAGCGCGTCCCTAGCGCCTCCTTTTGGCCTGGAGCGGCGGCTGTCAGCGGGTTTGACAGCCGACGCTCAATTTTGCCGGCGTCGGTTCTCGAGCCCGCTGACAGCCACGGGCTCGGAAACCGGACGCCGGCAAAATTGAGCGTCCGGTTTTCCGCCCGACAGCCGCGGGCCGAATTCAAAATTATTATTTTTTTTTTTACTTTTTTTACTTTTGGGGACCTCCGACTTAATATCGCTATGATATTAAGTCGGAGGGTGCACAGAAAAGCAGTTTTTACTGCTTTTCTGTGCACTTCCCTGGCGCCGGAAGAAATTAGCGCCGACCTTTGGGCGGCGCTAATTTCTTAGAGTAAAATGTGCGGCTTGGCTGCACATTTTACTTACTGGATCGCTCGGGCATACCTAATAGGGCCATCAACATGCATTTGCATGTTGAGGGCGCTATTAGGTGCCGCGGGTGGGCCGCGTGTTTTCCTCCCCTTACTGAATAAGGGGTAAGGGAAAACACGCGTCCAGAGCAGGGTGACAGTGCGCTCCGACGGAGCACACTTTACTGTATCGACCTGTAAGTTAGTAAATTATTTTACCACAATAAAAATGTTTCCAAAGATATAAAAGCAAAAAAAAACAAACAAACAAAAAAACCCCTCTATATCAATTTAGTATGTTTATTCAAAAGTAGTAAGGTTGAAATTTCTTTGTCTTCTTGAAATGACACTCTTGCACCAGTTTATTTTAGTTGAAGGGGACCATTTTTTCCACTGTCAGTCAAAATAATAGTCCAGAAATGGCAGGTATGCTACAAGCTTACCCTTAACCCTTCTTACCTCTTTCTCAATACATATTTTGATGCCCATTCCATTGTTTTAGCCCAATCCATTGTATATGCCCAGTCCATTGTTTATCCCCTTCCCATTGTACATGCCCATTCCATTGTTTTGTAATTTTGCAATTGGCTTCACCATTTGCTATGTTCTCATATTGTTATTTCATTGCGTTTACCCTATCTCTTGAAATTCCTTAAATTCCTTAACTCTTTTGTTACCATTGCTCCAGTTTTATGTAACTCTTTCTCATGTTAACACTAGAGATGTGAATCGTTTATCTGACGATTGAAAATATCGGACGATATTTTCAATCTCGTCAAATATCGGGGGGGGGGGGGGTCCCCGATAGCGATAGGAAACCCCACGATTAATTTCGTGGGTTCTCTTATTGTTATGGGGGGGCGGGAAGAAAGGGCACTTAAAAGTAACACAAAAACACAGCCCGACACTTTAAAATTAATTCTTTAGTATCCCCCCACCCTCCGGACCACTCAACCCCCCCAATTTTTAAGTACCTGGTGGTCTAGTGGAGGTCCCGGGAGCGTTCTCCCTCTCTCGGGCCGTTGGCTGCCAGTAAACAAAAGGGCGCTGATGGCCCTTTGCCCTTAGCATGTGACAGGGTATCCGTGCCATTGGCCGACCCCTGTCACATGGTAGGAGCACTGGTTGGCCTGCGCCATTTTTAAAGATGGCACCGGCCATCCATTGGATGGCACGGGCCAACCAGAGCTCCTACCATGTGACAGGGGCCGGCCAATGGCATGGATACTCTGTGACATGCTAAGGGCAAAGGGCCATCGGCGCCATTTTGTTTACTGGCAGCCGATGGCCCAAGAGCGGGAGAACACTACACTCCCGGGACCCCCACTGGACTACCAGGTACTTAAAAATTTGGAGGGGTCCGGAGGGTGGGGGGACTAAAGAATTAATTTTAAAGGGTCGGGTTGTGTTTTGGGTTATCTGCTCGGTGCAGCCAATAAAAAAAAAACCAACGATTGGACCGCGGGAAAAATAATTTCCCAATAGTCCACGAATCTGAAACCAGAACCGATTCCGGTTCTGATTCACATCTCTAGTTAACACTGTTCTATGTAAACCGGCATGATGTATATACGAATGTCGGTAGATAAAAACCGTAAATAAATAAATAAAATAAATATAGTTCAGTCATGTCCAGGATTGGATTCATGATTTTGTCCCCATAGGCACTAAATTTATAAACTGTCTTAGTAGGGGAGGGGTATTCCCTCAAAGATTAGAAGGTGGGGGAGAAATCCAAACCAGCTATGCCACTTAAGTTCACAAGGAATATATCTGAAAATCTTTAAACAAGAAGTTATGTGCACAACTTATCAAGCTTACTTTCTGGATATACATATGCACACATCCACACCTATATAGAGAGAACAAAGTTTAAAAACTCTGTAAGGATTCCCTGTGATCCCATCTAGCATGTACTGAAAATTTTGGATGGATAGTACACAAAATGCACACACATAGCTTCCAAATCCGTCCTGGGGACCCTATAGCTGGTTGGGTTTTTCAGGATATCCACAAAAAATATGCATGAGATAAATTTGCATACTTTGAAACACAGCATACGTTAATTCATCTCATGCAGATTCACTGTGGATCTCGTGAAACCTGACCGGCTATGGGGGTCCCCAGCTCAAGCCGCGGGCCGAATTCAAAATTTTTTTTTTTTACTTTTTTTTACTTTTGGGGACCTCCGACTTAATATCGCTATGATATTAAGTCAGAGGGTGCACAGAAAAGCAGTTTTTACTGCTTTTCTGTGCACTTCCCTGGCGCCGGAAGAAATTAGCGCCGACCTTTGGGCGGCGCTAATTTCTTAGAGTAAAATGTGCGGCTTGGCTGCACATTTTACTTACTGGATCGCTCGGGCATACCTAATAGAGCCATCAACATGCATTTGCATGTTGAGGGCGCTATTAGGTGCCGCGGGTGGGCCGCGGTTTTCCTCCCCTTACTGAATAAGGGGTAAGGGAAAACACGCGTCCAGAGCAGGGTGACAGTGCACTCCGACGGAGCACACTTTACTGTATCGACCTGTAAGTGATTAGTCACAAGGATTTCCAGTAAATCCATAGTAGAATAAACCACATATAGACAGATTATAGTCAAAAATCAAGACAAGAATTGATCAGGAGAGAAAGATATGGAAAAAAAAGGTAAAAAGTCTCTTTTATTTCTCCTTCCCTCTCCCTTCATGTGTGCCAGATAGACAAGAAACCCAAGAGGGCCAAAAGAGAAGACCCTTACCCCTTCTCCCCAGCTGAAGGTCTACAGGCTGCAGTTCTCCCCTCATCTAAAGCTTTGAAAAAATGTACAACACCTGGTAGCTCGGTGACACTTCCCAGCCAATCCAGGTTAAACACAGCACAGACTGTCAATAGCCCAACATGCAGCCATTCTTTTTTCTTCTTAAAATATCCATTTGCTCAACCTGTTTTTCAAATAGACAATCTTGATAGAGCAAATCCCTGCATTGCGTCACAGAAGGGGGATCATTATCCAACCAGATTGCAAGATGACTTTCTTGGCCAACAGAAATCGTTTGGTAAACCTGTTTCCACATGTGAATCCAGGCAATAAGTCAAAAAGAATGTTCTCTGTTTGCAAGGGTATCCGAATACTTATTACTTTGCAGCCTTGCCCACAAAACTCTAGTCTACGGGGGGTGGGGTATGTCCTGGCCTTGCTTCAGCTGTCAGACAATGCATCTGAACTCACATTTTGCTGCACTGCTTAGGAGCAAGGCCTGCCTCATAGCTGCTGTTCCTCCTGAGAAATCACATTTCTTTTCAACATACTATCAAGTGTCCCAGCAAAATGCAAGAAATGGAGGTTGGCAAAGTACTTGTGGGCAGCAGTCAGGATGATCAATCCCAACCATAATTTGACTTCTCACTGGTAGGCAGAATTCATTTGATCGCAATCACCTGTCACAATAATCCAAACTCAATAAATTGGGATAAACATTGGAAACATAGAAACACAGAAAAATGATGGCAGGAAAAGACCATAGGGTCTCTCTAGTCTGCCCATGATGATGAGCCTGCTCATTTTGCTCATTTCTTGTATTGGCCAAGGGAAAGAACGAATGCAGAAACAGCCGAATGGCTGTTCACAAATATGTCTTGTGAAACCTATTTGGCACAAATGAAGCATCACTTACTTAGCATTACAATATTTGCATAGATACTGTAGCAAGCCTGAAGCTGGCAACAGATCTGCCATCCCGGGCTATCAGGAGGCACAACATATGCATCGTGTCCCTTCAGTTTCTCAGCAAGCTATTATTTCTCATTGCAATTATAGCTTATGAAATTGTCTTATATCCATCATTTGTTGCTTTAGCTTCTGGAAGCAGATCAGAGAGAGCGATATACGGTAGTTTCATTCTGTGTTAAGTCTATTCTGCTTCTTTAGTCTCCTCCTCCATTGCTCCTAAGTTCCTTTCCTCAGCCCATCTCATCATGGAAAACATTAGCAGGGTGGTCCAGAAAAGAACACAGACAAGGTTATAGGTTAAGCATTGGTAACAGAGATGAAATGAGTTCTTAAGAGGCAACAGGCACAGCAGATCTTGCATCCAACTCTGCACTGATCATTGACTTGAAAAGCAGATTGTTTTTTTTAAAAAGAGTTGGAAGTACAAATTAAGGGTTAATCATATTTGATTTGTGGGCTGTGACGATCTCACAGACCTTTATTTCACTGGACACCAGCAGGTCTCATAGAAACCCAGGACAGGAAACATTTTCTGTACTGCAAAATATTTCCAAACCATATAATGGTGCTGACTGCAAGTGCATACAGCTTGAACTTCAGTTTTCCTACTATAAATGTGGGAAAACTTTGCAATATCCTTCATTTGTCATTGATGGCTGTAAAAATTCTCAGTATTTTTACAGCTAATTTTCACCTTGTTTGTAAACATTGCCAATGTTGACTTATATACACAGTGAGATTAAAAGAGATTTATCATATCAAAAAGTTAAATCCAGATTTAGGTATAGGCAGCATACGTAACTGCCTGGAATGCCAAATTTGAAACGTGCCAAATCTGCTTGCTTTAAGGCCATATGCTGGCTCAGCTTCAAAGGGATGCTGCCTATGGGTGCCAAAATCTTAAATCCAGCCCTGGGATGCTCCCTAAATATAGCTGTTCTTGAACATTACAGCCTTATTTCTAAAATGATCCATATGGACCAGAATTTGAGCTAGAATATATTTGGCTTTTCCATCTCAGCTTTATTATGACATATAATGAGAAACACTGATGCCAGTCCTAACCAATCAGAATTTCTATTGGTTTCTTTCGTCTGCTGGATCTAAAAAAATATTGTCTTGTCTTGATTAGAGAGTTGTATTCTCTAAATATTGGCTTTTGTGGAAGCTCATGTCTCCTCAGCCTCTCTTTTGTCCCTCTTGTTGCTGACCATATGTAACACTCAGTGGTCCACAGGCCATTGCCACAGACCGCCAAACTCATCCCCAAACCGGCTGGGTGAGAGCACTGTGCCCTGGCACGGGGCAAAGTCCTGCATGTCAACCGCCTTCCACAGTGGAAGCATAGTTGGCTCCAGGCCCGAGAAGGCACATCCCGGCAGTGGGGGAGGGTTCCTGCTCCAGGGCACCTGGTGTGCCAGGTGCCACCGGCATCAGCTGTCCCTGCTGAAGCAGGCAACCTGCTTCTGTTCTGCTCCCCGGGCCTCCCCTACACATGCACGTGCCGACTGAGCCCTCTTAAAGGGCCAGTAATGGAATCTTGCAGAGGTGCCTTCTGATGATGTCATGGGGCCTCTGGTATTTAAAGCCTGTCTGGACCTGCCTCAGATGCCTCGGCAATAGGTCAACACTATTGAGTAGCTGTTTTCCATGCTGAGCCTGTGCTTAGTCTTCTGTTCCTGATCCTTGGTTCCTATTCCTCCGTTGGCTCCTGTCTCCTCGTCTGGTGGTTCCCAGTTCATCCGCTCTCTGCTGTCTCGCCTTATCTTCTTCTCTTTGGATTGTCTCTTCAGCTTTGGATTTTGGCCTTGGATCTTGGCTTGGACTTCGGATTCTTCTTTGGTATTGGAGTTTCGGCTGATCCTGGACCTCCTGGACTTTGCTAGATTGCTGCCTGCCTTGACCTTGTTTTGTCTTCATTTTTGCAGTCTGCTGCCTGCCTTAACCTCTGCCCGAACTGACCTGGCTTTTTCTCCCTGAATTTCTACCATGACAGATCTCCTTCATTCAGAGACCCATGCCTAAGTCCAGCCGGCCCCGGCACCCAAGGGTTCAACATGCGGGGAACGTGGGCTGGTATTGGTGAAGTCCCTGTTGGGCATCTGCTTCAACCAGCTCCGTCTGCCAACGGTGAGGACCTGCAGGGTTCCTCCCTGTGGGTAGCAGTAACCTCACCTCTGTCCAAGGGTCCATCATGCAACAAACTGCTGAGGCCATGGAGCCGGCGGACCTTGCCATCTTGAAAGCTCTTCCTGGCCTAGCCCAGAAACTGCAAACCCTCCAGTCATCCTTAGAAATTGTTGTGGCAGACATGAACCTCCTTGCTGCATGCCTGGACTCCTTGACCCTGCCCACTGTCTTGCTGCTGCTTGTTGCAGTTCCAGTGTTAGCTCCCCTGCCAGCACTGCCCTAATATTGTTGCGTCCGGCCAGCTGCATCCTTGTCCTGCGGCTGGCCATCCTCACCTACTCCGGAGTCACGGCCAACTGCCTCAAAGTCTTTCCGTGCCGCGCTGAGTCACTGCACTGGCAGAGTGCTTAGGCGCACATGCATGGGGATCTGGCTTCCTTATAGGACCCATGGCAGGAAATGGCTCTGACCCCTCCCCATGACATCAAGAGGCAGGTCCTATTTCAGGCCCACACTTCTCTTCCTTGATGCCTCTGCAACAGGTCCTCCTTGTCCCTGCTGTTCGGCCTGCTCTTTGCTTCGTGATATCCTTGTTGCCTGCCTGACCTCGGATTGTCTTGGATATTCTCTGCCCGCTCCCTGCCATGACCTTGGACTGTTTATTGGACTCTCTGCCTGCTGCCTGCCTGACCTCAGATTGGTTTTGGATATTCTCTGTTCGCTGCCAGCCCTGACTTCGAATTGTTTTTGGATAGTTTCTGCTCGCTGCCTGCTCTGATCTCAGATTGTTCATTGGACTCTCTGCTCGCTGCCTGTCCTGACCTTGGATTTCTTCTGGGTATTCTCTGCTCACTGCCTGCCCTGACCTCAGATTATTTAATATTTATTGGTCTCTCTGCTCGCTGCCTGCCCCGACCTTGGATTGCTTCTGGATATTCTCTGCTCACTGTCTGCCCTGACCTTGGATTGTTTATTGGTCTCTCTGCTCGCTGCCTGCCCTGACCTCAGATTGCTTCTGGATATTCTCTGCTCGCTGCCTGCCCAGACCTCAGATTGTTTACTGGACTCTCTGCTTGCTGCTGGTCCTGTCCTCTGACCGTCTTCTGGGCTTGGGGGTTATCTACCGTCTCCTGCCTGCCTTTGCAGAACCAGATCTAAAAGATTCCTGAAGGCCTCTCCTACAACCAGTACTGCCAGTTGACGGTGAGGACCTACAAGGGCCATTCCCATGGGTAGTAACAACCTCACCTCGGCACAGGGGTCCACAAATGCAATAGTTATGCAGGGGACCCTAAGGGGTGTCGGGGTTTTCTGAATCAATGCCATATGCATTTTTTCCTCTAGTCAGCACTCTTCTAAATGACTCACTTAAGATGACATTCATCTTCTCCCTCCTCAACGGTAAATCTCTGGCCTGGGCTTCCCCCTGTGGGAGCGCTTGGATCCCCTTCCCATGAACCTCCAACAATTTGTCTCAGATTTAAGCATGTCTTTGATGAGCCTGGCTGGTTACCCATAATGGGCTCAGATCTCCTGCACCTGCGCCAAGGAAGTCGAACATTAATGGATTATGCCATCACATTTCAAACTCTGGCCACAGAACTAAATTGGCAGGGAGACAGTCTACGTGAAATATTCTTGGAGGGCCTATCTCCCAAGATTAAGGATGAGCTTGCAGCACGAGAACATCTCACCTCTTTCAAAAGTCTCATCGATCTCACAGGGAATATTGACAGACGCCTCCAGGAACAAGTCCAGGAGACTCATTCAGTTCATAAAGGTCTTGCCAGAGTATCACTTCTGTCTTCATGCCCTCAGGGGATTTTCTAGAGGAGCCCATGCAAGTGGGCCGTTCTTATTTCATGAAGGAAGAGAAGACTCGTCGTCGTCAATAGGGCCTCTACCTGTATTGTAGAACATCTGATCACCTATTGACTCAGTGTCCTGAGAGAAGGGGAACCATCCTACACCATAAAGCACTGGAATAAGTGACCCTTGGCCTGGCTATTCCATTGCTTCAATTCCTTTTTCCTGTCTCCCTGGATCAGTCCTCTGCTTGTTTCACCACCCAAGCTTGGTGGACTCTGGCGCTGGGGGGAATTTCGTGTGACAGGAGCTCGTTGACTGGTACAGAATTCCCATGATTCCCTTGACACCACCTCTGGCACTTTTCTCCATCCATGGGGACCACCTTCCTGGTTTGGTGACCTGTACCACCCTACCGCTTACACTAAGAGTAGGACCCACACACATGGAACTCATCTCCTTCCACGTTCTTCCACGAGCTGCAAATCCAGACATCTTGGGTCTGCCATTGCTGCAAAATCACCAACCACAATTTGACTGGTCCACGACAGAACTTACCCAGTGGAGACCAGGGTTCAGGGAATCTTGTTTGAGGTCCGATGAGTTTTCCCGCTCGCTGATCATAGCTACCACCCTTCTGAACCTTCTCATCCCTGGCAAGAAGTCTCAATAAACTCAAACTATCCCATGCTCCCTCCTGGAGAATATTCTTAAGGTATTCTTTGCACAACTAAGAGATCAGTTAGCTCAAGAAAGATCAGAACACAAAGATCTGGTAAAGAAGCACAACCGGGCCATGAAAGGATTTGTGTCCTTTGTAACCAAGAAAGAGGAAGAAATACAAACCCTTCATGCTGTTCTGCAACAGGAAAGGGAAAGGAAACTTCCACTTCTATTTTATCCTGCCTCTCTGGACATTGGGAATGACAAAATTAACCTTACCCCAATAGTGGACCCTGTTCTCTGTCAAAGTAACCCAGAGATGACCATCCCACAGCAAGCGTTCAGTCCCCAGAACTGCACAAACTAGGGGGCAAAACCAATCATTTTATAGAACCTACTGCCCAAACCAGGAGGCCCATTGGGATCCAAATAATTTCTGTGGTTGGTATCCCCATAAACTCAAGGCCTCTAGAAGAGGGCTTAAGAGGAGGGGTACTGTTACACTCGGCAGTCCACAGGCCATTGCCGTGGACTGCTGCACTCACCCTCAACCGACTGGGCGGGAGCACCATGCCTCATCATGGGGACAAAGTCTTGTGTGCTGCCCACTGCCTGCAGCATATCCTGGCGGTGGGGGAGGGCTCCTGCTTCAGGCGCCTAGTATGCCAGGCACCACTGGCATTGGCTGTCCCTGCTGAAGCAGACAACCTGCATCTTTCTGCTCCCCGGGCCTCTCCTACACACACATGCACACTAACTGAGCCCTTTTAAAGGGCTAGAAAAGGAATCTTGCAGAGGCACCTTCAGATGATGACATGGGGCCTCTGGTATTTAAAGCCTGCCTGGACCTGCCTCAGATGGCTTGGTAATAGGCCAACACTATTGAGTAGCTGTTTGCCAGGCTGTGCCTGTGCTCAGTCTTCAGTTCCTGATCCCTTGGTTCCTGTTCCTTTGTTGGTTCCTGTCTCCTTGTCTGGTGTTCCTGGTTCATCCATTCCCTGCTGTCTCGCATTGTCTTCCTCCCTTCAGATTATCTCTTCGACTTTGTACTTTGGCCTTGGACCTCGGCTTGGACTTCAGATTCTTCTTCAGTATTGGATTTTTGGCTGACCTCTGACCTCCTGGACTATGCTAGATTTCTGCCTGCCTCGACCTCTGCCCAAACTGACCTGTCTTCTTCTCGCTGGCCTTCTTCTACCACGATGGATCTCCTGCACCTAAGTCCATCCAGCCCCGGCACCCAAGGGCTGAATCTGCGGGGAAACGTGTGCTGGTATTGGTGAAGTTCCTGTTGGGCCTCTGCTCCAGCCAGCTCCGCTTGCCGACAGTGAGGATCTGCAGGGCTCCTCCCTGTGGGTAACGCTAACCTCACCTCGGTCCAAGGGTCCACAACGCAACACCATATGATAGCTTTTTCCATGATAAGAAGAGTGATGAGATTCAACATTTCTGGTTTTGTAGCAAGATGTGAATGTATTTGAATTAGTGTTTTTATGACTAGAAAAAGGAACAATGCAGGTAGGCATGACATTACACACCTGGAGCACCCAGAGAATGCCATTCCCATAGAAACAACAGGCACTGAACAATCCACCTGACTGACTGCTCTCTGTACCCGTTGCTCAGAAATACTACACCAGAGCCCTCAGGCATATACATCTGTACATACACATATAGCCAGTGTAGTTTGTGTAATGTATGGGAGTGTACAAGATCAAAAACTGTGGAACTAAATGCTTTGAAGAGTTTGAAATCCATATTAGAGCACAAGAAAGTGATGTGACTTACAGTCGCCCAGCGAATTGTGACAGTAGCAATTACATCTTACTTTCCTGGCTTTATAGCTCTATGTTCCAACCACTAAGCTATACTGTTAGCAGAATTAAAAAAAAAATAATGTTAAAAAGTGAAATGTTGGAAAGTCTAAACTGCTGGTATCAGACTTGGCTGGACCTGGGTGAATAGGTCCTAATGACTCTAGCAGTTGCTTAAACTGTTTCTTGGAAGTTGCCAAACTGTACTAATGTGGAAGAAATGTGAAATTAAGAACGATCCACTCTGTACAATATGAGGTCCCTGCCATCTAAGGTATTGACAGAGAGTGAGAATTCTTGCATGAAAAATTGAAAATCAGCCAGCCAACCACATTTTCCAGCTCCGGGTGATGTGTTCAGCAGATGGGAGCATACATGAGTGTTTGAAACTGCCAGGGGTTTGCACTATGCCTGTGGACAAATTGTTCCAATTTAATCTTTTATTTATTTTTTATTTAAATTTTATTTTGACAATTCTGGGTCACTAGTATACCCAGAGACTAGACCTGACGTTACAAAATGCCTAGTTCTGCTTCATTTGCATGTTTGTGTTGCTGGTGGATTTTAGTGCTGCCTCACCAATGCTTTCTTCTCATTCTCTATCAAATAAAAGCTTAGTGAATCGGGTTCTTAATGTCTTACTGGCAGATGGCATTTTATTCACTCTTAAGACAAGATGTTCTCGGAAGGGTAGTAAGTGATCTCTTTTGGGATGGATTTTGAAGGATATCTATAAAAGAAAAAAGAAATACAGTAGCACTTGGAATTGCCAACTAGACACCATCAACTTCAATTTTAATGTAAAAATGCTGAATATGAAATAGAAATTATTATTTCCTAGTGAGCTCAGTGGTAAACAGCTATAAATGACTTTTCTGTTCCTCAATATAGTGCTCCAGTTTTATCTAGGACCAGACACAAAAAGGGGTAGAATTAAGACAGGTTCGAAACTTGTGAGCAGTAGCACCAATCAGTACCATAGCTGCTATTTATTCATGAATCTTTCATATACATTCACAAGTCAATCATCTTAAACATTGAAAAATATCTATCAATGGGGTCATTCAACAAATCTTATTAGGGTCTTATCAAAGGCGTTAGGGCCCTAATGCCCGCGATAACATCATAACACATGTGATAAATAACGCATCGCGAGATGTGTATGAAAACTTTTAAAATTTAGTCAAAAGGGAAGAGTTTATGGAAATGAAGGGTGTTTAATGTTGCATGTGATAGCATAATGCATGTTTTAGTACTGGAAATAACTACACCTTTTTCCCTGGGGTTATGCTGTGTGATATGCCTGAACTGGGATTTGTGCTAAATATTACAAATGCTGTTTTGGACAGGAGAAGGGAGTGGAGTGGAAGAAGAGAGATAGATATAATAGTCAACTTTTTATACCACTGTAGGAGGATCAGCTAGTAACTCGAGGTGAGGTTTTGGTGGTGGTCTGGGATTTGGGGGGGGGGGGGGGGGCAGTTTTACATGCACAGTCAGAGGTACGAATAGCACATCAGTGAAGATTTGATGTGATTTGGAGCAAGGAAAGGTACACAAAGATGAGATTTGCACATTGTACTCTTGACCTAGTACTATATATGAACACCTTATAACGAGGCTTGTGCTTTCTCTCTCTCTCTCTCTCCCCCAGGAACAGCCCAAAACACTCCGTTTGCAATATGAAAAATATCAATGCTGCAATAAATTTAATGCACATTGTTATAAAATACCTATGTGATGCCTAACTATACCCCTTTTTTTATCGTGGGCAGCGCTGCTAAAACAGAACCCTGCCTTTGGGAAAAAAAAGTGTTTGTGATGTTAGAAACTGAAAAAATTATAAACAGCAAATGACATATTTTGTGTTGTGCTTGTATTCTCGAATGGCTTGATTCGCTTGCAGAAGAACACCTCTAGCTGCTGGAAGCAGAGAGTGATGAAACACATTGTTTAAAAATTAATAAGGAGACCTTATTTCTGCTAAGGATTTGTTTTTTTTTAACTGTTGTAGGACATATTGCTAAACATGTTGAGGTAGATTTTCAAAGTAGCGCAAGGGCGTATATGTGCACGCGCTACCTGGCGCGCACACATGTACGCCCGATTTTATAACTTGTGCATGCAAGTTATAAAATCAGGGATCGGCGTGAGCAAGAGGGTGCACAATTGTGCACATCGAGCCTGCGCCAAGCCGTGCTGCCTTCCCCCGTTCCCTACCCCCCATCCCACCTTCCCTTCCCTTCCCCTACCTCCCCCGCCCTTTCCCCCCTACTTTTTTTTTCTTTCTTTTATTCAAAACTTACTTCAGCCCTGGGACTGAAGTAAGTTGCACGTGCCGGCCGACTGCAGGTGCACAATCCCTGGCACAGCAGCAAATGGCCACTGTGCCTGGAGCCTCTGACCCTGCCCCCCGCCCCCAGACCGCCCCGTCCTGCCCATGCTATGCCCTTTCCCGCCCCTTTAGTAAAGCCCAGGGACTTACACGTGTCCCAGGGCTTTACGCGCATCACCAGGTCTTTTGAAAATAGGCCCGGCGCGCGTAACCCTTTGAAAATCCGGTGCATTGTTAATAAGTTGTGCATATACAGCTTTTATGGCCATAAGACTGTTATGTTGAATCATTTGGCCTGTTGGAACAATGAAAGACCATGTCACAGCTCTTGAATCCTACCCAGGCAGAATAGCTATCCCAGTGCCCGCTTTCAGTGTTTAACGAGGATGATTAGCTAGCTGCTCAGGGTTGTTGATCTCATAAAACCCACTGTTGGAGCATGGTAGTCAGTAACATCAAATGGCATCCTGATGTCACAGAGAGGAAGCAAAAGGCAACAAATAAATGCCATTTAGATGAAAAGTAAAAATGAAAACATTTCTGAGATTCCCAGACATAAACCATTAGCTAGCCTTTCCTGGAAGGTGCCATATTTTCACGTATATAATCCATGGGATATACACGTTTTTAGATGCTGGTGACTGGTGTGTGGGATAAACAAGGGTACAAATTATACTCGTCTTTACATTCCAACCAGTGGATATGTGTTACATAAAAACAGTATAACAATGTCAGATGTCATTACTAACGGTGTATCTGAGAGATTTTGTAGGGTCTCCATGGATACAATAGTGAAGGAATAATAAGAAAGAAGCTAAGAATTGCTATAGCTGGATAACCCCATGGTTGTCTTTAAGAACATAAGATATGCCATACTGGGTCAGACCAAGGGTCCATCAAGCCCAGTATCCTGTTTCCAACAATGGCCAATCCAATTCACAAGTACCTAAACAAAAGGTTATTCACTGCATTTATTTTTGCTAGAGAAAGAGGTAATTTGCCTTAGCAATCCCTGAGTGGGAACTGAATGCTGGCTTTGCTGGTTCAGAACCCATTGCTCTGACCACTAGGCTACAGCTTCACGCTAAATACCAGCTGGAGTACATAAGAACATAAGAACATAAGAAAATGCCATACTGGGTCAGACCAAGGGTCCATCAAGCCCAGCATCCTGTTTCCAACAGTGGCCAATCCAGGCCATAAGAACCTGGCAAGTACCCAAAAACTAAGTCTATTCCATGTTACCATTGCTAATGGCAGTGGCTGTTCTCTAAGGGGTAGATTTTAAAAGAAGCGCGATCAGCCTACTTTTGCTTGCGCATCAGACTCAAGCAAAAGTACGCTGGATTTTAGTAGATACGCGCGGAGCCGCGCGTATCCACTAAAATCCCTGGATCGGCGCGCGCAAGGCTATTGATTTTGTATAGCCGGCGCGCGCCGAGCCGCGCTGCCTAACCCGTTCCCTCCAAGGCCGCTCCGAAATCGGAGCGGCCTCGGAGGGAACTTTCCTTTGCCCTCCCCTCACCTTCCCCTCCCTTCCCCTACCTAACCCCCCCGCCCGGCCCTGTCTAACCCCCCCCCTTACCTTTGTCGGGGGATTTACGCCTCCCGGAGGGAGACGTAAATCCCAGCGCGCCAGCGGGCCTCCTGCGCGCCGGGCCGCGACCTGGGGGCGGGTACGGAGGGCGCGGCCACGCCCCCGGACCGCCCCGGGCCGTAGCCATGCCCCCGTACCCGCCCCCAAAACGCTCCCGACACGCCCCCCGAAACGCCGCGACGACCGGGCCCGCCCCCCGACACGCCCCCGACACGCCCCCCCTCCGAAAACCCCGGGACGTACGCGAGTCCCGGGGTCTGCGCGCGCCGGTAGGCCTATGTAAAATAGGCTTACCGGCGCGCAGGGCCCTGCTCGCGTAAATCCGGGCGGATTTACGCGAGCAGGGCTCTTAAAATCCGCCCCTAAGTGAACTTAATAGCAGGTAATGGACTTCTCCTCCAAGAACTTATCCAATCCTATTTTAAACACAGCTATATTAACTTCACTAACCACATCCTCCAGCAACAAATTCCAGAGTCTAATTGTGCGTTGAGTAAAAAAGAACTTTCTCCGATTAGTTTTAAATGTGCCCCATGCTAACTTCATGGAGTGCCCCCTAGTCTTTCTACTATTCGACACATAAAAAGCTTATAAAAAGACATTCTATTGTTCTATAATAAAAAAAAACCTTGCAAACGGTGTGCATAAAATACTTTTTATTACAAAACATAAGTTGATGGTGCAAATTCATTAGAGGGTCTCAAACATTATCTTGTTTGTCCCTCAAAGGAGAACCTTCAAAACCCTTATCATCATCTAAGTAGGAGAAATGTTCAGCAGTGAATTCATATTCCTCTTTGTCAGTAGAGTCAGTATCATAAAACAACTCTCCTTCTTCAAGTAAGCCTGCTTTTTGAAATCCGTTGATAATGGAATGCGGTCTCGCTTCCCGCCATGCAGTGGCAATCCAGCTGTAGATTTCTGCATAAGTAGAACGTTTCTGTTTTCCTGAAGGTGTAAATGAGTATGGGCCTTCATGCATCCATTTATCCCACTCTCTCCTTCGGAGACATTCAAACACATGGTTAACAGCTTTGTCCAAAGGCTGTACCTTGCAAATAAGCCCACCAGGGATTACTGCTATGTGAGCTCCAATGGCAATCAACAATTTCTTAACTAAATCCAACTTGTGGGTTGCCGTGGAGCCCAATATTAACAATGATTTCTTGTTGAAACTCCCACCTGAGCAAGCACAAAAACATGTATTTATCCAGTATATGATATCATCATTCATCTATCCCTTTTTGTTGCATGTGACAATAATGAACAACATCAGGAATTGCATTTGAAGATAACTAGAGGTTTCAACTTCTTGCCATTTGCAGTACATGCTCAGGCTATAGTGAACCTGTTTCGTTCATTGCCGGTTGTTACAATCACTGTCTTTATGCCTCACTCAGCAACTGTTCTTGTACTCGGAATATCAAAATTCACCAGTACCTCATCCATGTTAATTATATCTCCTGGTTGCAGGTTATTTTCCTTACGTTCTTCTTGCACAAAATCATTTAATTTACCCATTTTCTCCTCCCAATCATCTGGTAGTTTTTAACCCATTGTAGTTCTAGCCCAAATGCATAAAACATTCCTGCACATAAACTTATACACCCAGTTAATGCCTACAAAAAAAATTGGGGATCGTCATATTGTCACGACATGTGAGTCCTTTGGGCTATGGCATAGTTGATACTGCCCAGTTCGCAGGAGAGAACTGCAGGTGACAGCAGGTGGACGTGTTCTGGGCTGGGATTGGGATGAAGGCTTCACCTACACCAGCTTCTTCCCCTATAGGTTGAGCCCTCGAGTTCTAAGGCTGGCAGGACTTGGGCAAGTGTCCACAGACAGGGAGCGGAATATGGGTCAGGACAGGCAGCAATCAGACAGTGTCGGAGTTCAGGCAAATAGGTCAGGGCAGGTGGCAATCAGGCAGAGTCAGTAATCGGGCAAGAGGTCAGGCAACGAGAGATCAGGCCAAGGGAACAGAAAGCAGGGAAGAACAGGAGTGAGAACAAGGACAAGGCAAAGACAAGGGATGGAGCAAAGCAAGGAGAAGACAAAGCAATAGCACTGACTGGAACAAGGCAAGGAAAAGACAAGACAATGCAAGGACTGGAACAAGGCAAAGAAATGACAGCGTCTGAAGTAACAAGCATTGCAGGAGCAGTGTTGCTGAGGTGCTAAATGGTTGCAAGAAACTTCTTTATATTCTCATGCAGGATGTGATGTCATCAGACAAAGTCTACAGAAAGTCCCGGCTGTAGGACCTATAAAAGGAGTCCAGAGCTACTGGTAGTTCAGGCATGTTCTTTGGATGCAGCATGATACTGGAGGTATTTCAGATTAGTGGTGAGAGGCATTAAACATATCAATGGCTAATGCTTTAACCTTCTGTTTGATGCTGATTTTGGAAATGACCCTGCAGCTAACTCATTGTGAAAGAACCCACTGTTTCAAATTTGCCTCCAGATGTGTCCATTTGGCAGATTTACCACATCGTGCACAAGTCCTAAGGTGGAGTTCTTTCGATGTTTCTTCAGCTTTGTGCCATTCGTGGATAGATTCTGATGATTCTCATCAATGGAAAATATACATCCAGCTTCCCGATTTCCATGTTCTTTCACATTTCAACTGCCGATAATTTGAAATCAGCTGTGTACAATTGTTAATAGGCCAATTTAAAACTGCTTCAGAAGTACTTTACTCAACTGGAACTGAACGACAGGATAGTAGACCATATACTGGTATTCCTTTATATAGGCTTACTTTGCTTTTTCTCATGTCATTGAATAGGACAATAACACTAACATTAACACTTTTACTGACTATAATTATAAAATACTATTTATTTAACAATACATGAATTGTTTCTTGATTGGCCTCAAAAGAAGCCACTAGTATTGTCAATGATTGTTTGGTCAGGCATGAGTCTTAATATCTATAGGCAATGTAAAAGACATATTAGGAATGCAAACAAAACCTATAGGAATGTGGGGAATACACAGGTGTGGTTAATGGAAAACATTTTTTACATAAATGCTGCTTTCTAGGTGTGGGTTATATCAGTATGCAGGTTTTATACAAGAAAATAGTGTAGCTGATGCTATTATTTCAGAAATGGGAGGTTTAGCAGACCTGCTAGACCTCTATGGAACAAGGGAGTTTTCAGGAAGCAGAGCAATAGGAAAAAGGGCATGAATTTTACCAAAAGTAAGGGTGTCTCCATCCACCTAACTAGAAAGAACTGAGAACTCTGCGGTTTCGTTTTCCTTCGCACAAGGACATTTGTAATCCGCTTTGTAAATCCCTTCAGCAGAAGGGAGACAACCATGGCTCAGAATCCGTGCTTACTGGGAGATTAGTTGCCTGAATCGCTTTATCAGATTTAACCATCAAGCTCTTACTTTTATATCAGGTACTTTGTACTTCAGCCATTTAAAATTCAGCACAGCGGAATGGCAGAAATCCCCCACAACAGCATTACTCATCCAGCTTCAACAATAGGTTCAGGAATTAGAACCCAGCATCTGGAGCAGCTTCTGCTGAGGTTTTTCCATTGCCCCCACCCATCACCCTCCCCCCCTCAGCTTTTCGTACATTGGATTAAATGTGATTAAATGCTGATTTGAAAGGGTATAGCCCTTCAAGCCAACAGAAACACAAAAGCAGTAATGGTTACATCATTTTTCTTAAAGGAAAATGATACCTTTGTTAGGTCTTAACTGCAGGAAACAAAAAACAGTCACACAAGCTTTGGAGACCCTCCATGGAATTATAGATGAAAAGGTTAGAAAGTGAATGAGAGAGCACATTTTACTATCTAATCTGTGTCTCTCAAACACCACAAGCCTCTGTTTTGTTTTGAGCTGCAAAATGGTGTGTGTAATGTATGCCTCAGGGCATTAACCCAATGTAAATAGCATTAATCCTCCATAAAACACACTTGAAATGAAAGATGACACATCTTGTATCGCATGCATTGTGAAAGTCAATATTATTAGCTTCAAGCAAGCAACAGCAGTGGCAGACCAATTATATCTCAATATGTCAGCCAATCTGGCAGAACATTACAGCTACTCCTTCTAATATACTAATATCTATTTCTATCTGGAATTCTGAACTTAATATTTAAAGTATCCCTATCATAAAAGTTATATGTTCAAAGTTCTCTATAGTGTTGGCATTTCTATAGATAATCTTTGTTCCATTACTTTCAGGTTACCTTTGCTTAATTTGACTGGATGTTAAAAATGACACAGAAGAGCTATAGCATGTGCTCTTTCTCATCCTGGATGCCATCATCAAACATTTGCCAACAGATTATCTGATAATATCATGATGAACAAGAAGCTTGATGGTTATATTTGTTTTCTTCAGAGTGTAAAACATTGTCTTTGGAATGGGGAGGACTACAGAGGCCATGGGCCTGACCATTTTTGAACAGGGCAGCATAGCAATGGTTTGGGGAGGGCCACAAAATCTGACCCTTCCTGTAGAACTGCAATGGGAGATCAGAGGCTGGGTCGACAGGCAGTAGCTGCCAGCTGGTTGGTAGCGTGTTTCAATCCCTTCCTTTGCTGATCACCAGCAGGAGGAGAAGAGCAGTGATGCATTGGACTGCAACCTCTCCCCTCTGCATGGGACACTCTATAGCCATTGTTGTTCAAAGCAGCAGTTGAGTCAGGTGGTAAGGGAGAAGGAGGATGTGGCTGAGGCACCACTGCTCTCCTTCTCCCGCTACTAATCAGTGCAAGGGGTGGAAGGATGTGGAAGGGGATCACCAGGCTAAAGTGGGTGAGTGACTAGAGGGGATGGCGGGTTTGTGTAACTATTGTTGGTTACACTCAGAGCCTAGGTTGGGGGAGCCAGGAAAGAAAGAAAGTAAGAAAGAAAGAAAGTAAGAAAGAGTGATAGTAGGAGAGGGGGAGAAAAATGGGGCATGGGAAAGGGAGAGAAAAAAGATGTATAGAAGCAGGGGTCATGGAGAAAAAGAGAACGAGACAAGTGGAGGTAAGGGGACAGAGAGGGAGGAGATAGGGAGAAAGGGGGTGTTATGGCTGAATTTAGTTGGCTTGGCTCCCCCAATCAAAAAGATGTTCCACTTCCCCTGTTAAAATAAAGTTGTGCTATGAAGTAACCATCAATACGCAGGTCAAGTGTCTCTTCTTTTCCAATGTGGCTTTTGCAAAGGGGGCACCTGAAAATAGCGCTATTATGGGTGTGAATTCTTCTCACCTGCTTCGGTGATCTAAAGATTGTTCCACCAACGCTCAAAACATTTGGAAGGTCTTCTTCACTCATGGATGTCCCTACTGAGGACACTGCTAGTTTTTGCGGTAGGCAATAACGGTACCGAAGGAGTTAAATACTGTCTTCTTTTTAAGAAGCCCTTGGGCATGCCAGCTGCTTCAGGGGGTTGCCACAGTTCTTCCCAGAACACCCCAAGCAAAATCTGCACAATACCAAAGACCTTTAACCATCTTAAATGGATTGGGCTCTGCATATGGAGCCAAACAATTCACTTTTACAAAATACAAATCCATTCCTTCTCAGAGATCTGTTTGCCAGATGAATTAAGGCATAGAAAAAATACAAATTCTTCATTGGCATGGGCTCTTCTTTACATGCAACAACCAGGCTAATTTATTTGGGGTTCTGAGGAGTTCTCGTCTCTCTTTCTGGGGAGAATAAAAACAGTTTACAATAGTGAATTGTTTGAATTGAATTAATTAGCAACTTATTAAGGCACAAAAACGACCACTTTTGCAAGAGCTATTCTAAGCAGCCTGAGTGTGTGAAAATACTTTGGTAGCATTTATTTCAACTATAGGCAGTTTATTTTTCTGTACTGGATTTCAAACTTGCAAAGGTTTTACATTCCATTCCCTGCTCTACTTGCAGTTCCCTAAAGCCCAGAAGACGCAGCAGTTGAACTCCTAGCTACAAAAGTTAACGTGTGCTGCTATAGACATTATAAGTAAGAGATGGCTAATAACATTAATCGGGCCTAAGAAAACAATGCTTGGCTGGGCTGTAATGCAGTCTAATACAAAGGCTAATCACATTGTACCTACAGTATATATATATATATATATCTATAATCAACTGGAGGAGGAATAGCCTAGTGGTTAGAGCAGTGGACTACAAACCAGGAGACCAGCATTCAAGTCCTGCTGTTGCTGCTTGTGACCTTGGGCAAGTCACTTTACCCTCCAGTGCCTCAGGTACAAAATTTAGATTGTAAGCCCTCTGGGGATAGAGAAGTACCTGAATATAAACTGATGTGATATCTCAGATTGAATGTTAGTATATAAAAAGCAATAAATCTCTTTCTCAGGAAATCAGATTGATAGTATTGTAACTGGTGTAAACAGCCCTGTCTACCAGATCCAGGTTGATTGCACAGGGAAACCATAGCTGTAGGACATGGCTTCCCAAATTCTTATTTTAAAAAATAAGCCACCAAGGTTACCCATATAAAATATACTCAAAAAGTTTAACAAAATTCTTATAACATGTTTGAGATAAATAACCATCAGGAATTGGGAACTGTTATAAGAATTTTGTTAAACTTTATTTGGCACATATTAGTACACAATTTGGCACGTTACAAAAAGAAACAAGGTGGATGATTTAATAGACCGGGCGGTTCATTGAAAGTTGAACACATTGTCTGGCATGCTGACACCTTAGAAAATATTTAAAATAAGAATTGAAAAAGTTAAAGAATTCTAACAGAACAGGACTTTAATTATTGCTCACATTAGTAGCCTTCGTTTTTCAATTATTTGGGTTTCCCTCCTTCCCAAACTCTTAGCCAGTGTGACCTCATTTAAGCACTTGAAAATTCACATGAACCCAGAGGGCAATGAAAACAAATTAGCAGGGGTGTGGTCCCCCTCCAACAATCATTCCACTTTCACCCTCCACCCTCTCTAGTTGATCCTTTCTCTCAACCTCTATCCCCTCCAGAGGACCTCCTCTCTCAACCTCTGCCCTCTAGCAGAGCACCTTTTACATCCCCCAATAACTCTCAGTTACCCAGCTCATCCCCTCTCTCACCCCATGCAATCCTTTTCATATCATCCCAGGTGATCCTTTCTCACCTCCCAGTAATTATTTTAACTCATATAATTGATCCTCAGTCATCCCTGCCCTCTCACCTCTATAATACCCAATTGATCCTCAGTTATCCCCTCTCTCTCATCCCATTGCCCAACTCCTCGCTATAACCTTCCAGCCTCACCTCCTTTCCTCCAATTTTTCTCTCACATCCCTCCCAATTGATTCCCTCTCACCCCTTGCTCCTCTCTTACATACCCTAGTTGATCTTCTGTCATTCCCCTCTCACCCTTCACAGCCAATGCTTCTCAAGCTGATCCAACCCTCAAACCTCTCCTGCATCTAATCCCTCCCTTCATACTGCCCCACTTCTAAACACCCCCTCTGATCAGAGTCAGCAGCAACATTTTCCTTTAAACCCTGAGCCAAAAGTGGATGACAACTGGTGGGAAGACAGGACAGGATGCTGGTAGGGCCAACATTTTTCTCTTGGGTAGGTTCAGTAGTGGGTGTAGAGAGGAGCAGTGGCAATTTCCCTGTGCATACTCAGTCCCTTGGCCATGAGGCAAAGGGACTGGCCATGAGCCCACCCTTTGCCTCATGGCCAGTCCCAGACCTGATTGTGGTCTGCGAGTGGCAGCAGCATTAGTAATGAAAGTCAGCATCAGGCCTGTGAGTCAGTGCACGTTCACAGACCATGCAGTGATCCTTATCTCTCCTCATGTAGGGCTTCCTGTTGCCACAGAAACTCATGCAAGGGTAGGACCACCACAGGGCCTGTGGGTGTGTGCTGACTCAAAGGCTCCATGCTGACTTTCACTAAAGCTGCTGCTGGTGCCTGAAAACCTCTGCCCCTTGAGGCACTTGTGACCCTGGCCAAAGATTTTCCCACCCTATTTGTGGTCCCTACTGTAGCAAAATGATATCTAGTTATTTTATACTCTGTTGAGGTCAGGCAAGCAGTGAATATGTTCATTTTTCTCTTTGCCTATAGTTTCTGTGACCAGGATTATAAATTATCAAATATTAAAACCGATCACACTGGTTAGAAAAATGATCCTGCTGAGTTTCTTTTTTCCTCAATGGCCCTTTTCAACAAAGTCTAATTCAGGCTTAATTAAATGAGAGGTTGGTCCCAGAGAGCAAAAGTAAATTACTGCGGCATTGCTGCAGGACACCTGGGTCCATGAAATGTTTGTTAAGCAGTTAAACAAATATTGGCAAAACCTGTAAAAACATGGTGGCTTGCATGTGATTTGGAGCTGGTTGACAGAGTGGTCTTTTTACTCTGTGGTAAAAGCTCAGGTTCCAATGTACTCTCATTCCACCTTCACTTAATACATGCTGAGGGCGGGGAGGGCATTTCATCGTTAAAAACTGCTGTGATGCATCCAAACCTCACTTTCTTATGGGGTTTTTTTTTTTACTTTCACATTCCTAGATGTTCAATGATTTTGAAATTCTGATAACTCTTTAGCTCTAACAAATGCAATGGAATGGAAATGTGCTATGCTAGAGACAGCAGATGAACTGACCCCTGCGCATAACCTTCACAATAGTCACAAAGCGCAAGAAAAACGCCTCATGTTACACAATGAAGCTGAGGGAGGAAGAACGTACATTGCTCCAATCTGAGCACAAATAAAGAAAGAAGAAACCTGTGTCAAATTTGGAACTACACAGGAGACAATTGCAGAAATACAGGGACCTGACCAATACAATGAAAAAGCAATATTTTTCAATGAAAATCCACGGGCCTTTGTACAATTCAAAGTTTCTATTTTCAACCGTGAAGTGTTTGACTAAATCTGGCTTCAATATTCATTATTCAATCAAATAGAAAATCACACCTGTGTCCTACCAAGTGCAATGAATTCTTAGAATTCTTTCAGATGAAAGCTGATGGTCTGTGCAGAAAGTTTCCTCCAATACTTCTTGCAATGCAAAAAACCCTCCTACAAATATGATGTGTGCTGGGAGTATTTTTCTCCGTTATCAACTGCAAAGACAACAAATTATTATAGCTATGTTAAAATCATCTTATTGTATCCTTAATGCTATCTCAGCAAATGCTTTAAAAATGCTAGTCAGTGATATCATCCTATGTGACTAAGATCATAAATTTATTTTTGAGGACATGATACCAGATTCTATCTTAGGAGTTACGACCCAGGAAACAGATCTAGGCATCATAGTGGATAATACATTGAAATTGTCAGCTTAGTGTACTGTGCCAATCAAAAAAGCAACCAGAATGTTAGGAATTATTAAGAAGGGAATGGCAAATAAAACAATGGATGTCATAATGCCTCTGTATTGCCCCATGGTGAGACCACATCTTGAATACTGTGTGCAATTCTGGACACCACATCTCAAAAAAGATATAGTTGCACTGGAGAAAGTGCAAAGAAGGGCGACCAAAATGATAAATGGCATGGAACAGCTGCCCTATAAAATAAGGCTAAGGAAGCTAGGGCTGCTCAGTTTGGAGAAAAGACGGCTGAAGGGGGATATGATAGAAGTCTACAAAATCATGAAAGGACTTGAAAAAGTTAATGAAATTGGTTATTTACTCTCTCAAATAATAGAAGGACTAGAGGGCACTCCATGAAGTTAGTAAGTAGCTCATTTAAAACAAACTGAAGAAAATTATTTTGCTCTCAGAGCATGGTTAATCTCTGGAATTCATTGCCAGAGGATGTGGTTACAGCAGTTAGTGTAACTGGGTTTAAAAAAGGTTTGGATAAGTTCCTAGAGGAAAAATCCATAAACTGCTATTAATTAATAAGCAATAGTAGCTTGAGATTTGTTTAATGTTTAGGTACTTGCCAGGTACTTGTGACTTGGATTGGCCACTGTTGGAAACAGGATACTGGGCTTGATAGACCCTTGATCTTTTGGCATATGTTATGTTCTTATATTCTTATGTTCTATCAAAACAACCTTAGTTTATCCAATGCTTAAAAATATATAAATGATCCAAATGATATAGCAAGTTATCTTGGAATCTGATATCCTCTGTTGTGATTCCGGGTCGCCCCCGGAATCGCCACCCACCTCGTCGTGAGTCCGCACGGGTCCCGCGCTCCCCGGGCCTCCAGGGACCTCCGCCGCCGCAGGCCCGGCGTCTCCCCACCTCGCCCGGGCCTGCAGCTCCTTCAGCTCCTGCCTCTTCGCCGCCCCGGAGCAGCCGGCGTCTCTCGGCGGTACGCCCCGCCCCCTAGACGTGCGCGCGCGTCTCAGCCCAGAATTTTAAAGGGGCCAGCGCGGGAAACTTCAGGGACGCCTCCTGATGACATCAGACGCTGCAGGGTACTTAAGCCCTGCAGCTGGACTAGGACTTTGCCTTGCAACGAGGTTCCCAGGTTTTCCTGTCTCCAGTTGCTGCGTTCCTTCTTCAGTGTCTTCTACTTGGCACCCGACCCCGGATTGGCTTGCAGTGATTCTTGGCTTCTGACCCCGGACTGGTTTACGGTGATTCTTGGCTTCTGACCCCGGACTGGCTTGCGGTGACTCTCTGGCTTCTGATCCCGGACCGGCTTACGTTGACTCTCTGGCTTCTGACCCCGGACTGGCTTACGGTGATCCTTTGGTTCCTGACTCTGGACTGGCGAGCGACGATCCTTCGGCACACAACCTTGGACTTCATCTGACCAGGTCCCCGAGGGCCCTCCTAAGTCCCAGCGGCCGGGTCCCTACGGGCTCCTCCTGGAGGGACCCTGGCTTCCAGGGTGAATCTCCTAAGTCCCAGTGGCCGAACTCCTACGAGCTCCTCTCGGGGGAGGATCGGCTTCCAGGGCGAAGATCTTCTTACCACAGTGCCAGCGCCACCATCTCCTTCTTCCTCGCCAAAGCTCTTGGTCGCATAGGGCTCCCAGAGTTCCACCTTCGGCCAGCCACCAGTCTGTCCTTGCCGCCTCCCGGTCGGGACCTCTGCTGTAACCACCTTCAGCAACTCTTCCCCTGGTTCCGATCGGCCCAAGGGTCCACAAATCCAACAGATTGCAAGGCCATGGACCCGGCGGACCTCGCCGGCCTTAAGGCTATTCCGGGCATAGCACAGAAGCTTCAGCAACAACAGTCCTGCCTCGATACCCTGATGTCCACCGTTCAACGCCTGGCGGATCGAGTTGAAGGGGTCTCCGCGGCTCGCCCCGCCGCATCCTCGTCGCAAGCTCACACGGGTTCCCCAGTCCCAGTACAGATGCCGTCCCTGCCGCGGTATGCTGGGGACCCGAAGACGTGTCGGGGATTCCTCAACCAATGTTATATCCGCTTTGACCTTTTGCCCGCACAGTTCTCGACAGACCAGGTTAAGACGACCTAAATTATTTCTCTTCTCGATGGGAGACCTCTGGCTTGGGCCTCTTCCCTTTGGGAACGACAAGACTCCCGCCTGAATAATCTTGTACAGTTCGTCAAGGCCTTCCGGAGGATTTTTGACAAACCCTCCCGTGCTTCTACGGCGGCCTCAGAACTCCTCCAGCTGAGACAAGGCAATCGTCCCCTAGAGGAATACGCGATGGAGTTCCAGACCCTTGCCACCGAATTGGCATGGGGGGAAGACAGCCTCCATGGGATATTCTTGGAGGGACTCTCCCCACGACTCCAGGACGAACTCGCTGCCCGAGACCTTCCCGACGATCTCCAAGAGCTCGTAGAGCTGGCTGGGCGAGTGGACCGACGCATCCAGCGCCGCTTCCGGGAGCGAAGGACAATCCACGGGCAGGCCGCTTGCCGAATCACACCACCTCGGGCCCGAGCCCCACCACCGGCGGCAGCTGCCCTCCTGCCTGAAGAACCCATGCAATTGTGTCGGGGTCCGCTATCTGCTGAGGAACGGAGGCGCCGCGCTCGGAGGGGTTATGTCTCTACTGCGGTGGTAAGGGCCACTTCCTGGCTCGCTGCTCAGAGTGTCTGGGAAACGGCCGAACCTAGAATCGAGTGGGGAGTTGATTCTAGGCAGTACCTCTTCGAACTCCCCATGTACTGTTCCAGCGAGACTATGTCTTCCGGGTGGAGGTCTCGATACTCTGGCGCTGATCGACTCCGGGTCCGGGGGGAATTTTATCCTCCGAGATCTGGTACAACAACTGCAACTTAAAGTAGTGCCGCAAGAACCACCTTTGCGGGTATCATCCATACAAGGGGTCCCTCTCCCTGGGACCATTACCACTCGTACACAACTATTCCAGCTTCAGGTCGGACTCTTCACAAAGAAGAGATCTCTTTCCTCATCCTGGAGAGGTCCATTCATCCACTTGTTTTAGGACTACCCTGGCTAAGGAAGCATTCTCCAGTAATCGACTGGTCCTCACTCCAGATCACATCGTGGGGGCCAGGCTGCGCCCGTCATTGTCTTCCTGCTCGCCCGCTACAGACACTCCCGCTTCTGGCTACTCCCCTCACTGTGCCACCACAATACCAGACCTTCCAAGATGTCTTTTCTAAAGAGAAGGCAGAGTTACTCCCCGAGCATCGTCCTTTTGATTGTGCTATCGACTTGCTACCCGATACCACGCCCCCTCGTGGGAGAGTATACCCTCTATCCTTACTGGAGACCAAGGCTATGTCCGCCTACATTAAAGAGAACCTGGACCAAGGGTTTATACGACCATCTAACTCTCCGGCTGGAGCCGGCTTCTTCTTTGTGGCCAAAAAGGATGGGTCTCTTCGGCCCTGTATTGATTACCGGGGCCTGAACCAGATTACCCGACGAGACCGCTATCCTTTGCCTCTGATTCCGGAGCTCCTGGATCGCCTACAAGGAGCTCGCGTTTTCACCAAGCTGGACCTTAGAGGGGCGTACAACCTCGTGCGAATCCGACCTGGCGACGAGTGGAAGACCGCCTTTAACACCAGGGACGGTCATTATGAGTACCTCGTCATGCCTTTCGGCCTCTGCAATGCTCCAGCGGTATTCCAAAACTTAATGAATGAGGTCCTCCGCGATCTCCTGTACACCTCAGTCATCGTCTACCTCGACGACGTATTGATCTATTCCCGGAACCTTGAGGAACATCGGCAACATGTGCGCCAGGTTTTGCTTAAACTAAGAGAGAACCAATTATACGCTAAACTGGAGAAATGCCAGTTTGAGGAGGAGTCGTTGCCCTTCCTGGGTTACATCGTCTCCTCCACCGGCTTCCGTATGGACCCCGATAAGGTCGCTGCTATCCTGAATTGGCCACAACCTGTGGGAGTAAAGGCGCTCCAGCGGTTTCTAGGGTTCGCTAACTTTTACCGCCACTTTATCCCACGTTACTCCTCCTTAGTGGCGCCGTTAACGGCGCTCACACGCAAGGGAGCTGATGCACGAAATTGGCCGTCAACTGCCGTACAGGCCTTCCAGGATCTCAAAGAGGCCTTCCTTCAGGACACCTGCCTCCGACACCCGGACCCCTTGCGCCCATTCATCGTGGAGGTGGATGCTTCCAATATAGCCGTGGGGGCCGTCCTGTCTCAGGTCTCTAAGGACGGCAAACTTCGGCCGTGCTCCTACTTCTCTCGGACGTTTTCCCCTGCCAAGAAGAACTACGGCATCGGGGACAAGGAGCTATTGGCCATTAAGCTGGCCTTTGAAGCATGGCGCTAGTGGTTGGAGGGGGCCCAACACCCCATAGTGGTTTACACGGACCACAAGAATTTAGAATACTTGTCCCATGCGCAAAGGCTCAACCCCAGACAGGCACGCTGGTCCCTCTTTTTCAGTCGGTTCGACTTCACCCTCCGGTACCGACCGGCAGCCAAGAATACCAGGGCGGATGCCCTCTCACGCACGACGGAGGTTGAGGACGTCTCCGAAACCCCGCAATACATTTTGGATCCAGCTAAGGTCCAACTGGCAGCCAATGAACTCGCTCCTGCGGGGAGGACGGTAGTTCCGGTCCGTGCAAGACGGAAGGTCCTAGCATGGGCTCACGACTCCCTGACGGGTGGTCATCCCGGGATCGCTCGAACTCTTCAATTGCTGACGGAGTTCTATTGGTGGCCACGAGTTAAGGAGGACGTTCGTCTATACGTACAATCCTGTCCTACATGTGCGCAGCAGAAGCCCCCGCCTGGCCGCCCCTGGGGACTTCTCCAGCCACTCCCTGTACCCTCGGAGCCCTGGACCCACATCTCCACGGACTTCATCGTAGAGTTGCCCCCGTCTCAAGGGAAGACCGTGGTTTGGGTCACTATTGACCGCTTCTCGAAAATGGCCCATTTTGTACCACTTGCCAAGTTGCCTACGGCCCCTGAGTTGGCTGAACTATTCATTCAGCATATCTTCCGCCTGCATGGGTTGCCTCAACATATTGTCTCGGACCGAGGGCCTCAGTTCACGGCAAAATACTGGCGGGCGCTCTGCAGGAAATTTGGGGTTCAGCTAGATCTAACCACGGCATTTCACCCCCAGGGCAACGGCCAGGTTGAACGCACGAACCGTACTCTGAAGGCGTTCCTCCGGGCTTTTGTCGGGGAGCAGCAGGACAACTGGGTCACTCTTCTTCCCTGGGCCGAGTTCTCCTACAATCGCCATCAACACTCCGCCACGCTACGATCCCCCTTCCTCTTGGTTTATGGGAAGGTTCCCAAACCTCCTTTACCTCTACCAGTAACTACCTCCTCACCAGCAGCGCAACTGACGGCCA
Organism: Rhinatrema bivittatum; assembly: GCF_901001135.1. Classification (NCBI taxonomy): domain Eukaryota; kingdom Metazoa; phylum Chordata; class Amphibia; order Gymnophiona; family Rhinatrematidae; genus Rhinatrema; species Rhinatrema bivittatum. The sequence goes on from NC_042621.1 coordinate 142,823,556, forward strand.
GGCAGATTCACCAGCTGTGGCATGCCACACAGGAGAAGCTCCATCATACTGCCGCCCAGTTCAAGGCCTACGCAGACAAGTCTCGGCGACCCGCTCCAGTATTTCTGCCCGGTTCCAGGGTTTGGCTCTCTACCAAGAACATCCAGCTCAGGATTCCCTCCATGAGGCTAGCTCCTCGCTACATCGGACCCTTCCGGGTAGCCGAACGTGTTGGCGCGGTTTCCTACAGCTTACGTCTTCCATCTACCCTTCGGATACACGACGTCTTCCATGTTTCTCTCCTCAAGCCGGTGGTCCTCTCTCGCTTTCGACCTCTGCCTCGGGAGCCTTCCGAGGTCGCTTCTAATCCTGGGACCACGTACACGGTGAAAGAGGTCTTGGACGTTCGGTTCCGTCGTCATCGCTGGGAGTATCTTCTCTCTTGGGAGGGATACGGTCCTGAGGAGAACTCGTGGGAGCCCTCCGCCCACATTCTGGATAAGGGTCTCCTTCGTCAATTTCATCTGGCGCATCCGGATAAGCCGCGGCCGCCCGGGAGGAGGCGTAGGAGGGGGGGTACTGTTGCGATTCCGGGTCGCCCCCGGAATCGCCACCCACCTCGTCGTGAGTCCACACGGGTCCCGCGCTCCCCGGGCCTCCAGGGACCTCCGCCGCCGCAGGCCCGGCGTCTCCCCACCTCGCCCGGGCCTGCAGCTCCTTCAGCTCCTGCCTCTTCGCCGCGCCGGAGCAGCCGGCGTCTCTCGGCAGTAGGCCCAGCCCCCTAGACGCGCGCGCGCGTCTCAGCCCAGAATTTAAAGGGGCCAGCGCGGGAAACTTCAGGGACGCCTCCTGATGACATCAGACGCTGCAGGGTACTTAAGCCCTGCAGCTGGACTAGGACTTTGCCTTGCAACGAGGTTCCCAGGTTTTCCTGTCTCCAGTTGCTGCGTTCCTTCTTCAGTGTCTTCTACTTGGCTCCCGACCCCGGATTGGCTTGCAGTGATTCTTGGCTTCTGACCCCGGACTGGTTTACGGTGATTCTTGGCTTCTGACCCCGGACTGGCTTGTGGTGACTCTCTGGCTTCTGATCCCGGACCGGCTTACGTTGACTCTCTGGCTTCTGACCCCGGACTGGCTTACGGTGATCCTATGGTTCCTGACTCTGGACTGGCGAGCGACGATCCTTCGGCACACAACCTTGGACTTCATCTGACCAGGTCCCCGAGGGCCCTCCTAAGTCCCAGCGGCCGGGTCCCTACGGGCTCCTCCTGGGGGGACTCCGGCTTCCAGGGTGAATCTCCTAAGTCCCAGCGGCCGAACTCCTACGAGCTCCTCTCGGGGGAGGATCGGCTTCCAGGGCGAAGATCTTCTTACCACAGTGCCAGCGCCACCATCTCCTTCTTCCTCGCCAAAGCTCTTGGTCGCATAGGGCTCCCAGAGTTCCACCTTCGGCCAGCCACCAGTCTGTCCTTGCCGCCTCCCGGTCGGGACCTCTGCTGTAACCACCTTCAGCAACTCTTCCCCTGGTTCCGATCGGCCCAAGGGTCCATGAATCCAACATCCTCCTTACCTTTTTTGGCTAAAGTTGTGGAAAAGGCAGTCAATAAACAGCTTAATGAATACTTGGAAGATAATTCCCTATTACATTCAAATTAATGCCGGTTAAAAAAAAATTATAGTACCAAAACACTACTCCTTTCTATAACAGATATTATCTGGCATGGATTTGACAGTGGTCAACGTTATATTCAGGTTCTTCTAGACATATTCACTGCTTTCAATAAGATCAATCATAATAATTTGGATACATGCCTAGAGGAGTTTGGTATCACTGGTTCAGTTATGAAATAGTTCAATTAATTTCTAGCAGGTCTAACACAACAAATAGGTAATGTCACACCTGAATGGGTATCAGTTAAAACAGATGTCCCACAGAGCTCCTCACTCTCCACTTTATTATTCAGTATTGAATTTCTGGATATTTGCCAATGACATCCATCGTCCCTGCCAGACATCCAATTGCTAATATATTCATATATTTAGAGATTTATTTTTCAGGATTGCAAACTTACATTAAACATTCCAAAAACAGAGATAGAAACATACAAAACATGATAGCAGAAAAAGGCTATATGATCCATCTAGTCTGCCTATCTATCCAATTTATCTAGCCTTACAATCCCTTGACTGCCTCAGAAATCCCCCTGTGTTTATCCTTTGCTTTCTTGAATTCAGATACTGTTTTTTCTCCACCACCTCCATTGGGAGACTGTTCCATGCATCCACTAATCTCTGTACAGAAATATTTCCTAAGATTACTCCTGAGTCTGCCCCCTTTCACCCTCATTCCATGAGCCTCCTTTCCATGGGAAGAGGCTAGCTTTCTGTGCATGGAAACCTTTGAGATATTTAAATGTTTCTATCATATTTCCCCTATCTTGTCTTTCCTTCTCACGATTAGATCTTCAAGTCTATCCCCATTTTCTTTAGAACAAAGACCACGCAACATTTTAGTAGCCACCCTCTGGACAGACTTTATCCCGTTTATATCCTTTTGAAGGTGCAGTCTCCATAATTGTGCACAGTATTCCAAGTGAGGTCTCACCAGGGACCTATTCAGGAGCAATATCACCTCCCTTTTTCTGCTGACCATTCCTCTCCCTATGCAGCCAAACATCTTTCCGGCTATTGCCATCACTTTATCCACCTGTTTGGCCACCTTAAGATCATCAGATACTGTAACCCCCAGATCCAGCTTTTTTGTGCTTTTAAGAATTTAATCTCCAATACTGTACCTCTCCCTTCGGTTTTTACAACCTAAATGTATTACTTTACATTTTTTAGCATTAAATCTCAGTTGCCAATCTCTAGACCATTCCTCAAGCTTTGCCAGATCCCTTCTCATGGACTTCTCCAAGAACTTATCCAATCCTTTTTTAAACACAGCTATACTAACTGCACTAACCACATCCTCTGGCAACAAATTCCAGAGTTTAATTGTGCATTGAGTAAAAAAGAACTTTCTCTGATTAGTTTTAAATGTGCCCCATGCTAACTTCATGGAATGCCCCCTAGTCTTTCAACTATCCAAAAGAGTAAATAACCAATTCACATCTACCCGTTCTAGACCTCTCATAATTTTAAACATCTCTATCATATCCCCCCTCAGCTGTCTCTTCTCCAAGCCGAAAAGTCCTAACCTCTTTAGTCTTTCCTCATAGGGGAGCTGTTCCATTCCCCTTATCATTTTGGTAGCCCTTCTCTGTACCTTCTCCATCGCAATTATATCTTTTTTAAGATACGGCGACCAGAATTTTACACAGTATTCAAGGTGCGGTCTCACCATGGAGCGATACAGAGGCATTATGACATTTTTCGTTTTATTCACCATTCCCTTTCTAATAATTCCCAACATTCTGTTTGCTTTTTTGACTGCCGCAGCACACTGAAATGATGATTTCAATGTGTTATCCACTATGACGCCTAAATCTCTTTCTTGGGTTGTAGCACCTAATATGGAACCCGACATTGTGTAATTATAGCATGGGTTATTTTTCCCTATATGCATCACCTTGCACTTATCCACATTAAATTTCATCTGCCATTTGGATGCCCAATTTTCCATTCTCACAAGGTCTTCCTGCAATTTATCACAAGTAGAGAGTTACAGTAGTCGATTTTTGAAAGGGTGATGGATTGAAGCACCGTGCGGTAGTCATTGAAGTGTAGGAGTGGTTTCAGCTTTTTTAGGACTTGCAATTTGAAAAAGCATTCCTTTGTGGTGGTGTTTACAAATTTTTTTAGATTTAGATGGTTGTCCAGAAGAACGCTTAGATCTCTCTCCTAAGGGGAGTGATTTAAATTTAAATTAGCGCAATGAGAAGAGTTTGGTGAGTTGAGGAGAACGTTGTTGTCATCCTGGGAGATGATAAGAATCTCCATCTTGTTGGTTTTGAGGACTAGGTTGAGGCTTGTGAGAAGAAGGTTAATTGATTGAAGGCAGCTATTCCAGTGGCTCAGGGTTTTGTGTAGAGATTCCGTGATCGGGATGAGAATTTTTACATCATCAGTGTAGAGGTAATGAGTTAGCTTTAGATTTGTAAGTAAGTGGCAGAGCGGGAGAAGGTAAATGTTGAAAAGGGTTGGTGAAAGGGATGATCCTTGGGGGATTCCCAGGTTGGAGCTGACAGGATGAGATTCTTTGTTGTTAATCCTGACCTTGAAGAACCTGTTACAAAGGAAGGATTTGAACCAACTGAGTGCCGTTCCCTTGAAGCCTATGTCTGCGAGACGGTCTAAGAGAATTGCATGGTTCACCGTGTCAAAGGCCACTGACAGATCTAGGAGAGCAAGAAGATAGGGTTGTTTTTTTTCAAGGTTTAAGAGGATGGTGTCCGTGAGCGAGATTAGAAGGGATTCTGTGTTTAACGATTTGTGGAAGCCAAACTGAGTTGGGGCGAGTATCTTATATTCATCCAGGTATTCTGAGAGTTGCTTGTTGACTATTTTTTCCATGAGTTTGGCAAAAAGAGGCAAGTTGGCGATAGGGTGGAAGTTAGTAGGGTCCGCTGGCGACAAGTTTGTTTTTTTTAATAGGGGTTTTAGGATTGCAAGCTTTAGAGGGTCTGGCACTAGACCTTGTGCTAGAGAGCAGTTTATGATTTCTATGATAGGCTTAGCAATGGTATTCGGGATGGAGATGAGTAGGTTAGGCCGTATTGGGTCTGAAGGATGGGAAGAAGGTTTGAGTTTCTTGAGAATATTTTCTATTTCGAGAGATGACGTGGGCTCGGATTCGAATATTATATTTCGTTGAGATGAGGTAGTGAGTGGGAGAGGGGGCAAGGGATTGGATGAGGTAAGGGAGGCGATCAGATTGGTGATTTTGTTCTTGAAGTATTTAGCAAGTTCTGTGTCTTTGCTAAGTGTTTGGTCGTCTGGAATAATAGGTGGGGATGCTTTGGTGAGAGCCAAGACATATGAGAACAGGGCTTTAGAGTCAAAGATGAAATGATGGATTTTTTTTTGCGAAAAAATCTTTCTTTGTTGTAAGAATAACATTCCTGTAGGCATTGAGGAGGGATTTGTAAGCATGTAGTGTTCTGTTAGAGGGGTTTTTATGCCATCTGTGTTCTTTGCTTCTTAAATCTTGTTTGAGGGACTTCAGTTCTGGAGTGAAACACGGTTTTCTGTTGTCCGGGGAAGGATGTAGCACTTTAGTGGTTGTGGGGCAAGTTTGGTCTGCGACTTCATTGGTAATATTGAACCAGGAAGTAGTGACCGCACTTGCGTCTGAGAGGTCGAGTTGGGCTTATTCCTTGGAGAGCTGGATGCTGAGGTAGTCCGTGGAGCAGGGTTTCCTGAATTGGACTGTGGTTTGGGGGAAGGATTGGGGTGGGAGTTCTGTGATCTCAAGTACCATGGTGATAATCCTGTGGTCCAACCAAGGGACAGGTGAGCATGTAGGCTTGGAGGAGAGAGAGATGCCTTCATTTATGAAGATTAGGTCCAATGTGTGGCCCGCTTTATGAATAGGGCTGTTGACAATTTGTTTGAATCCCATGTAGCTGAGAGTGGAGAGTAGTGTTTCGCAGTTGGGGGATTGTGGCGAAGTGTCAACGTGCAAGTTAAAGTCTCCCATTATTATGGCTGGTGAGTCAGAGTTGATATGTTTAGCGATGCATTCAATGAGGGGAGAAGGGTCTGATTCTAGTATTCCTGGTGGAGCGTAAATTAAGCCAATTTGAAGATGATCGGATTTGAAGAAGGATAATTCAAGATTGGGTATTGGATTTGATTGTTGTAGGGCTAGCCCTAAACCTTTTTTTGTAGCTAATAGAAGACCGCCTCCTCTTTTTGAGTCTGGGGATTGAGAAGAGGTCATATAATTGAGTGGGAAGTTGATTAGTTAGCACTATATCAGTGGGTTTCAGCCATGTTTCTGTGATTGCACAGATGTCTGGTTTGGCTTCCAATAGATAGTCATTAAGAATGTGGGGGTTTTTTCCGTGAGAGATTGGGCATTAAATAGAGTTAGAGAGAAAAGTGAGAGACCAAGTAGTTGTGTGACAGGAGAGATCATAATCAGAATTAGCCTCTGCTGTCGGATGATGGGAGGTGAAGAAGGTTTCGAGCGGATTCTGAGGTGATTGCTGAAAATGGGAATAGCAAAGGTGCGCATTCTTGGGAAGTGGAGATGGGTGTGGATGCGGGGAGGGAGGAGATCTGCTGAGGAGCAGTTAGTGTCCAGCTCGAAGCAGGTAGAAGCCTGAGTAGGAATGCGGGTTTTGTGCCGGTATAACCAGGCTTAACCTAAGGCTGCACTTTGGGGCTGCACTTTGGGGCGCACAAAGGGGCAGGCCCCTTTGTTGCACTCCTTCAGCGTGTGATGCCTGGCGTGCGGCGCCTGGAGGAGGAACTGGGATTAAATCCCAGGCAGTCGCGGTCAGATGTGGTCACCAGCGTGTCCTGAATCTGGTTGGGTGTCGTCAAGCGGAGGCGTGGGTTTCGAGCCGGAGGGGTGGAAGACGGCGCACAGCCTCGTGGTCGGTGAGGGGGCCCTTGGCGGTAGGAGCGAGATTTTTGGGCCTTACCCCGATGGGCCCACATAAGCCATCCCGTCTCTTTTACACACAAAAACACTTCCTCCCTCTCCCATTTTCCTCTCTCTCTCTCTCTCTCTGACACAGACTCATGCCCCCCTCCCGCCCAGGCTGATCCTCTCTTATTCCCCAGTGATTCCCCACTGTCTCTCCTAACCTCCCCAAAATCATCCCCTTTGTTCTGTCTGCTCCAGGCTCACTCCACTCCTCCTGTTCCCTGCACATTGCATGGGGAAGGGGAGAGGCTGGATCAGGAAGCAGAGAGCTGTTCTCTGCTGAATGAGATTCAGCACAGCTGGAAGGCAGCAGAACTTCAGCCAGCCTGCTGATTCCCCACTTCCCACCCCCGACAAATCCAGCCCTCACCCCCAGTCTGCAATATTGCATAAGCAACAGAAATTGAGCAGACAACATTGGCAAGGAGCTTTTACTTGTCATTAATTTCTGAGTTTATATGTTTCTAATTCACATTAAGATTAAATATGGAAGAAGTTTGCAAGAAGGTGCTCCTAATTTAACGCTGGTAACGATTGTCTCCTTTCTTTAATAAGCCTTCATCTTAACCTCAAGCTCTTGTATTTTGCAAATATGTCTGAGACGCAGATTATTTAGATTGAATCTGAACATCCTATGCAATATATAATGAATTATGTCACTATACTTTAAGGGTAATTTATTGTAGTCTACAGTGACTCTGGAGATGGGTTTGAGGCATAAGAATTAAACTGAGTGCTAAACAGAATAATAAACCTTTTATATTTCTTTTAATCTAGATTGGTTTTTTTTTCATTCTACTTGCATTTGCAGTCAAAACAATGGTTAACACCCCTCCAACCAATTTATAAGATCCTGAGTTACTCTTGTCAAGGCAAAGGAAAGCTTAAGGAATAATAGGATTTTCTACTCCTTGGGGAATCTACTTCTATGACCCTGTCTGACCTGCGGTGCTCCCCATTTATCCCTCTTGACATTTATACTGAGAGGTTTCCTGTCTGGGTGGGAGTGGATGAGGGGAAGAGTTCAAGGTCACCGAAAAGTGAACTTTGGTGCTCATCAGGCATCCTAAGATAGATGAGCATGTCTGCCCACAGAATAGTATTCACACTTAAACTATCATCATAAGCACTGCTGGCAAGATGGTTATTGTTCCTGCAGGAACATGAGCTCTAAATAATCACCCAGGCTGAACACCCCCTCCCACCCCCCCACCCCCCTCCAGCCCCCATCACAGTGGAGGGTTTACTGTGTCTCTGTCTCTCAGAGACAGATGGGCATTAATTGAAGAGGTCTTAAAGTTTTCCTCTCAGTAGGAGCAGATGCACATAACTTAGGTTTCCAAACAGAGACGGTGATCTAGACTGAAAAGATTATGGACAAAGGCAGTTAAGTGAGCAGGAAAGAATGAGAAGAGTAAAAAAAAAAAAGAAATCTTGTTTCATTCTCTTAAGGGCACACACACAAAAAATAAGCTACTTCTCATCCCAAATCCTTTCCAATACATATAATGAAACTTGAAGGATATTAGTGTAAGCCGGCAGCTCATTTGTTTATCTACTTGTTCATATTTGGGTTTTATTTTTCTTGCGTGGGAAAGAGATTTTTCTTTAAGACTCAGCCCAGTATTATAGAGTGGGGCCCAGTGGCAGTAGAGGGGGTCTGGAATGCAGAACTGACAGCAGGGCATGGAGTGGTTTGTGCTGGTCCTGTTAAACCAGCAGGAGGTGCGGGAGAAACAGCATTTGGTTATAGCATCGGAGTAGCACCGGTCTTGACCAATCTTATTCTTCAGAGTCAGAACAGCCTATGAGAAGGAGGGACCCTCCCAAACTCTCCAGGAGAAATGCTTACTGTGAAGTAGAAATAATTCAGCATGCAAAGACACTTTACTTGAGAGACTGGGATAGAAAAATAATAAACATTATATACATGGTTACATGGTTTTTTTCATGAGGGGCAGTGCTGGTATGACCAGACACAATAGCAGGGAGGAAGAGCAGTAGACTCCGGGTAATTAAGAGTGGCTCATACAGGTTACACCCTATCTAGATAATCCTACAGCCCTAGCCCTTCCCATGTAGGTTCAGGTGACACAGCTAGGAAATGTTGACCCCTTGATGTCTGGTCTGGAGGATGACCTTTTGTTATCAATCCTCCAGCAGGTTAAGCTGGTTATAGCAGGTCAGTGCAAAGGTGAAGGTAGCAGCAGGTGAGCCATTTTGGGTAAGACTGCTGGAAAGATACCCCTGTGGGCTGCATTAGAGTTGGGGACAGTGGCGGCATCCTAAAGATGCCACTTGCAGCATGACACCCAGGACAGCTGCTCCATTTATCTCTCCTTACCAGGCCTGGCACTGAGGTAAAGAACCCGGTTCTAAAAGTATATAATAGTATTTTGTGTGTTATATTAATAATATTTATCTAATAATAATATTTCATCTATAGCTGCAATTAAAGTTTCCTGAAAATGTCATTTTCTGTAACCATCTGATTTTCATTGTCTCCATTAAAAGAATATAGAATAAGAGACGTATAATAATAGAATTTCAGTATATGACCTGCCCATATCTTATGTATTCTGTAATTGTATGGGTTATCCATTATTTGTAGTTATTAATTTTAGGATTTACAAACTTAGCATTATAGACTTATTTTAGCTGTTTTTTTACTATTTTAGTTGGATTATTATCTTCCAGTTTATTACTGATTACATTTATTGTTTTTTTATTGTTATACTTGTTTCATAATTTTATTGATCATTGTCTGCCTTGTTTTTTCTATTGTACTGTTTATTACTATATTTATTGATCTGTTTTATTTTCTATTGATTATTGATTTACATGCTATGCTTTATTGTCTTATATTGATTTATTGTTACATGACTTTAGCGATGCAGAAGTTTCTCAGTTCAATCTCTGAGTGGGGTCTTCTGCTCCTTGAGTTGGCTAAGGCTTGGGTGCAGAAGACCCAACTGCGGAGACAGTGATCACATCCCCCAGAGAGGAATGGTGTTGTGGTTATCACGCAAGAGTTCTGCAAGAAGCCCTGGTATATGACATCTTACCCAGGACCATCAACGCAAAGATCTTCCAGTAAATCGTTAGAATTTGTAATGGCCAATTCTTTAAAGATTTAGCTCCTTTACCTTTCCAATGAATCAGACTGAAGAACGTGTACATTTTCTCCCAATTTCCCAAATTTACTTGAAAATTCTTTCTGCTGTGCAATGGATATAAATTTAGTCCCAGTTACTTAACAGAATGAAAAATTCCAGTTCTCATATCTTTCTATAGTCTTCTGATAGTACCAAGTTGGCATTCTCCTCCCAAGTGTAGCACACCTGAGTCGTAGTGAAAATGCTCTTCAATAATACCCTAATGACTCCTTCTTTCTCTTACTGGATGAGATTCCATTCCTCGGCAATGACACACTTCTTTCTAGGTGAAAGACACCTCTTCCTCAGAATAAACTGAGTTCTCAGTCAATAAAGACACGGACAAAACTCTTAATGAAAAAGGAGATCTAAATGAAAGAAAGGAAAGGAGCAAAAACTTTCCTCTCCAGAAACAAAATGTCTCCAAACGTCTGGACCAAAAAAGGGGTTAAGACACTTTGTCCTCATTTTCTAAAGTATCGCAGGCCTGCGATACTTTAGGGAATAAGGGGCGGGGGGCCGAAACGGGGAGTGGGCCTGCGCTAGCCGGCAGCGATCGCACCGTCGCGGTGCGATCGCTGCCGGTTTCGCACCCAATAGCACCACCATAGAAGGTGTAGCTGTTGGGTGCGAACTTGGATGCGAAAAGGGTCTTACCTTTTCGTCGTCCGCAGCGTCTTCGCGGAGTCGACCCCGGTGACGCCCCGACTCCTCCTCTTCCAGGGCCGACTCCACCCCCATTTTTATATCGCACGCGATAAAGGATATTTTGCGTGCGAAACGTACCTTATCGTGTGCGATCCGTTTAGAAAATGAGGCCCTTTGTTTCCAACTCTCTTTAACGTGGTCTCTGTGAAGAAGACCATCAGCGTTCTTTCCCTGCCCCCCCCAAAAAAAAAAAACATCAGAAAACAAAAGAGGGACCGCACAGACAGAACTGTCCCACATCAGAGCAACACAGGAAAAACTGAACTAAGAATCCACATCCAGGGCTTATAAAGGCTCAAGCACACACCATCTCTTTCTCTCACATGCGGAAGCTCAAACCCAACCTGTATTCATTAAATCTCTCTCTACCACCCCATGGTCTTAGTTCAATCCTTTTGGCAAGGAATCCTATGGCTCCTTACATGTAATTTTAAAGGTTTGATGCTCAAATAATAACCCCATTCTTCAGCATCAAATTTGCATAAGAGATGCAGAAGACTACAGTTCATTTTGCAGAAATTAGATTAATACTAATTTTTATTTATTTACTATATTCCACAATTTCCCTTTTGTAGCAGACAATGGGTTATATAAAAATTTCAATATACATACAGCACATTAAGAAAAAAAAATAGCAACAGTAAATCACCTCAACCTCCTCACTCTACAAAGGGATTGGATCCCAAGGATAACAGGTAAGTATGTCATAGACAGGACTCATGCTGCTCACCTAACCAAGGTGTAGTTAGGTTATCAAAGACTAACCACTAATATCCACATTAATATATGATAATCTGGACAAGGGCTGTTGGAAAATGTTGCAGGTTCTGCTGACTTAAGATGGCAAACCATGCAAATCCAAACTGACTTGCATAAAAAATCGGGACCCTGAGAAAATGTAGAAACCTGAGCCAAGTAAATTCAAGGTGGATCAGAAAAATTAGATTTGAGAAGGGCACCCCGATAAAGTATCAGGGTGCCCGGAGTAATGTGGGTGCCAGGCACGAATCGCACCGGAACCTGGAGGGCCGCTGTGCACACAGTAGCTTTTGCGCCGGTGTGCCAGTCCATTGGCTGGCCTTGAGTGTGAGGTTTGAATCAAACCTCTGGGAGTGTGCTGGGAACCCATTGGTTCCCCTGGGGATGGGGGTAGCCAATCAGGTGGAGCCTTGCCTATTTGGTTACCCCAGAGCAACAGCAGCACCGTCTTGCCTGCCGTAGCTCCCTGAAGTCGCTTCCCGCCTACCCACCCTCATATTTCTTGGATATGTTAATTGTTGTTTGTTAGGGGTGGCGTTGTCGCAGCTGGGGGCAGGTTGCCTAAGCCAATAGACATGCAATGTGGTGTTTAACGGTGTAATGACCTGACAGATATCAGGTCGGAATTACTACGGGACAATTGGGTGCAGTTGTCCTGCGAGAGGCTACTTGCTGGAGGGTTGTGGGGGCTTATTGTCACAACTCCTTGTTGGAGGGTGGCGGGGGTCATGAGTGTGAATATTTTAAATGTTAATGGCTCAAGGTTTGGCTGGTCTGGATCTGTGCACCTTGCTGGTGGGTGGCAGTTGCAGAGTGAGGCCTATGTAATTTACTTGAGCTTGAGCACCTGATTGTTGTACAATAAACCTGCAGCCTGTTTGATCCCCACTTATTTGTCTGAGTGTTTACTTGCTACTGATTGTGAGAGGATGGGTGCTGGGAGATGAGTTGGTCCTAGCTACCCATATTACACAGTGAGGCCTCTTGAGGTGTAGCTAATTTTGGGGTGTTAATGGGGCTATGTTAAACCTCATCAGATCTAATGCACATCAATTCTGGTGTCAGAGTGTAATAACTCTATTTACATACATTTGTATCTCATCAACTCATTAACATAGGCAGTGACCACTGGCAATAGTTGATAGTTTAACACCAGTCTGCATTAGGGTTAACAAAGGTGTGTCAACACAATGGGGCCGATGCAATATCATGTGCTGAGCCTAGCGCACAGGTTAAAGAGCGATCGGACGCATGTTTTGGACTTGCATCTATAACCCTTAATGCAATAAGGGGATCAGCACATCCAAAACACACATCCAAACTCGCGTGTAGTTAATAGCACTCATCACATATAAATTCCATGTAGAAGAGGCTATTAGCTATTACCCTGCGATGCAAAAAATCCCCTTGTGCCCAAGGCACACTTTTTAACCCGTCAAATTTTACACCTGCCCGTAGCAAGCGTAAAGTCTTCCCAATGCGTCAAGAGCTCAACTTAAAAACAAAAAACGATGATACTAAGTTTGAGGAACCACAGAAAGCAGCACCATGCAAAAAAAAAACAGTCTTGGCGTAAAAAATTAAACATTCCAGGGTGCCCAATATACACCCACAATATACATGCTCAGGACCGTTTATATTGTGTGTGCAAATTGTGCCAGTAAATTAGCTGCTGCGGGATAAAACAGACACTCATAAGATGAGTGTGTTTTGGTAACCTGCACTCACAGGGCACTTAATATTAATTTATACACTGCTTCACTTACTGCTGATTATTCCATTCACTGTCACATGTCAGCCACTTTTCCTGGGCGCCTGATGCAGAGTGGTAGGGACGCACAAATTATCCATTGCATGTCCCTTTTAGAATGGCAGTTCATTTGCAAATTGCATCAAGTGCCCAGGAGAGGGGGGATATACACGAATTAAAAAAAAACGTGCGTCCACTTTGGACGTACAATTTTTATGTGCATGGTATTGCATCGGCCCCAATGAGTATTAAGTCCTGCGAACCTCTGCATTGGCTAACACCCCTTTTAACATGGATTAAACAGCTAACTTAACACTAATATGTCTTAGTACATAGACCTCTTAATTAATAGAGGAAGGTATTTAATTTGTTAGCGAGTTTCATGCTTGCGGCAAGTGCCCTATGCCAATGGAAACAGAAATCCTATGTTTATTGGTAGAGCAGGTAGGCAATAGCCTGCAGCTGTGAAAGCTTATTCATTCATCTCTCCATATCAATGCACTTCAGACCTTTCCTGGACCACCCCAGGTACAAGATTGCTAAATGCGGTTATTGCAAATAAATGCATGCTGTCACCCTCCATCGCTAGATCATATGGCATACATTTTTCTGTCCCCTTTTCTGTTCATAGAGTCTCACGAACAGATTTAGCAGAGAAGATATTATTTAAATCAATGATGCAGAATAATTAACAGCATGTTTTATAATTTAACTAATTTTGATTATTGGACTCAATAATGAAGTGAATTTCTAATAAATCCCCTTTAATAACATCCCAGCAGAAGAGGCTTCTCACACCGTACAAAAAGATCTTTGCGTTTTCCAATAGAAATAGCTTTATTGTACACTACAGTTTAAGTTATTAAAGAAGGAGGTTGAATTAAAGGTATTCATGGTTCATGTTCAATGTGAAACTGATTCCCTGTCTGCCAGAGGGCAATCACCTGTGAAAATAATGACATAAGAGCTCTTATGAAGTAGAGCTCAGCTGCTTGGTTTATTTATCCTGGCAGCCAAAACCAGGATTTCTTCAGGGAAGAGACGCCGTCCCTGAAGAATTTAAAATCTATACAGTCAGTTTATCCAGTTTGAGGCTACAGAGGAGGCTGAGAGGGAATAACTATTCAGAAGGACCAGTGAAAATTTGCTATTCAAAGCTGGAGCAGAGGCTGTGTGGGGAAAAAAAGAGCAGCAACCTGGGCAACAACGAGGACATTACAGAGGCAATCAACTACAGAGTTAGGCATCTAAATCCCTGAGAAAGAAAATTGCCCCAGACACAGTGGCTCAATATGGCCCTATTGTTTCACAGCATGGCTATAGTTAGCCACTGACAAAATGGACATTCTAGGAGGCATGTTTTGGAAAATACTTGTATATATTTAGTTTTCAAATATACCACATGTATTTTCCAGTGCATAGTTTGCCTTGTAAATGTGTGTGGATCTGTAAATGTCTTTTCCTATGACATTTCTTCCTGGCATACGGGCGTGGCATCCGATTGTCCTTCTATCTTGGTTATATCATTTGCATCTCCTTCCTTCTGTCCTTGTTGTGGCTGTCTGAGTGGGTGTATGTGTACATGTGTCTGCGCACACACTGTAGCGTTCTCTACTTTTGTGTTTTGGGCACGTTCCTCTGCATTGTTTCGGTGTTTCTTGCTTCATGTTGATCTAGCCATTCTTTGTGACGTTTTATCCTTTTCTCTTGCATGCATTCTGCTTTTCCATTCTTTGTTCGTGCTTCTTAGTGCAAATGATACCACCTTTTATCTAATTTTCTTCTCATGTCTTCTCTTTTCCCCTGACTACCCAGAGCACGCAACGGCCTCTCCAAAAGAGCTTGCGAAAAGCAGTGCAGACAGCTACCCAGGGCCGGTGCAAGGGGATTTGGCGCCCTAGGCGAGCCTTCTTCCTTGCGCCCCCCCCCCCGGTCTCGGCCCCGACTCCTACCTCATTCTCAATCACGCCCGCTGACTGGGGTTTTCTGGGTCGCGAGCAGATTGGGCACTGCTTGCGGCCCGCCAAATCTCCACTCCTCTTTGCCACCACTTGCGGCCCCATATGGCTCGCACCCAGTGGCGCACCAAGGGTCTCCGGCGCCCAGGGGCCAATGCATTTGTGTGCCACAGAAAATCAGTGGCATCTCTAGACAGAAGAATTTGTTTTGGGTGGGGGGGGGGGAGCCAAAATGACATTTCTTCATCTCACCCACCTCTATAGCATGGATCCTGCTTTAAAATTGGTTATAAAAAAAAGTGTTGTTAAAAAAAGTCCAAAGGGTCCTCTGCATTATTTTAAAAAGCTGGCCAGTTTCACACTTCTAGTAAAACTACTATAAAATTATTTGATAGCCTCATTCAACTAATTCTATATGGATTATGAGAGTGAAGTCTGGAATATATAGGAAGGGACAGAATGTCAATACAAATCCTGCACCTCCAGTTCTGTATCTCTGTGCATCCACTGAAATTCCCCCAAACAATGGAGCTTGGATGTTTCCCTTACAGCTCATCATATTAAAATATATTTTCAAATTCTGGTGTCACCTCACAGTAACAGCAGCACAAACACCTTCCACTGCCAGACACATTGTGAACTAACACAAAGCACCGCAAAAAAGACACCCAAAATCTATACTGCAATCCCATCATAACATAACAGTAATTTATTTATTTATTATTTTTTTATATACCGACATTCACCAAGGACTCAAACAACAATACCCTACCTGTGAATAAGCAAGGGTAAATATTACACTGGGTCCTAGAATACCAATACACCACCTACTGAGGAAACAAAACAAACCCGATTGCTATAGATCTCTATACAGACACTATATGATAGCAGAATCTCTCATCATGGTCACACACACAGAGCAGAGACAGACCCTCACCAAATACAGAATACAAAATAAAGGAGCACAAATTAGAAAAAACTGAAATGGAAACCCCAAGAAGCCAGACTCTGTGTATTAGCAATGGAAAAACAGAACAACCATTCCTCATAAAACAAATAAAATCAAGAAACAAAGCATCAGTTATAATAGTAAAACCATACTAATAAAATATTTTAAAACTACTGATAAATAGAATTTCTATTAATTAAAATCATATATATTTTTTACAATTTCCCAAACACCAATAAAATATTTCAAAACAGTACATATATCAAATAACACACAATAATTAAAACTAATAAGGATTTTAAAAAGCCCCTGCTGTCCATACATGGGAGCTCTTGATTTCCAGTCACCCTGATATTGTCGAGGATTAGGAGGTTATCCTCTCTCTCTCACACATACTCACATGTCCATTCTCTCTCACACATACACTGTCACATACATACACATTCATGCTCTTATACCCAACCATAACCTCTCGCTCTCACAGACACTGACACACTCAGGCACTCTCTCCCCCTCCACACACACCCCCACACAAACTCTTACTCCCCTGGATTTTCTCATACACACTCATGCTCTCACTCTCACTGGCTCCCTCACATACACACAAACACACACTCCCAGGCAAGCTCCCACTCGTTCTCACACAGACACACACACACACAGGCAAGCTCCTAGTCATTCTCACACTGAACCCCAGGCAGGCTCCCATTCATTTTCACACCACTCCCTCCCCATCCCCCAGGCATGCACACATTCAGTCTCACACACACAGACCCCCAGGCAGGCACCAATTTATTCTCACACACACACATACACCACAAACAGGCAGGCACCTATTCTCACACATACAAACCCCAGGAAGACACCCATACATTCACAGACACACCCTCAGGCAGGCACCCATGCATTCACACACATACACCGCCAGGCAGACTCCCATTCATACACATGCACACAATAAAGGCAGAGACCCCCTCTCTTTCTTTTGCCAGCAACCTCAGAGCCTCTCTCATTCTTCTGCTGCCACTGTCACTGCTGCTCTATGGCTATTGCGGAGGTGCTGATTGCTGCTATTGGCACTGAAGCCCATTCTGCTGCCTCCTCTGTGCAGGCCCCATGGGCTTCCAGTTCCTCTATGCTGATCTCGTACATTGTGAGATCCGCATAGAGAAAGTGCTACTCTTGCACATTCCCAAAGATTACATGTTCCAATCAGTAAAAAGTAATTTATTTCTTTTTACATTTGCTGTCTGATCTTAGTTTTCTAATCGGTTGGTCACAGGCTTTTTTTTTTTCCACCTTCCCTTTCTTATTTTTTTGCCAATTCCTTTTATAACATATTTCTTTTCTCTCCATCTGTCTGCTTCCCTCAAACACACAGTCAGGTTCTCATTCTCACATGCTTTCTCTCTCTCACATACACAGGCACTCATTCTCACATGCTGTCCCTCATACAATCATTTATACACAGTCTCTCTCTTGCACATGCTGTCTAACTCTCACTCCCACATGCTGTCTTGCTCAAGCACAGGTTCTCACTGTCACATGCTCTCTCTCATACAATCATTCCTACACACAGGCTCTCAATGTCACATGCTGACTCACACACACAGGCTCTCTCTCACTCCCACATGCTGTCCTGCTCAAGCACAGGCTCTCACTGTCACATGCTCTCTCTCATACAATCATTCCTACACACAGGCTCTCACTGTCACATGCTGACTCACACACACACACAGGTGCTCTCTCTCACTCCTACATGCTGTCTTGCTCAAGCACAGGCTCTCACTGTCACATGCTGTCTCACACACACAGAGGCTCTCCCATGCTGTCTCTGCAAACATTCAGGTCTTCACTCCCACACACACACACAGTCTCTCAACTCATCTCATACATACACACTGTACAAACCCTCAGTCTCTCTCTCACCTCTGGGCCTCCTCTTCACGGGCCACTGCAGGATGGGCTCTGCAGCGGCCCCGGTCTTCTCGAGCCGCGCTGATCCTCTTCTGCACGCGGCTGATGCTCCTCCTCTTTCCTGCCCGCGCGGCTCCGGCAACATTTTTCTTCCGGGGCCGCGCGGGCAGAAAGGAGGAGGAGCACCAGCCAATGCAGGAGCTTCTCCTCCTTCCTGCCCGCGCGGCCCCGGAAGAAAAATGTTGCCGGAGCCGCGCGGGCAGGAAGGAGGAGGAGCACCAGCCAATGCAGGAGCTTCTCCTCCTTCCTGCCCGCGCGGCCCCGGAAGAAAAATGTTGCCGGAGCCGCGCGGGCAGGAAGGAGGAGGAGCACCAGCATGCTTAGACGCGACTGTACCACGGTCCTGCCGATCTTCTTGCTGTGTGTATCCGGCACACAGCATAGCAGTAGTTCACCGCTCAGCCGCCATTGGGATGACGTCTACCGGCGGCCATTGGCCATCAGCGGCTCGGCGCCCCCTAATGCTCAGCGCCCTAGGCGATCGCCTAGTTCGCCTAGTGGTTCCGCCGGCCCTGCAGCTACCGGTGGAAGCATGCATGCATCTATGAATGCATTCCCAGGACTTTTCTCTGGCGGTGAAGAGATGCTCCCTAGCGGAAGTGTAGTTGCAGACATATGCTGCCTTCCTTCCAGCTTTCAACCTGCTGCTTTCTGTGAAGCTTCCAGGCCGACTGTGCTTTTTATTTCTTCCTTTGAATCTCATCCTAATGTGCTGCTGCTCCACTTCTGGGAACAGCAGGAGGAGGGGGCACCCTGGAAATGAGAACAAGGCCCGCATTTTTTTCCCTCTCCACAAAGAGGTACTGGGATACCACTACCATCCACCTTGGGGAAAAAGAACGAAAAGACAACGCTTTTGTTTCACTTTTGTTTAAATAATTGTTTTTCATTTTGTAGAATTTCTGGGTTCTTCTATGCTAATATCTAGGCTGAGTGATGTATGAGTGTGAATGACAGGTCTGAGCACTGGAGTATGAATGCATGTGTACAGAGTAGTTACCAATACGTTAGTTGTATTACAGTGAATGTGAGGATGATATATAGATGATAGGGCAGAGGGGTGAGAAATTTGCAGTTATTTATTGTGCTGAGAATGCTTGACAGCCTGGGAGAAACTGTCAATGCTGCTTTTCAAAAGAAAAGCACCACATGAGAACATAAGACATTGCCATACTGAGTCAGACCCAGCATCCTGTTTCCAACAGTGGGCAATCCAAGATGCAAGCATCCAAACACTAAATAAGTCTCATGCTACTAATGCCGGTAATAAGCAGAGGATATTCCCTAAGACAACTTGATTAATACCAGTTTATGGACTTCTCCTCCAAGAATGTATCCAAATCTTTTTTAAATCCAGCTATGCTAATTGCCTTTTCCATATCCTCTGGCAAAATTTTCCAGAGCTTAATTGTGCATTGAGTGAAAAAGAATTTTCTCCAATTTGTTTTAAATGTGCTACTTGCTAACTTCATGGAATACCTCCTAGTTTTTTATTATCTGAAAGAGTAAATAACAGATTCATGTTTACCTATGCTAGTTCTCTCATGATTATATAGACCTCTATCATATCCCCCCCTCAGCCATCTCTTCTCCAAGCTGAACAGCCCTAACCCCTTTAGCCTTTCCTTATAGGGGAGCCATTCCATCCTCTTTATCATTTTGGTCACCCTTCTCTGTACCTCCTGCAGTGCATCTATATATTTTTTGAGATACGATGACCAGAATTGCACACAGTACTCAAGGTACAGGCATTATGACATTCTCTGTTTTATTCACCATTCCTTTCCTGATAATTCTTAACATTCTATTTGCTTTTGTGATCGCTGCAGCACATTGAGCCGATGATTTCAATATATTGTCCACTATGACGCTTAGATCTTTTCCTTGGTTGCTAATTCCTAATGTGGAACTTAACATCATGTAACTACAGCATGGGTTATTTTTAGAGATGTGAATCGGAACCGGAATCGGTTCGGATTCCGGTTCCGATTCACATCGTGGGGTTTTTTTTTGTCCAGCCCGATCGCGGTTTTCTTTATCGGCTGCACTGGATGGCCCGCGCCATTTAAAACTAATCCCTTAGCTTCCCCCACCCTCCCGACCCCCCCAAAAACATTTTACAGGTAACTGGTGGTCCAGTGGGGGTCCCGGGAGCAATCTCCCGCTCTCGGGCCGTCGGCTGCCACTAATAAAAATGGCGCCGACGGCCTTTGCCCTTACCATGTGACAGGGTATCTGTGCCATTGGCCGGCCCCTGTCACATGGAGGGAGCACTGGATGGCCGGCACCATTTTTAAAAATGGCGCGGGCCATCCAGTGCTCCTACCATGTGACAGGGGCCGGCCAATGGCACATGTCTTATGTTCTCATGTGGTGCTTTTCTTTTGAAAAGCAGCATTGACAGTTTCACCCAGGCTGTCACATGATAAGGGCAAAGGGCCATAGGCTGTCACATGGTAAGGGCCATAGGCTGTCACATGGTAAGGGCAAAGGGCCATAGGCGCCATTTTGATTAGTGGCAACCGACGGCCCGGGAGCGGGAGATCGCTCCCGGGAACCCCACTGGACCACCAGGTACCTGTAAAAAGTTTTTTGGGGGGTCGGGAGGGTGCGGGAAGCTAAGGGATTAGTTTTAAAGGGTCGGGGTGGGTTTAGGGGTTATTTTTGTGTGCCGTTTTTCCCGCCCTCCCCCAAAACGATAAGAGAACCCCCACAAACAATATCATGAAGCTTTCCTATCATTTTGGGGAGCCCCCGATTTCTGAAGATTTTGAAAATATCAACGATATTTTCAATCGTCCGAAGCCCGATTCACATCCCTAGTTATTTTTACCTTTGTGTATCACTGTGTATTTGTCTACATTAAATTTAATCTGACATTTGGAAGTCCAGTTTTCTAGTCTCGCAAGGTTTTCCTGCAATTTATCACAATCCACTTGTGATTCAACAACTCTGAATTTTGTATCATCTGCAAATTTGATCATCTTGCTCATTGTTCCCCCTTTCCAGATCATTTATAAATATTTTAAAAAGCACTGATCCAAGTATAGATCACTCCACTGTTTATCTTTCTCCACTGAGAAAACTGACCATTTAATCCTATTTTCTGTTTCCTGTCTTTTAACCAGTTTGCAAACCATAAAAGGACATGACTTTTTAATTTTCTTAGGACTCTCTCCTGGGGACTTTGTCAAATGCCTTCTGAAAATCCAAATACACTACATCTACCGGCTCATCTTTATCCACATATTTATTAACTCCTTCAAAAAAATGAAGCAGATTGTGAGGCAAGAATTCCTTTGCGTAAATCCATGATGGCTGTGTCCCATTAAACCATGTCTATCTATATGTTCTCTGATTTTGTTCTTTAGAATAGTTTCCATGATTTTTCACTGCACTAAAGTCAGGCTCATGGGTCTATAATTTCCCAGATCACCCCTGAGCCCTTTTTAAATATTGCAGTTACATTGGCCATCCTCCAATCATCAGGTACAATGAACAATTTTAATGATGTTACAAATTACTAGTAATAGATCTGAAATTTCATCTGAAAGAACCCTGGGATGTCTACCATCTGGTCCAGGCAATTTGCTACTCTTCAGTTTGTCAATCTGGCCTACTACATTTTCCAGGTTCATCGTGATTTGGTTTAGTTCATCTGACTCATCACCCTTGAAAAATGTTACTAGAACGGGTATTTCCCCAGCATTCACTGTGCACTATAGCAATTGCACAACTGTTTCTTTAAAAGCAGTTAGAAATATTTAAAAAATTGGTCTTTGTATCAGCTCTTTCCTTAGATGATTGTGAAGAACTGAGGCAAATCACTGTGAATCTGGAAGAAGTAGATGAGAGCAAAGCAAATTGACAAATTAAGTATTAGCACATCACCAAGATCTGATGCTATTCACCCTAGAATTCAGAAGGAACTCAAATATGAAACTGCAGACCTGTTACTGGTAATCTGTAAACTACCATTAAAATCTGCTATTGTTCTTGAGAACTGGAAGGTAGCCAGTGTAACACCAATTATTCAAAAGGGGTCCAGGGATGACCCAAAAAACTACAAACCAGTGATCCTAAAATTAGTTCTGGGCAAAAAGGTAGAAGCTACTGTTAAGAAGCGAATTACTAATCATATGGATAAACATGGCTTTATGGCAATGAGCCAGCATGTATTTAGCAAAGGTAAAATTCATGCTATACTAATCTATTAGAAGTTTTTGAAAGTGTAAATAAGAAGGTTGATAAAAGTCAGCAGGTTGATATAATATGGATGGATTTTCAAAAGGCATTTGATAAAAGAAATTAAAACATTATGGACTAAGAGGCAAAGGTATCTCAGGCACCGCTCTCTCATGGTTTAAATCTTTTCTCTCCAACAGAGGCTTCAAGGTTAAGATACAGAACAAAGAATCTTCACGAATGGACGCATCCATAGGAGTCCCTCAGGGCTCCTCACTGTCACCTACACTCTTTAACATTTATCTTTTACCTATCTGCCAACTCCTCTCCAACCTTAACCTCAAACATTTTCTCTACGCCGACGACATCCAGATCGTGATACCCATTAAAGAATCTTACACAAAACATTGGTTCACTGGGAAAACTGTCTCTTCGAAATTAAACATCTCCTGGCTAACCTAAACCTAGTTTTAAACTCCTCTAAAACAGAACTGCTTCTCATCTCCCCAGATAACAATGCCATCTCTAATCCTCCAACTATCCCAACTACTACACAGGTGAGAGATCTAGGAGTATTAATTGATAACCGGATGAACCTTAAAGCTTACATCAACAGAACCACCAAGGACTGTTTCCACAAACTCCAAGTTCTGAAAAGAATTAGACCACTCTTCCACACTCAGGACTTCAGAACCATTCTACAAGCTATCATTTTTTCTAAGATCGATTACTGTAACTCTATCCTACTGGGCCTACCTTCCTCCTATACTAGACCCCTCCAGATGTTACAAAACGCTGCGGCAAGATTACTGACAAACTCCAGGAGGAGGGACCATATATCTCCAATCCTAAAAGATCTCCACTGGTTGCCTGTTCACTTTAGAATCCTCTACAAATCTCTTTCCATAATATACAAAACCATCCATCAACACACCCCACTCGACTTACAATTCCCATTCCAAATTTATAACTCCGCCAGACCAACAAGAGACACACTCAGAGGATCTCTTCAAGTGCCCCCAGCCAGATCTACCAAACACATTACCTTGAGAGATCGGGCCTTTTCAACAGCCGGCCCCCTTCTATGGAACTCCATCCCACCGGACCTTAGACAGGAGCCCAGCCTCCCAACCTTCAGGAAGAGACTTAAGACCTGGCTGTTTAAAAAAGCTTTCCCGGACACCGATTAATTCTATTCAGCCAGATTCTACCACTTCCACATGTAAAAATGTTATTACTAATGTAAATACCTATACCTAATGTTATTCTCTCCCTTTTCTTCTCTCCTCCCAGTTCTTTTACCTTGTTATTTGTAACTGCTTCCTTCTACACAAATAGGTTATTGAATTGTTCACTGTACACCCCTGTTATATGTAAACCGGCATGATGTGTTTGCAACATGAATGCCGGTATATAAAAATTTTAAATAAATAAATAAATAAAGATAGGAAATCAAATGATCACTTTTTCCAATGGAAAAATGTGAATAGAGGAATGTCCCATGGATCTGTACTGGGACCAATGTTTTTTTTAACGTTTCTTAATAATCTGGAAATGGGAAAAATGAATGTGCAGCAGCAGTTAGGAAAGCAAATATAATGTTAAGAATTATTTGGAAAGGAATAGAAAACAAAACTAAAAACATTATAATGCCTCTGTATCGATCCATTGTGCAAGCCCACCTTGAGCATTCTCTACGGTTCTGATCACCCCATCTCAAAAAAAGATGTAGCCGGGTTGGAGGTGGGGGTGCTGGGCTGGAGGCAGATGCTTGGCTTAAACTTCCATCTATGGATCCAGACCGGGATTTCTAGTTTTCCAGTGTGTTCTGTGGAAGGTTCTGGCATCATCAGAAAGGGCCTCCTCTCTCCACATATTTCAGCTGGCTGCAGCACGCAGCTGCTAGAGCTCAGCTGAAGCCGCACAACCCTGGGAGAGATTTTGTTGGGAGAGCTTTTTGTAGGTGTCGTATTCACCTCTTCCAGACACGTAGTTCTGCCACCTTGTTTGCTGATGGGGGGAAAAGAGAAAGGGAACCATATGGACTCTCCCAAGAAGTTCCCCTCTTTGACTCAGCCAATCACTGAAGCTTGAATGTTGAACTCCAGTACAGCTCTGCTCAGCTTAGCATTCATCGTGTCACTTGAGAAGGGACTGTCATCTCTCTCAGCCCTGTCATACGCATTCCCCCCAACTTTGTGTCTGATCCTCTGAATCAGTCCCCTCAGGTTGTTAAAGTTTTTTGCTTTTCTACCAGAGGGAATGAGGGTCAAGCGACTGGCACCCCCGAGAGGGCTGTGCCTTTCCTTCTGTGCTCTCTCAGCAGGCCCAGATGGTTGTGGAGTTTCCTTTTTTTTTCAGACGTTGATAAGGTCTGTATAATGAAAAACATTTTTAAACTTAAAAGTAGTTTCTTTCTTGGTGATTGGATTTCCTTATTTCCGGACATTATCAGAGTGACTCAATTGAGACATAAATCTTTCCTCATGAAAAAAAACCAGAAAGTAATTTCTCTAGGAACATCTTTTTCCTTCAGTATCCATCAGGTCAGTCTCATGGTACTGGATATGCTATCTTTTTACCCTCCTTATTTGATCTAAGCGTATGATGTAACTTTTTTCTTTTTGTTATATTTCTTTTTTTTAATATAGTTATTTCAATCACATCTATTTGCTGTAAATCAATTTTTCTTGATTTGTTAGTATCATTTTAAAGTGTATAAATAAAGAATTTTTTAAAAAGATGTAGCAGAGCTAGAAAAGGTGGAGAGGAGGGCAACAAAGCTGATAAAGGGAAGGAATGCTGGGCTGCGCAGTCCAAAAAGTTTCAATTCGTTTTCTTTTCTAGTTGCTTTTTTTTTTTTTTCATTTCATTTTTTATAATTTCATTTCGTTTTTCCGTTTAGTGCATGCTAAAACCATTTCATGTGCATGAAATGCATGAAATGGTTTTAGGGTGCGCTAAAATGAAAACCAAACAAAATTAAATTTGTTGTTGTTGTTGTTTCATTTTGGAAATGTCACAGACTAAAACAACTGTTATTGATGCTCCTGTGTCATTTCAAAATGAAAGTGTATTCCTAATGGAACTGTTCCCTTATGAAGAAAGACTAAACAAGTCAGCTTGGAGATGAGGTAACTGAGAGGGAATATCGTAGAGGTTTATAAAATCATGAGTGGGGTGGAACAGGACTAGGGGAACTTCCATGAAACTAACAGCTAGCAGATTTAAAACAAAGTATTTTTTTCAGTTAATGCACAATTAAGCTGATGAAGTGTGTCTTCTGCGCTAAATTCTTTTTTACTCTCTACCTTAAGTACAAGAAGAATTTTATGGGAAAAACTACCCAGTGTGCAGAGTTTGGGGGTTTTTTTTATATATCAACTGGAACTGACAGTAACATGGTCTCTCCATCAGAGATTATTCTCCCCTGCCCCCAACTAGGGCAGGCGGGTAGACTAGGTGCACTAAGCAATTGCCTAAGGTGCCAGACGTAGGAGAGGCGAAGGAGAGGGCGGCATTTTTAAATGCAGAGATGCAGCGCAAACATTTATGGTCATGGTATACATGATAGGTGTTCGAGATGCTTTCTCTATATATAACAATGTGGCCTTTTATTTTCGGTTTGTGACTGTTGCGAGCACGTAGTACCTAGAGAGTGAGCGAGAGAAAGAGATTTAAATAGTAAACAACCATGTGAACAGTGACTTCATTGCCTAGGGCGCCAGCAAACCCTAGCACCAGCCCTGCCCCCATCAGACCAGAATTCCTCCACCCATCTCATGTAAAAGAGTTAGATTTTAGACCCAGTCTTCTATTCTTTAAATAGCAATATTTGTATATCTAACGTAGATTGGAAGCTTGATGATATTTTCTGGTCAGATGATTTTGTTCTTCCTTTTAACATGTTGCCTTTTTCTTACTGATGGTCTTTCTAACTTTCATTGCATTAAATTTAGGAAGAAAACTGATTCAGGTTAAAAGCCTTCCTTTTGATATAACTAAGGCATTGGATGATCAAGTAATGGTCTGAAACAGGCCTTTAGTCCAGTTGTATGAGCAATTAGTGTTGGAGAAAACATGAGAAATTTCCTGTCTAATATCTTCACCCTGGTTCAGTGTTGAAGCAGCAAAATCAATTCTCAGAATCACTTTGGCATAAATCCAAGCTGGAACTGGACAGATTGTGTAATCAGGACTGTGTTAAAATCTATACATGCTGTTTTTAGAGACTAAATGCTCTTAATAATCTAGAATTGAGAATGGTAAGAATGATATGCAGCAGTGTTTTGCAGTAGTAAGGGACCTGGTTCAGCTGTCTAATCATTTGTTTTCTACTTTATATTCTCTTTTTGAAAGTGTTATGCATGCTGTCCACGGCAGACCCGCAACATGGCCCCTCACTTTTCTACAGTGACTCCAGCTCCTGGTTCCTCCTCGCTGGTGGCGGTGGGCCGTCAGCTCCGTCCTTGGGCCACTCTCGGTGCCTCCGGCCCTGCTGCAGCTCCTGGCATTCCTGGCCCAGCCACCACTTCTCATCGGGCCTCTCCATGTGGCCCGCGAAGAGACACTGCTACTCGCGCTACACCCCTTCCTATTTGCGCGTGCATTCACCATTGATCTTTAAGTAGGGACCACGGCGGGAACCTAGCCACTTCCCTGGATGATGACGTCAACTCAGTTACAGTATTTACATAAGAACATGCCATACTGGGTCAGACCAAGGGTCCATCAAACCCAGCATCCTGTTTCCAACAGTGGCCAATCCAGGCCATAAGAACCTGGCAAGTACCCAAAAACTAAGTCTATTCCATGTTACCGTTGCTAATGGCAGTGGCTATTCTCTACGTGAACTTAATAGCAGGTAATGGACTTCTCCTCCAAGAACTTGTCCAATCCTTTTTTAAACACAGCTATAATAACTGCACTAACCACATCCTCTGGCAACAAATTCCAGAGTTTAATTGTGCCTTAGGGCTGGAACACGGACATCTGGAACAGCAGGTGAACATCAGGACTGGAACATAGACAAGACAACGAAGAACAGGAAACACAGGACCTTGAAGAAGTGCTGGAACAAGGACAACTCCTGGAGCGAAGGACAGCAGGATCCCAGGAGTGACCAACTCCTTGCGAAGGCAAAGCTGGAATGGACGCTGAACCCTTTTGTAGGGCTGAAGAGGACAACGCCCAGGGAGGGGTCAGCAGGGGGCCACACCTGGCTGGCCCTTGAAGAGGAGGAGAGAGGCATGCGCCCGCGCCTTAGGAAGCTGGATGAGAGAGAGAGCTGGAAGCTGGTGGCGTCCTCAGCAATGTGGAAGGCCCGAGGAAGCCAGGCAGGCAGCGGAGCAGCCCTGCTCCGAAGCTGGAGAGATGGCAGGCTGCAGGAGCGGCTCCCAGCCGCGAAGACTGAAGCAGGAAGAGAAGAAGGGCTGGCTGCAGGCAGAGCAGAGAGCTGCAGGAAGCTGCAGGCACCGGCAGGGACGGCCTCCCTGCCGGGCGAGGACCCGGACTGAAGCAGGCACCGGCAGGGACGGCCTCCCTGCCGGCTGAAGACCCCGGCATCGGCTGCAGCACGTCGGGGAGAGGCAGGAGCAGCAATGAAGGGCCCAGCTGCGAGGGAGAGCTCGCGGCGGGTCGGCCCTGCTGCGTAGAGCAGAAGTCAGTCAGGGAGGAGTCCAAACACAGCGGCAGGACCGCCGCAAAGGGAGTCAGCGTCCGCAGCCCGACTGGCCGCGTGGAAGGTAAGAGCCTGCCCGCGCTCCTCGCGGGCAGGATCGCAACACATCCTGCCAGTTTACAATATTAACTGAAGGAAGAAAATACAAAAAACAAGGGTGGGGGGAGGGGTACAGCTAGGAAGAGAGAAGCAGCGAGAGAAGAGAGGGAAAAAGAGGAAGAGGAGAATAGGAACAGTACTTGATGGAAAAACAACCAAACAACATAATATGTAACATTGCAAATTATACACTAAAAAGGGACTGTGTATACCCGCCCTCCCCTTCATTCCACTGTTCAGCACTGGATTAGCCTCTTGCTAAGGCCTCTATAACGTCTGTGTAACATTATACACTGTGGATAACCTTATACACTATATATAAATTATACTCTCCAAAAAGCACTATATACAACAATATACATTAATAGTATTAAGATATTAATAGTATTAAGGTTACTGACCTTTTGAGTAATACCTGGCCAGCTACTTGTAGATCAGACACATGACTGTCATCTCTGATTAAGCTGTCAGAGCTATTCTTATTGTTGTTTTGACTTCTATTATTAATAATGTCCCCAGAATCTTTTAAATATGCTTTCATTAAAACAGTGGTTCCCAAACGTGTCCTGAAGGACTCTCAGCCAATCAGATTTTCAGGATATCAGCAATAAATATAAATGAGGTAGATTTGCATACACGGCCTCCATTGCATGCAAATTTATCTCATGAATAATCATTGCAGTTATCCTGAAGATCTGACTGGATGGGAGTTCCCCGGGACAGGTTTGGGAACCAATGTAATAAAGCAATGTTGAAGAAATCCACATTAGATGCCACTCAGACAATTTGCCAAATTGGTGGAGAGATCTGTTTTGAGTCAATTTGAAGTTCTCTCCAAGAAACATTGTTTAGACCTTGTCAGTCTGTCTTTTGATCCAGTTTAAGCACTGAGACAGCTCTGGTAAATATGATGGATGATTTAAGGCTAGGGCTAAACAAGGGTAAGTCACTTTATTGATTCTTTGGATAAGTCAGCTGCCTTTGACATTATTTACCATGAGAATTTGTTGGTCAGATTCACAGTCATTGGTGTTGAAGTCAGGGTTGTCTAATAGTTCAAATAATTTCTGTTAAATCTTACTCAGTCTGAAGTATGACGGGGCTGGGGGGGGGGGGGGAGAAATATCATCTCATTGTCCTCTGAATTATAGAGTTCCCCAGTACTGTTCCCTGCTTTCTTTAACATGAGCTTGCATCCAGTCCTGGATACTATTAGATCTTTTGGATAGGGTTGATTGTTACTGGTGGGGCTGGCTGGATTGGGTAAATTGTTTTTTATTTGTGTGCCATTTTGTTGTAATCTATTCCAAGGTCCTGGATAAACGGCAGGTAATAAATCAATAACCCAAATAAATAGTAATCACAATTTTATGCGACTGGTTTAGAGATCCCTTTTGATGATAATCTGGCAAATTCCATGGAAACTATTAATGCATTTTCTTTTCTATGTTTATTTAGACATGCATCAGTATAATAAATTTGTAAATAATGTAAAGAAAAAATATGATGTGCATTGTCTGTTGCATCTTTTCACTTCAACTTGTTGCCAAAGCAACTACCTGAACATAGGACAAATACACTCATGCACCCCAATCTGACGGGTCCAATCAAATACATAGAATACCATTCCAGATTTCATTTAGGTACATTCGAAGCAAACTTCTCCCATGCTTTAGCATATTTTTGGGACAAAGACCTATGAGACAATTTTACATCCAGATCTTCAATCTGTTTCCATTCAAACATGTTGAGTATACCATAAGTGAGTGGGCAGTGAATCCTCTTTAATACAAAGATTTTAAATAAATAATTTTACCAATAAAAGGGCAATTTGGGTAAACTTAAGAAAGCTGTTATATAACAATGTTGCCCAATGGTTTCACCAATAAAAGGGATTCTCCCAAAAAAGGTGGTTTCAGTAATGTAACCCTCTGTATAGCCATCAGTACATTGTCCCAAAAGGTGCATAATTTTGGAATTGTTAAATATTATTAAGGCTTGTAGTCCACCCTTATCACAGCAGGCTATTTCAAGGTGGATTCCATTAAAAAAATACATAAAAAGTGCAGCGTAAGATACAGAAATGCAAGAGAGCTGCTGGAACCAAAGAAAACTTAACGGAACATGAAATTGCCATGGATAAATACACTTAAAAAAATAAGTCAATCAAACAACAGACCTGGCAGATCAAGCACTAAGATCCATGTTATAAGCCTGCCTACACAGATATGGTTTTAGCACTTTTTTAAAGTTTGTTGCCGGCAATAGATCTTATATCATCTGGTAAAGAGCTCCAGATTCGAGGACCTGCCACAGCAAATGCTCTTTCCTCACTTAGATCCAAATGTGCTACCTTTACTGAGGGAATCTCAAGCAGGTAACTTCCCAGCAGATCTTAAAGAGCGTGCATGTTTGTAGCTTCTCAGCAGGCCGTTCATTCAGCAGTCACCATCCTCAAAAATGAATCTAGGAATTAAATTTGCTATTTAAAATTGGATCTGCTACTTAACAGGTAGCCAGTATAATATATCCAAAAATATTACACAAAGCAAGAAATGTTGTGCTCTGTGAATCTTATTATTTAATACAGAAACCAGAAGTGTGACACCCAATCGTACTGTCCTATTACAGGCAAAATAAATTTTAAGTAAACATTTTATATTGGGTTTTTTTTTACTTAACATTCACCATGACTTTATATATATTTTGAATAAAGTTTCTAGGGTATCCAGAGTAACAGTAGTGCCAAATTCAGTAGACCATCTAGATGCCAATCTTACCAATGTTGCAATAGATAACTTTTGATACCGTAACTTATACCAAGTAGATATTTCGTTATCATTAGGTCTTAATCTAAGAAATAAATTAGTAACTGACTGAGAGGTAAACAGTTTTGGGATCTGCTGACTTATAGCAAACACAGGGACGATAACTTTCAAACAGGCACGCGGGCATCCATTTACACATGTGCGTCAGTGCATGCCCAGAGACAGGGCACTTTTATAACATACACGCACATACATGCATATGCTATAAAATAGCCGAGGCATAAATATGTGTGTGCCCAATTTTGCACGTGGGTGTGCACAGCCACGCAAAGTCAGGTTTAAGCAGCGAAAGTGGAGGAATTTTGTAAAAGGCACACATCCTCGCCATGACTAGTTTCACCAGTTCATCCACTAGTTGCCCAGTCCCCCTGGTTCTTTAGCCTGCACTTCTCGGAGTTACCCCAGCCCCCTCAAACATCTCACAGATTCCTGCTTTTGTTGTTTTTTTTTTAAACTTACACCTCCTCCACATCAGAAGTAGACATATGTGGCACTACGCCCGGGTGCGTGCCCAGACGTTTAGGTACTTGCATGCATATCTCCTGACCCCACTCTGAAATGCCCATACCCCACCCACACCATGCCCTTTTTTTGTTCCTAGTGAGATATTCACATATCGGGAGATGTGCATACTTGTAGGCGGCTTTCAGAATCGGGTGGACACACGCATCCTACATGCGTGCACAATTTTGGCACATGGCAGGCTTTTAAAATTCACCTCATAATGCCGAGCTTGAAGGTCTGCAAAAAAATGTTTAGTTGGCAAATTAAAATATTTCTTTAGCTGTTGAAAAGAAAATAGAGCATCAATTGCTGCAGGATAATAGAGATTAGAGATATGTATAATAATCCCTTCCTAAACCAGTCTTGCCTGGTTCAAATTCTGGATTCCCAAATAAAAGCAAGAAATGAAAATTTTGCCAAGAAGAGCCCCAGTATGTACATAAAAATTTCCATGCTTGTTTTAGTCACAAAAAAGGGATAAGATTTCAATATCCTTGGGGTATCAGATTTCACTAACGCCTTTCTTAAGGAAATGTTGACTAGATGAAATATATCCATTTGTCACTGATTATCGCTGGTGGTTAGTAAGGCCAAAGCTAATTTGTTAGGTAATTCTGCATACATTTTTGCTGAAATCCCAGGCCAAAAGGCCAGGTGTGGTCTTTGATTCCCATCTTAGGGGGTCATTTATCAAAATGCACTAAGGCATTTTCGCATGCGTTAGCACCATATGGTATGGTGTGATGCAAATTTGGAAAATAGGAGGAGTTGGGGGTGGGCTTGCCTGTCTGTGACGAGCTATTGCACAGACTTAATGCTGATTTTAACTACACCTTTTTGAATAGTGTTAAGCTGTGTGATAGCTGCTGTGACTGGGTGGTAAGGGGAGAGAGAGAGAGAGAGAGAGAGAGAGAGAGAGAGAGAGAGAGAGAGAGAGAGAGAGCGCTAAACCTCACCTCGAGTGACTAGGTAGGCCTACCTAGTCACTCGAGGTGAGGTTTAGGTATTAGTGTAGGGGGTTAGGGGCCACTTTGACATTCAAAGTGATACGTAGGAACAGAACAGTGGTCTCTTGTGAAGACTTGATGACCTTTGGAGTGAGGGAACTCACTCCAAGATGAGATTTGGGCAATGTTCTCTCAACCTAGCTTGATGGACTCTCTACTGGGTAACATCAAGCTAGGTGGAAAGAACATTGTACAAATCTCATTTTTGGGTGAGTTTCCTCACTCCGAAGGACAACAAATCATTACAAGGGTGCACTGTTCTGTTCCTACGTCTCACTTTGAATGTCAAAGTGGCTCCTAACCCCCTACACTAATACCTAAACCTCACCTCGAGTGACTAGGTAGGCCTACCATAGGGATACAAATACCTATCTAGGGAGAGGACACTATGGCTAGTTAGTAGTCTCTCTCTCTCTCTCTCCTTTTGCTATCACATGCAATACTTACTGCATTTTGATAAATCTAGGCCTTAGTTTTGAGAACTGCATTTCCCAGGTTTCTCAGAAAGCCTGGTTTAATCTGCATCTTGTGTGGTCTTTGAAACCGTTTCAATCTAGTAAGCAGTTTCAAACTGCACGCAGTCCTTAGTTTCAGCTGCAGTGGATTCCTGTAGCTTCTTGTTAGTGGGTGTTCCTTTGCAAAGTTTAAAAGTAATGCAGTTGATTCAGAATGTAGCTGCAAGGTTGCGTTCTGGGTGCTGTATAAGAGAGTATATTTCACCAATTTTTCCCCATCTCCATCAGCTACCAATCTTTTATATACCACAGATCCAGATACTCTGCCTAGGTTTTAAAGCTCTGTATGGCCTGACATCCATCTATCTCTCGGGTAAATTGTCAAAGTATGTTCTCAATAGACATCTTAAGTCAGAAAATATTTGACTCCTTTGGATGCCTTCTTGTAGAATGTGTACATTGGCCAAAACTAGAGCTCAGGCCTTTATCTGCATTGTTCTAGTTCTATGGAACTACGTCCCAAAGGAACCAAGATTGGAAAAACACTACTTGAAATTTAGGAAGCTTTTGAAAACATATTTTTTCCAGTCTGCTTTATCTTGAGTATTTTCAAGGCCTGGGCCTCAGGATTTAAGTTTCAATTTCTGGTTGTTACTAAAGGATATAATTTTTGATTGGCTTAATTGTGGGATAATTTTCTCTCAGTTTTACTGAATGATTTATTATGCTTCTATGAGTTACCTAAAATATTTAATTGCATTTATGATTTTTGTTTGATTTATCCAACATTTTTTATTGTAGTTATGATTTTTATCATGTGTATAACATCTAGATCAGAGGACAGGTGATTAAGAAATGTTACTAAATATATACATATATCCTGAATGGAACTTTTGCAGATCAGTTTTACACTGTTCTCAAAACAGACATAGCAGTCATGAAGGCATGAGTCAAAGAAAGCATGCAGATATATCGGCTGATGATGCAAGCCTTCTCTGCTGTGACAAGTCATAGTGGTAGACAGGAGAAAAGAGCTACCCCAGGCAGCTTATTAAGTACAGAAATAAGGGTTGTTTTCTGCAGATTTTGAAAGCAGAGCCATACTGTTAGCTAAATCTACAGTTCATCTGGAGAGAAGTTTCTGCAGATGGTAACCTCTGTAGCTTTGTAAACATATAAAATCCTTGACACATTGAACATTATGAAAGCTTCCAAACTGATTAACTTCATGGAGTATCTGAACAGGCTTATGGAATCTGAACAAGTTTTAGTGTAAAAATATCTAGGCAGTAGGGGAATGAAGCACTTCCTTTCATCTCTGCATCATGTTTCAAGCCCAGCTGGATATTCCCCTGCATGGTACACAGCACCGGCAGTCTGTGCAGTTTGCAGAGTTACTGACGTGTGCTCCTCCTACCCTGCAGACTCTGATCCATCAGAGGCATTTTAACTTGTTCTGGCTTTTAAATTTTCACCCTTTAATGTTCCGGGATTTATCATCATGCTTTCTTGATTACAAAAACAAACTATAGACTTGCAAATTTCAGAATACTAGGAGTAGAGAGTTGAAATACTAGAACTGACAAACTGTTGCCTGAGGACTGGCGTTAAGTATGCCCTCACATGCAGTTGGATGGCTTTTGGTTGCAGGGGATCTTTTCTTTGTTTCTATTGGCAAAAATCACAAAATACCATCAAATGTGAAATTAATAGGCGATTAATAAAAAGTTAGTGTATCTTGCAGGAGGTACCTCATGCTATAAGAGTTACATTTGAGCCTTTTTGAACAGAACTTGCGTGCGGAAACCCCTACTGCAATTTAAGGTGCAAATTAGGCCATGATAACTTTAAATGATAAATGAGGTAGATGGTTCTACTGTTAGCCTGTAGCATAAATCCACATTATTCACATATAAAATTGGTTCGGTTTTTAGTTTTTAATTCTCATCCAATGCAAAACTCATTCCATTACCTATAGCTCCTTTCATTCTATGGGTGCGTGTTATCTTCAACCCTTCAACACTCCTTGTGTGGTCCCCATACTCCTCCTCATTGTTCTAATTTTCTACTTTCTCATCCTTGGTCTCCAGGTTTTTCTCAGCTTATCTGCTGCCTTCTCACTACTCCAAACCACTCCCCATTTTCTGTTCAACTACCTCTTTCTACAACAACTCAAGACACATCTTTTCCTTCTTAAAAAAACACCACTAGCAATTTTTTTTTGATAATTCAACTAAACAAACTGCATTAGTAGCCTTCTCCCTTTTCTTCTGTTATGATTTATATTTCATTCTTGAAAAGGCATCGGTCTTTGAAGCTTTTTGAAAGGTCCTCTGTCATGAATCTCAATGAGTGGTGGTGGTGCTACTACTATGCTGTGTGACCCTTAGCAGAACCCATTGAAGACAGATACAGAAGTGAAACATCAAAGCAGCTGAACAGGGGACTCTGGGAAGGGAAGGTGTTCTAAACAGGTCATGTGGAAAAAAATAAAAGGTGCACACACTTGATTTTTAAAAAATGATGTTGCAACACATTTTATTATAAAGGAAAGAGATAAACCCACAGCAGAAGCTAGAGAGCTATAAAAAAGAGGAACATTTATATTTCAAAGAATCTAGGTACTACTGCAACTTTAATTTTTCCTACTTTATCTGATGTTCACTTCACCTGTCTTTACCACTGCTAAGACACATTGTCCACTAAGACACTAATTTCACTCTTATCTGCAGGACACTATTACTTGCTCTGCGCTTATAGTGAACACTGTGGCCTCTGTTCTAGGAAGCTAAAAAGATATGCATAAGTTCATGCACAAGATAAAGGGATATATGTACTAGAGTGTGACAAAATGCTTGCTGCATGATACATGCCTTGCCCATTTAGCACATCTCTTAAGATGCAATAAATGGGGTTATTGAGACTGTAATATTTATCACAGTTGTCTAGTTAATATAGTAATGGGCATGCAAATGAAGAATAATGAACTGATAAGCCACTCCCACTGGTATGTATTGAAGTGCAATGCGTGGGGTGATATTTATTACGCGATAAGTAAGAAAAAAGTCTCATCACCTGGAGGATGGCATTAAGTGCAGATTAGAGTAAATACAAAATCTACACCTGGTACAACAATTTCTTTCACTGACCCGGAGGTTTCTATTGTGATCTGGGCAGCTGAGGAGGCATGCTCTGAATATTCGATGACCAAAAACGAAAAATATGCCATTGTATTTCTGCTTATTGTGTGGCTATCCTGTCAAAACTCACTTAAAGCAATAGGATTCATGAACTACGCCATCCCCACCCTGTCGCAAGGTAAACTGCTGTGGGGGAGAAATGCTTCCCCCCCCCCCACGAATGTCCTGTTTGAATTTTCCCGACAGCATTTTACCTCCTAACACCTTCCATCTTACGCACCAACCAAGTGCCCATTCCAGTTTTTGCTGGGGATTTAGCATGTGCTTGAGCTATTGAAAAATGTCACTGTCACTGCTAGTGGCTGGGTGGGAAGATCAACTCTGGCCTCCAGTCTGAACGAACGTGAGGGTGAAAGAATAGACGGCTCTGGAAACTGAGCTTATCCTCTTGGAACTTGTCTACTGATTGTTTATTGGTTGGTTCTCTTTCCCACAAATCCTTTTGGATCCCATTTTGACAGCTGCATAAAGAAAAAACAAATCGTAGGCAAAAAAAAAGGTTTTTGCTTGGGTTCAACACACACTTCAGTCAAACTGAAACTTGATGTCCCATTACAATGTGTTCGTCTCTAATCATGGTCTATAGACTTGAAACAGGAGACCCTAACTGGAATGTATTCTGAAAATGAAACAGAGGGGCAACACACCGAATCCTATTTTTTTAAGCCACGGGCATTGTGTGTATGTGTGTGTGTGTGTGTGTGTATGAATATGTGTGTGTGTATGAATATGTGTGTGTGTATATGAATATGTGTGTGTGTATGTATGTATGTGTGTATGTGTGAATGTGTGTGTGTATGAATGTGTGTATGTGTGTACGTGTATGTATGAATGTGTGTATATGTATGTGTGTGTGTGTGTAGGTATGTATGTATATATGTGTGTATGTGTGTGTATGTATGTATGTGTATGAATGTGTGTGTGGGTATGTGTGTGTATGAATGTGTGTGTATGAATGTGTGTATGAATGTGTGTGTGAATGTGTGTTTGTGTATGTGTGTGTATGAATGTGTGTGTGTATGAATGTGTGTGTGTGTAAATGTGTATGTATGAATGTGTGTGCGTGAATGTGTGTGTGTGTGTATGAATGTGTGTATGTGTGTATGAATGTGTGTGTGAATGTGTGTTTGTGTATGTATGTGTATGAATGTGTGTGTGTGTATGAGTGTATGTGTGTCTGCTTAGAATACAATATTCAAATGAATTCCATTTCATGTACCTGAACTCAAGAAAACAAAGAGTACTGGTTATGCTATGCAGGAAGTACTAAACAGTTTGTTTCTTATTTTTATCACTTGGTTAAAATTGGGAAGAATAGCTGTGGGATATGAAATGCTATTTAATCATGATGCAGTGGAAGACATCATACTGTCTACAATATAGCCAAGCAAAATTCCCCCCAAGCTCAAATTTTATCTTGAGCTATAAATATGTATCACATACAGAAAGTAAAAATCAGCTGAATAATATTAGTTTTCTTGTTTCTGGTGCAGCTCTGTGATTCCAGATACCTTCTCAGCTTCCCATATTTTGTGTGCGTCTTGCAACATTTTGAGATAAGCTTCTGGAAAAGCAATCGTGCTGAGATTGAAAGCATTAATAAATATTTGTTCTAACAAATATTGTATGCATTACTGTTTGCACTGAAACGAGCATTTCATTTTAGGCACCCAGTAAAAATAGAATTTTGTAGGAATAATATTTTGCAAATGTTGATTGGTATTAGGGCTACCAGATGGCTTCAGGACCTCAGGGACAAACTAAGTCAGGAATCCTGATTTTGCCCCATTCATCTGTCCTCATAGTCCTGTTTTAATTAGAGGTGAAAATACAATTCTCTACACCAGAGACATATCAGTCTATCTGATGTTTGTGCATGCCCCAGTGGGTCAGTCAGAGCAGATATATGGTAGGCTGCCATAAATTGTAGGCCATCATCATCAGCAAACCCTCCCAGGTTCTCATCATGGGGTGGCTGCACTAGCTTCACATGGGAAAGCAGGACTCCTGCTGGAACTGTGTTGCTCTGCATCTGTGATGCTCCAGATTTTGGGCTACAGTGCTGCAGCAGCACCAATGTTTGCAGTCCAGCTCTTCCTTTTCTGACTGCCTGCTGCTGGATCTGAAGCCAAACCAGATCTGGCCCCAGGTGGCCAACACCACCTTTTTCCGTGGCACTATGGGGGCGATAATGTGCAGCGCGGCCAAACCACGGTGGGCAAAACCACACCGCCACGATGCGGCTGGCTGCCCACTATTACCCCGCCCCTTTTTTTCGCAACTCATCATTCTGCAGAATGATGAATCTAGGGCTTGGTTTGCCATTTTGCAGAATGATGAATCTAGGGCTTGGTTTGCCATTCTGCAGAATGATGAATCTAGGGCTTGGTTTGCCAGTCTCCTTTGAATATATCTTCCTCCTAGCCATGAGCCACTGAGCGTCTGTTGGCTTTCTTCCATGTTCTAGTTTAAAAGCTGCTCTATCTCCTTTTTAAAAGTTAGCACCAGCAGTCTGGTCCCACTCTGGTTAAGGTGGAGCTCATCCCATCAAAATAGATTCACCCTTCCCCAGAATGTTCCCCAGTTCCTAACAAATCTAAAAAAACCCTCTTCCCTGCATCGTCTCGTTCCCTGCCTCTGAGGTCCTGCCTGTGAAACGGCAGAGGATTTCCGAGAATGCGACCCTGGAGGTTCTGGATTTCAATTTCCTACCTAAGAGCCTAAATTTATCCTCCAGAACCTCCCTCCTGCATCTTCCTATGTTATTTGTACCCACTTGTACCATGACAGCCACCTCCTCCCCAGCACTATCTAAAATCTTTTCTGGATGGCACGTGAGGTCCGCCACCTTCGCAACAGGCAGGAAAGCTGCCAAACGATCCTCATGCTCCCCAGCCACACAGCTATCTACTTTCTAATGATGGAATAAGTGAGCATCCATTACAATGGTTGTGCTAACCCTTCCCTCCTGGGCACGGACCGCTGGAGACTCATCCTTGGTGCGAGAGGATAAAATATCACCTGGAGGGCAGGTCCTAGCTATAGGATCACTTCCTGCCACACCAGGGTGATGGTCTTCTGCCAGGTGATCCTGGTACTCCAAAATAGCACAAGAGCTGGTAGACTGGAATTGCAACCGCTCTGCTATGCCCCTGAAGGCCTTCTTTATATCCCTCAGCTCCTCTGCCTCAGCTCCTCCAGGTCTGTCACTCTGGCCCTCCAGAGACCGAGCCGTTCTCGGAGAGCCAGGAACTCTTTGCACTAGGTACCCACACGTACAACCTCTCACCAACAGGTAGATAATCATACATGTGGCACTCATGCAAAAGACTGGATAGCCCTCAAATCACTGCTGGGTTTTTGTCTGCATCTTAATTTTAAAAAGCTGATTAAGGAGTGGCTATATCTCAAAATATGGGTTGTTAAATTTGAGTAAGGTTTTTACATTTATTTGAATGTAATCCACTTTGAATTGCCAAAAAGCAGAATATATATATACATAAAATAAAAAATATTAAGTGTCTTTTAAATATGTGGCTTTTAAATATCATTTCTTATGTTAGTGAATGACCAGTAACAGGACTAAAATTAGTCAGTCACCAAAATCAGGGTTAATTGAATGTTATTTTGAAGATTTTCCTCTTAGTAGAGGTAGTAATCTATATAAAAAATGTGAAGTGTGTGGCGATCAAGCTAGTAACCAGTTGCCCAAGAACCAGTACTCTCACCTTTTCAGGTCAAGTAAATGACCTTTGTGACTCAAACTTACACTAGCTCACAGCACAAAGTCTGTTTCCACAGTATACTCACAATTCTAACACTGCTAACGTAATTTCTTTAGGAACCTATAGTAGTTTGGTTTGGATTTTTTTTTAATGTCCATAATATTCCTATATTTTTAATGATTCAGATGTGGGAAAAATCAACCACTGCTTTGAAGAGATAATCTGCTGAGTTTCTTAGGAAGATTACCTTTTCAAAGCCACGATCAACTTTACCAATATCTTTTGTACCAGAATTATAAAAAATATAGGGATTTAAAAAAAAATAAAAAAATCCCCCGTATTTGACACTAATTAATTGGACTTTACTAATGCACAATCATAAACATATATACAGTATATAATGCCCGAGGAGTTGCTAGTCATGATAGCAATAGGAATCTCTGAGCACACTAAAAAAAAAAAAAAAAAAGGATTAAAGTGAGGCTGAAGTTGTTGAACAGTTAAAACTGGCCAGAGATTTCTTCATTACATAGAAGGCCCTTGGGATTTTTTTCTTGTGGGATTTTCATAGCCAAATTCCCAGATGTGTTGTGGTGTGGTGTGGTGTGTCTATTTCTGTGTCTGTCCTAGCTCTGCAGTGCCTTCCTCTGAGTCTGTGTCTGTCTGGGTGTGGATGTTTCTCTTTCTCTCCGGTGTGATATGTCTGTCTCTGGGTTTGTCTGCTGTGGTGTGGTCTCTATCAGGCCGATATCGCGCGTTTGACGCACTAGCTTTACCCCTTATTCAGTAAGGGGTAATAACGCGTCAAAAACCCGCATCCAACCCCCCCCCCCCCCCCCCGAAACTAATAGCGCCTGCAACATGCAAATGCATGTTGATGGCCCTATTAGTTATTCCCGCGTGATCCAGAAAACAAAATGTGCA
Organism: Rhinatrema bivittatum; assembly: GCF_901001135.1. Classification (NCBI taxonomy): domain Eukaryota; kingdom Metazoa; phylum Chordata; class Amphibia; order Gymnophiona; family Rhinatrematidae; genus Rhinatrema; species Rhinatrema bivittatum. Next base: position 142,863,996 of record NC_042621.1, read on the forward strand.
GCCAAGCTGCACATTTTACTTTCAGAAATTAACGCCTGCCAAAGGCTGCAGTTAATTTCTGCCGGCGCCGGGGAAGTGCACAGAAAAGCAGTAAAAACTGCTTTTCTGTACACCCTCCGACTTAATATCATAGCGATATTAAGACGGAGGCCCCAAAAATTTAAAAAAAAAAAAAAATTTAAAATCGGCCCGCGGGTCGGAAGACGGACGCTCAATTATGCTGGCGTCCGTTTTCCAAACCCATGGCTGTCAGCAGGTTTGAGAACCGACGCCGGCAAAATTGAGCGTCAGCTGTCAAACCCGCTGACAGCCGCCACTCCTGTCAAAAGGAGGCGCTAGGGACGAGCTAGTGTCTCTAGCGCCTCTTTTTACCATGGGCCCTCATTTGCATACTAAATCGTGCGCACAGGAGAGTGGCTTGTGCATGCATCGGGAGAGCGGGCGCTCGCCTCGGAGCGCCAGCTCTCCCGCGGTTTTACTGTATCGGCCTGTATGTGTGGTGTTACCTGTCTGCCTTTGTCTGCATATGCTGTGTCTGCTTTTATCTAGGTATTGGGGTATCTGTCATTATGTGATGATGGGTGAGGGGTGTCTGTGTCTGTGTATTTTCTCTTTTCAACAACTTGAAGACAAATAAACCTGAGCTGCTGACAGGCATTGTGGTTGCCTGGTTGCTTGGCAAGTGGTTCAAGAGTTGGTTGGTTGGTTTGCTAGATGCCAAGCCAAGAAACCAGAATATATAAGAAAAAGGTGAAACCAAACATGGGGTGAGGAAGATCTAACCAATTGCATGGATGGAGGGAGGTTTGCTCATTCCTGTTCTAGTGTGTACTCTACTTCTTGGTTATTTAGGAGATTTGTTTGCCCATTTCTGCTATCAGAGGTGTATGCACTCTAGGGCACATGATGTATCTCACAAGGGTTAGCTTGGGGAGCTTTCGGGAGTCTTGAAACATGTGAGGCACAGAAATTGGCAAGAGGGGATTAGACCTCGTGGACTGACTTTGACAAGAATCCCCTGGCTGACAGTTTCCTACAATCCATCCCTGCTCTACATGCTGTGGCGCAAAAGAGGACTAGCTCAGCTGGTCCCTGACCTGAAGTCATCTGATAACCCTAAATTATATATATTGTAAATATAACTGCTGTATCCAACATGTTGCTGCAAATAAACGCAAGAGAATTCAGATATGAGGTCTGCCATAGGAACCTTCATTTATTTAAGACATTGAAAGTAATTGGTCACTTCCTAAAAGAAAAAAGTTATTTTGCCATTAAACACTAATTGCTATAGTCAACTGAACATGGAAACCTCTGGCCTGGTTGTGAATTTTTGGGGCACTTTGCACTAAATTGCCTAGCAGCAAGAATCATGAGTGCAAGCTATAGTGAATTTTTCAAGAGAAGCTACCCAGATACTTTCTTTCAACAATTTGCCAAAGTTTAAGTGTGCACAAAATTAACCACAAACTTTAATCCTGTTTTATTTGCAGCTGGGGCAGGGGAAAATGCTCACCTGTATTCAAAAATGTTTCTCCGACCCCCACCTCCCACCTCCCTTAAACACCCACTTTTTAAGCAGCTCTGCCCAAAGGAATTTTTAAACCTTTTGATCTTGTGGGCTAACTGCATCGGTAGCTAAGATTGTTTGGAAAATCGACCCATTTATACATCCCGCCTTAACCAAACCAGGCTATTTCCCTGCCATATGGGACCTCTGCCATGACATTTACTGTGTGCTTGCAAAGACACATGTCACGCATGCCGCATACTTACACATGAATTCTTCATACCAGGTTTCCGAGCGATCGACTAAACAGGTAAGCCATTCCTCCAGAGTTACTTTCTTGTTTCTGTCTGTGTCGCAAGACCTAAAGGTCACAGATAGAGAAAGGGAGCGGGGGAGGGAGGATTACAATAAGATGAGAAGAGAGATTGAGTTTGGTTCACCAATGCTTGGGGAAGTTACAGTGAAACACTACACAAAACTCAATGCAATGCCAGGAAAAGATGTGTTGGGCCACAGTCTGGTGAAGACTGTGCGTTTCATTCTGGCTAATGTGGATGTCAGCAGACTATCTGGATCCTCAGAAGGCATTTGAAGTCGTACACTCTCAGCTTTCATGCCTAACGTAGCATCCCATCCTAACATGGTGGAGAAGTCTTGGCAAATCATTTTCTGGCAAGAAAAATGTCTTTTCCTACACAAAACTCTCCTTTTACACAAAGATGGAAACATTTCTAGGGTTCACCTCTTAGCAAAATTTCTCAAATAATAGTTTACTCACAAGATTCATTGTAATATTTTGCTTTATGGTGAACTATAATTCACAAATTGTTTTTTACCTCCTAGCCTTTTCAGATATGGCATCTGGAATGGCCTCAGCATCCAGAAATGATTGTTTCTAGAATGTTAAGTGGATTGCAAAGAATGCTGGGATGCATGCAGAGCCTGCTGAAAGTACTATCGGACCATATTATTATATAGCATAAAAGCATCTGGCAGAAATGTGCTTTCATTTGAAACAATATTTCCTATTTTGTTTTGTTTTGTAAATTAAATTAACATGATTCAGCTCAGTTTTCTGTCCTTTCATTTACAGGAAAACTTTTAAAAAGTGCTCCCCATTCCCAGGGCTGACTTCCATCCCTCCCAACCCCCCTTTTTTTTATCCAAGCCCCAAGGTCAAAAGGAGGCAGGAGCAATCCCCCTGAGGTCAGGCCAGCTGATGCCATGTTGGAGGACAGTACCAGCAGGGCAGGAGCGACTGGAAATCTTCCTGCTCACTTTGGGCCCCATGGCTTAGGTAAGATGGGGAAGGGAGAAGGGGGTGGAAGGGTCAGAGGGCAAGCCCAGGCTGGGGGCTCTTTAAAAAGCTTTTGAGGGCCAGGTTTAATTGAGGAGAGGGTGGGGAAATGCTGGCTCTAATATATTCTACAAATAACACACGTTTAAAAATGACACAAAAGTAAAAAACCAGGAAAATGGAATGAAAAAGTCCTAACCCAGATAAAGTGAAATGAAAAAAATTCAGCGGGCACACCTCTAGTATCTGGAGGTAGGCAATTTGTTTTACATATTACTCTTACTAAAGTGCTGAAAGATGTATACTACACAGTGCTGTACAGACACATAGAAGAGACAGTCCCTTCTCTGAAGAGCTTACAATTTAATCAACAGACAGACAGACATTAAGAGCAGGGGCTGCTTTAGTGGAATTGTCAGAGGGTGGGTGAGGGGACACAGGTAGGACCTGTTTCCGCTAGTCGAGATGAGGTGCATGTAAACAAGGCTCCTGTAGACAGAGTGTAGCCAAGATGATTGGCCTGCATTTTTCTCTCTTTCTTCTTTCCATATACCCGGAGTATCATCTAGACGAGATCTTTGTTTTCCCTAGCATTTGCTAGTTTGAAACTCTTCTTCTTAGGATTGTTTTAATAATCATGGTAGACTCTTGTTTCAGGTAGATCCCTTTATTGTCACCCAAGGAAATAATGGACAAGTACTATGGTTTTGAGACAGACAGAAACACTCTTTTCATCAGCATCGCAAAGTACATTTTTTTACAGTATCACATATTCTCTGCTTGGAAGACTATTTCGTTTCTCAGTAGGCAGCTCCAGTCATTCATTTCCTGGATCTCAACCTTTTCTATTCTATGCACTGCCCCAAGACAAAGAGACTGTAACTTTCATAGTGGTGTGCGGGCGCACGTTTGTTTTACATATTACTCTTACTAAACATTTGTTGGCCTGCACCCAGGGACATGGCCATTTTATAACAAATACGTGTATATGCATGCATGTTAGAAAACAGCCTGATTTCGCAAGCATGTGGGCGCAATTTTAAGTTGATGTGTACATGTGCATGGAAATGCTGCGCCTACCGCTTAAGAAGGGACTTTTAAAAGCCATGCGTGCTAACGCCATTGGTAGTTTTCCCAGTTTATCCAGTTAAGGCATAAGACTTCCAAACCTCCCTAGTTTAATAATCTCCCTTCTCTCCTGTTGGCCCCAACCTTTAAAACCCTGCTGATATGCCTAGAATTTTTTGTTTTACAGTTTACATGTCATCCATAGCAAAAGTAAGGTTGCACGGCACAGGACCCTTGTGCACACTTGTGCACATAAGTATTTCCACACTAATTTCAAGTTAAAATCCAGGAACACCCATGCCCCACCCAGACCATGTCCATTCCTCACCCCTTTTTTGAATTTTCCATTAATGCGTGCAGTAGCAAGGACACACGAATCTGGGCAGCTTTTAAAGTCCACTTGGTGCTCACTGACCTGACTTGTCCATGTATCTCCCAGTTTTGGCACACACCAGGCTTTTAAAATTCACCTTTAAGCATGTCCAGAGCTCTCTCTTTCTTTGGCTTTCATTTATATGCACTTCCTTCATCTCCATGCAGTAACATCTTGACTTGCAAAGTATCATGGGAGTATCTTGAAAATAAAGATGGCTGCCCTCTGGTTTTCATTTTATTTTCCTTTACTTTTATTTATTTAAAATGTTCTTCTAGAAGGAGACATCATAAATTATGGAGATCCCTTACAGTCCTAAATCTGAAATTCAGGATTTTGTTTTAAAGAACATAATTCAGTAAGTTTTGGATTACTAAGGTAAACAATTAACTAAAGTTTCTTAATGCTATCAAAATAACAATAATATTTTTATTCATTTTTGTCAGATCATAAATAAATGCTTTTTGCTTGCCAATTTCAACAGAGGTGTAACATTTAGAATTGCCAATAGCAACTGAACCTGGAGGTTTGAAGGATTGGATTTACTGAAAATCATTATAGACCGAACATCTAGCCTGCACTTTACCCAGTAGAAAATAAGCACAAGTATATAGGTCTGTTTCACTAAAGGGTCGATGTTCAAAAAATGCATGTAGACAAAATCAACATTAAATTGCCCTCCTGTCCGGTTAAAATCTGTGCGCACAAAATCGCCATGTGCACAGATTTAGTTGGAAAAAAGAGAAGCTGGGTTGAGGCATGCTTGGGGGCCAGTTTTTCAAATTTAGGGTCTCTTACTAAGCTGAGCTAAGCAGTTAAGTCATGAAAAACAGTGTTTATCGCTTGTAAAACATATTTCCATCTAAAACACCCCCCTATTTAAATTACTGCTTTGCATGAATTTGCATGCATAACATTTTCTAAGGTATGCAAAACAGATAATGCATAGGTAATACTATGCAAATAAAATAGCATTGCTTCCTGAAGCTGCTTACTTCCTGAAAAGTTAGCTACAGCTCAGGAGTTGTAGCTAACTTTTCCATGGAGGTATTGGGATGTTAACCTACATCCCAATGCTTCCAGCCTGCTCCTTATAGGATCTTTAAGTTTAATGTTAGCATGCTGTGTGTCAGCTAGGACTGCATTGCCTCGAGACATATGGAAAGCATTTCAAAGGTCTCAATCCAAGTGCATGCAACTGGAATGAAAAATTAGACATTGCCTTGTACTATGGAATGCCTTGCTCATTCAATTACATCTTACCTTTGATCTAAAAATGTTCCATCAGCAGCTGAAAGCTTTATTATTTTGGGAGGCTTGTGAAGACGAGATGTCTTAATTTTGTTTATATTTTATTTCATGACATTTTAGGTACTTGTTCTGTATGTATTATTTAGCCTTTTGCATGTTAATTCTGTTTTATTTTTTAATTTGCTATACATATGATTATGTTAAATCATACACCATTTAGAACGAGTTCCTTGTTGTAACGTGATTTATAAATGTTTTTAATAAATAATAAATGCCCCCCCATAATATGTTGCCCCGCCTATGGCAAAATATCAAGGTTTAGTAAATGACACCCCCCTTCCCTTAGCTGGTTAGCATGCTAGCCAGTGGCATAGCCACAGTTTGCAACAGCCATTATGCATCATGTATGAAACTTTAAAACATTTTACCTCAATTATTTCAAGCACTTACCAGAATTCAAAATTCCTTATTAATCTGTGTTAAATTATGTTATATTTATTGCAGTTTATAAATGCACAAGTATATCATGTAAAAAGCAAAGAAAACAAACAGATCCAATCGTAAAAAAACAAAAATATATGTATTCTTCAATTTTTTCATGAATTCTGTTTGCAGAAAGCCAGAAATCATCATCGCTACAATAAAATAGCTTTAATCATCAGAACAGGTGCAGAGCAGAGCTAGGACAATCCACATTACAACCAGCATGAAAAAAAATTCAAATTCTGGTGTTACCTCAGCAAAAAATATCCCTCCACTGCTATTTTGTGAAGTAACACAAACTCCTGCAAAGAAAGAGACATCTAGAACCTTACCAGACAATATAGGCCCAGCACTGACTCTCAGGACTCAAATAACAGTAACCTCATGAAAAAGCAGCAATGCAAATACTATACCAGGCCCTAGAACATTAATATATCACCTACTGGAATATCAGAACAAGCTGGGCTACTACAGAGAAACTACACACTAGCAGAAATACTGCACTTCAGTCACACAGGCAAAACAGAAGGGACTACAAATTAGAAACAGAAACATGCAGACAAAACCAAAATAGAAAGCCTGAGAACAGTGGAATAGTGAAGAGCGAGCAAAATACAAAAATATAAGAAATATCCATTCCCAAAGATGGCATATCAAATTGCTAAAAATAATTTTTTTTTTTACTTTTGTAGTCTGATCTTTGTATTTTTCTAATTAGTTGATCCCAGTCTTTTTTTACCCCCACTTTTCCCTTGGTCATACTCTAATTCCTTTTCAGGGTCTCTCTTCTCCTACTGTCTTCTTCCCTTCCTTCCTCACACTCTCTCATATACGCGCACACACTTTCTCTCACAGACTCCCTTATACACACAAGCTCTCACTCTCATATGTTCTTCCCTCCTACACACTCACACACACACACACACACACAAGTTCTCACTCTAACATGCTCTACCATACACACACACACACACACACACACACACACACACACACAAGCTCTCATTCTTATACACACAGATGCACACTCAGGCTCCCATTTTTACCCACACCACTCCCGTTCTCACTCACATGCACTCACCCACAGGCTCCCATTCTCACCCCCCCCATACACACAACCACAGGCTCCCATCCTCACCCCCATATACATATCCAGGTTCCCATTCTCACCTCCCCCCCCCCACACACACACACCTAGGCTCCCATTCTAATCCACAAACACACACAAGCTCCCATTCTCACACACACACACACACACACACATTCAAGTTCCCATACTCAGCCCCCCCCCCCCACAAACACACACATAATCAAGCTCCTAGTCTCACCCATACACACATGCAAGGCCTTTCCATTAGGCACAGCCACTGGGATGAGATCCCACAACGGCCTTGTTGCTCCAGCCCTTCTCTTTGGCGTTGTGGGGATGTGATCCCACAGTGGCCTTGCATCTCCGGCCCTCCTCTGCGCCCCCATGGTGATAGAATCAGTGGCGTAGCCACGGGTGGGCCTGGGTGGGCAGGTGCCCACCCAACTTAGACCCAGGCCCACCCAACTGGCACCGGAACTGCAAGGCTGTCGCGGGATCCCATCCCCGCGACAGCGAACAAGAGAACCCACGCCTCGCGCGCCATCACGGCACACATGGGGAAGCGCTGCTGCGGCCGTATGGCCAACCGGTCTTCTTGTTGAGGGGGGGGGAGCGGAAGCGCCGCGCGCAGCTTCCGCTTCCTCCCCCCAATGCAGGAAGATCAGCTGCCTCTCCTGCTGCCACCCGTTCTCCTGCTATCTTCGGACCAAACGGCCCGCCAAACTTCCTGTTTGGGGGAGCGGAAGCGCCGCGCACAGCTTCCGCTTTCTCCCCCAGAGCAGGAAGATCAGCTGCCTCTCCTGCTCCACTGGCCTCCTGCTATCTTCGGGCGTCAGGCGGTATGAGCCGCCGATCTTCCTGCTGGGGGGGGGGGAGGGAGGAAGCAGACATTGTGCGCTGCGCTTCCGCTCCCCCCCCCCCAACAGGAAGTTCGGCGGGCAGTACGGCCCGACGCCCGAAGATAGCAGGAGGCCGGTGGCAGCAGGAGAGGCAGCTGATCTTCCTGCTCTGGGGGAGAAAGCGGAAGCTGTGCACGTGCTTGAATGTGTATGTGTGGATGAGAATGGGAGTGTGTGTGGGTGAAAACTGGAGCCTGGGTGAGAATGGAAGCTTGAATATGTGGGTGAATGGGAGCTCGAATGTGTGTATGTGTGGGTGAGAATGGGAGCCTGGGTTTGTGTGTGGGTGAGAATGGGAGCTTGAATGTGTGTATGTGTGGGTGAGAATGGAAGCTTGAATATGTGGGTGAATGGGAGCTCGAATGTGTGTATGTGTGGTTGAGAATGGGAGCCTGGGTTTGTGGGTGGGTGAGAATGGGAGCTTGAATGTGTGTATATATGGGTGAGAATGAGAGCCTGGGTTTGTGTGGGTGGGTGAGAATGGAAGCTTGAATATGTGGATAAGAATGGGTGGTTGAATGTGTGTATGTGTGGGTGAGAATAGTACCTTAAATGTGTATATGTATGGATGAGAATGGGAGCTTGAATATGTGTGGGTGAGACTGGGAGCATGGGTTTGTGGGTGAGAATAGGAGTCTGGGTTTATGTGTGTGGGTGAGAATGGGTGCCTGGATGTGCGTCTGTGTGTGCATAAGAATATAAGCCTGGGGAGGGGTGAGAAAGTGAGAACTTGAATGTGAGCTTGTGGGGAGGGGGGGGGAGAGCATATGAGAGTGACAGCTTGAGTGTGTGAGAGGGAGTCTGTGAGAGAAAGTGTGTGTGTGTGTGTGTGTGTGGAAGGGAAGAAGACAGTAATAGAAGAAAGACACTGAAAAGGAATTAGGAAATGAGCTATAAGGGAAAAAATGGGAAAAAGAGACCAGGACCAACTGATTAGAAAAATACAAAGATCAGACAACAAAGGTAAAAATATATATCTATATTTTGAGATGTTAGCAATTTAAATATAAGCAACACAACCACTCTCTCAAAATTTATGGACAGGTAGGAGCCGTGTATAAAATCGTAATAATAAGAAGGCTAAAGTACCACAAATCACCGTGAATTATGTTTGTATCATTAAGTAAACCTCATACTTAGGCGTAGATGTGAATGCTATGCTGCATAATTTGGCATTATTTATCAGTAAAAAAACAACTAGTAGACCTGCATGCCTACAGCCCACCCATGTTAACCTTGTGCCCACCCAAAAAATCAATTCTGGCTACGCCACTGGATAGAATCCTGTTGCGACCTTGCTTCTTCCGAGGCTCTTCTCTTCGCTGTTGTGGGGATGGGATCCTGCATTGGCCTTGCTTCTGCCAAGGCCCTCCTCTTTGTCATCATGGGATTGGGACCCACAATGGCATTATTGCAAAAGTCCTAGTTGGGTGGGCCTGAGCCCAAAATAGGTGGGCTATGGCTCATCCAGGCCCACCCGTGGTTACACTACTGGTACTAGCCAGGGCTAATTAGCCAGATCTATGCAAACAACTCTGCCCATGCAAATGCCTGTCCTAAAGCTATTTGTGGGGATGGATTTACCAGATATTCAATTGCAGCTTTAGCAGGCTGATGTGGCTGAATATTCAGAGGAAGTTAACTTTGTCACGCAGCAGTGTTTTGAATATCTACCCACCAAGCTTTTTATTTTTGTAGACAGAGAATGGGAGAAAAGTCTCAGTGGCTGAAGTTCTTTCTCTGTCAGGTTTTTCATGTGCATGCAATGTTCAAATTAACATAAACAAACAATATTAAAAAAAAATCACTACCATCCTGTGAATTTTTGTTTTTGAAAAAAAGATGATGAGCCTCTACTTTCTTTTGTAAATGCATGTTAATGGTGTGTGTTTGTATGTTATAATTTCATTCAGATTTTTAAAAAGACAAAAAGAAAATATACTGTCACAAACTGCGTTCATTGAACAAAAGAAAAATTGAATCAATTGCATTGCGCTTACCTCACAAAAGTCATTTGCCTGATATTTAGTATCATTGCTCATGTTGCTGTACTTCTTAAATATTGACTAGACTATAGACTGCTGGAATATATACTGTAAAAGCTGTGAAAAGCCGATCACAAGAGGAATCTGATATGCCATTTAGTAGGGATGTGCAGAGCAAAAGTTTATGTCCATATGTCAATATGTCCAAAGGGGGTCCCATTTGCGGTCAATATGGACATAAACAGAATTCAATGAGTTGGGTATATGTCCATATGTGCAAAAAAAAAAATTTAAACCCCCTCACCCTCCTTAATCCCCCCCCCAGACTTACCACAACTCCCTGGTGATCGAGCGAGGAGTGAGGACGCCATTTCTGCAATCCTTGGCGAGAAGCATGTGACGTCGGCGCCACGTCGAGTGACGCGGCGTCACGTGATTCCCGGCGAGTTCGCGCCGGAAGGCTCGTTCGGCCCAAAAAGAACTTTTGGCCAGCTTGGGGGGGCCTCCTGACCCCCCCAAGCTGGCCAAAAGTTCCTTTTGGGCCGAACGAGCCTTCCGGCGCGAACTCGCCGGGAATCACGTGACGCCGCGTCACTCGACGTGGCGCCGACGTCACATGCTTCTCGCCAAGGATTGCAGAAATGGCGTCCTCACTCCTTGCTCGATCACCAGGGAGTTGTGGTAAGTCTGGGGGGGGGATTAAGGAGGGTGAGGGGGTTTAAATTTTTATTTTGGCTCAACAATCGCGATTTCCAACATATCCAACATAGCTATGTTGGATATGTGGGAAATCCGATCGTTTATGTCACATCACTTTTTTAAGTTAAAAAAAAAATATGCGTAGCGTTTTACATATGCGGTCAATACGAATGCACACCCCTACCATTTAGGGCCTGATTAACTAAGGCTTTTCTCTCATTCTTTGTCTATAGGAAAAGACCTTGATGATTCAGGTCTTTAGTGTTCTTGTCTGCAGAATTCCTTCTGAATTTTCTCCAGGACTATTCGCAGCAGTGTCCTAGAATTTCTGGAGACTCCACAGAAATGACATATCCAGGCATGGGCCTAGGTGGAGTCACCTGGAATTAAAGATCAACAAGACTTGAATTATCAAGGTTGTTTCCCATAAACACAGAATGGGAGGAAAGCCATAGTGAATCAAGGCTTAAGTGGTGCATCAGATTCCTCTGTGATCAAGACACTTTGAACTCCTGTCCTCTCATGGGCTGGAAGGAGGAAGAGGTATCAGCCTGCATGGTTGGAAGGAGAAGAAGGCAGCGGCCACATGAACTGGAAGAAGGCAGAGGTATCGGTTTATGCGGCCAGAAGGAATAGAGGCAGCAGCTCTTCTGCAGGCTAGAAGAAGGAGGAAGCAGCCATGGTGGCTGAATCAGCCCACATGGGCTGACTCAGAGATGAAGCAGCAGCCGTGATGGTAGGAATGGGTACGGATAAGAGCATATATGTATTTGTGTGTGTGTGTGTGTGTGAGTGAGAGACAGAGTGTATGTGAGAAAGTTCATCTTCCCATCAAAGTTCGCCTAGAGCAGGGGTCGGGAACCTTTTTGGCTGAGAGAGCCATGAACGCCACATATTTTAAAATGTAATTCCGTGAGAGCCATACTAACTACAACCCCCCACCCTCCTGACTCCCCCAAGACCTACCAAATTAATTTACTACAACCCCCTACTTTCCTGACGCCCCCAAGACCTGCCAAATTAATTTACTACAACCCCCCATCCTTTAACCCCTCCCCCAAGACCTGCCAAAAGTCCCTGGTGGTCCAGCGGGGGTCCGGGAGCGATTTCCTGGACTTGGGCTGTCGGCTGCCAGTAGTCAAAATGGCGCCGATGGCCCTTTGCCCTCACTATGTCACTGGGGCTACCACCGCCACTGGTCGACCCCAGTGACATAGTGAGGGCAAAGGGCCGTCGGCACCATTTTGACTACTGGCAGCCGACAGGCCAAGTCCAGGAGATCACTCCCGGACCGCTCCTGGACCCCCGCTGGACCACCAGGGACTTTTGGCAGGTCTTGGGGGGCATCAGGAGGGTGGGGGATTTTGTTAGATTTTTACTTTTTTATTAAAGATTTGTCTGCGAGCCAGATGCAGCCATCAAAAGAGCCTTATCTGGCTCCCGAGCCATAGGTTCCTGACCCCTGGCCTAGAGCCTACCTATGTTAATCTTGAGCATTGCCAAAATAATCAGTACTGGCCACACCATTGCTCCAGGGCAATCCTGGAGGGTTGTCAACCATAGCCCTGGTCAGTCAATTGCACTGCAGGTTTTATGCAGCAGAATCTATTGTCATACAAAGATGAGAGAAAAATACAAACTTGTGCAGCATATCAATTAGGAGAGCTAGGAATACTTCCCCTTGCAATGTCATAGCCTTCTGAATTACTTACTGAAAGAATGCTTGAGCACAGTGCTCCATGGGCAAATACAAATAATGAAGCTTCTTCAGCTCTCGACGGCCCAGCTTCCCATTCCTGTTACGATCTAAGATGTGGAATCTGCCCTGCAATACACACAAACCCACACTTCTCACAGCCACAAGGAATCAAGCCTGATACTTCTGTAATTTCAGGATGATACAGAATTATCCAGATAGCCATAATGTACTTAGAAAAGCTGCAAAATAAAGGCTATGTAGCTTTTTACTACTTCGGCATCTGGTATTTCTCCTGTTCCTTTAGAGATTTTTCATTCCAATTAACTGAACAGGAAATAAGAATAAGAAAAAAGGAAAATAAAATAAGAGGTGATTAGAACCAGTAAGCTGTTTAATTACTTATGTTATGTGCCCCGATTCCCTGTTGTACACAGTGCACTCAGAAAGTATTCAGACCCCTTCACTTTTTCCACATTTTGTTATGTTACATCCTTATTCTAAAATAGATAATATGCATTTTTTGCCTCCTCAGTTTACACACAATTCCCCATAATGACATTGTTGTGCACAAGGAGTTTTGTGCACAACAATGTGCATGCAGGTTAACAACCTCTCATGTATATCCCATGCTAATAATAGAATTAGCTATTACCCCCACTGCAGAGAGGTGCACTGGCTTCCCTCATGTTTTCTTAGTGCTGGAAACTTAACTCCTGGTCTGAGGTGGAGTAAAGATTCTAGGGTTAATGTTAGTCTATGGTCAATTTTCTCAGTGGAAACGGGTAAACAGTGGAGTGCCTCTGGGATCTGTACTGGACCCATACTTTTCAATATATTTATAAATGATCTGGAAAGGAATACGATGAGTCAGGTTATCAAATTTGCAGATGAAACAAAATTATTCAGAGTAGTTAAATCACAAGTGGGTTGTAATACATTACAGGAGGACCTAGTGAGACTGGAAGACTGGGCACCCAAATGGCAGATGAAATTTAATGTGGATAAGTGCAAGGTATTGCATATAGGGAAAAATAACCCTTACCGTAGTCACACAATGTTAGGTTCCATATCAGGAGCTACCACCCAGGAAAAAGATCTAGGCACCATAGTGGATAATATATTGAAATCATCAGCTCAGTGTGCTGCAGCAGTCAAAAAAGCAAACAGAATGTTAGGAATTATTAGGAAGGGAATGGTTAATAAAACGGAAAATGTCATAATGCCTCTGTATCGCTCCATGGTGAGACCGTACCTTGAATACTGTGTACAATTCTAGTCACCGCATCTCAAAAAAGATATAGTTGCGATGGACAAGGGTCAGAGAAGGGCACCCAAAATGATAAAGGGGATGGAACAGCCTCCCTATGAGGAAAGGCTGAAGAGGTTAAGGCCGTTCAGTTTGGAGAAGAGATGGCTGAGGGGGGATATGATAGAGGGCTTTAAAATCATGAGAGGTCTTGAACGAGTAGATGTGAATCGGTTATTTATGCTTTTGGATAACAGAAGGATTAGGGGGCACTCTATGAAGTTAGAAAGTAGCACATTTAAGACTAATCAAAGAAAATTCTTTTTCACTCAACACACAATTAAGCTCTGGAATTTGTTGCCAGAGGATGTGGTTAATGCATTTAGAGTAGCTGGGTTTAAAAAAGGTTTGGATAAGTTCTTGGAGAAGAAGTCCATTAACGGCTATTAATCAAGTTTACTTAGGGAATAGCCACTGCTATTAATTGTATCAGTAGTATGGGATCTTCTTAGTGTTTGGGTAATTGCCAGGTTCTTGTGGCCTGGTTTGGCCTCTGTTGGAAACAGGATGCTGGGCTTGATGGACCCTTGATCTGACCCAGTATGGCAATTTCTTATGTTCTTATGTCAGAAGCTGGAGTTCCGGTGCCAGGAACTGTAGTCAAGATTTCATGTGTGGAAAACATATTTTGAGCACATTTTTGTGTACAAAAATCATATTTTATGTGCATAGAACATGCTTTGTATAAACAAAGCATGTTTTCAATGCATAAAAGATTTTTATGTGCACAAATGCTTGTTTTTTGTGCAGTTTTCACACTGGAGCAAAATATGCACTCAGCCTATGCAAAAGACTGAGAGCACACTTTAGCTCAACTTTGCATGCTTTTTAACTCCCATGCATCAGCATACCGTTTGCTTACTGCAGCAGGAGTTACTTTTTTTTCTGCATTCTTTAAAAACGTTTGTCCTGAATTTCAGTATATAGTTTTATACTGGGCCAAAAGGGAAAGATTTTATGTGGCTTTCAGGGCTATGATCAAATCTGTAGGGGGAGGATCAGCCTCAGGAGACTGTGGGACCAAAACCAGAAACACAATGGTTCTCCTAACTTGGGGGTCCATTTACTAAGCATTATTTCCATAGACACAAAATGGGAGAAAACCTTTAGAAAATGACCCCCTTTCTGGTTACCAGAGGCAGAAATGTTGGAGCTGTCACCGTGGCACTTAGCTCCTCCACCCAAGAGGTGGCACATCCACATTTACCTCCAATCAGATCTCTTTAGGGTAGAGAAGCAGCAGTGATGATTTGTTAAGCCTAATCTTCTGTTTGAGCAGGAATGAGGGGTGCACAGCATGCACCGCATCGCACAATAAAGCCATTCACCCAGTGAGGCGAAGATTAAAAGTGAGCAGTAAGCATTTTTTTCCCACTGCTCTGGGTAAAAACTTTGCGGATGAGCTCACAGCAAGTGAAGGCCTTTACTTGTCAAGCACTATCTTTGAAAAGCTCATTTCTGTACTGTAGGACTCTCCAGTTTCCATTTATAAGAGACTGGAAAATCCACCAGCACATCAGAAACCAGAACTAAAAAAGGAGAACTTTATCTCCCCCCCCCTTGAAAAAAAAAATTATACAGTATTGTTATTTCATGGTTGTAAACTTTACTTCAGTCTGGTTTCATGACTCCCAGCTGTAGGACAATGACTCTCAAATTCAGTACTTGAAGGCCCTTAATCAAGTCTATCAGGACCAAACTATTCAAATGTATCTGGCTCTTAGACTAAATGTATCTCATGATTATTCATGGAGGCTGCCCTGAAAATTGTGGTTTTCTGAGAACTTGAAGGACCAGATTTTAAAACCATTGCTATAAGACAAGAGTCGGCCTTCATGGAGGATGGAAGTAAGAAAATCAGAAACAGATTAACTTCCCAGTGTGTTACTAGTTTGCTAGCTCTACAGTTGACATGGAACTAAGAGAGACTATCCTATCAAACCTATCAGTTGAAAGTCAAGATTCTGGTGGTATTAATGTAACAGACATAGGCTGGAAATGCACTGCAGAACTCTTCTGAAGTAACTAAATGAGGAATCACCATAAAAATAGATTTGGATCCAGCCATCATAATCCTGTTTCATTCTTCGAATATGCCAAATTGCCTTATTTAGGCTGAATAATATGTTGAAGAGCTTACCAGCTAAGCAGCAGCTGTCTAAAATCCCTGTAAAATATAAACCACCAATAAAGGAGCAAATGTCTCAGTAGGCTAGACGAGATGCTTTCTTTGTCTGACCTGCGCCATTTGCTGTCTCTCCTCCCGACTCATACAAGGCTGTTCTGTACCCCAGCTGCGGTTATTCCCCGACATCTCTTGCAGCTGCAAGAACCAGTCCAGGAGGCGGTATGGAAACTGGTTGAACTCCTTCTCAGAGCAGACAGTTTCCAATGCTGAGGAGAGTAAAATACATGGGAAAAAAATGAAAGAAGACAAATAGCAAAAAGAATTTTGAAATCAAAGGGAAAACAGTAGAGTAATGCTGAGGATATATGAACAGAGAGTTCTAGCAGCCATATTTGCTTTGAGAAATCTGGATTGTTTGCAGGCTGTGATACCTTTTGATACCCAGCATAAGAATTACATAAAGACAGTGCCGCATGACATCTTTGGATAATTCTTATGTGGATCCAATCAAAGTATCACAACTTGCCAAGAATGCACTAGATGAATGGAAAAGGTGTGGCTACGAATTTTTTGTCTTCAGCACAGTTTGAGGAAGATAGTGCGAACTGTTTTTTTTAAAAACTCTTTTGGGTTGGGCAGGCCTGGTCGCTCATCATGCGGCAGAATCTGTTTTCCTCCCCAGGCCTTCCACTCCCTGGGTCGGCCGGAGATGCTACGTAGACAGCGTTCACAGTCCCTGGGGAGGAACGCATCTCAATCAGTGCAGAGCAGCGACACTTAGCAGCTGAATTTAAGGTTCGTGTTTGTAGAGTTTGGGAAGGAGCCCTGTTGTATGGCCCCTGGTCGCGAACTGCGGCTGCAATGAATGAACCTAAAGTAAGTTGAGAGGGAATAGAAAACAGGAAGACAGATCCCCCAGGTAGTTGTCAAGGAAGGCTTATGGCAACAGATCCCAGGCCTGGTTCCAACTGTAAACTGAAAGGATCAGAAAAAAAACTGCTGAGTTAAAAAAAACAAACAACACTCCGGTGGGTTGTTTCTTTTCTCAATTAGAAATCATAAGAAGAACTACATGGAAAAACATTTGCTTTTGGATAAAAATGGAACATCCCGACCCTGTACCTCTGCAGGGGCCACGGTGAGCCAGTCCTATCTTGCGCTTCTTGTGGCAGGCCTCCTTGTGTAGCAGGCATTGACTGGGGTAGGATTTTCCTACCACACTGCACACTGGATCGTCCTCTCTGCAAAAACAAAAAGAGAGAGAAAAGAAGAAAGTACACCTGACCCACTTCGAGCACACAGTTCCCTTCCTGTCTGGTTACTGCTGATAGAGGGGCTTAATCTTTCTGTCTGGTTTTATCCAGAGGAGCCCACGTCCTGGCACCACAAGTCTGCTTTCAAGAGCCTTCCAAGTAGTGAATTTGCTCCAGGTCAATTCTGCTGACATGTTTCTTCTGAGAGGAAAAGAAAAAAGGCCCGGCAAAGCTTTTCACAGCTGGGTCCCAAACCTGTAGGCACATCTGCTGGAGCTATAAGTGGTTCTGTTGACGGAGCTTAGCTCTACGCATTACAATACCTCGGACACCGTGGAGAAAGGACTTTTCAGGGGAAAGGAAAGGCATGGTGTCTGCGAAAATCGAGGCAAATAAAGCAACTGAGACAACCAAATAAATATCACAAGAACTGTGACAGTGTAATCCAAACACAATAAAATGGAAGAAAGTAATACATATCCAGAGGGAAAAACAAAAACATCACAAATCATACTAAGAAAGAGTCACAAGCATTATAGAAATGTTCCACTAAAAATAGCAAAAAAAAAAAAAAAAAACCCCTCACAAAAAAGATAAATAAAATATCACAAGCAAATACATTTATACAAAAAATATACTGATGAGCAAGCAAAAGACCAGGATTATATAATTTGAGGTGTAGTAAAATATGAGAAGAAACTGAAACATGATTTTTCAAAACATGAATGCAAAGAATCACAATGATTTTTACAGCACTTGTGATCTCTGTGTTAGGAATTGTGGACCCTTGACCCGAGGTGGGGTTGTTGCTACCTGAAGGGTTGGACCCCAAAGGTCCCCGCCGTCGAGAGGTGAGGCTGGCTGGGAACAGAGGCAAGCTGGGACTTCGCCTATACCGACCCTCGTTCCTCGCAGGTTGAGCCCTTGGGTGCCCCGGCCAGCAGGACTTAGAGCACCTCTGTGTGGCTGGTCCCGGAGAGGGTAGGCGAGTGGTGGCAGAGAGGGTCAGAGAGGTAAGGAACATCCGAGACAGGAGCATTCTGGGAGGGAGGTGGAAAACGAGTCTCAGGGAGTGTAAGGCCACTGCAGCTCTGAAGGGAGT
The DNA here is from genome assembly GCF_901001135.1 of Rhinatrema bivittatum. NCBI lineage: Eukaryota > Metazoa > Chordata > Amphibia > Gymnophiona > Rhinatrematidae > Rhinatrema > Rhinatrema bivittatum. The sequence goes on from NC_042621.1 coordinate 142,882,139, forward strand.
AGAGCAGGGCCATGTGAGAGTGACCTTGGGATGAGGAGATGCAGGTACAGAGACACGAACTGTAGAATGCTGAGTAAGGATTAGAACGGGGGACCCGCTGAAGCTGATGTCCAGAAAGTAGCAGAGCAGGGAGGTGTACCCCAAGGAACGGGGTACTGAGACACAGTCTGATGGAGAACTGCGCTGAATCCAATCCTGAAGAGAGTAGGCACTGTAGAATTCACAAGGAGGAGTGCCATGGGGATCCCAAGGAGCCGAGGACACTGCAGATGGGACTCACGATTAAGATGGCGCTGAGCCTGGCTCTGAGGAGCAGGAAACTCTAGAGAGAGTCCAGGTGAGGTAGTGCAGAGCCAGGGTCCGTGGAGCGGGAAGCGCTGAAAGAGAGTCCGGATGAAGTTGCGCTGAGCCTGGCCCCGAGGAGCGGGAAGCGCTGAGAGGAAGTCCAGGTGAAGTAGTACTGAGCCCAGACCCGCAGTACTGAGCCAGGTGAAATGGTGCTGAACCTGGCCCCGAGGAGCGGGAAGCACTGATAGAGAGTCCGGGTGAAATGGCACTGAACCTGGCCCCGAGGAGCGGGAAGCGCCGAGAGGAAGTCCAGGTAAAGTAGCACTGAGCCAGGACCCGCGGAGTGGGAAGCGCAGAGACAGGAACCCGGACGGAATAGCGCAGAGATCCGGAGGCAGAAACAACTGGTCCGTGGAACAGGAACTGGCACCTAGAAGGAGCCAAGGAACTCGTTGCCAAGTCAGTTAGTGAAGGCTGGAGGTGAAGCTTAAGTACTCCGGGCCAGTGATGTCATCAGCTAGGGACGAGCCTGGAGTTCCCGCCATTGGCCCTTTAAAGGGCGGATAGATGGCGTGTGCACGTGCCTAGAGAGGCCCAGGATTGGAACACTGGTGTCCCAGCTGCCATGTGGAGTGCAGGGAGCCAGAAGGAACGCGGCGGCAGTGGCTGGCCACTGCCACGAGAGTACCGGAGTTAGAGAACCAAGCACGACATGACGTGAGTTGAGCCTGCCGCGGGCGGCCGCGGCCAACGGTCATAACACTCTGTATAAGAGGATTTCCAGCTAAAAAGTCAGTGGTGGTCCATAGACTGAATAGGAATTCCATGATCACTTGTCAATAAAGGAGCCCACATACCCACTTCTAGAGTCTAATTAGAGAATATTTCTAGACTGCAATTGTATAGTTTGAGTCATGTCAGCTTTTTTTGTGAGCTGAACAGGTAAGCAGCCCTAAGGACATGCAGGTAAAAGGTCTAAGTTCAAAATAAAAGCTGGGATGACTCAAACCACTTACAGGGCAGGAGGCTTAAAATATTCCTTGGCTCCAGTAATGATCTGGTTCCTGAGATTACTGGACAGTCAGTGCCAGGTCCGGCTACTGGTGGGAATCCTTGGGGGAAGCAGGCCAGTGCTTGGGCCCCATAAGCCAAATCTTCAGCAAGGGCATAGCTGGGGTGCTGGAGGAAATTAACTTGATGACAGAGCCAATGACCACAGCCCCAAAGAACCAGATCATCCCTACTGCCTTGAACAGGAATTGCAGGAGCCAAGCAAGTTAAGTTCCCAACATGTTTTTAACCTAAACCAAAATGAAGGGCTAGCACCTTTGGACTTTCTACTGTTGTACTTAAGTTAACACCTGCATGTCAAAGCCCTCTCTTTCATCCAGTGTTTATTTCCATTAATGGATTCCAATGAATATTAGATTAACGCCATTGTAATGGTGAAAGTTCTTCTGAAAAAAACCCCACAAAAAAGGACTCTTTCCTTAGTGAATCAGCAGAACAGAAGGTATGAATGAGGTGGGCAAACCCAAAGGATTGAATGGACCTGGAAAAAGTGCAGTGCCGTGGCTTTCACAACACAAAGCTGCTTCTGGAAAGGAAAGACCACACAGGAGGCATTAGAAGCAGAGCCTAGAAAGAAAATAGTAACTGAACATGCAACGATCCAGGAATACACGGACCAGGACTACCAGCGCAAGTTAAGACAAATGTACAGCTAAAAGATGAAGAGACGCTGCTAAGTCAAACTGCAGAGTCAGGACATAGCCGGATGCAGTTTTATTTGTTTTATTTATTTTATTCTGCCTTTCAGTCACTTGAGAGCGGATTACATTCAGGTACTGCAAGTACTTTCCTGTTCCCAGACGGCTCATAATCTGAGTTTGTGCCTGAGGCAATGACGATCAAAGGTCATAAGACGCAGCAGTGGCATTTGAACCCGGCTTATGAGGACAATTCTCAAAGTGATTTTAGCCGTGTTAACTGGTTGGTTGAAAATAGCTCTCCCTCAAAACTGCTAAAAGTCTTCATTCTTCCATCACGCGTGGTCTTTAAGTTACATTAAGAGGAGGCATTCACAGGGGGTTAGGTGGGAGAGTGAAAATTGCATCAACTCCACCCATGCATTTTTCCAGCAAAGCTCCCCCCATAGATAAAGCAGGTTGTAAGTGCCTGCATGTACTTTATACTCATAGCAAGTTTCAAAGTGAAAGTACCTCTATACTTTTGTTTTGAGAACTGGCACAAAGATTGTGGGCAAAAACAAAGGCCCGCATGGTCTTTGTTCCGATGCTGACAGTTTAAAATGCCCCCACCTCCATCTGAGGTACGTCTCTTGAGGAAGAGTGCAAGTGAAGCGCTGCCAGTGATCACAATGGGGAGACAACACGAGTGTCAGAACTGTACATGGGGACTGTACACAGTGATGCCCTGGCACCCCGCCTCATTCATCCTTCTCATATGCTACAATGAGAGAGCAAGCGAGGGCCACTGACAGCAGTACTTACAGCTCTCTCTCGTTAGTGCAGGAACATAATGGAGATAAACTGAATGGCTAAAAGAAACAATTTTTTAAAAATTGCAAATAAGCAAATAAATAAATAAAATTAGAGGTACGGATACAATGGAGAACCAGTGGGGGAAAAAAATCAATTTGAGGCTCTTATGGGAATAAATAATGTAGTGACTCAATCCCTAAATCCAACAACAGCAGAAAAAGAAAAAAATAGTTTAATAAAGTAACATAATAAAACACAAGAGCAACTACTTTGTTAACTTCAGTTCATTTTAGATTGATGTTATGTTTTATGTTGTTAACAATTGTGGAGATTCTGAAACAAGACTGGTTGGGTGTGCTCCGAGGACTGGTTTAAGAACCACTACACTATATGTACCTACACTGTACACATGCACGCACACTTCTGCACTCATGTCCATCAATCATGCTCACACACAACAAAATTAAACAAAAGGACATTTTTACTGATAAAAACAGTTAGTATAGCTGTGTTTAAAAAAAGATTGGATAAGTTCTTGGAGGAGAAATCCATTACCTGCTATTAATTAAGATGACTTAGAAATTAGCCACTGTCATTAGTAGCAACAGAAATATGGAATAGACTTAGATTTTATTGTGTGTAAGCCATGTTCTGATGGAAGAGGGTCAGAGAAATGAACTGCGGAGTCAACGATCAAGATTTTGTGATAGAAAAGAAGAACTGGATATCATCTGCATAGATCCTGTAGGAAAGACCCAAGGTGGAAAGAAGACAACAGAGAGGTGCAAACGGGGTGGCAGGGGTGAAGGCCCATGGAACCAGGCTGAGATGGCTTTGGCTATCCTTATTTTCTGAATTCTATTTGTGAGAAAGGATCAAAACCAGGAAAGAACAGAACCCAAGAGACCAATATCAGAATGACGTGCAAGAAGTATATCATGATTTATGATGCTGAAAGCTGCACTGATATCCATAAATCAACAGACAAGAAGTCCCAGAGTCAAAGCCTCTGTGAATTACTTAATAGAGAGGAGAGTTTTCATATTGTGCTGTTTTCTGAAGCCAAATTGATATTGATTTAATATTGAATGAACATTGAGAAATTGTGTGAGCTGTTTGAGGACAATAGACTTGATCTTTGACAGGAGCAGCAGTGAGGAGATAGGGCAGAAGTTGAAAAAAATACATTGGATCGGCAGTAGGCTTTTTGAGGTTTGGATAGATGGATGCAAACCCAGCCCCATAACCACAAGGTCCCAAAACAGAAAGAACACAATACTAGAAATGCAAGAAAACTCTTTGCTTAATCTTAAACCGGTGGGGGGGGGGGGGGGGGGACGACTGTTTCTCTAACCAAATTATGGTCTATATACCATCGAATTCTGTAAATAGTTTCTCAGTTACACAATTTATCTTGTTATTGTAAGTTACTGTACATTTTGTTTCTGTTGTTATGCTCACAGAAGTGGACCCTTGGCCCATCGATGACTGATTAGGCCACCGTCGGTAGGCGAGGCCGATCCTCGGAGTGGAAAGTAAGAGTGAAGAATATCTGGATGCAGGCGCCTCCTGCTGGTTGTGTAATCAAGATGCTGGCACCTCCAGCTGGTCGAAACAACAATAGCTGACGCCTTCAGCGGGTCGAGGAACCAACCCCGAGGATCTCTTAAAGAAGTCCGATCCAGTAGTCGTGAGCCAGAGAGGTCCGTAGCCAGTCCAGGAATCAAGAGCCGGAGATGTCCGCAGCCAGTCCAGGGGTCGAGAGCCAGAGAAGTCCGCAGCCAGTCCAGGGATCGAGGAACCAGAGGAGATACGTCGCCAAGCCAGGGATCGAGGAACCAGAGGAAACATCAGCCGGACCAGGAACCAAAATACAGGAAGACAACCAGGAACAAAACAACGCAGGAGCCAAGGAGCCAAGGCAAGGTCTGAGGGTTCAGACCTTGCCTTGGCTCCAATGTTGGGTTCCATATTAGGTGCTACAACCCAAGAAAGAGATCTAGGTGTCATAGTGGATAACACATTGAAATCGTCGGTGCAGTGTGCTGCGGCAGTCAAAAAAGCAAACAGAATGTTGGGAATTATTAGAAAGGGAATGGTGAATAAAACGGAAAATGTCATAATGCCTCTGTATCGCTCCATGGTGAGACCGCACCTTGAATACTGTGTACAATTCTGGTCTCCGCATCTCAAAAAAGATATAATTGCGATGGAGAAGGTACAGAGAAGGGCTACCAAAATGATAAGGGGAATGGAACAACTCCCCTATGAGGAAAGACTAAAGAGGTTAGGACTTTTCAGCTTGGAGAAGAGACGACTGAGGGGGGATATGATAGAGGTGTTTAAAATCATGAGAGGTCTAGAACGGGTAGATGTGAATCGGTTATTTACTCTTTTGGATAGTAGAAAGACTAGGGGGCACTCCATGAAGTTAGCATGGGGCACATTTAAAACTAATTGGAGAAGGTTCTTTTTTACTCAACGCACATTTAAACTCTGGAATTTGTTGCCAGAGAATGTGGTTAGTGCAGTTAGTATAGCTGTGTTTAAAAAAGGATTGGATAAGTTCTTGGAGGAGAAGTCCATTACCTGCTATTAAGTTCACTTAGAGAATAGCCACTGCCATTAGCAATGGTTACATGGAATGGACTTGGTTTCTGGGTACTTGCCAGGTTCTTATGGCCTGGATTGGCCACTGTTGGAAACAGGATGCTGGGCTTGATGGACCCTTGGTCTGACCCAGTATGGCATTTTCTTATGTTCTTATGTTCTTATGTTCTTAAATAGTCCCAAGCAAATTGGAAGCAGCAGGAAGGGATCAGAGCACTTCCTGTGATATCTCTTTAAATTACAGGCTATAGCCGCCCGCACGGCTCTAGCAACATCAGGGGGCGGAGCTTAGCCACGCGGGGAGGTACGCCGCGGCCATCTTGGAGTCAGCAGCGGCTGACTCCGCTGAAGAAGTCCTCAATGCCGGTTTCAGCGGCGAAGGTCCGTCCGGGTCCTGGGGTAAGTGGGCGGTCCCGGTCGCGGCTTGCCGCGGCCGGGATTCATAACACCTGTTCTATGTAAGGGCATTCCCAACTAGTTATAAGTTATATGTAAACCGATACGATGTGCAAACGGTTGTCGGTATATAAAATTCTCTAAATAAATAAATAAATAAATAAAAGCACATTATAATATAAGTAAAATATTCAAAAGGACAATAGATAATAGTAATATATAATGAGCTAATAGAAACAATATGAGCCTGATTTTCAAAACAATTTACATGCGTAAAACTGTGTTTTGTGTATGTAAATGCAGTTTACTCGAGTAAGTGGGCTTTTAAAAATTGCTACAATACATGCCATTTAATTGTCCATATGATTTACCTGGGTAATTGCACTTTATGCACATAAATTATTACACATACCTTCCACGGCAGACCTGTGGCACGGCCCCTTCACCTTTCTACAGTGACTCCAGCTCCTGGTTCCTCCTCGCTGACAGCGGTGGGCCATCAGCTCTGTCCTCGGGCCTCCCCCGGTGCCTCTGACCCTGCCGCAGTTCCTGGCATTCCCGGTCCTGCTGCCACTTCTCGTTGGGCCTCTCCACGTGGCCCACGGAGAGACGCTGCTACATGGTGCCACTCCCCTCCCTAGGCATGTGCACGCACATCATTGATGTTTAAGTAGGGACTGCAGCGGGAACCCAGCCACGGCCCCAGATGATGACGTCAACTCAGCTTCAGTATTTAAGTGTAGGCTCTGCTCCCTAGCGTTGCCTTTGCAACAGGTCTCCTCGCTGGTTGAGTACTCGTTGCCTCCTAGAAAGTCGTCTCATCCTTGTGTTCCTGTTCCTCGTTGTTCCTGGTTCCTGTCTCCTTGTTCCTACCTTGCTCCATACCTCGGATTGACTACACGGACTTTGACTTTGCTTCGCCTGACCACACCATTGACTCTCTCCAAGCCCAGTCCTCTGTTTCGCCTGACCACGCCATTGACTCTCTCCAAGCCTGGACCTCTGCTTCTCCTGACTATGCTATTGCCTATCTCCAGACCCAGACCTCTGCTTCACCTCACTATGCTATTGCCTATCTCCAGACCCAGACCTCTGCTTCGCTTGACTACACTTGACTATCTCCATGATCAGACCTCAGCCTTGCTTGCCACCGCCTTCGGATTGCCGCCAGCCCTGACTCAAGCCTGTTCTTCGACGCCTCTCTGGCTTACTCCCTGGACGTGGTTTACTCTGGCTTTGGCCTGCTCTTGCTCGAGCGCCCCCTGTCTGCCTCTGTTCCATTGGCACCTGAGTTTCCAGGACACTATCCTGTCCAGAGTAAGACTGTATCATCTCTCACCTGCTGTCTCTGGGCTGCACCCATCCTTACTTCGACTACACACAGAGGCCCACCTAAGTCCTGCCAGCCCCGGATCCCAAAGACTCAACTCTCAGGGAACGAGGGCTGGTATAGGTGAAGCTCCAGCAGCCTCTGTCTATCAGCCCACTCCGCCACCTCGGCCCAAGGGTCCACCTCCGGTGCACAGCGGCGGATTCCCGATGAAGACCAGCCTGGGGATTCGCCGCCCAGGCCAGCCCAGGAGATACCACATGGAGCACGGCTCTGTCACGGCCATGCTCCACAGACCACGTGACTAGCGTGACTGGCCCTGCCAGGGCAACATAAATGGCATTTTAAAATTGCTATAATAGTATATTACATTTATGCGAGTAACTTCTTTGAAACTTCATTTTTATGTGTGCAACAGTCTATGCAAACTCATAAGAACATAAGAAATTGCCATGCTGGGTCAGACCAAGGGTCCATCAAGCCCAGCATCCTGTTTCCAACAGAGGCCAAAACCAGGCCACAAGAACCTGGTAATTACCCAAACACTAAGAAGAACCCATGCTACTGATGCAATTAATAGCAGTGGCTATTCCCTAAGTATAATTGATTAATAGCCATTAATGGACTTCTCCTCCAAGAACTTATCCAAACCTTTTTTGAACCCAGCTACACTAACTGCACTAACCACATCCTCTGGCAACAAATTCCAGAGCTTTATTGTGCATTGAGTGAAAAAGAATTTTCTCTGATTAGGCTTAAATGTTCTACTTGCTAACTTCATGGAATGCCCCCTAGTCCTTCTTTTATTCTTAAGTGTAAATAACTGAGTCACATCTATTCGTTGAAAACCTCTCATGATCTTAAAGACCTCTATCATATCCCCCCTCAGCCGTCTCTTCTCCAAGCTGAACAGCCCTAACCTCTTCAGCCTTTCCTCATAGGGGAGCTGTTCCATCCCCTTTATCATTTTGGTTGCCCTTCTCTGTACCTTCTCCTTCGTAACTATATCTTTTTTGAGATGCGGCAACCAGGTGGGGTTGACGCAACCTGCATGGAGGAGCACTGCAGGTCTCCTCCATCGGTAGGAAGACCCAGATGAGGCAGAGGCCTAACTGGAGCTTTGCCTTTACCAGCCAAAGTTCCACTTGAGTTGAGCCTTTGGGTGCTGGGGCTGGCAGGTGGATCAAGGTAGATCAGTCACAGGAGGCATAGGTGAGGTGTGTCCATGGCAGTTGGCAAAAAGGAGTATCCAGGAGTCAGCCACTGGTCAGTGATTGGCAGCAATCAAGAATGTCCAAGAGTCAGACTGTGGTCAGTACCGGGTATCCATCTGAAGGGAAAATCAGAACAGATAGGCAGGGCAGGAAGGCACAGAGAAGAACATGTGGGCAGTAAGGGAGGCAGAGACGGACTGAAGAACTGGGGCTGAAGAACAAAGACAAGGATCACTGTAACTGGAAAATGAAGACAAGGACCACAAGATCTGGAGAACGAAGATAAGGAACGCTGGAGCAGCATGCACTACTGTTACTGAGGCAAGAAAGTGAAGGTCTGGAGGCCTTTTATAGACTTAGCTGTGTAAGGTCATCAGCCCATGCCGTGGGGCTTTTCCCACTGCAGGTCCTTTAAATCTATCAGCATCAGCCACGCACGTGCCTAGGGGAAGCACAGCAGCAGGAAGATGGTGGCATCCAGCTGAGAGGGAGGCCAGCGGCTTCAAGTCTAGTTTATTGATAGCACAGATTCTTCAGCTACAGCTCTGGAAATGAGGTATGTGCTTGTCCATTGTCCTGTGTCTTAGGCACATTCCTTCCTTTGATTGGGTTCCCAACTGAGAATTGCTTTACTGCTGTTCAAACTCTAAAAACCAGGGTAAGCTCATTTAAGCAGGAACACAAGTTTGCACCCCTGTCACAAATACACTCCACAAATTTAAAAAGTCAAAAGAAGAAAAAGCATCTTCCACAATGGCTAAATGGTGGTATGAAAGAGCCTATTAAAGCTGAAAAGGCATCTTTAAAAGATAGAAAGCAGGACCTAACAAGGAAACTAGGAAGGTGCACAAGCACTGAGAAGTTAAATGTAAAATACTAATAAAACATGCCAAGGAAGAATTTATTGAGAGACTTGCCACAGAACAAAAAATATTTATAAAAGATTTTTCAAGTACATTCAAAATTGGACCATCAGATGATGAAGAGGGGAAAAAAGGCATTGAGGGAGGATAAGGCTATAGCAGAAAAACTAACAAATTCTTTGCTTCGATCTTTACTGTGAAGGATGTTGAGAACATATCCAAACAGGAACCATTCTTTGTAAGTGATATTTTGGAAGACAAATCAATGTGAATGTTGAAGAGGTGCTAGAACAAATTGACAAACTAAATAGTAAAAAATCACCTGGACCTGATGGTACTCACAACTGGAGCCAATAAATGCTCCACAGGGAGATGGATCCACTAAGGCTGCAAGATGTCAGCCACTCCTCCAAAGCAGCAAACTCTAATAAGAGTGAGAAAAGACCAACTCAAAACTCGTGCGTGCTCAAAGCAAAAGATCAAACTATCAGCATCTCCCACATGGGGAGTAGAAGGTGCTGGAACGAATCATTTTCATTAATAATAGTGGATTACAATTTCAGTGCAGTTCCTTACTTTGGGCAGGTCTGTGGACAGAGGCATTTGGGTTTCTTCATTCCATTCTCTTTCACCACCTGACACCAAGACCCTGCTGGATTCTTGCACTTCATTAATTTGCAGAGTTCCACTGGAGAAGAAAGAAAAGTAGGTGATTCCAGTTAACAGACTAACATTATAACTTGTTTCACTCTTACAGTGGCCTTCTGATCTAAATTTGCTCCTCTCTGCCTGTGAAAGAAAAGGCTGAGATGGACAGCAGGGTAGCCCCCAAGATTATATTGCTTTTTTGTTGTTGTTGCTTTTAAATCTTGAACTACTTAAGTGAAAATCACTCTAGGTTGCAATGGGGCCCACAGTTCCAAGGTTCCCTCTCTTCCTGGCACTAGTATAAAGAAGGAAGACAGCACTGTCTTTTAAACAAAATAAGATAAGCACATCCAGCACTAGCCCTCTCTCTGCTTTTTCCTATATGAAAAGAGGGAACAATTAAGGGCTTTAGTGTGCTTGGCTATAACAGTTAAGAACAGCAAGAGGAGCTAATATTAAGGAATTTATGTATTAATCCATGTCAAAACTGGCATTGTAAAGCATGTAACCTGCCTGTTTTAAAGCAGCTGGTACATCAACTTTAGCCCCCTTCAAGTGAGGGACAGACAGGTCAGATTAGCTCTATGAAGTCAGTTTCTTCTACTTGGACCTTCTCTGGGCTAGACATGGGCAGATACATCCCTATCCTGGCTCCTCTATCTTTAAGCCAGTGGCATAGCCACAGGTAGACATTGGGGGCCTGTGTCCCCTCATCTGTGGCAGTGGCCCTGTCCCCTAACAGCCGGGTGGTGTCCTATCTGAGTCAACCACTTAAATATGCAGCAATTAGATGTCTTGGAATCACTGCCAGTCTATGACCCCTACACCTTTAAGAAGGCTAACTTGAACAGGAAAACTCAATTCCCCTTGGGTGTAACACTGTCAAAGGAAGTGGACCCTAGTGGCTGCAGTATGGTCAGTGCCACCTCGTCAGCAAGCTCACCAGGCCCACGCCAGCAGCTGGCAGAGAAGCTAATAGGCAGGATCAGCTGGAGCTTCACCTATACCAGCCGCCTCCCCCACAGGTTGATCCCTTGGGTTCTGGCAGCCAGTAGGACTTAGGTGGGTCACTAGGGCTGTCCTGAGTGAGAATCCAATCTGAGCAAGGGTCATGGCAGGTAGCAGAGAGAAGAACAGGTAACAAGCCAGAGGTCAGGGCGGTCAGCAGGCAACAGAAGGTGAGAGGCCAGGCCAGGGTCAGGATCCAGGTAGTCGGTCTGAGACAAACAGGAGCACCAGGAACAAGGACAGACAGCAAGGAACAGAGCACAGAAAAGGCTAGGTCAAGACAAGGACCACAGAACAAGACAAAGCAACACCAGGAGACTTGCTGCTTGCAAAGGAGCTCCTTATATACTCATGGAGGATGCCAGCGCTACATGAAGTCCCAGCTGGGAGACCTATAAAGGAAGTCCAAATTTGCAGGAAGTGCTGTCCCAGGTCCTTAGAACAGCATGCTGCTGGAATCACTTTGGATCAGAGGTGAGGGGCTTAATATTGGGCTAGACATGTAAAAGTATAAGACCATCAAAGTGTTTGTTTACTTTTAGCAGATAATTATTTATCACCCTCCACTTAGATCCTTAAAAGTTCAGAACAAGTAGGAGGAAGCTTAATAATATAATTGCTTTTGACAATCCTGAGAGATTTATCCTATAAAAGGTATCTGCCTTAACCACAGAAGGAGAGTGAGAAACAGCAGAAACAGTGTTGTGCGTCCCGGCCGCATCGGTGCCACGACTGGGCCTGCTCACCTCGCGCTGCCCTCTACTGGCTCCGATCTCACCACTGCTGCTAGCTCCCGGCGTCCCCGACACTCACCGTGGCCCTCTCCAGCTTCCTCCACGCCGCAGGCCTCACAGCAGAGCTCCCGTCGGGGGTCTGCGTCTTTGGCTGCCTCGGCCCCGCCCCTAGGCATGCGAGCTGCCGATGTCCTCAGTTTTAATGGGCCAAGCATGGGAAGACCAACGCTGATGCATCCCGATGACATCACGTAGCCCTAGTATAAATAGCGAGGCCCTGTCCCCAGGACCTTGCCTTGGCAATTGTGATGACACCATGATGTACTAGTTTGCCTAAGCCTGTGTTCCAGTGTTTCCTTGTTCCAGCGTCTCCTTGTTCTAGCGTCTCCGTGTGTTCCTGTGTCCTTACTCAGGTAGTACCTTCTCGGACTGATCTCTGGTACTGACCTCGGCCTGCCTGACTACTCTCTTCATCTGCTGCCTGGAACTGACCATTGCCTGCCTGACCACTCTCTTCGTCTGCTGCCTGGAACTGACCACTGCCTGCCTTGACTACGATAGGACTGACCTTGGTATTGACCCCTGCTTTGGCTGACCACTTCTGGATGGATACTCTGGCTTTGACCCTTGCGCTTCATTCGGACACTCTCTTCTGGCCTACCGTGACTACCAGACCAACCTGCTTGGATTCCAACAGCAGCTTTCACCCGACTAGACCCGCAGGCGCTGCCTGTCTCACCCGGAGAGCCTTCCTGAACTGTTACCTCCCTGAGGTCTCCAGAGCTTCCAGTTCGGCTCTGGTCCATCCTCTCTGCATCAGCCACACCCTTGCTCGTGGTGGGCAAACCCCTCTGCTACCTCTCCAGGAGACCATCAGAGGCCCACCTAAGTCCAGCTGGTCCAGATACCCAAGGGCTCAACCTGCCTCTGTTTTCTCGTGTGCTCCGCCTCCTGGTGGCAGGCGCTCTCTGGGTCCAACCAGAGGGCCGTACCAATCCTGCACCAGGCCACGGGTACACCTCTAGAGCAACAAACAGGGCAGGGAAATAGTGAAGAGGCAGGAGATACAGAATGTTGCCAGAAATTAAAAGGTTTTGTAACCACTACCATGAAGATCCACATAGGATAGGGTAAAGGATGGGGCAGAGTGGGGGCTGGCCACAAGGCCCATCCATGTTAATCTTGGGCCCCCCAAAATATTCAGTTCTCTCTCTCTCTCTCTCTCCTCCCCCTCCCCTCTCTGCTCTCCCTTTCCCACTCTCCTCCCACATCTCTGTCCCTTTCCCACCCTCCTCCCCCAGCCTAAAAATGTCCAAAACAGAATTTGCGAAAAAATCGCAAATTGCGTTTTGGGCATAACACACAACATCGCACAGCTTAACGCAATTGAAAAAGTTGTAGTTATTTTCGGCATTAAAACTGTACTATATTGTGTATTATGGCTTTGCAAAGCCAGCCCACTTTTTCAGAAATCCCGCCCCAGACTCCTCCCCAATCCCTTCCCTTTAAAAAGTTTGTACCGCACCATGCGTTATGGCATTTTTCACATGCGTTAAGGCGTTTTCACATGCAAAAACGTGTTAATGCATGCGAAAACGCCATTGACCCTATTGGAAATAGTGTTTTTCTCAGATTATACCATGACTTTTCCCTAACTCCACTATAACATTGCTATTACTTCCTAGTAAATATAAATGCTCTGAAAGCACAAAGTAAAGGCCATTTGTCTTTTGCCCCACTGCAGGAGTGGTTATGAGCATATTTCAATAAAGCCACATTACAGTGTAGGCACATCTTTGGCTTCTTGTCCTTAGTTCAAGCTGATACCAAAGTTGTCCAAATCCAGAAGCCAATGATCTCACAAGAGCAACTCTGCATATAAAGCTTAAAGGAGATTCCAGATTCTGAGCAAGGAACAGTCTAAAAAGCAAAAAAACGGTTTGTTTGTAATGCCAATTTTCTGCCAGCACCAACCTGGAATCTTTTGGAAGTGGGGCAAATTGCTTCTTTTTGCCCTCACTGCAGCTGGAATGAAGATGGTGCTTGATGCTGTTCCCAACCTGGTGCCTCTCTTTTTAGAAAACTATCAAGGGTTAGTTTTCTTGAAATACACAGGCCATTCGAATCATGCTTTACTAGACAAGATGTGATTACTTCTGGTGGAAATATTGTCAAGTCCCAAATTTGGGTGAATCTAGTTGTAAATATGTTGCCTTCTGTCTGGCAGGCTCACCACTGATGGCATTTGCGACTTTATGTTGGACTCCCAGAAGCAGACAATGTTGAGACTCCAGCAAAACACAGAAACATGGGGAAAAATGTTGGCAAATGTCAGCAAAATTATAGAGGCTTGGAGGGTCTGTAGGATGGGTGGACTGTGCCTGAACATAGTAGAGAAAAATATAGTGACACTCTGAAGGAACATGTCAGCAAGTTAAAGCTTATTGACATTCATTTCAACTCATTCCCTGAGAAAAGCTTGCACAGGAATTGCTAGGAATAGATTTGGAATCCAAAGAACAACTAGGCTCTCTCAGGTTTATTGCTTCAGGCTAGAGGCTGCTCTATGTAGCGAACCTGAAGGATTCACTATTACAAGGTTTGAACTAATTTCTTTGGAGCGGAGCAATGTGATCCAGTTAGTAGTAGTTTTGGGTTTTGAATCTCCCATATTGGAGATTCAGATGATGTGCTCCACCGGTTTATAAACCTCTGCCACTATCTTAGGGTGTGGATTCTAGTTTGATTTTCCCAAGTTTCCCTTCTGCAGGACCACATGTCTGTGCTGTCCCCACCTTTATTTTGTTTTGCTGGAAAAAAGGTCTATGGGGTTCTCATGAACAGAAGCATGGGTAAAGAATTGGAGACAGAGTACCTTATTATATTGTCCAGGTTTTAGAGATCTTCTGGTGGTAAGTAGGAAGTTTTTCCACTGACCTGCCTTTTGTTTGGTTTCCCTTTCGAATACGATTTTTTCCTTTTCATGTTCTCTGAGTGTCCTAGAACCCAGGGATTTAGATTCTGTGTCATCTAAAGGAAGTTGTGTCTTGTCTAGAAAGAGTCTGAAGAGTAGCTGTGTCAGCAAGGAGGAATGGATTCCACATCCATGAACAGAGAGATGAGTTTGAGAATATTATTCAAGAGCAACTTACTACTGACCCAGCTCAGCAATACCTGGGATGAAAAGGAATAAGCCAGTGCTAATCTGGCACTGTCAGACGGGAAAGAAGAATAGGGAAGACTACTGGAGAGGTGTGAGAACTGGGACTTTTCATTTTGTTAAGTAATTTGGACTAAATTTCTAACCATTTCACAAAGGGAAAAACTACTGCAAAATGTATTAATTGGACTGGAGAAGGAGATAAATTACTGTAGGAATTGGGTTTATAAATTAAAGACATTTGCTGGTATTTTAAGTTCACAAATCAATTGGACAAAACCATCAAGAACTGTAAAGAACCATTCATTCAGTTCTACAAATTATCAGTAAAACTGAGTTGGAAACCAGTCCACCTTCCAGTGTGATCACTGCTGTTTGCTGTTTTACTCAATCATCAATCAGTGCTAGTTCCAATGGACTAAAGGGTGGCTTGGTTAGATGACCGAGGGGTTAAAGGGGCTCTTAGGGAAGATAAGGCCATTGCAGAAAGACTAAATTAATTCTTTGCTTCCGTGTTTACTAATAAGGATGTTGGGGAGATACCAGTTACAGAGATGGATTTCAAGGGTGATGAGTCAGACGAACTGAACCAAATCACTGTGAACCTGGAAGATGTAAGAGGCCAGATTGACAAACTAAAGAGTAGCAAATCACCTGGACCGGACGGAATGCATCCTAGGGTACTGAAGGAGCTCAAAAATGAAATTTCTGATCTATTAGTTAAAATTTGTAACCTATCATTAAAATCATCCATTGTACCTGAAGACTGGAGGGTGGCCAATGTAACCCCAATATTTAAAAAAGGCTACAGGGGCGATCCGGGAAACTATAGACCAGTTAGCCTGACTTCAGTGCCAGGAAAAATAGTGGAAACTATTCTAAAGATCAAAATCATAGAGCATATATAAAGACATGGTTTAATGGAACACAGTCAACATGGATTTAGCCAAGTCAGCTCAGTGTGCTGCAGCAGTCAAAAAAGCAAACAGAATGTTAGGAATTATTAGGAAGGAAATGGTTAATAAAATGAAAATTGTCATAATGCCTCTGTATCGCTCCATGGTGAGACCGTACCTTGAATCTGTGTACAATTCTGGTCACCGCATCTCAAAAAAGATATAGTTGTGATGGAGAAGGTATAAAGAAGGGCAACCAAAATGATAAAGGGGATGGAACAACTCCCCTATGAAGAGGTTAGGGCTGTTCAGCTTGGAGAAGAGATGGCTGAGGGGGGAAATGATAGAGGACTTTAAAATCATGAGAAGTCTTGAATGAGTAGATGTGAATCGTTTATTTACACTTTCAGATAATAGAAGGACTAGGGGGCACTCCATGAAGTTAGCAAGTAGCACATTTATGACTAATCGGAGAAAATTTGTTTTCACTCAATGCACAATTAAGCTCTGGACTTTGTTGCCAGTGGATGTGGTTAGTGCAGTTAGTGTAGCTGCGTTCAAAAAAGGTTTGGATACATTCTTGGAGAAGTCCTTTAACTGCTATTAATCAATTTGACTTAGGCAATGGCCTCTGCTATTACTGGCATCAGTAGCATGGGATGTTCTTGGTGTTTGGGTACTTGCCAGGTTCTTGTGGCCTGGTTTTGGCCTCTGTTGGAAACAGGATGCTGGGCTTGATGGACCCTTGGTCTGACCCAGTATGGCATGTTCTTATGTTCTTATGTTGGTGTAAAGCAATGCAAAAGGGACTAGAAATTAAACTTCCCCTGCACCCCCACAGGGAATTCTGGATTCTTAGACAGGCCAATACTGTAAAGCACATTCAGCTGAGCACATTGTTTAACCCGGGTTAGATGCACATTTTGGACGTGCGTCTACAACCCCTTATACATTAAGAGGTTTAGCATGACCCATAATGCACGTTCAACCCCCCCCCCCCCCGAAACTAATAGCGCTCATCACATGCAAATTAATGTTGATGAGGCTATTAGTCATTCATCCCAGCTACTATATATAAATAAATAAATAAATAAATAAATAAATAAATAAATAAGGGACTGCCCAATCCGCACATTTTACACTCAGAAATTAATGCCTGCCCTTTCTGAGCAGCCTGAAAAAATGTACAGAAAAGCAGAAAATACTACTTTTCTATACATTCTCCGACTTAATATCATGGTGATATTAAGTTGATGGAAGTAAAGGTTAAAAAAAAATGTTTAATGTGTGTCAGCGGATCAAGTTAGGAAAACGTAAGCTCAATTTTACGAGGGTCCGTTTTTTCTTAACCCATGGCTGTGCACAGGTTAGGAAAACAGATGCTAGTAAAATCGAGTGTCCGTTTACCTAACCCACAGACAGTCACTTCTTCTGGGCCAAGGAGGTGCTAGGGGTGTGAAATTGTCCCTAGCGCCTCCTTTTAGCGTGACCCCCTTATTTGCATGGTGTATCGCGCACCCAGGAGAGGGGGTTGTGCATTTTTAGTGCATCCATTACTGTTTCGGTCTGTGTGTGACTTGACACCTTTTTGAGAACTGAGCACTTAAAATCTGAACAGAGGTGTGTGCCCTCAGGCTCCTATCCAGGACTATCCACCCGGGGGTGGCATATATTTAACAAAGGCAACTTCTAAACTATTTCCCTAGCATCCTTCTGCACTCACTGCTCTCCCACCTTTTCCCTATTCAGATTGGTGATGCTATCAGTTTGGCCAGCAGAGGGTGCTAAAGGAAAAGATTTTAAAAGTGCTGTAAACTTAAATCAAGCATGATTTCACACACTATTTTTTCATTGTACTCCCAAGAGTGAGCACAGTACTTAAAAAACATGACAAGAAAGGGGAGACAGAGATTAGACTTTCTAATCTTTACTTTGTACACTTCCAGCTGTGCTGGGATCTCACAGTTCATGAACACTAGAACAGCCCTTAATGGAATTACCACCTGCTATTTAATCATGTCAGTAGTCTTTGATGTTTTATATTTAATTAGGAGCATTGTTAATACTTCCCGTTCTTGCTGGTACGTTAATGATCTTTGACTTTAGCAATGCTATTAACAGAATGAATTGCCGACAAGCAGCAAGATCCATTTCACAGTTTTATTGTAAAAAGAAAAATGGCTGAAGTCACACCAGTTTGAAACTTGGGAGCAGCACTGCCATCATCGGAGCTTCATCTCTTGTACTATCTGTTCATTCAGCTCTCATGCAGTCCTACATCCAGCTCATAAATAAGGGAGATATTAAAGCAGAGCAAGAGTTGCTAGGTAAGATGGAGAATGTTTTAATGATATTCTTTTTTTTTTCTAGACAGAATTGTACAAACAATTTCAAGTCAAACTCGAACCAGGCAAGCTTTAGCCTGTTTCAAATTTGATGGATTTTTTTTTCAAGTTATACAAGATTCACAGTAAAAATATACTCATTTGATTTACTTCCTGCTGGTTTTGTGGAGACTGACATAAATCCAACAGACATGAGCTTTATTTCAAAACATTTCCAAAATATTGGTGATCTGCCACATGCTAGAAAATTCTTGCCTGAGTGTATAAATAAGGGTGACTGACTCTGCCATCTGTCAATATGAGCATCACCTCCTACTTAGACTACTGCAATCTGCTGGTAACAGGTCTCCAGTGAAACATCTCTCTCCACTACAATCTATCCAAAATTCAGCTGCATGACTTCTTTCATTAGGGCAATAGCATATATTGTAGCAAGTTTCAAAGGCTTTTTTAACTTGATGCAATATAGTCTATTGAATTGTGAATAGGTTTTACCCTAAGTGCAATTAACACAGGTAAGTGGGCTTTTGAAAAATTATTTTATTACTTTTATAACCTTATTAATCAGAACAAAATTGATACAGTATAAGAAAATAGAAATTAATAATAAATCAATATCATATCCATTAAAAAAAACCTCAATATAGGAGAATAAAAAAAACACTGAAAAAGTGGAAATGCAGCCTATATAATTTGTGCATATGCAGTGCTCTACATATGCAAATGCTAAATGATAATACTTATCTAGGTAAGCTCGTCACCGGCCTTTCTCTATTAGTAAGAAAGCATTCTAGTAAACTGGGACCTGAAAACATGTATGGAGCATTATAGCTTTTTTTAACTTAATAAACATTTACATGAAAACTGGAGCATACATGTATCACCTTGAGCCAAGAGTTTATGCTTTTTCTCCAAAAAAGATTTCCTCCTCAATTGAGTTTCACGTGAGACATCAGAGAAAATTGCTATTTTAGAAATAAGTAGGAAAGTTTTTCTAGATCAGAAAAATATTTTCAAGATCCACAATTTATCTGGGTCTAGTGCAAATGTAACAAGTAACGTTGCTTAAGTATGAATCTCTTCATGTGAATTCTGCAAGAAATTTGTCAAATCACCATTGTCAATAGTTACATCTGCCATCCAAGTAACAGATCCAGTACTCCCAGTACAAAGTAATAGGCCCTAGCTACTGGTGAAGTGGAGCCAACCTGGACTTTAAGAAATCAACATAAAACTTTTTCAACATCTCCAAAGGGTGTTTTAGAAAAATTTAAGAACCAAAGATTTAATCTTCTAGAATGATTCTCAAGCATCTCTAATTTTTGAAACAAATTCTGTTTATCTTGAATCAACATAGCATCACAATTCTGTAAAGCTTCACACTGTGCTTCTAGACAGACCAACTTAACTGTATGATCTTGGATTGTCTGTTTCTGTAGGGTAACTTGAGTTTGTGATTCACCTATAGAAGATAGAATATTGTCTACCCTACTAGTTAGGGACTGCTCAAATCCTCTTATTATGCTCCATAAGGTCTCCAATTTAATTAGGGCTGGTTTATCATTATAAGGGGTAGAAGTACCAGGGGACTGAGTGGAATAGTCCTTACTTCTAAAGATTGCTATTGAACTAACTCCAACTGAGTGTGTAACTGCGCATCTTGAGAAGGCCCCACAATAACATCACAGGTAACTGTGAGTGTATCTTCAGGACTTGCATTAACATCAGCTCCCACAGAGGGAGAAGAAAGTAAATCAGGGCTCAGAGTCACAGATGAAAAGTCTAAAGTGGGGAATGAATCACTAAGCTTCTTTGGCCAGGAATCAATGGCTGAACAAAGCACAGAGCACTCAATCAAAGGTTGGGAAGGAGAATTAGGAATACCAGGCCTCGATGGAAGAGTCATAATAATCCCTTTTCTTTTCTTCCCCTTAGCAATCACAAAGGGCTATCCACAAAAAAGGAGAGGAAGAAACATTATTTAGTTAGTTATTGATTTAATAATATATGAACTGCTTCACTGATTTAAAAAATTGCCCAAAGCAATATAATTATTTACAGAGAGTCTTCAAATCTGCTCCTAGGGGCGTGCCACTTTGGCGCACGGCTTTGGCTAAGCACCACGGCCTGGAGTCTTTTATGGCACCTTGGTGCTGGGAGATGACGTCAGACGCTAGCAACCAGGAAACGATGCAAGCAAAAGTATGGCAGCCAATCGCAGGAGAGATGGTACGTCTTCCTTGTTTCTCTCTTCCCATCTTTTGTGCCCCCCTTTAAGTGCAGCAGCTTGAGGTTTTTTTTATGGGCCCTGAATGCCAGTAGATGATGTCAGATGATGGCGTCCAGGACACAATGCTAGGAAAAGTATGACAGCCAATTGAGGAACAGATGGTACGTCCTCCTTGTCTCTCTTCTCCTCTCTCTTGTGCCCCCCCCCCCCCAAAAAAAATAAAATGGGCTTTTGAAAATTGCTACGATAGTATGTTACATTTACATTTTCTTTTGAAAAATTACCCTGACTGCATATATCGAGTAGTATTGTAGAATTGATAAGTTGTAGCAGTACTAGTAGAGAAGACAGGAAGGATAGGAGAGTCTGCGTTGTGCTGGTTGCTGCTGGGTCCACCCGC
The DNA here is from genome assembly GCF_901001135.1 of Rhinatrema bivittatum. NCBI lineage: Eukaryota > Metazoa > Chordata > Amphibia > Gymnophiona > Rhinatrematidae > Rhinatrema > Rhinatrema bivittatum. The sequence continues at coordinate 142,902,765 of NC_042621.1, forward strand.
CCTTGCTTACCGTCCTGTGTGCTGTTGCCATTAGCCTGTTTAGTGAAGTACATGCCTGGGAACTTCTGATTCCCACTGATCCTGAGATTATTGCGGAATGTGGATTGGCAGGGAGATGGGGGCAGGGCTGCAGCAGCATGCACACACATTTTATTTCATGCATACACACACTAACACACTCACATGTTCACTCTCACTCCTGTCATTCTTACAGACACACAACCTCTCACACATACTCATTCACTTACTTCTCCCCCTTTTACACACACAAATAGTCACTCTCTCTACATCACACACATATTCACTCATTCTCTCTCCTCATTCCAAACCTCTCAGGGACAGAAGCCTCCTCCTCCAGGCCTGCAGATCTCCTTCTTCTTCTTCTGCCATAGGTGGAGGTGGGGGGATGGATGTCCTCCTGCTTCTTCTACCCTGCTTGGGGGACGATGGTTCTTTTCCAGTTTCCTTCCCCTACATGGCATACAGATTCCTCCTATTCCTTCTTCCCTCATGCAGGGGCTGATGCCCCTCCTTGTTTTGGCCACCTGGTCTGAATCCCACACTCTTCCTCCTCTCCTCCCTGTGTGGCCCGGGCAACTTTTAATTCCAGGGCTTGCTTCTGCTGCAGTACCTGCAGTTTTTAGATGTTGGCTGAAGATTCAGCAATTTCTTTTGAATTCTGGAGCCTCCAGGCCAATCTGGAGAGTTCCCAGGAATGGGGAAGTAGCAAATTTACCCCTGGATTCTTCAAAATGCTATAATAACGCATGGATAATGCCCGCACTAAGAAAAAGGGGTGTGTTTATGGAAATTTTAGAATTACCTCAGTATACAATAGCATAGCACTTTGCATTGGTAGTACAGTAAATTTTTCACATCCTGTGATAATTCCTGTTTCACACTAACGGAGCATTTATCAAATCGCGTTATGGCTTTTTCGCATGCATTAAAGCATTTTTGCATGCAAAAACACCATAACGCATGGTATGATGCAAATTTTTAAAAGGGGAGGGATTGGGGTGGGGTTGAAGGTGGGAATTCTGTAAAAGTGGGCTGGCTTCACAAAGTGTGAAGCCATAACGCAATAGCAATGTCACGTGATATAACCATAAAGCAATTTGCTTGCAAATTCCGTTGTAGGCATTTTTAGGCTGGAGAAGGGCCTGGGGAGGGGGGGGGGGGGGGAGAGAGAGAAAGAGAGAGCCTCTGGGAGTGGTGCTCTAGTAAGCAGCTATTTATGCTAATATAGGAGGCCCACCTAGTAACTCGAGGTGAGGTTTAGGTAGTAGTGTAGGGGTTAGGGGCCACTTTTACATGCAGAGTAGGATGAACGAACAGAACAGTGCACTCATGTGAAGATCTGATGTCCTTCGGAGTGAGGAAACTCACACTAAGATGAGATTTGTACAATGTTCTCTCAACCTAGCATGATGTTACCCAGGTAGCTGGTCCATCAAGCTAGGTTGAGAGAACATTGTACAAATGTCATTGTTGTGCCATAAGGTTCCACCACTAACAGCTGCCCAAGTCTACTAGAATTCCCAGGTCAGCTGGTACCCTAACATGGGAGCAGATCTGTTTGCTCCTTTTTTTAATTCAGCAGCAGCAGCAGCAGCAGCACAGGGACAGGCAGTGAGGTGCACAAGCTGCCCCATCTCTTCCCTGCACCCTTCCTCTCTAAAGCCCAGTGTTAGGATCCCAACTGACCCAGAAGACTGGAGCTGAATGCATGTTGGCAGGGAAGACAATAATCCATCATATGAAGAGAGAAGACTGGAACAAGCATGAGAGAGAATGCAGGGATGAAAGAAAGTCTGAGGAGTGGGAAGACAGCGTTAGAGAGGGTTATGAGGTGAAAAGAGTGAGGGATGGATCAAGGCTGTCAGAAGGAACAGGTGAGGTGGGTGACTGCTCAGGGGGTGCTTATGGACTTTGTCAGGGGGTAGGGTGTCAGCACTGCATCTCACCACTGCAGCAGCAGGAGTTCTCCGGAGCTTGTACGCTGCCACATCATTGGAAGGGGATCCAGGCCAGTAAGTTGCATCATTCAATGGGGCCCTGCCCCTCTCCCCCATGGCTAGCCATGCCCCTTCCGGAAGCTGACCCTTCCCCATAGACTGCCTGGGGCACTGCTAGGCCCAGCGACAGGTCTGGGAAAAAGTGTGAGAAGGAAGGGAAGAGACATCATGAAAGAAAGCATGGAGGATATGATGCAGGGGACTGCAGAACATAAGGGGAGAATGAGAGCCCGGGAGTTGAAGGCAGAGTGTGACAACATAGAAAGAGTATGAATGAAAGCATGGGGGGATGAATAAGTGTGTGCAGAATGAGAGGGGAGATGAAGGGGAGAGTTTGAGAAAAGAGTTGAGAAAGGCAACAGAAGAAAAGATGTCGAGGTGAGGGGTTGGATTGGGGAAAACTGGATGGTGAGAGAGATGATGATGGGAAGGAGATTAGGTGAAATCCAATACAAGGGGATAGAGAGGTGGTAAGAAGAAAGAAATGGGGAAATAGATGAAAGGGAAAGAACAAATGAAAAAGGAGAACCTGGGAAAAGTTGGAGAAAGAAAACAAAGACAGAAGAAAAAAATCATAACAAAAAAGGAGAAAGAATCTTTTATTTTTATCATTTTTTGAGAGCTGGGAGGGGGCAAAGAGATTGCTGGTCCCCAACCTTTGTATCCCAAAATTATGCTATCTGCTGCCACCACCAATAACCCAGGGCAGAGCCATGACCAGGCAATTTGGCCCCAATGGTCAAGTGAGAAAGAGCACCCACACTCTACAAATCACATAACCCCATATGTTGGGAGACTGTTAAAATATTTTTTGGAAGGGAGGTTTATTTAAAACATAACACATCATATTCACAGAAAACATAAAAGACAATATTAGCAGCAAAATCTGTAATAATGGAGACATCCATGTGGGATATACCAAGTGGCTATCTTGATGACTCTGTGTCCAGCACAAGAACAGCAATTAGAGAAAAGAGAAATTACTGCCATCTGCTGACAACGAATGGTAATTGAACAGTACATTCAAAAATCACAAACCACGTAGGATTTTCCTTTGGCCAAGTAAAAAGATATACATTAAGAAATATATGTTAGAGCTCTGTAGAAACTCCAGCAACTTGGACCTCATGAGAGAGCTTGTATCCAAAGGTTATACTATAGCCATTTTTACCTACAACATTAACTATTGGAGATGGGAATAACAAACCCAATTACAGAATAATAACCATACAAAAGTATTAAAAAAAAATCCGCTGGTTCATTAGCAGCAGCAAGGAACATGTTAACTTCAAAAATCTTTCACTAGTCACACTGCGAACTGGCAAGGAACCATTTTATCTTTTGAAATCATCCACCAAAACTACACAGGGAATTGGCAGGTAATCTAATTTTTTTCAAAATCATCCACTAGTGACTAAGGGGAACAGCAGGGAACATTTCATCACACTTCTTTGCACTAATCTCCTGGGTGGAGAAGATGCACACCAAACTGGAGCTGTAAAAAATCTGGGTTAGAGAAATTACCACACCATTATATACCGTAATCTCCATTGGGAAGAAACACCTTCTCAAATCATTGCTGGAGTCTCTGGGTTACAGAGCTACTTAAGATGTCTGGGTTGGAGAAATTAAAAGTCCTGACACTAAACACTTAAATAAGAGGACAATCTTCTACCAAATCCAATTCATCCTCCAGCTGCTGGCAGGATGCTGAAAGAAATAAAACAATATTTAACAGGAGAAGGGATTATCCAGTCCTGGACACTTCCTCCTTGGGGAGTCACATCATGAATTTCAAGGAAGACATATAGAAAAGTCAAGAGCTCTTTGGAACTAAATTTATATATATTTTCAAACCCATGCCCTTTCATTCACTATCTTCTGCACACCGTCTTGGCTTCTCATTGCCGGAAAGTTCCTAATGATTGAACATAGTATACCATTTTAGTGAAACCGTGTCATGACAGTTTATTTTTTGCTTCTATTGAATTATATTTGATAATATTTTATTCTAGATCTCATTCCCTCCACTACCAGGTACATTGTGATGTACCACAAAACCCTGCTAAAAAAACACTCAGAACCTTTACAGCAAACTTTCCATACTAACTATAACAGCACTAACACCCAGGACTCACACAGCAACAACCTAACTACAGGTACAGGACTTCCGGTTCCTGCTAGCTACGGTCCTTTGCACAACCGGCTCCTCTCCCCACACACATGACTGGCCCACCTGCCCTCTTTCTAAACACTTTTTACTGCTTATAGTCTCTCACTAGATTCTTCTGCTTGCCACAAGTCCAATATGTCTTGTCAGTAATACGTTTCTCCTTCACAGCTAGTTAGTTTTTTTAACCCAATCATTATTTTTCCTCACTTCAAAAGACACATCCAGGTCAGGTTACATTTCCAATGCAAGGAAATAATAAACCTTCCCTCCAGCCCCTTTCCCCAACCACTAACCTCTCTGTAAATTCAATACCTTTGGAAGTTTGAGTTGTGGTCACTCTGAAATTTGGTGTGGATTGGAGGAGGAAGTGTGTACGTCAACTTTCTCTCTTCCATTTATATATTCTTCTCTTCAGGGATGACTCCAACATTCTCCCCTTTGTTTCCAAGCCCTAACCTCACCACTCTACCCCTTCTACATAGTACTCACTCCTTCCCTAGCCATAGGTACACAGGGCTTGCGCAAAATATCTGTTGTGGAGCATGCCCTCAGGCCCTGTTAGGAGCTCGGAGGCGCAGTCCCATCTAAGGTAGGATGTGAGCCAGCTCAGGGAGAAGCCCCAAGACACACCGTGGGAGGTGAGCTGATACGAGCATGGGTGGAGCAGGAGCAAGACTGGAGCGAAGACAAGGCGAGGATTCTGGAATAGGAACTAGGCAGGATCAGCCCTCCATTGGACCTACACGCACCAATGAGATCCAGTAACGCAATGCTGATCTCGAGAGTAGCCCTCCGGCCACTCGATAGCCCTTCCAGACCCATCGCTGGAGAACGACGAGTGCGTGAGGCCACACGGAGACAGAGGGCAGGAACATGAAGACTTGGCCGAAGACTCAGGATACTCAGAGGATTCAGACGTAGACTAGGATACTCAGGAGACTCAGACGAAGACTTGGATACTCAAACAAGGACTCAGGATACATAGAAGACTCAGAGGACTCAGACAAGGATTCAGGATACTCAGGAGACTCGGACAAGGATTCAAGTTGCTTGGAAGTTTCAGGCAAGGATTCAGAAGTCAGACGAAAGTACTGGGTGAGAACTGCATTGCAGTTCACCCTACACAGCCGCCCATGGCTGGCCGCAGACCATGCTGAACGCGAAGCAGACTCCAGGCGAAGACATGAAACTTGAGACTGGAACATGGTGAAGATTCAGTAGAGGCCTGCAGTGGGGCGCACCCTACACAGCCGCCTGTGGCTGGTCGCGGATCACGCTGGAGTGGAGGAGGTTCTGGCAGAGTCTTAGGCATGGATGGATGCAGGACCAGGGAACTCCATAGACCGGGAACAAGATACTCAGGAACAAGGCTTAAAAAACAGAAGTCTCCCGGAGGCTTGCGCTACAGACGAGAAGAAGGCCTGGTACCACGAGGCACCCTACACAGCCATCCCATGAGCTGATCATGGACCACAACATGGCACGCCAAGAGAGGTGGACAGATGAGGGACCTGGGAACTGGATGAAGAGCTGAAGAAATGGCACCTTTTCCTACTAGGCAGTCTGGAGAGTAGGGGAAGGGCTGAGTGAGGCACAGGCTGTAAGAGAGGAGAGTAGAAAACAGTCACTCTGCTTCCTAATCCAACCCTTCCACTCCTGTTTTGCAAGAAAGGAGAGAATTTAGAGTTCACAGAGGAGAACAGATCAAAGAAGAGCTCCTCTGCTCCCTAATCAATCCTCTCTCTTCCTATTGATTTTCCCCTGTGGTTTGTAGGAGAAGGGTGTCTACAGCCCAGGCCATATTGGCCATAGGCTAGATATAGCTCTGACCCAGAGATGAAGGTAAGGCCTTCTTCAGAGCTGGATTAAGTGGAGGGGGAAATGGTCCAGGGAAGACATCTTTGGATGTATTTTTTTACTGTTCAATGTTTTTTAAAGTTTTTACTGTTTTTAATGTTTTTAATGTTTTTACTGTTCAATGTAAAGCGCCATGCCGTGCGTTTGTTTTTGCGTTATAATGTGAACCGATATGATATCCTGGATGAATGTCGGTATATAAAAATTTTAAATAAATAAATAAATAAATGTATTTGTGTGTAGGTGGGGGAGGGAGGGAATAGCAGATGGCAGCAGTCAGCCATCAATTCTGCATGGGACTTGCCAGCCAGCATGTACTCACAGGTGCCAAAGATGCTTCACTCTCTGCGAGTTACCATTAGACCGCTCCAAATACTTCAAAATTCCGCTGAGAGAATATTAACAGGCAAAAAAAAAAAAGAGACCACATCACAGGAACACTTGCTAATCTACACTGGCTACCTATCGAACAAAGCATACAATACAAAGCACTGTGTATAATCTATAAAACTAATCCATGACGAAAAGGCCGATTGGCTTAACCCGGCACTTCGAGTACATGTACCACACAGGAACTTAAGATCGTTTAATAAAGCACTACTAACTGTCCCCTTTGTTAAACCAGCACGTCTTACTCAAGTAAGGGAGAGAGCCCTGTCGCTGGCCGGACCTGTTCTGTGAAACTCCATGCCACTCGAACTTAGACTACAAAGTAACTTGAAGCTATTTAAAACTAATCTAAAAACCTGGCTTTTCAAACAAGCTTTCTACAAAGAGAAGGAGGAAAACAAGTAAGTAAGCACCAAGTAATCAGTTTCTTCTTTAAAATGACAAAATACATATTAACACTAGACCTGAACCGTTTTAGCAGTTTTTCCACCAACATTTAAGCCTTAATTATCACATAGCTATGTTATTAAAATTATGTTACTGTTACATACTGGCACATGTATATCTTGTAATCTACACCAATTAAATAACCATGAATATCCTTTTGTGCCTTTTTGTAAACCGTTGTGATGGTGATTTAACTTAACGACGGTATAGAAAAGTTTTTAAATAAATAAATAAATAGTAACAGGGAGCCCACGCAAGTGGAAGGTGCAGGGCCACTACGGGTCTTGTGAGCATGTGCTGGCTCACTGGTGCCTGTTACGCCTGTCGGTCGCAGGCGGCTGCGACTTCTCATGCTCACCTATTTTTTCCCTGCTCCATCAAGTCTGGGAAGAATGGCGGCCTCTGCCAATCCCCACCAACCTCTCTGGCGTTCCCGGGACAGCGTGGGCACTGCCAACTGCCATCTTGGACCTGGAATCACCTAGGCGCGCGCGCAAGGGCCTCTCTTGAAGATGTCATGGTGGGAACCTCGGGGGCATCCCCTCCTGATAACGTTAACCCGCTTGCGTATTTAATCCAACTAGCCCTTGCCTTTCTTGAGTTAGCAAGGAGTTCCGTCTTGCTGAATTCTCCTCTTCAAGGACTTCCTGCTCCTGACTTGTTCTTGGCATCTGGACGCTCTGAGTACACGCTCCTCAGGGGCCTACTTGCCTGACTGCTACAGACCTGCTTCTCAGGTCTCTCTATCTCTCCAGGAATCATCTTCTGTGAGTACCTATACTGACTTCTACTATACGAACTGCAACATCGCTCTCCGCTTCAACGGCAGGAGGCGGGGCAGGGAGGGGAATTGGATTCAGATGAAAGTCAATGTTGGGCCCTGACTTTTACAGTCCGGGATACTGATAAGCAGACATTAGGGAAAAAGTGCAGGATTGCTTCTACGACCAAGTCCAAAAGCAAAGGCACGTTCAAGCAGCATTGTCTGAATTATCAAGAGGACTGCTCACCCTATAAAATGTTGCTAGCAGTGATTTTGTTATTGATTTGACAGGTGTTGGTTTTGAATGTTAATATATTACTGCCCTTGACATAAGGCTTGGGGGTAACCTACAAGGAGCAGGAGTTCCTACCATAAGAAACTTGCTGGGCAGACTGAAAGGACCATATGGTCTTTTTCTGCCATCATTACTATGTTACTAGGTTAAAATTGCTATGGGAAATTACGAAGTAAAATGGAAGCTGGTACTGCCTCAGATAAGGAGATTTCACCTGAATACTGTATATTCGATTGCTGTATATTGAAACTGAGAACTTTTAAAACTCATTGCTTCCTGTGACAGAGCCACTTGTTCAATTAATTTCTCTTGTAAATAAATTCAGAGCCACGCCAGCTGAGAATGTCTGCAATTATTGGAGCACAGGAACATGATTATGAAAGAGAGAATGTCTACCTTTGCCATGACGTTATTCAACCCATGGTCCTCAACACCATCTGATAGACCACGGAAATACAGACTCTTGTTCTGCCTGGTACACTGGTTACATTTGAACTGATAGAAATTGTCAACACAAGACTACGCTTTATTGCAAGCCCTGCCTGCTTGCCCGATGATACTTCTGGTGTTGTTCTGAGTAACACATGCAGTGAATGAGTATCCCTTGCAATATTAGCTCATCATGAGAGAGGGAGAGATTGTATGTCTGCCTGATACAAGGGGGTCTGCTGAAACTGTTGTAGTTAGTTCAGGGGTAGGCAGCTCCTATCCCAGAGTGTCACAAATAGATATGGTTTTCAGGATATCCACAATGAATATACAGGAGATGTATCTGCAAGCACTGCCTCTATTGTATGCACATATACTTCATGCATATTCATTGTGGATGTCCTGAAAGCTTGTGGCACTCCAGGACTGGAGTTGCCTACCCTGGTGTAGTTGTCGGAATACATCTTTGGTGCTCCAGAAGTGTTATATACACTAACAAATATGCAAAGCATAATGTAAGCCCTGTCTGTCTATTGCTGCCACTAACTGATGTACACAACATACAAGTGCAAAACATGTACTTGTTATGTGAGAGACAACATGTGTGTCAGCCTGATGCTAGTGTTACTGCATGGTACAATGTAGACAGCAGGGTACAATGAGTGCTGGACAGGTGTGTGTGTGTGTGTGCTAACATTTATGAAAGCATTATGCTACTGCAGGTCCAGCCATGCATGGTTCAGCCTGCATACTGCCACACTGTAAGACAACTGCCTGCTCATGCCATTTTGGTATTTATTCAGAGAGCTGGTGTGCAGAGGAGGAGTTCCCATAAGGTTGCACAGATAGATAATGTGGTGCTTACTGTGGATATGTAGAGGCAGAATATCAGTTCTTGCATCATAACCTAGCTCAACCTAGGTCTCACTCTCTATATGTCTGCACACCATGCGATGCACCCCAGTCACTGCCCATAATCTGTCTTCAGGTTTAGGACCCTGGTTAGGTGTATGTGCCAGCTTCACAAACTGACAGGTTTGGTTTGCTTTTGTTTTGTTTTGGGGGGGGGGGGGAGAGAATGTGAAGAATCAATCCACTGTTGGGACGAGCTCTGCCTTTAGCACCTGAAGGATTCTGTTGGGATGTTGCTTCATGTGAACTATAATGGATGGCTATCAGGGAGCAGCCCTCCTTATCACGTGAAGGGCAGCGTCAATAGTGCCACACTCCACACAGTATACCACTGCTGAGTCCTTAATTCCGCCATCATCTGGGAAATAAAAAATGAGCCCCCAACGATTGATGATCTCCTGCCAGGGTACTGGTGGCCCATGCCTTTTTGTTTGGAATGGCTCATTTTCTACTGCTTTCACCTCCTCCATCTTTCCCTTTCTCATTCCTCTCTACAACATCTATCCTCTGCCCTCTTCAGTTACTGCTGCTGGTGCTTGACCACCAGTGCCATCAATTGAGCTTACTCACTCTGACTTACCATGTCTTCCTGGACAAAAGTAGCAATAGCCACTGACAGTGGTGGTGAACTGGGTGGCCCATGCCTTGTCATAGAAATGCTGCAGTGAATCATGTGGAATTCCAGCCACCCTTTCTCCTCATCATTGCCAGCACCACTCCTTCCTCTGCATTTCCTCCTTATTCAATAAAGAGAAAAAACATTGAGGCCAATATTCAGTTGGCCATCTAGTGGACAAGTTATCTTATTAAAGTTAGCTGCATAACTTGTCCTGGATATTCAGTAGGAGAAGTATCCCACTGAACATCCTCGATTAAAGTTACCTGACTTTATTATAGCCGGATAACTTTAAACATAACCGGATATTCTTTTGAATATCACCGGTTATATATAAAGTTATTCAGCAATAATTAGCTGTATAACTTTAGACTTAACCGACTATATTTAAAAGAATATATTCAAAAGAATATAGCCGGTTAAGTTACATTCCAATTAAAAAAAAATAAATCTCACGTTGCAGGCCTACAGTCCCTAACCTGTCCCTTATCTTCCTCACACTTTAGTTACAAAGGCCCTATGGGGCCAAACCTGCCACACCCTCCCCAAAATGGCCCATTTCATGTTAAAAACAAATTATTAGGGCTGAGAGTTCCCCCTCCCCCTCTACTACTTCACCTTTTATTTTTTGAAGCATATCTCGCAAGCTCCAGATCCCCCCCCCCAAACACTCAGCCCAATCATTTCCCTTCTATACCACCCTTGCCCGTATCTTTATTTGTACGTTTTCTCCCATCTCTTCATGCACTATCTACCTAGCTGCAATCAAGCTATGTAGAGAGAACATGGTTTAAATCTACTCTTCTTTCAACTTTCATCATTCCAAATCACATTAAATCTTCAGTGATGGTGACTGTGGTATCCGTACGAATGACTGTGCATGTTAAACTGCCCCCCAAAACCCAACTCACCCTCACAAACCTCACCCCGAATTCATAATGCCCCCTTTTACAGTGATATAAAAAGTTCACAAATCAGTGGACCTCCATAGAGGGGCTCTCTCTCTCTCTCTCTTCCCCCCCAACATTTTATCAGAAATCCCAGTTCAGCCATAACTCACAGCTATCGTAGGCATAATGACAAGAAAAAAGATGTAGTAGTTACTTCTGGTGATAAATCCCATGACAGCATGCATTATGTTATCGCATGCAACATTAAACGGCCCTCATTTCCATTTACTCCGCCCAAACCCCTTCCACTTGAATACATTTTTCAAACTTGGATACGCATTTTGTGATGCAATTTTTATCGCATGTATATTGGCGTTATTGTGGGCGTTAGGGCCCTAACCCCCATAATAACACCATAATGTGATTTGACAAATTTATTTATTTATTTAAAATCTTTTCTATACTGTCGTTAAGTTATATACCATCACAACAATTTACATACAGGCACATAATTTTAAAGTAGGTGAATGCATATGGTGGTACATTCTAACAAGTGCCGGTTACCTCATGTCATAAAAATCTTATTTGTTGAGTGAGGTAAGTCTTGACCATATATACATGTAAGTTACTTATTTACAGGTATAATTCTCATGCTCTGTGTAATTCTGTTAAGTTAATTGTGAGATAGACTAGTAAACTATTACAACGCACATGTTTCAAACAGTGCTGTGTGCTGGTGATCTTCTGCCTGTTCCTTCCTGCTTACTTTCTATTCTCCATTCTCTTTGTAGAAAGCTTGTTTAAAAAGCCAGGTTTTTAAACTTTTTTTTAAAGGTGTTAAGGTCTCTCTGTAATCTGATCTCTACTGGCCTTGTGTTCCACAGTGTGGGACCTGCTAAGGATAAAGCCCTTTTTCTAACTTGGGTTAGTCTCGCTGTCCTGACTGAGGGAATGGTTAGGAGTGCTTTGTTAGCTGGTCTCAGGTTTCTATGTGAGACGTGTACCCGTAATGCTGTGTTCAGCCAGTCTGCCTTTTCATCATGTATTAATTTATGTATTGTACATAGGGCTTTGTATTGTATCCTGTGTTCTATGGGTAACCAGTGTAATTCTGCTAGAGTATTTAGTGATATGGTCCCTTCTTCTTTTACCTAAGTCCCTCAGATTGTTTTTGGAGGTAGGCCCTTCAGAAGCCATGCTGTGACCTTGGCAGAGTTTGCCAATAAATTCATTGAAAGTCAAAAAATGGATGTTTTGCTTGGATTTTTAAATCGATTTACATTTCATTGGATGCTTGTAGATTTTATTTTGTTTTCTAATATTATAGTTCCCAACAAACCATTTTAAAAATATTTTCAGATCTCTAAAACAAGGAATTGGATCTTCAACAGGGTGTTATGGTGTTCTGATTGAAGGAGATGGGGGAATTGAAGATGGAGAAGGGTTAATGCATCTGGGTTAGGGAAAAAGAAAGTTGAAGAAGGAATGACTGAAGAGCAGCAGAAAATCTTAGAAAAGGAGAAAAGCAGAATAAATAGAAACAAATCGTTAATTAACATGGTTTCTTCTTCAGTCCCCATAGTTACCTGCGCATAAATTTGTAGAACTTGGCTAAATATTCAACTTCAGTTAAAATATTATTCAGGTAAATGATGGCCTTTAATCTGTAATGAGCTTCTCTGTAGTGTGATGTGCACAACAGAGTGAACTGTAATTTGAATATAAACATTCAGAGTATATATTGAATTCACAGTAGAACATAAACATGTATGCTATGTGTTCTCTATAAAGTCCCCCTATATAGTATTATAGTAATAAAGCCTGTGATGTTGGCAGAATTGTAATGCCTGATAGTGGAGAACCTCCATCTGGCTTCCAAATGCTAATCCTCTACTAAAGCAGCAAATCCCATCTGCAAGCTAACCCCCTTCACCTCTAACTCTGTGTGACAGCCGAGAATATATGAAAACATCTTGAAAACTGGATTTCTCTATATATTCCAGATGGCCCATGGAAGCAAAGTGAACCTCGTCCTCGTCCCTCACCTTACTTTTAGAAAAGTAACAAGTTACTCTCGCTTAGCGACCCTTAGAAAAATGTAACCATCTATTAAGGATAAGGGTTCATAAAAAATGAATAAGGAATCTAAACTCAAAATAGGCATTTCCAGTTCAATTCATTATAAGCAAAAACAAATCCCTACTGTATCTGAAACCCTCCCCAAAATTCAGATGTTTTCCTTTTGGCCAATAATGCACGCTATTAGTAAATAACATCCACTATTTGTCAAGAAATTTAAGTATCTGTGGCTCCCACCACCCCCACCAATAAGCCTGGACCCAGGTCTACCCATCTGGGGGCTCTCCAATCAGCTCCGATCTGCTCCCCCCTTGTAGCCCACATAAGTGAGCCCCCTCCAGGGACCTACCCTTTCTATGGGAATCTTGCAGCCAGAATGGGGCAGGAACAATGTCCACTGAGTCCAGACTCAGTATGAGTCTCTTTCAAGACGATGCCAGACAGACCTGAGACCACCGCTAAGTGAAATCAAAACAGCACAGTTTCAGGACTGGATGGTGCCATTTTTATAGAGATTACAGTAGGGAAAAATGGCAAAAGGCGAGTGGCACCTTATAGACTAACCAATGTATTGAGGCATGAGCTTTTGAGGACAGAGTCCATTTCGTCAGATGCCATACTTTTAGAAAAGTAGGGAAGGCGTGATTGGGCATCGTTCCTGCCCCTTTCTAGTTGCAGGACCCCAACAGAATGGCTAAGTGGGGTCCAGGGCGATGCTCAGCCCCGGCTCATTTAAGCAGGGTGGGAGGAGCCTGGAAAGGGCCCAGGAAATGGTGGCGAGGAACTGGGGAGCCCCATTTCATTTTCTTTTTTAATGTTTATTTCAGTTTAACAAATGAACCAAACTAAACATTAAAACAAAACAAAACAAAAATGAACCAAAATGAAATTTTGGGGTCTGCACATCCCTACCATATTCAGTTCCAAATCTTTTATTCACTGTTTATTTCTGACCCACAGGAAACTGGGATACCCATCCTTCAACATTATTATTTATTAATAGTCAGGGTAATTTTGAAAGGAAATGTATCGTAAATGTAACATATTATTGGAGCAATTTCAAAAGCCCATTTACCTGCATTAAATGCACTGAATGTGGGTAAATACATTTTTGAAAATTGCTCCAATAGTATGTTACATTTACATTTTGCTTTCAAAATTACTTGTATGTATATAATGTGTTTGTAAATTATCTAAGACCATCCCAGTGACTTAATGGCAAGTACTGAAGGAAACCTGGTTTGATTCCCAGGCCAGGTCTGTACTCCCCTTGGTCATCTAGCTGAAGAGAAAGAGGAGCTTAGGAGCTAAGACCAACAGAGCTGGGGTTGATCTCCAGACCCCCAGAAATCTAAGACAAAATGCTTTCTCTACCTATAATGCAGGTAAGGAGGCCAATGGACGGCCAGTGCTCAGTATGCATGGGCTGTGTCTTTAATCCCATCTGGCTGACGTTTAAAACAGCACTGCCACTGGAAGTGGGGCAAGTGGAGGAAAGGACTAGAAGGATTAAAGGAACAGAGCAAAGGAAACAGAGTTAAGTGGGGGATAAGTGGGAGAGGGAAGAAGAAGCAGGTGAATGTGGTTAGAGGGGGAGAAGGGGAAAGTAGGAAAGAAATAGGGGGGGGGGGGGGGGCGCACTTGCCAGGGAAGAAATGCACTCCCCATGTATTCTTGCCATCTTGTGTATGTTTGTGAGTGTATGTAGTGAAGGCGAGAGTACATGGGGCATGCATTTTGTCTCTGGGCGTGGAAGTGTGGAAAATAAAGATTGCCTTTGGAAAATGTTGTGTACTTCACGGAGTGCACCTTTCGAATCTTTATTTTACATATCTTCTAAGCAACTAAAGTGGATCCATTATTCAGTCCTGAGATCTCCCACATTTCACTCCTGATTATCTCCCAAATCATATTGACTTTCATTTCAGGCAGAGCTGCTATTGTCCCTTGGGGCATAATGATGACGTTATGTACAAGAAGTCAGAAGAATGATATTGTTTCAGGGCAAGACGAAGCAGCGATTATTTCCTGTCATCAGACGCACAGGGGAATTTTCTACAATATCATCATAAATAATCTTCAAGAAGAAATATTCTTTCAGCAGACAACAGTCATTCATTTACTACTACTAGTAATCATTTTTAAAGCGCTACATTTTCCAGGATTTCACCAAAGCAGCATTATCAGTGCTCTTTGCTGACTGCCTGCAGTCCAATGGCTTTTTCCTCTCTGTAGTGAATGTGTAAACTACCTTTTAAAGCATCATGGGAGTTTAAGGAGTTGGAAACAAAGATGGCTTCCTCCCATCCCCATTTCATAGATCATTTAAATAGTAACATTTTGTACCAAATAGAACAGAAAAAAATAGTAGTATTGTTATTTTGATTTTCTATGTCATTGATAAAGTAATGCGGTTGCTGTGCTAGTCCATTTCAGTTTGTGGAAATAAATGTAAACCCATCTGTGGGAGGAGGCCACATAAATAACTCCATTTCTCAGCTGTGTGATTTAGAATGGGCATGTGTAGCATGCCCATACAACTAAAGGTTCTCCTAGCAGTGAGGAGAAGGGACTGGAGCAGAAAGTAAAAGTAACATAAAATAAAATAAAGCACACAATATTACTATTGAAAGTAGCATAAGCAAAATCAGTACATGCACATTTACATAATACATTTAGGGGCAGATTTTCAAAGCAGTGCCTGCCCGTCCATGTGCATGCGATTCCCAGTACGCACACATGGACGCGCCAGTTTTATAACAGGCGGGTGCTGGCACACGCATGTTATAAAATTGGTTTGCCGTGCGCACATGCACGCTGGATTTTAAAATCAGCATGTGCATGTGCGGGCAGTGTGCGCAGGGGGGGGGGGGGGCAAATTTTCGTAAATATGCATGGCGATGCAATCTGGGCTTCCACAGTTCTCTCCCAGACTATACCAATTAAGGAGTGGACTGGAAGGGAATTTCCCTATCCCCCTACCTACACTTCCTCCCTCTTCCCCTCTCCTCTCCTCCCCACCCCTAAACCTAACCTACCTTTCTCTGAATTTTTAATTTTATTATTTACTGCTCCTCCGGAGCAGAAGCAAGTTATCTGTACCAGCTGGCTGCCGGTGTCCGCTTCCCCAGAACAACGGCTAATGGCTGCTTTCCCTGAACAACGGCTAATGGCTGCTGTCCCAGCCAGCTTCCAGCCCGCCTTGCCCCAGACCACGCCCTCCAGCCCGCCCCTTTTTCAGGGCCTGGCACTTATGCATGTAGCAGGACTTACATGTGTGGCTGGGCCCTTTTGAAAATGTGCAAGGTGCACGCAGGGCCCGGCCAAGCGCGTAAGTCCCGATTTTTACATGCGCGGACCTTTGAAAATTTGCCCGTGAGATTCCTATACTCTATAGGAAACAGAAGCACATGGAATTATAGTAAAAGAAGAATTTATTAGCATAGAATAATTAAGAAAATCATGTTTTTGTAAATTATAACAGAAAACTACTAATCCTGCCCTATATCTTAGTTCAGTTCAAGAAAATGAAAAAATTGGGGTTTCAAAATTCTCTTCTAAATTCTGACCAGAATATTACCATAATTTCTTAGTTCAATCTCACGTGATTGTTGAATCATTTATACAAACATCTCTGCAGTCCAGTTGGATGATGAAGAAGTTTCTGATACTTGGGAGATCCTTGATGATACTCAGGGCCGGTGCAAGGGGATTTGGCGCCCTTGGTGAGCCTTCTCCCTTGCGCCCCCCCCCCCCCCCGGTCTTGGCCCCAATTCTCGATCACGCCCGCTGACTGTGTGGTTTTCTGGGTGGCGAGCAGGTTGGGCACTGCTTGTGGCCCGCCAAATCTCCACTCCTCTTTGCCATCGCTTGCAGCCCCATATGGTTCGCATCCAGTGGCGTATCAAGGGTCTCCGGTGCCCAGGGGCTAATGCATTTGTGCCTCTCCAGCATCCCCCCCGTAATCCTTCTTATACTAATGCTTAAGGTCACAGAAAATCAATGACATCTCTAGACAGAAGAATTTGGATGGGGGGGGGGGGTGTGAGCCAAAATGACATTTCTTCATCACACCCACCTCTATAGCATGGATCCTGCTTTAAAATTGGTTATAAAAAAAAGTGCTAATAAAAAAGTCCAAAGGGTCTTCTGCGTAATTTTAAAAAGCTGGCCAGTTTCACACTATAAAATATTTTGATAGTTGAATGAGGCTAATTCTATATGGCTATGAGAGTGAAGTCTGGAGTATATAGGAAGGGACAGAATGTCAATATAAATCCTGCACCTCCAGTTCTGTAACTCTGTGCATCCACTGAAATTCCCCTAAACAATGGACCTTGAATGTTTCCCTTACAGCTCATCATACTAAAAGATATTTTCAAATTCTGGTGTCACCTCACAGTAACAGCAGAACAAACACCTTTCACTGTCAGACACATTGTGAACTAACACAAAACCCTGCAAAAAAGACACTCAAAACTATACTGCAATCCCATCATAACATAACAGTAATAACACCAAGCACTCAAACAACAATAACCCTACCTGTGAATAAGCAAGGGTAAATATTACACTGGGTCCTAGAATACCAATACACCACCTACTGAGGAAACAAAACAAACCCGATTGCTATAGATCCCTATACAGACACTACATGCTAGCAGAATCTCTCATCATGGTCACACACACAGAGCAGAAACAGACCCTCACCAAATACAGAATACAAAATAAAGGAGCACAAATTAGAAAAAACTGAAATGGAAACCCCAAGAAGCCAGACTCTGTGTATTAATAATGGAAAAACAGAACCACCATTCCTCACAAAACAATAACATCAAGAAACATAAAGCATCAGTTATAATAGTAAAACCATACTAATAAAAGAATATTTTAAAACTACTGATAAATAGAATTTCTGTTAATTATAATCATATACATTTCTTACAATTTCCCAAACACCAATAAAATATTTCAAAACAGCACATATATCAAATAACACCCAATAATTAAAACTAATAAGGATTTTAAAAAGCCCCTGCTGTCCATGCATGGAAGCTCTTGATTTCCAGTCACCCTGATATTGTCGAGGATTAGGAGGTTATTCTCTCTCTCTCACACATACTCACATGTCCATTCTCTCTCACACATACACTGTCACATACATTCACATTCATGCTCTTATACCCACCATAACCTCTCGCTCTCACAGACACTGACACACTCTCTCCCCCAACACACACTCTTACACCCCTGGATTTTCTCATACACACTCATGCTCTCACGCTCACTGGCTTCCTCACATACACACAAACACACACACCCAGGCAAGCTCCCAATCATTCTTACACTGACCCCCAGGCAGGCTCCCATTCATTTTCACACCACTCCCTCCCCATCCCCCAGGCATGCACACATTCATTCTCACATACACAGACCCCCAGGCAGGCACCAATTCATTCACACACACACATGCATCACACACAGGCAGGCACCTATTCTCACACATACAAACCCCAGGAAGACAACCATTCATTCTCATACACAGACACACCTTCAGGCAGGCACCCATGCATTCACACACATACACCCCCAAGCAAAGTCCCATTCATACACATGCACACACTAAAGGCAGACCCCCTCTCTTTCTTTTGCCAGCAACCTCAGAGCCTCTCTCATTCCTCTGGTGCCACTGTCACTGCTGCTGCGTGGCTATTGCCACTGATTGCTGCTACTGGCACTGAAGCCCATTCTGCTGCCTCCTCTCTGCAGGCCCCGTGGGCTTCCACTTCCTCCATGCTGATCTCCTACATTGTGAGATCCGCATAAAGGGGCGGATTTTAAGAGCCCTGCTCACGTAAATCCGCCCGGATTTACGCGAGCAGGGCCTTGCGTGCCTATGTTCCATAGGCCTACCAGCGCGCGCAGGGCCCCGGGACTCGCGTAAGTCCCGGGGTTTTTCGAGGGGGGCGTGTCGGGGGCATGTCGGGGGGCGTGTCGGATCGGCGCGGCGTTTCGGGGGCGGGCCCGGGGCCGTGGTTTCGTCCCGGGGTGGTGCAGGGGCATGGCCGCGCCCTCCGGAACCGCCCCCAGGTCGCGTCTCAGCGCGCTAGCGGCCCGCTGGTGCGCGGGGATTTACTTCTCCCTCCGGGAGGCGTAAATCCCCCGACAAAGGTAGGGGGGGGTCTAGATAGGGCCGGGGGGGTGGGTTAGATAGAGGAAGGGAGGGGAAGGTGAGGGGAGGGCGAAAGCGAGTTCCCTCCAAGGCCGCTCCGATTTCGGAGCGGCCTCGGAGGGAACAGCGGCAGGCTGCTCGGCGCACGCCGGCTACACGAAATCGGCAGCCTTGCGCGCGCCCATCCAGGATTTTAGCGGATATGCGCGGCTACGCGCATATCTACTAAAATCCAGCGTACTTTTGTTTGCGCCTGATGCGCCAACAAAAGTACGCGAAGGCGCACTTTTTTAAAATCTACCCCAAAGTGCTACTCTTGCACATTCCCAAAGATTACATGTGCCAATCAGTAAAAAGTAATTTATTTTTTTTTTACTTTGCTGTCCGATCTTAGTCTTCTAATCGGTTGGTCACAGGATTTTTTTCCACCTTTCCTTTCTTATTTTTTTTGCCAATTCCTTTTATATTGTCTTTTTTTCTATTTCTTTTCTCTCCATCTGTCTTCTTCCCTCAAAATCACAGTCAGGTTCTCATTCTCACATGCTTTCTCTCTCTCTCTCACACACACACACTCTCACATACTCTCTCTATTACAATCATTCATACACACAGTCACTCACTGGCACATGCTGTCTGACTCACACACACAGGCTCTTTCTCACTCCCACATGCTGTCTTGCTCAAGCACAGGCTCTCACTGTCACATGCTGTCTCTCATAGAATCATTCATATACACAGTCTCTCACTGGCAGATGCTGTCTGACTCACACACACAGGCTCTCTCTCACTCCCACATGCTGCCTTGCTCAAGCACAGGCTCTCACTGTCACATGCTATCTCTCTCTCACACACACACAGAGGCTCTCACATGCTGCCTCTGCAAAAATTCAGGTCCTCACTCCCACACAGAGTCTCTCAACTCACTTTCACACACAATCTCTCAACTCATCTCATACACGCACACACACACACCCTCAGCCTCTCTCTCACCTCTGGGCCTCCTCTTCACGGGTCGCAGCAGGATGGGCTCTGCAGCGGCCCTGGTCTTCTCAGGCCACCCGCAATGTGGGATTCGCCGCCGCCTGTAATGTGGGATTCGAATCCGCCCGTAAGCGCTGCTCCTCTTCTGCATGTGGCTGATGCTCCTCCTCCTTCCGGCACGCGGCTGATGCTCCTCTTCCTTCCGGCACGCTGCTGATGCTCCCCCTCCTTCCTGCCCGCTTGGCTCCGGCAACATTTTTCTTCCGGGGCCGCGGGGGCAAGAAGGAGGAGGAGTATTTGCAGGCTTAGAGCGACCTTTTTTTTCGGGCCGTGGTGACGTGAGGTCCACCACGGCCCTACCGATCTTCGGCGGCCATATGAGCCTTCTTATCGGCCACCAGCGGCTCGGCGCCCCCTAATGCTAGGCGCCCTAGGCGATCGCCTAGTTCGCCTAGTGCTTCCACCGGCCCTGATGATACTAAATATGGACCAGACAATCTTTGCCAAATTAAAAGAAAATTTCCTCTCAATTCTGAATAAACTCACAGTAAATCTTCTGAAAATTCCCTCTAACTTAGTTAAACTAATACTAATAGTGTGTACTGTTCATGTAGCATAATATACAATAAAATCAGGAAATATCTAAAATCACATTTCCTGCCCTTGCTAGAAAATAATAAACTACTATCTAGGTAATACTAGATAAGTACTTTTCTTCACGATAATAACTACATGAAAACTTCCAACTACCTGAAACTGCTTTTTCTTTGTTAAAAGCAAAGCAGCCAGCTAGAAGCTGAAATCAAAGCCTCATCTATGACTACAACCCTCTATCACTCCTGCTCTCTGTCTCTCAACACAAGCAGCTACATTTTATACTTAATTAAAAACACTCATTAGTATTCAATCCCCATCTCTCATTGTATCCAGGCAGGT
Organism: Rhinatrema bivittatum; assembly: GCF_901001135.1. Taxonomy (NCBI): domain Eukaryota; kingdom Metazoa; phylum Chordata; class Amphibia; order Gymnophiona; family Rhinatrematidae; genus Rhinatrema; species Rhinatrema bivittatum. The sequence goes on from NC_042621.1 coordinate 142,923,723, forward strand.
ATCACCCATCTAAGCTCTGATACAAAGATATATCATTTACCAATTCAAATATAAATTAGAATTTCAAAAGCTGTGTATAAAAATTTAATTATAATAAATTCTGATATCCCCCTCTTTCCAATAATATCCACTTAGTGTCTATGTTAGACAGCAGACAACCTTACCAACAGAAGCTTATAATTTTCCAAGGGAGATCAGAAGAAGGGAATAACTACCACATGGAAGTTTTAATGGCCTTTCTATTGACTTGCAACCCTTTGATATTTCTTTCTTGACTGACAAACAAAAGAACTGTAAAGAGTTATTTACATCACCATTTGTCTTTTAAACTTAGGAATTACTGGCAGAAGGGAAACATTTAGCTTAATAAATGATTCTACAAACCACTAGCTTCCATAAAGATCAATAAAATATATAAGATATTGCATTTTCATTGAGAGCTACAGTTCATCAGAGAATATCTTCCAAAAGCTAGTCAAGAAATACTTTGTTAGTCTAATGAAAAAAGCCTCACCTTATGTATTTTTTAGTTTCTTAACTTTTTTATGTCCCTGAAAAATTCTCAAAATACCTAAATAGGTGGTGAAGATTTAATTTTATATTTAGCAATTTGTGAGACCTTCCCATTAAAGGTAAAGTTAATATTATGTACACTATGAAACTGGTGACAACCATGAAATATATGCAGCCTTAGATACTATAAATTAAGTAAAACATATTGAACACAGAGAGGGACCTTTGTTTCCAGTTTTTATTTTATTTTTCCAGGGAATATTTCAGTATTTATTATAAGCAAACAAAAATGGGCAAAAATCAGTGGGAAAGAGGGCTCATTGATTTCCATTTTTGTATGTTATAATAAACATTGAGAAATTCCTAGGGAAAAAAAATAAAAACTGAAAATGAAGATCTCTAAACACAGAATGTTTCCTATGTTCCCCTATAGTAAAAAGTACAAAGAAAGGAGATGCACTTCTCTATATAAAGCTTTAGATTGTAAACCAGTGTCTTTCTGATTTTGAAGCTTTCTAACACATAGAGATGAAAAATATAGTTTCTCATAGTCATCCTGGGCACGCTGGCTCAGATACTGTGTCAATTAAAGCCATTACGTTTAATTATTGCTGGCATTATAATTGTCCTTTTAAAAATTGTTACCCAGGTACTAATTCTGTAACCTGGTGACAGTGTTTTACAATCCTCAAGAATTAGAAGAAAACCTAACTTGCATGCTCTGCTTTGCACTTACACTCATCTCCCCTTCACCATATAGCTTTCACTCAACCCTACTCTCCGATACAGATGTTTGAGACTCTGGTCATGCAACTGGCAGCAGGACTATAAAGGGGCAAGGTGATGGGGAAGGGGGACTGTGAGCATACATTGGCTCACAGTCCCATGTGTGATCCCACTGGGAGCTCTATAAACAGTGCCATGCACACCTCTGGGCACCGATCAGCTTGGAGAAGCAAGCCATGGCCTTTAGCACAATTTAAGAAGACCACTTGCAGTTTGTGAGGGGTTAGATACTGATGTACACCAAACCTGAGAACGATCTAGAGGTGATCATATTTGATGATTACAAAGCTGCTAAATAGTTTAATAAGGCAAAGGCAGTAGTATATAGAGAGGTATATTTATTTATAGATTTTTATATTCCACTTTTTGCAGCACTTCAAAGCAGATTACATTCCCTATCCCCAGAGGGCTTACAATCTAAGTTTGATTGGAGGTAATGGAGAGTAAAGTGAGTTGCCCAAGGTCACAAGGAGCAACAGTGGTACTTGAACGCTGGTCTCCTGGCTCACAGGCTACTGCTTCACTCCCAAGGATACTAATCTCCCACGAATCCGTGGCTGCATAAAGGACCACAAAATTGAGACCTTCCCAGAGAACTAGCCAGTTATTGTGGAATTGCTGCGGGAAACCTGGGGCTGAGCCAGACTGGGCAAAAAGCAGCAGTGATGCCATTAACTCCCTCCCTACACTGCTGGCCACTTTCCTCTGTAGATCGGCCAGCAGGAAGAGAAGAGCAGTGGCAGCAGTCTGGCCGCGTCTTCTTCCTCTGCCACCCTGGCCCGTCTGCTGCTTTTAACTGTGAGGCTATTTCCTCGCAGTTAAAAGCAGCAGTTGGGCCCAGGAGGCAGAGGAAGAAGATGCAACCAGACATGTTGCAACTGCTCTTCTCCTCTTGCTGCCCAATCTGCAGATGGGCCTGGAGGATCCTTGAAGAAATTGGCAGATTGTCTGTTCATTCTGATCTGGGTCTGCAGTCTGTTTTTCCCCAGCCCTGCAGTGCCTAAAGGTGACGCCCTGCGAGAAGGGGTTACATATGTAGAGATCATGTTAGATCTGTACCAGAAGGAATGTTCCAACCTAGAATGGAAGGGAACAGAATAGCTAGTAAGAATTTGTAGTTCCCCCATGTGAGATTGAGAATGGAATGCTCCTAGCCTATATAAACCCTAGCTACCATTTTCTTGTGTAGAATTTTTAGTTGACCTTTCTAGGGACAGCATGTCCATGGCTGTTCCCTGATTTTTGTTTATTTTTAAGAGGAAGGTCTCTTGGATTGAAACCTGGGCTCAGAATGAAGACAGAGAGCTTTCACATTTTGAAGGATTATGTCTAAAATCTTGAGTATCATGTCTGGAAACCTGGTAATTTTTGTGTTTCTTGAGATTAGAGTTTTTCTACCCTCCTCATCTCATGTTTTGATTTCCCTTTCTGAACCTTTTATGTTTCAACATGCCTGAGTACTCAACCAGGGGCTCAGTGTATGCCATTTAGAGGAGTGGTGCCTCTCAGCCAGGGAACACAGGTAGATTATATTTAGTCCTGGAGGAGGAGTAGCGAAGAGAGGAGGAAAGAAGGAGACTTGGTGAACCCATCCTTAGGTTCATTATTATGTCAAGGAGATAAGAGGAGAAGAGAAGTAAACCAGGTACCTATCAGGTATTCTCGGAGTATGATTAAGGAGAGGAAGAAGAGAAGAACTACAGGAGATATAGGAGAAATTGGGACTTTTCTATAGACTTTGGGTAAACTGAATAAAAAGTCTATCCCTTATCAAATGAGAGGGAGCTTACAAACTGACTTAAAATTTATTGGAAAGGAGAGAAAGTTGGACTTGTTAATTGGAATTGAATTAAACTATCTGTAAAGGAATGTATGTTAAACACTACTTAACAGAGCAGGACCAGGCACTGAACCTGATCCAATTTATGAGAGCACAGAAATTAAGTTAGCTCTCAGGGCAGCTCCCCAGAGGGCAGGAATAAGAGTTTGAGCCCAAGTGGAAACAGACAGGCTCCAGGGACTCCAGGAGAAGGCAGCTCCTGTAAAATATCTGTCAGTTTCTGAGTATGAGGGAAAGGGAATCCCTTTAACATTATTATTCAGCTCCTGTATGATAATTGTTTGACTGTGAATGTTACAAGATTTTGTTCCATGAGAACGCAGCTACTATTGCAACACTGGCCTAATCAAGAATGCTATATGTGAAGTTGTAACCTGCTTCAAACTTCAAAGAAACAGAATAGAATTTTTTTTCAATAAATACATTCTAAGGTGAGTCGATTGCTGATGGGGGTTTTTTTTTTATTATTGAAAATGAAGCACTTGTAAATGCCCAAGACCGCTTGTGCTATCTTACACCATCAAAAAAAATTGATTGAAAGAAGAAAGGTCATAAATTTATTCAAGAATTTAATTTGTAACAATATATATATATATATATATATATATACACTTTATCAGTAAACATTATGTTGGAAACAACCCAATGGTTGCAACATGATTATTGCTGCTGTTTGCTTTCAAGTGATCATCAAGGCTGTTTACAAATGAATTTAAATTGGGATTTGAGAAAATGTAATGCACAGGGCCTAAAAAAGAATTCTTCCACCTGCTCAGGGGATAAGAGCATAAAAAGTTGCCATACTGGATCAGAGTGAGGGTCCAGCAAGCCCAGCATCCTGTTTTCAACAGTGGCTAATCCAGATGACAAGTACCCGGCAAGTACCCAAACATTAGATAGATCCCATGCTATGCCAGTACAGCAATGGCTATTCCCTAAGTCAATTTGATTAATAGCAGTTTATGGACTTCTCCTCCAGAAACTTATCCAAACTTTTTTTAAACCCAGCTACACTAACTGCCCTAACCACATCCTCCAGCAATGAATTCCAGAGCTCAATTGGGCGTTGAGTGAAATAAGTTTCTCCTATTTGTTTTAAATTTGCTACTTGTTAACTTCATGGTATGGGATCATGGACACTCAGATACATTAACAGCATGGAAAGAATTTAAGTTTAAGAAACTATGTTTGAGGTTTTGGTCCTGGGATCTTATCTGGGATTATTAACCCAACAGTTACACACACACACACACATATGAGATCACAAGATACAGTTTTAAGGTTATCAAAGAGTTATCAAGCAACAGTATACAAATCCTAGATAATTATTCTGATCTCTCTATTTGCTCCATATTCCTCCTCCTAGTATTGCAGAAATTAGTTATTCACATTTCCCATCAATTCTCAATCCTATATTGACAATATCACACACCACTCATGATTAGGGTACGTCATCTACTTCCTCACAATCCTTAACATCAGCATCAGTAATACTATGTACTCACTCATGGGCAACAGGAAACCACCTTGTGTTAGGTCCAGTGACCCAGGCATGTATCCAAGGGCGTCTTCGGTACATTCCTCTTCTTAAATGCCTCTCTTTCCCCTGGTTCTACATTGGCTGGGGAGCCAAATTCCTTTTCCACTCCTCAGAGACCCAGGCCGGGTACTCTGGTTGTTTCCTCATGAGAGGAAGCACCTTTTCAGCCTCTGGCCTTTCCCTTTGAGGGGGAAAACCCCTGCAGAGATACTCTTCCAAAAGAGGGGTCCCCAACCTCATCAGTCTTGCTGGCAGCTCCCTCCCGTCTCCTAATTCTCTTAAAAAGAGTAGTAATGCAGCTTTTCTGAAGGAATAGGTATTTTCCTCTGTTTTTTCCCCCAGCATTTACATACTTGATGGACTTTACTGAACACATTAATAAAACTATCAAAATGACTAATCGTATAATGGCTACACCCTCCAGTCCCCTAATCCATTTTGGAGTCTTCTCCTACCAAGCTTTAAACCAAAATTGTAAGACCATAACATTCCCTCAGCCTAGAGGCTCTTCTTTCAACCTCTTAAAGGAACTACAATAATTAGAACCCATCATTAATTCCATCTAGTAACTTCCCCATTGAATATCATACAGCAGGATCTACAAATCATTTACTAAGCCATCTATTGGTGTTTCACGGGAACTACACACACAATAATTTTTCCAATTTTCTCCCAAAAGAAACCTTGGGGAGCCATCACTCAAAATCTCTTCCAGGGCCATACTCCCTGGACCCAGTTTAGATGTCCTGTTACCTATAGGTATTTCTCTTTCCCTTGTGTTCCTATGGCCCTACTGCTTGGTATCCTGCCTTTGATGCTGGCCTGTGTCAATTCAAACCCAGGGCTTGCTCTAGGAAGCAAAAATGGGAAGACTAGATGGATCTTGAAGTCACCCAGTTCTCATTTCATTTGGCAGGCATGTAGGACTGTGGCTAATGGCTCAGGGGATCTGGGCTAGAATTTCAACCATACTACAATCCATTTGATTCTCCTAATTTCTAGTCTCACCTTAGCTCTTTCTCTCTCCAACTTTTTCAAAATGCAGCCGCAAGAATACTAATGGGGAAAAAGAAAAATTAGCATATAACACCAAGCCTAATGGCCCTTCACTGGCTCCCAATTGATTCACGTATTCTTTTTAAAACTTTATGTATCTTACAAAAAGTAATTTTTAATGGTCAAAATGACTGGATGAAAGCTTCAATACGATTACAAACCCCCCCCCCCCCCTAAAGAAACCTCAGGTCAGCAAATAAAGGCCTTCTGACAGTACCATCTATTACCACAGCTAGATTAACTTTAGTGCGAGAGAGAGCAATCTCATTAGCAGGCCCAAAGCATTGGAATGAGCTGCCACCTGAACTAAGAATGCAACCGGATTTTAAAGTTTTTAAAAGAAATTTGAAAACCTGGTTATTTAAGAGAGCTTATAGCATTGCTGACTAAATCATTTTATTAATCTTATTCTCTTATGCTGTTCTTATCTATATTATTTTGTTTTTACCTATCTGTTTTATTGTAAAACTTGTTCTATTTAATCTTTATGTAATTTTAAATTTATTTTTTACTTAAAGATGTTTTGTTTTTTTAATTTTTTATTTATTGCATTTTAACAATATTACAAGTATCAGCTTGTGACAGAAATCTCTTAAATAACAGAAATAGAAATAAACATGTTTCCACCTTGCTTCCAAGAAAAAAAATACTCTGAACTTAAACAAAAATAGAAGTAATACGGGAGAACCAGGAAATACAGAGCGAATACATATAAGTATTAATACATAAATACTGGATAACCGAAGCAGACCCACCCAACCAAATTTACTAGTTCACCAAAACAACAGGCTTTAACTAGGTGTGGAGTGGGTATCCAAGAAGAACCTTAGCTGTTGAGGTTCGAAAAAAACATATCTTTGCCCTTGATATAACAAACAAACAGCATTTACAAGGAAATTGTAATTTGAGTGAGGCACCCTTTTGGAGCATCTCACCCTTCATATTTAGTAACAATTTTCTTTTTATTTGCGTTTGTTTTACCAGGTCAGGATAGCACTATATTTTTTGACCAAAAAAAAGAGCTTGATTATTTCTGAAATACTGTTTAAAGATGTTTTTATCCATTAGAAAAGCGAAAGAGACTAGTAGTGGTCTTCGCTGAGATACTATCAGTTCTTGAGACGAGTCCAACAACGCTGTTAAATCAGGTGGCATTTGATCCTGCCCTTGGAAATTTTCCTGATTTCGATCATTCGGATATAAGTAGTATGCCTTAGTTATAACTGGTTTTATTTCTTCAAGAATTTTCAATATTTGAGACACATACAACTTAAAAAGATTCAAAGGTGTTATATTTCTTAATACATGAAAGTTTATAAACCTTAGATTGTGAGATCTAAGGCTATTTTCTATCCTTTCCAATCTTTTGTCCCATTCTCCATCTTTTTGTATTATAGCTGTTTGTATTTTTTCCATTTCTGACATCTGGACTTCCATTTTTTCTATTTTTTTATTCTGAGAATAAATTCTGAGAATTCTGAGAATAAATTCATTTGCGTTTGAATTTACTTGCATTTTCACATCGTGCACTTCTTTAGTAAGTCCCGTTATAGCTTTCTCAATTGATTGTAGGGCTATCCAAATTGTAGATAAAGTTATTTCACCAGGCTGTTGTAAAATTACTTGCCTTGGAAGTTCTTGGTTCCCTTCTCCACCTCCTCTGCCCGCTGCTAGGCCGACGCCATAACACACGCCTGAAGACTCCAGCTATCCAGCAGAGTCCAGCCCAGCTCCTCCAGTTTCTTCGCAGGGCTTTACCTTCGCTGGCTGCTCTGAGATCGTAAGTCCAAATGATGTCTCTCTCCGTCCAGATCCTCCTCCCCATGAAACAAGACATGCAGAACACCCTCACTCAATGGAACTCCATCCTGACTCAAATAAAAATACTCCAATCACAAATATCACTCACCCTTAACCACTCCAAAACTGAAATCCTACACATCTCTAACAAACCCCCTACATGGAATATCCAAGATCCCACTTCCTCCCTAAGCCAAAGCCAATTTGTCGCAACCGTAAGAGACCTAGGCATCACACTAGACTCAGAGCTCAACCTTCAAACCTTCTTAAACACAATAATAAAGGAGGGCTATTTCAAACTACAAGTCCTCAAAAAAATCAAACCCCTACTACACACGCAAGACTACCGGTCAATACTCCAGGCCCTCATCCTATCTAAACTTGACTATTGTAACTCTATTCTCCTAGGACTCCCTGCCTCCACCCTCAAGCCACTCCAGCTACTGCAAAATGCTACAGCCAGATCCCTCACAAACAGCAAGCGTTCCACTCACATCACCCCCATACTGAAAGACCTCCACTGGCTCCCCATAACCCACAGAATTCAATATAAAACCCTCACTCTCATGCACAAATCCCTCAACAACGAAAAGACTGACTGGCTAAAGGACACCCTCCACCCATACAACTCTCAAAGAAACCTACGTTCTAAAAACACTGGACTCTTAATCGTCCCTTCAATCAAACAGGCACACCTCACCTCTACGCGAGAACGCGCAATTTCCATAGCAGGCCCCACACTGTGGAACAAACTACCAGCAAAACTCAGAACGGAACCCTCAACACAGAACTTCAAGAAAACCTTAAAAACATGGCTACTCCGCAAAGAGTATCCTGTCAACAATTAACCCATACTACTGGGCTCCAACCCCAAGCAACCAGCCCTCTAACCCCCCACTTAACCCACCAAGAGAACCCCCTAACACCACCAGCAAAGGTTCTCTCAATCTTGAAACCATCAGCTATTACAACGATAATGCCAAGAAACTAAATAGCGTTCGTCAGTCAAGGTTTTGTTAAAATGTCAATATTGTTAAACTTTTCACTTAAATGTAATTTTCAAAATGTTACAATGTTACAATGTAAAGATAATATGACCGCTGTCACATTATCACTCAAGTTCTCATGTAAACCGATGTGACACCCATGTTTGAATGTCGGTATATAAAAAACAAATAAATAAATGTAACGTAGCCTCTTCAGGTACCTACTATCACAATCCTTTGTCTAAGGCAGATTCAACCAAGCTGCACATCTTTAAAAATCCTCTAATCCCATCTCACACAAAAGACTCACTTGTTTTGGTCTCTGTTAATGCTGCCAATAATTCTTTATTCCCTGTTATGAATAGCAACAACTGGCAAGTAGCAGAAGGCTAAGCCTGTAACTTGAGTTTATTGCTCTTTGTCACTCTAACTGTGTGCTCTCACCACCTCAGCAGGAGCCACGATTCAATTACAGCCAGTTTATCAATTTTACAGCCTGAACCTAATGTATTTACAGTTGGTTGGTGTCTGATATGTCCCTGTTAGTTTGTTAGTTTCCAGTCCACTTTATTGCAAATGCAATTAGCAAGTGTAATGCTTCTGAGGAAGTCATTCTTGGCGAGCCCCAGCTAAGTCCAATTGGCAGTGTCAAATGGAGATTCTAACTCCCTATTTATTTATTTTAAAATATCTGTATGCCACATAATTGCATGTCCTTAGCAGCTCACATAAAAATATGCACAGTACTTATAAAACCAAAAGACAAATGCCATACTTTTCTGATTTTCAATCTTTTTTTGGCAGTGACTGGTGAAAATGAGGAGCAGCTGCTCATACTGTCGTAACCAGATCACCCCCTAACACTACCTGCCCTGCACCATATGCATTCTTAAATCATTACCAGAACATAATTGCCTTAGTGATGAAATAGTCTGCAGTTTTATGGTGCTGCGCACATAATGATATAAACTTAATCTGGGTGAATATGCAACATCTTAAAAATGCAATAAAATTATTTATGTGCTTCAGCATAGCAATTCAATCATATGTTAAAAACTACATGTTATGTTTGGTGGTCTGCAGGCCATGGACCGCGGACCGCCGCATTCACCTCCTCAGCTGGAAGTCCCGGCTAGCTCCCGACGCACACCAAGCGGCAGCCCGCCATGCACCACTGCGGCAAGACACTGCTGACCTTCCACGCAGCTGACGGTACCAGCTCCTGCTGAAACCATGCTTCCTAGGCAAGCACGCACTGAACCTTGGCCCGCTTAAAGGGCCAGTGTCAGGAAAAGCCCAGCGGCACTAGATGATGACATCACGGCCTAAGCCCTATAAAGCAGTGGTCCCCAACCCTGTCCTGGGGGCCCACCAGCCAGTTGGGTGTTCAGGATATCCACAATAAATATGCATATGAGAGAATTTCCATGCACTCCCTCCAAAGCATGCAAATTTTCTCTCATGCATATTCATTGTGGATATCCTGAAAACCTGACTGGCTGGTAGGCCCCCAGGACGGAGCTGGGAACCACTGTTAAAAGGGTTCACTAGCCCCTGGATTCAATGTCTCAGCAACAGGTCCTCAGTTCCTAGTAGTGTGAGTTGCTCCAATGTCTTGTCTTCAGCTTGTCTTCAGTTCTGGTGCCTTGACTCCTGTCTTCACCTCATTCCTCATGGGCTTCTTATTCTTATCCTTGCTTGCCTGCCCTGCCTATCTGTCCCTTCTCTCCTCAAATGGATACTTGGATTGACCTCGGTTTCCTGCTGGATAAGCTTGACCGCTGCCTGCCACCTACCATTTGCCTGTTCCTGGATACGCATGACCGCTGCCTGCCATTGACCACTCTGCCTCCAGATATGCTCAATTGCTGCCTGTCACCAACCTCTGCCTACCTACAACTCTGCCATCCAAGGACCTCCACTTCAGCAATCTGCAAAGACCCCACCTAAGACCTGCTGCCCCCGGTACCCAAAGGCTCAACCTGAGGGGGACGAGGGCTGGTATAGTGGAAGCTTCAGCTGGGTCTCTGCTTCGTCCAAGTCTGCCTGCTGAAGGTGGGAACCTGCAGCGCTCCTCCCTGCAAGTTGCACCAATCCTTCCTCAGACCGAGGGTCCATGAACACAACACTAGAAACCTCCCACATATAAAAATAATTGGATTTTTAGCCCAGCTTTCCAAGTATTATGAGTAATTCAGATACAGAACTGCCTGCCCCACAGAACTCACAATCTAAGTAGGTACCTGAGGTAAACTTGCAAGCAAAATTCAGTTCTCCTATAAGGAACTGTAATGGCTTTTTAGTGTTATCTTCTTGGCCTTTTGAGCCATTAACATAACCTCTTCTAGTGCTTTACATTCTTCTATGGAGGCCTTACTGCCATCCTACCTAAATATATTTCTAATTCAAGGAATGTCAATAATTCTTTTGAATCCTCTATCTTCTTCTTCTTATTGGTACTGCAAAGTGCCCTTCTGTTTCCCAAAATACTCTTAGGGCCTGATTTACCAAAGCTTTTCCCCATTCTATGTGTATGGGAAGAGACTTTGATTAAACAGGTATTTTCTTTAGTGTGCTTGCATATATATTTGCCTTATGCTCCTACAAAATGAAAATCATCTTAATAACACAATGCAGATTATGATTTTTTTTGCCTGATCCACCACTCAGGGTAAAACTCAGCAGTTGGTACGGTCTGCCTGTGAGCTGTTTTTGCTCCCCTGGCTTATGGCTGTGAACCTGGCTGCATCACTGTCTACAATCCTAGGTGGAATCATAACATTGTTTCTAGTCCTTGTGCCAGCTCCGAAAAGCCTCTCCCAGGTTACAGCCCAACCAACATCATACAGGCAAAAGACATAACAAGCCCTGGATCCCTTAATACATCACTTTCAATTCAGCACTGAGTGTGCACAGTTATATTTTTGCACTATATATCCTTGGGAAGCATTTCAACTTTGACTAGTTTTTGAGTTTCTAAGTTGTAATGGCTCTTGAAGTCACGTTTACTGTATGATTAAACATGAGTTTTGTACTCAAAGCAAGTAATTTCACAGAAGCTGAAACCAAGATGGCGTCTTTGAAGCTGACCTGCAGATTCTCCAGTCACACTGCACAGTACCTGCATCCACCCGGCCTAAGTAAGGCAGGACTATGGCCTCCTCTTGTATTTGACTTTGTAGTTTCCCCGATGTTCTGCTGAACTCCTGCAAAAAACCCACAAATGTTAAAAAGTAAAATAAAAATGAGCCTTATTACATAGACTTCATGTATAGCTTTTTGGGATCTATAAATGAATCCATTTGTAGATCCAGCACTATAGAATGAAGCCTTGGGTTTGATGATTGTTCATTGTTGTAGATTTTTTTTTTCACTGAATGAATACATAGAGTAATAATGTTCACTACTAAACTATGCAATAGATGATAAAATGTATTCATAATTGTAGAGTGCATTCTGGTATAGGAAATATTTATTATTATAGAACAATGTTTCTCAACCCAGTTATTGGAACATGCCTAGCCAGTCAGGTTTTCAGGATATGCACCATGAATATGCATGAGATAGATTTGCATACACTGCCTCCATTGTATGCAGATCTATCTCATGCATATTCATGATGGATATCCTGAAAGCCTAACTGTTCGGTGTGTCCCCTTATGCAATAAGGGGATTAGCGCCTCCACAACACGCGTCCAATGCGCAGTGAAACTAATAGCACTCATCACATGCAAATGCATTAGGGAATCATCTGCAATGCAAAATAAATGTGCAGGCGTTAATTTGCTGAGCACTCCCAAAAGTTGTACAGAAAAGCAGAAAATACTGCTTTTCTGTACATCCTCCTACTTAAAATCATTGTGAGCCCCTAGCACCTCCTTGACAGAGGAGCCCACAAGCAGTCGGTTTGATGATTGTTCATTGTTGTAGAATTTTTCGGCATCTGTTTTCCTAATCGGCACTCAGGGCTTCGGAAAACGGACACTTGTTAACTGAGCATCCTTTTCCTGAACCTGACCATCTGCACTTTTTTAAAACTTTTTTTTTTAACTTTTTCACATTTTTTTGTTCCTCCTACTTAAAAAATTAAGCTCTGGAATTCATTGCCAGAGGATGTAGTGAAAGCTATTAGTGTAGCTGCGTTTGAAAATGGTTTGGACAAATTCCTGGAGGAAAAGTCCATAAACCATTATTAAGGTGGAGTTGCAGAAATCCACTGCTTATTCTTGGGATAAGCAGCTTCGTATCCATCTACTCTTTGGGATCCTGCCAGGTACTTGTGACCTGGCTCAACCACTGTTGGAAACAGGATACTGGGCTTGATAGACCTTTGGTCTGACCCATTATGGCATGTTCTTATGTTCTTATGGAGAGGGTCAAAGAGGAGAGCGCAAGAGCAGAGGGCGCCAATGTGGAGAGTGGAAGTGGAAGAGTGTATACACACAACACCACGTCACTCTGCAACACCACTCATGCCAACAGCATAACAGCCCTCCCCCCAGAAACATATACAAATATGGGGAATTATGCAAGGAGAAAAGAGTGTGGCTCCCACCCAACACACACATACATGGGAAGTGAGGGAGGAAATGGCAAGAGAGACACAATTGAAACTGCAATGTAGCAGAGGGGAAAGAGTGTGTACACACACTCAAACCACCCTACTCACACAGAGATGGAGAGGGCTAGAAAGATGGGGGAGGGTTCCGCCCATACCCCACCCAAGTTCACCTTCCCGACACACTTGCACACAATAAGCGTTCACATATCCCCAACACATACATTAAGGGAAAAATTGCAAGCATACCCCCCCCCCCCCCAATATGCACACACACACACACCACTCACATCTGCACACCAACCCCACAACATATACCACATACATGCACCCCCACCTTTCACCATATACACCAACCTTGCACACTCCATGCAAGCCTTTTGTCCCAAAGCCTTTTCCACACCTTCCCGTCTGAACGTACAACCACAGACACCTATACCGACTCCTCCACCTCAAGAAGGCAATGCACACATCCAGGTCAAAGAGTCATAAAACACACTTTTGGAAGTTGACATATAGTTATCAATCTCTCTTTTTCAGAGGTCCCCTTAACATCCACGTTCACTCATTCATAGAGAGGCAGGGTTGAGAATTCTATAGCTCTCTCCTGGCCCTTCCTTTTGTTAAAGCACTTGCCCCACCCGGGCATTCCTTGCATTTTCCACCTAGGCAAAGAGTGCAAAATTTATATAAAACTTTATATAAAAATTTATATAAAACTTTCAAAAATCACATAATCTATCTAACTATTACTTCTATTAAGAAGAATATTTGTAGGTAATGGTAACGTAACCCTTTTTTTGATTTTATGGTAGTCCAAGGGCACACAAAATAATTTCTCTTGGGTCTATCTCCTTTTTCCACTTCCCCAATTTTAACAAGTCCCAAGGAGTGGATTCTTTCTATGGGGAAAGCTTAAACTTTTAAGCCCAGGCAGTGAATGGGAATCCTCTCTGAGGTGTGATACTATCCCCTTTGGTGATGATATTTATTTACTTATTTAAAAGTGTTTATATATTGCCTTTACAATTACTTGGTCAAAATTGTTTACAAGTGTAAAACATAAATATGAAATCAATAAAAGTAAATAAAGAATAAAAAATTATAAAAATTTCATTAATATAAATTTAAAAAAAATAAAAGTAAAATATTACATCTTACATAACAAGAAAAGGAGAATGTGTGTCTTATAGTGCTACAAATGACCTCCAGAAAACCTACTGAGATTGATGTAATGTTTGTCAAGTTTCTGAAATATTATAGGGTAGCTGAAAAAGATATGTTTTAAGTTATTTTTTGAATTGCTTTCTATTGGATATTTGGCGAAGTGTGTTGGGTATACAGTTCCAGAGGAGTGGGCCTGCCACTGAAAAAGCTAGTTAGTTAGTTGTTAGTGCTGTATAAATAGGCAGAACCCAATGTGGGTGTAAAAAAGATTCTTTACTTTGTTTTGTAGAAATTTAATAAATGTCCAGTCAAGGTGATACTAGATTTATTTCACATCTGTGTTCAATCTGGGTCATACAGGGAACTCTCTCTTCCTCACTCTGTGCAGATGTCCTCGGTACTGCTCTCTAGGAGCAGCTCACCCCCTTTTCTTGCCTATGGAGCAAAGGTCCAAGCCAGGAAGGGAAACCTATTGAGGGGAGTCCCCTAAATCCTGAAACATGTCTTGTACTTGCAGTCCAACTGAGCCCCAGATGTTACCAGCTTGTGTCCTGTGTTCCCTGGGGTGGAGAAATGGTTGGGGGTTTCCAATTGATCTTGAAATCTTCTCTTCTGGACTCTTTCTGTATTTGACCTCTTAAGGGAAAAGGTCCTTTTCTGGATACCAGCAAGGCTTTTACGATCCAGCCACACAGTGAAGAAGGGTGGTACAAAACTCGTCCTCACTAAACCTGCTACTCTGCACAAAAATCCAAAACATCACCACTGGATGAGAAGTCACTGTAGTCCTCTCACCTGCTGGAAAGGAATAACCAGGTTGTCTCCTTCCTGTCCTTTGATTATGGGGGTTGCCTCACTAGCAGGAACAGGATTCACTCAGACACAAACAAATTTTAAATCTTCTTACTAAAGTCCTTTCTACTCTCTGGAAGGCATAGCCCCTACCAGGCAAGGGGTGCACTGGAAAAAGAGCAATCTCCCAATCCAAAACCAGGACAGGAGTAAAACAGCTCCTATCTCAAGAAAACCTAAACTAACCACATTCCTGAATTGTGGAATACTATACCAAATGAGCTTCAGGTTATTACTGATTATATGATGTTTCGAAAGGCATTGAAAACCTATTTGGTCTCTGAAGCGTTTAATTAATGTTTGTTATATTTTGTTTTATCTGATTATGTATTTTATTGTACTGTATATTTTATTGTGTATTTTGGTTGTAATCCACATTGATGCTCTGCGAATTGCGGACTTTGCATCTGTGAAATAAATAAATAAGGCTCCAACCCCTCCCTCCCCCCTTCTGGACAAGAACTGAACCATTGCAGGCATCCTCAGGGGAAGGTGCTGCGAGGAATGGTCTGTCCCTCCCAGCTGTTACCTACCAGACAGGGATCTAGGGCCAGCTAGTAGGAGATCAAGGGTCCCCCACAATAATTTTTATTGGGCCAACAAGAAAAAGATGCTATGGTCAGTGCCCCCAGCTTCCCATGGCTGCAGGATAAACTGCAAATTTAGTAAGCGGCCACATAATTTTCAAGCTGCCGCACAATCAACATGCATGAGCCACCTCTATTGCATAATTCAAATATTTGGACAGAAGTCGCATGGTGCCTGCAGCAGATTCAATAGCCCACCCTCTCTCTCTCTCTCTCTTTGTGTCTGCAGTACAAAGCTTCATGCTCTTTTTTTTTCCTTTATATAAATAAAAGCATTTGTAATGTGGAGTATTTTAACCTTCATCTCTCCCCTTTTATCTTCACTTTTTTTTATGTTTCTAGCTATAAATACATGTATTTTTTATGTGGCATACCCCACCCCCCCACACCCATTGTTCATTGATTATTGAATCTCCCGCCCCAGAGGGTACTCCTGGATGGCACAGGGAACCCTCACTAACTCTGATATCTGGAGGGATGTCTCGGCTCAGATTCTCTCTCACCCTTCCTTGACTGGAAGAGGTTGCTGCAGCAGCCGTCATTCTCCCTCTTTCCCAGGCTCAAACGTATCATCTCTACAGTGTGCCCATAGCGCCAGCACTGAAGGGGGAAGGGAGGTACATGGGCATTCCAGGTTCAAGGAGGGAGGGGACAGTGGCAGGCACAGAATTTGGCCACAGTTGCAATCCTCCTCTCCTCATTCCAATCTTCTGTCTCCTCCCCTTCAGCCTGAATAGCATCTAACTGCATGAGACTGCTGCACCACCACTGGCAAATTGACCTCCTGTCTTCCAGCGGAGATTAAGGGAGTCAAACAAGTGGGACTTTAGTGATTGAGAAAAGGAAAACACCACAGATAGAGAAGACCTATGACAAACTCAACTGCTAGTTTAGTTTTGAGTTCACTGTTAAAAACATGAGAGATGCTATGCAGGGTCAAATCAAGGTACATCCAGCCCAGCATCCTATCTCCAACAGTGGCCAGTCAGGGTCACAAGTACTTAACAGATCCCAAAAAGTAGATCTAGTAATGGGTTTTCTCTAATCTACCTGGTTTGTGTATTGATTATATTTGTTATTATTGATGATGTTTGTTTTTACTTTATTTTATTTATATTTCCATTAATGTGTTTTATGTTATATTTTGCTACTGTTCACTGCTTTGATTTTATATTGAAAGGTGATATATGAAATGATGTAAACTAACCAAGCTAATAATGTTTATGGACTTTTCCTCCAGGAACTTGTACAGACCTATTTAAACCGCACTGTGCTAGTTTCTTTGACCACATCCTCTAGCAAGATTCCACAACTTGATTTTGGGCTGATTGCCAAAGTATCTTCTACGATTGGATTTAAATCTGCTGGTTGTTAGTTTCATGGAGTTTCCCCTTGTTTTAGTATTAATTGAAAGGATACAAAACTGTCCATTATGTACCCATTCCACTCCATTCATGATTTTCTAATCTACCATTTCCCCTCTCAGTCATCTCTTCTCCAAGCTGAAGAAACAGCCTGTTCAGGCTTTCTTCATAAAGCAGCTGCTCCATCCTTTTTACCATTTGCTTGTTCTTCTCTGTGCCTTTTCTATATCTGCCATGTCTTTTTGAGATTGGGCAACCAGAACTGCACACTAGGGGTGTGCATCCGTTTTCCACGTATTTGTATTCCGCAACTTATTTTTTGCAATCTGTTGAATACGTGGGGAGGCGAAATGCATCGCGACTCCCCACATATTCAACAGATATCCGTTGTATTCGGCCTCCTAAATAAACATTTAAACCCCCCACCCTCCTGACCCCCCCCCCCAAGACTTACCAAAACTCCCTGGTGGTCCAGCGAGGAGTCAGGAAGCCATCCTTGCACTCGTTTGCGGTTTCCTCATGGCGCCGATAGCCTGTGTCACAGGGGCTGCCATTGCCATTGGTCAGCCCCTGTCACATGGTCACCAGCGCCATCTTGTGCTCCTACCACGTGACAGGTAGGTCATGTGGCAGGAGGTCGCTACGGGACCCTCGTTGGACCCAACCGGAACTTTTGGCCAGCTTGGGGGGGCCTCCTGACCCCCATAAGACTTGCCAAAAGTCCAGCGGGGGTCCGGGAGCGACCTCCTTTCACGGCGTCCATCCGATCCCAATACTCAAAATGGCGCCGATCGCCGCCATTTTGAGACTCAAAATCGCCATCCCGCCAATACTCAAAATGGCGCCGATCGCCGTCAGAGTGAGGGCAAAGGTGATCGGCGCCATTTTGAGTATTGGGATCGGACGGACACCGTGAAAGGAGGTCGCTCCCGGACCCCCGCTGGACTTTTGGCAAGTCTTGTGGGGGTCAGGAGGCCCCCCAGCCGGAGAGGCTGGCATTGGTGGTGACCACCACCCAATCCGGCGTCTCCAGCGAGGTACCCTGTGCCAGATGTCGTGGTTCCAGCCACCAGGCCAGGCTGACCCTGGCTGCCTGAGGAAGGGGCAGTACCATGTCGTAGTCCTGAGAGACCGGTTTCCAGCGAGACAGAAGAGCCGCTTGCAGGGGGCGGAGATGCGCAAAAGCCCATGAGACAAGGTCGATCGTGGAGGCCATGGAACCCAGAAGCTGCAGGTAGTCCCAGGATGTGGGTTGTGGTAACCCAGAGAAACGCTGAATTTGCTCTCGGAGAGATTGGACCCTGTCCGGACGCAAGAAAACCTTGCCCTGAAGTGTATCGAAGTGTGCTCCTAGGAAGTCCAAATGCTGCAAGGATGTGAGGGAGCTCTTGGCAAAATTCACCACCCAGCCCAGGGACTGGAGGAGATGCACAACCCTGGAAACCGCCATCAATCCCTGGGAGAAGGACTTCGCTCGGATGAGCCAATCGTCCAGGTAGGGGTGGACCAGGATTCCCTCCTGTCTCAGAGCAGCCGCGACCACCACCATAATTTTTGTGAAGGTCCGCGGAGCGGTCGCCAGCCTAAAGGGGAGGGCTTGGAATTGAAAATGCCAATCCAGGTCTTTGAAGCGAAGGAATCTTCGATGCGCCTCGAGGATGGGGATGTGGAGATACGCCTCTGTCAGATCGAGGGAGGCCAAGAACTCCCCTCGGTGTACTGCCGCAATCACTGATCGCAGAGTTTCCATGCGAAAGCGGGAGACCCGTAAGGACTTGTTGATCTCCTTGAGATACAGAATTGGGCGGTAGGAGCCGTCCTTCTTGGGCACGACGAAGTAAATTGAATAGTGGCCCGAGCCCACCTCTCCGAAGGGGACGGGCGCGATGGCTCGGAGGCTCAGGAGTCTGTCCAAGGTGTGTTGCACTGCCATCCTCTTGAGAGCGGAGCCGCAAGGCGAAAAGAGAAACCTGTCCCGTGGACGGCGGGCAAACTCCAAAGCATAGCCATTCCTTAAGATGTCTAGGACCCACTTGTCTGAGGTGATGCGTACCCACTCCTCGTAGAAGCTCAAGATCCGTCCTCCAATCCGTGGAGTCGAGGAGTGGGCGAATTCGGCATCATTGGGTAGGCTTGGATGAGCCCCCCTGGCCCGAACCGTCTCTCGCGAGCCTGCAGCCATGAAAGGAACGCTGCCAGGACTGAGATCTGGAAGAAGGGGTCCTAGATCCCTGTTGTTTGTATCCGCGGTAACGACGTTGCCCCCGGTAACGGGACCTGGCGGCATTGAAGTTCCTGGAATTCCGTTGTCGGTCTTCTGGCAACCGGTGGACTGGATTTTCCCCCAGCGACTTGATGAGCTGGTCAAGGTCCTCACCGAAGAGAAACCTGCCCTTGAAGGGGAGCGAACCCAGGCTAGACTTGGAGGAGGTGTCCGCCGCCCAGTTGCGGAGCCATAGGAGACGCCGGGCAGAAACCACGGAAACCATGGACCTTGCCAGGACGTGGAACATGTCGTAAAGGGCGTCTGCTCCATACGCTATGGCGGATTCCAGGCGGTCCGCCTGCTGCGCTTCCTCCGGTGGCAAATCCTGAGAGGTGAGGAGCTGTTGTACCCAGCGAAGACTTGCTCTCTGCGCCAAGGAGCACCACCAGGGAGGCACCTGGAGCAAATGCCCTCCCTCGAAATCCTTGCCCCCGGCTCTCCACAAGCAGAGCAGCGGGCCGGCCGCGGCATGGAGCAGCTGGGGGAGGGGGAGGGGGAGGGGCGAGCCACGCGGGAAACTGAGGAGGAGAGAAAAGTACCGCGAAGAGCAGGGACAAGTCCCTGTGCTGCCCTGGACGTCCAAAGAAAATCAGCAGGGGAAGAAACCTCCCTGCTGCAGCGGCCCCGGGGAATGGGAACGTCTCGGGGCCGAGGGGGCACAAGCGGTAAAGGGGGAAGAGGCTGGCACCACCAGCTTTTCCCCAGCACTCCGAGGAACCTCGCTGCAAAGAAACCCAAAACAGCACAAAAAAAATCACAATTAAACTTACCCCGGCAAGATATCAAAGTGCAGGAGGGAGGAAAGAGGGAGGAGGTAGAACGGAGACTGAAAGCAGCCCTGCCTGCAAGCCCCCAAGACACTCCTCCCACTAATTAAACTTTTTTTTTTTTTTATAAACTTTAAAAGACAGCTTGATCCAGCCTAGCAAACATACAAAATAAAAGACAGATAGCCTTCAAAGAGGGGAAGCTCCAGGTTCCCCTGCTCTCATCTGCTGGAGTCAGAGATATACTGAGCTCCTGTAGAGGGTGCACACGTACTTATGCCAGCACCCTCCGAAGCCTTGTCTGACTCCATCTGCTGGACGGGGGACATAACCCTCTGTCTGGACTGATCTTGGTACGCACAGGGAATGCCCATTTTTGTAACCACCCTCTGGTCCCAACTCCATCTGCAATATATCCTTTTGAAGGTGTGGTCTCTAGAGTTATACACAGTATTCTAAATGAGGTCTTACCAAGGACTTATACAGGGGTAAATATCATCTCCTTTTTTCTGCTGACCATTCCTTTCCCTATGCTCCCAAGCAACTGTCTAGCTTTTGCCATCAACTTATTCACTCGTTTGGCCACCTTAAGATCAACAGAAACAATCACCCCCAGATTTCGCTCTTGATTCACACATAGAATAGTTTCATCCCCATACCGTACCACTCCCTTGGGCTTTTGCAGTCCAAATGCATGACCTTGCATTTTTTAGCATTAAATCTTAGCTGGATATCCTTATACATTATTACATCAAGGACACATGTGCTTTTTTTTTTTTAATTATGTATTACAAGTTTTGTTCTGTTGTAAACCAATTTGATTTTTGTAGATAAAGCAGTATAGCAAGGTACTAAACTAAACTAATCTGTGCTATGGTGCATGGATGCCTGGTCTCTATCCACCACCTGGAGGTGAGAGTGATTACAGCTCTGTGTTATTTATTTGACTTGAGCTCCTTTCAGAAATGAGCAGGATATGCAAATAGCATTAGCCATTCCAAGTATGTCAGCTCTTTTCTAAAAGTAATGCTTGTCTAGCTGCCGGTCTATATCCAGAAGCCCTTTATCAATCATTTACTGTGTTACTACTACACAGCTCCACTCTGTATGAAGCTCAGATTTGCCAAGTTACCCAGTTCCAGGAGGGAGAAATTTTGGTCAGTCCTGGTTTTGAATTTGCATTCCTATGTAGTGCGGTATTTGAAGTCCCCGTTTCTACCCATGACATCAGTGTTGCAGGTCCCCTAATGCATCAGAATGGGGTTGTCGGAAATCCAGGTCTGATATAAAATTTCCCTCTGGAAATGGATAACTTGGCAGTTCTATTCACGAAATCAAATATGAGATAAACTTGGGCTGTAGACTAATTCCTTCCTTCCACTATTCTCTAATCAGTAAAATCTCCCCAGTCTGTTCAGTTTTACTGAGCTAGGTTTTCACTCATTTTCAGATTATTTTTTTCTTCCTCTGCTCTCATTATCCTGCTGTCTGTCATTCCTGTCTGCTTCTGATCACCTGGTTGCTGCTTCTGCTGCAAGCTCTCCAATTGCTACCTCTTTGCAAATATTGACTTTTTAAAATGTATTTGGTTTGGGTTTGCCTTGCCACCCATTGTGAGTGAAGATAGCAGAGCCCAGCTGCACTTACAGTTTAAAATCATTTCTTTTGCACTGTTTTTCCAGGATTCAACCAGGCAGCCAATTGGACTTTGTCAGTGTTTCCAATTAAAAAGATTATTCCTAGTGTTTACTGAAAGCCCTACTGAGAGTTTGTGAGATAGCTCTGCTGATTCATAGTTCACTGTTCTAATCAGGAGATGACACTTCCTCATTTGATAATTACTCCATTTAGAAACATGGATACCTATTTTCTTGTATATTTAGCTCCCCTTTTAGATCCAAGCTTCTTTCTGCAAGGGGGTGAAACTGCTGCATGACACAGAACTGCACGTGTGTACTCTTTGAAATCAGTGTGCATGTGTACGAATACACTTCATGCATGCAGCTGAGCAGCAGGCAACCATTTTCTATCAAATTCTCTCACCAAGGTATCTAAGTTAAATTAGGAACAGGCAAGAATTGCTTACATGACTGCCTAGGCAGTTTGGCTCTTCTCCAAGATATGTGGTGCTGCTGTCTAAATATCCATTGATTGTTTGAAATATATTACTTGATAATATGTTTAAAATCAGTATAAGGAAGGTAGGGGGATTTAATTGAATCAATTTGTTCATATATCTGTCACCATGGAAACCATCAGGTAAAACCTTGCAGTGTGCCTCAGCAAAAGAGAGCAACTAGGGGGCACTCATTGAAGTTAGCATGTGGCACATTTAAAACTAAATTAAACTCTGGAATTTGTTGCCAGGGGATGTGGTTAGTGCAGCTGTGTTTAGAAAAGGATTGGATAAGTTCTTGGAGGAGAAGTCCATTACCGGCTATTAATTAAGTTGACTTAGAAAATAGCCACTGCAATTACTAGCAACAGTAACATGGGATAGACTTAGTTTTTGGGAACTTGCCAGGTTCTTATGGCCTGGATTGGCCACTGTTGGAGGCAGGATGCTGGGCTTGATGGACCCTTGGTCTGACCCAGTATGGCATGTTCTTATGTTCCAGGATGCACATTTAAGTTTAAAGAACTACCTTATCTTTTAATTCTTAGAAATACTTTCAGCTCTGTCCTTTCATGACAGTAAACCTTGCCTTCATTACCAGAGCCTAGGCAAAGAGAAAAACCTAATTATCGAGGCCACTTTCCATGCATGCAAAATTGTTATTGGAAATACAAAGGGCCTTACTGAAGAAATATCTGATCAGAGGCTAATTCTGTGAAAGGGTAAAAGTCTGCCACAGTAACGACCTTGGTGAGGCTATGCCACAGCCTATTATCCATCTTTAGGGATGTGAATCGTTTTTTGACGATTTAAAAAATCGTCCGATATATTTTAAATTGTCAAAAATCGTTAGAGGCACGATACAATAGGAATTACCCGGATTTATCATCAAAAATCGTAAATCGGGGGAGGGGAAGGGGGAGGGGGAGGGCGGGAAAACCGGCACACTAAAACAACCCTAAACCCCACCCCGACCCTTTAAAATAAATCCCCCACCCTCACGAACCCCCCCCCCCAAATGTTTTAAATTACCTGGGGTCCAGTGTGGGGGTCCCGGTGTGATCTTCCACTCTCGGCCCACGGCTGCGTTAATAGAAATGGCGCCAGCGCTACCTTTGCCCTGTCATATGACAGGGCAAAGGTAGCGCCGGCGCCATTTTGGTTCCTGTCCCCCGACGTCACGAGCGCAGGAGATCGCTCCCGGACCCCCGCTGGACCCCCAGGGACTTTTGGCCAGCTTGGGGGGGCCTCCTGACCCCCACAAGACTTGCCAAAAGTCCAGCGGGGCTCTGGGAGCGACCTCCTGCACTCGGGCCGTATTGCAAAATATGGCCGGCGCCATTTTGCAATACGGCAATACGACCCGAGTGCAGGAGGTCGCTCCCGGACCCCCGCTGGACTTTTGGCAAGTCTTGTGGGGGTCAGGAGGCCCCCTCAAGCTGGCCAAAAGTCCCTGGGGGTCCTGCAGGGGTCCGGGAGCGATCTCCTGCGCTCGTGACGTCGGGGGACAGGAACCAAAATGGCGCCGGCGCTACCTTTGCCCTGTCATATGACAGGGCAAAGGTAGCGCTGGCGCCATTTCTATTAACGCAGCCGTGGGCCGAGAGTGGAAGATCACACCGGGACCCCCACACTGGACCCCAGGTAATTTAAAACATTTTGGGGGGGTTCGGGAGGGTGGGGGATTTATTTTAAAGGGTCAGGGTGGGTTTTAGGGTTGTTTTAGTGTGCTGGTTTTCCCGCCCTCCCCCAATTTACGATTTAAATGATTTTTAAAAAAACAAAACCGCGACGATCAGATTCCCTCCCCCCCCACAGCCAAAATCGATTGTTAAGACGATCGATCACACGATTCACATCTCTATCCATCTTACTTCCACCTATTAAGAGCATAAGAAATGCCATGCTGGATCAGACCAAGATCCATGAACAGGGGCGGATTGGCCTATCGGGGGATCAGGCATCCCCCGGTGGGCCGATCGCTCCAGTCACGTGGTCTGCCGTGCGCGGGCGTGACAGAGCCGCGCTCGGCAGACCACGTGACGTGTCCTGGGCCGGCCTAGGCGGCGAATACCCGGGCCGGTCCGACATTGTGAGTCCACCGCTGACCATGAAGCCCAACTTCCTGTCTCTGACACTGGCTAATCTGGGTCACATGAACTCTGCAGATCCCAAGAAGTAGATTTATTTCCCATTACTCACTGCCAGGGTTGGCAATAGCTTTCCCTATACCTGTCTAATAATATTTTATGGACTTTTCCTCCGGGAACTTGTCCAAACTCACCTTCACCCTTAATGCTAGTTGCCTTGACCGCCAGGAGTGGTTTGAAGGAAAATATCAGCCCAGGGGATTTTTTTCAAAACCAGTCCACGTGGTATCTGTCTGACTCCCTTGTGCACTTTCCTGCAGGATGTGTTTCAACAGTTCCCAAAAGCACACCAAATTGACCGTTCAGAGGTATATTATGTGACCTGAAGCCTGGCAGAATTGAGCCAATACATCTGGAACATAAATTGCACATTTTTCTTAAATAAGAAGTAGAAAACACCCTAGACCAGGGGTGAGCAAACAGAGCTGCAGGCCTTCTTCCATCAATGCAGTCGCTTGCCATCTACCCCCAAGTCTACTTATATCTCTCATATATATCTTGAATTCATGGTCTGGTATTAAAGTCTCTTGCCCACCAATCAGCTCTTGAACCAGTTGCGAAGTAATGTAACAACCACACTGCCAACCAGTTTCAGACTCACTCACAGTCTCTCAGTCACGAAAACACCCCCACATCTACATTCACTCTCAGTGTATGTGTGTGTCATAGAGAAAAAATGTCTATAGGTGTCTTTCTGAGTCAGGGAGAAAGACACCCCTCCCCCTCCAGACACACTCTCTCTCTCTCTCTCTCTCTCTCTCTCTCTCTCTCTGACACACACATTATGTCATTGTGCTGCTGCTCATATGCTTACACAGTGAGTGCCCCTGCTCCAGTACTGCCACAGCATTATGTAAAACATTTTTGCTTGCTGCGAGCCCTTCCCCAGCCTGCAGTAGCCTTCTCCCTTTCCCCTTCCCACCCTCACCCTTCTTGGCACCCCAAATCCAGGAAGCTCACTGGTTCCACTGCCAGCTAACCCTTTCAGGAAGAAAGACTAGCCTTCAGAAGCCTCCCCAACACTGCATAGGCATTTCCTCTTGGCTTACCCCATTCCTTTTTGTGATTGTAGCTTGCTTTCTCTCCTCCGTGCCCCTGCCACCATTCCAGTACATTCCCATTGACTGAATGCTACAGAGTCTTCTGCTTTTATGGTTCCCTGTTCCATCCCACTCGTTATTTTATAAACCTCTATCATCACATCTGGGAACTTTCCAGTTGTGGTTTTCCTGAGATTGTTGTTGAATAATGGGGGAGGGAGGGGAGGAAGAAAGGATTAATGTGCATCAGCTTTCTCTCTTCCACCACCATCCCCCACTAATCCATACTTTCTCTCTCTTCCCCCCACCCACCAACACTTTTCTCCCATCCAAGGGTGATGATCCCAGCATTTTTCCCCTTCCTCTCTCCCTGATCCCAGCACTCTATTTGCTCCAGCCCCTCCTGTAAGTCACAGCTCCCTGACGGGTGCTCTTCACTCTGTGCTCAGCGTCCTTAGTTTTGGAATCACAACTGCAAACAGTGCTTTGTGACTGGCAGCCCCTCTTGTTTTTCCCCACATGCTGCTGTAGTGACTGCTCAAGAATCGCCTCTCTTCTCCTGTTCCCTGCAGGCTTACTGAGGAAGGGAAGTGGCTGGCGCTGTAAACAGAGAGGCCCTGAGCTTTTTAGTGTTTCTTAAGAGACCTGGCAATTGATGCAAATTCCTTAAATCTCCAGGGGAAATCCAGAGAGTTTCCAGATATATCTATCAGGTCCCCTCTCAGCAATCTCTTCTTCAAGCTGAAGAGCCCTAGCCTGCATAGCCTCTCATCACTGGAGAGCCATTCCTCTCCCTATATCATGGACAGGCAACCTTTTTGAAGTGATGTGCCAAGATTTAAATCGGGTTTGGGTAACTCTGGTCCTTGAGTGCCACAAGCCGGTTGGCACCCTGATCTGCCAGATTCCCTTCACATAACTCTTGAATATCAATTTTAATTTCCATTTTTAGTTAAAAAAAAAAGTCAAGATTTATGTAAAAAATATGGTTGAAAAAATTGAAAAAGGAGCAGAAAAAAATATCTCTCACTCTCTGCCCCCTTCTTGCCAGTACACCCCCTATTTTGAAAATAGGTCAGGCTGTTATAGATCCCTACACAGAAACGACACACTAGCTGGGAGAAAACCTCACTTCAGTCACATATGCAGAACCTCGCCAAATATTGAATAAAGTGACCATAAAAAATGTAGACAAAAACTGAACTGGAAACTGTATCAAGCCAAACTCTGTATGCAGTACAACAAAGTAAATATCACCATGCCTCATAAAACATCAAACAGCAAAAGTAAAAAATATAAAACATCAATCATAATAGTAAAACCATAGCAATAAAAATAATACATATTTCAAAACAGCTGATGGATAGAATAACATCCAATAATTAAAAACCCATACACACATTTTTAAACATTTTCCAAACACCAATAAAATATTTCATAACTGGGAACTTTTGATTTCATCACTCTGAGATTGTCATAAATTAGTTGGGATGGGAGAGGGTGTCACAAACTTTCTCCTTTCTCCCATATATACATACACTCTCCAACACACACAGACACACACACACATACACACACACTCTCTTTCTCTTCTGCATGTAATCACACATACTTGCTCTCCCTTTCTCTCTCGTCCCACATGCAATCACACACGCTCACTCTCTCTCTCTCTCTCTTCCCCGCATGCAATCACAAATGCTATCCCTCTCCCCCTCACTCAATCACACACCCTCTCTCTCATCCCCACATGCAATTACATATACTCATTTTATCTCTCTCCTACATACAATCACACAAACTCATGCTTTCTCTGTTAATCCCTCCTCTTCCTCTCCCCACCCTTGCATGGCAATTCCAGGTCTATTCACTCCTTCCCTCCCCCCATGGTTATCCCTGGTCCATTCACTCCTCCTCCTCCCCCCTCCATAGCTATCCCCAGTCCATTCACCTCTCCACATTGATCCCCAGTCCATTCACTCCTTTCCTTTCCTTTCCTTCCCTTTCCCTCCCCCCATGGTGATCCCTGGTCCATTCACCCATCCTTCTCCCCCCTCCATTGCTATCCCCAGTCCATTCACCTCTCCTCCTCTCTCCACACAGTAATCCTCGATCCATTCACTCCTTTACTTCCCTCCCCCTCCATGGCAATCTCCAGTTCATTCACTCCTTCCCCCCCTCCCTACATTGATCCTCAGTCAGTTCATTCCTTCCCTCCCTTCCCACAGTGATCTCCAGTCCATTCACATCTTCCCTACCTCTCCCCCACAGCAATTCCAGTCTGTTTACTCCTTCCCTCCCTTCCCATAGTGATCTCCAGTCTGTTCACTCCTTCCCTTTCTCTCCCCCACCACAGCGATCCCCAGTCTGTTTACACCTCCTCTTCCCCCCATGGCAATCTCCAGTCTGCTCACCCCCTCCTCCATTCCCCACGGCGATCCCTGTCCAGTGTGTTCATCTCTCTCTCTCTCCCCCCCCCCCCCCCCAACCATAGTGATCCCATGCTGTTCACTCCTCCTTCCCACTCCCTTTGTTCATTAACTGCCTCCCCATGGCATTCACTCACTCTGCAGCTATCCTAAAACAAAAGGAGGATGACAGGAGTATTGCAGCTGCTCAGGTACATCCTCCTTCCTCCTCTGTGGGGTCCCAGTGTTGCACTTTGAACCACGTGCTTCTAAGCATGCCAATCAGGTCTTGGCAGGGGAGAAGGGAGGATGTGCCTGAGCAGCTGCAACTCCCGTCATCCTCTGCTGTTTTAGAATAGCGGGCGAGTTAAGGGATTGGAGGGGGTATGGGGGAGAAGCTGGCCTACTGTCACCAATGCTTTTTTATTCTGAAGGTCCCCGGCCTCTTTCATGCTGTTTCAATTGTGTCTTCAACCCACGAGTACATTATCATTGCGCCGCTGCAGTTATGCACGAGATGCAACAACTCAGATGTTGTGTGCCACTAAAAATGATCTTTTAAAGCTAGAACTGGTAAAATGATCTGGCATGCCATAAGTTGCTGACCCCTGCCTTATATCATATTTGTTGTCTTCCACTGCATCTTTACTAGCACCACTATAGAATAACATGGCCGTCAGCAAAATGAATAAGCCAAACAGCCGAGAGGACCTACCAGAGCACCCAAGCAGCAGGCCACAGTGCTGGGAGGACTTGGCAGATAGACCATAGAACCCACTGAGCACCCCTGCTGGTGGCAGGCAAGAATTGCCCAACAGGTCCTCACAGGGATATAGAGGGCTATGAAATCATGAGTAGAACAAGTAAATAAAGGACAATTATTTATTCTTTCAAATACTACTAAGACTAGGGGGCACATTATAAAACTAACAGGTAGCATATTTAAAACAAATTGGAGAATGTTTTTTCACTTAACGCACAATCAAGCTGAGGAATTTGTTTCTGGAGGATATAACCAGTCATTTAGCATAGCTGGGCTTAAATTGGGTTTGGACAAGTTCCTGGAAGAAACGTCCATACATCAATATTAGCCAGGTAGGCTTAGGAAAGCCACTGCTAATGCTTATCTTTGAGAGTGAGAAATACGAAATGGATCTGTTCTTTGGAATCTATCATGTACTTGTGACCAGATTGGCCACCATCAGAGACAGGATGCTTGGGACTGATTCAGCAGGGCTTATCATATGTCAAAATTAGTTTTGCTCTTGCTGCTAGATGTGGGGGCTCTATATGATAGTAGTGATGATTTCTCTCTCTTTGTCTTTTTTTACAGAACATATGAATACAATATGTTTGAACACAATACCTCTCTCTCAGATTCAAACCACTTCAATTTCTTCCTAAACCAGAATTGGTCAATAAAATCTATTTTATGCCCGTTTCAGAATTGCTTCCAACTGCTTTAGTGATGCACGGACATGCCTTTGCTTACTTTTTATTTTTAAACCAAAATGCAATGTGCTGTTATATTTTGGCATTAAAAGCAAAACTAAGAGTTCTGCCTGTCCAACTCATCAAAATTCCTAGGGTGCATGAATGCTTTGTAGTAGCTGCCAGTAGCACATCTGTTATCTGTGATGCACAAACATCCCAATCTAAACCAGGTGACAAGTGCTTCACTTGTCTTATGGTTTAGATTGGGATCTTTGTGCACTGCATCTTAAACTGAGGATTAATGGCATGGGACTAGTATAACCTGATACAAAAGGCTTATCTCAGAGGAGAAACACAGGTAGCTTTCATATAGGTGCCTTTTATTGTATTATCCATGAAGGTTTTATTTTTCCTTCCTGGATTGCCTTTGGTACACTGTAATATTCATTGGTGCTTCTTATCTTTTGCATATTTACATGCAATGTAAGAAGAAGCAAAAAGACTTCAAATGTTCTTAGCTTTTTACCATGGATAACTCTATCTTTCACCCTTTGGTTCTCTCTGTCAGAACGCTTTGATTCCCCAGCTGTCTTCTCCATTGCCACTCTCAGATCTCCATTTCTTCTTCACTAGGTTACTCCCCCGTCAATCTATCTGGCTCCCTTCTCCGGTATCCGGTACCAGCCACGCTTTTTCTCTCTCTCACTACTTCCCATCATTATCATTATACTGAATTTCTTACCCCCCACTCCCCCACCCCCAAATCATTTCATTTCACTCAACACCTCTGACATTCTCCCTTCCCCTCTAGTTCACCTGTCTCACCTCATCATCACTGCTCTGACTCCCTCACCTGTAATTATCTCCTCTCATGCTTCCCTCATCCACTCCTCTGATTCATTCTCCCACTCAGAAATCTCCTTAAATACTATCACCTCCCCCCCCCAATATCCTCTCTGGCTATCATATACCTTCCCTCATCACCCCTTCTAGTGCTCATGTACCCACCCCCTTAACTTCTTTCTTTCTCTCTCTCTCTCTCTTTCTCTCTCTCTCTCTCAAACCCTTTCCTCCTCCCAATCACTACCTCCCACTGTCTCTCACCCCCTCCACCCCATCACCATCTCTGGCTCTCTGTCATCATCCTCTACTACCTCTGGTACTGTCACCCTCACACCCACTTTACCACCTCTGGTTTTCTCTCCCACCCACCCTCTATTATCTTCTGTGCCCCTCTCCAACCCCAATGTCTTCTCTGGCTCTCTTCACCCCATCACCATTTATGGCCTTCTTTCACACAGACATTCCCCCTCTGGCTCTGTCTTGCACCTCCACCCCATTTCCATCAGCTCTTTTTCACTCCCTTCCCAGATCTTGTGCCCTTGCCTTCCCCTTACATACATCACGGTCCTCCCACATGGTTCTTCTGTATACAGTCCCATACCCTGGCCCTTTCTCATCAGCACAGATAGTCTCAGGCTGCATTGCTGATTTCAGGGAAAGGGGAAAGGAAACCACATTCACCTCCCCTTCTCATGATCCCATAATAGTTTCCCCTCCTTATGCAACGCCCAGCATATAATCCTCTCCTCCCTAAAATTCATTCCCTTTTGTGCCACCCCCTCTGTACCTCCCCCAAACACTCACCTTCCTCAACATTAACTTACACCATCCCCCTCAAGCATTCACCCCTTCTCACCTCTCTCAGCATTCGCCTCTTCGCGCACCACCACTCTTCTCATAACACC
Organism: Rhinatrema bivittatum; assembly: GCF_901001135.1. NCBI lineage: Eukaryota > Metazoa > Chordata > Amphibia > Gymnophiona > Rhinatrematidae > Rhinatrema > Rhinatrema bivittatum. The sequence continues at coordinate 142,954,698 of NC_042621.1, forward strand.
AGCACACGCTCCCTTTTCTTCTCACCCCCTTTCAGCATTTACCTCCTTTCCCAAACGTATAGCTCCCTGACTTGTGCTCCAGGGTGACCCCTTTCTCCTCCCCAACTCTGACCTCACCTGAGTACAGTCCTGGGATCACAGGTGGTATCTGTGTCTACTCCAACCATTCTCCTCGTGCTTTCTGTTGTAATAAGGTGACAGATGGGGAGAGGATGAGACTGGAGTGACACGCAGAACAGAAATCAATTGCTTTGCTGCCTTCTCCAGCCCCTTATGTTTCTCCTTACTGTTGCATGGGGTATCTGTTGCAGTCTTATCCCTTCCTTCCTGCAGGGACAGGAGAATGAGGGGGTGAAGCTGGAGCAGAAACTACACAGAAGAAATCAATTGTTCTGTTCTCTTTTCCAGTCCCTCCCCTCCTATTCCCTGCACACTGTCTGGAGGAGAGGGGTTGGAGCAGAAAACAGAACACTAACAGCTGTTTTCAGCTGCCTGAATCTGGGACACTGGCCAATAGACTTAAGGCACAAGGCCTGTGTACCCATGGCTAGCAATGCCCTTACTTGTAAGCCTCTCATGTAGATCACATTATTTATTTCCTGCTTTTTGTTGATCCAAGACCTACCAACTAAATATTACAATGCATTTGGCGATCTCCCTTCCCCCCATCGAGTTATGACTTGTCACTTAATCTTCTAGGAGACCCAAGCAAGTTGGGAACACATCTTGATTAGTTGGCTGTATTATCCTAGCCATGCCCCTGGGATTTAAATGACAGATGATAGTTTTTCCGTTTGCCACCATTGTCCACCCACATATCTCCTCACTAATCCTGGGACTGGGAGAAGAAACATAAATACTATTTATTTTTATTTAACACTTTCTATACCGACCTTCATGGTGGAGACCATATCAGGTCGGTTCACATCGAATAGGGGAACTGAACCAAGAACAGTAACCAAAAACAAAAGGTTGAACATGAAAAAGCAAAGTTACATTTAACAGGGAAATTAAACTTGGAGGCATAGACTGCTGGAAGGAAGGAAAGGCTAGAGATAGCGGAGAAATTATTAGAATAAACAGAGCAGTCAGGAGGCTCTTATTCTGGGCTTAGGGGTAAAATGGAAATCCATTGCTCCTAAAGGAAGTTCTGTCGACTATTGTGTGTCATGGGTATCTGAGAAGGCTTGGCGGAAAAGCCAGGTCTTAAGTTTTTTCTTGAATGTTGGTAGGCAGGGCTCCATTCTGAGGTCAGCTGGGATGTCAACAAGGTCACAGTTAAACCTTTTAAGCATACATGTTCTGAACACCTACTATTAATTTTGATACTTTTATAAATTGTGAAATTGGGCAATATAAGATCACTCTGTACTTTTCTGTATTTTCCCTTCTTTTTCTCCATACTGTAACTCAGGAGGGCTCAAACCAGTCCTACAGGCCGCCCCAGCCAGTTGGATTTTTAGGATATCCCTAATGAATATGCAACAGAAACATTTGCATACGCAGGAGATAATGCATGCAAATAAATCTCATGCACATTCATTAGGGATGTTCTGAAAACCGACTGGCTGGGGGGGAGGGGATCTGTAGGACTGGTTTGATCATCCCTGCTGTAACTGATGATCCCATGATGCTACCTGGCTGTGTGATGAGTGGCATGGGAGTGAGCCCTTAATGCTGTAGCATAGTTGACACAGTCTCGTAGACGAACCTATGAGGCCTACACCAACCACTGGTGAATTCCCTATATTTGAGAAGGGATCCAGGGGTAATCCGGAAAACTATAGATTGGTGAGCCTGACTTTAGTGTTGGGAAAAATCACAAAACATTTACATAGACATGGTTTGATGGGACACAGTCAACATGTATTTATCCAAGGGAAGTCTTGCCTCACAAATCTTCTATAGTTTTTTGAAGGGGTGAATAAAATGTGGACAAAGATGAACCAGTAGATGTGGTATATTTGGATTTCCAGAAGGCATTTGACAAAGTCCCACATGAGAGGCTTCTAAGAACTAAAAAGTCATGGGATAGGAGGCAATGTCCTTTTGTGGATTGCAAGTTGGTTAAAAGACAGGAAACAGAGAGTAGGATTAAATGGTCACTTTTTACAGTGGAAAAAGTGCCTCAGGGATCTGTATTGGACCGGTATTTTTTAATATATTTATAAATGATCTAGAAAGGGGAACGATGAGTGAGGTAATCAAATTTGTGGATAATACAAAATTATGCAGAGTAGTTAAATCTCAAGCGGATGGAGACTGGACGATTGGGCTTCCAAATGGCAGATGAAGTTTAATGTGGACAAGTGCAAAGTGATGCATATAGGGAAAAATAACCCTTGCTATGGTTACACAATCGGGCCGATACAGTACCAGCCATTGGACACGCGTTTTCCCTTACCCCTTATTCAGTAAGGGGCGGAAAACACGCATCCAACCCGCCGAACCTAATAGCGCACTCAACATGCATGTTGATGGCCCTATTAGGTATTCGCGCTCGATTCAGTAAGTAAAATGTGCAGCCAAGCCACACATTTTACTTTCAGAAATTAGCGCCTACCCAAAGGTAGGCGCCAATTTCTTCGGGCACAGGGAAAGTGCACAAAAGCAGTAAAAACAGCTTTTCTGTGCACCCTCCGACTTAATATCATGGCGATATTAAGTCGGAGGACCCGAAGGATGAAAAAAAAAAATGTTGAAGTCGGCTGGCGGGTCAAAAACCGGATGCTCAATTTTGCCGTCGTCCAGTTTCCGAGCCTGTGGCTGTCAGCGGGCTCGAGAACCGACACCAGCAAAATTGAGCGTCGGCTGTCAAACCCGCTGACAGCCGCCGCTCCGGGGCAAAAGGAGGCACTAGGGACGTGCTAGTGTCCCTAGCGCCTCCTTTTGCCCGTTTCTACCGCTGGACCTAATTTAAATACTGAATCACGCGCAGAGGCGAGTGGCCTATGCGCGCGCCAGGAGAGCTGGCATTTGCCCGCTCTCCCGCGGATTTTACTGAATCAGCCCGAATGTTAGGTTCTACCTTACGAATTACCACCCAGGAAAGAGATCTAGGCGTCATAGTGGATAATACATTGAAATCGTTGGCCCAGTGTGCTGTGGCGATCAAAAAAGCAAACAGAATGTTAGGAATTATTAGGAAGGGAATGGAAAATAAACAGAGGATATCATAATGTCTCTGTATCGCTCCATGGTGAGACCGCACCTTGAATACTGTATGCAGTTCTGGTCACTGCATCTCAAAAAGGATATAGCTGCACTGGAGAAAGTGCAGAGAAGGGCAACCAGAATGATATGGGGCATGGAATGGCTGCCCTATGAGAAAAGGCTAAAGAAGTTAGAGCTGTTCAGTTTGGAGAAGAGACAACTGAAGGGGAATATGATAGAAGTCTACAAAATCAAGAAAGGATTTGAACAAGTTAATGTAAATCGGTTATTTACTCTCTCAGATAATAGAAGGACCAGGGGGCACTCCATGAAGTTAGCAAATAGCTCATTTAAAACAAATCAAAGAAAATTGTTTTTAACTCAGCGTATAGTTAAAATGTGGAATTCATTGCCAGGGGATGTGGTTTCAGCATTTAGTGTTACTGGGTTTAAAAAAGGTTTGGATAAGTTCCTAGAGGTTAAATCCATAAATAATAATAGCTTGTGATCTGTCTAATGTTTGGGACTTGCCAGGTACATGTGATTTGGATTGGCCACTGTTGGAAACAGGATACTGGGCTTGATAGGCCCTTGGTCTGATCCAGTATGGCATTTCTTATGTTCTTATGTAAAACTGGAGTAGATGATGCAAAGGAGGCCTAATATGGATGAATAGGGCAAATGTGGGTATACAAAGAGGCATTTTAGGCCTGCTACTCCAAACTGCAGAATGATATTCAGCAATTTCCGCCTGCCTTCCACCCACCTGATTTTCTGCAACTGGTCCTCTAGGCCCAATACTGGAACAAGGAGTATTTCATCTGGTGGACCCAGCTCCCACCTTCAATTAGTCTGTATCTCATATCCTATCTCTCTGGGTGGATGTCAGAAAAAGCTTGGGACTTAGGTTTTGATGGACACTAAATCATTGTTTGTCATACAGTTGTCCTTCCCCTCAGACATGGTGGTCATATTTGTAGAGTTGGAAATGAGGGAGACTTGGAAATTACTCAATAGCAATCACTACTGGCCAACTTAAGAACCCACTTGCAAGAGGCTCCAAAGCTGTGGTTTGTATTTGCTTTGGAACATTACTGCTGCAATGTCTGCACTATGAATGGATGAATGGGGAGAAGTGATCATTAATCGAATGAAATAAAATCTCATACTTCTATTCTGCAAAACTCCAGAATAAAATACTGTAAATGCCCAAATGCCTGGCTATATTCAGTCTTGGCTTTTACTCTCCCCAACTTTGGGGGATATTGGCTGTATCCAACAAAGGCTTATTCTTGTGCATAATAGTTTGAATGTTGCTAGATTTACATGGCATCAAAACTGGAATGAACATGAGGGAGCGTAATCATCTTTGTTTAATTTCCATCTGAATGTGGCAAACTCTCTAAATTTTATTCTTTTGAAACTGAGAGGATATTTTATCCTAAACAGCTAGACCTTTGATGCATCCCATCAGTGGAAAGAGTCAGAAAGATCCGATGGATTAGTCTTCTGATTTTTGGAAGAACTGTGAGTTCTGGTTAGAGAGCCACTGATACAGACAGACCCAGAGGGAGCTGTGCTGCTTAATTAATGGAAGGGTATGATACTCTTCATGTGTTCTATTTGTTAGAAACCCTATACAATACAGAGCTGTAGTAACTATACTGGACCCAGAGAAAACCGGAATCTTTGCATTTTATCATACTTTTTATTGTACCAATATAAGCATTATTCAAAGATGATGTACATGACCTTTCAGGGACCAAGTAATTCCTTTCTTCAGGGACCAAGTAGTAGGGATGTGAATCATTTTTTGACGATTTAAAATATCGTCCGATATATTTTAAATCGTCAAAAATCGTTAGGGCCACGATACAATACCAATTCCCCCGATTTATCGTTAAAAAATCGTAAATCGGGGGAAGGGGGAGGGCAGGAAAACCGGCACACTAAAACCCCCTAAAACCCACCCCCGACCCTTTAAATTAAATCCCCCCCCCTCCCGAACCCCCCCCCCCAAATGCTTTAAATTACCTGGGGATCCAGCGGTGGTCCAGAACGGCGGCGGTCCGGAACGGCCCCCTCAATTGAATCCTGTTGTCTTCAGCCGGCGCCATTTTGCAAAATGGCCACCGCAAAATGGCGGCGGCCATAGACAAAAACGATTCGACGCAGGAGGTCGTTCCGGACCCCCGCTGGACTTTTGGCAAGTCTTGTGGGGGTCAGGAGGCCCCCCCAAGCTGGCCAAAAGTTCCTGGGAGTCCAGCGGGGTTCAGGAAGCGATTTCTTGCCACGAATCGTTTTCCGTACGGAAAATGGCGCCGGCAGGAGATCGACTGCAGGAGGTCGTTCAGCGGCGGTCCCCGCTGAACGACCTCCTGCAGTCGATCTCTGAACGACCTCCTGCAGTCGATCTCCTGCCGGCGCCATTTTCCGTACGGAAAATGATTCGCGGCAAGAAATCGCTTCCTGAACCCCGCTGGACTCCCAGGAACTTTTGGCCAGCTTGGGGGGGGCTCCTGACCCCCACAAGACTTGCCAAAAGTCCAGCGGGGGTCCGGAACGACCACCTGCGTCGAATCATTTTTGTCTATGGCCGCCGCCATTTTGCGGCGGCCATTTTGCAAAATGGCACCGGCTGAAGACAACAGGATTCAATTGAGGGGGCCGTTCCGGACCGCCGCCGTTCTGGACCACCGCTGGATCCCCAGGTAATTTAAAGCATTGGGGGGGGGGGGTTCGGGAGGGTGGGGGATTTAATTTAAAGGGTCGGGGGTGGGTTTTAGGGGGTTGGCTCACGATTTTAACGATTTTTCACGATAGTTTACACACCCAAACGGCAACAATACGATTCCCTCCCCCTCCCAGCCGAAATCGATCGTTAAGACGATCGAGGACACGATTCACATCTCTACCAAGTAGTTCCTCAAAAGTTAATGTACAATAATCTGAAAATATCAGTGATATCTGTTATATCATTTGTGTTTCACATCCAAAATCACACAAAAATCTAACAAAATATTATTTTTGTCATGTATTTCATTTTAGTACAAGCTAAATCATTTCAGTGCATGTTAAAGTCTTCCAGCATGTGCTACACGTACAATTAAGTAAAGCATGCATGTTGTAAAAAAAAAAGTGCACACTAAAAATAAATGATCGAAGCAAACGCTATAGATGTTAAAGCAAAACAAAATAAATGAAATGGAGGAATATGTTTTCCAGGTATACCCTAATATTTGGATAATTCTTATATTGTTCCAATAAAATTAATCACAACTTGTACTGAGATGAAACCTCATATCTAGCAACACGGCTCCCCTTGCCACGTTTGCAGCTTTATATTCATACAAGGAGAAATAAATTATCCTATTTAAAAAGTGGATACTACTTACTGGGGATGAGAAGAGTGAGAATACAATTGCCATCACCATAAGACAATGTCTCTTCATCATCTGTGTATATGTGTCTTCCTGCATACAAGAAAAGTATATGTACCATCATGCCATAAATTAGGGTGGCTTTGGAGAAAACCAGACAGATTATATAGATTAGAGTGCCAGGTACTAACAGCTACCGCGCACACAGTCTATATAGTTGGTTGCTTCTCAGGATTGAGAGGATGGATAGGATGTTACAGGCAATCACAACCTCCTAATATTGCAAAAAAGCCTAGGGGGTAGATTTTAAAAGGTTACGCATGGGCGTACATGTATGTGCGCTACCCGGCACACACATGTACGCCTGATTTTATAACATGTGCGCGCAGGCACGCGCAAGAGGGTGCACAGTTGTGCGCCAAGCCATGCTGCCTTCCCCCATTCCCTCTGAGGCCGCTTCAAAATCGGAGTGGCCTCAGAGGGAACTTCCCTTATCCCCCACCCCACCTGCCCTTCCCCCCCTACCTTTTTTGTTTTCTTTTTGTTGTTTCCAAACTTACTTCAGCCCTGGGGCTGAAGTAAGTTGCGCGCCCCGGCCTACTACCGGAGCGTGATCCCAAGCACAGTGGCAAATGGCCACTGTGCCTGGAGCCTCGGGCCCCACCCACACCCCATCCCTGGACCGCCCAAGCCCCGCCCCCTCCCCACGCACAACCTTTTTAAAATCTGGCCCTAGGTGTCTAGGGACACATGAATCACAATGCTGAAAACATAAAGTCAGTAGCTATTGTGACATTTCTCTGGGATTCTGAAAAAATGTAGCAAAAATGTAAGCACATCAAATTTTATTCACTTTACCAGGCCCTTTAAATTTTCTTTTATTCATTTTAATTAAAGCATCTCAATTGCTGGTAAAATGTTTGAACAAAATACTGTCATCTGGATGTTATCTTCTACTAGATAAGTGTTTTTATCTATAACATAAAAAATGTTTTTAAAACCTTGGGTGACCTATAATTATACAATGAGATGCATATTGCTTGAATGTCAGTCACTGACTTCTGTGTGGTCAGCGTCTCGGAATGTATGATGGTCACATATACCAATTTATAGTATCGTATTCTCAATGTTGTTAGAGGTGAATTCTTTTCATGTCACTCCGTAGAGTGGTCAGACCTAAAGCCTGACAGTCATCTAGGCAGTAATGCAGATCAAGAAATTGTTGCAACTACATAAATATAATTTTTCCAATAATATTTGACATAAGGTAGATGTGACACAAGCTGAAAATTATAAGGATTAGCTGGACCTAAAGGGCCTAATATTCAGTGCCTATTAGACAGATAAGTTCTGACTTATCCAGCTATGTGGTGCTGTCTGAATATCCAGCTGCTATGACTTAGCTGGAAAACTACTTATCTGGATAAGTAGTTAACAGACTTGAGTGGGATGGGGTATAACAAGGAGGATCTCTTATCCAACTAACTTAAGGCCTGGAATCATCAAAATGCTATAAATAAAGCAGAAATATTGTGCGCTAGTGTCTGCAATAAAAAAAGAGGCATGTTTAGACAAATATCCAATTTACTGCATCACATAGCAAAGTTGTGCAACCCATGCAATGTTATTGCATCGCGCATCACTTTATGCGTCATTTTATGTGTTGCGCTTCATTTTACACGTTGCACATTCAGTCCATGACCTTTGCAACCTACTGCGCTGGAGGTGGACCCTTGGACTGAGGTGGGATTGAAGCAACCCGTAGGTTGGGACCTACGGGTCCCCACCGTTGGCAGGCGGAGTGGGCTGAACAGAGGCCAGCTGGAGCTTCACCAATACCAGCCCTCATTCCCCGTGGATTGAGCCTTTGGATGCCGGGGCCAGCTGGACTTAGGTGGGCCTCTGAATGTGGTCGATGAGGAGATCAAGATCAGCCCAGAGACAGCAGGAGGGAGATTTATTTACTTACTTACTTACTTACTTATTTGTTTGTTTTTATATACCAATATTCACACAGGGTATCACATCGGTTTACATGATGTATGAGAGAGATAGTGCGATTATAGGCCACATTATTCTGTATTACAAAACATAGAGTAATTATATCGAGGTGAGGTTTTGATACCTATACATACATATAAATATACATTTTGTGTGCTTATAGGTCACACTATTTTACAGAGTAATTACAGTGAGGTACGGTTTTGTTACATATATATAATAATGAACAAAGAAAGATAGAAGCAAACTATTGTTCATCTTGTCTATTATAGTGAAAGGTTTCAAGGTAAAAATGTTTTGAGAGCATTATATCATTTGGGGTTTCAAAAAGATTGTAAATCTGACTAATTTAAGCTAACTAATGTAAGCGTTATATAAGCAATATACATACTTAAATATGTAAGCATGATAAAAACAATATAAACTAGACTACTGTAAGCATTATATCATTTAGATAGTCAGATGATTTTAAAAGCTTAATGAGGGCGGGCTGAGGTTTGGTTTTGTGGAGTTTGTGGTGGGTGTTGTGGTGTTAGCTGTCATCTGGGTAGGCTTTTTTGAATAGCCATGTTTTTAGTGATTTCTTGAAGTTCTGTGATGAGGGTTCTTTCTGAGATCTTCTGGTAGTTTGTTCCATAGAGTGGGGCCAGCTATTGAGATTGCTCGTTTTCGGGTTGAGGCGAGGTGGGCCATTTTGTTGGAGGGGTTGGAGAGTAATCCAGTGTTACCGGAGCATGGGTTTCATTGGAAGTGTACGGGTGAAGGGTGTCTTTTAGTCAGTCTGACTTTTCATTGTTGAGGGATTTGTGTATGAGGGAGAGGGCTTTATATTGAATTCTGTGTGTGATGGGGAGCCAGTGGAGTTCTTTTAGTATGGGGGTGATGTGTGTGGAGCGTTTGCTGTTCGTGAGGGATCTGGTGGCTACTGCGTTTTGGAGTAGTTGGAGGGGTTTTAGAGAGGAGGATGGGAGTCCAAGGAGGATGGAGTTCCAGTAGTCAAGTTTGGAAAAAATGAGGGCTTGGAGTACAGATCGATAATCCTGTATGAGTAGTAGCGGTTTGATTTTTTTGAGGATTTGTAGTTTGAAGTAGCCTTCCTTTATTATGGTGTTAATGTAGGTTTTAAGGCTTAGCTGGGAGTCTAGGGTGACACCAAGGTTTCTTGCTGATGTGATGAGGTTGATTGATCTTTGTGTGGACTGTCCATTCTGAATGATCTGTTCTGAGGGTTTGTTTGAGATGTGTAAGATTTCTGTTTTTGAGTGGTTGAGGGTGAGTGCTATTTGAGATAGGATGGCATTCCATTGAATGAGGGTGTTTTGTATGTTGTCATTCGTAGGGATGAGAATTTGGACATCATCGGCGTAGATGAAGTATTGGAGGCCCAGATTGGTGAGGAGCTTGCAGAGTGGGAGCATATAGATGTTGAAAAGGGTGGAGGAGATTGATGATCATTGAGGTACGCCATGTGAAAGGGGGAGTTGTTTTGATTCCTTGTTGCTGAGGATTACTTTGTAGGTTCTGTTTGATAGATATGAGTTGAATCATTTGATTGTGGTGCCGTCTAGACCGATTTCACTTAGTCTGGTAATGAGGGTGTTGTGGTTGACAGTGTTAAATGCGGCGGATATGTCAAGAAGTATAAGTCTTACACTGGACAAGGTAGTATCCTGGAGACTCAGGTGCCAAAGGAACAAAGGCAGACAGGGGGCACCAGAGCAAGAGCAGGCCAAAGCCTGAATAGACCAAGTCCAGGAAGTAGGCTGAAGAGGCATTGAGTAACAAGCCTGAGTCAGGGCTGGTGGCAATCTGGAAGCAGTGGCAAGCAAGACTGAGGTCTGATCACGGAGATTGTCAAGCGTAGTCAAACAATGCTGAGTCTGGGTCTGGAGAGAGGCAACGATGTAGTCAGGCAATGCAGAGGTCTGGGTCTGGAGAGAGGCAACGGTGTAGTCAGGCAATGCAGAGGTCTGGGTCTGGAGAGAGGCAGCGGTGTAGTCAGGCAATGCAGAGGTCTGGGTCTGGAGAGAGGCAGCGGTGTAGTCAGGCGAAGCAGAGGTCCAGGCTTGGAGAGAGTCAACGGCGTGGTCAGGCAAAGCAAAGTCAAAGTCCGTGTAGGCAATCCGAGGAAAGGAAAAGAGCAGGAACATAGGAGCAAGGAGTCAGGAGCCAGGAACAGCGAGGAACAGGAACACGGGTGTGAGACGAATCTCTCTCAGGAGGCAACGGGTACTCGACCAGCAAGGAGACCTGTTGCAAAGGCAAAGCTAGGGAGCGAAAGCCGGGCTTAAGTACCGGTGCTCCACTGACATCATCATCCGGGGCCATGGCTCGGTTCCCGCCACAGGCCCTACTTAAGCATTAGTGATTCGAGCGAACACTTATTTTAAGCTATTGTTTTCTTGGATATTATCATACAGAAGACATCGAAAGGCTTTACTACCTCCCTATATCGTAAATCAGTGTTCTAACACATTATTGCATTTTTACGACCTTCAAAAATAAGCCTTCCAACAAGTCAATTTATTCAGCTTTGACATCTTTGTTCCTCTATTACAGATTTTCAGATTTGAGTATGAACCATTGTTGTTGTTTGTTTTAAGTCAAGGGTACCCGAGATCGTGTGTGCTCAAGGCTTTTTTTGCGTACAAAATTTAGCCATCGAGAATGACTTTTCCTCCCTCAAATTAAAAATGAGTTCTGCTTTTTCTCCTGAGGCATGACTGATTCGATTATCTATATTGAAAAATTGGTGGATTTTACAAACGCATGAAGTTTTCAAAGAACCTCCACATATTATTTTCACTCGTGATCTTTTGGTACATTCTGATTTTACTTTTTCTGCTCAAAATGTCAATCCTATACCTACAGGTTCATACCATCCTTGTGTGCAAATGTTCTATATCTAGGACTATTTCCACATCACTTGCTGTTCCTTCTGGATACAAAATAGTGTTTAAAAGACTACAACTTGCCTGTCCAAGATGGTGGTTTACCTTATCGCATGCCCCTGTCATTTGCTTTATATCAGGAAAACTATACGAATGATTAAAACACAGATGACTGAACATCATTCAAATATCCACCAGATTCATGATAGTGCACCTTTAGCGACCCACTGTGTGGAATTTGATCATTCATTGATAAACTTCACTTCTGAGTTATAGTCCAACTCCTTGACAACTGGTGTGGTAGTAATTTGGATTTACATCTTTGACTCAAACAGCGGTAGATATATAGATTTCAGACTGTGACTCCACATGGACTTAAAGCCGAGTTAGATTGGAGTGTTTTTCTTGGTTGATTTCAATTCTGGAACTAATCTCTCTTTGTTTCATAGCGGCATCCCCAATTACGTCATGTGCGTTGATGCATTTTGACATTTAAAAGACGCTGGTTGTTGCGGTTGCCAGCCGCAGGACTCTATGGCCATCTTCCCTTACCCGACGCTGCTCTGAGATAGGATCAGGCCCAGGTTCCCTAGCAATGGTGGGGAATCGATGCCGACACACAGCACCGCCCTCTGCCTCGGGCTGCCAGCCCAATGTCACAAACTTCATCGACGCTGCTGGATCTCCTCTCTCTGTGGCTGGGATGCCACTGACTTCCTCTGGCATGGGATCTCCTTCTAGGTGAGCACACACGCACCTTCCTCTGCCGTTTAAAGAGCCCATGGCAGGAAAGTGTTGCCAGTCCTTTCAGATGACATTACTTCCGGGACACTATATAAGGCCGGATCCTGCTTCCAGCCTTTGCCTTGGCATTAAGTCTCCATGCTCCTACCATTGTGCTTTGCTGTTCTTGAGTTCCTGAGCCCCTCCTCATTCCTTGGTTTGACTTGGCTTTGACTTCGGACTGGACTTTGATTAAGAGCTACACCGCCTGCTACGACCCTTGCTTGGACATTGACTACGAGCTATGCCACCAGCCACATCCTTGCCTGGATATTGACTAAAAGTTTCACCACCCGTCTCAGTCCTTGTGTGGATCTCCCTTTGGGGCTTTCTCTCCTGCTCCAAACTTGGCCTGCACTACAGTCTCCTCTCTAGCCTAGACTCCCTGTTCTACAGTGACTCCATGTAAGTCCAGCCGGCTCCAGCACCCGAGGGCTCAACCTGAGGAGAACGTGGGCTGGTAGTGGTGAATCTCCCGCGGGATCTCTGCTTCCTCTTCAGCCTCACCTAATGACGGACAGGCCTGTGGGGCTCCTCCCCACAGGCCCGACCCCACAGGCGGATTTTATAACATGCGTGCGCAGCCGCGCGCATGTTATAAAATCCGGGGTCGGCGCGTGCAAGGTGGGTGCACACTAGTGCACCTTGCGCGTGCCAAGCCCTAGGGGAGCCCTGATGGCTTTCCCCGTTCCCGTTCCTTTGGCCCCCCCAGCCCTACCTAAATCCCCCCCCCCCCCCCCCCCACCTTTATTTTATAAGTTGCGCCTGCCTCTGGGCAGGTGTAGGTTGCGTGCGCCGGCCAACGGCTGGCCCACGATTCTGGGCACAGCAGCAAATGGCCGCTGTGCCTGGAGGCTCCGCCCCCTCCCCGCCCCTTTTTTGAGCCCCGGGGCATATGCGCATCCCAGGACTTTACGCACGCCGCCGGGCCTTTTTAAAATAGGCCCGGTGCGCGTAACCCCCCTACACGCGTAAATCCACCTGAATTTATGCGCGTAGGCTTTGAAAATCTGTCCCTTTATGTGCATTTCAAAACATTTTTTTCTAAAAAAAATCCTCCTGAACAAAATGAGTGATTGAGATGTCCGGGTGATCTGCATTCACAGACAGGCTTGCTGGCAGCTTTTATTCTTGGGATATATAAGGTTGTTTTCATAAAGGCTATTTTTTGCTTTATAATCTTTGCTGGTTGTTCCCCTTCATTTGATTTTGTGATTACTTTTGACTCTTTTTTTTTTGTCTGGTTGTGTTACACAATTGCCCAGGCCATATTCCGGCGCAGTGGAATCAGAAGGACTGGAGAGCAGATGGCCCACTGCTATCACGATATAAAGGCACAGCTCAAGAGCAAGGTGGCAAGCAAGAACAAGTATTGGTGACAAATGGGAGGTGGAGCCCCTTGCCCCTTCATCCTGACCCTCATGGAGCAGTGCTTGTTTGAATGCTGGGATTGAACACATTTGAGGGGATGGAAGAGGCCCTGGACACCATGCAAGCCAGGGCTGGTAAGTTCACCTCACTTGTAAATGTCAAGTCTACTACAGATGTTGCGGAGCGCTCAGAGAGCGATCCCACTTCCTGAGAGAGGTGTGGTCTCGGGCCGCGGCTCGACCCCAGAGGATTCCGAAGAGGGCCGCGGGAGGCGTGGTATGCCCGAGCATGGGTAGGACGGAAGCAAGACTGGAGTGATGACCAGGCGACAGGCCCTCCTCCGGACCTGCACGCTTCGGAAGACCCAACAACGCAATGTTGGTCTTGTGAACAGTCCTCCGACCGTTCCCAGCCCTTTCGGACCTGCCGCAGGATACGGCACGAAGCGGCAGGCTGGACAGAGGCCAGGGCAGCGAAGACTGGAACATAAATTCTGACGAGACTCAGAAGCAGGGTACTGGGAGTGCAGACGTAGACTTAGGAGCAAGGTACTGAAGGTGTAGAGGTCGATTCAAAGGCGAGGTACTGAAGATGCAGGGGTAGATTCAGAAGCGAGGGACTGAAGGTGCAGATGTAGACTCAGGAACAAGGACTGAAGGGAGACTTGAGCACAGTCCCTCAGGGTACCCTGCTCAGACCACTCCTGGGACTGAGACACGGGCCACCCTGTCCCACGCATCCCCAACACTGCTTTGGAGGGCAGGTCACGGACCACGCAGAGAACGGGAAAATGCAGGAGAGAACCAGGCGAAGCGAACTCCGATGCTGGGATACTGACATCCGAAGCCCCGTCGGCTGGCAGGAAGGGAAGCTCCAAAGCGCAGGGACGAATCCCACCTGTTGGCCACTCCAGGGCCCAACAGGCCAGAAGGCTCAGGAGCCAGACAAAACGAAGGGCAGAACATATGGGACTGGATCAGGAACTGGATCTGGCACCAACATCAAGGGAACAGGAAAGAAGCTGGTTTGCTGCACACCGGCAGCCAAGGCAGGAGACAGGGTCAGGAACAAGGACTTCTCAGAGACTTAGAAACAAGGTACATGGCTTGTATCACAGATGGCCCTAATCAGCCCGCCCCGAGGGCTGGTCACGGACCACGGCGTGGCTTGCCGCGAGGTACCAGGACATTGGAGGACACAGAATCAAGGTGCTAGCTTTCAGGAGATTCAAGGCAAGGTACTTAGCTTTCAGGCGAGTTTCAGGAACAAGGTGCAAGGGTTGTAATATCTGGACTGGATCATGGATACCGGATTAGGAAATCAGACCTCAAGGCAGGAACAGGAACAAGCAAACATCAGGACTGGAACAACTGGAGACATCAGGACTGGAACAACTGGACAAGAAGCTTCAACGGAAAACATGGAACACTGGACCTTGCAGAAGGCTGGAACACAAGGCAGCTCTTGGAGTGAGGATCTCAGGAGTGACCAACTCCTTGCGAAGGCAAAGACAGACTGGACTCTGAATCCCTTTGTAGAGCTGAGGTGGACAACGCCCAGGGAGGAGCCAGCAGGGGCCACACCTGGCTGGCCCTTGAAGAACAGACGAGAGGCGCGCGCTCGCGCCCTAGGAAGCTGGAGAGATGAGTGCTGGAATGTTGGTGGCGTTCCCAGCCACGTGGGGGATCCATGGAGAAGCAGACGAACGTCGGGGCAGCCCTGCCCTGAAGCTGGAGAGATGGCAGGCTGCTAGGACGGCTCCCGGCCACGACGACTGAAGCAGGGGAGCAGGAAGGTAAGGCTGGCTGCAGAAAGCTGCAGGCACCGGCAGGGAGGCCTTCCCTGCCGGCTGAGGACCCCGGGATCGTCGGTAACACGCTGGGGAACTCCGGAGCAGCAGCGGGAGTCCTGACCGCGAGGGAAGGCTCGTGGGGGATCGGCCCCGCTGCCTGAAGCAGAAGGCAGCCGGGGAGGAGCCCGGACTGCAGCGAGGGACCGCGGCGGCGGCGTCAGCGGCCCGGCTGGCCGCGCGGGGGTAAGAGCCTGCCCGCGCTCCTCGCGGGCAGGATCATAACACAGATGTACACATTTTTTGGCATACGATGCTCACATGGAAAAACTGATTAAATGATGCAAAGTGCACATCTTATGCCAAACATTACATGTGTACTTCTTAGCATTTATACTTATGTCTTCTTTGTTTCCACAGCTGTTGCCTGGGAAACTTCCGGTCCCAGCTATCAAGCTACCATGACCAACCGCACAGTCCCAGTGACCAGCAATGCAGCAGCAGCAGCTCTTGCAGCAACCCTTCTATTGGATGTAGAGGCAAATGGAGTGAGGAAGAGGAGGAGGAGCAGCTCCAGCAGCCACCAAAAGAGCACCAGCTGCTTGTACCCCTTGGCTCACCCCCTGCAACTGGATATGAATTTTACTCTCTCATGCCTCATGCCATGGGACCAAGCTGGCAGTCCTCACCTCGCTCCAACATGCCCATTCGCCAGCCAGATCCGACAGACACTCAGCCTGATCAGACCACCAGCCCGGACATGCCACCTGTCCCTAGTAGATGTTTCTGAGCTCAAGCTGATTCTGATCCCATTTTTGTATGGGATACTGGGGGTTCATATGGAATCCACCCTTTTAGAGAGGGGTAATGAGAAGACCTAATGGGCAGTTCTTGCCTTCCACCAGAAGGGGCCTCAGTGAGCCTCTGTGACTGTCTGTCTGAGCCTCCTAGCACTGTGGCCTGCTCCTGAGACACTCTGGTTCGTCCTCCCAGCTATATGTCATGTTCATCCTGCTGGTGGCCATGCTGTTCCTGGGACGTCCCTGTTATTTTCCAGTTTCACAATTTGTACTCTGTCATAATTTGATCCCCAATGAAGTTCTAGTTTTGGCCACACGCTTGGTAGTCCCTATTCTTTTTCTTGCTCCTAACCTTAGTCCTTGCTCTTGGTCTTAATCTTAGCTCTTGTGTTCTTGTTCTGCTTCTGTGATTTTTGCGATATTGCACAAATTATATTCTCTGTATGTTGTAGAGCATTTCTTTCTGATTGGTTTATTGTTTGAATGTTTCTGATCTCTCTATTGAATCTATTCCTGTTTTTCATTTGTTTCTCTATCTGTGGGTTTTGTTTTTTTTTTTTTGCTTTTTCCTATTGGTCCCTTGATTCAAAGCAGCCTGGGACTGACTCATTTTCTCTAGGGCTTTCAGTTAGAAAAAGGCTCTTGGAAAACCAACTAGTCTCTTGGGTCCTCTTCAAGTTCCTAGAAGCATCGCTTTCTCACCTATATCTCTTTTCCCATTGCTGCTAGTCTCTACTATTCACGAGGAGCCACAACTTCGATATCATCTGAAGTTGTCATCTTCTGATTACTGAGCTTCAGAGACTGAACCAGGTTGCTATATGTACAGCTATTCTAAGTGTTGCATTATTTCTTCATTCTAATAAATGTTGGCTTGGCATTCAAGAACTGAGTTCTCTGATATTTGGAAGTTTGGAAAAAGAAGGTTTAGCTGACTGTTTAGCATTTTAAGCAAAGGCAGTTGATTTGTGAGAACAATACAGTTCTTGTCTCTGGTTCTGTTTGGCCCTAATTTGAGGCCTTATCTTGGCTCCACTATTGGGCCATGTATTCCATGTCTTGTTTGGTTCTGTTCTCTTCCTGTTTTGCAGTCCTAATTTCACTTGTCTTTTTGAGTCTTATTTATTTCAGCAGGTGCCTTCCTATTCTGGTTGAGCAGCTCAGCCCTGCTCCCGTGAGTGGCTTCTAGTTTCTGGTGTGAGTAACCCTTGTCTATGTCTGCCAGCCACCAGTACCTGAGGGTTCAACCCGAGGGGAAAATGGCCATTATAGGTAGAAGACTCCTGTATTCCTGTCATACTCCAGCCTGCTCATCAGCATCTAGTTCCTCTACTGCTCTTAGGGTCATAATACTGGCAGTACGCCCTGACAGAACTGATCAGTCCCTGTCACAGGAGTAAGAAATGAACTGACTAAAGCAAACAGCTCATGCATAGACTTTCAGCAGTTGCAACTGCAGAGGAGAAATAGATCCATCTGGGTGCACTTATGGCCTCATTATAAATCAAATAATATGCTCTGCAAATGGCCTTATCTTCCTCTAGGAAAATTTGCTCCATTTACGCTCGAGTCTTCAGCGGAGCTGTTTTAGGTTCAGCAACTCTGCCGTAAAACACGCAGCTCCCTTATCCCCTTTTATCTTAATTTACTTCAGTGGAACAATCTTACCTACAGTACTTCTCTGATAATTCTCTTTGAGTTCACTGCTTCAGCCGTTCTTTTGTTTGGGAAGGAAGAATACAAATTTTAATAAATAAGTTTTGGTCTGATGTTGTAATCATATGGCAAAATGACAAGAGAAAGAGAGGCTTGCTGGTTGGAGCAATGGGCTGAAAAGCAAGGAAATCAGAGTTTAAATCCCACTTACCCCACAGACATTCCTTGTGACCTTGGGCAAGTCACTTTTCCTCCCCAGGCACTCATGTCGATTGTAAGCTCTTTGGGAAAGAGATTTAATGTACCTGAACGTTAATGATGCTGTAAACTGCCTTGATCATCATTTGGGCAGGTAGGCTAAAAATAAAAATTATCTCCAGCACAAATTGTCTGTCCAGTGCTTTTATGGAAGCAGAACTCCAGATTTTTTAATTATTATTCTTTAATAGGGGTATATAGGTACATTCTTTTTATTTCATTTTTTTATTTTGGGTAGGTTTTATTTAATTCATATTTCAGTTAATTTATTTATTTCTATATTTTGTTTACTGAACTGAAATAAACATTACATTTAAAAATCCTTGAAAGAAAAAACAAAACAAAATCCCCCCCCCCCCCCCCATTCCTTCCCAATACATTCCCCACCCCTCCCAGAGTCGGCTGCTGCCATTTGTTAACCAGGACCTGAGAGAGCAGGAGGGACTAGGGAGTGGGAGCCTCTTTCCCCTTTCTACAGAGACCCCAGGAAGGACATAAGAGATCTCTGGGGAAGATAAGGGTCTTATGAGGAAAGGCCAAAGAGGTGTGGAAGAGTTAATTTTGCTTTTATTTATTTGGGGGGGGTGGCTCTCAGTTTTTTGGGGGTTGTCTTTCAAAGTCAAGGGAAAACAAACACATTTCAGGGTTTTTTTGGTTTTTCATTTAGTTTTGAAACAAAATGAAATGTGTGTGATTTGTTGCATTTTTCATTTTGCTTAAAAATGAATACACAGCCCTAGTCTTTAATCCATCCACAGTAAGTATGCAAAAATCTTTCAAACCCACAGGAGGACCCTACAATTTTCTACCTGCTGCAACAGATTAAGCAGGTGGTAGAAAGTTACACTTTGGGGCCGATGTACTAAACATTTTCTTGCATTTTGAGGGCAATTTTCAAAGCCACTTACTAGAGTAAATTGGCCTGTCTGAAAAGTACCTTTCTTTCCCAGCCAAAAGTGTACAGGGAATTTCACAGCATGTGTGCTTTTAGGTGACTTGGGCTTGGGGCATTCCTAGGAGCATGTTTAGCTTGAGGAGCAAGACAGTGCACATACATTTGATTTGTAAAAGTACCCACACTGTTTCCCCCGCCTCTTGGTCAGCCACAAAAATATCAGCTGCTTTCAGTGCACACACTTCTCATTATCTAATTTTCAAAAGAACACTGCTCAGATAGTTTCCCTTTTTAAAATTAGCTGCAACGTACACACAGTAAAAATGCTTGCATAATTTACAACAATTCAGGCTACTTAAAACTGCTTCCTTGGTGCTTAAGGGGAAAATGCTTAGTGCACTGGGTCCTTTGTCATACATACCCTTTAAGTATTTTCTGTATTGTTTTAAATAATTCAGATTTAAAAAATTAAAAAGGATAATGGCAGCAGCTACAATACAAAGTATTTTTTCTACATATTTGTAAGATGATCATGTCACTCTTTAAACCATGCCACTATTTTTACACCACATTTTAACTATTACATTGTCTTTATATATCAGTGTCACTCTTTTTTTTTTTTTTTTGTCATGCCTGATGGAATTCATAGCAAAAATGCACTGGCAAATGACAAGCAGACAATAAGAATGATACATAATATAACCTATCAGAAAAAAATGGTTTAAGAACTGAAAAGAGGTAATAAACATCATATGTAAAGGACTGCAGAGAACACAAGTTAAAAAAAAGTCTCATTCCTAACTGAAATCTATGGTCTAGCATGTATATGAACAAAATGTGCCAATAGCATTGAATTATCTATAGTTATTACTGCAGTTCTTGAAATCTAATATATTTGGAGTCTTACCTCTCTGCTCATCTACTGTGCTGTTGTCTGTCTTGCAGCCCTTTCCATTAAGGGAACCACATGGAGATGCTCAAGAATTGAAGGCAGACACTAGAGCTTGGTTTGGAGTATTGCCAACTGCAGAAAACATCATCAGCTACAGTTCTCTTATGTTCCACAGCTGAATCTAAAGGTCAAAGGTGGTTGTTTATTGAAAAAAAAGAGGGAAGGACACAGAAAGCATTCAGTGCATGAGGTGGTATTTACTTATTTACTTTCTTACCAATAATAGATTCCACAGAAGGTTACAGTTGGCAGACAGAGAATGCCCCAAAAGGAAAAGACAGACACATAATTCTTTTATTAGACAGGTAGTAGAACCACCAGAGGTGGCAGTAGTGAGCTGTTACGCCCAGCAGGGCTGAAGTCCCTCAAGTACTGGAACCACAATCCCAGGGAGGCTGAGCTGTAGAGAAACTATAGATAGTGAGTAGACAGGTATACTGTGTTCATAGCCAGACCTGGATGACAGATCTCACATAAGGTCTTTAGAAGGCTCAGTAGCTGGAAAGGGTTAGGCCCTCGAGGAGCGAGTACCTGGTTCCAGGGGAAGCTCTGAGAGAGCGATGGTAACTCACAATTGTCTGTATCTGTGATAGCTTCCAGGCAGTAGAGAATCTTCAGAGTGTTCAGGAACATGGGCCCTCGAGGAGCGAGTACCGGTTCCTATTGGCAATCTGAAACAGAGAAAAGAGAGCGAGGCCCCCAGAGGAGCGGGTACCCCTGGTAAGTCCAAGGAGACAGAGTAGCATAGGTAGCGAAACCCTTTGCTAACTCAATCCGTTAGCAATTTCTGAGCCCTTTTATATTGGAAGCGGATGACGTCAGTTCAGGGGGTCACCCCCGAGGTTCGCGCCCTTGCTGGTACATCATTCGGAGCGCACGCCCTACGTCATCAGGAACATGGCGGATCCAAAGCATTGTGCCGCTCTGGGGACGCCGGAGGAAGACGGCAAGAAGACGCCGCAGCAGCAAACCGTCCATCAGGCCCGGAGGGAGTCGCCACAGTGGTAAGGAGAGTGGAGAGAGGGCATCGAGCACGACGGACACAACAGATAAGCAGGACCAAATCAATCCCAGATATGGGTAATATTATCCAACAGCATCAAATATGGAACGTAGCTAGTTTGAGTTAGACTGAGACCGGTCCCTGTATAGCCATGTGTCAAGAAGCTCCCTCGGTCTCTTTCATAAGAACATAAGAAAATTTTCTGTTAATTGTGAACCAATGTGAGGTTACTAAACAAATGTCGGTATATAAAAACTGCAAATAAAATAAATGAGAAATTGCCATGCTGGGTCACCAAGGCTCCATCAAGCCCAGCATCCTGTCTCCAAAAGAGGCCAAACTAGGTGACAAGAACCTGGCAAGTACCCAAACACTAAGAAGATCCCATGCGACTGTTGCCAGTAATAGCAGAGGCCATTCCCTAAATCAACTTGATTAATAGCAATTAATGGACTTCTCCTCCAAGAACTTATCCAAACCTTTTTTAAACCCAGCTACACTAACTGCACTAACCACACCACTGGCAACAAATTCCAGAGCTTGTGTATTGAGTGAAAAATAATTTTCTCCGATTAGTCTTAAATGTGCTACTTGCTAACTTCATGGAGTACCCTCTAGTCCTTCTATTATTCAAAAGTGTAAATGACAGATTCACATCTACTCATTCAAGACCTCTCTTGATCTTAAAGACCTCTATCATATCCCCCCTCAGCCGTCTCTTCTCCAAGCTGAACAGCCCTAACCTCTTCAGCCTTTCCTCATAGTGGAGCTATTCCATCCCCTGTACCTTCTCCATCACAACCATATCTTTTTTGAGATGCAGTGACCAGAATTGTACACAGTATTCAAGGTGCTGTTGGATAATATCACCATGGAGCAATACAGAGGCATTATAACATTTTCCGTTTTGTTAACCAAAACCTTCTTAATAATTCCTAATATTCTGTTTGCTTTTTTGACTGCTGCAACACACTGAGCTGATGATTTCAAAGAATTATCCACTATGAACCCTAGATCTTTTTCCTGGGTGGTAGCTCCTAATATGGAACCTAACATCATGTAACTACAGCAAGGGTTATTTTTCCCTATATGCAAATTACATTTTATATGCCATTTGGATGCCCAGTCGCAAGGTCTTCCTGCAAAGTATCACAATCCGCTTGTGATTTAACTACTCTGAATAATTTTGTATCATCTGCAAATTTGATAACCTCACTCGTCGTATTCCTTTCCAGAAGATTTATATATTGCAAAGCACCGCTCCAAGTACAAATCCCTGAGACACCCCACTCTTTTCCACTGAGAAAATTGACCTTTTGATCCTACTCCCTGTTTTCTGTCTTTTAACCAGTTTATAATCCACGAAAGGACATTGCCTCCTATCCCATGACTTTTTAGTTTTCTTAGAAACCTCTCATGAGGGACTTTGTCAAACGCCTTCTGAAAATCCAAATACACTACATCTATTGATTCACCTTTATCCACGTTTATTAACCTCTTCAAAAAAATGAAGATATGTGCAGCAAGACTTCCCTTGGGTAAATCCATGTTGACTGTGTTCCATTAAACTATGTCTATATGCTCTGTGATTTTGATCTTTAGAATAGTTTCCACTATTTTTCCTGGCACTGAAGCCAGGCTCACTGGTCTATAGTTTCCCAGATCACCCCTGAGTCCTTTTTAAATATTGGTGTTACATTGGCCACCCTCCAGTCTTCAGGTACAATGGATGATTTTAATAATAGATTACAAATTTTAACTAATAGATCTGAAATTTCATTTTTTAGTTCCTTCAGAACCCTAGAATGCATACCATCTGGTCCAGGTGATTTGCTACTCTTTAGTTTGTCAATCTGGCCTACTACATCTTCCAGGTTCATGAATTGGATGTGTCTACTTTGGGAATCTACATCAGTTGCAAGGCTCCCTCATTTTAACTAAATGAATCTTTTTCAAACTGCCTAACCTCAAATAAAGGAGGCTTGGGAGGGGGGGGGGGCTTTCATTATTTAAAGATATTTCTTTTGACTTAGCAGATACCATTTTCCCCCACAATGACTAACAAGAAAGCCACAGGGTTCAAACAGTGCCCTGCCTGAAATAGGAAAACGTCTATCACTGGCTATCCCACTGAATATATCTGATGCCTAGGCTCTGAATATGATATTAAACATTGTTTAATTTATTTGACTTCATCTCCTGGGGCCCTAAAATGATGATGGCTTTGACTTCAAGACATCTTCAAGATTGTTGTTTCCCCGAACTAGTGTGCCAAGTATACTGGTATGCCATCAGACCTGGTTACTCACCACTGACTGATGCTTGGGTCCAGACCAGCAGTGCCTCACAGCAATGAGAGATACTAGTGATGATTCTTAAATGTGCTGGAGCTCCTTTCTGAGCATATGTGCAGTCATGCAGTGTATCCCTCCCTTTGTTAGGGATCACCTTTGTCAGATGTAGGGTTGGTGAGCGACCCTTCTGCAGCCCCAGAACTCAATAAGTTGAGGATCAGCAAAATCTGGGATGCCCAAGGGAAGACTTGCATTTCACAAGGAAACAAAAAGCAAGTCCATACTCAAGTGTTGCTTCAAAGCAGAGAATATTTATTCAGAGAAAAGAAAAAAAAAAAACAAAGTCCATCAAAAAGCAGGCAGATTACAGTACTGTACAGAAAAAACACCAGAAAAGAATCCTTAAAACAGTTTCACTACACTTTCAAAAACTTCCTAGTTGCTCACATCAACAGTCTTTCTTTCTCCTCCAGATCCTTTGCTGGAAAAAGACAGAGGTCGATTTTAAAAGCGTTGTTCATCGAAAAATGCTCACATGCATGCATATATGGGCCGTGTGCGAGCAACGAGGATTTTAAAAGCCGCAATTATGTGTTCATGTGTGAGGAATAAGGGGGTGAAAAGGGCAGGGAATGGGCGGGACATGGGCATTCCCGGGTGCAGCCGAACCTTACACACGTAACTCCGTAGTTTAAAACTGAAAACTGGAGAGCACGCATGTGAGATATCTGCATAAATTTACTGCTGCTCCTGATGAAGAGCAAGTCTATAGATCTCGAGTTTTAGGGCTTATAGGACAGGGTGAGAGATCCGGGACAGCTGTGCAGCATGCAGGATAAGAACCAGAGGGGTCTGAAAGACCTCAATCTTAACTGGACAAACTGGTGGATAAACTGGAAAACTGGGAAAGTAGCTCGTGCGAGCATGTTTTAAAGTTTGCTTACATTCTGAATGCACGTAAAATCTAACAAAGTCCATTGGAAGACATGCACGCTAGCTGTGCTCGAGTACCCTCTTAAAATTAGGGGCATACTTAAGTGCAGTTAGTATATTTTAAAACATGCGCACGCCAGTGAGCACTTAATTAAAAATTCCAGCGTATCTTCGCTTGTGTGCCAATACATGTGTATATGGGCGCATGCGCACTAATTTTAAAATGACCATCTTTGTGTTTCTTTATCTCTCTTTCTCTGACTATGGTTTCCCCAGGCAGAACCTTGGGGTCCAATTTCTCCCAGCTGGCACATAGTACTGGCAGGAACTTCTCTAAATTCCTCCAGCAGTCTCAATATACACCCTGGCCTCTTGACTCATGGGAGCCTTAGCCCATCTTCACTCTTTTCCTCAGCAATCACAACGCACTCCTTCTCTGAAGTCCTCTTGTGGACTCCTCTCTTGGGCTTGTGGAAGCCCCTTTTATTGCCCTCTCCCAAACCATCTGCTTTTGGGGGAAGGCACCCCTTGTCATTCCACACAATACTCACACGTCCAAAAGCTTTCTACATCTGGAAAGTTCCTAATGATAATAAATACGCCATTACAACCTCTACTTTTTCTTTCTAGTGGCCAGTAGGGGGCACAGATGCCTCTCCTTCCTAGCTACAATGTGTATATTAATAGGTAGTATGCAGGTAGCTGGTCTCTTTTGTGCTGTGCAATCATTACACGTAACATATCCTCTACTTCCTCCACCTGAGCATCCCCCTTTGAATCTCCCTAGGTTGACTGAGATGGGGAGAATGTGTGTAATACCCATGTGTTACTAACACATAGTTTTCCTTTTGCAAAAAATAAACAGTATGGGGGATATGGTTTAAAGGTATGCTATTGTGTCTTTAAATCTTGCAGTATGTCCTGTGTGGAGGAAATGAAACCTCTAGTGCAGAGAACAAGCCTATAAAAGGGGAGTAGAGAGGCCACTGAGAGAAGGTTCTGGGTCAAGGAGCTGGTGAGAGCTGCCCAGTAGTTTCACCTGATTCAGCTTGTACAAATTATAGGTTCCAGAAACATATTTGAGCTCGGGAGGTCTGCTCTATGTTTTTTTTGTGTGTTCTTCTGTTACATGTCTTCTGTACTACTGAATCCTGCTCTAAGTTAGCGCTGGACTAACAATGTCCTCACTTCTGAGTTGTGGTCTGCCTTCTGCAAATAAAGCCAAAGTCTTTTGGAACACCAATTGGCCTGGGAGTTGTTTCTGTGAGAGAGCGGGCTGCCATGCTGGTGCTGCTCACCATGTTAAAAAAAACCAAAAACCTAAGGATAAATTTAATTTGTGCACTTACGATTGAACCCTGTGATTCAACATGTTAGCTGCCTGAGACTTGTGCACTGAGCACCTGATGTGACGCATTCTGAGTGTTGGTAGCAGCAGCAGTGTTGGAGCACATGTGGCAGCTATGGTAAACCGAGCCAGCTGCTTGCACTTCACAGGTTTCTGCTTTCTTCTAGAGATGTGAATCGTGTGCCCGATCATCTTAACAATCGGGTTCGGCTAGAGGGGGGGAAAAATCTGATCGTGGGTGATGTGAATCGGAATTGGTTCCGATTCACATCGTTATTTTTTTTTTTTAGTGAGGCCCGACCCTTTAAAATTAACCCCTTACCTTCCCCCACCCTCCCGAACCCCCCACAAAACTTTTTACGATTACCTGGTGGTCCAATGGGGGCGCGGGGACCGGTCTCCCGCTCTCGGGCCATCGGCGCTATTTTGGCTGCCACTCAAAAATGGCGCCGATGGCCCAATAAAAAAAACAACCCACCCGACCCTTTAAAAACGACCCCTTAGCTTCCCCCACCCTCCCGAGCCCCCAAAACATTTTTAAATTACCTGGTGGTCTAGTGGTGGTCCCGGGAGCGATCTCCTGTTCTCGGGCCATCGGCTGCCACTCATAAAGATGGCGCCGATGGCCCTTTGCCCTTACCATGTGACAGGGTATCCATGCCATTGGCCGGCTCCTGTCACATGGTAGGAGCACTGGATGGCCGGCACCATCTTTACGACGGCGGCGGCCATCTTTAAATACGGCGGCGGCCATCTATATGAGGGCCATCTATATGAGGCCATCCAGCCAGTGCTCCTACCATGTGACAGGGGCCAGCCAATGGCACGGATACCCTGTCATATGGTAAGGGCAAAGGGCCATCGGCGCCGTCTTTATGAGTGGCAGCCAACGGCCCGAGAACGGGAGATCGCTCCCGGGACCACCACTAGACCACCAGGTAATTTTAAAATGTTTTGGAGGGATCAGGAGGGTGGGGGAAGCTAAGGGGTCGTTTTTAAAGGGTCGGGTGGGTTTTTTTTTTATCGGGCCATCGGCGCCATTTTTGAGTGGCAGCCAAAATGGCGCCAATGGACCAAGAGCAGGAGATCGGTCCCCGCGCCCCCACTGGACCACCAGGTACTCGTAAAAAGCTTTGGGGGGGGGTTCGGGAGGGTGGGGGAAGGTAAGGGATTAGTTTTATAGGGTCGGGGTGGGTTTAGGGGCTTTTTTGGTGTGCCGGTTTTCCCCACCCTCCCCCCTCCCCCGATTTACGATTTTTGACGATAAATCGGGGAAATTTCTATTGTATCGCGACTCTTAACGATTTTTGACGATTTAAAATATATCTGACGATTGTTTTAAATCGTCAAAAAACGATTCACATCCCTACTTTCTTCTGCATATGGAGGGAAGTGGAGTCCAGGAAAGAGGAGGTCTGTTCACTGCGAGGAACTGAAGGTAGGGAGCAGAGAGAGGAGTCCATGAGTGGCGATTTGCTGAGGGTAGGCAAGAGCAGAAGCCCACAGACAGTGATTAGTGGAGGGAACAGGATCATCTGTAGGGTATATATGTGTACACAGATAGAAGCCAGAAACTTCCTGCTGTGACACAGGCAAGGCAATTAATTTCAAAAGTCACTGGAACACTGTTTCACTGTAACAAGTCATCTGTGTCCTCTCTCTCTTTGTTTTTAAATTTGGAAGAGAAACTGGTAGGGCTTTGAGTCTTTCCTCAACTCTTCTCTTAACCAGATGAGTCCTGTGTCTGCAGTCTGGTCCATGGAGGTTTGTATGTCACATAGCATTTATTTTTAATGTAGGTGTGCCTGGTGCTTTACAATGTTGGGAAACACTGTTCCAGGTAATTCTAAACTCAGTATTGAGACTGGCATTGTCTAGACTTCAAAAGCATTACAATGAAACTATCAACATCAAAGTCATAAACATCAAAGTCATCAACTTTGAAGCTATCAATATCAAAATCCACTTCGCTCAATGAGCCTTCAGATTTGAAGGTGGCCACCTCCTCATCAGAGTCAAATTTGAATATCGTACGATATTTTCAAACGTCAGAAAAACAATTCACATCCCTAGTAGGCATTGCCCTGAGGAGCGGGGAAGTGCAACGCAAGTTGCTGGTGTAGAGACGTAAGCACAGATATAGACACAGCCCCGAGGAGTGGGGAAGTGTGGAGCAAGAGTCTCTGTAGAGTAGTTCCAGGGTGACCCCGAGGAGCGGGGAGGCCCACAGGTGGGAGTTCTGGAAAGGCGCAGGGACCACCCCGAGGAGCGGGGAGGTCTGGAGACAAGTTTCCTGAGAAGCACACAAAGGCCTCCAAGGAACGGGTACCCGAGCCAGAGTCCAGGAACCGAGGAAGAGATCCAAGCAGGAACAGACATCAGGGCAGACAGACACAAGCACCAGTAGTGAAGGAACTCATTGCCAAGTCGATTAGTGCAGGCCCTGGGCGGGGCTTATGAATCGCGGCTGGTGATGTCATCAATAGGAGATGCCCCTGAGGCTCCCGTCATAGCGTCCTTAAATGAAGACTCAGTGGCGTGCAAGCACGCCTAGGAAGGCCCAGGAGAGGCATGGAGGTCGGTATCGTCTCAGCCGCCATGAGAAATCCTGGGAGATAGGCAGCATGTGTCAGAAGCAGCTAACCACAGCTTCAAGTTCACCCAGCGAGGAGAGCAGGGCAGCACATGATGTGAGTTGGGTCGGCCGCGGCCACCCGCAGCCAACATTCATAACAATATGTCTCTGATTCGGAGTCAGAACAGTTATGGGAGATCAACTATTACTCTATGTGAATCGGAACCAGAATCGGTTCGGATTTCAGTTCCGATTCACATCTCTACTCTATGGAGTTAGATTCTGATAAACTTGACTCACTTGGCTTACCATTTGATCTCACACCTCCTCCTGCTAAGAGCACCTGCTCCTGGAAGACCTTTCCTTCCCAGTATTAAGAGGATGACACAAGCAATTTCTTATGACTTACAAAGAAGGCAGGGGCAAGAGCTTCATTGCTAGGAATTCTAAAGTACCTTAATATACTTAATTTTATTTATATTTCACCCTTTTTGACTGGTCAGCTGCTTCAAAGTGAATTAATTCCAGGTACGATATGTATTTCCCTATTCGCACAGGGCTTACTATCTAAATGACTATTTTATTAAGGCTTTTCTTCTATAAAAGCTTAGTAAATCAGACCCTCAGTCTGTACCTGAGGCAATGAAGGGTGAAGTGACTTGTTCAAAGTCACAAGAGGTGTGGTGTGTTGGGTTTGTGGACCCAGCTCGGCTGGGGAACCCCCACGGGAACAATACAGGACTCTAGGGACAGGCTAGACTAGGGGATCTTCTGCCTATACCAGCCACCTTCCCTGCAGGTTGAGCCCTTGGGTTCTGGTGGCTGGCAGGACTTGAACAAGGGAGAGACCTAATGCTAAAGCTGCCTGACTTCTCCCTCCACTCCGGAGGGAGTGGAGGGAGAAGTCAGGCAGGAAGAAGACGCAGGCTGCAGGGTTATAGGCTGACACTGGACAGGACTGGAGACAGGAGCCAGAGGAGACATGGGATGCAGGCTGCAGGACTGGAGGCTGATGTCTGGTGAGTCTGAGGCAGAAACTAATGTCTGGGATGGAACACTGGAACAAGACAGAAGTTAATGATACTGGCAAGCTTCAGACAAGAGGCCTGGGAGCCAGGGAACAAGGCTTAAGACAAGGAGGCTTAGGGAAGCCAGGGATCAAGGCTTGAGACAAGGAGGCTTAGGGAAGCCACAAGACAGAAGGCTAAGGAGAGTCACAAGGAGTACAAAATGAGAAGGCTTTGGAAAGTCACAAGGCAGAAGGCTGCAGAGAGCTACAAGGAATACAAGGCGAGAAAGCTTTGGAAAGGCAGAAGGCTGCAGAGAGCCACAAGGAATACAAGGCAAGAAGGCTTTGGAAAGGCACGAGGGACCATGCAAGGAGCCAAGCAGACTCAGACTCAATGACAAGGCACAGAGTGTAGACTGAGGCAGGGCTAAATAAGCAGAGATATGCTGAGTCATGAGGTCGCCAAGGCTAGAGCTGGAAAGAGGGTGGGTGCAGCTCCCAGAGGACCTCTGGTGGTTGGGAGGCTGCAAGACAAGCAGAATCACAACAAGGTATTAGTAGGATTTGAATCCTGGCTTCCTTAATTCAAAGCCTATTGCTCTAACCACTAAGCTACTCCTCCATTCCATACCTAAGGATATTGTAGCAATTCTAGTCCATCAAAACCTGAGAGATTTTTAGAGAAATATCTGGCAGACACCTCTTACTAGCCATCCAGTAGGGAAAGCTGGATGTAAAAATATTGGCTAAAGATAGCTTCCAGTTTTGAGATGTCTGTAACCCCATCACTCAGTAGTAGAGTCAGCTCAGAAAATGCAAAAGCAAGCAAGATCCTATGCTTTAGTTTCATCAGGAAAAGATCTTGGATCTCTTTGTCAGGAAGCTGTTTCAAAACATCATACTCTCTGCTTGCATATCCTCTTATCAGGTTTTTTTTTTTTTTTTACTGTTCATCATATGCACTCTATGAAGAAAAAACTTCAAAAATACTCAGACTTTCTTTCTCCTGGCAGATAAGCAAGTGCATTTTCTCTCTGTAGGCATCTAAAGCAGTTTAGCTTGTTTGTTTTCCCAATAGGTGTACTGGAGTTCTAGGGCCTGCTGTAATATTTGCAGTGCTGTCTTTCCATAGGCTGGGTTGTTGCTGTTTGAGTCTTGGCAGTTAGTGCTGTTTCTTTATATGTTTCTCATCCTTTTCTTCATATATGATTTAAGAATTACAATCTAAATACAACTAAAGAAAGCTATGGTAAATATTTTTGTGTTATGCCTTTCATTTGCAAAACAATACAACACTCAGATCTTTACAGATTTATACCCTAGACATAGCACTTGAAAAATCTCTCTTTCAGTTTCCCTTCACTGGAGTATAAATCTCAATCTTTAGGATGGACTACCCTATATATCTCTGGGAAGTGGGCTATTTAGCGGCATGCACAGCAGTTTTGAGAGGGCACAGAGTGCACAGTTAAGAGACTGTACATAGTGACAGAACTGATATTAATGCTCCCTTAAATGAAAAGAATAGAAATTTTAAAAGAATATTACCGAAAGCTTGTTTCTCACAATCTCCTTGACATCTTTTTTCCCTCCTCCCTTGTATTGCACAAGAGCACCGAATATGGCAGACGGACATTTGGTGATAGCAATTACTGATAATTGTTGCATTGCTGAGTCAGAGTTGCATCTATTTGTTGAAAAACATTACCACTGACAATGAAAGGTAATCTGAATGTTCCTACTTTACAAGCATTTATGCATGCATCATGCTAAAATTATGGGGTTCCTAACCTACATTAGTTCAACAAGATTAATTATGTCTACATAGAATAGATCACTAATTCATTTTCCATTTTTTCTACTTCAAACTAGGTCATTATTAAGAAAAAGCAAGGGAGGATACTCTCTACTGTTGTCAGCACAGGGCACACTACATTTTCTCAGTTATGGCACTGAACACAGTACAACAGGGCAAGAAGAATTTAACACTTGTATGCATATGGCATTCAAAAATATTAGTGCTGTGAAAATGCTTATTCTTTCCCCCTGGATGTATGACCTTTATTTTCCTGGATGTTGAAAAGTTATTTTATTTTTGTGGCAGTGCTCTTCAATGTTGCCATTCCTTAGAACTATGGACACCAGTTTGTGAACCCTTGCATTAGGGGGCAGCACTCCATTGAGCGGAGGGTCCAGTTTCTATCGAAGATGTCCTATTTTATGCCTATGGGGGAAATCCCGCCCTCAAAAAAAAAACAAAAAACCCAAACACTCTAGTTAATCAGTCTAGGACAGCAGCCAGCATTTCCCTGCTTCCCTTTCGGCGCAGAAGCCATAGGCGAGGAGGTGGGCACCACCCTCGCAGGGCAGAAGTCGGCGCGAGGGCAAACGGAGCTCCACATTTACGTCAGCAGCCGCTCACAGTCACGCCCCGCTCCGCCCCGCCCCATCTGAGGCTCTTGTGCGCGGTCTTTTTTTTTTTTTTTTTTTTTTTTCATTCTCTCTGTATTTCTCCTGCGCGCGCGCGTGCGCGCGCGAGCCGGCGAGAAACCTAACGTCACTGTCAATCAGCGAGAGGAGGCAGTGGCGGCTGTGTAGGGCCGGGAAGGGAGGAGCGCAGCCCGGACCGTAAGGTAGCACGTGTCAGTCAGAGGGCGCGGAGGCGGGCCCGATGGACGAAGGGATAATGCCGGCGGGAGGGCCCCTCCTTCCTCACCTCCGGCTCCAGTGGCGGTGAGAGCCGGGCGAGCAGGGACATGGTGAGTGCCTGTGTCCCCGTTCAGTCAGGGACGGGAAGACCGGGAACCCGGTGGGTATTGTGCGGCCGCTCTGGGGCCGTGTCCCGTCCGCCGCCGCCACGGGTGGGTGGCTGGCTTTTTCCCGGAGAGCGGCTCTTTTGTGCGGTGACGGGACGCATTGTGACACGCCGCTGTGAAGGGTCACACTAGTGGCGCGGGGTTGGTTGCCCGGTAAGAGTGGTACCACCGCTGAGTGTGGATGGAGGGCAAGGACTGGTGATAGTGCCTTTGATGGAAGAGGATGCTCTAGCAGGCTGTAGGGGATCCGAGGCCCTGGAGATGTCACGCATAACATGATCTCACCAAAGGCTGGTCTCAAGCTTTCCTTTGCATTAAAGATACATAAGGAGAGAGACTTTATAGCCTTTACATCCCGATTCATTTAAACCTATAATTGTTTATTGTGAAGGACCCCCGTCTGCTTGTGTAACCTACGCCTTTCTCTCCTTAACATCATTGTGCGGCTGACACTGTTAACACATTTATACTGTGCTTGCTGCCAAAGACTCAGCATAACTTGTCTACATTTTAGAGGCATTTTATTTTGGCTTTTGAAATCATAACATTTCACTCAGTGAATCAGCAGATTAAGAGGGAACAGCTATTTTCTTTCTGTTCTGATTATTTTCCTACAACTAGGGTTGTACTGTTTACCTTCCTCAAACAAAATAATGGGGCAAAAAGGAGATAGGGAGTGATATGCATCTGTTATGGCCATTTCCTGTGTGTGTGTGTGTAAGTTCTTCAGGTATTTATGCTGTATCTATGTTTCATATGCATTTATGTTAATATCCTTTCTCCCTGATTTACTTAAATTAATAATCAGCACCACAGGTGTGCCATGCTGTTAGTCTCCCCCTTGCAGTTTTATTTAACTTGTCCTTGAAGACAAGATGCTGTAAGAGACTGGAAGAAAGCAGATTTGATCCTATTACACAAATGTGGAAACAGGGAGGAGGCAGGCAGCTACAGACCAGTTAGTCAAATGCCAGTAGGCAGTTAAGCTATGGAAGCACTTCTAAATAAAAAAGATTGTTTCAAGGTGCTGCACAAACAGGATATCAAACTTGATTGAGTTCTTTCATGAGGTAACAAGTGGTGGATCAGGCAAGTGTGGTAGACACAGCATATCAGGACTTCAGTAAGTTTGACACTCTTTTATTTAAAAGACTTCTAAGCAAGCTGGAAGCTATGGTAATTGGCCAAAAGATTGCAAATTGGTGAGGAACTGGTTGAGCTAAGAGTGGTGGTAAATGGGATTTAATCTGGTGAAGGCAAAGTAATCACTGGGGTTCCCTAGATCTCCATATTGGGATCGCTTCCTTTCAATATCTTTATTGGCATTGCTGAGGGATTTGAGAAAATGATATGCATATTTGTAGATGATGAGATGTGCTACAGAATAGACAAATCAAAAATTGGTAGATAAAAATGAAGGTATTTGAAAAATCTAGAATGGTCAAGAGTTTGAAAAATGAAATTGTGTGAAATAGTGCAATATCATTCATATGTAGGCCTGAATTTAGACAAAGGTAATGTAGGCAACTGCCTGCCATCCAAATTCTTATAGGTGCTGGAGTGTCTCCATCATTCCTAAATTGGAGCCTGCTTCTGCCCTGTAGCGACACTCGAAGATGAAGAAAAATTCATTGTGAGGCCTTTATCAGCCCTCGTGTGCTAACAGATCCTGTGGTGCCTTCCCCCTCTTCTTGCATGGGCTTCCTGTTACCATGGAAACCTGGGTGGGGTATCACAGGGTCAGTTAGCACAGAGCCCTTCTGAAGGTCCTGCCCTGATTTTTAATTGTCTTTGGGCACTGTTAGAGGAGAGAAATGGGGCTGTGGCTTGGGCAGGAGGGATTGTCCCAGCAGGGAGGAGGTGGGAAATATCTCCCATTCCCTTACTATCTATGGGTGCATGTCACCTTCGTCCAGCCTTGTCCATGTGGGACACAAAAATCTATTAGCTAAGTATCAGAAAGATAAGAATTGGAACCTGTCAGGTATGAGTCATCTAGCGGTAATCGTCTCAGATCACCTCAAAATAGACAGTCACTGTAATAAAGAACTGGGAAAGCTAACAGTACGCTGGGTTGCATAAGCAGAGGTGGTGTTATCATTAAAGAAAAATAGGTAATGTTCAGTTCTGGAAACCACACCTTCATTGAGATATTGAGGGAATGAATGGATCAGAGAAGGCATACTACAGTGATACCAGGCATGTATGTGACAGGAAGAAGGATTGAGAAGAGTGCAGGGAGGGGGAAGATAGTGAGGATTTGGGCAGTGGAGTTTTTGTGTGCTCATTTATCCAAGGTGATAGAAAGAGTACCAGCAAGTAAGAGTCTCAATCTGGGCAGATTGGGCCACTTGGTCTTTCTATGTCATCATTTAGTACAGAGGTGGCCAACTCCAATCCTCGAGAGCCACAAACTGGCCTGGTTTTCAGGATATCCACAATGAATATGCGTGAGAGATTCACATGCAAATCTATTTTATGAATAGTCATTGTGGATATTCTGAAAACCTGGCCTGTTTGTGGTTCGCAAGGACCTGAGTTGGTCACTCCTGGTTTAATATACAACTGCCCACTAAACTACACACACCTCAGAAATAAATATCCATAATGATAGAGGGATCTTGGAGATTAACATATTTGCATTAACTGTCAAAATTATCTAAACTATTTGGTAGTGCTGCTGACTTTAAAATACTTTAAAAGCGTGTTTATAATATTGAGCAGTTTAATGATATGTTACCTTTCTTCTTGTAAAGATCATTTCCTGTATAGTTGCTGTTGAGTAGAATGTTTATAGAGAGCCTGCTGGGGATGTGGTTACTGTATTCTGAGAAATGAAGCATAAACTATCCAAGAGAGTTGATAAACAATGTTTCTGATTAAATCAATACAACACAAAAGATAAACAGATTTAAAAAATCTCATCAATGAAGAGATTCCAGTATGTGGTGTTTTTTTTTTTTAAATTGGATTATTAGTTTTTCTTGTTGACTTTAATGTGGAGTCTCTTTCAGAATTGTAGCTGAACATGTTAAGCCTAGTTAGAACATAGAGGAAGAAGTCCTCTGTTACTAGAGTAATTATTCACACAGAAGGAGTTACTTTGATCCTGGTTTAGTGGCTTTTGCCTGGTTAAATACTTGTGACTAGAATTTTGGACTCTGGATGTTCCAGAAGAAACTGAGCACCTTGCCACTTATCTCCTGTTTTAGGCATTTGGTAGTGTTCTGGAACTATATTTAAATGTTTAGGCATTATTTCATTGCTACTTAAGAGGTTTTTCATTCTTAAATGGTTCCATATGCTGTATACAATATGCAAAGGAGAACACTTCCCCACTCCAGTTGTTTGGTAGTATGAAGATAAATGGAAACTAATCCGCACTGCTTTGTAGTTTTCTCCAGTCAATGAAATGGGAAGCAAAACCAGAATTGATCAGTGGAGTAAATGTCATTTAGAAAAAAAGAAAAAAAACATTTTACAGCCCCCCCCCCCCCCTACTGTGGTGGTAGAAACAGAAGATGTCGGACAAGGAGCATTGATCTACTTAGTTCTTCCTGTTTTTCAGTCTGCCTATTGTGCTGTCACAGGTCTCTTTTGCTCTGTCATTAAGGTCCCTTTGTGTCTCATGAATGCTTGAATTCTGCCACTGTTTTGGCTGAAAATAGTTTTTAGTATTTCCCATTGCTTTTGTCCTTCCCTCTCTTCAGCTTCATATGATGACCCCCTTGAATGTTTCATTGTATGGAAAATGCTTCTTTTCAGTACTTATTTTTTTTTTAATTGAAGCCTGTTGGATATTTGAATGATTGTATCATCTCCCCTTTCCTTTCTTTCTGGGAGTACATTTTTTTTAGCTCGTACAGTCTCTCTCACTGGGTGATAGCTCCAAATGGGCTTGTTTTATGCACATCATGGCAAGACAGGATATGTTGAGTATGATCTCATTCTCTTAAATTCATTGATAAGGGCTCACCTCAGTACTTGCATTGTATCACAGAGCTTCTTTGCTGAGGCTCAAAGGGTGCAGTATGTACAGGAAACATATTATGTGGTACATGGTGGCACTTGATGATTTCTGTATCTTTCTCCCACATTTTCTTGGTCATTGACTTCATCTCTTGATACATCTTCTGTTTCTTCATGCATATAGGTGCTTTGTAGTAACATTTATTTATTTTTAGTAATGCTGTTCTGTTTTTCTTTTTCATCTCAATGTCTGCTTTTCTAGTATCAAACTCTTTATTAGTTGGATCACAACCTGTTAATTCTCTGCAATTCTGTCAGGGTTATGATCTGGGTATTTTTCTGGTACAGCAAGGTCATTGTTTCCACATTTTCCAGGGGATGAGCCATACTACCTTGTTGTGCCTTTCTGTAAACAGACCTTCTGGCATCAACACATTACATACAGCAATGAGATGTGTAACAGTTTTCACATTCTGTGCATTCATCTTTTTTTTTTGTTTTTTTTTTAATTTTCTGTGCTGGCTGTAAACCATCTTGTCTGTAGACTGCTGTCCTTTTGTTGCAGAAGCAAATCTGTATTTCTTTACTGTGGTTGCCATCTTGGTCCACTTGAATATGTGGAATTTGTCAACAAACCAGCTGTAGGCGATAGCCTTTTTCCTGGCTTAAATGCAGCTGTGACTAGCTTTCAAGAGTTTCTTCTTTTCTGATCTTTATCTTTGGCATAATGCAAGTATTAAGGGTAACTCTTGAAAGCTTGCAATATATTTATTAAGCTAGTTCAGTAAAAATGTATTGCCTACAATTACTTTGATCCTTAATTTCTCATTCCCCCTGCATTCATGCACTTGCCCCTTGTTTTTTGTTTGCTGGCATGACTCTTAAATTTTTTTTTCCTCTTACAAATTCTGTTGCTTCTTCCCTCACTCATTCCTTCCAGTCTTTGGAATGCATGTACAAGTTTAAGATAGACTGTAGCCATTTATTTTCATACTTCAACACTTTTTGGGTATTTGGATCTGATGCTGTTAAATATGCCTGGAGGGCTTTTGCTGGTAGCTGTATATGTGTAATCTATTTCTCTTGTTAGCTCTTTCCCTCCAAAAGGTATTTTGGTGCTAGATTTCTGCATTCCAAATTTTCTCTTTTTCTCAAAGGACAAGCAGGATGTCAGTCCTCGCACATGGGTGACATCATCTGATGGAGCCCGGCCTGGAAGTTTGCTCTTAAAGATTCTAGATTCTATTGAGCATGTGCAGCTGTAGTTATCATCCTGCTGCCCCCCCCCCAGGCAGAGTCTCTCGGTCTCTTTTTCTGCAGAGCCATGTGGTCGAGTGAGCTGTGTAATTGTGGTATTCAGCTTTGCTCTCTCTTCACAGTTTTTGTTAATTTTTTTTTCTGAAACTGCAGCTGTTTTTCTATTTTTTACCTTACAGTAGTTTTATTTTGCTTTTTCTTTTTCTCATCCTTTCAACTGTCTGTTAGCTGCATGGCAAGCCTTAGTTGCTGTGCAGCCTGAAAGAGTCTAATTCTAGTCCTTGGTAAATAAATACTTCAATCTGCAGTTTAGTTTCTGTCCTCTCCTTGCTCTGTCTGTTTTTGTGCCTTTGTCTGGTGCTGGCAGGACTGACATAAAGCAGATCCTTGTAGGCCACAAAGCCTGGGGACTCACTTCTGTTCTATCTGGGCAAGAATTTCATGTCATTTCACAGATCGATTGATATCGATGGAGGCTTCGGATAGTGAAGGGATTGAGGACTGCACTGTTCCTGGGGGGGGGGGGGGGGAGAGCTCATCTTCCCCACATTCTCTAAGGAACTAGGCTCCACAGGCAGGAGCCCTGGATGATGTAGCCTCCCCTCCTGCTTGCCAGTGATGGCAGTGAAGTCTCCTTGTGAGAGAGGGTAAGCAGAAGCTTGGGCAGGCAGAGTTGCTGCTACTTCTTCAGTGCCCTGCTGGTATCTGTTGCCTGTGCATGTCAGACCATTGGTACGATGTCAGGACCACATTGGGGTCCAGGACTGCCATTGAGCGCCATGGTCACACTTGTCTGCCATTGAGGTGCTGTGGCTGCCCTTGACATTGTAAGGGCCATTGACTGTGGGCACCATTGAGTGCTGTGCATGCTATCGTGCTCCCTGGATGCAGCCAAGAGCCCTTCCATACCATAGGCGTTGATGGGCACAGTTTTGCTCTGTAGATGCCATCGAGCGCCATGGGCGCTCAATATATTGGAGGAACAGCATTGAACAGAGTGTCATCGAAGGCCTTAGACTGATGTCTGAGTCAGAACCATTCCGGGTGCTTGGACAGCCATTGAGTACCATAGCTGCTCTCAATGCCATCGGGCGTGAGCACCGTTGCCAGAAGGAGTCATCAGGATCTCCATTGAGCGCCCTAATTGCCCTTGAGGCTGTTGATTGCTGGGGTGCGAGGGTCTAGAGAGCCTCGAATGCCAAAGGCTTCAGGCCTTGGATAGCCTCCATGCCAGGGTCACCTTTGACGCAAGATACCCTTGAGTGCCAAGGCATCCAGGGTCCACC
This sequence comes from Rhinatrema bivittatum, assembly GCF_901001135.1. Classification (NCBI taxonomy): domain Eukaryota; kingdom Metazoa; phylum Chordata; class Amphibia; order Gymnophiona; family Rhinatrematidae; genus Rhinatrema; species Rhinatrema bivittatum. The sequence goes on from NC_042621.1 coordinate 142,993,117, forward strand.
ATGGTCTGGTGTCCTCAAGGCTATTGAGCATTCATGGTGCCAGTGAGCCCCTTTTGTGGTGTCAGGACAGGGAACCAAAGGGCATTGTGGTGTTCCATGGATGGCTTATGGCCAATGGACAGCCTGAGCCACTGTCCAGCACTGAAGGTGAGGGGGGTTGTAGGATGTTGGGGGTGCCACCGGGCTTTGAGCACCATCAGTGCTTATGAGTGCTGGGGTTGCTGTCGAGGCTATAGTCTTCCATCGCCAGCATATATGGCTACCATTGAGCTCACAACATTGACATCCTCGGATGCATAGGGGAACAGTTGATGGCGCTGGCAGTCATGGGTACTGATGCAATGTATTGGTGCCACAGAGCCTCCGCTTTCGAGCATCGTGGGTGTCATCGGTATTGCTGGACCCTCGATGCCTTCAGGCACCGGGGTCTCCATTACTGACCCTCAAGTTTTTGGCCTTCAGTGTTGGCAAGTAATTGGCACCTTTGAGTAATTGGTACCATGTGTGCTACTGGGGTGTTGATGTCCACAGGTGAATGGGGCACATTCCATGGCATGGTATGCTGTTAAACATGTCGAGTGTGCGGCGCAGTCAAACACCATTGAAGTCCTGGGCATAGTGTTGTTTGGTGCCCTAGATGTGATCCATCACTGGTGAGTGCAGAGAGCGCTGGTGGCACTGCAGGGGCTGTCGCCTCTTTTGCCACTGGTGGACATGGTCGGATGCCACAGGACACTGCTGCAGAGCACCGTTGGTCACATGGGCTTCCCTGATGCTGATACACTACGAAGAGGGTGGTGAGCTATTCACAATGCCATTTCATGGGCCTCTTGGAGTATTATCAGGTACTATGGGCGTGATGCTACAGAACACTGCTCACCACCGTGGATCACCATAGTCAGAGTCCCAGTGGCACTGGGGATGCCTTTGTCACACTGTACATGTTGACTCCATTAGGAGTTAGTGCAACAGTGGAGCACATTATGTGTGTTTTGGGTTTGATGGGAGTAGTCTACTCCATGCACCTCAGGTGCTGGTGGGTGGCATTCTCTCTATCGGGTGCTTTGTATAGCCATGTCAGAGATAGTGGGATCACCATCATCACGTCCAGGAGTCAGCTTTCTCCCTACTTCACACCTTAGGGTGCCAAGGGGCTGTAGCGAGGATATAGTCATCACGCATTCTTTGATTTGCTTTTTGGCATTGTGCAGCTGCTGACTCTTAACAGGTGGTACTCGATCCTTGCTGTGTTGTGGAATTTTACCAACAAATGCAGCGATGAGGAGCGTATGTGTGCCGCCGTCTGCAAGACTGGTTCCCCTGCACGAGTACTGGTCATTGTGCTTTTAAAGTAGAGGACACTTTTCCAGTTGCCCTCATTGTGTGTGTGGGTTTGTTTTTTTTCTTCGTGGTGAGCACAACAGGTTGTGCACTGCAGCCACAAGGCTGATCTAAGACTGTGTGCTCTTGGTCAAACTACTATGGGCATGGATACCAGGAGGGAAGTGTCAAGAGTCTTTCCCTCCCCACAGAAGAGGAGTTTGTCTTTCAACCCTTCCCATGTTAGCTTATGTCTGAATCCTCTTTGTGGGGAACCCTCCTGGGCTCTGTCCCTTGCAGGCCCATTGCCAAACTGGAGCCTCAATTCTTTTGAATCGATGCACCTCCTTGCAGGGCAGGACCTACGGGCATTGGGGAACAGCAGTGATGGTCGTTTGGACCATTTCTCTCTGAGGTTCCTCTGGTTACCATATTGGCCTACCCGATCTGATTGGGTGGCCACCGGCTGCCAATTCTGTTGCTTATAAACCTCAGCAGTCAGTGTCTTTATCCCACTCACGCTTGAAGAGTAGGAATGTTTTTTTGGGATCGGGAGGCCCCAATTCCTATTACTTCCTGTCCCTTCAGGAAGGGGAGATATGACTGGGTTTCCAAAGGCAGTCCTTATGGGTTCCTCTTTGGATGCCTGGTTGTCCACCCCTACAAGGGGTGGCCATCGTTCTTTGGGGCTTTCACTGTTTTTACTACTTTCTGTTCTCAGCTGGATCCAAGAGCAGGTTAGTTGAGAACGCTGTTTCCTAGCTTATCCTAAGGTGCAATAGGTTTATTTTGTGAGGGTACTATGCTGGATTTGATCTGTCATATTCAGGATCTCCCCTTCTGGGCAGCTCCCCCGGCAAAGATTAGTGGTTTCTCCTGAGCAGGAGTCCACTTTTTGATACCTTCTGAGCACAATATGAGTTTTTCACGGATGACTTGTTTTGTTATTCACTCTTGCATGTGGGACCCTACCTCAGTGAGGAGGGTTCTGGTTCATTTGCATCTCACTTGGCAGATATGCCTGTTAGCCTCTCGTTGTGTAGGTTAGAGGATGAGGGATTCCGCAACAGAGTTGTTACTCTTGTTATGGTGGCTTGTGAGCTGTATTTTCCCATTTTAGGGTTAACCCTGTCTGCCAGCAGGGAGGTCCTGGTTCTCAACAGTTGTTCCACTTACTGGACTGCATGATTCTTTGGGGGAAGTATATGTAATCATAGCAAGTTTTGATACCTGGGCAAGTTGATGGGCAGTCTGTTGCCAGATCCTGCCCTGGTACCCTTTGGGTTTCCAGGACGATGAAGAAAATCTGTTTCTACAGGGGTTTGCATTTATGGTATCCCTGCTGTCTGTCTCTTGGTGGAGAGTTTCTAGATTTCTTCCTGGGAGATTCACTCTCAGTTTTGACTGTTGCTTTCATGCTGAGAGGTCTACCTCTGGAAGCAACTCCCTACTGGACTCAGCAGTGAATTGTTTGGTTGGGGTTGAGGTTTATAGCCTAGCGGCTCTTCTTATTCTTGAAGCCCCGGAGCCTGCCTCCTTGTGTTCTTTGTTCCTTATGATTTCCATTTGGAATGGGTGTGTGTGTGTTTTTTTTTATTTTTTTTTTTCTCTTCCCCCCCCCCCCCCCCCCCCCCCCAACCCCCCCCCCCCCCCGCCCAAAAAAAAGGCATTCATGGTATATCTTAGTATATACCTGCAGGGAACAGTTCACCACCTTTTCCCTGGTTTTTGTTTTTTTTTGCCAAGTTCTGACCAGTACTGTATTTAGCTTTTCATACTTCATTGTGTTGACCAAATTGTGCTCCTGCCCACCTGAAGAATCGTGTGGACAGGATGAATAGGCCTACCCTTGACACGATGGAGCATGGGTGAGCTTCAGGCCTAACTTAACTTCCTTTTCAGGTGCTTTGGGCTAGTGATTCTGTTTCAGGGATTGCCTTTCATCCCCTGATACTCTTGATGTTGGACCTGACTGGTCAGATCTGTACAGTGCTTTGGCAGATAGGATCTGCCACAGACCCTACCGATTCTGCAGTTTTTTACTATGTGTTGCTTGGATTTTCTGCCCATTATGTCTATCAGACAATCAGTGGGCATGCTTTTGCAAATTCATGCTGGCCTTCGTATGCTAGTGGACCGCAGTTTCTTTCTGGAGGGCTGTCTGGCCTGATTTTTTTTTTTTATCTTGTGACACTGAAGGACATTGTGTGGTCTTCGTCCAAGAGTTCTTCTCTTGGTTGATTCTCTAGGCATTTTCCTGTATACTGGAGGATCTACATCTACTTTGCTTGTCAGGGTTATCTGGTCCAAAACTCTGACTATATAATATTTCTGTGAGGCAAAGTATGCTTTTCGCTGGACATCACATCATGCCCCTGCCTTAGGCGCTTCTGCTATGCCTCAGGTTTTTGTGTCTGTCTGTTATGTGGTTTCTTTTTGTAGAATCCAACTCCCCACCCCACCTGTACCTGTTTTTTGTGTCTGCTGCCTCAAGGCAAAAGGGAGGAAGGTGGTGCTTTCAGCACTGTGGGCTTCCCTGCTTTGTCCTGATTGGGCAGCCTATAGCTTGGGAATCTCCCATGTGTGGGGACTGCAGTCCTGCTTGTCAGAGAAAGCGGAGTTGCTTACCTGTAAAAGGTGTTCTCAGAGGACAGCAGGATGTCAGTCCTCATGAAACCCGCCTGCCTCCCCTTTGAGTTGGTTCTCCAAGAATTAGCTGTATCATGGGCTGAGGGACTCTGTCTAGGGGGTAGGTGATGACTATAGCTGCACATGCTCAGTAGAGCATGTTGGAAAGCTCTAGAATCTTTGAGATGAAACTTCCGGGCCAGGCTCCATTCGATGATGTCACCTATGTGTGAGGACTGACCCTGCTGTTCTGGGAGAATACTTGTGTTTACAGGTAAGCAACTCTGCTTGCTCTCACTCTCTCTGTCATAGTTGCTATGCCTTAGACTATTTCTCTATTATTTTAAATCATCTTTCTTCTTCTTTTTTTATCCCCTCTGTTGCTGATTCTCATCTCATTAATGAATAGCCACACTTTCCTTCCTAACCCTTCTCCCAATGTAATATATAAACATTGAAGAGGACTGGGTTAGCACTCATTCTTGTGGCATTCCCACTGGCCAGTTTCCCTTTAACAGCAGATATCTTTTGACTATCAGTCAGAGACCTGTTTCTCACCCATAGGCTGATGCAATAAGGTGCGTCCAGCCTAGTGCATGAGTTTGCTTTAAGTTGAGTATGCGTTTCATGTGTTCAATAATAGCCCTCAAAGCTGTAACATGTATCCTAACAAAGGCATACTGGATAGCATCCAATGCATTTAAATTCCATACATAGGAAAGTGCACCCAAAGGCTGGGTGCCCAATGCACATTTTTTTTAACACGGGGAAATCAGCTTTAGGGGTGAAGTAAAGTTAACTCACAATTGAGGGCACATAAAACAGATTGTTCCTTTGTGTTGCGATAAATGTGTCCTCAATGTATTTACCGTTTTTCTGGTTTCCCTGATCAAGTCAATGCATTTATATATTTCTCCACCTTATTTTCTTGTAACTAATTTAATTGCAGGTTTACAAATATTTTAAAATGGTTTTAAAAAATGTCTGAAGGAAACGTACAGCATAAGGTCAAAGCTCAGGATTTTAATTCGTATTCACTGTGATACAAACTGCTCTCAATGTAGATTATGAGCAGTCTGTTCTGTCAAATTGCTGTTCTGGTTTGCATAAACTGAATGCTGTACCACCCTGAAGCATCCTTTATGAAATGCTGGCCATCTTTGGTGTTTGACGGTTGAAGTGAAGCAGTGATTAAGGCGAGCCCTTATTTTTGCTTCCAAGTCAGCTTTGTTTCATGCAAACTAAGTGTGTGTGTGGTGTTCTGTTCTATTTATTTATTTAAAAAGTTTTAAAAAAGAAGTACAAAGGACACTCAGAGTTTGGCAAAAAATGTTTCTTTATAAGACCAGTGATTAAATCAGGCATATGTTCTGTTTATAATTTCATAGAAGCATCAGGGTACTTCTGAGCTCTTTTTCCTCAGAAATTAAGTTTATCTCATGTATATAAGCATTTGCAAGTAAGTGAAGGTTTTTTTTTTTGTTTGAGTAATTGCCCATAGGTTTTTCACTTGACTGTTGTATTTTGATTGATCTATAGCAAGGGGGCCAACTCCGGTCCTTGAGCCAAAAATAGGCCCGGTTTTCAGGATATCCACAATGAATATTCATGAGAGAGATTTTCATACAGTGGAGATTGTGGATATCCTGAAAACCAGGCCTGTTCGTGCTCTCGGACAGCAATTGGGCCCCCCCCCCCCCCGGCCTATTTGGTTATACCCACGTAGATATTAGATCCTTTAGGTCTCTTCAGTATAATCTACAGTAACTCAGCTGCTCCTTGTTCACTTGATATCTTGATGGCTTTTGTACCTAACGCAAAGTTTCTCTTATGCTGTCCTGCCCTTTTATGAACATAATATCCTGGTATATTCGTCTCCCAGTCCCGAGTATCACTGAATCATAATTCAGTACGGCAACCATAGCAATGTCCTTTTCCAACAAGATGTTTTTTTTTTTTTTTTTTTTTTTTTTTTTTTAGATTAGTGAGTTTAAGACGTTGTGCACATGCTTTTCCCAGTTTTTCTATCTCCTCTTTCCTATCTGTTCCTTCCTAGTATTTGCACCAGTTCTGTTACTCTCTCCAATTCAGTCTTCCAATTTTTCCTTTTGGTATTTTAAATGCCTTCCCGTGTACTGATGTGCTAACACATAACACTGTGTATATCTCCACATTTCCTATGAGTTCATTTTGACTTATACATGTGCTGCTTACCTGCTGGCTTATGTTGTTGACATCTAATGAACTTAATTTAAAATTGTCTTCCTCGCTAGGTTGGTGAGTTTGAGCCCCACCCCATTTCTTGATGGGTGTATCCCATCTTTTTTCAGCAGACTACCTTCGTTGAAACATATGACCTGCAATCTCATAATTTGCTATCACTTAAAGGAAAACAACTATAAATCTCTGTGTAAAGAAATGCTTCCTGCTTGACTTTGGGTTTTCATGATTATAAATGTTAGCATTTAGTGCATTTATAGATCATTGAATAATAAATACTCTAATTACCTGTTCAGTTAGTGCAAGTAAATAATTGTATTTCCAGTATTCTTTACTATTTGAGAAGAGACGGATTTATGGTTTTGCCACCACTAGGCACTATTGCAACCCCCTCAGTAGATTCTGTGGCAAAAATTGGAAAATTGAGTAGCACATTGGCATTTTATTTTATACTGTTGGGGAGAGGAAAGGACAACTAGGAGTGGGATAAGAAGGTAAAAGGACTGAGGATAGGAGGGAGGAGCATGAGAAGGAAAGAGGACTAAGGATGGGGGAGGAAAGGGGGAAAATCAGGAATCTGGGATAGTAAGGAGATTCTGGGATTGAGAAAGGGGAAGCGAGAGTAGGATATGTAGGGGGGGGGGGGGGGGCTTTCCAAGATCTGAAGAGAAGGAAGGCAGGGTTTTAAGAGCTGGGGAATAGAGTCTAAGATCAAGGGAGAAAGAACCTGAATTGCAGTGGGGGTGGAGGGAGGAGGGAAAGAGAAGGAGAGAAGGCAAGTGTCCCTACTGTGCTCTGGGCCTGCTCCACCTTGCATCCCCTCTTTAACTACCCTCATGCTCTCTGTCTCTCTATCCCTTTCCCCAAGCTGATCCACACTTCTCCCTCAGCCTCACGTCTTGCCCCAATGATTGTCATTTAGCCCCACCTAACCTTTCCAAAATGATCTCCCTTTGTTCTTAGTGCTTCAGGCTCATTCCCCCTCTCATCTTGTTCCCTGCATCTTGCCTGGAAAGGGAGGGGCTGGATCAGAAAGCAGAGGGCTATTCTCTGCTCAGCGAGATTTTAGCACAGCTGGAAGTAAATCTTCAGCAAACCTGCTGCCCCCTAGAAACTGCCACCCTAGGCACAGGCCTAGTGTTCCTATTGACAGATCCAGGCGTATTTTTGAGAACTCTGTTCTCTCCCCTTCTCCAAAAAAAAAGCCCAACAAAAAACTGGCTTTGGGTATGTGTTGTCATTAATACAATGTTTGATATAAATGCAAAAAAAAAAAAAATATCCATCATTAAGCTGAGGGTCTACATAGATATCGTGAGCTTTTTAAGTTGGAAAATGTCAAAAGTATACATCCACTTGTAATTTAAATGTTCTTATTAAATCAGTTTTTGACCACCCTGGAAGCTGCCATGTTGATAATAGTGGCACATATTACCTCACAGGGAATAGGATTTGATTGATTCATGTAATATGTGCTGTAATTTGTGATTTCATAACCAAATGGATTCAAATTTCAATATACTTTCCACCCTTGTTCATATCTAGATTTTAATGTACTAATTACAGACTATCATCCATTACACTCACTGTTACTAATGTTATATTGATGCCCAATTACATTTTAATATATATTGTTTACACTGTTATGACTGTTATCAATGTTAGTGATTTACTGTAAAAGTCATTGCAACTGTAAACCGGAGTGAAGGCTTGTATCAAACTTCGGTATAGAAAAACTCACAAATAAAAATAATTGGATTTAGTGAGGGTGAGGACAGGGAGCTCTGAAGCAAAAAAAGGCCAAAGTTACATTTAGAGCAATAGGTGCCCTTGGAAGGGGATTTCCTTCCAGAGAAGGAAGTAGAGTCCTTTATGGATTCATAACAAGCACAGTTGAAAATAATGGCAAAACAGTCAGCAGATGTTGCATTAAGACTGTTTAGGAGTGAAAAACTAGCACAATTGGTGATTAAGATTTCCCACTTGCTAAAGGTGGAGGAGAGGCGCGCATCCTAAACAGGAAGACCCAAAGATTCAATACTGAAGAGCATACAGAGGACCTCCACAGGCATTCCTGGTGCACTCAGCAATAATGGGAATAGCTGGATGCAAAGTTTTTAAATCCAGAAGGATAATGGAGAAGTTGTATCCTATATAACAACAGAAACAACAATTATTCTGTCTTCCTAAATTGGATGCCGCAGTGACAAAGAGGACCACAATCCCGGTTGATTTCCAGGCATCACTTAAGGATCCTCGGGATAGGAAAGGAGAGTCCGCTTTGAAGAAGTCATTTGAAGTAGCTAGTCTCTCTTTTCAGGCAGCTTATTTGAGGAGGTTGTGAAGCAAGGGCATTGTTTAAATGGATACAACAGTCATCATGGGGCGAGGAACCAGGGGGTCGCAGTCCAGTATTGTTCAGACAGCACAACTACAATCGGCAGCAGCCTTCACGGCAGACGCCATGTATAATTTAATAGATCTTTAGCCAAACAGCTGTCATTCATGGTAATGGCCATGCAGTTTATGATTTGAAAAACTGAGCAGTGGATTGAGAGTCTACGTAAAGCAAAATTGGGTAGACTCCCATTTATGGGAAAACTCTCTTCTTTGGGGAAGATCTAAAGGTGCTGGTCAAAAGCTGGGTAGAATCAAAGCCTCAGAGATTGCTGGAAGACAGATATAGAACCAATTTGAAGGGAATCTACCTTTTAGAAATAGGTTAAAGGTCAGGCAGCAAGGGCCAGGTAGGCCACTGGTACAACAGAAATGTAAGCTGCTAGGCTGTGTACAACCCTTTCAGTACAACAGGAGAGGAGGCACTGACAAGAGCAGCAAAGGGCCCTCAACAAGCAGAGAAACCCAGGGCCACTCAATAAGAGGAGAGGGCCTGAATTACAGGAGACTGGTGAGCACTAGAAGTGATACAGGGGGGGGGGGGGTATGCACTAGAATTGAAATCCCCAGTAAAGGAATCAGTTTGTTCAGTCTCCATGCAAAGGACACAAAGAGATGGCAGAATATGCAATATTAAAGTTACTGCATTTGCAAGCAATAGTACCAGTCCCAGTAGAAGAAAAGAGAAGGGCAGGCACTCAGTTTACTTAGTGGTGCCAAAGAAAGAAGGGTCATTTTTTCAAGTGAAAGACCTAAAAGGGATGAACCAGTCACTGCTAGTGCCTAATTTTCACATGGAGACATTGAAGACTCTGATTATGGTAATAAGAGGAGAATTTCTATCAGCAATAGATCTCTCAGAAGCCTGTCTGCACAATCGCATAAGGAGGCAGTATTTGCGATTTTCAGTGTTGGGAGAAGCTTACCAATTCAAGGCCTTACCGTTTTTGCCTAGAAACGGACCCCAGAGCATTCATCAAAATAATGGTAGTTGTAGTGACCTCTCTAAGCAGGGAGGGAATAAGTATTCACTTATATCTGAACAAGTTAATAAGAACAGACTTGTTGCAAGAGGATTGCCAGTGATATGAATGTTGGAGAAACTGGGATGGGTAATGAACAAGAGCAAAAGCCACCTGGAACCATCACAACAGTTGATTCGCCTTGGAGTACAGTTCAACACAAGGACAGGAAAGGTGTAGTTACCAGAAAACACAATTGTCAATATACAGGCATGAGCCAAAGGTATGTTCAAGATCGCCCTGAGAGGCGCATGACTACCTTCAGCTCTTGGACTCAATAACAGCCACGATCGAGTTGGTACCCTGGGCAAGAACACATCTCTGCTCCTTGTAGCAGAATCTGTTGTCACAGTGGTCTCCATGCAGCCAGCAGTTCCACAGGCCTGCAATGGTAGCTTGTTAGGGACAACCTGACAAAAGGTATCAGTCTGGAAGCACCAGAATGGGTGATAGTAACCACATATGCAAGCAGAACCGAATGGGGGCATACTATGAATGAAGGGTGATCCAAGGACTCTGGTCCAGGAAAGAGATCTGTGCATCAAAGTGGAAAATACATTGAAACAGTCTGCTTTAGTGTACTGCGGCGGTCAAGAAAGCAAACAGAATGTTAAGAATTTAATAGGAAAGGCATGGTGAATAAAACAGAGAATGTCATAATGCTTCTGTATCGCTCCATGGTGCGTACTGTGTTCATTTCTGTTTGCTGCATCTCAAAAAAGATATAGATGCACTGGGGAAGGTATAGAGAAGGGCGACTAAAATGATAAAAGTGGATGGAATGGCTCCCCTGTGAGAACAGGCTGAAGAAGCTGTAGCTGTTCATATTGGAGAAGACGGCTGAGGTGGGATATGATAGAGATCTATAAAATCATGAAACGACTTGAGCGGGTAAATGTGAATCAGTTATTTTCTCTTTCAGATAATAAACTAGGGGCTCTCCATGAAATTAGCAAGTAGCACATTTTAAAAAAAATTGGAGAAAATTTATTTCACTCAATGCACAATTAAGCTCTGGAATTCATTTCCTGACAATGTGGTAAAGACATTTAGTGTAGTTGGGTTCAAAAAAAGATTTGGATAAGTTCTTGGAGTAGTCACTGCTATTACTGGAATTAGTAGCATGGGATCTATTTAATGTTTAGGTATTTTGCCGGATACTTGTAACCTGGATTGGCTACTGGTGGAAATAGGATGCTGGGCTTGGTGAACCCTCGATCTGATCCAGTATGGCAACTTTTGCTCTTGGAGGGCAGATCAAAGGGGCCATTCTAGGGTCTCATCTGGATGTGGCATGCTTTTTGAAAGGGGCAGGCTGTATTAAGCCACCCATTAGACCAGTGGTGCCACTATGGGACCTATACTTAGTTCACTAGAGCCCCATTCGAACCAGTTAAGGAGATCACTTTAAAGGACTTAATGTTGAAAAAAATGGCTCTATTGCTAGCAATATATTTGGCCAGGAGGATATTAGAGTTGCAGGCCTTGTCCTGCAGGGATCTTTACCTCTCCTTCTCAAGAGAAAAGGTTATGATCAGGAGGAGTTCCATCCTTCTTGCCAAAAATAGTCTTAGAATTTCATCTGAACCAAGCGGTTACCTTACCAGAGTTCAGAAGAGAACAGTGTCATGGCCAAAAGAAATATATTAGGTCCTTAGATGTGAGGAGGTGCTTGTTAAGGTATCTGGAAACCACAAATAGGTTCATAAAGTCATAGACTCTGTTTTCTATGGGTGTGTGTGAGTGTGTGAGACCTTGAAGATATCAATTGCAAGATGGATTAAAGAAGAAATTGCATTGGCATACACAGTGAAAGGAAAGCAAGTGCCAGAGGGACTCAAGACCCGCTCAGCCTCATAAGCAGAACACAGATTAGTAGACCTAGTAGAAATCTTTAGGGCAATAACATGGCTCTCACTACAGACTGAAAATGCAAGAGAGAGGTTATACAGCCTTTGCCACGGGGTCTTAGAGGCAGTTCTAGGGTACTCTCAGCCTGGATAGGTACTGCTTAAGTACATCTCGCTGGTCTAGCAAGATGATAAGGAAGGCTCATTTAGATCTTATCTGTTAATTGTCTTTCCTTGAATTCTGACAGACCAGTGCAGAACTCACTCTGGGAAGTGATACTTTATTTTTTTTTATTTCCTTAGGTTCATTGATTGAAACAGGTGATGGTAAACGAGCGAGAACAGACCTTTTTCCTTTCACTAAAGGGGCTTAAATTGAATACAGCTAAAGAAGAAGAGAATGTGTGTGTGTGTGTGGGGGGGGGGGGGGGTGAGATAAGAGATGCTCCCTCCTATGACACCTTTTGTGGGGGGGGGGGTTTATTACTTTCTCAGTTGATCTTAGATATCATTCATAACTCTTGGTTGAGTTCTAGGGAACCGTTATCCAGTTTCAGCAAAAGAGCACTACTGTTACTGATGCCTTCTGTGCTGCAGCAGGCTATATAGGGAGGGATGTCACTACAAACAGTTTGCACTCTGCTTCCAACGGCTGGTATAGAGGATGAATTCCACATGTCTGGACTGGTCTGTCAGGTCTCAAGGAAAGACAATTAGCAGGTAAAATCTAATTGAATCTTGTGCTGTATGATGATCGGCAAACAAATTTCTTTATCAATTGGACAAAAGTATTCTAAAAGACTATAAACATATGGAAAGTAATTCTTTTATCAGATTACTGATTTGCAAAAGCCATGTACATGTATTCATATTTTATTTGTCGTTTTTGAGGATTATGATATCCAGTTTGAATGAGGCATGAGCTAATGTTCATGTTTGCCATGTCCTAGCAATGCTTAACTGCTGCAATTCCTCTGTGGTTTCTTCTTCTGAGTTGGGCAGTGAGGATTGATGCATGTGTGGTAGCACATGCGTTCATCTTGGCATAGACATTGACTGTACATTAATACACAGCTCGCTGATGTGTACTAGATTTGGAAAAATTATTTTCAGTGTTGTAGGAAGAGAAAAAATTGGAGTAATTAACTTTGCCTTATTGATACTGTACAGGGATGTGATAGTTTGTAGATTTTCCTTTTAGACATTTCTGGAAGTCTTCAGTAGGGAAAACTGCAAATACATATCAACCTTCAAATTTCAGAAATATGTCCCAGAAAAATGAGAATTATTCTGTCTTTTCCCTGACCATAGCTCCACAAGGTAATTTTAAATGTAAAAATAAATATCTATTTGGAAATAGCAGTTTGCAACCTTTTTAAAATATTGTCTATCCAGGTGCTGCACTGTTATAGAAACATAGAAGTGACGGCAGAAGAAGACCAAACGGCCCATCCAGTCTGCCCAGCAAGCTTTCACACCTATTTGTTTTCATACTTATCTGTTACTCAGACTGCTGAGGTCAGGGCCCTTATTGGTAACTTTTTGGTTCCAATTCCCTTCCACCCCACCATCGATGCAGACAGCAGTGCTGGAGCTGCATCTAAGTGAAGTATCTAGCTAATTGGTTTGGGGTAGTAACTGCTGTAATAAGCAAGCTACTCCCGTTTGTTTACCCTGCCTGTGCAATTCAGTCCTTGTTGGTTGTCTGAATATAAATCCTCTTTACTTCATTCCCCCCTGTTGTTGAAGCAGTGAGCTGCAGTGGATATGTATTCCAAGTGACATATCATGCTTAATTGATTCGGGGTAGTAACTGCCATAATAAGCAAGCTACGCCCATGCTTGTTTACCCAGACTATGTAATTCATTCCTTGTTGGTTTATGCTGAATATAAATCATCTTTTCTTCATTCTCTCTGCCATTGAAGCAGAGAGCTATGCTGGATGTGCATTGAAAGTGAAGTATCAGGCTTATTTAGTTTGGGGTAGTAACCGCCATAACCAGCAAGCTACTCCCCTGCTTTTTTGTGGATGCAAATCCTTTTTTCCACATTTCCTCTTGCCGTTGAAGCATAGAACAATGTTGAGTCGCATTAACTGTGTGTATGTTTATTGAATTAAGGATATTAATCTCCAGGTAGTAGCTGTCATTCCCGCAAGCAAGCCACCCCCTTGCCTCTTCTCTTCATTCACATCCTCTAGACTGTGGATCCACAGTGTTTATCCCACGCCCCTTTGAAATCCTTCACAGTTTTGGTCTTCACCAATTCCTCCGGAAGGGCGTTCCAGGCATCCACCACCCTCTCCGTGAAGAAATACTTCCTGACATTGGTTCTGAGTCTTCCTCCCTGGAGTTTTAAATCGTGACCCCTGGTTCTGTTGATTTTTTTGCAACGGAAAAGGTTTGTCGTTGTCTTTGGATCATTAAAACCTTTCAAGTATCTGAAAGTCTGTATCATATCACTCCTGCTCCTCCTTTCCTCCATGTTGTACATATTTAGATTCTTCAATCTCTCCTCATAAGTCATTTGATGAAGACCCTCCACCTTTTTGGTCTCCCTTCTCTGCACTGCCTTCATCCTGTCTGTCCCTTTGGAGATACGGCCTCCAGAACTGAACACAGTACTCCAGGTGAGGCCTCACCAAGGACCTCTACAAGGGGATTATCACTTCCCTTTTCTTACTCGATATTCCTCTCTCTATGCAGCCCAGCATTCTTCTGGCTTTAGCTATCGCCTTGTCACATTGTTTCGCCGTTATGATTGCATTACTTTGACTACTTTCAAAAGTTATTGCGATCCACGAGTTCAGCAGCTTGTCTCTTCTATCAGTGGATTTCTGTTTTCTGTGGTTGTCTCTCTGGTGTTTTTCTATCAGCACTAGAGGATGCAAGTAGATGTTGGAAACTGAGGCAAGCTGCAGCTGTGATTGCCTGCCAGTCACCCAAATCCTATGGGATTTTTGTCTATTTATGTGACGGTTGAAATAGCTATTTTAAAAAAGCTATCTTATAACAGAAAAACCTGTAGAGTTTGAATATCTGTTCAATACAAGGAAGCTTGCCCCAGCTTTGATATTCAGTATCTGTTCACTCTGGTGCTGATAGAACACCAAAGAGCAAACAAAAGTAGATAGCTGCCTAGCGATGGAAGAAGAGGCAGGCCACATCAATGATAGCTGCCAAGTCACTGTATTTCGCAACATATTTTTAAAGCAGTGAATTCAAGTAAGAATTGTAACTATGCAGCACCCACCTAGATGACTATAATAGGGTACAAATTAATACTTTTTGTACAATATTTTTAAGTGAAGTGCCCATGCTTGCACTTATGTGTGTTCTGAAGTGGGAACTCATTATGGGGCTGCAGTGGGTAGGAACTGCAGATATAGCCATTTTAGCATAGCCTCTTGATAACGATAGACTGACATTCCAGCTATATTGGATTCTCTAGTACATAGTTTATAAGAACATCAGTATGACTGCTGTATAGGTACTTGATTAAGTATAACCAACCATGTCTAAGAGATTAGCTTGCTTTTTAAATCCTGAAGAAAATAAGCAAGTAGTTAATTTTGTAGAAAACAAATTTCAGAATGAAATATCTATGATAATATGATGAGCAGCTTTTTGTTGCTATGTATTTTAGGAACACAAGCGTTGCCACCCTCGTGCAATTTTCCCAAGTTTTTCCCACCCTGACTTGAAAGAAAAGAGCAATAGTTTCAGGGCTGGTCTACGTAGCATACAACATTCTGGTTTGTGAGATAGCTTTACATTTAATGTTGTTACATATGGGAGGAGGAAACTAAATCTTAATGCATTCATTAGCAAATGTACAATGCAGAGTCTTAAGTAACTGGTCTTGGAGAAAACTGGTTTCTTTACAGATTGATCCCTTTTACTGAACTAGTAATAATGATTGTTCAAAGATGATGTACATGAGACTTTGAGACCACTTGGCTCTTTTCTTCAGTATTTGAAGAAAGTATGCAATTTTGAAAGTTCATGTATAGTCTTCTTTAGATTATTCTTAGGTTTGACCAGTAACAGGTATCACAACATGGAAAACTCGTTTAGCAAAGATGACTGTATAATTTTTGATCATTTTTAATATAAAAATATCTGCTGTAAATAGCTTGAAATTTCACTTGTACAAGATGGTAAGTTGCTTAAACAAAGTGGCAGGAAATTGCTAGGTCAGATGTTGCACATTGGCCTTTTATTGATGTAGAGGTCCATGGTTTTTGGGCAGGACGTCTGTGTTTGATTTCTAATTCAGGACCATGTTAGTTGCACTGATTTAAATAACTATCAAAGCTTGTAGGGTGCTGGGTAAGAGAAGATCTTTTAAAGAAGAATTTGCAAGGGATCTACCTTCTACTTTTTTGAGTGAATTTGCTGAAGATCTTATCTTGTATGTAAGAAAAACCAAAAAGCTTACCAAATGTGGTTCCAAAATGAGATCTTGGTGGGAAGGGAGAGTATGCGTTTAAAAAAAAAAAAAAAAAAAAAAAAAAAAAAAAAGCCTTACAAAGGAGGGTAAGCCATATTTAAAAAATAAATAAATAAATAGGGGCAAAATTGCACAGCTCGTGCACACATTGGACCTGATATTCTTAGAACATCTGGCTCGTTGTTGGGTAACTACTGCTAATAAATCAGAGAAGTGCTGATTTATGATTGCCATCCTGGCATATTTAATTATGCCGAGGGAGGTGAAACATACATTATACGTGTAGAGGACAATTTTCAAAGTTTTTTACTTGGGTAACATGGCTTAGAAAAAAAAATGCTGCCTTCCATTTGGCTAAAAGGACATATGGTCTCCACAGACTGTTTACTTTTAGCTGCATTGCAAAGAGGTGTTCCTGGGGATGTATTTAGCATGTGAACTATGCGTGTCTGAGTTCAGACCGCTTGAAGAAAGTATTTGCACAGGGTTAGCCACCTTGAGATGCTGATGGAATGAGCAGCGTGATGATGGATTGATATATATTTCTGGATTGGATTACCGGTGCAGTTCCCCTGAAGCAGGACTTCTGTCCGAAACATGGCCATGTCGGGACTTTCGGGACTCTTTTTTGGCGATAAGTATTAAGAAAATATACTAAAACTTTTGGGATTGTGACAGAGTGAATTGCTTTGCTACATTCATTTGCATACTCATCAGCATTTTGTTTTGAATTTTTATGAAAAATTGAAAAATATATAAATAAGATGCATCAAATAGAAATGTTATTAAAGTAAAGTGACCCTTTATCACAAATGAGTCTGTTTATAAATTCTGACTCGAGATTGAAAGGTCCAACAAAAATTCGGTAGTAGGGTACTATATAAGCTATACCAGTATATTTTTGTTCTATATGATATATTTAGCCTGTCATTTTGCAAAAGTACGCTTGTTATTTTTACCCCTCTTGCCAGCCTGTGCAAAATAGATGCAAAGACTGGGGGTGCTTTTAGCACACAATATTTTAAGTTTCTTTGAAACTGGACTTTTTGGTTACGTGGGCTGTTTTGAAAGTTGCTTATGTAATGACTGTTTGTGGAGTGAAAGACTTTTTTTAAATCAGATTTTATAACAATAAGGAGCCTATGTACCAAAGGTTTTCTCTTGTTTTGTGTCTGGGATAAATGCTTAGTCCATAGAATCTGTATTGGATTGATTTCTGATTTTTCTTCAGTCATTTCATTACTGAGTTTACATTCATAGCATCTGTGTTTTGGTTTTTATTTTGTTAATATTTTTTATTTCATAAGTTTATTTGTAGAGAACATACTATTAATTCATCTTGGAGAGTACTATTTTATAGCAGAGTTTTATCTAGTGATACAACAAAAAAGGTTGCAACACCTGGGATACAATCATCTTCAACTTTCCTGAAATTTTTTCTAAGAATATTATTATTTTTTTGATTGTAATACCTTTTTATTTGTGGATCAAACATACTATATTTCCCCAAGTAATTATTTCTAGAAAGGAACTATTCTTTTAGTTATAAAGATGAGTTTTAAGGCTAAGGATAGTTTGAAATGAAGTCATATTGGATGTTAAGTATAGTATATCCTTAATCCTTCCCATATCCTCATCCAAATTTGTCTTGCATTATTACAGAAATACAATACTTGAGACTATCCTTGGCTGGCTATCTTGCTATTGAGTGGCTTATAGAAAATTCATCCTTAGATATTGGAAATAATCTTTTAACAAATCTAATTGCTTCCCATTTCTCTTTCACTTTCTAGACTCAACATCTCATTTATTCCAGAAGTATTTGTTTTTAATTCTGTCCTGCAAATATCCATCCAGTTAATCTCATTCGCTTGCTTTAAAAAGTATGCTATAGCTAGCATACTGAACAATTTCCCATACTTACATTCCTGAACGAATTCTGCATCATTCTTTCTCACAGGACAAGCAGGATGGTAGTCCTCACATGAGTGACATCACAGGATGGAGCCCAATCATGGAACACTTTTGTCAAAGTTTCTAGAACTTTGACTGGCCCCTACTGGGCATGCCCAGCATGGCACCAACCCTGCAGCCAGCAGGGGTCCCCCTTCAGTCTTCTTTTTTCCGCGCAGCAGTAGCCACGCGGTTAAGGAGCTCCACAGAGATTCCTGATAGGAATTTTCCTCACGGGATTACTACAACTTTTCTTACCCCACAGGGGTCCCTCCTTCAGTTTTTTTTCAAGCCGCGCTACTCTGGTAAGTATTCTACCCATTTCAGTCGATTCCCATAGAGTTTGGCCCTCGTGGCCTACTGGCCGTCGGCCGTACCGTGGCTCAAATTTTTCATGGCCATGGCGTCTGGGTTCCGTCGGTGCCCAGACTGCAATCGCACCATGTCCATAACAGACCCTCATAAGGTCTGTGTAATGTGTCTCGGATGTGAGCACGATGTCCTGACCTGCACCAAATGTGCCCTGATGACAACAAATAGGAACTTCTCTTCCATGCTCAAACCCCGTCGCCGTCTATTGCATCGACATCGTCAGAACAGGCACAGTCAACTTCGCGCCAGTATCGACCGGTGACTGTCCGGCATCAACGACTTCTCGGCCTTCAACCACCTCTACTCCCCCTCAGGACCAAGGGGATCGTAGAGAGAAACATCGCCACAGACATTGGAAGTCTCGGATCATCGACCTCTCCATCGTCCGAGCCGCCGTCGAAGAAACCCCGTCCAGAAAAGGCACTGACCTTTTTGGCGACCGGGTCACCGAGGCAACCCTCACCCGAAAGGGGATTGGGAGCCGTGACTCCGCCTTTAACTGTAGTCCCTCCGGCTATGCCTCTGCCTCCTTCTATTCTGGAGCCGGGGCTGCTTGCTCCAGGTCTCCGAGAAGAACTGGACCGGCTGGTTCAGGAGGCCATCAACAAGGCGATGCATCGACTCAAAGTTCCTCTGGCACAGACACAGGTACTGATCCTGGAACCGACCACTGACCCAATTCCGGCAGCGTTGGCACCGCTGCTCTTGAGGATGGAAGCACTCATTGCCGCTTTTCCACCGATGGCTCCGGTGCCCTCTCCGCTTACCTTGTCATCGGGAGGAGAAACACCGATCTCCATCCTTCCATCGGGAGTCCTTCTGATGCCTCAGCCATCGATGCCGATGCGTCCGGCACCATGATCCATTCATTGATGCCTCCAATTATTTCTTCGGAGCCTAGACCAGGACCTTCAGGGATTCCACCGTCCCCTCCCCCTCGGGCTCCCAGAGGGGCAGGTGCTGATCCCTACGATACCTGGACTGATGATTCTTCACCAGACACAGATGACCTGCCTTCACCGCATTCTCCTCCAGAGGACCTTTCCTTCATACATTTTGTGAAGGAGATATCTGAAATGGTTCCCTTCCAATTACAGACCGAACAAGATGACAGGCATCAAATGATGGAGCTGTTGCAGTTCCTGGATGCTCCCAAGGAAATAACCTCCATCCCTATTCACCAAGTTCTTCTGGATCTCCTCAAAAAGAACTGGGAACACCCTGGCTCAGTTGCTCCAGTCAACAGGAAGGCTGACACCACTTATTTGGTTCAGTCAGCCCCAGGTTTTCAAAAACCTCAATTGGATCACCAATCTGTGGTTGTAGAATCTGCCCAAAAGAGGACAAAGAGATCAAAACCCCACACTTCCTTTCCCCCAGGCAAGGAGCAAAAATTTCTAGATGCCATTGGTCGCCAGGGCTCCATGCTCATCTCCCGAATCGCCTCTTATCAGCTCTATATGACCCAATACAACAGGGTCTTATTTAAGCAGATACAAGACTTGACAGACTCCCTGCCTCTGCAATTTCAAGATCAGCTCCAAACCCTAGTAAACAAGGGTTTTGAGGTGGGCAAGCATGAGATAAGATCATCTTACAATATCTTTGACACTGCTACCAGGGTATCTGCAGCTGCTATCTCGGCAAAAAGATGGGCCTGGCTCAAGTCTTCGGACCTTCGCCCTGAAGTGCAAGACAGATTAGCTGACCTGCCCAGGGTAGGAACAATCTGTTCGGTGAACAGATTCAACAAACTGTGGCGGAACTCAAAGACCATCATGAGACCCTGAGACAGCTTTCTGATGCCTTCTGAGTACTTCTCAAAACAGCCTTTCCGAAAAGACACGAAGACGTCCTTCTTCCGTCCGAAGAAATCCTACCTGCCACCGGCTAGAACTCGTTCTACGAGACCATTTCAAAAAACCCAGTCTCGTCAGATATGAAAACAAAAGCCACAAGCAGCTCCTCAGCTGGGCCCTGCTTCCGGTTTTTGACTCCTGCATAGAGAGCAGCAGCCAGCTTCCACTGCCTCACATATCAGTGGGAGGTCTATTGTGCCATTTCAACAACCGGTGGCACTCAATCACCTCAGACCAGTGGGTCCAAGCGATAATCGCTCAAGGTTATCTCAACTTTCCCTCCATCCCACTGGACTCTCCCCCTCTACCGACGTGGAGAACATCCGATCACTCCATACTTCTGGAACAGGAGGTCTCCCTCCTTCTCCAGTTCAAGGCAATAGAACCAGTACTCTACTCTCAGCACGACCTAGGGTTCCATTCCCGGTACTTCCTAATCCCCCAAAAATCGGGAGGCGTTCATTCAAAATGGTAACCTTGGGTTCTCTTCTTCTACAAACAGAAGACTGTCTCTGCTCTCTGGGACGCATACACTCATATTGCGATAACTCCATCTCATTGTAAATACCTGAGATTTCTGTTAGGCCCCAAGCACTGTCAGTACCGAGTGCTTCCATTCGGCCTCACGTCTGCACCACGAGTCTTTACAAAATGCCTCGTAGTAGTTGCAGCCTTCCTCAGGAATCACGGTGTTCACGTCTACCCCATCTAGACAATTGGTTGATCAGGGCTCCCACTCAGCAAACTGCTCTGTCATCCCTACATCTTACCTTACGCACTCTGATTTCGCTAGGATTTCTAGTCAACTACGACAAATCCTACTTAGTCCCATCTCAAAACTTACCATTCATAGGGGCAGACTTGGACACCTTGCAGGCAAAAGCTTTTCTACCTAGACAACGAGCTCTTACTCCAGTCTCTCTCGCACACCAGCAGCAGTCTCAGCGCTACACGACTGCACGCCACTTTCTCATCCTACTGGGACACATGGCGTCCTCAGTTCAGGTCACCCCCAATGGCCCACCTAGCCATGAGAGTCTTGCAGTGGAATCTAAGGTCACAATGGACTCAAAGTATTCAGCCCCTGTCGACCATTGTACATGTAACCAACTCACTCCATCAGTCTCTTGCCTGGTGGAAAAATCAGATCAATCTCCTCCAAGGCTTGCCCTTTCAGGCTCCAGACCTTCAATTAACTCTCACCACCGATGCTTCCAACCTCGGCGGGGGAGCCAATGTGGCCATTCTGCAGACACAAGGAACGTGGTCTCCAGAGGAAGCCAAACACCAAATCAATTTCCTGAAGCTTCGAGTAATCAGATATGCTCTCATAGTATTTCAGGATCGCTTCTTCAACCAAGTCATCCTGATTCAGACTGACAACCAGGTGGCCATGTGGTACATCAACAAACAGGGAGGCATGGGCTCCTACCTCCTGTGTCAGGAAGCTGCGCAGATATGGGAGGAGGCCTTCTCCCACTCGATGTACCTCAGGGCCACCTTCTTGCCAGGAGTGGACAATGTGTTGGCAGACAAGCTAAGTCGTGCCTTTCAACCGCACGAGTGGTCTCTCAACCCCTCAATAGCGGAATCGATCTAACAATGGGATTACCCTCAAATAGACCTCTTTGCGTCACCTCAAAACTGCAAAGTAGAGAACTTCTGCTCTCTCGCTCACAGCCAGCACTATCAGCCACGAGATGCGTTCTCCCTCTCATGGACATCTGGTCTCTTATATGCATTCCCTCCACTTCCACTTCTCTCAAAAACTCTCGTGAAGTTACATCAGGACAAGGGAACCATGATCCTGATAGCACCTCACTGGCCACGCCAAGTGTGGTTTCCAATACTTCAGGATCTCTCCATTCGCAGGCACATTCCCTTGGGAAAGGACCCACTTATGATCACTCAAAACGACAGGTGCCTACGCCACCCCAACCTTCAGGCCTTGTCCCTGACTGCATGGATGTTGAAAGATTAATCCTTCAGCCACTTAACCTTTCTGAATCAGTGTCCCTTGTCCTGATTGCTTCATGGAAGCCTTCCACGAGAAAATCTTATTAAGAACATGCCATACTGAGTCAGATCAAGGGTCCATCAAGCTCAGCATCCTTTTTTCCAACAGTGGCCAATCCAGGCCATAAGAACCTGGCAAGTACCCAAAAACTAAGTCTATTCCATGTTACCGTTGCTAGTAATAGCAGTGGCTATTTTCTAAGTCAACTTAATTAATAGCAGGTAATGGACTTCTCCTCCAAGAACTTATCCAATCCTTTTTTAAACACAGCTATACTAACTGCACAAACCACATCCTCTCGCAACAAATTCCAGAGTTTAATTGTGCGTTGAGTGAAAAAGAACTTTCTCCGATTAGTTTTAAATGTGCCCCATGCTAACTTCATGGCATGCCCCCTAGTCTTTCTATTATCTGAAAGACTAAATAACTGATTCACATCTACCCGTTCTAGACCTCTCATGATTTTAAACACCTCTATCATATCCCCCCTCAGCCCTCTCTTCTCCAAGCTGAAAACTCCTAACCTCTTTAGTCTTTCCTCATAGGGGAGCTGTTCCATTCCCCTTATCATTTTGATCGCTCTTCTCTGTACCTTCTCCATTGCAATTATATCTTTTTTGAGATTTGGCGACCAGAATTGTACACAGTATTCAAGGTGCGGTCTCACCATGGAGCGATACAGAGGCACTATGACATTTTTCCGTTTTATTCACCATTCCCTTTCTAATTCCCAACATTCTGTTTGCTTTTTTGACTGCCGCAGCACACTGAACCGACGATTTCAATGTGTTATCCACTATGACGCCTAGATCTCTTTCTTGGGTTGTAGCACCTAATATGGAACCTAACATTGTGTAACTATAGCATGGGTTATTTTTCCCTATATGCATCACCTTGCACTAGTCCACATTAAATTTCATCTGCCATTTTGATGCCCAATTTTCCAGTCTCACAAGGTCTTCCTGCAATCTATCACAATCTGCTTGTGATTTAACTACTCTGAACAATTTTGTATCATCTGCAAATTTGATTATCTCACGTGTTGTATTTCTTTCCAGATCATTTATAAATATATTGAAAAGTAAGGGTCCCAATACAGATCCCTGAGGCACACCACTGCCCACTCCCTTCCACTGAGAAAATTGTCCATTTAATCCTACTCTCTGTTTCCTGTCTTTTAGCCAGTTTGCAATCCACGAAAGGACATCGCCACCTATCCCATGACTTTTTACTTTTCCTAGAAGCCTCTCATGAGGAACTTTGTCAAACGCCTTCTGAAAATCCAAGTATACTACATCTACTGGTTCACCTTTATCCACATGTTTATTAACTCCTTCAAAAAAGTGAAGAGATTTGTGAGGCAAGACTTGCCTTGGTTAAAGCCATGCTGTCTTTCTATATGTTCTGTGATTTTGATGTTTAGAACACTTTCCACTATTTTTCCTGGCACTGAAGTCAGGCTAACCGGTCTGTAGTTTCCTGGATCGCCCCTGGAGCCCTGTTTAAATATTGGGGTTACATTAGCTAACCTCCAGTCTTCAGGTACAATGGATGGTTTTAATGATAGGTTACAAATTTTTATTAATAGGTCTGAAATTTCATTTTTTAGTTCCTTCAGAACTCTGGGGTGTATACCATCCGGTCCAGGTGATTGACAAACTGAAGAGTAGTAAATCAGGTCTACCACATCTTCTAGGTTCACCGTGATTTGATTCAGTCCATCTGAATCATTACCCATGAAAACCTTCTCCAGTACAGGTATCTCCCCAACATCCTCTTCAGTAAACACCGAAGCAAAGAAATCATTTAATCTTTCCTCAATGGCCTTATCTTCTCTAAGTGCCCCTTTAACCCCTCGATCATCTAACGGTCCAACTGACTCCCTCAGTCAGGCTTTCTACTTCAGTTATATTTTTAAAAGTTTTTACTGTGAGTTTTTGCCTCTACGGCCAACTTCTTTTCAAATTCTCTCTTAGCCTGTCTTATCAATGTCTTACATTTAACTTGCCAATGTTTATGCAGTATCCTATTTTCTTCTGTTGGATCCTTCTTCCAATTTTTGAATGAAGATCTTTTGGCTAAAATAGCTTCTTTCGCCTCTCCTTTTAACCAACTGGAACAGGTTTCAGTCATAGTGCTATTCTCAATCTGTTTACCCCGTTACCTGTCCAATCACAAAGTTTCTGGACTATCTCTGGCACTTGTCTGAGTCAGGTCTAAAAACTTCCTCCATCAGAATGCATGTTAGTGTGGTGGCCACCTTCCATAAAGGTGTCTGATGTTCCCATATCAGTACAACCCCTTGTAACACATTTTCTGAAGGGCTTGCTTCATCTCAAGCCTCCACTGTGTCCTCTGGCTCCTTTTTGGGACCTCAACCTGGTTTTGGGTCGGCTCATGAAACCACCATTTGAGCCTCTTCAATCCTGTGAACTTCGCTATCTCACATGGAAAGTGATTTTCCTTTTGGCAATCACATTGGCTCACAGAGTTAGTGAGTTACAAGCCCTAGTTACCTATCTGCCTTACACTAAACGCAGGACCGGGCAGTACTCCGCATTCACCCTAAGTTCTTGCCTAAGGTAGTATCAGAGTTTCACATTAATCAATCCATTATACTAACTACCTTTTTTCCCAGGCCCCATTCCAATCCAGGAGAGCAGGCTCTGCATACCCTTGACTGTAAACGGGCTCTTTCATTCTACCTAGACCATACAGCTGCCCACAGGAAAAGCACTCAATTGTTTGTCTCTTTCCATTCCATCAAATTGGGGCAGCCTGTGGGTAAGCAGACTCTTTCCTCCTGGTTAGCGGACTTCATATCCTTTTGCTATCAGCAAGCAGGCATTCCACTTCAAGACAGTGTTAAAGCACACTCTGTGAGGGCCATGGCGACTTCAGTAGCACTCTTACGCTCAGTGCCGCTTCCTGACATTTGCAGGGCTGCCACCTGGAGTTCTCTCCATACCTTTACAGCCCACTATTGCTTGGACAAGGCCGGAAGACAAGATTCCATCTTCGGCCAGTCTGTCCTGCGTAACCTATTCACAACTTGACATACCAACACCCTTCCGCCTGCCCGGTAGGTTTCAGGATGCCCTCCGCCAAATTTCACCCCAGTCCTAGTGCCTTGCACACCTGGGTACATTTGGTGCATACTCGGACGTCCTCAGCTCGGTACTCACCCATATGTGAGGACTACCATCCTGCTTGTCCTGTGAGAAAGCAAATGTTGCTTACCTGTAACAGGTGTTCTCACAGGACAGCAGGATGTTAGTCCTCACGAAACCCGCCTGCCGCCCCGTGGTGTTGGGTTTGTTACATTTCTTATTTTATTTTTCAGCACTTCCTGTAGCTTTTCCAACAAGACTGAAGGGGGACCCCTGCTGGCTGCAGGGTTAGTGCCATGCTGGGCATGCCCAGTAGGGGCCAGTCAAAGTTCTAGAAACTTTGACAAAAATATTCCGTGATTGGGCTCCATCCTGTGATGTCACCCATATGTGAGGACTAAATCCTGCTGTCCTGTGAGAACACCTGTTACAGGTAAGCAACATTTGCTATATCAAATATGTTAACTATTGAAAATGTCATAAGACTATGCCACACCTCTCCGATTCTAGCATTTTGTCATAACTCAGTCTCTCTTACTACTTTAAAATTACTGCATGGAGTGGCAGTTAATACCATAAGAAACTTGCCAGGCAGATTGGATGGACCGCTTTTTTTTTTCTGCCATCATTACTATATTACCCCCCTATTAACACTTAAGAATATTTCTTAGGCATTTCCTAGAAATTCCTGTCAAACTTGCACATTTGCCATTGTTGTCTTTCCTTATGTTATCTTTCAAAACCCTTGAATACATTTTAATAACCCCTATAATGCTCAACATGCTCCATACATGATTATTACCACATCCTGCATTTTTAAGCTCCTTCCTCCAAATTCTCAAACAAGCCACGAGATTTGTTGCTCGTGTCAGTACGAATGTTTGATTATAGAGTTTCACTGTTGTAAGATTCCAAATATTTAAAACTCAAGGGGCACAAAAGGAAAATAATTAGTAAAGGAAATTGGAGTTTAAAAATAACTGAGACTCCTAGGAGGCAGTTAGCTTCCATGTTTTCCAGGTTCGGGAAAGAACTGCAGTTGTGGACCTTGGCCAAGAACTCACTGTGAAGGCTAGGCTACATTTGTGGTGGGGGAGGGGATATAAACAAAATAGAGGGAGGGGAGGAACCTTGCATAGTTGCGAATGAATTTAATATATATATTTTTTTTTATGGGATAGCCCAATAGAGGTGATTTCCGATTGAGCTGGAAGCTCAAAGGAGCATAAGAAAACTATTGGGTTAAAATCCACCTCCTCAAAAATCTAATAACTATGTGAATCAATTTCTGTACATAGTCATTCAAAGTTCCTTTCTGTTTAACCATAGAGCTTAACTGGAAGCATCTAGTTATGACAGCAAAGACCATATGGCCCATCTAGTCTACCTATTACCCTTTCTGCTGCAATACAGTAGAGGCCACCCTACCTGTAACTTCAGCTTCATTTTCTTGCTGCTAAGGATCTTTTGGTCTTCCCATACTTTCTTGAATTCCAATGTAGTTTTTGCCCTTGCCATCTCCTTATGAGGCCGTTCAATTATTCAGTAATCTTTCTGTGAAGAAATATTTTCTTAAGTTGCTCGTCTGTCTTCCCTGTATACTATAACTACCTTTCTACTGAAACATGCTTCTTGTGCATTATTTATATCTTTTGAAGTATTTCAAGGTCTTTATCATATTCTGCCATGTTTTCCTTTTCACTATGGAATATAGATTGTCCTTAAGTCTCATTTGTAGGGCTTAGGGGTCGCGCTGTACCCTTGGCAGCTCTTCTCTGGATTGCTTTGACATGCCTCCAGAATTGGACATACTATTCCAGGTGAGGTATTTAAAATTAATTTGTAAAAAGCATTATCCCTACTTTTTATATTGGTAATACTTTTCCATCTGTACCCTAGTGTTCCAAGGGCTTCGACCACTTTCTTGTCGTTTTTTGTGACCTTGAGATTATCTGATATTATAACTGCAAAATCTCACTCCTGATTATTGCATATCATCCCCAATCATGTATTGCTCTCGAGTTTTTGAACTCCAAATACATGATTCTCTATATTTTTACATTAAAACTTAGTATCTAATGAGATTGCTTGCAAATCTGCAAGGTTATAAATTTTATAATCTCAACTCATACATGAAAGCGATGAACATTACAGCAGGTAATAATTTCTTAATTATAGATTGAAAAATACTGACATCCAAAGCATCTGCCCCATAAGTGCTCTTTTTGAGCCAAGGATTTGATTTCTTCTAAAGACTGAGACCATAATGAATCTCACTGAGTCTGTGTTCATAGCTTTAGTCATGTTTTAGAACCATTGAAGTGCTTGTTCATCAAAACTGGTTTTGCAAAATAATTATAGCAAACCTTGTCTTCAGAGTCTGGAAGTGTTTCATTTTTAGGTGGTGTTTGTGAAAAGAATGACTTATCGGCAGGTCATGTCTGTCTGTGACCTAGTATCAGCAGGGCAGGATTGGGGTGGGGTTAGTAAAGAATTCCATTGCCATTTCTGTTTGTAGCCGGTGGGGGTACACATTGCCCACTTGTTCTTTGGATAGTTCTGTCTATAAATGCTACTGTTTTGTAAATAATCATGTGTATCGTACTCAAATCAACATTGCTTATTCTCAAGCCACTTTTTTTTTTTTTTTTAAAGAAATGCATCCATGTTCTATGTGTCCAGGAGAGAGTATATTGTGGAGCAGTATCTCCCCAGGCTTTTTAAATTCAGGAGCCATTCAAGTTATGACTTACAGAATGACTTTAGTGGCATAAAATATAGGTCTATTGACAATAGATAAAAAGAACCCTATGTAAGGACCTTCCTCAAAGAATTATATTTTGCTGTGTTTATTTTATCATTTGAAACCAAAAAGAGGAGGTTACCTCCTGCAAATTACAAAATCCTTAATGCAGATGTTACTGCAATGCCAAGGGTCTCCTGCATTGTCCTGGTCCTCTCCTCTTCTCATGCATCCAGACATTTGGCCTTGGGCATTGAGGGTCCACTGGCAGGAAGGAAGACAAGTACCTGGGGTCCACAGTGGGTATCTTGTGTAGTTTCTTGCTTTCAATATCCCACAATGCACTCACTCAGGTAGACCTCTCTTCTACCAGATGCTCCAGCTATGAGGACAAAAACTCAGGTAACTAGCTGGGTGTAGTAATCAAATGTAAAAGGATTTAATGTAACTTAAAAAATGTCTGAGGATTGCAAAAACCATCATGAAAAGCAAAATAATCACTTCCTAAATAACTGTCTCCTTGTCTGTCCTTACATTTATTTATTAGACATTTTTAATATACCGTTGTTCCACGTAAATATCATAATGGTTTACGAAAGTAACTTTTCTTAACAATTGCTTTTCTTTGTCTCAAAACTCTTTTCTTGAAGACTGCAAGCCCACTTGACTGTTAAGTAGGCAGAAAGTCCCAGTGTTGCTACTGCCAAGAAGCCATGGGTATGGGGACTAAGCTGGTAAACACACAAAAACAGGCCCACATTCTCTGCAAGTCCCAAAATCTATTTTCTCTTCTCCTTCACACACAGGGAGACCCTTTCAGAACCAGCAAGGCACCAAAATAGGATTTTCTTTCTGTTATTCCTTTTGTAGCAGGCAGAGGCCCACTGGAATCCATAAAACCTCCAAACCTTCACGAAGGTAGACACCCCATGTCCACTCCAGCTCACTTCAATAACAATTCAACTATTGCTGAGCCTGCTCAACCCCAGTTTATATGGGGAACACTGACCAATCCCTAAAACAAGGGGCATGGCCATCCCCATCCCCTGGGGAGGATCCAAAAATATAAAAATCTCCCAGCAGATGAAAAAGGGAACATAAGCTTCTAAGAAAATGAAAAAGTCATGGGATAGGAGGCGATGTCCTTTCGTGGATTACAAATTGATTAAAAGATAGGAAACAGAGTACGATTAAATGGTCAATTTTTTCAGTGGAAAAGGGTAAACAGTGGAGTGCCTCAGGGATCTGTACTTGGACCGGTGCTTTTCAATATATTTATAAATGATCTGGAAAGGAATAAGACGATTGAGGTAATCAGATTTGCAGAAGATATAAAATTATTAGGAGTAGTTAAATCACAAGCAAATTGTGATAAATTGCAGGAGGACCTGCAAGACTGGGAAAAATAACCCATGCTGTAGTTACATGATGTTAGGTTCCATATTAGGACCTATCACCCAAGAAAGGAATCTAGGCATCCTAGGGATAATACATTTAAATAGTTGGCTCAGTGTGCTGCAGCAGTCTAAAAAGCAAACAATGTTAGGAAGTATTAGGAAAGGAATGATGAATAAAACAGAAAATGTCATAATGCCTCTGTATCACTCCATGGTGAGACCACACTTTGAATACTGTGTACAGTTCTGGTCGCCTCATAGCATCTCAAAAAAGATATAGTGGTGATGGAGAAGGGTGACCAAAATGATAAAGGGGATGGAACAGCTCCCCTATGAAGAAAGGCTAAAGAGGTTAGGGCTGTTCAGCTTGGAGAAGACTGCTGAGGGGGGATATGATAGAAATCTTTAAAATCATGAAGGTATAGAACAGGTAAATGTGAATCTGTTATTTGCTCTTTCGGATAATAGAAGGACTAGGGGGCACTCCATGAAGTTAGCAAGTAGCACATTTAAAACTAATTGGAGAAAATTATTTTTCAAGCTCTGGAATATATTGCCAGAGGATGTAGTTAGTGCAGTTAGTGTAGCTGGGTTTAAAAAAGGTTTGGAGAAGTCCATTAACTGCTATTAATCAAGTTGACTTATAGAATAGCCACTGCTATTACTGGCATCAGTAGCATGGGATCTACTTAGTGAATGGGAACTTGCTAGGTACTTGTGGTCTGGATTGGCCACTATTGGAGACAGGATGCTGGGCTTGATGGACCTTTTGGTCGGACCCAGTATGGAAATTATGTACTAACAGATTTTTTTTTTTTTTTTTTTTATAGATAATAGGTATCTCAGAGCAACTTAACTTCAAACCAAACAAAACTGTAATCTTAAGTTCTTTCTAGTTAATCATTCCTGTCATAAAATATCTAAATGAAGCAGAGTACTACTCTGTTGGACCCCCATCCAGATATTACACTGGTCTTTGTGAAGCAGTGGTTCCCAAATCCAGTCCATTAGTTTCACTAAACAGGTCAGATTTTTTTTTTTTTTTTTTTTGCGGCGGGGGGGGGGGGGAGCTATAAGCAGTAAAAGTTCATGCGAGACATTTACATAATTTTAATCAAAGAACTAGGATTATATTTATTTTAATTACCCTGAGAACTAGAGGAGCGCTATGTACGTCAAGTATCTCTATAGAAATGTTAAATAGTAGTGCGAGTACTTGAGGACTGAAGTTCGAACCTCCTGGTATAAAGTCTTAATGTAACTGTAGCATGAACAGCTGAAGGAAAGGATATTAATTAAAAACAGGGGTAAGGCTTAACTAGCTGTATCTCTTTTTATTCCAAAACATAAAAATATTCAAAATAGAATACAAAAGGACAAAAACATTTTGGGCCAGATCTTAGCACCTACACCCGATTTTATAACATGTGCACACAGCCACGCACATGTTATAAAATCCGGGATCGGTGCGCGCAAGGGGGTGCCGAGCACTAGGGGAGCCCCGATGGCTTTCCCTGTTCCCTCCTCCCTCCTCCCTCCCCCCCCCCCCCCCAAGACCTTTATTTTTCAAGTTGCGCCTGCCTCTGCATAAGGGGATTAATTAGCGCCTATACAACCCGTGTCCAACTGTGGGTTATATAGTGCGCTCGACTGAGCGCGCTGTATTGCATCTGCTCCTTTGCTTAAGTTTCAGAGGTCTTAAGCATGCCTATAAGTAATATTTAATTTAGGAATTGTCTTTGTCAAAATAGGAACCATCCACTCCTGACACTTGTGCACAGATTTTACAACTGATTGGGAAGAGGTCAATGCAGTTCTTGACACTACTTGATGTTATCTCACACACCATTTTATCAGCTGCCTTCTGGAACATTTCCGTGTTAATTCTGACTATGAAAAGAAGATTTTTTTTTTTTTTTTTTACACAAATAGGATTTTCCCTGTAAAGGTAATGTGGTGTTCCTCTTAACCTGCATGGATTTGAGAAAGGGAGTTTGTCTCGTGCAAGCTAATCACAAATATTTAAAGTTAGTCCAGGAATGTAAACAAAACCTAAATACCTATAGCTTATTTGACCTTATTTCTATATACTGTAGCTTAATGGGCTAACATGGCTACTTTTTATGCTGAATAATTAATATAAACCTCCAGGAAAAATCTTGATGAACTGTGGATAATATTGCATCTTTTCTGGTTGTCTTGACATTTGTCTTGGATTTGTAGTGGAGCAGATCAGGTATTACCATATGAAGTCTTACTGGGCAGGAATTTGGCTAGTTGGCTGACCAGGTATACTTTTGGATAACAGAGGAGCTTTCCAGTGTCTGAGTTCCTGACAGTTGGTGTGATGCTGCCTATACATTGCTGGACTAAAGTTCTGCTTTTGAACTTTTTACATTTTATTTTTCTTTAAATATCTGCTGTTATTCAAATAAAGTCCATTATTTTTTTCAACTTAAACCATGCTAAATGGAACTAAGAACAAACAGGTGCTCAGATGCTTGTCTGTATATAGACACTTCAACTTGCTAGAAATCCCTACTCTTTTTAATTTATTATTATAATGATTTAGTTTATATTTACGTTGAGCTTGCAAGTTTCTTGTTTCTGCATTTTGTGTGTTTTTGAGGTTTGAATATTCATCTGACCCTGCAAGCCCTGTCAATGAGGGTTGGTTTTTGGTAATTTAGGTGGTGGTCTTTCTTTGATTTTTTTCCATAGAGAAATGTTTTTAGGAGGCTTGCAACTTGATACTGACTGGCACATGCCAGCTGCTAGAGGATTTTTTGTTTTTGTTAATTGCTGCACTGAAGTAGAGATGACTCACTGCACCCAGATACTGTTGTTAGTGTGATTCTGTAATTGATATGTTACTTTATGGAAGCAGAGGAAGCTGTCATTGATCCAGTGCTTTCAAGCGCCATTATCTTAAGCTCTTTCCTAGGGGTCAGCCATAACATTTGATTTCCCAACTGCACTGATACATTAGTATGTACTAAAAATCTATTTTCTCTGTAGTAGTGTCCTCTTTTAATCTTATTTTTTTTTTTCCAAAACAAAGCATAATGTTCCTAAGTAGCAGTGTACACACCTATTGATACAATTTCTGGGTAGAAACATCATGCAGACTATAGCATAAAATAACTTTTTTTGTTTCTTTCCTTGTGAAATGTAGTTAGCTTATAAAATAACATTTTTGATTAAATTCAATGTTCATTTTGACTACCAACAATAGGATTAGTTGGAGCATAGAGTAATCCTCTAACCAATTTGCCTGGAATCTTTTTTGGATTTTTTTGTTTTTGTTTACTATTTTAAAACTGTAAACTGGTGGGTAGAACTCTGGTCTTTAGAATTCAAGTGTTTTAGTTTTTTAAATAAAGGAAAAGATTTTATATTCCATTTTTTTTTGCACTTCCAAAACGGATTATGTTTACGTATTGTAGGTATTTCCCTACCCCAGACGGCTCACAATCTAACAGGCCAGTGTAATACAGTGCACTCAGCTTAGTGCACTGATTAACCCATGGTTGGATGTGCGTCTTGGATGCAGGACCACAACTCCTTATGCTATAAGGGGATTAGCACGTCCAAATTACGCTTCCAAACCCCCCCCCCCCCCCCCCCCCCCCTGCAAAGCTAATAACGCTGCCCAGGGTGGCCGTTTAATTTTTGAGCAATCCCATTTGGTGATATTAAGTTGGAGGAACAAAAGGGAGAATGTTTAAAAAAAAAAATAGTGTGCTGGCGGTCAAATTAGGAGAAGGAACTCTCAATTAACAAGCATCTGTTTTCCTAACCCACTGACAGCCGCCCAATTTAAATATTAAATCAGGCACCCTGGAGAGGTCTATCAATACATGTTAGTAGATTGGGTGCTAAATCAGGAGTGCCCATTTTCCCTGCATCAGCCTGTAAGTTTGTAGTTGAGGCAATGGAGGTAAAGTGGCTTGCCCAAAGGCTGCAAAGAACAGCCCTGGGATTTGAACCCTGGTTTCCATGGTTCATAACCTGCTGCTCTAACCACTAAGCTACTCCCCCACTCCCATGCAGACTGATGTTTGGAAGACCATATGTTTTCCAGCATATCATGAATATTCATTGTGCGTAGCCTCAGTAGAGCTGACAAGCATACTTCTGATCTGAAAGGGGCATATTTTAACTTCTAATGGTAAGAATGCCACTGGCCAGGATGGTTTTTCTAGCATTTAATACCTTCTCTGGGTAAATGGCCCTTGGATTTGCCTTGTTTGGTGTATTGGGTGGTGGAGTGTTTTACTTCTCTAGACTTTTCAGACTTGTTAAGTTTAGCAACTCAGAATGTTATGCTTATTTTAGGTTGTGTTATGTATATGTGGTTTTTGAAGGCATTACCAATATATAGTGCAATATAGAATTTTATTTTTTAATGTGCTTGGTCATAAGTGTTTGTGTTTTTTTTTTTAATGATTTTTGTTTTTTTGGGAAAAGTCCATTACCTTGAAAGAGAAGCTCTATGGACCATGAAATAATAAATTGGAATAAAGTATAACAGGTTTGCAGTTTCCATCTGTTCTCTGCATGTGCCTTTGTTATCTGCATGATGAACTTTGCAGGGAAACAAATCCAGGCCCCTCTTCAGATGACTTTCTTCCTATTTCCAACCCCCCTCCCCATTAGTTTTTTTACCCAGAAATGTATGGGTTTTCTGAGCATGATTACAGGTCATGCTCCCAGCTTCTGAATTTTTATCCAGAACACGTGGTACATTTCATATCTGTTCAGTCTGAGCTGACGCATATGTACTCATTTTATTAAAAAAAAAAGTTCTTAATTTTTTTCTTTAATAAAAACATACAATGAATGTGTATGCATTTATTTATCTCTTATTTGCATATCAAATACATTTCTAAAAAATATACATAATATCTTTGCAAACAGACTACCAAAGGATGATTGTAGCGGGATATAAAGATCCTTATGAGTGGAGAGTTCATCCTGTGTAGTTCATAGCAGGTTGGACACTGCCTTTCTTTCTGTAGTAGTAGTTTACGTAGTTTTGATCCAGTGATTAAACAGTGATATGATGCAGAATCCTTCTGGTTGCTCATAATTGAACACAGCACAAAGCTTCATACCAAGTTAAGAATATTTGTAGTTTGTACTGGCTTTCAAATGTCTATGCTAAATGTAGCTTTTTGTTTATTGTAAACCGAATTGTTTTTTTGGATGGTTGACTAAGAAAGGGAGGAAAGTAGGATGTCTTAAGAGCGTTTCTGGGTCATTTCATGTGAAATAGATTTAGTGTGGTAGGAATTTAGGTGACAAGCTTAACCATTTGTCCTTTCAAATCCAGGAATGAAGGATGTCTTTGTGTGATTCTCTCTCCCATCTGCTTACAGATTCGTTGCACCTCCCAGAGGCCCCACATTGTACAGAATGGCTCAGCTCATTTCTTTTTGTATTGCATGTGAGCCTAGAAGGATCATGTGAAGAATTCCTTTTTGTCACAATAAAACAAACTTAGATATTGTGAAAATATTAACATGAAAAGAGAGAGGATACTGTGTTTCATTAAAATGTACTTGTTTATGAAAACTCAGTATTGAAATAATGCCATTAAATCTTAAATTTTAGTACAATTCTGGTTCTAGAGAAAATCTATCTTTTGAGTAGGTTATGATAACTTAATTTTTAAAGTACCAACATAAAAAGATCTTGCACCTAGTACATGAACTTTTGAGACCACATAAGTTTCTGTGTTATGACAGTGACCTGTGTTGTCTCAAAAGCTCATGTATTAAGTACAGCGTCTCTTTTTTTTTTGTTTAGTCCTTTAAAAGGTACCACAACCTATTAAAACTCTATTCTGTGCATGAAATGAATGCCAGTTTGACTTGCACTCACTCTATAGCGTGAGAGGACTCTGCAAGTATAGCCTAGTTCTTTGTCTCCAGACAGTCATGAATTAGTAACGTAGTAATGACGACAGATAAAGACCAAACGGTCTGCCCAGCAACTTGCTTATGGTGGTAACTGCCTTTCCATGCAAGTTACCCCAGTGTGTTCTGTTCAGGATAGTAACTGCGGCTTCGTGCAGTTTATCCCTTGCATTTTGTTAAGGGTAATAACTGCTGTTCTGTGCATATTACTCTCATGCGTTCTGTTAAGGATAGTAACTGCTGCTCCCTGCAGGTTACCACATGCAGAAATGTTGCACCATCCCTTTCTTTAAGCCTTTACGGATCCACGGTGTTTGTCCCATGCCCTTTTGAATTCATTAACTGTTTTCGTCTTCACCATTGTCAGATGATGGGAGGGCATCGTCTGACAGTGCCAGCACAGAACTAGCTCTGAGTGCAGTAAGTTTTTTACTGTTGCATACATGGGAGTTCCCATGCGCATACACTACCTTGTGAGCCCCTCTGTCTTTGCTTTGTCAGAACGGCTACACGGATGTATTCCCGGTGTGTCTCGCTCTCGCTCATCCAGGTCTTTGGCCTGATTATGCTTGTGACATCTTTTGGTGTTTTGCCTCTGCCTTAGCAGCGGCTTAACGGAACTTTCAGTTATTTTAAAAAAAAAAAAAAAAAAAAAAAAAAGCCCAAAGCCAAGAAGATTGTGGTCAGCAGTTTTAAGGCCTGTATTTGTGGGTGCTGGATGTCCATTACAGATATGCATTCCGTAGGCTATTGCTGCCTGGTCTTGCATCATGATACCGTCAACTGCTGGAGGTGTGGTAGGATGTCACTGAGGGCACAATAGTGTTGCACCTGGAAAATGGAGGTCCTGCAGAAGGTGCTGTTGGATAACAGCCCAGAACAATGGCAAGAGGTAGAGTAGCGGAGCTGCTTCTCTTCTCAGAGCGAGATGTCTAGGGATTCACAGCGTAAGAAGTTAAGATGAGATTGTTCTCATCCTCTTTCCCTTGAGTTCTGTAAAGCTGCCCACCACCACCATCCATAGCACCAGTTTCTAGATTTGACCCAGGTCAGGGGTTGGGTATGATCCAGAAGATTCAAGTGCTAGTTGAGTCGCAGGAAAAGGTGCTGAAGAGGTGTAAGGGACCCCCACCAAGGCTGCCTTCCTTGGTGATGATGAAGTCAGTACTGTCTATACAAGGCTTTATTTGAGCGGGATTGTCCTTGCCCCCAAGATGGCAGGTTACTTCTTCAGCACAGGTACTGTCATTTATGCTGCAAAAGATCCCCATGGCATTGATCTATCTATTCTATCTTGATTGAAAACAGACCAGGGTGCTTCTATTTCATTGGTACACACTCATAATGCTGCTTCCTTGTTGGAGCAGAGTGTCTCTGTACATAAACATGTGAATCCTGCTATGGTACAGAGAGGTTTCACTGAAGCCAATTATCAGATCTAGTGCCAACCATCAAGAGGTATTGATGTAAACAATGCAGAGCACTTCTGAGCCGACCACTTATATAGCTACAACTGTGGGTCCGAGTTACTGCTTGGCATTGGCAACCCTTGGTGAAAATAGATATGGGTTTGTGAAAAGGATGTTTCTCCTAGCTCCAGTGCAAAGATACCTCAGCCAGTGGGAGCCCAGTTGTCAGAGCTGGTGAATTTCTTTGCCTCTTTTTTAAGTCCTGAAGACGGAGATTGGAACGTCTTCTATTTAAGAGAGGAATTTTTCCCACATAGTGAGGCTATTCAGTCTGAGGTTCATGTTTCTCCCAGGGGCTTCCAGTGGATGGGAGTACATCCCTCCCTGAAGTGGTAGATCTGCTCTAGTGGAATACCTTCATGGATTGGTAGGGGAAGAAGAGGGACCAGTTTATTATGAATCACTGCCAGATGTTTCCTCCTCTCACCTTCATTATCGTTGGGGTCATGGTTCATTATGCCCCCATGGTTAGGGAAGGAAGACTATTCCACGGGGACTACTTCAGATCTCTTACCAAATTTGCCTCTGCATATCTTTCGGCATGAGTTGTCCATGAACATATCGGGAGTGCCAAGCTGAGGGTTGCATTGCAGAGCAATTACTTAAGACAATCCAGCCCCACTGGGTGAACAGACTGCAAAGAGCTAGTTTCCTCAGGAAATGCTAACCAAACAGCAGTGGAATGTGAACAAATGAAGAAGCTTTGCATATACTCATTGAGCTTTTACAGAGCTCTGAGCCCTGGATTTGTGTCTGTAGTGTTGAATGTCATCAGTTCACGTGTTATGGCTAAGTTATCCTACTGTCTGCAGAGAATCCTGTTTACAGGCAAGCAAACTTGCTTTTTGGGTGTACTAATATTGAAACTTGGTTGAAATCCTTTTTGTTGTTCAGACCTGTTTTCAGGCTGTTTTTCTAGATTTTTGCCAGATTTGGCATTCATGAGAAAACTATTAAGGATCCACTGGATACTTGGGGAAAAAAGTAATAAAGCCTTTTTTTTTTTAATGGGATAAGAGGGAAACAATAGGGGAAAAAAATAGAAAAACTGAAACATACCTTTTATGTTTAGGTCCTAAGGATATGACCAAAACACTTTAAAATAGTATTAGTTAGATGCCTCAGAATATCAAATTGCCAGTTACTGGACTCTACCCTTTCTTTTTGAGTTTCAATTATTTTGTCATAATTTATTTTACTATTTTGCATATCTTTTGATTAATACAATTTTAGTACTTTTTAAATATTATGACTAAGAACATAAGAAAATGCCATACTGGGTCAGACCAAGGGTCCATCAAGCCCAGCATCCTGTTTCCAACAGTGGCCAATCCAGGCCATAAGAACCTGGCAAGTACCCAAAAACTAAGTCTATTCCATGTAACCATTGCTAATGGCAGTGGCTATTCTCTAAGTGAACTTAATAGCAGGTAATGGACTTCTCCTCCAAGAACTTATCCAATCCTTTTTTAAACACAGCTATACTAACTGCACGAACCACATTCTCTGGCAACAAATTCCAGAGTTTAATTGTGCGTTGAGTAAAAAAGAACTTTCTCCGATTAGTTTTAAATGTGCCCCATGCTAACTTCATGGAGTGTCCCCTAGTCCTTCTACTATCCGAAAGAGTAAATAACCGATTCACATCTACCCGTTCTAGACCTCTCATGATTTTAAACACCTCTATCATATCCCCCCTCAGTCGTCTCTTCTCCAAGCTGAAAAGTCCTAACCTCTTTAGTCTTTCCTCATAGGGGAGTTGTTCCATTCCCCTTATCATTTTGGTAGCCCTTCTCTGTACCTTCTCCATCGCAATTATATCTTTTTTGAGATGCGGCGACCAGAATTGTACACAGTATTCAAGGTGCGGTCTCACCATGGAGCGATACAGAGGCATTATGACATTTTCTGTTTTATTCATCATTCCTTTTCTAATAATTCCCAACATTCTGTTTGCTTTTTTGACTGCCGCAGCACACTGAACCGACGATTTCAATGTGTTATCCACTATGACACCTAGATCTCTTTCTTGGGTTGTAGCACCTAATATGGAACCCAACATCGTGTAATTATAGCATGGTTTATTTTTCCCTATATGCATCACCTTGCACTTATCCACATTAAATTTCATCTGCCATTTGGATGCCCAATTTTCCAGTCTCACAAGGTCTTCCTGCAATTTATCACAATCTGCTTGTGATTTAACTACTCTGCACAATTTTGTGTCATCTGCAAATTTGATTATCTCACTCGTCGTATTTCTTTCCAGATCATTTATAAATATATTGAATAGTAAGGGTCCCAACACAGAACCCTGAGGTACTCCACTGTCCACTCCCTTCCACTGAGAAAATTGCCCATTTAATCCTACTCTCTGTTTCCTGTCTTTTAGCCAGTTTGCAATCCACGAAAGGACATCGCCACCTATCCCATGACTTTTTACTTTTCCTAGAAGCCTCTCATGAGGAACTTTGTCAAACGCCTTCTGAAAATCCAAGTATACTATATCTACCGGTTCACCTTTATCCACATGTTATTAACTCCTTCAAAAAAGTGAAGCAGATTTGTGAGGCAAGACTTGCCCTGGGTAAAGCCATGCTGACTTTGTTCCATTAAACCATGTCTTTCTATATGTTCTGTGATTTTGATGTTTAGAACACTTTCCACTATTTTTCCTGGCACTGAAGTCAGGCTAACCGGTCTGTAGTTTCCCGGATCGCCCCTGGAGCCCTTTTTAAATATTGGGGTTACATTTGCTATCCTCCAGTCTTCAGGTACAATGGATGATTTTAATGATAAGTTACAAATTTTTACTAATAGGTCTGAAATTTCATTTTTTAGTTCCTTCAGAACTCTGGGGTGTATACCATCCGGTCCAGGTGATTTACTACTCTTCAGTTTGTCAATCAGGCCTACCACATCTTCTAGGTTCACCGTGATTTGATTCAGTCCATCTGAATCATTACCCATGAAAACCTTCTCCATTACGGGTACCTCCCCAACATCCTCTTCAGTAAACACCGAAGCAAAGAAATCATTTAATCTTTCCGCGATGGCCTTATCTTCTCTAAGTGCCCCTTTAACCCCTCGATCATCTAACGGTCCAACTGACTCCCTCACAGGCTTTCTGCTTCGGATATATTTAAAAAAGTTTTTACTGTGAGTTTTTGCCTCTACAGCCAACTTCTTTTCAAATTCTCTCTTAGCCTGTCTTATCAATGTCTTACATTTAACTTGCCAATGTTTATGCTTTATCCTATTTTCTTCTGTTGGATCCTTCTTCCAATTTTTGAATGAAGATCTTTTGGCTAAAATAGCTTCTTTCACCTCCCCTTTTAACCATGCCGGTAATCGTTTTGCCTTCTTTCCACCTTTCTTAATGTGTGGAATACATCTGGACTGTGCTTCTAGAATGGTATTTTTTAACAATGACCATGCCTCTTGGACATTTTTTACTTTTGTAGCTGCTCCTTTCAGTTTTTTTCTAACAATTTTTCTCATTTTATCAAAGTTTCCCTTTTGAAAGTTTAGCACGAGAGCCTTGGATTTGCACACTGTTCCTTTTCCAGTCATTAAATCAAATTTGATCATATTATGATCACTATTGCCAAGTGGCCCCACCACCGTTACCTCTCTCACCAAGTCCTGTGCTCCACTGAGAATTAGATCTAAAATTGCTCCCTCTCTCGTCGGTTCCTGAACCAATTGCTCCATAAAGCTATCATTTATTCCATCCAGGAACGTTATCTCTCTAGCGTGACCCGATGATACATTTACCCAGTCTATATTGGGGTAATTGAAGTCTCCCATTATTACTGCACTACCAATTTGGTTAGCTTCCCTAATTTCTCTTAGCATTTCACTGTCCATCTCACCATCTTGACCAGGTGGACGGTAGTATACCCCTATCACTGTAGTCTTCCCTGATACACAAGGGATTTCTACCCATAAAGATTCAATTTTGTATTTAGTCTCATGCAGGATGTTTATCCTGTTGGACTCTATGCCATCCCGGACATAAAGCGCCACACCTCCTCCCGACTGCTCCTCTCTGTCATTGCGATATAATTTGTACCCCGGTATAGCACTGTCCCTACTTCCCTGCTTTTGCTTTTTGGCTTGGCATTTTCCTTCTGCTCCCTTGGGCTTCTAGCTTAGTGATAACTGGTATCTGGGTTACGGTTCCATGAACCTTCTCTCTGCAAATATTCCAGCTTTTCCCGGATTTGAAGTTTGTGTGGTCTTTCTGGCCTATCAAAGGGCCACCCAATGCAGTTTAAAGCAAAACAAAATACATAATCAAGCGCATCCTAAAAATACACAATCTAATACACGTTATTTTAAAACAACAAATACAAAATATGAAAAACAATATGATCAAAACTCCAACTGTCAAAAGATCTGATAAGTCTAATTTCTCACAGAAGGCCTGAACAGTTAATACATAATCATGAAATATAGTATAACAGCATACAATAGATGCAATATCTACAATTTTTAAAATTCAAAAATATAAAATACATTACAGCATATCCACATATATCCCCTCTTTGCTTAAACCCCAACCTCCCTTTCTTCCAGAGAAGCCAGGGGAAAAATAACTAAGACATTTCCTTCCAACAGCCTAAAGAAGACTTAACTGCCAGCTCCCAATCTAACTTCTTACTAATCTTGCATAAACAAAACATAATTGTCCTCCCTATCCTTCTTTGTGCCTTTGGGAGCTAGCCATGTGTGGCAGTGGGGTTCACTTAAGAAATCTGCCATGGATAACATCAAGTAGAGAGAGTAGCAGCAGGCTGGAACTGCCAGGTGAAGCAGCACTTGAACTAAGGGCTCTGGACAGCATGCCCCAGTTGGCTTCTGCAGCATGCTTTTCGTGGCTGATGTTGGAAGCTTCTTGAGCAGACCTGTAAAAGCAGCATGTCTTTAAGGAACTTTCTATCTCTATCCCCATCCCAACTTAGCCCAGCCATTGCATCAAAAGTAATTGGCCAGGAGCCACAAACCACAGCTCTCTCTGGAATGGGGCTTACATGGACCTAAGTTTGGCCACTAGGTGCTACTGTTGAGAGACACAAACTTTTTTGCCCAGGTATTATGAATGCTGTCTCTTCAGTGTTCCAAGCCCCAGCTGGTATGGGACTTAGACTCAGGTCTTTTGTATAGTTAGTGGACACAGATTCACCAGTCCTGGTTGCACATTCATTTTGTTTTTAATGAGCTAAAATCAATGTATTTGTGCTTTGTGCTGCCTGTTGGGAGTTCTAACAAAGATTAACACAGCATGCCCATTTAGAGTTTCTTAATATTTAATCCTGTAAAATGTACAATTTCATATTTAAAATACTTTAATGTTATAATTGCTTCTTGGCTATACTAATTAAATCTTACCTTTCTGCTGGCTTTGAAACCTGTCAATTGGCACCACCTATAACTAGAGGTAGGAGGTTACTCCCTGTTATGTACAGTCTGACAAGGTCACTTAAAATCAACACCATATATTAGACTCCTTTGGTGTTCTATTGCAGTTAAATTTGGCAGAGACGTCATTCATGGGTTAACAGCCTAATATGGGCTGGTGCTAGCCATGAATTCTGAGAACTTAGTAGAAATGCATCACTGCTAAAGTTTAACATAAGAACATGCCATACTGGGTCAGACCAAGGGTCCATCAAGCCCAGCATCCTGTTTCCAACAGTGGCCAATCCAGGCCATAAGAACCTGGCAAGTACCCAAAAACTAAGTCTGTTTCATATTACTGTTTATAGTAATAGCAGTGGCTATTTTCTAAGTCATCTCTGCTTTGGTCATTTATTGCAGTTCAAGATCTGTAATTAGTATGTTTCTTTGCAGTTAGCAAGGTATTAAATACTTCATTTGAAAGCTTGGTATCCAGTTTCACTACTTCCAGACTCTGTTCCCTACAAGCCTTTCAAGGGTGCAAGTATTATAGTTTGCATTAAGTGAGGAATTTTTTAAAAATTTTGAAATAGTGCTTTACGGGAATCTGAAACCTTTTTTTGAAAATTGACTATTTGTTTTAAATTTATATTTTCTTGGGAAGCAAGGCATTGGGCAATTTATCAAAGCACCTGTAAATACTTAAATTGTGATAGTTTACTCTATCTCCCTTTTTTGAAATCTGGCTAATTGATTGTTATCAGAGAGACCAGGTTTTAAAATTCTGTGATTTGCACAACATCTTAGTTTGTTTACAGAATTATTGCATTCTGCTATTTTTGTACAGGCAATTCAAATGAGGGGGATACAATTCATGCACAAACAAGCAAAAGGAACAAATATTAAAAAACCTTAATGTCTGTTTTTTATATCTGGCTGGTTTTTTTTTTCTTCTCGGCACATTGATTCATTGTCACAAAGTATTTGAGTATCGAGTAAATTTTTTTTTTTTTAAATTAAAACTCTTTGTAACATAAAGAATATAAGAATTGCCATGCTGAGTCAGACTAAGATCCATTAAGGCCAGCATCTTGTCTCAGACAGTGGCCAGTTCGGATCACAAGTACCCGGCAGACCCCCAGTAGTTGATCTATTTCTTATGTTTAAACAATTTTTATTGGATTTTCAACAGATACATTAACAAATACATTAACAAAGGGGAGGGTGAGGTCTGATCCCTCCCCCACAAAAGAGGAACCCAACACAATAACAACATTACCCCCATATCCCTCCCCTCCCCCCTACCCTCATAGTCCAATACTGGTGGAACAGACGAATGGTGACAGGCCTGGGAGACCCGGGCGCCGGGCAAGGTAATCAGAACACCGGCGGTCTCACTCACTCATTGAGCACGAGGCTACGCGCCCGAGGGGACAGCTGTTGAAGATATGGATTCCAGATATTGAAAAACCGCTGTCGTCGTCGCGGAGAACCTCGAGCCGCCGTACCCTCCATAGTCAGCATCGCGTGCAGTTGATTCCTCCAGGCCCAGAAGGATGGGGGGTCCGTGGAACGCCAGACCTGCAAGATAGTTTTTTTTTTCCCACCAGGCTGGCTTGATCTATTTCTTATATCTTCTTCCCAAGAATAAGTGCTGGCTTTCCCAGAGTCTGCCTAGCTAAAAACTTTATGGATTTTTTTCTTCAGGAACTTGTCCAACTCTCTTTTGAACCCCACTATTAGTTGCCTTAAGCACATCCTCTGGCAGTAGATTCCATAACTTTTATAGTGCATTAAGTGAAAAAATACTTCTTATAGTTTTTTTGTTTTAAATCTTGCTTCTAGTTTCATGGAGTGTACCTTTTTGTCTTGGTGGTGTTTGAAAGGGTAAATAACCATTCCCTATTTGCTCATCCCACCATACTCATGATTTTGATTTTATAAATCTCAATCATACTCCCTCTTGGTCATCTCTTATCCATGCTAAAACACTAATCTGTTTAGCCTTTTTCCGTAAGGGAGCTTTTGCATTCCGTTTTATCATTTTTGTCACCTTTCTCTATACCTTTCCATGTCTGTGACATTGTTTTTCTGAGATGGAGTAACCAGAATTGTATAGATATTTGATAAAGGAGATGTCACATAATGTCTTTGCATATTCCTTTACAACCACCAGGACTTGAACCTGTGGCCAGGGAAGTGCTCAGACCATACATGCAAAACACTGGCATCACCTAGTTTCTCACTTACAGGTCGATACAGTAACGTTCAGTTAAAGATTCCCCGTCTGTAACGTGCTGGGAGCGCACAATACAGACGAGTAAGGCCATCCAGCGATACAGTCTCCAGTTTCACGCGTCCTTAGCTCTTCCTAAAATAGACACATAACCCTTTCCGCACCCAGCATGTAAATGAACGAAAAAGCTGTATAATGAAGGAATTAGCTATTCCCCTCCGATACTGTAATGGGCACTGATATTATCTCCTCAGTAACCTGCTGTTTTGCCGCGGTCTTAATGTGTTAGTTTACCGCCTCCCCCTAGTAGGTGTTAGTGTAGTGTAGTGCCAAAATCGCACGGGAAAGGGAACGGGAA
This sequence comes from Rhinatrema bivittatum, assembly GCF_901001135.1. Lineage (NCBI taxonomy): Eukaryota > Metazoa > Chordata > Amphibia > Gymnophiona > Rhinatrematidae > Rhinatrema > Rhinatrema bivittatum. The sequence goes on from NC_042621.1 coordinate 143,037,845, forward strand.
AAGAGAGGTTTTACTTTTATTAAGAACTGTTATAATTTTTTAAACACTGGGGGGGGTTCTTTAATTTTCTGGGGGACCTCTCCCCAATCCCACACTTATCTGCACTGTAACGTGTTCGATCGGGCGAGTAGGCAGGTAGGCGACAGCGGCGGCGTGAGCCATCAGTAGCGGCGGCGTGTTCGGGCGGGCGGGTAGGTGAAAAAAAAAACTTTTCTGAGCCATCAGCAGCGGCGGCGGGATCCGGGGGGGGGGGGGGGGGTGGGTACGTGTTCGATCGGGCGAGTAGGCAGGTAGGCGACAGGGGCGGCGGCGCAGCAAAAAAACCCAAAGCGACAAAAGTAACTTACATTTCCGGGGCAGCGGGATCGGGGGGGGGGGAGGGGGGTAGGCGGCGTGTTCGGGTGGGTAGGTGGGAAAAAAACAAACTTTTCTGAGCCATCAGTAGCTCCCCCGACGAAGACAAAAAGATGGCCGCCTGCACGGGGGAAAGTGTGCAATTGGCCGCTGAGGACGTGACGTCACACCCCGTGACACCAAACGTCGTGACGTCACGTCTTCAGCGGCCAATTGCACGCTTTCCCCCGTGCAGGCGGCCATCTTTTTGTCTTCGTCGGGGGAGCTACTGATGGCTCAGATCGAACATGCCGCCTACCCCCCCCCCCCGATGCCGCTGCCCCTGCCCTGCTGCCGCGGAAAAGTAAGTTACTTTTGTCGCTTTGGTTTTTTTTTTTTTTTGCTGCGCCGCCGTCGCCTACCTGCCTATTCGCCCGATCGAACACGTACCCACCCCCCCCCCCCCCCGGATCCCGCCGCCGCTGCTGATGGCTCAGAAAAGTTTTTTTTTTTTCTTTGGTTTTTTTTTGCTTGCCGCTGTGTCTCACCTCCTCCCGGAGCAAGACTGCTTTCGTGCCCTGCTCCGGGAGGAGGTGAGACACAGCGGCAAAGCAAAAAAACCAAAGGCAGGAAGTAAGCCGCCTCCCGCCTCCCTCCTCCCGGTGCCTGTCATTTCAAATGTCATTTGAAATGACATTTGAAATGACAGGTACCAGCGCACCCAGGTTACTGTATAGGCGCTGTATTAAGCGCCTATACAGTAAAATGGGTTGCGCGGGCATAACCCTTCCCTAACGCTTCACAGCCTCGGTATGCATTTGCATGCGATTTAAGAGAGTATCAGGCGCTAGGTCTAGAGGACTGTGCGTGCGGGGAGGAAGGGTGCGCCTGACACTGCCGCACTGTTTCTACCGCGGCCTTACTGTATCGACCTGTTAATTGGGATTTCAAATGATCAAGCACAGCACTAATAAACTGAATTTGAGAAGGAGGAACAGCGAATGAAAAAGAACACAACTATCTGCGTTGCAGGGGAAAGGGATTACATATTTCATATTGAACTTAACTGTAGAATAACTACTTTGCTAACTTTAAACAGTGACAGTTCTAGTAACTCTGGCAGTCTAACTCCAGCTGTATGTCTGTCTCTCTTGCTGCCAGCTGCTACCAACTGTCACTTCCTACAGACAGTTTCTAACCCACACTTTTTCCAGACTCTCTCTAGCAGCAGCAATGACATCACCATCAATTGGCTGTGTCTGAGGTTAATCCCTTCAGTGCCAGCTGTGGTGACTGTGGAACATTGCCACCTGTTGTCCAGTAGAAGGAGTTTTAAATGACAAACATTTACAGTGATACTCTTGTTTTACCACACCTTCTCCCCTCTTCCCCCCCTTACAGGGAGCCCCTGGACTGTGGTCTATTTAGATCACTAATTGAGTCTCTGCAGGCCATCGTCAGGACAGTATTGGTTTGTGTTTGCCAGAGCAGTAGTCCTCAACCTTTTTTTTGGTCGGGACACACCTGACAGATGGTTCTCACATGCATGACACACTGAACATGTGACCATCACGAGGCTAAATGTAAACATTTTTATTTATTTATTTAACATTTTTCTATACCGAACTTCATGACAAGCTTCATATCAGGCCGGTTTACATCAAACTCTGCATCCATAAACATAAGAACAAGATGTATATCTTGTTCTTATGTTTATGTTTAGCCATGTATTTTTTTGCCACTGTTTAAATGTTACTCAAAAAGTTATACAATATGTTACTCTAAAAAGTTCTTTGTTATATGTAATTGCACACAAGCAAGCTTTTCAACTGTTCTCTGTAAACCGATTTGATTTACATATTATGTAAGAAGATCGGTATATAAAAACCATAAATAAATAAATAAATAAATCCACAGGAATCCCCTCAACCCCCAGCAATGAGTGCAGAGCAGATCTAGGGCATTACCCTGTACAATTCTCCATACAAAAAAGATATTCTGGTTCTGATGACATCTCAGTAAAAGCAAAACAATCTCCCTTTACTTCCTTATTGTAATGTACCACTAATGCATATTCTGTTGAGAACACAACAAATAAGATTGATACAAATGCCTACATGCTAGTAAAATACCTTACCTCGGTCATACACCCAGAATTGACCTTCACAAACTACAGAAAAACCACAAATTATAAATATGGAGACAGAAACTGGAATGGAAAAACAAAAAAGCCACTCTGCATGCAGTGCGAACCTGGAGAAATGGAAAGAGATATATAGCATCTAACACACTCTCTCAGGATTTGCAATAATGCACACAAAGTTACACCTGTATTATGGAACATACTCAAACAGTAACAACCCTATCTAAGAAATACAAATATTAAACCAGGCCCTAAACACTAATACATTTCCTATTGGGAAAACAGAATAAGCCAAGCTGCTATAGAGCCCCACATAGAAATAATTGTAAAGCTATACTAAAAATGTTACAAAACAGCTGCTGAACAGAATAATATCCAAGAATTAAAACATGTCCAAATATCAATAAAATATTTCAAAACAGACATTGCATTATACCCAATAATTAACATGGCAGTCAATCAAGAAAATTTTTTTTAAAAAGCCACCTTTTACTTACCCTCTCCAGCAAGTCTCCTACTCCTTTCCCTTCCAGGCCAATAGCACTCACCAGAAGCAGCAAGGGCTGCTGAAGCTTTGTCCTCTTCCTTAGCACACACACTCACACACCCACACCCACACGCACACACGACCAGTCTCAGTCTTTCACACCAATCTCCTGACCAGTCTCTCTCTCAATCACACTCATGCTCTCACCCAGGCTTCCATTCACACCCACAATCACACAAGCTCTCACCCAAAATTTCTTCTTCCTTCACTGCAGGGATGGGCTCCAGTTTTGCCGCAGCTTTACTCTGGCAGGCCTTCTTTTTTCGCCGTCACAGGGATGGGGTCGAGTTTCCTTTTCACCGCCATGGGGATGGGCTCCCGTGGCAGCCTTGCTTGGTCGGAGTTGGGTTTCCTCTTCGCCGCCACGGGGATGGGCTACCGTGGCAGCCTTGCTTGGTCGGGGTTGGGTTTCCTCTTCGCCGCCACGGGGATGGGCTCCCATGGGAGCCTTGCTTGGTCAGGGTCGGGTTTCTTCTTTGCCGCCATGGGGATGGGCTCCCGTGGTGGCCTTGCTTCATTGAGGTTAGACACTGCCATTCCTCCCACCCCACCCCTAGGCTATGCGATGCCTGCCTCACCGGCCAATCAAAGATGTCCTTCCTTCTTCCTACTCCCACTGGCAGGTAGAAGGGAGTAGGCTTCTGATTGGCCTGCGCGGAGGCAGGCAGAATGAAGGAGGCTTCCCATTGGGCAGTGGGGATAGGGAGACAGGCTTCCAATTGACCCTTGGGGGCAGGAAAAAGGGAGAAGGAAAGTACAACAGGGCAGTGGGACACCGGGAGAGTGTCGTGATACACCGGTTGAGAAGCGCTGTGCTAGAGAGTCCATCTGCATTTCCATGTTCATTGCCTTTATTGTACTGGTTGGTGAAGTTGTACATTTACAACAGACTGCAGCACAGCAACTTTCCATTTTCTCTTGAGACTCTTTTCAGCAAGACCAAGACATTATGCTGTTTTGATAAGTCAAGTCTTGTACAGATAGATACGGCTGCAGCTTTTTGAGAGCCCACACTAAAGCCAGGTATTTCTTCTCTAGAGTGGCATAAGCATCCTGTTTGGGAACCAGGAGATGATATGAGGTGGTAGTTTTTTTTTTTTTTTTTTCAAGAGCAGCTCGGGGTTTGGCTATTACGCTATATTGGGGTTCGAATTTCCTATATTGCTCTGTTGGTCATCTTTCACAGTGAACCAGAACATAGAATTCCATGACTTCACCCAATCCCAACAAACTTTGGCTGCTTTATTATCATTTTAAAATTGACTGACTGCTAAAAAGTACATCCCTCAGAGATTCCATTAAGCTTATACCCCTTGCTGATCAGAGAAATCTGAATTACTCCTGAAGGGCTATGAAAAAACTGAGCAGCTACTAGCTCAGCTGAAAGGCAGCAGGTACAGGAGGCCAGGCATGGCGGTGACAGCAGATGCCCTCTCCCCCCACAGCTGGAGACAATTTCTGTACTCAGCTGGTAAGCGCTGAGCTCAGATAAGGTTAGAAAAACAAAAGTTGGTTTTTACCCTGAATCAGAGAGAGTTTTGAGGGGTTTCAAGACTTTCTCCGTTCTCTGCGTGCTATTCAGATGTTCATTCCTGCTCCCATTAGGGTTGGGAAGAGGGCAGCCTGGCAGGTTGAGCGGCCCCCGGTGGGCTAGGCCCAACATTTAGGCCTTTTTTCTTGCATGCCGTGTGGTAGGCTACGGCGGCTGTTTTCGCACGCTTTTGTGCCTGTTCTGCTGCCCTCTATAGGCAGTCAGTGTGCGCAGTGTGTCGGCTCTGCATATGGGTTGTGTGCTTGGTTTTCTGGGTGTGCTTTTTACGCGCACAAACTTTTTTTCTGCGCTTAACTCTATGCACAGGTTGTATGCGTGTGTGCCTTGTTGCACTTATTTTTTTGGGCACATTTCATTTTTGAGCACGAGCCGTTCCGAAGCACATTTATGGCAGCAATGGAGCTGGTAAGCAAGAAGCCTAAGCATCTTCCTGTTTGTGTTGCCTGTCATATTAGGGCTTCTCAGCCTGACCTGGCTTCTAACCTGTGTCAGCGCTGCTCGGATGCTCAGGGAGAGTTGTTTTCCTTGGCTTTTGCTAAGCCTGGCTCTTCCCATTCTGATGATGGGTTGGTCACAGCCTTGACTGGGGGGGACACCAGATCTTAGTTTCCCCTTGACTGGCTCCTCCACTGACGAGGGAGGTTCTGAGGGACCAGCTCCTTCTGGGCTTGGTCCTGGCTCGGCTGCTTTTTCATGGGTGGAACTTTTTTTTTCAAGGCTTACAAGCCTTTCTTCAGGCACAGTTCTCCGCTTCCTTCAGCCAGTGGCTGCTCCCTCCTCCAGTCCTTTGCTTAAATGCCAGGGCTTGCCTCTGCTTCCTGCGGGTGTTCCCGACAGGAATCTGGATGGCACTGATGAGGTCAATCCTGATTCCCTGGAAGATGGGGAAATTCCTCCAGGACTGGAACTGTGTAAAACCATGTTACGGTTCTTTCATAGAAACGAACTGCCAGCCCTGATTTCCCAGACCTTGAAACAGCTGGGTGTCCCTGGTTTGAATGCTATATCAGAGCTGAAGAAGAATCCCATTTTGGTTTCCTTAAGAAAAGCATCTTATTTTTTCCCTGTGGTGGATGCCATTCAGGAATTGATTGATATGGAATTCCACAGAGGCAAACTTTAAAAGGGGTCGGACATTGAAAGGCCTGTACCCCTTGGATCCAGCTTTGAGAGAGCATTTGTGTGTTTCCCCAAAGTGGATGCTCTGGTATCTGCCATTGTTAAGCAGACGACTATCCCCGCAGAGGGAGGAGCGGCCTTGAAAGATGTACATGATAGAAGGATTGAGGCTATTCTTAAGCAAGCCTTTGAGGCAGTGGCGGTAAATTTACCGATTTTTGTCTTCTGTTGTGGCCTAGTGGTGAGATCTTGTCTGCTTCTCTCTGTCAGTTGATGAGTCTGGAGGGAATTCCATAGCAGTTATGGAGCCTGTTACCATCTTTTTAGCAGACGCAGGCTGTGATTTGGTCCGGACCTTGGCCAGAGGAGTGCCTTTGGTGATGGCGGCTAGGGGTCAACTCTGGTTGTGAAATTGGTCAGTTGACGCAGCTTCTAAAGCCAATCTTACCAAGATGGCCTTTAAAGGCTTACTCTTGTTTTAGAGCGAGTGGGAGAAACTGGCCAGTGAGTGGGGTGAGTCTCCGGTGCCTCGGTTTATTGTAATGTACCACTCTGGTGCCTTATTGTAATGTACCACTAATGCATATCCTGTTGAGAACACAACAAATAAGATTGATACAAATGCCTACATGCTAGTAAAATATCTTACCTCTGTCATACACCCAGAATTGACCTTCACCAAGTACAGAAAAACCACAAATTATAAATATGGAGACAGAAACTTGAATGGAAAAACAAAAAAGCCACTCTGCATGCAGTGCGAACCTGGAGAAATGGAAAGAGATATATAGCATCTAACAGACTCTCTCAGGATTTGCAATAATGCACACAAACTAACCCTCACAAAGTTATACCTGTATTATGGAACATACTGAAACAGTAACAACCCTATCTAAGAAATACAACTATTAAACCAGGCCCTAAACACTAATACATTTCCTATTGGGAAATGAAGGGTTGTTTCCTGGGTTCCAGATTTTTTCATTCCTACAGAGGGACACCCTTTCAGCGAACTCAGCCTTTTGGTAGGTCTCGGTCCTTTCATCCCTGATGGCCCAAGAGAGGGTGGGCTCGGGTGGTGGACCTTCCCAAGCTTCCCAATGAAATTTTGCTGACCCACCTTCCAGAACAGGAAATAGGGGATGTTTCTTATTGGAGGTGGGTCGAGATGACATCGGACCAGTGGGTCCTGGAGGTGATACGCGAAGGGTATGCACTAGAATTTCGTAGTGTTCCTCAATGTGTTCATGGTGTCCTCTTACCACTCCCCGCAGAAGAAGCAGACAGTGGCATTCACATTTCAAAGGCTCCTCAGACTGAAGGCTATGGTTCCAGTGCCCACGTCTCAAAGTATGGGGCGATATTCCTTTAATTTTGTTGTGCCCAAGAAGGAGGGCTCCTTTAGTCCTATCCTGGATCTCAAGAGGGTCAACAGTCACTTGAAGGTGACTCATTTTTTAATGGAAACCTTACAGTCTGTGATAGTGGTGGTGCAGTCGTGGGAATTTCTGACCTCCTTGGACCTATCGGAGGCTTACCTTCATTTTCCCATCCGATTGGAACAGCAACGCTTTGCGGTGTTGGGGGACCATTATCAGTTTCGGGCGCTGCCTTGTGGTCTAGGCACTGCTGCCAGAATATTTTCCAAGATTACGGTGGTAGTAGCAGCAGCCTTGCAAAAAGAAGGAATCCTGGTACACCCGTACTTGGACGATTGGCTGATTCATGCCAAGTCTCAGGAAGAGAGCCACCTGGTGACATACAAGGTGAGCTCCTTTATTGCAGGAGCTCGGTTGAGTGGTGAACCTGACCAAGAGCAATCTTCAACCATCCCAGTTGTTGGAGTATCTGGGGATCTGGTTTGACATGGAACAGGACAGAGTTTTTCCTGCCGGAAGTTTGGATTCAGAGATTAATGTCCCAAGTGTGACAGTTGAACACTGTACGCCCAACGGTGTGGTCCTACCTACGGGTACTCAGCTTGATGGCAGCTACCCTGGAAGTTATGCCATGGGCAAGGGTGCATATGCATCCTTTTCAGCGCTCGCTGCTCTCTCAGGTTTATGCAGTTTGGCTCTACTTGCCAATGGAAATCTGCTTCCACCTCCAGTGGTGGTTGCAGAGGATCATTTGAGAATGGGAGTTCCCTTGTTTTCTCTGGTCTGGTTGGTAGTTGAGACAGATGTGAGTCTCCACGGTTGGGGATGCTGAAGTGTCCCGCTGGAACATCAACGGACCGGGCAGTACAGCTGGCATACTTGCAGTTCAGCCACAGGCTGAGGAATCAAGCGGTTTGTGTGATGTTTGATATAGGCCACCGTCATGTTGTTCATCTCCAGGGAGGAACCAAGAGGTATCAAGTGTCACAGGAAATAAACCAGCTGATGGAATAGGCGGAAGGTCATCTGCAGAAGGTCTTGGCCTCTCACATTGCAGGAAAAGACGACATAAGAGCAGAGTCTGGACCCAGGAGAATGGGTGGTGTCAGCCAAGGCATTTCAGCTGATTGTGGGTCGCTGAGGCCTTCTGTTCCTAGACCTGCTGGTGACTTCTCTAAATGTGAAGGTTCCTAGATTCTACAGTTGCAGGAGAGATCAGTGGTCCCTGGGAATAGATGCTCTCGTAGAGGTCTGGCCAGAAGACAGATTGCTTTATGCCTTTCCTCTGTGGCCCTTGCTGGGCAGGATAATTTGCAAGATCAAAGGCCACAGGGGCAAGTACTCCTGGTGGAGCCAGTCTGGCCCAGGCGTCCGTGGTATGCAGATTTGCGACTTCTCCTGGTAGAGGCCCCCTTTCATCTTCTGCCACACATGGATCTGCTACAGCAGAGACTGGGTCTTCACGAGAATCCAGCTCGCCTATTAAAGTGTGGTTATTCCTCTGCAGTGATTACCACTTTACGCCGCACTCGCACGATCTCCACTTTCTTGGCTTATGTGTGGGTTTGGAGAGTTTTTTTGAGGCCTAGTATGAGGAGCGGTGTGTTCTTCCTCATTCAGTTAAGATCCCTCTCATTATGTATTTTTTTTTTTTTTTTTTTTTTTTTTTACAGGATGGATTGAATAAAGGCTTGGCCATTAATTCCTTGAAGGTGCAGGTTGCGGCTCTTGCTTATTTCAGAGGCCCGGTGAATGGTGTTTCCTTGTCTCATCCTGATGTGGCCCATTTTTTTTTTGAAGGTATTGAAGCATCTTAGGCCTCCCGTGAGGTTACAAATTCTATTGTGGAGTCTTAATTTGGTGCTGGATTTTTTGGTGGGTCTTATATTCTGACCACTGTGTAGACTTTTCTTATGGCTGTTGACCTCGAAGACTGTGTTCCTGGTGGCTATATGTTCTGCGTGTTGGATTTCTGAGCTGCAGGCCTTGTCTTGCTGGGAGCTATTTCTTCAGGTGACTCCGGGGGCATTACAGCTGCATACTGTTCCATCCTTCTTGCCCAAGATGGTCTTGGACTCTTGTCATGCTGTATCTGGAGGTCTCAGAGTCTTTTCGAAAGATGGATCACCTGTTTGTTCTCCATGGCGGGAATAAGCAGGGTGTTTCAGCTTCGTGGGCTACCATAGCTCGTTTGATTAAGGAAGTGGTCACAGCCACATGTGGATGCTGAAAAGTCGTTGCCTATTCAGGTTAGGGCCCATTCCACTAGGGCTCAGGCAGTGTCATGGGCGGAAATTAGTCCTATCAATATCTGCGACCTGGTCCTCTTTTTATCATCTGGTTGTGCAGGCCTGGAAGGATGCAGCCTTTGCATGGATGGTGTTGACTGGACCGTGGACAGCCTCCCATCCTGTTTGGTACATCCCACTGATCCTGAGTTCATCTGTCTATATGTTAGGAAATGGAGACCTTACTTACCTGATAATTTTGTTTTCCTTAATGTAGACAGATGGACTCAGCTTCCTGCCCTTGGCTGCCGCATGAGTGTCAATAATCCTCCAGTGGGGCTCTGGGGTAAGTGTTCATCCAGTCCCTATCTTGGGGTACCTAGAATCTCAAGTGAGTTCCGTGTATATGGTTGGTTGCGTACAGTTCTGATTACCTGTTTTTAATTATATTTTTCGCTAGTCTGTCCATAGTTGTTTTGAAGAGAATACTGGCAGGCTGGGGTCTTTGCTGGTCTATATATACTGTGATATCGGCTGGCAGGGGAGCATAAACCCTACTGGTCCTGAGTCCATCTGTCTACACTAAGGAAAGCAAAATTATCAAGTAAGTAATTTCTCCAATTATACAGATGAAATTACTCTGGTAGAACAAAAAGCCTAGTGGAGGAGTATGGGCTGTAAATCAGGGTTGAAATCCCACTGCTGCTCCTTGTGACCTATGGCAAGTCACTTAGCCTCCGTTGCCTCAGGTACAAACTTAAGGCCAGATTATTTAAGGCTTTTCTCCTATTTTGTCTATGGGAAAAACCCTTAGTGAATCAGGTACTTGGACAGTATTTAAAAAGTTTTATATACCGCCATTCCAGTAATGTTCACAGCAGTTTACAGTATTACATACATAAAATACAATATAATTTAAAAATGTATACAATTATCAATTCAGCCTTTCCATTCAGAATACGGACTATGTAAGAGTTGAACTAAGAAGACAGTAACTTTCAAACCAGCGTGCGTGCGCACATTTGCACAAATACATTGGCCTATGCCCAGGGGCATGACCATTTTATAACATAGCATGTTATAAAATAGCCTGGCTGCGTGCACATGTGCACCTAATTTTAAGTGGGTGCACACATGTGTACAAATCCTGCTTCTACCACATAATTTTGGGGTTTTTAAAAGGGGCGTGCTGATGCTATTCCCAGTTTTACTGGTTCATCCCCAGTTTGCACAGTTGGGAGAGGTCCTCCAACCTCGCAGATCTGCCCAGTTTTCTTTAAATTCTAACTTAACACGGTATCCATAGCAGAAGTAAAGTTATGCAGCAGGGGGCCTTTAGTTTTACGCTCCAATAGGCCCATGACCAGACCACGCCTATGCTCCACCCCTTTCTGAAAACTTTCGAGATGTGAGTGCTGCGGGAGATGTGTGTATTTTGATGCCTTCTAAAATCCACTTGGTGCGCGTGAGCCAGACTTCTCCACGCATCCCCTAATTAATGCGTGCATCAGGCTTTTAAATTCACCTCTTACGTTGTGCCCCCCTGTGGATAGAGACATAACCACAGTTCCTGAATGTAACCCACTTTGAAATGCCAAAAAGCAGAATATAAAAAAATGAATGAAATACACGTTTCAAGGACTGCTTAGCAGAGATGGGATCCACCTGTCATAAAAGGGGCACAGCGTCATCCAAATCAGATTGGCAAACCTACTGGGGAGTGTTTTAAACTAGGATCATCAGGGAAGGTGGAACAAAAACCTAAAGTAAGTTTAAAAAAAAAACAACAAAAAAAAACCTACTTTGTATAAAAATGGGAAAAAAGCCAACATCTGGAAAACTGTACGCTAATGCTCATAGTTTTTGGAAAATTAAATTCCCAGATTTAGAGGCAATCATGGATGGAGTGGTACAAGGAAAATCATGACGGGGATATAGTTAAACTGGGCTACAATCTGTTCAGGAGTAGGAAGGAAGGGAGGAGGCATGGCATTATTTATAAAATATATCTGCAGAACCTGAATGCAAACAGCTTTGAAGTAGCTAAAAGGTGAAATATAAATTAAATAATAAATATTAAAGCAGCAGAACTGCAGGGGTTCTGAGGTAAGGAGGAGGCATTGTACATTAATCTGGAAAGAGGGAATTAACATCTGTTTATATTGGTGTAATATACAGGCTTCTATCACACACAGAAGAAATGCATGTAGATCTAATGGAGGATTGTTATGAAAGGGGAGGTTCTCTTGGTAGGGGATTTCAATCTAACTATTCTCAAGATCAAAATTGAAGAGGATATATAGAAAGACATGATTTAATGGCGCACAGTCAACATGGATTTACCCAAGGGACGTCCTGCTCAACAAATCTGCTTCATTTTTTTGAAGGGGTTAATAAACGTGGATAAAGGTGAACAGGTAGATATAATGTATTTGGATTTTCAGAAGGCGTTTGACAAAGTCCCTCATGAGAGGCTTCTACGAAAACTAAAAAGTCATGGGATAGGAGGCAATGTCCTTTCGTGGATTACAAACTGGTTAAAAGACAGGAAACAGAGTAGGATTAAATGGTCAATTTTCTCAGTGGAAAAGGGTAAACAGTGGAGTGCCTCGGGGATCTGTATGTATATATATATATATATATATATATATATATGATAAGGAAAGGAATACGAGTGAGGTTATTAAATTTTGCGGATGATACAAAATTATTCAGAGTAGTTAAATCACAAGCAGACTGTGATACATTACAGGAGGACCTTGCAAGACTGGAAGATTGGGCATCCAAATGGCAGATGAAATTTAATGTGGACAAGTGCAAGGTGTTGCATATAGGGAAAAATAACCGTTGCTGTAGTTACACGATGTTAGGTTCCATATTAGGAGCTCCACCCAGGAAAAAGATCTAGGCATCATAGTGGATAATACTTTAAAATCATCGGCTCAGTGTGCTGCAGCAGTCAAAAAAGCAAACAGAATGTTTGGAATTATTAGGAAGGGAATGGTTAAAAGAACGGAAAATGTCGTCATGCCTCTATATCGCTCCATGGTGAGACCACACCTTGAATATTGTGTACAATTCTGGTCGCCGCATCTCAAAAAAGACATAGTTGCGATGGAGAAGGTACAGAGAAGGGCAACCAAAATGATAAAGGGGATGGAACAGCTCCCCTATGAGGAAAGGCTGAAGCAGTTAGGGCTGTTCAGCTTGGAGAAGAGACGGCTGAGGGGGGATATGATAGAGGTCTTTAAGCTCATGAGAGGTCTTGAATGAGTAGATGTGACTCTGTTATTTACACTTTCAGATAATATAAGGACTAGGGGGCATTCCATGAAGTTAAGAAGTAACACATTTAAGACTAATCTGAGAAAATTCTTTTTCACTCAATGCACAATAAAGCTCTGGAATTTGTTGCCAGAGGATGTAGTTAGTGCAGTTAGTGTAGCCGGGTTCAAAAAAGGTTTGGATAAGTTCTTGGAGGAGAAGTCCATTAATGGCTATTAATCAAGTTTACTTGGGGAATAGCCACTGCTATTAATTGCATCAGTAGCATGGGATCTTCTTAGTATTTGGGTAATTGTCAGGTTCTTGTGGCCTGGTTTGACCTCTGTTGGAAACAGGATGCTGAGCTTGATGGACCCTTGGTCTGACCCAGCATGGAAATTTCTTATGTTCTGATGTTCTGGTTACGGTATTTCTAGAATCAGGGAAATCCTGGATTTTCTGCAGGGAGAAGTGTTCTGTCAACTGGTGGAACCCACATGGGAGGGAGGGTGATACTGGGCCTTGTGGTTACTAATGGGGTCAGTACCTCTGACAATGATCAACTGTGATCAAGTAATGATCTGATGGTTTGGTATTAGAGCACAGGGGATGATGGTTTATTCAAAGGCGAGAGTCCTAGACTTTAGGGAAACTAACTTTCAGGGTCATTCTTAATTCTGCGATATGCCGGTATCGTGGTGGTATTATTCTAATTAGGCAAAGGGAAGAAGTGTGGGTGGGGTTTGGGCAGTGTTATCTCCTGGCCGCACTGCGCATGATTATGTTTTTCACATATCGCTGGCAGCACTGCGGGGAAATTACACCTTTTCCTGTGGGGCTATGGGGGCGATAGTGTGTGGCATGTCTGCCTCATGACGGGCAAAACTGCACCACTGCAATGTGGCCTTCTGCCCACTATCGCCCAGCCCATCCCCTTTTTTTTGTTTTTTTGTTTGTCTCATCATTCAGCTATAAATATAGCAGAATAATGAATCTAGGGGTTGGTTAAAATAGGAACGTACCTCAAGGAGGAGTTAGCTAGATGGGAAATTCTAGGGGAAGTAGAAGAACAGTGGGCAAAAGTAAGTTATTTTTATTAGGCAGGAGGAAAATGAGGCCACTAATCAAATTTTTTTTTTTTTTTTTTTTTTTTTTTTTTAAAAGCAGTATCTGAAAAGGTAAGGGAGTAAAGGTTGGCATTCATAAATTACTAGAGATCACAGAAAGAAGACAGGTGACAATATCCAGAACAGCTAAAAGAAGCTGGGAAAGTAATCAGGAATGAAAAAATTAAATTGAAGATAACATAGCAAATACAGTAAAACAGGGGATATGACTTTTTTTGTTTTTCAAATGTTATTGACAGAGGAAGTGCAAAAGTGGTATTGTGAGACTCCAGAAGTAAAGAGGAGAAATAGATAGAGGCTGATGAGGAAAAAACAAAATTGCTTAAACATTTCTGTGGAAGGGGCAGGATCACATAAAACAAATATGATTGTAAGTGAGGTAAACTTCAATCTATTTATGGAACAGCATGTTTATGAGGTGCTAACTAAACTTGAAGTAGATAAGACAATGGGGCTGGATGGGATACATCCTGAGGGTACTAGGGAACTTAAAGATGTTCTGGCAACTCCGCTGCTTGACCTTTTTCAATGCTACTTTGGAGTCTGGAGTAGTTCCGGAGGACTGGGAACAGGCAGTTGTGATTCGTATTCGTAAAAGTGGAAATGAGGAGGAGGCTGGGAACTACAGACTGATTAGTCTGACCTCTATGGTGAGCAAATTAATGGAATAGCTGCCGGCATGATGTGCTTCACGAATGTCGGTAAATAAAAGTTAAATAAATAAATAAAAATAAAATAGAGGATAGTAACATTTCTGGAATTCAATTGATTGAAAGATCCAAGGAAGCTTGGTTTTACTAGAGATAGATCTTGTCAGATGAATTTGATCAATTTTATTTTACTGGGTGATCAGAAAGTTGGATCAAGGGGGAGAGTACTAGATATAGTGTACTTAGATTTCAGAAAGGCCTTTGGAAGTGGTTCCACATAGGTGACATAAATAAATTGAATATCCTTCATATGGGCCCTAGAGTGACTGACTGGGTTAGAAACTGGTTCAGTGGGAGGTGACAAGGGTAATAGTAAATGGCGTTCACTCCAAGGAGGGGGGTGTTACTAGTGGTGTGCCCAAGGATCAGTCCTTGGACAGGTGCTTTTCAACATTTTCGTTAGCGACATTGCAGAAGGATTGCAGAAAAAGTTTCTTTTTGCCAGTGATAGCAAAATCTGCAACAGGGTAGACAGCTAGGAAGATGTGGAAAATGAGATATCTAGCGGAGCTCAAGGAATGATCTAGGGTCTAATAGCTACGATTTAATGTTAAAAATTCCAGTTATGCTTTTAGCTTACAGAATTCCTAGGGAGAGGTACAATATCGGGGTGAAATTCTTTTAAGCACAAAAGAAGAGCGGGAATCTGGTAGCGAGTGTCTCTGATTTACTTAAGGTGGCCGAAAAGGTGAATGCTTGGCTGCATAAGGAGAAGAATGATCAGCTGAACAAGGTAGGTGATATTGCCCCTGTATAGACTTCTGGTGAGATCTCATTTGGATTGCTGTGTACAACTTTGGAGACCTCACTTTTCAAAAGGATATAAACCAGTTGGTGTCAGTCCAGAGGGTGGCTACTAAAATGATCAGTGTGGTCTTTGTTCTCAAGCATATAGGGACAGTTTTAAAGATCTAAACATGTATATCCTAGAGCAGGGGGTGGCCAACTCTCAGATTCTTGAGATCCACAAGCAAGCCAGGTTTTCAGGATATCCACAATGAGAGAGATTTGCATATACTGCCTCTATTGTATGCAAATCTATCTCATGCATATTCATTATTCATTGTGATTATTTATCCTGAAAACCTAGCCTGTTTGTGGCTCCTGAGGACCGAAGTTGGCCATCCCTGTGCTAGAGGAAAGGTGAGATATGATACACATTTTAATACCTCCAAGGTTTCCATGCAGAAGAGGTGGTTCTCTTTCAATGAAAAGGAGGCTCTAGAACACGGGGTCATGGAATGAGGGTAAAAAGGGGTAGACTTGGGAGTAATCGTAGGAAATAGTTCTTTATAGTGGGGATACATGATATAGCCTCTCAGTGGAGGTAATGGAGACAAAAATGATATCTGAATTCAAGAAAGCATGGGATAAAGACAGTGGGGTAGATTTTAAAAGCCCTGCGCGTGTAAATCCTACCGATTTCGGAGCGGCCTTGGAGGGAACGGAGGCAGGCTGTGCGGCCTTGCGCGCGCCGACCCCAGATTTTATAAGATACGCGCGGCTACGCGCGTATCTTATAAAATCCGGCATACTTTTTTTGCACCGATTGCGCGAACAAAAGTATGTGCATGCGTACTTTTTTTAAGATCTACCTCCACGGGTTTCTGAGGGAGTGATAGAAATTGTAAAGCTAAATTTTGTTTTTGGGAGTGGGCAGGCTAGATAGGCCATATAGTCTCTCTTTGCCACCGTTTCTATTTCTATTATACTTTAACTTGGGTCTTTCCAAACCTGTCCTAGTGAGCCTATAACTAGTCAGATTTTCAGGATATCCACAATGAACATGCACGAGAGAAATGTGCATATATTGAGTGTCCAAGCATATGCAAGCCTTCATCTTGTGCATTTTCATTGTGGATGTGTTGAAAACCCAGTTGGCTGTGGGTTTCAGGATAGGATTTGGGAAGCCCTGTTTTAACCATTGACCTTGCATTAATGGCAGATTACTTTCAAATGTGGGAACTATGGCCAAATAATAAAAAAAAAAAAACCCTCCTGAGTAGTTCCTCTCTTTCCATATAGATGATAAATCCACAAAAATTGAGCTTGGTAGAATTGTCTGGTGGGCAAGTACAATACTAATTTAATTTAAAATATCTAGAAATGACCCTGGATCACAGCCTTACCTTTTTGACAGCATCTTGTGAACACCTGTGATAAAAGCAAGACCGGGTGAACTTCATGACATAGCAGCTGGCTTCTTCGCTTCAAAATGCATCGCCCAAAGCGGTATACAAATTTAACACCAATAATATTCAAAACATCAAACATAACCCTAAACAACAAACAAACATACAGAAAACAAAACTACTGAGCCAAAACAGGAGCCACTAACCCCAGCCCATAACACACGTTATGGCAAGATATTTAAACTATAAAATATCATTACCTTCATCAGAAATCCAGCCTTGCTTGTAATTCTCCAATTTTTGAGCTATGGCACCACCAACCACAATGCATATAATGCCAAAAACATTTAAAATATGTTATCATTACCCTGCTTAGAAATGCAATCTCACTCATAGTTAATCAGTTACTTTATCCTACAGAAGAGCTGCCGTCTCCCATAAAAGCTTTGTTGTATCATTTCTTCTTAACATGCTAGTCCCTGTTTGATTTTTTTGCTTTTAGACAGGCATGGAAACAGTTTGCTAAAATTGGCATTTAAATGGACTTTAAATCCTTTTGACTTCTTTCAGTTCTGAGGAGATGTGCCTTCGGTTCTATTAACACATCCAGCTATAGATCCATTTCACAGGCAACCACTTTGTCATAGCAAGGATTGGGTGGGGGGTTGGGTGGTGTGGGAGGACACCTGTTTTTACAGGCAAGCATTAATTTACTGAAAAACAGGAACCTGACATGAGTATACCCTTGAGCCAACCTGTAGATGTGCAGTGGTTGGGAAAGCTGTATGTTATTGTGCTCATTGTTCATATGCAGTTTTCCTTTTCCAAATTGATTTTAGTTGCATCACCAATGAAAAAATTACTTGTGTTATACATCAGCCCAATTGGTTATACATGCTAGGACATTTATTCTAGTTTTGTGAGAAATTTAAAAAACAAATGGCATACACATCAGTAGTAGGGTTTAGAACCCTACTTGATCAACAAAAATCACTTAGCCTCTACCCCGTTACTTTTTAAACTTATTTTATTAAACTTAATTTTATATTTTTAAGTGGGGGTTTAATCCTCCTACTTTGGCCAGGGTTCAAACAATTTTGAATCCCCCAGTGAGTTCAGCTAGCAGGGTATTAACCCCTACAGACTCATGTTTTATATAGGTTCTCAATGTAAAAAAAAAAAAGGCAAGAAAGGACTCTTCTCAGGACTCTGACTTTATTAGATCCTGGACTAAAAGGTTGAGAAGTAATATTGTTCAGATTAACTCTGAATTGCTTTATGCACACACCTGGTATTTTGACCATAATGATAAATGACTTGGGTATTTGTTTCCTCCTATAATAGTATCCTTCTAGCCAGGTTCAGCATTCCAAACAGCTGTTTTATATGATTTTTTTTTTTTTGTGTAGGACATGAATAAATCTGTTTGATACTTGCTGGAGGAAAGAAGGGAAAGGTGAATGATAGAAACGTTTAAATATTTAATAGGCTTCAATAAACTATGAGAATGGAAATTGAAGGACAATGGGTCTTGATCTGAAGTTGGAGGAAGATTCAGAGGAAACTCTGAGAGGGTGGTAAATGCTGGGAATAGCCTACTGGAAATCAAAACTGTGACACAGTTTAGTCATGCTTGTCCAGGTAGTATCCATCAAAGCTGTGGGGATATAGGCAACCGATTTATTAGAACAGCCTGGTTAGTTCTGGTGGTAGCTTAGTTAATTTCAAAGCTGATGGTAGGAACTGGGTGTATGGATTAAATATGGAAATGTTTCTTCTTCTGCCTACAGTGGGTAAAGAGCTAAAGATATAGACAATAAAAATTAACTTGGAACTACTTGGCTTTCCAAATTTAGGCTCAAAGTGAGTTACAAATTCAGGCACAGTTGATAGGATTTGCAATCTAAAGATTTTCTCCCATTTTGTGTCTATGGGAAAAATGATTGATTAATAAAGGGGGCCCTAAGTTTGTACCTGAGGCAGTGGAGAGCAAGGCGACTTGTCCAAGGTCACAAGAAGCATCAGTGGGAGAAGCAAGATTTGAACTCTGGCTTCCCTGGTTCATAGCCCACTGCTGTAACCATTAGGCTGCTACTCCCCTCCTACAAGAGAAATTCTACAAGTAGTGATGCTTCTACAGCTGTTAGCTGGGATATATCCTTATTAGTAGAGTCTGGAGAAACTAGGCAGACTGGAATTTACTCTAGGTTTCCTATTGCATGGTTTTATTCAGGGAAACATTGCAAACTGGAAGTCAGCAAGGAATGAATCACTGATCCCTGCAAGCTAAAGCAAGATTTCCAAACACTTAGCAACTTATCTGCAATCACGTAGCCTTGGCTTGACAGTTACAAGTGGCACACATAGTGTATGTATTCATTTTTACCTTCAAAAAGATATGAACATGGGTTATGTGTTGCCTTATTTTTCTGTCAATAAATAGGTAAACAATATTTTGTCAGAATCTTGGAGCTGTTTGGGTTAGAAAGCTGTGATGAATCAGCACTTGCTTGGACTGCATTTGGCCAATAGTTTGAAATGCCACTATGGCCCTTGCTTGCACTTTTTTTGCAGCCTTTTACATAATTTGCTTTATTGGTCTTTTCTTAGAGTATGTGCTTTTAACTAGAAGAAACAAGTATATGTGCTTCTTAAATGCAGTATTTTTATTAAATATTTTTAAGTTGGAGTTGTTGATTACATACCTGTGCCAGTACTGTGAATTATTTATTTTTAAGTATCTGCAATGGAGCACAGATCTGTTACATGCACTCTCTTGGGTTTCAAAAGTCTGTGTAGGCATTGGCAAAGTTCAGTTTCCCTTTGAAAATCAATTTAAACAAACATGGAAACTGAATTGGCTTCTCGCCCTAAAGAGGCAGCTCTTCTAATGTAGATCTGAGGCACATATTGGTAGGGCAGTGAGGAGGCGGGGGATAATGCTGTTGCCCTTGTTTTTACGTTCTTTGTGGGCAAAAATTGGCTCTGATCCCTATGTTTCCAAAAATATCGGAAACATTCAATGAAGAAAACAGTACTCTGGGCTCTCATTTCCGGACGCCTTTTCATTTATTATAAATTCAGAAGAATCATGCAGTGTATCCCTGGATCAGAGTTCATTATTATGTGCTGCAAGTATTTGCAAATTTGTGCTGGTGTATATCATGAAGAAATTCTACATTACTAGGGAGGTATCTGACATTTATTGTTCTTGCACAAAAGGTGAAGAATGTGAAAGAGGATATATGCACTAAAATGAACATATAATTTATTTGTGGTATATGCTTTGATAAGTCATCCCTTTGGTGGTTTGGCCTGTGAATGGCAGAGGATATGCTGAGAGGAAGCAGATAGTGCTGATGCAGACTGCCTGACATTTTTATAAAGCACAGTTTAATTTATAAATTGGCATGTAGCTTTCCAAATATTGGCCTTTCATTTATTTAAAATGGATCACTCATTGCTAATTTTCTCTCAGGTTCCTGTTTGTAGTATGAGTACGTTTGCTGCTTTAACTTTTAATAGCAGTAAGAGTCTCCTTGATGGTACTTTCTGTGCCTTGAAGTCTAACTTTATTTTGGGCCCTCAGCACTGCTGCCAGGTTATTTTTTTAACTGAAAAGGTTCGCTCCAGTGTTCGTCATTGTTGAAGCATATTATATGTGCAATGCAATTTACATCATGAAGTTTGTGGGTCCTCGTGAGAAAATTCAAAGATGGTAACTTACTGCCTTTGTCAATCTAGTTATTTTCAACTTCCTCCTTTTTTAGTGCTTTTCAGCTCAAGTCAGAAAAGCCCTTGTGCAACAATTGAATTTCTGTCCAGAGACACGGTAACTTTCCTTTGAGTGGACTGATGAGGATTACTTTTGGAATGAACATGGGCCTGGGATATATCTTATTGAAAATGACCTCATCCTGATGATATTGAAGTCTTTTTCGATAGGGTAAAGTTGAAAAGCACCAGAAAATTTATAATTGTCACTTTCTTCTTCCTTGTTTCAGAAGTACTGGTAGTCCTACTCTGAGGACAGCTGTAGTGTTTATTGCATTTTATAAAAATAACACAAATTTAAAAAACAAAAAACCTAAAAAAGGCAGATTTGATTCTTCCTTATTTTAATCTGCCATTTTTTGTGCTTTTTTTTTTATTCCAGTGTTTTTATAAAATGTAGCAAAAACGTTTTTTCCAAATACCAACATCAAGTTTAGAAATCAAAACATACCTTTATGTGACTTTTTTTTTTTTGCACAGACTCACTTCAATCATCCATAAATTCAGAAACACATTTACTTGACTTTCTATGATACCGATGGTATTTGCAATTAATTGTGAAAATTTAGTTTTTGTCTGACCCACTTTTTGTTCATAAGGAATTGGATTACATAGATTTGCATAGTAGAATTTAAAACCATTTGTGTTTGAGTTTATTGCATCCCTTTAGCTAACACACAGGGAAATATCCCAATATGTAGCTGTAATTTATACATCGTGTTTATGGTGGCATTGTTCCTACTAAACTAAAACAAAGGTTGTATCTTAACTGCAAATATAAACGGAGGGTTTTCATCATGCTTAAAGTAAATATTTAATTCACTATCTTATTTCCTTGTGTCCCGGCAACAGAGAGAAGTATTCAGTTCTTCAGGTTTCATGCATTTATAATGTGCTGTATCCTTCCCCCCCCCCCCCCCCCCCCCCCCCCCCTCAGTCAATAAACTGGCTGAATTAACCAACTACATGTGGGTGATGAACCCATTTGGTGCTGCCTGATGACATCTCTCCTAGCTAGTAGAGTTTTGGGCTGTACTGAGCATATGCGGGAATTGCCTTGTGAGACTCCTCAGTCATTTTTTACCCAAGCACAATAAGGATGTGTACTTGCTCTCTAGATATTTTTCTCAAAATCCTTTAAAATTTGTTTTACTTTCATTATTTTTTTCAGTTTTCCTACTTAGTTGCCTTGCTTCACTGCAGCGCCCACAATAGTATTTTTTAGTGTTACAAAAAAACTACAAAAAACCTTTACATCCTCAAAATGGCTCGCAAGAAGAAACCCACCGTGAGTGAATGCAGTGTCATCTGCATCACTGGGACATGAGTTTAGGAGGAGCTTCTCAAGGACTCATCCACTGGCCCAAATCGAAGCCATGGTGTCAAGTGAAAGTCACCCTGCATTGAAGAAACCCAAGTCAGCTTCGGCACTGTTGGCTAAAGGTGCATCTGTGCACTCAATGCCCGATGCGATGCAATTAACATGGTGCTTAGTTGAATGCATCGATACACAACACATCGATGCTCTTCATGCACAGGAAGCATTGATTTTGCTTGACCCACCATCCTAAAGGGCCCACCGATTGTACTGTGCAAAAACAAGTGTGGTTGCCCATTTGAAGCCAGTCACTTCAATGCAACCGATGCATGCATCACCAAAACATCCTCACTGTATACTTCTTGAACTGTTCAAGCATTGAGTCTTAACCACAATCTTTGAGTTGCATTACCTATACAGCTGTGTGCAAGCCACTTTAAAACAGCTGCTGAAGGGTTCATGTTACCTTTTGCCCCCTTTAATTACAACAACCCTCATTCCTTCTCAGTTGATAGGAAAGTGCTTCAGATTAGAGACTCCAGCTCCAGTATGCTTCATACTGTTACTTGGTTCTAAAAAAAGAAAAAAAACTTCTCTTAAGGTGCAGGAATCTATCCTCCACCTGCATCAGGTCAGAGGACATGTCAGTTGCTCGACCAGATTGCAGATCTAGTGAGAAATTTCCATACTTCAACTACAGACATGGAAAGAATAATCTAATTGCTCCCTCTCACATTGCTGCAGTGATGCCTCAGACTGAAATCCCAATTTTTTCCCATTGAAGTGAACACATCATCAGAACCCTTGATATGGGGTTTTTCATTTTCCTACGCAATGGCAGCAGAATCAAGATGGTCAGATGCAGTTGACAAGGATTTTTCCCCTTTAAGGCAACAGGAAGAGCCCCCTCCTCTCCTCCCTGCAGTTCACCATTATCATTGGGGGTCATGGGTTGGTAAATTCCCCCCTTTAGCAGAGGGTTCTAAAGATATGCCTTCTAGCCCACGTCTGCATATACTTGACCATACCTCGCCCTGGGAAACCTATTCTATTTAAAGTTCTTGAAAAAGATGGGGACAAAGCTTAGTGTCAAAAATCCCCGCTTAAGTCTTTAGGCTCTTCCAGATATTGGACGCACCATCAGATCCTGTGGCTCTCCCAGTCCGTAACATTCTACTCTGGTTGCAGATGAGAATGTGGAAAACATCTATCTCTGGTGTTAAAGCTAGGACGCTAGATCTCAAATTCTGAGTTCAGATATCTCCACAGTTCATCGTCTTCCAACAGTGGCATCAGTCAGTTGATGTTGAGTCCACCCTGAAAAAGGCTGCTAGACAATTTTGGCAAGAGTCTTCCAAAGCTTCATGCTTGCTTACTGTATGGTGCAATATCCTCATGACAGTATTCACAGTCTGAAGGCTTTTCTACAACCTGCGGAAGGAGGGTCTTATTACCAACAACCGCTTTTGAAGATGGAAGAGTTCATTTGGTATCTCCTCCATTCTGTCCATGAAGTTTTTGACTCCGTTTGCCATGCATTTCCTCTGCTTCAATTGGAGTATGGCATATGATGAGGCTCAGGGCAAGTAGCATCTGTGATGTTCATGAGAAATCACCAGTCGACATTTGGTGTGGGTGACAAATTAAGAAATTTAAATGTAGTAGTCCAGCTCTTTCGAGGGTCCCTGAAGTACCTTCTACGCTTACAAATGGTCATACTTTCACAGGCGTCCATTCTTGGGTTTTGGCACAGTGTTGGCAACCATTTCTGGTCGGATCCCGACAGCGTAACCTCTGTCAGCAGGAGACTACACAACAGGCCCAACACCGAGAAATGTGATCACTTCATCAGCGAATGATTAGAACTAGTCCCTGCCTCCCTGCATAGACAGTTTCTACTCTCAAATTTCCTTATCCCCCAAAAATCAGGAGGATTGAGGCCCATTCTGGATCAGAGACTCTTAAACATCTATTTTGAGAGGAATTTGAATTTAATTCCTTCATCGCTATTCTACTTTAAATCCAAAGGGCAAGAATGGATGTGTGCTATTAGTCTGAAGGATGAATATACTCATATACACATCTATTCTTCCCATTAGTGCTATCTTTGCTTCAAGGTTGGATTTTTTTTTTCCCTCCATACTGCCAGTATAAGGTACTCCTGCTTGCCTTATCTGCAGCTTCGAGCTTCTACCAAATGCTTTACAGCAGTATGTGTGTCACCAGGGGATTTGGAGTTCTTGTACCTGGACGACTGGTTAGTCACAGCAAGCTCTCAGGAATAAGCATTGCTTTTTTCTGAACAAGGTAGTCAATCTATTACAAAATTTTGTCTTTCTGATCAGTTTTGAGAAGTCAAATTTAGTATCTTAGAGGATAAAATCAATTGGAGCATGAATAGCTGCAGGAGAGATGATTTGCTCGTACACAAACTACAGACATTTCAATGCGTGGCAGCCAGAGTGGTTCTTCGTGCGTTAGGGCAGTGGCCACTGCAGGCAGTCCCACTGACCCGCCTTCATACCCATTATCAACCACAGTCTAGGTTTTTAAGGTGAGAGTTATGCTGGTACTAAAACCCCCACATGTTTCAGGATGGAGCGCTGCTTGGCACTCTTCTTCGAGTCTCTCGCTAGTAGCTGACAGCTTGAAAGAAGGTGGCACACGCATGAGATCATGATGATCTCAGAGCACCTGGTCTTGCAAGGAGAACCACTTTCAAATCAGTCTGCTGGAATTAAGAGTGATCAGATGCATACTATCAATGTTCATACATCATCTTCAAGTGAAGAACATCTTAATTCAAACAGACAACCAGGTTGTTGTCAGCAAACGGAGGCACAGAATTGTGGCCTGTTTGCAAGGAAGTGTTAAATATTTGGGAGTATGCAGCTTTAACGATGGGCATCCCTGTGACCTGCTGACTTACCCCGGGGTGCTGCCATGCCAGCACCACATCTGAACGCCAACATGTTTCATGCTCCTCTGGGGACTAGGCACTTGCATGGCTATACTTTAAAAGGCTTGTTGTGGGAAATTCCCTGTGGTGCTCTGACATCACATGCCTGGGTCTAGATAAGCCCCTCCTAGCATGCGGTTTCTTGCCTCAGCAATGGGTCTCTTGCCTTGTCTCTCAGTATGTGTTGCTCATCATAATCCTGTTTCTTCCTTGCTTTAGCCTCGTCTTATCCAGCCTGCCTAGACTTGGATTGACCTTTGCTTCAGACTTAGACCATTCTCTTGCCTGCTGCTTGTCACTATTACTTTGGACCCGGATTATGCTCTTTTTGTTGCCTGCCCCGACCCTTGGTGTGTGCCTGGTGATTCTGATTCCTGCCTGCCCTGATCTCAGCTTGGCCCCAATTTTATATGCAGAACATGTCTGTCTGGGCCATGCTGGAGCTATAAGAGTCTTTGCCATGTGGGAACATTGCCTAAGTCCTGTTGGTCCCTGGAACCTATGGGCTCAACCTGTGGGTAACAGGGCTAATATAGGTGAATCCCCAGCTCTGTCCCAGCCCAGGGTGTGTCTGCCAGGTGTTGGCATGGGCCTAGTGGGTTTGCCTATTAGGCTGCGCCAACCATGCCACAGCGTAAGAGTCCACGTTCATTACAGCAACCAGACAATGGCCTGCCCTGCAAGCCACCTATCGTCCAAGAATTGCCATCTTGCTGGCAGATCTCCTCAGCAGAGTATTCCAACCCATGAATGGTTCTTGTGACGCTGACAGCCAACAAATTAGTTGACATAAGGGTTAGCTGTCAAATGACCTGTTTGCAGTGGAGCAGAACAGAAAACTAGATTTGTTTTCCACAATTCTGCCCACCAATCTGACTAGCTCAGGTCTCTTTCCTTCTTGATTTCCTTCCACAAACACTGCTGGTTCCAAGGACAGTGCAAAAACTGCTGCAAGACCGTGCTTGTTTGATTCTTATAGCTCCAGCATGGTCCAGACAGATATGCTCTTCATATATCGTACAACTTTCCAACATTCTCACTATAAATCTGAACAGACCCTACGTTATTCACTCAGAATAAAAGAACACTTTCTCATCCAAACCTTCATCTCTCTCCCTTCAGCGATCAAGGACATTTTGCTTACAGCTAGAAAACTACTGACCAAAAACAGCTTTGCCTTCAAATGGATTGAATATTCCTAGTGGTACCATCACAAAATCTTGGATATATTTTCTTGCTCCTATTTTCCAATTCAGGCCTTGCCACATAGTTGATGAATGTATATCTCTGTGGCTTATCACATTCAAGTACATGTTAAACCCATCTGTACTTATCCAATGTTGTTGAGATTTATGAACAGCTTGTGCCGCATTAAGCCCCTGACATGATAACCTTCACTTATGTAGGTCTTGTATGTTGTCCTTTCTCAACATGTGAAGATGTCTTTTGGGCCACTACAGACTACCTTTTCTTTAATTTCCTGACCTGGAAAGTAGTGCATTTAATTGCAGTTACCTCTGCAATAAGTCTATGAGCTCCAAGCTCATGTTCACTATATCCCATACATGTGATTCTTCCATGATCGGGTAGTCCTTCCCATTCACCCGAAATTTCTACCAAAGGTTGTCTTGGCTTTCATAGCTGTTTATTGAGTTGTGCTTAAATGTTTTCATGTCATGTGGGAACCATTGCAACCGAGGTGGATGGATCACTTGATAAACATAAAAAATCTGTGGTAATGGATATGTTCTGTTCTGTTATAGTTCTTTATGTGAAAGCATTTTGGCTTTTGTTTGGGACAGAGTGAGGACTAAGTATATACTCAAATAAGAAGATTTTTGGGATCTGAACAAATTTGAACTGAACTAGTACAGTATTGCAGAACATGGAGAATCCTAGATGTTTAGGAAAGCAATTTGCAAAGAGAATCAAGGAAGGAGCTGGGGAGACATGTCTTAAGCTAATACATGTATAAAGATGTAAGACTAAGGTCCCTGCTTCAGGCTGTTGCTCGGTCTACTCTTCTGTAATGTGGATAATAGTTCCATAATGCACAGGCTTGACAGATGCACAGTGTGCTTAGAACTAATGACAGCTGTGAGACCCTGCTTGATTGTTTATTTTCTGTACATATTAAAACAGCATTCCTTTTTAAACTGAAAATGTACTCCAATTCTCATTCAGCAGCAAGAAATACTTCCATATACATCTGTGTTCAGTTGCGGTCAATTTTCAGAGTAAATTTATGAATCTATTATCTAACCACTTGTTCTTCTAATTTCAAACAACTTTATAATGACAATGAACCTTCAGATTAATTTTCTATCCCCAACATGATCAATTCATATTTCCAAAGCCTTCCTTGTTCTTTGACAGCAAAGAATTCAGAACCAAGGAAGGAGTTAGGGGAGACATTAAGCTTTA
The DNA here is from genome assembly GCF_901001135.1 of Rhinatrema bivittatum. Taxonomy (NCBI): domain Eukaryota; kingdom Metazoa; phylum Chordata; class Amphibia; order Gymnophiona; family Rhinatrematidae; genus Rhinatrema; species Rhinatrema bivittatum. The sequence continues at coordinate 143,064,854 of NC_042621.1, forward strand.
AGATATATCTATATCAAAGCTTAATGCAACAGAATTGCAAGGCTTACATGGAAAAGAGGAGGCACTGTGGGTTAATCCAGAAAGAGGGAATAAATATTTATATTGGTGAAATATACAGGCAGAAGAAATGGATAGAGATTTAATGGAGGATATTCACAAAATTGCTATGAATGGGGAGGTGCTATTGTTAGGGCTTTTCAATCTGCCAGATGTTGATTGGGTCATCCTGAATGTGGTATCTTCTAGAAGCAGGGAGAACAGTTCTATCAACTGGTAACAGAACCCACACAGGAGGGGGTGATTTTGGACCTGGTGTTTACCAACAGGGATACTGTCTTGTGGATGATCTTCTGGAATCTAGGAAATCACTGCATGATGGTGTTCAGTATTAGAGCACAGGAGATAAAGGCTCATTTAAAGGCGAGGGTCCTAGACTTCAGGAAAACTTTGTTTAAAATGAGGAGTAACTTGAGTCATTAGCTGGATTGGAAAATCCAGGGGAGATAGAGTAGTGGGCAAAACTAAAAGATATTGTAAGGGCAACTAAACTTTTTGCTAGGAAATTAAAGGAAAGAGGAAAAAGAGGCCCCTATGGTTTTCTAAAGATGTAACTGAAATGGTAGGTGAGAAAAAGTTAGCATTCAGAAACTGCAGCTCTTAAAACGTCTTCGCCCCTTTCTTTTTCATCATGATTTCCGAACTATTCTACAGTCCTTAATCTTTTCTGCTCTAGACTACTGCAACGCTCTTTATCTAGGATTACCTGACTCCTCAATCTACCCTCTACAACTGGTTCAGAATAGTGCAGCCCGCATTCTATCTGGCGTCTCTCTCCGAAATCACATCACACCTACTCTTCTATCTCTCCATGGAAATCCCCATAAAATACAGGATAAAATATAAAGTACTCACTATCATTCATGGTTTAATACACAACTTGTCTTCCACCTGGCTCTGTTCTCTGCTTCACCTTTACAAACCCACTCGGCACTTAAGATCATTAACACAAAATCTATTAAACATTCCATCACCTTGACAGGCAAGATTAGACATCACCAGAAGGAGGGTGTTCTCTGTAGCAGGACCCTTCCTCTGGAATTCTCTACCAAACCCTCTTCGTTTACTATCAAATCCACTACATTTCAAAAAATCTCTAAAAACATATTTATTTAACATTTTACCAACCCACTCAATTTCCACTACTCAACACCATTCCCCCTCCCCTTCCCCTTCATATTATTCCCCCCCATCAGTCTTTTAAAAAACAGATACATTCACTCCCTTCCCTATTTCCTTTGAGACTATCCTTCCCTAGATAACTTCTAGTCCTTCCCTTGTCTTCCCCTTCCTATGACCTCAAAGCGATCCATGGCCCAGTCCCCATGTATTAAATTTTTTGTTAAAATTGTTACCTACTAGTTATATACCAGGTTATGTATTTTAATTCTTTTAATTTATATTTTAATTTTGTTTATTTCATATTTTTGTAAACAGATTTGACAAATTATTTTTAAAAAAACAGTATATAAATGCTTTTAAATAAATACAAGAGATCAGTTTTAGTTTATATTTAATAAATTGCCTTTCTGGGATAAAATCAAGGCAATGTTCAATATAATTAAAAGCACTAAAAATACAATCAATCATAGTACATACAAAAAAATAGAACCTATGAATTAACAAAATGAGAATTAAAAGTTAATAGAAATGGAATAGGATGTAACTAAAACATGATTATGAAGAGTAAAAATCAACATAGTAAAATGAGATGATGATACCTTAAAAACATATTAATTCCAAAATGCTATCACAAGTGATCATGCCCCGTAAAGGTAATTTGTTTCACAGACCCTCAAATGTCAAGTTTTTGTAAAGAGCCAGTCTTAAGCTTCTTTATAAATTCAAATAGGTCCTTTTCCAAGTGTAACATTAATGGAAGGATGTTGCAAAAGCTCAGAGCAAGATAAAAGATAAGCATTTTGCATGTGTGCTCTAACTGTGTTTCTCTGGAAGAAGGTAATCTGAGAAGTTCTTGTGGAGAAGAACAAAGTATTCTGGCAGGTTGGTAAGGAACCAGAAATTTTGCTAAGTATGGTGGGATACCCCAGTGAAGGACTTTAAATGTTTGGTGGAAATTGGGAGCCAATAAAGATTTTGTATAAGAGGAGAGAGATGATCAAATTTTTTTTGCTATAAATTAGCTGCTGTATTCTGCACAATCTGGAGTTTGTGAATTTAAATTGGAAGTAAGACCATGGTAAATCAGGTTACACTGGTTAATCTGGCTTAAAATTAAAGAATATGTTAAAGCTTTGAGATCATGCTTATTCAAATAAGGTTTTAATCTGTGAATAAGCTGTAAAAAATAGATTTTTGAACAAGTGCTGAGACTTGACTTGAAAAATATAGTCAAGTGTCAATCTTGGCACCTAGTATGAACTCTTAGCTGGATGATGGTAGTCATTGAAGGAGGGAAGAAAGGGTCATGGGATCCATATTGCTTCTGATGTATGATGACTTTTAATTTGAAGGAGAAAAAGCCAATTTGCAATCTTGTTTAACCAATCTTAAATTCAGCTATAGATGAAGAGGATTTGGGATTAATACTTTCTCACAGGACAAGCAGGATGGTTGTCCTCACAAATGGGTGACATCGAGGATGGAGCCCACCACGGAAAACTTCTGTCAAAGTTTAAACAGAACTTTGACTGGCCCCTACTGGGCATGCCCAGCAAGGCACTGACCCTGCAGCCAGCAGGGGTCTCCCTTCAGTCTTCTTTTTTCCGCGCAGCAGTTGCCACGCGGTGAAAGGAGCTCTCTAACCACGTTCCTGACAGGAATTTGGAAATTAATTTTCTAAGAAAATTTGCCCCTCAGGGGTCTCCCTTCGACAAATTTTTTAGTCATCTTACGGAACCCGGTAAGTTTTTTGCCTTCTTCCATCGACTGCCGTCGATTTTGGCCCTCGAGGCCTGTGGGCACTTACCGATCCCCAGCCTAAATTTTGGCTTTCAGCCATGGCAACGGGGTTCCGTCGTTGTCCGGATTGTACCCGGACTATGTCCATCACAGACCCCCACAGGGTTTGTGTAATGTGTTTGGGTAGTGGGCATGATGTCCTGACTTGCACCAAATGTGCCTTAATGACACCCAAGGGTCGCAAAGCCAGGATGGAGAAGATGGGGCTCCTCTTCCATGCACCAACCCCAACGCCATCGATAGCATCGACGTCATCGGAACCGGCACCGTCGAAGTTGTACCATCATCGTCAACCCTCCGGTGACCGTCCGCCATCGATCGCTTCTCGGCCGTCGACTCCCGTCCCTTCCCCGGATGGGCGAGGGGATCGGAAAGAAAAGCACCGCCATCGACGGCATAAGTCTCGGCCTGTCGAGGATCCACAGCCATCGACCTCTGCTCAAGCCGAGCCACCGACAAAGAAGCCGCGAACAGACCGGATGCCCTCCACGTCTCGTTCGCCGGCATCGAGGAAACCCTCACCCTCTCGGGGTGTGGGGGCCGTGATCCCACCGGTTACGGTGGTCCCTCCGGCCCTGCCTCAGCCTCCCTCTCCCGTCGAGCCGGGTATGGTTACCCCTGGTCTCCGGGCAGAACTGGACCGGCTGGTCCAGGAGGCCATCGAGAAAGCGATGAAGAAATTACAACCTCCATCGGCACCGTCTCCGGCACCAGTTCCAGTGCCGCCCCCGGCACCGACACCGGCACCGGTTTCGCCACCGAGGAGGGAACCGACCACCGAGCCGTTGATACAAGCGCTAGCACCGCTACTGAGCCACATGGAGGCACTCGTGACGGCCCTTCCATCGGTGATTCCAGTGCCATCGACAACACCACCGTCTCCGACTGGTTTCTCATCGGCAGGAGAAACACAGTTTCGAATTCCCCCTTCCGGGGTAGTTCCATCGGTACCTTCTGGTATATCTCCACCGATTTATCCTTCGGCTCCATCGATTCCGCGCCAGGCACCGATTCCATCGGCAGCACCGAAGCCATCGATGCCATTTCTGGTTCCACCTACTGTACCGATTCCACCTCTGTTTCCATCGATGCCTTCAGAGCCTCAGCCAGGTCCATCAGGGCTACAAGCCACACATGATCCCTACGATACCTGGGGTGATGATGATGATACCTCTTCTGACACAGATCTGCCTTCGCCACCATCTCCTACAGAGAGTAGAAAAAGATCTCCTCCTGAGGATCTATCTTTCATTAATTTTGTGAAAGAAATGTCAGAAGTTGTACCTTTTCAACTACAATCTGAAGCTGATGATAGACACCAGATGATGGAACTACTTCAATTTCTGGATGCTCCAAAAATCATCGCTTCCATCCCTATACACCAGGTGTTTTTGGATCTGCTCAAGAAAAACTGGGAATCTCCTTCATCGGTGTCACCAGTTAACAAGAAAGCTGACTCCACATACCTTGTCCAGTCAGCACCAGGTTTCCAAAAGCCTCAACTGGATCATCGCTCTGTTGTGGTTGAGTCCGCGCAGAAGAAGGCCAAGCGTCTTAAGCCGCACTCTTCTACCCCACCTACCAGGGACAACAAGTTCCTGGATAGTGTAGGACGGAAAGTGTATCATGGAGCTACGTTGATTTCACGCATAGCTTCATATCAACTTTACATGACTCAATACAACAGAGCCATCTTTAAGCAAATGCAAGACTATGCTGACACGTTGCCGGACCAATACCAACCACAGCTTCAAGCCCTTCTTCACAAGGGATTTGAGGCAGGGAAGCACGAGATTAGGACTGCCTATGACATATTCGATGCTTCCACGAAGGTTTCAGCCACAGCCATCTCAGCCAGACGTTGGGCTTGGTTAAAGTCATCCAACCTTCGCCCAGAAGTCCAAGATCGTCTTGCTGATTTGCCCTGCTTAGGCGACAATTTGTTTGGAGAGCAAATTCAACAGATTGTGGCGGAGTTAAAAGACCACCATGAGACGTTGAAACAACTCTCATCTGTCCCACCTGAGGTGACCTCCAAGCAACCGCAAAAGAAGGACTCTAAGAAGTCATTCTTTCGACCACGTCGCTACTACCCTCCGTCAACTAGGGCTCGTCCTGCACGGTCCTCTAACAGGCCTCAGCCTCGTCAGCCGAGAAAGCAAAGACCTACTGTAGCCCCACCTCCTGGGCCTACGGCGGGCCTTTGACTTCCTTGTATTGAGCACATGCCATCTCCCTCTTCCACAAATCCCTGTGGGGGGTCGACTGTTCCACTTCTTACACCGTTGGAAACAGATCACCTCAGATCAGTGGGTGCTAGCAATTATCGCACAGGGTTACCACCTCAACTTCATAACACTTCCGCCAGACTCCCCGCCCCTTCAGGCATGGAGTCTAACCAGCCATTTCACTCAATTACATCAAGAAGTATCCCTTCTTCTACAATCAAATGCGATAGAACCCGTCCCTCCTTGTCAACAAGGGAAGGGATTCTATTCCAGATACTTCCTAATACCAAAGAAATCAGGGGGGCTACGTCCCATTCTGGACCTTCGGGCCCTCAACAAGTATCTGCAAAAAGAAAAGTTCAAGATGGTAACCCTGGGCGCCTTGCTCCCTCTGTTGCAAAAGGGGGATTGGCTGTGCTCTCTCGACCTCAAGGACGCTTATACCCACATCGCGATCACACAATCCCATCGCAAATATCTGCGGTTTCTTGTAGGCCACGACCATTATCAATACCGTGTCCTACCTTTCGGTCTGGCTTCTGCCCCACGAGTCTTTACCAAATGTCTCGTAGTGGTAGCAGCATTCCTAAGGAAGGAAGGTGTCCACGTCTACCCCTACCTGGACGATTGGCTGATCAGGGCCTCCTCCCAACACATAGCTCAATCCTCCCTAAAATTGACAATTCAAACACTCCTTTCCTTAGGGTTTCTTGTCAATTACGAGAAATCTTGCTTAGTCCCGTCTCAAACCTTATCCTTCATTGGAGCAGACTTGGACACCTTGCAGGCAAAGGCTTACCTTCCTCTTCAGAGGGTCGACACCCTAATATCCCTGGCTCGCCAGCTCCAGTCTCAAAACACTGCCACGGCTCTCCAGTTCCTCATTCTCCTAGGACACATGGCATCCTCGGTTCAAGTCACTCCCATGACCCGACTAGCCATGAGAGTAACACAATGGACTCTACGACACCAATGGATTCAAGCTTTTCAGCCTCTGTCCTCCATAGTCACAGTCACACAGGCCCTGCGCCTATCCTTAACCTGGTGGACAACTCAGGTCAACCTCCTTCAGGGCTTACCTTTTCTTCCACCGGATCCGCAAGTAATCCTAACCACCGACGCTTCTCACATCGGTTGGGGAGCCCATGTGGACGAATTACAAACCCAAGGGTTATGGTCCAAAGAGGAAGCCGAACACCAGATAAATTTCCTGGAACTTCGCGCAATCCGCTATGCACTCCGAACTTTCAAAGATCATCTATTCCATCAGATAATCTTAATCCAGACGGACAACCAAGTGGCCATGTGGTACATAAACAAGCAGGGAGGCACAGGCTCCTTCCTTCTGTGTCAGGAAGCTGCGCAGATCTGGGCGGAAGCCCTCTCCCACTCTATGTACCTCAGGGCCACTTACCTGCCGGGAGTAGACAATGTATTGGCAGACCAGCTGAGCCGTGTCTTCAAGCCACACGAGTGGTCACTCGATCCTCTGGTAGTGACCTCTCTGTTTCACAAGTGGGGTTTTCCCCGCATAGACCTCTTTGCGTCCCCTCAGAACCACAAAGTGGACGATTACTGCTCTCTCATTCGGAGCCAACACTTTCAGCCGAGAGATGCCTTCTCCCTCAAGTGGACGACAGGTCTGCTTTATGCATTCCCTCCACTTCCTCTTCTGTCAAGGACTCTCGTGAAGCTACGCCAAGACGGAGGAACCATGATCCTAATAGCACCCCACTTGCCACGCCAAGTGTGGTTTCCCATACTCCAGGATCTCTCCATCCGCAGGCACATCCCTCTGGGAACGGATCCGCATCTGCTCACTCAAAACGACGGATGCCTCCTCCATCCCAACCTCCAGGCCTTGTCCCTGACGGCATGGATGTTGAAAGGTTAGTCCTTCAGCCTTTTAACCTTTCGGATTCGGTTTCTCGTGTCCTGATAGCTTCACGAAAGCCCTCTACCAGAAGATCCTATTCATATAAATGGAAAAGGTACACATCATGGTGCACTTCTCAGTCCCTTGATCCCCTTTCCTGTCCAATCTCTAAGTTCTTGGACTATTTATGGCACCTATCAGAATCCGGTCTAAAGACCTCTTCCATTAGGATGCATGTCAGTGCGGTAGCCGCCTTCCATAAAGGTGTACAGGGTGTCCCTATTTCAGTACAACCCCTGGTAACACGTTTTCTTAAAGGCTTGCTCCATCTGAAGCCACCCTTACGTCCTCCGGCCCCATCTTGGGACCTTAACCTGGTTCTTGGTCGTCTAATGAAACCTCCTTTCGAACCTCTGCACTCCTGTGAATTAAAGTATCTCACATGGAAAGTGTTATTCCTTTTGGCTATCACTTCAGCTCGCAGGGTTAGTGAATTGCAGGCCCTAGTTACCTATCCGCCTTACACTAAGCTCCTGCAGGACCGGGCGGTACTCCGCACTCACCCTAAATTTTTACCTAAGGTGGTTTCTGAGTTTCATCTTAATCAATCCATCATACTACCTATCTTTTTTCCCAGGCCCCACTCCAACTCCGGGGAACAGACTCTGCATACCCTAGACTGCAAAGGAGCTCTAGCTTTTTATCTAGACCGTACAGTTGCTCACAGGAAGAGCACTCAATTATTTGTCTCTTTCCATCCTAACAAGTTTTTTATTTTTTTTTTTATTTAAGGTTTTTCTATACCGGCATTCATGATAAGATCATATCATGCCGGTTTACATATAACAGGGGGTGCAAAAACTGTTCTTTTAACAAGTGCAACGGAAGCAAAAGTTACAATAAAACAAGGTTGTAGAACTGGGAGAGGAAGGAAATAAGGATAGTAGCGTAAAAATTTACAGAGGTAACTTATTTACATTGTGCAGTGATGTCTCTTTATGGATATTAACATTGTGCAGTGAGGTCTCTCAATGGATATTTGACTCCGGAAAGGCTTGCCTGAATAGCCAAGTCTTAAGTTTTTTTTTGAATGTTGGTAAGCAGGGTTCAAGTCTAAGGTCCGGTGGTAAGGTATTCCAAAGAGAGGGGCCCGCTGTAGAAAAGGCCCGGTCTCTAAGTGCCTTATGGAGTGTAGATTTAGTTGGAGGAACGGTCAGGGAGCCTTTGTAGGCGTCTCTGATAGGTCTGGATGATGAGTGCATTCTGAGGGGGATTTGGAGGTTGAGAGGGGCCTGTGAGTGGATGGATTTGTGGATGATGGTGATGGACTTGTGTAGGATTCTGTAGTGTATTGGCAGCCAGTGAAGATTAGATAGAATTGGCGAGATGTGGTCTCTTCTTCTGGAATTTGTCAGAATTCTGGCTGCCGCGTTCTGTAGCATCTGAAGTGGTTTTATGTATGAGGCTGGGAGACCTAGCAATATTGAATTGCAGTAGTCCATCTTGGAGAAAATTACTGATTGCAAGACTGTTCTGAAGTCATGAAAGTGTAGTAGTGGTTTCATTCTCTTGATTACCTGCAGCTTGTAGAAGCAGTTCCTGGTTGTATTGTTTATAAATGCTTTTAGGTTCAGGTGTTTGTCTATTACTACCCCTAGGTCTCTTGCATGTGTAGCAATGGTGTTAACTGTTGCAGAGTGTGGGGAGTTGCTATTTTCAGGGGAGATGAGGAGGAGTTCTGTTTTGGCCGAGTTTAGAATCAGGTTTAGGTTAGCGAGGAGTTGGTTGATCTCTTGTAGGCAGTTTTCCCAGTATTTGAGGGTTTTAGAGATGGTTTCTTTGATGGGTATCAAGATTTGTACGTCGTCGGCGTATAAGAAATGTTTTAGTTGTAGGTTGGTTAACAGTTGGCATAGAGGAAGAAGGTATATGTTGAAAAGGGTTGGGGATAGTGAGGAGCCTTGAGGAACTCCTTGTGAGGAATTGTAGCGGGGAGATTCTTTATTATTGATTTTAACTTTGTAGCCTCTGTTACAGAGGAAAGACTTGAACCAAGTGTAAGCAGAGCCTGTAATTCCAATGTCTGAAAGGCGGTTGAGGAGGGTGGCATGATTGACCGTATCGAAGGCTGCCGACAAGTCTAGTAGAATTAGTAGGAACGATTGTCCTTTGTCCAAGCCCATGGTGAGATGGTCAGTTAGTGATAAGAGAAGAGTTTCAGTTTAAGTTAGGACATCCTGTGGGTAAGCAGGCTCTTTCCTCCTGGTTGGCGGACTGCATTTCTTTTTGCTATCAGCAAGCTGGCATTCCTTTTCAAGACCGTGTGAAAGCACACTCTGTGAGGGCCATGGCGACGTCAGTGGCACACCTTCGATCGGTGCCGCTTCCTGACATCTGCAAAGCTGCAACCTGGAGTTCTCTCCATACCTTTACAGCCCACTATTGTTTGGACAAAGCTGGAAGACAGGACTCCATCTTCGGCCAATCTGTCTTGCGTAACCTTTTTCCAACGTGATGTACCAACACCCTTCCACCTTCCCAGTAGAGTGCGGATGCCCTTTACCAAATACCACCCCAGTTGTTGTGCCTGTTGCACGTCATTGGGTGCATTTGGTACAAGTCAGGACATCCTCAGCTCGGTACTCACCCATTTGTGAGGACAACCATCCTGCTTGTCCTGTGAGAAAGCAAATGTTGCTTACCTGATGTAACAGGTGTTCTCACAGGACAGCAGGATGTTAGTCCTCACGAAACCCGCCCGCCACCCCGCGGTGTTGGGTTTGTTTTGTTTTTACTTTTTAGGCACTGCCTGTAGCTTTGAAAATCAGACTGAAGGGAGACCCCTGCTGGCTGCAGGGTCAGTGCCTTGCTGGGCATGCCCAGTAGGGGCCAGTCAAAGTTCTGTTTAAACTTTGACAGAAGTTTTCCGTGGTGGGCTCCATCCTCGATGTCACCCATTTGTGAGGACTAACATCCTGCTGTCCTGTGAGAACACCTGTTACATCAGGTAAGCAACATTTGCTTTCAACAATTTGGATGACAGCATAGAAAAAAGGACTATAATCAAGACTCTGAATAAAAGTTGCTAAAGTTGAAAGGTAAAGATTGAAAAGAATAGGTGACAGTACTGAGCCTTGCAGGACACCACAAGAAAACATGGGTCTGAAAATTTGGAATTCCAATCTACCTGAAAAACTCAGTTGGTAAGAGAAGATCTGAACCATTCTAAAGCAGAACTAGAAAGACCAAATTCAATCAACTGGGAGATACATAAATGGCGGTCACTGGTATCAAAGGCAGCTGACGTATCTAAAAAGGCAACCATTATCTAGATACAAAGGGATTTCTGAAAAAAAGTGCTAACAGTGTTTTAGTACTAAAACCCCTACGATATCCTGACTTTTAGATGAAGAACAAAGATTTTGTCAAGAAAAGTTGAAAGTTGAGCGAATACTAATCTTTTGATAATTTTGGAAAGAGAACGCAGGTTTGAAATGGGCCTATAATTCTCCGAAATAGTGGGATCAAAGTGTGACTTTTCAAATATGGGATAGATCTTAGCATTCTTTAATTCATTTGAGAAAAGCCTTGTGTCTGATATTTACAATATTGGCAAGAAATGGTGACAAATCAAGACCAGAGTTTAAAGGCAACCTGAAAAGTAATGGATCCTGTGCAAGAGAGGACGTTGTTAATTTGTTTTAAAATCAGTGGCAGGTGGTTAAAGAGATCTTATTAAAAGCAGATACTTGATGACTGGATGCCTCTTTATCAAATTATTCAAAGTCTCAAAAGGAAGTGACAATACTGATGGAATAACATCGACAGGAGTATTATCTATTTTGTCTATAGAAGCTTCTAGGGTTTTAGATGGAAGTGAGGAAATGGCTGGGATGAAGTTTGCTTGAATTTTCTGTATTGTATCTGAAAAGATCGCGGCAAAGACTTTGGCGGTCAGTACTTCTGAATGTGACATGGTAGATACAATGCTGATGCCAGAAAACTGACCAATTTGAAAAGTAGTTCAAGAGTATTTTCTGTTTTACTAAGATTTGAGAAAAATGTTACGTTTTTCTTATTTCAGAAAGGAAGAAAAAAAATGTTGCTCTTAAGCGCCTGCTCATCAGCAGTTTTTATCAGCAAAGGAAGACAGGCAACATTATCTGGAAAAGCTTAAAAAGTTGAGAGAAGTAGTCGGGAATGGAAGAAAAAAATAACAAAATGTGGTAAAACTGAGAGATGACTTTTTTTAGATATTAGTGATAGAAGGAAATGCATAAGTGGCATTGTGAAACTCAGAAGTGAAGGGGAGGTATATGTAGAGGCTAAGGAAAAAAATAATTGCTTAACAGATATTTCTGTTCACTGTGGAAGGGCCAGGAGCAGGACCACATAAAATGAATGCAAATAAAATTGGGAGTGAGGTAAACCTCAGTAGATTTTCAGAAAAATGTGTTTGTGAGGAGCTAACTAAACATTGTAGATAAGGTGATAGAGCTAGATGGGATATCTCCAAGGGTATTAAGGGAACTTGGTGACGTTCTGGCAGCTCCAATGGCTGATCTTTTTCAATTCTTCTTTAGAGTTGGGAGTAGTCCCAGAGGACTGGAGATGGGCAGATGTGGCTCCTGTTCATAAAAATGGAAGTAAGGGGAAGCTGGGATCTACAGACTGGTTAGCCTGACCTTTGTGGTGAGCAAATTAATGGAACTGTTGCTAAAACAGAGAATAGGGACAAAAACTAAATGATCACAAATGTCTGTGTAAAACTAATCTCATATTCGTATATTATCATTAGAAGCAAAGGTGTCAGAGAAGCAAGTGTAAAAGATTGTAATCTATTTTCTTGCCTGCAATGAACTTCAGGCAGTATCAGTATTTTAAACACCAAAGATTCAAATCGCCACCGGTCACTATATCTAAAAAACAAAACAAAACTTTAACTTTCATCAAATATCAACAAAATTTTATTTTAAATAATATACTACCAATTAAAAAATGGCAACTGAACTTGATCAAATAAGTTTATACTTTAACCAGCAATTACCTGTTGAATGCTTAGCTGAATAATTGCACAGTCTTTACTTAGTAGAAAACTCTACCAGCTTAATCTTGCAATCACATCAACCCAATATGGCCCATGTTTCGACATAAAAATGCCTTGTTCAGGAATTCATTAATGCATCACTATTCTTAACAGTGATACATTAATGACATTCTGAAGAAGGCATTTTTATGCTGAAACATGGGCCATATTGGGTTGATGTGGTGATAGAAAACTCCACCAGCTTAATTTCACAAAGTAAAGCCTGTCTAATTATTAGAGCTAAGTATTCAATGGACAATTATTGGTTAAAGTATAAACTGTTTGATCAAGCTTGGTTGCCATTTTTGAATTGGTAGTATATTTAAAAAAAAAATGTTTTTGATATAATTTTTTTGATAGTTACATTTGGAATATTTGAAAGTTATAAATGAAAGTTTCTTTTAGATATATTGACCGGAGGAGTGACCGTATATGATTTGAATCTTTGAGAGCGGATTTTCAAAAAGTCATGCATGCTCCGAGCCTATTTTCAAAAAGATCTGGCCACTGGCGTAAAGGCCGGTACGCTCATAAGTGTGGGTCTTCCTGAAAGGGGCAGACCAGGGGCGGGCCTAGAGGCGCCCGGTACAGCGGCCATTTGGAGTGGGCTGGGAGGAAACTGAGGAAGGCCCTGATGCGTCGCCACGCATATGTACAAAATTATACTCCCGCTTGCGTGCACTGACCCAGAACTTTATATCATGCACGCGCCAGCATGGACGCGCGCGCGTACTTTTTGAAAATCTACTCCTTGGTGTTTAATATACTGATACTGCCTGAAGCCTGTTGCGGGCAAGACAGTAGATTAAAATCCTTGTATCTGTTTCTCTGATATCTTCTCTCCTTCTAATGATAACATAGGAATATGAGATTGGTTTATATATAGATATTTTTGTGATCATTTAGCTTTTGTCCCTCCCCCTTTTTTTGACTTTGTTTTGTTTAGGGAGGTGTTGCTCTTTTGATTTATTATAAAACAGAGAATAGTGCAGTTTCTTGAATCCAGTGGATTGCAAGATCCAAGGCATCTTGGTTTTACCAAAAGTAGTTCTTATCAGATGTATCTGATCAGTTTCTTTGACTGGATTACTAGAGAGTTGGATGAAGGGAGAATGCTAGATGTAGTGTACTTAAATATCAGTAAGGCCTTTGATATGGTTTTGCATAGATAACTTATAAATAAATTGAACACCCTTGGTATGGGCCCTAAAATGACTGACTGAGGTATAAACTGGTTGAGTGAGAGGCAACAAAGGGAAGTGGTAAATAGATTTCACTCCAAGAAAGTTGGCATTGCTAGCAGCGTGTCTTAAGGATTGGTCGTTGGACTGGTTCTTTTCAACATTTTTGTGAGTGACATTGTAGAAGGATTGTCAGGAAAATGTTGTTGCCTTTTGTGGATGATAACAAAATCTGCAATAAGGTAGTCAGCCAGGATGGTGTTGAAAATAGGAGGGTAGAGAAACTTTCTAGGGTCTGGCAGCTAAGATTTAATGCTAAAAAATGCAGAATAATCATTTAGGATGAAAAAACCCAAGGGAGAGGTACATTATTGGAGGTGCAATTCTAAGTGCAAAAGAAGAGTGGGATTGATTTGCTTCTGATCTTCTTTTTTTTTAAATATTTACTATTTATTATTCATTTCATAACAATAAAACAAACAGAAATACCAAAGCAGAAAAAAGAGAAAATCTCATAATATAAATTCCCCCATAATATAAATATATGTGGGAGAGAATAAAAAAGAATATATGTTAAGCAAAATATTTATTGGAGAAAGATACAAATTACAGTTACTCAACCCTCTAAACATGTCTTATCCCTAATAAATGTTTCAAGATGAATAGGATCAGTAAATACGAATTTCATTCCTTGAAAGATATTCAAATGCTTTCTTGGCTATCTAAGAGAGAACGTAGCTCCCAAATCAATAATTCTATTCTTTAACTTTAGAAATTGCCTCTGATGGGCTTGTTATTCTAGAAACATCTGGAAAATCATTAATTTGTTGTCCACAAAACAATCTCTATTTTTACAAGAATAAAATTTTTATCCTGTTCATATGCAAAGGAAACAAGAAGGGTGGCTCTAGTAGGAATATAATCGGTGAATGATTCAAGAATTCAGTAAGGTTAGGACTCTCAATTGATAAGGAGTCCATACCCCCCTCAACAGTAGTTACCCTCTTACCTAAGGGAAGATAATATATATTAGAAATAGAAGGGCATGTGCTTTCAGGGTTCCCTAAAACTTCCACAAAATACTTTTTCAATAATTTGAAAGCAGAAAGTAGCCTTGTCTGTGGAAAAGACCCTGAACATAGCTAATATGTATCTGGATATCATCAAACAATTACTGAACCAGATGGAACTAGTGATTAACATAGAGAAAACAGAATTCCTACTCTTGGAACGCAAAAACATTGAAATCATCCAAAACCCTATCACAACCAAAAAATTAAACTAGCTGAGAAAGTGAGAAACCTCGGAGTAATAATTAACACAGAACTGAACCTAAAACAACACATAGGAAATGCCAAACTCATGACCCTCAGAAGACTAAAACCTCTACTGACAACAAGTAACTTCCATTCAGTGTTACAAGCTCTTATTTTCGCAAGCACGGATTACTGTAATGCCCTCCTACTTGGTTTACCATACACAACAATTAGACCACTCCAAATAATGCAGAACACGGCCGCCAGAATTCTGACTGGTAAAAGAGACCACATCACGGAAACCCTGATGGAATTACACTGGCTACCCATTGAGCAAAGAATACAGTATAAAACCCTTTGTACAATACATAAGCTAATACATAATGAAAATGCTGATTGGCTGAATACAGCTCTCCACGTACACGTCCCTAACAGAAACCTGAGATCAGCTAATAAAGCTTTACTGTCCATCCCCTCAATCAAAACAGCCAAACTAACCCAAGTCTTCGCCTCCCGCCCGCTTCCAGCGCCTACCTCTCCCCTTCTGCCGGGGCTCCCGTGGCCCATTCGGGGCTAGAGCCCGCTCTCTCCTTGGTGAGCCGTGCAGAAGTAAGGCAAGCGCATCCTAAGTAAATTGCGCCGAGAAGAACTGAAAGAATACTTTAAATAAAAAGGAAAGCCAAAAGAAGAGACCCACGCGGTGAGTCAACCACGCCCCCGGAAGGGCATTAGACCAATCAGACTGCAGCCGGAGACCTTTAAAGAAGCGCGTCTCCCGGCGGCATTTCTTCTTCGCCTCCCGCCCGCTTCCAGCGCCTACCTCTCCCCTTCTGCCGGGGCTCCCGTGGCCCATTCGGGGCTAGAGCCCGCTCTCTCCTTGGTGAGCCGTGCAGAAGTAAGGCAAGCGCATCCTAAGTAAATTGCGCCGAGAAGAACTGAAAGAATACTTTAAATAAAAAGGAAAGCCAAAAGAAGAGACCCACGCGGTGAGTCAACCACGCCCCCGGAAGGGCATTAGACCAATCAGACTGCAGCCGGAGACCTTTAAAGAAGCGCGTCTCAGGCGGCGTCGCTCGCCGGGCGTCGCGCGTCCGAAGGGGCGCGTACTAAGGGGCCTGCCCCTTAGTGAGCCCCTTGGTGAGACTCTGAAGTCAGGGTGAAACTCCAACAGTAATAATAATAATAGTAACTCATACCATCAATACCCAGCCTCGCCACACCTTACAATTCCTAATACACCAGTCCTAGACAGACAACCACCCAGCGCTCCTCCTTCCACTCCAGCAGTCATCCAGCACTCTTGCAATCATCCAGCGCTCTTCCTTCCACTCCAGCAATCATCCAGCACTCCAGCAGCCATCCAACTCTCCAGCAGTCATCCAGCACTCCAGCAGTCATCCAGCACTCTTGCAATCATCCAGCGCTCTTCCTTCCACTCCAGCAATCATCCAGCACTCCAGCAATCATCCAGCGCTCTTCCTTCCACTCCAGCAGTCATCCAGCACTCCAGCAGTCACCTTTCCACATCCAACACTCGAGGATTCAGCACTCCTCCAATATTCATCAATCTTTACAGACAAACCTCCTAACTGACTAATTAACCAGCTTTCCGGTAACCACAAACCACGATGCATATTGGTCTCCCTATTCCAATTTTCAAACAAAGGTCCTTTTTCATAAGAAATCCTTCAGTGATCTCACGTCCACCTACCTATAAATCACTCATTCCCATTATGATTTCCCCCCTTACACAGACGCTAGGCCTAGCACTTTTCTCTCTGATTTTATTCAACGCCCAATCTCTTACCAAAAAAACACTAATTCTCAATGACCTTCTACTGGACACTAAACCCGACCTCTGCGCAATAACGGAAACATGGCTTAAACACACGGACACTGCACTAATAAACCAACTTCCAACAGAAACCCATGATTTCTTCTCTATTCCCAGACAGAAAAAAAAGGGTGGGGGTATTCTCCTTGCAGCCAAAAAAGAGCTGAGACTTACTCAATTCCCAGTACACTCTCCTACAAAAATTGAAGCCGGCTTCTTCAAATCAGACCTGCTACAAATCATTCTAGTTTACGCCCCTCCGGGACTTCTGGATTCAGACGCCTCTCCCATTCTAGAAATAATAGCCACTAACCTAAATCTTGAGTCTCCAGCCATCATATTAGGAGATTTCAACTTACATGTTGACGACCCTTCTCCTTCTACAAACTGTGAAACTTTCCTAAACGCCATGACTGCCATGGGATTCAAACAGATAATCAACAATCCTACCCACAGAGCAGGACACACGTTGGATCTCATTTTTGTTAACTCAGGCATCTCACACTCAGCACCACCCATATGCCAATCAGTCCCCTGGTCAGACCATGCATTAATCTCTACCACATTCTCGCTGGCACAATCAAGCAACAAACACGATCCTCAACATCAATTTACTTACAGAAACCTCTGTTCATCCAATGAACTTCACGAACACCTTGTCCTTAAACTCCCTCATATAGACATCTCCACTCCCAACTCTGCTCTCCACTCTTGGTCCAACATCACAGTATCGGCAGCAAAAAAACTCTGCCCACTGGCAACAAAAAAACCAAAACATAATGCATCTAGAAGACAACCCTGGTTTAACGAACAATTGCAAAAACTCAAACTTTCACTCAGACAAAAAGAAAATAAATGGCGTAAAGCACCATCTCAGACCTCCCTCTCGGCATACAAACTCGCTCTTCACATATACAAGAGCACCACATTAAAAACAAAAAGGGACTACTACGCTCACAAGATACATCACCTCATCTTCGACTCAAGAGCCCTCTTTACTTACGTCTCGAACTTAACTCAAGTCAACGCTCCAGACATTCCACTCTACCAAGCGCATGAAAAAGCTGAGGAGCTGGCCATCTTCTTCAGTAACAAAATTTCCAACCTGCAATCACTACTAAAACCAAATACCATAACTCCTTTCAGCACATACCGCCATCAATGCAAAGACATTGCTATACAAGCCTTCGAACCCATTGCAATATCAGAAACCATGTCAGTATTGAAGAGAATGAAACCCTCATCTCACCCATTTGACCATATCCCCTCCAAACTTCTGCTGTTAATACCAGACACCATCGCCAAAACCCTGACTGACATCATAAATTGTTCCTTAGCCCAAGGAATTTATCCAGACGACCTCAAAATTGCTTCTATCAAACCTCTATTAAAAAAAACCTAATCTAAATCCTAAAGATCCTTCCAACTTCCGCCCGATCTCTAACCTCCCTTTTATAGCTAAGGTTACAGAAAAATTAGTCAACACCAGATTATCAGAATACCTCGAAGACCACAATATATTATTCCCCACCCAATACGGCTTCCGGAAATCTTTAAGTACAGAATCACTTCTCATATCTCTGACAGATTACCTCATCATGGGCATCGATAAAGGTCACGCCTACTTGCTGATACTCCTCGACCTATCGGCCGCCTTTGATACCGTGAATCACGCCCTTCTCCTAAATCAACTAGCGAACATCGGAATAACAGGCTCAGCACTTACATGGTTCAAGTCATTCTTGGAAAACAGAGGATACAAAGTCAAAATACATAACAAAGAATCACAGTTTTATCCTTCCACGCTAGGAGTTCCACAGGGCTCCTCTCTTTCCCCCACGCTCTTTAACATTTACCTCCTACCCCTATGTCAACTTTTAACAAATCTGAACCTCAAATACTTTCTATACGCAGATGACGTCCAGATTATCATCCCCATCAAAGAATCCCTCACTAAAACTATTAAATTCTGGGAAAACTGCCTACATAATATTGACAACCTCCTCTCCAGTCTAAATCTAATCTTAAATTCCGCTAAAACCGAACTCCTCATAATTTCCCCCGAAAACAGTAACCTCACCTCAAATCCTCCAACCGGCTTTCAAACTTCACAAGTAAGAGACCTAGGAGCCATCATTGATAATCGGCTAAATCTAAAATCTTTTATTAATCAAACCACGAAGGACTGCTTTCATAAACTGCACGTCTTAAAAAGAATTAAACCACTTTTCCATTTCCACGACTACAGAACAGTCTTGCAATCAATAATCTTCTCTAAGTTAGATTATTGCAATTCCATTCTATTAGGTCTCCCATCTTCCCATACGAAACCTCTTCAGATGGTTCAGAACACGGCAGCCAGAATTCTGACAAACACAAGAAGTGACCACATATCTCCGATTCTCAAAGACTTACATTGGCTGCCAGTGCACTATAGAATCTTATACAAGTCCATTACCACCATTTACAAAGCACTCCATCAACTCTCTCCGCTTAACCTCCAAATACCATTTAAAAAACACACCTCCACCAGACCTATTAGAGAGTCCTACAGAGATTCACTACAGGTTCCTCCTGCCAAAACCTTTCACCATATGACGCTTAGAGACAGGGCTTTCTCTACAGCAGGACCTACTTTGTGGAACTCCATCCCACCAGAACTGAGACAGGAACCCTGCCTTCCTACATTTAGAAAAAGACTAAAAACTTGGTTATTTATGAAAGCCTTTCCAGATACCAATTGAACTTTCTTTCAATCCAAGCAACTAAGACCTCCCCTATATTATTATATAAGTGTAATCAACAAATTCGACAACTCCATAAGACTCTTTCTCTTTTAAATTGGCAGGTTTATTACATTGTTGTTTCTTTTACCTCATTGTTAATTTTCTCTATCGCTTTCTTTACATTCCAAGTTGCATTATGTCCCTGTTTTATTGTAACTGCTATTTCCTCTTCTATCACATGTTAATGTTCTAAGTATTTCTTCTTTTGTCACACCCTGTTAATTGTAAACCGGCATGATGCGACTCCCATCGCGAATGCCGGTATATAAGAAATGCAAATAAATAAAAAATAAATAAGGGAAAGAGCGCTCTCCTTAGCAGGTCCTATGCTATGGAACTCCATGCCCGTCTAGATCCGCTTACAAAGAGACATCAAAACCTTCAGAAAACATTTTAAAAACATGGTTATTCAAACAGGCATACAACAAAGAGAAAGGAGAGTAGAACACTGGGAAAAAGAAAAGCGATTGGCAGCACACCCTAAACACACTACCCAAATCAACACGGGTACATATTTTATTTTAATCTTTAATCTCAAATATCTAGAATAAGATGACATAGTTTCTCTTTTATTCCCGCTCAAAATAAATGGACATAACATAACACATCCAATTATGAGTTTTTATAACTACTTTGTTACCATAAAGTCTTGGCACATGTATAATGATAGAATTCATAATCTTTTCCAATATTAATATTTATGCCTTATTGTAAACCATTATGATGATACCTAACTTAGTGACAGTATAGAAAAGTTTTTAAATAAAATTCAAGAATATCAAGTTTTTACTTCTGAACTGGTTTCCCAGATTATCTATTTGGGTATGAAATATTATACTGTCCTTAATATAAGTAATATTAGAAGCCTATAGCACACTTTGAGGTTTCCCATTGCAATAGACTCATCAGGGGATTTCAAATGTAAATAATGCTCATATAATTTACCTCTAGTATGTTATTTTACATAGCTGTGACATAGAATTAGGTAAAGATTTATTGAGCTGAGTTATCACCTAACAAAGGTCCACAAGAATAATATCTTTGATATTATAAGTATCAACAGACTCCTCAGAATAAGACAAAATTGCAGGTAAGGAAGCACTCCCAAACAAGGGGAGGGGGGAGGATATTTAACTAACTGAGGAGGGCAATAATGAATGCGTCTATAAATCAAAGAAGACTGGGCATCCGACCCTCTCTGCTCAATCCAGGGAGACTCACCACCGACTAGCTTTTTGAAATAGGAGTGATGGTAGCTACTTCTGGTTAAGAGGTAGTAAATTCATGCCAGGACTTAGGGAGGTCCCTGATATTGAAGACAACTTCCTTGCCAATCCTCTGGCTTCCCCTACTTGCCATATAAGACGACGATCCATTGGGCCCTGGACAGTGGGAGATGTCATAAAGATTTTGGCCTTCCATTTCCTTCCCATAGAAATGCAAAGAAATAAAATTGGTGCTAAGGGGTGTGTCCCTTTGGCGCACTGTTTCAACTGCATACCAGTGGTGGCTCGCCATTAGTGCCTGAAATGAAATAAGCTGTTAGGCCAGACCTCTCTCTGATGTCAGTGTGCAGGTAAAACAGCGTGGGAGGGGACTCTCTCCACCAGCTCCCAACACCTGGCTCCGGCTCTCCTCTCACTTCCTCTGTATCTGATGATCTTAAGCTGGATAAAGGGACGTCAAAATCCAGAAAGATGTTTTGCTACGTAGGGAGAGGAATAGCCAGCAGAAAAAGGGAAGTGATTTTGCTCCTGAATAGTTCCCTAGTGAAACCTCAATTGGAATATTGTATACATTTCTGGAGACTGCACCTTCAAAAAGATATAAACAGGATGGAGCTGGTCCAGAGAGTGGCTTCTAAAATGGTCAGTGGTATTCATTCTGAAGCATAAGGGGATAGACTTACAGAGCTAAACATATATACCCTAGAGGAAAGGCAAGATATGGGAGACAAGGTAGACATTTACATTTCTCAAAGGTTTAGCATATAGAAGAGGTGAGCTTCTTTGCACGGAAAGGAGGCTGTAGAATGAGGGAGTCATGGGATGAGGGGAAAAAGGGGAAGATTTAATAGTAATTTCAGGAAATATTTTGTTCTCCTAGGACAAACAGGATGGTAGTCCTCACATGTGGGTGACATCATCTGATGGAACATAGCATGAAAAACTTTTTTTGTCAAAGTTTCTAGAAACTTTAGCCAGCAGACTGAGCATACCCAGCCTGCTATTATCTGCGCATCAATGCGAGGTCCCCCTTCAGCCTCTTTTCTGTGGTGCAGTTGAATGCAGTCCATGGAGCTCCACTTTTTTTTCAAATTTTTTTTTCTTACATTTCTTAGAGCTCTCTCTAATCCTCATCGGGTCCCCCTTCGCGGTTGGTGCCCTCCCGGTATAGTAGGTTCTTTTCAGCTTTTGCTCAATCTTGCGGTCGATTAGACTCTCCACCTCCCGGTGCCCGTTGGCCATCGACCACACGCTGGGTCTTTTTCATGACATCAAGCCCAGCATCTATTTCCAACAGTGGCCAATCCAGGCCATAAGAACCTGGTAAGTACCCAAAAACTAAGTCTATCCCATGCTACTGATACTAGTAATAGCAATGGCTATTTTCTAAGTCAATTTAATAGCAGGTAAGGGACTTCTCCCCCAAGAACATATCCAATCCTTTTTTAAACCCAGCTATACCACCTGCAGTAGCCACATCCCCTGGCAACCAATTCCAGAGTTTAATTGTGCGTTGAGTGTGAGAACTTTTTCCGATTAGTTTTAAATGTGCCACATGCTAACTTCATGGAGTGCCCCCTAGTCCTTCTATTATCTGAAAGAGTAAATAATCTATTCACATTTACCCATTCTAAACCTCTCATGATTTTAAAAACCTCTATCATATCCCCCCTCAGCCGACTCTTCTCCAAGCTGAACAGCCCTAACCTCTTTAGTCTTTCCTATTAAGGGAGCTGTTCCATCCTCTATCATTTTGGTCCCCCCTCCCTCTCTAACTTCTCCATCGCAACTATATCTTTTTTGAGATGTGGTGATCAGAATTGTGCATAGTATTCAAGGTGCGGTCTCACCCTGGAGCGATACAGAGGCATTATAACATTTTCCATTTTATTCACCATTCCCTTTCTAATAATTCCCAACATTCTGTTTGCTCTTTTGAATGCCGCAGTGCACTGAACTGACTATTTCAATGTGTTATTCACTATGACACCTAGATCTTTCTTGGGTGGTAGCTCCTAATATGGAACTTAAGATTGTGTAACTATAGTGTGGGTATTTTTCCCTATATGCATCACCTTGCACTTATCCATATTAAATTTCATCTGCCATTTGGAAGCCCAAATGGCAGATGAATTTGGTCTTCCTGCAATTAATCACAATCCACTTGTGATTTAACTACTCTGAATAATTTTGTATCATCTGCAAATTTGATTACCTTACTCGCATATTCCTTTCCAGATCATTTATAAATATATTGAAAAGTACGGGTCCCAGTACAGATCGCTGAGGCTCTCCATTGAGAAAATTGTCCATTTAATCCTACTCTTTCTTTCCTGTCTTTTAACCAATTTGTAATCTACGAAAGAGCATCGCATCCTATCCTATGACATTTTACTTTTCCTAGAAGTCTCTCATGAGGAACTTTGTCAAATGCCTTCTGAAAATCCAAATACACTACATCTACCGGTTCACCTTTATCTACATGTTAATTCCTTCAAAAAAGTGAAGCAGATTTGTGAGGCAAGACTTGCCTTGGGTAAAGCCATGCTGACTTTGTTCCATTAAACCATGCCTTTCTATGTGTTCTGTGATTTTGATCTTTAGAACATGTTCCACTATTTTTCCTGGCACTGAAGTCAGGCTAACTGGTCTGTAGTTTCCCGGATCGCCCCTGGAGCCCTTTTTAAATATTGGGGTTACATTAGCTACCCTCCAGTCTTCAGGTACAATGGATGATTTTAATGACGGGTGAAAAATGTTTATCCCAGGACAAGCAGGATGCTAGTCCTCACATATGGGGTGACGTCACTGACTGAGCCCTATCACGTAAAACTTTCTGTCAAAGT
Source organism: Rhinatrema bivittatum (assembly GCF_901001135.1). Classification (NCBI taxonomy): domain Eukaryota; kingdom Metazoa; phylum Chordata; class Amphibia; order Gymnophiona; family Rhinatrematidae; genus Rhinatrema; species Rhinatrema bivittatum. The sequence goes on from NC_042621.1 coordinate 143,088,152, forward strand.
TTCTAGAAACTTTTGACTGGCACACTGAGCTCTCTGAGCATGCCCAGCATGCCATGATCCCTCGAGCCACAGGGGTCTCCCTTCAGTCTTCATTTTTCCGCACTGCAGTTAGCATCATGGAGAAGGAGCCCTGTGTGAATGTCTTCACACAATCTTGTGTAGAAAACAAATTAAAATCCTTCTCATTCCCCACATCAGTGTCTCTTTTCGACCACTGGCCGGTGAGTTAAATTCTTTCTTCCGACTCGATTCGAGTTTTAAAAATTTTTTGGTCAGAAAGCCATCGACGGCTGTCCTGGTTATTATGGCCACAGGATTTAAAAAATGCCCTAAATGTAATAGAACTATGTCGGTTACTGATCCACACCTTGAGTGTGTCTTATGTTTAGGGCAATCCCATGACGTTTTTTCATGTCCAAAATGTGCGGAAATGACCACCAAAGGAAGAAAGGCACGTCAGGAAAAGATGGAACACCTTTTCCACATCCAGCTAATGCCTTCCACGTCTACGTCAACTCATTCGTCTCTGGCCGGAGTGTCAAAACACTTAGTTATCCGAAAACGTGGAGTGGTGGGCGCGGGAGACCGGTTGTCACTGACCCCCATCTGCGGCATCATCAAAATCAATGTCCAGGCTTGAAAAAGCCACCGAACATCGTTTAAAACATCGGCATTGACACATTTCGATTCCAGAGGCCCTGATATCACCGGAACAACCAGTGGCCAACAGACCTCGTCTACAAGAGTCACCGATGCCTGCTACCCCAAGGCGTTCCCCACCTCTAGAGGTGCCGGACATCAAGCCACCACAGGGCCCTGTGGTAGAGCCAGTGACGCTTCACTGCCACCACCTATAGCTGCTCTAACTTCACCAGCTATAGCGGAGGAACTGAGCGGATTCATCCGCCAGACAGTGTGAGAAGCGCTTCAGGACTTTCATTGACACCGATGACTCCTCCGATGCTGATGCTCTCACCGAAGCAGACACCATTGTCGATGCCGGTACCAGCACCAATGCTGATCCCATCACCATTCCCGATGCCGGTACCTGTACCACTACCAGGGACTCCAATACAACCAGATGTATCGATTTTTCAGCCTCTAATGGAAAAACTCGATGCCCTCATCGGTGCTATACCTTTACAACCTGTCTCTACGAAACCAGCAGATATGGGAGATACTTCTGGTACATCCCCACTATACGATCCTCAGGAACTTTAGGACTGTCCAGACCAATTTATACCATCGATGCCACCGATGTCTTCTGCTTCTCCTTCCAAGCATACACCATATGACTCCTGGGAGGATAGAAACACTGATTCCTCGTCAGAAAGTTTTATGTCTGAACCATCTCCTCCTGAAGGAAGAAAGAAGTCACCTCCAGAGGACTTATCTTTCACCACTTTTATGAAAGACATGGCAGACACTATTCCTTTTAAATTAGTGTGTGAAGAGGATATGAGACAGCTAACCTTAGAGGTTCTTCAATTTGTAGATCCCCCACCCCCTAAGGAAGTCTTAGCCATCCCTATTCATGAGGTTCTGGTAGATTTACAACATAGATTGTGGGAACATTCATGTTCAGTCCCGCCAGTCAATAGAAGAATGGACAGAACATCCTGGTTATCAAAGAGCACAACTACCACACCAATCAATAGTGGTCGAGTCGGCTCAGAAAACATCTAAGAGTACGACCTCATTCATCTACCCCACCAGGGAAAGAACACAGATTCTTGGACACTCCAGGAAGGAAAGTCTTCCAAGGAGCAATGCTTAATTCCAGGATAGCGCTTACCAAGTTTACATGATGCAATACCAGAGAAATCTCTGGAAACAAATGCAACAGCTTGCTGATTCTCTACCTCAGCAGTATCAGGATGCAGCTAATGCAATTATCCATAAAGGATTAGAAGCTGGAAAACAGCTTCTAATCCTTTATGGATAATGCTACATACGACGGTTTCAAAACTTCTTCCAGAGTGGCAGCTTCTGGGATCAGTGCACGCCATTGGGCCTGGTTTAAAGCCTCTGATCTTGGGCCTGAGGTCTAAGACAAATTGGTAGACTTACCTTGTGTGGGCGACAACCTCTTTGGATCAAAGGTTCAGGACGCAGTAGCCCAACTTAAAGAACATACAGAGACACTGCATCAATTATCTGCTGTCCCACAAGACTCTTCCACAGTGTCACACAGTCAGCCACGAAAAGATACAAGGAAGCCGTACTACAGGTCAAGGAGGTACTATCAACCAGCACCTCGGGGCAGATCTTCCCGACCACAACAAAGATCTCAGCCCAGACAACCTAGAACCGCTAGGTCTCAACCGCCACCGCAAACAGGCCCAGCTGCAGGTTTTTGAGACAATGCCAGAGAATAGCAGCCAACTCAACCCAGCCCAACCATACCAGTAGCAGGTTGAGTCTCCTATTACAACCATTGGCCAAGGATAACAGATCAATGGGTACTCTCCATTATATCACAAGTTTACCAACTCAATTTCCTATCAATTCCAAAAGACTCTCCACCAAAGTCTCTTTGGATAAACTCTTTTGCAAGCAGAATTATCCACCCTTCTGAGACCACCCTTCTGAGAGCCAGAGCTGTGGAACCGGGACCCCGGCCTCAGCAGGGCAGAGGATTCTACTCCCGTTATTTCCTCATTCTAAAGAAAACAGGAGGCCTACGTCCCATCCTAGACCTCCAAAATCTCAACAAATTTGTACGGCAAGAGAAATTCAGGATGGTCTCTTTAGGCACCATGCTTCCCCTTCTTCAGACAGGAGACTGGCTCTGTTCTCTGGATCAACAAGTTGCTTATGCTCACATTCCCTCCTCATCGCAAGTTCCTGCATTTCCTGGTTGGTCATCAGCATTTCCAATACCGGGTTCTACCATTCGGACTTGCCTCAGCACCCAGAGCATTCACAAAATGCCTGGCAGTAGTAGCGGCACACTTACACAAGGAAAGTGTACACGTTTTTCCCTACCTGGATGACTGGCTCATCAGAAGTCAATCTCAACAAGGAGCTCTTGCTTCTCTCAGACTAACAATCAATCTGCTCCAATCGATGGGTTTCCTCATCAATTACCAAAAATCCCACATCATCCCGTCTCACCTACTGCAATTCATCGGAGCAGAGTTGAACACAATACTATCAAGAGCCTTCCTACCAGAGGATCGGGCGGACACACTCTCCTGATTAGTAAACTCGCTATGCTTATAAAAATAGGCGACTGCTCATCAGTTTCTAATCTTAGTAGGCCACATGGCCTCCACAGTTCATGTTACTCCTATGGCCAGATTAGCCATGAGAATAACCCAGTGGACATTGAGATCACAATGGATACAAGCAATTCAATCACTGTCGTCTCCAGTTCAAATAACCCACCAGCTACGTTCATCTTTCCTATGGTGGGAAAACAAGGACAACTTGCACAAGGGCCTACCCTTCCAACAACCAGTTCCACAGATAACTTTAACTACAGATGCATCCACCTTAGGTTGGGGAGCTCACATAGCCAATCTCCAAATCCAGGGTCCTTGGACAAAACTCAAAGCAACATTTCAAATCAATTTCCTGGAACTGTGAGCTATACGTTATGCTCTACATGCGGTCAAGGACTGCTTTTCACACAAAGCTGTACTTGTGCAGACTGACAACACAGTTGCCATGTGGTACTTAAACAAACAAGGAGGTACGGGCTCGTATCTCCTTTGTCAAGAAGCCGCACAGATTTGGGATTGGGCCCTGACACACTCCATATTTCTCCGGGCCACTTATCTAGCGGGCATTCACAACATAGTAGCAGATCGCCTCAGTCGTCAGTTCCAACTTCACGTATGGTCTTTGGATCCATTAGTAGTGACCAAGATATTCCAATGTTGGGGTCAACCAACAATAGACCTCTTTGCATCCGAGCTGAATCACAAAGTGGACAAATTCTGCTCTCTTCACAAACAGAAACTCCAGTCAGGCAAGGACGCCTTTGCTTGCCCTTGGAATTCAAGTCTTCTATACGCGTATCCCCAGATACCATTAATAACCAAAACCCTAGTGAAGCTACAACAGGACAAGGGGTCAATGATATATCCCCGTATTGGCCTTGACAAATGTGGTTTCCCATACTTCTCGACCTCTCGATCACAGAGCCAATTCGCCTGGGTATAGCTCCCACTCCCATAACTCAGGACCAGGGCAGGTTGCTCCATCCCTATCTCTGACAGCCTGAATGTTGAAAGCTTGATCTTACAACCAATCAATCTTTCAACTAATGTCTCTCAAGTGCTTATAGCTTCACATAAACCTTCCACACAAAAAACCTATACTTCGAAGTGGAAAAGATTCACCTTGTGGTGTACACAAAAAGGTATTGACCCTTTTTTCCTGCCCCACATCATCTTTACTAGACTATCTATGGCACCTTTCAGACTCTGGTCTCCAGACCTCGTCCGTAAGAGTACACTTAAATGCAATCTCAGCTTACCATCATACAATAGGAGATGCACCAGTATCCGTGCAACCTCTTGTCAGTAGATTTATGAGAGGTTTAATTCACCTTAAAACACCATTATGGCCACCAGTCACAGAATGGGACCTTAATTTAGTACTAACAAGACTCATGCGTTCTCCATTTGAACCCATGAATTCCTGCAATGTTAAATTTCTCACATGGAAGACTATCTTCCTAATAGCCATTACATCTGCTAGAAGGGTTAGTGAGTTACAAGCACTTGTCACATACTCACCCTATACAAAATTCCTGCATGACTGAGTGGTACTTCGTACACATCCAAAATTCCTTCTCAAGGTAGTTACGGAATTCCATTTGAATCAGTCCATAGTTTTGCCCATCTTCTTCCCAAGGCCTCATTCTCACCAAGATGAGAGAGCTTTGCACACCTTGGTCTGTAAACGTGCTCTAGCATACTATTTAGACCATACTGCAGTCCACAGGAAATCCACTCAACTCTTTATTTCTTTTGATCCAAACAAACCGGGTAATCAGTGGGCAAACAAACTCTGTCCAACTAGCTAGCAGATTGTATAGAGTTCTACTATGAAAAAGCAGGCCTTTCTCTAAGGACGAGTAAAGGTGCATTCAGTAAGAGCAATGTCAACCTCAGTAGCACATGATTGTTCAGTGCCAATTCTTGACATATGTAAAGCTGCAACATGGAGTTCTCTTCGCACCTTTGCAGCTCATTTACTGTTTGGACAAAGAAGGAAGACAAGATTCAGCTTATGGGACAATCTGTCTTAAAGAACTTGTTTCCAGTTGATCCCAACTCCTTCTACATCCAACCTGCTGTGATTTTAGGCTGCCTCAATTTCTCCAACAATACTTTAGTGTTGGTTCACTACAAAATGACTCAGCCTATAGCTTGCTAATCACCCATATGTGAGGACTAGCATGCTGCTTGTCCTGGGATAAAGCAAAATTGCTTACCTTGTAATAGGTGTTATCCCAGGACAGCAGGATGTAGTCCTCACGAAACCCACCCGCCACCCCACGGAGCTCATTGCTACATTTGAGACTGAAGGGAGACCCCTGTGGCTCGAGAGATCATGGCATGCTGGGCATGCTCAGTGGGCTCAGTGTGCCAGTCAAAAGTTTCTAGAAACTTTGAGAGAAAGTTTTCCATGATAGGGCTCCATCAGTGACGTCACCCCATATGTGAGGACTACATCCTGCTGTCCTGGGATAACACCTATTACAAGGTAAGCAATTTTGCTTTACTAATAGATCTGAAATTTCATTTTTGAGTTCCTTCAGTACTCTGGGGTGTATACCATCTGGTCCAGGTGATTTACTACTCTTCAGTTGTCAATCAGGCCTACTACATATTTCTAGGTTTACAGTGATTTGGTTCAGTCCATCTGAATCATTAACCATGAAAATCTTCTCCGGAACGGGTAGCTCCCCAACATCCTCTTAAGTAAACACCGAAGCAAAGAAATTGTTTAATCTTTCCACGATGGTCTTATCTTCTCTAAGTGCCCCTTTAACTCCTTGATCATCTAAATGTCCAACTGACTCCCTTGCAGGCTTTTTGCTTCAGATATGTTTTAAAAAGTTTTTGCTGTGAGTTTTTGCCTCTAGGGCCAACTTCTTTTCAAATTCTTTCTTAGCCTGTCTTATCAATGTCTTACATTTAACTTGCCAATGCTTATGCTTTATCCTATTTTCTTCTGTTAGACCCTTTTTCCAATTTTTGAATGAAGATCTTTTGGCTAAAATAGCCTCTTTCACCTCCCCTTTTAACCATGCCAGTAATCGTTTTGCCTTCTTTCCACATTTCTTAATGTGTGGAATACATCTGGACTGTGTTTCTAGGATGGTATTTTTTAACAATGTCCACGCCTCTTGCACACTTTTTACCTTTTTGTAGCTGCTCCTTTCAATTTTTTTATAACTATTTTTCTCATTGTATGACATAGAATTCCGCCCCACAAAAAATACTCCAAAATTATATTTCCCTTTCCCATATAGTTACCAAATTAATCCTTTACCATTAAACTTATCATTCCTTCTGTCCCCAATTATGTGAGTTATAATGCCAAGCTCTCGGCAAATGTCTCTTAAAATCTTAGAAAAAAAAAAAGGCTGCAAATAATTCATTGTTCAAGTCCTTATCCAGTCAAAGAATCCTCCTCCTCAAAAAAAGGCGATTGTAGCTTTTGAGCAGTGTCAAAATTTTCTATTTCATTGTAGAATCCTATGCAAACTTTAAATCTTCTTCTGGCAAAAGATCAAAATCCTGAATAATTCAGCAGACCAGGTGAATTCCAAATCCTGAGGGAAAGTTCTGGCCGCCTCCACAGACTCAAAAATCTTTGGCTCCTCATTAAATAGTAGCTGTAATCTGGCTGGAAATTGAAGTGTGAACTTTGTTTTTCTTAGCATTGTATGCACACCAGAGAAATATATTTCCTTTTTGTTGCTATCCTGCTGAATAATCTTGAAAAATCATAATTCTTTTTCATATGTCTTATTTTTCCTCCCATATGCTGTCCTTCCATTTTATGAACAAAATTGAGCATCTTGGCAGTTACCACATATGGATGATTCACCAGTCCAGGCTTCGGGCCTAGCCTACATGCCTTTTTTGATTCTCAAACACCCAGAGTCCACCCCAAGTTGCAACTCTCTAATCTAGGGATTCTCAACCCAGTGCTTGGGACATACCTAGCCAGTCATGTTTTCAGGATATCTACAATGAACAAGTATGAAATAATTTGCATGCCTTGCCTCCAGTATATGAGATACATTGGCATACATATTCATTACGAAGATCATGAAAAACTGTCTGGCTAGCTGTGTCCTGAGGACTGGGTTGAGAATCGCTCATCTAGTCAACCAGGAATATTCACATCATGCCCACATCTGCAGTTTCCTTTGGAGCCCGATAAACTGCAAATAACTCCAAGGGAGTGACTTTTTAGATCATTCAGTTTCTTTTCTAGTTTCTCTGTCACAGTTTTTAATCGATTAACTTCAGATCCTAGCACCTTTGTTCTGTCCTCAACTCCCAATATTAGAGTTTCTGCCTCATGTTTCTTGCAATATCTCTTATCTGTACTTGAATCTTTTCAATCTTCTGGTAAAGCTTCTCAAATTTATTCTCCAAAAAACAAAGGCTACCATCACAGTGACATCGCTTACCAAGGAGTCAGGTATAGCCTGGGGCTGTGTCCTGTGGGCCATCTGCCTTTTTTTGTCTGCTTTCTTGGTCTTCTCTTTATTTTTGCATGACTCTTTTGTGGCCATGGCAGAAACGTATTCCACTAACAGGCTCTGGATCATCAGTGTCTCTGAAACACAGTTCAGGGGTAAATTTATAAAATTCTCCTAAATTTCAAAGCTGAATTTAGTGTGTTATTTGAATCATGAGTGCGTGACTTCTCCTGCTCAGCACATCATGTGATTCCCCCTTCCCCTGCCTCCCCAATCTGGAACAGAAATTAAAAAAAAATTATATCAAACCTTGAGATGGAATTATTACTGTCTGTGACTAATACTGTCTGCTGTAAAAACTCAGTGGTATACTGCAGGGATGGGTAAGGCTAGTCCTTTGAGGGTCACCATCTGGTTGGGTTTTCAGGATAGCTATGAATATGCATGAAATAGATTTGCATATAGTTAAAGTAGTGTGCATGCAAATCTCTCTCGGGGTATTTTAAAAACACGACTGGTTGGTGGTCCTCATGAGAATTAAGATTCCTCATGAGAATTAAGATCCTGTAGATAGACTTGTATGTGGCTCTGATCTGAGAAAGTACAACTGTCATTAAGAGCAGACATCATGTAGACAAGAAGTCAAGTGTCACAAAGCTATTAACTGATATTTTAACTTTGTGTTTAAGATGGAGACAATACTTCCCAGGAAGACTGCTGTGGTATTTATGTCTAAAAGTCATAATTTTTATATGCATATTATCTGGCAGACAGCTTTACTGTTGTGGCATGCCATTCCGGAAGAACTTAGGAACAAATCATCCTGTTTTTATTTTGGGAAGCAGCTAAAGGCATAACTTCTTTACAAGGCTTTTAATGTATAGTTTATTTTGAGGTGAAGCCTGCAGCATAGTTGATATTGCTAATTGATTTGCATTTATAATCAAATAGTTGCACAGCTGTTAAGCAAGGATGTAAAATATTTTTTTTGTTGTAATTATGTTCCCAATTTATTTGTTTTCCTGTATATACTGAGAATTGATTATCAAACATACAAATGCTTAAATAACCAACTTGCTATTTATTTTACTTATCTTTACTAATTGTGAGGCTGCTTATTTATTTACAGAGGTGCTCCAGAAACTATTTAGCAAATAGAAAATTTGTCCTGAGGAATTGTCATGGATACAATTTTTGAGACAGACTGGGCTACAAATACATGGTAACTTTTTAGGATGAACTTATGATTTTGAAAACTACGTGATTCTGTATTTTTTAAAGATGTCTCAGGATATGCTTTCAGCTATTATATTCAAGCATGACCTTTTTGTTTTATGATCATTATCATTTTTAGCTATGTGTTCGGCTCATTTACTTTCTGTACGTGACAGTACAGGGAAAAAACCCCAATGATTTAGTCACTTGCATGAATATGTTAGATGATTTGGCTCTTGGCTTTTTGTGCAAGGTACAGCAAAGGGAACAGTCTGAACAAGTGTATTTGTTTCGTAGAACTATCTGCAGTGAAGCAAAAAGAATGGGGAAAAGGACTGGCCAAGCATAGTGCAAAGCATATGAATATTTTATGTTCTAAGATTGCTCATATGAGGTGTTCTGAGTGCTTTACAAGGGTTTGTGTACCTTTTTAAGTTTCAGATGGAATGTTGTTGGAGTTGAACTTTCACATGAAGGTTTTCTTATGGTGTGTCCTGACAAGTAAATTGCTTGCAGTGTCTAGGCCCTGTGTAGTTTGTTAAACATTCTACATTTTACCCCACCCAGACTCTACAGTTCTGCTGAGTATATCAGAAAAAAAATAATTGTTTTGAAGTACAAGAGGCTGCCTGAAGAATTTGTGTAATGGTTGACTGAATTGAAGATTAAAGTAACAAGGCAGAGTAGGGTTGTTTTTTTTTTTTTAAATACCTGGGTTTAGAAGTATAGCTGCAGCACCCCTTCTTCAATAAAGAGTAGAGTGTACAAAAAGGCAAAAATGTTTCAGTAGCATGTAATGTTAAGAGCCATTAATAAGTATTAGCTGTTTGGCTCAGTATTCTATTTATATGTTTAAAATATTACCAGAATCTACCTTGCATATATTGAATATTTGGTAAAAGTTGTGAAATGTGGTTGAATTGACAGATGTTGGAAACTTTTGGACATTAATGAGCAAAATTTTGATTGTTTGTTATCCATTTACTTATCACTATTGTGTATACAGTTTTCAATAGTTTCCAAATAATGAGGTGGCTATATAAAAAATTATACATTTCAAGGCTGCAAAAATCCTGGGAAAGGTCCTGTTGGACTAATCTGATTATTTTATTTTTTTTGATTGAGTGACTAAATTGGATCGAGGAAAGGGCGCTTGATGAAATTTACTTGGATTTCATCAAAACTTTTGTTATGGTCCCGCATAGGAGGCTTGTGAATAAAATGAGAAGCTTGGGAGTGAGCGCCAAGGTGGTGCCATGGATTTACAAACTGGTTGATGGATAGAAGACAGTGTGTCATGGTAAATGGAATTTACTCTGAAAAGATAACAGTGTTACGTGGAGTACCACAAGGATCGATGTTGGGACAGGTTCTGTTTAGTATCTTTGTGAGCAACATTGTGGAAGGGATAGAAGGTAAAGTTTGTCTGTGTGGGTGATACTAAGATCTGCAACAGAGTGGACACACAGGAAGGAGTAGAGAGAATGAGATGTGATTTAAAGAAGCTTGAACAGTGGTCAAAGATATGACAGCTGGGATTCAATGCCAAGAAGTGCAGAGTCATGCATCTGGGGTGCGGTAATCCAAAAGAGCTGTATGTGATGTGGGTTGAAAGGCTGTTGTGTACGGAGCAAGAGAGGGACCTTGGGGTGATAGTGTCTAGGAATCCGAAGACGGCAAATCAATGTGAGAATGCGATAACTAAAGCCAGAAGAATGCTGGGTTGTACAGAGAGAAGAATAACCAGTATAGAAAAAGTCAGAGTCCTTGTTAGTTGCTATCTGAATCCAATTCCCCTTTTCCCCTGCCATTGAAGCAGAGAGCAATGATAGAGTTGCATCAACAGTATGAAGGCTTATTGGTTAAGGGTAGTAACCGCCACACTAGTAAGTTACCCCTGTGCACTCTTTTCTTCATTTCCATCCTCTAGCCTTTAGGGATCCACAGTGTTTATCCCATGCCCTTTAGAATTCTTTCACTGTTGTTGTCTTCACCACCTCCTCTGGAAGAGCATTCCAGGCATCCACCACCCTCTCCGTGAAGAAATATTTCTTGACGTTGGTTCAGAGTCATCCTCCCTGGAGTTTCATTTTGAGACTCCTAGATCTTCAGGTGAGTACTGTGTACCTCACCTGAAGTACTGTGTTTAATTCTGGAGACTATTTCAAAAGGGACAGAGACAGAGTGGAGGTGGGTCTCTATCAAATGACTTATGAGGAGAGGTTGAAGGATTTAAATATGTATACCCTGGAGGAGAGAAGGTGCAGGAGAGATGTGATACAGATCTTCAGATACCTGAAAGGATTTAATTATGCACAATTGACAAACCTTTTCTGTTGGAAAGAAATCAGTAGATCTAGGGATCTCAAAATGAAACTCCAGGGAGGATGACTCTGAACCAGCGTCAAGAAATATTTCTTCATGGAGAGGGTGGTGGATGCCTGGAATGCCCTTCCAGAGGAGGTGGTGAAGACAACAACAGTGAAAGAATTCTAAAGGGCATGGGATAAACACACTGGATCCCTAAAGGCTAGAGCAGGGGTCGGGAACCTTTTTGGCTGAGAGAGCCATGAACGCCACATATTTTAAAATGTAATTCCGTGAGAGCCATACTAACTACAACCCCCCACCCTCCTGACTCCCCCAAGACCTACCAAATTAATTTACTACAACCCCCTACTTTCCTGACGCCCCCAAGACCTGCCAAATTAATTTACTACAACCCCCCATCCTTTAACCCCTCCCCCAAGACCTGCCAAAAGTCCCTGGTGGTCCAGCGGGGGTCCGGGAGCGATCTCCTGGACTTGGGCTGTCGGCTGCCAGTAGTCAAAATGGCGCCGATGGCCCTTTGCCCTCACTATGTCACTGGGGCTACCACCGCCACTGGTCGACCCCAGTGACATAGTGAGGGCAAAGGGCCGTCGGCACCATTTTGACTACTGGCAGCCGACAGGCCAAGTCCAGGAGATCACTCCCGGACCGCTCCTGGACCCCCGCTGGACCACCAGGGACTTTTGGCAGGTCTTGGGGGGCATCAGGAGGGTGGGGGATTTTGTTAGATTTTTACTTTTTTATTAAAGATTTGTCTGCGAGCCAGATGCAGCCATCAAAAGAGCCTTATCTGGCTCCCGAGCCATAGGTTCCTGACCCCTGGGCTAGAGGATGGAAATGAAGAAAAGAGTGCACAGGGGTAACTTACTAGTGTGGCGGTTACTACCCTTAACCAATAAGCCTTCATACTGTTGCTGCAACTCTATCATTGCTCTCTGCTTCAATGGCAGGGGAAAAGGGGAATTGGATTCAGATAGCAACTAACAAGGACTCTGACTTTTACGGTTTGGGAAAACAAATAAGTGTGGGTATAATCTGTATGGTGTGACAGATACTTCCATATGCTTGCTGTGCAGACTGGATGGACCATTTGGTTCTTTTCTGCCGTCCTTTCTATGTTTCTGTGTTTACTCTCTACTTTGTCCTGCTCTCCCACTACACTCTCCACTTATTTATTTTATTTTTATTTATTTAAGAACTTTTAATATACCGATATTCGTGGGACACATCATACCGGTTCACAATAAACTCTTGGAGAAAAGGAAATAGAAATTACAAATAACCGATTATGAAGACCGAAGCCAGTAAACTCTGCCTCTGTTTTCATTACCTGCCTGACTGCCAGTAATAAAAACACTTCTTCCCCATCTCCTTTACCCTTTGTGTGTGCGTGGGGGGGGGGGGGGGGCTATGCTTATAGAGCAGGTGGGTGTGGGGGTGATTTTGTGAGAGGGTAGGGGCACAATAGTGGCGTGGGTGTATGGAGGTGAGGTAAAGGGGGTATGGAAGCCTGTGTGTGTTTCCCTGTCATATTCTCTGCTTGTCTCCCTCAATGTTCCTTCCCCTCTCCCTCACTCCTGTAATTCACCTCCTCTCCTGTTTCCCATTTAACTCCTGTAACTCATGCCCACCGTCTGACTTCCTTCCCCGCTATCCATTTCCATCCTAGTCTTCCTGCTATTGATGGGGCTTAGGAAGATAAGTACATCATGGAAAGACTAAATGATTTATTTTTCTGTGTTTACTAATGAGGATGTTGGGGAGATACCAATTCCGAAGATGATTTTCAAGGGTGATGATTCCGATGAACTTAACCAAATCACTGTGAACCTGGAAGATTTAGAAGGCCAGATTGACAAACTAAAGAGTAGCAAATCATTTGGACAGGATGGTATACACCCCAGGATTTTGAAAGAACTAAAAAATGAAATTTCAGATCTATTAATAAAAATTTGTAAGCTACCATTAAAATCATCCATTGTATCTGAAGACTGGAGGCTGGCCAGTGTAACCCTGATATTTAAAAAGGGCCCCAAGGATGATCTGGGAAACCATAGATTGGTGAGCCTGATTTTAATGCCAGGAAAAATAGTGGAAACTATTCTAAAGAACAGAATCACAGAACATAGTGAAAGACATGGTTTGATGGAACATAGCCAGCATGGATTTACCCAAGGGAAGACTTGCCTCACAAATCTGCTACACTCTTTTGAAAGAGTTAATAAACATGGAAAAAGATGAACTGGTAGATGTGTAGTGTATTTAGTTTTTCAAAAGGTGTTTGACAAAGTGCTGCATGAGAGGCTTCTATAAAAAAACAAACAAACCTAAAGTCATGGGATAGGAGGCAATTTCCTTTTGTGGATTGCAAACTGACTAAATGACAGGAAAGAGTAGGATTAAATTGTCAGTTTTCTCAATGGAGAAAGGTAAACAGTGGAGTACCTCAGGGGTCTGTCTGTACTTGGACCGGTGATTTTCAATATTTATAAATGATCTGGAAAGGGATAAGATGAGTGAGGTGATACAAAATTATTCAAGGTAGCTAAATCACATGACTATTGATGATAAATTGCAGGAGGAACTTACAAGACTGGAAGATTGAGCGTTCATATGGCAGATCAAATTTAATGTAGACAAGTGCAAGGTGATGCATGTATGGAAAAATAACCCACGTATCATTACACAGTTAGGTGCCTTATTAAGAGTTACCACCCAAGAAAAAGATCTAGGTTTCATAGTTCATAATACATTGAAATTATTGGCTCAGTGTGCTGTGGTGGTCAAAAAAGCAAACAATGTTAGGAATTATTAGGAAGAAAATGGTAAATAAAATTAATATCATAGTGCCTTTGTATGACTGCACCTAAGAGTACTGTGTGCAGTACTGGTCACCATATCCCTAAAAGATATAGTTGCACTGGAGAAGGTACAGAGAAGGGCAGCCAAAATGATAAAGGGGATGGAATGGCTCCCCTATGAGGAAAGGTCAAAGAGGTTAGGGCTGTTCAGCTTGGAGAAGAGATGGCTGAGGGGGAATATGATAGAGGTCTATAAAATCATGAGAGGACTAGAATGGGTAAATGTGAATCTGTTAATTCTTTCAGATAAGAGGCACTCCCTGAAGTTAGCAAGTAGCACCTTTAAAACTAATATGAGAAAATTCTTTTTCACTCAATGCACAATTAAGCTCTGGAATTCGTTGCTAGATGATATGGTTAGGGCAGTTAGTGTAGCTGGGTTTAAAAAAGGTTTGTATAAGTTCCTAGAGGAGACGTCCATAAACTGCAATTAATCAAGCTGACTTAGGAAATGGTCACTGCTATTACTGGCATTAGTAGTGCAGGATGTATTTAATGTTTGGGTACTTGCCAGGTACTTGTAATCTGGATTGGCCACTGTTGGAAACAGGATGCTGGGCTTGATGGACCCTTGGTCTGACCCAGTATGGCAATTTCTTATGTTCTTAATCCATTGCTCCTCTCTTCTTTTCCTGTAGTGGAGTCTGTGAAACTCCAGATGCCTTTCTGTTGCTGCTGTCACCTCCCAACCTCTTCGGCACCAGCCCTGGCCTTGTATTATCTAAAGTTTCCTGCATCGACTTCAGTGGTGTGCTGGCCTGTCCTGCTCTGGATGAGCATTGCTATGTATGCACATGCACATATGGTGCTGCAGTGCTTTCCTTGTTTTGAGGTTGGAGTGGCATGTGGATAGCACAGAGGGTTTGTGGATAGGGTTTGGGTGTGGGGAGGGTTATTTTGGAAGCATTGGGTGTATGTGTGGGGGCACATTGGTGGAATGTGTTGGTTGTGGTGATGTGAAGGTTGAGTCTGTGGTGAATGGGGGGGCAAGTGGGTTTGTAGTGTGCACGTGGTATAGTTGGAAGGGTGGAGGTGAAGGATGCATATGTGGTGCTTCTGGGAAAGGCAAATTAATGTATTTAGAATTTTTATATACAGTCATTCCAGGTCAGAAACACTAGATCATAACGGTGTATTAGGTTAAAATAATAGGTTAAGTTGGGATGAGTGTGGTTACATAAGGGCCAACGCAGTCTGTCGCAGGATAAATAGGCGCTAATCCACCCCCTAACACAATAGGGGATTAGCGCCTATTTAACGCGCGTCTGCGGAGTGAATGAGAGAGCCCTCATCACATGCAAATGCATGTGAATGAGCCTATTACTCATTCACTCCGAATGCAAAAAGATAAATGTGCGTCTCAGATATTAACGCCATTGAAAAGTACAGAAGTGCAGAAAAAACTGCTTTTCTGTACTTCTTCTTTTTTAAAGTTAAAAAAAAAAACCCCAAAAAACTCTGCAGACCGTCAAGTTATGAAGACAGCTGGTAAGCTCGGCGTCTGTTTTATTACTGGCAGTCAGGCAGGTTATGAAAACCGAGGCAGAGTTTACTGGCGTCGGTCTTCATAACCGGCAGCTCGTGTTAGGAGGCGCTAAGGTTGCTCAAGCGACCTTAGCGTCTCCTTCCTAGCGCGACACTCTAATTTCCATATTGCATTGTGCCCCCTTTTCATGTGTTATGCGTGTGTTAAAAAAGCGGGGCGTTGAAAAGTCAGCGCCCGCTTTCAGCGTGCAAAATTGCATCGGCCCCATAGTTGGTTGTGTGAGTAACTGTGAGGGCTGTGTGATTAGATGATTTTGTGGTGTTGGGAATGAATGGCTAGGGATGAGTAAACTTTCAGGGGGACTGAGTGTTGCAGTTGGTTTTATAGGGCTGTGGAGGGCATATGTGGATGTTGTGTGAAGTGGTAAGTGGCTATATGTAGGGAAGGGGCGAGTATTGTGATAGGGTTCAGCGGTTTGCGTGGTATAGATGATTGTGGTTACAGGGTGTGTGTGTTTATGTGGTGGTGGTGGGGGGGGGGGGGTTAGTCGCTGGGTTCCAGTAGTAGGTTAGCAGGGTTTGTGGGGGTGAAGTTACGGGTTATGTTGTGTGTGTGTGGGTGGGTGGTGGTGGTGGTATCTGAGAGGTCGGGTGAGTGTTGTGAGTAGCTTTCTGGTAATGGCTGTGGTGAGTTTGTGGGTGGGGGTTTCAAGAGGGATGTGTCAGGATATATTTTTGTAGCTAGTGGATGGTGTCTGTGGGGTGAGTGGGTATTTGGGGGGTGAATGGTATTGGATGGGGGAGAGGCATGTTTGTGGATTGCATGCATTATGGGGTATGGGGAGAACTGTTGTGGGAGGTGAGTGTAGGAGTGTGGACACTTTTTTTTTTTTTTTTTTTTTTTTTGTTTTCCCCTGATTGCAGTTCCCACTTTGTCATCCTTCCTACTGTCTTACTACTACTTGACCTTTTTTTCCTCTCACCTGCATGCATTTGCTACACCTGTCTGCCCTCCCCATTCCTCCTCCTATTATGCTCTTGACCAGTGAGCTGCTGATTGTGACTGAAATTTGGCAGGTTTTGTTTGCAGATTGGTTTTCGGCTTGCTGCCCTCCCCCCAACCCAATTGTCACAGATTCTGATGTTGTAAAGCCCTGGTAGGAGTTTGAATGTTTTGTTTGTCTGTTTCTTGCCAGCCGTTTCTGCCGGCCCCTCGTTGACTCTATGGGTGTGTGAAACAGCAGCAGAATGCATTCATCTTCTGTCCAGCAGTTTGTCTAGTCCTTCCCCCTTGGCGTTTTTGTTTCTTTGCCTAGGTGGAACCAGCCCTCCCATACCATTTGCTAACTGTTGCGTGCATTGGAACATGCACATGCACAATTGTGCTGAAATGATCACATGAGTCTTTAATATTCTTATAATATACAGAGAAATTTTTAAAGAAACTTTTTATCCTGGCACCCAGTTTTTAAAAAAATATTTTCACTTCTGACACTCTTGAAGCTTTACAAAGAAATTTTAATTTAGGAGGTTCAGCTGTGTGTACTGCATGACAAAATAGACACTGAATTTTCTATGTTTGCAAAACTGCTGCTAGATTTAAATCATACATGCAGATGCTACCATGGGCCAGGATGTATAGCCAGATGTCTTGTACTCGAATATCTGGCAGATGTTGGCGTAGTCTGCTTTCCTTATATTTTTGTTTGTGGAAGAAGTGTGTTTGATTTTCCTTCTATTAACTCAGGACTTCCAAAACATTTATTTATTTATTTTATTTAAGGTTTTTATATACCGGCATTCATGATACAATCACATCATGCTAGTTTACAGTTAAACAGGGGTGCAAATACATTAAAACTAAAAACACGTGCAAGGAAATTGCAGTTACAAATAACAAGGGCGATCGAACTGGGAGAGAAGGGAAATACAGAAGTAGATTAACATCGAACTAGTGGTGTCGAGAAATACTGAATTGGATTAACATCTCGTGGTGTTATTTACAAGGGCAGTTGTGACTGAGTTGTGGAAGTTGCTAAGGCAGCGATTAGGAGGGGTCAGGAAAAGCTTGTTTGAATAACCAGGTCTTAAGTCTTTTTCGAAATGTTGGGAGGCAGGGCTCCTGTCGGAGATTCGGAGGGATGGAATTCCAGAGTGCTGGTGCATATAAAGTGAAATAGAAATCATTGTGCATATGAATATGCTTGAGAAAAATTTGCATATATTAGAGTTCCAGTTTTTATACAAATTTTTCTCAAGCATATTCATTGTGATATCCTGAAATTTCAACTGGCTGTGGGATCATCAATTCAGATTTGGGAAGCCTTTTGAAGTGTTTATGTAATGAAATTGAAGTAGAATCTGACTTGCATATAAGGCATAAACTTTTCTGGGTGTAATTTTTGGGTTACATTGATCAGTACTGTGAGTTCTGCTATATAGAACAGTATCAGGAAGAGTTGTATATTTGAATAAAAATACAGTTTAGAAATTTTTGTATAGTTTATTTTTCCTAGAAGGAATTAGGCAAAGAGGAGAAATAACAAAACTTGAGTGATATCTCATTGGCATATATTAACTTGATCAGGTGCAGTGTGCCTATTCTTCCTTCATAAAATGCTACTTATATTCTTTTGAAGTGTGTATGTCTGTGTGTATGTATGTATATACATACACACATGTGTGTGTGTGTATATGTGTGTGTATATATGTGTGTATGTATATATATATATATATATATATATATATATATATATATATATATATGTGTGTGTGTGTGTGGGTATATAATTTTTTTGCTATGAATTTTTAAATGTCATGTCCTATTTGCTTTATGGTAACACAAGCTAATAACATAAAGTGAAATAGAAATCTTATGTTTTCCTAGTGTGAAAGTTTTAAAATTTGATATTTTATATATTGTGACTATTTTATTTTGTTTTTTCCAGATTCAGACAGTTTTTGAAAGGACCAATGCAGTTGACAGCTCATGGAAGAAAAAATTCGTGCCAGGACCTCTCTGAGTTCCAAGTTACCTAAATTTGGAAGAATAAAATCTGAGGAAAGGCTCCTGAAAACTATGCCAAATGCCCCTGCTGCTAGTTTACAGGGCAGTTCGAACAGTAAAACCTACAACAAGCACAGTGGCATTGCACACATGCCTTCTGTTTCTTTGAACTGGAGAAAATCACAGCGACCCCAACAAAATGATCAGAATCCTGATGGGCCGCCTCTTTATTTCATTGATAAAGTAGATGATGCAAAAAATTCCCAATCCCAAGGGGCAGGTAATAAGGATGCCTCCAAAGTGACTTTGAAGAGCTCATCTCTGCTGTCATCAAAGCCGACAAAGCAAACAAACATGCTTGTTTCACCCTTGGAAGATCTGAACCCAAAGTCTCTATCAGGGCTATCTAATTCAGCTAAATTTACCAAAGGTTCATTTTTAAGAAGGACTGCCTATTCTGGACTGAATGCTGCTAAATCACATGTTAATGGATTTTACACAAATCTATCCAATACTGGATTGCAAAGACCTAGAGCGAACTCCAGTACAAGCAGGAACAGTTCTAAAGAAAGTTTGATGCAACCCACTGCCAGTATGAAATCTCTTTCTTGTGAGAGCATTGTTAGATCCCAAAGTTTTTCGCATTCCATTCAGAGTTCTTTGCTCCCTACTACATCCTTAACCAGATCATATTCCTTTAACCGGGCAGTGGATCTTACAAGGCCTCCTCAGAATCAGCACATTAGCAGCAGAACATCTGAAAGGTCAAATCTACAGTCAAGAAGTGCAAGGCAGTCAGAAATACCCAATGGCATTGAACCACATATAAAATCTGGTTTTACTAGGACATATGCAGGATCTAGTTTGAAAAAGCCGGGACTATCAAATGGATCTGGAATAGCGGCCCCTTTAGGGTACAGAATGGGCCGACCTTCTTTACTGAAATCCAATAAACCCCTGTTTTCTGGAGAGATTGTTGTGGATGTCGGTACAGATTTTGCCACAGATTCATGCACAGTGGGAAAAGCACAGTCTTTATCAAGTAACACACGTGAAGCTATAGATAAGCAAAAAGAGTTGGTTGAAACCAGCAGGCAAGTTGGTAATTACACTGTGTGTGGTGATGTGGACAAAACTGATGCAAAACTTAGATCTTTGAGCGATGATGTAGATGAAATATCCATATCATCTTTGTCTTCCTCTGATAAGAATGAGTTGAGTGAAGACTTTAGTGATGATTTCATAGACTTAGGAGATCAAAATCAAACCCTTCATGTCCAGCCAGTGGAAACATCTCTACGAAAAGACCCTTTTAAAAGTGATGCATCACTGTCATTCAAATCTCTGGCAGAAAATAACATCTCCCGCTGTAAAACTGATGCTTGGGTAGATCTAAACTTATCTTGTAAGTATACATACAAATTGGCTAACTGCGAAAGATATATATTGAAATGTTATAGCTAGAGTCACTAATATAGTGAGTTGATATGTTGACTATATGTTTGTGTGTGTGTGTATATATATTGCAATGCAAAAATAAAAAAAAAAGCGAGGGACTTTCAACCTGTAATAATTATAAGGAAAATATTGTGATAATTTTTAATACTACTGCACATACGAGTGAGGATGGAAAGCCAGTTAATAACTTCTTAGCATACACTGCCTCATCCCAATAGATTGGGCATCTATCTTTCACGGCCAGAGCTGTGAAAAAACACCTGGGCAGCGAGCATTGAACATGTTGAAATAGATAAATCAGCCTAGGTAGAATATTCACTTTCAGGAGGACTCCTCTGCCCATGAGAGCAATAAACCCTTCCATTCCTGAAGGTCCGAGTGTATTTTAGTTATAATGGGTACATAATTTGCTTTGTATATCAACCCCCCCCCCCCCCCCCTCCCCCTAGTTTCACTGGGTGAGCTCTGATGGATGACATTGCCCGTCTATAAGGACTTGTATTCTGCTGTCACTAGAGTACATCCTGTTACAGGCAAGCAACATTCATTATTCTGATCCGGGACTGAGTTTTATTTCTGTAACAAAGATTTGCTATAGTTTAGTTCCCAGTTCTAGCTTCTTGATTCATTCTAAATGCAGATCTCATGTAAGTTAACACCACAAGTGAAATGAAGAGGGCAATTATTTGGTGCCATTTGTCTGGCTAAATGTGGACTTAACTGGGCAAATAGTGGGATTTGAAAATCTGGCTGTGCCGACTGGCCCCAAGTTAGCTGGATAACTTATTATTATGCTGTAAAGTTATCCATCTAACTTAGCCAATTCTGCCTCAGAACACCCCTATTTGGCTAAGTTCTATCCAGTAAAGTGCGGCCGCGTTTACCCCGCTCCTAACCCGCGTTCTACTCACTTTCCGGCCGCGTTAGCCCTTCCTGCGATTCACAACCCCCTTTAACCTACCCTTACCGCGTCCTAAAATCCCCGGGTAACCCTTTCCGCACGCGGCATGTATATTGCATGCAAACGAGCGAATTAGCTATTCCCTAGCATCCAGTAACCCGCGCCCCGACTATCGCTATTTTAACCTGCAGTTTTGCCGCACGTTTAACCTGCTAACTTCCCGCCTACCCTTACCCCTGCGCTAGAGGCAGGGGTAAGGGTAGGCGGCAAGCTTTCCCCCAGCCCCCGCTCACCTGCCCTGGTCGCGTCCATGGATGCTGGTCTCCGGGGCGGCCCCAGTCCTCTCCCCTCCTTCCGAAGCAAAAAAAAAAGCGAAAAAAAAGTTGCAAGAGAGAGAGGGGAGAGGACGGGCAATCCTACGCTCGGCGACGTACTTTTGCAGCTCCCCTCCGGACATCGTGGCTTCCCCCGTGCCAGTCCCCTTTCCCCTCCTCCCGAAGCAGGGCGTGAAAAGCAGCCTTGCTCCGGGAGGAGGGAAGAAGGGACTGGCAGTGTAAAGCGGCGAAGCGACTTACTTTTTGCAGCCCCTCCGGACATCGGACGACCTCTCCTGACTCCAGCTGCTCGCGAAGATGGACGCCTGCACGGCCGCTGAAGACGTGACATCACATGCCGTGACGCCAAACGTCGTGACGTCATGTCTTCAGCGGCCGTGCAGGCGTCCATCTTCGAGCAGCTGGAGTCAGGAGAGGTCGTCCGATGTCCGGAGGGGCTGCAAAAAGTAAGTCGCTTCGCCGCTTCGTACTGCCAGTCCCTTCTTCCCTCCTCCCGGAGCAAGGCTGCTTTTCGCGCCCTGCTTCGGGAGGAGGGGAGAGGGGACTGGCAATCCCGACTTCCTGGTATCTGTCAATTCAAATGACATTTGAAATGACAGATACCAGCGTGGCCGTGAAGCGTTAGGCCCGCGCACCCAGGTTACTGAATAGGCGCTCTATACAGTAAAAATGGGTTGCGCGGGCCTAACGCTTCACGGTCGCTTCTTAGACGCAGCTTGCATTTGCAAGCTATTTACATACAGGATCGAGCGGTAGGTGAGCTGCACTGTGCGTGCGGCAACCGCAGGTGCGCCAGGCACTAACGCAGCTCTTCCTACCGCTCGTTACTGGATAGACCTTTTAGCTGGTTAAACAGATTTTCAGCATTATCTGACTAACTTTAGGATTGCTGTTTGGCTTTCTGAAATTATTTGGTTATGTTGATCAGAAAAAATTATCTTGCTTAGGGGATAGCCTGTGCTCGTGCTGCTGAATGAATATCCGTGCAAAGTTAGCTGGCTAAATTTGCTAGCCAGCCAGCAGCTGAGTATGGACCTTGGAGGGTTTACCAAGACTTAATTCTATGTTCACTAAATCTCTCTTCCCAATGAGGGCTATGGTTTATTTTATGTGGAGGGTTTTCCTTCAAAGGGTCTCCAAAGGTTAGAGGTTAGAAGTAATTGCTCAAGAATAGTGCAGAGCAATACAATTCTAAAAAATGTGAGTTTACATTTTTGGACATCATAAAGATTCATAAATTTAGCTGCATTCCTGCTTCTGAAATGAGACAGAATTCTCTTGGCACCATTAATTTTGCTCCCATGGAAAAGTTGCTCCACATTTGCTATATTTTAATTCACAGTATTTTTATAGAAGGAAAAACCTACTGTGTTAAAACTGAGCAAAACGTTTGTACATTTACCCCCATTGTTTCCCCATTATTATATTCTTAATTTTTTTTTTTTTTTTTGTTGATTGATGTTTGTTTTCTTTCTTTGCTTAAGCAGTACAGAGTAAAAATGAAAATACAGAGGATTCCTTTGGGAATCGCCAGATCTCCCCAGACATGAATTACAGAGAAGGTTCATCTTTAGAGCTTTCCCCATCTGATAGCTCTGATGGAACATACATGTGGGATGAGGAAGGCATGGAGCCCATTGGAAGTGTTCATCCATGTGGAAGCTACGACTCTTCTGAAATGAACAGCCTGGTATGTACTTGTTCTGGATCTTTTTAGCTATTCTATCAAACCTGTAAGGCACTAATGCACTGGTTAAATCCATCCGTCCTGAGGCATGCTAACTTGCTGGTGGACTGAACAGGTGATAATTTGGGGGAAAGAGGAGAAAATAGACCATAGACCTGGGATCTACCATATTGAAAATGGCGACTTGATAAGGGTGAGGTAATATTCAATGGCTCAAAATTGAAAGGCATTTCAAAATCCATTAATATATGATTTGTTTTCACTTGTCTTTGTGGGAGCAGAATAAAGCTAGAATTTGCCATGTAAAATTTGATTTTCATGAAGTACTAGATCTGAGAACTTTATTGGTTCTTGAAAACTGATATATACAGTGATCATAACAATATAGTTTGGTTGGGTTTGAGGTTTCTTGATAGAAAGCATTGAGGCATGGGACTCCATAGATGTTAGTGAGTTACACTTGGGACAAATTATTTAACATTAGTTGGAGTTAAGTTGCAGTATAGTAGATAAGAACATAAGAAAATGCCATACTGGGTCAGACCAAGGGTCCATCAAGCCTAGCATCCTGTTCCAACAGTGGCCAATCCAGGCCATAAGAACCTGGCAAGTACCCAAAAACTAAGTCTATTCCATGTAACCATTGCTAATAGCAGATAAAGACTTGCCCAATTATTCCAGTCCACACTAAGGATATCTTCAGCTGCCAGCTGTATTGTCATTGTCTTCCTCATTAGTCCTGTACTATGTTGAATAGATGAAATGTACAAGTTCCCAAACTTCTCCTATTCCATTTTTAACACCAAACCTTGTAATAATCTAATCAGCCATCAAAACTAGTGAAGTACTTTCCTGAATATCCAGCTGCCTAGATCCCATGGCCTTGTTGGATATCGCCAACAACCAGCCAGTTGTAACTCCTAGAAAAGTTAATTTATTCCTAAATTCCTCATTTAGTTTTAGAAATCATTTTTTAAGATGTAGTCTAATTATGACTACCATTTAAGATTGTCAACTGTGTGTTATAAAAATAAAAATGTAAGAAAATGAACCTGTCTGTAAAGTTCCTAAATTTCTCGTTGTAGCCTTTTCATTTGCCACATATTTTCTGACTCCCTCTGTCACTGGGAGTCAGGTGATGCCTGCAGGGGCAAAAAACTTTCTCTGACTGCATCAGAAATACTACACAAGATGTCAGTGATGTTATGGCCTAGACTCTAAACCTGTGATGCCATTGCTGCCATTTTATTTACAAACATTTGATATTCCAGTATTTTCCAGTATTGGTCTCAGAGCAGATTAGTCAATTTTAAGACTAGCAAGTACATGAGCAGTTACATTAGTTAAGTATCGTGAGCAGTCATACTTCCAGTGTGACCAGACATAGGAACTTAATTTGCTTCTAACAGACTGGCTAGGGGAAGGCCTGATTGAATAGCCATGCCTTTGCTTTTTTCTGGAAGGTGAGATAGCATGGTTCAAGGCGAATGGGTAGTGCTACCTCATTTCAGATTTTTAGATCATAGCATCTCCCATGGCCATGGTCCAGAATCAACTGCTGGCATACTATGTTATATACCTTTCCCTTACTATACCATGTAACCAAATTGTTCCATGTAACTTCTATATCTTTTATACGTTAATTGTAAACCGATACGATGTGCAAACGGTTATCGGTATATAAAAACCTTTAAATAAATAAATAGGCCAAGACACAACTGCCACTGGGGGAGAAGGAATGATGATTTTTGTGTCCAGTGTGGGCAAGAATGTAGGAATAGAGCTTGCCAGGGAAAGGAGTGGGAGACTGTTAGGGACAGGGAGGAAGAGAAGGGAGAACTTTCCAGGGGAATGGAAGCAGTGGAAGGAGAGTTTTGCCGAGAAGGAGTGCCAACCGCCCATGATTTTGGGGGGGGGGGGGGGGGGGGGAGGTGGAAAAATGGATCTGTCTGTAAATGTCTTTTAAGATGTATGTAAATTTCTGTATAGTCAACAGTCCCGGCTTTTTCTCTCTTCTGGCTCACTCCACCTCCCTATTCTGCATAATCTTTGAGGGGAGAAAAGCTTTCCTTCCCCAGATGTTTACACAGCAATACTGACAGAAAAAAAAATTGGATTGTCAGGTAAAAAAACAAACTCTGACACTCAGTACAAATATTCTTCTGAATTTGGCAGATGTTTGAAAAGTCTTTTTGTCTTTTTTCATCAGAATGCTGCTGCTGCCTGACTTTAAATTTTGCCACTGCGGCAAAATAACGTCCGTGACTGACAGTCACGCCAAGTGTTACATCTGCCTTGGTCCTAGGGACTGCGGATGCTTGTCCTCTCGGGCCTAGCGGCAGCGGGCCACCAGGATCTCCAAGCTAAAAGAAGCAGCATCTGATTCGTATGCATCCTCTGAGGGGTCTGCCAAGACCTCTTTGGGCCCCCCCCCCCCCCCCCCCCCCCAGACCTCCAAACTGTCGACATATTGAAGAGCCTCCTCTGTAGGGCCTGGTTCATCCAGGCCGGCACCGAAGTGAGCTCCCATTGGAGTGACGCATAATGCAGGGGATGTGTCTGTTCCTCCGCTGCCATTAGTGCCGCTCGGCGTCAAGCCCCGACGCAACAGAGTCAGTGTCGACCACATGAGCACTCAATGAAGCACAAGCATAAAGCGTCAACGACGCAGTGATGCAAAATGATGCAGACGCAGACTCCATCAATGCACAGTGCTCCCAAAGCCCCGAAGAAGCACTCGTCCGTCCATAAACGCCATAGGGAACCTTCTCCTCTGTTGGTGGTGAACTCTGATGTAGCTTCGGCATCTCCAGCTGCCTCTCACAGCCCCTCTACTTCATCTAGAGTTTATTCGGGCCTGTCTACTGCTTCCCAGCACAAGGACAAATCAAGCCTCCAGGAGCCGCTGAAGAAAAAAGAGAAGTGGCCATCTAAGGACACCCACAGACCAAGGGGACCAGACTCGGACATACTTCTCGCATCAGTACCACCCAGGGTGCTCCCAGAGAGCCTACGCCTGCCCCCCAGGACACCTTAGCTCCCAGGCTATGTCACAGATTTTGCTCATCTTATCTCAGTTCCTTAAAACTGTTGAGCATCAAGGAAAGCACCAGGATGAGACGTCCCTGGAGGCCCCTCCATCTCCACAGGAGAGCCTCAGCCAGGGTCCTTCTTCTCCTTGTCCATGCTCACCGGCTTTCCCCCCCCCCCCCCCCCCCCCCCCCCCCCCCCCCCCCCCCCCCGAGCTCCTTCCACTTCTGTGGGTTCCTCCACCGGATATCCTGTGGAAGGACAGCCAGAAACGGTATCTCCACCGGAGGATCTTTCATACTCCAAATTTGTGGAGAAGTTGGGGCAACGCTTAAACATCGAGACTGAAAATACCTGACCCAAGAGCAGAAGTCCTGGGTATCCTAAAAGTTTTTGAGTCCCCTCCTCAAAATCCATAGCTTTATGCTCCCACGCTGTCTTAGATGCAGTATTGACCAGAGCCTGGGAATCCTCCTTTGCTGGTCTGCCCATCTCCCACAAAACGGATTTAAAATTCCATATGAAGCAATCCCCGTTCTACTCCATGATATCAGCTTCCACATGCTTCAGTTGTAGTAGAGACGGCGATGCAGAAAGCAAAGAAGTCACGTCTGCATTCAAACACGCCCCCCCCCCCCCCCCCCCCAGGAAAATGGCAAGTATTTGGTTGACTTCGGGAAGCGGGCCTTTCAGTCGGATGTTCAATGCCAAAATTCAACAGCATCAATTTTATATTACACAACAGCTGTTTGAGTATCTGCAGTCACTAAAACCACTGCTACAGGAAGCTTCCTCGGCCACTGATCTCCGGACCAGTTCCATGACTTGGAGGAAGGACTGCGGCACCTCGTCCACACTATTTGAGGCCTTCGACACTTCAGCCAGATCTACAGCAAATGCCATTGCGGCATGTCGTTTAGCATAGCTTCGGGCGAGTGCAATTCGTGAGAACGTGCACGAAAAGCTGGCCGACCTCCCTTGTCTCCTGGACAAATGTTTTGGAGACAAGTCACGGGAGACTATAGCACAACTCAAGGAGCAGAAGGTAGCAGTCATGTCATTAACCACCCCTTCAGATTCAGCGGCTGCCTGACGGTACTACTCATCATAGAAAGCCTTACAACTAGCAGCGTGCCTATAGACCTTACCCTTCCCGGCTGAACAATATCCACATGGCCACATCTGTATATGTTGTTCCCCACACACGCCTCCATATGCGTCGTCTCAGATGGGGTCTGAAGTCCCAGTGGAGCCAGTTCTTCAATTCTCTCTCCACTTCAGTCACCCTCACGTCCAGCATGAAACGGGATTTGGAGTGGTGGCTAATACCATTGGTGCTCGCAGTGGGAGCGCCGTTACGGCCTCCCAGTACATCGCACTGTCCTCGCCACAGATGCTTCCATCGAGGGGTGGGGCGCCCATCTAGTCCACCTCCAGACTCAAGGCCTGTGGTCCAACTGGGGATGGTCGCAACAGATCAACCTGGAACTATGCACCATTCGGAACATGCTTCGGGGAAGACTGTTATGGTCTACACGGACAACCAGGTCACCATGTTCTACATCAACAAAGGAGGAGGGTCTGGTTCCTGGAACCTGTGCAGAGAGGCCGTAAGGATCCTGGAATGGGCAAAGTAAATCCATCACCCTGCAGGCCACTTACCTGCTGGGCATAAACAACTCCAGAGCAGACAGACTGAGCAGAATGTTTCACCCCCACGAGTGGGAACTTTGCCAGGATGTGGCGGAAAGACTCTTTTTCAAACCTGGGGTCTTCTGTGTGTTGATGTTTTTGCTACAGAGCAAAACTGCAAGTTGCAGACCTTCTGCTCAGTGTACCCCAGTACCCGGCGCCTAGCTCAGAATGCATTCCTCATCGAATGGAGGGGGGGGGGGGGGTCTTCTCTACGCTTTTCCTCCCATACCCCTGATATCGTGCATCGCGGACAATGCAGATCGGATCCTCGTTGCTCCAGCATGGCCCAGGCAACCGTGGTATGCGTATCTAGTTCAGCTATCTGTGGACACACCGATTTCCGCTGGGCAGCAGTTTGAATCTGCTCACCCAGGAAGGGGGTTCCCTGCTTCACCCCCTTCAGTCATCCCTGCATCTCACTGCATGGCGATTGAAAGGGTGGTAGTCCACCACTTGAATCTCTCCTCGCAGCTTCAAGATATCCTAGTTTCCTCCAGAAAACCCTCTACCAAACAGAATTATCAAAGGAAGTGGGTCTGCTACTCCACCTGGTGCTCTGAACACAGTTCAGATCCATTCACCTGCCCTCCTGAGCAACTGCTGGAATACCTCCATCTGCTCTATTGAAAAGGGCCACGGTGTCTCAGTGCCATAGCAGCTTACCATTCCCTTCTCATCGAGGCCCCAATCTCTTGCCACCCACTTGTCTCCAAATTTATGAAAAGGGTTCTCCGTCTGAGGCCGCCGATCCAGAAACTTCCAGTTCCATGGGTAAACGTAGTCCTAGAGCAGCTAATGCTACCACCCTTTGAGCCTCTGGACACTTGTCACCCGAGTTTCCTCTCCTGGAAGGTACTATTTCTAGTCTACCTCACCTCAGCAAGACGCGTCAGTGAGTTAAAAGCACGGGTACGCTACTTGCCTTACCTGGAATTCTACCATGATAAGGTAACACTGCAGCCACATCTGGTGTTCCTTTCCAAGGTGGTTTCAGTCTTCCACCTCAATCTGATCACAGCCCTTCCGTCCTTCTATCCAAAGCCACACCATAACGAGGGTGAAGGGAGACTCCATACTTTGGATTGCAAGTGTGTGCTCGCCTACTACAAATGTTGGACTCACTGTATGCATACAGCCTCATAAGAACATGCCATACTGGGTCAGACCAAGGGTCCATCAAGCCCAGCATCCTGTTGCCAACAGTGGCCAATCCAGGCCATAAGAACCTGGCAAGTACCCAAAAACTAAATCTATCCCATGCTACTAATGCTAGTAATAACTTAGAAAATAACCACTGCTAATTTAATAGCAGGTAATGGACTTTTCCTCCAAGAACTTATCCAATCCTTTTTTTAAACCCAGCTACAGTAACTGCACTAACCACATCCCCTGGCAACAAATTCCAGAGGTTAATTGTGCGTTGAGTGAAAAAGAACTTTCTCAGATTAGTTTTAAATGTGCCACATGCTAACTTCATGGAGTGCCCCCTAGTCCATTATCCGAAAGAGTAAATATTTTCATAGTAAATAATGGTAGAAAGACCCAGGTGGTCCATCCGGTCTGCTCAGAAAGTTTTGTTTTGGAGATATAGGCATGCGCATATGTGGGCAGGTTGCGACTTGCGCGCATGGGGGAGGGGGGATTTTCTAAAATAAAAATGTGTGGCGACACAATTGGGTTTACCCCAGTTCCATCCCAGTCGCTTCATTTAAGGAGTGGACTAGGAGGGAACTTTCCTATCCCCCCTACCTACCCTTCCTCCCTTTTCCTATCTGTCCTCATTTTTCTTGTTGCTGAACTTACCTGCTTCTCAGAGTAGGAGTAAATTCTGCATGCCGGCAGACCCTGTCCCTGGAAAATTATGGGTTCCATTAATACCAAGGTAGACCAAGAAAAATTTTAGACACATCTGCCAGGAAAATTTGTCAGGTTGCAAAGAAAAACCCATAAGCAAATTCTTTTGAAATACAGGCGTCTCTGAAACAGTGGTGTGGGCGTTTCAGCATGCACAATAAGGAGATACTTGAACAAAAATGGGCTGCATAGTAGAGTTGCCACAAAACAGCCCACTTACAATACACCAAACTGCACCTAGAGAAGCCTCAAAACGTCTGGAACAAAATAATTTGGAGTGGTCACACCCATAAACGCAATGACGAGAAGCACACCATCCCTACATGGAGGTAGATCTTTGCTGTTTTGGGGGTGTGAGCTACAGCAGTGCAGGGAATTTGGTCAAAATTGATAACGGGATGAATGCAGCACCTTATCGGAAAATATTGGAGGAGAATTTGCATTCATTAGCCAGGAAGCTGTACAATGATCCAAAACGAGGCCAAGTCAATCCTTCAGTGGCTGCAGCAGAAGAAAGTGAAGGTTCTGGAGTGGCCATCACAGTCTCCTGACCTCTACATCATTGAGCCACTTTGGGGAGAACTGAAACATGCAGTTTGTTCTAGACAGCCAAAGAATTTACAGGATCAGGAGGCTTTTTGCTAAGAGGAATGGACAGCTTTACCACACGGGAAAATAGAGCCTCATTCACAACTATCACAAAAGACTGGAAGCAGTCATTGATGCAAAAGGGGGCGATAGACGATAGTAAGAACTAAGGGTATGTAAACTTTTGAACAAGACCATTTTATTATTTCCCTTATTGTTATGGTTTGTTTAATGATTGTAATATTCTGTGATGCATAATAGTTTAATTTGAAACGCATTAAAAATAACAGACATGTGTTGTGTCCGATCACTTGTTTTCTTAAAATGCTACACATCTTATAAATTCTGCCAGGGGTATGTAAACTTATGAGCACAACTGTATTTAGAGATGGGTCATAAACAGCATTAAAATCATCCCCATATAATATAGGATAACTATCAAAAGGATCCAATTTTTGTAGCAAAGTTGTATAAAATTTGTGGTCATAATTATTAGGTGTTAGGCATTGACGATACAAGATTTACACCATTAACTTACCCTTGACACAAAGGACACTTGTTTGTTAGAATGACCACTCCTTTTCTCCTTGTGCCTGATGAAGCCCAAATTGCCTCTTCCACCCACCATTTCAGTTTATGTTCTACATTGCTAAGATGTCTCCTATAACATTGCAGTGTGTACTTTCTGCCTAAGAAAAACATGGAAGTTGTGCCTCTTGATTGGAGAACTAATACCAGCAGCATTCAAAAAGATGAACCTTTAAAAAAAAAAAAAAAAAAAATCGTTACCAATGCCATCATCAAAAGAAATATTCCTAATAGTTTAGCATCCCCATTACTAAGGGAGCCCCCCCCCCCCCCCAAAAAAAACCCAAAAAAAAACAAAAAAACTTGCCCCGAATTTTCAGTCCACTCCAAAGATAGTCCATAAAAACCTTATTCTCTTCTCATCAACAAACATTTTTAGAACCCAGCAGCTCCCTCTTTCCATCATACCCTCCCTATCCTTTCCTAGTATCCATTCCTCACTTCCCCAAGCCATTACACTAGCCTTCAGGAAACCCATAACTAGGTAGTCAAGTTAAGATGTTAATAACAATTTGACATCATACCGTGATATGGGTTATTTAGTGGGGTTCTTTAGTATTTTACAATAACCTGATTATTGTAAAATACTAAATAACCCATATCATGGTATGATGTCAAATTGTTATTAAAAACAGAAAGCACAAACTAGAACCCCAGTAGGAGAAGAGGAAAAATAAAACATCATATTCTGTAGTTCAAAACATCTGCACTGGGACAATGTATCATGGTACTTAAAAATATTGCATAGTTTTGTGAAAGGCAAAGTACAAAACAAACTGCAGGAGCCATCTGATAAACTTAGATAAAGCGTAGTCACTAGCACCGGAAAAAGAAGGAAGAGTATTATTTCTACATCCTGTAAGACTTCTTACAATGAAAAAGTCAAATCTAGAAAACTTTCTCTATCCAATACACTGAACTATAAATTCCATTATGAAAGTGCTCCAACTCAGTTTCAAAGGACCTTCGTCCATTCACTTGGATGATGATGATGATCCGTGAAACAAGAGCATTTAAATATGGAAAACAACCTGACAAAAAAATTAAGCTGAGCCACCTTCCCCCCACCCATTAACGAAAGCGCGGGCAGATGCTGGCGCAAATAAAAAAACGTTTCCCTGTTGTTGAATACACGCAGCCTTGGTATTGCAGAATAAAGCGAATCAATGTGGTCAAACAAATTACTATAGAGGGGGGAGAATTCCTTACATTTCATCACCAGTTTGGCAGAATTATCTTGCAATATCAAACCATTTTTGCCATCAGTAGTAGGAGATATTCCTTTTAGAATTGCTTAAAGGATTTGCTCTCTTTGTGAAAAATTCAGCACATGCGCTATAACCAGCCTACTTAGTCTTGGCTTGATACATGTGCTCAATCTTAAAGAGGACAAGATCTTTATCCTCCTGCAGTGTGATTAGGATCCAAGTATCCCCTGAGCTCATGGTCAGCAATATTTTTAGGCAGGCCCACAAATTGAGTATTATTACGATGCAACCTATTTTCCAGATCAAGCTTATCTTCGTAGTTGTGCAGAAGGTCTTTTAGGGCAATTACACCCACAGTCTCTTTACATGAGTTTCATCTTCTAAGGTTGTTCCATCTTAGTTATTCTATTAGTAAAAGTTGCTACAGTGGTTGCAGACTCCATCAACTTGGTATGTAATTGCTGAAATGTTTCATCCAGCATCGTAACAACCGCAGTTGTGATCGCTTGTACTAAGGTGTCACTTTCTAGTGGATCAACCAGATGTAGCTGCAGGATCCACCACCTTAGAATCAAGAGATCTGATTTCTTGTCTCTTTTTTTTTTTTTAAACTATTTTAGGTGACATACCCTCTGTATTTCTGACTCTCAAGCACTCACTGAACAATTATGAAGGATATAGTCTGTTATCTCCCAATTTTGGGGTAGTTTAGTTAGCAGATTGAGTTGGATCATGGATGACCCCCAGAGCAGGCAAAAACCACATCTGGTCCCCCGTGTAGCACATCACATGACACCTTGGTTTTTGTTTGTTAAAATTATGAATGTGAATCTGTAAACTGCCAAGAATTGTAGGTTGAAAGGTTTATAATTTTTTAAATATTAGATATTGTTGAGCTATGGCAGGGCCAGTGATTTAGTGTTGGTGTTTGTTTAGAAAACTGTAAAGAGTTGTAGCATAAAAGGATGGTGGGGGTTAGGGATGGAGGGAATATGTTTACAAAAGTTACACAAAGCAAAGGGAGACAAAAGAGCAGAGTTTATAGCTACATTGGTCCAGGAAACCAATGTCCTTTTTACATGCCTTTTTGTATTTGTATGATCATTTGAATTTTGAATGTCTTAATGGAAGATACCCCCCACAGAACTGTCACCTTTCTAATCTCTGTGATGTGTTAAAGTAGTAAAATACTAGACTAAATCTTTACAGACACAAGGTATGCATTACAGAGAGAATTGGAAGTTACATTTTTTGGGGCCAAACTATTGCGTGAATGCTCACCTAATCAGGATGCTAAAACTTCAGAACTATCCAAGTATGTAAAACGTATGAAATTACCCTGAAAAAATACTTTGAAACAGACAGACATAAGTGGATTTAACATATGTTTCCTCACCCATTAACATACACACCAGGGTTGAAGCCTTGACAATTGACACTGCTCGGTAGTTTTTTTTTCTACCAGGTTGCTGACCTGGCTTTTTTGAATTGACTTCCTTTTTCCCATTGCAACTGGAGTGGAAAGTGAAGGTTGCTGCTATCCCTGACCTGTTATCTTGTTTCTTAAGAAATTTACCGCTGGTGCTACAGCTTACAAGTTTGACTTGTGCTATTTCAATTCCTTTTTTGTATCTTACCATACATAGTGCTCTTGTCACAGTAAATCCTGATGCTCGTCTCCCTCAATTTTTTCGCCCCTCTACAAACACATCCTCCTCCCCTCCCCCATTCTTTTGCTTTATATCTCTTTAAGAACATAAGATTTGCCATACTGAGTCAGACCTAAGGTCCATCAAGCACAGTATCTTGTTTCCAACAGTGGTCAATCCAGGTCACAAATACCTGGCAAGAACCCAAACAGTAAATAAATCCCATGCTGTTATTGCACAGCGGCTGATTCCAAAAGCATTTATCGCTTAAAATTGGGTTTTGCATGTGTAAATGCACTTTACCTGTGTAAGTGAGCTTTTGAAAATTGCTACAATATATGCCATTGAATTGTTCATAGGTCAGTGAATCCCAAACCTGTCCTGGAGGACCCACAGTCAGTCGGATTTTCAGGATCTCCACAATGAATATACATTTGCATTCATCTCCTCCATAGCATGCAAATTTTCTCTCATGCATATTCCTTGTGGATATCCTGAAAACCTGACTGTCTGGGGGGTCCCCCAGGCCAGGTTTGAGAACCTCTGCCATACATATTCAAATGTAAGTGCATTTTACATGCATAAATGGGTTTTTAAAATTGCTATGATAATTTTAAAAGAAGGAGTTATACAAGTAACTATCTCCTAAATCTACTGGCTATTAATGGCTTATGGACTTCTCTAGGAACTTGTTCAAACCTTTTTTTAACCCACATACACTAACTACCTTAACCATTTCCTCTGGCAATGAATGCCAAAGCTTAATTGTGTCTTGAATGAGAGAAATTTTCTCAAATTAGTTTTGAATGTGCTATTTACTAACTTCATGGAGTGTCTTCTAATTTTTGTATTTTTTCAGAGTAAATAACTGATTTTACATTTACCAGTTCTGTTCCACTATGATTTTATAGACCTCTATCATATTTCCTCCCCACCACTCATCTTTTCTACAAAATGAACAGCTCTAAACTCCTTAGCCTTTCCTCATAGAGGAGCTGTTCCATTCTTTTTACATTTTAGTTGCCCTTCTCTATATCTTTCCCAATGCAGCTATCTTTTTTGAGATGTGGTAATCAGAACTTGCACAGTATGCCAGGTGTAGCCATACCATAGCACGATAGAGGCACTAGAAGATTCTCAGTTTTATTATCCATTCCTTTGCTAACATGGTTTGCTTCTTTTGACTACCACTGTACACTGAGCTTAGGATTTCAAAGTATTGTCCATGGGGACGCCCAGATCCTTTTCACAGCGGTAACTAATATAGAATCTAATGTTGTGTAATAACAGCATGGGTTACTTTACTCCATGTGCATCATTTTGCACTTGCCCACTTTAAATTTCATTTGCCATTTGAATGCCCAGTCTTTCAGTCTTGCAAAGTGGTCCTGCAGTTTTCACAATCTGCTGTGATTTAACAACTTGGAATAATTTTGTATCGTCTGCAAATTTGATCATCTCACTCATTCTTCCCTTTTTCAGATCATTTATAATACATTAAAAAATACCAGTCCCAGTCCAGATTCCTAAAGCATTCCACTATTTACCCTTTTCCACTGAGAAAACTATTTAGTCCTACTCTCATACTATCTTTTAACCAGTTTGCCATCCATAAGACATTGCCTCCTATCCCATGACTTTTTAATTTTCTTAAGAGTCTCTCATAGGGCATTTTGTCAAATGCCTTCTGAAAATCCAAATATACTACGTCCACTGGCTCATCTTTATCCACATGTTTGTTAACACATTTAAAAAAAAAAAAAAAAAAAAGTAGCAGATTGAGGAAAGATTTCCTTTGTATAAATCCATGTTGGCTATGTCCCATTAAACCATATCTTTCTATGGTGATTTTGTTCTTTAGAATAGTTTCTACAATTTTTCCCGGTACTGAAGTCATACAGACAGGTTTATATTTTCCAGATCATCCCTGGAACCCTTTTTAAAGATTCTGGTTACATTGGCCACCCTCCAATCTTAGAGTACAATGGACAATTTTAATGAGGTTAAAAATTACTTGTAATAGATCTGCAATTTCATTTTTGAGTTCTTCTAAATCTCTGGGGTGTATTCCATCTGGTCTGGGTGATTTGCTACTCTTTAATTTGTCAGTCTGACTTAAATCATGTTGAAGCTGGAAGATATATATAATGTTTCAGTTCTTTTGAATCATCACTATTGAATACTGCTTCCGGCACGTGTATCTCCCCAACATCCTCTTCAGTAAACACCAAAGCAATGAATTAATTTAGTCTTTCAGCAATGGCTTTATCTTCAACTATTCTTTGGACCTCCTATGCATTAGTAGCTATGGGGGAGTGTATTCTTGTGGTGTGAGGAAGAGGATGGTATGGGTCTCTCCCTGCCTGCTTTAACCACTTATCATCTAACTGTCCAATCTTTCCTCACGGGCTTCCTGCTTCAGATATATTTTAAAAACTTTATTGTGAAATTTGGTTCTATGAAAAGCTTCTTTTCAAAATCGCTACTCTGTATTCAATTGCACAAAGCCTTTTCAAACACTGATAAAGATACAGTTTCTACTGAAAATTTGGGGTCAGTACTTCTACCTAATTGGTTTGTTGCTCTAAGGAATCTCGCTGTCTAAAGACCTGTTAACTTCTCATGCCACGGTTGGCTTTCCCCAGCCGACCCCTGGCATACAGCACCTGACCCCATCATTATAAACCACTGTTCTCATATGCAAGAGCCCACTCTGCGTCCTATCTATAAGATCAGATAACTCCCCTTATGCCGCGGTCTGGTTTCCTTCGCCGACCCACAGCAACTAGCGCTTGACCTTGCCATTATAATCACTTCTTCTAAAGGCAAGAACCCGTTCTGCGTCTCCATTGACAGTGTTCCCTATCATATACAGTCATCTCCAAAGTTTGTTTGCACTGAAAAGTTCCCCTATGTAAGATTTGCACAGTCTGGTCCCCCTGACACAGCCCTGATGCGAAACATGGCCCTGTCAGGGTCCTTGTTCCTACACCATTAACCCCAACTTCCTTGATTTATGTGTACCACTGATGTGACTGTATCAACAATAAAGACTTTTCATGTTAAGACGTATTGACCAGTGATTTATATTTGCCATGCATTAACTATGTGTGTGTGCTACTTACTCCGTCCTTCCTGTGTGCTATTTTTAAACAATGACCATGCTTGATGTAAACTCTTAAACTTTGTAGCTGCACCTTTCCATTTTATCAGTCTCCCTTTTGAAAATTTAATGCTATATTTACTTGACATCCTCCCTCTAGTCATTAAATCAAATTTGATAGCACTAAGATCACTGTTATCGAGTGACCCCACCACTGTTACCTCTTGCAACAAATTTTGCATACCACTAAGAAGTAGGTTTAAAATGACTTACTCTCTTGTCAGTTCCCAGATCATCTGCTCCATAAAGCCAACATTTAGAAACTTTACCTCCCTATCATGTCCTGATGTTACATTTGCCCAGTCAATATTGGGTAATTGAAATTTCCCATTATGACTGTGCTGCTAAAATTATTAGCTTTCCTAATCTCTGTTAGCATATCATCATTCATCTTGTGATTTTGGCCAGCTGGATTGTAGAATACCCCCACTGCTACTCTTTCCCCATCACACATGGACTTTCCACCCATAAAGGGATACCCTACTTTGAAGCCCACAGTGATGTTGTGTTAGCACTGCTATCTCTGCTGTGGCCTGTGCTGCTTCCTGACACTGATTCTGATTGCCTGATTTGCTTCTAGACTGAGAGTGCTCATTTTTGTTTTTCTCAGGGCAGCGCTGTGATTAGCTGTGTTCCCTTGTGCATCCTACCCCTTTCATTCCTAGTACTTTTTGTGACTATTCTAGCTATGGGGGAATATATTCTTGTGGTATGAGGAAAAGGATGGTATGGGTCTCTCCCTGCCTCCTTTCCCAGTTTTAGGAACATGGGTGAACATAGCTCAGCAGTTATTCAGGTACCACTGAATAGTCCTAACCCTACAACAACTAGTATTGGTTCCCTTTAACTCTGTCTCATAAATGGACAAGCAATTTGTTGCAAAATTCCAATACTGATTGATCTAATCCTAGACTATTCTTTGGACCTCCTATGCATTACTGAGTCTTGGCTTCTTCCTTCAGATACTGTTTTATTAAACAAAAAAAGTAATTATCTTAGGGGGCTTCAACATTCATGCTGATACTACACCCTCTTGTCAAAGTGTGACTAATTTCTTTCATTTATGCAATCTTTTGGCTGGTCACAGTTAATTCACTCACCAACCCACAAGTTAGGACATATGTGAGACCTGATTTTTACTTGGGAAGACTGGATTACAAGCAACCCTTACAAATGTCTTATCAAGTTTTACCATTTCCCTGGTCAGACTACTATTGATTTTTAATTTATTTATTTTTTGGTGCCCTTTGTTCCAGGCCAGGATTTGCACACCCCAGCCTGGATTTTTAGTGTTGCTCGATATCCACATATTGAAGCTGACTATTTACGTGAACAGTGGGTTCCACTGCTTGATGTACAAGCCCATGCTGATGTACAGAGATTAGTTGATAATTGGCAATCATCTTTGCACTCAGTTCTAGACTAAGCACAGGCAAGGGCAGAGACAGCAGTGCTAACACAGCATCGCCGCAGGCTTCTAGTAGGGCACACCTTTATGGGTAGAAATTCCATATGTGATGGGAAAAGAGTAGTAGTAGGATATTCTACAATCTACCTTGCCAACATGACAAGATGAATGATGACCTGCTAACAATTTTAGCAGTCCAATAATAATGGGAAATTTCAGTTACCTCTTTGCATGTCCTGATGTTATATGTACCTAGTCAATATTGGGGTAAAGGTTCTAAATCTTGACTTTATGGAGCAATTGGTCTGGGAACCAATAAGATGAGCCATTTGAGAACAATAAACTGAATTGAAAAATCGCAAAGGTAAAAGTAAAACTGTTGGAGAGAGAAAGGCAAACAAAATGTTACAATATATTGCATTTGTCATGATAAATGTATTTTTAACCTCGTTTTAGATGGCTTTGCATTTTAATTTTTTGCAAACTACCATGATTGTGTACAGAATGCCAGCATATAAATAAATAGATAAAATAAAAACTAAAAAAAATCCTAATTCTTAGTGGCACGCAACATTTGTTGTGAAAGGTAGCCCTAGCTCCAAAGAAACTATCATTTTTCTCGTAAGAACCAAGCTCCTTGGTATTCTCTCAATTTGAGAAGTTTTAAAAAGAAAGGTGAAGTGTGCAGAACGTATCTGGAGGAAAATGAAGTCCACTAACAATTTGGACCTTTACCAATCTAAACTGGCTGCCTACAGAGTTGCCATTGATTATGCTAAGAGGGATTATATTTCACGTAAAATCCTGGCTTCCATTTCCCACCTTCATAAATTGTTCAGAGTGATTCACTCTTTAGTGTAATCACTTAATGGGGGGGGGGGGGGGGAGGGCTCTTGTTCTGAGCCCTCAAGTTTCTGTGAGAACCTAGAATTTTTTTCCGTAACAAAAATACAGCTGACAAGCTTTTCTAGTAATTCTGGTGAACCTTTATCGCTATCGCCACTGATCCTGGTTGGAGTGAGGTTTTTTTGCCTTCCTCCCACAGCAGAAATCG
Source organism: Rhinatrema bivittatum (assembly GCF_901001135.1). NCBI lineage: Eukaryota > Metazoa > Chordata > Amphibia > Gymnophiona > Rhinatrematidae > Rhinatrema > Rhinatrema bivittatum. Next base: position 143,127,347 of record NC_042621.1, read on the forward strand.
GTTCTATTATGGTCTCATTGAAGGATAATCTATGCCTGTTTAATACATATTAATTCTGCAGTACATGCTTCCTTGTCTGAAGGCTTCTTACCATCAGTATTAGTCTGTAGTTGTCCATCCTATCATTAAGAAATCAGGCACTGATCCTTAGACTTTAATTATCATCCCATCTCTTCACTTCCAGTGTTAGCGAAGGTCATTGAGAAGGTAGTCCTCACCCAACTACAGGAATTCTTAGATGACAATAACATTCTACATGAGGCTCGATTTTGGATTTTTCCCCCTGCCATAATATGGAAGGCACTACTTCTAACTAATTGATTCAGTTGGACAGGATTTGATTCTGGACTTAAATACCTTTTGGTATTGTTGGACCTTTCGGCAGTATTTGACACGCTTAACCATTCTAATCTCTTAGGCCAACTTCAATCCATAGATATTACATCTGCAGTCTTTCAATGGTTTTCTTCTTTCCTCTCAAATCGCTCCTACTGAGTAGATTCCAGTTGTAGCTCATTACTATTGGATATAGGTGTTCCTCAGGGTTCATCTCTTTCTCCGCTTCTTTTTAATATTTACATGTTACCACTCTGTATTATTTGTCTCAGCTTCATATTTTAAACTGTTTGCAGATGACAGACATTTTTTTCCCCATTACGACTTCCCTTTGTGCAGCATTTTGATAAACTTTCCAGTTGCTTTTCTCACATTAGCAGATGGCGTTCTGATGATAATCTAGCCCTGAATTTTAATATCTTATTGTTTGGAACTGGACAATTTCCTAGTTAGATGGCTATTTAATGGCCTTACTATTCCCAGCAGGTCTGAAGCTAGAGACCTGAGCATTTTGACTGACTCTAAGCTCTCTTTACGACCTCGTATACCATCTTTTGGTGAGGGGGAACTTTCCATAAATTCCTCCTTTTATACTCCATTAAGTCTCTCAGATTTTAAGCTGGTATCTCAAACATTGATCATGAACTCACTAGAATACTGTAATTCTATTTAGGTCTGCAAAAAAACACAATTCATGTGCTACAACTTATCCAAGGTTCAGCAGCCCTCCTGATCTCTGGCACTTCGTTACATGCAGATATTGCCCCAGTTTTGGTTGCACTCCACTGGTTCCTAATATTTTATTTATTACATTTCTTAATCGCTTTACTGTTTAAAAACACCCAAAACAATGTACACTAAAATAAAATACAGCATAAAACAAATATTTAAAACAAAGTTTAAAATGGATTTATTCAATTATTAATCATAAAAATCATAAACCATCAACACTTCTGATGAGGCCCATTAATATCACCAGGGATTATCATACAAACTTTCCTCTTAAATACGACCCCTACAAAATGCACCTTAACAGAATAGAGCAGCGGATCCAATTTAAAATACTTACTCTGATTTTTAAAGCTATTAAGGGTCTTATTTCCTCTTCTTTTCCACAACCAGTTTTTTTTAATGTCCTCGCAATTTGAGCTCAGCAGATCATAGATTATTGGTAACCCCTACACATAAGTCCATTTGTTTAGCTTAGTCACATTCTTGTATTTACAGTATCACAGGTTACACCCTTTGGAATAGTCTTCCAGAACCACTGGTCATGGCATGGGACCTCAATGTGGTACTTGCATGGCTCATGCGTCCTCCTTTTGAGCCCCTGCACTCCTGCGAACTCAGATATCTTACATGGAAAGTAATTTTCCTGATAGCTATCACATCTGCTCGCAGAGTCAGTGAGTTGCAAGCCCTTGTAACATACTTGCCCTATACAAGGTTCCTCCATGACCGTGTGGTTCTCCGCACACACCCTAAATTCCTTCCTAAGGTGATAACTGATTTCTACTTAAATCAGTCCATCGTCTTCCCACTTTCTTTCCACGGCCTCACACCCGGGTGAGCGAGCTCTGCACACCTTGGACTGTAAGCGTGCACTTGCATTTTACTTAGACTGCACCACAGTCCACAGAAAGTCCACCCAACTCTTTTTGTTTCTTTTGACAAAACCAAACTTGGAGTTGAAGTGGGCAAGCAAACTCCCTCCAGCTGGTTGACAGACTGCATTGAATTCTGCTACCAGCAAGCAGGCCACCCTGCGGAGTTGGGTTCGATACAGTTTTCTTATTTTATTTTTTGCTCATACTTTTTGCTACAAACGAGACTGAAGGAGGACCCTGTGTGGCCACAGGGTTAGTGGCATATACTGGGCATGCTCAGTGTGCCAGTCAAAGTTCTAGAAACTTTGACAAAAGTATTCCTTGACGGGGCTCCATCTTATGTCACCCATATGTGAGGACTAACATCCTGCTGTCCTGGGAGAACACCTGTTACAGTTAAGCAACTCTATCTACAGTTTGGGTTCTTGCCAGGAAATTTTGATATGTATTAGCCAGTGTTGGAAATAGAATACTGGACTTGATGAAGTCTGTCTGACTCAGCATGGCATTTCTGATATGTTTTTATGTTCTAATGTGAGAGTAGAAGGATAAACCTCTGCGTAGGGCGAAGCTTGAAGGTCTCTGGATCATTCTGCCTTGGTGATGGATGGGGAAGTCGGACTCTCTCTGGTGAAGCCTCTAATAGTTACCCCTGATTCATGCTGGTGGACATGGAATTGTATATTTAAAAAATATTCTTCTGAAATGGTGACTTTTTATCTTTTTAACTCTATTCAGTTTTTGTCACAACAGTGGGATAATTTCCTTTTGCAATATAAAGGGAAGATTGTGAGTTTGGAGCAGTCTGTTACTGAGATTAAATTATTTAATGTGGCTGTGGTTTGTAATAAACGGACTACACAGCATAAGCTGGAGCAGCTGGACAATTTCTGTAGACATTTGAATTTGCGGATTTTGTTGTGCCCTACTTTCCTTTGCCTTAGTGTGATCACTTGATTCTAGGTCATACCAAAGAAAGTGAGTCGGTCAGCTCCTTTCTTAAAGATTTTCACATTGAACAGTGACTAGAATACTCTGCAACTAGCGTTGAAAGAATAAGCATGGGCTTGTTTCTCAAGACCTGGAGCTAAGTGGTCCCCTGGGTTGGGGAAGCAAGAGTGCCACAGAACTTTACACCTTTGTTTTTCAGATGCATAATTAAAGAAATGCAGGATAGCCATATCTTTGTGACATATGAGCTCTGATGGTCTCTGAGGATTGTGTTAGGAAGCCTGTGGTAATGTCAATTGTATGTCATTGCCAAGTGGTGTGCTGAGTTGAATTGTTTCTTTACAGGAGGCCTGCAGGGAAAGAGTACCAAGAGCAGACTACATGATTTATCTGATTATGAAAAACATGTGGCTTAAAATGTAAGAATAGGAAGAATGTATATCTCACCTGAGGTTAAAAAACAAAACAAAAACCTAATTAGGATGAAAGCCTTTCTCTTTCTTCAGATGAATTTTTATCTGGAGCTCTAGAAATAACTTCCTCAGAATTGAATATTGTAGGCTTGTTGTATAATGACAGCTGGATGTTATGTTTTGCTCTGCTGATGGTCCTTAGACTGTTTGCTGCACATTTTAGACATCTTTATAAGAATCAAGCCATACACTCAGTGATTTCAAAGTTATTTATCATTTTTTCAGGTACAAAGAATAATTACTAAATACAGCTTTGAAAATATTTTCTCCTCCACATTCTCCAGAAATGTATGTTTAAAGAAAAAAAAGAAAGGGCAGGTGGGTGAGGAAGATATAACTGACTGATACCTGGTAGTAAAACTTCATTTTAAAAATTACCTATCATTACAAAAATAAAACACCCCAAATTAACGCTAATAATTAATTCACTAGCTGATACCTGGTGAAATTCCCTGGAGTTTTCTGTTCACATCCTTAGCCCACCCCAACACAGGTGGAATCCCTGTCCCCAGCCTGAACCCAGCAGTCTTCTCCTCCCTTCCAGCCAGAGCTCGGAATATGCTGTCCGTCCCTCCCAACGCAAGCTCATTTCTCTTTATCCTCTTCCAAGTATACTCCATCTCCTCTCTAACTTGGAATTTGTGTCTACACATGTGACTCCGATACACATGCACACCAAGAGCTATGTACCTAGTTTGTTGAATGTGCACATAAGTTCTGAGCTATGCATATCAGCTCTTTAGATGTTGATGTGTTTAAATTGTGCGCCAGAATCATGGTGTTTTTGTAAATGCTTATGTTTTTGACTCTGATGCAGATTAGGAAACACGGCTCCATATCGGGGTCATAGCTACTGCAGCAGAGAAGCTAAGTACAAGTGCATTTTATTTGAAATTTAAAAAAAAGATAAAAATACAATGTTATACTTCTGTCTTATCTACATTTAACATTAACTTGTTAGAAGTACAGTCAATGCTTCAGAAGTTTAAACTTAACGTCACTGGGTTGAATGTTTCCGATCATGAGTGAAATGGTACAAAACAATGGATATCTGTGTAAATTTGTAGTGTACATCTAGACAAGCCAAGGTAGAGAGAGATAAATGTTAAATAGGGTAACTGTAGTGCAAAAACTTGTGGTTACAGCATTCCAATCTGACATGGCAGAACTCATTCTGATTTGCCAGTGCAGTTTGACAGGTAGGAAGAAAACTAGCTTAAGTCAGCTCATGATATTTCAAAAGATCGGAAGTAGTATAAGGAAATGACATGGCCATGTGTCACACACAGCCGAAATATCTAAGAGGGCCATTACATAGTCCACGTCTCTATTAAAACCCTCTTATGATGTTGTCAAAACTTCTTAATAGAGTCTTGGTACTAAGTGACTTCCTGAAGCCAAATTGAAATTGGTTAATAATGGCATTCTCTTCAATGAAATCTGTGAGCTGACTTAAGACCACTGACTTGATTACTTTAGTGAGAAATGACAAAAGAGGCTATTGATCAATAGTTTGGAAATATTGCAAGATCAACAGTGGGCTTTTTCAAGATAGGCCAAACTGAGGCCTTTTTTGAGGGAATCTGGTAATCTTCCAGTCTATTGAAGATTTGTAATATTAGTGATGAGTTTACAAACTGCATTCCTTATTAACTTTAAGATAGCAGTTGAACAAGGATTGAGGGGGTGGATGATGAATTCATTTTGGCAATCATCCAAACAATAATATCTTCAGAAATTGTTATAAAGGCATCCCATACAGAGGAATTCATGAATAGGGTCATGAGACCTCCATGGAATTAATGATGAATCCACTGCAAATTTTAGAGATATTAGAAGAAAAATAAGCTGCAAATTCATTATTGCATGCTCAGTGGCAGCACCACAAAATCCATGGTTTTTGTTTTGTATGTCAAGGATTTAACCAGATGAAACAATTCAAATTATTTCTATCCAGGTGAATTTTGTACCTAAAGTATTGCCTCTTGGTGGTATTAATCTGTTTTTGATAGGTTGCCAACTGAACTATTCAGAGGGTGCAGGTTATACATAATTTTAAATAAATACTAAATAGGAAGTTTTAGTGGCTGCAGAGGGGTGTCGATGCCAGCTACATTCTAGTCGCCTCAACTCTCGCTTAAATGATTTTAAATTGTACCATGGGGTGATTTATGGGTTTTTACATGTACAAACCTAAAATGGGCTATTTAGATAAACTGACAAGATGGGTGAGTGGTATTAATTCACTGCTTGATCTAAGTTCTCCACAGAAAAGTCCACTAATTGCTCTTTGAAGCATTCAGCGTCCATGTATCCACGTTTAGTTATATACTGGTTAAAGTCTGAAGTTGTTAGATTTAAAAAAAGCAGGCACAGGAAATAGTGATTAGACCAAGGAATGACTTGGGACTCTTATTTTGGGAGGGGTCTGTTGGGAGGTGTCTGTGTATTAACTTTTCTGTGTCCTAGGTTTAAGTCCAATGTTTGACCATGTCTGTGGGTGGGACAGTTCACAAATTGTTCCCACCCTAGACTGGACATGATTTAAAAAAAAAAAAAAAAAAAGCTCTCCTACAGAGAGAGGGCTCTGGTCAACACGGATGTTAGTCTTCAAGAACTATTGTAACTTATAAATCTACTCTCTCAGCGGATAGAACTTCAGAAGCAATATGTTATGGAACAATAGCCAGAGTGATAGTAATGGAGACATATTTACTACTGTTAAGGCAACTAGTAGGAACTCATACTGAATCAGTTATGACTTGTGAAGTTTAAACTTGTTTTTGATTATAATCAGGCCATTGATTCAGTCTTGTTAAATAAAATGTGCCCACTTCGTTGTACTGTATTTTCTCACAGGACAAGCAGGATGGTAGTCCTCACAAATGGGTGACATCATCAGGATGGAGCCCTGTACGGAAAACTTTTCTGTCAAAGTTTCAACAAGCTTTGACTGACACTGGCACACTGGGTGCACTGAGCATGCCCAGCCTGCAATTATCCCTGTGAGCCACAGGTGTCTCCCTCAGTCTTCTTTTTTCCGCTCTGCAGTCAGCATAGCGGTTGGAGCTCTGTGAGGATTTTTTAACTAATTACCTCATGGAAACACTTAACTTTTCACTTCAAAAAACACTTTTCCCTGCACAGGTCTCCCTCTGTGTACGTTTTTACGACGCTCGGTGAGTACTAATTCTTATTTTTCGGTCGGTTCCTGTCACTATCTTAAGGCTGTTAACTGACTGAAGCCTTCCCTTTCCCCATTTTTCAGTTAGCTTTAAACAGCTTGCGAGTATCTCTGTGACACTCTGCTTGCTTATGCTAATGGGGTAGGGATTTTTTCCTTAACTTTAGGACCTCTGTAGCTTCAAGTCCTTCGTTCCCTGGTACCCTCACGCAGTCGATACCCTATCGCTACACCGGTACCCTCCTTAACCGCCCTGGGCTTTTATATGTCATCAGCGCCCCTCCCCCCACGGTGCCCTGATGCCTTTATCCATGTTTTTTGCTTTTCAGTGCTACCAGGCTTTTTCCTCCTACGCACTGTTTTTTTCCTTGGGCTTCCTCGGTGTTGTCCCTACCCGGATGCATGCCATTGACGCACACGCTGTTAGTCACTGCCATGCATACTCGGGTCGCCGCCACCGCTGCCCGAGACACTTTTTAAACGATCCCAGGGTCACTTCATCGATGCCACCCCCCCTTTTGGGGATGCCATCGATGCCCCATCCTCCCCACCGATGTCCAGCCCTTTTCCATCGGTGGGCATCGGTGCCACATCGATTCGTCGGTGGGCATCGGTGCCGGATGGTCCCCATCGGTGGACATCGGTGCCGGATGGTCCCCATCGGTGGACATCGGTGCTGGATGGCTTGTCCGTCAATGGCATTGGTGCCGGATGGCCGTCCGTCGATGGCATCGGTGCCAGGTCCTTTTGCATCGATGGACACCGATGCCCAGGTGTTTCATCCATGGGCATCTATGTTAGAATGCATCCATCGAGGGCAGTCGATGCCAGGCTGCTCCCATCGGTGAAATTCGATGCCCAGGTGGGTCCCATCGATGGGTATCCATGCCGGCTCGATTCAGCGGATGGGCGTCGATGCCACTGCCAGCCTTATGGCTGGCATTGATGCCCATGTCGATTCCAGGACTGGCGTTGATGCCGGGATGGAATTCATCGACTGGGAGATCCATGCCATCGATTCCATACGTGCCCATATCAATGCCACCGACACACATGTCTGGGGCACCGATACCATGTACACTTAGAAATCTGAGTCTGTCCAAATCGATACCGTCAACGTCTGTGGCCCTATAGTTGATGCCTGTGGCCATGCCACAAAAGGCATAAATGCCCGCCTCCATGCATCGATGCCCTCGACACCTACGTTTTCCTTCGGTGTCCTTGACGCCCTATCGATTCGACTTCGACTCAGTCGATGCCGGTATCTTTTTCAATAACGGCAATGTTTTTCGATTATTCGATTCCACATCGTTTCAAAGATACCTATACCAGTGCTGTCAGTGCCCGTCACTGTCATCATTTTCCTGGCCAGTCATCGACGATTTCATACCCATTTTGATGATATCCTCGAAGCCCCTTAGGTTGCCTTCAATATCGTCAATACCCGACATAGCACACCGCCACATAATACCCTCGCCTCCTCACATTGCTCCACGCTTTGGGTTCTTTTTTAAGCCCCGTATTAGCTTAAGACACTCCATTGTTGCAGGAGCAGAGCAGGCGTGCGGACAGTTCGTCATCGATCGCCTTCCAGGACGACAAGGGCTTCCATCTCGGCGCTGGGGAAAGACCGGGCCGAGCACCGTGGCACCCATCATTGCCGACATCGTGATCGTCCGCCGCTGACGCCATCCAGCACGTCGGTGCCATCCTTCTCCAGGCTGGACAACGCTCGGGCAGAGCAACATCACCACTGCCATCAGCACTGTTCCTACAGTTTTGGCAGTCCTTGGTGATCCAGAACTTCCGGATCCAGGTCCGACGGCTTCTGCATTGGCGTCACGACACATCGAGCCGCTGCGATGAGGGAAGGGAACATGAGTTCCGTTAGGGCTCCCCTGTTCCTGGCGTGCCCCACCGTCAAGTGGTGTGGGACTGTGGCCATCTGTTACACTTAGCAGTCTAAGCGCCAATCACGCCTGGCCTGTCTCCTCTGTACCTGTGCCACCATACTGGGTTTCAGTGTGAGATGGACGTTTACGTCCCCGGCCTTACCCTCGAGGACTCCAGAGACCGACGGAGTCAACAGTCTTCACCGGCTCGTCTTGCGGCGATCCACGTCGGATGGTAAGTACCCGCTTCGGCGGCATTCCCATAGAGTTGTGTTCTCCCATTCGGACCGTGGTTCGAAAAGTTCTGGGTCATGTGCCTTAGGAGCTGTATTAGTGTCACATATCGCTATGTTAGCTATGTTAGCCACAATACCAGGAGAACCCCTCTATCTTCTTGGGATTGCAGCAGGGCTTCTTCTCTTGTCAGTAACAAGTCCCTGTGCCGACCAATGCTCTGACTCTTGGTTCCCTCCCAACCAAAGTTCCAGCTGCATTGGCTGATCTGCTAAACATGAGATTCAGCAACCATTGCCCCATGTACAAGTCCACCTTGAAGCCTGGCCACAGGTCTCAGTGTCTCCTTGTACAGCATACAGAAATGCGGGTACCACTTACCGCTCACACTCCTGCGGGAGCCTACATGATATCCTCCATTGGGACACCTCCTGGTCTCCCATCTGGTCAGATATCAGAGCGGCCACCCCACCTTGTACCAAAGTCCCGGTACACTCCCCCAGGCGCTACGAAGTGCAGAGGGGAGAAGGGAGGGGGGTTGGGGAGTTTTAATTGCACTATTTTTTCTTTTAACAGAAAATAGTTACTCTCCGCACATCCTGGACCTAAGAAACTCCAACTTTCTTTAGAAGTCACAGGTACAATGGTATCTTTGGTTACCATCACTCCATATTGCAGTAAGTACATTATTTTAATGTTTCTATGTGCTTTATGATGAGTCAACATTACAACCCCAAGCTCTGCCGTTGGCACCAGCTTCGGTAAGTGAACTGTCTCTTGCATCATGGTGAATGCTGTTTTCTCTGCGGAGTGTAACATCATTCACTTTCCTTGCATAGACTACTGCTAACCACTTTCCGTACATGCAATGAGCTCTCACTTTTTTCATGACTCACTATACATTTACTAACTGGGATTACTGTCACTGCCATAAATCCCTTCTGTAACACTTCTGGACACCACAGTCTTAAGACCCTCTTGTCCAGCATGCGCACAGACATTCTGATACATTCGTATATGTCCCTGTGCATATTTTCCATAACCTCAGCCCTTCAACTTTTCATGGTTGGGCTATGGGGTTTCTTCCCACTATGCATTTTTCTCATAATTCAAAACTGCTATGGGTTATATTCAGTGACATTCTATACTCAATGGACCTAAGTGGTTTCATTGCTTTCGTCCCTGATTCTTATCCCAGTTCGAACTAGGACCTAGTCTCCTTCGACTCATGCTCGCAATTCCTTAGGGTTATAAAGTTTCTCCTGAAAGCTTTCAACCCATTATGCGTCTATTGCACTCCAGCATAGTTTCTCATAAACGTCCTGGACATTGCACCCATGAGTTATGCCCTTATGCCTTCCAATACTGCTTTTGCAACAATTCTTTGTGCATACAGACAGACAGCATAGGGACAATGTGCTTTCCAACTCATAAGCACGCATTACCTCTTAGCTGCTCTGCTAGACAGCTGCGCAGCTCTACCTTGGCCCTTGTTCACTTCATGCCTCCTTGGGCCACATATCTAAGAGATTTAATGAACGCTCTATCAGACCTTCTCCACGTAGGTTCTATCCTCTCGAATGGTCTCAATTACATGTGTACAGGGAAAATCTTTTCACGCTGAGTTAATTAAACTTTCCTCTGCGTCTGCATCATTCCATACGATGCACAGGTTCTGCTCCCTACACATGTTTCCTATGCGTTCCCTTAGATGCCTTTTCTTCCATCAAAGGCCTCTTCAATATATTTCTTCTGCTGCCTCTTAGCCAGCATTTTTTCTAATGTTGAACTGGGATGGGGTTCAGTATTCTTTTCCCCACTCCCTGACTGAGATCAGTATGCTTTCCCATACTTCTCAATCCATCATATCAGTAACCTTTTATTCTCTCACCAGTCAGTCCCAAATCATAGACTTACTGATGTTCTTAGGTTCTGGTAGCGTCACAAAACCTTCTAAACATAAATCTTGCCGTTTAATATGGCAGGCTTTACCTCCTGACGCTAAAAAAAAAAAAAAAGAGGTATTACTCCTTTTACTTTTCCACCATTTTTTCTTACTCCCTCGGATTCTGTTCTCCAGACATCCTCCACATAGTTACACCTTTCTCTCAGTAGGTGTATCATTTTGGGAGTTGGGTTCCCGTTTACGGTAAACCTCTCTGAGTCGGCTTACCATGGATTATCCACTGATCAAGCCGCCTCTATTTCTCTAATCACGGAATGAACATATATATTTTCCTTAAGTCTCATACATTCTACGTTTGAGCTTTTCCATTCCTCTCTTCCACAGTTTGGCAAGGGAACTTCTTTCCCTCTTAATGTCATTCCTGCCAGCAGGGTCCGTGAGTTATGCACTCTTTCCATACTCACCTGACTCGTTCCTCCGTCACTGAGTGGTTCTATGCATTCATCTTTCTATCCTTTTCAGGTAGATGTTGCATCTCTCTTTACTCAGGAAATACTCTGCCAATTTTTCCTAGCCCCTCTCTCTCGCCCTAGGGAGAGAGTGGGTTTTCCACATTCCTGGACAGTAATGCTGCACTTACATTCTATCTACATTGCACTGCATTCCATGTGAATTCCACTTGACTCTTTCCTCCATGCAAGACTCAAGCTGCGACTTCCAGTGGCCACACAGATCTAATCCTTCTGACTAAGTGGTCTGTATTTCCTTTGCTACCAACAAGCAGACACTTCACTACAACACTGTGGGTATCCACATACTGTTGTTTCCGTCCTAGCCTTAACAGCTTCCCTTTGGTTACTGCTGCTTGTACTTTTTTATCAGGCTGCAGCCTGGAGTCCTCTCCATACCTTTGCAGCCTATTATTGCTTACATTGACTAGCCGGCATGCTCCATGTTTGGCCAGTCCGACTACTCTTACCTTTTTCAATTCACTACCCAACATCCTTCCACGAACCCATTATGGTGTTGCGGATGCCCTCCGTTCCCATTTCCACCTCCGTCATTACGCTTTCGCGTGTCTGCGGTGTATCTGGTGCATTCTCGGGCATCCTCAGCTCGGTACTCACCCATTTGTGAGGACTACCATCCTGCTTGTCCTGTGAGAAAGCAAATGTTGCTTACCTGGTGTAACAGGTGTTTTCACAGGACAGCAGGATGTTAGTCCTCACGAAACCCGCCCGCCACCCCGCGGAGTTGGGTCTGTATACTTTTATTTTAGTTTCGCTTGTGCTTTTTAGCTATAAGACGAGACTGAGGGAGACACCTGTGGCTCACAGGGATAATTGCAGGCTGGGCATGCTCAGTGCACCCAGTGTGCCAGTGTCAGTCAAAGCTTGTTGAAACTTTGACAGAAAAGTTTTCCGTACAGGGCTCCATCCTGATGATGTCACCCATTTGTGAGGACTAACATCCTGCTGTCCTGTGAGAACACCTGTTACACCAGGTAAGCAACATTTGCTTTCTCAACCCAGACCTAGCAGGCGAAATAGTCAAACAACCAAGTTTCCATCACAAAAAAGGCAGTTGGAAGATTTCATGTGCAGCAGATCATATATAATAGGGGGTTTCTTTTTAATTGATTGTACATTAACCAGCATAATGGATAGGGGCGAAACAGCTAAATATATAACAGATTTGCAGATACAAGTGGGAGACAAGGAGCTCTAGTATGTAAATTTCTCACAGGTCACGCAAGATGGTAGTCCTCACATATGGGTGACATCACAGGATGGAGCCCAATCACGGAACACTTTTGTCAAAGTTTCTAGAACTTTGACTGGCACCTACTGAGCATGCCCAGGATGGCACTAACCCTGCAACCAGCAGGGGTCCCCCCCTTCAGTCTTCTTTTTTCCATGCAGCAGTAGCCACGTGGCTTAAGGAGCTCCACAGAGATTCCTGACAGGAATTTTCCTCACGGAATTACTATACAACTTTCTACTCCACAGGGGTCCCCTGCTTTCATATTTACGTCTGCGGTGATCCAGTAAGCGTTTTACCTGATTCTGGTCTATTCCCATCAAGTTTGGCCATCACGGCCTATGGGCCGTCTGCTGCACCTCGGCTAAATTTTTTCACAGGCCATGGCGTCTGGGTTCCGTCGATGTGCGGGTGCAGTACGGGCAATGTCCATTACTGACCCTCACCAGGTATGTGTAATATGTCTGGGTAGCGAGCATGATGTCCTTACTTGCACCAAATGTGCCCTTATGACACCTAAAGGTCGCAAGGCTAGAATGGAGAAAATGGAACTTCTCTTTCGATCAAAAACCCTGACGCCGTCCATAGCATCAACGTAGTCTGAACCGACACAGTCTACGTCACACCATCATCTGGCACTGGCCGGTGTCCGACCAGCATCGACGACTCCACGGCCATCGACAATCTGTTCCCTCTCATGAAAAGGACAGAGGTGACCGTCGAGAAAAGCATCAACATCGCAGGTCTCAGACCATTGACGCAGGCAAGGCCTCGATGTCATCATCGTCTGAACCGCCATCGAAGAAAGCCCGTCCAGAAAAGGCACCGTCCCTATCTGGTTCAGGGTCACCGAAGCAACCTTCACCTGGAGCCGCAATTTCACCTCCAACGGTGGTCCCTCCGGCTACACCTCCGCCTTCTCCTCCGGCATCGGGGCTCCAGGTTTCCGGGAGGAACTGGATCAGATGATTCAGGAGGCCATTGGCAGAGCGATGCAAGGCTTCAAGGTTCCATCGACGCAGATACCAGTACCGATGCCTGAACCGGTAGCCGATCCATTACAGTAGCGCTAGCACAGTTACGATTGAGAATGGAAGTGCTGATCGCTGCTTTTCCTCCGAGGGATCAGACGACTCCAATGGACCTGGTGCCTTCCTCTCAGATTCCTCTTTCATCGGCAGACTAAGGAGAAAAACCATTCCTTCCGCCATCAGGAGTCCTTCTGATGCCTAGATCATCTGTTTCACTGATTACGTCTTTGTTTCCATCAGTGCCCTCGGTGCCAATGGTGACACCATTGATGCCTTTGGTGCCTCGTCCGGGACCTTTAGGTATACCAATTTTTCGTCCCTCCAAGGATACTGGGGGTGCTGGAGATGATCCCTATGATATCTGGACAGATTTATTCATCCCCGGATACCGATGACTTGCCATCGCCACCCTCTCCTGCTGAAAGCAGGAAGCCTTCTCCGCCAGAGGACTTGTCCTTCATTAATTTTGTGAAGGAAATGGCTGAAGTGGTTCCTTTTAAACTTCAGACAGAACAAGATGATAGACATCAGATGATGGAGCTTCTTCAATTTTTAGATGCTCCTAAAGAACTAACATCTATTCCCATCCATGATGTCCTCTTGGATCTTTTCAAAAGAAATTGGGAACATCCTGATTTTGTAGCACCAGTCAATCAGAAAGCTGACACTACATACCTAGTCCAGTCAACTCCTGGTTTCCAGAAGTCCCAATTGGACCACCATTCAGTGGTTGAGTCAGCCCAAAAGAAAGCCCAAAGATCCAAGCCTCATTCTTCCTATCCTCCAGGAAAGGAACAAAAATTCCTGGATGCTATAGGTCGTCGTATCTTTCAAGGGGCTATGCTTATATCCCGCATCGCCTCTTATCAACTTTATATGACCCAGTACAACAGGGTCCTCTTTAAACAAATACAGGACTTTGCTGAATCCCTACCTCAACAGTCTCAAGACCAATTACACGCCCTAGCTCAAAAGGGTTTAGAAGCGGGCAAGCATGAGATAAGATCTGCCTTTGATGTTTTTGACACCTCTTCCAGGGTTTCAGCAACAGCCATTTCTGCAAGGCGATGGGCCTGACTAAAGTCGTCCGACCTACGGCCCAGAATAAGACTATCTGATTTGCCTTGCACTGGAGATAATCTTTTTGGTGAGCAAATACAAAAGACTGGCGCAACTCAAGGATCACCATGAGACTCTTTGCCAACTCTCCTTGCTACCTTCTGAATATCCTGCTATGCAAACATTCAGAAAGGAGCCGAAGAAATCCTTTTATCGCCAAAGGAAATCTTATCCTCCTCCATCCAAAGGTCGCTCTACTAAGCCTTACCAGAAAGGCCAGTCCAGGCAACCTCGCAGGCAAAAGCCGCAAACAACTCCTCAACCAGGTCCAGCATCTGGTTTTTGACTTTTTCCTAGAGAGCAACATTCAGACTCTACTGAAGCATGTACCAGTGGGAGGCCGATTGTGCCACTTCAGCCAAATCTGGCACTCAGTCACCAGAGACCAGTAGATGCTCACCATAATAACTCAAGGTTATCATCTCAACTTTCTTGCCATTCCACCGGACTTCCCACCTCGGCTGATGTGGGAAACATCAGACCATTCACCGCTCCTGGAACAGGAGATTTCCCTCCTCCTCCACTGCAGAGCAATAGAACCAGTGCCCTACTCTCAACAGGACCTCTGATTCTACCTTCGGTATTTTCTAATCCCAAAAAAGTCAGGTGGCGTTCGCCCGATACTAGATCTTCAGGCCTTAAACAAGTTCCTCCAAAGAGAAAAGTTCAAAATGGTGACCTTGGGTTCCCTCCTCCCCCTTCTACAAAGGGGAGACTGGCTCTGCTCTCTAGACCTCCAGTACGCTTACACACATCGCAATAACTCTGTCTCATCGCAGATTTCTGTGATTCCTCATAGGCCCAAAGCACTACCAATATAGAGTGCTACCATTCGGCCTAGCTTCTGCTCCACGAGTCTTCACCAAGTGCCTTGTAGTAGTAGCAGCGTTCCTCAGAACTCAAGGTGTCCACGTCTACCCCTATCTCGACGATTGGTTGATCAGGGCTCCCACACAGCAAGCTGTTTTGACGTCCCTACATCTCACCTTGCACACCCTGATCTCTCTGGGTTTTCTCATCAATTATCCAAAGTCCAGCTTGGTCCCATCGCAAACTCTGTCGTTCATAGGAGCAGTCTTGGACACCCCCAAGGCAAAGGCTTTTCTTCCTCTAGAACGAGCTCTCATCTCCTCTCTCGTCCATCAGCTGCAGTCTCGACAGCACTCCACTGCACGTCACTTTCTAGTCCTGCTAGGACACATGGTGTCCTCAGTCCATGTCACTCCCATGGCTCGTCTCACCGTGAGGATCCTACAATGGACTCTAAGGTTACAGTGGATTCAGTCATCTCAGCCACTTTCAGCTGTTGTCCACATAACCAACCCACTTCGTCTATCTCTAGCTTGGTGGAAGAATCAGGCCAATCTCCTTCAAGGCCTACCTTTTCAAGCTCCAGACCCTCAAATAACCCTTACAACAGATGCCTCCAACATCGGTTGGGGAGTACACGTTGCCAATTTACAGACTCAAGGGACTTGGTCTCCAGAGGAAGCCAAACACCAGATCAATTTCCTGGAGCTACAAGCAATCAGATATGCTCGGAGTATTTCAGGATCGCCTCTCCAACCAGGTCATCCTGATTCAAATGGACAACCAGGTAGCCATGTAGTACAGCAACAAACAAGGAGGAACAGGCTTCCACCTCCTGTGGTCAGGAGGCTGCACAGATATGGGCAGAGGCCCTCTCCCACTTGACGTACTTCAGGGCAACCTACTTGCCGGGAGTGGACAATGTGTTGGCAGACACACTCAGTCACACCTTTTGACCACACAAGTGGTCTCTCAACCCCACAGTAGCGGACTCGATATTCCAACTTTGGTGTTACCCTCACATAGACCTCTTTGCATCACCTCAGAACCGCAAAGTAGAAAACTATTGCTCTTTCACTCTCAGCCAACACTCACAGCCAAGAGATACGTTCTCCCTGTCATGGGACATCGGTCTCCTATATGCATTCCCTCCACTTCCACTTCTCTCGAAGACTCTAGTGAAGCTACGTCAGGACAAGGGAAGCATGATCCTGATAGCACCTCACTGGCCACGTCAAGTGTGGTTTCCGATTCTTCAGGACCTCTCCATTTGCAGGCACATTCCCCTGGGGAAGGACCTGCTTCTGATCACGCAGAACGGGTGCCTACGCCACCCTAATCTTCAGGCCTTGACCCTGACAGTCTGGATGTTGAAAGGTTAATCCTCCAGCCTCTCAACCTTTCGGAACCAGTTTCCCGTGCCCTGATTACTTCACGAAAGCCTTCCACGAGAAAATCTTATCTTTACAAATGGAACAGGTTTAAATCATGGTGTTCTTATCAGTCCCTTGATCCCTTTACCTGTTTCACCACAAAGTTTCTAGGCTATCTCTGGCACTTGTCAGAATCAGATCTAAAAACGTCCTCCATCAGAATGCATGTCAGTGCGGTGGCCGCCTTCCATAACGGTATCGGGGACGTTCCTATTTCAGTACAACCCCTCGTAACACGTTTTCTGAAGGGCTTGCTTCATCTCAAGCCTCCACTGCACCCTCCGGCCCCTTCTTGGGACCTCAATCTGGTTTTGGGTCGGCTCATGAAACCACCATTCGAGCCTCTCCAATCCTGTGATCTTCGCTATTTCACAGAATTAGTGAATTACAGGCCCTAGTTACCTATTCGCCTTACACTAAACTTCTGCAGGACCGGGCAGTACTCCGCACTCACCCTAAGTTCTTACCTAAGGTAGTATCAGAGTTTCACATTAATCAATCCATTATACTACCTACCTTCTTTCCCAGGCCCCACTCCAATCCAGGAGAACAGGCTCTGCATACACTTGACTGTAAATATGCTCTCAGAAAACAAAATCTGTACAAAACAAATGATGGAATCTTATAATGTCAACTTTCTAAATACCATCAAATTAACAGTGCTTGCTGTAGCCTGAATTTTTGTAAACAGTGAGACCTCATAAACACGGTGAGCCCGCCACATTTTATGAGGTCTCACTGTTTACAAAAATTCAGGCTACAGCAAGCACTGTTAATTTGATGGTATTTAGAAAGTTGTAAATATGCTCTAGCATTCTATCTAGACCGTACAGCTGCCCACAGGAAAAGCACGCAATTGTTTGTCTCTTTCCATTCCATCAAATTGGGGCAGCCTGTGGGTAAGCAGATTTTCTCCTCCTGGTTAGTGGACTGCATATCCTTTTGCTATCAGCAAGCAGGCATTCCACTTCAAGACCGTGTTAAAGCACACTCTGTGAGGGCCATGGTAACTTCAGTAGCACACCTATGCTCGGTGTCACTTCCTGACATTTGTAGGGCTGCTACCTGGAGTTCTCTCCATACCTTTACAGCCCATTATTGTCTAGACAAGGCTGGAAGACAAGATTCCATCTTTGGCCAATCTGTCTTGTGCAACCTTTTTGCAACTTGATGTAGAGCGTTCAGGATGCCCTCTACCAAATTCCACCCCAGTTGTTGTGCCTGTTGCACGTCCTTGGGTACATTTGGTGCATGTTCGGACATCCTCAGCTCGGTACTGACTCATATGTGAGGACTACCATCCTGCTTGACCTGTGAGAAAGCAAAATGTTGCTTACCTGTAACAGGTGTTCTCATAGGTCAGCAGGATGTTAGTCCTCACGAAAACCCGCCTGCCACCCCGCGGTGTTGGGGTAGTTATGTTTTCTTATTTTTATTTTTGGCACTTTAGCTTTCAAACAAGACTGAAGGGGGACCCCTGCTGGTTGCAGGGTTAGTGCCATCCTTGGCATGCCCAGTAGGTGCTAGTCAAAGTTCTAGAAACTTTGACAAAAGTGTTCCGTGATTGGGCTCCATCCTGTGATGACACCCATTTGTGAAGACTAACATCCTACTGACCTGTGAGAACACCTGTTACAGGTAAGCAACATTTTGCTTTCTTTGATGCACCCTAGTGAGGTTACCATAATACCTACGACCAGATTGTACCAAAATAGATTGTGTAGAAATGTTTGTATCAGTTGTAACAGCCACTGTGATACATTAGAGACCTAAGGAATCTGAAACAAATTAATCACAGACTCATCTTGCTTCCTTTCTGCCACTGCCTCCTGTTGACACCCGAGGCTTGCCAGCATCCTCTGCACCTTCTCTTCAGCTTTGGAACACTGCCATGCTAGACTCCCCTTCGGATGTTGTCTCCACCCCCTTCTGGCATCATCTCGTGCTGCGAGGGGATAGAAACATGAGCGCGGCGCCAGAGGCACCGCGTGCTGAAGGAGCACATACAAGGAGCAGGCCTCTTTGTGCGCCCCTTATTGTCACCCCGCCAAAGAAAGTATTCAGGTTCTCCCCTTGATTCTTGGACTTTACATATAAGTGAGTGATAATATGGCTCAACTTTATGATAATCCTATAAACACTATATTAAACAGAGGAAGATATGGGACTCTACCTTTATATTTCAAATGACGAAAGGGTAATCCCTCACAGTTCAAAACAAAAAAGACATAGATCTCTTCTTCAAATTCCCATTAATTTTGAAACATTTGTGCCTGCTTTTTTTGTCTTAACCATTCTACTAATTAATGTTCAATCGATTGCAAAAAAAATTCCAGTAATTAATGATATTTTAGATGATTTTCATCCTGCCTTTTTATGTGTTACAGAAACATAGCTAAAAACTCATGATTCAGTGTTAGTAAACAAAATTGGTAATTCACTTTGAGGTCTTTTCAACAAGAACAAATCGTAAGTGTGGTAGCTTGATGTTAATAGCCAAAAAAAATTAAATATAAGACAAATCCCGATTTCTATTGCTCCACCATTTGAAGTTGGTCTATTTAAATCAAAAGCGCTTCAGGTATGTTTAGTCTATTTCCCCCCCCGGGTCTTTTAGACCATAACAGTTCTCCTCTTATTGAATTATTAGCAAATAATTTAGATAAAGATGCCCCTTCCATATTTTTCCATCTTCATGTAGATGCCCAACTGCTATCCTTAGCATGTGAAACATTTCTTGATACTCTGCTTTAGGTTGGGAACAAATTGTAAGGAATCTTACTCATAAGGCTGGACATACCTGTGATTTATTATTCATAAATAATTATATTCTTTTCCCTGGTCTGATCACAGTCTTATTCAAGTAACCATATCCTTCAAATTTAACCCTCCTGCTACCAAGAAGCATGATTGAATGTTTATCGTAAATCGATCAAGATGGTGTCTTAATTGTAAAGCAGCCAGAGGTTCTGAATATTAATTATGTTAATATTGATAATGCTATTGAGTCTTGGTTTGACATTATTACCATCATTGCTGATTAACTTAGCCCTGTTATTACTAAAAGTTTTAGAAACGGGAAAAACAAGACCTGGTGTAATATTGAAATAAGTCAAAAAGACTTTTAGACATAAAGAACATAGTGAAAGTATCCGTCCAACAAAACATTGGGGATTTACAGAGTCTTCCTCTCAAAATATAGATTAATTAATACTACAAAATGAGAATTTTACTAAAAATAAATTCATGATATTAGGTTTAACCCTAGAATATTATTTTTCCATGGTCCAAAATCCAACAAAAGATATGTTAGGGGATGACTTAATCTTACCAGGCAATAAATGTAATGAGCTTGCATGCTTTTTTTTTTTTTTTTTTTTTTTTAAGGAAAGAGTCACAACCTTCTCAATAAGATCCCCTCAGCCACAGATCAATCGTTTTGAAACCACGAGATGTACCTTCGTGGTCCTTATTCGAAAATGTCTCTATTATAGAAATTGAAAAAAATCATAAAAAAAAAAAAATTAAATCCTCTACACATCCTTTAGATTCAATTTCCACCTCAGCTTTAAAATCAGTGGTTCAGTCGATTTCTTCTCCCATTGCTAACATAATAAATCTTGCTCTATCTGAGAGCAAGATACCTCCCCCCTTTAAAATGTGCGGTTGTGAGACCAGTTTTAAAAAATAAAAATTCCAACCCCAATATTTTAGATAATTTCAGTCCTGTTTCAAATCTACCATTTATATCCAGGATTTTAGAAAAAGTGGTACAGGCCCAACTCGCAGAGCATATCTATACAAATAACATTCTTTTCCCTTTTCAGTATGGGTTCAGAAAACATTTTAATATCGAATCATTATTGCTTACCCTGTCAGACACTGTAATTGATGCAGGCCAGTCATATTTATTGGTATTACTCGTCCTGTCAGCTGCCTTTGATATGGTAAACACTTGATTCTAATTCGTAGGTTGTCCAAAATTGGCCTTAGTGGCACTACCTTGCAATGGTTTAGTTCTTACTTACAGAATCGATCTTTTCAAGTGATAATTGGTAATTCAATATCTGAGAAAATTATTTTGGATTCCGGTGTATGACAAGGATCATTTTATCTGCCACTCTCTTTAATAATTTCTTACCTCTGTGTCAACTATTAGCTGGATTAGGTATCACACATTATTTATATACAGATGGTATTCAATTTCTGGTACAAAGTAAAGATACGATAGATAATACTCTGAAATTAGTTAATTCTTTAATTGCAGAAATATAAATATTATTAGCTCATATGAAATTGGTTTTGAACCTTAATAAAACTAAGATTATATTAAAAAGAAAACTCTGAGATTGATTAACCCTTCTTTTTTTTTTTTTTTTTCAAATGGATTCTACCAAAATTGAACTAGTCGCCCATGTATGAGGAATAATCGACAGTGACCTGAACATGAGAAAGCACATAAGTAGAAAAATTAGAGATGGTTATAATAAACTCCTTACATTAAGGTGTTTAAAACCTCACTCATGAAAATTTTCGTACTGTACTCCAGATACTAATATTTTCAAAATTAGATTTCTTTTAATGCCCTCTTACTTAGCCTTCCAGAAAATACGACAAGACCATTGCAGCTTATGTAGAACACTACAGCTAGGGTTTTAACTGGATGTAGAAAGTTTGATCATATCACACCAATTTTAATTTCTTTGCATTGGTTACCAGTAAAATACAAAATTGATTTTAAAGTTCTTTGCCTTTTATATAAATGTATTAATGGTTAAAAAACAGAGTGACTCAATGCAGCACTGCATTTTTTACACCCCTCAAAGAAACTTAAGATTGTCTAATAAAGGTCTTTTGGTGATACTCTCCGTGCGCATGGCCCATCTTACAGGCCGATTCAGTATGGTGCGCTCAGGCAGAGTGCACCATTAGCCCCCGTTTGGACGCGCGTTTTCGACGCGCTGTTATTACACCTTATACAGTAAGGGGTAATAGCGCATGGAAAGTGCGCGGCCAACCCCCCCCCCCGAAACTAATAGCGCGCGCTCAACATGCAAATGCAAGTTGATGAGCCTATTAGTCACGCTTAATACAGAAAGTGAAATGTGCCAAGCTGCACATTTTACTCTCAGAAATTAACTCCTACCCGGCACCGGGCAAGTGTACAGAAAAGTAGAAAAAAATGCTTTTCTGTACATCCTCCGACTTAATATCATAGCGATATTAAGTCGGAGGCCCCAAAAAAAAAAAAAAAAAAAAAAAGAAACCTTTCAGGGAATGGAATAATTTGATATTTTGGCAAGGATGTTTTTATTGAACTTTTGAATAATGAGGCACATGTTTTTTTTTTATTTTAACTTTGTCTTTTGGTTTGTATTTAATACTATTATTGTTTTTATTTTGGTAATTTGTTTTTATTAAGATATTTATTGTAATTTTATATTTTATAATTTCTTTATTTTACTATTGTATTTATTGTAAACTGTTGTGATTGAATATGGAATGACGGTATATAAAAACGTTAAATACTGAGATGATGAGATCTTGTACAAATAACATTAAAGGTAGAGATACAACATTAAAACCAAAACCATACTGTGCAGCCCTTACTGCACATGCAAAGGGTACTTGCTGATTTGATATTGCTGTTGGTCTCAAATGTCCCTGCAGAGATGTCACTGGGGGTGGGGCCAAGATGATCCAACTGTGGGAGAGTGGAAAGCACCTGAAAATGGGAAACAGATGGCAAAGTTCTTGGTGCCAGGTTGGAAGCAAGGCAGACAGAGCAGTCGGGTAGATGGTAAGGGGAGAAGAGGGAATAGTAGCATGGAACAATTAGATATTAGTTAGTCATATGAAGAGGAGAGCAAAATGGAGGAAGAAGCAGAGCCAAAGAAATTAGGAGACAGACAAAACCTAAGAGAGATTGAAAACAGGGTGACCCAAGCAGGTAGAAAATGAATTTTCAGTTGAAATCTTAAGATATTTGACTTTTGAAAACATTAAAAAAACCCCCCAAACAAACAATATTTCTCCAAGCAACTTATTTTTCTGGAATTTCCAATGTGCTGGCAGATTGACGCAGTGGGGTTTTGTGTCACCATGAGTGTGGCAGATAACTATTCAACCTTTGGATGAGGGTTTGTCAATTAACTTGTTCATGTTAGAAGACCAACAGGAAAGTTGACAAATTTTGTTCCATTCTTAACAGGACCACTTAACTGCATCACCAGGCTTCTCAACTTTTTGTCTCTTTTGATCCCAACAGTGAATAGTTGTAGCCAAGCGCATGTTGTCCAACTAGCTAGCTAGATCACAGACTCTGTCAAGGTAGCCCATGTGTGTGCATAACAGTTGGGAAAGCCAACAGTATTGTATCACTGGTAGGAAGAGGGAATTGATATTACCTTGGTAAAGGTTAATTTATTTATTTATTTATTAATTATTTTTATATACCGACATTTGATCTCAATTGAGATATAAAGGTCTCTGGTGAGGCCCCACCTTGCATACAGCATGTAATTCTAGAGACCAGATGTACAAAAATAGATTTGATAAGGTGGAAACAGTTCAAAGGGGGGCCACCAAAATAGTGCATGATCTCTACTGTAAACTCTACATAGAGAGACTTAAGGAAATAAAGATGTATTTTCTTAAAGGAGGGGAAGGGTAAATAAGATATTAACACTTCAACTACCTAGAAGCGTCAGTAAAATGTCAGAAGGGAGCATTTTCTATAGAATAAAAAAAAGGACAAGATATCACCCTATGAAGCTGAAGGGAAGGAAGCTGAGAAGGAATTTGACATTTTCACTGGGGGAGGTAAACACCTAAAACAGGTTTCTAATGGAGACTGTAGGAGTTAAAACAGTGGCAGAATTCAAGCATGCAAAGGACAGACACACTGGCAGGGGAATGAAGGGAGAAGACCACAAATTACTTGTGCCAGCACAGGCAGGCATAAATGGGCAAAGTGGACTAAGTGGTTCTTTTTGCCAACAATGTTTATATTTCTATATAAAATGAATATTAAATCGTGGAGGAGTTGTATAGTGGTCAGAGCAGAGGATTGCAAACCAGGGAAGCTAGAGTTCAAAACCTGCTGCTGCTCCTTGAACAACTCACTTTACCTTCCATTGCCTCAGGTATGAATTTAGCGCCAGATTTACTAAGGCTTTTCTGATATTCTGCATCTGTGGAAAAAATGCTTAGTAAATAAGGCCCTTGGATTGTAAGCCTTCTGGGGATAGGGAAATGCCATCAGTATCTAAACATTATCTGCTTCGAAGTACCTCAAAGGAGGAATATAAATCAAATAAAATATATAATAAATAAATTGGTTGTTCTGAAAACTAATCCGATTGCATCCCTTGAGCACTGGAGATGTTCCTCTGGTCTGGGCCTTGTGTTTAATACAATATTTCTAAATAGAGTACTTCATGACTACAAAGTTAACAGACTGATCTCTATAATGATTTTCTGATTATAGAGTCAATTGAATTCATAAATTTTAAAAGGCGGTAAAAGGCTCACTTAGGGGTAGATTTAAAAAAAAAAAAAAATTCGCACATGGACGCACAATTTTATAACGTGAGCACGCGCTAGTGCGTGCATGTTATAAAATTGTGGGTCTGTGCCGCAAGGGGGGTATAACTTAGCAAATTTGCGCAACGATGCATTGGGGCTTTCCCCAGTTCCCTTAATTGGAGCGGACTGGGAAGGAACTTCCCAACCCCCTATCCTAGCCCCCCTCCCATTTTTTTAACTCACGTTTTGCTCCTGCAAATGGCCACTGTACTGGACACCTCTAGCCCTGTCCCTTCCCCGGACTGCTGTTTTAAGGCCCCGGCACTTACATGCGTCCCGGGGTTTACGTGTGTGGCTGGGTCCATTTGAAAATTGGCCCCGCGTTTCGAAAGGCCCAGCCACGCGCATAAACCCCGCGATTTACGCTCGCTGGGGTTTTAAAATCCGGCCTTCAGTGTGTGCCTCTGCATGTTTTCACCATTCAAAATGTGTAAAAAAAAAAAAAAAAAAGTGACCAAAACGATTTCAGATCAAATATATGTAGGTACTATCATATTTATTGCTTTACAGTCACAATGGTAATAACACTGGTAGGTTAGCTAGTATAATCATACATTTTTTTCTGTATGAATGAAGAACAAGTGAATGCAAGTTATAAAATTATTGCAAAAACTAAGTGTGAATATCTGAAATAATTTGGGAAAAAAATGCTAATCTGTTTCATCTAAGACAAGTCTGTATAAAAAAAAAATGGCTACATTAGAGAGAAACATTCCTTTGGATCTATTACTGCAAGAGACTAGTAAGGGATGATTTGCACAGCAATTATTATAAGAAGCTTTTTTTCTCCCAACACTAATAATTTTGGTAACTGGTGGTATCCATTTATCTCTGCAAGCTGAAGTATTTACAGTGGCCGCAAAGTGTCAGTACTTCTTATAATAATGGAATACTGCCATCTGTTGTGCACTGGTGGTACTGGAGCTCTAAAAATGATTTTTTTTTCAATTTTTGACTAGATCTATAAGTTGTTTTCTGGGAAAGAACAACACTATCAGGGTTTCAAATTATGGCAAAAAAAATTCCCCAAAAGGGAAGAAAGCACCTGTGTGAAATTTGTTTAAAAATGCTTTATTCATAAACTACAAAAATTTAAAATAAATGAGAAAAACCTACTGAAATCGAACCTGTTACAATAGTAACTAAATGAAGACAGATATACTTTGCTTTGTTGAACCACAGTACAGTCTGATAGAAAACAAACAATCATAATACTAGGCACATACAATAAATGGGCATAAAAATATATATAACTGAGTCAAAATAGCCAAATATTCAAGACTTGGTACATTGAAAATTATATGGATTTACAATTGTAAATTGTACAATGAGGTTTCATGTATTCAGCATAAAAATTCAACTCTGGCTAGAGTAGACTCCACATCACTTCCCCTTCCAGTTGCTCTAATAGTAATTCTTTAATTACTTAAATAGTCTCTTGCAAACTGGATTGCAAACTGTAATACAGACAGAAGACAATGTGTGATGATAAATGGAACTTACTCTGAAGAGAGAGCGGTGTTAAGCGGAGTGCCGCAAGGATCAGTGTTGGGACCGGTCCTGTTCAATATCTATGTGAGCGACATAGCGGACGGGATAGAAGGTAAGGTTTGTCTGTTTGCGGATGACACTAAGATCTGCAACAGAGTGGACACACCGGAAGGAGTGGAGAGAATGAGATGGGATTTAAGGAAGCTGGAAAAGTGGTCAAAGATATGGCAGCTGAGATTCAATGCCAATAAGTGCAGAGTCATGCATATGGGGTGTGGAAATCCGGAAGAACTGTATTCGATGGGGAGTGAAGGGCTGATGTGCACAGAGCAGGAGAGAGACCTTGGGGTGATGGTGTCTAACGAGCTGAAGTCGGCGAAACAATGTGATAAGGTGATAGCTAAAGCCAGAGGAATGCTGGGCTGCATAGAACGAGGAATATCGAGTAATAAAAAGGAAGTGATGATCCCCTTGTACAGGTCCTTGGTGAGGCCTCACCTGGAGGACTGCGCTCAGTTCTGGAGACCGTATCTCCGAAGAGACATAGACAGGATGGAGGCAGTCCAGAGAAGGGCGACCAAAAAGGTGGAGGGTCTTAATCGAATGACTTATGAGGAGAGATTGAAGAATCTAAATATGTACACCCTGGAGGAAAGGAGGAGCAGAGGTGATATGATACAGACTTTCAGATACTTGAAAGGTTTTAATGATCCAAAGATAACGACAAACCTTTTCCGTTGGAAAAAAAATCAGCAGAACCAGGGGTCACAATTTAAAACTCTAGGGAGGAAGACTCAGAACCAATGTCAGGAAGTATTTCTTCACGGAGAGGGTGGTGGATGCTTGGAATGACCTTCCGGAGGAAGTGGTGAAGACCAAAACTGTAAAGGACTTCAAAGTGGCATGGGATAAACTCTGTGGATCCATAAAGTCTCTAAAGGATGTGAATGAAAAGTGGGTGGCTCACGGGGACAATGGCTACTACCTGGTGATAATACCCTTATTCAATAAACATACACACGGTTAATGTGACTCCAACATTGCTCTAAGCTTCAGCGGCAATGAGGAAATGTGGAAAAAAAGGATTTGCATTCACAAAAAAGCGGGGAGTAGTTTGTTATGGCGGTTGCTACCCCAAACCAAATAAGCTAATACTTCACTTTCAATGCATATCCAGCATAGCCTTCTGCTTCAACGGCAGGGGAGCAAGGCTGATACTTCACTTTCAATGCATAGCCAGCATGGCTCTCTGCTTCAACAGCAGGGGGGAATGAAGAAAGGTGGATCTATATTCAGGCAACAATCAACAAGGACTGAATTACATAGTCTGGATAAACACATAAGCATGGGTGTAGCTTGCTTATTGCTGTGGTTAATACCCCTAACTAATTAAGCTATTTCACTTAGATGCAGTTCCAACACTGCTCTCTACATTAATGGCGGGGTTGGAAGGGAAATAAATAAAAAAGGTTACTAAGAGCCAAGAGAAACAGATAAGTATGTGAGAGAAAAAAGAAAAAAGTGTGAAAGCTTGCTGGGCAGACTGGATGGGCCGTTTGGTCTTCTTTTGCTGTCATTTCTATGTTTCTAATAGTCATATGTTATGCTCATATGGTTTATTGTATGTTGGCAAGAGTAAATGCCCTATTAAGACTTGTTTCATTGAACATCTGCGTTATTTCAAGAGCAGTAGAACTGAAGCCCCTTTAGATGGAGAGGCATAATGTGGATGATTGTCATTTCTTTATTATTGCTAAGATCAGATGCTATGTAAGCCTGCTCTTTCTAGAGTGGAACAGCAGTGAATTTTTATGTTGAGTGCAGGCATTTTGTTTGCCTTATTTTCAAATAATAACCCTTAGGAATATTTTTCTTGTAGTAATTGATCAGTCAGATTTTCTTTCCCTGATGCAGCCATTTCTTTAGTGATGAATGGAGCCATGTTCTTTTTTCCAGTTTGAGATCATAGTACTCCCTTTTGAATACATTGACACTTTGATTTTTCTAATATTTTTTTGTTACAACATAAATGCCAAGATGAACAGTCTATTATGCCCAGCTTTTGGTCTCCAACAATGGCCAGTTTGGGGCACTTTGAAGTGCTTCTTAGATCCTTATTCACAGAGCACAGCTCATTCCATTCCCTCACTGACACCCCACAGCACCTCCTGAACCTCTCACTAACTCCCTGCATCCCTTCATGTCTCCTCTAGTCCTCCCCATACCCCTCACTCATGCTACCTCACTCCCTTTTCTCGCAAGTCCTCTGATCCCCTCACTCCTTCTCCTACAATTCCTCCCCCCAGCAACTCCTCACTCCTGCTCCCTCTTCTTGCAATCCCTTCCCCCTTTCTGATCCTTCATATCCTAAAAAAAAAAACGCCACCTAGGTTTTATTTTTTCTGTAGTTTGAGCTTTAAATTGTTCTCTGTAGCCTTCAATAAAGTTTAAAAAAATTAAAAAAAAAAGGGAAAAAGCAGTCAGAAGCTCCTGCCTTTGAGCAGAATTTCTTCTGCTTTGTGTCTTTGGCCAGCCAGCCCTCCACCCAGCCCATTAAGCCATTCTTCCATCTTCCTTTTAACTCACTTCACCCCTTCCCTTCAGATGGGTAGCAGGAAGCAGCTGCCTGGCCGCAGGTGGCAGAGGAAAAACTCATGGCCTGACTGCTCCCGTGGCTCTTTTTTTCCCTGCTGCATGATCTGAAGAGGTAGGTAGAGCTGCCACGGGTGGAGAACTTAGCCGGTAGAGGGGAAGGTAAGTTAATCACATGCCCACAGCTTATTTTCCGGATCCAGTTTTGTCCCCGTCTCCTGCGGCCAATTCTGCAGGAACTGGCTATTTCTGCAGGAAGGGCTGGATTTTGTGTTCCCATCCCATGCCCATGGAATCGTGGGAGACAGTGTGCCCTGATGGTAACTGACCAATACTGAGGAAAGTTCTGAAAAACATTTTAAAACTGTGCTATATTACTAGCCATGACTGTATTTATTGGCAGCAAATTTCAAGCTGGCCAAATGTCCCTGGGAGTCCAGCGGGGGTCCCGGAGCGATCTCCTGCCCTCGGGCCATCGGCTGCCAGTAATCAAAATGGCGCCGATAGCCTTTGTCCATACTATGTCACAGGGGCTACCGGCGCCATTGGTCAGCCCCTGTCACATGGTAGGAGCAACCGACCAATGGCGCCGATAGCCCCTGTGACATAGTAGGTCAGAGGCTATTGGCGCCATTTTGAGCGAGGCAGGCACTCCGGGCATGGAGGGATAAATCGGTCGCGGGACCCCGCTGGACCGCCAGGGATGTTGGTAAGTCTTGGGGAGGGATCGGGATAGTGGGGGGGGGGGGGGGGGGGTTTGTATTTAATGTTTTATAGTAAGTTTTAATGCATGGGGTGGGTTTTTTTTAGCTTCATTTTCCCGCGTCGTTTTTGGGGCCGGTTTCGGTTTTCCCCGATTTTAGTTTTTCAAAAAAACTAACAGGAAAACCGAACTTTACCCCGAAGCGTCCGACTCAAAAAAACGACCTGGTAGTAAAAAACGAAGCTCATCTGTAGTAGTTAGGGTAGCAACTGCCGCAATAAGCAAGCCACACCCACACCCACCTGCCCACCCAGACTAAATAATTCAGTCCTTGTTGGTTGTTGTCTGTATATAAATCCACCTTTCTTCATTCCCCCTGCTGTTGAAGCAGAGAGTTATGCTGGATATGCATTGAAAGTGAAGTATCAGACTTTCACCCCTGCCGTTCATAATCTGATGAGAAGTTATGAAGGTTGAAAAGACCTTATCTAATTCAGTTATGCAATTAAAAATCCAGGATCACCTTCAAAATACTGATGATGATTCACAAGGACATTCACGGCATTGCTCCTCTCAAGCTAAGCTTTCAACTTCGCACACACACATCTACCAGACCAATCAGAAACGCCTACAAAGGATCTTTATACGCACCTCCGATCAAAACCACTTTAAGAAAACGCGCCTTTTCTACAGCCGGGCCCACCCTTTGGAACTCGCTTCCTCCGGAGCTGAGACAAGAACTGTGTCTTCAAACATACAAGAAACACCTCAAAACTTGGCTCTTCAGACAAGCCTTCCCGGAGGCTCGAGAACTTTCGGACACTGGTCAAAGGACATAACAGGACATTAGGGAGACACTGGTCAATGGACTTAACTGAACCGTAGAGAGACTCAACCTCTCTAGCATATCCCCCGATCCTGATTTAATGCCACTCATCCCTCCCCCTCCTCGCTCTTCCTTTCCCCCATCCTTCAACCTGATCTTCTCAATCCATCTTTCAGCCTGAGCTTCTCAACCCCCTCCTTCCTCATGGCCACCTGATTCCTCTGGGCCCCGCCACGCCCTTTCTATTCCGCTTACTCATAGCAATATATATTAGATGCCTTACTTTATGTATCACTTTTTTCCACTGTTTATGCTGCCCCATTATATTTGTCATTCGTTTTTTTTTTTTTTTGACGACCTGTTTATAATCAACTGTTATCTATAATGGTTTTATTTATAATTGCTTATTTATAATTTTTTTCTATATTCACCTGTTATTTAATGATTTGACGACTTGTTTCAATGTAACGCCATAGCTGCGACTGTTCTATTTCAATGGAAACCGATATGATTTGATATTTTTATCAAGAATGTCTGTATATAAAAATTCTAAATAAATAAATAACTGCAGATACTAGGTCTAAATTAAAAAGATTCTCATCATAATGGTATTGATGATTCTCTGTCTAATGTGAACTCCCAGCAGAGCTCTTTGCAAACTGCTGCTCTTGCTCACATTAAAGATAGTTGTGTAATACACACACAGATGAAAAATATGGAAAACCAATTGGAGGAAAAAATCTGAGATTTTCCTCAGACAAGATTGCTTTCTGCATGATGAGTTATTTAAGAAGTATATCATAGGGATTTTGGCTATTTCTGAGAATAAGTGTTCTGTTCTTTCAAACATTTATTGCCTTCCAAAGCTTAGGAGAGTGGTAGCATCAGAAGGAGTAATTGGCTCCCTGTTGATGGAGAGTCCTACTCTTTTTGAGTTCTTGGAGTCCTGTATAGATAATATACTATCTAGAGCCACTCTGTTTTATTTAGAAGACATTGAAGACCGGAGGATCTACAGGAAGCGTTTCACAGATACACCATGGAAACTTTAAAATACGTCGTCTTACCCTGATGCAGGGTAGTCTGAAACATCAGCTGATGTTGTGGTTTGTTTTCTGTGTATGTAATCACTGAGTCAGAGAGGGGTTCATTTTATGTGTATGCAATTACTAAGTTGGAGACGGACTTGCTAATAGCATTGTGCATATCACAACTGATTCACAAGCACATTTTAATTGCAGAATTGAAAAATATAAAAAGATACTTTGTTCTGAGTTGGACTTTACTCTGTTCCACACTGTTTCCTGGGATGAATGATTGAGAGGACCGGGCAATTACCTTTTTAGGTGGTCTTTCACTGGCTTCCCGGCTTGCTGACACCTCTTTGGAGACAGATTATAATATATTTTGGTACAGATGCGCTCTGCAAATTTATTATATTGCTGGTCCTGTTTGGTTTGTTTGTTCCTTTATTGTAGAACAAGATAAGAACCAAGTTTTTCAGAAATTTTGTACTTACAAGGATAAGTTGTTTTGTGGTCAGCATATGTATATATTCCCAATATTACACAATGTCATAGGAAGCAGTTCTTACAGCTAAAAAAAACCCCAAAAAAACAAAAAAAACAAAGTTTTTGTTTATATATTTGTATTACTTGTTACATTATGGTTTGTTATAGTGCTGTTTATTTTAAGAATTGTTTAACAAGTCTGTTTTTTTTTTTTATATATATTTCTTTTTAAACTGTGCCAATTCATCCTCCAAAGGGCATGTCTTGTGCTATTTTTCCTGTTCTGACTTACTGAAGGGAATGCTTGGAACAAGTTTCTGAAATAAGGGCACCAAAAGGTTGTATTGTGCATTATCCCAGGACAAGCAGGATGCTAGTCCTCACATATGGGTGACGTCATCCACGGAGCCCTTAAGCGGGAAAACTTCTGGCAAGTTTCTAGAAGCTTTAAACTGGCTGCCTGAGGCTACTGAGCATGCCCGGCATGCCATGATATTCCCTGCCACAGGGGGTCTCACTCCAGTCTTCTTTTTTCCGCGCTGCTAGCTGCATCGCGGTTTCCAGGAGCCCCGTGAGTTACCTCACAACGACAAACTTAAATTTCAATTTTTTTACCCTTTACGGGTCTCGCTCCGTTTGTCACCGGCTGGTGACAAACATCGTGTTTCTTTTTCGCGAAAAAGGAATCCGAAATCGACAATGTCGACGGAAAAAACTTCCGGATTCAAAAAATGTCCGGCCTGCAACCGGACTATGTCGATCACTGACCCGCACGTCGAGTGCGTTCGCTGTTTGGGTGGAGACCATGACATCGCCTCTTGTGCCCAGTGTCAAGAAATGACGGCGAAAGGACGGAAACTTCGCCATGAGAAATGGCTCAGATTTTTCAAATCCGGGCATCGCCTTCGTCATCAACTAAATCTTCACCGGTAGGCTTATCGAAGAAGATACTTCTAAAGACAAGAATCCCAGAAGGTTCGGGGGATGCTTCATCGCCAACACCATCTGTGGCATCGTCAAAGTCTGTGTCTGAGATTCGCACAAAACATAAGCATCGCAGACATCATTCAATTCCTCCATTACCACCGCCGGAGGAACCGGTATCTAAACAGCGGAAGTTGTCATCGACCTCCTCAACACCTACAGAGGAATCGATACCATCGACGTCCGTGACAGACTTAACCGCTTTGATTAAGAAAATTGTTACGGATGCCCTTAAAGAGAGCATGCCGGCGACATCGCCGATGCCGGCCCTAGGACCGATGCCGACTCTTCAGTCGATGCCGGCCATCGGGCCGATGCCGATAGTTCAATCGATGCCGACCATCGAGTCGATGCCCTCCTCGATATCGATGCCGGTGCCATCATCGTCTATCTCGATGCCGGTGCCATCATCGTCGATCTCGATGCAGAGGACGACTGCCGCATCTCCGTTAACAGTTTTTTCCATGCCGATGGATGCGGCCAGCTGCTCCTCAGTGATATCGGCTGATCCAATGATTTCTACAGCTTCATCTTCGATACAGCTCTCAGGGCCATCGATGGAATCGACTATTTTACAAACCTCGATGTCCACAATGGCTTCCAGGCCTATCTCCTCATTGATTACCATTTCCATGTTCTCATTTCTAACTTCAGCACTTCCTCCTGCTGCACAAGTAACACCACAATACACCCTAGCTCCCTCTAGAGCTCCAGGGCAAGGAAAAAAGGCATCAGGGAAGTCTAAGCACACATCCCTGCAGGCCCCAGAAGTTTCTTCTGAAAGACAACTTCATGCAATTCTTACAAAAAGATATCAGGATCTTTTAGCTTCCTTGCCTTCACAGCCTGAGGAAGAAAGTGATGCCAGTGATGGTGTGCCAGACACCCAAGATCCTTTACAAGGACCATCTGGGATATCACCAGCTAAAAGGGGGGACCATCATTCATACCAGCCCCCAACAGATACATGGTCAGATACACAATCGGCGCATTCTTCAGAGGATTTTTTATCAGAAGGTACTCCGCCTCAGGCCAAGAAACAATCCCCTCCTGAGGATTTATCCTTTGCTTCTTTCATTCAAGAAATGTCAGAATCCATCCCTTTCCAGCTACAAGCGGAGAAGGATGAAAGACAGCAGACCCTGGAGATACTACAATTTGTAGATCCCCCAAAACATAACTTAGCTATCCCAGTACACGAAGTGCTGCTGCAACTTCAACAAAGGATTTGGGAGCACCCGTGTACAACACCTGGAGTAAATCGTAGAGTGGACTCTACGTATTTAGTCCAAGCAGCCCCAGGGTTCCAGAAGCTACAACTGCCACATAGCTCATTAGTTGTGGAATCTGCGCAAAAGAAGTCACGCAGGTCTAGAACGCACGCCTCTATCCCTCCAGGGAAAGATAACAGATTCTTAGACCTTATGGGGCGGAAGATTTACCAGGGAGCGATGCTGAATGCTAAGATTGCTGCGTACCAGTTGTATATGACACAGCATCAAAGAAATCTGTGGAAGCAGATTGAGGAATTTCTCCCATCTCTACCTCAACAACAGCAGGAGGCAGCACAACAGATTGTGCAGAAGGGTCTGGATGCGGGCAAACATGAGGTGCGAGCGGCGTATGATGCCTTTGAGACTTCTTCCAGAACTGCAGCATCAGGCATCAGTGCGCGAAGATGGGCCTGGTTGAAGGCTTCGGACTTACGTCCAGAAGTCCAGGATAAACTAGTGGACTTGCCTTGCCAAGGTGACAACTTGTTCGGAACAAAGGTGCAAGACGCCGTAACACAGCTTAGAGAGCACTCTGAAACGTTAAAACAGCTCTCTACTTTGTCCCATGATCCTACAACTCACCCTGCCCGCAGGCCTCCACGTAGAGACACCAGATGGCCTTTCTACAGGCCGAGGAGATATTACCCTCAGACCTCTAGACCACGCTCTACAAGGCCTCAACAATGGCCTCAGCAAAGACAGCAGAGAGCGGCAAGGCCGCAGCCTCCGCCCCAAACAGCTTCCACCTCTGGCTTTTGAAAGCAGTCCCGGAGAACAGAGCCAACCAAACCCCTTTCCAGATTTACCAGTAGGGGGAAGAATTTCCCAATTTTACAACGAATGGGAAAGTATCACCACAGATCAATGGGTCTTATCCATAGTTCATCAGGGTTACCGCCTGGACTTCACAACTCTTCCGCAGGAGTTTCCACCACAAACCTCCTATCTAGAACACATTCCTCAATTGCAAATGGAATTATCTACTCTTCTGAAAGCAAAAGCTGTGGAACACGTACCACACTCACAGAAGGGAAGAGGATTCTATTCCCGATATTTCCTCATTCCAAAGAAAACCGGAGGACTTCGTCCCATTCTAGATCTCAGGAATTTCAACAAATTTCTAAAAAAAGAAAAATTCAGAATGGTATCATTAGGCACCATGCTTCCTCTCATACAAAGGGGGGATTAGCTTTGTTCTCTGGATCTCCAAGACGCTTATACGCACATACCTATATTCCCACCTCATCGCAAGTACCTAAGATTCAAGGTGGGACACCAGCATTTTCAATACAGAGTCCTACCATTCGGCCTCGCCTCAGCTCCCAGAGTATTCACCAAATGCCTAGCAGTAATAGCAGGACATTTGCACAAACAAGGTGTTCATGTCTTCCCTTACCTAGACGATTGGCTAATAAAAAGCCAGTCGCACCAAGGAGCACTAACTTCTCTCCGTTACACAATACAGTTACTTCACAGACTGGGTTTTCTCATAAATTTTCAAAAATCCCACCTCCATCCGTCTCATCTGCTACAATACATAGGAGCAGAATTAGACACAAACCTTGCACAGGCTTTTCTTCCAGAAGATCGTGCTCAAACACTGTCCCAGTTGGCGTACTCCATGTCCATACAACCACAAGGGACAGCTCATCAGTTTCTCATCTTGCTAGGCCACATGGCTTCCACAGTTCATGTTACTCCGATGGCAAGACTTGCCATGCGACTAACCCAATGGACTCTTCGCTCACAATGGATCCAAGCCATTCAACCGCTTCACTCGCGCATTCAAGTAACCCACCAGCTACGCTCATCGCTACAATGGTGGACACTCAAGGACAATTTGCGCAAGGGCCTGCCCTTCCAGAAACCGATCCCTCAGATAACATTAACTACAGATGCATCCACCTTGGGATGGGGAGCTCATGTGAACTCTTTCCAAACGCAAGGAACTTGGACAAAACTCGAAGCCACTTATCAAATCAATTTTCTGGAACTTCGAGCTATACGTTATGCGCTGCATGCGTTCAAGGACTGCCTTTCACACAAGACGGTGCTAATTCAGACAGACAATACGGTAGCCATGTGGTACATCAACAAACAGGGAGGTACGGGTTCGTATCTCCTGTGTCAGGAAGCTGCACAAATTTGGGACTGGGCCTTGACTCACTCAATGTTCCTACAGGCCACTTATCTAGCAGGGATTCAAAATGTGCTAGCTGACCGACTCAGTCGCCAGTTCCAACCGCACGAATGTCTCTAAATCCCTCTGTTGCGACCAAACTATTCCAACGCTGGGGACAACCAACAACAGACCTCTTTGCGTCGCACCTGAACCACAAAGTGGACAACTTCTGTTCTCTACACAACCAGAAGAACCAGCCAGCCAAGGACGCTTTTGCTCGCCCTTGGAACTCAGGCCTACTATATGCATATCCTCCAATACCGCTTATCACCAAGACGCTGGTGAAGCTACAGCAGGACAAGGGGTCCATGATTCTCATAGCCCCATATTGGCCTCGACAAGTATGGTTTCCCACACTGCTAGACCTGTCAATCAAGGATCCAATACGCCTGGGAGTAGCTCCCACTCTCATCACTCAGGATCAGGGCCGGTTGCGCCATCCCAACCTTCAATCCCTATCCTTGACAGCATGGATGTTGAAAGCTTGATCTTACAATCACTTAATCTCTCAACTAATGTTTCTCAAGTGCTTATAGCTTCCCGCAAACCTTCCACAAGAAAGAATTATTCTTTCAAATGGAAACGATTTACTTCCTGGTGCAAGCAAAACAATACGGATCCTTTCACTTGCCCCACAACTACTCTTCTAGATTATCTGTACTATCTCTCAGACTCTGGTCTTCAGACATCGTCAATCAGAGTACATTTGAGTGCAATCTCAGCTTATCATAACAAGATAGGAGATGCACCTATCTCCACACAACCTCTAGTCAGTAGATTCATGAGAGGTCTAACTCAGCTTAAACCACCAATTCGGCCCCCAGCTACACAATGGGACCTCAATCTGGTCTTAACAGGTTTAATGCGTTCTCCCTTTGAACCCATAGATACCTGTGAAATTAAATTTCTCACATGGAAAACTATTTTCCTCATAGCCATTACATCAGCTAGGAGGGTTAGTGAATTGCAAGCACTTGTCACATATGAACCTTATACA
This sequence comes from Rhinatrema bivittatum, assembly GCF_901001135.1. Lineage (NCBI taxonomy): Eukaryota > Metazoa > Chordata > Amphibia > Gymnophiona > Rhinatrematidae > Rhinatrema > Rhinatrema bivittatum. The sequence continues at coordinate 143,164,231 of NC_042621.1, forward strand.
AAGTTCCTCCATGACAGAGTGGTTCTCCGAACACATCCAAAATTCCTTCCTAAGGTAGTTACGGAATTCCACTTAAATCAAACTATAGTTCTACCCACATTCTTTCCAAAGCCTCACTCTCATCAAGGCGAAAGAGCTTTACACACTTTGGACTGTAAACGAGCATTGTCCTATTATTTGAATCGCACTACGTCCCTCAGAAAATCCAATCAGCTTTTTGTCTCTTATGACCCAAATAAGCCAGGTAAAGCAGTGGGAAAGCATACTCTATCTAATTGGTTAGCAGACTGCATACAATTTTGCTATACAAAAGCAGGCCTTCCTCTCCAAGGGCGAGTAAAGGCACATTCAGTACGAGCAATGTCAACCTCAGTAGCACATTTTCGTTCAGTACCAATCATTGACATTTGTAAAGCAGCAACATGGAGTTCCCTTCACACCTTTGCAGCTCATTACTCTTTAGACAAGGAAGGACGACAAGATTCCGCCTATGGACAATCTGTCTTAAAGAACTTGTTTCCAGTTTAATCCCAACTCCCTCTACATCCAGCCTGATGTGATCTTCGGCTGCATCATTTCCTCTAACATGCATCACTGCTTCCTGCATGGACAATGACTCAGCCTCTAGCTTGCTAATCACCTATATGTGAGGACTAGCATCCTGCTTGTCCTGGGATAAAGCAAAATTGCTTACCTTGTAATAGGTGTTATCCCAGGACAGCAGGATGTAGTCCTCACGAAACCCACCCACCACCCCGAGGAGTTGGGCATCAGACTTTATTATTTTCGTTTTGCTATCGCTTATTGCTACATACAAGACTGGAGTGAGACCCCCTGTGGCAGGGAATATCATGGCATGCCGGGCATGCTCAGTAGCCTCAGGCAGCCAGTTTAAAGCTTCTAGAAACTTGCCAGAAGTTTTCCCGCTTAAGGGCTCCGTGGATGACGTCACCCATATGTGAGGACTACATCCTGCTGTCCTGGGATAACACCTATTACAAGGTAAGCAATTTTGCTATATTTCAGAATCACACCCTTTAGGCAGTAATGATCACCCTTCATCAATTACAAATATTAGTGTTAAATTCATTATTTACAATACTTTAGCTCTTTTGAAATTTCCTATGGCACTGGTAGGAATCATGTGAACAAGAGCCCTGTGTTGACTCACATTCACTAAATTCAATAGATTAGTATCAACTGTGATGTCACATATGACAGCAGAGAGACTGCATCAACCAGACAGACCATTCTGTGTGAGGCTTTGTTACAATGTTTCAGACATTACCAGGAAAATTTGCAGCCCGGCAGCTGAAGGAATAATAATAGTAATAAAAAGACTCATTTCTATTTGTGGTTGGTGGAGGGTGAGTATTAACTTTACTTTTGAAACACTGCACAGATCATGGAGAGTACATTTTCATTTAGATGCCATAAGACATTGCTTAACTGCTTTAGGGATTTATTATACATAATTATTCATTTGTTCTTATATGGTGTAACTAGATAATATGATTTTATTCATGTGGGCCAAAATATTCAAAATTATCCATCTGTGTAAATTAGCCAGATAAGATTTATCTGGCTAACTTGCATGGGATTGAATATCCATGTACAAATCTCTATTTAGACCTGCTCTGTGGCAGATTTAACTTATCAACTATATTAGACATAAATAGCACTACCCTAATCTGCCCATTCCCTACCCCTGAGTTATCTGGCTATCTACATAACTGGATAAGTGACATATCTAAGTGGAGACTGCTGAACAAAACTAGATAGGCAGCAGTCAGCACTTAGCCAGATAAGTCATACTTATCAGGCTAAGTTGCTTTTGAATATTGGGTTCGTTATTTTTATTCTCCATATAGTAAATTAAATGATCACATTGATGGCAACATATGACTTATATGCAGGATAAGACCAAGTGACTCCCAAGCACTAGGTGAGTGATTCCCAAACCTGACCTGGGGAACCCCACAGCCAATTGGATTTTCAGGATAGCCACAATAAATATGCATCTAAGAAATTTGCATACAGTGATACTTGGTGTATGGAGATTTCTCGTGTATATTCATTGAGGATATCCTGAAAATTTGACTGGCTGTCAGGACAAATTTGGGAAGCCCTACTGGAAATGTTCACAATTTTCATATACCATGAGGTGGCATTTGTAATAATTTGAACTAACTACCCTCATTTCTTTTTAGGTATTCTTTACAGTAAGTACTGTAAAAACTTACATGCACGATAAGTTTATCTGTTTTTCATCTGTGCATGTGCAGAAACTTACACACGTTACTTTATTGGCAATGCAAAGTTACGCAGGTAACAAAGTTCTGTGCGAGTTTAACATAAGGATTGACAACATGAAGTGGAGTCGGGGCAGGAGCAGCACGGCAGGTGGGGTTCCCCAGTCCTCACCAGCTGAAGAGCAGGAGACCATCTATGGCAGGGGTGCTCAAAACCGATCCTTGCCCCCCCCCTCAGCCAATCGGATTTTCAGGGTACCCCTAATGAATATGCATGAGAAATATTTGCAAATGTAGGTAGGACATGCAAATAAATCTCATGCATATTCATTACGGATACCCTGAAAACCTGACTGACTGGGGGGAGGGGAGGGGGGGGGGGGGTCGCCCAAGGACCAGTTTGAGCACTCCTGATCTTTGGCCCTAATCGGGGATTGGGAGGAAGCAGCTTGGCCAGGAAAGTGGTTGGGGAGGGAGAGAGAGAAAGAAGTGGTGGGGGGGGGGGGGAGGTTACATAAAAGAAGGTGCAGGCCCCAGTGAGAGAGCCTGCACCAGTAAGAACAGAGCAACACTGGAAGAGGGACATGAAAAGGACACTGTAAAGAACACCTCTTGAAAATGTTACCCTATAGAATACACCTTTCTCATCTTGTTGATGCATATTAAAGGTATGCCTTGTCAGGTGGCTTTTCTAGTTGAACTCCTGTATTTTTCTACAAACTATTTAGCAGGTTTTATTTCCTGTTCATTGGCATAATACAGCAAAGTATTATGCTTAACTACTGGTTCTGTAGCTTGCTGTGCTTTATTATTAAACTAACAATGGCATATGTTAAATGTAAAGGTACAACAACAATATCAAAAATACTGGTACATCAGGTATATCTTAAATACCTCGAAGGTTATCTTAGCCAAATATATGTAGGCCCCTTACTTCGAGGGTCTGTATTGTGTGACAGACTCTATTATTGTGCAGGGTCACCTTACTTTAATTTTAATATTCACTCATCAATCCTATCTTTTTTTAGTAGAAATTTTTCTTTATAATAAAATCAGTCATTGACTGTCAAGCAATCTTCATGAATACACACAAGAGACACTAATACTCATCTACTCCATTCCTGGTAGTTCACCAGACACAGCTGTGTTTCGGACATCATCGTCCTGCTTCAGGGGGTATCCTTCAGTATCTCCTTATAAGAGCGTTGTCACGGAGCCTTCTTTAATTTGTTGGCTTACTTCTTCTTTTTAATTCCACGACAGCCCCGTTGGGCTGCGTCTGCTCTTGAAATGCCAACCTCCTACAGTGATCGTTATATACCCTCCAAACCGGAAGTCTTCTTCACCGGAAGCTGTAGTCTTCTTTCACGTCCACAACGGACGCTGTAGTCTTCTTTCACGTCCCGTGTTCCCGTCTGAAGCGGAAGCTGTAGTCTCCTTTCACGTCCAGTGTTCACGTCTAAACCGGAAGCTGTTCAGGCGGCGGCCCCCGTCTTATATCACGTCTGGTTAGTTGTTTTTAAAGGCACATACTATACTCTGTATTCCATTATATGTTTTTCAAAGACACATGCTATACTCTAAGCCAGGGGTCGGGAACCCATGGCTCGCGAGCCAGATATGGCTCTTTTGAGGGCTGCATCTGGCTCGCAGACAAGTGTCGCCATACTTCGCGGTTCCCCGCTGACCCAGCTGCTCCCCGGTCCTCCGCCGCCCGGGCTTAAAATGCTGTCAGCCCGGGCGGAACGCGGCAGGACAGCTGGAGTCAGCGGCACCGGCGTGCTCTCTTCTCCTCCCCCTCCCCCCCGCGGCCCGGAAGAGGAAGTGGAGAGCATCGGGTGCCTGCGCGGGAAGAAGAGACCACACTAGCGTGGTCTCTTCTTCCGCGCAGGCACCCGATGCTCACCACTTCCTCTTCCGGGCCGCGGGGGGGAGGAGAAGAGTGCACGCCGACTGGAGTCATCCGGGTGCCTGCGCGGGAGTCATCGGGTGTCAGCCGGGTGCCAGCGCTGGAGTCATCGGGTGCCTGCGCGGGTCTTCCCGCGCAGGCACCCGGCTGACACCCGATGACTCCCGCGCAGGCACCCGGATGACTCCAGTCGGCGTGCACTCTTCTCCTCCCCCCCCCCCCCCCCCGCGGCCCGGAAGAGGAAGTGGAGAGCATCGGACCCGCGCAGGCACCCTAGTGTCCGACGGGAAGAAGACTGCAGCGCGGCTCGGAGGAAAATGAAAATCTTCAACCGCGGCCGATGGGACTCCGCCTTCGCCTCCGCGAGGGCTGAAAATGAAGGAGGTTAGCGTTGGGAGGTGGCTGCTGCTGCCGCGAGTTCCCGGGGGGGGGGAAGGGGGAGAGAGAGAGTGAATGAATGAGCGAGCAAGCATGTGTGTTTGAGATCCTGTGTGTGTGAGTGAGAGATTGCATGTATGTGAATGATTGAGAGCCTGTATATGTGAAAGAGAGTATGTCTGTGATTGAGAGCCTGCCTGTGAGAGAGAGCATGAATGTAAGTTTACCATTGGGAACCTGTATGTGTAAGTTTGTAATTGAAAACCTGTTTGTTTGAAAGAGTATGTGTGTATGATTGAGATCCTTTGTGTGTGAGAGAGATCATGTGTATGTATGATTAAGAGCCTGTGTGTATAAGTAAGAGAGAGATCATGTATGTCTGTGTCTGATTGACAGCTGGTTTAGGTGATGGAGCATGTGAGTATGTGATTGAGAGCCTGTGTTTAAATGAGAGAGAGAGACCATGTGTGTCTGTGTGATTGAGAGCTGATTTAGGTGAGGGAGCATGTGAGTATGTGATTGAGAGCCTGTGTGTAAATGAGAGAGAGAGACCATGTGTGTCTGTGTGTGATTGAGAGCTGATTTAGGTGAGGGAGCATGTGAGTATGTGATTGAGAGCCTGTGTGTAAATGAGAGAAAGAGAGGACATGTTTGTAAGCATGTGAATGAGAGTCTGTGTGTGAGAGAAAAAGACAGCATGTATTTATGTGATTGAAAGCCTGTGTGTGTGTAAGCGTGAAAAGATAGACAGCATGTGTGTAAATGTGTAATTAAGAGCCTATATAAGTGAGAGAGAAAAAACATTTGTATATGTGAGTACTGAGAGCATGTGTGTATAGGTGTGTCATTGAGAGCCAGTGTGAGAGAGAGCGCTGGTATGTGACTGAGAGAGGAGAAAGTTCCAAGCAAACCACCCCACCTCCTGCTAATTCAGAACAATCTCAGGACACCTGGATATCAAACGTTCCCAGGTATGCAGAGCAAAAAAAATTTTGTATCCTTATTATTTTTCATTACTGGATCTTTGTGTCTGCTATTTTGAAATATTTTGTTGGTATCTGGAAATGTTTTATATGAGTTTTTAATTATTGGATATTCCACTCATCAGCTGTTTCGAAATATGTTCTTTTTGTTAGTACAGTTTTACTGCTGATGATTTTATATTTCTTGATTTGTTTTATAAGGATGTGTGATGTTTCTTTTTTCCTTTGTTACACTGCATACAGAGACTCTGGCTTGTTGCAGTTTCCAATTCAGTTTTTGTCTGCATGCTTCTTGTTATGCGTTTTAGTCTCTTTATTCTATGTTAGGTGAGGGACAGCACGTGATTCAGGTGAGGTTTTCTGCTGGCGTGTAGTTTCTGTGTAGGACTCTATAGCAGCCTGACTTGGTCCGTTTTCCTAATAGGAGATGTATTGGTGTTTTAAGGCCTGGTGTAATATTTTCAGAGACTTATTGTACTTTAAAAGTGTGATCTTACATAAAATGCACACATTTACTTGTATTTAGTTTTAAACATATTGTATGGCTCTCATGGAATTACATTTTAAAATATGTGGCGTTTATGGCTCTCTCAGCCAAAAAGGTTCCTGACCCCTGCTCTAAGCTGTGATCCATTATATATCCGCCATCGAATCCAATAGCTTTCATGTCGTATCCAGTCTTCTTTCACGTCGTCTGCATTTAAATAAACTCCTCCTCTACCCCCTCAGTTCACCACTCTGATCTATCTTCACGTCATCGAAACTGTAATCGAAATTATATTCAATACTGGATTCATATTTCTTCTTCCAATCCAGATCAGCATGTATTAACAAAAGTTAACCATACGTATGAAAATTCAACAATGTCTCCAAATTCAGCTCACATTAGTCTCCTGCTCGTACTTATATTGACTCTTCCTTCCACACTACGACTGATACCACTTCCAAGTAAGCTACTAGATGAGCGAGTACCAATTCACTTTCTCATTCAATCCTGCTGGATCTACTGTATTTAAACAATAGATCCAATATTGCTCACGCATATTTAGACGGAGTTGGATATCCCTCCCACGTGGGTCTAAGCGCACCTGTTCAAGGACTAGCCATTTTAGATCCGTAAACTCATGCTGTTGTCTAATACAATGTGGTACCATCGGCACAGTCACTTTTGCAGTTCTTATGCAACGTCTGTGCTCAATCAGACGAGTTCTTATTTTGCGTTTAGTGCGACCAATGTACAGCAGTTGACACGGACATTGAATGGCATAGATCACTCGTTCAGACTCACAATTCGTAGATCCATCTAGTCTGAAGATTTTGTCAGAATTGGGTGCTTGCCACTGATTCCCTGTCACTGCCAAGGTGCACATATCACAGTGACCACACTCTTGGTGGCCACCGGAAAGCTGGGGTACAATTGTGGACTCAAACGTGGATTTAACCACTATGTCTCTAATGTTTTGACCCCTAAAGAATGCAAACCTTGGTTCAATCTGGAAGATGGAATGGAGGGTCAAAACATGCCAATGAGTTTTAATAATGTTGATTAGTCTACCCACTTGTTTCGAATACTGGAGGGTACATGTAGTTGTCTGGGAGAAAGGGCGTTGTTGGTATTGTAATAGGAGATCTCGATTGGCATATAGTGCCCTTTTATATGCCTTTTTGATAATTGATTTCGGATATCCCCTTAGGGCAAATCTATTTGTTAGTTCTGCTGCTTGAACCCGAAATTCTTGAACCAATGAGCAAATGCGCCGCAATCTTAAGAATTGAGAAATGGGCAAGCCGTTCTTTAAACCCAAGGGGTGGACACTAGAGTACTTCAAATAGTTGGTGCGATCTGACTTTTTCCTGAACAGGTTTGTACTGATACCATCGTTGTTCCGTTGAATCAAGATGTCTAAAAATGCTATGGATTGATGATTGAAGTGTGCTGTGAATTTTAGATTGTTATTTACTGTATTTAACCAAGTCAAAAACAACTGAGGATTATCCACAGAAGACACCCAAATAAAAAATATATCATCAATATATCTTTTATATACCCACATGCATTGATACCAATGCGATTTGTATAATATTTGGGTTTCAAAATCACTCATATAAAGATTAGCAATATCTGGGGCAACTGTGGCCCCCATTGCTACACCCTTGACTTGAAGATAAAGTGTCTTATCAAATTTGTAAAAGGTTTTGAACAAGACTAATTTCAACAGATCAAGTAAGAAATTGGTAGGTACATCATGTGGACGTGGACGAGAATGAAAATTTTTTTTCTAATAACTCAAATGCCTCCTGTTGGGGGATGTTCGTATATAATGCAGTAACGTCCAAAGTGACTAGCCAATATTCGTCTGGTAGATCTGACACCTCATCCAAAATCCGCAGCATATGTGAAGTATCTTGCAAAAACTATGTTGATTCCACAACAAATGGTTTTAAAAAGAAATCTAAGAATGTTGACAGAGGTTCGAAAACTGAGCCTCTGCTAGATACGATGGGGCGACCAGGTGGGGTCCTGATATCTTTATGTATCTTCGGGAGGGTGTATAGCACCGGAGTAACCGGTTGTTTCACCCTTAATGCCCGGGCTTCCCTCGAAGTGAGAAAGCCCTCTTGTAACCCTTTCTCAACAAGGATGTCAATCATATCTTGTAATTCTTCCGTTGGATCAACAAGTAAAACTTGATAATAATCTGTTTGGCTAAGTTGGCGATCAATCTCTAATAGATAATCCTTGGTGTCTTGGATAACGATCGCTCCACCTTCATCTGCAGGCTTAATTATGACCTGCGGGTTATCTGCTAGTTGTTTGATAGCCCGATATTGGTCATAAGACCAATCAACTGCCCTAGTCTGGTCATACATCGAGCCTTGTTCTTCTAATTGTCCCAAATCTCTCAAAACCAATTGTATGAATGTTGCGATGGCCGGGTCCATAGGACCTGGAGGGATCCACATGGAGCGTGGTGTAATTATCGAATTATCCTGCAGATTGCAATCTTTGAAAAACCACTTCAATTGTAGTCTTCTAAAGAACCGGTATAAATCTATCCTAGTTTTGAATGGATTGTATTTACATAGGGGTATATATGATAAACCCTTTTCTAGTGCTTTCAAAGTTGTATCCGATAATTCCAAATTAGAGATGTTTATTACTCCTGGACCCTCCTGATTATCTACCGACTTCAAAAATTCTGTTGGCTGCGATGTTGTGCCCGTGTTGTCGGTCTTTGCCAGTTCGAGGATTTCTCGCCTCTGTGTCCTCTGTACGGTCTGGGATGGAAAGTCTCTTTGCATGTTCCCTATGCCTCTCCCAGACAACTACATGTACCCTCCAGTATTTGAAACAAGTGGGTAGACTAATCAACATTATTAAAACTCATTGGCATGTTTTGACCCTCCATTCCATCTTCCAGATTGAACCAAGGTTTGCATTCTTTAGGGGTCAAAACATTAGAGACATAGTGGTTAAATCCACGTTTGAGTCCACAATTGTACCCCAGCTTTCCGGTGGCCACCAAGAGTGTGGTCACTGTGATATGTGCACCTTGGCAGTGACAGGGAATCAGTGGCAAGCACCCAATTCTGACAAAATCTTCATACTAGATGGATCTACGAATTGTGAGTCTGAACGAGTGATCTATGCCATTCAATGTCCGTGTCAACTGCTGTACATTGGTCGCACTAAACGCAAAATAAGAACTCGTCTGAGCACAGAAGTTGCATAAGAACTGCAAAAGTGACTGCGCCGATGGTACCACATTATATTAGACAACAGCATGAGTTTACGGATCTAAAATGGCTAGTCCTTGAACAGGTGCGCTTAGACCCACGTGGGGGGGGATATCCAACTCCGTCTAAATATGCATGAGCAATATTGGATCTATTCTTTAAATACAGTAGATCCAGCAGGATTGAATGAGAAAGTGAATTGGTACTCGCTCATCTAGTAGCTTACTTGGAAGTGGTATCAGTCGTAGTGTGGAAGGAAGAGTCAATATAAGTACGAGCAGGAGACTAATGTGAGCTGAATTTGGAGACATTGTTGAATTTTCATACGTATGGTTAACTTTTGTTAATACATGCTGATCTGGATTGGAAGAAGAAATATGAATCAAGTATTGAATATAATTTCGATTACAGTTTCGATGACGCGAAGATAGATCAGAGTGGTGAACTGAGGGGGTAGAGGAGGAGTTTATTTAAATGCAGACGACGTGAAAGAAGACTGGATACGACATGAAAGCTATTGGATTCGATGGCGGATATATAATGGATCACAGCTTAGAGTATAGCATGTGTCTTTGAAAAACATATAATGGAATACAGAGTATAGTATGTGCCTTTAAAAACAACTAACCGGACGTGATATAAGACGGGGGCCGCCGCCTGAATAGCTTCTGCTTCAGACGGGAACACGGGACGTGAAAGAAGACTACAGCGTCCGTTGTGGACGTGAAAGAAGACTACAGCTTCCGGCGAAGAAGACTTCCGGTTTGGAGGGTATATAACGATCACTGTAGGAGGTTGGCATTTCAAGAGCAGACGCAGCCCAACGGGGCTGTCGTGGAATTAAAAAGAAGAAGTAAGCCAACAAATTAAAGAAGGCTCCGTGACAACGCTCTTATAAGGAGATACTGAAGGATACCCCCTGAAGCAGGACGATGATGTCCGAAACACAGCTGTGTCGATACTGAAGGATACCCCCTGAAGCAGGACGATGATGTCCGAAACACAGCTGTGTCTGGTGAACTACCAGGAATGGAGTAGATGAGTATTAGTGTCTCTTGTGTGTATTCATGAAGATTGCTTGACAGTCAATGACTGATTTTATTATAAAGAAAAATTTCTACTAAAAAAAGATAGGATTGATGAGTGAATATTAAAATTAAAGTAAGGTGACCCTGCACAATAATAGAGTCTGTCACACAATACAGACCCTCGAAGTAAGGGGCCTACATATATTTGGCTAAGATAACCTTCGAGGTATTTAAGATATACCTGATGTACCAGTATTTTTGATATTGTTGTTAGACAGTTCGGTACACTGGAATACAGTGGTTTTGGGTAAATAGGTTGTGATTGATACATGTAAAGGTACTCCATCATGTAGTAATTCTCATGAGGGTATGGTTTCCAAAAAGTTACTTGTGACTTTACCCGTTCCTCATTTTTCCCTGAGGGATGATTATTAATTCTATTATCTCACAAGGTCTCTGAAATAGAGAACAGAAAATTTTCTTTTGAAATAAGTTCCTGGATTCAGTAGGCAAAATCCTATAACTCTAGCAGCCGCCACTTTACCCACGTGTCCGTCGTCCCTACCTTTGTCTCTTTGCTCTCCTTAATCCCATAAGCATTCACTTTATACACATTAACAACACAGAAAACTATCGTTGGCATAATAAGGCCGCAGCTTTTATTTAACAGATCGATAAAAACCTCCCTGGATACCCGAGCCGATATGATGTCTCCCACCGCTGCCCACCGTAGGGACCAAGCAAGGCAGTCTTACTCCCTGGGCCCCCCGCCTTGTCCGCCAGCAAGGGGGACCCCGACCATCGGCGCGTTCCGCGCTCCAACCTTTTTCGCCACCCAAGGCGCTGACCGGCTACCACGCCGTCCTGTGATGTCACCGGCATCACTTGCAATATGCCCTACTGGCCTGGGTAACCGCCCTCTCCCTCACAGCTGCGACAATAACCCCAGCAATGAATAGCATTTGAATTGTACTAACTAACATGAGCATGCTATCTGATGCATAAGTTAATCGGGTATAAGAGTGTACACTTATAATATTGCATGTTTAACATGAGCATGCTATCAGCTGCATAAGTATATCTGTTATAAAATGTACACTTAAATATTGTGTGCCTAACATAAATATGCTATCTGATGCATAAGTTAATCGGGTATAAGAGTGTACACTTAGCATACTTATGTTAAACATGCAATATTATATCAGCTGCATAAGTATATCTGTTATAAAATGTACACTTAAATATTGTGTGCCTAACATAAATATGCTATCTGATGCATAAGTTAATCGGGTATAAGAGTGTACACTTATAATATTGCATGTTTAACATAAGTATGCTATCAGCTGCATAAGTATATCTGTTATAAAATGTACACTTAAATATTGTGTGCCTAACATAAATATGCTATCTGATGCATAAGTTAATCGGGTATAAGAGTGTACACTTATAATATTGCATGTTTAACATAAGTATGCTATCAGCTGCATAAGTATATCTGTTATAAAATGTACACTTAAATATTGTGTGCCTAACATAAATATGCTATCTGATGCATAAGTTAATCGGGTATAAGAGTGTACACTTATAATATTGCATGTTTAACATAAGTATGCTATCAGCTGCATAAGTATATCTGTTATAAAATGTACACTTAAATATTGTGTGCCTAACATAAATATGCTATCTGATGCATAAGTTAATCGGGTATAAGAGTGTACACTTATAATATTGCAAGCTGAACATGCTACAGTGTTATTCTTTTCATTGTACGCTCACTCTTTACAAACAATCTCCATTTCAGCAAAATAATTTTCTTAGGGTGGGTGGGATTTCTGGGCGCACGCTGGGGCTGAAAGGGGGGGGGGGTGGTCCTCTCCTCTGTCGCGGCCCTTTAAAGGGCCGTTGACGTCATTGGCCTGCGCCGTCTAATCTTCCCCTGTGCGCCGGCCCTGGGAGCGTGGCCTAGCCCCACTCTTTTTGCGCACAGGGGGAGCGGGTGATGGCCCGATTGTGCGCTGGTGCTGCCGCGTCGGCGCGCACCTCTCCTCCCCCCTTTGAGGGGATGCTGTCCCCGGGGGGGGGGGGGGCGGCGGCGCATCGGTTATGGGTGGGCTATGGCCATTCGGTCCAGGCCCACCTATTAATGGCAAACTTATATTGGCAACTTATATTGTTACAAATTTTTCTGCAGTGTCCTCCAGGCTAATAATCCGTAATGCATTTCACTGCTAGTTAGTTTTTGTATTCCCACCAGGCTAAAAGTGATTAAATGTTAGGTAAGAGGAAGAAGGGAGCTGCTAGGGGGAAAACTTATATAATTGATGGTATGCTACGTTTGCAATTTCTCACACATCTTTCTGCTTCATGGGTCTCAGAAGAGCTGTTACATACTGTGGAAGCAGAGCAATGGGTCAATGAATATTTTGTGCAATATTCATTATATCTTTAGAATTCGCAAAACTGTAGCCCTAATGAATTTTACTAGAAATATTACGCAGTTGCCACTTGTAACATGTTCAGCCTTGGATCCCCAGTGATTTATAGTGAAATGAGAGTCAACGTATTGTATTGGGCAGTCTTGTTCCATTTTTCATATAAGACACAGTTGGTTCTGGAAATTGTCTTAAGTCAAAATGTGGTAGATTGTAAGATTGTCCCTTAAGAACATTGTTATAAAGGAGGGGGGGGGGGGGGAAGGGGAGAAGGAATTGGTTCCAACACCAGGACTCAATACTCTGTTTTCACCAAAATAACTTGTATTTTAATATATAGTACCTGTATAGTAATATATAGTATAGCACAGGCATGTTTTAAAGCTTTCACTATACTGTGACTTTGATCAAGGCAAAGATTATATATTGGTTCCTCTTGATTTATCTACAGCCTTTGAAACTTTGTATTGTATACCTAGTTTCTACAGGGATCCCTCAGGGATCATCACTTTCAGCCTCCTTGTTTAATATATATCTTCATCCTATAGAAACACAGAAATGATGGCTGAAAAGGACCAAATGGACCATCCAGTCTGCCTCGCAAGATTAGGATAATAACTGCCACTCTGGGTTACTCCCATATTTCTCTTAAGGATAGTAACTGTTGCTATGTGCAGTTATCTCAAAACCTTATCATACCCATAAAAATTTCAGCTAGTAACATTTTTTTTTATTGGGTGATGAGCTTTCTGGAAAATTCAGGCAGTGTTGCTTGACTTGCTTTGCTTATGGGCATGGCTGTAGAAGCAGTCCTGTGCTTTTTTCCCTTATGCCTGTGTTTCAGTACCCCAGACCGCATAAGTCAGAGGCCCTCTAGTTTGTTGTCTGAATCCATTTCTCTTTTTTCCCCTGCCATTGAAGTGGGGAGCAATGTTTCAGTTGCATTTAAAGTATCAAGGCTTATTGGTTAAGGGTAGTAATCTCTATGCTTTTTGCTAAGGGTAGTAACTGCTGTACCAGCAAGTTATCCCCATGCATGCTTTCTTCATTTCCTTTAGGACTTGGACGTATAAGCAGTCCTGTGCTTTTTCCCTTGTGTCTGTGTATCAGTATCCCAGACTATAGATGTCAGGGCCCCCTGTTGTTGTCTGAATCCTAGGCCTCTTTTCCCCCCTGCCGACTGAGCGGGGAGCATCTGTTAAGGATAGTAACTGCTGCACCAGCAAGTTACTCCCCTGCAAGCTATTCTTCATTTCTGTCCTCTTGCCAGCTAAGCAGGGAACAATGTTGCAGTTACAAGTAGGGATGTGAATCGTTTATCTGACGATTGAAAATATCGGAAGATATTTTCAAACTCTTCAGAATTTGGGAAGCCCCGAATCAGATAGGAAAACCCTATGACATTTTTCATGGGGTTCTCATTATTTTGGGGGGGGGGGGGGGAAGAAAGGGCACACAAACAACTCCCAAACCCACCCTGACCCTTTAAATTTAATTAGTTTGAATCCCCCTCCCCCCCAAATTTTTTTTAAGGTACCTGGTGGTCCAGCGGGGGTCCCGGGAGCGCTCTCCCCCTCTCGGGCAGTCAGCTGCCAGTAAACAAAATGGCGCCGATGGCCCTATGCTCTTACCATGTCACATGGTAGGAGCAATGGATGGCCGGCACCATCTTTAAAAATGGCGCAGGCCATCCATTACTCCTACCATGTGATAGGGGCCGGCCAATGGCACAGATAGCCCCAGTCACATGGTAAGAGCATAGGGCCATAGGCGCCATTTTGTTTACTGGCAGCTGACTGCCCGAGAGGGAGAGAGCGCTCCCGGGACCCCCGCTGGACCACCAGGTACTTTAAGAAAGTTTTGGGGGGGTAGGGAGGGTGGGGGATGCTAAAGAATCAGATTTAAAGGGTCGGGGTGGGTTTTTTGTTTATCGGCTTGGGCGCAGCCAATTTAAAAAAAAAAAAATAAAAAAAATAAAAAAATCGGACTGCGGGAAAAAAATGTTCCCGATAGTCCCCGAAACCGGAACTGATTCCGGTTCCGATTCACATCTCTAGTTACAAGTATCAAGTCTTATTGGTGAAGAAATATTTCCTGATATTGGTTCTGAGTCGTCGTCCCTGGAGTTTTATTTTGTGACCCCTAGTTTTATAGTTTTGTTTCCCATGGAAAATATTCAGATCCTTCAGACTCTCCTCATAGGTCTTCTGTTACAGACCCCACACCATTTTGGTCACCTTTCTCTGGACTGCCTCCATCCTGTGTCTCTCCCTTTTGAGATATGGACTCCAGAACTAAACACAGTATTCCATGTGAGGACTCACAAGGACTTGTACAAGGGCATTATCATATCCTTTTTCTTACTGACTATCCTCTCTCTGTACAGCCCAGCATTTTTTTGCCTTTAGCTATTGCCTTGTCACATTGTTTCACCATATTCAGATCACCAGACACTATTACCCCAAGATCCTTCTCTTGGTCTGTGCACATCACTCTTTCACACCCCCCCCCCCCCCCCATCATATACAATTCTTTTGGATTACCACATCCCAGATGCAGGACTCTGCACTTCTTGGCATTCTATCCCAGCTGCCAAATCTTAAACTACTCTTCAAACTTTCTTGACTCACTTTTCATTCTCTCTACTCCTTCAGGTGTGTCCACTCTGTTGCAGATTTTAGTATCAACCGCAAACGGACAAACTTTACCTTCTGTTCCTTCAACAATGTCCCTCTCAAAGATATTGAACAGAACCGGTCCCAACACGGGTCCCTGTGGCACTCCACTTAACTCAGCCTTCTCTTCAGAGTAGGTTCCATTTATCATTCCACGTTGTCTTCTATCAGTCAACCAGTTTGTAATCCCTGCCACCACCTTGGCATTCACGCCTAAGCTTCTCATTTTTTTCACAAGCTTCCTATGTGGGACCATATCAAAAGCTTTGTTGTCAGGGCTTGAATTACATTACTCACTAAATGCAAATTACAGCCCCCCCCCCGCCCCCCCCCCCCCCCCCCCCCCCAGTTTTCTCTCTACCTTGGTGGTTTTAACAAGTAAATTTCAGTTTGAGACATTAAGATTTATCAGATTAAGCCATTGTTCAGTCTACTTTTTCTACTGCAGTACAGGTTGAAGGAATCTCTTCCTGTATCAGAAAAGGTTAGAAACTTAGGAATCATAATGGAGTCTGATCTTTCTTTTAAATCTCATGTGAAAGAAGTTAAAAAAAATCTTATCAAATTTTACATCTTAAGAAAGATTAAACCTCATCTTGAGATTTCTGATTTTAGAATTATACTTCATTCCCTAGTTTTATAAATGCTTGATTATTGTAATTCTATTTACTTAGGGTTACCTCAATATCCTATTAGGGCTTTTCAGATTGTGCAAATTTCAGGAGACAGGATTTTGACAGGTGCATCCCATTATGATTAGATAACTACAGTTCTCCATGCACTACATTTGAAACTCTTTATTTATAAACACTTTCTTGGCATACAATCAATGCAAAAAACTAAGTAATAGTTGTGGAAACATCAATAACAGTAGTTATACTGGAGCAGCATGCATACATATATTCAGTGTGACCCAAAATACATTACATCATGTGGCCTAAATCTTTACCCATCTGTACAAAATTATTAAGGCCTGGCTGCAGTATAAAATCTATGAAACAATTACCACACTGCCTTGTATTTGTATTGTTCATTCTTCATTGCATAATGCAACTGTTCAGTATCGGCTGTCACCCTTACTTGGGCACGCTAATGTTCTAAACAGGGATTATGCTTTCAAAATGTGGCACTAGCTAATCGAGCCACTAATAACAACCACCCCAAAAGTTTCCTATGTTTCCAAGGAACTAGGGACCTGTCCCATTTTCCCACTATAAAGACTGATTGGCCCAGAATATCAACAATTTCTTGAGCTACTAGTGACCAAAACTGCTCTATCCCTGGACGGTGTCACCACATGTGGCTGTGAGTGCCCACTTCCCCATACCCCCAACTCATAATATCATCATGCGGAGAGAATTTAATATAAAACATTGGTGTATGATAATTGTCCAACTGTTACACAGAACTTAACTCCACTCTCTTTATACAAAGTGAACTATGACTGGCAGCTAACGAAATACCTTTCCAATCTTTAGTGTCTAGCTCTGTGCCCAAATCCAAATTCCATTTATCAACCAGTGATTGCGTAGTTTCAGATCTGAATTTGCTGGACAGTATTCCTCAATAGATAGTAGTAATACTTTAATAGCGGCATCAGGGTCACCTAAGAAATTCTGCATACTATTCAGCTCTTGCATAGGGGTTGATAAGTCTACTATGCTACCCAAGGCCTGTCGGAGCTGCAAATAGTCAGCCTGCGTGTATGTGGAGAGATCAAACTCTTGATATTGCGACTCAGTGGTTTGAAAAATCCCATCTTCTGATAGCTGGGTTATGCAAAATAAACCATTAGCTCTCCAGTCCTGAAACACCCAGGAAAAAGTGTGGCCTGAGATATTCACATACCCATGTATAGGAGTGAGTGGAGAGATCCTATCCCCCCTAATCCCCAAATAATCCAATACTTGGCCCCACATTTTAAGCATGTGTACCAGAATCAGACTCTTTCTGGATACTCTGTGTAACAAAGGGAGGAAACAGTGATAAATGGCAACATGTCCAGGTTTGCTATGTCAGCTTGTAGGCATTCCAAGGGCAACTACGGCTTGTCCTGGTGACCAAGCATACCATCTATCAGTAAACTGGTGACCAAGCATACCATCTATCAGTAAATTGGAAAGTGCCACCTCACCCTTCTGTTTGGGGAGCCAGAGCTGGCTTAGCTTAATGCGCACCTGTTTATGATGCTAAATAAATTTGGACATTGTACTTTGCAGGGCTTCCAACACATAATTGGGAATGTTACAAGGGATATGCTGAAAAAGATAAAGTAATTTAGGAATAATGTTCATGTTTAGTAAATTTATTCGACCTGCCTGTGATATAGGTAAATCCATCTATACCTGGAAATCTAGCTTAATTTTATTTAGAAGGGGGTCATAGTTCTTAGAGAACAGGTCTTTAAAATCCTTAGGGATACAAATCCCCATATATTTAAACCTTTCTCGGACTTGCTTGAAGGCCAACATACAATCCGGAACTATGGTTTTAGGACTGTATATATTACCTGACTGTGTAAACGACGCAGGACCCATGGGAAAGAGTTCAGATTTATCATAGTTGACTTTGTACTTGGCCAAGTCACCATATTGGTGAAGTGCTATAAGCAAAGTACCCTAAGTTCATGGATTTGACATATATTAGAACATCATTAGCAGAGAGAGATATTGTGTACTTGCACCCCTCTAGCTGAAAACCTTTAATATCAGGATGTTTCTTAATAGCTGCCACCAGTGGCTCTATGGCTAGATCAGTCAATAAGGGTGATAAAGGGCACACCTATGGTGTGCCACGACCAACCATGAAAAAGGGGGATAAGGTACTGTTATCGGACCCTTTGTTCATGCCATAAACTGTCAGACAACCTAGCATTACTAAGCACTTCAAATAAAAACGGCCAGGTGGCGCGATCAAAACCCTTCTCCACGTCAGAGACCAGGCTTGTCATCTTGCTCCACTTGGCTAAGTGCAAGGTATTGAGTAGAGAGCCACCTCTTAACAAAGCCTGTTTGGTCTCAGTGGATCAACAGTGGGTGAAAGTTCTCCAACCTGAACTGTAAAATGTTTGCTAATATCTTTACGTCTGAATTCAATAATGATATAGGGCAGTATGAGCCACATTCAGATGCATCTTTTCCCTTTCTTATAAATTAAGGAAATAGTTGCCACTCCTAATTCTCCCACCGTTGTCTTAGTTGAATCCACAGAGTGGAAAGTGCCAAGGCAATCTAACAGGACATTGTGCTGACATTGTTTTGAGGAGAGGAAGTCCTTGGTATGCTTCCTACTAACATAACTTCACCAGGCAGCATAGCATTGTGTACCTGTTGGGACTCTTGGTTGTCTTAAAACAAATGTTGCAAGTTGGTTAATGGCTATCAGTTTAGAAAAGTAACTGAATCATTGTAGCTGAAGTGCCTTAAATCAAGGACTTCTTCCCGTGGACTTGAAGTTGCTTGGGTTAAGCTGGATAATGCTCACATTACAGACATCTGCTGAAAAGCTGCATTTTGTTTCATGGACCAAATCTGAGCTACTGCAGCAGTACATTTCTATACTGAGCAGCCTGTCTTTAGCAGCTGGCATGAGATTGTGTTTTTCCAGCCCCATTCCAATTCTTCTGCGTAATTCTACTCTGGAAAGTACGTGTTAGTCATCCTAGTTCTCAGTTTCTGTTTGCAGGCTTAAACTTCATTGTAGCAGCTAACCCAAAACTAGAACTCAAGAAAGGCTTCCAATGTTATATTTCATCAGTCTGACTGTGTAGTAATAGCAAGGTATCTGATTATAAACTGAGGAAGAAAAACACTAAATAGGATTTCATTGATAGAGCGCTAGCTTTATAACCTTGATTTGTGCTTGTATTTATCACAGCTTTGCATGCTGTGATTTAATTTAGCAATCATTTCAGTTTTCCAGAAGACAGCAAAAAATGCCGCTCGAGTGGTTATTTCCCTCCCCCCGCCTCCCACGCCCATTACCACTGCCTCAACTTGGGATAATTAAACTCTCATATTTCCTGTGTGGAACACTTTATTATAGATTGGATCATCTGTGTGTATCTGAGGAAACAACTGGCATTAATTAGCTGTCTGCTAGCTTACCTGTAATAGTTACATATTATTGAGGGTTAAATGCATGACATCCAGTGACCTTCGTACTAGCAGTGCAGGGTGGTATTGTGCACTTTCCCAAGGATGTATGTGATGTGGGCCCTGTGAAGGAAAACCTTTGATAATACTTATTGCTAATGTGTGTCTGACCAGCATCTAAACAGGGATGGGCCCAGAAAACAGCAAGGAAGGCAATCTATGAACGCTGTGAGGGTAGACAAAATAGGATAGATGCCAAATGTCCTTAAAAACACTTTATTATGATGGAGACAAATTTCATTTTACCCTTATAGCATCTGAACAGAAAATATTACATTGTACATTATTTTACTTCCATTGATCATTTAGAAATGGAGTAATATGTAACTTCATTTTATAGCACGAGATTAATTGTTCTGTTGATATAGTATTATGGTTGAAATGTTTTTTTTTTTTTTTTTTTTTTTCTGGAGTATTTTTTGGTACAGAAAATGTTCAGGTTTTCTTGATATATCAGGAAAATATGTGTGCATATATTGGACATATTTACAGATGCATGGAGTTTAATTAGTATAGGTTTGAAGCTTATGAGCAGTAGCCCCAGTTGTCAAGGTTTCAACCCTGGCTAGTGTCCTTTGCGCAACTTTCATACACATTCATAATTAAATCATCTTCTAAAAAAAAAGTGTCTAAAGTAGAGAGTATATCTCAAATTTACTTGTCTGAAGACTCAATAAACAGGCAGTCCAGACACTCTTGGGCTCTAATCCTCCCCCACCCCAGCCTGCTGGACTCCACCAGTTACACACAAGGAAAACACAAAACAGAGAAGGGCGACCAGAAAGGTGGTGGAGGGTCTTCATCGGATGTCATACGAGGAGAGATTGAAGAATCTAAATATGTACACCCTGGAGGAAAGGAGGAGCAGGGGTGATATGATTCAGACTTTCAGATACTTGAAAAACTTTAACGATCCAAAGACAACGACAAACCTTTTCCGTCAGAAAAAAATCAGCAGAACCAGAGGTCACGAGCTGAGGCTCCAAAGAGGAAGACTAAGAACCAATGTCAGGAAGTATTTCTTCATGGAGAGAGTGGTAGATGCCTGGAATGCCCTTCCGGAGGAAGTGGTGAAGTCCAAAACTGTGAAGCACTTCAAAAGGGTGTGGGATAAACACTGTGGATCCATCAGGTCTAGAGGACGCGTATAAAGAGCAGGCAGCAAAACACTGCACGGAGCGGCAGTAGCCACAGAGGCATTCACGGAGCGGGATGCCAGTGGTTGGTGTTTCACCTTCATGGAGCGGAAGGATGGAGGGCTGCCATCTTCCAATTAAAAAAAGAAAAAAAACAAACAAAAAAAAAAACAAAAAAAAAAACAGGGATGGGTTCATGGGCTATAGGTATTACCAATTATTAGGCTTATTCAATTATCAATTATTAGGCTTTTCAATATTTGATGATAGCTAATGTAACTTTCAAGGCATACTTCACTTTCAATGCATATCCAGCATAGCTCCCTGCTTCAGCGGCAGGGGAGAAGAAAAACTAATACTTCACACACATCTCTGCTTCAAGGGCAGAGAGCTATGCTGCCGCTTACTCAACTAATCCAACTTAACATTTCACTTGGAAGCAGCTCCATCACTGCTCTCTACATTAATAGTGGGGGTGAAAGGGAAATAGAACCTAAGGTTACTAAGAGCCAAGAGAAACAGATAAGTATGCGAAAAAAGTATGAAGCTTGCTGGGCAGACTGGATGGACCGATTGGTCTTCTTCTGCTGTCATTTCTATGTTTCTATGGATGCAAAGGCCGTAGCCATTTATTAGAATCCCTAACATGGGAGTCTAATCAGGTGCTAGTCTGTAACGTTTACAGAAATTGCAGCTGGGCAGGTGCTGATACTTTAATCTCCGTCCCCGCGGAGCCATGGGGTCCCACCCCTAGCAGGCCCCTGGAACAGGTGCTGTGACTGCCAAGCACTGGATGGGCTCCCCAGCTCGGACCACCACAAAGCATGCCCCTTGCCAGAGCCCATCTGCTGGAGGTTTCAGCCCTAGATCAGTTGAGGTGTGCCCGGGCCCGATGTTGATCATCTGTGGCAACGAGTGAAGGCCCTTAGGCCTCTCATGTACATATTGGCACCTCCCAACTTACTTCTAATCCCTTTGCATTTGCAAATGCTCTGCTGGACTCTGTTGCCGCCGCCACAGGGGCCCAGCATACGTGGATCAGGAAGTATGTTCCGCCCGCGCGTGATGGGCATCCCCCAAACAATGGCTACAGCTACTACATTGGATGGGTAAATAGCCCCTATATAGCTTGCAGGAACAGATTGTTTCCAGAGTTCTACAAGTGTACTCAGTCAGGGGCATATAATTCTGCTCAATGTCTATCCACTCATTCATGTCGCAAATGATACCACCATGTTGCCAGTGATAACCACCCTGTCGTTGTATAGTTTTGGCTACCTGCCAGTTGCACTTGGCAGTGTGCTTTCCCCACCCCCAATTCACTTAATGTACTTTTGAAGTATGGTTTCTGGCCAGCGGATTCTTGTGGATGGCCACGATGAGGCAAGGCAACTCTAGTCTTCCGTGATTGATGCTGATGCCATTACCTAAATTGTTGCCATTGCAGTGTATGATAAGATCAGGTGGTGTCGAGCTCACTGTTCCCGATTATCCATTCTTCTCTGACAACACAAGTGTCGAGGGGTGGTCCTGCTATTACTGCCTTCACCTGAGGGATCCTGGGCAGTCCACCACAAAGCAAGACCCTCCAGGGCCCCTCACAAATGTGTCCAGCTATTTGTCCATCAGGCCTAATCTCTGGGCTTGACCTTAGCGCCCAAGGTTCAAGTGCTGAGGGGTGACCACAAGGCCGCATGCTCTCCAACAGGGTTTCGCTCCCTGCAAATACCCCTTATGACAGTCTTCACCAGAGGGGACCTGGGCAGTCTATTATGTGGTGGGACCAACCAGCCCCTCAGACATGTCCAGCCACTGAGCTGTTAAGGCCTGATGTGGCAGAATAATCCAGAGCTTCTGAATAGGGTCCTGCACCTGGCGAGTTCCCCTTATGACCACCTTCACCAGAGGGGGTACTGGGTAGTTTGCCCCCCCCCCCCCCCCGACTTTGTCAGATTGATGAGAAATGATCATACCGCATACACCTCGATCTGTCCTGGACTGTTCCAGATGTTGACATTCTCCCACCTCAAGCTGCACAGCTCTAATGTGTTCCGCTGTTATAACACATTCTGTCAAGGCTCTGCAGCTCACTGATGCACGTGCCTGCTGCTGCCATGGGCAGAACGCTCCAAAGCCCTGAAGACGTGCCAAGGTGGTAATGAGAGCTCTGCATGGCCCATTTCCAGCTTCGAGCGAGCGGCAAGGTGCGAACGTACCAAGTCCTTAGATGGTCCCTACCGTTTAATGTAAACTATGCAGCTAATAGAGACCCTTTGGAACATGGTATCGCAGTGAAGAACAAAAAGAATGCCACATCTCGTGTGCCCTCAGATTTCGAAGGACCACAGCTGCCCGGGTAACTCTCCAATGCTCATCTCAGCTTGTGCCGTGAGAAAATCCGCGTTCTCACCACACATCCGAGAACATGCCTCACTCGGGTCATTATGTACATGCGCACGTAGAACATGAAGTCCCACCGCAATTCCAATGCCAGGACTCCTGGAAGCCTGCTTGTTTGCTGACTGGACAACCGAGCATTGCCTTGCCAAAATATCCCCGTCAATGATCAAGCACATCACCTTAGATGCACGTGCCGACTATGATGGGGAGATTACCATGGGGAGACAGCTGTGAAGTTCCTGGTTGAGCAACCTGTGTCCAGTGGACTGGGCAGCACGATATGCACCAAGCTTCCTCGACATAACACCAAACTGCTGGCTCCTGATGCGTTGGCATATACTTGAATAATATAAGTACAACTGGGCCAGGTCTTTACTAATTGGCCTGCTGTTGGACTCACTCTTCCCTACTGCATCAAGGGCCAGGTGACATCATGTGCCTTCTTGAATGAGGCATTTGATAGTCCAGTCCACATACATTTCTCGTGCATGATAGATAATTAGCCGACTATCCACGCCAAACGACATCGGACGACAGCAGTGGGTTGAGGAGAACTTAAATCTTAGCATGCACGTGACAAAGGTACCCATCGAGGTCAATGAATCAAGTGTAAGCTCCTGACCTCCATTGACAGCTGCTGTATAACAGCTGGTGGGATATCGGCGGTGGCAGCACTGGAAGAGCTTAACGTGGGATGAGTGAGCGCAGCAATATTTGCTCTGAAGCCCTTTTTCTGTTAGGGTTTCTCGAAAACTGGTAACGGCTAAAGGGGATTTATTGCGATGAAATAAAACAGATAGTCTCCTTTTGGGCATAAGGTTAGCCTCTTTGGTCTTGAGCTAGGCTGTTCATGCTAGGTATAAGGCAATCCCCCATTAAGCCACGTAGCTGTGATGCCTTACACAATGGCGCTGTAAACGTGCCAGGCTCCAAAGAGGGCCAGTGAGAATGCAAGCCGGAAGAGCATAGTCTCAAACTCGCCTATTGCTAACAGGGCAAGACTCATCAAAGCCATGAACGTGGGTCATGCGGCAGAGGCCTTTGTACATCACACTGAGGCAGGGGGACCCCTTGGCTCCACCGAGCATTAATCCTTTAAATGGCGAAGTGCTGCTCCACGCGGCCAATCAAAAGAAATCCGAAACATGAACAAACTTACAGGCATGTCTGTATGAGCGCTTTCACCTTGCAATTTGTTGCCGGCAGTGTTAAATCTATTCTAAAGACTTCTGTCTTGCGCAGGCCACTGTTCCAGAAGAACCAAACTGTTATTCTTAGATGCAGATAAGAACAGTAGGGGAAAATATGCTTTCCTTAAGTGAATAATTTGTTCCTTGCCTGCAAATACTGAACTACGTATTGGTGAACATTTGTGGCTGTCTCTGCTCCCCCTCACCGCAAAGAAAGTTCTGAAACATTTCCCGCTTATAGACAAGGAATCTTAAAGTGAATGAACAGAAATGTTCTCGTATAAGTTTTCCTCTGCTTTGCACAGCTACTGCGGCACCGATTTAGGAGGAAACTGATTCAGATTCTTAGAAACACTAATTTTCCACCGCCAATAACAACTTTCTGGGAGCAGAATGTCACTTCCCCTTTAAAGTAATGAACCATGTTCCTGGGCATTCCCTGCTGTATGGTGTACAGCATGAAGTTAATCAAGGACCAGCAGTTAGCAAAGAGAAATGGATTTGCTTTGTTGCAGTTGTGAATGCAAGCGCTCCATGAGGGTAGGGCCAAAAATCAGCACAGCTGCTATGTTGTTTCCTTTCCCCAATGCACATTTACAAGCTGGAACTAGAAGGCTGCCTAATAACGACCAAACAGTACTGGGGCTGTGTGGGTCAGATATCATTCTGCTCCCGCCCTACATGCAGGAGAATGCCAAACTGTACCCTGTAATGCTGGATGCTTTTAAACAGCAGTCTCGGCACCGCTAGCAGATACTGTACATCTATAAAAGAACCGTGAGCCGGGAACACAAGCCCTCATGCTTCTGTCAATGCCGCACTGCATTTGTTCGTCAGGTGCTTCCTTCTGTGATGGTATAAGAGGTGCACTTCCTGCCTCTTCCTTGATGTGTTTACAGTGCCTCTCCTATGCTGGGGCAGGGATCAGCTGGGGAATAAATAGGTGGAGTCTCCCACCGGCTGGGTATCCTACTCTACCTGACCCTTACTGGGTGGGTAACCCTTATCCTGGTGTCCGTGTTTTGACTGTGACATGATGGCTTCCTGCCCCTGATCAGCCATCCAAGGTGGCTTGCTCAGAGATATTAGGGAGCTACATGAATGCCACCACCCAGACACAGGGGTCAACGAGGGCAAAGGAATGTGGAGTCATGCTCTGTAGGACCATGAGGGGCAATTATAAGTATTGCTCTCCTCTCACACACACCCCCCCCCCCCCTTCCCCAGTGCTCCAACAGTTTGGTGGCACAGCCCCTACAAACTGCTGGTTGGGCTTTGAGCTCCCGGCCCTGGCAGTTGCCCACAGCATTGCAACACTGTATCCCTCCAATTTTTACCAACTTTCCACCCCCCCCCCCCCCCCCAAGCAGATGGGTAGTCTGAGATCATGGAGCGATGAAGTAAGTGGCCATACCTTAATCATATGCGTGTTGAAAAGGCCATGAGGACCTCCAATCTTATCAAGGGGAGTATTAACCTCTCCTTTCAACACAGCCCTGGGAGGAAGGGGTCCGAGGGAGATGAATGGGAGTGAACCCCTGAATAGGAGAGGGGATGAAATGCGGGGGGGAGGGGAGCAACCAGAAAAAATGAGGGGAGATGAACTGGCTGGGCTGCCACATGGGGAGAGCCCCGGGTAACTGCATGCAGCTTACCTTGCTCCATGGCCTGCAGGTAAGGGAAGAGAGTGAGTCACCTGATTTGCTCTCTCATCTCCCTAATATGAATTACCTAGTAACTTCTGCGGACCCCCAAGACCCTAACTTTACATTTATCTAAGGGTCAGAAGTGACGGACCCTCTGAGGGGTAGAGCTGGATGGGCTGTAGGCACACTTGCAGCTCCGGCAGCAGAGGCGGGAGCTGAGGTTGAGCCCGAGCAAGCAGGGGATCGAGCCGAAGGAGGAATGAGCGGAATAAATGGCTCATGCCAGAAAACTTTTTTTTTTTTTTTTTTTTTTAGCTAAGAGAAAATGGGTAATGCTTCAAGCTTTAGAATCCCCAATGGGAAAGGAAGTCGTCTTCCTTTTTTTTTTTTTTTTTAACACACAAAGGAATGGGAGTGCTGATTCAGCAGTACTCACCAGTTCAACCCTCGGCATGCCGGGATGGAGCCGGTACGATCGCCGTGCAAAGGATGAAGAAACAGCTCCGGTTGAGGCTGAGCTGGAAGAGACCGGACAACAGGGAATCGGGATTTAAATTGCCTGCCGGCCGCCCCCCCCCACCCCAATGTCACGTCGCGTGGTGCCCCGGCATCGGGGAGCGTCCTGATGATGACTCTGCTCCTGAGGCCGGGCCAGTCGGCTGGGTGCAACATTATAGGCGGCGCCACGGTGCTGCAACATGATGCCGGTACCATTCCAAGCACCACATGGAGGGCAAGGGTGTCGGACCTTTACCTCCACCGACCGGAGGGGAGCTATTAGCGGGGGCCTCACGGGTGCATCAGGTGTCCGGTTATTCGTGGCGCCTGCACATCCGTGCTGGGGGGGGGGCATCCGTGTTTCCTGAGAAATTGAAAAAAACAACGGGGAAATAGGTTTGTAGATAAATATGATTTGAAAAGGGAAATGAAAAGAACTGAGATGGTTCAAGCAGCATCCTGCAGATTCAGAAGTTAAGATACTCTGACTGTTTTATTGGTTTTCACTATTTGTTTTGTAATCAGTTGCTGTTTCATGATGTAATGTTGCTGTCATTAAATATTTTTGTGTATGTTACTTGTAATCTACTGAGACTATGGATCAGCAGAATATAAATTGTTTAAATATATACATACTTTACCCAAACCTAATGTGGAGTGCTTTGATTCATGTAGGGTATAAACTGACATGCATGGCATGTGCAAAGGTAATTGATTTTATACTGGCTATACATTTCTAAATATATTTTTAATTGCTTGACTTGAGGTTTTATTTAAAGCAGAAACTCAGATATGTAACAGTTAAATTTATTGAATGAAGCTATTTCCAGGAATTGAACACTGTTTTGAGCATTGAGTGCTTGGAATTTATTTATATATTATAAATGGGCTGGGACTGAGAGATTTCTGATTGGCTGAGCTTGTGGTCCTGCTTATCTGTATACATATTTATTAAGATGTTCTGCTCATGTTGATTGATACTATACTGAAAAATATTATGAATCTAAAAAAGTGCTAATCAAAATGACAGGTTCCACCACAACTTTCAACCTTTTCAGAAAGTCAGCTGTCTAAAAGAACAATAAAAGTAATCTTTCCTTTTTTTTTTTTTTTTACCCCCCATTTTGCTACAACTTATTTGGGCTATTTTCAGTGTTTCACATTTGACACATCTGAAGGGCTACGGAAGCTTCTGTGTCCCATTTATTTTAAACTGGTATTTTAGAATATTTCCATTCTACACCAAACAGTTTTATTATGTTACCTTGGGGGCAATTTGTCCCCCAAATGGTTTAATATCTCTGGAAAACTGAGATAAATAGCTTTTAAGTGGTGATGATTCTTTTTTTATGACAAGCTCAGAGAAATCGCTCAAAGGATTGTGATGAGACCCAGAAGTTATAGCTAGTGAAATAAACTGCACTGCTTTCTGGTAACATTTTTTTTTCTTTTTTTATGGTAAAGCTGCAGCTTACAGATCCCAGTATCTTGTAAACATTCTTTCCTAGTTTAACATTTTAGGAGGTGCTTATTGAAATTAAGAATACTTTGAATTTGTGTTACTATATGTCAATCTAGCAATCTATTAAGTTTTTCTGTTTAGTATTAATGCTCCAAATTACATACATTTATATTTTTATAAAAAATGCTTAGAATAGCTTAGAAATCTGTGAGAGACCTGGTTATTGATAGGGGGGTTAAAACCAATCTAGGTATCCATTAACAAGTCCATAGCTGCAGCAGATTAGAATTTTGCAATGGGTGTAGCTTTAACTTTTGAAGAAGAGGTATGTGACAGAGTTGCCCCTATTTTCCCCTTTAAACCTATGCAGGACCAGGCTCTATAGGTGGGACCCTGCTGGGCAGGGAGAGTGCTGAGGGTGAGACCAACTGGGGCAGGATAAGTTTGTGAGCCCAGCTGGGGTCAGGAGGTGTCTCCAGGAGCTCCTGAACCTCTCTGAGAGGCTGTATGAAGATATGGAATGTACACTGTCTAGACGTAAGATGGTCTACTATGATGTTTGCTGTTCTATAAATAAAAGTTTGTTTGCATTTGAAAAGGCTGGAGTCAGTGAGGCTTTGTGCCTCCAGTCTGGGAAACACCAGTTGGTCTTCCACAAGTGACTTTGTATTTTCTTTTTTGTCCCACTGATATGTTCTCATATAAAGCGAGATCCAGGGGTTGTCCATGTATGATTACCTTGTAACTTCCTAGTTACAGCTAACCAGTTTTAGTTAAAAATAAATAAATAAATACATTTTCAAATGTTAGTACTACACACGCAACAATAGGAGTGTGTCTGTATTATGTTAGATAATTGTCACGAGCTTCTGAAAAGAACCATCCTGTTAATACTTTATTTCTGTATCTATATTTGTTATACTGTCAACTGAACAAGTACGAGTTAAAAATTACCTAGAGGCCCTTTTGGCAGCCTAGAGGCCTTGTTTTTTTTTTATTTTATTTTTTTACAATGATGTTCATCATTAGAGGGATACTTTAATATGTTAGTGTACAACTCTTTTGTCTTAAAATATGGAACTTTCATAGACTTTGTCCTTGGTTTCATTTGGCAGTGGATCTTGAAAGCTACCTACCTGAGTCTAAGGCTTTTCTTCTCTCCATTGGAAAAAGACCTTGATGAATCAGACCCTTAGAGTGAAACACACACTCTGTTCAAGGTCATTTATTGTCTAAAGATCAATGTAATGGAAATCTATTTTGAATAATGTAGGATGCATATGGCTACACAAATGAAATATACAGTGGTTCCCCTGAATCCTGTTTAATAATTTAAGATATGCATTCTCTGATTGGACATGAAGAAATCTATGATTTGGATTTCTTATCTATCAAGTAGTTTGCATGGCTGGCAAGAGACTGAAAAATGCCTGCAATATTCAAAGCCTTCATATGACTTAGATTTGAATTTAGGGTGATAATTGCATAGTCTGCACTGGAAGTAATTTCTTAAAATTAACTTTATAATTCATTCCTTTCCTTTGTTACTGTTGTCTGACTAGCTTTTCTTAAACAACACAGCAG
Source organism: Rhinatrema bivittatum (assembly GCF_901001135.1). Classification (NCBI taxonomy): domain Eukaryota; kingdom Metazoa; phylum Chordata; class Amphibia; order Gymnophiona; family Rhinatrematidae; genus Rhinatrema; species Rhinatrema bivittatum. The sequence continues at coordinate 143,193,696 of NC_042621.1, forward strand.
GGTCCATTCATCTACATCCTATCTCATCTTTATGATGGGGCGTTCCACAATGAATGATGCTAGTAATATTTTCCAACACTAAACCAGCTAAGAACTATTGTATATCTCTTAAGATTTATGACCCATTTGTTGCACATCACATTACATTTACAGTATTCGATTTGTATTTCTCTTCTATAGTTCATAATTTACATCTGGTTCCATTTTTTTCTAGTAGGACAGATGGTTCCCTTTTCTCTTATGATGGGATGAGGTCTGAGGAAAATCAGAGAGGGTGGGGTATGAGGAGAAGGAGGAGGCAGACTGCTCTGCTCATCTCACTCATCTTATTCATAGAATAGGCAGAAGAGAGGAAGAGAGAGCCCCACTTGTTTTCATTTCTTCTTTGGTAGGACAGGTGGGTTGTTTCCTAAAATGCTGGCTAATCTGTTCCTCCCTCCCTGTGATGTATGTCCATAACCCCTGTCTCCCCTTCTCCTCGTCCCTGCTTGTAAAGCACTGCTGTAATAATCATAATAGACATGGCTATTCTAAGTAAGAGTAATAAAAAGGCATCCATTTATAGAGATTTCAATGGTTTTGTTTGTTCTAACTTAATGTTTTTGGTAGAATTTTTTTTTTTTTTTACTTTTTATTGGACCAAAATAGAAATTATCAAAAGGTGATCTCCTTTATTATCAACTTGACTTGGCACTTTCCACCTTTCTGTGCTGTATTTCTGAAATAGACTTTGACTTGATAAGTTATGCTTCCTCTCTGACTTTATTTAAATTCTGTCAAAAACTCATGTTCATGAGGCTGCTTTTAAATCTTAACCATTTTTCTATAATAGATGCATTTCCTATAGACTCTTGTCATGTTTGTCTTGACTAGATTGTAAACTCCAAGGAGCAGGGAATCTTCCATGTGTATCTGTACAGCATTGTGTATGTCTAGAAAGAATTAGTAATAGTATGATGATGTGAATGAGCTTTTGATACCACATAGGTCCACCTGCAAAACAGGGTTGCAAGAATTGGGGGAGGAAGGAGACAAGAGAGAGTAACTTTTAAAGTAGTAGTTATTTACATTGTGCTGAAAGGTCTCTTAATAGTTGTTTTGGAGCATCAGTTAGACTTGGGGAAGGCTTGTTTGAATAACCAAGTCTTAAGCCTTTTTCTGAATTAATATATATATATATATCCATGGGTTTACACTGTGCCACTTCTGGCTCATTTTTTTCTATAGAGCCAAACTCTCTTCTGCTTGCCAGGGATTTTGTTTCCTAGAATCACAGGATTTGTTATCTGAGAAGCCCACTCGTTTTCTGTATCCCTTTAGTCACCTTTAGATAGCTAACAAAATAATACTTAAAAAACCTATATAGTACACTATCTGTCCATGTTCTTGCCATAGAGTTGTTTGGTTTTGCTTCATTAATTTTTTGATCATAGCCAGCAGCTTCAAAAAGTGCCTCCTGTGCGAATGGATAGTGTCTATCACAGATCACCATGATAGATACACCTTTTCGTGCAGGCCCAACCACCCAGATTGACCTTCTGGATAATGACTTTGGGTATTGCAAGTCTGGCCCATCAGTATCTGCATTGGAGGCATTGATATTGAAGGATCCAGGAGCTGCACAGACCACTGGCAGTGCATAGACATCAAAAGGTTATTGATTTCCCTTCGACAGTGAACACCAGACAGGGCCAAGGTGACAGACTATTGCCTGGGTCCTCCCACTCAAGGAGAGCGAAAGGTTTGTCTCATTCCTCTGGCTTTCAAGAAGATTTCCACCTATGGTTTGAAATGGAGGAAGTTTTAACTTTTGATGCAAGGGAAAGGCCTTATATTCTTTCTCCTGCTTCATGCAAAAACTGTTTGATTATCTTCTGCATTTTTCTTAGTCAGGTCTGAAAACCAATTTAGAGTTTACCTCAGTGCAGTTGATGTTGATCACCATGTAGAAGGTGAGCCTATCTCTGTACAGCCTTTAGTTGGCGATTTCATGTGGGGCTTGTTTCATCTGAAGTCTTCCATTAAGCCTCACACTGTCATGGAACCTCAGTCTGGTACTGACTCAGCTGAAGAATGCTTCCTTCAAGCCTCTAGACTTCTGTGAGCTGAAGGAGATGACCTGGAAGGTCATATTCTTGGTGGCAGTCACTTTAATGTGCAGAGTCAGTGAGCTCCAGGCTCCAGTGACTTATCCATCTTATACTAAGTCATTGCTTCCCAAATCTGCCCTTCAGATCTCATAGCCAGTCTATTTTTAAGGATATCCACAATGAATATGCATGAAATAAAGTTGCCTATACAGAGTCCCCATGATATGCAAATTATCACTTGCATATTCACTGTGGATATCATGGTTAGGATTCTGGTATTCCCCGACAGGATTGGTACAGTACTTCGGGAAAGAGCAGGATAAGGTCTTCCGCCTGGCCAGCCCCCTCCCCCCTTGGTTCAGCCTGCAAGTTCTGAGGGTAGACAGGACTCTTGGTATGGTACATAATGGCTAATGGGTAGGACAGGAACTGGAAACAAGGCTAGAATGGAAGGCAGGGCTGGAACTGCAGACAAGGCAGGGATTGGAATTGGAGTCTGGCAGGGGTTGTAGATAAGGGGTGGAACTGGAGGCAAGGTAGTGGGAGACATGGGTTGGAACTGAAGGCTCACAAGGAGCCTAGGACCACAGGGAGAACTTGACAGTACAAGACAAGGACAGGGAAATACTAGGATTGGACAGAACAAGACTAGGACTATAAGGAACATTAGAATAGGGCAAATAAAATACAAACACAGGAAAGCAGGGAACTAATGTAAAACAAGATACATATACGACAAGCAGTAGCCTAAGCATGCCACAAAGTGGAGCAAGGCAAGACTAGAAGGCTTGAAGGCCACAAGGCAGGGCCAGAAGGCCAAGGAGGCTGCAGGATAAGACAAGAAGTCCACAGGGGCATGCCGTAGCAAGACAAGGTAGGTTAATGCAAGGAGCCAAGGCGACTCTATGAAGAGGCATGGCTAAATAAGGCTGGCCATCAAGTAAGTGGTTAGACGGGAGAAAGCACGACTCAGTGAGGATCTCTACTAGTGGGGATGATGTCTAGGAGTTAGGATTGTGATGATGGATATTCTGAAAACCTGACTAGTTGTGGAGTCCCCAAAAGAGGTTTGGGAAGCCCTGCACTAAGAATTTTCTGAATAGGGTGGTTTTGCACAAAGACCCTAAGTTTTTGCCTAAAGTATTTATTTAAAAATGGTTGTAGCCCACAACATCTAATACATCTTGTTCTCAGTGGGTAACAAGCTCACCCTTCATAACAAATAATAAAGAATAAATATAAAACGATGCATCAAATGACAAAAACACAATCTGGATTAAAAGGCTAAAAATGCCAGATTTAAAAAAAGTCGAGGCTCATTTTAGTTAGTTAAAGCTTATTTTGCATATGCTTTTTATCTTGCTTCCTAAAATCTTTCTAATTAGAAATTTTCTGCACGTAATCTGGGAGTAAATTCCACAAAATTGGACTGATAACAGAAAACATTCTTTTTCTCGACTCCTGAAGGTGAACTAGTTTTACGGTTGGAGCAGACAAATCATGTTTCTGCTGTGAAAGTAAACCACGCTGAGGGACATATTTGGAAATCTATTTAATTAAATAGCTGGGTGCATCTTCATGTAATGCTTTAAACAAAAGGAAACAAATTTAAGTCTAAAGGCAACAGGCAGCCAGTGGAGCTCCTGCAGTTTGGGTTAAATATCTCTTAAGGGACAATCTGTTAAATTTGTCACAAACTTCTGTACGGCCTGTAGTACATTTAATTTATTTTTTGGAAAATCAACATATAAAGCATCAGAATAGTCTAATGAGCCAAGAACAAGTGATTGCACAATAATCCTAAAATCCCCTTTATCAACTAAATGCCTAATACAGCAAATCAACTTTAGTTTGTAAAAAGTAGTTTTAAGCACAGAATTAATCAGTGACTATATGAAATGAATAGTCTCAACAATAATCTCAAGGTTACACATCTTTTCAGAAAAGGGGATCAAAGCTTCCAACTGGAGCTGCTGTGATGTAGGAACTGGGATGGTATGTTTGAGCCAGCATATCTGTCTTTTGTATATTAAGCATTATCATATTTTCTGACATCCCATGAATTAACAGCTTTAATGCTAGATGAAGAAGAGTAGATGGCAAATCAGGATTAACAGGTACAGTAAATTGCAAATCTGCATAAATATATTTTATATCAGATGGAAATCACAGACCCTAAAGGCTGCAGGTAGATGTTAAACTAGCCGATAATGCAGATCTCAAGTGTTCCAACTTGAATTGTGTTGCCCAGTCCTAACTTTGAAAGGATCTTTTAGTAAGGAATGATCTAAACTGAATGACTTTCTGTCCGGTACCTTATAGAATAAAGAGCAGTCACAATATTTCACATTATACAAAAGCTCTACTGTTCAACTAAGGGACCATCATATGTGAAGCACAGGATATTCTGATTTCACCCTGCAAATTCTCAGTAATATAATCATTGTTCCCTTATGGCTTCAGTTTCAGATTATTTTTCTTCAGTTGAACCAAATGTTCAGCCTGCCATGTCACATTTCAAGGCACTAGGCTCTGTTTTGGGGGCTATATTTCTTGTCCAAATAGCCACTTTTCAAAACAGATACCGTCTCACTTTGAAAGTAACTGCAAACATGACTATAGAAAGGTTTAAATGTCCATAACAGCCAATCGGATGGGTTGTGCACTTTAGATTCCCTCATGTTATTGAAAAATCCACTCTTGTTCTTTCTATTTATTTCCTCAAGGGGGACAAAATATTAAGGAATTCGTGGTAAAGTCCTCTTTAGTGAAGCCATAGACTTTAGCAACCCAGAAACATGCAACAACAAGGGGAAACTGTTTATGCTGTGGAAATTGTAATGTTTGTCATTTGCAATTAAAGGAGATGTAATTTTTTTTAATACAAAATATAACTTAAAATTTATTAGCAAACATCCAGCACAATTTAATACTTATCCAGTTATTGTTTGCTTCTTTTTTTCCACTTCAGTTTGCATATGGAACCTGTTCTGAAAAAAAAAATACATACAGGTCAAAAAATCATTAAAAATAGTTTGCCAATTGTAAAGCAACATTTAGTAGAATGCTCATCCAATGAAACTGTTGTAAAAATGAAACTAATGATGAAAACTAGGTTAAGAGAAACACAAAAGTTGAATTGGGACTGAAAAGCTAGAAACACTATTGGTTAGTCATTTCTTATAGCATCAGCATTCTTTTCAATATATATCCGATCGATCAAGTGTGAGTGGACTGGAAGGGTGGAGACTGGGAACAGCTTCTACATTGGAGAAAGCAGGAATGGATTTTCTGTCTAAAATTGCTTAATCTAGTTCACTCAGCCCACAGGCCTAACCCCTCCCTCCCCATCCCAATCTCATGATAAAATGAAAATGTCACAATCCTTCTTAGCCTTTTTCATGCCCGCGTACCACAATAAGCCCTACTAGGTCTCCTATGTATTTATTTTTCCAATGTAATAATTTTTGAGATGCCTACCTCCTAATGTAACTATAGTTATTGTCTTGTTGAATTGTTGAGTTAATGCTTTACAATGTTCTCTTCTGTTAAAATGTAATTATATTAACTGCTGATTTGCCTCCATTACCATGTAAAAATAAGACATTAGTCTTACTATTCTCCAAGTTAACATGTAAACCGATGTGATATATCCCATTGAATGTCGGTATATAAAAGCAAATAAAAAATTCAATCTAAAAAAACTTGAGAACATTGAAAATACTATGAGAAGTTTGAACTTGAGTTCTCAATTTTCCAGTTATTAAATTGATTCCACCTATGGAACTTTTCAAGAATTATATTTCACAAGTTCTCAAGATTTCCAAGGAGGCAATGCCTGTTATCACTAAAGCGTACCATTTGCCACAGCAGTTTGCTGGCATTTGTGAAGACTAAGAACAAAATCTTTCCTTAAATCTAACGGACTTTCTTGAGTCTTCACAAGATGTTCTTATATCTAAAAGGGGAACTTTATTGGTCTCATTTGCTTTTCTGAATGATAGAAATGCTGTTCTTAGATTTTTCTTTTGTAACAGATCATTGCCATTTTATGGTCAGTAGATTTGGATATTTCCTGTTTTAACTAGAGTAACCCAGGAATGTAGGAAGAAATTTCTTTCCATGCGATCTGAGGTTATGTCTTTAGGTGCATACTTTACCATGAGATATCTATGTAAATGTGTAGTGAAACATCTTAATGTTAATTATCTTTATTTTGAACCTTCTCAACTACGATTGGATTCGCATGCCCAAGAAGCTCATTAAGATAGTATGGTAATTGAAAATAATGTCTGGTACGTTTCTCCTTTTCCTTTTTCAATGGTCATCGCTCCTTTTCTTTCTTGTTTCTCCCCTTTTTCCTACAAATAGTTTGAGAAATGTGCGGAAATGATTACCTGTATTTTTCACATGTTAATATGATGTCAATATGATGTTAATTATGTCTATTATATGGCACATCTCTCAATTTTTTCTGGTACAAGAATTCTTGTGTTAATTTTGTAAAATTCATAAATAAAAAATGCTTAATCTAGTGGGTTTGAACACTGACCTTGATTGAGCTCTCTTCCTTTAATATTAGTACTTTTGCTTTCATGTTTTAAATGTGTGGCATAAGTCATATACTATTGGTTTAAAAACTGGTAAAGAATCCCAATAATATGAAGGAACCTAGTGCTTTGAAATGTGATGTGTCAGGCTGAATACTTGATTCATTTGAAGGGAAGTAACACACTTTTTTAAAAAACATATTTTAAATGCAGTAAAATTTTGAAAAAATTGAAGCCATACAGGACTTATAATTATATTACTGAGTATTTGCAGGATGGACTTGTAAATTGTAGAGCCTTTTGTATAATGTGAGTGACGTTTATTCTACATGGTAATTTTTGCATTCACTTATTGACTCTGGTTAAGGTGGAAGTCCTGCTAACCAGTCAAGCGTCCTTCCAGCATTTTTTCCAGGCCACATACCCACAAAAATGAACAAGCAACATACAGTTTGAAGAAAGCCTTGTCCTTCCAAGTAGAGTGAACTGAAGCCCTTAGAAAGTCCACCCAGCTTTTTGTTTTCTTTGACCCAATAAACCTAATATTGCCATTGCCAAGTGCTCTCTTACTAATTGGCTAGAAGATTGCATCATCTTCTGTTATGCCAAGGCAATCCTAAATCTGGTTGGACATATCAAAGCTCATAGCTTCAGAGCCATGGTAGAATCTTAAGCCCACTTAAGATGAGCCTCCATGGAGGAGATCTGTAAGGCTATGTCATGGAGTTCTCTCCACACATTCTCATCATATTATTTGTCAGGGACTCCTGATGTAAGAAGTTTGGCCAGTTTGTCCTGTGGAGTCTTTTTGAGGTGTAAAACTACACTCCATCCCCACTAGGGTCTGTTGTTTTTTTTATCCCGACTGTCGCATTAAAAAATAAAATCAGAAAAATTATTAAAATAGCCTGTTGCTATCAAACATTTTTTTTCTCAGTCATGGTTTTTTTTTCTTTCTTTTTGTTCAAGGTAGTCTGTAGCTAGGGATTCTTCAGATGTGAGGACTGTCATTCTCCTTGTCCTCTGAAAAAATAGTTGCTTAACTGTAACAGGTGGTGGTCAAGATCAGCAGGATATCAACCCTCGTAAAACCTGCCTGCCTCTGTCTTCAGGTTTCTGAGCTAATCATAGACTGAAGAAGCCCCACTTGGATGTATAGCAGGCTGGACATCCATGTTGGGCTGCATCTGATGATTTCATCCACATGTGAGGACTGACATCCTTCTTTCCTCAGAACACCTGTTACAAGTAAGCAATTCTGCTTTCATCGTGATAAAACTATTATAGAAATATTCCAAAAGTAAGAATTTTTTAACCAAGATTTTGGGTGGGTTTTAGTCTTCACACACCTTTGCTCAGTACTTGCTAGAAGCCCCTTTTGTAGCAAGAACAGCCATGAATTATTTAGGATAGGTGTCTACCAATTTTGCACAGTAGGATGGTACAGTTTTTGCCCATTCCTTGCAAAATAGCTCAAGCTTTTTCAAGTTGGTTGGGGATTGTCAGTGGACTGCTGTCTTCAAGACTTGTCATCAGGTCTGAGCTTTTGTCTAGGCCACTTCAATATTCACTTTCTTCTTACTGAGCCACTGCTTTGCTTTTGTTTTGTGCTTAGGATCATTGTTTTGCTGAATCTTCTCCCTAGTCCCGGGTATATGACAGACTAGAATAGGTTTTCTTCCTGTGCTCTGTACCACCTGTCTTTCTCTCATTCTTTGCAAGCCTCTTTGTCCCTGCTGCTGCAAAGCATCTCATCAGCATTATGCTATCTCCATTATTCTTTATTGTAGGGATGATGTTAGGGTGATGTGCTGTGTGTTATGCCACACACATCGCTTAGCATTGAGACCAAACATTCCACTTTGGCCTCATCGGACAACAAAAAAAAATTCTCCAACATGCATACACTATCCCCTAAGTGTTTTGTAAATACTATGTGGTACTTTATATGTGTATTGTGTCACCAAATCCAGTGGCATGTACTATGGGCCCGGTTTGGTTTCTTGGGCTGCTTTGCGGCCTTCTAGCATGGCTGCTTGTGTCCTGACTCTGCCCTGCATCCTGCAGCTGACTAGGGACACGCCCAAGAAATATTGAACTTTTTAGGGCTTGAAGACTAAGTCCTGCATTGTTTTAGTATTTAAGGAAGGCCAGTTCATTTCACACTTGCCTAAGCAACAGATCCAGTTACTTTGAACCTGGAGTATTTGCTGCCTCCTGTTGCTGTTTTTGCTTTGATCCAGACTGTTCTGACCTCTCTGTTCTTGCTGCCCGCCCTTACCTTGGGTTGGTACTTCTCTCTGTGAACAGACTCCATCTGCCCCAAACCTTGCCTGTCTGGTTTCACCACTTTCTTGGTTCTGTGCACCAACATCTTTTATCAGCTGCCACCTATTGGAGCCAGATCTGCTCGCAGCATCAATCCAGCAGTGGTCCAAAAGGTTCACAATTCATCCCATGACAGAGGTAGCCGGAGGGCTCCCCTGACACAATACGGCTATATTTTGTCCCCCCCTCCAGCAGTGCCTTGCTTCCTTGCCACCCTTCCCATATAGGCCATGTTTATGGAGTTATCTTAAAATTGTTGAACAGTCAACATTTTCCCTAGTGTCAGCCAGAGATATCTCTAGTGATTTTAAAGTAATTTTAAGCCACATGACCTTCCACAGCAATTTCTATAACCTAGGGTTACTGACTTTAGCCGGAGGGCCTGGTCATGGCAGTATCTTGATGGTGCCCATTGCTGCTTTACAGTGATGGATCTGATAGTGACGGAAGAGATATTCAGGCACATTGAAGTTTTCTTATAGCCATCCCCCAATCTCTATCTTTTAATAACTTTATCCCGGAGTTCTTTCAGCAGCTCTGTTATGTTCTTACCTTTGTATCAAGTTTACGATATATAACAGGTACAGCTTAATTCTTAATCCAGGAATATTTGAATGAGCTCATCTGCTGTGTTTGGCACAGGCGGACTCTATGTAACTTATTATGGGCCTTGTTAAATTGGCTTTTTTGAACTGGAGCATATTTAGGCTTGCTGTGACATAGGGTGTGAAGACTTATGCAATTAAGACTTTTTGTGTTATTCTTAATTTCTTTTGAAATATTTCTAAAGTTTATTTAATGATGAAAGAATAGAATGATATATAGATCTGTGAAACTCTTAATTTAGTATTTTATATGTAATTTATAGACATCAGAATGTGAAAAATATACTCAGATGTTAAGACTTTTACAGACCTCTGTACCAGTGATTGATTGCCCATGATTTGCTATGCTTTTGCCTACCAAATACTTTACTTAAATGCAATTGTTCAGAAATCCTGCATGCCATACAATGCAGTACATGTGGACAGTCACTATATTCCAAGAACAGAACAGTAAGACCCATAGAGGCTGCTCAGTTTAATTTGTTGTAAGACCATTGACTTCATTTGATCTCCAGCTTTCCCTTCACTTGATACCAACGGGGTACATCTGTGCTTATACCTTAATGTTTCAAATTAGGTATTTACCCCCCTTTAAAAGCAAACATAGTTCATATGCCTATATGTAAAAAATCACCAAAGCTAATGATTTCCGAGTTATCCCAAACAACTGCAAAGCAGGTTGTTAAAACAAGCAAAAACCACACTTTGAAATGTCTGTATGCCAATGCCAGAAGTCTAAGAAGTAAGATGGGAGAGTTAGAGTGTATATCAGCAAATGATGAGATTGACATAATTGGCATCACAGAGACTTGATGGAAGGAGGATAACCAATGGGACAAGGCTATATCAGGGTACAAATTATATCGCAATGATAGGGAGGATCAACTTGGTGGGGGTGTGGCACTTTATGTCCGGGAGGGTATAGAATCCAACAGGATAAAAATCATACAAGACAGTAAATGCTCAGTAGAATCTATATGGGTAGAAATCCCATGTGTGTTGGGTAAGAGTATAGTGATAGGAGTATACTACCGTCCATCTGGACAAAATGGTCAGACAGATGATGAAATGCTAAGAGAAATCAGGGAAGCAAACCAATTTGGCACTGCAATAATAATGGGAGATTTCAATTACCAGCAACAAAAGTGGAACAAAATTATATTTAGAGATAATGGCTAAAGAAGGTGTTAGCAAGCCTGACGTTGTGTGTATTCTTACAGAGACACCAACCGGTCTTTTCAATCATTCGCCTTCTTTTAAATTTATTTACTTTCAAAAATTTTTTCTTTTTTCTTTTTTCTTAAAATGTCCTCCGTCAGTCATAGACTCTTAAAACATAAATGCTTAACTTCAATACGGCCCTACACGGCCCGTGTTTCACCCGAAAGCTTCCTCAGGGGCGTATGAACAACATATAGACAAGAGTCTGCATCCTATAATAGTAATAAAGCAACAATTACATTCTTTATCCTCAAGGTTAGAAAAACTTGTACTTATCTTTAAGTTAAGCCAGCTACCAATTCATCCGGACATCACGTCTCAAACCGGGAAAATGGAGGGAGGAAAGGAGAAGCCAAACCACACGTCTTTTTAAACGTACGAGATTTCATGATGTCATTAATTACGCCAGATATTCATGACGTATCATCTGACGACATCCATCAGGGTAGGTAGTAAAAATAATGAAGTTCCCATTGTCATCCAAGAAAGGAGTATAGATCCAACTCAGCATTCAGTCCCATAGGAGCAACAGTATTCAATCGAAAAATCCATCGTTGTTCTGATTGCAAAAGTAAGCGTTCTCGATCTCCACCACGCCAATGCGGTGGAATATGATCAATTCCACAGAAAAGCAAATCTGAAAAAGTGTTATTTAATTCCATACAATGTGTTACAAGAGGTTCATCTTCTCTTTTATTTTTGATATTTGATCGATGTTCTATCATCCTAGTTTTTAAAGCCCTTTTGGTCTTGCCGATATAAAGAAGATGACATGGGCATTGTATAAGGTAGACCACCATCACAGTATTGCAAGTAGTAATGTGTTTTAAAAAAATCTTGTAACCCAGATGCATCCATGGCTACAGTCCAGTGTTGGCTCATAAATTGTTATACCAATTTAACATCTACAAATTATGTGCAAGGAAAATAAAAATAAATAAACCACAGAAGAATACAAAAGAAGGAAGCAGATCACTTGAAAATGAAACTTGTACAAAACTTCTACACATTGGAAGTCAAGGACATAAATCTATATATTCTAGAGAAGAAAAATCACAACATATTGGCTTCCTATTCACTTCCACATGCAGTTCAAGCTTCTCTTACTCACCTACAAACATTCATTCTGCAGCTCATTATCTCTCCTATTTCTCTCTACACCCTCTCCTGTGATGCAAGAATGCCTGGGGAGCCGAGAAGGTCTTTTGTGATCCATGCAGCAATGAAAATCATCATGAGTGGTCCTGCTGTTTCCTGTATGGGTTTCCTATAACCAAGAAAACTTGAGCCAGGGGCGAGGTTGCTGCATGAAACACACACAGACAGAGATACAGACAGAGATGATTTTTTCTGTTGCTGCACAGCTGCTGCTCCCATGTCTAGACCTGGCAAAAAGTTGAGAGGAGGGAGAAGCTAAGTAGTAGTCATTGTTAGGAGGGCAAGGAAACATAGAAACATAGAAATGATGGCAGAAAAAGACCAATCGGCCCAGCAAGCTCCCACACTTATTTTCCCATACTTATCTGTTTCACCGGCCATCAAGTTCAGGGCCCTTGTTGGTAACTGTTTGATTCAAATTTCCTGCCACCCCGTGCCATTGATGCAGAGAGTAATGTTGGAGTTGCATCAAAGGTGAGTATAAGGCTTAATGGTTCAGGGTAGAAACTGCCGCATCAAGCAAGTTACCCTGATGCTTGTTTACCCAGACTGCACAGATCAATGCCTTGTTGGATGTTGTGGAAAAGAAGATTTATATTCAGACATTTCCCCTTGCTGTTGAAGCAGAGAGCAACACTGTATATGCATTCAAAGTGAAGTATCAGGCTTAATTGGTTTAGGGTAGTATCGCTGCAATAAGCAAGCTATCCCCATGCTTATTTGTTTACCCAGACTTTGTAGTTCAGTCGTTGTTGGTTGTCTGAATGCAAATCCTCTTTTCCACATTTCCCCTTGTCGTTGAAGCAGAGAGCAATGTTGGAGTTGCATTAACTGTGTGATGGCTTATTGAGTAAGGGTAGTAATCATCAGGTAGTAGCCACCATTCCAGCAAGCCACCCCCATGGCTCTTCTCTTCATTCCCATCCTCTAGCCTATATGGATCCCCAGTGTTTATCCCATGCCCCTTTGAAATCCTTCACAGTTTTAGTCTTCACTTCCTCTGGAAGGGCATTCCAGGCATCCACCACCCTCTCCGTGAAGAAATACTTTCTGACATTGGTTCTGAGTCTTCCTCCCTGGAGTTTCAAATCGTGACCCCTAGTTCCACTGATTTTTTTCCAACGGAAAAGGTTTGACTATGGGTCATTAAAACCTTTCAAGTATCTGGAAGTCTGTATCATATCACCCCTGCTCCTCCTCTCCTCCAGGGTATACATATTTAGGTTCTTCAATCTCTCCTCATAAGTCATTTTATGAAGACCAACCATCTTTTTGGTCGCCCTTCTGTGGACTGCCTCCATCCTGTCTCTGTCCCTTTGGAGAATCAGTCTCCAGAACTGACACAGTACTCCAGGTGAGGCCTCACCAAGGCCCTGTACAAGAGGATCATCACTTCTTTCTCTTACTAGATATTCCTCTCTCTATGCAGCCCAGCATTCTTCTGGCTTTAGCTATCGCCTTGTCATATTGTTTCGCCAACTTCAGATCGTGAGACACTATCACATCAAGATCTCTCTCCTGCTCCGTGCACATCAGCCCTTCACCCCCCATAAAATACAGTTCTTTCAGCTTTCCACACCCTATATGCATGACTCTGCACTTCTTGGCATTGAATCTCAGCTGCCATATCTTCGACCACTTTTCCAGCTTCCTTAAATCCAGTTTCATTCTCTCCAGTCCTTCTGACGTGTCCACTCTGTTTAGAGTGCAAGCCCTATGCTGAGGATGTGGACAGAACTCTGGTGTGACCCAGGTCTGGTAAAGCAGCTGAGGAGCATGGGAATCTTCCATGTCATAAAGGATATAGTGACCAGTGCTGGGGAGACTATCTCCCATCTTGGTGGAGCCTTGCACCAATGCCACAGACTGCTTCATCTCTGAGGGGGATAGCCCCGAAGTGGGTCCTTCATATTGCTTGGGCATTATTATTGGTGCCTCAGTCAGCACCACATACTTTCATACCACGCTCAACCCCTGACATGAGGTGAGTCAGGGAAACAACACTTTCAAAGGGGAGCCTTCTTGATGCTTGTGGGATTTATATGGAGAGGGTTCCTGCCTTGACTTCCTGAGACAAGAGCCCACCTACGCCTTGCTCATGGACTAGGAGCGTCTCCACTGCCCAGCTTTGTGCCAAGGCTTGGGGTTCTTACCTGCCGCCTTTTCCTTAGGGCCTCTGTTTTCTAGATGTGATGCTACTTCATCTTAGGAGAGAACTGATCACTAATAACAGTTGAAGGTGTCATAGTCCAGGCAGTGATACCAGATGACATCTGTGTCCATGATAGACACCCATTGCCTTGAAGCTGTTGAGCACTGGCTTTTTGGCCTCCATAACCATCTTTGATTTCTTCTTTCTTCAGTTTTTTGTTAGAACTGAAAAGTTTTGTTTGAATGGAGGTGGAGGCATTGGCAAAAATTGAAGAAGCAACAAGACACAAGGGTAAAAATTTTAAAAGAAAAAAAAATGGAGACCAGGACACAGTCCATGCGGAAGCTCATGATGCAGCATATGTTTGTGGGAACTCCCTCTCATGCTCAGTAAAGTTGGAGAGCTAAGTTCATGTTGATGCTGTTCGTTGACATCACCCAATGCTAATTCATGCCTACTTTTCAATGGAGAGCCAGTAATATTTAATTAAGGAAGTTGTATAAACTGGGAACTATATGACCTGAAAAAATCTGAGCAATTATTTGTTACCCATATCTTCTGCAATACCATTTGTGTCAGAGTTACTAGTGATGATACAAGCTCCCAGTTAGTTTGTATAAATATTTTTTATTATTTTCTGTCTGACCATGAGATTGTTTTATAGTAACTATTTACTGGTGACATTTTACTGCTTATGGTACATTGCAAATAAAAAATCCCAATAGGGCTAAATGGTAAATGTTCCCAATGGAAAAAGGTGAATAGTGGAGTGCCCCAGGGATCTGTTATGGAACCACTGCTTTTTAATATATTTATAAACAATCTGGAAATGGGAACAACAACTGAGGTGATCAAATTTGCTGATAACACAAAATTATTCAATATTGTTAAATCGCAAAAAGATTGTGATAAATTGCAAGAGGGCATTTCAAAATTGGGAGACTGGACATGCAAATGGTAAATGAAATTTAATGTGGACAAGTGCAAAGTGATGCACTTGGGGAAGAGTAAGCTAAACTATAGCTACGTGTAATGCAAGGTTCCACATTAGGAGTCACGACTCAGGAAAAGGATCTAGGTGTCATCATTGAAAGTATGTTGAAATCTTCTGTTCAGTGTGCAGCAGCAGCCAAGAAAGTAAATAGAATGCTAGGGATTATTAGGAAAGGAGAATAAAACAGAGAATATCATGCCTTTGTATCGCTCCATGGTGCGACCATATCTTGAGTATTGTGTGTAGTTCTGGTCACCACATCTCATAAAAAAAAATATAGCAGGATTAGAAAAGGTATAGAGAAGGGTGATCAAATTGATAAAAGGGATGGAACAATTCCCCTATGAAGAAAGGCCAAGGAGGTTAGGAATCTTCAACTTGGAGAAGACTGCTGAGGAGAGATATGAGGGAGGTCTATAAAATGAGTAGAATGCAATGAGTAAACATTAATCGGTTCTTTACTGTTTTAAAAAGTACAAAGATCAGGGGACACACAATGAAGTTACTAGGTAATACATTTAAAACTAATAATTTTTGTTTTAACTCCATGCATAAATAAGCTCTGGAATTCGTTGCCAGAGGATGTGGTGAAAGCTATTAGTGAAGCTGCGTTTAAAAAAATGTCTGGACAAGTTCCTAGAAGAAAAGTCCATAAGAACATCCCATACTAGGTCAGACCAAGGGTCCATCAAGCCCAGCATCCTGTCGCCAACAGTGGCCAATCCAGGCCATAAAAACCTGTCAAGTAGCCAAAAACTAAGTCTATCCCATGTTACTGTTGCTAGTAATAGCCATTATTAAGGTAGAATTGCAGAAATCCACTGCTTATTCTTGGGATAAGCAGCTTGGAATATATCTACCCCTTGGGAATCCTGCCAGGTACTTGTGACCTGAATTGGCCTCTGTTGGAAACAGGATACTGGGCTTGATGGACCTTTGCTCTGACCTAGTATAGCAAATCTTATGTTCTTAATGACATGTTTATTTAATATTAATATAGTCTGATCGATATCGTATAAGTTTTTTTCACATTTGGGAGTAGGTGGTTGTTGAAACAGTGATGAGGAACCCCATGTTATGAAGCAATGTTTAATCTGAATTGCTGCTGTACCCTCATTGGTGAAGTACAGCACATTTACTCCTGGGGGAATTCTGTGTTGCCAGTGTTCCCTTCCTTCCATGCAGAATTCTGCATTTGCCCCACAGTTTGGATCAGGGACCAGGAAATAGCAGCAATGTCAGTGGAGGCTTTTGTGGGCTGAAGATGAAGGAAATGTAATGTGTATCAACTGGAAGTGAGACAGGAGCAGTAGTGGGCTGGCCGACGAGACTTAATAGAGTTGGGAGAGTTGGCGTTGGCCCACACAGGTTGGAGAGATGAGCCTGCTGCACAGCTTAAACAAAGGAGAGAGCAGCGAGGGTCCAGTGGAGCCTGAATGAGAGAAGTGAATAGCTAGTTTTGGGGAAGAAAAGAGAGAACTGGGGTCTTTATAAAGAAGGGTCAAAGATTGATGGAGAAAGCTGGTGGTCTTGCTGAAGTGAGAGGAGAGAACTGTGGAGGAGCAGAGAGAGTAGGGGGGTTAGAATTTTGTGGGGAGCAGGAAGCAAGAGCTGGGGGAATAAAGTCTTGGGAGGGGGAGAAAGCTGGAGGATTTGCTTTAAGTGAGAGAAAGCTAGGGATCTTGCTTGAGGTGGGAAGAGAGCTGGCGGGAAGGTGAACTGAGCCTGGGGAGGGGGGACAGAGGGTCTTCCTGGGGAATGGGTTTGAGCTTGGTGGGCAGAAAGAAAATGCTGCTGAGGGAAAAGGATGGGAATGGGGGGATGTAGCGATTAAGTTGAGGGGGAGGAAAAATGAAGCATGGGAAAGAGGTTCAAGCCATAAGTGGGAGAGAGCTGGGGAGGGCACAAACAGTCTGGAGGTGCCAGGCCTTATGATAGGAAAATTCTGCCCAAAAATATTTAAAATCTGCATCTTTGAGTAATAACTTTTTTCTGCATTGTAATTTATTTATTTATTTAAATATATTATTCAAAGATAATGTTCAGATAACACAATATAATCAGTCTGCAGATTTTTAAAATATTGTGTGTAGAATTTGTAATATTTTTGTGCAGAACTTCCCCAGGCGTAGCACATTCTTTGTTCTTGCAGCCCTCTTACCTTTCAGCTGCACATTGAGCTCCCCCCATCAAACACGTACATGCATTCACAAAAAAAGAAAAGAAAATGTATGACATGCTTTTTAAATTACTGCGATTTTTATAGTACTATGATGTGTACACTACAAAAACAATATGGGGCGGATTTTAAAACCCCGGCGCGCCTATAGCCCCGGGACGCGCGTAAGTCCCGGGGCTTTCGAAACAGGGAGGGAGGGGGCGTGTTCAGGGGCGTGCTGCGGCGTTTCGGGGGCGGGCCTGGGGCGTGGTGCCGGCCCGGGGGCGTGGTCGAGGCCTCCGGACCACGCCCCCGGGACTGGAGGACGGAGCGAGGCTGCCGGCAACGCGCGCAAAGTTAAGGGGGGGGTTTAGAAAGGGCCGGGGGGTTGGGTTAGGTAGGGGAAAGTGGGGGTAGGGCAAAGAAAAGTTCCCTCCGAGGCCGCTCCGAAATCGGAGCGGCCTCGGAGGGAACAGGCAGGCCGCGCTGGGCTCGGCGCGCGCAGGTTGCACAAATGTGCACCCCCCTTGCGTGCGCCGACCCCGGATTTTATAAGATACGCGCGGCTACGCACGTATCTTATAAAATCTGGTGTACTTTTGTTCGCGCCAGTGGCGCGAACAAAAGTACCCGCGCGTAGTGTTTGAAAATCCACCCCTATGTGTTTAAAACACGCTGGCAGTGAATGCTAACTTGCATAGCCTGTATTTTTATCAAGTTATTGTGAGTGTAAAAAAATGTGATGGGACTGTTTGGCATCACCTGATAGGATGGTGAGTGATTCAAGGTGAACTTTTTGACAGATATGTTTAGAGATAGAAAGTGAAATCGTCTAAATATGCTCCTGCCTGTTTTGACTACTCCAGATCCGGGAGAGAGAGGCTGACTCTATTGCATGTGGTGGTCAGAGGAGGGCAATATTTTCCTTTGGGTGGCTGTGTTCAAACAGCAGCAGTAGGAAATAAAAATAATAATAATAAAAAAAAAAAGACAGGCTGAAACTTTTTTATTGTCATTAGGCTAAATGTTTTGATGATTATCTCTGGGTATTAATGGATCTCAAAGTAGCTACATTAGCAATCCTTATGCTATGTGGTACTTTAAATTATTTTCTAGTGACAATAGCTTCTGTGGAGTAAAATTTGAAGTAGTTGCATGATTTTTAATATCCTAGAACATCCAGACACTTGGATGTTTCCTTGTTAAGAGAAGTCTGCTCTCCTTGTTTGCATTCAGAACCAACAGGCAATTATATATATAATTGTTCAAACAGCAGCAGTAGGAAATATATATATTTGCCTGTTGGTTCTGAATGCAAACAAGGAGAGCAGACTTCTCTTAACAAGGAAACATCCAATGTGTATATCTCAACTTGTGCTTATTGTATTACACAAAATTACCCCCCAAAAGCAAATTTTAGGAGAAAAGGAAAAAAGCACTTTGACTTTCAAAAGATACCATACATCAATATTTTTTTCAAATATTTAAAAACAATTTATTTCAGATCTATTAAAACAATTAATTTCTTTTCAGTTTCAATTCTTTTTATATAAAACCATTCACATATAATATTCCTCTTTGAAAATACTATGATGTTCAAATTCCTCAACAGGTCTCCACAAACATGTCCATATAAATATTTATAGCCCTTAACACTACTCTACTACTAAACTGAATCTCTCACTGAGATGTAATACATATTCAATTTAATCGTATAGTGTTGATCACTACTAACAAAAAACACTACAGTAAATTATTTTTACATTCATCAACATGACAGTGCTTTTACCATTTAACAATTCTTTGTATAGTATTTAAACCACTATTTGTAATCTCCACTGTAACATGCAGATGTCCAAAATATACCACATTAAAACACCCTGATTTGTAGTGTTTCCTGGTTGAATTATTTTCTTTCCCAACAAGGCCCTTGTTTCGCCTTACTGGCTTCTTCAGGAGAAATAACTCGAAAGGAACCGATCAACAGTAAATAAATCAGCCCCACCTCTTGATTTAACTAAACCGCTCTGTGACTTTTTCAGCTCGTTGGCAGGAGAGTCTCACCAAATGATTTTGTACCAGAGGCATAAACCTCTCTTGAACTTCCTCTTTGGAATTTGCCTCAGTTCTAAACAAAGAGACTTTCATGTGCTCAAAAAGTTTTTAGGGCTTAAAACATGCAGCTGACATATTTTTCATCAGCCGTCCTGGTCATCTCTGGGTAAGGGGGTAGATTTTAAAACCCCTGCGTGCGTAAATCCGGGAGGATTTACGCGCGCAGGTCACTCGCGCGCTGGCTCGCGCAAAGCCCCGGGGCTTCGTAAAAGGGATGGGAGGGGGCGGGTCTGGGGGCGTGGCGACGGTTCGGTGGCGGGCCGGGAGGGCGGACCCGAGTCCCCCGGCACTGCGGCCTGTGCCGGGGGATGCTGGGGCGGTGCACAAGTTACGCCTGCATGAAGCAGGCGTAACTTGCCCAACAAAGGTGTGTGTGTGTGTGTGGGGGGTAGATAGGGGAAGGTGGGGGGACGTGGAAGGAAAGTTCCCTCCGAGGCTGCTCTGATTTCGGAGTGGCCTCGGAGGGAACGGAGACAGGCTGCACGGCTCGGCGCGCGCAGGCTGCCAATTTTGCGCGGCTCGGCAGCCTTGCGCGCGCCGACCGCGCGTATCTTATAAAATCTGGTGTACTTTTGTTTGCGCTGGCGTATGTTTTGAAGATCTACCTCTAAGCGTTTAGACACATACTCCGTTCCGAAACAATCCCAGTAGACCATCGCCACTCTTATTGCTTTATATATACCATCGCGCCAACTTCTCGGCGTCTCCTGGTCTCAGAAAATCGTTTGGTGTATGTATATGTGTGTGTGTGTGTGTATATATATATATATATTTTTTTTTTTTGAACAGATGTAAAAAGCATAAAAGAATGAAAATGTCACTGCATGCTAGGGAATAGCAAGTAAAGTACAAATAGCATGTCAGAGAAATGACAATTTTTTTCCATTATTCATCTCTAGCACAGGTTTATCTCGTACCATGCATTTTAAGAGAAGGCTAAGGCATATCCTTTTGCTTGGCAAGTATGTATCAAGTACCACCCAATCAATCTCTTCTGTAATTTGCTCTGCATTAGTGCAATGAACATTTTGTGTAACTGTTCACTGTTTCAAAGGGAAAGTATGCACAAGCTTTCCCTTTTAAAAATTATCCCAGATAAAACTACTTTTTCACATTTATATCTGGCAGTTTGTACAGGTAGATTATTTGGGGAAAAATCACTCATAGTTTTAAAAATAGACATGAACAAATCAGTGCAAGCCCCGCCCCTGGGAACACCACCTATTCACTGTGGGTAAAAGTGCATACACAGAGGCTCTACAGACTTTTTACTTGCACATAGGGAGGGCAATTTAAATTTTAAAAAGCCCACTTCTATGGGTAAAGCATTGTTTCGTGCAGAAATGCCTTTAAAAATATTATCCTCCACATGTCTGCTTTCATAAAGTAGGAAAAACTTGTTATACTTTTTGTTTGAGAAAATCTCTCTTAGCATGTACTGAATCTGTTCTGAAGCTATATTGCTAGCACCTTTTGACAATACACAAAACGCAGGAGCAAACGTACTGCTGCATGTACTCTAACCACTTGAATTTACCAGGATGAGCAATGTAACTGCTAAACTAGCATTGGAAGAAAGCTTCAGTCCCAGCACCTAATGATTCAGGGCAAAATTTGTAGAGTTGCTGGAGAGAGAAATATGTATGTATATTGAGAAAATGTATTAAATTAAGTTTTACATTTTTATATTTTTTTTCTAAAAAAAAATACTTTATTCGTTTTTTTTTTTTTAATACTAGTAAAATGTGCCTGGTCTTGCTCGGGTAGTCTGCTCTATAACAGCCTATTCCTGTGTGTGAATGAGGGGGTCCTTTGCCTCCACATCCTCAAGAAAGAAGAGTCCCTTCGTTGTGGGGCTGACACTGCTCTGCCTCCTGATCCTGACGACTGCCACCTGCTCTTTTTGCTCTCTTCTTGCTAACTAATTGGACCCAGGGCTTATGCTATTTGTACTATAGCCTGTACTCCTTCCTGCGTCGGGGCTCATTGCACACCACTTCCTCTTCTGGGCCGTGATGGTGGGAAGGAGGAGAGGCCGTGCTGCTGCTGCTTCCAGTAACGCTGCTGCCGTATCCCACCCAGGCTGTCAGCATTTTCAACCTGGGCGAAGGAAGAGTTCTCGTGGCTCCCTGGGGCAGAGGGGGGGCAGAGGGGGGGGGGGGGGAGGGAAGAGCAGCCGGGTCAGCGGGACCCCTGTGCATCTCAATACATTGGTTGAGAAGCGCTGTTCTGGAACACCATAATTTCTCTTTTTTTCCCTTTGTATAGTAGTAGAATCCTGTCTGAAACTTGAAAATTAATCTGATTTGAGGCACAAGCTTTCAAGGATCAGAGTCCATACGCATCTGGCAAAGTGGACTCAAGTTGTCCTTGAAAATTTGCACCTCAATAAACCTATTAGTCTGTAGGATGCTCTCAGCCTCTGCGACATGTTTGCTGACTAACACAGCTAGCTACCCCTCTGGAAGCAGAAAATTAATGAAACTACTCCAAATCCCCCCCCCCCCCCCCACCTTTCAAAAGGAATAAACAATTGCAGAGTGAGGTCATTGGCACTGGATCTTGTTCAGCAATATTCTGATATCTAAACTAAGATAACTAACTACCCAGTGCTCTGTCTTGGTAGCTCTAAATTGAAAAAACAACTGGTCATGGCCTAGCCCCTAATAGGAAACACTGAAAATACTGTTCCTGATGTCTGTCTCTATTTTTTCACAGTACAGAGTTGATCTGTACTTTGCAGCTGCTCTAGGAAAAGGTGGGCTGATGGCTTATTGATCACTGCCCCAGTAACAATTAGTACAAAAGGGTCACCCCCCCCCCCCCGCCCCTTACTGTTTTTGAATTTTCATTCAGGGCAATTAAGCATTAACTAAATATATTAGTTTAGAAGGCACTGTGCTACAGAATACTTCAGTTTGTCTGGTTTCAAACCTTCACATTGCTAGCTTGCTGTAGTAATAACTTCCTTTTCTAAAATTCAGCAACCTGTGTAACTCATGGGATATTCTAACAATTGGGTATTTTCTTACAGTATCGCTTTTCTGGCTTTGATTCTTATTTGTGATAACGTGTAGTTAATCTTTTGTATCTGTTTAAAAATATGACTCATTCTGCAGGTTAAAAGGAATTAGTGTCAAAATAGCAGTAATATGTGCCAAAGGAATGTGTCAGTTCCACTTCTGTTTTGGAATTAAACAGCTTTGCGAGATTTTCTAAATCCATATGGTGGCATTCTGCACCAGATTGCATGAAAAAATAAAAAGAAGAAAAAAGGCACAAATTAGCCCACGAGATGGCAGTAAAGGAACATTATTCTTTGCTGAAAAAGATCAATGCGTTTCAATATTTGTAGAAGGGTGAATGCTGCATAACCTATAAATATGTGGATCTGCTTCAGGGGAGTTGGTTATTTTTATGTCTAATAGTGTGGGATTTTTGCTTTCAATTTGCAAAACTAATGCTTCATTCCTAACTGTGCAAACAAACACGATCATGCCAGATGTAACATACTCTCCCTGCAAACAGGCAGTGGTAGTACTAGCTCTGAATCTTTCACCATTCTGTCTCCAGCTAACGGAAGGGCAATGCCTGATTTCTCCTCTTCATCAGAAATTGACCAGGAAATAAAAATGATTCTCATTGTATTCAAAGAGAAGGCCTTAGCAGATAGATGCTGGAGTAATAGTGATGTTTAATTATCTGAGATGTGGTTTGTGATATCACTACCTAAACTGCCAGCTTTCTGAAAGAATGGTACTCATCTAAATACTTTTGACTGCACTCTGTTTCCTGAGGAAGGCAAGAGATTCTTGGGAACAGGTCATTGACTTGCTGATTTTTAAATCAGTATGATGGAAGTTTTTTGTTTTTTTTTTGCTGGCATGCTTGTAAGGCTTGCACACAGCTGTTGCTAACTGAAGGTGATGGTCTTTCTCATCTAACCTCCTGACAGCTCATGATCTAGGTGAAGATGAGGACAATCAGATTGTCTGTATTTTTTTTCTGGCTGTTCTGATTTTGAATGCAACTATCAGAGTGCCTTGACGATGTTGCTGTAAAGGCAGCTCTTTGATACCATTTAGAGCTGATCTTTAAGGGGCTTAATTTACTGATTTGTGGAATGTTTTCTGACCCAGAAAAATATACATTATAAAAGACAGTGCTGACCAAATTTTTTTTTAAAAAACAGCATATTCAAAAAACAAACATACACAAGTGACTGGCCACCATAAACAGAATATCAGGATATGCTGCTATATGTGTTAATTGCTTCTCAACCTCTTGGCTAAGATCAAGTGGAAGGTTTGAGCTGTGGGCAGAGGACACACCCTTCTTGAGCTTTTGGCTGAGATTGTGAATCTATACAATACTAAGCCTTGTTTTTTGGGGGGGAGGAGCAGGGAGAGCATTTAAAACCCTACCATATATCCCCACTTGGGACATAATGTTACAACCACAGCCAAATCAGGAGGATTAAATCTCCTATTCTGTTATGTATTGCCCTTCCTGTTTTAGGCCATTATCCACAAATTTTGTGATTAGATGAAACACATTTATTTTAGAGTTATATCTTTAAAAAATAATATAGTAGAAGATGACATAAATGGTGCCATCTGCCAACAAGGTGTTTTGTAACCAATGATGCAATATGCTTCATTCTTTTCACTTCATAAAGCTCAAATTTGGAATGGAGGAGCTTGCTGCCAATTCTATCTTTTGAAATGTGAGAGGGGAAATAGAAACTATCATAAATAGTAATCTGGCAAATAAGTGTAATGTTGAAATCAGATAGCTGTAAGATCTGTAAGAAGCTGTAAGATCCAGAGACTCAACTTCTGTTCTTCACTGAACCTCTCGTAGTTAGCTTACAGAATTGATTGAATTTGGATTTCTTACCATGTGATATGTTTTTGTTGCTCTGTGTAAGGATATTTTGTTATAGCAGGACTAGGGGGCATTCCATGAAGTTAGCAAGTAGCACATTTAAGACTAATCGGAGAAAATTCTTTTTCACTCAACGCACAATAAATCTCTGGAATTTGTTGCCAGAGGATGTGGTTAGTGCAGTTAGTGTAGCTGGGTTCAAAAAAGGTTTGGATAAGTTCTTGGAAGAGAAGTCCATTAACTGCTATTAATCAAGTTTACTTAGGGAATAGTCACTGCTATTAATTGCATCAGTAGCATGGGATCTTCTAGGTGTTTGGGTAATTGCCAGGTTCTTGTGGCCTGGTTTGGCCTCTGTTGGAAACAGGATGCTGGGCTTGATGGACCCTTGGTCTGACCCAGCATGGCAATTTCTTATGTTCTTATGTTCTTATTATTCTTGGAGCTGTATTAATTGAGAGAGATTAAATGAATTGCTTGCAGTCAATACCCTTGGTTTCTTTTGGCAAACTTTTCAAGATTCTGTGGCAATAGTAAATTCTGTCAGATATTTTAAAAATCTTATATGTAAATTTGTATAATTGTGCATATATTTACATATTTTTGAACTATTTTATTTTATAAAAGTCCTTTCCGAACACGTGTCCAGTTAATTTATTTGGTTCTTTTTGGGGGAAGGCATCTTAGTGGGTGAAAGACTCAAGGGGGAGAGTGGTGAGGGATTGCATTTGGTAATTTTATATGTGCATCTACTAAAAGAGGATGAATCTCAACTGGGCAGACTGGATGGGCCATTTTGGTCTTTATCTGCCATTTATCATGTTACAGGGGAGGGCAGAGGGGATTGGAGAAAAAGGGAATCTGAGAAATTAGGCTTTCAAGCTTTTAGCCAATGTGACCAAATTTTAGCACTTAAAAATTTACATGACCCCCCAGAAAATGACCAAAACAAATTATATATATATATTATATGCTCTCTCTACAAAAATCACTCACCTCTCAAACTCCCCCTCCATCTGATCTTTTACATCTTCCAGTCCTTCTCTCACATTTCCCCATTTGATCCGTTTTAAGCATTCTCGGCCACCAGGTGCACATGGCTGTTGAGGAAACTCCTACTTGTTTGCATGAGGCGGTCACATGATACTGGCTATGCATGCGTTTTGTTTTGGATTTTTTTTTTTAATGCCACAGGGACTTTTGATGCAATTGTGACCCCCATCTAGTAACTACTGATTTAATATAAGAACATGCCATACTGGGTCAGACCAAGGGTCCATCAAGCCCAGCATCCTGCTTCCAACAGTGGCCAAACCTGGCAAGTACCCAAAAACTAAGTCTATTCCATGTTACCGTTGCTAGTAATAGCGGTGGTTATTATCTAAGTCAACTTAATAGCAGGTAATGGACTTCTCCTCCAAGAACTTATCCAATCCTTTTTTAAACACAGCTATACTAACTGCACTAACCACATCCTCTGGCAACAAATTCCAGAGTTTAATTGTGCGTTGAGTGAAAAAGAACTTTCTCCGATTAGTTTTAAATGTGCCACATGCTAACTTCATGGACTACCCCCTAGTCTTCTATTATCTGAGAGTAAATAACCGATTCACATTTACCCGTTCTAGACCTCTCATGATTTTAAACACCTCTATCATATCCCCCCTCAGCCGTCTCTTCTCCAAGCTGAAAAGTCCTAACCTTTTTAGTCTTTCCTCATAGGGGAGCTGTTCCATCTCCTTTATCATTTTGGTCACCCTTCTCTGTACCTTCTCCATTGCAATTATATCTTTTTTGAGATGCGGCGACCAGAATTGTACACAGAATTCAAGGTGCGGTCTCACCATGGAGCGATACAGAGGCAGATAGAGGATATACATTTTGATAAATGGAGGGGAGAGGACAATGGAGAATGAATCTCAGGCAGAAGGGAGTAGAAATATGGAGGGGGTGATAGGTGTAATCAGGGATCAGAGGGAAAAGGAATGAGTGGAGGAGAGGTAAGGGGATCAAGGGAGGGGGGAGGTAAAAAAAAAAAAAAAGAGGGGAAGCAGGGTTGACAGGAAGGGAAGATTAACTTGCACACCTCCTCCCAACATTAATTTCTTCTTTCACACACTTGTTTCCCCTCCATTCACACCCCTCTGATCCTCTGATCTCCACTTCTTCTTGCCCCTGTCCATTTACTCACTGTCCATTCCCCTCCCTCTGATTCCCTCTTACCCTTCATTCTCTCATTTACTCTTGCCCCATCCCCCCATAAACTCCCTTCTTTCCCCACATTTACTTATTCCATGTTATAGTGCACTAATAATTACATTACATACATTATGCACAATTTAAAACCAGCATAAAATACAGCATAATTCAAATATTAGTCAATTAAAACAAAGCATAATTACAGTATTCACAGTTCAGAAAGATCACCCCAAAACAGTATATGCTTTTCTAACTAAAAAAGCCTTTACCACCTTTCTAAATATTAAATAATCACATTCCCACCATACATCCAATGGCAATAAATTCCATAATTGTGGCACAGCTAAAGAATAAACCTAATGTAAAGTAGCTTATAATCAAAAAGAAGCAACTGATGGAATTGCTATCAAATTGTGATCTGATGATTATGGATTACATGCAAATTAAGCCTATCAGCAAGTCGATAATTATGCAGAAAATGGGATTTATGTGCAATAGTTAAAACCTTAAACCTGAATTCTCTTAGCTATAGACTTCCAGTGTAATTTCTTTCTATATGCTATCAAGCTGGCTCCCCAGGGTAAACTAAAAATCATACAGATGGCTGTATTCTGTACTAACTCTAAAACCTTGATTAAATTTTTAGGTAATCCTAAATATAATGAATTACAATAATCAAGCTGCCTTTTTGAAACTGGTGGGTCATGCTCCCTCTTACCATGTTTAAATCCCATCTAAAGACCCACCTTTTATAAACTGCTTTTAAATCTTATGCCTGATTGTCTACTTTTAGTCTTAACTAACTTTCTTTTCTTTTTAACCATTGTCTTGCTTTATGAAATTCCTAAGGTCTCTTGTCCTGTATGTTTGCCTTATTAGATTGTAAGCTCTGTTGAGCAGGGACTGTCTTTTTGTATGTTTGTACAGCGTTGCATAAGTTTTGCAGTGCTATAGAAATGTTTAGTAGTAGTTCTTAATATAATCGCTTGCACCAACATTCTGAAATCATCAAAAAAAAGAATATGCTTAAGAGGGTGAATAGTTTTCAACTTAAAGATACTCTTGCTATATTAGCTATTTGATCCTTCAACAATAATTAGTATCTAAAATAATCCAAGTTACTTATTGTATCATGTAACTGTACAGGGTGATCATATAACTTTAAAATCAACAGGACAACGAGGTGGATCACTTTTACCTAACTACATTATTGTGATCTTACAATGTTTCAAGACCAAACCATGTGCATTTATCCACTTATTTAATCTATTCATCCAGTGAGTAAGACTTTCAAGAGAGAATTCTTTCAATAATGGGCTTGGAATATAAAATTGAATATCAGCCTAAAATAAAACACCAAGTGATTCTATCACATCAGTGAGAGAGCAATTATAAATATTAAATAGTACAGAGGATAATGAAGAATCCTGTGGAACACCCATGCTAATGGTAATATGTAGAAGAAGTTGTATTAAAATGGATTTGCTGCTGTCTACCAGCCAAATATGGTTGAAACCATGGAATAACTACTCCAACTTCTGATTCACTTAAATTTTATAGGAGCTTGTTGTGAGGGATAGTGTAAAATAGCAGCACTGACATCTAACTGCACAAGTACACCAGGTTGATTATGATCTCTAGATCTCTCTATATATATCATTTATTTATTTATTTATTTTATTAAGGCTTTTATATACCGAATTTCTTGATACAAATCAAATCAATTCGGTTTACAATGAACTAAGTAGAATATACAATTAACCAATCAACAAGAGATACAGAGCATACAGTTACATTATAACAAGGAAGCCTTAACTTGGAGTAGGAAAATAAAGAAGGGGTGAACGGAGCAATAAATATATAAAGTGCAATAAAATAGAATAAATACTATATGAGTCTAACAATGTCTCCATCCCATATCCCTTACAAAAAAAACAAATTGATTTTTATGTAAAATCTGATTTTCTTCAATAAATTCCCCCAACTGTATCAAAATACATTTCTCCAATACTTTGCTCAAAGAGCAAAGGTTGACACTGGTTGATTAGATAATGCTGAACTTGGCTCTGCTATTTTTCAATACATGTCTTATCAATGCCTGTTTAAAATCCATGGGCACTCGATGCACTGGAGAAACAGCATCGACCTAAGTGTAATCGAGCACCATGGGCCTTGATGCAGAGGAGTAGCGGCACAGACTTCTAGTGTCATGATCTGGATCGTGACTGGGACCAGGACTGCCGTCAAGTGCCATTGTCACCTTTGAGGCCATCGAGGAGCATGTTTGCCAGCGACTCCATTTGTTGCCACTTTTGACTATGTCGAGCACCATTGATGAAGCACTGGGATTGCCATTGAGCACCCTGGTTACTCTAGAGTCCTCCGACCATCAGGGCTCCTGAGAGGCCTCGAGTGCCACTGAAACTCTTGGGCAACAGGGGCTTCAGACTTTGAGCACCATCAGTGCTGAGGAGCACTTGGGTTTGTCAAGGCTACTGTCAGACATCGGTGCTGGCGAGGGACACCATTGAATTTGCAGCATCGTCACCCTTCAGCATATAGGTGAGCAGAGGGGAGCAGTCGAGGGTGCCGGCAGTCATCCGTTCCTTTGGGGTCCATGGATGCCTTTCGGCACCAGGATCTCCATTGGAGTGCCGACCCCCCCTTTACAAAGTTTCAAATTTTGGTGTTAGTGAATCATCAGTGCCTTCAGGTGCCAAGGGTCATGGGTGCTGCCAGGCTGTCAACATCCGCAGGTGCCTGGGGCACTGTTGACAGCTCTGTATACCTTTGTACTGCAAGCCTGCAGCGTTGAAGCCCTGGGAGCAGCATCTTTTGGCACAATTGATGAGATCCAGTGTTGGTGAGCGTGAGAGCGCTATGGGCACCATGGGTGCCATTACTATAGTAGGCACCAGTGGACAAGGTCGGATGCTGCAGAACACTGCTGCAAAGCACCATGGACCTCGCTACTGCCGTTAACATTATGGAAAAGGCAGTAGACTATTCACAGAATGCTGCCCACCACCATACCATAATCAGAGCCCCAGTGGTATTGGGGAGGCTCTCACTGTTCCTATTGACTCAGTTAGGCATTAGTGCGACAGTGGAGCGCAGCATTGCACGGTCAAGTACGGTGGGGGTTGTCTGCTCATCCATGGCCTGAGGCGCTGGCAAGCGGCATTCTCTGTGTCTGTGTGGTACACAGCCATACCAGGTTTCTGCCATCATGTCAAGGTATCAGCTTCGTCATCTGCTAGGGGACACTGGCGAGGAGGGTGCCATCACATACTCTGTGGTTGCATTTTGACAGAGGAATGTCAGGGGGAGGGAAAGAAAAGCTAGGACATTCATGGTTTGCCTTAGTGTATACCTGCAGGGAACAATACACCACCTTTTTCCCTGTTTTTTCGCCAGGTTCTTGCCACTATTGCCTTTAGCTTTTGATACTTCACTGGGTTGTCCAAAGTGCCTGCCCGCTCACCTGAGCTATCTTGTAGACAAAAATGGATAGGTTTACCCTTGACAGGGTGCAGTGTGGGTGAGCTTCAAGCCTAGTTTAACTCTCTGCTTGGGGGGTTTGGGCTAGCAATCCCATTTCAGGGATTGCCTTTCATCCCCTGACACTGTTTATGCTGATCAGCTATGTCTGGTACTTTGGTAGGTAGGGTCTGCCACAGATACTACTGTTGCTGATTCTTCTTACAAGTGGTGTTTGAGTTTTTTAAGAACATAAGAAATTGCCATGCTGGGTCAGACCAAGGGTCCATCAAGCCCAGCATCCTGTTTCCAACAGAGGCCAAACAAGACCACAAGAACCTGGCAATTACCCAAACACTAAGAAGATCCCGTGCTACTGATGCAATTAATAGCAGTGGCTATTCCCTAAGTAAACTTGATTAATAGCCGTTAATGGACTTCTCCTCCAAGAACTTATCCAAACCTTTTTTGAACCCAGCTACACTAACTGCACTAACCACATTCTCTGGCAACAACTTCCAGAGCTTAATTTTACATTGAGTGAAAAATTTTCTCCGATTAGTCTTAAATGTGCTACTTGCTAACTTCATGGAATGCCCCCCAGTCCTTCTATTATTCGAAAGTGTAAATGAACGAGTAGATGTGACTCGGTTAACACCTCTCATGATCTTAAAGACCTCTATCATATCCCGCCTCAGCCGTCTCTTCTCCAAGCTGAACAGCCCTAACCTCTTCAGCCTTTCCTCATAGGGAAGCTGTTCCATCCCCTTTATCATTTTGGTTGCCCTTCTCTGTACCTTCTCCATCGCAACTATATCTTTTTTGAGATGCGGCGATCAGAATTGTACACAGTATTCAAGGTCTCACCATGGAGCGATAGAGGCATTATGACATTTTCTGTTCTATTAGCCATTCCCTTCCTAATAATTCCTAACTTTCTGTTTGCTTTTTTGACTGCTGCAGCACACTGAGCCGACGATTTTAAAGTATTATCCACTATGATGCCTAGATCTCTTTCCTGGGTAGTAGCTCCTAATATCATGTAACTACAGCATGGGTTATTTTTCTCTATATGCAGCACCTTGCACTTGTCCACATTAAATTTCATCTGCCATTTGGATGCCCAATCTTCCAGTCTTGCAAGGTCCTCCTGTAATGTATCACAGTCCGCTTGTGATTTAACTTCTCTGAATAATTTTGTATCATCTGCAAATTTGATAACCTCACTCATTGTATTCCTTTCCAGATCATTTATATATATATATATATATATATATATATATATATATATATATATATATATATATATATTGAAAAGCACCGGTCCAAGTACAGATCCCTGAGGCACTCCAGTGTTTACCCTTTTCCAGTGAGAAAATTGACCATTTAATCCTGCTCTCTGTTTCCTTTCTCTTAACCAGTTTGTAATCCACGAACTGACATCACCTCCTTGCCCATGACTTTTTAGTTTTCATAGAAGCCTCTCATGAGGGACTTTGTCAAATGCCTTCTGAAAATCCAAATACACTACATCTACCAGTTCACCTTTATCTAAATGTTTATTAACTCCTTCAAAAAAATGAAGCAGATTTGTTAGGCAAGACTTCCCTTGGGTAAATCCATGTTGACTGTGTTCCATTAAATCATGTCTTTCTATATGCTGTACGATTTTGATCTTGAGAATAGTTTCCACTATTTTTCCCGGCACTGAAGTCAGGCTCACTGGTCTATAGTTACCTGGATCACCTCTGGAGCCTTTTTTAAATATTGGGGTTACATTGGCTACCCTCCAGTCTTCAGGTACAATGGATGATTTTAATGATAGGTTACAAATTTTAACTAATAGATCAGAAATTTCATTTTTGAGTTCCTTCAGTACCCTAGGATACATACCATCCGGTCCAGGTGATTTGCTACTCTTTAGTTTGTCAATCTGGTCTACTACATCTTCCAGGTTCACAGTGATTTCATTCAGTTTGTCTGACTCATCACCCCTGAAAACCATCTCTGGAACTGGTATCTCCCCAACATCCTCATTAGTAAACATGGAAGTAAAGAATTCATTTAGTCTTTCTGCAATGGCCTTATCTTCCCTAAGAGCCCCTTTAACCCCTGGGTCATCTAATGGTCCAACCGACTCCCTCATAGGTTTCTTGCTTTGGATATATTTAAAGTTTTTATTATGAGTTTTTGCCTCTATGGCCAACTTTATTTCAAATTCTCTCTTCGCCTGTCTTATCAATGTTTTACACTTAACTTGACAATGCCCATTGTGCTTATCAGCCAAACACGGGGCATACTTCTGCAAATGCATTCTGTCCTTCAGATGCCAGTGGACTGCAGTTTCTTTCCTGAAGGCTCTCTGGTGCTAGCTGACTTTTCAGTTGTCTTGTGACATCGAAGGAAACTGTATGATCTTCATCCAAGAGTTTTTCTCTTGGTTGCTTCTCTAGGCCTTTTCCTGTATCTAAGCAGAACTAGACCTAATGCGTTGGCAGGGATTGCTGATCTGAAACCCTAGTTATATTTTTTGTGATGTGAAGTATGTTTCTTGCTAGCATTCGCATCACTTCCCTACCTTAGGCGCCTCTGTTACGCATTGGGGTTTTATCTGTTCTATGGTTTTCTTTTTGTAGAACCCGACTGTTTTCCCACCTAGATCTGTTTTTGGGTTGGCTGCCACACAGGCAAAAGGGGGGAGAGTGATGTTTTCAGCACTTTCCGGTTTCCCGCTTGTCCTTCTCAGGCAGCCTATAGCTTGTGAAGACTGCCATCCTGCTTGTCCTCAGAGAAAGGAGAGAAAATGGTATAGATTGAGATCTATTGTAAATAAGCAGGAATATGATCTGGCCATGGCATCATATAAATCTATATTAGAATCTACTAAAAAGATAGCAGAGTTGATTACCTGTAACAGGTGTTCTCCAAGGTCAGCAGGATGTCTGTCCTCACAAAACCCACCCACCTCCCCTGGGAGTTGATTTCTCCATACATCAGCTACATCATAGACTGAGGAACTCTGCCTAGGGGGCAGGATGATATCTACAGATGCACATGCTCAGTGTTTGAAAGTTCCAGAAACTTTGAGACCAAAGTTCCGGGCCTGGCTCCATCCGATGACATCATCCATGTGTGAGGACTGACATCCTACTGTTCTCGGAGAACAACTGTTACAAGTAAGGAATTTGCTATCTTTTTAGTAGATTCTAATACAGATTTATGTGATGGCATGGCCAGATCATTTATTTATTTATTATTTTTATATACCGACATTTGATCTGAGATATCACATCTGTTTTACATTCAGGTACTGTAGGTATTTCTCTATCCCCAGAGGGCTTACAATCTAAGTTTGTACCTGAGGCAACGGAGGATAAAGTGACTTGCCCAAGGTCACAAGGAGTGACGGCAGGATTTGAACCCTGGTCTCCTGGTTCGTAGCCCACTGCTCTAACCACTAGGCTATCTCCTCCCAATCCTGTTTATTTACAATAGATCTCAATCTATACTACCATTTTCTCTCCTTTTGGCACAGAAGTTTACGATTTCCTATTAACGCCTTAGTATACCATGGGGCATAATTATGATGCACTTTTCTGCATGCTATTGCAATTGGTGCAGCAACATTATATATTTGCTGCCATGTAGAATTCCACCATTTTACTTTCTGTTCATTGGAATCATTAGCAATCTCTACTTCCATGAATTCTTAATCTCTAAATCCAACTTGCCTCGAACTATCCTGTTCTCACATTGGGGCAAGTTAAAATTTGTGCCCAATTGTAAAAAGAAAAGTAACAGATTGGACCATGGTATTTACTTTACACAAAAGACGTCGCTAGCTATGGTTTTTTAAATTTTCTGTGCAATGAACTTATTAAAGGTGATGGACCATCATACCACCCAGGGTTGATTTAGGCAGTAAGCCAAGCTGTCAACCACAGCGGGTCATATTTAATCATCGGTCCCTTATAGTTTTTAATTCCTCAAAATGTCGCTTTATTATTAAATCAATTTTTTTCTTTTTCTTTTTGATGTTTTTCTGGTTATATTTTCTTCTTTTTATTATTAAAATGATTTTGAATGTGACGGTGTTAACAGTAATAAAGGACGGTATTTGCCTTACTTGTGTTGAGCGCCACCGCGCTTCCAAGAGATGGTGTTTCCTTACTTGTGCTGAGCGCCTCCACGCTTCCGATTTCGTCTGCAGCGCTACCGCGCTTTGCAGGTGAAGGTTGTTCAGGAAAGGCTTTGAAGGGATGAACTTTCGATGTTAAAGATGCTTGCGCAGTCCGACGTACGTTTCGCTTTGCGCTGCGTCAGGGACTGTATCCACATCAAAAGGTTGTTATACCTGAACTCAAAAATTGCAAGGTTTAATGCCCGTCAAAGGTTTACTTGGTACTCAAGGTCTTGGTTTGACACCCGTCTGGTTCACATGGTAATTAATACCCTTTAAGATAAGAAATGGTCATAACATCACATGTATCTCAAAGACAATTTTTGCACAAGGACATTCTTAAAATCATATGTGCACCTCCCATGGTATTTACCCAATTTTTATATTTGATATATAAACATCATTAATGAATTGTTCTGGTGATATTATTAAATCAATAATATGACCTGCATTATGTGTAGGTGTAGTAAACCTCTCAGAAATTCCTGTTGACAAAAGGAAATCCTTAAAATTCTTGCAATATAAGACGTATTAGCATCCAGTGAATATTAAAATCCCCTAATATGAGTAAACTATTGTATTGAACACAAAGAGCCATTAACAATTCCATCAACTCATTCAGCAATACAATTTGGGGGGAGAAAAAAAACCAAACAAAATACCCAATTTTCTGTTTTCAATAGTAATCCTTCACATCCCTCAATACATTTAAAAGGAATCTTTATTCATCCTAAACATTTCTTATATAATACCAGCACCCCTCCTCCTGTCTTTATTTCACAAGATACACTCTCATATGGATAACCCAGAGGGCACTTTTTATCCCATCCCTTCACTCTTGCCCCATCACCTTATTCACTTCCTCTCATGCCCTCCAATTCACTCACCCCCATTCCCTCATTCACTCTAATCGCCTACCACCCCCAACGCCTCATTTTTGCATAAATCTCTCATTCACTCTTTCTCCCCTCATTCACTCCTGTCTCTACCACCCATCCTGTCACTTACTTCTATCCCTCAAGCCTTTCTACCTCCCTTTTCTTTCCTGAGTACTCCTTGCCACCCTATGCTGAACAGTGTCAGGAAGAAGAAAGCAACATCAGCATGGTGGTGGACGGTGTCCTCCTCTTTTTTTGCTGCCTGGGCCCATCTGCAACTTTCAGCCGTGTAGCTCAACACAGTCATATGGCTGAAAGCTGCAGTTTGGCCTGAGCAGTAAGAGAGAGGGAAGCAGCCCGATGTGCTACTACTGCTTTCCTCCTTTCTCTGCCATTAGATTAGTGCAGGGAAGGGAGAGACTTAGAATGTGTTGCCAACAGGGCTCCCAGTTTCCTGCGATAATTCTGTGGAGATGGACAAACTCCATGTGAAGAAATGGATTTTTGCAGCCCATGATGCAGAATCATGGGGGGCAGACAGGGGCCCTGCTTAAGGTATCCCACACAGCCTTTGGACAGAGATGAACTGAAGGAGCCTTTAATAGCTTGTTCCATACTTTAACTACTAGTCCATGCATGTTTCTTGATTATTAGAGGGAGCATGAAAATAAACAAACATGAGGGTCTTTTATATGTGTAGAAAGACATAGTCTATATACACGATGTGCAAAATAAACCATAAAAAACTGAAAAATGTAGGGAACTGAGTTAACAATTGAATAATTACAATTTAAGCAATGCACGAGAAGAGGCTTTCTGTAGTTTTTGTTAGCATTTTTCAAGCTTGCTTTGTAGACTATCTTTATCACACAAGGAAATATGTTATCATATAACTTTCCTGTAGTGCTGCAGGCTTTTACTTTGTTAAAAATATAAAGTCATGCTTGTGTAGGCTTTTCTTTGTGAAGAAAGGGGTTTATGATTCAAATCTTAATTATAAAGTACCCTACAGTAACAGAAGTCTGTATATGAAAAGGAGACATGGAGTGTATCTCTGCTTTGTGGCTCTTCACCTAGTCTGAGTTTGACAAAAGTATTTTCTCTGCCCCATCTTCTCCTTCCCTGTTTTTGGTACAAGGAACCTATGAAGAGACTCCTGTAATGGAGAAAACTTATACAAATGCTTTCTGAATCTGCTAGGAGGTACATATTAAACCAGGAAGAATACAGGCTACAATAATATATTACATATCTTAAATTCCTTGCCCCATCATTACATTTCTGCAGCATAGAAAAATGGGTATTCTACTTTCGTCCATCTTGAACATATGATGCGTAGTATGAAGACTTAAGCTGACCTTAAGCTTAAGGTGTAGGAGCTCCATTTATACACTATTGAATAATAATTTGAAATTGTCATCCCATCCTACTCATTCTGGTATTAATGGACCACTCAGTATCTCTACCACCCAGCAATATATTTATTTGTAGCACCATTTGCATATGTTTATGCAGCAGAAGCATAATTATTTAAAATTGAGAGAGAATATAAAATTCTGACTTTTTAATCAGGGTGGTTTTTTTTTTATATATATTTTAATTCTTGACTTACTCTTGTTTTTTAGTTTATTTTTGTAAGACATCTTGTATATTTGGAAGTAACTTTTTTTTTTTTTTTAGTTTGTCTATTTTGTTGTGGTATGGCTTTGTTTTGTTTTAATGTAGGACTCTGTATTAGATTATATATGTAAATCTTTAAATTGGACACCATTTGGATTTGCTTGGTAGAAACAGTGGTTTAATGAAATGAAATTATACAATGCACCACACATGAAAATTCACGTTTACAAAACCTTTTTGTTTAAATACTTACAATATCTGTTTGAGTATAGGTCACAGTGAATAGCTAGAGAACTTAAAGAAGTGTCTTAAGTCTGCAGCTCTGTGCTATATAACTACTATATATAACTCCCAGTTCTCATCTTTGTAATTATTACCTGATTCTAAACTAAAAACCAAAGCTTCTTGAAGGGTCGGCTGTATACATCTGTGCATTTTTTAAAATTATTTTTGTTTGGGACAGAGAGACTTCA
The DNA here is from genome assembly GCF_901001135.1 of Rhinatrema bivittatum. Taxonomy (NCBI): domain Eukaryota; kingdom Metazoa; phylum Chordata; class Amphibia; order Gymnophiona; family Rhinatrematidae; genus Rhinatrema; species Rhinatrema bivittatum. Next base: position 143,230,784 of record NC_042621.1, read on the forward strand.
GTGGTAATGGGAGGGAGAAGACCAAAGATCAGGTAACACCTGTGGCTGCACAGTACGCAGATAGAAATGGGGAGATGAAATTGTCCTTTTCTGCTGACATTCATGTTTCTACTAAATTTACTTAAACAATAGCCATTCTTTGTCTAAATAGTCACCAGGGTTACTTAGCACTGGAATTTTTTAAAGTACCTTTTGCCTTTTTATAATTCTGCCCTTTGGCTATTTAATCTGATTTGAATTTAATGTTTATATTTAAGTGCTGTGTCCAACATTTTCTCACAGCAGGTGTACCTAAAATGAAGTGAATGGCTATTGATTTAAAACTGCATCTAGGATTAAACTTTGCTGTTAACCAGTGCTCCTATAACCTTAAGGTCATATGAGATGATTACTATTAGATCTTTCTTGTTTGACAGGTTTCAGTTCTTGTCCTCCTAATTGATATGTAGTTAATTGATTTTAACATCCCAAATGCATAATTTTACACTTTAGCCTTCCATTTTCCAAACATTTGATCTTTCTTTAGTTTTTTCATGTCCCTTCTATTTTTTTTTATCCATTTTAGGGTTGTCTGTTCGCTTACAAATTTTAATACCATATACATGTACTCTTTTCTTACCCTTCTTTATGCAAAATGCTGAAAATGGATTATAAGGAAAACCCCAATACATTAAATACAAATCACAATCACATTAAATAGTATCTTCAGAGGGATAGCTGTGTTTGGTGTAGCAAAAATAAGAAGTGAATGGCACCTTATAAACTAACCAGTTTGAGGCATGAGCTTTCGAGGATAGAGTCTACTTTGTCAGATGCATGACCTTTAGTAGAGGAGGTGGGTAAAATATGTTTGGGTGGGAGGAAGGATATAGAGCAAAAAGGTGGCACTGAATAAAGCAAGGCAGGATATGAGAATAGTGTTAATAGATTAGAGTGTAGCCTACTGGCAACTGAGGTAAGTGTGAAAAGCTAGGATGATCTGAGAATAGTTAAATTCATAGATATTTGTAGTGTCATGAAGCCCATTTTCTCTGTTCAAACCTAAGCTTTTCGATGAGATCCAAATCAGCAATTTCTTGATAGTGTGATCCCTTTGAAGTTCATTTGTAGGAGTAGAGCAGCCTTAAGGTCAGATTGAGAATATCCTGGAAGGTTGAAATGTTCTACTGGTTTCTGAATGTTGCCATTTCTTATGTCAGATTTATGTCACTTATTCTTTTACTTGGGGATTGACTTGTTTATCCTATGTAGTCAGCAGAGTAACATTGCTGGCTGGTGATGGTGTATATTACATTGGAAGAAGAGCAGGTGAATGAGCTCAGGATGTTGAAGTTGATGGGTCATGTAATGGTGTTGCCGGAGTTAATATGTGGATAGAGTTGGTGGCATCTAAGTTTCTGGAAGGATCTGGTTCCTTAGTTGGTGTCATTGTATGATATGTGGCTATTAGTGAGTATTTGTGTGCACTAAACAAAATGGAAAAAATGAATGCATATTCCTAGTTTGTAGTTACATGCCTCCTCCTTGTCCTCACTTGTGTAGTGGAACTGGATTGGCCAATTCATCCTTTTCTCCTGTTTATTATGTTACTGTGACATTTTACTACTTTTGGAACATGTTTTACACATGTAGCAAAGTACATTTGTAATTAGTCTCATTTTAATTCCTTAAGCATGCCCTATTTATATAACTAACCAACCAAAATATGACTTTTGTTACTCTTTCATTTAACTGCATACAGTACATCTGCTTGATTATTGGTAACAAAATGCATTATGCAGTTTAGTCCCACAGCACAGATTTCAGAGGAGAAAAAATGATTTCAGTTTTTCAGAAAGCTGACAGTGTAAGTTTAAGCAATATTCACAGAGATGTAGCATTTTCTCTCAAATGACTGCTGTCATGAATTTGAATGGAGAAATTATTTGCTTGGTAACAGGTTTTTCAGTTACAGATTTTATAGGCTGATGTTTCTTCCTGAACGCTGTAATTTTGCCAGCAGTAAGGTGGACTTTGGTTCTCTGCCATGAATAGGAATTATGTTTTACTGGACTTAATGTTTGTGTGTGTTTTTTATTTTGTGTATCGTAATTAAATTGCACAACCCAGTAGTAAGAACATAAGAAAATGCCATACCGGGTCAGACCAAGGGTCTATCAAGCCCAGCATCCTGTTTCCAACAGTGGCCAATCCAGGCCATAAGAACCTGGCAAGTACCCAAAAACTAAGTCTATTCCATGTAACCATTGCTAATGGCAGTGGCTATTCTCTAAGTGAACTTAATAGCAGGTAATGGACTTCTCCTCCAAGAACTTATCCAATCCTTTTTTAAACACAGCTACACTAACTGCACGAACCACATTTATAGTTTAAATTGAAAATTAAAACCATGAGATCTAGATTTACAGTATTTAGTCATAATATATTGTGATACCTTCCAAAAGACCAACATGTGAAGATCACAAAGGTCATTTGAACAAGGACTTGTGTAGTCTTGAAAGCTTCTCTATTATAACATACAGTATTTTTGTTGCTCTTTTGGACTGACAATATACTAAGATTCTAGTTTCCTACACAATAAATATGGCTTCTAGTACTGCACTGGACACAGTTAGACAAGCATACAGTAGAAAATAGAATTTATAATTATAATTTGACCAGTCAGTTTCTTTCTGCTTCTTTTGGTCTTCCATCTTAATCAGATTTGACCTCACAGGTCTTGAGCTCCATTTGCATCTATGGGGGTGGGGTTGGAGGGCTTTGCCTAATTTTACTAACGCTCTCAATTCCATTTAGATCAGGCATTCTAGTGTCATGCTTTCATCAGAGGCTGCATACTGTGGCTCTCACATTCTGAGTCTGGCCATTGGACGTCGTCATTGCGTGATGACTGAGACTTTATCTCCTCGGGGACTGTGAATGCTGTCTACACAGTACTCCAACCTTGGCCAGCCAAAGGAAAGGAAACTGACTTTGGGAATCAGACCTTGTTCTCAAGCTTGGTAGTCTACAGCACTACCACTGTGCTATCAGGCCATTCCAACAAAAAGCAAATATTGCAGCATATTTCTTGGATCAGAGAAATTCAGTGCCTAAGTCATGTATCAAGGGTCTGGCAAAAAAAACTGCATGATGTTTTGATTACAGTTGATCTGTAAATTGCTTATGTTCGTCCTTGCCTTGTTTGTATTGTTATATTGTATAATATCTGACATTGTCCTGGTCTATAATTTGTGTTGATTGTTTACTTTATTGATATCTTTGTTTAATTTAAATGTATATTCTATTTAGAAGCCCACAACAGTGTACAATATAAACAATCATACTAGAATATTTTGAAGAGATAGCATACAATAAGTTGTGCGCACTTCAGAAAGTCACATGTAGTGAAAGGTAGAGTTTGTGATTTATAAATTAAAATTTCCCTTTACGTTATGTAAAAACCCTCAAAAGCAGTAGCTTTCCTGTGAGGTTGTATTGTACAGGGTTTCACAAATTTCATTGTATGTGGATGCATTTGTGCTTATACTTGCACACATTGTCTCTGTCATTTGTGACATTGTGACTAGCACAGACTGATCATATATCATTGAGATGGATTTTGAGACATTGTGGCTGTATTCACCACTTAAGGAAGTCAAAGATTTCATGAATTTTTTTTCCCACCAATAATTTAAAAAGCAGCCCTAAAATAAAATCTTACTCTAATGATGTTGTGTAACTCCAGAATATTGCTTCAATCATGGTACCTTGAATTTCATATGGATAATGTTAGTGTATATTCTTTCTTTGGTAAAGAAACATCATGCATTAGTTTTTATTTGCTGTTTGTATATTATTTTGTTGGTCGTCAAGTTCATGTAATCTACATTTGAAGTTACTATGATCTTTGGCAATGCTTTTGTTCACAGCAAATCATAATGTGATTTAGGTGTTTGCTACTGAGACAGCATCAATAGCCCCAGTGGGGGGAATCAAGGTCCTCGTTTTAAGGGTGATACCAGGTGCCTGGATTTAGAAGCCATGATACAAAGCAGTGGCAGCTACAGATGGTCTCTCTCTAAGCCACTCTTGCATCCTCTAATAGTGTGTAATTTCTAGATCAGTGCGCTGCATTCTTTGCTTTTAAAACGGCACAGCCTCCTGTGTGCTACAACAGAAACGTCTGCAGCAAGTAGACTTAAGAAAGCAAATGAAAGAATATGTACTGTCATTTAAAAAAAAAAAAGAAAAAGACCTGGAAAGGATTTTCTTGTTTTAAGAAGATAGCAAATTGGTTGGCTTGCCAAGGTCGAAGCACTGAGGAAGAGTTAAGATTCTGAAAAATACAGCGACTAATATTCTCCACTCTGAAATTTTTTTCTATAAATGTTTAAATGCTTTGCTGCTACTATACAAGAATTTTTTACTTTATCCTTCCCATTTACTGTAAACATTGATTTTGCAGTAGGCACTGGTACTAGTGTCTTTTAAAACAAAATACTATAAATAAAATGTGAATGTACTCTATGCTGCTTTGTCAATATAAAGTTACCTTCCCAGTTCTTTTAGCAACTGTAGGTGTATTATGGTTGCCTGGAGATGTCTCTGAATTGGTATGCCCATTCAGAGACATCTCAAGGCAACCTGTTTAGTTCAGCTTTTTAATGATTTTTGCATATCTTCCTCCTTAATGATTGAGTCACATTAAATAATTTGTCTAGCAACATAAACAACTGTATGGACAGGCAGCATAGCATGCATACATTAAAACAATTCCAACAAAAGTTGCTTTTTCTTTTTCAAAATCTGTTTATTGGCATGCCGAAAGTTTAGATATGCTGCTGCCAATTTCTCTCTTTTAGTTTTTCGGTTGTGTGACCGTGGCTCCAGCTGTCAGAGGGCTGAGCTCTTTCCTCCAATGCAAAATATTGACCATTGCAAATGCAGGATATTGTACAGTATCACATGCTTCCCATTATTATCATCATCTCCATGTCATCCGTTTTCAATTCATTGTAGCCCTCCCCTTCCCATCTCACACTCACATCTACATTCATACCCATGGATATCACACTTGCAGAACTCCATCCTATCCCTCTCATTGAAATTAAACCCCTCAATATCCCACTGCTCTTCAGTGTGGAAGCCTATTTCACTCAAAACCTTATTAACCTTGGCAATAAATCGTAAAATCTTTTCAAAACTAATATGTACTCTTTAGAGACCTTATAAGCCAAGATGTATAATGTTCCACCTGCATAAAGGCCAACATTTTCTCCTGCCATACCATAAAAGCAGAGGGCCCTCTACTATCCAGACCTATGAGATGTACTTACGGTCAGCTAATAAGGCCAACTTCACAGAACAAAGGAAACCCACATAAGCAGAAATGACTGCTCCTGACTTCAGATCCCCTAGTAATAAAGTTTCTCCCTGGAAGAACAGTGTGACCCCAGTAAATGTTGCCAAAACAGAACGCAGCTCCTGCCAAAATTGAAAGTTTTTTTTTTAATTACATAAAAGAAAAAGATGAACCATAGTCTCCCCCTTCAATTTGCATTTATGCCAGATATCAGTAGCTGCTAGCCTCATCCTCTTCCGTTTTATGCCATCAATGTAGCAGTGATGCAAAATCTTGTACTGTATCTCCTTAAGACTTGTGTCCATGAGGAATTTGTGAGCCTCTCTGAATAATTAACTCATCTTTTCAGAATTCAAAGAAGCCACAAGTTCATTTTGCCAATATGCAGCCAGATCCCTCATGTTCCACTCTCTACTATTCTGCTTACAATATTTATTCTATTAGAATTCTTCCCCCTACCAGTTTGCTCCATATCATAGGCCATCTTAATCTCCCTCCAAATTAATTCAGAAGAAATGCTAAAAATGAGAAATGATGGACCTGTATGAATTGGTGAAACTATACAGGTCCCCCACATGATCATTAGGTATTTAATGTATGCTATCCCTCCAGCACATCAGTCTGTAAATTTTCTATTTTCTAGCTCAGGAATTAAATTCATTTTCCCCTCATAACAGCATCCCGGGCTTATGAAAAAACTTCCCAGCAGCATCATAGGCCTCAACAAAAATTACCCTTAAGCTCTGAGGGCATAGAAATGTTAGATAAATGTAACAATCCTAAAAGGGACAATGGGAACACTAAAGCATTGCATTGATTAAAAACATCATACTTATACTCTCCTGGTATTTCCCCTAAGGAATGCATTTGGCAAGCTAAGTTGTAAAACTGAAAATTAGGGCCATCTATTATCCCCTGATCTCTACCCTGCATCAATTTGTCAAACCCTATTTTAAGTCTCTCCCTCGCTAAATAAACCATATAGATATGGATTTCAACAATGGCAAATCACTCTGCGTCAACCATCATGGAAGCAGTTGCAGAGGGTAAAGCAACTCTGGTAATAAAATCATTTTGAAAAGTGCACATTTCCCCAGTATAGACACTTGCAGCTTATGCCATGTCTTTAATTGCATAAGAAACCCCTCAAGCAGATCCCTAAATTTTAATACAGCAAAGTGAGATCATTTGGGATTCAGAGACCCAAATATTTGTTTAGTGGGGACCAATGAAAAGGGAAATTATCTTGTCACTGTTCCATTAGAGCAGGGGTCAGGAACCTTTTTGGCTGAGAGAGCCATAAACGCCACATATTTTAAAATGTAATTCCATGAGAGCCATACAATATGTTTAAAACTAAATACAAGTAAATGTGTGCATTTTATGTAAGATCACACTTTTAAAGTACAATAAGTCTCTGAAAATATTACACCAGGCCTTAAGACACCAATACATCTCCTATTAGGAAAACGGACCAAGTCAGGCTGCTATAGAGTCCTACACAGAAACTACACGCCAGCAGAAAACCTCACCTGAATCACGTGCTGTCCCTCACCTAACATAGAATAAAGAGACCAAAACGCATAACAAGAAGCATGCAGACAAAAACTGAATTGGAAACTGCAACAAGCCAGAGTCTCTGTATGCAGTGTAACAAAGGAAAAAAGAAACATCACACATCCTTATAAAACAAATCAAGAAATATAAAATCATCAGCAGTAAAACTGTACTAACAAAAAGAACATATTTCGAAACAGCTGATGAGTGGAATATCCAATAATTAAAAACTCATATAAAACATTTCCAGATACCAACAAAATATTTCAAAATAGCAGACACAAAGATCCAGTAATGAAAAATAATAAGGATACAAAAATTTTTTTGCTCTGCATGCCTGGGAACGTTTGATATCCAGGTGTCCTGAGATTGTTCTGAATTAGCAGGAGGTGGGGTGGTTTGCTTGGAACTTTCTCCTCTCTGTCACATACCAGCGCTCTCTCTCACACTGGCTCTCAATGACACACCTATACACACATGCTCTCAGTCACTCACATATACAAATGTTTTTTCTCTCTCACTTATATAGGCTCTTAATTACACATTTACACACATGCTGTCTATCTTTTCACGCTTACACACACACAGGCTTTCAATCACATAAATACATGCTGTCTTTTTCTCTCACACACAGACTCTCATTCACATGCTTACAAACATGTCCTCTCTTTCTCTCATTTACACACAGGCTCTCAATCACATACTCACATGCTCCCTCACCTAAATCAGCTCTCAATCACACACAGACACACATGGTCTCTCTCTCTCATTTAAACACAGGCTCTCAATCACATACTCACATGCTCCATCACCTAAACCAGCTGTCAATCAGACACAGACACACATGATCTCTCTCTTACTTATACACACAGGCTCTTAATCATACATACACATGATCTCTCTCACACACAAAGGATCTCAATCATACACACATACTCTTTCAAACAAACAGGTTTTCAATTACAAACTTACACATACAGGTTCCCAATGGTAAACTTACATTCATGCTCTCTCTCTCACAGGCAGGATCTCAATCACAGACATACTCTCTTTCACATATACAGGCTCTCAATCATTCACATACATGCTCTCTCACTCACACACACAGGATCTCAAACACACATGCTTGCTCGCTCATTCATTCACTCTCTCCCCCCCCCCCGGAACTCGCGGCAGCAGCAGCCACCTCCCAACGCTAACCTCCTTCATTTTCAGCCCTCGCGGAGGCGAAGGCGGAGTCCCATCGGCCGCGGTTGAAGATTTTCATTTTCCTCCGAGCCGCGCTGCAGTCTTCTTCCCGCGCAGGCACCCGATGCTCTCCACTTCCTCTTCCGGGCCGCGGGAAGAAGAGAGCACGCCGGTGCTCTCTTCTTCCCGCGGCCCGGAAGAGGAAGTGGAGAGCATCGGGTGCCTGCGCGGGAAGACCCGCGCAGGCACCCGATGACTCCAGCGCTGGCACCCGGCTGACACCCGATGACTCCCGCGCAGGCACCCGGATGACTCCAATCGGCGTGCTCTCTTCTCCTCTCCCCCCGCGGCCCGGAAGAGGAAGTGGTGAGCATCGGGTGCCTGCGCGGAAGAAGAGACCACGCTAGTGTGGTCTCTTCTTCCCGCGCAGGCACCCGATGCTCTCCACTTCCTCTTCCGGGCCGCGGGGGGGGGGGGAGGAGAAGAGAGCACGCCGGTGCTGCTGACTCCAGCTGTCCTGCCGCGTTCCGCCCTGGCTGACAGCATTTTAAGCCCGGGCGACGGAGGACCGGGGAGCAGCTGGGTCAGCGGGGAACCGCGAAGTATGGCGACACGTGTCTGCGAGCCAGATGCAGCCCTCAAAAGAGCCATATCTGGCTCGCGAGCCATGGGTTCCCGACCCCTGCATTAGAGTAATACAGAAGGAGGATAGCCTCAGACATCTCAAAGTTTAATCTTCAGTCCTGCAAAGGACTCAGAAGCATTGAAAAATTCAATATGTGATCTCTAGCACTTTTAGCGTATTCCAAGAAAAGAAGGATGTTGTCCACTAACACTCATCTTTAAGTACCTGAATGTTATCCGCTTTGAAGTGTCAAAAAGCAGAATACAAATAAATAAAACCATAAAAATAAAATAAGTTGCAGTTATGAACATGAATACCCTGTATATTCTCCAACTCCCCTAACTTCACTGCTAGAGCTTCCACTGTCAATACAAATAAAAGCAGGGATAGGAGACATCCCTACCTAGTCTCCCCTTTGAAGCTCATATTGCTGAGATAAAGAGCCATTTACTAATAGCTAAGACTAGGAGAGATGTACAACAATTTTATTCAATTCACAAAGTGCCCCTGAATGCCCATTTATCTCTTACCCAGAAAATATATGACCAAATAATTTTATTGAAAGTTTATTCAGCATCAAACTTAGCACCATACCTGTATTCTGTCACTGTCTAGGACGTTCTAGTACCACTAGTAACTTATGTACATTATCTCTACATCTGCGTACCACAGATCATGTCTGATCCACCTCCACAATTCTGGGGAACACTCCACTTAGTTGCATTGCCAAAATGGCAGCAAGAAGTTTGAGATCCATGTGTAGGAGAGAAATTGGTCGGTAAGCTGAAGGACTTCCAAGATCGCTATCCTTTTTCGGCCACACTATTATCACAGCCTGATTCATAGCAGAATTGAAAATCCATGCTGCAGAACATAATTAAACATAGTGGCATGAGCAACCGTAATTTTATAAAATTCAGGGTCTAGACCCATCAGCACCAGACAGCTTCCCCAGTTTTAATTTGCTAATGACTCAAAAAAAAACCCTCTATCTCTCAAATGTGTACATTTAATATACATATACTCCTCCTGGACTGTGGATAGTTGCAGACCATCAAAAAATACTTCACTGCTCTTCGTTCACCTCCCGGCAAGAGTACAACCTTTTGGTAATGCGACTTAAAAAATATCCAAGACTTCTCCTTTACCATTTACTGGTCTACCATTTTCATCTTGTAACCTTGTGTAAACACTTTACTGTTTCACATCTTTTACCAGATGAACAATTAGCTTCCCAGCCCTACTTCTGTGTTTGTCAAATTGGAATTTAAAGTAGTTCATAGAGCAAATGGCTTTGAGATGGAACAAGTGCTTCAGTGAAGCCCTAGTTTTCATCCAGTTTTAGCTTGTGTTCGTCAGACACAGAAGAGATATGTGCCCTCTTACAGCTCTGCAACAATTTGGATAGATGTAAATTTTCTGCATCACTCTGCTTTCTCTTTTTGACTACATAAGCCATTATCTCATCTCCCATTACAGCTTTACCCATGTCCCATAAAGAAGTGGAGCTGTTCCTGGGGTGGTGTACAGTTCAGCATACTCAGACCATTTATTTTTTAAATAGGTTATAGAATTCTGCATCCCAGAATAAGCCAGAATTCATTCTCCAAGAAAAAAATTGTTTTTGTCTCTCTCCCAAAACTAAGATATGAAATCCCGGGCATGATAGAAACAGTAATAGAACCTAAAGAAGAAGACTTTACTGCTGGGAAGAATCCCTCTAAAATAAGAAATAAAATCAGTTCTAGAAAAGTTTTATGAGGGTTAGGGAAAAAAAAAAAAGTAAAATCCTTCTCCCCTGGGTGAATATTCTCTAGATATCCAGCAGTCCTAACCTCTGCATTAACAGATTAACCCCCTCAGGTCATCCTGAGGTCTTGGGAGGTTGGCAGTCTTCTCCACCATCTGCTACCACATTAAAGTCATCCCCTAGAATCAGTTTATAATTTGGATAACTCAAAAATGTAGCTATTAACCTAGAAATAAATTACTGGGAATATATTGTAGGAGCATAAACATTGCCCAATATATATTTAATCCCCTACAATTTTCTAAGCAGTAATAGATATCTACCCTCCTCATCTTTGATTATTTTTTCTGAAAGGAAAGGAACATCTCTGTGAACTAAAGTTGCCATTCCTCTCTGCCTACAGGAGGAGTAAGAGGCATAGCCACAAATACTGTCTCATTTCAATTTCAAGAGTTCTCATCAGATAAGCAAGTTTTTTGTAAGTATGCAACACCTACTTTAGCTTTCTTTAGCAAAGACATTTTGTACGTTTTTACCAGTAAATATAGGGGTAGATTTTAAGATGTGCGCGCGGGAGTACATGTGCGCCCGATTTTATAACATGCGCGAGCAGGCGCGCAGATGTTATAAAATCGGGGGTCAGCGCGTGCAACGAGGTGCACAATTGTGCACCTTGTGCGTGCCGAGCCCGCGCCAAGCCGCACTGCCTTCCCCCCCCATTCCCTACTCCTCCACACCGTCTTCCTTTCCCTTCCCCCTACCTCCCCCACCCTTTCCCCCATACCTTTATCTTTTTTTTTTTTGTAAAACTTACTTCAGCCCTGGGGCTGAAGTAAGTTGCATGTGCCGGCTGACTGCCAGCCCACGATCCCCAGCACAGCGCCAAATGGCCGCTGTGCCGGGAGCCTCTGGCCCCTCCCTGGGACTTACACGCGTCCCGGGGCTTTACGTGCGTCGCTGGGCCTTTTGAAAAATGACCCGGCGTGCATATGACCGATTATGCGCGTACCCTTTTGAAAATCCGGCCCATATTGTCTACATTTAAGAGTAAATTTTATGTCTGCCGATACAAAAAAATTATAAAAAGTCTCTGACTGAACCAATACCATCAGGTTCCCTGTACTCCCCCAGCCTAGGTACAAAGAGCCCCAATGGAGCACACCCCTCAGCAGAATCCTAAAATCGCCACCTCTATATTATCCATTCTGTTACAATCCTCAATTCCCGTATTCCCCCCACACTTACTGCCTCACACCATACAACTCATGCTGTCATACTCCTAGCCATCCAACAGATATCAATAGTATCCCAAGCCAAACTCCTTCGTTCCAAGAGACCACAATACATCTGCATTTACACTGACCTACATCTTAGTTGCAGCAGAAGGGAAATGGCCATAATTGAAACCATACAATCCTAACATGTACATAAGAGTTCACACCTTCAGATTCAACCCATAAAAATAAGAAACATATATTGCATAACTTAGTGAATACAGAGACGATAACTTTGAAACAGCTATAGGGGCGCACAAGTGCGTGTTTGTCGGTTCGCATCCAGGGACGTGGCCATCTTATAACATGCATGCGTATATGAATAAAATAGACTGTACACACGTATTTGTGTGCAATTTTAAGTAGGCACATGCAAATGCTGCTTCTACCATGTAAGTGGGGGAATTTTAGTAGACACGTGTGCCGACAAAATTACCAGATTTCTGAGTTTGTTCCCAGGTAAGGGATAGAACTTCCTAACCCCCCCTAGTTAAATAGCCACCCTTTTACCCTGCTAATACCAACCTTTAAAACACCGCTCACCTCTTTACTTTTCTAACTTACACACCATCCATAGCAAAAGTATTGCACATCAGAGGATCCCGGTGTGCGCCAGTGCACATAAGTATTTACACACACACCTCTTGGTCTGCCCCCAACATGCCCAGCCCATTCCTCACCCATTTAAAAAAAACCAAAAAAACCTTACATTTTGTGCATTTAGCAGGAGATACGTGCATCCATGGGCGGCTTATAAAATGTGCTCGGCATGCGCCGGTCCAACTTGGATGCGTATCTTCCGGCTTTGGTGTGCGCAGGGTTTTAAATATTTGCCATTTAGTGAACTGTCACCTCATTTTAATTTTAACTAGGACATGGGATCTTTTTTGTGGATTAGCTGTTGACTACTGATACATCATAATTTGTTCAGTTTTTTAATTTAGGTTACTCTTTGCTCGGTCACTTCAATAATTCCTATTTATCAACCAGACAATATGTCTGAAAAAAGGCTGCAGATCCGATTGTAAAAAAGAATATAAAAAGAAAAATGTATCTCTGGCTCTAAATCACAAGCTGGATAAAATAATGAACCCTCTGGAAGGTCTAAAATTTTCCCCATGAAAAAAAAAGCAAAATACTCTATGGCGGAGTGGCCAACTCCTGTCCTCGAGAGCCTCAAACAAGCCAAGTTGTCAGGATATCCACAATGAATGTGTGAGAGAGATTTGTATGCACTGGCCTCCATTGTGTGGATATCCTGACAACCTGGCTTGTTTGAGGCTCTCGAGGATCGGAACTGGCCTCCCCTGCTCTATGGCAAAGCAATAAAAAAAAAAAAAAAAAAAAATTGCTGGTCCAGAGAATTTCAGACCATGCTCAATGGACGAGAATACTAGTCTACTAAAAAGTCCAGATGCTTTCTAGAAGAGGCTAAACACCTTTGCTGAAGAAAAAACACCACCAAGACATGGGCCATAGTAAATATTGTAGATTAAAGTGCAAAAGCACATAACAAAATATAATGGGACTCCATCTCTTTATCCCAAACTGCATGAAAGATTGATCATTGTGAGAAATCCAGTAAAATCACATAGAACCCCTCCCCCACCCCCAAAAAACATCGTTTTTCATTCATCAAAACACTTGAACATACTTATGTTATATGCATATGAAAAAGTAAACAGGACTCTGTCTCTGAAAATCCAACTTGACTTAGCAACGGGCTCTGTGAAAAGTCAAACAATTTCTCCATATGAGCACCTGGCTAAATGTTGTTCTTCTATCTCAGTATTAGATCAACTCAATTGCTAGTGAGGATAATTAGTAGTAGTCATTAGGAACCAAACTGCTGTAAAAAAAAACAAAAAAAACTCCTCAAAAAAACCTTTCTGTTCCTCACTTGTGAGGAAAATATTCTTACCCTTGTGGGAGACCCAGATTTTTTCAGGAAAAAGAAGCGTGAAACAGATCCCTGTATGAAAGCGCTGCACACACACTGGGGAGAGTTCTTGACTCTGCATAACCACTAGTGCTCTATAATCATTGAAAAAGCAGCAGGTGATGTCCTCCATAGTCTCTCTCTCTCTCTCTCCTTGAAGTCTTGCATCAGTGTAGTCTTGTGGTTCCAATTTAAAATTTTTCCACAGTAGGCCATGGCCTAGTAGCTCCCTCTTTATAAAGATCTACCCGATGTGCTTGCTCTCATACAATATTTGGCAGCGTGTCTCCAAGGCCAAGTTTCTCCAGAAACCACTTCACAAACATCTGAGGAAGATTTCCCCCCCCCCCCCTTCCTTCACTGATTCAGGCACTCCAATCGGATCTGGGTTATTGCAACAGCCCCTATTCTCTTGTTCTTCTGTGATCAAGAAGCTTTTCGTTTTGCTTGCTTGAGGTCCGCCACTTCTTGCTCAAGCTACACAAAGCTCTCCTCTTACATCAAAATCCTTTGTTCTGCTTATTCTACGAATAAGACTCAGAATTCGCACAGATTTTATCCATCATGGACTGCAGTTTCGATAATCTGCCCTCTAGTGCTGCAGAAACATTTTTGGAAATGTTTTTAATTTCCTTCACAGACAGCTCTGCCATAGACTTTTCTGGTGATTCTCTGGTGGGTTCCAGTGCCATTTTATTTTCTCCATTCCGAAGTTTGGCTCTGGTCACTCTCTTCGATTTCACATTCCTGTCTCTCATAGAGCTCCCTGAACCAAGATCATAATTTAGAGTAAATCAGAATTGAGGGAACTGGAAATATGAAAGATCACAGGGGGAGCTCCACAGCAGCACTCAAATCCCTCATCCAGTCAGGCATCAAGCATCACCGGAAGCTACAAAAGTTGCATTTTTAATATGTGATTTGATGTATTTGTTATGTGGATGTGTCTGTTCAAGTTAATTTTTTGAATCTACAAATACAGATGGCCTGAATTAATTTTAACAGATAAATTGCAAGCATTTCAGGAATTTTTTTTAAATAGTTTTTTTTTTTGTTCTGTCTTTTCCTTTTTCTTTTTAGTAACACATCCCCACACATAGACACACAGTTTTGAGTTGTTATGCCTTTGCTAGCAAGGAGGGTCTTGGAGGGTGGTCTCTTGTAGGACTTGGTCTCATACTGCCATGAGAGGAACAAAGCAGCACCAAAAAGTGGCAAGAATACCCCACGACTCCAAAAGGAACAAAGGACGCCAACAACTGTGGCATGAAGCCCCCAATGCAGCAAAACAGGTGCAAAGCAGCACCAATAGTGACACGAACAACCCAAGGCATTATGAGAGGGAGAACAAAACAGCAAATGTAGCAGGAAATACCCCAACACCAGTGGAAGGTCAAATCAGCACAAACAGTGACGAGAAGACCTCCAAAGCATCATGAGAAGGACAGAGTAGTCGTGTGCAGTAGCAAGAACTCTTGAAGGCATTATGAATGGAGCAAGGCATTCTGAACAGTGAGCAGAAGTCCGAGGAAATTCTGGAGGAGGTATGAGGCAGTCCTGATGTAGCTAGATTCCCTATGGCATCAGTGGTGGGGCGAAGAGAATGCTAGAGTTGGTGGTAGGGAGAGTGGGCTTGGGAAGATTTATTTTGACAGGCAATTTCAGTTGGCCCCTGCAAAGTCTTGGGATTTGTCATGATCAGCTTGAGAGAGAATTTTAAGGATTTTTCTCCTGCTCTGTAGTTGTGTAAGACTTCAACAGTATTTTTGTCATCTTGCTTGTTTGGCTTTTTTTTTTTTTTTTTTTAGAATTAGGCTACCGATAAATATAACTATTGCCTAACAATAAAAACATAAGATTAGATGTGCCCTGCCATGGTGGGTCAGGTCAAGGATAATAGCCTGTCTCTGACTGTGGCCAATCTGGGTCACAAGTACTCGTCATTCTGGCAGATACTATAAAATAGATCTGTTTGCGCAGAGGTGAAAATAATCCTTGGTTTTCAGTTGTGTGAAGAGTGCTAAAATTAGGATGAAGAAGGTAGAGTTTTGGGATTGGATTAGGGGGGAATGCTTGCAAGCTGGCAATAAAATCTGCATGGATGATAAACGTGACACTTCCAATGCTGATGTCATGCATGAAATAGTAATATTAAAAGGTTGTAGAAATGGTACAAGAGGCTTTTCAAGTTGTACATGTCTGGCTAATCCCTATTTTGCAAAAGTGTGGCAGATGTTTGGAAAAAGTGTATACTAGTCCACCACATTTATCAAGGTATTATTTACAGCTGTTATAGCAATCATTGTGCAATTCAGGTCTACATGATTTGGTGAAGCAACATCTATAAAGTCCTGACAGATAAAAATGCTTCTGTATCCCAGAGAAAGGGATCATTGCCAATTGGTTCAGTTAAGTTATAAAGGCTTGGAGCAGCAAGAGCACTGCAATTTGTAAAAGATAAACCATAGGTGGAAAGCAACACAGCAAGAGGAGAGGCATCAACCCCTAGTAACTACATTTCCCATCTTCTCCTCAGCTAATAGCTGTTCTACACTATCTAATTCTGAGAAGCCTTCACATGATTACTGAATGTGTACTTTTTTTTTTTTTTGGTAGCAGTTGCTGCAGACATTTCTCAGGAGCTCTGTGCTGTTTTTGTTTGTTCTGCTGTTAGTATTGCTCTCTCCCCTCCAGTGCCAACGCCACCCTCCACTGACTTTCTTTCTCCTGCCCCTGCTCCACAGGAATAGATCAAGGCATCATAATCTCTTCCAGACTCAGCTGCTGCTTGCTTAACGCTACCTGTGCCTGTCTTTTCCTCCTGCAAAAAATAGTCTCTAACGTGGGTGGGAGAGTACTTTTACTACCAGATGTACCTAAATCTATACTACTAATGCTTTTCCAGAAGGAGGAAGTTTTTGGTTTTTTGTTTTTTTTTCTCCTGCCTTTGTTACCACAGTTCTTTCCTCCTCTTCCCATTCTTTATGGCATGATAGACATTTGACACAGTCACTAATTGAGCAACTATGGCAGGTGTTTTGTCTTTGTACAAGTACTGCTGCAATGCCACTGCCTGACTAATGAATGGCTTCCTTTTCTGGTAGTGGTTGTTTTTCTCTTGAGATGAGTTTTATGGAAAGACAGCACACCACATACACACACTGTACTTGGGGCGAATCCTTTTCCCACTCCAGGATGAGACTCAGAAGGAAACATTCTAGCCTGGCTATTTTCCTACGTTATCTAGTCATTTACACTGCATTTCTGCTGTTTAATACTCTGTTACTGTTAGTACACCTAGGACAATGAAAAAGACGGAGAAAAGATTTTTGACACAGCTACAGTGTGTCAGAAAAGGACACAGCAAATGAACCTAAGCCCATCTTACCATTCTCCTACTCCCTTCTCACTTTTTTTTTTTTTCAATTTTTCTTCATCTCATTTTGCTAAAAACCTACAATCACTGTTTTCCCACTTAGAAACAAATGAGCTCAAAATAGAGCCTGAGAGTCTTCTTTACTTTCAGCTTGAAAAAGATTTTACCATCGATTCATGCAGATGTACCTAGGATAGGATGAAAACATTCTTGACCTTGATTAGTCTTGCTTCCTTGTCAGTTCGCTGTCCCTTCTCTTCCCAGCTCTGGTCAATCTAGGGTCATGTGTAACATGATTAGTTGTTAGCTGCCTTCAGGAGAAAAAAAAAATCCCTGCAGTTTTGCTGGTCTCGCATAGACTTTAATGGGAAATAAAATCAATTTCAAATGAAAATGTTTGCTGACTTTAGGGGTACTGTCCATTCGTATTCATTTTCTATGATCTAAAACAAATCTACCTTATTTGGTTCAGATTTCTTATTCATTTTAAATTAATGCACATCCCTCATGGCTATTCTAGATTACTGCAATTCAATGTTACTAGAGTGATTGGGTAAGGGGGAAAATAATTTAGACTATAAAGTGATCAAGCATATGAATAGGATTGTAAGGAGAGGTAAATATTTCTGTGCAACATTTTAAGATGAGCAAATTAATTTATTAAAAGTATATTTGTAATCTTTTTTTTTTTTTAATTTTTTTTTATCTTGCTCTTTCCTTTGGTAAGTTTGTTCAGATATACTACTTGTGAGAAAGCAGTGGAAAAATACACTGATTTTTTTTGGATATATTTAGAAATGTTTTCTTTCTTTTCCCCCTTTTGTTAATCCTTTCATCTTTGATTTCTCTTGTTTCCTCCTCCACCTCCAGGTTTGGCATGCTTGGGCATCTCGGGGAAACCCCAGCTGACTGGAGGGGCTGCCACCATAGCAGCCAACTTACTACCCACGCTGAGCCTGAGTGCACTACCTCAGTGATGCACTTGAGGTCCAACTATTTAGGGAAGCTTTATTGTACATAATTTTGTGAAATTTCATCCCATAATACAGTGAAGCTAAATGTTTCCCTGTTCATTGGATATTAATTTCCTTCAGGACTTAGTAGTCAGGGATGAAATGCAGTTGCAAATTTCTCAGGCTCCCCTCCAATAATTTTTTTTTTTTTTTTGGGAGGAATGGGGCCTTGGGATGCAGTTCTGTTAGAATCCTCCTCTTGCTCCCCAGCCTCACTGTAGCTATGCCCTCTGTGACCCTGTTTCCACCTCCCAGGCTCCTATTAAGTCCAAAGATGCCACCTCCTCAGAACCCCAGAAACTTCATCAGAGCTGATGATGGCACTTTTTTTTTAAGCTCCATTTGGAACTGAAAACACCTCCACTGTTGCCTTCTTCCACACTTTGATCAGAGTGACTATGCCTCCTGCTTCTGGGGCTATTTATTTAAAAACTATAGACCACAAATAGCAGCCAAGCTAATACATTCTCTCCAGGCAAATGAATGAGTGGATTTTCAAAACTCTGCCAATTTTATTCCTAGTAGTGGGATTTGAAGCAACTTGTTTGAGCACTGAGGGAGAATTCAAGGATTAACAGCTGAGTAATTGCAGGGATATAAAGGAAAGAGGTGATGCATGTGGGAAGAGCAGTGCTGCTCTGTAGCTACTTTACCCTTCATCTCAGAGAATGGGAGCGTCTGTAGTGCATATTTTATACTCCTAACCGAAGAGAGAGACACATTCTTGGGGTATTAGATTGGAGTTGTGGAACAGGAAAAGGTAACAAATGCCTGAGTTTCTCTGCAGTGTGATCTTTTGTCTTCAATTTGCTATATTTACTTAATTTCTGTTATTAACATTGTCAATTTTTATAGTCCTACATGTCCAAAGCATTCTTCAAATTGCTTTAACAGCCAGTGTTTACTATTGATACTCATTTTATCTATACTAGAAAGCTAGAAATGAGATTAGTTTTGCCAAAATTGATACTTGGAACTCCATGTCCATTGAGATGTCATCGACTAATGCCTTAGGCAACATTTTTCTGGCTTAAATTTTGCAAGTACTGGCTAATTTTAAGACCACATTCAATAGGCTCACTTGCTTTGAACTGCATTGAGAAAATGAGATGTGGGGCGAGGGAGGAAGAAGAAAAGCAGGGAATCTCATAATCTATAACTTTTTTGGCCTCTGCATGTTGTGATTTCTCTGGTGTGGGTAGCACCTATACCCTGCATTGTAGCTGAATCTCTCATTGTAGGCCCAAATTTAAAAAAAATGAGAATTGCTTGTAAATGGAAGCATCAGACCGATAGTATAATAGAATAATACTCTGAGCGTGGCTAATTAATTGATAAGCAGTGAGGAGAGAGGTCAGTCTTTATTGTGCTGTGATATTTATTTACAAAGTGTTTTTATTTTGTTTTTAATCTATTAACATCTGTTAATATTTAATTTGTATCATTGTCTGACTTTATTATGAATGTTCCAGTTGTGTACTGACTGGCAGTATAAAAATATTTTAAATAATAACTAGAATTTTGTGCCATATTTATCTCCCTTCACAAAACAGTTATGCGACTCAAGTGCTAGCAAATAGTTTTTCTGGTTTTCTACCTCAGAGGTGCTGTCATTTTTGTTCTTCAGAAACATTTTAGAGTAGATTAGTGGTTAGAGCAGCAGGCTGAGAAGCCAGGGGTTCATATCCTCTTGTTCTCTCTGAAGCTACTTGTGACCTTGTAGAAGTCATTCCACCATCATTTGCCTCAGGCTCAAGCTTATATTATAAGCCGTCTTGGGCAGGGACCTACCAACTGCACTTGAATTGTAACTCGCCTTGAGAATGGGCCTAGAAAGGCGAGTCATGAGAGCAAAACTTAGCATTTGTTGCACTTTGGGATTCTATTTGAATAAAATGCAGTATGAATTAATCTTTTCTGATAAGCAACGAAAAGTAATTGAAAATACAGATTACAGTACATGAACATGGGCTTTTGTCTGTTTTACCTTTGCCCCCAATATTTATTCATTTTAGGCACATGGGTATATTTAAAAAATCACAACAGATCAGTTTGCCATAATTATAACAGTAAGTGATAGGATTAATTATGTGAAAACAGCAGGGATCAGATTTTGAGGCAAAGACTTGCATAATTAGGATAAAGCAAATCAGGATTTCATCATAGGAATAATGTGACACTTTGTATTTGTAGTTTTTAGATTTATGTACATTTTTAAGGCCTTTTAGATATAGCTGAGACTCATCTTTGAGTAGATGATACATGTGACAGTTATGGAGGTTAAGTTAAGAAGGAAAGTAATTATTGCATTATAGTATATAGTGCTGTCTGTCTTTAATTTGAAATACAGTACTAGTTCCAGCCATGTTGTTGTGTCCTGTGTTAAGCTATCTATCTTTCCTGGAAAATAATTGCAGAGCAAGCAATATATCTTTGAATTTATGACTTCAGTAACAAAACTCATAGAAGCATAAGAAACAGAGCATGCCTCCTCTTGGATTCGTCAGCAGCAGATTGAAGTTTCTTTCTAGTTCAGCACTTAGTAGCTAAACTGTGTTAAAGGTACTTCACTTATAAAGTCATAGAACTGATATTCCTTGTGACTTTGAACTATCTTCAGTTGCCTTTGCAACCCACTTACACTGCAAGCTCTTTGGGCCAGGACTTATTGTATCTGAATATTAATGATGTAAACTCTCTTGAGCATCATTTAGAAATGTGGATGAAAAATCTGAATCCAAAGAATGCAAAATGAAATGCATTAAAGACTTTAAAGATAGAATTTGCAAAATTTAAATCCTTGTTCCCCAAAATTGCACATGGGTGATACTTTGCATGCTTAAAAGTTGAATTCTTCCTATAACTGCAGCTAGTTTTTTTTTTGTTTTTTTTTTTTAAATATGTAGTGAAATCGTCAATACCTTAATTTTAATCCAAAAAATCAACAAAGCATTGTAGTGTGGAGATTACAAAGACGTTTGATATCCCATTCATCTTCTAAGATGGTTTGCAGGTTATTAAAAATTGAACCACTGATCGTTGAACAGCATCTAGACAAGACATGATTAGGATTTAGAAGAGGAACAAGGATTTGAAATACGGTGTTACAGAAGAATTCTGAAAATTAGCTGGAAAGCGATTTACCCTAAAGGAAAGTATGTGCAAGATAATGGGAGATGGAAGAACCCTGGTAGAAGACCTGACCATAAGGAAAATTAAATTTGTTGGTGTTATATTCAGGGGTTCTTCTGGCAAAATAGTTAATTTAGTGTAACCCTTAGTGGGGTTGTTTAGTTCCAGGGGTTCACAAACTAATTTATTTCTCTTTAGAGGCTGCTCCAGCTAGCAAATTACTCTCATGGTAGACTTTTAATCCTTTTTTTCTTTTTTGGGGGGGGGTGGGGGAGAGTCTTTTTATGGGATTAAGCTCTCGCTTATGGCCCATATGGTGCTGTGTTGCTCCCAGTGTGTGTGTAGACTGTAGGTGCATCTCAAGCAGTGAGAGGCTATAATAAATTAGACAGGACTAGGGTCTGGGTGTTTAAAATCATATCTAAAGTCTTTTATTTATTAAAGTCATTAAATTAAGTCCATTTGTCCATAAAAATGACTTTATATCCGACTGATGGTACAGTAATGATTTTTCCTCTGTAGGAAGGTATCCTTTAGTCAGACCTCTGGATAGAGCTCCCATGGTGATTTTAATGTGTAAAGCTCACCTCAGCTATCCAGGAATCCTATTGGAGGTGGCCCCACGTCACAGCAAAAAGTCCAACCTTACTCCATCTCCTGTCTGTACACCCAGCCTGTCCTGGTCCTTTGGGTGGAAATCCTCATGGAGGTCTCCTGATCTTGTCCTTCCTTAGTTGTTCTTTCAAGCGGACTTCTCATAGGGAAAGTCATTGGGATCAGGCTACCTCAGTACTGCAGTCCCTGTGGGGAATGGGGATCCAAAATCCTTTCCATGCTATTCAAGTCCAAAAAATATTTCTCAAGTTAAACTGGATACATCTTCTGCCCTTACTGTCTCTTGCAGTAGGATTCATCACTGGTTGCTCCTAGGTCTTTGGTCCCTTGGTGAGAGCCCTTTTGCCCCAAATGATATCAGGCTCAAAAATCTGTCTGTAAATTAGTAGGAGAAGGACCCTCTGGCAGGGAGTTCACGATAAGAAATCACTTCTAAATGAAATCTGGGTGAAACTGGGAGTCCTCACCTAAGTATGAAAGTGAAACATCCTCGCTGTTCAAAGGCTTCCTTAAACTGATCCCAAAGAATCCAAAAATGGCTGGGCTAAATAGTGTTGAGGCATTCAGGTGGGGAGGGACTGAAGGGTTTGGATGGCTTCTTACTAGAGTGTTAAAACACAGGGTCCGTGACATCTGTTGGCCAGACCAGGAGGGTCTGCCACATTAGTACTGAAGGGCATGTAGAGGGCAAAAGAGAAAAAGAATGTAGTTTGGTCAAGATGGAAACAGACAACATTAATGAAACCTGAGCAGAGAGAGAACTAGGGTATCATAGCTGCCATCCTTCATACTGAAGGTGGTACTTGAGTGAAACTGTATTCAGAATGAAGAATCCCTTTTTATCCTTGAAATTACAGGCCCCTGTAAAAGGAACAGAGTGACAAATTAGTTGTATACATCTTTAATTGAAAAAAATAAGTGGGTTGAATTTTTAAGAGGTAAGTGGAAAAAATTTGGAATGCTATAGGAAGGAGTTTTTAAATCACCTATGTTATTAAATCTTTTTTTAGTATGGGATGAGATACCAATTTCCCCCTTACACTATCATTGCAATCAGCTTGAAAAGTCCAACTCTGCGTTGTATGTGTAGTTTTTTTTTTCTTCCAGTGATTTTAGGGATATGCAATCAAGTTTTGGTTTTGTCTAGCTTCTTTTCTTCATTCTGCTTCATTTCATTTGTTTTATTTAGATTAGTTTTGTTTAAATAAAGGAAAATGAGAATCCAGGCTCCTCCCCCTGCCCACCACCACCTTTATATAAAAAAAAAAAAAAAAAAAAAAGTGTCTTTTAGCAGTTACCAGTCTAGAACAGGACATTGTTTCCTATTCCATGAATTTTTAATTTTACTGAGAAGCCTCATGTGGGACTTTTTCAAATGCCTTCTGAAAATTGACACACTATATTGACCATCTCAGGTTCTAAGTCATCCCCCCTGGAGTTTCATATCGTGATTTCTAGTTCTCCAGAAAAGATTTGAGGAACATGATCATTAAAACCATTTAGGTATCTGGTCTGTATCATATCTCCCATGTACCTCCTCTTTTACAGGGTATACATATTCAGATCTTTCAACCTCTCCTCAAGTCTTCCGGTATAGACACCACACCATTTTGGTTGCTCTTCTTTGGACCACCTCATCCAGTCTCTATCCTTTTTCAGATACAGTCTCCAGAACTGAATACGGTACTCCAGGTGAGGCTTCACCAAGGACCTGTGGAAGGGCATTATCTCTTCCTGTTTCTTACTGGTTATTCCTCTCTCAATGCGGCCCAGCATTCTTCTGCCTTTAGCTATCGTCTTGTCATATTGCTTCGCCACAAAGGACACTATCGCCCCAAGGTCCTTCTCCCAATCTGTCCACGTTAGTCTTTCACCCCCATAGCATACAACTCTTTTGGATTACTAAAACCCAGATATGAGACTGCACTTTTTGGCATTGAATCCCAGCTGCCAAGTCTTCAACCATTCTTCAAGTTTTCTTAAATCATTTTTCATTCTCTCTTCTCCTTCAGGCGTGACTGTCCACTCTGTTGCAGATCTTAGTAATATCCACAAATAGACAAACTTTACCTTCTGTCCCTTATTTATTTATTTATTTTTGGTTTTTATATACTGGTCTTCTTGCATTATATGCAAATCAAATCTGTTTACATTGAACTTACAATGCCCTTACACAATTTTACTCACAAAGATATTGAACAGATCCAGTCCCAAAACAGATTCCTGTGGCAAAGCCACTTAACATGATTCGCTCTTCAGAATATGTTCCATTTACCATTGCATGCTGTCTGAGAATGAACTTGAAATGAATAAAGTTAACATTGGAATGAGACTTCAACTAATGATGATCTGCAGAGCAGGACAGGAATGTAGGAAGCAAACTCCAGAGGTGAACCAAATTTGGGATTTGGGTGGATTAAACTATTTTAGTTATTGTTAGATAACTGTGTGCTGCTTTTTATTGTGTAAATATTTTATCTATTAATACAAGATTTTTCTTTTTTTGTGTTTTATTATTAGATTTTATTATATTTTTGTGTTGTATATTTTCTTTAAATGCTGTATCTTAAGTATTTTTGTCCTGCCTTGACCATATTTTATGAAAAGTCAGCCTATAAATGTAGTTAAATTAAATAGAAAAATGACTCTGGAGCTATTCAGCTGAATCTAAAAGTTGAAAAGCTAGAAAATGTGGTCTATAAGAATATTAGAGAACATAAGTTGTGTTCAGGAAACAAGGCAATTATCTTTATGGGTCTACGTGAGTATTTCTAACAGGAAATAAGAGAAAAGAAATACTGTTTACAAAGCATATAAACTATCAATATGAACAGGAGGGTAAAGGAAATGAAAAAGTTTTTATATTTTTTTAAAATGTTAAACTTCATATTTAAACTTCATTTGTAATATGATATATTTCAGGACATGAGATAGTTTATTGCCATATTAAACTGTACAAGTAGGCCTAATTTCAGCTGCTTAGTATCTTTGATTGCATACTTCATAATGAGTTAATAGCCTTTTTGAAACTTTCCATATTTTACCCAGAAAATCCAGATGAAACAAAGTATGAAAGAACTAAACTGGAAGAGGAAACAGAGGCAGAGTTTGTTCAATACATGGCAAGTTATATGAGTTATATGTAGGTGATGAATGCCCAGTTCAGCTTTTTTTTAATGCATTAAACTAACACAGAAATCTTTATTGTATATCAGTCTTTCCTAACCTTTTCATGCTCAAAGTACTCCTACATTAGCAAAAATATTGTGTAGCATACCTAACTTCCATGTTGCAGGCTATGCAGACATGGAGAGGACTCATATGCCCAAAAGCAAAGCTAGGAAATTACTGCAAAGCCCCATTAGTCTGTTCCAAATTTAAAAATAAAGGGAGAGGGGGTGGAGACATACATAAACCCATAATGGTGGACCAAGCTCCCTCTATATGCAAGTGCAGGATAAGGGAGAAGTCTGTGTGGTATGGGCAGTCAGCTCTGTTAGCTAGGTTGCCGCATGTATCTGCCAGAGTCATATCCAGTGTTCAGCATGGGAGTAAGACAAGAGGCTGGAAGAAATCAGACGGAGAAGATGAGGAAGTACTCTGCAATTATGTGCCACACAAAGGAGGTCCCAGCTCTCCATGCCCTGTATGCTGCCCGTTAATTACCACACTCCAGAGCTCATGCTGTAACTAGTAAGAAGAGGCAGGCATGGTTATGCCTGTTCTCAGAAAGGAGTTCCTCAAAATGTAATAGCCATTGATGTAAGGTGCTGAGAATAGAACTCAAGGCACTGGCCTGCATCAGACAGTGGTGACTTTTTTTTTCATGGCACACCTGATGAGGTCTGAATACACTCTGGATGGGAAATAGTGTTATATATGTCTCTGAGCTTTGTGGCTTCCAGTTTAGCTTGATATGATCTTAATTCATTGCCTTTATTACCCAAAGTATTTAGGTATCACCCTTGTACTGAAGAGGATGTTTCAGATGTTAGTCTGGGGTTTCAGATTTCGTCAGCCATTTCATGCTTTAAGGTGATATATCTCTAGGGCCTTCATTTTGAGAGCTATGCCATACTGGGTATCTGTAGCAATACTACTGCTACATTATAGGTTTATTGCTCACTGTGACCTCTGGAAAAGAGACTGCTGAGGGGGGGATATGATAGAGGTCTATAAAATCATGAGAGGTCTAGAACGGGTAAATGTGAATTGGTTATTTACTCTTTCAGATAGGATTAGGGGGTACTCCATGAAGTTAGCAAATAGCACATTTAAAACAAATCGGAGAAAATTCTTTTTCTCTCATCACACAATTAAGCTCTAAATTTGTTGCCAGAGGATGTAGTTAGGGAAGTTAGTGTAGCTGGGTTTGAAAAAGGTTTGGATAAGCTCCTGGAGGAGACATCCATAAACTGTTATTAATCAAATTGACTTAGGGAATAGCCATTGCTATTACTGGCATTAGTATGGGATCTACTTAATGTCTGGGTACTTGCCAAGTACTCGTAACCTGGATTGGCCATTGTTGGAAACAGGATGCTGGGCTTGATGGCCCCTTGGTCTGACCCAGTATGGCAACTTCTTTTGTTCTTATAAGTGCATGTGAATAAGAAGGACTTCATACCCTCATCACCCACAGAGATTTCAATTCCTGGACTTCATACCCCGTATGAGAAATCAGAGGGACTTTATACCCTCATCCTAAATTCAGGACTTCATACGAAATGAGAATCAGTTCTCTTCCTATGGGCTTCATACTTAGAGGGAAATCACAAAAAGCCGGCTATATTTATCTCATGCACCACCACAACAACCACATACAAAATCAGATGACTTCCTTTCTCTGAAGCGCAGAACACTGGAGCAAGAAGAGAGCTGGCAGCTGAACCTGAATAACCAACCAGTATCCACAAGACACCACCTCTTGGACAGTCCCAAAGCCTGAAAGGGTAACCGGGCTGGATCAAAGGAGGTTGGGGAAGGAGAAAGAAACAAAGAGAGTGCTTGTTAAGCAGAAAAAAATATAAAATACACTAACAAGCAGAGAGTATGTAAAGTATTAGGAAATACTTACTGGAGGAAGTGGGCAAAGTGCTCAAAAAAAAAGTCATTAAGAGTTCAACACCAAATTTCATTTTCTCTTACCAAAATGGGCCCTTTTTAAAGGAGGGTATAAGGGAGGGGTTGTTAAATGATTATAAATGGCTCTGTAGCCAAAGTGATCGCTATTGATTTAACATTTGATACCATTTTCCTATATAAGTTTAACATCTATTGTAGATTGTAAAGATCAATATTTTCAACAAGTTCTTTTGAGTTGTGAAAGCTATAAACATACAGATTATTTTTGTTTCTTTGGGATACACCATTCCATTTTTAAACTCCAGTATTTCACTCATCCTCATGACTCAACAGCACAAACATCAATCAAATATCACCCTGGCCGTTGAGTAAGAAGATCAATTTGGGGAGCTATTTTAGGATTTTTCCTGCCCAATGTTGGGATTGTCACTGTTAATGTGGAATTAGATGATTTCAGTGGAAATATTAGAACCCTGTCTGCTATTGTGGAAAATATTTCCACTGAAACAAGTGCTGCCCTTACAGGATTGCAGGGAGAATTCAAGGCCCTGGCAGGGGTGGTTCTTAAAATTAAGATGGCTTTAGACATCTTATTGGCAGAAAAGGGAGGTATATGTCAAGTGATCAGTGTCTCCTGCTGTGCATATGTAGACAATTCTGGACATATTGCTCATTCTATAAATACTTTATTCAAAATGTATGGCCCACGTGTCAACATTCTTTAATGACCTGTCCAATAAAGCCCATAAAGTATATGAAAACTTGGAAAAAGTTTTGTTGACTGAATATTAAATATTGTGGTGGGATTAGCTGGAGTCTTATTGTTCTGTGTGGGTTGCCAATGTGTAGAAAGACTATGACCTCTGCATCTCCCATCTTGGCAATGTAAATTTGAGATTAAAATAGATTGGCCTGAAAAAAACAAGCATATTGAAATGAGGGAGATCAGGGAGTGTGGGGATGGAAAAGATGGAGAGGATTAGTGTTCAAATTGTGGCATGCCTGTATCCGGGTTGATTGAGACCTTTGGTCAGTGTGGGGTAATGCTGGGCTAGGTTATGGAGACCCAAGAAAAGGGAGGAACTGTGGAATTAGAGTAGAAAGATTATTTTGTAGGTCTTGAGATCTCCATTTGTAGATCAGCTACACAGAGAATGATACTGAGGAACATATATTTTGCAAAGCGTAGCAAGTCAGTTGTTTACTATAAGCTGCTAAAGTCTTATGATATGATGGTAAAATTGTGTTGAAATCAAAGAAATAAGGTTATTTTGGATCTGCACCTGGATCCTTAAGTCACAGTGAATATTGTTTGCTGTTTGTATAATTAAAAACATCATGAGGTATTGCATTAGTATTGCTACAGATGCCCAGCTCTCAAAATGGAGGGCCTAAAGACACATTGCTTTAAAGCATGAAATGACTGAGATCTAAGATGGAGGAAAAAGGGTATTGCTTTAGCATTAGTGCATAGGTATATGGGGTAATAAGTGGTTGGGATTGGTAGACTGGACCCATGATTGGTTAGGGGCATAGCATCTGAACTTTAGAATATGATGCAGGGAAATACGTAAGATTGCTGTAGCCTGAATTTTTGTAAACAGTGAGACCTCATAAAATGTGGCGGGCTCACCGTGTGAACGCCCGGAACGCCACTTTCAAGGTAGTGCGGTGATAATTTTTCGAATACACCGTCAAAGAAATTC
Source organism: Rhinatrema bivittatum (assembly GCF_901001135.1). Lineage (NCBI taxonomy): Eukaryota > Metazoa > Chordata > Amphibia > Gymnophiona > Rhinatrematidae > Rhinatrema > Rhinatrema bivittatum. The sequence goes on from NC_042621.1 coordinate 143,259,388, forward strand.
AAATCATCGGTCTCTCTGTTAAGATTTACAATAGGGTAATGGCAACTTGTGTCAGTTTGCTACAAGGTAAGGCAGTGAAAATTCAGTATCATAGCGTGTCACTTATCGTAGCGTATTGTAGCGGAGTATGCAGTAGGGATATGGAGCGTTGGCACTGGCCCTTCGGAGTATGCAGTAGGGATATGGAGCGTTGGCACTGGCCCCGGAGTATGCAGTAGGGATATGGAGCGTTGGCACTGGCCCGGAGTATGCAGTAGGGATATGGAGCGTTGGCACTGGCCCTTCGGAGTATGCAGTAGGGATATGGAGCGTTGGCACTGGCCCAGCGGAGTATGCAGTAGGGATATGGAGCGTTGGCACTGGCCCTGCGGAGTATGCAGTAGGGATATGGAGCGTTGGCACTGGCCCTGCGGAGTATGCAGTAGGGATATGGAGCGTTGGCACTGGCCCAGCGGAGTATGCAGTAGGGATATGGAGCGGAGTATGCAGTAGGGATATGGAGCGTTGGCCAGTGCCAACGCTCCATATCCCTACTGCATACTCCGCTACAATACGCTACGATAAGTGACACGCTATGATACTGAATTTTCACTGCCTTACCTTGTAGCAAACTGACACAAGTTGCCATTACCCTATTGTAAATCTTAACAGAGAGACCGATGATTTGAATTTCTTTGACAGTGTATTCGAAAAATTATCACCGCACTACCTTGAAAGTGGCGTTCCGGGCGTTCACACGGTGAGCCCGCCACATTTTATGAGGTCTCACTGTTTACAAAAATTCAGGCTACAGCAAGCACTGTTAATTTGATGGTATTTAGAAAGTTGACATTATAAGATTCCATCATTTGTTTTGTACAGATTTTGTTTTCTAAGTGGGAAATACGTAAGGACATCACAATTATAGATTGGGATTGATATGTATTCAATGAAATTTATGATTTATATAACTGATTGTAAGTGCTTGGAGATTCAGAACAGCTTTAGTGATTGCCACTAGTTCTCTTCTAATATCTTTTTTACAATAAAATAAGAAGTTGTGGCCTGATGTGAAATTTTTCTTTTAAGTTACTTTAATTTGGACATAGTCCATAACCATTAGCTGTTCTCCTGGAGGAATTGGTATCTGGGGCCTTTGTCTTTAAAAAGGGCCCATTTTGGTAACAGGAAACGACAATGCCTTACAAATGCTGAATAGTTCTTCTGTAATGGAATCTAAATAATCAGTAGAGCTCCAGTGATGATAAATTAGCTGCTTATGAGATTTATGTGAAGTAACACTATTGAGGGCTTTGAGGGCATGCTTTTATTTAATTTGGAAACAGTCCCGCTGCTCTTGATGTAGAGAACACTCCCAGGCAGTATCAAGTTTGGGAGAAAATGACCAGTATTGGCACAAACACGATAAATGTACACACATTTGTACCATCACAAAAATCCTGTTTAGATCAGATTTTTAGTTTGTACAATGAGCCAGCATCACAATAATCCAATAGTAAATATCTCTTGTAATATATGCCTGAATTCATGAAGCAGTAAGAGAAAATACCTGATCATTTTCAATCAGAAAAAGATTCCAGAATGTGTTATGCATGGTGGGATGTTTTATGTTCCTAAAATTGTTTGCTAAGAAATCAGTGTAAAGACTGGATAAACGGAATAATTAAGAATGGAAGAATATAGTTCTTTCAAAAACATTTTCAGCAATTACATAGAATTTGAGAACTTATTACAGCACTACCAATTTTAAATTGCTGCCTAACTTGTTACAGTGATTCTCTTTGATGCCATGGAAGATGATGGAGCAAGTGCATGGGGGGATAGTTAGCAGTTTAAAACTGTTGGTAATATACCTGGAACCTAAAATAGTTCTACAAGAATAATCCTTCCAGGGAACTATGGCACTGTGTGCAGTCAGAATGGCCAGAGAATAGATGCAGGTTAGCTATGGCTGAATATTCATTAATTTTTATTAATTCACAACTGAAAAACAACTCTGCATATCTTTGTAGCAACAAAGAAGCAGTATCACAACTTACCGTCTCTTGGCTGGGCCTTTCCTAAGGTTCCTCCTGTTTCACTGGGGCCTCTTGTACCTTTCTGGGCTTGACTAGATATCTACCTTCCCTGGGACCTCCTCCTGAACCAGGATTCCCTGTTGTATGGGGGCTTACGATGGACAAGGCCAGATCTCTGGATCCTGTCCCTTTAAGGTATTCTGAGGTTTTCTTGTGTATACCCCTTTACAGGAACCATAATGAAGAGGTTCTTTTTTTCTCATTAAAACGTACATCTAAAAGGAAGTTTTAATGAGTTTATTATATTTAAGAATTAAACCCTGCTATAGATCACACATATCTATAGTAAAGAACTATCCATATATAATGTTTCATTTCTTATATTTGCACTTTGTTCAGCCCATTTTGAGCACTGTAAGTACAAGTCTAGAATGTGTAGAAAATGGTGAAAAAGCAGTCACTTCAACACCATAGGCTTAGAAATATGTTTTTTTCAAGATCATCGAAATTAATGCTTTTTTATTGGTCAGTTTTTTAAGCTATGTTTTAGTTATGTCTGATTGGGTACATAAGAGATCAGTGCTTGAGGGTAGAGGTTTTTATTTTAATTCTTGATTTGGAAATGACAACTATCAAAGTACCAAAACTTGTTTAAAATGCCAGCTAGGTAAATAGGGCAGTATTTCCAGAAGAAATCAAAAGCTGACTGAATATGGCTGTTTGCTTTTCATGAAATATAGAAATGTGATAGCAAAACAAGACCATATAGCTCATATAGTTTGCCCACCCACACCAACTAGTTCAGCTTTACAGTCCCTACCACTTTTTCAGAAATCCCCTATGTTTATCCCATGCTTTTGTGAATTCAGATATTGTTGTCTTCACCACCTCTACAGGGAGGTTGTTCCAATACCATATCTAGAAAGAAATATTTCCTTAGATTACTCCTGAATCTACCCCTTCACCCTCCTCCCATGAGTAAACTATATCTGAACAGCTATATTATAGATGATTACTGAGTTTAGTTTGGTGTCTCCTCAACCAAGGAAAAGGTGTTTCTTTCAGAGCTAGTGGTGGTTCAATGAATTTGTGGGCAACTATTGGTGTTCAAAAAATCCTAATATACCACACATTTTTTTAATTGGCTTGTAAATAGGATAGAAGTCCATGTTGTCGTGCTTCATCAATTAGATTTGAAACCTCAGCAAAGGAAGTCCAAGAACTCCTGAAGAATTTCTCAGCTAAGACACCATTCTGAAATACTGTTAGGTGGAAAATACATTGATTTTGTTTTTGCCAAGTCTTGTGAAGCGTCATTGAACAGTTTTGAATCAATGTTGTTGGGTTTTTTTTTTTTTAATCTCCATACCTACAAGGATGTTGCCATGTTTGTTACCAAGATGACTGTTCTGGATCAGACAGACATCCAAGTTTGCCATCCAGGCAGATAAACTTTCTTTCCAATCAGTCCTCAAGACAAAGATTCTTTAAGTTTGAAATTATTTATTGTACAGGTAGATTCTACTTACAATTGTTGCATCTCAAACGTAAGCCCCAAGGCTAAGATCTTTGGTAACTGGAGACAGGGTAGCAGGAGGGAGAAGGAAGTTTCTTGTGTTGCAGGAGTTAGTTTATGGTAGGGGTAGGGAGCTTGAGGGATATGAGGCTGATTTAGTCTTCAGATGAAGGCAGTAAAAAAGGTAAAAACTCGATCGTTTCAGGGAGTTTTACAGAGCGCTGCTGGCTCGGAAGGAAGTGTGGGGTGAACTGAACTCTCGTCAACAGCTGCTGAAGGAAACACCTCCACAAGCTAGGGGCAGGGGGCAAGGTCCAATGGCAGCAAGCCTAAGAACTATGTGACACGGGGAGCATGAAGGGCAATCTCTTGAGCCTATAAGGCATCTAGGAAGACTCAGGTTAGATTGAGGGGCATTCAAGCTCTTCCGATAGTGAGAAAGTGGAGGGGGAGGGAGCTTCTCTTAAGGGCAAAGGCTCCTCTTAAAGGCAAGGCTCACAGACTTTTTTATCATGGGTTACAAAAAGTGTTTCAGTATCAAGAATACTCAGAAGGAAGGACTGCACTAAACACAGATAAACTACAGTATATACAGATACAAACATGCACCCACTGCTGGGGACTGAACAATGATTATAAGCTGAATTTGACTGCGAAGTAGAATATTTTGCTGTGATGATGGATTGTATACAGTTTGCTCAGTTATTGTAAAGTTGAGTTTTGTTCTGTGTGTGCTTCATTATTTCTGGAGAGCGATAGGAAAGAACACTTAGCATATTTTCTGCGAAGTTCTTTTTGCCAAAGAACAGAACTCTGAGAATCTCTGTTCACGTTCTCACATTACCATTTAAAATGGGTAGAAAAAAAACATCTGTAGCTAGGACAGCATTGCTGCTCGGAGCTAGGCATTATTATGTTTCATTTGCTTTATTTGTAGAAATAAACTTGGAATATCGTTTATTAGACAAAGAAGTAGTTTCACTTCTTCCTGAAGAAATTTAATTTTATAGCAAGTAAGGTACTGACTGGGAAATTAAAACATTTCCTTAGTCCCATTTTTAAAAAATCAAATCTCCACTTAAGTAACTGCTTAACTCTGCAGTCCGTGGGCAGTTGTACCTCTACTCCCTCTGAACTGCTCTTGTTTTTTCTTGATAGAGGCTAAACCACCTGTTGAGTACTCCTTCGGAAACATCCAGTTGTTTTTCCCTCTGACAAATGGAATTGTATGTTACAATACCTTTTAAAGGACCTACAAAGAAAAGATGCTGTATTTGAACTTTGAAAAGCAGATAAGTCTCTTCTTCAAATATACATCCTCCGTTTAAATTGGGATTCCGAGAACTGCAATGCTGAACTTGTGGTTCATAGCCTTAATAGCAGTTATACATGTTAGCTTAAATGTGGTTGCATGTAACAAATTGAATGTTTTCATTTTTTATTTATGCATTTTCAATAATTACAAGATACAATCTTGAACAGAAACATAGAAAATAGGATACATCTAGTTACAGGAAAAAAACACCAAGCAAGTTCTTATTCCTTTTTCTGAAATAAAGTCCTCAAAGGGGGGGGGGGGGAGAATTGACCCCAACCTAAAGTAACATTTTATATACTAAGAAATTCTCAATAGAACAACAGCAACCCTATTCCATCTATGGGGAACTCAGTGTAATGGACTGTACACTCCTGGTATCACGGAGGATTTCCCTATCAAAAACTGTGTCAATTGCGGAGGGTCATAAAATACAAAAGTATTATTTGTATATATTTGTATATTTTACCAATCACTTGCATAGGAATTTTAAGAAAAAGGCGGCCTCAATAAGAGGAAAGCTTTCCTCCTTTTTTTGAGTCTCACGTAAGACATCAGGGAACACTCATTTTATATATCCAAGGAAGAAAACATTTCTGTGCCTGAAACACAGTCTCATTAGCCATTCTTTATCCGGTTCAAGTGCTAAAGTCGCTATCAACGTCACAGGAACTGCTAGTTCAGTATCCAAGGTTTCCAAAACAGCTGAAATATTCAAGCTTTGGTCATGAACTGGTATTAAAGGTGTTATTCTTTCACTTTGTTCTTCCCTTCTTTTAAACTTTGGCAAGTAGAACATTTTTGAAATTGGTGGAATTGCATTTTCTGTAACTTGAAGAGTTTCCAAAATACTATGCACCTTACATAAATTAATACATAACGAAAAAGCAGACTGGCTGAACACAGCCCTTCGCGTACACGTCCCTAACAGAAACCTAAGGTCAGCCAACAAAGCACTCCTAACTATTCCATCAGTCAAAACAGCAAGACTAACCAAGTAAGAGAGAGGGTGCTATCCTTGGCAGGACCCACACTATGGAACTCTATGCCCTTAGAGTTAAGATTACAAAGAGACAGCAAAATCTTTAGAAAAAACTTAAAAACCTGGCTCTTTAAATAAGCTTATCAAAAAGAGAAGGGAGAATAGAACCCAGGGAAGTGCAAGGTATGAACTATTGAACACCCACACACACTGCAGGAATCACTAAGTGTGTAGTTTTTAACTGATAGTTTATCACTAAAGGATAAGTTACAATTACAAAGCTAGTGTTGTACTCAAATCTGATATAGAGAGACCTGGACATTTATCACATTCAACAATTAATATTGATTACAAACTGTTACCGAACCTTATGGCACCTGTATAAACTGACAGATTGTAGTATCACTACTTTTATGTGCCTCACTGTAAACCGTTGTGACAGTACCCATCTTAACGACGGTATAGAAAAGATTTAAAATAAATAAATAAATATTAAATAAGATATCTTCTAAACAGTTCTTTAGGAGAATTTAGCAGTACTTGAGGGACATTTTATAAATCTCAAGTTTCTATTTTTGACCATGTTTTCCAAATTTTCCATTTTCAAAGACAAATTAATTCTTTCTCTAGTCATTGCTGACTGAACTTGCTGTATTCCATTTACTTGAATTCTAATGGAAGATACTTGTTGTTCCAGCTCTATAGTTGTATTAGACAACGCCTTGATTTTATCCTCTACTTCTTTAAATTTAACATTTACTGGAAGTAATTGTTGTAGTATAGAAATTCTCATTTCCACTATAGTTTCCCATATAGTCTGAAGAGAGAAAACTGCAGGTCTTACCCACAGCAGATATTCTCACCACAGGGGATTCTCTGGCAGTACCTCTCTTCCCAAACCGGATTTCCCCGATGTAAGCTCCGGGCTCACTGTCACTGACGCTGCCCTGTCGGACCCTACAGGGCTCTGCCCTCCAGCACAGTGGTCTGGTGGCGTCTCCCTCAACTCCAGGGCACCTCTCATAGCGGTAGGATTGTCTGGCGGTGTTCTCTCTGCAGGGCTAAGTGGAGATAATTAGCCAGGGAGAGAAGGGAGCTCCAATTCCCCTCCCCCACTCTCCAGCGGCTGAGGCCCTGACATTGTGTCGCTGCGCACAACATGGGCATCCATCGGGCCGGAGAAAGGCATCGTCGGAGGGACCGGAGGGTAAAGTTCTGTCCTTGGCTTGCGTTTCCTCCCCATCGCAAGAAACTTACAGCAAGAGTTAACAAAGTATACACGCCCGAAAGAGCGAGTCTATGGAGCAGCCATCTTGGATCCGCCCCCTGAATGTTTTAAAATATATTAACATTCAAGTATTACTTTGAAACTGAAATCTTGTAGTTGTGATTATGTAACTATACAGTGCTCTATATATCTAGTAGCATTATAGATATAAGGATAAAAATAATCTAGGAAAAAAATTAAAATTGGAGGTTGCATTTTTTTTTTGTTTTCTTTGAAATGGAATCTAAATTGAAGGTTGAAAGCTGTGTGATTTAAATTTGATTATTTAAATTGAGAGTATCTTTGAGCATTATTTTTTTTTCCAGTCTTGGGTATGTCGATAGGTGACGCAGTGATAAGTTAAGTTAGATTCAAACTATACTTTACAATACTAGTATACCCAGGGAGTGCTCTCAGGCAGTCAAAAAGCTCCCTTAATCCTATATATTTTATAAATTGTATATTTTGTGTTTGGGAACCAATAAATGTAAATTGAGTAATGGATACAACTACTTTTCTGTCATTGTGTATGTATTGTAATGCTCAGTGGAAGCCCTTGAAAGATGTTCCAAAACTTTTAAGGTCAAATTGAGTAAATGAAATGATCTTAAAGGCTGTGATTTATTTGACTGTTGCAATTCTCAGCATAAACTCTTAGAACTCATATATCCAAGCTGTTGTCTATGAATCAGAACACTTTCTATTATGTACTAATATAGTTTTAAGACATGCAAGAGAGTACTCCTAATGCAATGTTTCTCATGCCGGTCCTGGAATACCCCTAGCTAGTCTGGTTTTCAGCATATCCACAGTGAATAGGTATGGGATAGTGCTTTTAAATCTCTCATGCATATTCATTGTGGATAGCCGAAAACCAGACTGGCCAGGACCAGCTTGAGAAATACTTCTCTAATATACCTGGCTGTTTCAACATGCCTTTTACCCCCCCCCCCCCCCCCCCCAAAGACATGATGCTAAAGGTCTGCGTGCCCAAGAAGCATTGAAGTGTCTAGACAAAGCATGAGCTAGAGTGTTTAAATGTTGTCATTAGGAATTTTTGCACGCATTGGTCACAAGATCCAGTAAAGACATTGTCCTCTAAAGTAAGGTTTCCTAAACTGAAGCATGACTCTTTGATGCATAGCAAGCCCTACGTTTGGGATGGCTTGTTCCTGCAGGACTAGATTATCAGTAGGATCCTTTATTTTTAGTTTTCACTTATTTTCATCCATAAATTACCAGGTTTTTCCCAAAGGTGACAACAATCTGTTTAAACCGATTATCGCCCTAATTTTAGGCTGACTAAAGAGCAGCTGCAGAACTACAGATGCAGGGTTTCAAGGCCTCTCGCCACTGTCGGAAGCCAGTGTGGGCAAAGGCACATGCTGTGCTTCAAGTCCCATCGCCAGCCCCCTCCTGTGAAAATGGTTGCTGATGCAATGTTTCAAGTCGTGTCTTCCCTCCCCAACCAAACGAATTGCTTGCTATCTGGTGCTGCTGATGTGGCGTTTGAAGTGGGCCCCCCTCTCCCCCGCCCCAAGCAGAACCTCTTCTCAGCGGATTCCCTGCCACCGCACAAAAGCAGAAGTGCAGACCGCAGAAGCCACAGCAAGCATGCTACCAAAGAAGGAGGGAATAGGAACCTGGAGCCACCATCAGTAAGGGTGAATGCTGTTTTATTAGGGGAAGAAGAGAGGGAGATTCTTGGTGGGGGCAGGGAGAAAGAGAGTCATACTAAGCAGGGCATGGGAGTAGAGAGGGATATGCTGCTGAGTGGATAGGTGGGGCAATCTGCTTAATATTTTACTGTCTTGGCTTCTGTCCACTAAAATAAACTCTCTTTAGCCGTAAAAAAAAAAAAGAGTTATATTTTGAACTGATTTTCTCTTGTTTTTGTTCTTCTCATAATAAATTGTGATACCTTCCTGGGGGGGGAAAAATGAAGGTCCCTAAGTATCGATGCTTTGGCAGCATGGGGACAGTGAGTGGATGCTTTTAGTCCCTGTGATTCCTTTTCATTGTTCCAGTGCATTCTTTATTGCTAAACAGGAAAACCACAGGAGTTATGGGGACCTATGCATTCACCCACCCAGTGTTTGTGCTTTCTGTCTTGCTTCTCTTCCCCTCTCCCTTTTTTTTTTTTTTCCTAGTGCTGCATTGTCTCTCTGCTCCCATCACTGATTTGCCTTTGCTATTAACCTCTCTCACTCTCTAATGCCACTTCCCTTTACTGTGCTTTCCAGTCTTCGCTATCCTGCCAACTTTTCCTTCCAGTCACCACCTCCTGGTACTTCCACTGCTGATGAGGAGAGAAAGGAATAGGAGACACACCACCTTTCCCCTAATTTAATGAGAGAGGTGCAGAAACAGGTGGAGGGTTGTCACATTTGGTGAGTCCTTGTGCTGAGGCATGACTAGCATTGCTTAATAAGCAAATTCACTAGGCCCACACCATCAGTAGGCAGATACTCTCAGGGACGGAGGCTAGTCTTCACCTCTACCAACCCCTTTCCCCACAGGTTGAGCCCTTAGGTTCAGAAGCCAGCAGGTCTTAGAGGCGAGGTCCCAATGAGCAGAGGCAGACCAGGGATCAGGACAGGTAGTAATCGGGGCTGGCATAGATGGTTACCAGGCAGGTGTTGGGATGGCAGCGCTCAGACATAAACAGAATTCCAAGCAGAGGGCGGGGCAGGCAGCGTACAAGCAAGGTCAAGAAGCAAGCTGGGGTCAAGCCCAAGAGATCAGTCCAGAGGGCACGGAGGCAGAGAGTGGGTCAGGTGAGGCAAAGAGAGGAACAAGGTCAGGCAACAGAGGCAAGGTAACTGGAGTGGGAAGGTAAGGTCAGGAGCTGGAACGAAGGCAGGATCAGGAACAGCACACACTGCATCGAGGCAGTAGGGACCTGTTGCTGAGGTGCTAGCTGGTTGCAAAGGACTTCCTTATATACTCATACAGGATGTGATGCCATCAGCCAGCGCCATAGGAAGTCCCTACCTGATGTTGGACTTCCACCCCCAACCCCCACTCTTGGCCTTTGCCTCACATAACCTTTCCATCTGCCATGCTTCACAGAGCCTTCCCTCAGTACCCCTCACCTAACCTCCCCTACAACCTCTTTCACATATTCCACCCAACCCCTTTCACACAACTCCCAGATGCATTCGCTGTAAGCACTCACTTCTCCCGGTGTTCCAAACACAGTTTGGGCCATCTCTCTAGGCTGAGATCTGATGTAGCAATAAGGAAGAGGAATTCAACATGACCTCTGGCTCCATCATCCTTTTCTACTGCTTGGGGCATGATTCTGTTTTGAACCAGGCAGGACACACTACAGCTGTGCGGATCAAAATGGCAGTTTGACCCCTGGCGGCAGAAGAGTATGTGGCTCAGTGTGCTGCCTCTGCTCTCTTCCCTTTTGCTGCCCAATTAGTGTGGGAAGGGAAGGAGAGAGAATCAGAGGGGGTAGGCAGTTATACAGATCTGCCAGTGCCTGAGCTGCATGTGGTACTGTAGTGAGCACTGAGCCTTGCAATGGCCTCCTTTTTCTGCTGGTGAACAGCTGATTTTACTTTTCTTTTTCAACATGGGCCTGATTTCTGGGTTTGCTGCTGTCTGATAGGCAAATAACAGAGGCAAACCTGGAAGTTGGGCCCAAGACGAAAACACAAGAAAAAGAAAATCAGTTGTCTGTTGGCAGACCTGGAAGTAGTGGCAGTCAGGAAGCAAGCAGGGTGAAAGCTGGCAGGCAGGCTAATCAATTTTTGCACTCTTCTTGGTTCCCATTCATGGTGGGCATTCCTCAAGGCTCTACTTTTTGGCCACATTATTTAATATATATATAGATTATAGATAAATCTATATCTTTCTATCTATATATATCTGTCTGCCCAATTTGCAGAATTCTGGCCCATCTTAATCTTGATTAAAAAATATATGCAGTTGATATCCAGTTTTCTCCTAGGACAAGCAGGATGGTAGCCCTCATATGAGTGACATCATTAGATGGAGCCCGGCACGGAAAACTTTTGTCTAGAAACTTTGAGTGGCAGACTGAACATGCCCAGCCTGCTGCTATCTGCATGTCCACGCAGGGTCCCCCTTCAGTCTCTTCTTTTCTGCTGTGCAGTAGCCTCGCGGTTGTGGAGCAATCCAGATTCCTGGGTCCTCTGAGGAGTACGAGGCCTCTGGGAACGGGCGCCCACTCCCGTGGTTCCCCGGACCGCTGCCAGTTCCTACCACAGTACCGTGGCTGATACCCCTTTCTGCCTGGGCATCCATCGATGCTGCCAGTGCCCTTGGGGCCCAGGCCTTCTGTTCCTCCCAGCTCCTGCCAACGGCGTCTGGACCCTAGCGAGGGGGAGGGTCCCTATGACCTGTGGGGCGATGATTCCTCGGACGCGTCATCAGAGTTCTCAAACGACCCCTCTCTCGGAGCCTTCCCCTCCAGAGGAGCAGCATCGCTCTCTGCCCAAGGACCTGTCTTTCGCCAGCTTTGTGAGGGCCATGGCAGAGACCATTCCCTTCCAGCAGCTGTTGGAGGAGGATACCATACTGCTCAATCAATTCATAGGAACTCGGCAAAGTATTATGCCCACACTTTATTGTTTACATAGTTTTTAAACAGCATTTACAACATGACACTGCTATGTGACCTTCATACTCATTTTATTTAAAAACACACTCCATTCATACATTAACCTTCATTCACATCACTCATACCATCCATACCAAATATCACTTAAAACATAATCCCATGAGCCTAACATTGCTGATTTTCCATAATAATGACCCAGGTGATACCTCACCACGTACATGTGATGAATACAGTGAACATTCTAATGTATAAATCACATGATAACCCACACATTGCACAATGAAATGTAATTCAAAAGAATATACATCTGCTTTATACATTAAATTCCAATCCTTTAATGTTGTATACGCTTAATCCTGTTGTCATTGAACATTTTACTGTCCCTTCTGTATATATCCACTTCCACTTCCAATGAGAGCCTCGTTTCACCCTCAGAACAGGGCTTCTTCAGGGAACTACAATGCTAATATGGATCATCAAACTTTCATCAGACTATCATCAAGCGATGTATTTCCTCACAATATTCATGGATCAGTAATGAATTTCCATAGAAGTACTTTAGTACTGCATGAGGTCTATTCCATAGCAGTGATATCTATAAACCACAGCAAATAACGTACTATTATCAAGCAACCATTATCTCATCTTCCCAAAGTGTTACACCTTCTTATATATACTAATACCATTCACATGGACAATACCAGCTTAATGTCATCTTGGGCAGGCAGATCTCACAGCCAACACATTTCTTCATCAGGGTGTTGCCTTTCATGGGATTTATGATCAAGTCACAAGACTATCACATGTTGGTTCCTTATATAGCTTTATATGCTCCCATATCTGTAACATAAATATATACTGGAAATTAACCCCTATCCACATAGTGTTTGCATCAAGATTATGATAGAGCTAACATTAGACCTAAAAGTTTCCATATTAACTTGCCTTATGTTCTTCCAATAATATCTGAAATACTCAATCTGGACCCGTGCACAGCTCACTAAACTTCACGGTAAGGAATTAATTCTTTTATCCGGTTAACCACTCAATATATATTCTACTACAACCAGTCCCAGAAACCCAATACTTACTCAAAGCAACCTTCAAATATTCTCCCACCGAAACGTGCAGATCCTGTATGGTTGGATAATTTACCAACGCCACTCCGGGCTTATTTAAATGAGGTATAACCAATCGTACTGCACGCTCTTACGTGTGCACGTGAGAGTCCCTACATCCGGGACATTTACTATTCAATCAACTTTATCAAACTTGAACACTATATTGCCATCATTTTAACACATCCGGGAACCGGCTCACTTGTTGGACGTCTCTATAACGCATTCAAATCCCGCCACAGTTCCAGTCATAAATCCATACATACACGCAAGGACCTCTTTCTAACAACTTATACTTACTTTACCCATCATGTCAATTAACATAATTTAATCACAAGTCCCTGTAATTCATACATCATGAAAAAACTCAAGCTTCCCCTGTAACCAGAAAACATACCATCCCTATAATCACAGCATGTTTGTACAGCGAACGTATATATACGTTTATTTTTGACCTGTGGAGGAGGATACCAGTCATAAGATTCTGGAGGTCCTCCAGTTCGGAGATCGTGGCAGTATCGGTCCACGACTTCTTTAAAGAGCTCCTCCTCCGTATGTAGGAACACCTGGTGTCGGTTGCCCTGGTGAACAAGGAAGCTGATGCGACTTATCTGGTTCAACAGGTCATGGGCTTTGAACAGTGGTACCTTACCCCACTAGTCTGCGGTGGTGGAGACCGCGCTTAAGAAAGCCAGACACTCCTGGACACATGCTTCTGCCTCTCCGGGGTGCGAATACCGGGAGCTCAATGGCATATGGAGAAAGATGTTCCATGGAGCTATGCTGGTGGCCCGTAATACGGCCGACCAGCTGCCCATGACCCAATATGACTGCAACCTATGGAAGCAAGTTCAGGAGTTTGCGGAGGGCCTCCCCCAGCAACAGGAAGAGTCCCTTGCAGCCATTGCCTTGCTGGGACTCAAGGCTGGTAGACACAAAGTCAGGTCCACCTATGACGTCTTCAAAACCGCTGCCCGCCTAGCTGCTGGTGGAGTCTGCGCCAGATGGCTAGCTTGGCTTCGGGCCTCTGACCTCCAAATGGAGGTTCAGGATAGGTTCACAGACCTGCCCTTTATAGAAGAGAACCTTTTTGGGGATAAAGTGAAAGAGGTCATGGTGCAGCTGAAAGATCAGCATGATACTCTTAAGCAACTCTCTGCCAGTTCCTTCTACCGCCAGGAAGTCCTCCAGGCCGGGCTCTTGCAAGCCCTTCTACCAGTCAAGGAAATACTTCCCTCCGGCTGCCTGTACTCGCCCGCCTCTGTCCAGCCCTTGAGGCTGTGACAGGCAGCAGTGAGTTGCGAGGGTCAACCAGCCCCCCAGCAGGCCCCATCTGCTGGCTTTTGACTGGCAGCAAGGGGCACAAGCCAAATGCTAGTTCCCATGGCAGCCGATCCCCCAGTTGGCGGAAGTTTTCTTTGCTTCGCCCGCCACTGGGAGATTAACTTCAATGGAACTTTCAAATCTAATGGAATCTAACTTCAAATTCCATCACTCTAGATTTACTTAAGTTATTTATCGTTCACTCCACCAGTTATTGTAACTTATTCATCATGTTTACCTTGTTTATCTTCATTACTCTTTTTGTTATTTGTAATTTTCCCTGGTTAAGTTTGATGTAAACAGGCATGATAAGACTGTGGTCTTGAACGTCGGTATATTAAAGTATAAATAAATTATCACTTCGGCCCATTGGGTCCTATCCATTCTCTGCTAGGGCTACCACCTGAATTTCAGCAGGCACCCAGAGACCGTTCCCCCCCCCATGTTCATCATGGGGTATAGCCGACCATCAGGTCGTCCTTCAATTGGAGCTTTCCGCCCTTTTAACAGCAGATGCGGTAGAACCAGTCCCCTGCGAGCAATGGTTTCCACTCGACCTCAGGGCGTTAAACCGGTTTCTCGTAAGAGAAAAATTCAAGATGGTTTCTCTGGGCACGCTGATCCAGCTCCTCCAAAGAGGAGACTGGCTCTGCTCCCACGACTTAAAGGAGGCTTACGCCTCAACCACTGGAAGTACCTCTGCTTTCTGGTGGGGACAGCACATTTTCAGTACAAAGTGCTGCCCTTTGGGCTGGCTTCAGCCCCACGCGTCTTCACAAAATGCTTGGCGGTGATGGCTTCCTACTTCAGGCGTCGCTCAGTACACATCTTCCCGTACCTAGATGATTGGCTTATCCGGAGTGAGTCATACTCCGGGGCCATGGATACTCTAGCCTTGACTATTCAAACCTTACAGTCATTGGGATTAGTTATGAACTTCCCCAAGTCTCATCTCCATCCATCTCCACGGCTGGACTTCATCGGTGCCAGGCTGGATATGGCACAAGTGAAAGCTTTTCTGCCCAGGGATCGAGCGGTCTCCCTCTCCTCGCTGGTTACCCTCGTTCACAACAGAAAGAAGGTACCGGCCCATCTGCTGCTCTGCCTGCTGGGCCATGTGGCAGCCTCAGTCCACATGACCCCCCTTGGTCCTCCTCTGCATGAGGGACCTGCAGTGGGCCTTGCGGTCCCAGTGGCTCAAGGCATCCCAGAATCTGGAAGCACCAGTGACTGTCACGAACCCTCTCTGCCTTTCCTTAACCTGGTGGGAGGCCCAGTCCAATCTGGAACTCAGGCTCCTATTCCAGCCTGCACCACCCCAGGTGACCCCCACCACTGATGCCTCGCCTCAGGGGTGGGGGGCCCACATGGGTGGCCTATGTACATAGGGCCTGTGAACTGTGGCAGAGTCCCGCTGCCAGATACATTTTCTGGAGCTGCGGGTGATCCAGTACACTTTGTGGGCCTTCCAGGACAGGCTGTTCTCATCAGAACAGACAACCAGGTGGCGAGGTGGTACATCAACAAGCAGGGCGGCACGGGCTCCCCCTGTGCCAGGAAGCAATACAGGTCTGGGATTGGGCCCTCTCCGGGGGATATACCTACAGGCAACATACCTGATGGGCCACTTGAACACACTGGTGGACCATCTGAACTGGTCCTTCCATCCTCACGAGTGGTCCCTGAACCTAGTGGTGGCAGCCGACCTGTTCTGTCGCTGGGGCATGCCGGACATGGACTTGTTCTCCTCTCCCCTCAATCACAAGGTGAGCATGTTCTGCTCCCTGATTCTGGGGAAGGACCGTCCAGCCTGCGACAAGGTCTCATGTATGCGTACCCACCTATTCCGTTTCTCTCAAGAAATATGACAAAGCTGCAAGAGGACTTGGGGACCATGATCCTAGTGACACCCTCCTGGCCAAGGCAGGTATGATTCCCTCTGCTCCAGGACCTGTCCATGAGCACACCGGTTCTGCTGGGGACGGCTCCCGACCACCTATCGCAGAACCAGGGCACCCTGTGCCACCCAAACCTTTGGCCCCTGGCCCTCACAGCATGGATGTTGAGCGCATGATCCTCCAGCCCTTACAGCTCTTGGATGGTGTTTCCAGAGTCTTGATTGAATCCCGGAAATCATTCACTCGGAGGTCTTACAGCTCGAAATGGAAGCGTTTCTCCACTTGGTGCGGCGGCCATGGACTGGACCCTTTCTCCTGTCCGATCCCCCACCTGCTGGATTATCTGTGGCACCTGTCTGAGTTTGGTCTCCAGACCAGTTTCGTCTGAGTACACCTCAGCGCCTACCATCAGTGTGTCACGGGGGTGCCCATCTCAGTCCAGCCTCTGGTCAGGCGTTTTATGCGGGGCCTAGTTCAACTGAAGCTCCCGCTTCACCTGCCGGCAACTCCATGGGATCTCATGGTGGTCCTTGTGAGACTCATGCGGCATCTGTTCGAGCCTCTCAAATCCTGTGACCTGAAGTTCCTCTCTTGGAAAGTTATGTTCTGGTGGCGATCACTTCCGCTTGCAGGGTCAGCGAGATCCAGGCCCTGGTTACATACACTCCCTACACGGAATTCTTCCACGATCATGTAGTGCTGCACATGCATCCAAAATTTCTGCCAAAGGTGGTGATTGCTTTCCACATCAACCAGTCAGTTATCCTTCCCATGGCCTCATTTTCACCCGGGGGAACATGCTCTTCACATCCTGGACTGCAAGCAGGTGCTCGCTTTCTACTTGGACCGTACATCGAGGCACAGACAGACCACCCAGCTCTTTGTGTCCTTTGACAACAGCAGGCTGGGAACAGCCGTGGGGAAACAGACCCTATCCAACTGGCTAGCGGATTGTATTGCCTTCTGCTTTGAGCAGGCAGGCCTCCAGCTGGCTGGCAGGGTGAAGGCTCACTCTGTGTGGGCTATGGCGGGGTCAGTAGCCCATCTGCGTGCAGTCCCTATCATCAAAATCTGCATGGCTGCAGCCTGGAGTTCACTCCACACATTCGCAGCTCACTATTTATTTATTTGACAGTTTTTCTATACAGTCGTTTGGGGGTACCATCACAATGGTTTACAAATCGCATAATAAAATATAAATAACTATTATAATTCAAATTATTATAAAATGATACTAAAGGTTTAAGTAAATAATAAAATAGTGTCAGAATAAAACTTAAAATCATTGTTGAATAAATATAAAATTACTAAAAAAGCATAAAAGAAATCAAATAATAAAAGACTAAGAAAAATACCAACTATTTGCTCTTAGGATCTCCTTCCATTTGTTTAAAAGCCTGTATGTATAACCAAGTTTTCAGGTCCTCCTTGATTTGCTTGTAGTCTTGTTGCAGTCTAAGATTTATTGGCATTGCATTCCAGACTTTTGGCCCTGCCAGTGAAATGGCCCTATCCCTGACTTGTGTGAGATATGCTGTTTTTATTGACAGAATTGGTAATAAGCCTTTGTTTGCTGATCATAGAGCCCTTTGTGGAGTATGTAAATGTATTGTAGTGTTGAGCCAGCTTGCATGTTCATCGTAAATCAGTTTGTGTAATGTGCTAAGAACTTTGTACTGAATACGGTATTCAACTGGGAGTCAATGTAGTTCCGCTAATACTGGAGTGATGTGATCCTTTTTTTTTTACTGCCTGTTAATATTCTTGCCACTGCGTTCTGTAATATTTGTAATAGTCTTATGGTGGAAGCCGGTAAACCCAATAAAAGTGCATTACAGTAGTCGGTACTTGTGAATATTAATGACTGTAGTCTAGTTCTGAAATCTTTATGGCTTAAGTAATGGTTTTAATCATTTTAATATCAATTTTCTGTAGCCTTCTCTAACCTTCTGTTACATGTTATTTTAGACTGAGCTCACTATCACTCCCAGATCACGTACCTTATCACATTAATTGTTAAATTGTCATTATTATTGGTGTTTGAGTAATTTGAGATGCTTTTCTTTCTAAATAAATTCAGTTTTATCAGTATTTATTACTAATTCCATTTGTGTTAAAAGCTGTTTGATTATGTTTAAATACATGGCTGCTAGTTTAAAAGTTTTGACTAGGTTATCGGCTATTGGTAAAATCAATTGGATGTCATCCGCATATAGATAATGAATAATCCCCAATCCGGCTAAAAGATGACATAGCGGCATCATGTGTATGTTAAAAAGCGTAACTGAAAGTGCGATTCCTGTGGTACTCCTGTCTCTAGCCTGATTTTTTCTGAAAGCTTATTGTTTATCTGTACTTGATAAAATCGGTTCTGTAAGTATGATTCAAACCATTGTATGATAATGCCGCTAAGTCCTATTTCTTTAAGTCTTTACAATAATATTGCGTGATTCACTGTATCGAAGGCAGACAGGGCTAGTAAAATCAGTAGGTATTGTTGGCCGTTGTCAAATCCCCTAAGTATTATATCTGTTAATGATAATAATGTTTCAGTACTATAGTGTTTTCTGAATCCATGTTGGGAAGGATATATAATGTTATTACTTTCTAAATGCTCAGTCAGTTGAATTTGTATTGTTTTTTCAATTAATTTATCCAGGAAAGGTAAATTAGATACGGGTCTACAGCTGCTTAAGACAGATGAGTCCAAATTTTTTTTTCTTTTTAATAGGTTTGATAATAGCTCCCTTTAGTATATCTAGAAAAGATCCTTCCATTAATGATAGATTAACAATAGTAGTGATATATGGTGCTACAAATTGTACTAGAGGTTTTAGCGCCAGTGTGGGTATCGCGTCAATTATATGGTTTGCCAGATTTAGTTTTTTTATCATATTTTCTACCTCTAATGTTGATACTTCATTAAAATTAGTCCACTTAGTTAACTCTCTGGTAAGCATTTTTATCTCCTCTGTTGGATAGATTTTTATACTCTCTAGTAAGTTATCAATTTTCTTTTTAAAGAACGTTGCAATTTCATCACATCGTTGTTCAGGGAGTTCCAGTGTGTGTTGATTGTTGTCATTAGTAAGTTTATTTACTATGCTAAAAAGTGGTCTGGGATTATGTGCGAACTTTTGAATTTTTGATCCATAGTATTCTTTCTTTAATTTTTCCATCAATTTTTTATAATGTGCAAGGAAGGCCCGATAGGCAGTTAATGTTTCTATAGATTTATTTTTCCTCCATTGTCTTTTTTTCTTTTTTTGCTCAGCATTCTTTTGGCTTCTCTGATTTGGTTATTATACCAAGGCTGTTGGTTTTTAGCATTTGGAATATTAACTGTTTTAATTGGATTTATCCTGTCTATCCTGTTTGTCACATTAATCCAGGTATTTACTGCAGTATTTCCAGTGGATATATCTATTTCATCAATATTATCAATGATTTCCTTTTGTACTTCTTCCGTATTAAATATGGGTCGATATTGGAACTTCTTGGGGTATCTTGAATCTAACTCTAGGTTATGGTTAAAAGAAATATTTGCATGAATAAGAAAATGATCTGACCATGGTACTGGTGTATATTTTGACTGTGCATTGTTTATTTCATTTATGTTACTAAATTTTGGGATATGTTCAATGGTAAAAGTTTAAAGCCAAGTTCTTTTTTTGCTATTAGCATGTCGTCCTCCTCTGCGGTGTTCCCTGGGTAAAGAAAATGTCTCATAATTTCCTATGGCGACTTGATTGGCGATCAGAGTCTGTAGACTTTAACCAATTTTCTGTAATTGCGATAAAGTCCGGTTTGTAATCTTGCAGCAAATTTGACACGATTGGCCATTTTTTGTTGTTTGTGCGTTGATAAGTAAAAAAGATATTAATAAAATATTACTAATAAGGTTGGATTCTTTTAGATTGATTGATATTACATTCCTTGTATAAATAGTTTCCCTTAGGTGGTGATGTCTTTTTTTTCAATTTTCTTATGTTTTTCTTACCATAATTACCTCGGTTGATACACATTGGAATTGGAAACGTGTATAATGGGTTGCACACCATTATTGTACCCTTAGCAGTGGACGAGTGTTGAAGGGCTTCACTAAGAGGCATGCCCCTTAGTCGCACTCCTTCGGTACACGGCACCTTCGGGCCCTGCGCTGTGCTTAGGACCCCCTCGGCACATGCCGATGACGTCACTTGCAGCAGCCGGGGGTGAACAGCGCAACGCGGTATTTCCCGAGCTGGAGGTTGCTTCCACGGCAGTCAGGAAGGAGCAAAACGGGGCCTCTGATGGTTCAGGAGGCAAGGCAAGTTGGCCGGAGCAAACAGCAGCACTACTGCCTCGACAGGGATAGTCTCCAGGACAGTGCTTTTGGCCAGTCTGTCCTCCGCAATCTATTCCAGTCTTGAATCCAACTATTCTCACCGTACTCTGGTCGTCGGCTGCCAGTATTCAAAATGGCGCTGATAGCCTTTGCCCTTACTATGTCACAGGGGCTACCGGTGCCATTGGTTGGTCCCTGTCACATGGTAGGAGCAATGGACGGCCGGTGCCATCTTGTGCTCCTACCAGGTGACAGGGGCCGACCAATGGCACCGGTAGCCCCTGTGACATAGTAAGGGCAAAGGCTATCGGCGCCATTTTGAATACTGGCAGCCGACGGCCCGAGTGCAGGAGATTGCTCCCGGACCCCCGCTGGACCACCAGGGCCTTTTGGCAAGTCTTGGGGTGGTCAGGGGGGTGGGGGGGTTGTAGTTAGGTTTTTTTTTTGTTTGTTTGTTTTAGTATTCGCTCCATAAGACGCACAGACATTTTCCTCTTAGGGGGAAAAAAAAAGTGCGTCTTATGGAGCAAAAAATATGGTATCTATCACGATTTCCAACTTTTGATATTCTACCATTTTTCTCATATAGACACTAGCAGTTGCCAGTCATTCATTCCACCCACAATCTTGTGGTATTTTTATGTACATTTTGCTTGTTTGTTTCTTTAAACTGTAAATATGTATGAAACATACTCAAAAAGTAACGTGCTGCTGGCCTGGTGGGCTTATATGCAGGTTAGAAAAAATGGTTGTCCTTGTTAGTTGCATTATATTAGTCTAATGTGAATACTTGAAAAATTGCAAATATGTTGCCCTACCTTCCACAGAGTAAATGATTACAGGAAGATTGTCGGTATTCCTTTAAGGCATTTGAGGGGTGTGTATTTGTGTGTGTGTGTGTGTGTGCAATCACTGAGAGTATAACTGGTTTACAAAAAAGTCAGCCAACTGCTTGAGCTAGGAGCCAGTCATTATGACCTGACTGCTATTGTTGTGTAGTACAGAATGTGCATATGAGGTCAGACTGGACATGAAAGGGAAGAAACGCATGCCATGGGCAAGTCTATATCTTGTAACCATTGTTTCAGTAGGGAAAGCTCAAGACTTGCATAGTTTCACAGTATTAAATTTAAATGTGCACTTATTGAAGATTTATCATTTACTGTTGAATTGAGAGAGCTTTGGTGTCATCATCAAATACTAGCTGTGATAAAAAGGTTGGCAACTATGATGCACCAGTTCTGTATGTGCTGAATCTCTCTTCTTTCGCCCATGTTTTCTGATCTTGACCATTTTTAATGCCACTCCCCAAAACTGCTCTTAGCTTTCCTCTTTCTTGTTCTCTCTGTTATTAAATTTGTTAATTTGCAACTAGAATCTCTAAGTGCATGACCAGTAAATCTTTCTTTTTTCCTAGCAGGGTTCTTCCACCTCCAATTTGATATCATTTTCTTCCAGCTTATCTTCATAATTGTTCTATCATACCACATTTCATATGCCTGTATTTTCTTTTTGATATCTTTACTGTACTTTCATGTTTCACTTCCATATCATTACACAAAAATGTATGTATTCGGTAGCCTTTTTTAGCTTTACATCTGTTACTACTAAGAAGCTCCCTACAATCCCAAAAAATAAATTTTTGCTTTCCCGGTTCCTTAATTCTGTTAAATAGTTTTGATCACAGAGGATAGAAAATATGAGTATTTATTTTGTTTGATTAGGTTGTTAGGGTCAGCACATATCTCTGTTATAATATTCTTTATTCTGACTTATAATTCATCATCTTTGTATTCAACTTATTTCATAGATGTTACAGGTTATTCATAATCTATCATTTCTTGTAGGTCTTCTTTATTAGAATCAGTAGTACTGTATCAGCATATCAAATGTTCCTCCATTCAAGTTTGTCGCCCTATTATTTCACAACTGAGATCTAAAAATTCAATAAATAGAATAAAAGAGGGGAGAGTGTGCATGTTTGTCTTTATATTCTTTTTATTTTCACTTTCTTCATATTTTCTGCTGTTCTGTTTGTAGCTCTTTGATTCCAATATAAATTCATGATTTCCTAGCATCCAGACAGATGAATTCAGGACCAGTGGACTATGCACCTCTACCAGCAGATAGAGACGGAGCAAACTGACATCACAGTATATATAATCCTGCAGTGACATCAGCCTGCCAGTATTCTCCATCTCCAGCAGATGGTGGACATTCATTTCCCTACTGGGGATTGCTTCAAATTTTAGAGGACAAATAGGAGATTTAATTTGCCTTGCTTTCCTGCGGTGATACCAAATGGTCCCTCCCCTCAATTGAGAATTCCTGAGGTGATTTCCATGGTCCTTCAGATGAGTGCCTTGGTACGGTAGTTGGTTTTCTCAGCCGGTGTGGACTTAGCTGATTAAAACAGCTGAAAAGCAGCAGGTGCAGGAAGCCGAGCATGGCAGTGTAGGTGTATGCCCTCTCCCCCTGCAGCCGGAGACCATGTCTGTACTCAGCTAGGAAAGGCTGAGTTCAGGTAAGGTTTAAAAAAAAAAAAAAAAAGGTAGACTGTGGATTGTTTGTAAGCCTTCCCCTTCCTCTGGTCTCTATGCTCGGCGCGAAATTCTGACATTCGTTCCCGCTCCCACTCCCGTGGGAGGTGAAGGGAATTGGGCAGCCTGGCGGATTGAAAAGCCTGGGTGGGCTAGGCCCTGCTATTAGGTTTTCTTTTCTGTGCACCGTGCGATAGACTGTGGCAGCATTTCCGCAAGCTATTTTCTGCGTGTTAGGCTGCTCTCTTCCGGACTGTCTTGTGTGCAAGTGTGTCTGGCTGTGCGTCTGATTTGTGTGCCTGGTTTCTTTTGGGCGCGCTGCTTGTGCACAGTCTGGGATGCATTGGTTGTGTGCTTGAGTTTGGCATGGCGGAAGTGCACCTAGTTTTGCGACACCTAGCCTTGGGGTGCCTAAATTGTGTGTTCCTAAATTTTGTGCTTCTAAGTTTTGTAGCATGAATTCAGCTCAATGCACACCTTCAGTCGCCTGTTAAGCATATTGATGGACCAATGGTGCATGTGGCTATGAACCTAAGCGCCTTTCCCTCTATGCTGCCTGTCATATTCAAGCATCTCAGCCTGGAGTACCCTCTAACTTGTGCCAGCACTGCTTAGAGGCTCAGGGAGAATTATCTTCCTCTGATTTTACTAAGCCTGGTTCTTCCCAGCCTGATGAGGGCCTGGGTAAGGCCATGTCAGAAGGGATTCCTGTCCTTCAAACTCCTTAACTGGTTCATCATCGGGGGACAGTAGCTCAGTGGGTGCAGCACAGGTACCTTCTGGTTTTGGCATGGATTCTTCTGCTTTATCTTGGGTATAATTTTTTTTCAAGGATTGCAGTCTTTTCTTAAGGCGCAGTCCTCAACCCCATCCAATACTATCAGGTCAGAGTCACAGGCGGTGGCCTCTCACTCATCCGGTACTACTGTTAAGTGCCAAAGTACACCTAGATTGGCAGCAGGTCCTCCTGATAGGAATCCTGATGATACTGATGAAGAGGCTGATCCTGTCTCTCTGGAGGATGGAGAAATTCCTCCGGGACTGTGTTATGATTCTTTCATAATGATGAGCCACTGGTTCTGATTTCCTAGATGTTGAAGATGCTGGGAGTACCTGGGGCAGATTCCATGTCTGAGTCAAAGAAAAATCCCAATTTTGGTTACTTTGTGTAAAGTTTCTTGTTTTTTCCCTGTTTATGGAGGCTGTTCAAGAATTGTTTGATCTTGAATGGGATGACCTGGGGGCAAATTTCAAAGGGGGTTGGGCTTTGGAAGGCCTATACCCCCTGGATCCAGTGATGAGAGAGCATCTGCGTTTTCCGAAGTGGATGTGCTTGTCTGTGCTGTGTCTAAGTGGACGGGTATTTCCGTGAAGGGAGGAGTGTCCTTGAAGAATGTGCACATAGGAGGATTGAGGTCACCTTTAAGCAAACATTTGAATCAGTGGCAGTGACATTCAGATAGCTTCACGTTGTTCCCTGGTGGCTTGCTCTTGTTTACTTCTCTCTCAGGAGGTCGATGACTCTGGAGAGAATTCCAGGGCAGTTATGGAGCTAGCTGCTGCCTTTCTAGCAGATGCGGGGTGCAATTTGCTCCGCACCTCAGCCAAAGGGGCGGTTTCCGTAATAGCGCTCAGGCGTCGGTTATGGCTGATAAATTGTTTGGGAGCGAATTGGAGAAACTGGCCAGTAAGTGGGGTGAATTTCCAGTTCCTCTGTTATATGAGGATAAGAAGCAAACGCTATGCCCCTTTGGCATGAGGGGTCATACCAGGGGTTCCAAGCATTTTTGACCCTACAGAGGACTCGATTTTTCAGTAGGTCTCAGTCCTTTCACTTCAGACAGCCCAGGTGGGGTGCAGGCTCAGGTAGTGGAACCTCCCGAGCCACTCAATGAAGGTTTGCTGACCCACCCCCAGGAACAGGAGATGGGGGGGCACCTCTCTCTTTTATCAGAGGTAGGTCGAATTCACATCAAATCAGTGGGTCCTGGAGGTGATATGAGAAGGATATGCGCTGGAGTTTTGCAGTGTTTCTTGGGACGTGTTCATGGTGTCTTCCTGTCACTCCCCATAGAAGAAGCAGGCAGTGGAGTGTTCATTGTCAAGGCTCCTCAGTCTGAGGGCTGTGGTGCCAGTGCCCATGTCTCCAGAAAATGTGGGTTGATATCCCATTTATTTCATTGTGCCCAAGAGGGGGCTCCTTTCGTCCCATCCTGGATCTTAAAGGGTTTAACCATCATTTATGGGTGACTCATTTTCGCATGGAAACATTGCGCTTGGTGATAATGGCAATGCAGTTAGGGGAATTTCTGACCTCCCTGGATCTGTCTGAGGCATATCTCCATATTCCCATCCGATTTGGAGCACCAACATTTTCTGTGTTTTGCAATGTTGGGGTGCCATTATCAGTTTTTGGCACTGCCTTTTGGTCTGGCCATAGCTCCCAGAACTTTTTCCAAGGTTATAGTGATGGTGGTGGCAGCAGAGTTGAGAGAGGATGGGATCCTGGTACATCCATATTTGAACAACTGGCTGATTCGGGCCAAGCTCTGGAAGAGAGCTGCCTGGTGACCTCCCTATTGCTGGAGCTCGGTTGGGAGGTGAACCTAGCCAAGAGCAGCCATCAACCATCTCAGTCGTTGGGAGTTGCTAGGTTTTCCTGCTGGAAGCTCATATTCAGAAGTTGATGGCACAAGTGCATCTCTTGATGAACACTATATGCTCGACAGTGTGGTCCTATTTACAGGTACTCTGATAACTGCAACCCTGGAAGTGGTGCCATGGGTGAGAGTGCATATGCGTCCTTTTGAGTGCTTTTTTGCCTTGTTGGAGCCCACAGTCTTGGGACTATTCCATTCGATTCCACCTGCCAATGGAAGTCTGCTTTCACCTCCAGTGATGGTTGCAAGTGGATCATCTAAGAAAGGGAGTTTCCCTGAAATTGCCAGACTGGTTAATACTCACAAGGGATGCGAGCCTCCAGGGTTGAGGAGTTCACTGTCAGAAACTAAAACGCAAGGCGCTGGAGTGTGGAAGAGTCTCTCTGGAACATCAATCGTCTGGAAGCCTGGGCAATCTGGTTGGCATGCTTGCAGCTCAGTGGCAGGTTGCAGGGTCGGGTAATGTTGGACAATGCAACGATAGTGGCTTACATCAATCGGCAGGGAGGAACCAAGAGCTAGCAAGTGTTGAAGGAGATAGACCAACTTATAGAATGGGTGGAAGTGCATCTTCAGGAGATCTCGGCCTCGCACATTGCAGGAAAAGCCAATGTAAGAGCAGACTTTCTCAGCAGAGAGAGTCTGAACCCAGGAGAATGGGTATTGTCAGACAAGGCATTTCAGCTGATAGTGGATTGCTGGGACCTTCCATTTCTAGATCTGCTGGCAATTTCTCGCAATGAGAAGGTTCCTCTATTTTTCAGTCGCAGGAGAGATCCAAAGTCCTTGGGTATTGATGCTTTTGTGCAGGACTGGCCAGATTGTCCTTCATGGTGGAGATAAACAGGTTGAGCCAGCTTTGCGGGCTTCAATAGCTCGCAGAATTAAGGAGGTAGTCACAGATGTATATGAGGATGCTGACAAGCCATTTGCTGTTCAGGTTAGGGCTCATTCCACTAGGGCTCAGGCACTGTATTGGGTGGACGTTACGTTGTTGTCTCCCGTTGACATTTGCCAAGCTATGATGTGGTCCTCCTTACACCCCTTTTTCAGGTCTGGATGTGCAGGCCCAGGAGGATGCAGTCTTTGCACATGCGGTTTTGACAGGACTGTGGGCAGCCTCCCACCCTATTCAGGAGTAGTTTGGGTACATCCCATTGGTCCTGAATTCATCTGTATGGGTACTAGGAAATGAGAAATTACTACTTACATGATAATTTCCTTTTTCTTAAACCAGATGACAGATAAATTCAGCTTTCCACCCTTGGTTGCCAAATGATTGTGCTGTGTTCTTCCTGTGTGGTTATGTGTTCCAGGGGTTACTGGTAAGTGTTAATCTAGTCCCTAGACTAGTGTTAATACGTTTTGTCTGAGCTCAGTGTTTCTTGTTGGTGAGTGCTGAAATAGTTGTCTGTTATTAATCAAGTTTTTGCTAGTCTGTCCACAGTTGGCTTTTGAAGAGAATACTGGCAGGCTGATGTCACTGTAGTAGTATATATATACTGTGACTTCAGTTTGCTCTGTCTCCATCTGCTGGTAGAGGTGAATAACCCAGTGGTCCTGTATTCATCTGTCTGGTTTAAGGAAAACAAAATTATCAGATAAGTAATAATTTCTTATTAACCTGATTTTGAAGGTAGTTTAGTAACTATTCAAGCTTGGGGAAAGTCTGTGCATTACCGTTCACGTACAGACTTTACCCAGAACCTTTAAAGCAAAGTTATGTGCATATGATTGCTTTGAAAATTTACAATTATTGGGCCTGGTACATGCACAAAATAATTTGCACAAAGTTACTTTGGAGGGTGTGATTGGACACTGTTTGCATACTTTTTAAAATCCAAAAATGTGTGCATAGGTTTTAATTGTAAACTGCTTCTCCCCAGATTGCGTAAAAGTTCATGCTAAACCAGGTTGTGTGCATACTTTAATGCTCATAAAGCCTCGGGCTATTTTATAACAGCTGTTTACATACATAAAACCATGTTTTATGTGCATATATAGCTTTGAATATCAAACCCTTCATATTTTGGTTTATCAGAGCCACACATTTCTACCAGTTTGCCATCAGTTACTCTACCAGTTGGCTTGGCATAATCAAACAGATTGATCTTTCTTGAATAATTTTGAGCATTCCACAGTAAGTAGATACATCTCTTGTTCCTCTTTCTCTTCTAAATCTTAGTTCACCTGAATTCTGCAGAAACTCTGCAAATGTATCAGCTCTAGGCACTTTATTTTTTGGCAAACTCAGCATTCCATTTTTTTACTTCCTCTTCATTGATGATAGCGATATTTTTTTGTTAGTGGATATAAGGAGTTTTAACTGCAGGTAATAGTTGTAAAGTTATTTTCCAAGAACTCTTCTATTCTTGGATAATTTTTCCCTCTTTTGTAAATTAATTTCATTGTCTTTTATGCTTAATTTCATTCTATATTTGTTTCATATATATAAAAAATAAAAACATTTTAAACAGTAGGAGGTATTCTTTTTCCAGTTTTTGGAATTCTTCTTGTTTTGATTGAAAGCATCTTTCACTTCTCTACAATCTTTCTTGAAGTTTTCTAGTTATTTACTTATATATTAACTTTGTTAATCTCATTGTTCAGCTTTTTAAGATTCTTTAATTAGGATTTTAGTGGTTATGCATGCTGCTTTCATGTTTCATGTGCTTTCATGTTTTGTCCACTTTTCCACAATTTTCTTATTTATTTAGCGTTTTTCTATACCGGCATTCAAGATTAGTATCACATCATGCTGGTTTACATTAAACAAGGGGGTGTAAAATAAATAACTAAACAGAACTGTAACAAGTGTATTGAAAAAACTCTGAAGTTACAATAAAACAGGATGCTAAAACTGGGTGGAAGAAAGTCTAAAGGAACTTAACGGTAAGAGCTATTATTTACAGTATTATAAGAATGTCTGATTGTGGTTGTCGTTAATATACGATTCAAATAGGGTCTGGAAATGCTTGTTTGAATAACCACATCTTAAGCCTTTTTCTGAATGTTCGAAGGCACGGTTCTTGACTAAGTTCCGGAGGAATGGAGTTCCATAGAGATGGTCCTGCTGTAGAGAAAGCTTGGTGTCTGAATGATATATGTTGAGAGGTTTTGGCATGGGGGACATGTAGTGAGTCTCGGTAAGCTTCTCTAGTAGGTCTGGAGGAGGTATGTTTTCTGAATGGGATTTGTAGGTTTAGTGGAGCTTGGTGATGGATGGCTTTAAATATTGTGGTAATGGCCTTATGCATAATTCTGTAGTGAATTCTTATCTTCTATGAATCTTATCTGTAGTCAAATTTGGAGTCTCCTCAAGATCATTTGATTTGAATCTATTTTTTAATTTGTTCCTTTATTCCTTAATTTGTGTTGATATTCTTAGTTTTTTACATCTTTTAAATTAATGCTTTTAATTGGGCTGCTTTTTATAAGTATGCTATTTTTTTTCTATGAACAATGTTGGTTTTTTGTTTTTTTTTTTTTGTTAATTTCACCATGTGCTAATGTTTTTGTTTAGCCCATCCTTTTTATTTAAGCTACATATTAAAAGCTGGAATTTGTGACAAAATTTTCCTAACATTTTTCTGTTATCTTGTTTCCCTAATACAAATGGTCCATGATTTCCTCATTTGTCATATTACTCTAGGACTAGAATCATCTGTAATGTTTGATCTGTTTCTTATTTTTTCATATCTTATTCCAGTCTCTCATAGAATTGATTTCACCATGGCGAACAATTTCAAATGTAGAGGTTCTTTCAATTTTACACTTATATTTTACACTTTAGTTATACCAGAATTATTAGTAATATGGTCAATAATTCTCATATGTGAAGAATTGTCTTTAGAAAGTATTAATTGCAAGATTAGTTAGATAAAAACTTGTCAACTCAGATTTTCTAATGTTATAATGCAAGTACATTGTATATCATAAGTGTAATCATGTAGAAAATCAGGGTTCATATAATGCAAAAATGTTTGTTGCATACACCATTCCTCTCCTCATATTCTTATCGTTTCTCTTGTAGGATATTCTGAATAACATTGACTCATGTGATTTGGAAGATGATGACCTCATGTTGGATGTGGACCTCCCTGAGGATACGCTTTATGATAATGGTTTGTATAACAATTAAAACTGGCAATTAAACCAAACCTGAAACTTGAACATAATTCACATCTCAGTTGAGCCTACAAGTTTTCTTGCATCAAATTGCTTTTCATATTGTTGCTGGTTCTAATCTAAATGAAGGAAAACAAATATCGTAATTTTTTATTTTAAGGCTCTATAATTATTTGGAATGAGTTCTAAAATCATCATTGGTTAAGTTTATTTATTTTCAATCTTTTTTTATTTTCAACATCATTTTTCTTTTGATTTTTGTGGAAGTGAAGATGCAGTTTTAAATTGTGTTTTTCGTAGTGTTTACACAGGTGGATCCAGGACAAATGGGTTTATGCACCTTTACCAGCAGATGGAGATGGAGCAAAACTGAAGTCACGATATATATATACCCCTGCACTGACATCAGCCCACCAGTATTCTCAGTCTCCAGCCAATGGTGGACATGAATCTCCCTACTGGGGATTGCTTAAAGTTTTTAGGAGAAAAGAAGGAAAATTAATTCGCCCTGCTCTCCTATGGTGATACCATATGGTCCCTCCCTCAGTTGAGAATTCCTGAGGTGATAGATATTGTATCCTTCCTTCAGATGAGTGCCTTGATCCAGTAGCTGGTTTTCAACTGGCGTGGACTTTGCTGTAAAACAGCTGAAAGGCTAGCGGGTGTAGGAAACAGAGTGTGGCGGCAGGGCCGCCATCAGGGCAGTATTCTTGGGCCTGCAGTATGGGGCCCCAGGATCTACTGCCACATATGGGGGCCGCCGCAGCCGCCAGGCGGCAGGTGCGCTTGGGGGATGTATTAGTTCATGGCAAAGAGGCCCACTGAGGCTCTCTCCGACAGTCTGTCGCCCAGGGGCCTACTGAAACCTGGAGCCGGCCCTGGGTGCGGGCCCCAGAGAAGGGAGAGAATCAATGCTATGCGTGTCTTTTAGACACGCATAGCATTGATTTACAGAGCACCGCAGACAGAGACTCGTCCGCGCGCTCTGTCCTGCCAGCGTTCACTGTCTGACGCGGCTGTGACGTCACCGCCGCGTCAGACAGTATGCGCCGGCAAAGCGCGCGGGCCGTCGCTGTCTGCTTGCTGTATGGGGCCTCAAAATTCCTGGTGGCGGTGATGGTACATGCCCTCTCCCTCCGCAGCCGGAGACACTCTGTACTCAGCCGGGATGGGCTGAGCTCAGGTAACGAAGAATTAAAAAAAAAAACTAAAGAAAAACAGAATTCTTTTGTAGGTATTCCTCTTCCCTTCAGTCTCCCTGCTTGGCGTGCCGATTTGACGTTTGTTTCTGCCTCTAGAGGGGCTTGGGGGGCCATAAGCAGCTGTTTTTGGTTAGGTCCCGCTCTTAGGTTGTTTTTTTTTCCCTTGTTCGCTGCGTGATAGGCAATGGCTCTGTTTCGCACGTTTTCCTGTGCATTAGGCATGCCCACTTCAGTTCCGTCTGTTCATGCAAGTGCAGCTTTGTGCCCAGTTTGTATATCCAGTTGGGCACCTAGTTGGATGCTTGGTTAGGTGCCTAGTTGAGCGTTTGTGTACATGCTTACTTATGCACACAATCTGAGTGGCTTTGTGGGAGCTCAGTTTTTGGACGCTCTTAGAGGCACAGGGTTGTACCCCTAAATTTTGGACGCCTAGTTTTTTGCAGCGTGGATACACCTGGATGCACACTTCTCAGTCACTTGTTAGAGCATGCTGATAGACTCATTGCACTTATAGCGAAGAAACCTAAGCGCCTTACTCTCTGTTCTGCTTGTCACCTCAGCCTGGCATTCCCTCTAACTTGTCAGTGTTGCTTGGAAGCTCAGGGGGAATTGCTCTCGTCTGAGTTTACTAAGCCTGGTTCTTCCCAGCCTGATGCAGGCCTGGATAAAAAGATGCCAGAAGTGTCCTCTGACTTTAGAACTCCCCTAATTGGTTTGTCAGCGGGGGAAGATAGTTCAGTAAGCACAGGATAGATGCCCCCTGGTTTTGGCATGGATCCCTCTGCCTTTTCTTGGATGGAATTTTTTCTTGGATTGCAGTCTTTTCTCCAGGCTCAGTCCTCGGCCCCGACCAATCTTACCAGGTCAGTCGCAGGTGGTGAAATCCTGCACGCTTGGTGGTGCAGCTAAGTGTTGGAGTACGCCTAGATCATTTGCTAGTCTTCCCGATAGAGATCTAGATGGCATGGATGATGAAGCCGATCCTTATTCCCTGGAGGATGGGGGAAATTCCTCCAGAATTGGAGCCACATAGAGATATTTTGCAGTTCTTTCATAGAGATGAGATATTGGCTCTGATTTTCCAGACTTTGAACATGCTGGGAGGTCCTGTGGCTGAATCCATGTCTGAGTCTAAGAAATATCCCATTTTGATTTTTTTTTTTATTCTGGAGGCCATTCAAGAATTGATTAGCTTCCGGGGGCATACCACTCAAGATCAATTGTAAAGGGGTAGGAGTCTTTTGACTCGGTGTTCTGCAGCAGTCAAAAAATCAAACAGACTGTTAGGAATTATTAGGAAGGGAATGGCGAATAAAACGGAAAATGTCATAATGCCTCTATATTTGTTCATGGTGAGACCACATCTTGAGTACTGCGTACAATTCTGGTCATCACATATCAAAAAAGATATAGTTTCACTGGAGAAGGTACAGAGAAGGGCAACCAAAATGATAAAGGGATTAGAACAGCTCCCCTATGAGGAAAGGCTAAAGAGGTTAGGGCTGTTCAGCTTGGAGAAGAGATGGCTGAGGGGGGATATGATAGAGATCTTTAAAATCATGAGAGGTCTAGAATGGGTAGATGTGAATCGGTTATTTACTCTTTCGGATAATAAGACTAGGGGCACTCCATGAAGTTAGCAAGTAGCACATTTAAAACTAATCAGAGAAAATTCTTTTTCACTCAATGCACAATTAAGCTCTGGAATTGTTGCCAGAGGATGTAGTTAGTGCAGTTAGTAGAGCTGGGTTTAAAAAAGATTTGAATAAGTTCTTGGAGGAGAAGTCCATTCACTGTTATTAATCAAGTGACTTAGGGAATAGCCACTCTATTACTGGCATCAGTAGCATGGTATCTACTTAGTGTTTGGGTACTTGCCAGGTACTTAGCCTGGATTGGCCACTGTTGGAAACAGGACGCTGGGCTTGATGGACCTTTGGTCTGACCCAGTATGGCAATTTCTTATGTTATGTTCTTATGTTCTTTGAAGGACTGTACTCCCCTGGATCCGGTGGCCAGAGAGTAATTACGTTTTCCGAAGTGGATGCGCTTGTGTTTGCCGTCACTAAGAGGACGACTAATTTACCTAGAGAGAGGAGCAGCCTTGAATGATGCGTGAGATAGAATTGAAGCCATCCTTAAGCAAGCCTTTGAAGCAAAGGCATTGACTTTGCAGATAGCTTCTTGTGGTTCTCTGTTGGCTTGTTCTTGTTTACTTCTCTCTCAGGAGGTTGATGAATCTGCTGTGAATTCCAGGGCTGTGATGGATCTGGCAGCTGGCCTTTTGGCAGATGCAGGCTGTGATTTGGTCCGCACTTTGCCAGAAGGGAGGCTTCGGTAATAACAGCCAGGCAACAGTTATGCCTGAGAAATTGGTCAGCCGATGTAACCTCCAAGTCTAACCTTACAAAATTTCTCTTTAAAGGCTCACTTTTGTTTGGGAGCGAGCTGGAGAAAACCAAAAAGTGGGGCGAGTCCCAGATTCCTTGGTTGTCAGAGGATAAAAAAACAAACACTGCGATCCTTTAGCATGAGAGCTCGAACTAGGGAATCCAAACGTTTTTGGTCCTACAGATGAGGTGCCTTTCAGAGGGCTCGACCTTTGGGTAGGTCTCAGTCCTTTCATCCCAGACAGCCCAGACGGGGTGCAGGCTTAGGCAGTGGAGCCCCCCCCCAGCCTCCCAGTGAAGGTGTGCCCAGGAACAGGAGATAGGGAATCAACTCTCTCTTTTATCAAAATTGGGTCGAAATCACATCTAACCAGTGGGTCCTGGAGGTAATACGAGATGGATATTTGCTGGAGTTTCACAGTATTCCTCGGGGAAGTATTCATGGTGTCTCCCTGCAACTTCCCACAGAAGAGGCAGGCAGTGGAGTGTACATTGTCAAGACTCTTCAATCTGAGGGCTGTGGTCCCAGTGCCCACGTCTCAAGAAAATACAGGCCAATATTCCATTAACTTTTTTGTGCCCGCAAAGGAGGCCTCTTTCTGTCCCATCCTGTATCTCAAGGGGGTCAACTGTCATTTATGGCTGACTCGTTTTTTCATGTAAACCAGGCACTCAGTGATAATGGCAGTTCAGTTGGAGTTTCTGACGTTCTTGGATGTGTCAGAGGTGTACTTATATATTGCCATCTGGCTAGAGCATCAACAATTTCTGCGCTTTGCGGTTTTGGAGGGTCATTATTAGATTTTTTTTTTTTTTTTTTTTTTTTAAATTTTTTATTTCTCATTTTAATATACATCCAAGTCAAAACTTGTTTGAAAATTATAAAGTACAAATGGAAACACAATAATCTTTACATCTTATAAGGCAACATACTATTTGTATTTTAAATAATATAGGAAATACGGAGACACCTCATAAAAGGAGCGATTTTAAGGTAATCTATTACTACGTGAAAATTAACAGCCTGATAGAACTCTTGCCTATTTCAATTTCCACTTATATAGTGAGACTTCTTAGGGGCGAGAAGCCAAGAAATCCCTAAGCTGGGAGGGTTCTAAGAAAATATATTTCTGTTGCTGGTAAAAAATAAAACATTTGCACGGGAAATGCAGTTTAAATTGAGCCCCTTTTTGAATCGCTTCAGCTCTCATATCAATGAAAAGTTTACGCCTGGTTTGGGTTGCTTTAACAATATCAGGAAAGCACCACAATTTATGACCAAAGAATTTTTCTTGACTGTTTCTAAAAAAATATTTAGAAACATTATTTTTATCCATAAGAAACGCAAAAGAAATCAGTAAAGTTCTCCTCTGGATCACAATCATCTCTTGTGAGGATTCAAGTAAAGTGGTAACATCAGGTAGTAAATGTTCATCTATATTTCCAGGATTAGAATCCGCTGTTGGTAGGTAGTATGCTTTCGTTACTACAGGTTTCACCTCTTCAGGCATTTTCAAAATTTGAGTTGTATAAAGTCTAAACAGATCAAGTGGGGAAATGTTTTTCAAAACCGGGAAATTCAAAAATCTCAGATTGTGGGATCTCAAGGAATTTTCTATATTCTCAAGCCTCTTATTAGCAATTGATTCACTCTGAATTAAATTTAGTTGTGTTTTTTCCACTTCCTTTATACGTCCATCCATTGTTTGTATTCTCACTTCTTGTTGTGTAAGTTCAATTGCATTTTTTGTTACTTGGTTTTTAACTTCCCGAATTTCTTTAGTGAGACCCACAACTGCTTTTTCCAGTGCTTGCAAAGCATTCCAGATCATTGTTAGGGAAATTTCTGTTGAAGAAATTATAACTCTCTCAGTCTTAGTTAAATCTTCCCTCTCGTCTCCTCCGCCCACTATCTCCCCGGCACCAATATCCAGGCTCAGATTACACAGCCTAACAGCACTTTCCAGTCCCAGGACGCCATTACCCCTCTGGGGCTGTACCTTTGCCGTTTGCTCTAGATTTCCACGACCTTCCGGTGGTATCTCTCGTCCAGCTGTTTCTTCCCACTCCTGGGGGGCTACAGCTTCCAACATTCTTCTCTCCTCCACGAGTCCTGGTGGTGCCAGTTTACGTGGAGACCCGGGGCTAAGAGATGTTTCGAGAGTCAGGGAGAGCAGATCACGCTCCGTATCCGCTCCCACAGCGACTTGCTCTCCGGGTGTTCCAGGCAAGACCGCCGCGAAAAAACTCCCGATGCGGGGTTGACTTGACTCCAACGGGGTAGATGTCATCTCTGTCCCCCGTACCCTCGCTTTTCTTTTAGTATGGGGCATAACGTTCTTCAGGAAAACAGTTTAAAGACGAAACCTCGGGAGCTTCTCACAGACGCGTCTATTCAGGCAGCCATCTTGTGGGCGTCTCCGGGTCATTATTAGTTTTGAGCACTACCTTTTGGTTTGACCGCCACTCCCAGAAATTTTTCCAAGGGTATGGTGGTGGTGGCAGCAGTGTTGAGAGAGGATGGGATTCTAGTCTATCCGTACTTGGACGTCTGGCTGATTTAGGCCAAGACTCTGGAAGAGAGCCTTCAGGTGTCGCGCAAGGTGATTTCCTTGTTACCGGACCTAGAGACTTGCATCTAGGTCTGGTAACAAGGACCTAGATGCGAGCAGTCTTCAGCCATCTCAGTTGTTAGAATATCATGGTGTTCGGTTCGACATGAAGCAGGGCAGGGTGTTCCTGCCAGTGGGTCGTATTCAGAAGCTGATGATGCAAGTGCATCTATTGATGAACACAATGCGCCCGACAGTATGGTCCTATTTACAGGTACTTAGATTGATTGCAGCGACCCTGGTGCTGTGGGCAAGGGTGCATAAACATTCACTTCAGCACACTCTGCTGTCTTGTTGCAGTCTACAGTCTCAGGACTGTTCGATTCGGCTTCACCTGCTGATGGACGTCTGCACACCTCTGCAGTGGTTAGAAGCGGTTCATCTGAGAATAGGGGGTTTCCCTAAAATCACTGGACTGGCTAGTACTCACGACAGATGCGAGTCTCCAGGGTTGGGGGAGCTCACTGTCAGGAGCTGACAGTGCAAGGGTGCTGGAATACAGAAGTCTATCTGGAACATCAATCCGCTGGAAGCCCAGGCTTTCCGGTTGGCATGCTTGTGGTTCAGCGATCGGTTACAGAGCCGAGTGGTCCGAGTAATGTTGGACAATGCAACAACTGTGGCTTACATCAATCGGCAAGGAGGAATAAAGACAGCAAGAGTCACAGGAAATTGCCCAATTTATGGAATGGGCGGAAGTGCATCTTCAGGAGATCTCAGCTTCTCACATTGCAGGAAAAGACAGCGTACGAGCAGACTTTCTCAGCAGACAGTCTTGAACCTAAGAGAATGTTTCAGCCTTCTGTTCCTGGACCTGCTGGCGACTTCTCGCACTGCAAAAGTTCCTCATTTCTTCAGTCACAGGAGAGATCCAAAGTCCCTGGGCATCGATGCACTCGTGCAGGAATGGTTGGAGAGCAAACTTCTGTATTCCTTCCCCCCATGGTCCATGTTGGGCAGTATGATTTGGATATTCGAGAATCACAGGGGGATGGTACTTTTGATGGTGCCAGATTGGCCAAGAATACCATGGTATACAGATCTGCAAAGGTTCCTGGTGGACTCCCCCCCCCCCCCCCCCCCCCCTTGCCTGTTTCAGAGATCAGGTGAATGGCTCATCCAGATATGACCCTTTTCTTGAAAGCAATGAAACATCTTCATCCTCCTTTGCAGTTACTGCTAGTTACTGCTGCCCTTGTGGAGTCTTAATCTGGCTTTTGATTTTTTAGCGAGCCCTACTTTTTGACTGATGCATGCCCTCTCCTTGCAGTTAGTGACCTTGAAAACTCTGTTTCTTGTGGCAATATTTTTTGGCATGTAGACTATCCGAACTGCAGGCTTTGTCTTACCGGGAGCCATTCCTTTGAGTGACTCCAGGGGTGATACAGCTGCATATACTGTTCCTCCTTTTTGCCAAAAGTGGTTTCGGATTTTAACTTGAATCTATCTATTTCCCTGCCGTTTCTGGACAGGGAAGGAGATGCAGAGGAATATTGCCTGTTGCAGCCCTTGGATATCAAGAGACATATTATGAGGTATCTGGAGGTTTCTAAATCTCTCAGGAAGACAGATCGTCTGTTTGTTCTCCACGATGGAAGTAAACAGGGCGAGCCGGCTTTGTGGGCTACAAATAGCTTGCTGGATTAAGGAGGTAGTCACGACCACGTATGTGGATGCTGAGCAGCTGTTGCCTAGTCAGATTAGGGCTCATTCCAGTAGGGCTCAGGCAGTGTCATGGGTGGAGGTTAGATTGTTGTCTCCATAGACATTTGCCAAACTGTGACGTGGTCCTCCTTACACACTTTTTTCCAGGTATAATCATCTGGATGTGCAGACCTGGGAGGCCGCAGCCTTTGCATATGCGGTTTTGACTGGACCGCAGGCAGCCTCCTGCCATATTCGGGAGTAGCTTTGGTACACCCCACTTGTCTAAATGCTAAAAAAATTGAGAAATTACTATTTACCTGATAATTTCCATTTCTTTGGTATAGACAGGTGGATCCATCTTCCACCCCCTTGGCTGCCGGCGGGGTGTGCTTTTGTCCTCCTGTGTGGCTGTGTGTTCCAGGGGTTACTGGTAAGTGTTAGTCCAGTCCCTAGACTAGTGTTAATACATTCTTTGTCCGAGCTCACTGTTTTTTCTGCTGTATCAGTGGTGGAATGATTATTTAATAATCGAGTTTTGTTAGTCTGACCACAGTTGGCTTTTGCAGAGAATACTGGCTGGCTGATGTCAGTGCAGGGGTATATATACTATGATGTCAGTTTTGCTCCATCTCCATCTGCTGGTAGAGATGCATAACCCATTTGTTCTGGATCCACCTGTCTATACGAAAGAAAAGGAAATTATCAGATAAGTAGTAATTTCTCAATTTGTAGAATTTGTAGATAATTATATAGCATTATATACTAATTTAAGCTTGGATAATTATTTTTCACTGTAAACTATATGGCTTTCTCCTTTATAGAGATAGATGCCCAGTTTTTGTTGCCTTTAAGCGTATTGTTCTGAGAGTAATATTTTGTGTAAACTAGCAAAATTTGCTAGAATTAGTTTTGAGAAATTAGAAGCTCCAGATTTCAAAGGGTTGAAGCATATCAAGATCCTTTCCCTCTATTTGTAACAGAGATAATAGATGTGATTTTGAATGCCTTATTCTAAGATTAGCAGTTTTGTCACAACATAATTTTTCCTTGATTGTGCTTGGTATTGGCCTTGTTTGTCTTGTTTGTCTCCACTATTATCTGAGGAAGTACTTAAATGCAATAATTCTTCAAGTTAACAATAGTGATCCAGTAGTATGATTGTCATTTTGGCCATTTTGATATGTAGATGTTTTAGTAAACATAAAACCATTTATGTATTTATTTGATGAGTTTTATAATACCGTTATTCGGTTGAGCCATCATAACGGTTTACAAAAGTATACATTTATCTTGTAATTGAGCAGTAATAAGAACATTAAACAGAATCTTAACAGTTGGGTAGCAGTACAAAACCATTTAAACAATATCAGAGAAATGGATATCAAGTCCAGAATGAATTATTATTAGGTTAGAGGGGGAGGGCATGCAGGTACAGGGAGAAGGGGTGAATTATGCGGTAAACAATTGAGAGTTCAGTTGAGAGTTGGGATGATTAGATGACTTAAAGTCAGTGAGGAATTTGCGGAACATTAGTGTTTTTAAGTCCTTTTTGAATGTTTTTAGGTCATGTTGAATTCGTATGAATTTAGGTAGGGTGTTCCACATTTTGGGTGAGGCAATTGAGAATGCTCTTTCTCTCGTGGTTGCCAGATGCGCATCTTTGACAGGGAGAATATTTAGGTAACCAGAGTTATTGGAGAGTAGGTTTCTTGAAGGCTTTTGAGGGATTATGTTTAGTGAGTTAAGACCTTGATTATCATTATTTAGGATTTTGTGGATTATAGTCATTGATTTGTATGCAATACGTGCGTTGATAGGTAGCCAGTGAAGTGCGGTCAGAATTGGTGTGATGTGTTCACTTCTTTTTGTTCCAGTTAGGACTCTGGCAGCTGAGTTTTGT
This sequence comes from Rhinatrema bivittatum, assembly GCF_901001135.1. Classification (NCBI taxonomy): domain Eukaryota; kingdom Metazoa; phylum Chordata; class Amphibia; order Gymnophiona; family Rhinatrematidae; genus Rhinatrema; species Rhinatrema bivittatum. The sequence goes on from NC_042621.1 coordinate 143,298,825, forward strand.
AATATTTGGAGAGGCTTGAGGGCTGAGAGAGGTAAACCAATTAGTAAGGAGTTGCAATAGTCGAAGGTGGAGAAGATAAGAAGTTGGAGTACAGTTCTGAAATCGTGGGGGTTGAGGAATGGTGTAAGGAGTCTGTGGTATCCTTCCTTGGTTTTGTTTATGTGGTTCTTGTAGGAAAGCTCCTTATCAATGGTAATTCCAAGGTTTCTGGTATAATTGGTAGGGAGTATAGTTATGATATGTTTGTCAGGAATTGTCAGAGGTGGCAGAGTTGGATTAGGTTTTTTATCCATGAGTAATATTTCATGAAGCCAAATGACTACTACCTCATATGCTCAGTTCACTTTTGGTTATACTCCTCCTAAATTTGGTAAGACAGTCCCTGAATAGTATATGACATGGTCTGAATTTCACTACAGCTGTATTAAAGGTTCACGTGAAAGCTCCACGGTAAAGATTAATAGCCTGTTCTGAGACTATTGAATAGAGTCCACTATGTGGCAAATCAAACTTGTTGGAGCGGTGAGTGGGATTAGTCACAAGCTTTGTTCTTTCTGTTTGCTGAATCCCATTTTTTATTCCAAAGCATGTCTATAGATACATCCTGAGCAGTAAGGCTACTTCATTTAGGGCATTATGATGAAAAGTAAGCAGTAGATTGATTGAGTAGGTCATCATATACTGTAATGGTAGTTAGGGTGCAGCAAACATATGGTTGACAAGATTTTGGGTCATCATTACTAGTGGACATGCAAGAGAATGATGTTAGCAAGGACTGGGAACAAGCAAAGAGGTGTTGAATGGAAAAGTCTAGATATGATGCATATAGTTGTGTTCAGCCAGGTTGTATGAGTGATGTCCTGTGCCACACAAGTGTGCTGTACTTTGCTATTGAGTATGACAAGATAACAGCTTCCAACATTGTCCACAATAGCCTAGCTAGCAAGTTATTCTGAGATGTTCCTGAATGGTCAAGATCTATCCATTGCTACCCCCAGATGTATCTGTGTAAGATTGTACATTAACCTCTGACTATTTGTTTTTGCACCTGCCTGTCTTTGTGTGTGTGAATGTAAAATGACTGTATATTCATTTCCTGTTTGACCTTAGCATTATGAAGATAGCTTATGCTCGACAGTTTCACCAGGATTTAACATGAACCCTTATCTACTACAATAATCTACATGCTGTGCCAGATGTTCATCCAAGGTCCGATCTAGAATATAGAATAGTGGAGCTTGAGTAGAACATCAAATATAATCTGCAGAGAGGCTCTGTGTTGACACCCAACTTTCTCAATGTGCATTACAGTACCAATGGGATGATTGTAATGGACATTGGGAAGACAATTGATAACTGGTTGTCGTATTTTCTGTATAATTTGTTTCTTTTATTATTATTATAAATGTTATGCTGTAATCTGCCAAGAAATGGTGACTGGTCTAGAAATTTTTTAAATAAATAAACGCCTAGTCACCTTAAACTGTGTATCAGCTCACAAACAATTATTGCTTTTAGCATATTTAAAGGTCCTAAAATCTCAAGTATTATAGGTGCAATGTTTTATTTAAAATATTCAGCCAAATGTTTTTTTTTTTTAACCCAGGCAATTGTTTTTCTTTCTGTTAAGGCTCCTTTTGAGACTGTGTAAAGTGTTTTCTTTAATGCTTTTGGACTAAGTTTGGGTAATAGCCTCTAAATGATTATGGGTTGATAATTCACAGGTCAATCCAGTAAAGTGCGGCCGCGTTTACCCCGCTCCTAACCCGCTTTCTACTCACTTTCCGGCCACGTTAGCCCTTCCTGCGATCCACAATCCCCTTTAACCTACTCTTACCGCGTCCTTAAATCCCCGGGTAACCCCTTCCGCACGCGGCATGTATATTACATGTAAACGATCGAATTAGCTATTCCCTACCATCCAGTAACGCGCGCCCCGACTATCACTTTTTTACCCTGCTGTTTTGCCGCGCGTTTAACCTGCTAACTTACCGCCTACCCTTACCCCTGTGTTAGAGGCAGGGGTAAGGGTAGGCGGCAAACTATCCCCCAGCCCCCGCTCACCTGCCCTGGCCGCGTCAATGGATGCTGGTCTCTGGGGCAGCCCCAGTCCTCTTCCCCCTCCTCCCGAAGCAACAAAAGCGGAAAAAATCTAAAAAGCGAAAAAAAAAAAAAATGTAGCAATGAAGTGGATGGTCGGGATTGCCAGTCCTCTCTCCCCTCCTCCCGAAGCAAGGCTGCTTTACTTTACTTTACTGGATTTACCTGAAACGCTTTGAAGCTTTCCCATATTTTTTCTTCCCCTCCCTCCACTTTCTTCCAGCACTTTGCCTGTTTTCTTTTGGGGGACTCTCGTTTTCACCACTTCAATTCCCTGCTCCCCCCAGCAGCTAAGGCCTCCTCACAGTCCCATGTGTAAAGCAACGACTAACTTTTTTTTTCGCAGCCACTTGAGATTGCCAGTCCTCTCTCCCCTCCTCCCGGAGCAAGGCGCGAAAAGCAGCCTTTCCTAGCGTGTAGCAGATGGACTCAAAACAAGTGGGATATAGTGTGCTCGTGCTAGCAGTTGGAGACGGATCTGACGTCAGCACGGGTACATATACCCCCACAGGAAGTGCAGCAATTCAGTAATTTCAGTCTCCAAAGCAGTTTGGAGCTCCCTCACGCTCGCTGAGCGTGTTTCCAAGTTCTACACGACTAAATTCATAGAAGAAACCTACCTGAAGACGAGCCCCGCACTCCTGCGGTGATACCAGTCGGTCCCTCCCCCAGTTGAGTTTCCCGAGGCGATTTCCGTGGTCCCTCGGAGGTAAGTGCCTCGGTCCGGTGGCCGGCTCGCGGCAGGGACCTAGCCCCCGAGTGAGAAGGGCTCAGGCGTGGCATAGAGGCAGCCTCGGTCCCGGCGTGGACTTGGCCTCCGAGCGAGACGAGTTCGGGGGCGGCCCAGAGGCAGCGGATGCACTTCCTCGAGCGCGGCGGTGACGGTACTTACCCTCTCCCCCCGCAACCGGAGACCGCCCGGGTCGCAACCGGGAAGCGCCGAAGACAAGGTAAGGCATACATCTTTACTTGGTCTCCAAGGACGTGAGGATTCGCAGAGTCTGCCTATGTGGCAGTCCGCCACGGAGGTCGCCATTTTTCTGCCTGATTTGTTAGGCGCACGCTGTTCCGCGCACGGTGTAAAGCGCACGTTCATAGGCGCCCGCTGATAAGCATCCGTTCCTAGACGCACATGGAGCGTAAGAGAGCCCAGGCATCAGCGGAGCTGGCCCCTCCAACATCAGGCATGAGCCTCTGCTTGGCATGCAACCTCAGAGCCACACAGAGCGAGGAAGCAGACTCCCTATGTGCCCAATGTGAAGAGGCCCTGGGAGTTCCAGGCCAGGACCGGTCACAGCCCAGCGTACTTGCCAGTTCCTCAGGGAACACCCCGGACTTAGCCGGCAGTAGTGAGCAGCCGGGGACCCCGAGGGACCTGGTACCCCTCAGACCAGATCCTGTTTCGCTCTCCTGGGTGGAATTATTCAAGGGGATTCATGCCTTTGTCTCAATGCAGGCTGCTCCCCGAGCGGGTCCATACATACCGGAAGACCCGGCCCCTGGATCCTCAAGGCCTAGGCACGGCCACGCGCCACCCGGGACCCCCACTTATGGGGATTCAGATTGCCCTGAGGAAGACGAGTCCCCCGAGGAGGGAGAACTTCCCTCGGGGGTTGAACCATATCGGACCATGAGGTGCTTCTTTTTGAAAGGGGATCTCCCAGGCCTGATCTCTCAGTGCCTGTTGGAACTGGCTCTTCCGGGCCATGATGCCCCAGAGGAACAGAGAATGAACCCCCTGTTGGAGGGCCTGCGCCAAACGTCTCACCATTTTCCCCTCCTACAAGTAGCGCAGCAGTTAATCGATCTGGAATGGAATACGCCGGAGGCCTCATTCAAAGGGGGTCGGGCCTTGGCTGGCATGTACCCCTTAGACCCGGCAACCAAGGAGAAGCTGGCGTGCCCCCAGGTAGACGCCATAGTTAGCGCAATTGTGAAGCGCACCACCATTCCGGTGGAGGGGGGGACGGCCCTCAAGGATACACATGACCGGCGCATGGACACCATTCTGAAACAAGCCTTTGAGGTGGCAGCCATGTCCCTACGGATTGCGACCTGCTGCACCGTGGTGACACGTTCCTGTTTATCACAGGCTAGGAGCAACACCCCGGGAGAAGAAATGGAATCAGCTCTCTCATTCCTCACTGATGCAGCCTCCGACCTAGTCCGTACGGCAGCCAAGGGAGTGTCATCCTCAGTGGCGGCCAGGAGACAGCTCTGGCTACGTAATTGGTCGGCCGACTCCTCCTCCAAGACACGCATCACGAGAATGCCCTTTGAGGGATCCCTCCTGTTCGGCAGTGACCTTGAGAAACTGGCCAATAAATGGGGCGCCTCTCCATAACCCCGTCTACCAGAAGACCGGTCAAGGAGGAAACGGCGCCCCTTCCCCAGACCATCCAGAGGTAGAAACTCTCAGCGCTTCAACCCTTACAGGACTCGCTACCAAGCACCTTGTTCGCAGGCCAGGAACCAGTCCTTTTGGCCTAAGCACAACAAGAGGGGAACCGGCTCGGGTTCGGGTCCCGGCCGTACCCCACAATGACAATCAGCCGACCCATCCAGGGGTCGAGGCCATAGGGGGCAGGCTATCCCTCTTCTACCGCAGGTGGGTCGAGATTACCTCGGATCAGTGGGTCCTCGCCATCATCCGAGAGGGGTATTACCTGGATTTTCTTTGGCTTCCGCCGGACAGGTTTGTGGAATCTCCTTATTCGCCCATCAAGAGGACGGCCCTAGAAGTCACTTTGCGGAGGCTCCTGTCCCTAAAGGCCATAATCCCAGTGCCTGCAAGGGAGATGAATTCTGGGCATTATTCCATTTATGTAATCGTGCCCAAGAAGGGCACTTTCCGGCCCGTCCTGGACCTCAAGTCAGTCAACTGATACCTACGGGTCCCCAGCTTTCGCATGGAAACTCTGCAGTCTGTCAAAAATTCAGTACAGCCAGGGGAGTTTCTCACATCCCTAGATCTGTCGGAAGCCTACCTGCTTATCCCAATCCATCGGGATCATCAGCGCTATTTACACTTCAAGGTCCTGGACCAGCACTTCCAGTTCTGAGCTTTACCCTTCGGGTTACCCACCGCGCCGCGAACCTTTACCAAGGTCATAATAGTAGTGGCAGCGTCCCTCAGGAAGGAGGGAATCCTCGTCCATCCCTACCTGGACGATTGGCTGATCCGGGCGAAGTCACCAGAGGAGAGCCGCCAGGCAACCAACAGAGTTATAGCTCTTCTGGAAAGCCTAGGATGGGTTGTAAATTTGAACAAGAGTTCCCTACATCCTTCTCAGACGCTGGAATACCTAGGAGTCCGATTTGACACCCAGGAAGACAAGGTCAGCCTGACCTCCAAGAGAAGATCAAAGCTCCGGAATCGTCTGCAAGCCCTGCTGAGTGCCACTCGGCCCACAGCTTGGGATTACTTACAGGTCCTCGGCCTTATGGCATCCACTCTGGAGGTGATACCATGGGCGCGGGCTCATATGAGACCATTACAACGCGCCCTCCTATCTCGATGGAGCCCACGGTCACAGAACTACACCACACACCTACCTCTACCAGCCAGAGTGCGGAATCAGATACGGTGGTGGTTGCAGCCCGGCCACATGAGCCAGGGGTCAAGAATGTCCTCCCCAACCTGGACCCTGCTCACTATGGATGCCAGCCTGAACGGATGGGGAGCACATTGCGAAGAACTCACCGCCCAAGGGCGGTGGAACAGAGAAGAGTCGGGGTGGAACATCAACTGACTAGAGGCACGGGCAGCCAGGCTAGCGTGCCTGCGATTTGCCCACAGACTTCACAACAGAGCGGTCAGCATGATGTCAGACAACGCCACCACGGTGGCATACATCAACCGACAGGGCGGAACCAGAAGCCAACAGGTATCCCTAGAAATAGCCCCCCTGATGACTTGGGTGGAAGCAAATCTCCAGGACATCTCCGCCGTCCACATCGCCGGGAAGGACAACACCACGGCAGACTTCCTCAGCAGAGAAAGACTAAATCCAGGGGAATGGCAGCTGTCGCCAACAGCTTTCCAGATGATTGTGGATCGGTGGGGGACGCCGGGCATGGACCTACTAGCGGACAGGTCCAACGCTCAAGTACCCAGATATTTCAGCCGAGGCGGGATCCTCTATCCCAGGGGATCGATGTCCTGGTACAGCCATGGCCTCAGGGGATCCTGCTATATTCCTTTCCTCCATGGCCGTACAAGGCAAGCCAAGGAGCAGGAAGGTCCATAGACGGCAAGGCAAGGAATGAGGGCCAAGTCACAGAGCTAAGGGTGACACTGACAAGTCAGTGTTAAATGGGGCTGGAGCTTGGATAATAGTGCAGGCAGAGAGGAGGAGCTTGGCAAGGCTAGAAGCTAAGCTTACTGAAGACTCTTGGTGTGAGGTTAAGTCAGGATTCAATTGAGGAGCTGACTTGGATAGCTCTGAACAGAGTTCACTGGAGACCTCTGCTGGTGAGGAGGTGTCATAGGTGGACTCAGTGCAGGATGAGCCTGTGAAACAAGGCAAAATCCTAACAGCCTGCTTATGATCTATAAGCTGTTCACTGCAAGACACAGGTAGAATATACAGTCATATCGGCACTAATAACATTGTGCTAGAAGAGTGGAGCATATGTAAGCAAAGACTATTTGATGATGAATAAAACCATTATGGCCAGCTATAAGCAAGGTCAAAACCTCAGTACAGCATGCATTGACTATAAGAATGCTTTTGATAGCATTCTACTCTTTTTGATAATAAATTGCATCGACGTGTACAGAGTAAACCCTGAATTGACATAGTATATCGCGTTCAGCATGAAAATGTCAGACATGCCATCTGAATTATGACGATGGCAACATATCATTCCTAATATCAAGATTCAACTAAGAAAATTTTGTAGAGTTTCCCCATCACCACTCTTGTTTTGTCTGGCACTAAATCCTGTGAGTGCTCTCATTAACTCCTTTGTGTTATGGGGTTAGCCTTAAACTTAGAGCTACTAGTGCCCAACTGATTTACATCACCTGCTGTTTGTAGATGACTCAAAACTCTACAGCTCCTGAGATGGTCATTTAACAGAATAACTACAAATAGTGAAAAGCGTCTCAGCTTCCCATTTCGCCTGGACAAATGTGCAAAGATGACCTTACTTAGAGGAAAACTACGTAAAACTAAAAACATCTCTCTGACTGAAGACTGCAATATAAAGGAACTTTAGAGGAAGGTGTATATGCATATCTACAAGTAAGTGCAACAATCAAGCACAGATCACTGAGGGAAAAAAAAATTAGATGTGAACCGGAATCTGATCTGTTCCGGTTCAGATTCAAATCTTAATTTTTATCATCCGGCCCGATTGGGTTTTTGTTTATCAGCTGCGCTCGATCCGATAAACAAAACCCCACCCCAACCCTTAAAAAAAAATGGCACGGGCCATGGCTGGCGCCATCTTTAAAGATGGTGCCGGCCATCCAGTGCTCCTACCATGTGACAGGGGCCGGCCAATGGCACGGATACCCTGTAAGGGCAAAGGGCCATCGGCACCATTTTTATTAGTGGCAGTCGATGGCCTGAGAGCAGGAGATTGCTCCCCGCGCCCCCACTGGACCACCAGGTAATTTTAAAACATTTTTGGGGGGGTCGGGAGGGTGGGGGAAGCTAAGGGGTCTGTTTTTAAAGGGTCAGTGGTTTTTTTTTATCGGGCCATCGGCGCCATTTTTATTAGTGGCATCAAAATGGCGCCGATGGCTCGAGAGCGGGAGATCGGTCCCGGGGCTTCCACTGTACCACCAGGTACTCGTAAAAAGTTTTGGGGGGGTCGGGAGGGTGGGGGAAGGTAAGGGTTTAGTTTTAAAGGGTCGGGGTGGGTTTAGGGGTGGTTTTGGTGTGCCGGTTTTCCCGCCCTCCCCCCAAATCCCAGAGTTACGATTTTTCACGATAAATCGGGGAAATTGCTATTGTATCGCGCACTCTAACGATTTTTGACGATTTAAAAAATATCGGACGATTTTTTTAAATCGTCAAAAAACGATTCACGTCCCTAGAAACTGATATTGAAAAGTGTTTTACAGCACAGAATAAAATAAAACTGTCAAACAGCTTGCAATCCCGATAAGAACATAAGAAATTGCCATGCTGGGTCAGACCAAGGGTCCATCAAGTCCAGCATCCTGTTTCCAACAGAGGCCAAACCAGGCCACAAGAACCTGGCAGTTACCCAAACATTAAGAAGATCCTGTGCTACTGATGGAATTAATAGCAGTGGCTATTCCCTAAGTAAACTTGATTAATAGCCGTTAATGGACTTCTCCAAGAACCCATCCAAACCTTTTTTTGGATCCAGCTACACTAATTGCACTAAGTAACCACATCCTCTGGCAACAAATTCCAGAGCTTTATTGTGTGTTGAGTGAAAAAGAATTTTCTCCGATTAGTCTTAAATGTGCTACTTGCTAACTTCATGGAATGCCCCCTAGTCCTTCTATTATTTGAAAGTGTAAATAACTGATTCACATCTACTAGTTCAAAACCTCTCATGATCTTAAAGAACTCGTACAGTTTTTGGAATTGTAAACTGGGCCCCTAAAGATCTTTAAAAAAACCCCCAAACTCCTATGTGCTAATCAGGTAATCTATAAATACAAGTGTATGCAGAGATTGTACATCCCTAGAGCTGAAGGTGGCATGGGCCTTATAGGAATAGATTACAAAAATGGAGCTATCATCATAAGCTTTCTAGCATACTAAATGGCAGAAACACTCAAATACCCCAAAAGTGCTGAAGTACAAAAGTGAACAGCTACTGTCGGTCTCTGTTCTAAAGCTTGGACAAATGTTCGGCATATAAGAAAAAATGAGTGAGAATCTGCTAGCGCACAAGGGGAAAGAAGCAACAGAATTTGCAAAACAAGAGGAGAAAAAAAACTACAGAATCAGCTCAGTAAACAAGAAAAAACAATTGGCAGAATCATATAGTGGGAATTATAAAAGTTACTTTGGAAACCCCATTGATCAGAATTTGACACTGCCTTGGCTGAGGAGAGTCACACTTAGACTAAAGTTGAGACTGATAATTGCAGCACCGGAGAGTGGACTATGGACAAAGATGGCTCATAGCCAGCATAGAAAATATGGTTAAAACAAAACTGGGAACAGTTACTCATCTCGTCACTGGGTATGACGTGCTGAAGTCAGAAGGCTTGTATACATAGAGGCACAGCAGGGTGGCGCAGCTTCTTAATTGGAAAAAGGTATAAATACATCACTGTACCAGATAAACACTGAGACCTCGATCCAAACAGAACTGAAGAGAACAAAGAAGTTTGATCACCTGGGACAAATGAAATTCTTCTTTAGTGCTTGCCCAACCACAAAAGTAGATACACAACATGATGTAAACATTTTAGATTTTAATGATTACTATGCACAATGTCACTTTTTAAAGGAGTGTGTGTGTTAAATGGGTAATTGTAGTTACTTTAAATTCAGATTCTTCTTGGGGGCAGTCTTTTATATTTAAAAAAAAAAAAATACCATGCTGAGTCACACCAGTGGCCCATCGAGCCCAGCAAGCCATCTCCAACAGTGGCAAGTCTGAGTCGCCTGGAAGTATCCAGCAGTCCCCTGTTTGAAAGTCTGTTTCATGTTGCTGTCTGCAAGAATTGTGGTGAAAATAAACTTAGTCTGGCTGTTTATGGACCTTAACTCCAGAAACCGGTCCAAGCATTTTTTAAATGGTTATACTACTAGCCTTAGACACAAGTTCCAAAGCTTAATTGTATGTTGACTGAAAAAATACTTTTTTATAAACTTGTTTTAAGTCTGCAACCTGTTAGTTTCAGTGAGTGTCCCCTAGTCCTAGAACTTTTAACGTGTTCCATACCACACATTTTATAAACCTCTATTATATCCCCTCTAAGTTGTCTCTTCTCCAAGCTGAAGAGTCCTAAGCTGTTCAGCTTATTTTCCTAAAGCAGCTGATCCAGCCCCGCAATCATTTTTATTGCCTTTCTCTGTACGTTTTTTAGTTCTACTATACTTTTTCTTGAGGTGTGGTGACCAGAATTGCATACAATTCCCAAGGTGGGGTTCTGCATTTCTTTTATTCTCATTCTTCATGGCTTATTTTTTTACATTACTGTTTCAACATTTTCTTGTTTTGTAGCTTGCAAGCCTCTCTGGAGCCTTTAGGCAGTCTTGTGTTTGTGCAAGTTAACTGAAACTTAGCCATTGTACTGTTGCTTTGGCCTACTGTAAATAACTTCCCTCCTCCCATTCTGAGTTTGGGTGGTGACTATATTTATAGTCACAGCCCTAGCTCTGCAGCTATGCAAGTGATTTAGTTAGAATAGGAGTCACAGGGTAAAACTAGGCCCACTTCCCAGCAGCACATAGGCTGGGAATTCAGTAGGAAGGAAGGTTTGCTTATACGGCGGCGTATGTGGAACTTCGGCCTACTCGACTTAGGATGACATAATGTTTTCTCTGTGTAAAGTTACTGCTTTGAGTGTCTGACAATGTGAAGGAAAAAAACGTCTTTGGGTAAGTGAATTAAAAATCCTGATGGCTTTTTCTTTAACTTTTCATGGTGAAACGCACAGATTTTGTTTTGATTGGTGGAAGTGAGGAGCACAGTAAAGTGTTTTGTTTTTTGGCTTTCGTTTTAGTGGTTATGTAAGAAGTTGCCAAATATGTGAGGCTTTTGTGGAAAATACAGCCACCTTGTTTAACTCTCAGATGTTAACGCTTTAGAGAGTTATTTTTGTCTGTATAGTCGGTTGAAATGTCAAGAACATCCAGAGTAAGATAATTCCTTTATAACTTTTTCAGGTATTTTTCTAACTAAAAGTGTGTTTGAAGGAGAATACAGCAGCTACCAAATTGAGTATTTTTAGAGAATGCTGCTCTTATGACTTTTTTTTTTCACCTCAGTGTGTTGGCTTCTTGAATTTAACAAGAAGTTATTCTAAATTAATGTATGGGAAGGATGGAGGATTTATAAAATATTTTCAACAATGGTTTTATTGAAAACTTTAAAACTACAGTAGTTTTATTTTCTGAGGCACGCTGTCTGATCTATTAGTTGTATAGTTGATTGAGACTGTAAGAAAAAATGTGTGCGTGTGTATTTATGTGATATATATATATTTTATTTTCTATAAATTCCTAGTTTTAAAAGGATAACAGCCTTTTAAAATATTGTTTTACAGTCTTTATAAGTTATTTAAAATGAACGAGAATACTGTCATAAAGGAGCAAGTAGCCCTATTGATGGCTGTTATATAATTTATTTTTTATTCTTGCGTTTTTGTACATTTCAACAAACTGATGTGAATTAAGCAACTGCTTGCTGTTTGGGAATTTTTTTGTTTGGTTGTGTTTTAAAAATTAAAATAGGTTTTAACCACTGCTTGGCTTGGTAGTGTTTACTGTCTTGGACATAGCCACAAACGGGAAGATGGCCATCTTGTACAGACATGGCTTTGGTGGGTTTCTGGTTAGAATTGCTTTCAGCCATTGAAGCTGGCACTTATTTTTGCCTCTTTGTGGCATTTGAATGATTGGGATGTCTTCTGCTTGCCTGCTAGTTTGTTTTGTTTTCCTGTGGGGCTTAATACTTTTAAAGGTAGAAATGCTGCATGGAGGCAATGAGCCAGCTGCTGAGTTGAATGTTGAGGACTTGCTGTGGGTTGTCCCAGCACTGATGGAGTATATCTTTATTCACTCTAAAGCTGAAGTTAAAGAAAGAGTTTCTGATATCAAGAGTGCTGCTTATGTAGGAAGAGGGCCTTTCTGAGCCTTCTACCCACTCTTGAGGTGCTCCGAAACAGTTTATCAACAGTCTCAATCTTGAGGTAAAGACAAGTTTGCATCTAATTGAAACCCAACTTAAAATAAAATTCCAGTGCTATTTAAAAAAGAAGTCTATTATTTGAAACATGAGTTAGAAAAACTATAACAAAACATTAAAACCACTAATGACTGTGATAAGTAATGCTAAATTGATGGGGATGGCTTGATAAGCGCACCTTTTATTATTAGAAGTTGGTACTTGGCCCCCTAAGACTATCTGGGCTGTTCTAGAGGGGCAAGGTAACAGGTATAAATTGAGATTTTAGGTGTAATATTTACTATGATGCCCCTATTTTTATAATTAAGGGTTGGGAGAGGGAGTTTTTTTTTATATGGAATTAAATGTCTTTAAGGTGGTTAGATTGGGCTGGTAGCTTCACGAGGATTGTGCTTGTATAATGTGTGTATGTGTGTGTTATGGATAGAAACTATTTTATACTTTATTTTATGTTTGTTAATCACTTCAAGCTAGTTTTGGAAGATGAGATTCATTAATGTGAAAACAGTAAAAGCCCCATTATCTGGTACTCAACCAACCAGAAAGCCTAACTAACCAGCATCTAGCAGCAGGCTTTTTGTTTTTATTCTGCAGCCAAGAAAATTTAAACAGAATGCTTAGCAACATTAGGGGCACAGAGGCTCTATTCTGTGCAGGAAGGAGGGGAAGGGGTTAGATTAGGAAGCAGAGTAGCTTTTCTCTACTCATCACTGTTCACTCTCACCACCACCGCCTCTCCTGTTCCCTGCATGCTCCAGCCTGGTGTAGGAAGCAGGGGGTTGTCAGATAACAGCCATATTTGATTGATCGGCATGGGTCATTCCCCATGCATGCGTTACTGAACCTAGAAAAGAAGGGATTTTAAAACTAAATGGTCTGGTTCCATGGTGGAACCTTGTTTTAAGAGGGGTAAATGAATTCCAGGGTAGAGCAGACTTTCTCCTGCTATAACTTTGTAATCATGTCTTTGGTCAGAAAAAAAGTTATTGTCTGAGAGCATTATATTGTGGGGATTTAATGGATGGAGATTGCAGTAATTTGAGTTTTATTGGACTTCTGCAGTATGTCTAATTATCTGTCATTAGGACTTTGTAGAGATAATTATCTTTAATCTCCGTTGATGTGATTCGTACTAGATGTTTTTGATTTGGATCATTGTAATACCACCAGGACTTATATATTGGCTTATATCCCTATTGCCTGTATTTAGGTATGCATACTAAATGCTAAGCAGCTTTAATTTACCCCTGGAAAACATGTTCTTTTTTTTTTTCCATTGTTTCTGAATCTGATTAATCTTATGAGTACTATGTTTGAGAGACGGGGTTTCTTTTTTTCCTTTTTCTTTGATGAAAAAAAAAATCCATAATCTGACCAAAAAGTTTAAGTACTCTCTCTTAATTGGAGTACTAGTTGTATGTTGCTTTAATGCAATGCTTATGTATTCTTCAGACTAACTTGCAGTCTGTTTTATGCTGGAGTTGGTATTTTTAGAGGTGATGCAGTTCAGATTTTTGTTACTAATGAAGCAGCTGTTTGAGCATACCATTAGCAGCCAATTAATGTGTATTTGTGACATGTTTATCTTACAGTTGACAGTTCAACTATGAGTCATTTTGAGAGACCAGACAGAAATGTCAGACAACAGCAACCAGAACTGTGGAAGAGGGCACCTCATCGCTGGAGTGGAAAAGAACACTACCACCTAGGCAATGCTGATCACTATCACAATGGCAAAAACAATCTAAATAGGTAGAGGCCTGGTAACAATTAATACATTACTAGAAATGCATAGTGTTGATTCAGTGTTTCATTTTTGGAGAAGAAATTGATTTCTGACTGAAAGCATTTGTATCAGTAAGGTAGTATACTTTCTAAAGACTGCCTTCCTCTTCTTTTCGACCCTCACCCCACCGGTGTCCCTGTTCTAGTTCAATTGTAGTCTCTGATTCATGGCCTGTTTGTGCCTGTTCAAGCTCCACCCTAGCTCTTGGGCTTGTCATGCGCTTCCTTGCCCTGCTAGCAGAATTTTGGTTTCCCTTCTCTGAGCAGAGGTTTCAAGGTTGTCTGCTACACCCTTGTATTACCTTCTTTGGGTTATGTGAAAACTTTTTATTCTTACATTGTGTAGAGCATAGGGAATTTATTGCATGCCTCCAGTGTTGCTTAAGCCCAGAATTCAGGATAATAGAGTATATAAGTTAGAAAGGGGGAAGGGACCAATTGGGCACACCAAAAATATTAATTTACTCCCTTAACAAGACTAAAAATCCACTGGTAAAATATAAAAGACTGAGTGAACTTATATTGGCTGCCATATTCTTGGGCTTTGTGTGCTCTTTTATCCACCTGGTTTGCCATTTACTCACTTCAAATGACTGAGCAGAGTACATCACATTTGATGATATTTAATAAATGTGTCCTTTGTAAGTATCAATTGATAAGAACATAACCATTAACCATTAGTGTACTTTACAAACTGTTTTTGCCTCTGTTATATTTAAGGATTAAACAGTACCAATTCAGATATTTTCTCAGCACAGAAGACTTGCAAATGTAATCCAGTTAATTTCAGCACCATTATTCTTTTTAGGGGGTCTGCTTACCTTGAACCTCCTCCTGGACCTGTTGAAAGCTATGGAATGGCACAGTTTTACCAATCTCCTAGAAGTAAACAAATTGGTTTGCATGAGAACACGGTGATGCTTGATGAAATGACCCTTCTTCACATGGTCCAAGACTGCACATCAGTGAAAACACAATTACTGAAGCTGAAACGTCTGATGCAGGAGGTTAGTAGTACGGATATTATTCAGAAAATATTGAAATTAGTACCTGTAATGGTAAAGTGAGAGCTTCTGTGGGTAGGTCTGGCTTAATTAGTTTTACTTGTTAGCACCTATGAAGACTTTTCTCTCTTTGCTGCTAAGAAAGTTTTCCATTAATTAATTGATGGAGGCTTATCCTTCCTGTTCGAATTAAAGATTTGACTGAACCAATCCAAGGAGAGAAATTCACCAAATAGGAATCTGAGGAAAATTGATCACCATGAAGTCCATAATAGGCATGCCAAGATGTAATTGCATGTAGACACAAAACACTTCCAAGTTTACCTTTGTGTACTCATGTTATTGAAAACTTTGACCTTAACCCCACTATTTAAGAGTATTAGTGGTATTTTAGGTATAATTTCACTGTTACCTATTTTTATTTTCTTTCACTTAGAGTAGTATTTTACCTGATAAATACTTTTTATATTCAGAAGTATTTAACTGTAATTAATTTTTGTGTAACAATATGTATACATGTTTACATTTTTTATGCTCAATAATAGGATTTGGATTTTTAAACTGGGACCTTTTTTTGCATATACACATGTACTTGAACGATAATCCTTGAATATTTACAGAAGAGATCTATTCAAACTTGCAGTACAGCATCTTTGAGCTTCTGTAAGACACAGTGGCAGCTCTATAAGAAAATTACACAAATTAGCATGTTGGGCTTTCTGTGCTTGTCATAGTTGTTACACTATTTTTCTTTTCAGTGTTAAAATCATTATCCCCACTCTGTTTAGGCTATACCTAGTACATAAACGAGACCGTACTAGGTTTGGCCTTCATTAACAAATCTATAAAGTTTTCCCTATTTTAAGAGGTATAGGTATGCATTCTGTTGTTGCAGACTGATAACATTGATATGTACTAAGTTTTAGAATGCCCATTATAGCATATGTAGCGATGTTCTGACAGATTGAGGTTGAAGTATATTAGAAATGGAGAGCCACAAACAGGCCTGTTTTACAGGATATCCATAACAAGTATGCACGAGATAGATTTGCATGCACTAAATGTTATGTATATGCATCATGGATATCCTTAAAACCAGACGTTTCAGTGGCTCATGAGGACTGGAGTTTGACACCCTTGTATCAGGTAGTGACAGCTGTGTTCCACTAAGATACCTCAGTGTAGCATCATGTTACACAATCTAATGATCAAAGGCCACTTGCACCTCTTCAGACTCTATAATATGTTTTTCTCCCAACATGGAGGGTAACTTTATAATTCTGCGCGTAGAGTTAGTGAGTAAAAACCCAGATTGCTTGTGTAAATCTGCTTTGAAAATTAGGGCTGTGAAAATCTGGGCAGGCTTTCTTGTATATTGTTGATTTTCAGAAGTAGGCATGTGAATGTATGCACAAATACCTACTATAGATCAAGTTAAATTCATGTGTATAATGTTGATTTTTAGAAATGTGTATGTAAATATTTTTCCCGCCCCACCTCTTTTTTTTTTTTTTTTTTTTTTTTTTGACACTGTATAGGTTCTTCCATCAGATGTCATCTGAGGAAAGGATCTGTGTTTTCTTGAAAGCTCTTATGCTACATCAGTTCTATTCCTTGTGGTACCGCAAGCTGGTTGGGATTTCAGGATATCCACAATGAATATGCATGGGATGCATTTGCATGCAGTGCAGTTGGTGCATGCAAATGCATATGACTACTCATTGTGGATATCTTGAAAACCTGATTGATTTGTGGCACTCGGATTAGGGTTGCCTACATCATTTTGGTTGGTTCTTTTAAAAGGTATCATAATCTAAGACTTTAATATGACTTTTTGAGTCTTGTCTCAGTGCTCAGGTGTTTCTATTAGTGGTTGCATACTCCTGGTATGGGGATGGATGTTTGATTCAGGGTAAGAGAGTCAAATCTTATCTGTCTCACAGGAGACTGATTAAACCAATAGTTCTGAAACTAATCCTTAAGACAGTTAGATTTTCAGGCTATCCACAATGAATATACGTGAGGTAGATTTACATACAGTTGAGAACCCTTGGGATATAACAGAGAATAGTATTGACAATCTGTTTATTTTATTTATTATTGATTTGATTACATGCCATTTCATTGCAGCCCAGGGTGAGTTGTTATATTCCACACAATAATATCATGGTATAAATAGTTTCTAGTTGAAACTTCTTAATTAATTTTCCTTCAATAAGTAGGGTTGAACTAGCCATGACACTTGGGTGATGTCATTCGGCGACGCCGATCGGACCTCTCTCAGCTAGTAGCGCTTTTACTCTATTGGGCATGTGCGGTAATTCCCACTCAGGCATTGTCTTATGAGCACCTCAGTCTTTTTTTTTTTTTTTTGTTCAAGCAACAGCATGGACGTGAACCTCTATCTCTCTTGCTCTACATTCCTGCGTATATATTTTTTCTGCTTCAGCAGCCCCCAAACAGCAGTGCTACTTTTTTAAAGAGAGAGAAGAGATTTCTACCTCACAATGTCAGGAAAGAAGTCCACAGTAAGTGGTTTTTTGACTTCATTTGCAGCAGAAAAATGTCCATTACAGTTGGACATGATCTTAGTTACAGTTGTCTTAAAACAACTCACTGACTTATGTGAAAAATTGTTGAAATAGAACTTCTGTACTACAAACCTGCTGTCCTAGACCTTTAGTTAATATGTATTAGAAAATCACAGTAGATTTATATTAATCCCTGTTGTGTTGATCTATAGTATAAAAGTTACTTTTGTAAGCGATTGTGATCTTCATTTGGAACGACAGTATATAAAATGTCTAAATTTATCTGGATCCTGATCATGATGAGGAAATTGTTATAACTGTGGACATTATGTCCCCGCATACACAGAGAGCAAGGACCTATAAAATAGAGGAACTGTAGAAGGCTTAGAGAAGTCAGTCCTCCTTAAGTACAGCTTCATCTTCCTCATTGGGAAGGGTGTAGAGCAGGAACTCCATCAAAATATCTTCCCCATCAGAAAAGGACAGATCATCAGGTCAAGTAGACATAGCCAGCATGCATCTAAGAAAGAGGTGCCACTCCACTAATCACTGAGTATTCTGCATCGAAGAAGTATTGATGCTTGAGTGCACAGGCAGCATTGACACCATTGGCGTACAGAGCTGCATCGGTATAGTCTATGCTATCGACATATAAATCATCTACACATAATTCCTTGACACTTTTACAGTTAGAAGCATTGAAGTTGTATAATCGCTAACCTCCCCCCCACGGTCACTAGATCAGTATTGCCAAGGAACGTATCTAGGAATACCGGATGCCATCTGATCTCTAGGGCCTCTAATTTCTAACTAACCTCTGTCTCAAATTTTACAGAGTCTGGAAGACATTCCAGTCCTAGTTTCAGAAGAGGATGATTATCATCCACGCCAGCTTAGTGGACATGCCAACCACTTAACCCCCATAGTGAAAGATGTCTTTACCTCTGATGGTTAAGGAAAAAGAGTATATCATCCAGTTGTCAAGATCTTATTTAAAAATATATGAAGGAGCACTCCACCTCAGATAAGATCAAACAAAAATGTTCAAAAATTGCAAAGAGGTGGAATCAAAATATCAAAAACTCATAAAATACTATTTCAGGAGAGGGAATTATATCATCCTATAATGCAATTTGCAATCTGTAATCTTTTGCCCGCAATGGGCTTTAAACTGTAGTCATATAGTGCATTGAATGGTATAATTTATTTATAAATATACCATTTATTTAATAAATGGTATATTTATTTATTACACTTATTTATCACCTTAGTATTAAAAATGCCCAAAGCGATTTACATTAAAAATACAGTATAAAACAAATATTTAAAAACAAAATACACTTCTGCAATTATTAACCACCAAAATCATAAGCCACCAATACTTCTGATAAGGATCATTAATATCACCAGGGGTCGCCATCCAAACTCTTTCCTTTTAAATACGACCCCCTACAAAATGCCCCAACTAAAACTTGTAGACATCATACAATTATGTATAATCATATGTAATCACTTATCAATACCCGTACTTAATCTATATTTTATTCTCAAGACTTTCAATTTAGAAAACCCAATTAAAAACTTATCTTAAAAAATGACTGCACTCAGTTTGAACAAATGTCATATAATTTCTTTCATGGAGATCCCAGCATTGTTGATGTTTCGGCACTAGTGTGCCTGCCTCAGGGGATCAGTCAATACTGCAAAAATAAAACATCCTTTGAAAATTAAAACTCCACCATTCCCTGAAACTACCTATAGTATCTTGAAATAGTATTTTATGAGAAGTTTTTGATATTTGGATTCCACTTCTTTGCAATTTTTGAACGTTTGTTTGAGGAGCTGATTTAAGACACAGGCACAATAGGCTCACTTCATCAACAGTTTTAATGAAAGGAGCATAAATCAAACATAACCTTTGCTTCCTGTCTTACAAAAATACAGGAGAATAGATGAATAATCCAAGAAGGCTTCCCTTATTGGGCAAGCAAAGATTGAGGTCTAAACAGCTTGATAAAATTCAGTGTATTAGTCTTCAGACCCAGTCCTAAGGATAGGGAATAATATTGAACCAGCATAGAATTTTCTGAAAGGGTAGGACTACTTTCGGTCTAATGAGCCTCTGGCTGGGTGCAGCCTAGCCCACAGTACCTGGAAAGTGACAGCACTACTGCTTCTACCATAAGCATAGTTTACTCGGGAGGGCTTCAGCCTACCATTCTTAGGATAAGTGGTTCAAGACTTTTGTGGGTCTTATACTAGCCTCTCCTTTCCAAAATTTCAACTTTATTCCCATGTGAAAGAGTGTCACTGACTCCAGTTCATACTTATGGTATATGCCATTTACAATCCCTAAAGGAAGTTCTAGTCTGTGGCCTTCTCTTGCAGTGGACTCTAGCCACTGAAGGATGGATATCAGGCCCCTTCAAGATTACCAAAGACCCTGACGCAGTTATTTTCTTCATCATTTGAGTCCTGGATTAGCATGCCCCTACCTTTGAGAATTGAAGAGTGTTTAACTTGGATACCATCTGTTGTGCCCGTTGCTGTCCGACGTCTCTGCTCCTCCCACCTTACCTCATTGGCGACTCCCTCCGGGGTTGATGGAAGGCTAGCTCGGCGGCGTCTCCAGGCTGTTCTCCTCCGGCGTTCCCGGACTGGCTCGACGCTGCAAGCCGCCATGTTGACCAGATGCCTAAGGGCGCGCATGGCCCGACTGATATACCGGCATTGGCACGAACATCAGGGGCGTCCCCCTGAGATGACGTCATCAGCTCCAGATATTTAAGGTCTCAGTTTTCGCTAACAAGACGAGTTAGCAAGGAGATTCGCTCTCCGCAAACCTAGCTACTCTGCCTCCTCGGACTTCACTTAGAGGTACCTGCTCCTCAGGGGCCTCGCTCTCTCTCTTACTTTTCAGGTCGCAGTCCGTAACTGGTACTCGCTCCTCGAGGGCCCACGTCCCAGACCAGTTCCTGAATATCACTTCTGCCAAGAAGTCATCGCTGCTTACAACATTAGTGAGTTTCCATCTATCTCTCAGAGCTTTCCCTGGGACCAGGTACTCGCTCCTCGAGGGCCTACTGCATTCCAACTCCTCCTGGGCTGCTTCAAGAGACTATGGTGCACCAAGGACTTGTTCCTGAACTCTGAATGTCTTGCCTACTCACTTTCTTAGTTTCTCTACAGCTCAGCCACCTTGGGATCGCTGTTCCAGTACCTGAGGGACTATAGCCCAGCCGGGTGCTTCCAGCTCACTACTGCCACCTCTGGTGGTTTAATATATTGTCTAATAAAAGAACTAGTGTGTGTCTCCTACACTAAGCCTGACCAGTGGTCCCTCTCGGGAGCTCTCCCGGGGGCGTGGTCACCTGCCACTGTTCCAAGGATCCACCCACAACTATTCTAAATAACAGATTGCTATCTCCAACTCTGTTAATAACAGTTTGCTATCTCTCAGCTTTACAACAGAGCTTTAATAACACCATCTGACCCTCCTCCAGAATGTCTGGAACACTTGTCTGCCCCAGAAGATCTTTCCTACTCAAAATTTTTAGACAAGTTGGGAAAAACTCTTGCTGTAAATCTGCATAAGGACAAAGACCCTCACACATGTTTTGGGTCTCTTCCAAATTCTAGAAATTCTAGCAGAGTCAGCAGTCCTTACAATCCATCAAATCTTGCAAGAATTATAAATGAGAATGTGGGAGAAAATAGTTACCTGCATCCCAGTATCAAGGAAACTAGACCTTAAAAATATGATTCAAAAATCTCCAGGGTTTGGAATTGTGCAACTACCCCATCGATATGTAATGGTAGAATTGGCTTTAAAGAAAGTGAAGAAAACTAGGATATACTCAAATATTCCACCAGGGAGGGACCCCTGCCTTCTAGACAATTTTGGAAAAATGTTTCAAAGCTCCATGCTAACTGCAATGATTTCTAGCCATCAATTCCCCATAGTCCAGTACTTACATGACTATATACAAAAGCTAAAGTCCTTTTTTTCTAGCTAGAGATGGTAATATTGTATTCCCTCAACCACTTTTAGATACTGAAGAATGTATATGTCATCTGATTTGTTCCATCTATCAGACATCTGACATAATTGCACATTCTTCCTCAGCTTCCATGGGAGTACACTGGATGGCTTGGTTCAGAGCCAGTAGCCTTCGCAATGATGTCCACATAAAGTTGATGAATCTACCCTGCCTCAGTGACATCCTCTTCAGAAAAAAGATCAGGGTAACAGTGGCACAAATCAGACAACGGAATGTAGCAGTCTGGTCCTTCTCTGAAGGACCAGAAGAACCACCTTCCATTAGGCTTCCTTACTACTCCTATAAAAGACCTTAAAAAGTTTGGGGAGCCCACACCAGCCCCTTTTCAGACTCAAAGGACTTGGTCATTCCAAGAAAGATAGTTTCAAATCAGTCTCTTAGAACTAAGAGAAATCAGATACACTCTACTCTAACAACCTTTTCACGAATGTTTAAGGAAAATACCGTCCTCATTCAGACCAACAACTAGGTCATAGTGTTCTATGAAAATAAGACGGCAAAGGGTCATGGACTCCGTCTAGAAGCGATAAAGATATGGGAATGGGCAACCATACAGCGTACCTTCCGGGAATCTCCTATATGCTGGCAGATCACCTTGGCAGAGTCTTTCAACCACACAGTTGATCTCTATAACAATCAATAGTCAACAAGTTTGTCAGTCTGCAGAGTCTACCAGCAATAGACCTATTTGCTTCAGAACAAAATAGAAAATTAGAAAGGTTTTGCTCCATTCATCCTAGCAAACTCAGAACAGCTCAGGATGCTGTTCTACTAGATTGGAATGTGGGTCTTGAATTGCTTTTCCACCATTCCCACTGATATCCAGAATGGTGCAAAACTGTGCTCAAAGATTGGGCCTGTCTGATTCACATAGCTCCAGTGTGGCCCAGACAAGTTTTTAATACATATCTAGTGCAACTATCTAGCAGCCCTCGAATCCATCTCTGGTCAAATTTGCCTTTATTAATCTACGAAGGAGGTAGCTTGTTTCATCCAAACCTACCATCTCTCAATTTGGCAGCATGCATGTTAAGCACTGAATAATTGCTTGGTTAGTCTTATCAAAAGAAGTTGAGGCCATTGTATTATCTGCAAGAAAACCATCAACTAGGAGAGCCTATGGGTTTACATAGAAAAGGTTTTCCGCATGGTGTCAGCTACATTTTTTGGACCCATTCTCATGCAGCCCCAAAAACTTGCTTAACTACTTGTTTTCTTTGTCTGCTTCAGAACTCAGTACATCTCAGGGCAATAGGTTTATTCTTGATCTGAGTATAGTAAGCAGCTATCTCCATTTATCTGTTAGTGTCCAAATTAAAAGGGCTATGGTTTATGGCAGACTAACCTCTGGTCACAAACTTCCTGTACAATGGGATCTAAACATGATCCTTACACAACTCTTGAAGCTGCCATTTGAACCATTGGAGTTATCTTCTCTCAAATTCTTAACATGGAAAGTTTGGCTGTTTGAAGCAATACTATCAGGCAGAAAGGACAGTGAACTTAAAGATCTAGTACATTACTTGCCCTACATACACAACATGTGTATTTGTAAAAAAGACACACCCCTGTACCCCCATGCAAAAGATCAGACAGACAGACACATTTTATTCGAAAAGTATCTTTATGTGGAAATAATAATGGGCTGCAGCATAGACACATACCGTATTTTTCGCTCCATAAGAATCACTTATTTTTCCCCAAAAGTGGGGGGAAAATGTCTCTGCGTCTTATGGAGCGAATATATTATATAAAAAAAAAAATGAACTACAACCCCCACCCTCCTGACCACTCCCCCCCCCCCCCCCAAGACTTGCCAAAATTCCCTGGTAGTCCGGGGGGAGGGGGGGTCCCGGGAGCAATCTCCTGCTCTTGGGCTGTTGGCTGCCAGTAATAAAAAATGGCGCCAGCCAGTCCCTCATTTGTGTGGGAACATTTTGGATTTAAAGCCCTGAGCCCAGCACAGCAATGCCTCGGCTACAGGCTTGCTTGTGCTGGTGCTTTCGTTTGTTTTTGCTGCATTGCTGTTCTTGACTCTGGACTGTACCTTTGGATTGCTTGCCTGCCGCCTACCCATGACCCGGATTTGATTTGATTCTTCTTTGCCTGCTGCCTGCCCTGACTCGGGACTGTACCTTTTGAATTGCCTGCCTGCTTGCCTACCCACGAACCGGATTGGATTTGATTCTTCTTTGCCTGCTGCCTGCCTTGACTCTGGATTGTTCTTGCGAATTGCTCTCCACTGTCTACTCAAACCTCTGCTCTAGGGTGTTCACCACGGCCTAAGGTAAGACTATTGTCTACTAAAGGATTCACAATCACATCCATAACAATATGCTTGCTTCAGCCGTCAAAGCTGTTGCACTGCATAAACTGTAAGCATAGTAAGCATTAGCTCCCACCTTGACTCAGCAATCCCCTGCCATCGAAGCAGAGGATCAATTGCAGTTATGTTGTTTCCACTTCACTCCATTGAAACAGAAAAGTGTCGCTATGGCATGCAGCTGCTCAGCTTGCCAACCAGCAATTCATTGGTGGAGGCCATATCTGTCAAATGTCACTCTCCACGCAGAGTCAGCTAACTGACTCTTTACTTTGCTCTAAACTAGATTATTGCAATGCTCTCCTCCTAGGCCTCCCAGCATCCACCTTACGACCAATGCAACTACTACAAAATGCCGCTGCAAGAATGGTCACAAATAGTAAAAGATCAGATCATATAACCCCAATACTAAAAGAATTACACTGGTTACTGATCATACACCGAATCCAATACAAAGCCTTGACTCTCATCCATAAAACACTGTACAACAAGAGCATAGATTGGTTCAGCACCACCCTGCATTTTCAGATACCTCAAAGAAACCTACGATCCTCAGATACTGGTAGTTTCCCAACCCCCTCCCCAAAATCAGCGCACCTGAACACACACTGAGAGCATGCACTATCCTTAGCGGGACCCAAGAAAAAACTAAAAACATGTCTATTCCGAAAAGCCTTCGGATGAACACAACCAGCCTGTCAACAACCACCATTCCCTCTTTCTGAAACAACCTTGCCCCCCTTAGTGCATCCTGTCAAGAAATGTCGCACTCGCCTTTGCCCACCCCCTACCCATTCTGACGAAATAGATACCACTTGAACAGTTCTAAGTTAAATGTCTCCTGTTTATAATGTTGCTTAATGTGTTACCTCCCTCTTCACTTAAGTCTGCTAAAATCAAAAACGTTTATCACACCAAATCATTCTACCCCCATAATACACTATCACCTATGTTATTTTTATATACTACCCTAAGATTCTCTGGTAAGATACCTATGTAACCAATCATGTTCATTGCTTGAAAACATCCCTGATTATTTTTTGGAAACCGATGTGATATACTAGTTCAAATGTCTGTATATAAAAATAACTAACTAACTGTGCAGGGTAGCCTCCTACACCACGGCCCCCCTGGTAATGGAACCTCATTTTCCAGGGTACCCCCACTATAAATCCATTGCTGCAGCCCTACAGTGTTGAGACACACTCAATAACATCATGTAAGCCGCTAATGAATATATCTAGTCCAGTGTCGGACAAATACACTCCATCTGGATTGAATAGACCTGGGCAACTCTCATCGATTAAATCATGTGGGAGGTATTACCCATTTAAAATGGGCATAAACCTGCACATCCACTTGTTTCCTCCATGTTTTTCTACTGCTTGGTGGGATCTCTCTCGCCCCACCATACCCTCCTAGGAATGATGCAGGACCAGACTATGTAAGCCCCCGGGAAGTAACCTGCAATGGAACTGCAGCACTGTGCCTGGAGGTAATATTGTTTCCCCCACAGGTGCAGAATTATTGCCTAGGGAGGTGTCTGCTCCTTGTGCAATCTCCAAATTAGGGGCATCAGCTGGTCCCACTTCATTCCCTGATTTCCCATCCACATTACTGTCACTAGAGCTTCTGCCATTCCCCATGGACTTGACAGCTCGTTTATGTGCCTAGCAGACATAAGAATGCCCTATGATCCAAACGAAGTGCATTAGTCACCTGTTACCTGAAATAAGCATAACATATTAAGACACTTAGCAAAGCCTGTGGGGGCAAGATGGCCGCCTGATAGGTCGTGGTAGAAAGAGGCTCTCGTCGATTTATACGTATAATTTTTTACACTTTTGAAAAAAATGCCCCATACCAAAAGGAAGGGCCGAGATAGGGGGAGCCTTGTCTCGCTTACCCGACATAGACCCTTCTCAGTGTTGAATTGAGGGTTTCTTCCCCGAAGGAGTACCTCAAACGCCGGAGGGGTTGGTCGCTGAGGGGACTGCTGAGGAGCAAACGCAGTCCCCTCTGACCCTGGAAGTAACTCTTAGCCCCAGCGAGCCGACTAAGCCGGCACAGCCTGCGGCACCCCCGGTAACAACAAAGACCAAAAGTGAATTCCATCCGGCTTGCAGGAGATGGTCTGGCAGGAGACTGAGTCCGAGAGCGGGGAGGAAGTGAGTGGAACCCCATGAAGAGGAGTCGCCCGACTGGTGCGGAGGTCTGGCTCCCTCGGGGAGGAGAGTCAGTTGAGACCCGTGGAGATGATCACAACGGGTGTGGAGTTGCCTGAAGCCTCTGGGGAGGTGAGAGGAACAGTCAGACCCTGCATCTGTAAGTATTACATTTTGTCAATCTCAGCAAATTTCTTTACAAAATCTTTGGTCTGCTTTGAAGACAATTGAAGCCACGTTAAAAACTTTAACAGTTACAACTTTAGAAACCAAGAATCAGACTGTTAAATAATTCGTTGATTACTACTTTCAACTCTAAGATAGAAGGTTATGAGCAAAGAATTACACAAATTGAAACTGTTCAAAAGAATACCATAAAGTCCGATCTGGTTATGGAGAAGAAAATGGAGAAAGTTGAAAATACTTTGAGGATACTGAATCTGAGAGTTATAAACTTTCCTGTTATCAGAATCATTTCACCATTTGACTTGTTTAAAACTTACATGAAGCAAGCTTTGAAAATTCCGGATACTCATTTGCCTGTTTGTACAAAGATTTATTATTTGCCTCAAAGAAATGTTCTGGGAAAAGAAGAGCGGAATATATTGGATATCTGAGTTACTTGAACTTTCAATAGATTCTGAAATTTGGGAAAGAAAATCCATGAGAATTTATGGCCAAGTTCCGTACCCCAAATTTACCAACCATTATGTAGTTTAAGGTCTGCTCGAAACCCTGGCAATAAATCTTGCCCATCTCGTTGAAACTAGAGATCACACTTTTTCTGTGGCAGGCTCTTCATTCTGGAATTCACTCCCCGAAAATATCAGGCTGATTGCTGGCAAGGCTAAATTAAAAAATTTTTTTTAAAACTTCTCTGTTAAAAGAAGCATTCAGCAGTAACTGAAGGCATGTTTAATGGAGAACTCATTATTGAGATAACCATCTTTCTGGGCAGTGCTGCAGTTAAAACGTCCTGATGACTCCCTGAGCTTTATTGTACATTTTTGTTTTTGTGTAACATTTTTTGTATGTGTACTATGTAACCCATCTTTAACTTTGAAGAGGTGGGATATAAATCCTTTTAAAACATTGTCAATAAATATTATGCAGACCAGTAATGGCCATGTGGCATCCCATGAACCAGCAACCATTACACAGGTTTTATGTGATCCACAGATCATTTTGGACGAGGACTGCTGTTTGTCCCATAGTCCTTTCATTTGCATTCCACTTTAAGTGAGCTCAGTGTTCTGGGGTAAAGGAAGGCTTAGCAGTTGTAGAAAGGAAAGTAGGAGCACAGGTATAGTGTATCATGTAGTGGAAGAGTAGCCTAAAGGTTAGGGCAGCAGGCTAAGAACTTGTGAAGCCAAAGTTCATATCCCACTGACACTCCTTGTGACCAAATGGCAAGTCACATCTTTCTTTGCATCAGGTACAATCTTAAGTTCCTATTTGCTAAGATCCAGTACTGTTCTCGGGGGAGAAAATATTGTGGGATTTAAAAAAGCTGCAATACTGCAACTTAATAAACCCTGGAGGTATAGAACTGGGGGAAAGATAAGCATAGTGGGGCTGGGAAACAGGAGTGCCATAAGTACTTTTGCTCATCTGTTCTGCAGGGGTTGTGACTGCATATGAGTGCTGTGTGTATCTGTGAATAGGATTATGATTGTGCATATTTGAGCAGGTACTATGTATGGTTCCTGAGGACAACAATATTTATGTGCCAGTGTCTGCAAATATGAGGGAGACAGAAATTGCAATGAAAGAGAACGGACTGGAAGATTTAGACTTGCTGATTAACAAATCTGTTTGTTTTAATCTCATTATTAACCAACAGAATATACCATATAGCATAGTCATAATTGTCTCTCTTACGCACCAAGCCAATAGAAATGTTTTCATCCCAACCCAATCCACCCACCCTTTTACTATAACATTACAAGAGGCAATTCAGTTTGTGCTTCTCTCTTTCAGGAGAGTATCGTTACTCTCTTTATCAAATGGCCTAGATGGGGAGCTAGTTAATCATCTGACATTTTAAAGTGAATTACATTAACAGTGTGTGTGTGTTAGGTTACTCATGTAAACATTCTGTGCATAGATTTTTGATCCTTTCAGATTTGTGCTTAGTGCTAATGTTAAGTAGTTCAGAATGTGTTTGTCCACCCTTCCCCCAAAATCCACAGTCATTTGGCACTGTATAATTACTTAAATTGCAGGTGACAGTAGGTAAAGACCAAATTGGGGTACCCAGTTCACATTCTTCCACTTTGAGCAGGTGAGCACATAAATTCCCATATGCAACCCAGCACAGATTTTTCCCCACACCATTTTGTCTTTTACCTGACCTCTCAACCCTTTACCTACCATTGCCCTCTTTTTCTGTCCCAAGCATTCCTAAAATGTGCCACAATGCTGCCCTCCATTTCTGCTGGTAGTCTGCATCAGACCTTCTCTGCAATTTTGATTCTTATATCCACAATAAAAATTGCAGAGAAGGTAGTGTGTATATATATATATATATATATATATATATATATATATACAAGCCGTTAAGCCCGTTAAAACGGGCTACATCCCTCTGTCTCTCACCTCCCCCTCATTCTCTCTCCCCTCACTCTTCACCACCCCCTACCTCCCTCCCTCCCTCACCCACTCCTCCCTACCTTCCCTCTCCTCTCACTCAGTCCCTCCCTCCCACTCAGTCTCACTCACTCCCTCCCCCCCTCTCTCCCTCCCTCTCACTCACTCAGTCCCACTCACTCTCACTCAGTCCCACTCCCTCCGTCCTCTCCCTCTCTCTCCCTCCCTCTCTCTCCCTCAGTCCCACTCACTCCCTCTCACTCAGTCCCCCCTCCCTCTCACTCAGTCCCTCCCACTCAGTCCCTCCCTCTCACTCAGTCACTCCCTCCCCCTCTCCCTCCCTCTCACTCACTCAGTCCCACTCCCTCCCTCAGTCCCACTCCCTCTCACTCAGTCCCCCCTCTTCCTCTCACTCAGTCCCTCCCACTCAGTCACTCCCTCCCACTCTCTCTCTCCGTCCCTCCCTCCCACTCAGTCCGTCCCTCCCTCTCTCTCTCTTCTCCCTCCCTCGCTACTGGCCGCTACCGCCGCTCGCTACTGCCGCCGCCGCCGG
Source organism: Rhinatrema bivittatum (assembly GCF_901001135.1). Taxonomy (NCBI): domain Eukaryota; kingdom Metazoa; phylum Chordata; class Amphibia; order Gymnophiona; family Rhinatrematidae; genus Rhinatrema; species Rhinatrema bivittatum. The sequence continues at coordinate 143,327,791 of NC_042621.1, forward strand.
CTACCGCCGCCGCCGCTCGCTGCCGCTACCGCCGTCGCCGCCCGCTGCTGCCACTGGACGCCGCCATTTTTTTTCTTTCTGACGCTGGCTCAGACCGACGTGCTCGCCCGCACATGCGCGGTAGAGCTGGTCTCTACTGCGCATTTGCGGCACGTCGGTCAAGCTTCGTTTATCTAGGAAGATAGATATATATATATATATATATATATATATATATATATAATATTTTCTCACAGGACAAGCAGGATGGTTGTCCTCACAAATGGGTGACATCGAGGATGGAGCCCACCACGGAAAACTTCTGTCAAAGTTTAATAGAACTTTGACTGGCCCCTACTGGGCATGCCCAGCAAGGCACTGACCCTGCAGCCAGCAGGGGTCTCCCTTCAGTCTTCTTTTTTCCGCGCAGCAGTTGCCACGCGGCGAAAGGAGCTCTCTAACCACGTTCCTGACAGGAATTTGGAAATTAATTTCCTAAGAAAATTTGCCCCTCAGGGGTCTCCCTTCGACAAATTTTTTAGTCATCTTACGGAACCCGGTAAGTTTTTTGCCTTCTTCCATCGACTGCCGTCGAATTTGGCCCTCGAGGCCTGTTGGCACTTACCGATCCCCAGCCTAAATTTTGGCTTCCAGCCATGGCAACGGGGTTCCGTCGTTGTCCGGATTGTACCCGGACTATGTCCATCACAGACCCCCACAGGGTTTGTGTAATGTGTTTGGGTAGTGAGCATGATGTCCTGACTTGCACCAAATGTGCCTTAATGACACCCAAGGGTCGCAAAGCCAGGATGGAGAAGATGGGGCTCCTCTTCCATGCACCCACCCCAACGCCATCGATAGCATCGACGTCATCGGAACCGGCACCGTCGAAGTTGTACCATCATCGTCAACCCTCCGGTGACCGTCCGCCATCGATCGCTTCTCGGCCGTCGACTCCCGTCCCTTCCCCGGATGGGCGAGGGGATCGGAAGGAAAAGCACCGCCATCGACGGCACAAGTCTCGGCCTGTCGAGGATCCACAGCCATCGACCTCTGCTCAAGCCGAGCCACCGACGAAGAAGCCGCGAACAGACCGGACGCCCTCCACGTCTCGTTCGCCGGCATCGAGGAAACCTCACCCTCTCGGGGTGTGGGGGCCGTGATCCCACCGGTTACGGTGGTCCCTCCGGCCCTGCCTCAGCCTCCCTCTCCCGTCGAGCCGGGTATGGTTACCCCTGGTCTCCGGGCAGAACTGGACCGGCTGGTCCAGGAGGCCATCGAGAAAGCGATGAAGAAATTACAACCACCATCGGTACCGTCTCCGGCACCGGTTCCAGTGCCGCCCCCGGCACCGACACCGGCTTCACCACCGAGGAGAGAACCGGCCACCGAGCCGTTGATACAAGCGCTAGCACCGCTACTGAGCCGCATGGAGGCACTCATGACGGCCCTTCCATCGATGATTCCAGTGCCATCGACAACACCACCGTCTCCGACTGGTTTCTCATCGGCAGGAGAAACACCGTTTCGAATTCCCCCTTCTGGGGTAGTTCCATCGGTACCTTCTGGTATATCTCCACCGATTTATCCTTCGGCTCCATCGATTCCGCGCCAGGCACCGATTCCATCGGCAGCACCGAAGCCATCGATGCCATTTCTGGTTCCACCTACCGCACCGATTCCACCTCTGTTTCCATCGATGCCTTCAGAGCCTCAGCCAGGTCCATGAGGGCTACAAGCCCCACATGATCCCTACGATACCTGGGGTGATGATGATGATACCTCTTCTGACACAGATTTGCCTTCGCCACCATCTCCTACAGAGAGTAGAAAAAGATCTCCTCCTGAGGATCTATCTTTCATTAATTTTGTGAAAGAGATGTCAGAAGTTGTACCTTTTCAACTACAATCTGAAGCTGATGACAGACACCAGATGATGGAACTACTTCAATTTCTGGATGCTCCAAAAATCATCGCTTCCATCCCTATACACCAGGTGTTTTTGGATCTGCTCAAGAAAAACTGGGAATCTCCTTCATCGGTGTCACCAGTTAACAAGAAATCTGACTCCACATACCTTGTCCAGTCAGCACCAGGCTTCCAAAAACCTCAACTGGATCATCGCTCTGTTGTGGTTGAGTCCGCGCAGAAGAAGGCCAAGCGTCTTAAGCCGCACTCTTCTACCCCACCTACCAGGGACAACAAATTCCTAGATAGTGTGGGACGGAAAGTGTATCATGGAGCTATGTTGATTTCACGCATAGCTTCATATCAACTTTACATGACTCAATACAACAGAGCCATCCTTAAGCAGATGCAAGACTATGCTGACACGTTGCCGGACCAATACCAACCGCAGCTTCAAGCCCTTCTTCACAAGGGATTTGAGGCAGGGAAGCACGAAATTAGGACTGCCTACGACATTTTCGATGCTTCCACGAAGGTTTCAGCCACAGCCATCTCAGCCAGACGTTGGGCTTGGTTAAAGTCATCCAACCTTCGCCCAGAGGTCCAAGATCGTCTTGCTGATTTGCCCTGCTTAGGCGACAATTTGTTTGGAGAGCAAATTCAACAGATTGTGGCGGAGTTAAAAGACCACCATGAGACGTTGAAACAACTCTCATCTGTCCCACCTGAGGTGACCTCCAAGCAACCGCAAAAGAAGGACTCTAAGAAGTCGTTCTTTCGACCACGCCGCTACTACCCTCCGTCAACTAGGGCTCGTCCTGCACGGTCCTCTAACAGGCCTCAGCCTCGTCAGCCGAGAAAGCAAAGACCTACTGTAGCCCCACCTCCTGAGCCTGCGGCGGGCCTTTGACTTCCCTGTATTGAGCACATGCCAACTCCCTCTTCCACACATCCCTGTGGGAGGTCGGCTGTACCACTTCTTACCCCGTTGGAAACAGATTACCTCAGATCAGTGGGTGCTAGCAATTATCGCACAGGGTTACCACCTCAACTTCATAACACTTCCGCCAGACTCCCCGCCCCTTCAGGCATGGAGTCTAACCAGCCATTTGACTCAATTACATCAAGAAGTATCCCTTCTTCTACAATCAAATGCTATAGAACCCGTCCCTCCTTGTCAACAAGGGAAAGGATTCTATTCCAGATACTTCCTAATACCAAAGAAATCAGGGGGGTTACGTCCAATTCTGGACCTTCGGGCCCTCAACAAGTATCTGCAAAAAGAGAAGTTCAAGATGGTAACCCTGGGCGCCTTGCTCCCTCTGTTGCAAAAGGGGGATTGGCTGTGCTCTCTCGACCTCAAGGACGCTTATACCCACATTGCGATAACACAATCTCATCGCAAGTATCTGCGTTTTCTGATAGGCCACGACCATTATCAATACCGGGTACTACCTTTCGGGCTGGCATCTGCTCCACGAGTCTTTACCAAATGCCTCGTAGTAGTAGCAGCATTTCTCAGGAAGGAAGGTGTCCACGTCTACCCCTATCTGGACGATTGGCTAATCAGGGCCTCCACCCCTCAAATTGCGCAATCCTCCTTAAAGTTAACAATTCACACACTCCTCTCCTTAGGGTTTCTTGTCAATTACGAGAAATCTTGCTTGGTCCCATCTCAGACCTTATCCTTCATTGGAGCAGACTTGGACACCTTACAAGCAAAAGCCTACCTTCCACTTCAACGAGTCCAAACTCTCATGTCTCTAGCTCGCCAGCTCCAGTCTCAACACACTGCCACAGCTCGCCAATTCCTCATCCTCCTAGGACACATGGCATCCTCGGTTCAAGTTACTCCCTTGACCCGACTAGCCATGAGAGTAACGCAATGGACTCTGCGACACCAATGGCTTCAAGCTTTCCAGCCTCTGTCCTACATCGTCACAGTTACACAAGCGCTACGCCTGTCTTTAACCTGGTGGACGACTCAAGTCAATCTCCTTCAGGGCTTACCCTTTCTCCTCCCAGATCCACAGGTAATCCTAACCACCGATGCTTCCCACATCGGTTGGGGGGCCCATGTGGACGAATTACAAACCCAAGGGTTGTGGTCGCCAGAGGAAGCCGAACACCAGATAAATTTCTTGGAACTTCGAGCAATTCGCTACGCGCTCAGAACTTTCAAAGATCATCTATCAGATCAGATAATCTTAATCCAGACAGACAACCAAGTGGCCATGTGGTACATAAACAAGCAGGGAGGCACAGGCTCCTTCCTTCTGTGTCAGGAAGCTGCACAGATTTGGGCAGAAGCCCTCTCCCATTCCATGTACCTCAAGGCCACTTACTTGCCGGGAGTAGACAATGTATTGGCAGACCAGCTGAGCCGTGTCTTCAAGCCACACGAGTGGTCACTCGATCCTCTGGTAGTGACCTCTCTGTTTCACAAGTGGGGTTTTCCCCGCATAGACCTCTTTGCGTCCCCTCAGAACCACAAAGTGGACAATTATTGCTCTCTCATTCGGAGCCAACACTCTCAGCCGCGGGATGCCTTCTCCCTCAAGTGGACGACAGGTCTGCTTTATGCATTCCCTCCACTTCCTCTTCTGTCAAGGACTCTCGTGAAGCTACGCCAGGACAGCAGAACCATGATCCTGATAGCTCCCCACTGGCCACACCAAGTGTGGTTTCCCATACTCCAGGATCTCTCCATCCGCAGACACATCCCTCTGGGAACGGATCCGCATCTGCTCACTCAAAACGACGGATGCCTCCTCCATCCCAACCTCCAAGCCTTGTCCCTGACGGCATGGATGTTGAAAGGTTAGTCCTTCAGCCTTTTAACCTTTCGGATTCGGTTTCTCGTGTCCTGATAGCTTCACGAAAGCCCTCCACCAGAAGATCCTATTCATATAAATGGAAAAGGTACACATCATGGTGCACTTCTCAGTCCCTTGATCCCCTTTCCTGTCCAATCTCTAAGTTCTTGGACTATTTATGGCACCTATCAGAATCCGGTCTAAAGACCTCTTCCATTAGGATGCATGTCAGTGCGGTAGCCGCCTTCCATAAAGGTATAGCAGGTGTCCCTATTTCAGTACAACCCCTGGTGACACGCTTTCTTAAAGGCTTGCTCCATCTGAAGCCACCCTTACGTCCTCCGGCCCCATCTTGGGACCTTAATCTGGTTCTTGGTCGTCTAATGAAACCACCTTTCGAACCTCTGCACTCCTGTGAATTGAAGTATCTCACATGGAAAGTATTATTCCTATTGGCTATCACTTCAGCTCGCAGGGTTAGTGAGTTACAGGCCTTAGTCACCTATCCGCCTTACACTAAACTCCTGCAAGACAGGGCGGTGCTCCGCACTCACCCTAAATTTTTACCTAAGGTAGTTTCGGAGTTTCATATCAATCAATCCATCATACTACCTATCTTTTTTCCCAGGCCCCATTCCAACTCTGGGGAACAGACTCTGCATACCCTAGACTGTAAACGAGCTCTAGCGTTTTATCTAGACCGTACAGTTGCTCACAGGAAGAGCACTCAATTGTTTGTCTCCTTCCATTCTAACAAGTTGGGACAACCTGTGGGTAAGCAGGCTCTTTCCTCCTGGTTGGCGGACTGCATTTCTTTTTGCTATCAGCAAGCTGGCATTCCTTTTCAAGACCGTGTAAAAGCACACTCTGTGAGGGCCATGGCGACTTCAGTAGCACACCTTCGATCGGTGCCGCTTCCTGACATCTGCAGGGCTGCAACCTGGAGTTCTCTCCATACCTTTGCAGCCCACTATTGTTTGGACAAAGCTGGAAGACAGGACTCCATCTTCGGCCAATCTGTCTTGCGTAACCTTTTTCCAACATGATGTACCAACACCCTTCCACCTTCCCAGTAGGGTGCAGATGCCCTTTCCCAAATTCCACCCCAGTTGTTGTGCCTGTTGCACGTCGTTGGGTGCATTTGGTGCAAGCCAGGACATCCTCAGCTCGGTACTCACCCATTTGTGAGGACAACCATCCTGCTTGTCCTGTGAGAAAGCAAATGTTGCTTACCTGATGTAACAGGTGTTCTCACAGGACAGCAGGATGTTAGTCCTCACGAAACCCGCCCGCCACCCCGCGGTGTTGGGTTCGTTTTAGTTTTTACTTTTTTAGGCACTGCCTGTAGCTTTGAAAATCAGACTGAAGGGAGACCCCTGCTGGCTGCAGGGTCAGTGCCTTGCTGGGCATGCCCAGTAGAGGCCAGTCAAAGTTCTATTAAACTTTGACAGAAGTTTTCCGTGGTGGGCTCCATCCTCGATGTCACCCATTTGTGAGGACTAACATCCTGCTGTCCTGTGAGAACACCTGTTACATCAGGTAAGCAACATTTGCTTTACCAAGTTTTATAATAATTCCTACAGTCAGTAAAATTAGTGAGGCTCTTGGAGGAAAAAACCCCTCCCTCACGTTCATTGAAGTTAGGCTTTTAACTATTGTTCCTCCATGCAAGTTACCCTAGCCATTTTGGAAGCGCGCTGCAGTCCCAGTGCTGCTGGACAGGGTATAACCACTGCTTCATGCAGGTTACCCCCACTGCCGCCTTGGAAGCTTGATGTAGTCATAGCTCATTCTCTGAGGAGATTTGCAAGACTGTGACACAGACTTCTATCCACACATTTAGTTCCTATTACTATTTGGACACTGACACCCACTGTGACCATAGGTTTGCTAAGTCTGTCCTCTGGGGTATTCTTGAGGGACAGAATCCAGCTCTATCGCACATTGGACATCTTATATGCCTTTGGGTTATTTTCTATATAGGTTTTTACCCACAAAAGCATTTTCTCCTGTTGGTCATTTGTTGCTGTTTCCCTTTATTTGTTGAATGGCAACTTTTAGCTAGGGATTCTTACTTGTGTGGCTGTTTTCATGCTGCTTGCCTATGGAGAAAACTAAGTTGTTTACTTGAAACGTGTATTCTGTGGACAGCAAGGTAATCAACCATGTACTTCCTCCAACTTCTCCTTTTAGACTTGGTCTTGGTTTTAAGTCCGAAATTCCTAAACCAGCTCTCAGTACACATCTAGCCAGTAGGGTTACCAGCTTTTCCATAGACCATGACTGGATTCTTCAGGACTGGGAGGAGGAGGCTCCCCATCAGTTTCTTACATTAGCATAAATTTTCATATATTTGTCCCATGCTCTTGTTTCTTCTCTTTTCGCTCTGCTCCTTAAGAACATAAGAACATGCCATACTGGGTCCATCAAGCCCAGCATCCTGCTTCCAACAGTGGTCAATCCAGGCCATAAGAACCTGGCAAGTACCCAAAAACTAAGTCTATTCCATGTTACTGTTGCTAGTAATAGCAGTGGCTATTTTCTAAGTCAACTTAATTAATAGCAGGTAATGGACTTCTCCTCCAAGAACTTATCCAATTTTTAAACACAGCTACACTAACTGCACTAACCACATCCTCTGGCAACAAATTCCAAAATTTAATTGTGCGTTAAGTGAAAAAGAACTTTCTCCAATTTGTTTTAAATGTGCCACATGCTAACTTCATGGAGTGCCCCCTAGTCTTTCTATTATCCGAAAGAGTAAATAATCGATTCACATTTACCCGTTCTAGACCTCTCATGATTTTAAACACCTCTATCATATCCACCCTCAGCCGTCTCTTCTCCAAGCTGAAAAGTCCTAATCTCTTTAGTCTTTCCTCATTGGGGAGCTGTTCCATTCACTTTATCATTTTGGTCGCCCTTCTCTATACCTTCTCCATCGCAACTATATCTTTTTTGAGAAGTGGCGATCAGAATTGTACACAGTATTCTAGGTGCGGTCTCACCATGGAGCAGTACAGAGGCATTATGACATTTTCCGTTTTATTCACCATTCCCTTTCTAATAATTCCAACATTCTGTCCGCTCTTTTGACTTCCGCAGCACACTGAACCGATTATTTCAATGTGTTATCCACTATGACGCCTAGCTCTTTCTTGGGTGGTAGCCCCTAATATGGAACCTAACATTATGTAAATATTTCATGGGTTATTTTTCCCTATATGCATCACCTTGCACTTAGCCACATTAAATTACATCTGCCATTTCGATGCCCAATTTTCCAGTCTCACAAGGTCTTCCTGCAATTTATCACAATCTGCTTGTGATTTAACTACTCTGAACAATTGTGTATCATCTGCAAATTTGATTACCTCACTCGTATTTCTTTCCAGGTCATTCATAAATATATTGAAAAGTATGGGTCCCAATACAGATCCCTGAGGCACTCCACTGACCACTCCCTTCCACTGAGAAAATTGTCCATTTAATCCTACTCTCTGTTTCTTGTCTTTTAGCCAGTTTGTAATCCATGAAAGGACATCACCTCCTATCCCATGACTTTTTACTTTTCCTAGAAGCCTGTCATGAGGAACTTTGTCAGACACCTTCTGAAAATCCAAATACACTACATCTACCGGTTCACCTTTATCTACATGTTAACTGCTTCAAAAAAGTGAAGCAGATTTGTGAACAAGATTTGCCTTGGGTAAAGACATGCTGACTTTGTTCCATTAAACCATGTCTTTCTATATGTTCTGTGATTTTGATATTGAGAAGACTTTCCACTATTTTTCCTGGCCCTGAAGTCAGGCTAACTGGTCTGTAGTTTCCCGGCTCGCCCCTGGAGCCCTTTTTAAATATTGGGGTTACATTAGCCACCCTCCAGTCTTCAGGTACAATGGACGATTTTAATGATAGGTTACAAATTTTTACTAATAGGTCTTAAACTTCATTTTTTAGTTCCTTCAGAACCCTGGGGTGTATACCATCCGGTTCAGGTGATTTACTACTCTTCAGTTTGTCAATCAGGCCTACCCCATCTTCTGGGTTCACTGTGATTTGGTTCAGGGTGGCTCGACAGTCTTTCCCCTCCTGCTGCCCCCATCTCTCACCCTCCTTCTCCTGTGCCCTTCCGTGTCTCATGTCCTGCCTCCTCCAGGCCCTAGGCCCCCCCTCTTACCTCATCAACTTTGTCCTCCTGTCTCTTTCCATCCTTAGCCCTGTACCCCTATTCTTTCTTTCTTCCTTTCTCCATCTCCTGTGCCCCTCTCTCCCATGTCTCCTCTAGCTCTCTTATCCAGCCTGTGCTACCTCCCTCCATCTCCATTCATTGTATACTTATTTTCCTCTCCCATCCCTTTTTGCTGCCTCTTTGCCTCTTTCTCTCTTCTCTCCTCTGAGGCATTCCTGAGATGTGCAGGAAGCACTGCTAGAGCAGCCGACAGGAAGGAGAGACTGAGTTGTGTCCCTGTCCCCTCTCCCCACAGCTTCCAGTCCCAGTAGAGAGGAGGTGGGAGAAGAGCTGTAGAGTAGCTGCTAAGGAGAGTGTGCTCAGGTAAGGTCCCTCCCCTGTTCCCCACAGCTGCCAGTCACAGCATGGAGAGAGAAGATAGGATAGGCCTGCAGCTCCACTCTCAAGCTGCTCATTCTGCCTTAGTCCCCTCCCTGATCTGTAAACAGGCTGTAGGGTAAAGGAGCTGCCTTCCGCAGGAGTCATTTTTAGTTTCTGGTCAGTTCTTCTGACCGGATACTGTTATAGGTCAACAGAAAACTGGACTGTTTGCTTCAAAACCAGACAGTTGGCAACCCTACTAGCTAATCAGGTTTTCAGGATATCCACAATGAATATGCATGAGAGAGGTTTGCATATATTGCCTCCAATGTATGCAAATCTATCTCATGGATATTCATTGTGGATATCCTGAAAACCTGACTGGCTAGATGTGTCCTAAGGACTGGGTTGAGAACCACTGTAAGCTATTATATGCACCCCACATTGTAGGGCAGGAAGTTCTTTGTATGTCAAATTTTTCTAGACTTTTCTACAGCTTTTGAAGAAATGTTCTGTGTCAGTTGAGTGTTGTCTACTTGTTTGGCTGATTATTCTGCTGTACACATAGAACATCCATTAAAGGTAAGTAAGTAACTTAATTTTTCAGTAGTATTGTCTAATGTGGTATCCAGTAAAGGGAGAAATGAAATCAGTCATGGAAAATAGTATTGTAAATTGTTAGCTGTGAACATTGAAGCACAATTGTGCTTCATAACATTGTGTAATAACATTCTGGAGGTTTTGTTACTGCCTATGCTACCTTATATTTGGAATTTTTTTTATAGGGTCATTTTTACCAAACTGCAACCTTTTCTGTAAAATTGATTGAAGCACTACACAATACTTTGATGCAGGAGAATATATATGTTGTTCTTAGGTTTAATTTAGTAGTGGGCAGCGGTTTAAAGTGTACAGTAGGTTATTTTATAAAGCACTGGAGTGAAATAGCTTGTAAAACAAAATTACAACCTGAGCTTCTTAAATCTGATCCATTGCATAAAACGTTCATTAACTGCTGTTCAACTGTTCATGCAGTGTGTGATAGCACAAAGTGGGAAATTTAACCTTGCAACCTTTTTTGTAATAAAACAAAATGGACATTTTATTTAAACTATAGAGAAACTATGGTCAGCAATGAAAAGGAGTGCTAAAATTACAACAAATATTTTTGACAGCCATGTTAGCTAGGAGAAGAAAATAAACAGATCATAATAATTCACTAATGAATTAGAAGAATAAATAAGCAAAGAGAAGCATTTAAAAAAATACAAATGACACAGGAGAGAAGATGGGCAGAATTACCAAGAAAAGTAAGACAGTAAGGGAAGATACAAAGACCATGGCTCAAACAAGTAGGTGTTTTTCGAGCATTAAAGGTAGGGGATAACCCTTTTTTTAGATATATTAGTGAAAAGAGGTTTAGTGTAGAGGAGGCGCAATAAAAAGAAGATACCTTAAACACATACGTTTACCTAGTATTCAAACAACAAGGAATAGGTGATGGACCAAAAACAAAAAGACAAGGCCGTATGCAACTGTGGAGCAAACAAATTACCATTTACTAAGGAGGGTAATGTTCAAGATACTGGCAAACATGAAAGTAGACAGTGATGAGATCTGATGGGGTATATCCCAGAATACCCAAAGGAGCATAAGGAGGAACTGATTGTATCCCTCACAGCTTTATTCCTCATATCACTTTAAATGAGAAGGACAGATAAGTATATTCCACAAACAGAGTAAGCAGAAAACTACATTCCTATTAGTTGTGGGCAAAGCAATGGAAACACTCTTGAAGGACAGAATAGTGCAGTACCTTGAAGCCCGTGTGTTATAGACAGAGTCCCTGGTCTCCTGTGATGCTGTGGCAAGGATCACAAAATTCAGCCCTTGCTGTGGAATTGGCCAGTTCTGGCCAAATTTCCACGGAACATCAAGCACCTATCAGAAGAAAAGCATTGGCAGCAGTGACATGTTGCCGAAACATTGGTGGCAGTGGGATGGCACAATCTGCTCTTACTGTATCCCCTCAACTGCCCCTATTACAAAACAGGAAGAGGAGCATGGCAGCCTTGTGATTCTGCCAGCACATTATTGTCATTGGCCTCCTGAGGCCTTACTGGCATGTTTTGATTCATGTGATTCCAAGCTAGAAGGATGTCACCGTCCTCTTCCTGTTTAATGACAGGAGTGGGTGAGTGAAGGGATCCGGAAGGGGCAGAAAGGGAGTGAACCAACTGAGTAGCCTGTTGGCGTGGGGGGGAACAGAGTGAGTGATCTGAGGGATTGAACCGGGGGAGAGAGGGGTGTACAGGGGAGAAAGTGAAAGAGGGAAAGTGAAGAGATCAGGATTTTGGAAGAAAAGATAAGGGAAAGAGGGGATTGGGGTATAATTGGGAGGGGTGGGGCCTGTGGCTTCCTTTCTTCTTTACCCTTATCCCTAGGCCTCCCTATGTGCTCCTCTTCTTTTTCATCTCAGTCTTCCTTCCTTCTACCTATATCACCAGTACTTCCTTTCTTCCCACCTCCCCACCTCCAATCCTTCTTCCTCCTCACCACTCTTCATCTCTCTTCCCTTCCCTCCTTTCTTATTCCCTTTGCTTATCCTCCCTGAATCCCCCATAATCTCCTACCTCTCCTTCTGTGCCTCTGTCATTCCCAGTCCCTTATCTCTCTACTCTTGCCTAAGACTACTTCATTTTCCTTCTCTACGATCTCCTCTCTTCCCATTCTGAGATTCCTTCTTCCTCCTCAGCCCCAATCACTTTTCCACTAATAAAAATACAAATAAATTAACTGGATGCAGAAATATCAGAAAACAGCTATTTTTATAAAGTAAAAACCGTTTTAAATTCCAAATATATACAAAATTATGCAAATTTGCCATAGAATTTTGAAAAATCTGCCACAGAATTTGCCAACTCTTGCCACAGAATCTTGAAAAATCTGCTGCAGGAAATCAGGGGCTCCAGTTATAGTATCCTAAGCAATCCAGCAGTGCTGCTCAACCAGTGAGCCTCAGGGAAGTTCTTCCTGTGCCGCAATTGCTTGCTGCCAGTTATATATGGGCCATTATTCCAGAAATCTCTGGAAGCAGGTGCAGGATTTGATAGACCACCTCCCTCAACAATTTCAGGACAATTTCTTAAGTTGTCCAGCAAGGATTGGAAATAGACAAAGTTCGATCTATATATGATGTCTTTGAGACAGAGACAAGAGTGGCCACGGTGGGCATTGGGGCTAGTCATATGGCCTGACTAAACGCATCTGATCTCCGACCCAAGATACAGGACCGCATTGCTAACTTATGTTGTACTGGAGAGATCCTCTTCAGTGACAAAAATCAAGAAGGCAGTAGCACAACTCATCACGGGACCTTGTGGCATCTATTGGCAAGCATCTTGGACCCCCAGTCTTCAGGCAAAAAGTCTTTGAGGCAGAGTCCTCGATGACCATTCTACCGTCCGAGGAAGTACTGCCCTCCAACAAGCAGAGTACAAACTCAGAGGCCTGGACCAAGGTCTCTGCCTAGACAGCAGCTTGTCCCCAGAACCCAGGAGGCACCGCAGCAAACTCCTATCACTGGTTTTTGACTGGCTGCAAGAGAGTTTAAGCCAGTCCCCAGTGCAGCCAGCAGTGGGCCCTCCGGTCAGAGGTCAGCTCACATCTTTGTGGACCATTGGAGAGCCAACATCTCAGGTCGGTGGGTCCTCTCCATCATCCATCAGGGATACAGGTTACATTTCCAGGAGACCCCGCTGAACTCTCCACTGTGTCAATCCTGGAAAACATCCAGAGATAAATACTTCTTAAGGAGCTCTCTGCCCTAACAATGGCCAGCGTAGTCGAACCCGTACCTCCTGGTCAGTGGGGAAGCGGATTCTACTCCAGGTATTACCTTATCCCAGAGAGGACAGGAGGCCTTTGCCCGATTTTGGATCTGAGGGCCTTGAACAAATTCCTCACTTGGAGAAGTTCAAGATGGGTCTCGCTGGATGCCCTTATTCCCCTTCTGCACCAAGAGGACTGGCTTTGCTCCCTCGATCCACAAGATGCCTATTCTCATTAGGGATTGCCTGTGCCCACCGACAATATCTACAGTTTGTGGTGGGCGAATACCATTTTCAGTATAGGGTGCTGTCCTTCAGACTAGCATCCATGCCCCAAGTCTTCACCAAGTGCCTTACGGTGGTGGCTGCGCATCTGTGAAGGCAACGTGTGCAAGTCTTTCCCTAACTGGATGACTGGCTGGTCAACAGCACCTCCATACATAGTGCTGCAGTCCCTACAGGCCACGATTCACATCTTGGAGAACTTGTATTTTAATCAATTACCCCAAGTCCCAGCTACTCCCATCCTCGCATCTAAACTTCAAGGGATCAGGTTTGACCCATCTCAAACCCAGGCGTTTCTGCCTAGGGATCGAGCAATCATCCTGGCTTCATTAGCGGTGATAATCTTGCGAAGTCGCCAGATTTCAGTGCATACCATGTTGCGCTTGCTGGGGCTCATGGCCATGACTGTCACCCCCTTTGCTCTCCTTCACATGGGCATGGTGCAATGGACCCTCAGTCTCAGTGGTGCCAGACCACTCAGGACCTTAGGGCACAAATTCAGGTCACCACAGTATCGTGGTGGATGGCCCTTCCCAATCTGGAGGTGGGGGTTCTGTTCTATGCATCCCCCATTTGGGTTGTGCTTGCCACAGATGTCTCCCATCTGGGGTGGAGAGCTCATGTGGGGTATCTCCACACCCAGGGTTGTTGGTCAGTTCAGTTGCTGAGGTGCCAGATCAATTTCTTGGAGCTGCGGGCAGTCCTTTATGCCCTTTGGGCGTTTTGGGAGCAACTGTCTGGTAAGGTCGTGCTCATCCAGATTGATAGTCAGGTAGAGTGCATCTCAGTGCGATTGGAGCCTACCACCAAGTAGTGGATGAATCACCCATTTCGATGCAGCCAGTTGTGAGGCATTTCATGTGCGGGTCTACTTCAGCTGAAACCTCCCCTCAGGACCTTGATATGGTCTTGGCCCATCTGATGAAGGCTCCCTTTGAGCCTTTGCGCTCCTATGACCTGAAGTACCTGATCTGGAAGGTCATTTTCTTAGTAGCGATTACCTCTGTGTGCAGGGTTAGTGAACTTCAGCTGCTGATGTCTTATCCATCCTACACAAAATTCTTCCATGATCGGGTGGTTCTCCGAACTCAACCTAAGATCCTGCCTAAGGTGGTGACAGAGTTCCATCTTAATCAGTCCATTGTCCTACCAGTCTTCTTTCCTAAGCCTCATTCGCATCGGGGTAAGCGAACTCTGCACAGCCTAGATTGTAAAAGGGCCTTAGCGTTCTATCTGGAATGAACAACAGACCATAGATAGTCTACACAACTCATCATTTTGTTCGACAAAAATAGACTGGGAGTTGCCGTATCCAAGCAGACCTTGTCTAACTGGCTCGCAGACTGAATCTCCTTCTGCTACATGCAGGTGGGCCTACAGTTGGGTGGCTGTGTCAAAGCTCACGCCATTTGAGCCATGGCGACTTTGGTGGCCTACTTGCGTGCGGTCATTATGAACAAAATATGCAAAACTACAACCTGGAGTTCCTTCCACACCTTTGCTTCACACTACTGCTTGGACAGAGAAGGTCGACGTGACAGTCATTTTGGTCAGTAGGTCCTGCAGAACCTTTTCAGTAATTAAACCCAACTCTTCTGGCCTTATGCCCCTTATTCGGGTTCAGGCTGACTCCCTCTGTCGTCACCAGCACTAGTTTGTTGTGCCTGTTGGCATCCAGTTAAGTCTGTGACCCTGGCACATATGGGAGCAGCCTGTAGCTAGGTTTTCACCTATATGTGAGGACTACCATCCTGCTTATTCTAGGAGAAAGCAGAGTTGCTTACTTGTAACAGGTATTCTCCTAGGACAGCATGTTGCTAGTCCTCAGGAAACCCACCCTTCACCCCACGGAGTTGGGTTTCTAATATTTTATTTTATTTTTCGTGAATTCTATATTAGGAGACTGAAGAGGGACCCTGCGTGGATGGGTGGATAGTGGCATGCTCAGTGTGCCTAGTCAAAGTTCTGAAACTTTGACAGATGTTTTCTGGGCCGGGCTCCATTTGATGATGTCACCCATATGTGAGGACTAACATCCTGCTGTCTTAAGAAAATACCTGTTACAGGTAAGCAACTCTGCTTTCTCTTGTATGCAGGACATACCAGCATGGAGGATTTTGTATTGGGCTAAAACATATTTTGTGATAACTGAACTTAAAAAAAAAAAAAAGTGCTTTTAAGAATATTTTGAGAGTAGATTAGATTAGTACAATTTTCTGTGCGGACAATCCACCAGACTTCCCCCAACCACCAAAATAAACTCACTCACTACTAGCACTACATGGAGCAAGTGTCCTTGATTCATCCACCAGAACTCTAGTGATTTTGCCCTCCTTCCCGCTGACAGGAGGAGAGCAGCGCTTCTTACTTGATGGGAATCCTTTGCCAGCTTCAAAATTGGTGAGCAAAATAGTTTGGGAGGAGTTAAAATTATAAACTGGGTGAGAGGTTGGTTAAGCAACCGGACTCAGAGCTGTCTGTAATGGGTTCCACTTTGGTGAAGAGAGAGTGACCAGTAGGGATGTGTAGAGGGACGCCATACGTTGCATTCGTGATTCAGATTAGTCGAGCAGCAGATACGTTGCATTCGGCCGTATGGCGCCCCGATGCGTTAATACGGCGATTTCTATTCGTGTCCCAGCTAAAATTAAAATTAACTACAAACTCCCCCCCCCCCCCCGCCAAGACTTACCAAAACTCCCTGGTGGTCCAGCGGGGAGTCCGGGAGCCATCCCCTGCACTTTCACACCCTCTGTGCCGGTTTCATCATGGCACCGATAGCCTTAGTCACAGGGGCTACCGGTGCCATTGGTCAGCCCCTGTCACATGGTCATCGGCGCCATCTTGTGCTCCTACCATGTGACAGGGGCTGACCAATGGCACCGGTAGCCCCTGTGACATAGTATGGGCAAAGGCTATCGGCGCCTTTTTGAGTACTGGCATCGGACGGCCGGAGTGCAGGAGGTCGCTCCGGGACCCCCGTTGGACCCCCAGGGACTTTTGGCCAGCTTGGGGGGGCCTCCTGACCCCCACAAGACTTGCCAAAAGTCCAGCAGAGGTCCGGGAGCGACCTCCTGCACGCCGTTCGTCCGATGCTAGTACTCAAAATGGCGCCGATAGCCTTTGCCCTCACTATGTCACAGGGGCCTGTGACAGGAGGCCCCCCCCAAGCTGGCCAAAAGTCCCTGGGGGTCCCGGAGCGACCTCCTGCACTCCGGCCGTCCGATGCCAGTACTCAAAATGGCGCCGATAGCCTTTGCCCATACTATGTCAAAGGGGCTACCGGTGCCATTGGTCAGCCCCTGTCACATGGTAGGAGCACAAGATGGCGCCGATGGCCATGTGACAGGGGCTGACCAATGGCACCGGTAGCCCCTGTGACAAAGGCTATCGGCTCCTTGATGAAACAGGCACCGAGGGTGTGAGTGCAGGGGATGGCTCCCGGACCCCTGCTGGACCACCACGGAGTTTTGGTAAGTCTTGGGGGGTTCAGGAGGGTGGGGGGTTTGTTTAAATTTTTTATTTAGGTGGCCGTATAATTCGGCGAAGATTCGTGTATTTGTGGGGAATCACTATACGTTTCGCTTCCCCACGAATTCTATGAATAGTGCAATATACGTTGCGGATCGCCAATACGGCAAAAACAAATGCACACCCCTAGTGACCAGCAGAGTGCTATAGGATTCAGAGCTAAGCCCTAGAGATTTTTTCCAGCCCTCAACCATCACACATGACTAGGATCTCGCAGGCAGACTTTCTGAGAGCAGGCTGAGAACCAGGGAAGCAGGGTTCAGATCCTGCTGATACTTCTTATGACCTTGGGCAAGTCACTTTACCCTGCATTGCCTTAACTACAAACTGCTAAGGTTTATCCCGCATAGACATAGAATGGGAGAAAAGCCTTAGTAAATCAGGCCCTTAGATTGTAAGTGCGCTGGGGATAAGGAAATACCTATAGTACCTGAATGTAACTCACTTTGAGCTACTGATGAAAAAAGGCATGAGCAAAATTAATGAAGGGAGGCAGACAAAACAGCCCACCCAAAATCCCAAATGTATTAATCTGTTATCCTACTGCACTAGTATCCAACCATCCCCACTGCTTGGCCTTTGTTTAGGACATCAGGTTTTGTGTTATAATACTGTACATGATTATGCACTCTTGTGTTTAAACTATAGGTTTGCACCAAGACTACTTATTGTTTCAGATTTCATCTAATTAAAATATAATAATTAACCTAATGACATTAACCTGTTTTCTGAGTTTTTCTGTTTCACTCTAGAAATAAATATATTGCAGATATTAGTACTGGAAGCAGAATTACCTCTCCATAACTCATGAAAGCTTGTTCAGGATACTTTTGGTGACTAAATTTTGCCCTGATTTTATAGAGTTCATTGGCTACCTCAGATAATATAAACGAGGATGTCTTATAATTAAAATAGGTTTGCATACTGTTTTAGGTAAAATTTGGTTAAAACACTTGAGATAAAGCAGACAATAAATACTTTATAAAGTGGAAAACTGGTTACTGTTGGGCAAAATCAATTACAGATTCTCAAGACATAACTTAAGCAGTGCTGGATCTAGGAATGCAGGAAAGAGAATTGAATGGCTTAGTTGCATACCAATTCACTTCTATACCAGTACCCCAAACCCTCAGAACTCAAGACACCTGCACTGTTGTAGAGTTGCCTTGCAAATTTCCTGTTTTGTGTACCATCATTTGTACTGTTATGTAAACTAAAATGGCTGCATGTAGGCTTAGCAAACTTACAGGGTCATTCATCAAAATGTGTTAGGGCCCTAATGCCCATGATAACGCATGTGTTATTTTTTGTATTGTGAGATGCGTATGCAAATTTTCAAAATGTAGTCAAGGGGAGGAGTTTGGGCGGAGTTTATGAAAATGAGGGGTGTTTAATGTTGTGTGCGATAGCATAATGCACATTATCTAATGTTTTAATGCTGGAAATAACTACACCTTTTTTCCTGGCGTTATGCTGTGCGATATGCCCGAACCGGGATTTGCGATATTTCTCACTCATGGCGTTTCAGGCAGGAGAGGGAGGAGGAGAGGAGTAAAGTAGAGAGAGAGTCTCTGGGATGGCACTCGTTTTTGACATCTATTTATACTAGTGAAGGAGGATCAATTAGTAACTCAAGGTGAGGTTTTGGTGGTGGTCTAGGGTTTGGGGTGCAATTTTACATACACAGTCAGAGGTACAAATAGCACAGTCACATCAGTGAAGATTTCATGTGATTTGGAATGAGGAAAGGTACACAAGGATGAGATTTCTACATTGGACTCTCGCCCTATTTTGACAGCATAGTCATAATTGATGGGGCAAAGGCCAGTCAGTGCCATTTTGGAAAATCACATTGACTGGCCCGGGGCACTCAGGGCCGCCACTAAATACCAGGGATGTCTTCTCTAGGTATGGTATGGCCCACTAGACTACCAGAGATTTGATTCTATGGAAACATGCAATCTAGGAGGGAGGGGGCAAGAACTAGGGAGGTTAATTTTATTAAAAGTAGAGTGACTTTAGAAGGGAGTAGGGTGTTGCACACTTTTTAAATACTTTTTGGCCTGCTGAGCTAACTCTAGAGGTGTGGGGAGGGGGGGGGAGGTTGCCAAGATACCCCCCCCCCCCAAGTGGACTTTTACAGTTTGGCAAGCAGAGGTTAGGACCAGTGCTGGCCCTTTACATTTTTTCTTGGAGCATCAGGATGTGCAGAAAAATTAGCTACACCATTTGATTTGTTGCTAGCTTTTCAGGAATGAACATGGCTTGCAATTTTTTATTTTTTTTTTTTGGCAAGCCCTATTAAGTCACTTTCATTTTATTATCTAGGCATGAGCTGCTTACATGCAATTTGCAAAATGTATGCCTGGAAATCGCATGCAAAGCAGCTCATCTTAATAGGAGAGTGTTTCGGCCCCAAATAACATGCAGTATTGAAGCGATATTAGTATATTGCACCATATATAGCATTTATTGTGCAATAAATGCTTTTTCGCATATTGTATCCATTTTGCAGCTTAGTAAATGACCCCTTGGTATAGTGGTAGGTCCTTGGGCAGAATTAGACCCTGGAGTTTGCAGTTGGTGACTAGCTTGGCAAGGGGGGGGTAGGCATAAAATTATCAATTTTGCTGTATAAAATGGCGATTGAAATGAGGTGGAACTTTTTCACTCTGGCTGTTAGTACTTTTACTTTTTGTTTTATCCAAATGGTTGTGCAGGTGTGTTTGTTTTTGGGTTTTGTTTTTTTTTTATCAGTCATTTTTGTGACCTAAGTTCTCTTATGCCTCCTGTGTTTTTTTTTTGTTTTTCCAACTTTGAGTAGAATAAGATTGGTTTGTTTTAATGAGATTTATATTATAAATGTTTGCTGCTTTGTAATCTGATTTGAATATTGTTATGAAAGAAACAATAGAATTTTAAATAAATAAAAGTAGAATATTGCACTATTTACTGGTTTATTCTAAGGTGTCACTTAAAATTCTGGATACAGAAATGTGAATAAAATAGCCTTGAATGTTATTTTTAAAACTGAGCATCTTAGAATTTGAGATGTTATACAAAGGAGTCACCCCTCCCTCCCCCAGCTCAGGGGCGCTTGACAGCAGAGGAAGAGTATTTGCTCTGCGGGAAGCCACTTGTCTGCCCACTCTCACAACTGGAGATAAAAGGATGCAGTAGGTACTGTATGCAAGAGAACAGTTTGACTAGCAGTTTTAAGAAAAAAATAATTACAGAAACCAAGGCATGAAAGTACTGGCTGAGGGGTTTCCATTTAAAGGAAAGTTTCGCTATGTGCACAGGGTAGAAAACTCCTGTACCATTCAGATATTCACATATGAAGCTTGAAGGCTCTTTCTGCATTTCCTTTTGCATCCTTGAGAATAGACATATTTGACCTGTATCTCAAATAATGCCAGAGGATGTGTTTGCAGCAGTTAGTGTAACTGGGTTTTAAAAAGGTTTGGATAGGTTCCTAGAGGATAAATCCATAAACTGCTATGATGGTAATTAATAAGCAGTAGTAGCTTTTGATCTATCTAATGTTTGGTTACTTGCCAGGTATATGTGACTTGGATTGACCACTGTTGGAAACAGGATACTGGGCTTGATGGACCCTTGGTCCGACCCAGTATGGCATATCTTATGTTCTTATGTAATGTAACAGGCCAGGTCAATCATGTATGTTGTCATTTGTGGCACTACTGGAAGCTCTCAGGGAAGCTCTCAGGAGGAGGAATAGCCTAGTGGTTAGAGCAGTGGGCTATGAACCAGGAGACCAGGGTTTGAGTCCTGCTGTTGCTCCTTGTGAACCCTGGGCAAGTCACTTTACCCTCCATTGCCTCAGGTACAAAACTTAAATTGTAAGCCCTCTGGGGATAGAGAAATACCTAGAGCACCTGAATGTAAACAGATGTGATATCTCACATCAAATGCTTTGCTCTTCTCATGATGCCTTGGTCATGGCACCGGAGGGAAGATAAATGGAAAGGAAAAGACAGAGGGTGAGAGAGAAGGTGGATGGATCATGGGACAGTGGAGGGGGTAAAAGTTGGGGACATGGAGGGGTGAAAGACAGAAGGAAGCAGACTTAAGGTTTCTCAAATTGTCCCTTTGATCTTGGTTTGTGTGAGAGGAAGTGCAGGGTTGGAGTGTACATGACATGGAGACTGGGGTTTGGCATGCTTATATGAGATGGGGAGCAAAGATGCATTTGAGGCACTCTGAGGGAGGGTTTATGTTCACAAGACTGATTCAGAGGAAGGTTTTGTCTCTGATCATAACTTAGTTATGCAATTTTGTAAGAGACATTAAAAAATAAATTGCAGAGAGAACAGTAGGATAAAAAAAGTAATACCATGAATGCTGACGTGAGACAAAGCATGAAATACATACGAAGGATCTTTAGTTGTGGGGAAGTGAAGGTACTGTCAAAGATCAAATAATTTTTGGTATTTAGCGCAAGGGATGGGCAGACTTAGATAAGCTTTACAGTCTTTAACTGCCATTATATTCTGTTTAAAATACTAAATGGCTACTGCAGTAGGAGCCTTAATAAAATGCAAGTCAGCAGAATTTTATGTCTGATTAAGTGATAGATAACACCATTAGATCCACTACATTATGTGCCTTTGAAACTACTCTATATACAGTTTGTGTTTGGAGGTATTTGTTTTGTTAATCATAGACCTTGTAATCCTCAAATTTCACAAGACTGTTTTGCTTCTGAGTTAGTAATTTGGCTATTCTTACTTCAGAGGTTATATTTGGGCAAGAAATATAGTATAGTGGGAAGAAAATAGTTGTGAATCCTCAAGACCCAGTTCAGTTTTCTTCCTTCCATAAAGTAGGTGATTGTGAGAGCTTGTCTCTTAACCTCCATTTATTCAGGTATATAATATGAACTCTTTGGGACAAAGACATTCCAGCCATATGTTTTATCTAGTACTGTGCTGTGCGATGCAGATCTCATTTAACCCTAACATGAATTTTAAGTATAGGCCATTTTAGACTATTCTAACTCATTTGAAAAACTGTCAACTGCGACTAGATAACAGGCTCCCTTTTTGCCACTTAACTACTGGAACTTGTCCATGAAACCATATCTTCAACCCTCTGGACTTCCTCTTATTAATTACATTTCTCTTGCACTAAGTGCCTGCCTTTTATCAGTGTGTCCACCCTCAGGTTTCTTTAGGGTTCTTTGTTTTCGGTTTAAACTGATTTTCACTAATAAATTCTTGGATTTTTCCAAAGGTGACAGTCTGTTTAAACCGATTTTCACCCTAATTTTACACTGATTAAATAACTGCTCCAGAGCTGCAGATGAAGCGTTTCAACACGTCCAGCCACTACTGGAAGCCAGTGTGGGCCAAAGCACATGCTGTGTTTCAAGTCCCACCCTCCACCAGTGAAAATGCTTACTCTCCAGTGCCTTTTTCAAGTCCTGCCTCTTCACCCCCCGAAGCAGCCAAAGTGCCTGCTGTCTGGTGCTGTGAATGCATTTCAAGCAGGCCCTGTCCAGCAGAAGCAGTTTCCAGCAGGCTCCCTAGCTCTGCATAAAAGCAGAAGTGCAGTGTTGCAGAGCAAGGGAGCCTCAGTAAGCATGCTGCAGAGAGAGAGAGAAGCCTGTAGTCACCACCGGTAAGGATGAATGCTGTTGCAGTGTGTATGTGGGGGGAGGGGAGGAGAGAGAGAGGGGCATGTTAGACAGGAGATAGAGGTAGAGATGGGGATGCTGCTGAGTGGGTGGATGGGAGAATCAGATAATGGCTTCTGTACACCAAAATAAACTCCAATATTTACCCCAAAAGATAATGAGCCTTCCCTTTACGTACAAGGATCAGTCCAGAGAAGTGGGTTGTGTATCCCTACCAGCAGGTGGAGTCAGAGAACAATTAGAACTTTGGGCACTGCTACATAACGAGAGTGCCACCTGCAGTCCCTCAGTATTTCTCTGACTCCAGCAGCTGGAAGAGAGGCTTCTGCAGTCTTAGTTAATTTTTCAGTTTAGTTAGATTTTTTTCTCCGGGTTTTTTCTTCAGGATTGCTTCCTGAGGTGTTAGGCACCTTCGTGGGCCATCCTTCAGTCGAAGCTGGACGTCCGGGAGGTTGGTTACCTCCGTCTGGGTTTCATCTGTCACCACTCGGAGTGTAAAGACCAGGGGCTCCTGGTTACTCACCTCCGTGGCTGCTCCCCCCAAAGCTGCTCCTTCCACCCTCTCTTCTCTACAGCAGTGGTCCCCAACCCTGTCCTGGGGTATATTCATTGTGGATATCCTGAAAACCCGACTGGCTGGTGGGCCCCCAGGACAGGGTTGGGGACCACTGCTCTACAGGACTCAGTAAAGTTTAAAAAAAAAAAAAAAAAGTGAGTGGGACTTCCTCTGTGGTTTTGAGCTGAGGTAAGGAGTTGGGTCGGGACAGCCAGCCTTGCAGGCACTCCGGGGTGTTTGGCAGCCCTCCAGCCCCCTTTCCCTCTACTCCCGGGGCTCCGGGTTGCTCTGAAGGAACGGGGTAAGTGTTTTTTTCGCCGGCCAGTTTTTGGCGCGGCTCACCACGCTCGGCAGCATGACCCGTTGCAACAGGTCTGTCGGCATCTTTTCTCCTGCCTCAGTTTTGGTGCGCGTTTTTTTTCTTCAGCTCCAGTGGGGGAAGTTATCGCAGCCTTGCTCCTTCCCAATATCGGACCGCAGACATCTCGCCATTTTTTTCTATTTTTTCCGTTCCTCCCCTTAGCTCCTGGGCCATGTGGCTGCGCGTTTTTTTTTTTTTTCAAGGGGCCCTCGCTTTCTCTCCATGCTCTGTCAGGCATGTGGGCGCGAAGGCAGAATTTAGGTTTGTTTCCCTCCCTTATCCTTCCTAGGGATGGAGAGTTCGTCGGGCCCTGAGCCCTTCCCCCAGGATGGCGGGTCTTCATGCCGAGGCTCAAGGGAGGAGGGATCCCCTCCAGTCTTAGCCATTGTGGCGGAGGACAGCGCTGGGGGGACTGGGTGAACCGGCTCCTCAGGATCCCATTCCGGCAAATGGAGACCCGGAGGGGTTTTCCCCGGAGTTTGTCTTGTTAATGCACCAGGCTTTCCTGGCCAGAAAGCAGGTGGACTTCAGGAGGCAAATTCAGTCAGTGGGTCTTTCCAAGCCGCTGCTCAAGAAGGGTCGACTCTAGGAACAGCAGGCCCACGGGGGAAGTGATGGTCCCCAGGGGCTGCAGACCCCGCCCCACCCTCCGGAGTTCGGAATCCAGATTTGGCTCAGGTTCCGGATTTGGTTCCTGATCTTGGAGACCCTGATCAAGATGCTGCAGATGATGATTTGCCACCTACAGAAGGGGATGATCCCAGCATGGTCTGCCTTTTTAAGTGGGAGGAACTATGACCCCTTATTCCCCAGGTGTTGGAAGTTCTGGGGCTTCAGAGATCTCAGGAATAATCAGATAGTGATGGGGTTAATCCAGTTCTTGACAGAATACAGGGGCCCACTTCGTCCTTTCCACTGCCTAAAAAGGTTCACAAGCTGGTGACCCGCAAGTGGGACGCACGACTCAAGGTGGGCAGAGCTATGGCCAAGCTCTATCCTCTTTCAACAGATGTCTTGGATCTTCTGAAAATTCCGAAGGTGGATGCGGTGGTTTTGGCCGTGACAAAGACCACTGTTCCGGTAGCGGGTGCTGCCGCTTTAAAAGATATGCAGGATGGAGGTCATGTGATGTGGTGAAGCTGGAAGGACGTGCTTCGTGCCAGCTCTAAGCACCATCCACCTTAATCCACTGTAATCTGCCTCCATAGACTGGAAAAACTATTCTTTCTGCAACAGATAAGTGCTGTACATGTCTATCGATAAATTTATGCTTAAATCGGCAACTAGCATGCCCTTGAGAGGGGGAAAAAAAGAAAAAGATAAAGCTAAGGAAACCTCAGACAAGATGGCGCTGGCACCAGGCCGAAATCCCCCCTCCCCCCAAGCCACAGAGCAGCATAGAGACATTATGCCAGATTTAACAACTCAAGTTACAGAAGCGGTGGTGAAGGCTTTAGACTCCCGATTTGCTGAGTTGGCCTCTCAGTTTCAGGAACTTAAAAACACCATCAGCGAACTTCCACCTCGCTTAGACCATGCAGAGGCTCGTATTTCCAGTTTAGAAGATGACAATATTTCCCTGACTACAAAAATCCTCACACTGGAAAAGAAAGTAGAGGAACAAACAAATAAACTTGATGACCTTGAAAACAGGTCCAGAAGAAATAATATCAGGCTAACAGGCTTACCAGAGTCCATAGAAGAGCAAACTATGGAACAGTTTCTTGAAAAATGGTTACCAGAGGCACTGAGTTTAGCAGAATTAGAAGGAAAACTACGAGTTGAACGTGCGCACCGCTTAGGTAAAAAAAAGGATGGGGAACCCCGACCAAGAATGGTTATTGCAAGGATCATAAACTGGTCCCACAAACAAAAAATACTACAAACCTTCAGAACTCAGGGGAATCTTAAGTATCAAACATCCCAAGTGCGCTTGTTTCAAGACTTTTCTGCACCCCTTACTCTAAAGCGGAAAATCTTCAGTCCGATCTGTACAGCACTCTATCAGAAAAACATCAGATTCCAACTTCAGTACCCTGCCACGCTGAAAATATGGCATGCTGGAAAAGCTCACTTTTTCTCCGAGGTAGAAGCAGCAAAAGCCTTTGCAGAAGGAATTGAATAATATATATGCTAATACTGGCAGTTTACCTTAAACAAAACTTTGAAGGAAAGGAAACACCACCAGGGACTCCTCAGCAGGTCACAGTAGAATTAACCGTCAGGAAGATTTCAAGTTATGAAAGTTTAATTCTGATAAAGAAAATGTTGTTTCCTGTTCATTAACCACACAGAATAAAGTTTCAGTGGTTTGTTTGTTTTTTTTTCCCTATGATGTCAGCACGTTGCAGATAGAGGGAGAACCATGTAATTTGAGAGCATTCTGGGATCCTGCGATGCAGAGGTTTATGCACTGCTTTTTTCTTCGGGCTGGCTGAATACAAGAGCTTGACACTGAGGACGGGACCCCAGCCACCTGGTATCTAATCAGTGACTCATCGAGGAGTGAGAATAGAGGGAGTGTTCAAGCATTTGTTTTGTTTATACCCTCAAGCAGCATCCGAACAGTTGCAGCTTTGGTAACATTTTCAATGCTGAAGGGATCCTCTCTTTCTTCTCTTAAAGTCTGGTAAAATGTTGTTTGTGGGGTTTTTTTCCTGTTAAAAGTTGTAATAATGTTTTTTTACCTGGTGGATGGTGCTGAAACACATCAGAACGTGTCCTCTTAACTACCCCTAATTTTAGAGGTAGTAACTTTACTAATGTGTTTTAGAAGGGATGGGAAATGGGAGGAGGGGGAGAGAAGGGAGGGCAGAAGGGGGGGTTCAGGAGAGAGGGGTGGGAGTCCTAGCTGGAGAATGGAGAGAAACTGGTCTGGCTGTTCAGGTATTGCTTCACTATTATTTAAACTGTCATAACATAGTATGGAGATGGATCTCCAAGTCTGTGAGCCTAGGCTGGGGGGCTCATAGACTCATTATAGCAGACATCACACTAGGTATTACAATTGTTTGTAATCTTAGGTAAGTTAAGATACGATTAGCAAGCTTAAATGTCAATGGGTTGGGGACACCTATTAAAAGAGCAAAAGTTTTACAGGCTCTCCGGAGGGTGAAAGCAGATATAACATGCTTACAAGAGACCCATCTGAATTCAGTCGAGAGTAAAAAAATTGCACCGTGAATGGGTAGGTCAAGTATACTTTTCTCCGGCACAAGGGAAGAAAGCTGGGGTTGCAATTTTATTTCACAAAAATGTAAGTTTTCAACTTGTTACCGAAATTGCAGACCCAGAAGGCAGATATACCATACTCGTAGGAACATTAGAGGGGAAAGAAGTTACGATATGTAATCTGTATGGTCCTAACTCCATGTCTCCGAGTTTCTTCCAAAATATAAGAAACCTCTTGCTGACCCACAGGCAAGGCTGGCTAATTATTGCAGGGGATTTTATACAGTTTGGATCCCCTACTAGACAGATCCACAACACCATATCAGGGAACGGTATGCCCATCCAATACTTGTCTAGCAAACCTCTGCAAGGACCTACAGGTTCTGGACCCCTGGCGGCTCCTACATCCAGAAGAAAGGGATTACACACACCTTTCTAAGGTCCATAAAACCTCCTCCCGTATTGATTACATTTTGGGGGCCCAGGAGATTTTTCCATTTGTTTCCGATGCCAGCATAGGGCATGCGAGTGTCTCGGATCATTCCTTGATATGGATGGACCTCAACATAGGGGTTCGGGCACAGCAAACGCGCTGGTGGCGTTTCCCCGCATATATGAAAAATGACCCAGATTTTCATCAATTCCTCCGCTCTAAATGGCTTCTTTTTAAGGAGAGTAATGCACAACACCTGGAAAATGCCCAGCTTTTTTGGGAAACCAGCAAAACCGTGCTACGGGGGGAAATAATATCTTACCTGCGACAAAGAAATAAGAAACTAAATGAAAACATTTTACAATTAGAAGGAGAATTAGTACAAGCCAAAAAGCTGATGATCCAACGCCCTTCTGAAATCCATATGACGCAATATCATACCATTCTTAGTACATTACAAAATTATTTACATCCGAGAGCAGTTAAGAAACTCCAATTTGCTGAACATAGTTTCTTTCAGTACGGCAACAAATCCGGAAGGTTACTTGCAAATCTGGTCAGATCACGCCGTAGCAAGACATTTATACAGAAACTACGAACCCCTATGGGTACTTGGGCGACTCGGGAGGTGGAAATAGGGGAGACTCTCCGTGCTTTTTATGCTGCCTTATACACTGATGACAGGGGAGGGGGGAAACTAGAGGAAAATGAGTTCTTTAAAAATATTCAGTTACCTCATTTAACTCCCCAACAACTATTAATCTTGAATCAACCCATCATGCCCTCAGAGGTCTCACAGGTCATTAAAAACTGCAAGGTAGGCAAATCCCCAGGCCCAGATGGGTTCTCCTATGACTATTATAAAATACTTGAGAACCAAGTACAAGAGCCTTTATGTCAATTCTTCCAAGCTGGCCTATCCCAAGGGTTTTTCCCCCCAGACTTTAATAAAGCATATATAACAATACTTCCTAAACCGGGGAAGGATTTGACCCAACCAGCATCTTACCGTCCAATATCCTTACTTAACTGTGATTTGAAACTGTTAGCTAACATTTTGGCCACTCGGTTGAGTGCTATCCTTCCTCATTTGATATCTAATCATCAAGTGGGTTTTGTCAAAGGCAGATCGGCAAGTCTACATATTAATAAACTTATCACAGCCATGGCTTACTGTAACAAACATAAGATACCATCATTAGTGGTCAGTTTCGACTCTGAAAAAGCCTTCGACCGGGTTTCATGGCCTTACCTTTTTTCAGTTTTAGAACGCTATGGCTTTTCGGGGGCAATTATTCAATATCTGTCTCTTCTCTATTCAGACCCTACGTCACATTTGTTGGTTAACGGCATGATCACAGATGCCTTTCTTCCTGGAAGAGGAGTGCGGCAGGGCTGCCCTCTTTCACCACTCCTCTACATATTATCCATCGACCCGTTATTGCGGGCTATTGCTGAGGATAATGACATCCAAGGCTTGGAAATGGGAATACACTCTTTTCGTGTAGCGGCGTTTGCTGATGACGTCTTAATTTTTCTTACTACCCCCCAACACTCATTGCCTAAAGTCTTAGAACATCAGCATAAATTTGGTAGTTTTTCCGGGCTCAAAATAAATAGGGAGAAGTCAGAGGCCATGGCAGTGCACGGTAACCTCCAGCAAAATTGGGGCACTCACTTCCCGCTTAGATGGTCAACTACTCACCTCAAATATTTGGGGGTGATCATCCCTACAGAAGTTGACAAACTTTACCATAGTAATATACTCCCAATGCTGAAGAAACTTAAATCTCACTTACAACAATGGGCATCACTGCCTTTATCTCTGACGGGAAGAATACATCTTTTCAAAATGATTGAGCTGCCCAGATGGTTGTACGTAATGCAGATGCTTCCTCTATGGTTGCATAAGAAGGACCTCCAAGAAATCCATAAATGCCTTCGTCACTTTATATGGGGAGGAAGGAGGGCTAGGCTGGCATTTCATTGGTTAGGAGCACCCTCTCGAGAGGGAGGTTTGGCATGTCCAGATTTTAGGAAATATAATGTTACATGTCTAATGGGACATCTGAAAGACTGGTTCACAGGCACGACATACTGCTCACCACATACCCATCTACAGACTTGGTTCCAGGGCTATGAACTGGCTACTTTAGTTCAGATACCACCCTCCTCGGTACCTAGCGAACTTAGGAATTACATGATTTTGGAATCTGGAAGACTAGCGTGGAAATTCGTGTGCAAGCTCTTCGGGCTAAGGTCCACACTTACCCCCTTATTAACCATTCAGGGAAACCCCCAATTTGCTCCCGGATCAGATTCAGCAATATTTCGTCAATGGGCACAGAAGGGGTTAGTTACCATCAGTCAGATTCTCACGCACTCACCAGCGGCTCTATACACTTTTCAGGAATTACAGAATAGGTACCAATTATCCAGCAGAGACTTTTATGCTTATTTGCAACTTAGACATTATGTGATTACTTGGAATTTGCATACTTTCCCTGAAAATCACCTTACCAAGTTAACAAGCATTTTCTCAAATACACGCTTAGGTAAGATATCTTGTTCGCACTATGCTAAAATGTTTAGGGACAATATACCAAATAAACTTTATTCGGAGGTTGTAGCACGATGGGCACACTATCCACAATTCGACCTCTCAGAACATGATGTTAAACAATACATACGACACATTCACAAGGTGTCTGTTAATGCAAACCATAGAGAATTACTATTTAAATTCATTTGGCAACTTTACTACGATCCTGCCACTGCTTTTAAGATGAAAATATGTCAATCAGCACTTTGTCTTAAATGTAAAATATCTGAGGGAGATTACCTCCACTGTTTTTGGTATTGTCCAGTGATATGTTCCTTCTGGTCAAAAATTATAGCTTTATGTTCTACTCTGTATCCTCACTCTATTTCGGCAGACCCCAAGGTATGGTTGTTGGGGCAGTTTGTGGTGGACCAATCAAGATCTGGAAATTCACAAAAACTATTTCTGTGCAAGGCTGCCCTGTTAGCTAAACAGACTATACTATCCCAATGGCTATCGGAGAAAGCCCCGGAATTTCAACACTGGACAAACAAGATGTTGAAAATGGCTATTTTCGAAAGCAAGACAATTAACCCAGCTCATGGACTTCGTTGGAAAATCACAAGGGAGATATGGACCCCATATATACAAAGCCATACCACGGAGATTCAACAAATGTTTAGGACTTTCTTGGCCTAACTGCTAAGCTACAAAGAAGTGAGGTACTAACCACAGTCTAATGTAAATGATAGAGCGTACTCCTATCTCTATATCTATCTTTTTACTTGTTTCTTCCTGTTTACCACTATGTTACCATTTGCTCATTGCTGTACTGTTGTACTTTGAGGGGGTACACGTGCAGAGGCAATATCACACCGTAACAGATCATAGTATAAATAACTGGAATTTAAAGACAGTCGCAATACAGTCTACATAGAGTCTAAATACAGTTTAAATATAGTCATAAACATAGCCTACAAAACAGAATAGCAACATATCAGCAGGACGGGGTGGGAGGGGAGGGATGGGGGGGGGCTAAATGAAGGGAGAAGAGGGGAAGGGTAGAAAAAGAAGCTGGCTCAGAGAAGGTTCAGCTTTCACATTGGGCTGGCAACAGTTAATGACTCTTTTCTGTAATTCAATGCCTCTCTAAAATAGTTTGTTATGCTACTGTTACTGTTTATACAATACGCACATTAAACTATGTATGCATATCAACTTAATAAAAAAGACATAGGAAAAAAAAAAAGATATGCAGGATCATAAGCTGGAGATCCAGTTGAAGCGAGTCTTTGAAGTAGCTGTATTGAGTCTTCGGGCCACGATCTGCGCCAGCCTCATGCAGAGGGCATGCTTGTGCTGGGTTCAGGCCTCTAACGCCACTATAGGAGCTGGCAGTGGTGCCGCCTTGGAGGGCACTTGTTTGGAGGCGGGCATTGCATATGTAGCAGATGCGCTTTACGACCTAGTGCAAACTTCAGCGCGCAGCATGGTTTCTGTAGTGACTGTGCACGGACTGCTGTGGCTGCGCAATTGATCAGCGGATTTGTCTTCAAAATCTCAGCTGTGTAACCTCCCGTTTAAGGGTATAAACTCCTGTTCAGTGAGGAA
The DNA here is from genome assembly GCF_901001135.1 of Rhinatrema bivittatum. Classification (NCBI taxonomy): domain Eukaryota; kingdom Metazoa; phylum Chordata; class Amphibia; order Gymnophiona; family Rhinatrematidae; genus Rhinatrema; species Rhinatrema bivittatum. The sequence continues at coordinate 143,359,028 of NC_042621.1, forward strand.
CTGGAGCAGTTGGTAAAGCTACTCAGAGAATCTAAGGGGCATAAGTTGCCGGAAGATAAAAGGCCCACCAGAAAGGTGTTTCCTTCGCAGCTGCATTTTCGGGATTCACGCCGATTTCGTTCCGGCAAGTATTCCTCGCCTTCCACATCTAAGCAGATCTCAGGACGGCAACAGTCCTTTTGAGGGGTCGTCGTCCCGGCCAGGATTCTGGATACCTCGGGACAGGAGGTAGTAAACCCTCCCAATGAAGCCACAAGTCCCCATACCGTCATCGAAGCTGTCGGGGGCAGATTGTCCAGCTTTTACACGGAATGGGCAAGGATCACTTCAGACCGTTGGGTCCTGGAGGTGATCAGAGAAGGCTACGCTCTAGAGTTTTCATGTCCTGTGCCTGAGGTGTTCGTGGAGTCCCGCGTGGCTTCGCACAGCAAGCAGGAAGCGGTACGGGAGACTCTGCAGCGCCTGATCCAGCTACAGGCCATTTTCCCAGTTTCGGAGGCAGAAGAGGGTCAGGGACTTTACTTGGTTTACTTTGTGATTCCCAAAAAGGAGGGCACGTTTCGTCCCATCCTAGACCTACAGAAGGTGAACCGTTGTCTCCGAATATCTCGTTTTCTCATGGAAACCCTGCGGACGGTACTGGCTGCGTTTCGGACGGGAGAGTTCCTTGCGTCCCTGGATCTTATGGAGGCTTATCTGCATATTCCGATATGGCTATGTCACCAGCGGTTTCTACGCTTCAAGGTCTTGGGACAACACTTCCAGTTTCAGGTCCTTCCATTTGGTCTGGCAACTGCTCCTCGAACTTTCACCAAAGTCATGGTGGTGGTAGCAGCCTTCCTTCACAAGAAGGGGATCCTGGTCCATCCATACCTGGATGACTGGCTGATTCGTGCCAAGACCAGGGAGGACTGCGAAAGATCAGTTCGCATGGTGATGTTCACTTTGAGATCGCTCGGATGGGTCATCAATCTTCAGAAGAGTCACCTGGAATCCACCCAAGAGCTGACCTATTTGGGAGCCTATTTCAATACCTTGCGAGGCAGAGTCTTTCTGGCGTCTGACCGGGTAGCCAGGTTGCAGAGCCAGATACAGGCGCTTCTTCTCAGACAAACACCCGCTGTGTGGCATCATCTGCAAGTTCTGGGATCCATGGCGTCCACCTTAGACTTTGGTTCCGTGGGCGTTCAACCACTTACGTCCGCTACAGCGTGCGCTGTTGTCACGGTGGAGTCCGGTGTCGGAGCAGTTCCACCTACCCTCGTCTCTGCTTCCAGAGTCCAGAGCCAGTCTGTCATGGTGGCTTTCGCGTGACAATCTGCAGAAGGGGGTGGATTTGAACCCACCGAATTGGCTGTCATGTTGGGGAGCTGTGTGCGAAACCAGATCCGCCCAAGGGCTTTGGTCTCCAACAGAGGGCTCGTGGTCCATCAATCGTCTCGAGACAAGAGCGGTACGTCTTGCCCTTCAAGCATTTCTACCCTGGATTCAGGGATGCATGGTTCGGGTGTTCTCCGACAATGCGACGATGGTGGCCTACATCAACCGACAGGGCGGGATGAGAAGTCCCACAGTGGGCCTCGAAGCATGTCTTCTGTTCGCTTGGGCAGAGCATCATCTCGGGGGAATTGCCACATCGCATGTCGCAGGCGTGGACAACGTGCAGGCAGATTTTCTCCGCAGGCGACAACTCGACCCGGGAGAGTGGGAACTGTCTCCCGAAGCATGGAACCGCATTTGTGCCAGATGGGGGAGGGGGTCCCACAGTTGGATCTGATGGCAGCGCGGGAGAATGCGAAGACAGAACGCTTCTTCAGCTGTTGAAAAGAACAAGGCTCAGTCGGTCTCGACGCTCTGGTGTGCCCCTGGCCAACAGGGATTCTGTTGTATGCCTTTCCCCCCTGGCCTTTCATCTGTCGGCTTCTCCGTCGCATAGAACTTCACCCCGGAAGGGTGGTGCTGGTGGCTCCAGAGTGGCTATGCTGCCCATGGTTCGCGGATCTGATTCGCTTGACCCTAGAGGGTCCTTTGCAGTTGGCTCATCTACCGCATCTACTTCAAGGTCCCATCTTTTCGGATCGGGAGGATCGCTTCTCTCTCATGGCTTGGCTTTTGAGAGGCGATGTTTACGATTGAGTGGTTATTCTGAACAAGTTATTTCCACTCTGTTGCAGGCAAGACGTCCGTCCACTTCCCTGACCTATGTGAGGTATGGAGGTTCTTTGAGACCTGGTGTCATCAGCGCTATTGTGATCCTTTAATGGTCGAGGTCTCTCTGGTACTGGATTTTCTGCAACCAGGGGCTCAAGAAGGGTTTGGCGTTCAATTCTCTTCGGGTCCAGGTAGTGGCCTTGGGAGCCTTGCAGGGAAAGTTTGCCGGTGGTTCGCTTGAGGCACACCCTGCCATTGTTAGATTTCTCAAGGGCGTCAAACATTTACGACCTCCTGTCCGTGCGGTGTGTCCAGATTGGAGTTTAAATCTTGTATTGCATGTTCTCTGTGGCGCTCCTTTCGAACCTCTATGCACCGCTTCCCTGAAAGATCTAACCTTGAAGACGGTGTTCTTGGTGGCCATTTGCTCGGCACGTCTGATTTCTGAATTGCAGGCCCTGTCATGCCGTGACCCTTTTTTGCGGATTCACGACGATAGGGTGACGTTACGCACAGTTCCTTACTTTGTTCCTAAGGTGGCTTCGGCCTTTCATGTTAATCAGACAGTGGAGCTTCCAGGGTTCCAGGGGGTCGCCTCAGGACAAGGATCTTCTTCTTTTGGATGTGCGTCGGGTCTTATTGCGTTATCTAAAGGTTACCAATGACTTCAGACGCTCCAATCATTTGTTCATTCTTTTCGAGGGTGCAAAGAAAGGGGACAAGGCGTCTAAAGCGACCATTTCTCAATGGATTAAAGAGACTATTACTTCAGCAACTTGGTCCGCGGCCGCCAAGTGCCTTTGGGTCTCCGAGCTCATTCTACCAGGGCTCAGGCTACTTCCTGGGTGGAGTGTAAGTTGCTATCACCTCAGGAGATCTGCCGGGCGGCGGTGTGGTCCTCTTTGCACACATTTACTAAGCATTATTGCTTAGGTGTTAAAGCCTCTGATGAGGCTTCCTTCGGTGCAGGTCTTTCGGATTCCTGACCAGTGTAGGGTTGCTTGGGTACATCCTACTTCTCTGGATTGATCTGTGTACGTATAGGAAAAAGAAAATTGTTTCTTACCTGCTAATTTTCGTTCCTATAGTACCAAGGATCAGTCCAGAGGCCTACCCCTTACTTCAGTTAACGAAAGACTGTGTTGGCTACAATTTGCCTAGTTTTTCATAGAGCTCCTTTTTTGCAGAATACGATTGTTGGAGCAATTTTTTTCTAACTGTTTATTTACTCATGTTTCCTTGGGGCGAAGTGTGGGACAGTGGTTTTTGGTCACCCCTTCGCCTGTTAGTATTGGTTGTTTGGCTTGGGTACAGGTCAATTCTGAGGGACTGCAGGTGGCACTCTCGTTATGTAGCAGTGCCCAAAGTTCTAATTGTTCTCGGACTCCACCTGCTGGTAGGGATACACAACCCACTTCTCTGGACTGATCTTTGGTACTATAGGAATGAAAATTAGCAGTTAAGAACCAATTTTCTTATTTTTATCAACTGATTTTCTCCTGTTTATTTTCTTATCATGATAAACCCTGATAAATTCTTGGGAAAAATAAAGAACAATAACAAAAATTGCAAATAAAGGTCTCTAGGTATCTTCCATTACCCTGCTGTGTAAGGAATCTAGGAGTCCCTTACTACCACCAATTCTTAGGTAATTGCTACAACCCTCCTTGAACCTCTACCATTTCTTATGCATGCCTCTTTTTTTTTTTTTTTTTAATGCTTATTGTAAACCAAATGCTAATGTACAGGAATTCAACTGTAAATTGATAGCAATCTACCCTGAGACCAGAAAGAATATCAAATGTGTATAAATAAATTTTATTTACATTCTGCCTTTTGTGACATTAGATCAGATTATTTATTTAGGTAAGAAATGTATTGCCTGCAGAAAATGTACGAGATGAAAAAAGCAATGTACAGTATCACATACAAAATAAAAATACATAAAAATATTGTACAAACTATGAGCACTACATTACATAGCAAAAAATATCCAACAAAAATCAACAGACAACCCCTTGCTGCACCTGCCCAGACTCTTCCATGGTCCTTTTTGCCACCTTCCCAGCTACCTCCCTTCTTAAAAATAATTCCAGATATAACTTAGCTCCCCCTAATACAGCCTTTGTCTCAAGTTTCTGAAGGAAATATTAGTGCCTTTACCATCTTTTGGAATCTTAGTAATTTAACTCATCCTGCACAGTAATAGGTAATGCTTTCCAAAACTGATATGCCATCACAGCAAATGCTGTACTTTCTCCAGTGCAACTATATCTTTTTTTTTTTTTTTGAAGTGCAGCACCCAGAATTGCACCCAGTATTCAAGGTGCAGTCTCACCATTGAGCGATAAAGAAGCATTATGACATCTTTCGTTTTATTTGCCATGCCGTTTGCTTTTTTGACAGCACAGCACACTGAAGTGATGATTTCAATGTATTATCAACTATGACACCCAGATCTTTTTCCTGGGTGGTAACTCCTAAAATGGAACCCAACATTGTGTAGCTACAGCATGGGTTATTTTTTCCTATATGCATCAGCTTGTACTTGTCCACATTTAAATTTCATCTGCCATATGGATGCCCAATCTTTCAAGGTTTTCCTGCAATTTCTCACAGTCCGCTTATGATTTAACAACTTTGAATAATTTTGTCATCAGCAAATTTGATCACCTTACTTGTTCCCATTACCAAGTTGTTTATAACTATATTAAAAAGCAGTGGTCCCAGAACAGATCACTGGAGCATTCCACTATTCATCTTTCTCCATTGGGAAACTTTATCATTTAGCCCTACTTTCTGTTTTCTATCTCTTAACCAGTTGGCAGTCCACAAAAGGACATTACCTCCTATTGTATGACTTTTTTTTAATTTCCTAAGAAGTCTTTCATGAGGGACTTTGTCAAATGCTTTCTGAAATCCAGATACACTATATCAACTAGTTCACCTTTATCCACGTTTATCTGTGCCCTTAAAAAAAATGTAGCAAACTTGTGAAGCAAGACTTCCCTGGGCTAAATCCATGTTGGCTTAGTTTAATGGGACAATGTATATGTTCAGCAATTTTGTTCTTTGATAGTTTCTACCATTTTCCTGGCACAAACTGGTTAAAAGACATGAAACAGAAAGTAGAATTAAATGGTCAGTTTTCTCATTGGTGAAAGGTAAACAGTGGAGTGACTTGGCGATATGTACTGGGACTGGTGCTTTTTAATATATTTATAAATGATCTGGAAAAGGGAATAATGAGTGAGGTGATCAAATTTGCAGATGACACAAAATTATTCCTAGTTGTTAAATCACCAGTAGATTGTGAGAAATTGCAGGAGGACCTCATGAGACTTGGAAGCTGGGCATCCAGATGGCAGATGAAATTTAATGTGGACAAGTGCAAAGTGAAGCACATAGGGAAAAGTAACCCACATTTTAGTTACATGGTGTTAGGGTCCATATTAGAAGTTATCACCCAGGAAAAGCATCTGGGCATCATTGTGGACAGTACTTTGAAATCTTCAGCTCAGTGTGTGGAAATTGTCAGTAAAGCAAACAGAATGTTAGGAATTAGAAAAGGAATGGATAATAAAATGAAGAATGTCATAACGCCTCTGTATTGCTCTGTGGTGAGACAGCACTTGTAGTACTGTATGCAATTCTGGTCACTACAGCTTAAATATATAACTGAATTGGAAAAGCTAGAGAAGTTAGGGGTGTTCGGCTTGGAAAAGACAGCTGAGGGGGGGTATAGAAGTCTATAAAATCATGAGTGGAATAGAATTGGTAAATATGAATCAGTTACTCTTTCAAAAAATATAAATACTAGGGGATACTCTATGAAGTTAGCAAGAAGCACATTTAAAAAAAAATTGGAGAAAATTCTTTTTCACGCAATGCACAGATAAGCTCTGGAATTAATTGCCAAAGGATGTGGTAAAGGCAATTAGTGTAGCTGGGTTTAAACAAAGTTTGGACAAGTTCCTGGAGAAGTCCATAAACTGTTATGAACCAGGTAGACTCCGGGAAAGCCACTTATCCCTGGGCATTAGCAGCATAGGATCTATCTACTGTTTGGCATCTTGCCAGGTACTTGTGACCTGGATTTATTGCTGTTAGATACTGGGCTTGATGGACCCTTGGTCTGACTCAATATGATAATTCTTATGATGATATGTTCTTCGGCTTAGAAACATTTCCATTTTTCTCTTTTAAAATAAATGTGTATATTAACCATTTCCAAGGACAAATTCATTAAAAATGTCTTGTTTAATTTAGCAGTGACGACAATGAGAATCGGATAAAAGAAAGCCCTTTATTAAAACGCCCGACTCTGGCCGAGTTTCGCTCTTTTGCACAGAGCTGCCTCAGGGGCAACTAGAAATGGACATATAAATAATTAATATACATATATATGAAATAAAACAATATTTGACATACATAAATAAAAAACTGAATATAGACATATATTGATTTGAGTTATGTTATAAAATCATTGTGTTATAAATAGCATAAGATCAAAAAAAGTTAATACATATATATGTGTTTAGACTTATGGATACAATAACTTAAAAAACAACATGTATATATGAAAAAATAAAATTCATATGAACTGGTTGTAGTGTATCAAGGAGTAAAAAATGTGACAATGTAAAAATGCAAAGAATTTAGAGGTGGTGGTCCTGTGTCATAGACAATATATGAAGCTATAAACAACTTGGAGTCAATAATGGTTTTCAGATGAAATTTAAATAATATAATCGTTATATATTTCATGCTTACTTCATTCAAGCAGGACTTGGAAAAGTCAATGTAGAAAATATCGTATTGATTGTCCTAAATATGCAAAAACAAACAAATTTTTGCATATTTAGGACAATCAATACGCATGAAATATATAACGATTATATTATTTAAATTTCATCTGAAAACCATTATTGACTCCAAGTTGTTTATAGCTTCATATATTGTCTATGACACAGGACCACCACCTCTAAATTCTTTGCATTTTTACATTGTCACATTTTTTACTCCTTGATACACTACAACCAGTTCATATTAATTTTTTTTTTCATATATACATGTTGTTTTTTAAGTTATTGTATCCATAAGTCTAAACACATATATATGTATTAACTTTTTTTGATCTTATGCTATTTATAACACAATGATTTTATAACATAACTCAAATCAATATATGTCTATATTCAGTTTTTTATTTATGTATGTCAAATATTGTTTTATTTCATATATATGTATATTAATTATTTATATGTCCATTTCTAGTTGCCCCTGAGGCAGCTCTGTGCAAAAGAGCGAAACTCGGCCAGAGTCGGGCGTTTTAATAAAGGGCTTTCTTTTATCCGATTCTCATTGTCGGCACTGCTACACAGCTCACTGGATCGGTTACCGATTTGTTTAATTTAGGCCAGCGTTTGCCAGCTTTATTTAAGTTGTTTATATTCCACTTACCATAGAACAACTATTCTAAGTGGGTACCTTGAAAGCATTAACATGTAATAAATAAAACAGACTATTGACCAATATTACTATGTTGTTGTCATCATTACTATGTTACTGTGTGTATGCATCTATACATACAAAATATGTAAGCCCCAACAATACAGGCAGATCAATAATAAGTTGAGCCTCTGTAAGATTCCTGAGACCAGACATTTTCTGTAAACATCTTGGTATAGACTTCAACTTTTATCAACCATTATTTAAAAGAATAAACATTTCTTTTGTGTTTCAACTAATGGCTTAACAGCCATATTTTTTTGTTCAGAAGCATGTTTTTGGAGAACTGTACCCCTTGTGTCCTGAAAAGCCATTCAACATTTAACTGAACAGCTTGAAATATTCTAGAAAGTGCCACATTTTGAAAGAAGAGTCCGTTTCCAGAAATTAGAGTGGTGTTTTACAAACCTAAAAATTATGCTGCTCATCCAATGGAGTTGTTTCTTCCTTATAGTTTACCGAGTCCCACTGTCAATTATGCTTAAATTGCAATGTTGACTTGGTATTCAGGTTGGTGCAGTATTTTGGTTTTTTATTTTTAGATTAAACATGCAGACATTGTAATTTTTTACACAATGAAGAATATTAAATGTGACTTCAGGTGCATTACGTAGTCTATCCTAAAACACTGCAACTTAAGGACAGCAAGTAGTATTTAGCAAGTATCATGGGACAAAATCTATTATCTAAATGCCAGTGCAGATTACTAGGGTACAATGATTAGTCACCTTAGTATTTCATTGGCATCCAAAGTCTTTTTACTGAAGGTTCTAATAAATTGACAAGATTATGCAAAAGCAGTGTACATTATTATTCTACTCCCAAAAAACCCCAATACTTTTATCCTGTAAATGAGCAGAGCTGGTCATTTGTGGTAGAGTCCAGGAAGTTGACAGCTTTTCATATTGTATTAATGAATGCATGATCACAAACAGGAGTGGATGCTGACATTCCAGCCTTCCCTGTTTGTCATACTATATACTTGCTTTTGCCGTTTCTCATGGAGAATTTTTTTTTTTTATATAAAATGGTCTCTATTTTGCATACTATTCTTTAAAAGTTGTTTCCTTGATTTATGCCTTTTTTCACAAGAAAGGCTAAGCAGCTTATGTTCTAAAAATCTATACAATAGACACAAAATGGTATCTGAACCCTGATTCATCTGTTCTTTTGGACTGGCAAAATGATACTATTTCCACATATTACAGTCATACTTAATGTTTATTGTAAAGAAAGCATTCAGCAGTAAAATATATTAAACTTTAAATCTAAGATTTTTTAAAAATTGTCTCAAAATGCATGCTGTGATATTGCTCAAAACCAGTATCCATTTTTCTATCATGTATCTTGAAAACCAGTGAATTAGCATATTAGAATTATCAAGTTCTGTTTGCCAGCAATTTGGTAAAATCTGTATGAGCTTTCTTTGGAAGGGAGGAAGGGAGCCTCCCGTAGGCTATGAATGATACTGATAAAAGAACATAAGCACATGCCATACTGGGTCAGACCAAGGGTCCATCAAGCCCAGCATCCTGTTTCCAACAGTGGCCAATCCAGGCCATAAGAACCTGGCAAGTACCCAAAAACTAAGTCTATTCCATGTTACCGTTGCTAGTAATAGCGGTGGTTATTATCTAAGTCAACTTAATAGCAGGTAATGACTTCTCCTCCAAGAACTTATCCAATCCTTTTTTAAACACAGCAATATAAACTGCACTAACCACATCTTCTGGCAACAAATTACACAGTTTAATTGTGCGTTGAGTGAAAAAAGAACTTTCTCCGATTAGTTTTAAATGTGCCACATGCTAACTTCATGGAGTGCCACCTAGTCTTTCTATTATCCGAAAGAGTAAAAAAACGATTCACATCTACCCGTTCTAGGCCTCACATGATTTTAAACACCTCTATCATATCCCCACTCAGCCGTCTCTTCTCCAAGCTGAAAAGTCCTAACCTCTTTAGTATTTCCTCATAGGGGAGCTGTTCCATTCCCTTTTATCATTTTGGTCGCCCTTCTCTATACCTTCTCAATCGCATTTATATCTTTTTTGAGATGCGGCGACCAGAATTGTACACAGTATTCAAGGTGCGGTCTCACCATGGAGCGATACAGAGGCATTATAACATTTTCCGTTTTATTCACCATTCCCTTTCTAATAATTCCCAACATTCTGTTTGCTTTATTGACTGCCACAGCACATTGAACTGACGATTTCAATGTGTTATCCACTATGACGCCTAGATCTCTTTCTTGGGTTGTAGCACCTAATATGGAACCTAACATTGTGTAACTATAGCATGGGTTACTTTTCCCTATATGCATCACTTTGCACTTGTCCACATTAAATTTCATCTGCCATTTTGATGCCCAATTTTCCAGCCTCACAAGGTCTTCCTGCAATTAATCACAATCTGCTTGTGATTTAACTACTCTGAACAATTTTGTATCATCTGCAAATTTGATTATCTCACTCGTCGTATTTCTTTCCAGATCATTTATAAATATATTGAAAAGTAAGGGTCCCAATAAGATCCCTGAGGCACTCCACTGCCCACACCCTTCCACTGAGAAAATTGTCCGTTTAATCCTACACTGTTTTCTGTCTTTTAGCCAGTTGGTAATCCACGAAAGGACATCGCCACCTATCCCATGACTTTTTATTTTTCCTAGAAGCCTCTCATGAGGAACTTTGTCAAATGCCTTCTGAAAATCCAAGTACACTACATGTACAGGTTCACCTTTATCCACATGTTTATTAACTCCTTCAAAAAGGTGAAGCAAATTTGTGAGGCAAGACTTGCCTTGGGTAAAGCCATGCTGACTTTGTTCCATTAAACCATGTCTTTCTATATGTTCTGTGATTTTGATGTTTAGAATGCTTTCCACTATTTTTCCTGGCACTGAAGTAAGGCTAACAGGTCTGTAGTTTCCCAGATCGCCCCTGGAGCCCTTTTTAAATATGGGGGTTACATTAGCTGTCCTCCAGTCTTCAGGTACAATGGATGATTTTAATGACAGGTTACAAATTTTTACTAATGGGTCTGAAATTTCATTTTTTAGTTCCTTCAGAACTCTGGGGTGTATACCATCCGGTCCAGGTGATTTACTACTCTTCAGTTTGTCAGTCAGGTCTACCACAACTTCTAGGTTCACCATGATTTGGTTCAGTCCATCTGAATCATTACCCATGAAAACCTTCTCCAGTACGGGTACCTCCCCAACATCCTCTTCAATAAACACTGAAGAAAAGAAATCATTTAATCTTTCTGTGATGGCCTTATCTTCTCTAACCCCTTTAACATCTAACGGTCCAACTGACTCCATTACAGGCTTTCTGCTTCGGATATATTTTAAAAAGTTTTTACTGTGAGTTTTTGCCTCTATGGCCAACTTCTTTTCAAATTCTCTCTTAGCCTGTCTTATCAATGTCTTACATTTAACTTGCCAACGTTTATGCATTATCCTATTTTCTTCTGTTGGATCCTTTTTCCAATTTTTGAATGAAGATCTTTTGGCTAAAATAGCTTCTTTTACCTCCCCTTTTAACCATGCCGGTAATCGTTTTGCCTTCTTTCCACCTTTCTTAATGTGTGGAATACATCTGGATTGTGCTTCTAGGATGGTATTTTTTTAAAAATGAACACGCCTCTTGCACATTTTTTACCTTTGTAGCTGCTCCTTTCAGTTTTGTTCTAACTATTTTTCTCATTTTATCAAAGTTTCCCTTTTGAAAGTTTAGCACGAGAGCCGTGGATTTGCTTACTGTCCCCCTTCCAGTCAAATCAAATTTGATCATATTATGATCACTATTGCCAAGCGGCCCACCACTGTTACCTCTCTCACCAAATCCTGTTCTCCACTGAGAATTAGATCTAAAATTGCTCCCTCTCTCATCGGTTCCTGAACCAATTGCTCCATAAAGCTATCATTTATTCCATCCAGGAACTTTATCTCTCTAGCGTGTCCCGATGATACATTTACCCAGTCAATATTGGGGTAATTGAAGTCTACCAAAAATATCCAAGTTTACTCAAAATACGACTATGTAAACACTATTGAAAAGAACGTTGTACAATAAATGTTTTCAATTTTGATGTGTGTATTTATACTAAATATGATGCGTTTGCTAACCTATTAAGGACCGTCATAACACCCGTGGTCTACACGCATTTTATGCCTGTGTTCTCAGCCACATTGGGTCATCTTTAATCATTGGTCCTGAGAACCTTAAAATGGTCTTTTGTACTTATTTTTTGCGATTGAGACGTATATGCACAGATTACAGAGAATTCAAGAATCAAGCACAAAACATTGCTGAAAGGTTTTTACAACGAGGATACCCTATTTCCAGTGTTAAAAAGGCATATCGTAGAGCGTTATACTCAAACCGAGATTATCTGTTTTTGCCCAAAAATCGGGAGGATTCAAACCCACAGACTGTGGTGTTGCGACACACACTGGCAGCTCCTGCTGTTAGCAGAGCCATCAGACAACACTGGAGGATCTTGCAGGAAATACACCTTCAATTACAAGACCCCATTCGGATAGCCTATTCAAGAGGCCAAAATATCAAAGATCGAGTTGTACACTCCAGCATATACAACCCACCGACAGTGGTGGCGAATACAATATGCAGGGGAAACTGTTCATACTGTTCCCAAAAAGCACTAATTACCTCCATTCAGACATCCACGGGCGTTCCTACCATCCTTAAAATTTTTTTTCAGTTTTTGAGGAAAAGAAATTTTGTTGTGAAACATATAAATGTTGAAAATACCCTCAGGTAGGACTAGAATAATTTCGGTGAAATCTTAGACATTTTTTAAAAAATATTTTTCATTAAGAGATGATATTGTTATTTGTCTCAGTATCATTCACTGCTATACATTCTAATTCTCCCATCTTACTTCTTAGACTTCTGGCATTAGCATACAAATATTTCAAAGTTTTTTTGTTTGTATTTTCTTTCTGCTTTTTAATTGATAGGGATAAGTTAGAATTTTTTAGCTCAGGTGAGTTTTTAGTTACAGGCACTTGGACTACTTTTCTAATTATTGGAACCTCACTGTCGGGATGCCCTAATTCTAATGCATCATTAGTATCTTTTAAAGATACCTCTCTCCGAACCATGCGCTGCTGAGCAACTGTCGGCTTTCCCCTTTGTTCTAGTTTAAAAGCTGCTCTATCTCCTTTTTAAAGATTAGCGCCAGCAGTCTGGTTCCATCCTGGTTAAGGTGGAGCCCATCCCTTCGGAAGAGACTCCCCCTTCCCCAAAAGGTTCCCCAGTTCCTAACAAAACTGAATCCCTCTTCCTTGCACCATTGTCTCATCCATGCATTGAGACTCCGGAGCTCTGCCTGTGGTGACCTGCACGTGGAACAGGGAGCATTTCAGAGAATGCTACCCTGGAGGCTCTGGATTTAAATTTTCTACCTAAGAGCCTAAATTTGGCTTCCAGAATCTCCCTCCCACATTTTCCTATGTCGTTGGTGCCCACATGTACCACGGCATCTGGCTCCTCCCCAGCACTGTCTAAAATCCTATTGACATGTGAGATCCACCACCTTCGCACCAGGTAGGCACATTACCAGGCGATCCTCATGCCCACCAGCCACCTCTACATTTCTAATAATCGAATCACCAACTATGACTGCCAACCTAACCCTTCCCTCCTGGGCAGTAGGCCTTCGGGAGATATCCTCCGTACAAAAGGACAGTGCATCACCTGGAGAGCAGATCCTTGCTACAGGATCCTTTCCTGCTACACCAGGTTGATGTTCTCCAATCATGAGACCTTCTTCTTCTCCAAGGCAGCACCAGTGCTGCCAGTCTGAAGTTGGGACTTGGCTACTATGTCCCTGAAGGTCTCATCTATATACCTTTCTGTCCGCCTCAGCTCCTCCAGGTCTGCCACTCTAGCCTACAGAGATTGGACTCGTTCTCTGAGAGCCAGGAGCTCTTTGCATCGCATGCACATGTACAACTTCTCACTGGTGGGTAAAAAATCATACATGTGACACTCTATGCAAAAGACTGGGAAGCCAAAAGACTGTTTTGGGTTTTTTTTGGTTTTTTGGGGGGGTTTTTTGTACCAAACCATCTTCATCTTATAGTCTGCTTATATCAGGCAGACTATGTGATCTTAACTTTGCTGTTCAATAGGAATGTTTTCCTAGGCTGGCATTAAAATGGGTAAAATAATGTGCTTCCAATTAATATACTATTAGATATCCAAATTGGCAGCATTTCATAAACCTTAGTATTTAAAACAAAATTATGAAACTGAGCTCTACCATACACAGTAAATGTACAATTTAAGATAAAGTAAGTGCAGCTGAAAAGCTTGATGTTTTCTGAAATGAAAGAATGTTAAACATTATTCCTAGGTGTACTGTAATAAAACCCCATTAGGCTCACTCCAAGACAAAAAAATCAACTAGTCTGCCTGATATAAGCGCTTTGAAAGAAAACCATTCCAGATTTCATTGGCATGATAACTTTCTCTGTGTGGGCTACAGACTGCTTCATCCCCTGCTCTGAAGACTGAAATAAAAATGTCATGAATAAATTTAAGTGCCACTCTGAATAGTAACTACTGTGATTGCAAAATTCCAAGCAGCTCAGTGTCTGGTTTAAACAGATGAAAAGTGACCGCACAGATTTACTGCCGGAAAACTGTGCTAAATAAATAAATAAAATTGGGTACTAGGTGATGGCTGTCCAGTTGCCACTTAGTTTTCTGTACAAAGGGAAGGTGTTTCATTAAAGAAAGGGTAAGACTAAATGAAATGAAGTCTGACATGCAGAAATGGGAGGCCAGTTACCTTGTGGGTAATCTTAGCATTTTGCTAGCTTTTAATGTAAACTCTATTTGTGTGTTTTTTGGTTTTGTTTTTTTTAATTTACAAGAGTAATAAATTAAATGTATAATCTTACTACATTTTCATAGTAGCACTACAACAGCTGGCTTAAAAATAACCCGTGTTGAAGTTCTTCCTAAGAAGTATATAGCACTATAGAATGCACCTGTAACAAGTTTAAAAAAAATTATACAAACATAAACAAACTAACATTTTTAAGTGATTTATCTCTGCATTTAATAGCATGCACCAGGTCATCACTGTTCTCTCCACTGGAAAATTCCTCACTGGGTCCATGGAAACAGATGACAGACCTTCACATTGAGCCGCATATCAGCAAAGGATGTTCTGAATGTACTTGATCCATGCTACCCTTGAAACATGGAGACCAGTCATGTTTTTTAATTTGTATTTTTTTTTTTTAAATCTAAGGCACTCAACTGGCATACAATGGAGGCAGTGCATGCAAATCTTTCTCCTGCATATTCATTGTAGATATCCTGAAAACCTGGCCTGTTTGGGGCACTTGAGGTCTGGAGTTCGCCATCACTGCCCTAAATCCTCCACATACAGGGTTTCCTGTTACTACATAAACTTGTGCAAGGGCAGGGATACAGCAGGGCCAGTGAATACATTCTGGCTCACAGGTCCCGCGCTAACTTATACTACTAATGCTGCTGCCAGTTGAGGCACTTGTGAGCCCCAGCTAAAAGGTTTGTCACCCCATTTGGGGTCCTGAGCCACAATTTGGGAAGCCCTGCCCTAATCAGTTGGGTTTTCAGGAAATCTCTAATGAATATGAATGAAAGAGATTTGCATACAGTTAAGGGAGTGTGCATACAAATACATTTTAATACATATTCATTAGGAATATCCTGAAACCAAACGGTTAGGGTGCCATCAAGTCTGAGTGCTCACCCCTGGTGTTAGATAATAGAAATGAGTTTTTATTGGCTCAGGGTGCTGTCTAAATGAGATGTAAGCCTGAGGATGGCTGTGGTGTCCTATCTGAATAACGGCTTCTATCAGATTTTTACTAACAAAAACTCTTAATTCCAGTCCCCTCCCCCTGTCCCCACCACTATTGACTAGCTTGGTCTGTATTGTGCTTTGATTCAGAGCTAGAATAATTTCTGGTATTCATTGGTTGGCGAAAAAACCCAAAATACAGATTAAAAAAAAAAGTCATGTATATTACAGCAGAAATATGCAATTCTCTCATTTGGCAAGGTGTGTAGGGAGTGCAACAATTAATGTTTTATAAAAAAAAAAATGTGCCATACTGAGCAAGTGGTAGCTCGTGTAGACAAAGTTCAGTAGTAGGATTGTTCTACAAACACTATTTTGCAGCCCAGCTGCAAATGTCAAGTTTCACATATAGATAAACACAGAAAGCTAGAGTCCTTGCAATACAAAGCAAAACTTCAGTGTTGCCCAGGTCCCCAGTGGTAGAAGGGTTCGTTTAAGTGATGCTAGATCATATCTGTTAGCTTATTTTCAGCAAAACAAATTTGAAGACTATTTAGGAATTACTGGAATCATTTTCTCACCTCCTCTTGCCAGAATCTGTTTTTAATTGAGGAAATCAGGGAAAATTGTCTTAATCCCTAGCTGGTTGTGATGATTGTAATTTGTTTTCATTATGCAAAATTCAGATGAGATTGTATTTGCCAATTCTATTGTATGCTTGTTTTTCCCTTTTTATTAACCTACTTTCCTAAGACAGAGAGCTCGTGAACTCACCATGTCTATACATGTGTCCCTGTTGCCCTCACTCCACGCCCCCCAATAAAAAAAAATGTTGATGTCAACACACAAGTTTCAGAATTTGTCAAGGGGACTTGAGAATTGTGACTAGCGTGTTTGTCTGTGTGTATGGAGAGGGGGGTGGGGGTGGGGTGGGTCCCCCAAATCCATCCATATGTGTTGACTTGGACATGCATGCTTATCCTGGAAAGCAAGCTGGATTAGGTCTGGGCAGAACTTCTTGTTTCTTTGGGATTTATATTTTATTCTGTAATTAACTAAACTTTTGGGGTCAAATCAGTCTGGTGGCTGTGTATGGAGTGTCTAGATTATTAGGACTCTGATCCCAATGCTAGTCTGAGGAGAAAAGCATTCTTTTTAAAATGTGATCTAGGCTATTATATCATGACAAAACCTATTGAATTTAAAGAGTGTCTTTGGGTCAGTTATTTACTACTGAAGAACTATTTTTATGGTAAGAAAATGCACAATCTCTGTTCTGTTCATCTAATCTGTATTGCTTGTTTTGACCATGCTTATATAATGGAAAACAGTGTCAGATTTCTCAAGGGTTTTCTGATATTCTTTGCCTATGTTAAAAGCCTTTTATAAATCAAGTTCATTGTTTAATACACATTGCATATTCTTTAAGGCATAGTGAATAGTTCTGAGGTACTTCTTTTCCTTTAGTAAGAAAAGCAAAGAGGAGTCATGTGGAGTGTATTATAAACTTTCTTTTTAAATTCAAAAGGTTTGCCTTTTAAGTGCTCCTCAGGGTCTCTGGTATATTTTATGTCCAAGGAAAATAGTCTGTTGTAGTGTTAACTTTAATTTTAAGAAATTAATACTATGTTTTTCAAAGGATTATCCAAATAAGAATTTGTTTTTCTATTCTGTGCCTGTGGAAGAAAAACTTTAGGGGTATATTTTTAAAAAGTACGCCCGCGCAAACAAGAGTACGCCGTATTTTAATAGATTTATTTATTTTATTTGGATTTTTTATATACCGGCATTCATGAACAGGTCACATCATGCCGGTTTACATAGAAACAAGGGGTGCATTGAACAGTAGAACTAAACTAGTGGAAGGGGGAAGCAGTTACAAAAAACCAGGGGTAGAATAACTGGGAGAGAGAAAAAAGAGGAACATGAGGAGTAAAAAGAACTGTATGGGGATAGATACGCGTGTAGCCTTTAAAATCCGGGGTCGGCGCGCGCAAGGCTGTGCAAAATCGGCAGCCTGCGAGCGCCGAGCCGCACAGCCTGCCTCCGTTCCCTCCGAGGCCGCTCCGAAATCAGAGCGGCCTCGGAGGGAACTTTCCTTCCCCCCCCCCCCCCCCCTGCACCTTCCCCTCCCTTCCCCTACCTAACCCACCCCTCCCAGCCCTATCTAAACTCCCCCCTACCTTTGTTCGAAAAGTTATGCCTGCAACTTGTGCGTGCCAGCCGGCGCGCAATTCCCCAGCCCGGGAGTAGTTTCGGAGGCCTCAGCCCCGCCCCAGATGACTCGCCGCCACGACACGCCCCCTGACAGGTCCCTGGCACACACCCCCAGGAAAGCCCCGGGACTTATGCACGCCGCCGAGCCTATTCAACATAGGCTCAGCGCAAGCAAGGGGGAACTTGGGGCAGGTTTTCAGGGGGTACGGGCGTATCTTACACCTGTACCCCTTTGAAAATCTGCCCCTTATTGAATAAGGCCCATACATTTGATGCACATCTTTGCCTCAGGACAGACAAAAACTCAAGACCTGTATTCTGTTCCATAATGCGTCCATCTTGTATTTCAAGTTCAAATTGCATTACCAGCTGAAAGACAAGACTATATATGAAGTAGTTTATCACAGGGGCTATCTATGAAGTAGTTTATCACAGGGGCTCATTGGCTGTCTCTGGCTAAAATAGTAATCTTTGTAGGTTGTCATACCTTTAACTGGTACTCGATGCTAAACTCAATGTGGAATTACAGGGTACATTAAGCAAGAACTGTCTCTACTTAGTGTGAGTAAACAGAAAGTTACCTCCACTAAATTATATATGAGGTCTTTACTCACAAAAATATTATATACAACAGTTTCCATCTATATGATGATGATTAGCATAGAGTATACCTTTAACTGGAACATAGAGTGATATGTGGTATTATAGCTTTAATTGCCAAACTCTAATGTCCGGTAACTCTATTATAGGTAGTAACTGTTCTCTAGGTTATGAGCTGGAACTATGTAAGTACCGTTTTGCTTTCATTCAAACAGCAATTAATGTGATTTCATACTTATAATTTTTAAAAATATTTTTTGTGTATATGCAAATAAAAACTTGCCGCTAAACTGCATTCAGTCTCTTTATATGAAGCAACAAATTCTCTCGATGTCTACTTTCTCACAATTATGGAGGGAATAAAACTTGTTGCACTTATCTTGAAAGTTATTTTGGATGGATTTACTTAGCAACTTCCTGTTCAATATATTTTCCTTAGTTGTGACAAGTGCCCGCCCAATACTATGAGTGTTTCGACGCCACGCGTCTGCTTTAGGGGATGAAAAGAGTTGAAAATGGCAGAGTAGATGGCAACCATATAATTGAAGAATTCTGTTTTCAACTCTCTCCAGCCCTTGAAGCAGACGCGTGGTGTCGAAACACTGGCAGTCTCAGGCAGGCACTTGTCACAACTAAGGAAAATATATTGAACAGGAAGTTGCTAAGTAAATCCAACCAGAATAACTTTCAAGATAAGTGCAACAAGTTTTATTCCCTCCATAATTGTGAGAAAGTAGACATCGAGAGAATTTGTTGCTTCATATAAAGAGACTGAATGCAGTTTAGCGGCAAGTTTTTATTTGCATATACACAAATATTTTTAAAAATTATATTTATGAGATCACATTAATTGCTGTTTGAATGAAAGCAAAACGGTGTTTACATAGTTTCACATCATAACCTAGAGCAGTGATGGCAAACTCCAGTCCTTGAGTGCCACAAACAGGCTAGGTTTTCAGGATATCCACAATAAATATGCATAAGATAGATTTGCATACAATGGAGGCGGTGCGTGCAAATCTTTCTCATGCATATTCATTGTGGATATCCTGAAAACCTGGCCTGTTTGTGGCACTCGAGGACTGGTGTTTGCCATCACTGACCTAGAGAATGGTTACTACCTATAGTGGATGTATTAGACTTTGGAGTTTGGCAATTAAGCTATAATACCCTGTATCATTCTTTATGTTCTAGGTTTTGGGGGTATACATCAGGGGCTTTCTTGGTAATTATAGTATACCTTTAACTGGACCAAGAAAATGATATGGTGCATGAGCTTTAAAGACCACTTAGCTGCAAGACTAATACAGCTATTGGAACTCTGCACCGCTGTCTGAAATAATAGAAAAGGTAATTTACATGCATTTAGGTCTTAACACATCTGTTTTTTGTTGTCTTCTCAGAAGAGACAGATTTTCTAACTTCTGGAAGCAAATAATTGTGTTAAAGAAACATATTCTGCTATCTTATTGACATACGAGTAATGAAAAGGTGAAATGAAACGTAGGTGGCCCCCAGATTTTGTTTAGAGGATTCATTTGGGAATTGCATTCTGTCTTGCCTGAGATGAGCAGGAACTTGCATTCTCTGCCTTAGTATTGTGTTACTGTGATTGAGGCATATTTTCATGTTAATGTAGAAATACTGTAAGCACGCCATTCCCAGGTGTGATACAGGAATTGCAGTAAATCACTATCGTGCTTCTGATATTTTTATGGCTCTTTTATGGCATTCTTCAGCTGGTGAAGCTAGGAGATAAGTGTAGCAAACAGTTTCGGCATCCAGGGCAGTGCAATCATGTTAAATGTGTAAAGCTTTTTTGTACAATGAATTTGAGACTGGCATTCAAATTGTTTACTTACCCCTTTTGATATTTCCTTAGCTTTTTTTGTTTGAATCTCTTTTTTATTTTTTTTTTAGTCTTAATCCTTACACTTATCTAGGCTACAATGTGTATGCTATGAATCTGTAGTTCAGTTGCTTTGGAGGATTTTTTGGAGGTCAGTGCTGTTTGTGAATTTCATTCTGTTTTCTGGTGCCTTGTGCCATATGTGTGCATATAGAGAAGACAAGGAGTTTCTCTCTGCTAATGCCAAAGCTTAACTGAGTGACTGTTCATAGACAGCAGAGAAAAGTGGATTCTAACGTGGCTGTCATTAGGACATTAGCCTACTGAAAAAGCTTCCTTTCACGAGCTTCTCTCTGTGAATTGAGATTTTGGTTTGGTTGGATTTTATGTAATTTGTTTTACTAAATATTTTGATGGAAAATGCATGCTTGATATAATTGTTTGTACAGTGGTAGTTTACATGTTCATTTCTTAGCTTCCAGT
Source organism: Rhinatrema bivittatum (assembly GCF_901001135.1). Lineage (NCBI taxonomy): Eukaryota > Metazoa > Chordata > Amphibia > Gymnophiona > Rhinatrematidae > Rhinatrema > Rhinatrema bivittatum. The sequence goes on from NC_042621.1 coordinate 143,379,672, forward strand.
CAGATGTGTCTAGAACCAGTGGGTTATGCACCTCTACCAGCAGATGGAGACGGAGCAAACTGATGCCACAGTATAGATACCCCCGCAGTGACATCAGCCTGCCAGTATTCTCAGTCTCCAGCAGATGGTGGCATTTTATCTCCCCACTGGGGATTGCTTCATTTTAAAGAAAAGGAGAATTAAAGAAATAAATTCTCCCCACTCTTCTGCGTTGATACCAAATGGTCCCTCCTACAGTTGAGAATTCCTGAGTTGATTTCCATGGTCCCTCAGATGAGTGCCTTGGTTCAGTAGCTGGTTTCAGCCGGCATAGACTTAGCTGCTTGAACATCTGAAAAGTAGTGGGTGTAGGAAGCAGAGTGCGGCAGTGTCGGCACATGCCCTTTTCCCCACAGCCGGAGTCTGTCTCTGTACTCAGCCAGGTAAGGTTGAGTTCCGGTAAGTTTAAAAAAAAAATAAATTATTATACAGAGACCTAGAAGGGAGGTTTCTGTTGTGTAGGGCTTCCTCCTTCCCCTGGTCTCCATTGTACAAAATCCACAAATATATAGCTTAGTAAACTAATGCATTTTGGGAATCATTTTCTAAGTTACATTACACTTTCACTTTTGTTCCTACATTGTTTTACAGATACTTTTTCCAGAGGAAAAAATGTGCACAGAGTTGAAAGTGCAATCTCTGAGGGTAATTTTCAAAAGGATTTACACGCCTAAAAGTAGTATATATCGTAGCAATTTTCAAAAGTCTATGCATGTAAAACCCAATTTTAAGCACATAAATCCTTTTGAAAATTATCCCCATGTGCATTATTTTCCTCTCCTAACCTAAACATGCTCTTGGGACTGCCACCTTCCACAGTGGTTAAAAGTGCACACCTTGCGGAAGACCTCGCATGCTTTTAGCCGGGTTAAGAATGAGCAGTTCACAAACAGCTTTTGAACCCTAGTGAGTTGGTACTTACCCAGGTAAATGTTTTTTGCAGCTTGCCCTCTGTGCTGTATCAAATGTGCTGTATTAACAGATATTTAAGTGAATATCTGCTTGGAAAAAAGCTAAAGGGTTTGGGAGGATAGGGGTAGAGGAAAAGGTTATTGTCCAGAATATCTAGTTGTTCTCTTTTCTGCTTTATTAGTTGTACTAGTTTTCAAATTCAGGTCACGGTTTGAGGGCTTTTTAAAAAACATGAATTACACGTCCCTAGACATTTTGTTTCATCTCCTCAGTTTTTCATTCAAGAAGAAAAAAGCTCAATTTGAATAGAAGCAGTTTTCATTGCATTGTAAATTTACTTGCCAAAAAGTACATAGTTTGAAGATCTGTTGTTACCCAGGGATTCTATAATGACTTGCCACTGTCTAACTCATTTTGGCTCATAAGAAGAATGGGTTAAACTGGCACATTACTAAAGCAAATTATTGGCCTCTTGTGAGAGTAGGAAAACAAAATACTTGTATGTTTGAACCACCAAAATTACTGCAGAAAGCAAAGTATTGCCACAAAGGACATTTAGCACCTTTTATATGTGGACATATTTTTGAGGAACAGTGGAGCACCATTTATCCTGAATAGTTGGGGTCAAGACCAAGATCATTCTGGTAATGGATTTTTCTAGACTCTTCACCTCCTTATGGCCTGACCCAATTGTCCCCGGATCCGACTTGGCCCAGCCCTTCTCTCACCTGCTTCTCGTGTCTCCACTATCTCTCCCTTCCACCTGGTTCATGGCTCCAATCAGCTGTTTGAACTGCGGTGTGCTCCATAAATTATTGTGAGCTGTACATCACACCGAAGGGAGAAGAACCCTGCCATAGATCTGTTTTCCAGATAACGAGTTTCTGGATAATGGATTGACAGGTGTAAATGGTGCTCTATTATAATAATAAAAAAAAATATTTGTTAGTAGAGTAATCCTGGTTAGACATGGCATCTCATGCCTTCAGCCTCAGCTTGTCAGGTATTGCTATTAGAATTTCAAATGTTTGTGCGTGTTTTAAAAAAATGTGAAAGCATAAAACATTCCAAACTTTTTAAGGAAGAAGGGTTGCATTCATTTTAAGTATATTTGAGTACTTATCCATTTATTAAGAGGAAGTGGAATGCCTTTTTGGATGTGCGGGGGGGAGGTGGCAGCCAAGCTCCACCCATGTTCCCACTGCCAATTTTTTTTTACTTTACATTTACATTCTATCTTACATACATTCTTTGCATAAATCATAGATTATGATTATTCATTCCCAAATCAATTAAATGTTTCATGCTCGAAAATTAGACATAGTGGTAAAGGAGAAAACAACAAAAACGCATTACTAATAGAAATGTCAGTACAAAGACTATTCTGTACCATGTATGGAGAGCAAGAAGAACAACAGGTACCAAGACATTGAATCAAAGTCCATGAAAATGTGGCTTAAAGATATAATAAGTCTTATTTGCTTGGGTACCACTCACCTGATTAAAAAGAACTTCCAAGTTCACCACAAATTGTTACCTGTGTATATAACATCTTAAGCTTCAGAAAAAAGCTATTTGGCATAATGCACATATTGTCAATCAACAATGTGAAACAACCGCCCAACACCTGTTGTAAATTCAATGCAAATATCCTGTACAGGCCACCCACTTGTCTTTGCCAGCTCACTAATAACCTTTTATCATCATTGTCTTTCTTTAAAAGTATTGTGGTCACCACATTCGTTAGTTTTGGATATATAGAAATAAAGGTCAACAAAAAAGTGTAGGTAATACCTTTTTACTGGACTAAATTAATACCTTTTTGACTAGCTTTGGAGTGCTACTTTCCTTTATCAGGATGTTTTAAATGATAGGTCTCAGATGACTAGTAACAGGTTTATTATCAGGTACAAAACTTAGATTGTAAGCCCCCTGGGGATAGGGAAATACCTACAGTACCTGAATGTAAACCGATGTGATATCTCAGATCGAATGTCGGTATATAAAAATAATAAATAAATATTAGAGAGACAGCAGGATTATGACTGGTGAGGAAACCATGTCCTCACTCTCATCAGGTCAATTAAAAACTGCCTTGGATACCAAGTGATATCCTACAAGCAGTCAAGCTTCCATAGCTGGCAGCTAGGCTATCTATATCTTGCAGCACTGACAGGAATAATTGGGCAGAGTAGGAAGACCAGTCCTCTCCTGTTACTGGGAAAAAAAAGTCTGGTAACAGGCTCATTTTGCTTTGACCTGGTAAAGGGGGGTCATAGCCCTCGAAAGCTAGTCAGGGATTTGTTAAGTCCAATAAAAAGGTATTGCTTTCTATGTATCTTTAAAAGAAAAGAGATTAATTTTTGAAGAAAGAGGTTTTCATTTACCTCTTAGATTCTATACTGTATTACTTAAGTTGTAGGTATTTTAATTTAACTTTTCCCTTTAAACTCTAAAGCCATAATAACCTTGATTAGAGTTGGCCTTCATTATGTATTATGGAAATAAATGACCTCGCAAATTCAGTGACTGTGTCTTTACTGCAGGCTAAAACAGGAAGAAAAATTATGCTGAAAGGAAAACTTCTCAGGATACTACAGTATTATTGGCAGGAAAATTTCCAAGTTCCAAGCCAAGTCCTAAATGTTCATTCTTCATGGAGTTTACATATTGTTAAACAATTGTTTATCTGTACATTTATATAACTTTTTTTTTTTTTTTTAACATAGCTGCGAGGAATTCTAGCAAACCAGCTGACTGTCCTTTGCCTTTCTCTCAGCAGAGCGATGAGGCTGAATCACTGCAGGACATCCGTTTATCAGTGCCGCCATCCCCAGAACCTCAGGAAGCTGAACCTGTTTATAAGGTAAATCCAAAGTCATCCTTGAGCGTTACAGAACTGTAGCAGCCAAACTGCTTTCGCTTGTGTTGCTAATGTGTGCAGTCTAGTTTTTTGTACTTTGATTATAGAAACCCTAAAATGGGGTGAGGGAACTTGGTTATTTTACCCAATGGGTGTCCTGAAGAGAAATTTCCCATTTACTTTCTCTTTAAAAATTTCCTATAAAGTGCACAGATAAAAGGACACCTGTACCCTGCACTTAGCTGCAAATGGAAAATTAACCCCCTTACTCCTCTGAATAATTTTCATCTCAACATAGAGGCCTCTTGGAACTCTTATTTTCTTACAGTGTAGGTGATAGTTTGAATGCCAGTTCCATTTTGTCTCTGGGTTTACTGTGGTATGAATGAACAGTTTACTATGTTTATTGTATTGTGTAAGAAACTGAATAAAACAAGATTGGAAAAGGTTCCTCCCTCAAGTACAAATTTCCACAGGTATTCTCTACATGCCTTTTACTCATTCCCATCCTCATCATTCTGCTCTCACATACATCCCTTCTTCCCTCTCTCTCTCTCTCTCTCTATTGTAAATGCTCCTAGCCAATCTTCTCTCACCCACAGCTCCTCATAACTATCCCCCCATCCATTCCCTTGCTTGTGCCCCAGTTGAGCCTCAACACCCCCCCCAAGTCACTCCTCCCAGACAGTCTTCTTCACGCTCCCTCCATTCAGCTCCAGCCAATCATTCTTTAATCCTGCATCAGACTCTCCTCGCAGCATCGCCCCCCCCCCCCCCAGGCCTTTTTTTTATACCACCCCAGCCGCACATCCACCACAGTCACTCTCCACCTCTCTCCAGTCTGTCCTCCTTTCATATACATATTGGATATGTATATACTGTTATAATATTATTTTATTTTATATATATTAGTAAAGCCTATTCTTAACATTTAACATTCAATGTTACTTTCCCTCCTTATATTCCCCCTCTTACCCCCCCCCCCTCAATTGTTCTTTTGTTAATTTGTTATAAATTGTTGATATAACTCTGTTCGATGTAAAACGCCTCCCCAGGCGTCTGTTTGCTTTACAATGTGAACCGATGTGATATCCCTGATGAATGTCGGTCTATAAAAATTTTAAATAAATAAATAAATAAATCCCCCTCAGCCTCTTCTCATATACACACACCTTCCTAAATTGATCCACTCCAACACCTACCGCTCTCACTGCTTCTGATCTGGGTCAGCAGCAGGAGGAGCAGAGTGATGTTGTCTCGAGCCATGTCCTCCTCTGCTGCCCAAATCCTGACTTTGTCTTTAAACTGTACTGCCATGTGATTCAAAGTGCCATCCAGACTCCAGGCTGTAGAGGAGGACAACGTGTCCTAAGGCAGCACCACTCTCCTTTCCTACCAGCCTAGATCAGCAGCAGGTGGGGGGAAGAGTGTACTGCTGGGTCAATTTGGCAGCATGTGCCAGTCCAGGGCTGCTTTTCTCTGCTGCCATCACCACCACCGTTACCTCACAGGCTCTGTTCAGGATGAAAGCTTTGCTGCCTCCTGCAGGGTCTGTCATTGGAGGTAATTTTCAAAAGGGTTTACATGCTTAAAACTGGGTTTTACATGTGTAAATGCCCTTTACTCGTGTAAATGGACTTTTGAAAATTGCTATGATAGTATGTTACATTTATATATGTAACTTCTTTGAAAATTAGCTCCAGTATATGTATAAGTGGCACATTGAGCCTGGCACATGTACAAATAAAAAAAAGGGCATAGACGAACACGTCATCAGGCACATAAAGGGGCTGATTCACATAGATGTGGTACTGTTTTAACATGAAAAATGGGCAGTATTAGTGAATAGGTCCCATTGACATGCAATAAATAATATGCATTTTTTTGTGTTAAAATGGCACCTCACCATCATAATTCAACCAGTGTTCTACAGTACACACACTATAAAGAACATTTGAACACCCCCAGAATTTGGAAATGTCATCCCAGTAGTACTGTTCTTTGGGGTATGATGTTATAGACCATACCTAACTTTATTGAAATTTGTACTGTCTTATGATACCATCTTAAAATGTATGATGATTTTCTTTTATTCATAACATTTGTTGGGAATTTAAAGGTTTATGAAAGAAACTGTAAAAGCAAAACCTCAATGGTGCTGGGTACCACCTAAAGACAGTACATGTTTTGCTTTCATTTTATTTTTTAGATGGCAGTCAAAGTAAAAATGTAATTAGCTTGTTCCAGTGTACACAATTGGAGTCACTTCAAGGAACAGGAATATTAAAGAAGGGCATGAAAATTCAGGGTGCCATTAGAAAGCAATCTTCTCACAGGACAAGCAGGATGTTAGTCCTCACATATGGGTGACATCAGAGGATGGAGCCCAATCACGGAACACTTTTGTCAAAGTTTCCAGAACTTTGACTGGCCCCTACTGGGCATGCCCAGCATGGTACCAACCCTGCAGCCAGCAGGGGTCCCCCTTCAGTCTTCTTTTTTCCACGCAGCAGTAGCCTTGCGGTTAAGGAGCTCTGCAGAGATTCCTGACAGGAATTTTCCTCACGGAATTACTAAAAGTTAATTTGCCCCAAGGGGTCCCTCCTTTAACTTTTTCAAGCCACGATACTCCGGTAAGTTTTTTACCCATTCTCTGTCGATTACTGTCGAGTTTGACCCTCGCGGACTCCCGGCCGTCGACCGTACCGTGGCTCAATTTTTGCCATGGCGACGGGGTTCCGTCGGTGCCCTGACTGTAATCTCACCATGTCCATCACAGACCCCATAAAGTCTGTATAATGTGTCTTGGATGAGAGCACGATGTCTTGACCTGCACCAAATGTGCCCTAATGACACCAAAAGGTCGCAAGGCCAGAATGGAGAAGATGGAACTTCTCTTCCATGCTCAAACCTTGACTCCATCCATTGCATCGAAGTAGTCAGAGCCGGCTCCGTCAACTTCGCGCCAGCATCGACGACTGGCCGGTGACCATCCGGCATCAAGGACCTCTCGGCCTTCAACACCCTCTACTCCCCCTCAGGACAGAGGGGATCGTAGAGACAAACATAGACATCGAAAGTCTCAGACCATCGAGGAAGCAAAATCATCGACCTCGCCATGGTCCGAGTCGTCGAAGAAACCCTGTCCAGAAAAGGCATCGACCTTTTCGGCGACCGGGTCACAGAGGCAACCCTCACCCGACAGGGTATCGGGAGCCGTGACACCACTCGCCCGCCACCCCGCGGTGTTGGGTTCGTAACATTTTCTTATTTTATTTCTTGGCACTACCTGTAGCTTTTAAACAAGTCTGAAGGGGGACCCCTGCTGGCTGCAGGGTTAGTGCCATGCTGGGCATGCCCATTAGGGGCCAGTCAAAGTTCTGGAAACTTTGACAAAAGTGTCCCGTGATTGGGCTCCATCCTGTGATGTCACCCATATGTGAGGACTAACATCCTGCTGTCCTGTGAGAACACCTGTTACAGGTAAGCAACATTTGCTTTCTTCTGGAATAACTGTATGCAATGTAAACAGCCATCTCCACTGTGCTCTTAAAAGAGCAACAACCACTACCACTATCAGTGGAAACAAAGTTTCGGTCATATATGCTGAACACATGGGCGAACTGAATACAGTGCTGCAAATAACAGTGGGGTTGATGTAACAAAACCAACAGTGAAGTCTGCGCCAGTTGTCTGTGCATATATTTTTTTTAGTGTATGCAGCAAAAGTAGGAGCCTTCATTGGATGTAATAAATAATGGGTATGCAAATGAGATGCATGCAAAAGTAAAATGGGCACAAATTCGCGCGGTCAAGGCCCTATGTATTAAACCACACAGAAACCCGTGCTGAAACCCGCATTAATGTGGTGACCCATGACTGATTCCTGGGGCGAAAAGCCTTCCCCTTTCATAAAATAGTGAAGAAGTTAATGGTCCGGGAGTGGGACTGAAGGGTGGGTAGGGCAATGTCTAACCCCCTTCATATTCCGTCTCTGATCGCATGGCAGCTGTACTGGCAGATGCCAGTAAGAGCAGGAAATACAGCAGAGATTTCTTCAGCTGACCTGCAAATACCAAAGTATCCGGAAAAAGTGAAGGTAATGCATGATTATCCCAGAGCCGGGTGGACTCACAACCACGTTGCCAGTGATGGAATAAACCGGCCCTCCAGACACTCACTTTAACTTAACTCCTGCCCTGACCCAGGTGCTAAAACACCCACGTACAAAATCCCGCACTAACCGATGCACGGCTCCCTGCATAGCCCGTGAATAGTTAATTGCTTCTTTTGCATGCCATTTGCATGCACTCTCAGAAAACCAGTTGCGGATTTATGCGCATGTTTTTCACACGCTGACCACGTTATTACGTACATGTGTACGAGTAGAGCTGGAAAAACACGCACCAAGTAATCACAAAATCCTGCTGCAGTTTTAGCGCAGCTTATTACATCGGCCCCAGTATTTGCTGTGGAATAAGTAAGGGATTTATTGCTAATGAAGGAGAATGAGATCTAATGAGCATGCAGAATTCAGGGGTAGAGATAATGTGTGTTACAAGCTAACTTGATTTTGCTGTTCTTAGTTTTATGATAGTTTTGAAAGGATTATTGGGTTATGGAAATGTCCCTGCCATTGTTTATTGGTGATAAATTTTATTATGGAACTATCTAGAGATTTTTAAGGGTAAGTCACAGCTAAGAATAACAAATAGAAGCAAGACTGGGATTTCTCAAACATTCATGGCAAAATGAGGATTTATTTTTTAAGTCATTATGTTGCATTACTTCTGCATTTAACATTGGTCCTGTTTTTGCTTTCTTTTAACTTTCATTTTGCTACCTTAATTTTTTGTCCTGTTGATTTTATTCATGCCATCTTGCACTTTTCCACTTGAACAATTATGAGAGAGTTGGTTTCTTTTTCATTATTGAAAAGCAGCTAGCAGTATGCCCTTTGTGAATTTTTTTTTTTCTGGCTTCATAGATACAGGGTGGCCAATGGGAAAAGTAGCCTGCCTCTGGTACTGGTATTGGAGGCAGGCTACTTTTCTATGGGCCACTCTGTATAAAACTGTACACCAAAATCTTTCATCTCAAAGAAAAAGAAGTCAGTAGATGCCATAAATTTAGTGAACTTAAACCAGGATCAGGCAGGCTGTTTCTACCAACTGTAAACTGTGGAAGCTAGTGCACAAATAAATATTTAAAATGACTAGAGACAAAAGCAATAGCCTCCAGACTATATTTTCTGAAGTTGAAAGCGATTGATTCAGTGATAGTATGAGCTCTTATTTGTCCAGTTTGAAAATCTCAAATAGTGATACTATTCAGATGGTGCCTTACGATACCAAAGGAAAATGTACATGCCTGTTTTCTCTACATATTTGTTCACCTCTTTGTACAGGTGTAAAACTGTATTTTGTTTTGAAAGTAACAATATTGCAGTAGCCGAACCCGGTCGTCTCCTGCCCAGAAAGAGCTATCCTTCAGCACATTTGAGTGTATGAAGAATAATACAGAAAAATAAATTGATATCCTCCACTGTGCTGCTTCTTGTGCTTTTACGATACCATGAGAATTCAGCTTTCTTCTTTGCAGCATTATAGTGATTGTTGAATTGCAATTTATTTATAACATTTTGATGGCAAACTTGAGTCTGGGTTTTCTGTGCTCATCAGTTTTATGGTTCTCCTCGTAACAAGGAGATGAAGTATGCTTTCATTTACCGCCAAAATGTTCTCACAAATAGCACAGTGTAAACAGTAGGGAACATTTTTGTTGAATCTCATCCATTTGATTCAAGACTCAACTCGATCAAGTTATTTCCATTGTTTGTGGGTACATGAATACTCAGCCTCTGCTTTTATTTTACTACCACCGGATAACATGTTCTAGGATGAATTCTCTATGATTCATGCACATTTCCCTAGTAAAACTTCTGAACCTCATGTACCTTTTTTCTGGAAAAATGCTAAATTAGATCATGTTGCAAACTTCTGATTATTTTATTTATTCTCTTATCATAGGCTGATGATCTGCTGAATGAGATCAGGCTGCTTAAAGAAGAAGCAAAGAAGAAGGATGAAAGAATTAAGCAATTAGAACATCAGATTGTAAGTACAGCCAATGCTGTCAAAGTATTAGGAGCTTTCATCTAGCACTTCTAATTATTGTTAGACCTTTTGTGTACAGTTCCCATATACTTATAATTTTCCTTTATCCTTATTGCCTCCTGTGGTGTTGAGCATATTTGAATGAGCTGAGCAACTGGAGTGGGAAGGTATGTTTTAGCTTCTTTCCCTGCAGTTCAGTCCGAATCACAGTCTGGGCCTGCTAGTGCTTGTTTTGCCCAGTTCTAGAGATTGGTGATGGCAAAAGAACAACTTTGCATATTGGGAAAGGGGTAGCGAGATTCATGCCTAGTCTGATAAACGAGGTATTAAAGTTTTCTCCAGGATTTATTTGCCAAGTAGAGGAAGCACTCTGTATGCCCTCCCACCATTACACCCCCACCAGTGATTTACTTTTTTGAGGATGGGGGAAGAGAATGGATGATGGTGGGAAATGGAGAACAGGACAGACCATACAACCCATCCAGTCTTCCCATCTACTTCTCCAGTTCAGCTCCCTTCCTCTCGTTCAGAGTTGCTCTGTGTTCAACCCATGCTGTCTTGAATTCTGATACTTTGTCCCCACCACTTCCATAGGGAAGACTGTTCTATGCAACCACCATTCTTTCTGTAAAAAAAACAAAACAAAACCTTAGTTTATTCCTGCCTTCTTTCCCCCGCATCCCATGACCCTGCAAACAGATCCTCTTTTCTGTTGAAAGTGGCCTGCCTCCTATTCTTTTGAGGTGTTTAAATGGTTTTATATCTTCCCTTTTCTCCAAGGAATACATGTTTACATCTTTGTCTGTCCCCATATACGTCATGAAGATCACTGACCATTTTAGTAACTGCTTTCTGGATTGAAGTTATTCTGTATATAACCTTTTGAAGGTACGCTGTTCAGAACTGTGCATAATATGCCAAATTAAGTCTGACTAGAGACTTCTATAGAGGCATTATCACTGCCTTTTTCCTGCCGGCTTCTCCCTATGGCCCCAAGTATCTTGGCTTTTGCTATCATCTTGTCTATCTGTTTAGCCATCTTAAGATCATCAGATATTCCCACATCTTGCTCCTGTTTTATGCAAAGAAACTTCATTCTCTATACAGTACTTCTCCTTTGGGTTTTGTATTCCAAATGCATAACCCTGTGGAGGGTTTTTTTAAGCATTAAATCTAACCTGGCAAGCTCTAGGCTAGATCCCTCTTCAAATTTTCCACACTTTCCAGGGTGTGTCTGCCCTGTAGCAAATTTTGGATTCATCTACAAAAAGGCAAACTTTCACAATAGCCCTTCCACAGTATTGCTTACATTACAATAGTGCGTGCATTTTTTTCCCCATATCCTCCACCCCACTCCCATGTAGACCACTTCCTATCTTCCTCTGTACCCATGTCACCCAGGTGCAGTCCTCTCCTTCAATTCTCCATTGTCTCTTATCCTCTCTCCCCCCTCCCCCACATTGTCTGCAGTTTTTTTCCAGGCTGGATCAGGTAAAAAAACACTACATGTCTGAACAGGGCCAAATATACAATTATCTGCAACTGCCAAGGCAATAGATCGGTACCAAAGATACTGCTGCTTCACCTGCCAAAAAAAATCCATTTGCCCCAAGAAAGTGGGCAAGTAGATTTTTAAAACCCTGGTAATAAAGATAATATATTACACAATTCAAAGTGGAAACTGCTTTAATCAACTATATAAAGAGTTTAAGTTTTCTTTATCAGACTAGTCAGGTCTTAAGTTTACATAGGTTTCTTTGCAGCATTATACGGTAATTATGTGATTACACGAGTATAAAAAAATATACATTACTGATGACTTGGGCCACCTGCCATATGGGATTAGAGAGTAAAAATAGATTTATTGGAGAGAAAACTAGATGAGAGAAAATATGATTAGACACCTTTTATTAACTTTGGTAATGTGAAAGTGGGATCTAGTGACGCATTAAGAAAGGTGGAAGGCAAAACGATTACCAGCATGGTTAAAAGGTGAGGTGAAAGAGGCTATTTTAGCCTTCAAAAAATGGAAGAAGGAGCCATCTGAAGAAAATAGGAAAAAGCATAAGCACTGTCAAATTAAGTGTAAAACATTGATAAGGCACGCTAAGAGAGAATTTGAAATGAAGTTAGCAGTAAAGGCAAAAACTCATAATAATATATTTTTGAAGCAAGAAACCTGTGAGGGGAGTTGGTTGGACTGTTAGATGACCGAGGGGTTAAATGGGCTCTTGGGGAAGATAAAGCCATTGCAGAAAGACTAAATTAATTCTTTGATTCTGTGTTTACTAATGAGGATGTTGGGGAAATACCAGCTCTGGAGATGGATTTCAAGGGGGATGAGTCAGGTGAACTGAAACAAATCACTGTGAACCTGGAAGATGTAGTAGGCCAGATTGACAAACTAAAGAGTAGCAAATCACTTGGACTAGATGGTATGAACACCACGGTTCTGAAAGAACTCAAAAATGAAATTTCAGATCTATTAGTTAAAATTTGTAGCCTGTCATTAAAATCATCCATTGTACATGAAGACTGGAGGGTGGCCATTGTAACCTCGATATTTCAAAAGGGCTCCAGAGGCAATTTGGGAAACTATAGACTAGTGAGATTGATTTACTGCCAGGAAAAATAGTGGAAACTGTTCTAAAGATCAAAATGACAGAGCGTACAAAGACATGGTTTAATGAAATACAGTCAGCATGGATTTACCCAAGGCAAGTCTTGCCTCACGAATCTGCTTCATTTTTTGAAGGGGTTAATAAACACGTGGATAAAAGTGATCTGGTAGATGTAGTGAATTTGGAGTTTCAGAAGGTGTTTGACAAAGACCCTCCTGAGAGGCTTCTAAGAAAATTAAAAAGTCATGGGATAGGAGATGATATCCTTTCATGGATTACAAACTGGTTAAAAGACAGGAAATAGTACGATTAAATGGTCAATTTTCTCAGTGGGAAAGGGTAAATAGTGGAGTGACTCGGATCTGTACTTGGACTGGTGCTTTTTAATATATTTATAAATGATCTGGAAAGGAATATGACGAGTGAGGTAATCAAATTTGCAGATACAAAATTATTCAGAGTAGTTAAATCACAAGTGGATTGTGATAAATTGCAGGAGAACCTTGAGAGACTGGAAGATCGGGCACCCAAATGGCAGATGAAATTTAATGTGGATAAGTGCAAGGTGATGCATATAGGGAAAAATAATCCATGCTGTATTTACACGATGTTAGGAACTACCACCCAGGAAAAAGATCAAGGTGTCATAGTGAATAATACATTGAAATTGCCGGCTCAGTGTCCTGCAGCAGTCAAAAAAGCAAAGAGAATATTGGGGATTATTAGGAAGAGAATGGTGAATCAAAACGGAAAATGTCATAATGCCTCTATATCGCTCCATGTTGAGACCGCACCTTGAGTACTGTGTACAATTTTGGCTGCTGTATCTCAAAAAAGATATAGTTGCAATGGAGAAGGTACAGAGACGGGCGATCAAAATGATAAAGTGGATGGAAAAGCTAAAGAGGTTAGGGCTGTTCAGCTTGGAGAAGAGATGGCTGAGGGGGGATATGATAGAGGTCTTTAAAATCATGAGCGGTCTAGAACGGGTAAATGAGAATCGGTTATTTATTCTTTCAGATAATAGAAGGGTTAGGGGATACTCCATGAAGTTAGCAAGTAGCACAATTAAAACAAATCAGAGAAAATTCTTTTTCACTCAAATAACAATTAAGCTCTGGAATTTGTTGCCAGAGGATGTGGTTAGTGCAGTTAGTGAAGCTGGGTTTAAAAAAGTTTTGGATATGTTATTGGAGGAGAAGTCCATTAACTGCTATTAAGCAAGTTGATGTAGAGAATAGCCACTGCTATTACTGGCAACAGTATCACGGGATCTTGGATACTTGACAGGTACTTGTATCCTGGATTGGCCACCGTTGGAAACAGGATGCTGGGCTTGTTGGACCCTTGGTCTGACCCAGTATGGCAATTTCTTATGATCTTAAAATAAAAGGTGTGCTAAGATCAGTTGAAAATACCATTGAAGCATCTTGATTGTATTGCTGGTCTATAAACATTGAGGCTAATATAAAAAAAAACCCCATAAGATTCTAATTTTAGAATGTTAAATTAGGTTCTTTATTTAAGAACCTATTTCTGCAGAACTTAGGGTCTTAAGTTTTCAGCTGAAAATTCACATAAATTTAGGAGCCAAAAACTTAGTAATCCACTTTTAAGATCCTAAATTTATGGACCTAGTGAAATTAGGATCCTAAATTTAGGCACTCAGTACTGGTAAATTTTCAGAATTGCCAATTTAGGAACCTAATTCCAAAACATTGGAGCCTAAATACTTTGAAAATTGATCCAATGGTACATTATATTGAACATGCTATAAATAATTTGGTATAATAGATTTATGAGGAAGAGGGAAAAATTTAGCATATTAAAAAGACTTGTGATCAGGAAGCTTCCTACAGAATACATGAACTTTAGATAGACCGTGAAGATGTGGTCATTTAAGTTAGGATGTTTTGAGTATCTATTACTGTATAATTTTGTGTGGATATTTACTACTGTGATGTTTTTAATTTTATCCCATTTTAATAGATTTATGGGATATTTAGAACATAAGAACATGCCATACTAGGTCAGACCAAGGGTCCATCAAGCCCAGTATCCTGTTTCCAACAGTGGTCAGTCCAGTCCATAAGAACCTGGCAAGTACCCAAAAACTAAGTCTATTCCATGTTACTGTTGCTAGTAATAGCAATGACTATTTTCTAAGTCAACTTAATTAATAGCAGGTAATGGACTTCTCCTCCAAGAACTTATCCAATCCTTTTTTAAACACAGCTATACTAACTGCACTAACCACATCCTCTGGCAACAAATTCCAGATTTTAATTATGCGTTGAGTGAAAAAGAACTTTCCCTGATTAGTTTTAAATGTGCCACATGCTAACTTCATGGAGTGCCCCCTAGTTTTTCTATTATCGGAAAGAGTAAATAACCGATTCACATCTACCCGTTCTAGACCTCTCATGATTTTGAACACCTCTATCATATCCCCCCTCAGCCGTCTCTTCTCCAAGCTGAAAAGTCCTAACCTCTGCTTTTCGAGTGGGGACGATACTTGATCGCTATATCCACAAAACGTTTATGCATTACCCACAGACCACCAGACTATCAGAGAAATTGTGAATTAATGTTATGAGAGCACACTCATATACATTAAAGACGAACTACACACAGCTCCTGAGGCAGCATCTACGTGGGGCGAAACTCGGCCTGAGTCGGGCACTTTTAAACATCACGTCTCCATTGAAATAAAGCTCATTTTGGGACTACCTTTGGGCATCTAATCTATTCTGTTATCCTCACCATGGAGCGATACAGAGGCATTATGACATTTTCCATTTTATTCACCATTCCCTTTCTAATAATTCCCAACATTCTATTTGCTTTTTTGACTGCCGCAGCACACTGAACTGATGATTTCAATGTGTTGTCCACTATGACCCCTAGATCTCTTTCTTGGGTGGTAGCTCCTAATATGGAACCCAACATTGTGTAACTACAGCAAGGGTTATTTTTCCCTATATGCATCACCTTGCACTTATCCACATTAAATTTCATTTTCCATTTCGATGCCCAATTTTCCAGTCTCACAAGATCTTCCTGCAATTTATCACAATCTGCTTGTGATTTATTTACTCTGAACAATTTTGTATCATCTGCAAATTTGATTACTTCACTCGTCTTATTTCTTTCCAGATCATTTATAAATATATTGAAAAGTAAGGTCCCAATACAGATCCCTGAGGCACTCCACTGCCCACTCCCTTCCACTGAGAAAATTGTCTATTTAATCCTATTCTGTTTCCTGTCTTTTAGCCAGTTTGTAATCCACGAAAGGACATCGCCACCTATCCCATGACTTTTTACTTTTTCCTAGAAGCCTCTCATGAGGAACCTTGTCAAACACCTTCTGAAAATCCAAGTACACTACATCTACTGGTTCACCTTTATCCACATGTTTATTAACTCCTTCAAAAAAGTGAAGCAGATTTGTGAGGCAAGACTTCCCTTTGGCAAATCCATGCTGACTGTGTTCCATTAAACCATGTCTTTGTATATGTTCTGTGATTTTGATGTTTAGAACACTTTCCACTATTTTTCCTGGCATGAAATCAGGCTAACTGGTCTGTAGTTTCCCGGATCGTCCCTGGAGTCCTTTTTAAATATTGGGGTTACATTAGCTATCCTCCAGTCTTCAGGTACAATGGATGATTTTAATGATAGGTTACAAATTTTTACCTTCTATTGTCTGAGATGTGGATTTTTAGTATTATGTATGTTTTTATTGTTTAAATAGTTTATTTTATTGATATTTATTCTTGTTCAGCACTGAGAATCTCCTTGGAAGAATGATTCATAAATTGAAGCGGTACAATAAAAATAAAAAAAATAAAATATCACTAATTTGTTTTTCATATTTTTTTTCTTAAAACAAATCTTACTGCCTACATTTCATACATTTTAAAGAGAGAGTAACCTCATTAGAATTCTCCCTCTGACCACTCAGGATCCCCTGATGCTGCCTTCCTAGCTATAATAAAATTTGCAGAATTGATTTCCCATCTTCAGAGGCTGAAACAAAAGCTTTGAAGGTTTGTTCTTGAAAATATCAGCTGCCATGAAATAAAAGCTCCTGGTGATACCAGCTTTCTCTGTCACATCTGAGAGTAAACTTGGGGTTCTTTGCTACTATTAAGTGTGATGGATAAAGTGGAGTGGTAGATATAGGTAACAGTATCATGCCAGTAGTTTTGATCTAAGATACATTCTCCCCCCGCCCCCCCCCCTCCACACACACAAGGTTTGAGTAGGGTGGGTGATAGGAGTACATGGTGAGTGTATTGGTTTCCTTACTAGTTCACACCCCCTTTCCCCATACAGCCCTCTTTCTCCTCCCTCCCTCCTCCACCACTCTCTCTCTCTTTCCCTCTGCCTCCTCCTCCCTCTTTCAGCAGTGCTCTCTATAATCCCAGTCTGATGAGGGCTGAAATAATGATCTTCTTATTTGAGGTGTTGGCTGTTTTCAGCCTCTGTGGCTATGTCAGAAGCATTGGGTTCTCTGACGTCAAGCAGGATAGCAGTCCTCAAACATGGGTGACGATGTCGGATGGCAGGGAAAACTTAGTTTCTAGAAGTTTGAGTCTCTCTGTACATGCCCAGTATACACTAGAACATGCATCCTCGCAGGAACTGTCTCCTTTTTTTCTGCAGAGCCTTGTAGGTCATGGCATTGAATATTTTTCTCTCAAACTTCTTTGAAGTTTTCTTTTTTCATGTTTTTCACATGTTAAAAATTTTCATTGTAGTATCGACACAGTCCTCCCGGTTCTCCCCTTAGTGTCTTTAGCCAGGTAAGTTTTCTTTCACTGTCGCTACCACTGGGCAGTGGTGCTTTCAGTGCTCACCAACCTTCATAGGCCACCACTGCTGAGTTCAATTTTGTGTCCCTTTTGTTTTGGGTCAGCATGTCCATGTCCTGGTTTAAGCCATTCTCCTAAGACAAGCAGGATGGGAGTCCTCATGTAGGTGACATCATCCAGTGGAGCCCGGCACAGAAAACTTTTGTCAAAGTTTCTAGAAGCTTTGACCATCAGACTGAGCATACCCAGCCTGCCACTATCCAAACATCCACACAAAGTCCCCCTTCAGTTTCTTCTTTTCACAGTGCAGTTGCCTCGTGATCGTGGATCTCTTTAATTTTCTTGTTTTCTTGATCAAGTTTCACGTTCTTGTCGTCTTTCCTTATTGGGTCCTGCTTCGCGGTCTGTATTTCCCCAGTCTGGTAGATTTTCTATTACCCATTTTTCCCAACTTTGTGGTTGATTCCCGACTTTCGCCTTGTGGTGACTGCCGGTCACCGCACACTGGGTGTTTTTATGGCGTCAACAGGTTTTCGTCGGTGTCCACAGTGCCTGTGGACCATGTCCATCACAGATCCACATGAGGTTTGCATCTTCTGCCTCGGGGCCTCACATGACGTCCCTGGGTGCCATATGTGTGATCAGATGACTGCCAAAGTGAGTCGGGTGCACTTGGATAAGATGGAGAAACTTTTCGGCACACCTTCTGCTCCTGCATCAGTTCGATCGACGCCAAGAGGTCTTGGGGAACCTTCGGATACATGTCCTCTGGCTATTCCTCTCGCTTGTACCTCTAAGGATAGAGTTGATGGTAACAGATCATTGATGGGATCTTCTGCTTCCTTGGCACCAGGGAAAGACTGGGTAGAGTGCCAGAGAAATGCCGCAAGCACCACACTGTTCACCATCGACGCATGGCACCAGTTGCGGCGCGGCATCGGTGCCTGCCGAGCCACATTCGAAGCGACAGTGGCCATCAGAGGCCCCATACTTCGATGCCCCTGGTAATCCTTTGCATTCCCCACCGACACCATTGCTGGGTACTGTGCTCCCTTGGAGATCAGAGGAAGAGCCGGTAGCGCCACGTTCCCCCTCCATCAGTCCTGATCACTCTGGACTTTCAGGAGGAGCTGGACCACAGGGCACAGTCCGCAGTGCTCAAAGCATTCTAGAGCGTTGAGCTGCAGGTGCCAAGACCTCCGCCCTTAATGCTAGCACCCCTGCTGGAGTGTCTGGTCATACTCCTGGACGCCCTTCCGATGCAACCGGTGCTGTAGGGGCCCTCTGTTACCCAGCAGCCACTGATGCCCCCCACTGGAGCGATCTCGATTCTCGGGTCCTCCGAGGAAGATAAGGCCAGTACCATGTTTCCCAGACCACGGTTCCTCGAGCTGTGCCGGGTCTCTCCAGCCTACCGCGGCCTCCTATCCCCTTGATACCAGGGGAACAGTCAGTGCCTGCGGCCCCCTCTAGGCCTCCGAAGCCATTGGAGCCCAGGGTTGATACCCCTCACAGACCTTGCCCTCTGCATGCTGGTCCCAGTGAGGAGGAGGAGCCTTACGACTCTTGGGGTGATGACTGCATAGACTCGTCCTCGGATTATTCGGACGACCCCCTCTTGGAACCTTCTCCGGTGGAGCGGCACCTATGGCCCCCTGAGGATTTGTCCATTGTGGGATTTGTAAGTCATTCCCTTTCAGCTCCTTACAGAGAAGGATGTGCGACATAAGATGCTGGAAGTCCTCCAGTTCGACGCTCCTAAGGAGATCGTGGCAGTTCCTATCCAAGATATCTTTTAAGGGCCTCCTCCTCCACATGTGTAAGCACCCCATTTCTTTCTCCCCCGTCAATAGAAAGGCTGATGCCACCTAATTGGTCCAGCAGGCCATGGGGTTTGAGAAGCAGCACCTCCCCCACCAGTCGGTGGTCAAGGAGTCTGCCTCAAGTAAGGCCCAATGCTCCCACACCCATGCCTCTGCTCTTCCGGGTCGTGAGCACAGGGAACTCAATGCCCTGGGCAGGAAAGCTTCCAGGGTGCCATGCTGGTGGCCCACATCACCGTCTACCAGTTTTTCATGACCCAATATAACTGCAGTCTCTGGAAAAGGGTCCAGGACTTTGCTGAGGGCCTGCCTCAACAGCAGCAAAATGCCCTCTCGGCCATTGCCGTGCTGGGTCTCGAAGTGGGAAAACATAAGGTGCGTTCCACCTATGATGTTTTCGAGACAGCGGCCCAGGTAGCAGCAGTGAGCATTGGTACCAAGAAAATGGCATGGGTCTGGGCCTCTGACCTCCGGCCAGAGGTTCAGGATCGGCTGGCCGACCTCCCCTGCACAGGTAAAAACCTCTTTGGGGGCAAGATCCTGGATGCGGTAGTGCAATTGAAGGACCATCATGATACCCTTCAGCAGCTATCCGCTAGTGCCTCTGAAGGCCCGTCCTCGGCCAGGAAATCCTTCAGGCCGGGTTCCTGGAAGCCCTTTTACAGGCAGAGGCAATATCCTCCAGCCTCCTGGGCTTGAAACACCGCTCATCAGTTCCAGGGGCCATACTTGTCAACAGCGAGTACCCAGACCCCAACCAGCACCCCAGCCAGCCCCGGCCACGGGCTTTTGACTGGCAGTGAGTGAGCGCAGGTCAGTTGACCATACCCCTGACGCCGGATCCCCCAGTTATAGGCAGGCTCTTGGGCTTCACCCATCGCTGGGAGATCATTTCATTTATTTATTTATTTACATCTTTTTACTATACCGACTTTCAAGACGAAGATTCTTATCACACCGGTTTACATCAAACCAAAATTGGAAAAGTTACAAATAACAAGTATCTTCAATCAAATCAATTAAAATGTAAACATAGATGAGAGAATAAAGTATAACAGGACATAACGTATAACAAGGGCTGATCAAAAAACAGTGTAGAAGAAAAACCTCATGTGAGGAAAAAACTAGATTAAAGACTATATCCGAACATAGTACTGTTCTTGAATAGAGACAGGGTAAAAAGGGGGTACTGGGGGGAGGGAGAGGCCGGGGGGGGGGGTCAGGAAGGGAGAGAAAATTTGACGTAGTAACAGCAAGAATTGCACGTTAACTGCATCAGGAGTCCTTGTTAGTGTTAAGGAAAGACTTGTCTGAATAACCAGGTCTTCAATTTCTTTCCAAAGGTGAGCGCGCATTGTTCCTGGCGAAGCTCTGGGGGTAAAGCGTTCCAGTGCATAGGTCCAGCGGTAGGGAAGGCGCATTTTCTCAGTGAGGGGTGGAGCGTAGCTTTGGCGGAGGGGGTGAGCAGGGACGTTTTGTAGGCAGTTCTAATCGGTCTGGAGGTGGTGTGAATTTGGAATGGTATGTTTAGCTGTAGGGAGGACTGATTGTGGATAGTTTTGTGTATGGTGGTGAGGGACTTAGAGGATTCTGAAATTATTGGGAAGCCAATGTAGATTCTTGAGGATGGGTGTGATATGTTCTCTTCGATTTAGAATTGGTTAGTATCCTTGCGGCGGCGTTCTGGAGCATCTGTAAAGGTTTGGTGGAGGTTGCTGGGAGGCCAAGTAGTAAAGAGTTACAATAGTCTATTTTTGAGAAGAGTGGCTTGAAGAACTGTGCGGAAATCGTGAAAGTGCAGGAGAGGTCTGAGCTTTTTTAGTGTGTGTAGCTTATGGAAGCATTCTTTTGTTGTATTATTGATTAATTTTTTTAAAGTCCAGCCGGTTATCTATAGTGGCTCCAAGATCTCTCACATGTGATGTGGTGGCTGTAGAGAAGTTGTTGATGGAGGAGTTGATGTTGGTAGAGATGAGGAGAAGTTCTGTTTTTGTAGTGTTGAGGACTAGGTTGAGGCTAGTTAAGAGGTGGTTGATTGAATTGAGGCAGCTTTTCCAAAAGTTAAAGGTTTTGGTGATGGATTCTGTTATGGGGATCAGGATCTGTACATCATCGGCATAGATATAGTGAGTTAATTTTAAAATTTCAAGGAGTTGGCAGAGGGGGAGAAGATAAATGTTAGAGAGTGGGAGAGAGTGATGAACCTTGAGGTACTCCATGTGTGGAGCTTATGGGGTGTGAGTCTTTGTTGTTTATTCTGACCCTAAAGTTTCTGTTGCTGAGGAATGATTTGAACCAGCTAAGGGCATAGCCTGAGATGCCAGTGTCAGCTAAGCGATTAATGAGAATGGAGTGATTTACCGTGTCAAACGCCGCTGAGATGTCCAGTAAGGCTAGTAGGTAGCATTGCCCTTTGTCAAGACCCATGATGATGTTGTCAGTGAGGGAGATAAGGAGGGATTCTGTGTGATTTACGGAATCTGAACTGAGCAGGGAACAGGATCTTGTGAGTGTCTAGATAGTCAGAGAGTTGGGTGTTGACTAGTTTCTCCATAAGTTTGGCAATGTCCATAAGTTTTGGGTTTTTTTTTAACCCATCAGTCCAAAAAAAATTTTGGACTGATGGGTCCTCACTATCGTCCATCAGGGGTACCGTCTGAACTTCAGCCAGCTCCCAGAGACCTCTCCCCCATGTCTCTCATGAGGTTCATCTGCCCACCAGGTCATACTCCAGATGGATCTCGCTGCCCTCCTCTTAGCGGGCACAATAGAACCGGTCCCTCGTCATCAGTAGGGCCAAGGGTTCTATTTGAGGTATTTCCTCATTCTGAAGAGGAATGGCGGATTGCGCCCCATTCTTGACCGCAGGGTGTTGAACAAGTTTCTCGTTAGAGAAAAGTTCAAGATGGTCTCTCTGAACATGCTGATCCCACTCCTCCAGAGAGGAGACTGGCTTTGCTCCCTCTATCTTAAGGAGGCTTACGCACACATTGCAATTTTCTCCAGCCACTGGAAGTACCTCTGCTTCATGGTGGGGAAAGCACATTACCAGTACAAAGTGCTGCCCTTCGGGCTGGCATTGGCCCCTCTGCGTTCACCAAATGCTTAGAGGTGGTGGCCACCTACCTCAGGCATTGCTCGGTGCACATATACCCTTACCTGGATGACTGGCTGGTCAAGAGTGACTCCCGCTCTGGCAGGGTGGTTTGTTATAAGCTTCCCCAAGTTTTATCTCTGCTCGTCTCCTCAGCTGGACTTCATAGGCGCCAGGCTGGACACGGTGTATGCAAAAGCTTTTTTTCCCCGAGACCGGGCGATCGTCCTTGCCTCGCTGTCTACCCTTGTCTGGAACAGCCGGAGGGTGCCAGCTTGCCGCCTTCTCCACCTGCTAGGCTACATGGCGGCCTCTGTTCATATGATCCCTCTGGCTCACCTCTGCATGAGGCAAGCCCAATGGACCCTAAGGTCCCAGTGGCAGCAGGCTTCCCAGGATCTCGAGGCACCCGTCTCAGTCACGGACCCTCTCATAGTGTGTCTATCCTGAGGGGAAGATCTTTCCAATCTAGAAAGAGGACTTCCCTTCCAACCTTCTCTGCCTCAGGTGATTCTCACCACCGATGCTTCTCAAGGCTGGGGGAGCCCATGTGAACGGGATCCTCACACAAGGACTCTGGACTGCCTTCGAAGCCCGCTCTCAGATAAACTTCCTGGAGCTGCGAGCAATTCAGTACACTCTGGGCATTCATAGACTGTTGTCCAAGGACATCCTAATTCAGACAACCAAGTTGCAATGTAGTATGTCAACAAGCAAGGCGGCAGGGGTTCATTCCTCCTCTGCCACGAGGCAGTACAAGTGTGGGCCCTTTCACATGGAATGTCTCTGCGAGTGACCTGCCTGCTGGGTCATCTCAACGTGCTAGCAGACCGTTTGAGCCACTCCTTCTAGTCACATGAGTGGTCCCTCAACTCAGAAGTGGCGGCAGCACTGTTTCACCAGTGAGATATGCCGGATGTGGATGTCCTCACCTCCCCTCAAAACCACAAGGTGAGCAGGTATTGCTCCCTGGTGTCATAGGAAAGCCATCTGGCCTGTGATGCTTTCTCCCTCCATTGGGGGAAGGGCCTATTATACACGTTTCCCCCTTTACCGCTCCTCTTGAGGACTCTACCAAAGCTTCAGCAGCACAAGGGGACCATGATACTCGTGGCACCTTCTTGGCCCCGACAGGTTGGTTTCCGCTTCTGCAGGACCTGCCTGTGTGGACACCCATTTGGCTGGGATGGCACCCAATATCATCTCGCAGAATCAGGACACCTTATAAGAACATAAGCAATTGCCATGCTGGGTCAGACCAAGGGTCCATCAAGCCCAGCATCCTGTTTCCAACAGAGGCCAAACCAGGCCACAAGAATCAGGCAATTACCCAAACACTAAGAAGATCCCATGCTACTGATGCAATTAATAGCAGTGGCTATTCCCTAAGTAAACTTGATTAATAGCCATTAATGGACTTCTCCTCCAAGAACTTATCCAAAACTTTTTTGAAAAGCTACACTAACTGCACTAACCACATTCTCTGGCAACAAATTCCAGAGCTTTATTGTGAGTTGAGTGAAAAAGAATTTTCTCCGATTTAGTCTTAAATGTGCTACTTGCTAACTTCATGGAGTGCCCCCTAGTCCTCCTATTATTCGAAAGTGTAAATAAGAGTCACATCTACTCGTTCAAGACCTCTCATGATCTTAAAGACCTCTATCATATCCCCCCTCAGCAGTCTCTTCTCCAAGCTGAACAACCCTAACCTCTTCAGCCGTTCCTCATAGGGGAGCTGTTCCATCCCCTTTATCATTTTGGTTGCCCTTCTGTGTACCTTCTCTATCGCAACTATATCTTTTGAGATGCGGCGACCAGAATTGTACACAGTATTGAAGATGCGGTCTCATCATGGAGCGATATAGAGGCATTATGACATTTTCTGTTCTATTAATCATTCCCTTCCTAATAATTCCTAACATTGTTTGCTTTTTTTGACTGCTGCAGCACACTGAGCCAACAATTTTAAAGTATTATCCACTATGATGCCTAGATCTTTTTCCTGAGTGGTAGCTCCTAATATGGAACCTAACATCGTGTAACTACAGCAAGGGTTATTTTTCCATATATGCAACACCTTGCACTTGTCCACATTAAATTTCATCTGCCATTTAGATGCCCAGTCTTCTAGTCTTGCAAGGTCCTCCTGTAATGTATCACAGTCTGCTTGTGATTTAACTACTCTGAATAATTTTGTATCATCTGCAAATTTGATAACCTCACTCGTCGTATTCCTTTCCAGATCATTTATATATATATATATATATTGAAAAGCACCAGTCCAAGTACAGATACCTGAGTCACTCCAATGTTTTCCCTTTTCCACTGAGAAAATTGACCATTTAATCCTACTCTCTGTTTCCTGTCTTTTAACCAGTTTGTAATCCACAAAAGGACATCGCCTCTTATCCCATGGCTTTAGTTTTCATAGAAGCCTCTCATGAGGGCTTTCTCAAACGCCTTGCACCATTCAAACCTCCGGACACTGGCCCTCACGGCTTGGATGTTGAGCGCATACACCTCCAGCCTCTGGAGCTCTTGGACTGTCTCCCAGGTCCTGGTGGCATCCCGAAAGCCCTCCACCAGGAAGTCCTACAGCTTGAAGAGATTTTCCATTTGTTGAGGGCCATGGTTTGGATCCTTTCTCATGCCCCCTCCCCTGGCTGTTGGTCTACCTGTGGCATCTGTCCGAGTCTGGGCTTCAAACTAGCTCAGTCAGAGTGCACCTTGGTGCCGTCAGCACGTATCATTGTGGTGTCTCTGGCACGCCCATTTCGGTCCAACCATTAGTGGGCCACTTCATGCGGGGCTTCCTCCAGCTGAAGCCCTCTCTTCGGCCTCCAGTTGCGTCTTGGGACCTTAATGTTATCCTAGCGTGGCTCATGCGTCCTCCATTTGAGCTGCTGCACTCCTGCAACCTGAAGTTCCTCATCTGGAAAGTCATATTCCTGGTGGCAATTATTTCGGCTCGTAGGGTTAGTGAGCTTCAGGCTCTGGTTACTTACGCAGTTCTTCTACAATAGTGTGGTCTTGCGTATGTATCTGAATTTTCTGCCCAAGGTTGTGACTGATTTTCATATCAACCAGTCCATCGTTTTGCCCATCTTCTTTCTGAAATCTCATTCCCACCTGGGAGAGCAGGCTTTTCATACCGTGGACTGTAAAAGGGCGTTGGCTTTCTACCTCGATCGCACTGCCAGCCACAGACAGTCCACCTGGCTCTTCGTGTCCTTTAACTCCAATAGGCTGAGAGCGGCGGTGGGTTAACAGACCTTGTCGAAGTGGCTGGCGGATTGCATCGCCTTTTGCTATGGACAGGCGGGCTTTCCGCTAACTGGCAGAGTAAAGGTTCACTTTTTGCGGGCTATGGAGACATCTGTGGCGCATTTGTGTGCAGTCCCCGTCGTTGAGATCTGCCGGGCCGCAACTTGGAGTTCTCTTCACATGTTTGCGGCTCATTATTGCTTGGATAAAGACAGACGTCAGGACAGTGCCTTTGGTCAATCCGTCCTGCACAACCTGTTCCAGGCCTGAACTCAACTCTTTGTGCCTTTGTGGTAACCAGACAGTTCCCTGCTGTTACAAAGCACAGCAGTTGTGTTGTGCCTGTTGGCACCTTGTTTGGTCACTGTTGGTCTTTGATGTTCGCAGGGGCAGTCTTTAGCTTGGTATTCACCTACATGTGAGGACTACCATCCTGCTAGGAGAAAGCACAGTTGCTTACCTGTCACAGATGTTCTCATAGGACTGCAGAATGGTAGTCCTCAGGAATCCCGCCCACCTCCCCATGGAGTTGGGTTCTCCTTTCGGTTTGTTATTTTATTTTTCGCTCATATTTTTGCTATGTTACAAGACTGAAGGGGAACCTCGCATGGACGTGAGGAAAGTGGCAGGCTGGGCATTCTCAGTCTGATGGTCAATGCTTCTAGAAACTTTGAGAAAAGTTTTCCATGCCAGGCTCCATCAGATGATGTCACCCACATGTGAGGACTAACATCATGCTGTCCTAGGAGAACAACTGTTACAGGTAAGCAACTGTTTGCCCTTGGTGCTTGAGGATTATGTCGAATATGGACCCCCCATGATCAGTGTATCCTCTGAGGGTATCGCACAATGTCCAGGGTTGCAGCAAGTGCACCCACATGACCCCAAAAGGATGTAAGATCTGGATCAATAAGATGGAATGACTCTTTCAATCGGAGAAGGTTGGTTTATCTGCATTGAGGACACACGGAACCACACCACTGGACCCGAGCCATTGACATCTGCAGGATCGTTGATTCCATCATTGTTGTTGACTGCCACAGATGTTTGAGACAGGCCATTGTCTGCCTCCCCCAGGTCAAAAACATTGGGTTTTTAATCTTTGGCCTTTGTGCCAGGGATGGACCGATCCAAGCATAGAAGGATCGGTCTCCGATGCATGGTCCCGGGCATAGGGATGTACCAGCTTTGGCTGTGATGCCCCTGAAGCGCCCACATGGCAAGGGGAGCTAAGCTTCCATAGATACCCGAGATATGCGATGGTCTCCACTGGGTCTGATACCTGCCAGCGACCCTCCTCTCAGTTCCAAAGAGGATGTGGCTATACTACCTGGGTCCCAGTTGGTCTTGACATTGGCTGTTCAAGAAGGAGCCGGAGAGGCTTGGGCAGACTGCCATGGAGAAAGCAGTGTGGAGGTTTGAAGTTGGGGCAATGGGATTGGCATCGTCCATCCTCGAGCCACTTTGGAATCCCTGCATGTGCTGATAGGAGTGTTGCTGATGCAGCCTGTGTAGGTTCCTGGAGTGGTATCGGTGGTCTCACTGGCTGATCCAGTGCTGGTTCATGGTTCCTTGGGGGAGGAAGCTTCTTTCTCTGGGGACCAAAACAGCACTAGGGCCTGAGCCCCCATGGTGAGTTGATTCTATACCAATACTATTGGCAGGTGACCGAGCATCTAGGGCCCTGTCTCTGCCTTCAGGCAGTAAGGCTGAGGGCCCCTATGACCCTTGAGGGGATGACTCCACTGTCTTTGATGAACCGTTGGATGGTCTGCCCTCAGACCCGCCTCCTCCTGCCAACAGAAGGAAGTCTCCTTCAGAAGACCTCTCCTTCACAGGATTTGAGGGTAATGGCAGAGGCCATCCAATTTGTTACAGACTGAGAAGGATACCTGACCCAAGATGCTTCAGTATATGAAGCCACCCAAGGAGATTGTGGCAGTCCCAGTGTACGAGATCCTTGTGGAGCTGCTCATGAGGATGTGGGAACACACTCTCTCAGTTCCTCCCATCAGTAGGTAGGCAGATGTGTTGTATCTGGTCCAGAAAGTGCTCTAATTTGACAAGTCTCAGCTATTGCACAATCTGTGGTGGTCGAATCCGCTCCCCAAAAAGACCAAGCGCATTCAGACCCATTCTTCAGCACCCCAGGGAAAGATCAGAGGGCCATGGATGCTCTTGGGAGGAAGGTTTTCAGGACACTGTGCTTATCGACCTAATAACGTCTTACCAGCTCTATATGAATCAGTATACGTGGGATATCAGGAAGCAGGTGCAAGAGGTGACCGAGCAGTTGTCTCAGTAGCAGGACACACTCCAGTCACTAGTGCATAAGGGCCTGGAGTGTAGAAAACATGGGGTCCGGTAGACCTATGATGTTTTTCAGATGGCATCGTGGGTCTCTGCAGCTGGAATCTGTGCGCCCGCAGACTCGCCTTGCTGAGAGTGTCCGATCTACACCAGGAGGTGCAGGAACAACTCACTGACATGCCATGTACTGGAGAGAATCTATTCAGAGATAAAGTGAAGCATATGGTTGCTTAGATGCAGGAGCATCATGTGATACTTAAGACTCTCTGCCGGCACCCAGGACCCATCCTCCTCTGCTAGGAGGCCTTCAAGGTCTGGCCAGAGGAAATCTTTCTTCCGCCCGAAGAGATACTAACCTCGACCTCCTTAACCCCATCAACAGCAGTAGGCCCCTCACAGCCATCTCAGGCTGCAGAAGGCCCCAATGTTCCAGTCAGCTCCTGGATGGGGTTTTGACTGGATTGCAGATAGCATAGCCAATTCCACTGTACCAGGAGCGTTGGACCCCGAGTTGGGGGAGGCTGTGGTTCTACATGAAGTGGTGTCCCACTGTAACCTACAGCCAGTGGACCTTGTCCATTGACCATGGAGGGTAAAAATGTAATCTTTTGAGTATCCCACCAAATTATTCCCCAAGCCCCTATTGGGGCGCCAGTAGCATATCAGGAAGTACTCCTCACGGAGCTGTCCTCCCTCTTACAGGCCAGAGCGGTCGAGCCCATTCCACCAGGGTAAAGAGGGTGGGGATTCTACTCCCGGTACTTCCTGATTCCAAAGAAAACAGGACTCCATCCCAATCTAGATTTAAGGGCTCTGAACAAGTTTCTCAAACTGGTAACATTCAGGCTAGTTTCTCTGAGCTCTGTGATAACCCTTGTTGCAAAAAAGGGACTGGCTATGTTCTGTCAATCTGAAGGATGTGTACATCCACATTGAGGTCTTCCAGGGTCACAGGAAGTATTTCAGATTTGTAGTGGGGAAACCACTTCCAGTACTGCATTCTGCTGTTTGGGCTAGTGTCAACTCCACTTGTCTTTACAAAGTGCCTGGCCATGGTGGTGGTAAAACTTCGCAGACTTGGAGTCCATGTTTTCCCTTACCTGGATGATTGGCTGGTCAGGAGCACCTCCTGGGCAGGGGCCAAAGAGCCCATGTGTTTGACCATCTGGGTATTGGCATTGCTAGGGTTTGTCATCAGCTACCCCAAATCCCATCTCAGCCTGTCACTGAAATTGGACTTCATAGGAGCCCTGCTAGATACAGTTCAGGGCCATCAACTTGATGACCATTGCGATGGAGATTCAAGAGAGCCACCAGGTCTGTGTGACACATGTTGAGGCTTTTGGGTCACATGGCCACAACAGTACACATCACTCTCCTGAGTAAAGTTACATATGCAGCGAACCCATTGGATACTGTGATGCCAGTGGTGCCATGCTATTCGAGCTTTGGTACTGCAACTGGGTCAGCCCATCTTTCCAGGAGTCTTTGTCCTGGTGGTGAGTCAATTCCAATCTGGAACAGAGGATATCCCAATCCAAAGACCTGTGGTTCAAATTGCCCTCACCATGGATGCGTCCACCCTGGGTTGGGGAGCTCATGTAGATTGTCCCCGCACCCAAGGTCTTTGAGCTGCCTGGGAACAAATGTGACAGATCAATTTTCTGGAGCTCTGTTCAATCCAGTATGCTCTGTGGGCTTTCAGAGATCAGCTTCCATCAAAATTGTTTTGATATAAACTGACAACCAAGTGGCAGTGTGGTATGTCAGCAAGCACAGGGGTATATGGGCTCGTACCTCCTGCGATGGAAACCAGTTCAGATCTGGTCCTGGGCCTTCTCCCAAGGAATGATGCTCAGAGCCATGTATCTGGTCAGATCGGAGAATGCAATAGGGGACAGCTGTGACATTCCCTCAGACCCCACGAATGGTCTGTTTAAGCAAGGGGTAGCGAATTGGATCTTCCAACTGTGGGGAAGCCCAGACGTGGATTTGTTCGTGGTGCCTTGAAACAGGAAAGTTCCTCTGTTCTGCTCCCTATACATGTCACACGATAAACCAGCCTTATAAGCCTTCACCCATCGTTGGGGCGCAGACCTTCTGTATGCCTATCATCCATTTCCTAGCGTGTAGCAGATGGACTCAAAACAAGTGGGTATAGTGTGCTCGTGCTAGCAGTTGGAGACGGATCTGACATCAGCACGGGTACATATACCCCTACAGGAAGTGAAGCAATTCAGTAATTTCCGTCTCCAAAGCAGTTTGGAGCTCCTTCACGCTCGCTGAGCGTTCTTCCAAATTCTAGAGAACCTAGGCTGGGTAGTAAACTTAAACAAGAGTTCCCTACAGCCGTCTCAGTCGAAGGAATACCTAGGAGTCCTATTTGACACTCAGGCAGACAGTCAGCTTGACTCTCAAAAGAGAAAAGCTCAAGAATCGTCTGCAGGCCCTGCTGCGCGCCGTCCGGCCCACAGCTTGGGATTACCTACAAGTCCTCGGCCTGATGGAATCCACTCTGGAGGTGATACCATGGGCACGGGCGCATATGAGGCCGTTACAACGAGCCTTCCTATCCAGGTGGAGCCCGCGATCACAAACTTACACCGTACACCTCCCTCTGCCGGCCAGGGTACGAAATCAGCTGCGATGGTGGCTACAGCAATGCCACAGGAGCCGGGGGTCCAGGATGTCCTCTCCGACCTGGACCCTGCTCACAACAGACGCCAGCCTGAGCGGCTGGGGCGCACATTGCGAAGGACTCACCGCCCAAGGGCGATGGAGCAGAGAAGAGTCAGGATGGAACATCAACCGACTAGAGGCACGGGCGGACAGGCTAGCGTGCCTGCAACTTGCCCACAGACTACAACTCAGAGCAGTCAGAGTGATGTCAGACAACGCCACCACGGTGGCATACATCAACCGACAGGGCGGAACCAGAAGCCAACAAGTATCACTGGAAATAGCTCCTCTGATGACTTGGGCAAAAGCGAATCTCCAGGACATCTCCGCTGTCCACATTGCCGGGAAGGACAACACCGCGGCGGACTTCCTCAGCAGAGAAAGTCTACATCTCGGGGATTGGCAACTGTCACCCACAGCGTTCCAGATGATTGTGAATCAGTGGGGGACCCCGGGCAAGGACCTACTAGCGGACAGGTCCAACGATCAAGTACCCAGATATTTCAGCCGCAGGCAGGATCCTCGGTCTCAGGAGATCGATGCACTGGTGCAACCATGGCCCCAGGGGATTCTGCTGTACGCTTTTCCGCCATGGCCCCTGCTGGGTGCCATTATACATAGGATTCAGCGGCACAGAGGCCTAGTTCTTCTAGTGGCCCCGGACTGGCCAAGAAGACCCTGGTACGCAGACATGAGAAGATTGCTGGCAGGGACTCCACTACCCCTGCCTCCGCACAGGGCCCTGCTGCGCCAAGGTCCCATACTTCACGAGGATCCGGCTCAATTCTCTCTTACGGTCTGGCCATTGAGAGGGCTAGACTGAAGACACGAGGATATTCGGGACCGGTAATAGATACGCTCCTCAGAGCGCGCAAATTCTCCACATCGCTAACTTATATAAGGATCTGGAGAGTATTTGAAGCTTGGTGTGAAGCTCATAGCGCCAATCCTCATGCCGCTAAGATTCCTATCATTTTGGACTTCCTGCAAGATGGTCTTCAGAAGGGTCTGTCCCTCAATTCCATCAAGGTCCAAGTGGCAGCACTTTCCTGCTACGGTCCACGGAGTGATGGCAATAGCATTGCCACAGACCCAGACGTTTCACGTTTCCTGAAAGAAGTCAAACACATTCGTCCGCCACTGAAGTGGCCCATACCTCTGTGAAACCTCAACCTAGTTTTGGACTTTCTAGCGGGACACGCCTTCCGTCCACTTCGAGGCCTGTCCCTCCGTTTGTTAACCTTGAAGATGGTGTTCCTGCTGGCTGTTTGCCCCGCGCGCCGTGTCTCCAAGCTACAAGCACTGTCTTGCCGTGATCCGTTTCTCCAAATCTCGCCAGAAGCCATCCATCTTCACACAGTTCCTTCCTTCTTACCCAAAGTAGTATCGCACTTCCATCTCAACCAAACCATCTCTTTACCTACCACAGACTGTTTGAAGAAGTCAGAAGAAGGTCGAGTTCTACGCCATCTCGACATAGGCAGGCTACTGCCCAGATACCTGGAAGTGTCCGACGCAATACGAAAGACGGACCATCTGTTCGTTCTACACAGCGGGAAGAAGCAAGGGGAAGCGGCCTCAAGGGCAACTATCGCCCGCTGGGTCAAAGAAGTTATCAAGGCAGCCTACGTAGACGCGGGTAAACCACCGCCTCTACAGGTCAAGGCCCACTCTACCAGAGCGCAAGCGGCCTCTTGGGCAGAAACGAGGATGCTGTCGCCTGCTGAGATATGTAAAGCGGCAACGTGGTCCTCCCTCCATACCTTCTCCAGATTTTACCGTCTGGATGTCCAGGCCAGGGAGGACACAGCATTTGTGAGGGCAATCCTACATGGACCTCGGGCAGCCTCCCGCCCAGTCCAGGAGTAGCTTTTGTACATCCCACTTGTTTTGAGTCCATCTGCTACACGCTAGGAAATGTAGAGATTACTTACTTGATAATCTCGTTTTCCTTACTGTATGCAGATGGACTCAGCATCCCGCCCGGCTGCCGGCATACATGGGATTTCACAGGTTCAAGGTAAGCCATGTTTTACTACATAGGGCATCCACCCTGCCGGGTGTCGACGCCTTCCGGTTGAGAATCCTGGCAGTCTCCAGCTACCATCAACCGGTATGGGTAATCCTGTGTAATTAATCGATCGGTCAGCACTCATATAGCTATGACAGCTTTGCAAGGAAGATTACTGAATTGCTTCACTTCCTGTGGGGGTATATGTACCCGTGCTGACGTCAGATCCGTCTCCAACTGCTAGCACGAGCACACTATACCCACTTGTTTTGAGTCCATCTGCATACACTAAGGAAAACGAGATTATCAGGTAAGTAATCTCTACAATTCTACTGGTGTCGAAGACTTTGAAGCTTCAAGAGGACAAAGGGACTATGATCCTCATAGCCCCTCATTGACCGAGACAGGTCTGATTTCCGCTCCTCTGGGAGATGTCCACCAGGAAACTGACAGATTGGGGACTTCTCTAGATCTCATTTCTCAAGATCGAGGCAGGTTGTAGCACCCCAACCTCCAGCCCTGTCGCTCACAGCCTGAATATTGAAAGACTGATACCATAACCGCTCCAGGATATGTTTCAGGTCCTGGTGGCTTCCAGAAAGCCTTCCACTAGAAAGTCCTATGCACTGAAGGTGGAGGAGGTTTTCAGTGTGATGTAAGCAGAGGGCCCTAGATCCTTTCTTCTGCTCCACACAAAAACTGCTTGACTATCTTATACACCTTTCAGAGACTGGTCTGAAGACAAACTCTGTTAGAGTTCCTCAGTGCAAATGGCGCATATCACCATGGTGTAGAAGGTAAGTCCATCTTTGTACAGTTGTACAATTCATGCAGGGTTTGCTTCAGTTGAAGCTTCCCCTAAGGCCTCCTGCTGTGTCCTGGGACCTCAGCGTGGTTTTAACTGAGCTGATGAAAGCTCCCTTTGAGCCTTTGGCCTCCTATGGCCTGAAGTACCTGACCTGGAAGGTCATATTTTTGGTCGCTGTCAGTGAGCTCCAGGCCTTAGTGACTTAGCCAACTTCCACACAGTTTTTCATGATAGGATGGTCTTGCACACACACCCTATGTTCCTGCCTAAGATGGTGTCTGATTTCCATTTTAACCAGTCCATCATCCTGCTAACATTTTTTCCCGGTCCCCCTTTGCACGAAGGTGAATGAGCACTGCATATTTTGGTCTGCTTAAGTGCCTTAGCTTTCCATCTGGAGCGGACAGAAGCCATTAGACAGTGCACCCAACTTTGTTTCTTTTGATCAGAATAGGTTGGTGATCGCAGTTGCCAAGCAGATGCTTTTCAATTGGCTAGCAGACTGCATCTCCTTCTGTTGTGCCAAGGTGGTATTGCTTCTTGGGGGTCATGTCAAGGCTCACTCTGTCAGAGCCATGGCAGTGTCAGTGGCTCACTTGCGAGCAGTTCTCATGGAGATCACTTGTTTTGGTGTTTTGTTGGTCCCGTTTTGTGTTGGGGTGGGGGGAAGGCAACCTGTGGCTAGAAATTCACCTATGTGGGAGGACTGCCATCCTGCTTGTCCTCTGAGAAAGCAGAGTTGCATACCAGTAACAGGTGTTCTCCGAGGACAGCAGGATCTGAGTCCTCACGAAACCTGCCCACCACCCCATGGTATTGGGTTTCCACATTGTGTCTTTTTCATTTTTCAGTTCTGTATTATAAGACTGTGGGGACCCCATGTGGATATATAGTATAGTGCATGCTGGGCATGCTCAGAGATGCTAAGTCAAAGTTCTAGAAACTTGGCTTCATCTAATGATCTTACCCATGTGTGAGGACTTTCATCCTGCTGTCCTTTGAGAACATCTGTTACAGGTAAGCAACTCTGCTTTCCAGGAAATGGCATTCTTTGGCCCTGCTTGGTTACATGCTGTCCCTAAACCAGCTCCTCATAGCTTTGGCTGGCAAGGCCTAAGAATCCCCAACAGCCATTGTACTTCCAAAACTGGCTGCTCCCTTTTAGCCCTTGGTTCTGCTTGCTAATGTGCATCTGTTTTTTTGTTTTTCTTAAATTTGTGTGCTTAACTCTTTGCTGTCAGGAAAATTGCCTGCATAAAATGTCCTGTTTAGGTGAGTTGGAAAAGGACACAGATGGACGCTGATGGATACCAATGTGTAGCACATAAGGCATTCTTATATTAGTTGACTATTTAAAAAAAAAATTTCCTTAAAAACCCACAACACTTATTAAAATTTCATCTTAAGGTAGGATGTCAAGAAGGAAGAGAGACTTAGTGAGGGTTATTTTCTTTTGAAGAGGGCAGTTTTCAGAGGAATTTTTCATGGGTTAATAGGTGTTAACCTACAATTAAAGCCCTTTCAAAAATTGCTTTCCTCCCGAATGCAGGGAAAAGGGTGGAGCCCAGCCCAGGATATCCTGGCAAAGTGTGCACATGGACTTTATTTTAATTTCCAGTGCATCCTTCCAGGCTTGGCATTTTCCTTTGAAAATGAGTTTGCAGGCACATGAATACAAAGTACTTGCAGGCCTGCAAACTCTGCAGGGAATCTGAAAAACAGGCCTCGGTATGTTGAATCTGACAGTTTTATATGTCATTGGTGCCAGTGTCAGTTACCTAGTTTTTCTGCTGCTTTATTCAACCACCTTCACACCTAAAACATTTTCAGACCTGACTCTTCTAGGATCCCAGAGAATTTTTCAGCTATTTTATTATGGCATTTAACTTCTGCCTCATACAAGAAATCCTAATACTCACAAATCTACTGTAATACACATGAAAAATGTCTTTTCTCCCTCTACCTCAATACCTCTTATTTTAATTGTTTTTATGATGATGCTGTTTTGCACTTATGAAGCTCAGCTTTTTGTGATGAGGTCTATGAGATCTTGTAAGCCCATGTACTTCAAATCTTTCTTGTTAGTCATATGGAGGGTAATTTTCAACAGGACCACATTTTTCAAAGAGGCTTATGTGCATAAATCCGCTTTGCAAAATTTGCAGGTGTCCTCTACACATATGTCCACATACACACAGGACAATTACATCTGCTTCTGAGCAGGTTTAACTTTCTACATGTACATTTACACACATTGAAAGTAAGTGTGTAAATGCTGTCGTTGCCATAGCTCTGCTCCATGGAATGCCTACAGCAAATGTTGGGGAAAAGTATATGCCTAATCAAGTTATGCATGTAAAAAGCATTTTACCTGTGTTAATAGATTAACTGAAAATGACCCTTCCTTAACGAGGCTAGAAATCCCCACATTATTTCACAATATACATCCTTGTACTTGCAGTAAGAGGAAACTGTTCCTAGTGGTGAGAAATAACACATGCAGATTTCATTTTCAAATCTAAGCATGCTATTTTCCATGAAAAAAGTACCCATGAACAGTTTAGAAATTTCCTCTTTTCCTAGTGTGTAGCAGATGGACTCAAGGTCAATGGGTATAGTGTACTCCTGATAGCAGTTGGGAAATGGAGTCAGATTTCAATCAGACGTCAGCCTACATATACCCGTGCAGGAAGTGCAGCTCTTCAGTATTTTTCAGTCTCTTAAGCAGTTTGGGACTCCATATACACTCACTCAGTGTTAGAAAATCCAAACCAAAGAAGAAAATCTTACCTCTACAAGACGAGCCCCGCTCTCCTGTGGTGATACCTAAGGGTCTCTCCCCAGTCGAGAATTCCTGAGGTGATTTCCAAGATCACTCAGAGGTAAGCCTCGGTCCGGAAGCCGGTTCCCGGCGTAGACTTAGGCCCCAGAGTAGCTGAGAGGCAGTGGGTGCAATACAGAGTGCGGTGGTGAAGGTATTTTCCCTCTCCCCCCGCAGTCGGAGACTGCCTGGCATGAGACCAGGAAGCGCCGAGACAAGGTAAGGTAGAAAACTTTCTTAAAGTCTCCGGTCTCCAAGGCTCAGCAAGCTGCACAGATCGTCCTTCCGACGTCTGTCTATTAGGTTGAGTAGCCCCATCCAGGCTAGACCCCGATCCGGTGCGAGGGTCCTTCCAAGTGGAGACCCTCCAGGGGAAGGGGGGGGTCACCATCTTGCCCGCGTGGTCGTTGGCACCATTTTTCCCCCCTTGATTGCCATATTGTCCGCACAACTGAGCCGTGCGCACAGCAACGAGCCGGGCACAAAAACTACTTGTTTGCACAGCGGCGCACGCATTTGTGCTGGGCGCATAGCGGCACGTGCATCCCCGTTAAGCGCACATTTAGCACGTGCACGCACAGCGTTGGCGCACCCAGAGCGCACAACTAAGCCTCCCAGCGTGCGCACCTACGTGCACAGACGAGTTTTGAGCCACTCCACGCGCAGAAATCATGGCACCACCAGCCACGAAAGCCAAGGGACAAGCCCTCTGCCCAGCCTGCCACCTGAGAGCTGCGCAACATGAAATGGCCTTGGCCCTGTGTCTGCAGTGCGAAGAGGCTCTGGGGGAACCGAGACAAAACCCCTCTCTGCCAGTAGAGGAATCCGGCTCCATCAACAATAGTACCCCAGACCTCTCTATCTCCGGCTCGGCCTCTCCTCAGGCCTCATGCTATTTCCCAATGCTACAGGCCGTACAACAACTGATTGACCTGGAGTGGAATGTCCTGGAGGCCAACTTCAAAGGAGGACAGGCCCTAGAAGTCCTATACCCCCTGGAACCCTTAGCCACAGAACTACTAGGGTTCCCCAAAAGTGGACACCATGGTCTGTGCCATCTCAAAGCGCACCACCATTCCAGTCGAAGGAGGAGCTGCACTCAAGGATACCCAGGACAGACGTCAGGAGTCCATCCTTAAACAGTCATTTGATGTCGCAGCTATGTCCCTGCAGATTGCTGCCTGCTCCCCTGTGGTTTCACGTGCCTGCTTGTCCCTTTCCAGGGACGCAACCATGTCCGTTGAAACATTACAACCGGCAATATCTTTCCTCACAGATGCGACCTCCGACCTGGTGCGCACCTCAACCAGGGGCGTCTCATCCATAGTGACAGCCAGAAGGCAACTCTGGCTCTGAAATTGGTCAGCCGATGCGACTTCCAAGACGAAACTCACGAGAATGCCCTTTAAAGGAGCCCTCCTGTTCGGAAGCGAACTGGAGAAGTTAGCCGACAAATGGGGCAAATACCCAGTACCTCGGTTACCGGAGGACAGAAACAAAAGGAACCAACGCCTCTCTCCCCGAAGATCCAAGGGCAGAGGATTCCAGCGTTTTAGACCATACAAAAACACATACCAAGCACCTCGCCCTGCAGGCAGGGGCCAGTCCTTTCGGAACAGACACAACAAGAGGGGAGCCAGCTCAGGTCCAGGACCCAGCCGCACCCAATGAGAATCAACAGACCCATCCACTGGAAGAAGCCATAGGGGGGGGTAGGCTTGCCCTCTTCTACCAAAGATGAGTTGAGATAACTTCAGACAAGTGGGTCCTAACCATCATTCGAAAGGGATACTACCTGGACGTCCATAGCATCCCTCCAGACAAATTTGTAAGATCACTGTGCCACTCCCTCTCCAAGAGGATGGCGGTGGAAACCACACTGACAAAACTACTCTGCATAAAGGCGATAACCTCGGTGCCCACGCAACAACCGGATACTGGTCATTATTCCACCTATTTTATCGTCCCCAAGAAAGAGGGAACGTTCCGGCCCATCCTGGATCTAAAGTCCGTCAATCGTTACCTGAGGTACTACACTTCTGCATGGAAACCCTACGCTCAGTCATAAGGGCAGTACAACTGGGAAAGTTCCTGACTTCTCTGGATCTCTCAGAAGCCTATCTCCACATCCGGTCCATCACGACCATCAGCGCTTCCTATGCTTCGTGATACTGGACCATCATTACCAGTTTCGGGCGCTACCCTTCAGATTAGCTACTACCCCTCTGACGTTTACCAAAATCATGGTTGTAGTGGCGACGACACTAAGGAAATAAGGAATCCTTGTATACTCGTATCTGGACGATTGGCTGATCAGGGCAAAATCTCCAGAGGAAAGTTACCAGGCGACCACCAGAATCAAGAACCTACTGCTGAGAATCTCGGGTGGGTCGTCAACACAACCAAGAGCTGCCTGTAGCCCTCCCAATCGCTAGAGTACCTGGGAGTCCGGTTCGACACCAAACCAAACAAGACAGTTGTTCTTCCCCCTACAAGGAGAAGGAAATTGATGGACCAGTTGTGAAAACTGTTGAGGTATGCTCGCCCCAAGGTATGGGACCACCTCCAAGTCCTCGGCCTCATGACATTGACCCTAGAAGTCGGCCCACATGCGACCACTGCAAAGTTCCCTACTGTCACGATGGAACCCGATGTCCCAGAATTACTCCGTTAGTCTCCAGCTACCAGCAGAGGTGCGGACCCAGCTCCAATGGTGGCTACAAGAAAACCATCGGAGTAAGGCTATCCCCACCGACCTGGATCTTGCTCACCATGGATACGAGCCTACGAGGGTGGGGAGCCCACTGCCAGGAACTGACGGCCCAGGGACAAGGAAGATTCGGGATGGAACATAAACTGACTGGAAGCCCAAGCAGTCAGACTAGCCTGCCTGCTATTCAGTCACAGACTGTGGGGCGAATCTGTCAAAGTCATGTCAGACAATGCCACAACAGTTGCCTATATCAACTGCCAGGGAGGAACCAGAAGCCAACAGGTGTCCCTGGAAATAGTCCCCCTAATGGCGTGGGTGGAAGCAAACCTCCAAGGAATCTCAGCCACCCACATCACGGGAAAAGACAACGTCACTGCGGATTACCTCAGCAGAGAGAGTCTAGACCCAGGGGAATGGAGGCTGTCGACCACAGCCTTCCAGTTGATAATAAACTGCTGGGGAACCCCAGCCATGGATCTTCTGGCAACCCGGTCCAACGCCCAAGTTCCCAAGTTCTTCAGCTGCAGATGAGAGCCACAATCCCAGGGAATCGACGCCCTCATCCAGACCTGGCCACAGGAAGACCTGTACGTCTTTCCCCCGTGGCCACTACTGGGCGGGATCATTTGCAAGATAGAACACCACAAGGGGCTAGTACTTCTAGTGGCCCCAGACTGGCCAAGAAAGCCATGGTACACAGACATGTGAAGACCTCTTGTGGGGAACCCTCTGTATCTACCTCCACACAGGGACCTTCTCTGGCAAGGACCGATCCTCCACGAAGGCCCAACTCTATTCTCTGTTACGGTCTGGCCATTGAGAGGACTTGCCTGACGAACAGCGGTTATTCCAAAGCAGTGATTGACACCTTGCTCTGAGCACGCAAGTTTTCCACTTCTCTAACTTGTATACGAATATGGAGAATATTCGAAGCCTGGTGTGTGGACCGCAACATCCTTCCGCGGACAGTCAAAATCCTTATGATCCTGGAATTTCTGCAGGACGGCTTGAAGAAAGGGTTCTC
Source organism: Rhinatrema bivittatum (assembly GCF_901001135.1). Taxonomy (NCBI): domain Eukaryota; kingdom Metazoa; phylum Chordata; class Amphibia; order Gymnophiona; family Rhinatrematidae; genus Rhinatrema; species Rhinatrema bivittatum. Next base: position 143,419,590 of record NC_042621.1, read on the forward strand.
TCTCTCAACTCCCTCAAGGTTCAGGTGGCCGCACTGGCTTGCTTCAGAGTCAAAGTGGACAGCATCAACCTATCATCCCATCCAGATGTCTCCCGCTTTCTGAGAGGGGTCAAACAAAATCGACCACCTCTAAAGTGGCCGGTCCCCCTATAGAATCTCAACTTAGTACTAGACTTCCTCGCGGGAGCTTCCTTCAGGCCTACACGCGGTCTGTCACTACGGCTCCTGACCCTGAAGACTGCATTCCTAGTGGCAATATGCTCAGCCTGCTATATCTCCGAGCTTCAAGCACTATCCTGTCGGGAACCGTTCCTCAGGTTCACACTGGGATCCATACAGCTTTGCATTGTCCCGTCTTTCCTTCTGAAGGTGGTCTCTCATTTCCATCTAAACCAAACCATCTCGCTGCCATCTCCAGACAAGCATAAGGACTCTGAAGACGCACGCCGCCTTCGCCATCTGAACATCAGCAGACTCCTAGTCCGATACCTGGAAAGATCGGAATCTGTACAAAAGACGGACCACCTGTTCATCCTTCACAGCAGGAAGAAAAGGGGGAATCGGCCTCGCAGGCAACCATAGCCCGCTGGATCAAAGAAGTAATCAAGATGGCCTACATAGAGGCAGGGAAGCCTCCACCTCTACAAATCAAGGTCCATTCTACAAGGGCCCAGGCAGGGTCCTGGGCAAAAACCAAGATGCTGTCACCCGCCGAGATCTGTCGGGCAGCGATGTGGTGCTCCATACATACTTTCTCGAGGTTCTACCGCCTGGATGTCCAGGCCCGGGAGGATACAGCATTCGCAAGGGCAGTATTAAGTGGGCCACGGGCAGTCTCCCACCCGGTTCGGGAGTAGCTTTTGTACATCCTATTTGTCCTGAGTCCATCTGCTACAAGCTAGGAAATGGAGAAATTACTTACCTGATAATTTTGTTTTTCTTAGTGTAGACAGATGGACTCAGCATCCCGCTCACTGCTGCCCCAAAATCCGGAAACCTCGGGGGACAATCCCCAGCAGTAAGACAAATGCCGGGTGTTGGCGTTTTTTGGTTGAGTGCACTGGCAGTCTCCAGTTGGAAATAAATTCAACCAGCACAAGTTAATCAAGTTATTAAAACACATATATATCCACAATTGCTTTTTGAGGAGAATACTGAAGAGCTGCACTTACTGCACGGGTATATGTAGGCTGACAGATTGAAATCCGACTCAGTCTCCCAACTGCTATCAGGAGTACACTATATCCATTGGTCCTGAGTCCATCTGTCTACTCTAAGGAAAGCGAAATTATCAGGTAAGTAATTTCTCCATTACTGTAGTTCTTGAAGTGACTTGATGTTTAAACTTAGTTATCAAGACCTTAAAGTTAAAATACCAACTTGGTTATATTCCGAGATTTTCTTTTAAAAAAAAAAAAAAAGTTTTCACAGTGCAACTTAGCTAGATATCTTTGAAGATATCCAGTTTAAGTAGCAAGTTATCTAGCCACACACGGTCACATACTTTAAGAAATCTAACTTGTGATATTCAAACATAACTGATTAGAATTTTAAGTTATCCAGCTACATGTAGCCAGATAACGTTAGGCGCGTATATTCAGTTAACTTTTATCCCTCTGAATATTTTGGTCAAATTATCTGGCTAACTTTAGCTGGATAACTTGTCCGCTTGCTGGCTTACTGAATATGGGCCTCTTAGTGATATTGTTTCTTGTCTTGTATAATTGTGGAACATTTCAGTCTTAAAATACAAGATTAAATGACATGACTTTTAAAAGCAAACAGAACATTAGCAAAACATAAAATATTTCTGGTATTAATATTAGAATGACATTACAATGACGACATTCATCCCTTATGAATGCAAAACAAATTGATGGAGATTCATTTATCATGGGATTTTTTTTTTTCGTCTTTCATGTTTGCTGTAAAGACAACTAGGTGCAAGTGCCACAGAGAGAGCCCAGATGTTAAAGGCGGGAGACATACACATTTTGACAAATATACACAGACATCGTGGAGGAGAAGTTCTGTGAGTATGGCAAGATTTATTTTGCAAACAAATGAAGGTTTGTAGGTTTGAAACATAGGATATGATGTTAGATAAGGATTGTAAGGTGTATCTAATTGGCCCAATTTCATTCCAGTTGCAACTGATTTTTGGTTTTCTCATCCCTAAGGATCTTCTGTGTTAATCCAATGGTTAATTGCATCGTTACTGTTTTTTGTCTCCACTTCCACCGTGCATCCATCCCATTTCTGTGGAAAAAATATTTTCTAATGTGGCTCCTTAGACTGCCTCCTTGGAGCCTCCTATTGTGATCTTTTATTCTTCTGCATTGTTTTTTTATGACAAAGGTTTGCTTCTTGTGCCCATGGTTTACCTTTTAGATAGTTGAACATGTCTATCATATCCCTACTCTCTAGAATATATTTATTAGTTTGTCTCATCTTTTATGGCTTTTGTTGTAATCCTGGCAATATTTTGGTAATCTTTCTCTGGACTGCCTCCACCCTGTCTGTATCCTTTCATAGGTACAGCCTTCAGCATTGGACGCAATATTAGAGGTGAAATTTTGCTATTAACCTGTATTAAGACATTTTCACGTTTTGTTTTTCTACTAAGTATGCCTCTCCCTTAACATTTAGTCCTCCCTTTGATCTGTTTTACACTAAACTTTCTTCCTACCAGTTTTATAGCACAGCAAGAAGTTGAGTTAATATACCCAGTTTAAGGCTGAAAAAGAAACTGAGATGTATAGCTATTTGGAAAGGCCAGCAAATACAAATAATTGCTATTTAAATCTATGGGAGACTCTGTAGCAAATTGGGCAATAATAACCTTATAATGAAGTGTATTGGGCCTGCCCTGCTGCTGAAATGATTAGTTGATATATTTCCTGATGCATGAGCCTGGTTACCTCTATTTGGACATACAGAGAAACTCATATGACATCATTCCCCTATAGAAAAATGCAGGAAATAACACTGAGTGTTCTCAAGACATGATATCAGTGTGAACTTACAACAAGACAATAATTACCCCACACTTCCTCATTTTGCATACTCTGAAATACTTATTCACCCTGGGTCTATAGAAATTACAGGGGGAAATTCCAACATACATGTAAAGGTGAAAAATTTCAAAAGTATTTCCTTGAGTAAACAGTTGTTTACCTATGATGAAAATATTTTAAAATCTTTCCTTCCATATGGGGAAAAGTACTTGAGGGTGGGGTTAGATCACATAAAATGCATGCAGAAATTAAATTTAGAAATCAAGGGAAAACATTGACAAGGTATTAATCACACATCTTTCTCTTTCACACACCGTGCAGTGCTTAATCCCTACATAGTTGTCATGGTCTTGCAAACTTACAACCCTGTTATACAACAATTGATAAGGCTAGAGAGACTGGTCAGTGGAGCTTATCTGTTGCACACAAGGACTCTTGAACTGTATTACCTCACCTGCATTTCTTTTCCTGCATCCCTAGTTGAATGCAATAAAAATGTGCGTTCTGTCTCACATTTGAAAGCTTCTTTCTACCTTTTACAACACAGCCATTATTTATATTGGCTGGCATGGTGCCTTCTGGGATAGTATGGCCTGTTTAGTATCTGTTGTCACTGCATTGAATAGGGATGCATGTGTCAATACTAACAGCAGTAACCGTGCCATATACAAGCATACATATCAAGAGGCCAAAGAGTGACTATTGTCACTCATTGTTTTGCCCCAAAACCTGTTGTCTAGGATCACCAGAGAGTACAGAATGATTTTCATTTGCTTCTAGGCAGTAAAAACAGTTATGGATATGCTAAATGCTAGTAATCCATCCCTCTAGTGGTGGTTGGAAACAAAGTATGGTACTTAATGCTCATTACCTGACTGAGTAAAGGAGATGTCAACCTATACCTGCACTGAAACCCCTAGCCTCCACCAGTTTACATTCAGGTAGCTGGTCCTCCAGATTAACAGTGGTACATGGAAGACTATCACTGGTATGTCATCCTGGCCAACTTCAATAAGTCTTTTGGCATGTATCGTCTTGATTATTTGTGTGTATGTGTAGGATTTGATCTGCACACATTGTTGATGAATTCCATTGGGTGCTACTAGACTGAGTCTTTTCTCTTGACTAAGACTTTGCTTTGCACTTATTGGACTCAGTCCAGTAATGAGTGTCATTTTTTGGTATGTTTTATTTTTGTTTTTTTATGTGGGGGAAGGATATTTTTCAGACTGACTCAGACCCTATGAGGTGGTTGATTCGGGTTTAGGGATTGAAGAATATGAAGAGAGGGTGGAATGGGCAAGGTTTCCCCATTGACCGATAGAGGGAACTTCATTTTTATTTATTTATTTATTTATTTAACAGCTTTTAATATACCGGTGTTCGTGCAAGCACATCACGCCGGTTTACAATAAACTTGAGAAAGGAGGAAATTACAAAAAACAGGGAGTGGGGGAGTGGAGCAGGAGTGAAAAGAGGGGGGGGGAAGAGGGGGGAGAGAGGTAAAGGAGGAAAGACAGCAACTGAGAAAGGTACAAGGAACATATCAGTATTTACAGGATAGGTTGCTTAATGAGGTTAGAACAAGGTTAGATACAAGGGTCTGGAGGACCAGCTGTGGCTGATGGAGGAGATCTAGTGAATGAGTATTTTCCATTGTCCCTGTGTCTGCAAGTGCCTTCATGAGGTATCTGTCCGGCATCTGTTATATTTAGGGACCTTTTTTTCCAGTTTTATTTTCTCCAGATATTTATCAGTGTCTTTCATAATGAACAAAAATGGGATTAATATCAGAGGAGAAAACAGTGTGTCTCTTTTCACTGATTTTTTTCCTGTATATTTTGTTTTGATAAACATGAATAAATTCCTGAGGAAATAAAAGAAAAATTGAAAATAAAGATCCCAGCTGTATTCTCCAATTTTGTTTGTCTTCATCATTTATCTAATTTCCAGATTTTATGCTCCCACCTTTTATCTCTTTCTACATGTGATTTGTAGCTTTCTTTCCTTTTCATACTTGAATGACAATTCTTTGTTGCATGCAGTGGAAAGATATGTACGTTTTCATGTTCTCTGAATAGTTTCTGTCATGATGCTGGTCTTTGTCTGTCTTTGTTCATGTTTTGGCATAACTGTTACCTCCTTGTATCTGAGTGTCTTCCATTTCTCTTTTCCTCTGGAAAACTCAAAGCACATAGTAGCCTCTTTAAAGGCCCATTGTTCTGTAAACCAGTGATGACACCAGTGGATGAATACATCCATCCCCTGGAGTTTATTCTGGAGGTGAAGAGTTGCTCCCCTACTGAAGGTATGGGATGAATTTTAAAAGCCCAGCATGCGCCAAAGCCGGGAGATATGAAAGTATGTCCTGCCGGCGCACACTGCATTTTATAAGGCGATCGAGAATGCACGTATCTCCCAGTACATGCACAAATAAGTTGCAAAAAATGGATGAGGTGTGGATGTGGTCTGGGTGGGACTTGGGCGTTCCAGGGCTTTAACATGCAATGTATGCATAGGTATTTACGTGCACTAGCGCACGCTAAGGTTCCCTGCCGTGTAACTTTCCTATTGCTATGGATGGTGAATAAGTAATAAAATAAAAAAAATTCTAGGCTAGTCAGTGGAATTTTAAGGCTTGGTGTTAACAGGTTATAAGGGAGGCTGTTTAACTAAGGGGGGAGGGGGGTTAGGAAGTCCAATCCCTTACCTGGGAAAACTGGTAATTGAGTTAGTGCGCATGTCTACTAAAATCCCCCCACTTACGCAGTAAAGGTGGTATTTGTGCAGACATCCGCGCATCCATTTAAAATTGTGCGCACATGTACGCGTGTACAGTCCATTTTATACCACGCGCACATGTTATATGGCCGTCTCCTTTAGTTTGGGCCGGTATACATGCGTACATGTGCGCCCACTTGGCTGTTTCAGAGTTACCATCATAGTTATCTGTTGCCTTCTCTTGCTTTTCACTTGCTGCTTGCTGGCCTCACCTGGACATGGTTTTGCTCTGGGATCAACAGAAGGAAAATAGGACCCTCAAGGCAGGTCACTCCCACACTACACTGAAACTCTAGAAGCCCAGAATTCTCTGCCTCTCTGTCTGACCCTGACCCCCTTTCCCCAAGGAAATGGGAAGAATGTTAAATACAATTAAATTGGCTATGTGATATACAAATTCTGTTCTCTGGTTGCCATTTTGTGTCCTTTTTAGTTTTGCCTAGGCTTGGGGGCAAGTGTGCATGGATGATGGGTCGGAATGTGAGTGAGTATGTACAGAATGACAGGTTAATGTTCAGATAATGTATACTTATGACTGATTATGGGAAACAGGCATGAATAGGGAGTTGGTGAAAGGAGCAGTTGAGTAGTGTTAAGATGCTTGTCAGATAGGTAGGTTTAGCAAAGCTGCTTATTACCACAGGTTTGCCATTGGATGATGTGTTGAACACTATACTTTGTCTGTCTATAGAAAATGGCAAGCAACAGCTCTAAAATGGGGCATTCTCCATTGACAAACAGGCATGTATTAGCCATTACATATGGGTGAGGTCATCTGATGGCAGCTTTCAGATCCCAGCTCTCAGAGCTCATTAAAGACTTTGCTGATCATGCATGGGAATTACCAAATCTGCATGCTGCCTCATGAGCCCCTCAGTCTGTCTTTGTGTGAGCTACTGCATGACATGTCCCAGTCTCTTGATATTTCTCTCGTTTTGGAAACTTAAACTTGTGCCTGGACCTGCCTATTGCTTGAATATCTTTTCTGCTGGTGCTTCAGTAGCCTCTCAAACACAACTTTTTAAGTTATTTAAAAAAAAAAAAAGTTGAAAAGATGTTGAGAAACATGGAGAAACCAAGACCCAAATGCCCCATAGTCAGAGGGTCCAAAGTCTGTGTCTGTGAGCACCGGGTTTCCATCAGACACACACTCCATGTGCTACTGCTGTTTAGGTCCTAACCATGACTCTCTAAATTGCTATAGCTGTGGTCATGTGTCACCAAGCATATAGCAATACAGTGCCTGGAGAATGGAAGCTTTGAGAAAGGTGTCAGTGAGTAAAAGCTCTAAACCTTTGTGCGAGGTGAAACCACTTCTCATTGAAAAGTGAAGCATCTTCTGGCTCCCGACACAAGACGTCACATGTCCTCCTTCTGATCCCTCAAGCATGGGATAGCTCTCCCTATTCTGCATCCCCCTCCCTCACCACCCTGTGGCACCAGCATCTGGATGCACCTCAGGTTAAGGGCTAATATGGCACAGAGGCCTGTGTCGCAGGAGAAGGTGCCAAGAAAAGAATGAAGTAAATGGGGGACTCCCTTTTGGGGCTAACCCCATCCCCCTCAAAGCCGAAGAAAAAGTCAGCACCATTGGCACAGGGCTTCATAAAGAAGGGCCGCCCTCAATGCCAAGTCCCTACTATGGCATAAGAAAAGCCAGAGCCATTTTTGTAACAGGATGCTAGTTGGCAGTTGCTGCCGAAGCAGCCAGCATGGAGCACCTCAGAACAGGCATTCTGTGTGGCGAGGGATACAAACATGGCCCTGGGTTCCTATTCTGCTTTATCAGCAGCCCTGAGTCAGGATGAGCAGATCTGGGTCTCTGAAGGAAGGATGCTTCCCTCCAGCTCTAGCCTAGGGGATCCTTCATCCGGTGGAAGCCTAGTTATCAGAAATAGTGAAGAATTTCTTTGTCTCCTTGAGCTCTGAAGACAGCATGTTCATCCAGTAGCTCATACCTTATCTGGTGGGGATGCATTGCTTCTGCAGAGCAACCCTCAACTTGTGACTCTTCAATCATAACTAATTCATGCCTCCTTGTCAATGGAGAAAAAAGTTTGCTTACCTGTAAATAGGGTTCTCCATAGACAGCAGAATAAATTATCCATTCTTTATATCCACTCACTTCCCTTGAGAGACATCTTCCTCTCTTAAGCTGTGAGAACTGGGTCCATGTCAGTTGACATCACCTGTGTGTAATGACGAACTCATTCTGCTGTCTAAGGAGAACTCTGTTTACAGGTAAGCAGACTTGTGTTTTTGCACTTCTATCCTGAGATTTTTTTTTTGTTCAATCCCAATCCAGTGAAATTGGATAGAATAAAAAGAAGAGAGTAGCATGGGTTGGCTGCCATGATTTTTCTTGGAAGGAAAGTAATTAAAAAAAATATTTTTCCTCCCTTGAGAAATGATGGGAGCTATGCAGGCAAAGGGAGGCTGACCAGACTTGCTCCTGTTCTGAACAGGAATAAATGTTTGGGATAAAGGTTTTAGAGAGGGTTCCATTTCTTGTGCACTATGAATTTATTTACTCAAGCCCTTTTGAAATGCCTTTTTGTAACAGTAGCCAATCAGCAAAATGCAATATTTGACTCTTTGCTTCCTAGAGGACCAGATATCTGAGGATATAACTCTTTTGTATCATTTTTCATTTTCTGATGTTTGATACATTGGGATTTTTTGTAGTGAATGTATAAGATTGTGATTATTGTTTACTTCTGGCATCAATAAATTATACATTTTTCTTGTATTAACATTAGAAACTAAAGTAATTAAACTAAGATTAACAAAATAGCTGGGTAGAGATGATACAATTTAAAGGCTAGCAAAGATTTCAAAATACAGACTTCCAAAATTTGTAAGGTCCTTTCTTCAAGCAATTTCATTTTAATTTAGAGCTTTGATGGTAATGTATAAAATAGTAGTATTGGCTTTGTCTTTTGGGGATGTCTCTTTCATTTTTGGAATTGTATTTTTTTATATGGTCTTGTTGTCATTATGTTATATTGTTTATTATTTTCTATGTTTTTATTATTTTTTGTTTGGCAAAACAAAAGAGGTGGAAAGACACACACCAAAAAATAAATGGAAAAAAGAGGTGTGGAAAAGATACTGTCCAAATGGAAATCCACAAAAATAATTTAATGGCAAAAATGAGTCACATCTCAGATAAAAGTGCCAGGATCCCTCGACAAGGACCATGATTCGCTCAAGATACGTCAGAAAGGACAAATACCTGAAACACAAAAAAATCATATAATAAAGGACAAGTCAATACAGGCAAACAGCAGTAAATGAAGCAAGAGCTACATAACTTAGATACTTCAGAGTAATTTAAACAATAAATGTTGATGAAAACTAGCACTTGTATACCATAAACAAAACAAGTCAGCCAAAAAAATCACACAAGAATAATCAATCACAAAGCAGAAACAACTTTCAAAGGACATAAAAAATCCAATAAAATATTAAAACATTTTATAATCATAAGGAGATTAGAACTACTTTTTCACCTTTTTTTTGTTTTTTCCATCATTTATTACATTTTTCATTTTTGTAACCAAAGCAAAATCCAGTATGTTAACCTAATGAAGGTTAAAATGAGTGATGTTCTTCCTTGGGGCTTTGGATACACATGGCTTCTCCCCTTGCATGGCATTCTCTCTCCTTTGGAGATTGCCTGTCAATCAAGACGTATGTTTAAAAATGGCATGTGTTCCTGCATTTTTTTTTTAAACAAGCCTTGAGTTTGTCTTTCTTTTTGTGGGTTTTACTAGAGGTTTCAACAAATTTCTATGGTAATTATAACATTTCAATATAATTTCTGCCTTTATTAGCTTTATAATAAAGATGCACATCACTGTATAGTTAAAATAAGAAGGTAACCATCCATTACCTCAGGACAAACTTAGGGCCTGTTTTTACTAAGGTGTCTCTCCCATTCTGTATGAGATGATTAGTAAATGAAGCCCCCTAGATTGGAAGCCCTCTGAGGACTGGGAAATAATTAAAAGTACCAGAATGTAATTTGCTTTGAAACACTGACACACACACATATGGAAACCTTAATTACGGTATATCCACTTTTTTTCTGAAAATACCTTTTTTTTTAGGGGGGGTAAACTGAAGAGAGAAAATCTTGCTTTTGGTTTCTTAAAGTTGCAGGAGGTATTGTGCACTACTGTTTTTTGGAGAGAATACACAGTACGGTGCAGGAAAGTTATACTCTGTGTGGAGACAGCATTCGAGTAGGTTTGCTCATCATAGAATCTATAGACGTTACTTAGTATCTTTTTTTAAGAGGTAGTTATTTTAATTTTTAATCAGTTTTACTTTGGGGTAATTTTTACTGTTTGCAATTCTTCTATCCCTTCTCACTCTTGCCTTCCATCCCTTTTTCTCTTCTTCCTTCCTCCTTTCTGTCTCTTCTTCCCTTCCACCTCCCTCCTTTTTTTCTCAACCTTCTTCCCTCTTCCTTTCCCCTCTTCCATTGCTTCCTTTTCCACCCCCTTCCCCATCTTTGTCTTGTTTTTCCTCCTCTTTTTCCCTTCCACCTCTCTTCTTTACCTTTTCTTTCTTTTTTCTTTTATTTCCCCCTTCCTGTCTTCTTCCCCTCCCCTTATTTCTAGATATTGTATGTGCATCCTGGAGTGTGGCACCAACAGATATTTGGATGGTACAATAGCAATACCCTTGCAGTGAACAAGCAACTTTCATTTAAGTTTTTGGGCTATACTTATAAACATGATACATTATACATTTTATCTTTGTTTTGTATTTATTTTGTAAATGAGGTTTTTTTTTTTTTAATTTTTGAGATTTTATATTACGTCTACATATTTTTCAATACAGGTATCTCAGGGTTTTCTTGTTGCTGTTTTACTGTTGTTTTTACATGTACAAGGTATGGTCCCATTTTAAATTTAGTTTTATTTCTGTCTGACCTTTTTTTATATGTTTATATAATTTATGGTAATGTATTAATTTGTCTTTTATCATTCTATTTTTATAGATTTTATGTTCAGCCCCTGATGCAGGCGTTATCCAAAACATGGCCATGGCAGCTCTTTTTAGCATGGTTATATATAATTTGGTGGTTTTTTAATGATTGTATATTTTTATGTCTTATTTACTTTAAATTTAGTATAAATACATTTTTTAGATATATTTTTTATACAGTATTCACAACATTTTTATCTATGGCAGCTTTTTTTTAGTCTTTGAATACTGTAAACCTCTTTATAAAGGGGATTTCTCCCTTTATCTCCTCCAGCATGTACAATGCTGGATTTATGTTTTAAATACATTACATACTGGAGGCATGAATAAGGAATCAAATGATCTTTTTATTTAACCTTCTGGTTTTTCATATTTTTTCATTATACACCAGTGTTGATGGACTACTCTGCATATGCATGTAATTTTGATTGGTTTCCATTTACAAAATGATTTTCTAGAGCTACTTATTAAATAATTGTACATAAGATTTTTGTACGTTTATGTATAGCATGTTTTATGTCCATAAGGTTAAATTCTTTGTTATATTTTTATTGACTTTTTATGATATTGTTCTTTAAAAGTTATTTCTGTTTTGTGATTGTGTATTCTTGTGATTATTTTGGTGCCATTTGTAGTACTTTAAGAGCTGACTTGTTCATAGTATACATGATGCTAGTTTGCATTAGTGTTTATTGTTTAAATTACTCTGAATTGTGGGTAAGTTATATAACTCTTATTTCATATACAGCTATTTGCCTGTATTGATTTGGACTTTATTATATGATTCTTTGTGTTTCAGATATTTGTCCCTCTCGATGCAGCTTATGCAGAACACAGCCCATGTTGGGATATTCCTAGCACTTGTATCTGAGATGTGTGAAGTATTTTTGCCATTATTAAATTATTTTTGTGGATTTTCATTTGGACAGGGTGCATCTGTTTTTTTCCACAACTCTTTTGTTCAATTTCTTATATTTTAATGCATTGCCCAGAGCCTGCCAGGTTTGGGTGATTTATAAATATAAGAAATAAATAAGAAAGTGGTCATTTCTTGTTTTAGTGCCTGGTAAATTATTTCAGATACATTCTTTCACCAGTATATTGCCTGCCATAGAATATTCTCTATGAGTTATAATTTCTAATATAAACTTGGGGCTGAAGTGCCAGAGGTTTCTCTCCCCCCCCCCCCCCCCCCCCCCATGAATCCTGCTTCAGCACTGCCCACCTGGCATGTTGTTCCAACTTTGCTATTTTGCCAGTACCATAAGCATTCTCAGAATTCATTGGTGAGCAGTGCTAATCTTGTCACAAGATCTTGAAAATACTTGTGATGCCAGCATACTAGCTCAGTGAAAAGTTTGCCATGCGCAGTATCTTTGTTTGTTGCCATGTGGCCATGTGCCGGGGTTTCCAATCCCTGATATGCGGTAAACCTAAGAAGTATATTTGGATGGTGTACCTATGTTCTGCTTGGCTGAATGAAGCAAGTCAGTAACTCACCATTATTACACTATAAAAGAACATTTGAATTGCTTTACCAAACTGATCTGACTGTTGAGAGAAAGTCTGACAGACTTTTAGAAATATGCAGTCTTTCAGACATTATTTTAATGTATAATGAGGCCAGTGTTATGATCAGCACACCATAGTTAGGCCACTTAAAAAAAAAATGAATACCTGAAGAGTAAGCTGCTGCAACTTAGATTTCTTAAATTTTGTTGTAAATTGCAATTAGTTGTTAATAAGCAGCTACCATAAAATTCCTAGTAACTAAAGATTTTCTTTTAATTGTGTATCCATTGCGAAAAAAAAAAATCCTTAGTACCCAATCAATTGTAGCAATAAAAATTTGGCAGAACTTGATACTGTATATGCATACAAGCTTCAAATCATCCAGCCCAAGTATGTGCCTTTAGGTTTCTTTACATGCGTGCTTCATCTGCACAGCTTGATTATTATATAGCGCTGGAGGGGGCTTTTGTTGAATATTGAAGAGTGACATCAGATTGCAGATTTGAAAAATAATGAACTAGAGTATGAAAAGCCTAGCTGCCTTGTATTAGAAGCATAATATATTGGGTGAGGAGGGCAGTAAAGGAATTGGTTAAAAGAATGAAGATTTATAGCATAAAATAGCCTATGGCTTGCAAGCTAATCAATAAAATTAAATGCAGTCTGTGTGTGTTTGTGTTTCTGCCATGGAACAGAGTATAAATTAGATTAAGAGCTACACAAATGGACATGGACAGAGCTACCGCAAGCTCTCGGACACAGTTTCGTTCCAGTTTAATTTGTAGTTTATTGTAAACTCTTGGCTTAGGTAGATAAGACAGCTGAAGAGGATTGCATTTCAAGTCCATGCTTTTTAGGCATTGTAAATCAAGCATAGACATTACATTTGTAAAGCTTTGTTTTATTGCTTTGGAATGAATGGCATTCTACAAAAGAAGTTATATCAAATGGAAAAGCAAGATAAGTAAGAAAATGTTTTAATTTTTTTTAAATCACTTGGTAGTCTGATAATTTTTACAGTTCTGCTTTTTACAGTGAAGATTTACTTTGCACTTCATTACATAGTTTAAGGTTCTTCCATGTGATGGAGCACAAGTTGAAATGTGGCCAGCCAGCACCATTTTTTTTCATACAGAGCAGACTCCAGAGGGTATGACTCGGGGAAAGGTGGGTATTTTTTATAAAGGGGCTGGATTGGGAAGGAAGGAGCCTACGCTACATTTGTATCTTTTTTATTTTATTGGGCACGGAGGTCACCTCTAGGGATGGCGAGGAGATGGGACAGGTATCTCACAGTAGTCCCAGGGGTGGAGAGGGGTGGTCTGGCCCTTTAACTTCTAGCTTTGGGAGCATCAGGGCCTGCTTTAGTGTCCCAATGGTCCCGGGAAAAATTATCTACAACTCCTGAGTTGTCGCTAACTTTCATTAAAATAACGCAACTTGTGATTTTTCAGGCAAGTTGTTTTCTTTACATAAAATTGCCCAGTAATGAGCCACTATGCATGCATTTGCAAAGCATTTACATGCAAAATAGCTCATTAGTGTTCTTGGAGGGTAAAATAATTCATGGTAACGTCTAACTGAGCTTGGTAAATGACCCTCTAAGTTTGTCAGATAAGTGTTTCAACATCTGGCTAGTATAAGCGGATAACTTTAGGACAACAGGTGAGCAGTCCTAAAGTTTATCTGGCTAATTTTAATAAGCGGCATACCCATGCCACTGACTTATATCGGCTAATTTAGCTGAATAAATTTATCCAGTTGACTGTCTTAGCTGGCCAGCAGCTGAATATGGACCTCAATAATTTGATCAGATGCCCTTTAATCAGGTCACTATGTGTTACTCCTGCTACCACCCTCTGTCATCCTTACAGTCCACTTCCCCCCCAAAAATCCAAATACTACTTAACCGCTATTCTTGTGATAAACAAGGCAACAGCTTTATTAACAAACTTATCAAACAATATGCACTGCTCTTGAGTACAAGAATAATGAAAGAAAAGGTGTTGAATTGCCTCCATCTTCTCATGTTTTAAAGCTTCATTTACTTTCTTCCATACTACTGAACACCCTTTCTTCCCGTACCTGCTGAGTCTCCCTAACTCGCGGTTCCCTCCAGAGACAGAAACTTGGAGAAGGCTACAACTAACGCTGTAAAAGCTTGAGTGAAATAGAGTACTACTTATGGCCATAAAAACATAGAAAGTTTTTATGGCCATAAGTAGTACTACTTATGGCCATAAAAACATAGAAAGTACCATGCTGGGTCAAACTAATGTTCCATCGAGCCTGCATCCTGTCTCTTAACAATAGCCAGTCCAGGTCACCTGGAAGTACCTGGCAAATCCAATAGGAAAGTCCATTCCATGCTGTTCACTCTCAGATGTAAGAGGTGGAGAAATAAGTCTGTTTGGACAAGTCCACCAGAAATTTGGCTGAACCTTTCTTAAACTCAGCTATATTACCTGCCTTGACCACATCCTCTGGCAACGTCCACAGTTTAGGATAGATTAGTTTGTGGATTTATTGGAGAATAGTGTGTGTATCTATATATGTGTGTGTATGCTGATATAGTTAATTGATTTGTTGAATATCTTTTATGTATTGTTACCCATATTGGGTATGGGTTTACCTATAGAAAAGTGACTGAAACTAAATATTTATCATATTTTATCACTATTGAGAAAGTATTAGAGGAAATGTGAAAAAAATTGTTGTTACATTATTCTCCTAGGACAAGCAGGATGGTAGTCCTCGCAGATGAGTGGCAACATCAGATGGAGCCTAGCATGGAAAAACTTTTGTCAAAATTTCTAGAAGCTTTGACTAGCACACTAAGCATGCCCAGCATGCCACTATCCGCGTGTCTTTGCGAGGTCCCACTTCAATGTCTCTCTTTCCGCGGTGCAGTTGCCTCTCAGTTTTTCGAGCTCTGCTTCTTCTGCCTTTTGGCTATAAAATATTGTTTTTCTTCCGTTACATCGACAGGTCCCCCCCTTCGCCAGTCAGGTTATCCCCTCGGCACGGTAGGTAGAAAAAAATTTTTTTCCTTCTTCTCAGTCTATTCCCAGCATCCCACTTCTCGGTGGCCCCCGGTCATCGACCGCATGCCAGCTATTTTTCATGGTGTTGTCTGGTTTCCTTCGGTTCTCCCAATGCCCGTGGATCATGTCAATCATGGATCCGCAGGAGGTCTGCATCCTCTGCCTGGGGGCATCTCACGACGTCAGAGGGTGTCAACTGTGTGATCAGATGACCCCCAAGGGCCGTCGTGCGCTCTTCAACAAAATTGAGAAACTTTTTAGATCCAAAAAATCTGCTCCATCCACGCCTGCATCGGAGTCATCGACACTCGGGGGTCACGGGGAACTGCTCGATATGCTCCCACTTGCCATGTCCCCAACATCGTCTAAAGACAGAGTGGCTGGTGACCGAGCCCCCTTAGTTTCACTGATCTCCAGGACATCGGAATCCTCCGCCTCCTTGGTGCCAGGGAAAGACCAGGCTGAGCACCGTGGGAGATCCTGCAAGCATAGACACTGGTCGCCGTCAGCACACGGCTCCGGTTCCGGTGTGGTATTGGCTGCCATACCACCACCGAAGCGGCCCCCATGGTATGGAGGCCCCATCCTCCGATAAACCTGGGAGTACCAGGTGTTCCCCCACCGATATCAGTGCCAGGCACCATGCCCCCTTGGAGACCCAAGGAGGCACTGGTGACGACATGTTCCCCTCCCTCAGACCTGGCCTCACTGGACTTTCAGGAGGAGTTTGCCTGCAGGGTGCAGAGTGTGGTGCTCCGAGCTCTACAGAGCATTGAGCCACCTCTGCCATCGGCCCCCGTACCGGTGCCAGAGGCTCCGCTGTCTATATTGGTGCCCCTGCTTGAGTATCTGGACATCCGCCTGGGCACCCTTCCAATGCAACCGGTGCCTGAGGGACCCTCAGTTCCCCAGCAGCCACCGATGCCCCCCTCGTGAGCAATTCCCATCATTGGGTCCTCCTCTGAGGAAATTGCAACCAGCGCCGTGGTCCTATCTGGCTGGCAGACTGTATTGCCTTCTGCTATGCACAAGCGGGCCTTCAGCTTGGAGGCCGAATCAAAGCTCACTCTGTGAGGGCCATGGAGACGTCAATAGCCCACTTGCAAGCAGTGCCTGTCAGACATTTGCCAGGCAGTGACATGGAGTTCCCTGCACAAGTTCACTGCTCACTACTTTTTAGACAAAGATGGTTGACAGGACAGTGCCTTCGGCCAATCTGTCTTGCGCAATCTCTTCCAGGTTTAAACCCAACCCTACCTGAGACCCCTGATTGGACCAGGCTGTCCCCCTGCTGATCATTAGCACCGCAGTTATGTCCGTTGGCACCTTGTTTGGTAGCTGTTGGTCTTGAATGTAATTGGGAACAGCCTGGAGCTTGGTATTCACCCATCTGTGAGGTCTACTATCCCGCTTGTCCTAGGAGAAAGCACAGTTGCTCACTTGTAACAAGTGTTCTCCTAGGTCAGCAGGATATTAGTCCTCAGAAAACCCGCCCGCCACCCCGCAGAGTTGGGCTTTTTCTGCATTTTATTTTCTTTTTTCACTCTTACTTTTATCAATGTTATGAGACTGAAGGGGGACCTCGCGTGGACGTGCGGATAGTGGCATGCTGGGCTCAGTATGCTGGTCAAAGCTTCTTGAAACTTTGACAAAAGTTTTTCTGTGCCGGGCTCCATCTGATTATGTCACCCATCTGTGAGGACTAACATCCTGCTGTCCTAGAAGAACACCTGTTACAGGTAAGCAACTGTGCTTTCTTTATTACAATAACATTTCTTTAAATAAGGATTTCTAGTTATTCTTTCACCAAAGGCTTTAACAGAATCAGAACTTCTCACTTTGGGGGAAAAAGCTATTTATAGCTGTAGAAACGCTTAGGGATAGAAATACAAACTTTATCAACATTTCAGAAAAAGGAAGAATTGCTGTACAAATCTATTCAGTTTTTTTAAAGATGTAAATAAACTTGTAGATAAAGATGAGTTGGTTGAAATAGTATATTTTAATTCTCACAGGACAAGCAGGATGGTAGTCCTCACATATGGGTGACATCACAGGATGGAGCCCTGTACGGAAAACTTTTCTGTCAAAGTTTCTACAAAGCTTTGACTGACACTGGCACACTGAGTTCACTGAGCATGCTCAGCCTGCAATTATCCCTGTGAGCCACAGGTGTCTCCCTCAGTCTTCTTTTTTCCGCTCCGCAGTCAGCATAGCGGTTAGGAGCTCTGAGAAATTCTAACACTTTTTCTCACGGAAATACTTCAACTTTTACTTCATAAACACTTTTTCCCTGCACGGGTCTCCCTTCGTGTACATTTATTTGACACTCTGTGAGTACTTTGCCCTGTTTTTTCGGTCTGTTCCTGTCACCTCCCTGGCTTGCCAGCCGACTGCGGCCTTCCCTCTCCCTATGTTGTCAGTTAGCCACACATAGCCTGCGAGTGTCCCTCTGTGACATTCTGCCTGGTTATTAGCGCTAGAGGGACAGGGACCTCCACGGTTTCCGTTGCTGCCAGGGCCCCTGTCGATTCAGGTCCTTCAATTTCCTCGGTACCCTCGCGCAGTCGATGCCCCCATCGCTACCGTCTGTACCCCCTTCAGACCGTCCTGGACTCTTAGATGCCATCGGTACCCCTCCCCCCGCGGTACTCTGATGCCATCATCCCTGCATCGTTTCTATCAGTGCCATCCATGTTTTTTCATCCATGGCACTGATTTTTCCTTGGGTTTCATCGGTGCCATCATTGCCCGGATGGATGCCATCGACGTACACCTTGTCTTGTCGCTGCCTTCCATGCTCGGGTTGATGTCACCGTCACCCGAGGCACTTCCCTCGATGCCAGGGTCATTTCCATCTATGCCATCCTTTATTTTATGGATGCCATCGATGCCCAGGTCTGTTTCCATCAATGTCTTCGACGTTCCTGTCGATGCTGGTATCATTTTTCCGTTACCAACGATGGTTTTTCGATTCGATGCCACATCGTTCCCATAGATACCTACGCCGATGCTGTCAGTGCTCAGTCACTGTCATCATTGCTCTAGCCAAGTCATCGATGTTTTTTCATATATATTTTTGACGATACCCTCGAGGCCGCTTCGGCCGCCATCGACACCGTCAATACCGACATAGCACTGCCACGTAATGCCCTCGCCTAAACACAGTGCTCCATGCTTTGGGTTCTTATTAAAGCCCCGTATTAGCCTACAACACTACATAGTGCCAGGAGCAGTGCAGGCATGCTGACAGTCCATCATCAGTCGCCATTCAAGATAGCGAGGGCATCCATCTCGGTGCCGGGGAAAGACCGGGCCGAGCACCGTGGCATGCATCGTCACCGATGCCATCCAGCACATCGGTGCTATCCTTCTCGATGCTGGACAATGCTCGGGTTGAGCAACGTCACCACTGCCATCGGCACTGTTCCGCACAGTTTTTGCAGTCTTTGGTGCTCCAGAAACACCGGAATGAGTTCCGAAGAATTCTGCACTGGAGTCACGAGACATCGAGCTGCTGCGATGAGGGCCAGGTTCATGAGCTCGTTAATCGGCTCCCCTGTTCCCAAGGCATGCCCCACTGACATCGGTGGGGGATTGTGGCCCTCCACAAAATACTACCGTGGTTGCGCCAGCCACGCTCAGCATGTCTCCTTTATACCTGCGCCACCATACCAGGCATCAGAGTTGAGACGGGCGTCTACTCCCTCTGACTCCTGGAATCCACGGAGCCAGCAATCCTCACCAGCTCGTCCTTTGGCGATCCACGTTGGATGATAAGTACCCGCTTCTGCGGCATTTCCATTGAGATGTGTTCTCTAATTCGGGCCACATGGTTCGAAAAGTTCTAGGTCATGTACCTTCCAAGAACCGTATTAGTGTCACATATCGCTAATCCAGCAATGTCAGCCACAATACCAAGAGAACCTCTCTATCTTTTCTTTGGGATTGCATCACGACATCCTCCCGTTTTCAGCAACGATGCTGATGACAGGTCTCGATGTCTCCTTGTACAGCTCACAGAAATGCGGGTAAGACTTTACCGCTCACTCTCCCGTGGGAGGTTACATGATGTCCAACTGGAGGGAGCTGATGTAATCTGGATATCTCCTGGGCTCCCAACTGGCCGGATACCAGAGCGGCCACCCCACCTTGTACCAAGGTTCCCCGTACACTCCCCCAGACGCTACAAAGCGCAGAGGGGGGAAGGGGGGGTTGGGGAGTTTTAATTACACTATTCTTTCTTTCAACAGAAAGTAGTTACTCTCTGCCCATTCTGGACCTCAGAAATACCAACTTTCTTCAGAAGGCACAGGTAAAATGGTATCTCTCGTTACCATGCTTCCATATCGCAGTAAGTACATTACCTCTAATCTTTCTATGTGCTTCATGGTGAGTCAACAATATTACAATTCCAAGCTCTGCCGGTTGCACCAGCTTCAGCAACTGGGGGTATTCATTGAATCACTATCGTTGAATGCTGCTTCTCTGCGGAGTGCAACATCATTCACGCTTTTCCTTGCATGGACAGCTGCATAACCACAGTCAGTCCACGCAAGGAGCTCTAACTTCTTCATGACTCACTATACATTTACTAACTGGGATTACTGTCACTGCCATAAATCCCTTATACAACACTTCTGGACACCACAGTCACAATGACCTTCCTGTCCAGCATACACTCAGACATTCTAATAAATTCTTACCTGTCCCTGCGCGCATTTTTCCATAACCTAAGCCCCTCAATTCTTCAGTGTCTGGCTATGGGGTTTTTTCACTATGCACTTTCCTCATAGATCCAAAACTGCTATGGGTTAGATTCAGTGAAATTCCATTATCAGTGGGTCTAAGCTGTTCAACCGCTTTCGTCCCCCATCTATATTGCAGATCTAGAACCAAAATCCTAGTCTGATCCCGCTCATGCTCGCATTTCCTCAGGGTTGTAAGTTTGACCTAAAATCTTCTCAACCCAATATGCGTCTATTCTGCTTCAGGCGCAGTTTCACATAAACTTCCTGGAGCTTGTAGTAATGAATTATACCCTTATGTCTTCCAATACTGCCTCTGCAACAAATCTTTGTGCATACAGACAGACAGCATAGGGACAATGTGCTTACCAACACACAAGCACGCACAACCTGCGCAGCTCTACCCTTAGCCCTTGCTCACTCTATGCATCCTAGGGCCACTTATCTAAGAGATTTACCGAACGCACTAATAGACCACCTCCATGTATGTTCCATCCTCTCGAATGGTCTCGGACTACATTTGTGGCGTGAAAAATCTTCTAGTGTTGAGGTCAACCAAACTTGCCCTCTGCGTCCGCATCCAACCATACGGTACACGGATTCTCCTCGCTACACATGTTTCCAATGCGTTCCCATAGACGCCTTTCTTCCATCAAGGGCCTCTTAAATATGTCTCTTCCGCTGCCTCTCATAGCCAGCTCTCTTCTAATGCTGAACCAGGACGGGGTTCATTGTTCCTCAGACCCACGTCCTGGCCGAGACCAGTGTGCTTCCCATACTTCTCAATCTATCACACCAGTAACCAATTCGCCTTCTCACCAGTCAGACACAAATCGTAGACTCACTGATGTTCTCAGGTACTGGTAGCGTCACAAAATCTTCCACAAATAAATCCTACCATTCAAAAAAGCATGATTTACCACATGACGCATACAAAAGGGTATTTCCCTTTTTCTTTTTCTACACCACTCTTTTCTCTTGCTCCCTTGGATTCTGCTCCCCAGACATCCTCCGCATAGGTACACTTCTGTTGCAATTGGTGTATCGTTTGGGAGTGGGGATACCCGACTAACGGTAAACCCCTTCTGAGTCAGCTTACCATGGATTATCCACTGATCAAGCCACCTCTATTTTCACTAGTCACGGAATGGAACCTATATGTTATCCTTATAAGCCTCATACATTCTCCTTTTGAGCCTTTCCATTCCTCTCATTTCACAGTTTGACATGGGAAATTCTTTCCCTCATAAATGTCATTTCTGCCAACAGGGTCAGTGAGTTACACACCTTGTTACATACTCATCCGACCCTGCGTTCCTCCGTGACCGAGTGGTTTTACATATTCAACTTCATATCTTTCTTAAGATAGACGTTGCATCTCACCTTACTCAGAATATACTCTGCCCATTTTTCCCAACACCTCTCTCTCACCAAAGCGAGAGGGTTTTTACACTCCTTGGACAGTAATAGTGCACTTGCATTCTATCTGATCACACTACACTCCATAGGAATTCCACCTAACTCTTTCCTTCTGTGGCAAGAGTCAAGCTGCGAGTTCCAGTGGGCAACCAGACCTATTCCTCCTAATTGATGGTCTGTATCTCTCAGGCATTTCACTACAACACTGTGTGTCACCACACTCTGTTGCGTCCGTCCTGGCCTTAATAGCTTCCCTTGGCCGCTGCTGCTTGTACATATTTATCAGGCTGCAACCTGGAGTTCTCTCCATACCTTCGCAGCCCATTCTTGCTTAGATACAACTAGCCAGCATGATGCTCCATGTTTGGCCAGTCCGTCTACTCTTATTCTTTTCGGTTTCACTACCCAACATCCTTCCACCAACCCGTTAAGGGTTTCAGGATGCCCTCCGATCCAAATTCCACCCCCGTCATTGCACCTTTCGCTTACATTTGGTGCACTCTCGGACATCCTCAACTCGGTACTCACCCATATGTGAGGACTACCATCCTGCTTGTTCTGTGAGAAAACAAGTGTTGCTTACCTGTAACAGGTGTTCTCACAGGACAGCAGGATGTTAGTCCTCACAAAATCCACCCGCCACCCCGCGGAGTTGGGTCTGTATATGTTTTTACGTTTATTTTAGTTTCACTTGCGCTTTTAGCTATAAGACGAGACTGAGGGAGATAACCTGTGGCTCACAGGGATAATTGCAGGCTGAGCATGCTCAGTGCACTCAGTGTGCCAGTGTCAGTCAAAGCTTTGTAGAAACTTGACAGAAAAGTTTTCCGTACAGGGCTCCATCCTGTGATGTCACCCATATGTTAGGACTAACATCCTGCTGTCCTGTGAGAACACCTGTTACAGGTAAGCAACACTTGCTTTTTCAAAAGGTTGTTGACAAAGTCCCACCTGAGAGACTCTTCAGGAAATTAAAAAGTCATGGGATAGGAGGTGGTATCCTATTATGGACAGGTAACTGATTAAAAGGTAGGAAGCAGAGGATGGGACTAAATGGTTAGTTTTCAGAATGGAGAAACAGCACTAGTGGATCATATTGGGACCTGTGTTTTACATATTCATACATGTTCTGGAAAAGGAACAATGAGTGAGATGATAAGATTTGCAGATGACACCAAATTATTCAAAGTTGTTAAAATATCAGGAGATTACAAGGTATTGCAGGGGGACTAGGAGACTGGACATCTGAATGGCTGATGAAATTTAATGTGGAACAGTGCAAAGTGCATATCAGGAAAAATAATCCCAACTCCAGGCATACAGTGCTAGGTTTCTTATTAGGAGACACTACTCAGGAAAAGGACCTCAGAGTTCTTATGGACAATACATTGAAATTCTAAGCTCAGTGTGTGGTGGCAGTCAAAAAGCAAATAGTGTTAGGAATGATCAGGAAAGGAATGACAAATAAAATGGAAAATTTTGTATTTTGTGCAGTCTGGCCGCCTATTTCAAGAAAGACATAGAGGAGTAGTAAAGATGCAGAGAAGGGCAACAAAAATGATAAAGTGGGTGGAATGGCTTTCCTATTAATAAGAGACTACATTGGTTAGGACTCCTCAGCTTGAAAAGAGGCAAGTGGGTAGGGGGACATAATAGAAGTTTATAAAATTATGAGTAGGCTGGAACAGGTAAATAAAGAATGCATATATATATAAATAAAGAATGGTTTATTTACCCTTTCAAATAATACTAAAACAAGGGATGCTCCATGAAACTAACCATCAACAGATTTAAAACAAATCAGAGAAAGTACTTTTTCCCTTAGTGTGCAGTCAAGCTGTGTAGCCTGTGTAGCATAATGGGGTTTAAAAAAGGGTTGGACAAGTTCCTGGAACAATAGTCCTTAAAATATTAGACAGAGAGAATAAGGGAAACCATCACTTATCTCTGGAGTAGTATAAAGAAATAGATCTACTTTTTAGGATCTGCTGAGTACTTGTGACCTGGACTGGCTATTGTCAGCTCAAACTAAAGGAAACAATGATGACAAAAGTACATCCTTAGTAGAGTTAAATATGCAGCCAATAAGTGTATTGCAAGGCCCAAGGGCAAAGACTGAGACCTTTCAGCTTTGGGAAGCACATGTAGTTCAGTGACCACAGAAACTGAATTGTGTTATTTCATTTATATAAAGATCAAAGTATTTTAATCAAATTGTGGTCAAATAGGCATGCATTGCATGCAATAATTTTGATAATTAATGAAATAAATATTTTGTTATCTCCGTTTCCCTTTAGTTTTCCATTAATACCTAGCAATAGAGGAAACATTCATGTCCATTTGTAAAACAATTATATATGCAAAAACTCACATTGAAAATGAGTTGGATTCTTAGCCACTTACTTAATATACTGAGTCCTCAGCCTGTTAACAACAAAGAGAGCTATGAAATTTGAGAGCGCTGTTGGCTTTTACCTCTCTACTTGCAAGTCTGAGCAACCTGGAGGTACCAGAATTTCTTTTTAATGCACAGCTAAGAAGCTGTGGTTGTCTTTCAATAAAAGGATATTTAGTAGTCTATGACAGATGCAGTGGACCTGTCTGAAGTTTCAGGATATCCAATGGGCTGCAGCCATTCAATTTTAATATATAAAAGTTAAGTGAGGTTTCCCTTTTTTGAAATAAAAATATAAAAAATATAATTAGGTTGGAAGGATTTTTTTTCTAACTGATGATGGTACTTATCCGTATGAGAGCTATTTTTCTCCAAATTTTTTATTTTTTTGGAGAATCTTTTTAATCTGGTTGGTAGATTTTAAGTGTTGCTCACAGAAAAATGGCCCCATACACGTATAAGTGGGCCACGCGCAAGCAGCATGAATTTTAAGAAGCATAAGGAGGCAGAAAAAGGGTGGGATATAGGTGCTCTGGGGTGGGGCCAAGACATCTGCGCAGAGCCCCTGAATTTTGCAAGACTGACCATGGCAACGCATGCCAAGTTATGCAGGTAACTTTACTACTCGTCCTGATGAGGCACAAGTCTGGAGATTTTGACAATGGGAGTGAGAGAGAGAGACTCTTTTAAAAAGCCAATTGACAATCTCTCTATATATCCCAATGTAAGAGGGGCCATTTCAACTCAGGGTTGTGTTTTTTTTTTTTTTGGGGGGGGGGGGACAGTGTTACATTGGTCTGTGTAGGGCGCAAGGGTCTGTAGACCCTTGTAACACTGCTCCCCCTAAAACTCACCCTGAGTTGAAAGTGCCCCTTTTACAGTGGAATATATATATATATATTGTGATTTGAACTTTAAAAGAGGCTCTGTCACACTCTCTCTCTCTTCCTTTTTTATATCGTGTACTTGCATACACGATATAAAATCGAGCGTATTTTTGCTTGTGTGTCCAATGCACATGTTTATGGGTGCACACGCGCACCTTTTAAAATATACTTGTTTGTGAAGTATTTTGTGTGGCTTTTGGCTTTTTCGCTTAATGTGACTTTTTGTCAGATTTTTAAAAAGAATTGAGCGTAAAAATATAAATCTTTAAAAGATAAGGATGTTTGAAAGTGTCATTTTGGTTTATAAGGAGTGGGATATTGTACCCTTTGTATAGCTTGGCCTATATGGCCTAATTGCAGAATTGGCCAGTCTGCATTCTTGCCTTTGTGCCTGTTTTGTGTAATATTTTCAAAGATATGTATGTTTTTATTCACTTTGACCTTATCTGCATAGGACAGCAGCTGTTGTTGATGGAATGGAAATGTTTTAAATAAAATACAGTTTTGTTGATTTGGACCTGCTTAATTATGATGATTTAGAAGTTAATCGTACCACAGTGTGCTGCGCTAAGTAGAAAGCCTGGAATAACTAAGTTGTATTTTTATACCCCTTAAATGTCATCATCAGGCTACTTCATGGAATGGAGCAATATGAGCAACTTATTCTGAAAGCCCAAATTTATTCAATGTTTAATTATTAGCTTCTGTATTAACTGGAATCATAATGCTGGGAGCTACCAAAGGGAAGATAAGCTGAGAAAAATAATTGTTATTCCTCTTCTTCATTCAGTAACTGATCCAGCCAACTGTGAAAGATATATACTAAACCCTATGTACAGAATTTAGGCTTGCCAACAGATCTATGTACTAGAACAGCTTTTGTAGTATACATGAACTTTATTAACTCAAACCAAGTTCTGGCTGTGCTTTTAAAACATTTTAAATCCCTTACAATTAACATTTTAACTGAACAGAAAATGTAATTGCATTTTAAATCCAAGTGGCAATGTTCTTACTTCACAGAAACATCAATCTCATTAAAAGAACCCATTGTCAGGTGAACATTTCAACAGCAGCATGTAGACTTAATTGTTGAGTTTTAGGGGTTTTTTTTGTTTTATTCTCTTTCCAACAATCCTTTCTAGATTTACCTCAGTTGATACTATAATGTAGAGAGAGATCAATGATACTCTTATAAACTGTAAACAAAGTAGTTGATTACAGGTGATAGGTTTATTAGATTTATAAATGATTTTAAGATGCAGAAACAGAAAACTAAGAGTTCACCTAATAGTCAGCTACAACACTTAGCTAGAAGTCATACACAGGATCACTAAAAATCTCCAGTCCATCCTTTGCAAAGACGGGAAATTAAGGTAAGTTTTACAAAGAACCACAGAAACCAGAAATAGCTTATTGCCAGAATCAGATTACTTTATTGTGCTATAAAATATGGGATATTTCCTTCTAATACAAGGGATGCAAAATCTGTTTACAATATTGCATTATTAATTTTAATATCAGACTGACAATGCATGAATAGCAATGCAATACTCCTCTCCTATCAGTGCCCTCTGCTGAATGAAGGAGACTGGCATCTTCCACACAGTAGAAGTTGCCAGTAAAAAGAGTGATGGTTCTTTCCATCAGTGTCAACCAGCAGAAGCAACAGGGCCAAAGCCATTGAGGGCTGCGATTGGAGTCTAAGGCCAGTGGTGGGAGATGTGGTACCAGATCAGTGGGTCTGGATTAGCCAAACACTGGAGGGATGGAGACTGAAGGAGTTGGGTGTGAGAGAGGCCAACAAAGAGAAGGAATAGGTTAATGGGAACAGGCGAGCCTCAATGGCCTGTGAATTGGGTTGTGTAAGGCTGTGGTATTCTGGAGGTATGATGAAGGAGCCAAGTAGAGTTGAGGGGTCAGGGGTGAACGGGAGTAAGGGGTGTCAGAAAAAGGACTGCACAGTGAGGGGTTGTGTTAGAAGGTTGAAGAGAGATATAGGGTGTGGAAATTAATATTGACAGGGAATGAAAATTTTCAGAGGTGTACTGAAGGGAGGAAAAGAAGGGAATGGAGTTATCAAAATGAAGAGTGCAAGTAAAAGGAGGATTAGTTTGGTGAAAGAACACCAGAAATGACAAAGCAGTATGAAAAAACTGAAGAAAAAGAAAAATAGATGGATAATGAGATGGAAGAAGAATGGAGGAGGAAAGCATAGGATGCAGAAAAATTAGAAAAAAGTATATTTAATCATGCTTGCATTTAAAATTTACTGCATAGTTTTCACTCACTGCTACATAAACTGTCTTATTAAGCAGTGACTGTTATATGAAATGTTCCCTGGCCATAGCTTGACTCATAGCTTTTGTATTGGTACAGTGAGCCAGAGAGTAAAAAAAAAAAATGAGCACATACTGGTGCAGCATCAGAAAGTTGCAGACATAGAAGTGGGGTGAGAACGTTTATAGAAAAAATAAAGTTGACAATCTGGAAGGTGAGCTTCAAATAAAAAAAATGAACCATGAATACCACCTTTAACTCACAGCTCTAAACTGTAAAATTACCAGTTAGCACCTTTACAACTTGGCAACTTAGCAGTTTTATTCCTTTTTAACAAATCTTATTTAAAATGCCAGTGAAGCTTGATAGATGCACAGATATTCACAACCTGCAACCCCTTTCATAAGAAACCAGCCTCATTTATATTACATTGCCTAAAAATGAGACCTTCGAGGTCCCAAAAACTTGCACCTCAAGACATTTGTTATCCTAATAAGTGTCTCTTCCATCCATTTTCTTTTGATGTTTGTTCTTACCCTTTTTTTTTTTTTTTTGGGGGGGGGGGGGGGAGCAGGTTAAGACACTTCTCATGTCTACCTTCTGAAGACTTGTATGAAATTGAGCTGTCTTGCACACAATGGGGGCAAATATTCAGACTGTCTACATTGGAACACAGGTCTGGGGATACTTGTTACCCAGGGGTTTTCCACCAATTTTCAAAGCGAAAATTGCTGAAAATGCAATGTAGTTGAAGATATTTTCTTCTGCTCTGTCTGTGGGTACTTTGTTTCCATGGAAAGTCAAACATGTAGTGTTGAAAATATAATCTACATGCATGATTTTCCTTCCCTGTCTGAAATGTTTCATAGGGAATTTCTTTAAATGCAGCTACAATGAGGGGCAATTTTCGGCCTACCAGTTTATGTGCATAAATCACTGTTTAGCCACATCAGTGGCTTTGAAAATTCTCCTCTTTATTTTTATTGCTTTGGATTACTAAAGATATAAAATTCTCTTTTGAATCAGTATGGCCCTTCTTTATCTGATTAACTTGGTGTTGTTTTGGGGAAATATAATTAAACACTTTAAAGCCATGCTTTCTCTGCAAAACTTTTGTCGGACATGAATTTAATTTTTAAAAAAATTTATCTTTTTAAAGTCAATTTTTAGCATTTATACAGTAAATTTTTTTTAAATGTATCCTATTTTTTATGACTGTGTGAGTACATCATTCTTTTGCTTTGCTAATTAATTTGTGAAAACAGGATATGTATACTTTCCAGATTATAGCTGTAAATGTTTGCAAATTTTCACTTTTTTAAAGTTGTTTTTGGAGGGGGGGGGGAGGAGTATCCACCTATGGAGCCTCTTAGAGTTCACAGACTGTTTGCAAAATTAAACCAAGTTTAAAAGTTTAAAAGCCGTTATTGACAACCATTTGCCTAAATTTGCAAATATTCACAAATGGGCAAAATAGTGTAAAGTATTTCACACAGTCCTAGTTTTGTACAGTTGTAGATAAAAACTCAAGCAATAAAATAAGCCCTGGCATTAAAGAAAATTAAAATTAAGAAATTGGATATATATCTAGCTTTATATATTGTGCACTTTACTGTATGAGAAAAGCATCCCAGGATCTGTTGGCAACACTAATTTACCTGTTCGGAAAGGAAAGAGTATGGCTTTAGTGCTTATCTTTTTTTCTTGTTCTCTGTTTTATTATACTTTTTCCCCTCTCTTTTTTCTGCACAGGGTGCGTATTCTGCTCCCTCCTTCTCTCCCTGGCAGGGCTCATTCCAGGGCATCCCTCGGACTGGTCCGCCGCACCGCAGACAGAGTGAGTCTGTGTATCTCTCACTCATATCCTGCACTGCCACTAGATGTATCCCCTTGCATGCCCTTTTCCTCAACTAGTATCCCCTCCTTTCCAGCCTCAGATGTTCAAACATAAGTAATAAATTGATGTCATCTAACTCTAAATGCTGCTTTGTCCATTTTCAAACAGCTGCATCTTATGCCATTAAAGCAAATAATATAAGCATATCACAGTAGGAGTACTTGAGGCTGATCTAAACCTGCCTGCATGTCTTATAATTCCATTGTTTCAGTGATACACCACAGCATGATTAATTCCTTGATGGCCTTGTTTAAACTATATGAGCATGAAGCTTTTGGAGATTATGTAAATACATACATGTATGCCTGCATAATCACCTGGGATTTTCATGTATGTATAGGGTGTCTAGGTGTGAGTGATTCTAAATTACTATAAACAATGTCACTTATTTTTTACTGACTATCAAAGCTCTGATAAGATCTCATACACCACAGAAGGTATTTTTCATTGGGTCAATGGCGTGCATACTTTTCAGGTTGTGGCCCTTTCAATGTATAAGATTTGTTGTGTCTCCTCCTCCAATTTAATCCAATGTATACTTTGTTCCTGACTACACCAGGGTAAAATGTGCAGGATACCTTTTTTTGTTTTCTAATTTGAAAAAAAAAAAAAAAAAGGTTCACACCTGCCCAGTTGTATTTTCGTATTAGATGAAGCATGTTAGATATGGTGTTAAATCCATGTTTTTACTATCAA
The DNA here is from genome assembly GCF_901001135.1 of Rhinatrema bivittatum. NCBI lineage: Eukaryota > Metazoa > Chordata > Amphibia > Gymnophiona > Rhinatrematidae > Rhinatrema > Rhinatrema bivittatum. Next base: position 143,449,264 of record NC_042621.1, read on the forward strand.
ATCTTTCTCTCCTCCTCAGTTCTAGCAATCTGTCACTCTCAAACCCTATACCCACCAGTCTTTCTCCCACAAAAATATAGAAATATGACAGCAGAAAAGTACCATATGGCCTATCTAGTCTGCCCATCCATAAACTGCTCAGCTTGTAATTTCTATCACACCATCAGAGATTTCCTGTGCTTGTCCATGCTTTTTTGTATTCATATACTGTCTCTACCACCTCCACTGGGAGGCTGTTCCATGCATCTGCAAGCTTTTCTGTAAAGAAATATAGAATACTTCTTTGACCCTCATATCCCATGACCCCTTGTTTCAGAGCCACCTTTACCTTTAAAGAGGCCCATCTCCTCTGCATGGATACCTTAAGGAATTTAAATATCTCGATCATACATCCCCCATCCTGCCTTTTCTCTAGGCATAAACATGTTGAGATCTTTAAATATGGCCCCATGTGCTTTACAATGAACATCAGTGACTATTTTAATAGCCTCCCTCTGTACCATCTGCAAAAAACCAAACCATTCCCAATAGTCCTTCCTCAATATCTCTTAGGAAAATGTTAAATAAAGCAACTTGTCCAAGGTTTGATTCCTGATTTCTGCAGCACACCACTAGTAATGCCCATTTTCTATTTTTCTTGGAGTGAGCTCCATTTACCACTACTCTTTGTCACTTCCCACTCAACCAGTTGTAACCCAATCAGTCACTTTAGGGTTTACACCAATGGTGCTTGGTTTATAAGCCACCTATATGGAAACATGTCAAGGGCCTTGTTGAAATCAATGTATACTACATCTAATACACTCTCCTAATCCAACTCATTGGTCACTCAGTGAAAGAAATTTATCAAATTTGTCTGACAAAACTACCCGTGGTAAACCCGTGCTGCTTCGGATCTTGTAATCCGTTAGATTTCAGAAACTGCACTATCCTCTGTTTTAGCAGGGATTCCATTAACTCATCACAGTCTAAGTGATTTTTAGTTCCTAGCCGCCGCAAACTACTTTTATGAAGAGGAACCACATCCACCTCTCTCCAGACTTCTGGAACTACTCCTGACTCAAAAGAAGCATTGAAAATGTCAGCCAGTGAAACCTCTAGAACTTCCCTTAAAACCCTCATGCATCCTATCTGGCCCCCATGGCTTTATATACTTTGTGTTGCTAGTTCCTTGAAAATGCTTTTTTGAAAATTGAGATATACCTAGCCCTTCTAATCTTATTTGCGTCTGTCTAGTGTCTACTCCTGGCCATTCCTCTGAACAATGAACAGAAAATTTTAGCAATTCCTTTTTTTTCCCTCCTCATCCTCTTCATATAATCTACTAAGTCTCAAAATGCAACACTTTGCATTTCCTCATATCACTAAGATTAAAAAAAAAAAAAAGTCCCTCATTTTATCATATTTGCATTTTAACTTTCCTGTTTTCCCAGCTTATTACCTTTTCCAGATATTGTTGCCTGTCTTCCTCTTTTTCCAGTCTTGTAGTTTATGAATGCTAACATTTTTTCTTTTCTTTTCAGTTGCTTTAAAAAAAATATCATAGCCTCTTTCTTCTTACCTCTGTTTATTTTTCTAATGAAAAGATGAATTGCCTTTACAGTAACTGCTTTTTGTTTGGCCCACGGCTCTTCTACTTCCTCTAGATTTTCCCATCAAACTAACAACTTCTTGAGGTAGACCCACCCCAGCAATCAGTCATTTCAACAAACTTAGTTTTTCTGAAGTCTAGGGCCCTCTCCTTAGAATGAACCATCACTTTCTATGCTCTTATACTGAACCACACCATCCAGTGATCTCTGGATTCAAGATGATCATCCACTATGACATTAGAAACTCTGTCCTCATTGGTCAGCATTGGATCCAATATCATCCCCTCATATAAGAACATAAGAACATGCCATACTGGGACAGACCAAGGGTCCATCAAGCCCAGCATCCTGTTTCCAACAGTGGCCAATCAAGGCCATAAGAACCTGGCAAGTACCCAAAAACTAAGTCTATTCAATGCTACTGTTGCTAGTAATAGCAGTGGCTATTTTCTAAGTTAACTTAATTAATAGCAGGTAATCGACTTCTCCTCCAAGAACTTATCCAATCCTTTTTTAAACACAGCTATACTAACTGCACTAACCACATCCTCTGGCAACAAATTCCAGAGTTTAATTGTGCGTTGAATAAAAAAGAACTTTCTCCGATTAGCTTTAAATGTGCCCCATGCTAACTTCATGGAGTGCCCCCTATTCTTTCTATTATCCGAAAGAGTAAATAACAGATTCACATCTACCCGTTCTAGACCTCTCATAATTTTAAACATCTCTATCATATCCCCCCTCAGCCGTCTCTTCTCCAAGCTGAAAAGTCCTAACCTCTTTAGTCTTTCCTTATAGGGGAGCTGTTCCATTCCCCTTATCATTTTGGTAGCCCTTCTCTGTACCTTCTCCATCGCAATTATATTTTTTTTGAGATGCGGCGACCAGAATTATACACAGTATTCAAAGTGCGGTCTCACCATGGAGCGATACAGAAGCATTGACATTTTCCGTTTTACTCACCATTCCCTTTCTAATAATTCCCAACATTTTGTTTGCTCTCGACCCTTCTGTCAGTCAGGGCTGTAGAACCGGTTCCCTCGACTCAACAGGGGAGAGGTTTCTACTCCCAGTACTTCCTAATCCCAAAAAAGACTGGCGGCCTCCGGCCTATTCTGGATCTCCGTGCTTTAAACACATTTCTTCACAAGGAACGGTTCAGAATGGTGTCCCTGGGGACCATGCTCTCTGGACCTTCAGGATGCATACACCCATGTTGAAATCGTTCCTCCTCATCACAAATACCTTCAATTTGTGGTGGGTCACGGGCACTATCAATACACAGGGTACTACCATTCGGCCTAGCCTTGGTGCCCCATGTGTTCACGTAGTGCCTGGCAGTCATGCTGCGCAGTAATGCCGCAAGGGTGTCCATGTCTTTCCATATCTAGACGACTGGCTCATAAAAAGCCAGTCCAGGCAAGGAGCTCTCAACTCCCTTGTTCTCGCCATATGTCTACTGCACTCATTGGGATTTCTGCTCAACTACCCAAAATCCCACTTGACACCGTCTCACCATCTCTCCTTTATAGGATCAGAATTGAACACCACACTAGCAAGGGATTCTTACCCGATCACACAATCATGCTGTCCAAGCTCACCAGCTCTATCCGCCATCAACAAAAACAGCCTCTGCTCGCCAATTACTCACGTTGCTCGGCCATATGGCGTCAACAGTCCACGACACCCCAATGGCACGCCTAGCCATGAGAGTGTCACAACGGACGCTAAAATCTCAGTGGCAGCAAGCCACTCAACCACTTTCCTCCCTTGTCCACTTAACGAGACAGCTTCATCTGTTCCTTGCCTGGTGGACTCACAAGGCCAACTTACAAACAGGTCTTCCCTTCCAGCAACCAGCTTCTCACTTGACTTTAACCATGGACATCTCCAGCCTAGATTGTGGAGCCCATGTCGAAGGCCTTCAAACCCAAGAGATTTGGACAAAAGCCGAAGCAACCTATCAGATCAACTTCCTAGAGCTTCGAGCGATGTGGTACGCGCTTTATGCATTCATGGACTGCCTCTTGAACAAAGTAGTCTTGATTCAAACAGACAACCAAGTTGCAATGTAGTACCTGAACAAACAGTGGGGCACGGGCTCTTACCTGCTCTGCCAAGAGGTGGCTAGGATTTGGGCCTGGGCCCTATCGCACTCAATGCTACTGCGAGCCACTTATCTGGCAGGCACACAGAATGTAGTAGCGGACCGCTTCAGCCGAAGTTTCCAGCCCCTCGAGTGGTCTCTGGATCCCTCTGTTGTGAGCAGAATCTTCCACCGGTGGGGTCAGCCAAATATTGACCTCTTTGCATCCTTTCAGAACCGCAAAGAATGCTTCTGCTCCCTGCATAGGGATCGAGAGCACCAACCATGGATGACTTTGCCTACCCCTGGAACCACAGGTCTGCTATATGCATACCTCCGATTCCGCTAATAAGCAAGACTCTCATGAAGTTACAACAGGACTGAGGCTCAATGATACTCATTGCCCCGTATTGGTCGCACCAAGTCTGGTTTCCTATACTTCTCAACCTATCTGTCCAGGAACCCATTCGCCTGGGCACGGCGCCCAACCTCATAGCACAGAATCATGGCAAGTTACGCCACTCAAACTTCCAGACCCTATCTCTGACGACCTGGATGTTGAAAGGTTGATACTATAGCCCCTCAGTCTTTCTAGTAGTGTCTCTCAAGTCCTCGTAGCTTCATGAAAGTCTTCCACGCGAAAATTTTACCACTCTAAGTGGAAGAGGTTTACCTTGTGGTGCACACAGAAGGGCTTTTATCCCTTTTCTTGTCCCACACCAAAACTCCTAGACTATCTCTGGCATTTCTCGGAATCTGGTCTCCAGACGTCCACCATACGAGTACACCTTAGTGCCATCTCTGCATATCATCAAGGAATGCCCCGATAACGACTCAACCCCTTGTAGGTTGCTTCATGAGATGCTTATTACAACTTAAGCCTCCTTTACATTCACCAATCGTGGCATGGGACCTAAATGTGGTACTTGCATGGCTCATGCATCCTTTTGAGCTCCTGCAAACTCAGATATCTTACACGGAAAGTAATTTTCTTAGTAGCCATCACATCTGCCCGCAGGGTAAGTGAGTTACAGGTCCTTGTGACCTACTCGCCCTATACAAGGTTTCTCCATGACCGGGTGATTCTCCGCACTCCCCCTAAATTCCTTCCTAAGGTGGTAACGGATTTTTACTTAAATCAGTCCATAGTCTTGCCCACTTTCTTTCCAAGGCCTCACGCTCACCCGGGTGAGTGAGCTCTGCACACCTTGATCTGTAAGCGTGCGCTTGCATTTTATTTCGACCGCACTGCAACCCACAGGAAGTCCACCCAACTCTTTGTTTCTTTTGATAAAAACAAGCTTGAAGTTGCGTTGGGCAACCAGACTCTCTCCAACTGGTTGGCAGATACTTTTGCATTCTGCTACCAGCAAGCAGGCCTTCCACTTCAGGGACGAGTGAAGGCGCACTCAGTAAGGGCCATGGCTACTGACGTTGCCATGTAGTAGTAGTGGGCTGCGAAGGTGTGGAGCTCTCTCCACACCTTCGCAGCCCACTACTTTCTTGACAAGGCTGGTTGACAAGACTCAGTCTTTGGCCAGTCTGTCCTACGAAACTTATTCCCAGTGTAGAAACCCAAACTGTCCTACCTCGACCCACTGTGAATTTTCAGGCTGCCTCATCATTGCCAACAGCACCCCAGTTGTGCCTGTTGCACATGTTGTGTTGTGGTTGACCTCTTCATTATGAGTCAGCCTGTAGCTTGATATTCACCCATATGTGAGGACTACCATCCTGCTTGTCCTGGGAGAAAGCAGAGTTGCTTACCTGTAACAGGTGTTCTCCCAGGACAGCAGGATGTTAGTCCTCACGAAACCCGCTCACCACCCTGCAGAGTTGGGTTCGATACCGTTTTCTTTTATTTTTCGCTCGTACTTTTTGCTACAAATGAGACTGAAGGGGGGCCCTGTGTGGCCACAGGGGTAGTGGCATGCTGGGCATGCTCATTGTGCCAGTCAAAGTTCTAGAAACTTTGACAAAAGTATTCTGTGACAGGGCTCCATCTGATGATGTTACCCATGTGTGATGACTAACATCCTGCTGTCCTGGGAGAATACCTGTTACAGATAAGTAACTCTGCTGTCCACTAAGAATTAAATCTAAAATAGCTCCCTCTCTCATTGGTTCCTGAACCAATTGCTCCATGAAGCATGTCCTGATGTTACCTTTACCCAGTCAGTATTGGGGTAATTGAAATCTAAAAACAATGGGAACAACAAATTTATATCTCAATGAAGCCTAAATGAAGGTGTCCGCAAGCCTGACGTTGTAAGACACCTTCATTTAGGCTTCATTGAGAGATAAATTTGTAGTTCCCATTGTTTTTGCTTTGGTTTGTTTGGGTAACTGTTGGACTCTTTTTTGATTTTGGGTAATTGAAATCTCCCATTATTACTGCACAGCTAAATTGATTAGCTTCCCTGATTTCTTTTAGCATTTCATCATCTGTCTGACCATTTTGTCCATGTGGATGGTAGTATGCTTCTATTACTATACTCTTACCCAACACACATGGGATTTTTACCCATATAGATTCTACTGAGCATATAGTCTCTTGTATGATCTTTATCCTGTTTTACTCTATACCCTCCTGGACATAAACTGCCACACTCCCACCAAGTTGGTCCTCCCTATCATTGTGATATAATTTGTACCCTGATGTAACACTGTCCCTTTGGTTATCCTCTTTCCACCAGGTCTCTGAGATGCCAATTCTGTCAATCTCATCATTTACTGCTATCACTCTAACTCTCCCATCTTACTTCTTAGTTTAAAGCTCTCCCCTCACCTGATTGCAAATCTCCTGGTCTGCTGCCCACCTCCTACGTCACTGTTGTTCACAACTCTTAGCCAGATAGTTCAAACCCTCCCAGGATAGTATGCTCCCCATTGTGCGCACCACTTGTCTCAAGCAACATTTCTCAACCTGGTCCTTGGGGAGCATCAGACTAGTCTAGTTTTTACAATATCCACAATGAAGCATGTAAGAGAGATTTGCATATTCTAGATATACTGAAAACCAAACCTACTAGGTGATTCCCAGTGACCAAGTTGAAAACTACTGGTCCTAAAGCACAGGGTTTATCCTGACTCAGTCTTGATGCTGTTTGCAAGTATATAAAATTGCAGATCGGTTTCTGATCTTTTTTTGCACATAGCAAAGTAGGAAAAAAGACTTTGGGTTTACAAGTAGAACATCTTACTAAAATGGAACAAAAAACAAGACTAAATATAAAATATTGTGCAGACATGAAGAGAATGACAATACTGTTTGCTGCTGTAAGTCTTTGATGAACTAGCTGATTTCTGATTCTCTTCATTCTTCCATTACTGACTGAGGCTTTGTCAGTTTTGCTATGGAGTTTTGCCATGTAAAAGAGCATCAGCACAATGCACACAGAGGACTGGTTTAGGAAATCTTTCCAGCTTGGTGATCACACGTTGAATCACAGCTGTTTCAAATGTATCTCAAATATATGCACGCATTTGAGCCTGCTTGACAGGCCACAGCAAGACTTGTCTTGGTGATCTCTGATACATAGTGCTATAGTTACTCATATCCACATGCTACTAAGTTGAGGCTTTCTGATTGATTTACCTAGATTTAGGGCTTCTGTTTTTTAGGGGGGGGGGGGGTGTTAATTGAAGAAAATTTACATTAAATACCCATACTACCAAAAAACGTGTTGTATATAATATAGACTTAGAACATAAGAAATTGCCATGCTGGGTCAGACCAAGGGTCCATCAAGCCCAGCATCCTATTTCCAACAGAGGCCAAACCAGGCAATTGCCCAAAGATAACTGAAGATTTTAGCACTCTTAATCTCCTGCCCCAGCTCTGTCAATGCCATCTTTGGTTCTCATCTCAGGCGCCATTCCTGGTACAATTGATACGTCTAGCTCCATGCAGACTTTGATGATTGTAAGCCATATGGTGCCCATGCTCTGTACTGTTCTCATGAGAATCAGAAGTAACAAGAATGGAAAGTAAAAGTCAGAGGGGAGGAAGGAGCATACACTATTTTGTGAAATTCCCAAAAAAGCATATTTAACATCTCTACAAAGGAGTGTAAAATACATAAATATCAAACACCAAAATTTATGAATACCCAAAAAAGTCCTATATTTAGATCAAATCATAATTGGTAGACTGTAAAAATAAACTTGCCTAGGAATTTTTCTGTAACTGTTTATATACATGCATGTTTATACATACATGTACATATATATATATATAATCTAAATATATAATTTCAAACATGAATGGCAGGGCTCATGTATAATACTGCAGCCCTACACAATGGAAACATGATTATAAAAGTATTATAAGAACCATGTTATTCTACTTTTTATGTTTCCATGCTATAGGGCTGCAATATTATACACAAGCCTCACCATGTTTGATATATGTTTGTGTGTATGTATATATATATATATAGATAGATAGATAGATATATAGATATAGTATGGAAAATATTGGCTTTAAACAAATTTACACTATGAATACTCAAAATTGGGTACACATATAAATAAAGAACAATGCCTCTGATACCCTATACCATTTCACTTCACACATTTTTTATTGTACACTATCAAAAAAAATTATTACATTTCTATTTTTGCATAAAACGCTTCACGGACAGCAATTAACTGGCACTCAACACATATCCATTAATGTTCGTTCATTCTATCCACTGCACAAACTCCATTCACTACCCACTCACACATTCCCATAAAACTTCCCTAAAAAATGTTGTATTGCACCTATACACCTCTATAAATATCTCATTTCAAGATGAAAATGCTTCTACATAATACCATAAATAGAATCCCACACACCACTTACTAGATTAATTTCAATGCTTGATAGTAATCCTCACTTATTATACACTGAAAAAGATTCTACACAATAACATATATAACACAATTCCACTCAAAATGTATTATATTTACAATTGATTTCAGTCCATTGAAATTGGACTGCTCAAATGGATTGAAATCAATTGGAGCTGCTGCAACTGATATAAATTAATTTAGTAAATTTTGAATGGGAATTTATTATATACTTTGTGTAGGATCTTTTTCACTGTTTAATAAGTGGGATTACTGTCATGCATTGAAATTAATCTACTAAATGGCATGTGGGATTGTGCTGTTTATGATATTATGTGGGAGCATTTTCATCTTGAAATAAGAGATATGCCCACTCAATAGCAACTGTTACATTCTTAGTGACCAGAAGGATTCTGCATTGCTTCTTTTGAAACACAACTTACTATATTATGAGCCAGTGGCATGCATGTTATACTAATATTCACTGCTTTTACATATGCATGAGAGAAAATGCATGCAAGCTTTCACTTTCTTGCAATTGCAAGATTCAGATTTACCTCTTTATTCTTTGTGTATAGTAACAAAATGGTAAGATGGTCTCCCTTTTTATTTTAATGTATTTAAGTGTCTGGAGAAAAAAATAAAATAAATTGATGAAATTATATATTTATTCACTTATTCTCCCAAATATTTTGAGAAGAAACAGTAGGAAATAAAACAAATATTGGATCAACATTTAAAACAATTTAATACCATTCTAAATGCAAACAAACTTTTAAACTTTGGAATGTAAGATAGACCTGAAATACTAAGACGTTTTACAATCTTTGATCATATTTTGATATCTAAAATATGTATAAAAATTTCTACTTGTAGTAAAAATGAGATGTTGGATAATGGAGTTATGAAAAAGTTTCTTGAAAGATTATTTTAACCTACTTTAGACTTAAGGTTGCTAACCAGAATCAAATCTTTTTTTTTTCCTATTTTGAACATGGCAGAATACAGCCCACATTGTTTCAAATGTGGAAACCTCCCAAATGTGGTTTTTTTTTTTTTTTTTTTTTTAAGTGGAGAGAGTTCTGATAGCTCTGCAGATCTGTGGTCTTGAAAGCTCATGCACAGCATGTTTAGATTATTCTATTTTAGTGTGATACAAGACATCTCAACCTACAAAGATTCAAATCCTTTAGAGGAAATATTTGGCCCCTCTCTATGGACTTATTTTTATTTGTTAAAAGAAATCATATTGATTTGCTTTTGTTTTGTGACTGCATAGTAAGTTATTTTAAACAGAGGAAATATTGATTCCTTTGTGTGCTTTTAGTTGTGCCATCAAATATCAGTAGGCCATTGCTTTCCCCAAGCTAAGAAGATAAAACTAGGAATATGTCCCATTGATTCAAATATCCATACTGTTAGTCGAAATGTAACTTTGGGCAGTTTCTCAGGCCTTGCTTACTTTAGATGACAAGTGCTACTATGGAGTTTGATTATGCACAAGGATTAGTCTGCTCATAGAATTGTTTTAGTTATAGTCTACTCATGAGCTGTGTTATTCTTTTGGAGGATGTTCTATTGGGTTGGTGCACTAGTCTTTTACCTTTTGAAGAGCTGGGTTCAAATTCAATTTATAGTAAGTCATCAGTGAGATGACTTTGCTTATTCCTTATTGAAGATTTGCTCACATTGCCTTGTTAGAGATGGATCCTTTTTTTTTTTTGGGGGGGGGGGAGCGATCACAATCCTCATGATCCCAAAACTCACACCATCTCTATTTCTAATGTATATGATCTTGTCTTTGCAGATAAGTTTCATGATTCTAAAGGGAAGCAAATGTATGACCTATGCTGCTAACAGAGGCTCTGTATAGAGAATCCTATGCAGACTCAGCATGCAAAAAGTATCTGGCTATGAGCAAGACTGTTAAACTGTTACTTTATGAAAATGTACTGATATGTAAATATTTATGGTGATGATTATTTTATAACTACCAGAAGCAGTGGCTTATTCAAATGGGAAAGTGGTACCCAAGGAGCCTGTCTCTAGCATGGTTACACTATGTTCAGAAGGGTCCGTCCCCCCAGGGCTAGCTTTAAGATCGTGGTGCCCATAGAGAGTGCCATGGCAATGAGTGCCTTCAAAATTTGGTACCCTTGGCAATTGTCTGTTACCTATGCCTAAATCCAAACTTGCTTTCCCCATCTAAGTTCTTATGAAGTTATCCCTGTTATTTGTACCCACTTGTTTGATGTAATTTCCAACTTTGGTTCTATGTCAACAGACGCGGTATGTACTAGTACATGAACATCGGTATATAAAAGCCTTTAAATAAATAAATAAATAAATAAATCCCAGAAACAAATGATTGATCAAAGTATTCTTACAGATTCAGTGGTACAGGTATTGACCCACCCTTCTTATACAGAGGGGTTGGTAAAATATAGTCATGAGAAAATACTATGGGGCCGATGCAATAAATGCGCATAGAAAGTGGGCGCTGAGCAGTCAGCGGCTGCTCTCTTAACGCGCCATGCAATATTTAAATTAGGGGGCCGCGTTAGCAAGGAGGCTTGCGCGACCCTAGCGCATCCTTGCTAACGAGAACCCGATCGGTTTTCGTGATTCGGCTGTCCGCTGGTAAGGAAAACAGATGCTGAGGGTTCAGAAGCGAATGCTTGTCATTCTAGTGCCGTTTCCTGAACCCGACTGTTTTGTTTTTTTTAACTTTTTTTGTTTCTTTAATTTTTCATCCTACTTAATATCACAATGATATTAAGTAGGAGGCAGTACAGAAAAGCAGTTTTTCTATACTTGTTTTAGATGCGATCAGCTATTAACGCCTGCTCCAGGCAGGCGTTAGTAGATGACAGTTAAATGTGCGTCCGAGACGCACATTTTTTTTTTTTTTTTTGCATCCAGAGTGAATGCCTAATAGCCTCATTCACATGTATTTGCATGTTATGAGCGCTATTAGATTCACTCCACGTTGGACGTGCGTTGAATATGCAGTATTCTCACAGGACAAGCAGGATGGTAGTCCTCACATATGGGTGACATCACAGGATGGAGCCCAATCACGGAACACTTTTGTCAAAGTTTCCAGAACTTTGACTGGCCCCTACTGGCCATGCCCAGCATGGCACTAACCCTGCAGCCAGCAGGGGTCCCCCTTCAGTCTTCCTTTTTCCATGCAGCAGTAGCCTCACGGTTAAGGATCTCTGCATTAATTCCTGACAGGAATTTTTCTCACGGAATTACTAAAAGTTAATTTGCCCCACAGGGGTCCCTCCTTTAACTTTTTCAAGCCGCGGTACTCCGGTAAGTTTTTTACCCATTTTCTGTTGATTACCATCGAGTTTGACCCTCGTGGCCTACTGGCCGTCGACCGTACCGCGGCTCAATTTTTTTCATGGCCATGGCATTGGGGTTCCGTCAGTGCCCGGACTGTAATCACACCATGTCCATCACAGACCCCCATAAAGTCTGTGTAATGTGTCTTGGACGAAAGCACGATGTCTTGACCTGCACCAAATGTGCCCTAATGACACCAAAAGGTCGCAAGGCCATAATGGAGAAATGGAACTTCTCTTCTGTGCTCAAACCCAGACTCCGTCCATTGCATCGACGACGTCATCAGAACCGGCTCTGTCAACTTCGCGCTAGCATCGACCACCGGCCGGTGATTGTCCATGATTGACGACATCTCAGTCTTCGACACCCTCTACTCCACCTCAGGACCGAGGGGATCATAGAGACAAACATTGCCATCGAAAGTCTCGGACCATCAAGGGAGCAAAATCATTGACCTCTCCATCGTCCGAGCCGCCTTCGAAGAAACCCCGTCCAGAAAAGGCACCGACCTTTTCAGCGATCGGATCACCGAGGCAACCCTCACCCAAAAGGGTATTGGGAGCCGTGACTCCGCCTTTAAAGGTATTCCCTCCGGCTATGCCTCTGCCTCCTTCTTCTGTTTGGGAGCCAGGGCTGCTTGCTCCAGGTCTCCGAGAAGAACTGGACTGGATGGTTCAGGAGGCCATCGACAAGGCGATGCAATGACTCCAGGTTCCTCCGGCACCGGTACCAATTGTGGAACCACCCACCGATCTGATTCCAGCAGCATTGGCACCGCTGCTCTCCAGGATGGAAGCACTCATTGCTGCTTTTCCACCGATGGACCCTGGGTCATCGTTGGCTCCGATGCCCTTGCCGCTTATTATGTCATTGGGAGGAGAAACACCATTCCGCATCTCTCCATCGGGAATTCTACCTCAGCCATTGATGCCGATACATCCATCACCACCGGTCCAACCATCTCTGCCGATACGCCTGTCGGCGCAACCGAGCCATCCATCGATGCCTGCGCCGGTGCCTTTGATGCCTTCATCGGTGCCTCCAATTATTCCTTTGATTCCTTCGGAACCTAGACCAGGACCCTTGGGTATCCCAGAGGAGCAGATGCTGATCCTTATGATACCTGGACTGATGATTCCTCCCCAGACACCGATGATTTGCCTTCACCACCTTCACCTACTGAAAACAGAAAGTATTCTCCCCCAGAGGACCTTTCCTTTATAAATTTTGTGAAGGAAATGTCTGAATTGGTTCCCTTCCAATTACAGACTGAACAGGATGGTAGACATCAGCTGATGGAGTTACTACAATTCCTGGAAGCTCCCAAGGAATTAACCTCCATCCCTATCCACCAGGTTCTTCTGGATCTCCTCAAGAAGAACTGGGAACATCCTGGCTCCATTGCTCCAGACCACAGAAAAGCTGACACTACCTAATTGGTGCAGTTAGCTTCGGGTTTTCAGAAAACTCAATTGGACCACCAATCTGTAGTGATAGAATCTGCACAGAAAAGAGCAAAGAGATCAAAGCCTCACACTTCTTTTCCCCCTGGCAAGGAACAGAAGTTTCTAGATGCCATTGGTCGCCGTGTCTTCCAAGGATCAGTGCTCATCTCCCGAATTGCCGCTTATCAGCTCTATATGACCCAATATAATAGGATCATTTTTAAGCAGATACAAGATTTCACAGACTCCCTGCCTCAGCAATTTCAAGATCAGCTTCAAACCCTGATAAACAAGGGTTTTGAGGCAGGCAAGCATGAGATCAGATCATCTTACGATATCTTTGATACTGCTACTAGGGTATCTGCAGCTGCTATTTCGGCAAGGAGATGGGCCTGGCTTAAATCTTACGACCTTCGCCCTGAGGTACAAGACAGGTTATCCGACCTACCCTGTGTAGGAGATAATCTGTTTGGCGAACAGATTCAACGGACGGTGGTGGAACTTAAGGACCAATCACCAACCACACCCACCAGTACACCAATAGTGCATTCCAGTAACCTTATTTGTAAACAAAATCAAAACTGGTTAAACTGGTATTATTTTATAGCACACCTAACTTAAGGACCATCATGAGACCCTAAGACAGCTCTCTCTGATGCCTTCTGACTACTCTTCAAAACAGCCCTTCCGGAAGGACTCAAAGAAGTCGTTCTTCCGCCCAAAGAAGTCCTACCCGCCACCAACCAGATCCCATTCCACGAGACCTTTTCAAAAAGCCCAGTCTCGTCAGACACGGAAACAAAAACCGCAAGCACCTCCTCAACCAGGTCATGCTTTAGGTTATTGACTTCTACCTAGAGAGCAGCAGCCAGCTTCCATTACCTCACATTCCAGTGGGAGGTCGACTGTGACACTTCAACAACATATGGCACTCAATCACCTCAGACCAATGGGTACTGGTGATAATTGCTCAGGGTTACCATCTGAACTTTCTCACCGTGCCATCGGACTCCCCACCTCTACCGATGTGGAGAATATCCGATCACTCCATCCTTCTGGATCAGGAGGTCTCCCTACTTCTCCAGTCGAAGGCAATAGAACCCGTACCCTACTCTCAGCACGGCGTAGGATTCTAATCCCAGTACTTTCTAATCCCCAAAAAATCAGGAGGCGTTCATCCTATTCTGGACCTACGGGCCCTCAACAAGTACCTCCAGTGAGAGAAATTCAAAATGGTAACCTTAGGCTCGCTTCTTCCTCTTCTACAAAGAGGAGACTGGCTCTGCTCTCTGGACCTACAGGACGCATACACTCATATTGCGATAACTCCATCTCATCGCAAATACCTGAGGTTTCTAGTAGGCTCCAAGCACTATCAGTACAGAGTGCTTCCATTCGGCCTAGCCTCTGCGCCACGAGTCTTCACAAAATGCCTCATAGTAGTTCAGCCTTCCTCAGGACTCAAGGTGTTCACGTCTACCCCTATCTAGACGATTGATTAATCAAGGCTCCCACTCAGCAAGCTGCTCTGTCGTCCCTCAATCTAACCTTACACACTCTAATCTCATCAGGATTTCTCGTCAACTACGACAAATCCTACTTAGTCCCATCTCAAACATTGTCTGTCATTGGGGCGGTTGTGGACACCTTGCAGGCAAAGGCTTTTCTGCCTCGACAGCGAGCTCTCACCCTCGTGTCTCTTGCGCACCAGCTGCAGTCTCAGCACTCCGTGACTGCACGCCACTTTCTCATCCTCCTGGGACACATGGCGTCCTCAGTTCAGGTCACACCAATGGCCCGTTTGGCCATGAGAGTCATGCAGTGGACTCTTAAGGTCTCAATGGACTCAAAGCATTCAGCCCCTGTCGACCGTTGTCCATGTAACCATCTCACTCCATCAGTCTCTTCCCTGGTGGAAAAATCAGATCAATCTCCTCCAAGGCTTGCCCTTTCAGGCTCTAGACCCTCAATTAACTCTCACCACCAATGCTTCCAACCTCGGTGGGGGAGCCCATGTGGCCAATCTGCAGACACAAGGATCTTGGTCTCCAGAGGAAGCCAAACACCAAATAAATTTTCTGGAGCTTCGAGCAATCAGATATGCTCTCAGGGCATTTCAGGATCACCTCTCAAATCAAGTTATCCTGATCCAGGCGGACAACCAAGTGGCCATGTGGTACGTCACCAAACAGGGAGGCACGGGCTCCTTCCTTCTGTGTTAGGAAGCTGCACAGATATGGGCGGAAGCTCTCTCCCATTCAATGTACCTCAGGGCCACCTACTTGCCGGGAGTGGACAATGTGTTGGCAGACAAGCTGAGTTGCATCTTTCAACCACACGAGTGGTCTCTCAACCCCTCAGTAGCGAACTCCATCTTCCAACAATGGGGATATCCTCAGATAGACCTCTTTGCATCTCCTCAAAACCACAAAGTAAAGAACTTCTGCTCTCTCATTCGCAGCAAACACTCTCAGCCCAGAGACGCATTCTCCCTCTCGTGGGCAACTGGTCTACTTTATGCATTCCCTTCACTTGCTCTTCTCTCAAAGACTCTCGTGAAGTTATGTCAGGACAAGGGAACCATGATCCTGATAGCACCTCACTGGCTACTCCAAGTGTGGTTTCCAATACTTCAGGATCTCTCCATTCGCAGGCACATTCCCTTGGGAAAGGATCTGCTTCTGATCACTCAAATTGACGGGTGCCTCAGCCACCCCAATCTTCAAGCGTTGTCCCTGACATCATGGATGTTGAAAGGTTAATCCTTCAGCCACTTAACCTTTCTGAACCAGTTTCCCATGTACTGATTGCTTCACGGAAGCCTTCCACGTGAAAATCTTACTCTTACAAATGGAACAGGTTTACGTCCTGGTGCTCTTCTCAGTCCCTTGACCCCTTTACCTGTCCTATCACGAAGTTTTTGGACTATCTCTGGCACTTATCAGAGTCAGGTCTAAAAACCTCTTCCATCAGAATGCATGCCAGTGTGGTAGCCACCTTCCATAAAGGTGTCGGGGATGTGCCCATATCAGTACAACCCCTTGTAACACGTTTTCTGAAGGGCTTGCTTCACCTCAAGCCTCCACTGTGTCCTCCGGCCCCTTCTTCGGACCTCATTCTGGTTTTGCGTCGGCTCATGAAATCACCATTCGAGCCTCTTCAATCTTGTGATCTTCCCTATCTCACATGGAAAGTGATTTTCCTTCTCGTAATCACTTCGGCTCGCAGAGTTGGTGAGGGCCATGGCGACTTCAGTAGCACACCTACCATTGCTGCTTCCTGACATTTGCAGGGCTGCCACCTGGAGTTCTCTCCACACCTTTGCAGCCCACTATTGCTTGGACAAGGCCGGAAGACAAGATTCCATCTTCGGCCAGTCTGTCCTTTGTAACCTATTTCCAATGTGACGTACCAACACCCTTCTGCCTATCCGTTAGGGTTCAGGATGCCCTCGGCCAAATTCCACCCCAGTCCTAGTGCCTTGCACACCTGGGTACGTTTGGTGCATTCTTGGACATCCTCAGCTCGGTACTCACCCATATGTGAGGACTACCATCCTGCTTGTCCTTTGAGAAAGCAAATGTTGCATACCTGTAACAGGTGTTCTCACAGGACAGCAGGATGTTAGTCCTCACGAAACCCGCCCACCGCCCCGCGGTGTTGGGTTCGTAATGTTTTCTTATTTTATTTTTCGGCACTGCCTGTAGCTTTTAAACAAGACTGAAGGGGGACCCCTGCTGGCTGCAATGTTAGTGCCATGTTGGGCATGCCCAGTAGGAGCCAGTCAAAGTTCTGGAAATTTTGACAAAAGTGTTCTGTGATTGGGCTCCATCCTGTGATGTCACCTATATGTGAGGACTAACATCTGCTGTCCTGTGAGAACACCTGTTACAGGTAAGCAACATTTGCTATCCCCTTATTGCATTAGGGGATTGATTAGCGCCTATACTACCCGCATCGGCCCCTATATGAGTTCTGCTGTTAATGGGCATTGATTACAGATGGATAGAAATGGAAAGGATGCTGGTATGATAATACCTGCAAAGGGTAGCCTTCAACATATTATTTTGGAAAGATAGCTGAGGGTGCAATAAAATATTCCAGAAGGTAAATACAGATATCTGGAAGCTTAAATGTTAAGTGTTATCCCCCATAGCCAATGCTAATAATCATTTTATTTGCATGATGTGGGGCCTGTGTACTGAACCCTGGTAAAATTGATCAAATTCCAACTTTACTGTTGCAAAAATATACCGTGTTTTCACAGTAGTTGCTAAGAATTAGGTGTGTAAAATTATCACCTCAAAGTGGTTTGCATACCTAATTCATATCTGAATAAAAATAATGTTTATTGCATTGTTTTTTGGTTGACCCATAGGCACCTCCTGTTCTCTTCATGGGAGACTAGACTGCTTGATGAATTTAAGCACCTCCTTCTTGCTGCCTCTTTGCTAGGAGAAGGACAAGAAGCCTGAAAAGTGTGTCAGTCTTCCTCCTCTTTCTTAGCTCTTAGTCACCATATTTGGGGGTAGAAGTGAGACCCCCTTGTGGCTTGTGCCCCCTCCTCCTATTAAGGGGGAAGGGAGAGGTGGAGGTCTGATGGGCCTCATCACCACCCTTCTATAAAGTGAAGATAGGCCTGACAGGCCCCACTCTTCCTTCTCCACACCAGAGGAGTCCTGTAGATTCCAGCAGGAGGATTGGGGGGGGTTACCTTCTGCCTGTTCATACTAAAGACTATCAAGTCCTGTTTTTGCCATCCTTAAGGTTGTGAGAAACATTTTTCACTGCATTAAGAATTCTCATGGTTTTGTACATATCACAAAAAGCTTAATTTTGAACAGTATATTCATTTGCATAAACAAGTGGGTCAGTACCTGTGCCACGGAATCTGTAAGAACACTGGTAAATGTGAAACGATTATTTACTTTTTCGGATAATACAAGAACTAGGAGGCACGTCATGAAGTTAGCAAATAAGCACAATTAAGCTCTGGAATTCATTGCTGGAGGATGTGGTTAAAACAGTTAGTGTAGCTGGGTTTAAAAAAGGTTTGGATAAGAAGTCCATAATCTGCTATTAATCAATAGGGAATAGCCACTGCTTGTTGCTGGCATTAGTGACTTGGATTGGCCACTGTTGGAGACAGGATACTGGGCTTGATGGACCTTTGGTCTAACCCAGTATGGCATATCTTGTGTTCTTATATACAATCCATTAATGTGCTCATCATAGGTTTATCTTGCCACTTTTAGGTTTTTTAGTACACAGGACTGTAATATTTTCATGGGAAAAGCTTTCTTTTCTTACAAAAAGTATGATCAACCTTTAATACATAAGTCTCTAGATATTTTATTGTATTATCTGGTTATCTGAGTGGTAAGATTTGATTAGATTGTGGTTCTGAGAGTCTGAATAAGGAGCTTCAAATGTTTGACACCTAATGTGTTAAAATGTCTTTTGGTGTTAAATTGCTGAACCAATTAAACATTACATTTTGTGGCCCATTGTGGAAACAAACATAATGGTGGTAATGGTAATAATTCTGTTAAATGACATCTCTGTTCTGATTTGGATTTAAAAATGAGCCATTTTGGAGTTTAAATACTGCTAAGCAGAATAATCTAATTTGAATTCCAATCTTCTCTGCTAACCTTTGGTATATAGATGGCATTTTACTAATGCACTGTTCATTTTCTAAGGATAGTTCTTCTGATATATCTTAAAATATGCCTGAATGCTTCCTCTTCCAAATTCAGTAGATGCTAATTGAAGTATTTTTATCTATATCGTCCTTGTTTTGATTTAAGCAACAGTGAAGTAATGGAAAATAGGTTTTGCTCCTTATCCCCAACAATGTAGAGTATATATAGAATATTGAATCTTACTGCCTGCTTTACATGAAAGGTCAGAAACTATGATAAATTTAAACCCTAGTTTCAAATGTATTCTTTCTGCACATATGACAAAACTCTTGGGGAATGGAGCTCTTGATTTTATTTATTTATTTAGCATTTTTCTATACCGACTTTCCAATAACAAAATTATTGATCAATTCGGTTTACATTTTAAACAATAACAACAATGACAAGTAAATGTCTTACAATGAACAGGTCGAATTAACTTGGATTAAGATATATGGGGGTAATAACATAATTAACATGAGCGGTGCCTAATATAGGCTAGAGGCTGGGTTTTAATGATAGACTGCCAAAGATAATAGACTGCCAAAGATCATGTGATTTCTAGAGAAGATCTATATAGTTCTCTAGCGTGTTACCACTGAGGGGATATTGGCAGGGATATTTCGCAGGTTGATGTTATGGGAAAGCTTGTTTGAATAACCAAGTCTTGAGCCTTTTTTTAAATGTAGTGGAGCATTGCAGTGATCTGAGCTCTGATGGGAGAGAGTTCCAGAGTTTAGGCCCAGCTGTGGAGAAAGCTCTTTTACTTAATGCTGACTTCATCGGTGGAATTTGAAGGTTGTTTTTGTAGGCTTGTCTCACTGGTCTGGAAGATGTGTGGAGTTGGAGAGGGAATGTGAGCTCGAGTGGTGCCAGGTTGTGTATTGCCTTGTGGGTTACTGAGAGCACTTTGAATAGTATTCTGAATTTGACGGGAAGCCAGTGTAGGCTTTTTAAGATGGGTGAGATGTGGTCTCTTTTGTTGGACTTGGTTAGGATCCTCGCTGCAGCGTTCTGCAGCATCTGTAGCGGTTTTATGGCGTTGGCAGGGAGACCCAGTAGAAGAGAGTTGCAGTAATCTATTTTCGTGAGAATGATTGCTTGTAGAACTAATCGGAAGTCTTTGAAATGTAGGAGTGGTCTCAGTCTTTTTAAGACTTGTAATTTGAAGAATCCATCCTTTACAATGTTATTTATGAGTGATCTGTAATTCATTTGGTTATCCAATATAACTCCTAGATTTCTGACTTGTGGGGTTATTGTTAATTGAGTTGACAAGATGGTACTTGGAAGTGTGTAGGTTCCGTTTTGGGAAATGAGGAGATATTCTGTTTTGTTTTGATTAAGGATCAAGTTGAGGTTAGTGAGTAAGTTGTTGATGGCTTGTTGGCAAGAGTTCCAGAAGTCCAGAGTTTTTTGGAGAGATTCGGTAATTGGAATCAGTATCTGAACATCATCTGCATATAAGTAGTGGACGATATTCAGGTTGATGAGGAGCTGGCAGAGTGGCAGAAGGTAAATATTGAATAATCTTGATATATGAATACTTGTTTTTATGTATCTACTAGTCTACATTAGTTGTGTTAAAAAGTATGAATTATAAATGTTCGGATTATCTACAATAAGCACTACTCCAGCTTGTTGTATTATATTCAATACCTAAAAATGCACGTGTATAATCTTTCTATTTTAATGTAAGTTATAGTTTATATCTAAGCACCACTATCTTTAAACATACTTAGCTTTAGAACTTTACACTCTGAGATGTGAAATGTTTGGAATGTACTGTAATGAATCAATGCTCAGTCATAACAATGCTCATTTTTGCGTGTGTTCCTCTGATGCCATTGTCCTTGTCTTTTTCTGTCTCTGCTTTCCCATTATGCCATTGGCAAGGAGTTGAGGAATTAGTCCATTACTTCTGTGATAAAGCGTGGTATAGTACAAATTTCAGATTTCTTCTCACTTCTTCTGCCTCCTCCTTCATGACTATTGAATGCTACTTGCATGATGCATGTGTGTCAAGACACCCTGCATGTTATACAATCATGCTGTCTCTTGTACTTTCAGTATGTGTCCTTGTCCCAGAAAGACAATCTAACAGGAAACATGAATACCAATAAAGGAACTTTTAAACTTGTTAGATCAGTTCTAAATGGATTTTTAAAGGCATAATTATCCGTTGTATTTTATTTACTGTAAGTGTTTACTGTAAATGCTACAGATCAAAACATGGGATACACTGTGGTAAATCCACACTACTTAATATTCTGTGCACCTTTATCTGTTTTCCAAACCAGTATAACTAAACTGATTTAGGGCATCCACATTTAGGATTTGTTAAAATTAGTAATTTAACTTTGTGGATAGATATGGGATGGGAGGGCAGCTGGGTGTAAACTCATTGAGGAAGTTGTATGCTTATCTGCCCATCTGAAAAAGATGACAAAAGTAGTCCTTAATAAGCAGAGATATTTTACAAGTGGTTGTGCTTTATGGCTGGCAGCTGGGATGTATCCTTGCAATGTTGATAGGAATAATGAGGACAGTTGATCTTTTTCTGCTGTCATCTGCTCTGTTTTGTGTTTGATCTAGTTATGCCCATTATAGAAGTAGTAATATGGGTTTAATCAGGGCTTTAGTAAAGGTATAAGGCTGAAAATTTGGGCTAAAAATGGTCTCTGTAGGTCCATGCTTGAGATTATTCTGTAAGCAAATCTTCAAAACGCCTCCTGAAATCTGTTTTAATAGCACTTCATTATGAAGCAACTGTGAAACACATTTAAGCTATTAAACGGGTGTCAGAGCTCTAGTAGGAACAGGCCCTAAATAGCATAATGAATTCTTAAAATCAAACTAGGTATGCCAGAATAATTGTTACTTCCTTTGCCTTTTCTCTTCCTGTTTCTTATCATTTTCAAGGCCTCCGTACAGTTTTTCCATTCCCTGCTTTCCTTGTGAAGCCATGCCCAAAAATAATTTTGTGGTAAAAATAAATCCTTGCTTAATAAGGCTGTTTTGCTTTAGCAGCTGAAACATTTGTGCTTATATATTGTACATATGGTAATAGACAGACATACAAAGGAGTTTAATTACCACACACGTGTGATAATTCAATCTTTTTCTACTACAGCAACATAAATCTTAAACATTTTTTAAATGTATCTTTCTGGTAAATTTTTCTTAGCTAAATACAAGAAAACTAGTGACATGAAAATAGAAGCAAAACAAATTTAATCTGACAATCTATTCAAATTTTCATGCTACCTTGATAGTTTGAAAAGTATGTATACAGATGGTTAAAAACAATTATTTCCTAGCGTGTAGACAGATGGACTCAGGACTAGTGGGTTATGCTCCCCTGCCAGCAGATGGAGACGGAGCAAGCTAACATCACAGTATATATATTCCTGCAGTGACACCAGCCTGCCAGTATTCTCAGTCTCCAGCAGATGGTGGACGTGCATGTCCTTAAGTGGAATTGCTTCAGATTTTGGAAGGCGAATTTAACATAGAAAAAGAAAATCCCCACTCTCCTGCGGTGATAACAGATGGTCCCTCCCCTAGTTGACTTAGCTGATTGTACAGCTTAAAGGCAGCAAGTGTAAGAGGCCAAGCACGGCGGTGACTGCACATACCCTCTTCCCCCTCCCCCCAGATCTGGAGACCATCTCTGTACTCAGCTGGTAAGGGCTGACCTCAGGTAAATTTAAAAAAAAAGAAGAAGAATTTAGAGGCAGTGACAGTATAGAGGGTTTGGCCTGGATCCAGCTGCTTTTTCTTGGGTGGAGTTTTTTCAGGATTTGCAGTTCTTTCTTCAGGTGCAGTCCTCTGCTTCGCCCAATCCCGTCATGTCGGACTCTCAGCCGGTGGCCCCTCCCTCTTCCAGTCCTTTGTTTAAGCGCCAGAGCACACCTCTGTTCGTTGCGGGTAATCCAGACAGGAACCCGGATGGCACTGATGATGAGGCAGATCCTGATTCCCTGGAAGATGGGGAAATTCCTCCGGGACTGGAACCGTATCAGACCATGTTTCGGTTCTTTCATAGAGATGAATTTCAGGCCCTTATTTCCCAGACCTTGAAGATGCTAGGTGTTCCTGCTTTAGATTCCATGTCTGAGCTGAAGATGAATCCTATTTTGGTTTCCTTGCATAAAGCCTCTTGTTTTTTTCCCTGTTATGGACACCATTCAGGAATTGATTGATCTTGAATGGGGTGTCCCAGAAGCAAATTTCAAAGGGGGTCGGACATTGGAAGGCCTGTACCACCTAGAACCAGTGGTGAGAGAGTGTTTTGTGTTTTCCCAAAGTGGATGCGCTGGTCTGTGCCATCTCTAAGGGACAACTATGCCTGTTGAGGAGGAGCGGCCTTGAAGGATGTCCATGATAGGAGGATTGAGGCTATCCTTAAGCAAGCCTTTGAAGCAGGGGCGATGACTTTACAGATAGCATCTTGTTGCACCCTAGTGGCACAATATTGTCTGCTTCTCTCTCAGGAAGCTAATTCTGGAGTGAATTTCAGAGCGGTTATGGAACCCGCTGCTGCCCTTTTAGCAGATGTGGGCCGTGATTTGTCTGTACCTTGGCCAGGGGACTGGCTTCAGTGATAGCGGCCAGGCATCCACTATGGTTGTGAAATTGGACAGCTGACGCAGCCTCCAAAGCTAATCTTATGAAACTGCCCTTTAAAGGCTCACTCTTGTTTGAGAGTGAATTGGAGAAATTGGCCAGTAATTTCTCCGGTTCCTGGGTTGCTGGTGGATAAGAAGCAGTTGCAGCGCCCCTCTGATATGAGGGGGTCGTCTTTGGGGTTCCATGTGATTTCGTCCCTACAGAGAGTTAACCTTTCAGAGGAGTCAAACTTTCAGTAGGTCTCAGTCCTTTCTTCCTCAACAGCCCAAGAGAGGAGCGGGCTCGGGTGGTGGATCCTCCCAAGCTTCCCAATGAAGGTTTGCCGACCCATCTTCAGGAACACGAGATAGGGGGATGCCTCTCTCTCTTTCATCAGAGGTGAATTGTGGGTCCTGGAAGTGATACACAAAGGATATGTACTGGAATTTCGCAGTATTCCTCAGGACGTGTTCATGGTGTCTCCTTGCCACTCCCCGCAGAAGAAGCAGGCAGTGGAATCTATGCTTCCAAGGCTCCTCTGGCTGAGGGCTGTGGTTCCAGTGCCTATGTCTCAAAGTATGGTGCAATATTCCATTTAATTTGTCATGCCCAAGAAGGAGGGTTCATTTCATCCCATCCTGAATCTCAGAAGTGTCAGTCGTCATTTGAGGGTGACTATTTTTTGCATGGAAACCTTACGCTCCGTGATATTGGCCTGGTGCGCGAACAAAAGTGCGCGTGTGCGTAAATTTGTAAAATCTACCCCTAAGTGTGCACATTATTTAAAATTCAAGCTTATCTCTGCTCGCACGCCAGCATGCGTTTGTGTGGGCACATGTGTTCTTATATTAAAATTAGCCTGGTAGTCTCAACTGTTTCTCCTTGGCTTGTCTACATAATCTATAGCCTCATACATGCTCACCTTACCTAACCTGTTGCACAAGAGTAGACTAGTGAGCTTCTTACTTTTGTGATTTTCTCCACAATCTTCATTTCTTTGTCAGAGGTGACCACTTAGTCTGTGACACATCAGCGGCTGTCTGTCAGGGCCTACTCCATGTCTGTGTGAACTAGACTGTACTAATCCGACAGAGGTTCTAGGGCTTACTTGCCTGAAATTTGTCATCAGCAATACGAGTCTGTCTTCTCCCTTAGGTGCCAGGTACCTGAGCTTGATCCCTAAATTTGAGGTTTTGTTTGTGCTACACTAACTTCATTTGTTGCTAGTTCATTAGTCCTCAAATGAACTATAACAAAGTCAGAATCCCTTTTTTCTTCTCTGACAGAATAAAGAATTTGATTTGTATTCCTGTTAGTTGATTATCCCAATAGGCATGCCACTTTTTTTTTTTTTAATTTATATACTGCCTTTCCATACAAATACAATAAAAAATAGATTGATAAAGCAATGCAATTAAAATAAATTAGTGCTATCATGATTTGTATATTGCATACCAGATATACACAGCGCTGCATAGAGCCACATAATAGACAGTCCTTACATTTTGGAGTTTATAGTCTAATTATGACAGACAAGACATAAAACAAAAACAGCCTTTGATCTAAATCAGCAAAGCCATGATGGAAAAAAATTAAAGTTGATTGTTATAGATGGGATTAAATTGAGGATTTTGGGGACTATAAATATTTAATGAAATATTTGGGGTCTATATATTACTAATCAGTCTTTTCTTATTGAGTGTAAATAGGTATAGAATATCTGCCGCAGTTCTATGTAAGAAACTGAGCAACTAGAGCACAAATTGATGAATCTATTGTACAGTGCTGTGAAAGTTTGTGAACCCCACCTATAAAAATGAGAATTACAAGTTCTTATAAAAGAAGAGTGGGATTTGGGGGTGATTGTATCTGATGTACTTAAAGTGGCCAAACAGATGGATAAAATGACAGCAAAAGCCAGAAAGATGCTTAGCGACATAGGGAGAAAAATGGTCAGCAGAAAAGGGGAAGTGATATTGCCCGTGTATAGGACCCTAATGAGATCTCATTTGGAATACTGTGTACAATTCTGGAAACAGTACATTCAAAAAGATGAAGTTAGTGCAAAGAGTGTCTGCTAAAATGGTCCATGGTCTTCCTTCTAAAGTATGTGTGAACAGACTTAAAGATCTAAACATGTATAACCTAGAGGAAATGTGGGATAGGGGAGATAAAATAGAGACATTTAAATACCTCCCAAAATTTCAAGGGAAAGAAGACTGTAGAGCAAGGGTTCATGGGATGAGGGTAAAAGGATGATAGACTCAGGAGTAATCTTAGGAAATATTTCTTTACAGATAGGGAAGTGAATGCATAGAATAGTCTCCCAGTAGAGGTGGTGGAGATAAGAACATTATCTGAATTAATACATGGGATAAACACAAAGGATCTCTGAGAAAGTGGGAATTGTAAAGCTAAATTAGTTGAGTGGATAGACAGACTAGATAGGCCAATAGAACTAGGGGTCACAATTTGAAACTCCAGGGAGGAAGAATTAGAACCTATGTCAGGAAATGTTTCTTCACAGACAGGGTGGTGGATGCCTGGAATGCCCTTCCAGAGGAGAAATGATGGAGACTAAAAAACTGTGAAGGAATTCAAAGGGGCATGAAATACTGTGAATCCCTAAAGGCTAGAGGATGGGAATAAATAAAGCTTAGGTGTAACCTGCACAGAGCGGCATTTACTACCTTGGGAACCTTGCTGGGCAGACTAGATGGACCATTTTGGTCTTTTTCTGCCTCATTACTATGTTACTATATGTTTTTTTTTCTGCCATCATGTTTTCTGTTTCTATGTTTAAGTGAGAATGGGCTTTTCATTCACAATAAAAAGTGCATAGATTAAACAGTTCCATATTTCTTGAGACAAAATAAGGTACAAAAGGAACAAAAAGGCTAATTCAGAATCAGTGTGTGTGAAATAGCAAGTGAACCTTTAGCTTGCTTAGTAAAATTAATTGTCTAATTAAAATCAGATGCTTGACTTCCGGTTATGCTCTGAGCGAGGCAGCCGCATGTCGTGAGAGCTCCTGCCAATAATCATCATTTTGTTTGTTAATCCTTCCGGGTGAGCTACTTCGGTGAGCCATGGCACTAACTAAGGAGATGGGGAAACGGTCTCTGCCGTCCCTATGGGCTGATCGGGCGGTAACGCTTAAAAAATCTGCTAAAAAGCTTGATACAGCGTGGCCATCTACGACGCCTGAGTCTGCTCTAGAGGAAGACATGGTTGCTGTGCCAAGTGAGGCAGACGACCAGGCCACCTCTATCTGGGCCTAGATGGAAGAATTTACGGAATGAATTTCCACTAAACTAGATGATTGTCTGGCCGTAATAGTGGACAAGTTAGCCCAGTTGATGGAATCGGTTCAGGATAATTCCACCAGGATTGAAGTGCAAGGTGGCAAAATACTCAACCTAGAAATGGCGCTGACTTTCACCGGAGCCAAAATCAACTCGAACGGCGATACAATGCTGTGCAAGATAAACTAGATGAGCTCGAGAATAGGTCGCGATGGGAGAACGTTCGTATCCTAGGAATGCCTGAGAAGGTGGAAGAAGACGATGCTGTCACCTTCTTCGGCAAATGGCTGCCGGCTGTGCTGCAATTTGAGGAGCCTTGTGCCCTTATTAAAATCGACCACACTCAGAGGGCCCCGGGACCTGCCCTGGGACCTGCCCCGGTGGCTGGTGACCGGCCATGTACCGTAGTCATCAAACTGCAGAATTTCTCCGACTTTTCCTAGAAGCCTCATGAGAGGCTTCTAGGAAAAGTAAAAAGTCATGGGATAGATGGCGATGTCCTTTCGTGGATTGCAAACTGGCTAAAAGACAGGAAACAGAGTAGGATTAAATGGACAATTTTCTCAGTGGAAGGGAGTGGACAGTGGAGTGCCTCAGGGATCTGTATTGGGACCCTTACTTTTCAATATATTTATAAATGATCTGGAAAGAAATACGAGTGAGATAATCAAATTTGCAGATGACACAAAATTGTTCAGAGTAGTTAAATCACAAGCAGATTGTGATAAATTGCAGGAAGACCTTGTGAGACTGGAAAATTGGGCATCCAAATGGCAAATGAAATTTAATGTGGATAAGTACAAGGTGATGCATATAGGGAAAAATAACCCATGCTATAATTACACAATGTTGGGTTCCATATTAGGTGCTACAACCCAAGAAAGAGATCTAGGTGTCATAGTGGATAACACATTGAAATCGTCGGTTCAGTGTGCTGCGGCAGTCAAAAAAGCAAATAGAATGTTGGGAATTATTAGAAAGGGAATGGTGAATAAAACGGAAAATGTCATAATGTCTCTGTATCGCTCCATGGTGAGACCGCACCTTGAATACTGTGTACAATTCTGGTCACCGCATCTCAAAAAAGATATAATTGCGATGGAGAAGGTACAGAGAAGGGCTACCAAAATGATAAGGGGAATGGAACAACTCCCCTATGAGGAAAGACTAAAGAGGTTAGGACTTTTCAGCTTGGAGAAGAGACGACTGAGGGGGGATATGATAGAGGTGTTTAAAATCATGAGAGGTCCAGAACGGGTAGATGTGAATCGGTTATTTACTCTTTCGGATAGTAGAAAGACTAGGGGGCACTCCATGAAGTTAGCATGGGGCACATTTAAAACTAATCGGAGAAAATTTTTTTACTCAACGCACAATTAAACTCTGGAATTTGTTGCCAGAGGATGTGGTTAGTGCAGTTAATATAGCTGTGTTTTAAAAAAGGATTGGATAAGTTCTTGGAGGAGAAGTCCATTACCTGCTATTAAGTTCACCGAGAGAATAGCCACTGCCATTAGCAATGGTAACATGGAATAGACTTAGTTTTTGGGTACTTGCCAGGTTCTTGTTGCCTGGATTGGCCACTGTTGGAAGCAGGATGCTGGGCTTGATGGACCCTTGGTCTGACCCAGTATGGCATTTTCTTATGTTCTTAAATGGAAAATCCTGAACACGGCTCACAGTATTAATGATATCTGCTACCAAGATTCCCGGATTATGATCTTTCAAGAATTCTCTACTGAGCTCCAATGGAAGCGGCAGGCCTTTGCTGCACTTAAGAAAAAGCTACAATGGTGTAACTACAAATATGCCTTGCTTTACCCTGCCCACCTCTCTGTTTTCAGCCATGGCCATTTGACTATCCTAGACACTGTTGCAGCGGCCAGGGGCCGCTGCAACAGTGTCTAGGATAGTCAAATGGCCTAGGATAGTCTAGGATAGTGTCTAGTGATTGTTCAGCCAATCCGCCCCTGGCAACGGCTGAACAATGGCTAAAAGACAATCTGTCAGCAGAGCATTCAGATTAACTCCTACGTCCTGGCCTAGTTCTGCCACCTTACTACTTTGTTTCACAGCCCAGCATAGCTCAGCGAGAGCCCTGACCTGACCATTCTACGGTTTCACCACAACCAAAGCTGCATCTCAGTATAATGCCATCTTCCCAGGGAATGCTTACGGTTTATCCTTTTTTTTCGTTGCTACTATGAACCATTTTTATCGCTATTGAACATTTGTTTGCTGTCATGAATGTTTTTTTTTTTCTGTCTTAGACGGTACTTTTCAGTTTTTATACGCCTTACCTTAACCCCTGACCATATATGGTTGGGGCAGTTAGTTTCTTATACTTATAGATTCAACGCCTTTTTATATATTGGGCATCTCATGGGTAGTATCGCGGGTAGTAGGTGTCCACATCACCAGCTCCCTAAAGGTTAGAGGGTCTGGTTGCGGGAGGGAAGATGTGCCTTCGGTCTCTATTTAGGTCCCACAGGGTTAATCGCTCCTTATTTCTCAGTTTGGAATTTTGGTTGGGGGGTGTTTGGGAGGTTTGAAGAGATTGGATCAATGTTTGGGGGGGGGGGTAGTGGTAGGTTTAAAGTGTGTTAGGATTAGGTTAGGAATTTATTTATTTATTTATTTTTAATTTTTATATACCGAAGTTCTTGTTGGAATTACAAATCACTCCGGTTTACATAAAACGATGAACTGCCCAACAGCAGATGGGGGCTTTACATAGAACTGTAGAACATAAGGAACAATAAAACCGGATGTCAATTTAACATAGTAATAATAAATATAATATAATATAATATGTACATACAATTAAATGGAGTTTTTTTGTATTGGAAAGCCGGGTTGTGATTTATTACAAAGGGCAAGAGGTGGGTTGGGGGGTTATAGATAATAGGAAAGTTGGGGAGTTAAAGGCACATGTCTTTCTCTTAGGCAGTGTTATAGCCCTTCTTAACTGGCACAAGGATCAGGTTGCTCTTATCGTGTTCTGTTATTTCTTCCTGTATACATTGTATTTCTGGTGACCTATGTCAGATACCTCTGTACTTGGCGACTCTTTGAAAGCGCTGCACAGTTTTTGGAATTTCTTCATATACTATGCATATATTGTGGGGTCATGACTACTAGATGGCTATCCCTGAATATTCGGGGGATTTCATCTCTGATCAAAAGATGACATATATTCTCCAGACAACCCAGCATTGTAATGCTCAGATGGTTTTTTTTTTTTTTTGTTTTGGTTTTTTTTACAAGAAACTCATCTTACTCTGAGCACGAAAAATTAAAAGTGGGCTTGGGTGGGTCAAATATATTATTCCTCTTATAACTCCAAGAGCAGGGGTGTCTGCATTTTAATTCACAAAAACCTATCCTTTGTTATCCGTCACTGCCTTGCAGATGTAGCTGGCCGGTATGTCATGATTGAGGGGCTGCTTCACTCTGTTCCTCTTACCCTTGTCAATGTTTTTGCCCCTAACACAGATCAGTCGGTGTTTTTTCATGCTCTTACTGATCAAATAGCCCAGTTTGGATTTGACTACTTATGTCTGGGAGGCAATTAGAACTTAAATCCGGACCCAGTGCTGGATAGATCTTCTCACTCCTGACAGTAAAGCCCTCATAACTTGGGATTCCAGGACCTAATTCATACATTTAATTTGTTAGATGCCTAGTGCCAGCTCCACCCCGGAGACAAGAACTAGACCTTATACTCACCACATCACTCTTATAGCAGGATCAATTATTTCCTTTGCTCCCCCAACTTGTTTAACAAGGTGACTGCTAGCAACCTCCTTGCCTGCATGCACTCAGACCACCACCCTGTCGAGTTTTGCCTGGCCCTTGAAGCTCCCCAGCCTAGATCCTTTACTTGGACACTTAATACATTGCTTCCAGCTGATAAAAGGTTCCCGGATCTAATGAAAGATGCAATTGCAGAATTCAATACACACAACCCAGAAGCAGATTATGCCCCAGTCCTGTGATGGGAGGCTTTTAAAGCCTTCTTTTGGGGTAAAATTATTAGCTTTGCTTACCACCTCCCCAAGGAGTGGAAACAAAAAAAGGTTCTTCTAATGGCTCAGATTAAAGATTTGGAAGCTATTCAATAATGATCCAGTTCCACTAAGATTCTTAACATGCTGGAAAAATGCAGAAAAGACTTGCAATCATTAGAGGTTCATAAAATTGGGAAAATTATAAAATATACCAGGCTTCTATTTTATGAAATATTCAATAAGCCTGGGGCTTTTTTGCCTAGGGTGACTAAAAGGAGAGCGTGCATGTTGCCCAAATATGCCAAGCTGTGCAGGGTGTAGCTATCAGCCCCCCAAGATATAGAAAATGCCTTTTTGAAATACTTTTCTGACCTGTATCAAGAGCTGGAGGGTAATCATCTCCCAGAGTTTTTACTTGGATTGGGCCTGCCTTCTCCGCC
The DNA here is from genome assembly GCF_901001135.1 of Rhinatrema bivittatum. Classification (NCBI taxonomy): domain Eukaryota; kingdom Metazoa; phylum Chordata; class Amphibia; order Gymnophiona; family Rhinatrematidae; genus Rhinatrema; species Rhinatrema bivittatum. Next base: position 143,480,627 of record NC_042621.1, read on the forward strand.
TGAGCCTCAACAGAAGATGCTAGCTGAGCCTACATCCTTGCTTGAGATTCAGGCAGCGGTGAAGGCTTTGCTGGGAGGGAAATCTCCAGGTCCAGATGGCTTTTCCATTCAATTTTTCAAGAAATGTTTTGCTCAGGTTTCTCCCTTTCTCCTCCCAGTTTTTAATAGGGCTGGATATGGAGAGCTTTCCTTGGGGTCTATGGCTGACGTGACAATTACCCTCTTTATAAGAAAGGTAAAGATGTTCTAGAATGCGGCTCCTATCGGCCCATTTCCCTGTTGAATTCTGATATTAAGATCTTTGCGAAGGTATAACAACTGCGACCTTAGACCCTACTACCCCACCAGGTACATCCTGACTAAACAGGTTTTGTGAAGGGCAAGTACTCCATTTCCAACACTAGGAGATTGTTCAACCTCCTCCACTTGGCTAAAACCAGGGCTGTGGCAGAGCCATCATCTCTCTCGACACTGAAAAGACGTTTGACGGCGTCCTTTGGCCCTTCTTATTTGTCGTTTTGGAAAATGCTGGACTTCAGAATTCTTAATTGCCTGAATTTGGGCTATGTCTGAGGGGCCTTGAGTGTGACTGAACATCAATGGACGTCTCTCCCCCTTTTTCAGCATGTTGCAGGGTACGAGGTAGGGCTGCCCTCTCTCTCCCTTGCTCTTCAACCTGGCTATTAGAACATAAGAAATTGCCATTCTGGGTCAGACCAAGGGTCCATCAAGCCCAGCATCCTGTTTCCAACAGTGGCCAATCTAGGCTACAAGTACCTGGCAAGTACCCAAAAACTAAGTATATCCCACACTACTGATGCTGGTAATAGCAGTGGCTATTTTCTAAGTCAACTTGATTAATAGCAGGTAATGGACTTCTCCAAGAACTTATCCAAACCTTTTTTTAAACCCATCTACACTAACTGCACTAACCACATCACCTAGCAATAAATGCCAGAATTTATTTGTGTGTTGAGTGTGAGAGAAGTTTCTCTGATTAGTTTTAAATGTGCTACATGCTAACTTTATGGAGTGCCCCCTAGTCTTTCTATTATCCGAAAGAGTAAATAACCGATTGAAATTCACCCATTCTAGACCTCTCATGATTTTAAAGACCTCTATCATATCCCCCCTCAGTCGTCTCTTCTCCAAGCTGAACAGCCCTAATCTCTTTTGTCTTTCTCATAGGGGAGCCGTTCCATTCCCTTTATCATTTTGGTCACCCTTCTCTGTACCTTCTCCATCGCAACTATATCTTTAAGATGCGGTGACCAGAATTGTACACAATATTCATGGTGCGGTCTCACCATGGAGCGATATAGAGGCATTATGACATCCTCCATTTTATTCACCATTCCCTTCTTAATAATTCTTAACATTCTGTTTGCTTTTTTGACTGCCAGAGCACACTGAGCCGACGATTTCAATGTATTATCCACTATGACGCCTAGATCTGTTCCCTGGGCAGTAGCTCCTAATATGGAACCTAACATCGTGTAACTACAGCATGGGTTATTTTTCCCTATATGCATCACCTTGTACTTATCCACATTAAATTGTATCTGCCATTTGGATGCCCAATTTTCCAGTCTCACAAGGTCCTCCTGCAATTTATCACAATCTGTTTGTGATTTAACTACTCTGAATAATTTTGTATCGTCTGCAAATTTGATTCTCACTTGTCGTATTCTTTTCCAGATCATTTATAAATATATTGAAAAGCAAGGGTCCCAATATAGATCCCTGAGGCACTCCACTGCCAACTCCCTTCCACTGAGAAAATTGTCCATTTAATCCTATTCTCTGTTTCCTGTCTTTTAACCAGTTTGTTATCCATGAAAGGACATCGCCACCTATCCCATGACTTTTTACTTTTCTTAGAAGCCTCTCATGAGGATCTTTGTCAAATGTCTTCTGAAAATCCAAATACACTACATCCACCAGTTCACATGTTTATTAACCCCTTCAAAAAAGTGAAGCAGATTCGTGAGGCAAGACTTGCCTTGGGTAAAGGCATGCTGACATTGTTCCAATAAACCATGTCTTTCTATATGTTCTGTGTGTTTGATCTTTAGAACACTTTCCACTATTTTTCCTGGCACTGAAGTGAGGCTAACTGGTCTGTAGTTTCACAGATCGTCCCTGGAGCCCTTTTTAAATATTGGGGTTATTTTAGCCACCCCTCCAGTCTTCAGGTACAATGGATGATTTTAATGATAGGTTACAAATTTTTAATTAAAAGATCTGAAATTTCATTTTTTAGTTCCTTCAGAACCCTGGGGTGTATACCATCTGGGTGATTTACTACTATTTAACCCCTGGCAGCCACTATCAGGCTGCATCCCCACATTTCTGGATTCATGTTTGGGGGCCAAACCCACAAAATTTCTTTATATGCGGATGATGTCATGACTTCCTTTAAAACCTCTGGGCAGGCCCTTCATACCCTTTTGAGGTACTGTTGCTGTTTGGCTGGGTACAAAGTTAATTTTGATAAGTCTGAGCTCTTTCCTGTTGACCCGAAATTATTAATCACGGAATCGCTCAGGGAGTTTAAAGTAGTTCAGCATGGATTTCAATATTTAGGAGTTTTCATCCTCCAAAACTTTAAGGATCTTTTTTGGAGGAAGTTTGCCCCATTGCTACCTCACCTCAAGCAGAAGCTCTCCGCCTTGGACCATTTGACTATCTCCTGGACAGGCAGAGTCAGTTTACTTAAAATGAATCTCCTCCCGCAATTACTATATTTATTTCAACATGAACCCTGTTTCATTCCAGCCTCCTTTTTTAGAGACTTAAACAAATGCATGAATACATTTTATATGGAAGGGGAAACAAGCTCAGATAGATCTGCGGAGACTCTGACTTTGGATTATGTGCTCTTACATTTTGGAGAGAGGTTTCAGTTCAGTAATATTAATTTATCACCATTCTGTTTTAACTCTGTGACATGTGCCTTGTGTAGTTGTGTAGTTTTCTTATTTACGTTGTAAAGTTATAAATAGTTATAAAAAAAAATCAGATGCTTAAATAGTTGACTAACAAGTAAACTACCCTGCAGATTAAATCTGCATGACTTGCGTTTGAGCATCCTTCTTTATGTAAAGGTCCAAAAGGTTTTGTTTGGTCTTCACCATTAAAGTTAATGGGACATCCTTATTCCATGACCAAAAGGAATTTCAGAGGTCCTATAAAAGAATTGTTGATGCTCATAATTCTGGACAACGTTACAAGACCATTGCTAAATGTTTGAGGCTCTTTCATCCATCTGCTGGCAGACAATCTACAAATAGAAAAAGTTAAACTATAGAGACTTTTTACCAAGGAGTGATCATCCTGCCAAGATCAAATCCTGCAAGAGCAAATAAAAAACTCATCCATGAAATCTCAAAAACAAAACAAACAAACAAAAATAAAACTAGATTAACCTAAAGTTCTGTAGGCCTTTTTTGTCTCAGCTGATATGGGGGTTCATGCATCTGCCATCAGGAAAAATCTGAATGGGAATGGTTTCTTGGGAAAGTAGGAAAAAAACCACTTTACCAAGAACATTGCTGCCTGCCTCAAGTTTGCCAAAGAACATTTGGATGAACCACAAGAGGTCTTGTCTCGTGTTCTCTGGATAGATGAGTCAAAAATTGAACTTTTCAATAACCATAAGAAATGTGGCTAAAAAGCACTGCCTTTAAAAGTAACAACCTCATTCTGACTGTCAAGCATGGTGATGGATATATCACAGCATGGGGATGCTCTGCTGCATGAGGACCTGGACAGCTTGCCATCATTAATGAAACCATTAACTCTGTTGTATGACAGAAAATTCTAGAGGACAATGTCAAGCTGTCCATGTCTGAACTGAAGCTGAGATGAGTGGATCATGCAGCAAGATAGTGACCCTAAGCATGCAAGTAAATCTACTATAAAATGACTGAAGAAGAGATTTTGGATTGGCCAAGTCAGATTAGCTCTAAATCCTATTGGAATATTGTGGCAAGCCCTCAAATGTCAGAGTTGAAACAGTCCTGCATAGAAAAATGGGCCAAAATTCTCCAGTGAAGATGTAAGAGACTGATCACCAGTTACAGAAAATGTTGTACTTATTGCTGCCCATGGTGGTACCTCCAATTACCGAAAGAAGGATTCATGTACCTTTTCACCCAAGAATACTTATTATTGAATAATTTTTTAAATAATCAGTTTTATTCCATCTCTCCCTCTCACCAATCTACACCAACTAAGGTTGGTGTAGATTGGTGAGAGGTGTCTCTACACCCACACAAACTGACACAAACATGCACAGCATCCTTTCTTTGTCTGAAACATACTTCTGTTGTTGTTCCATTGCTTATGTGTTCTCCCCAACCCTCACCAGCTGGCTGGCATTGTCATGTGTATTCTTAAAATAGCTCTCAGCCTATCCCCAGCTTGTAGCAGCCCCATTACATTTTCTTTTCTCCCTCACTCTCTGGCTTTGTCTCCAGTTGGCCTGCTGCTCCCTCACACACAAGCTTCATTAGGCCAGGATAGGCACTGCTACTACCCTGAACAATCATAGGAAATACTACCAGGCTCCAGTCCAGCCACTCTTGAGGTACTTCAGATTAAGTTGATAGAGAAAGCATCCGGTAGTGCAGTTAATTTTACCACCAAACCAGCAGCTATCTTAACATTACTGTTTACTCTCAACTATGTTTTTTTTGTTTGTGCAAGTATAGAGCAAGTTTATATAACAATTGATCTCTATACATCTTCCTACATTCCAAAACTTTTCTTATCTTCTGATGTCATCTTCGTTTAATAACTGATCTGTTTTATCTTTTTTAGTTTTTTAATCCTAAAAATTGTATGCAAACTGCAATGTAGAGACACTTTTTATTTTTTTAAAGAGAGAGCATTTCATTAAAAAAAATGTAATTGTTGTAGTCTGCAGTTAGAACTAAAACAAAAATCCAGTAAAAAGCAAAATAGATTTTTCCTATGGATTGTTCTCTCTGCATTATATTTTGTTTTTTTTCACAAATAATTGCAGTTAACTCTCTGACATCTGCAAATATTCCTACACACTCCTTACAAGATGCTGCCGAAAATGGTAAAGCTAGCCTCCAGACCCCATATGCACATACTCATTCAGTACCAGATTCCTATGCCTCTTTCCTTGTGGGTTCACTGTAGCACAGCCAGGCTGACTGTACGCTTATGCATCCTGCTACTTGTCATCGCAGATAGGTACCCCCCCCCCCCCCCCCATTGCAGTTGTAGGCATTCGAGTTTCCCTTGGCTTACTCTTTCTTCCTGTGATTAAACATGCTTTCAAGATCACTGCCTACAGGGCTTTCCCATTGGCTGTCTCTCTCACATCCCTGCTGACTCCTGCAATATAATTAGTTAGTGAGAATGGATACATCATTAGGATTTAGCAAAAGAGAGCAGTGACCATGCAAAAACATGCACACATTCTTGTTTCAGACATGCTCAATAAGTAGGGAAACTGATTGAAATTTTGGAATTGGGAGAAAGTTGCCAGATGTAATGAGGGGTTTAAATTTAAAGAAAGCTTTCAGAGCAGTTAGTGTGAAGAAATCTAGATGTGACGTGCAAGACTTAGGGAGACATGAAACATAACCCATGCAGTGTCTGAAAGCCCACTCCCCCTGAAAGGCAGTCTGCAGCTGTTTTCCTTGTTCCCTTTTCACCCAATAACAAAAAATAGAGAAGTATAAACATAGAAGCTGTAACTTTGTATGCACATCCAAAGGGAAAAGAATATAAATATTGTTAGTTAGAGGCAGCACTTTGGATCCTGCCTGACTGTAGACAAGGGATTGTGCCCTGGTACAGTCTTTCCCCAGAAATTCACCTGCAGCAAGGAAGAGAAAAAAGGTGGGGACTCTCTCTCAGCATATTGCTAAAAGAATGTTGTGTAACTATTACCCTTTTTTTTTTTTTTTGTCTTTTATATCTTATCTTATATACCTTCCTTGTATCTTTACTGAATCACTATCTTGAACTTTCTACTGATTTATAAATAAGAATTGTTCACCCTTCAGCCGTGGGAGTTTCCTTTTTGTGTGCATGAGTGAATTACAGTCCTGCAAACCTGTGGGTCATGAGCATTTACACTTGGCGTAGTTGATAGGATTGTTGTAACACTCATCCACTCCCCACTGTTTACCTTCTGGTTACTGCCTCCTCCTTTGTTTAAAGTGTTTAAAAAAATCTAAAGATGTTGCACCTTTTCTGCACATTATGGGTGGAAAGCTAGTGACCCTTAGTTTCCCAAACCAGCCTGCCTAGTCTCTACTGGTGTGGGACTGGCACACAAGTATAGTTGAACTACAGACGTCTCTCCATTTAGCCATATGTACCAGGCTTGAGTGCTACAACTACATAAGCACCCTGGAGCGCTCTAGGGGTGTTGGATCATGTTGACAGGCTGCTGCATGTTACAGAACCTGTGGATTGATGCCCACACTCAGATCGCCACCCTCCAAGTGGAAAACCCAGCTCTTAAGGGTACACATTTTGCAACCTCAGTGCCTTGTGCAGATGGCACAGGAGCAAAAGAAATTGCTGAGAAACAATGTTCAAGAATGGTAGAGAACTGTGTGACTGACCATATCCAGCAGGAAGAGGAGGTAAGGCACCAGTTGCATCCATTGAAGATAATACAGAAACAGTTCAGGTGTTATTTGTGAGAATTGTGGGTGGATCCTTGGGCCAGTGGCAGATGACCACGCCCACGTGGGAAGATCCCGAGAGGGACCACTGGTCAGGCTCAGAGTTGGGAGACAGACACACACTAGTTCTTTTATTAAACTGTTTTGGAGAACTACCAGAGGTGGCAGTAGTGAGCTGGAAGAGCCTGGCTGGGCTGTAGCCCCTCAGGCACTGGAACAGCGATCCCAGGATGGCTGAGCTGTAGAGAAACTGAGATAGTGAGTAGGCAGAGTTCAGGAACAGAACCTTGATGGTAACACTCACACAATAGTCTCTTGGAACAGCCCAGGAGCTGGAATGAAGTAGGCCCTCTAGGAGCGAGTACCTGGTTCCAGGGAAAGCTCTGAGAGAGAGATGGTAACTCACTGGTGTTGTAGGAAGTGGTGACTTCCTGGCAGAAGTTATATTCAGTAGCAGGTCCGAGAACATGGGCCCTCGAGGAGTGAGTACCAGTTCCAGCCTGCGACCTGAAAAGCAAGAGAGAGAGCGAGGCCCAGAGGAGCGGGTACCCCCTGGTAAAGTCCGAGGAGGCAGAGTAGCAAGGTAAGTGGAGAGCGAATCCCATCCACAGCGATACCTGGAGGCAGCTAGGTAGAAAACCCTTTGCTAACTCTATTAGCTAGCAAAACAAGAGACCTTAAATATCTGACGATGATGGTGTCATCTCAGGGGGACGCCCCTGAGGTTCGCGCCATAACTGGTACTTGAGTCGGGGCCGCGCTGCGCGCGTGCCGCACCCTTAGACCTCAGGAGAACATGGCGGAAGGCAGCGTCTAGCCGGTCCGGGAACGCTGGAGGAGGTCAGCAAGATGACGACGCGGCAGCCAAACTTCCATCAACCAAAGAGGGAGTCACCAAAGATGGGCAGAGTGGAGATGTCGGGCAGCGACGGTCGCAACATCAGGAAACTGCACCTGCTAAAATTGAAATGAGAGAGGAGGCAGAACAGAGGGAGAGAGGGGAGGAGGATCTTTTGATTAGCAGTGAAAGTTCAAGAAAACCTGTAGGAGGGAAAGAGACTAAATGGGAACCTTCGGTGTGCTCTTTCATAACCAAAGAGCTTGGGGGTTTAAGTACAAGGCTGTAGCAGAAACCAGAGGAATCTTTCTGGGAATAGTTATGCCAATTATTAGGGATGAGGCAGGGATTATCTGCCTCTCGTTTACTGAAATATAGAATATGGGCGAACACAGTATGCCCATGTAAATTCGGCCATTAGAGAAGCACTGCACAAACTGCCATGCAGACAAGATATCCCAAATATCCTAACAGTGATAGGGGACGTGGTGGGCCACTCTATTTCTGAAGGATAGATGGTGGCTAAGGCACTGGGACCAGCTATATGCTCATTGCAGGAACTAGCTGACAGGGTCACTGCACTGGTATTGCACAGGACATTGCTGAGGAGAGATGATGCAAGCTTACCCTTGGATACTGCTGTTCATTCCAGTGACGTGCACCAACTGTGTGACTCTGCTGCTCCTTCTTGATATTTCACCATGGTTTCCTTAATGGGACATCTGCAACAAGCAATTACTGAGGGAACTCAAGGTCATGACTCCTATAATCACCTCTCAGGCAAAGTATGAGCCCTTCAGAAATTGGTACCTAACTCTGAAACTGGTGGGGGACCTACTGCCCCTCCGCATGAAAAGGGTAGAGCTATCAGGGCAGTAGAACAGCACACTCAATGCGGTAGGGCACCTCTGCCCCCATATGCCTCCCAAGACCCCAACAAGTGGTCTCAATGACTAAAAATTTGGAAAACCCTGTTAAGAACAAACATAAGATATGCCATACTCGGTTAGACCAAGGGTCAATCAAGCCCAGCATCCTGTTTCCAACAGTTGCCAGTCCAATTCACAACTACCTGACAAGTACCAGACAAGTATATCTCATTTTACCAATGCCGGCAGTAAGCTGTGGCTATTCCCTGTTGATTAATAGCAGTTTATGGACTTTTCCTCCAGCAACTTATCCAAACCTTTTTAAAAACAGCAACACTATCTTAACCACATCTTCTGGCAACGAATTCTAATGAGCTACTTGCTAACTTCGAGTGCCCCCTAGACTTTCTATTATCTTAGAGAGTTATATTAACCTGTTCAAGTCCTTTCATGATTTTGTAGATCTCTATCATATCCCCCTCAGTTGTCTCTTCTCCAAACTAAACAGCCCAACCTTCTTTAGCCTTTGCTCATAGGGGAGCGTTGCATGCTATTTATCATTTTGGTCAACCTTTTCTGCACTTTCTCCAGTGCAACTATATCTTTTTTTGAGGTGTGACGACCAGAATTGCACACAGTATTCAAGGTGTTTTCTTACTATGGAGCAATACAGAGGCATTATGACATCCGCCATTCCCTTCATAATTCTTAACATTGTTTCTTTTTTGACTGCCACAGTATATTGAGCTGAAGATTTCAATGTATTGTCCACTGTGATGCCTGGATCTCTTTCAGGGAGGGTAACTCCTAAGATAGAGCCTAATATTGTGTAACCGCAGCAAGGGTGATTTTTCCCTGTATGCATCACCTTGCACTTGTACACATTAAATTTCATCTGCCATTTGGAAGCCCACTCTTCCAGTCTCACAAGGTCCTCTTGCAATTTATCACAATCCGCTTGAGATTTAACTACTCTGCATAACTTTGTCTCATCCACAAATTTGATCACCTCCATTGTCATACCCCTTTCCAGATCATTTATAAATATATTGAAAAGCACTGGTCCAAGTACAAATCCCTGAGATACTCCTCTGTTTACCTTTTTCCAGTGTGAAAACAGACCATTTAATCCTACTCTCTGTTTCCTGTCTTTTAACCAGTTTGCAATCCACAAAAGGACATTGCCTCCTATCCCATGACTTTTTAGTTTTCTTAGAAACCTCTCATGGCTTGTTCTGAAACATGCAATGTCTAGCTTGCTGACACCTTCATTTAGGCTTTCTTGATTAATGAGATATAATTCTACAGTTCCTATTGTTTTTGGTTTGGTAATTCAAATCTCCCATTATTACTGCACTACCAATTTTGGCCAGATGGACAGTAGTATACTCCTATTGCTATATTCTTCTGCGACACAAAATGGATTTCTACCCATAAAGATTCGATTATGCATTTAGTCTCTTTCAAGATCTTTATCCTGTTGAACTCTCTACCATCCCTGACATAAAACGCCACCCTGCCACAAAGTTGCTCCTCTTTATCATTGCAATATTTGTACCCTGGTATAGCACTACCCCATTGGCTATCTTCTTTCCACCATGTCTCTAAGATGCCAATTGCGTCAGTCGTCATTCACTGCTATACATTCTAACTCTTCCATCTTACTTCTTAGACTTCTGGCATTAGCATACAAACATTTCAAAGTATGTTTTTTGTTTGTATTAATATCTTCTTTTCAGTTGACAGGGATAAATTGGAATCTCTTAGCTCAGGTGAGTCTGTAATTATAGGCACTTGGACTACTTTTCTTATTATTGGAACTCTGTTGGGTTGTCCTAACTCTAATGCTTAATTAGTATCCTTCGACGATACCTCCCTTCAACCCATGGGCTGCTGAGCGATTGTTGGTTTTCCCCTTTGGTTTAGTTTAAAAGCTGCTCTATCTCATTTTTAAAGATTAGCACCAGCAGCCTAGTTCCACCCTGGTTAAGGTGGAGCCCATCCATTCAGAAAAGACTCCCCCCTTCCCCAAAATATTCCCCAGTTCCTTACAAAACTGAATCCCTCTTCCTTGCACCATCGTCTCACCCACACATTAAAACTCTGGAACTCTGCCTGCCTCTGGGGGACCTGCACGTGGAACAGGGAGCACTTCAGAGAATGCTACCCTGGTGGTTCTGGATTTTAGCTTTCTACCTAAGAGCCTAAATTTGTCTTCCAGAACCTCCCTCCCCCATTTTTTCTTATGTCGTTGGTGCCCACATGTACCACAACAGCTGTATTCTCCCCAACACTGTGTAAAATCCTACATAGGCGACGTGTGAGGTCTGACACCTTTGCACCAGGTAGGCATGTTACCAGGTGATCCTCTTGCCGACCATCCAGCCAGCTGTTTACATTTTTAGTAATCAAATTACCAATTATGACAGCTGACCTAACCGGTCTCTCCTGGGCAGTAGCTGTGGGAGATACATCTTTGGTGCAAGAGGACAATGCTCCACCTTGAGTGCAGGTCCTTACTACAGGATCATTTCTTGCTGCACCAGGTTGATGGTCTCCGATCAGGGGACCTTCCTCCTCCAAGGTAGCATTAGGACTGCCAGACTAGAGTTGGGATTTGGCTACTATGTTCCTGAAGGGCTCATCTACATACCTCTCGGTCTACCTCAGCTACTCCAGGTCTGCCACTCTAGTCTTCAGAGATCGGACTTGTTCTCTGAGAGACAGGATCTCGTTGCACCAGGTGCACACATACAACTTCTCACCGGTGGGTAAAAAATCATACACGTGACACTTGATGCAAAAGATTGTGAGGCCCCCCTCTTGCTGCTGGACTGTTGCCTTCATCTTTAATTTGTTCTGTTCCTAGTTAAGTTTAGGTTGCTAAGGGAGTAGGAATGTATACAGTTAGGGTCTTTTTAAATGTATTAGTGTATTCACTATTTATCTGGTAGTGACCTACAAGGGAATGATTAAATTCTTGATAAGGCATGTGGAATTTCTGAATTTAAGATAAAAGATTGTTTTTTTTGGGGGGGTTTTGTTTGTTTTCTTTAGTGAGAAAGTGTCACTGCTTTTAAATTAAAGGTTGAGCTGGGGTGGAAGAGAGGGAAAGAAAAACACACAAACTCCTGGTTTTTGCCTACCTTCTGACTAACTATTTAATACAGACACAGAAACACATTAAAGTATACCCCAATAGTTTACTTCTCCCTAAAACTTTTAAGTTCTAAAATTTCCCCAAGCAGTACTTACCAATTCTTTTCAGCCACCAGCAAGGTGATCCTCTCCTCTGTGCTCCCACTGGATTGTTTTATATGGGAGTTGCCAAGCCTGACATTGATGGGTTCCCAACAGAGGAACTGGTCAACAGTATGATTTGTGGAGACCGCCCAATTTGCTTGTCAAACAATCTAGCCCCTTGAGTCTCGATCCAACTGTCTACCTGTTTGCCCCTTGCCCCTAGGAAATTGGTCAAACCTCTGTATCCATTTACCACAGTGATATGCGTCACTGTATGTGAATACAGGGGCAGAGGCCACCATTATCTGTGGGAACCCAGGCAACTCGATAAATGAAAGGGGTCATTGTGTCACATTGATAGGCTATATAGGACAGGAAATTAAAGGAGTAGAGGTAACTCACAAATTACAAATCAATGGGGGCCTAGTATTCACTCACCCTGAAATAATTTCTCCTCAAAAGGACAATGTATTGGGTATTGATTTCCTGAGTAAATTTGATTGTTGTCTTTTAAAAGGGTAAGTATCTCTAGGAGTGAATGACTTTAAAGCTTTGATTTCTGCTATATGGTTGGGAAAAGTAGTAGACCTAGTAACTGTCCTGGATCCAGAGCATATAGTTAATCGGTTACAGTAAAGATTACAGTGATTACATTTCTGAGATCATAAAAGATCTGCTGGAGCAAGGAGTACTGAAACCGGTGCACTCCTCCTTTAATAGTCCAGTGTAGCCAGTTCCCAAGTCAGACAGTTCTGGGCGGTAACTATTGATTACTGTCTCCTGAATCAGGCAACACCCTCTTTACCTTAAGCAGTTCCTGCCACTACACAATGGAGGAACAGTGTCAAAAGCAGGATTTTGAGTGGGCTCCCTGTATAAAGTAACATCTTCTTTACAATACCTGTCTCAGAAGGATACCGGAAGTTCTTTGCCTTTATGTGGGAGGATTGCCAATATACCTTCACCAATCTGCTAAAAGGTTACATTCATAGTCCCACCATTTGTCAAAGGAGAGTGGCAGATGATCTGGAGAAAATTGTTACCTAAGGGGATTAACAGGTCACTATGTAGATGATATCTTGATTATAGTGATAGAGAAACAGGAAGTTGAGAAAAATATTAAGTATGTTGATAGGTTTGGAGAGTCAAGGATGAAAAGTGAATAGGGCTAAGGTGCGAGGTCTGGCACATTCAGTGAAATTTTTAGGGCTTCAATGGAATTTGGGTGCTTGCATGATCCCCCCCCCCCCCCCAATTAGTGAAATATAAAGTGCAATGCATGTGTGTCCCCTAGACAAAGAAAGAAGTACAAGTGTGTGGGGTGTTTAACTTTTTGAGGGCACATATTTGACACTTTTCTGTTACTACGTCCCTTTCATAGGTTATGCAAGAAAAGGGTTCAGTTCTCTTGATCAGGAATGTCCAGATTTCTTTGAAGCAGCCAAACAGGCTATTCAAATGGCCAGAACTTTATACCCAGTACTACCAGGGTTGTACATACTGTGTGATGTGGGATTTAGCTCCTCAGGAGCCTCATGGCGTTTGTGGCAAGTTCCATATTAGGAGCTACCACTGAGGAAAAAGATCTAGGCATCATAGTGGATAATACTTTAAAATCGTCTGCTCAGTGTACAGTCAAAAAAAGCAAACAAAATGTTGGGAATTATTAGGAAGGGAGTGGTTAATAAAACAGAAAATGTCATAATGCCTCTGTATCGCTCCATGGTGAGACCACACCTTGAATACTGTGTACAATTCTGGTCGCTGCATCTCAAAAAAGATATAGTTGCGATGGAGAAGGTACAGAGAAGGGCAACCAAAATGATAAAGGGGATAGAACAGCTCCCATATGAGGAAAGGCTGAAGAGGTTAGGGCTGTTCAGCTTGGAGAAGAGACGGCTGAGGGGGGATATGATAGAGGTCTTTAAGATCATGAGAGGTCTTGAACGAGTAGATGTGAATCAGTTATTTACACTTTCGAATAATAGAAGGACTAGGGGGCATTCCATGAAGTTAGCAAGTAGCACATTTAAGACTAATCGGAGAAAATTATTTTTCACTCAACGCACAATAAAGCTCTGGAATTTGTTGCCAGAGGATGTGTTTAGTGCAGTTAGTGTAGCTGGGTTCAAAAAAGGTTTGGATAAGTTCTTGGAGGAGAAGTCCATTAACAGCTATTAATCAAATTTACTTAGCGAATAGCCACTGCTATTAATTGCATCAGTAGCATGGGATCTTCTTAGTGTTTGGGTAATTGCCAGGTTCTTGTGGCCTGGTTTGGCCTCTGTTAGAAACAGGATACTGGGCTTGATGGACCCTTGGTCTGACCCAGCATGGCAATTTCTTATGTTCTTATGTTCATCTTCCCAGGATGATAATCAGTAAGAAGACAAAATAAGCGATATCCTTGTATGACATTCACTAAATCACTGTCCATAGGTTTCTTTTTTATTGTGAAAAACTTGGTTCTCCCTCTTGTTTCTCTTCTTTCCCAGCCTTCATTGTGCGTCGTTTCTCTTTTGCTTCCATATGTTGTCCTTTTATCTCTTATAGCTGTCTTTCAATTTATATTCTTGACCATTCATAGAGCTCTTTTGTTAAATGCTTATTTCTTGCACTGTTTTCCAGACCAAGCTGCACAGTAATCCTTTAGTAACCTTTGTAATCCTCTATTAGCACCTCTATTGGCAGACAGTGAAGCTAATTCAATTTTACTTACTCAGTTTCCATGCCTGCTTGTAGAAGCTCATTGATGCATCTAAGTTGGTTGCTGTGACTAGTGACAGTAAACCCGAGACAATGTGCTTCTAACCAGGTAGGTAGATATATTTCTAAGATGCAGTGGTATGACCCAAATAATAGTAACGTTAAGCCACTGTTAAATTTCATTGATTATAAAATCTGTTCAGGGTGGTGGGAGATGTAGATGATTGTTGATGAGTCATTCTAGTGGTTGTGTTGTTCATACTCATGGTTGTGTTGTTCATACTCATGTTAACTTTATATTCTGTTAACCCCAGTTTGCTGACAAACATAATTACTTTTGGGCAGTTTGGAACATTTCTAATTATAATGTATATTAAGCTTCATGCATAATGCAATTGATCAAAGATTCTTTTCCCTTTATGATGAGAACAAAATGAACATAAAATCTGTTTGTTCCTTTAAAGCAGCTAAAGCAACCACAAAAAAAAATACTGTGCCATAAAAGCCATCTGTATATCCATTGTTAGTATATATTGAGTGAATGTATTTTATCGTTAATATCTTTTCTTTAGTCGTCAGATTAACCATTAGTCAGTCCACAGGTTTACAGCCCCATTCATCTACAGACATCTCTTCCCCAAAGCTATTGTGTGTATAACCTCTTATATAATAAAACAGAATATTATTTCTCAGGGTTGCATCTACCATGAGGCTAATTCAACTACCTGCTGGTACATATCTCCTACACAGAGGGGACATATATACCAGAAAATGCAGAATCAGCCAGGTTAAATGTTTTTAGCTTTTTTCAGCAAGTATTTTGCCAGTTTGCAGAAGATATGCATCAGCAGCCAGAGTATGAATCTTGCACTTTGAATTTTGTGCTGCTATTCAGTGGGGAAATCTAGTGAGAACAAATTCATAGTAAAAACATAGTAACACAGTAATGATGACAGTTAAGGACCAGCAATTTGCTTATGGTAGTAACTGTCACTCCATGCAGGTTGCCCCCATGTGTTCTGTTAAAGGTAGTAACAACCTGCATGGAGCAGCAGGCCCCCATGCATTCTGTTAAGGGTAGTAAATGCCACTGCGTGCAGGTTACCCCCATGTGTTCTGTTAAGGGTAGTAACTACTGTTCCATACAGGTTACCCTCATGCATTCTGTTAACCATACTTCCTGTTGTACTTACAGGCTTATGGGCACTTTGTACCTACGGACTCCCACATTAGACTAGTAGTATGGAGATTATTTACGCCATGAAATTTGCAGTTGCAAACTACACAGGGTAAAGAACATGCAGGGATTTCAAAATGAAATCCCCATGTGTACTTTACCAGGCTCACCTAACCCCCACCCCCATGCTGTCCCTTCTCCCTTCACAGAGTAGGGGGGGCAGTTTTCAAAGGGTTTTTCCCACAGGTAACAATCAGTTACCAAATCCCTTTGAAAATTTCCCCTGAGTGATTAAGATTTCCAGTATTGTTTTAGCATTTATAGGTTGTTAAGGCTTTGCAAAATTTGCATAACATTGTCTTGGTGCCAGAGTCTATATTATCCTAAAAAAAAGTTACAACATTGAGCAACACTAAGTCACATGAGCTGCATCAGATATGAAGCTGGAGGACTGTTCTAGAATGTTCTTAGCTTTTGAGCATTGTACTTCCATTGTTCAATTTTTTTGAAGGAGGCTGCTTTGCCAAATTACTGATGTATTTGGTGTTCAAATATAAGAATACTTTTCTTTTGTCTGTTAAGGAATCTAACCCTATTTCTATACAGGATATCCATGTTTTCTTCTTTTTGTCTCACAAGTTAGGCTTTTAAGCAGTTTTTCAAATTTCTTTCATTGCTGCCTTACTGTGATTGCATTTTAGGCTTGCATCCTTGTTTGAACATAAGGAGTTGCCAATCTGGGTCAGCCTAAGTCCATTAAATCCAATATCCTGTTTCCAACAGGAGCGAATCCAAGTCAAAAGTACCTGACAACAACCCAACATTAAATAGATCCCAAGCTACTATCCTTATTGATTAATAGCAATTTATGGACTTCTCCAGGAACTTATCCAAACTTTTTTTAAACCCAGTTACATCTAACTGCCGTAACCACATCCTCTGGTAATGAATTCCAGAGCTTAATCGTGCGTTGAGTAAAAAAGAATATTCTCATGTTTTTTTTAAAATGTGCTACTTGTTAATTTCATGGAATGCTTCCTAGTCCTTTTATTATCTGAGAGAGTAAATTATTCACATTTTCCTGGTTCAAGTCCTTTCATGATTTTGTAGACCTTTATCATATCCCCCATCAGCTGTCCTTTCTCCAAGCTAAACAGCCCTAACCTCTTTAACTTTTCCTCATAGGGGAGCAGTTCCATGCTATTTATCATTTTGGTTGCCCTTCTCTGTACTTTCTCCAGTGCCACTATATCTTTTGTGAGAAGTGGTGCCCAGAATTGCACACAGTATTCAAGGTGCGGTTTCACCATGGAGCAATATAGAGGCATTTTGACATCCACTATTTATTTGCCATTCCCTTCCTAATGATTCCTAGCATTCTGTTTGCTTTTTTGACTGCCATAGCACACTGAGCCGACTATTTCAATGTATTATTCACTGTGACATCTAGATCTTTCCTGGGTGGTAACTCCTAATATGCAAACTAACATCATCTAACCTACAGCAAGGCTTATTTTTTCTTATATGCATCACCTTGCACTTGTCCACATTAAATTTCATCTGCCATTTGGATGCTCAATCTTCCTGTCTCACAAGATGCTCCTGCAATTTATCACAATCCACTTGTGAGTTAACTGCTATGCATAATTTTGTGTCATCCACAAATTTGATCACCTGATTAGTCATATCGCTTTCCAGATCATTTATAAATATATTAAAAAGTACTGGTCCGAGTACAGATCCATGAGGTATTCCACTGTTTACCTTTTCGCATTGTGAAAACAGACATTTTAATCCTACTTTTTCCTGTTTTTTAACCAGTTTGCAATCCATAAAAGGACATCGCCTCCTATCTCATGACTTTAGTTTTCTTAGAAGCCTCTCATAAGGAACTTTGTCAAATGCCTTCCAAAAATCCAAATATACCAGATCTATTTGTTCATCTTTGTCCACATCTTTATTCACCCCTTTAAAAAAAAAATAGCAGATTTTTGAGGCAAGACTTCCTTATGTATATTCATGCTGGTTGTGTCCCATTAAACCATGTTCATCTAAATGTTCTGTGATTTTATTCTTTAACAGTTTCTACGATTTTTTCTGGCAGTCAAGTCTGGCTCACTGGTCTGTAGTTTCCCAGAACACCTCTGGAGCCCTTTTTAAATATTGGGGTTAGATGGGACACCTTCCAGTCTTCAGGTACAATGGATGATTTTAATGATAGGTTACAAATTAATTGCAATAGATCTGAAATTTCATTTTTGAGTTTTCAGAAACCTGGGGTGTATACCATCCAGTCCAGTTTGTCAGTCTGGCCTACTGCATCTTCCAGGCTCACCGTGATTTGGTTCAGTTCATCTGAATCATCACCCTTGAAATCTGTCTCCAGAACAGGTATCTCCCCAACATCCTCATCTATAAACATCAAAGCAAAGAATACTTTGTTTTTTTACGATGACCTTAACTTCCCTAAGTGCCCCTTTAATGCCGCGCTCATCCAATGGTCCAGCTGTCTCCCTTGCAGGCTTCCTGTTTCAGATATATTTACAAAAGTTTTTGAGTTTTTGCATCGAGGGCCAAATATTCACTCTTAACCTGTCTTATCAATATTTTACATTTAATTTACCAATGCTTATGGTTTTCCCTTTTTTCTTTAGATGGATCCTTCCAATTTTTGAAGAAGATCTTTTGGCTAAAATAGTTTTCTTCACCTCACCTTTAAACCATGCCGGCAATCGTTTGGCCTTCCAACTTTCTAATTGCATGAAATACATTTGAACTGCGCTTTAATTTTTTTTTTTTTAAACAATGTCCACACCTGCTTCATGCTCTTAACCTTTGTAGCTGCATCTTTTAGGTTTTTTGTTTTGTTTTTTTTTAACTATTTTTCTCATTTTATCAACGTTTCTATTTTGAAAGTTAAGTGATAGAGCCATGGATTTACTTACTGTCCCCCTTCCAGTCATTAATTCAAATTTGATTATGTTATTATCACTATTGCCAATCAGCCCACCACTGTTAACTCTATCACCAAATCCTGCGCTCCACCAAGAATTAGATCTAAAGTAGCTCCCTCTCTCGTTTAGTTCCTGAATGAATTGTTCCATAAAACTGTCATTTATTTCATCCAGAATCTTTATCTCTCTAGCGTGTCCTGATGTTATATTTACCCAGTCAATATTGGAATAATTGAAATCTCCCATTATTACTATACTACCAATTTGGTTAGTGTTCCTAATCTCTTAACATTTCATCATCTGTCTCATCGTTTTGGCCATGTGGATGGTAGTATACTCCTATCACGGTACTCTTCCCCAATATACAAGGGATTTCTACCCATAAAGATTTGGTCATGCATTTAGTCTCTTGCAGGATCTTTATCCTGTTGGACTCAATGCCATCCCTGTCATAAAGCGCCAAACCCCCCCTCCCCCCACCAAGTTGCTCTTCTCTATCATTGCGATATAATTTGTACCCTGGCATTAGCATACAAACATTTCAAAGTGTGTTTTTTGTTTGAATTAATATTCTACTTTTCAGTTGACAGGGATACATTGGAATCTTTTAGCTCAGGTGAGTCTTTAGTTATAGGCACTTGGACTACTTTTCTTATTATTGGAACATCTGTTGGGATGCTCATCCCTGTGGAAAAGACTCCCCCAGTTCCTTAGAAAACTGAATTATTCTTCCTTGCACCATCGTCTCATCCACGCATTGAGACTCCAGAGCTCTGCCTGCCTCTAAGGACTTGCATGTGAAATGGGGAGCATTTCACAGAATGCTACTCTGGAGGTTCTGGATTTCAGGTTTCTACCTAAAAGCCTAAATTTGACTTCCAGAACCTCCCTCCCACATTTTCCTATGTCACTGGTGCCCACATGTACCATGACAGCTAGCTTCTCCCCAGCACTCTAAAATCCTATCTAGGTGATGAGTGAAGTCCGCCACCTTTGCATGTTACTAGGCAATCCTCATGCCCACTAGCTACCCAGCTGTCTACATTCCTAATAATTGAATTACAAACTATGATGGATGGCTTAACCCTTCCCTCATAGGAGACATCTTTGGAGCAAGATGACAATACATCACCTAGTGCATAGGTCCTTGCTACAAGATCATTTCCTGCTGCTCCAGGTTGATGCTCTCTGACCAGGAGACTTTCCTCCTCCAAGCAACATCAGGGCTGCCAGACTGTAGTTGAGACTTGGCTCTATGTCTCTGAATGTCTCATCTATATACCTTTCTGTCTACCTCATCTCCTCTAGATCTGCCACTCTAGCTTACAGAGTTCAACTTGTTCTCTGGGAGACAGGAGCTCTTTGCACTGGGTGCACACGTACAACCTCTCACCCTGCGGTTAAAAGTGTATAAGTCTGGAAGGCCCCCTCTTGCTGCTGGATTGCTGCCTTCATTTTAAATTTTGTTTAGTTCTTAGTTAAGTTTAGATTGCTAAGGGATTAGAAATGTATAATTGAGTCTCTTAAATTTAATGGTGTATTCACTATTAATCTGATAGTAACTTGCAGCGGGATAATTAGACTATAAGGCTTGGGGTAATCCTATGTTTAAGATAAAAGGCTAATTGATTTTTAATGTGAAAGTTTCTCCTGCTTATAAATCAAGGGATAAGGTAGGGGTGGGTGGGAGGAAGGGAAAGACAAACACAAACACCCTAGCTTTTGCCTTCATTCTATCTAGCATTTTAAAACAAACATGTACACACTAAAGAATATACCCCAATAGTTTACTTCTCCCCAAAACTTTTTAAGTTTTAAAATGTCCCAAAGCAGTAGTTGCAGATTCTCTACAGCCACCAGCAAGATGACCCTCTTCTCAGTGTTCTCACTGGATGCTTGTGGCTTGGTATATATACATTTTTTTTTTCTCTTGAATCATTCTTGGTTTAAAATATTTCATCATTCAGTTTTGCATCAAGTATTTGAAAAGCAAACTATGAGCTTCAAGAGGTGCTCAAAAGGTTCCCTGATATCCTTGATGGATTATCATCAGCATTGCTATAAGTGTTGGGTGAAGGCCACAAACATTTCAATGTTACTTTCTGCAGGAAGATGCCATAGAAACATAGAAATGACGGCAGAAGAAGACCAAACGGCCCATCCAGTCTGCCCAGCAAGCTTCACATTTTTTTCTCATACTTATCTGTTTCTCTTAGCTCTTTGGTTCTATTTCCCTTCCACCCCCACCATTAATGTAGAGAGCAGTGATGGAGCTGCAACCAAGTGAAATATCAAGCTTGATTAGTTATGGGTAGTAGGGGAAGTAACCGCCGCAATAAGCAAGCTACACCCATGCTTATTTGTTTTACCCAGACTGTGTTATTCAGCCCTTATTGGTTGTTTTTCTTCTCCCCTGCTGTTGAAGCAGGGAGCTATGCTGGATATGCTTGTAGTATCAGTTTTTCTTCTCCCCTGCCGTTGAAGCAGAGAGCTATGCTGGATATGCGTGAAGTATCAGTTTTTCTTCTCCCCTGCCGTTGAAGCAGGATATGCATTGAAAGTGAAGTATCAGGCTTATTTGGTTTGGGGTAGTAACCGCCGTAACAAGCCAGCTACTCCCCGCTTTGTGAGTGTGAATCCTTTTTTCTTCTCCCATCAAAAGCTGTTCAGGCCTGGGAGTCAGAAAGTCAGGCAACAAACTGAAGTTTTTGTGTTTTGTATTTCTCACAGGACAAGCAGGATGGTAGTCCTCATATATGGGTGACATCACATGATGGAGCCCAATCAATGAACACTTTTGTCAAAGTTTCTAGAACTTTGGCCCCCTACTGGGCATACCCAGCATGGCACTAACCCTGCAGCCAGCAGGGGGTTCCTCTTCAGTCTTCTTTTTTCCATGCAGCAGTAGCCACGCGGTTAAGGAGCTCTGCAAGGATTCCTGACAGGAATTTTCCTCACGGAATTATTTAAAGTTAAATTGCCCCACAGGGGTCCCTCCATTAACTTTTTCAGTCCGCGGTACTCCGGTAGGTTTTTACCTGTTTTCCGTCAATTACCGTCGAGTTTGGCCCTCGCGGCCTACTGGCCGTCGACCGTACTGCGGCTTGATTTTTCTATGGCCATGGCATCAGGGTTCCGTCTGTGTCCAGAATGTACTCATACCATGTCAATTACAGACCCGCATAAAGTCTGTGTAATGTGTCTTGGACGAGAGCACAATGTCTTGACCTGCACCGAATGTGCCCTAATGATACCAAAAGGTCACAAGGCTAGAATGGAGAAGATGGGACTTCTCTTCTGTGCTCAAACCCTGACTCCGTCCATTTCATCAACGTCATCTGAACCGGCACCATCAACGTCGCGCCAGCATTGTCCACCGATCGGTAACTGCCCGGCGTCGATCCCTTCCCGGCCTTCGACACCCTCTTCTCCCTCTTAGGACCGAGGGGATCGTAAGGAGAAACATCTCTATCGGCACCGAAAATCTCGGACCATCGAGGCATCAAAACCATCTACCTCGCCATCGTCCAAGCCGCCGCCAAAGAAACCCCGTCCAGAAAAGGCACCGTCCTTTTCGGCGACCGGGTCACCGAGGCAATCCTCACCTGACAGGGTGTCGGGAGCCGCAACGCCGCCTTTAACGGTGGTCTCTCCGGCTATGCCTCTGCCTCCTTCTGTTCCGGAGCCGGGGCTGCTTGCTCCAGGACTCCGAGAAGAACTGGACCGGATGGTTCAGGAGACCATCGACAAGGCGATGCAACGACTTCAGGTTCCCCCAGCACCGCTATCTGTGCCGATAGTGGAACCGAGCACTGACACGATTCCAGCAGCATTGGCACCGCTATCGAGGATGGAAGTGCTTATTGCCGCTTTTCCACCGGTGGACCCCAGGTCATCGATGGCTCTGGTGCCCTCCCCGCTGACTTTTTCATCGGGAGGAGAAACACCGTTCCGCATTCCTCCATCGGGAGTTCTGCCTCAGCCATTGAGATAGATACAGATACCTCCATCGGCGCCATCGAGCCATCCATCGATGCCATCGATGCCTGCGCCAGGACCTTCATTACTTTCATTGTTGCCTCCGGTTATTCATCCGATGCCTTCGGAGCCTAAATCTGGACCTTCGGGTATCCAACTACCCCGTCCCTCTACAGTTCCTAGAGCGACAGGTGCTGATCCTTATGATACCTGGACTGATGATTCTTCACCAGACATTGATGACTTACCCTCACCACCTTCACCCACTGAAAGTAGAAAGCATTTTCCTCCAGAGGACCTTTCTTTCATAAATTTTGTGAAGAACATGTCTGAATTGGTCTCCTTCCAGTTACTGATGGAACAGGACGACAGACATCAGATGATGGAGTTGCTTCAATTCCTGGACGCACCCAAGGAAATCACCTCCATCCCCATCCATCAAGTTCTTCATGACCTTCTCAAAAAGAACTGGGAGCATCCTGGCTCCATTGCACCAGTCCACAGGAAAACTGACTCTGCCTACTTGGTGCAGTCAGCTCCAGGTTTTCAAATGCCTCAATTGGATCACCAGTCTGTGGTGGTTGAATCTGCACAAAAGAAAGCAAGGAACAGAAGTTTTTGGATACCATTGGTCGCTGAGTCTTTCAAGGATCAATACTGATCCTCTGAATTGCTGCTTACCAACTATATATGACCCAATATAATAGTCATTTTTAAGCAACTACAAAACTTGACAAGCTCCATGCCTCAGTCGCTTCCAGAAAAGTTCCACACCCTACTTAATAAGGGTTTGGAGGCAGGCAAACATAAGATTAGATCATGTTACGATATCTTTGACACTGCAACCAGAGTATCTGCAGCCGCTATTTCAGCAAGACGATGGGCTTGGCTCAAGTCTTCAGACCTTTGTCCAGAAGTGCAAGAGTGGTTGTCCAACCTCCCCTGCATAGGAGACAGTCTATTTGGCGAGCAGATTCAAAAGACAGTGGCTGAAATAAAGGACCATCATGAGACTCTCAGACAGCTCTCTGTTTCCTTCGGATTATCCTTCTAAACAGCCTTTCCGGAAGGACTCTAAAAAGTCTTTTTATAGACCAAAGAAGTCCTACCCACCAGCAGCTAGATGCCGTTCTGCAAGACCATTCCTCAAATCACAGTCTCGTCAAATCCGAAAGCAAAAACCACAGACAGCCCCCCAACCGGGCCCTGCTTCTGGTTTTTGACTCTCGCATAGAGAGCAGCAGCCAGATTCCATTACCAAATTTCCCAGTGGGAGGCTGCTTGTGCCATTTCAACAACATATGGCAATCAATCACGTCTGACCACTGGGTCCTAGCAATAATTGCTCAAGGCTATCATCTCAACTTTCTCTCCATCCCGCTGGATTCCCCACCTCTAATGATGTGGAAAACATCTGACCATTCATTGCTCCTGGAGCAGAAGGCCTCCCTCCTACTCCAGTCCAGAGCAATAGAACCAGAACCATTGCCTCAGCAAGGCCTTGGGTTCTATTCCCGGTACTTCCTAATCCCCAAAAGATCAGGAGGCGTTCGTCCAATTTTGGATCTACGAGCCCTCAACAAGTACCTCCAGAGAAAAAAGTTCAAGATGGTAACCTTGGGCTCCCTGCTTCCTCTTCTGCAAAGAGGAGACTGGCTCTGCTCTCTCGACCTCCAGGACGCATACCCTCATATTGCGATAACTCCATCTCATCGCAAATTCCTGAGGTTTCTCTTAGGCCCCAAGCACTATCAATACCGAGTGCTTCCATTCGGCCTAGCATCTGCACCACAAGTCTTCACAAAATGCCTTGTCGTGATTGCCGCTTTCCTCAGGACTCAAGGTGTTCACGTCTACCTCTGGACGACTGGTTAATCAGGGCTCCGACTCAGCAATTCACTTTGTCATCCCTACATCTCACCTTACACACTCTAATTTCACTCGGATTTCTCGTCAATTACGACAAATCCTCCTTAGTCCCATCTCAAACCTTATCGTTCATTGGGGCAGACTTGGACATCTTACAGGCAAAGGCTTTCCTGCCTCGACAACGAGCCCTCACTCTCGTGTCTCTGGCATAACAGCTGCAGTCTCAACGCTCGACGACTGCTCATCGTTTTCTCATCCTTCTAGGACACATGGCGTCCTCAGTTCAGGTCACACCAATGGCCCCCCTGGCCATGTGAGTCATGCAGTGGACTCTATTTATTTATTTATTTATTTATTTATTTATTTAAAGTTTTTTATATACCGACATTCGTTAAGAAAACATCACATCGGTTTCCATAGAACAATAATTGGCCAACAGGGCTTTACAATGCAACTGATAAAAGAACTAGAGGGGAGGGGGGTGAAAGGGGGGGGGACGGGGTGGAGGGAGGAGACTTAACAAAGAAACTGAGGAGAAATTGAGGGAGGGGATGTGGAGGGGGGTAGAGGGTTAAGGGAAAATAATTTTAAACTGTACAAATATTTACACGCAAAAATCATACTTAAATACAAGAAAATGTATAATATTATACTGGGAGGAGAGGATTGAGGGGGGGAATTGAGTCGGGAAGGCGAAAGAATCGGTGCAGGGGAATAGAAGAGAAGGGAAGTGCGACTCATGCGTAGGCTCGTGTGAACAGCCAGGTCTTGAGATTCTGTATGAATGTTTTAGAGCATTTCTCAAGGCGAGGGTGGGTGGGCATAGCGTTCCATAAAGATGGACCAGCTAGGGAAATTGCACGTTGTTTAGTGGCTGTGAGATGGAAGAGTTTGGGAGAGGGAGTGTGAATGTTTGCGGTGTAGGGCGTTCTGGTGGGTCTGGAAGAGGAACGGATATGTAAGCTGTCAGGGAACCAATGCATGTCAGGATTGTGTATGGCTTTGTGGATAAGGGTAAGGGTTTTGAATTGAATTCTGGCTGTGATGGGGAGCCAGTGAAGTTGCTTGAGAATGGGTGTGATATGTTCCTTTCTATGGGTGCCTGTTAATACGCGTGCAGCTGCATTTTGCAGCAACTGCAGGGGGGCAAGGCTGTTCTTCGGGAGACCTAGGAGTAGAGCATTTGAGTAGTCAATTTTAGATAATATTAGGGATTGTAAGGCTGTCCTAAAGTCGTTGAAGTGCAGGATGGGTTTAAGTTTTTTGAGGGTGTGTAATTTATAGTAACAGTCTTTGAGGGTGAAGGAGATGAATTTCTGTAAGCTGAATTGAGGGTCAAGAATAACCCCAAGAATAACTGGGGGAGCAAGGGGGGAGTTGGCTGAGGAGGTGGGTAAAGGATTGGTGGGTTGGGGTGAAATGATCATAAGTTCGGTTTTATTGGGATTTAGCGCTAGGTTGAGTTGAGTGAGTAGACAGTTGATGGATGAGAGGGCATTACCCATCTTTTTAGGGCGTTGGCGATGGAATCTGTGATGGGTATAAGGACTTGCACGTCATCTGCGTAGACAAAGTGTGGGAGGTCGAGATTTGAGAGTAGCTGGCAGAGGGGGAGGAGGTATATGTTAAAGAGGGTGGATAAGGAGGAGCCTTGGGGGACACCCCTTGTGATATCGATTGGCTCAGATTCGAGGTTTTCAGTTGTGTCCATTGCGACTCTAAGGTTGCAATGGACACAGTCCCTTCAGCCCCTGTCGACCATTGTCCACGTCACTGACTCACTCCATCTGTCTCTCGCCTAGTGGATGAATCACATCAATCTTCTACAGGGCTTGCCCTTTCAGGCGCCAAACCCTCAAATAACTCTAACCACCGATGCTTCCAACTTCGGGTGGGGAACCCATGTGGCCGATCTCCAGACACAAGGTTCCTGGTCTCCAGAGGAAGCCAAACACCAAATAAATTTCCTGGAACTTCGAGCAACAAGATACGCTCTCAGAGTATTTCAGGATCACCTGTCCAATCAAGTCATCCTGATCCAGATGGACAACCAGGTAGCCAGGTGGTACATCAACAAGCAGGGAGGGACAGGATCCTACCTTCTGTGTCAGGAAGCTTCACAGATATGGACGGAGGCCCTCTCTCACTCAATGTACCTCAGAGCCACCTACTTGCCGGGAGTGGACAACGTGTTGGCAGATAAGTTGAGTCGCACCTTCCAATTGCATGAGTGGTCTCTAAACCTCTCAGCGAACGCCATCTTCCAAAAATGGGGTTATCCTCAAATAGACCTCTTTGCGTCACCCCAGAATCGCAAAGTAGGCAGTTTCTGCTCTCTCACTCGCAGCCAACATTATCCACCAAGAGATGCATTCTCCCTATCATGGTCAACCGCTCTCCTATACGCATTCCCTCCACTTCCACTTCTCTCGAAGACTCTCGTGAAGTTACGTCAGGACAAGGGAACCATGATCCTGATAGCACACCACTGGCCCCGCCAAGTGTGGTTTCCAATCCTTCAGGATCTTTCCATTCGCAGGCAC
Source organism: Rhinatrema bivittatum (assembly GCF_901001135.1). Lineage (NCBI taxonomy): Eukaryota > Metazoa > Chordata > Amphibia > Gymnophiona > Rhinatrematidae > Rhinatrema > Rhinatrema bivittatum. The sequence goes on from NC_042621.1 coordinate 143,507,481, forward strand.
ATTCCTCTGGGAACAGACCCGCTTCTAATAACTCAAAATGGGTGCCTTCGTCACACCAATCTTCATGCCCTGTCTCTGACAGCATGGATGTTGAAAGGTTAATCCTTCAGCCACTTAACCTTTCTGATCCAGTCTCCCGTGTCTTGATTGCTTCACGGAAGCCTTCCACAAGAAAATCGTATTCCTACAAATGGAACAGGTTCACATCATGGTGCTCTACTCAAGCCCTTGATCATTTTACCTGTCCAATCCCGAAGTTTCTAGACAACCTCTGGCACTTGTCAGTCAGGTCTTAAAACTTCTTCCATTAGAATGCATGTCAGTGCAGTAGCCGCCTTCCATAAAGGTATCGGGGATGTCCCTATCTCAATACAACCCCTTGTCACACGATTTCTGAAAGGCTTGCTTCACCTCAAGCCTCCACTGCATCCTCCAGCCCCTTCTTGGGTCCTCAACCTGGTTTTGGGTCTGCTCATGAAACCACTATTCGAGCCTCTCCAATCCTGTGAACTTCACTTTCTCACATGGAAAGTGATTTTCCTTTTGGCAATCACTTCGGCTCGCAGAGTTAGTGAGTTACAGGCCCTAGTTACCTAGCCGCCTTACACAAAACTTCTGCAGGACTGGGCGGTACTTCGCACTCATCCTAAATTTTTACCTAAGGTAGTATCAGAATTTCATCTCAATCAATCCATTATATTACCTACCTTCTTTCCCAGGCCCCATTCCAATCCAGGAGAGCAGGCTCTGCATACCCTTGACTGCAAACGGGCTCTAGCGTTCTACCTAGACCGTACAGCTGCCCACAGGAAAAGCGCTCAATTATTTGTATCTTTCCATCCTAACAAATTGGGGCAGCCTGTGGGTAAGCAGACTCTCTCCTCCTGGCTAGCGGACTGCATATCCTTTTGCTATCAGCAAGCGGGCATTCCACTCCAAGACCGTGTTAAAGCACACTCTGTGAGGGCCATGGCAACTTCAGTAGCACACCTATGATTGGTGCCGCTTCCTACCATATGCAGAGCTGCCACTTGGAGTTCTCTCCATACTTTTACAGCCCACTATTGCTTAGACAAAGCCAGAAGACAAGACTCAATCTTCGGCCAGTCTGTCTTGCGTAATCTATTTACGACGTGATGTACCAACACCCTTCCGCCTGCCCGGTGGGGTTCAGGATGACCTCTACCAAATTCCGCCCCAGTTGTTGTGCCTGTTGCACGCCTTTGGCTATATTTGGTGCATGTTCGGACATCCTCAGCTCGGTACTCACCCATATGTGAGGACTACCATCCTGCTTGTCCTGTGAGAAAGCAAATGTTGCTTACCTGTAACAGGTGTTCTTACAGGACAGCAGAATGTTAGTCTTCACGAAACCCGCCTGCCACCCCACGGTGGTGGGTTCATTTTATTTTATTTTTCGGCACTACCTGTAGGGAACCCAGCTGGCTGCAGGGTTAGTGCCATGCTGGGCATGCCCAGTAGGGGCCAGTCAAAGTTCTGGAAACTTTGACAAAAGTGTTCCATGATTGGGCTCCATCCTGTGATGTCACCCATATGTGAGGACTAACATCCTGCTGTCCTGTGAGAACACCTGTTACAGGTAAGCAACATTTGCTTTCCCCACCTCCCACCCTTCTCCCACCCATCCCTAGCTCAGCCTTTAATTTATAGGTAGGTGTCACTTTCACACTTAAAAATAAATAAATAAAAATCAGCCTTTTAATTTAAACTCAGAAATTCCCCACAACTTATCAAGAGTTTGATCATTCCATTGTAGTTATATAGTGAATACACTAATACATTTAAAGGACCCTAATCATACGCAATCCTGTACCCTTAGCAACCTAAAATTTAACTAGGAACTGAACAAATTTCAGTTGAAGGCAGCAGTCCAGCAGCAAGAGAGGGACCTCCCAGTCTTTTGCATTGAGTGTTACATGTATGATTTCTTTTACCCCCCAGTGAGAAGTTGTATGTGTGCATCTGATGCAAAGAGCTCCTGTCTCTCAGAGAACGAGTCTGATCTCTGGAGGCTAGAGTGGCAGACCTGGAGGAGCTGAGGCAGACAGAGAGGTATATAGTTAAAACCTTCAGGGACAAGGTAGCCAAGTCCCAACTCCCGACTGGTAGCCCCGGTGCTGCCTTGGAGGAAGAAGGTCTCATTTATTTATTTAACATTGATTTATATAACCTCTCTTTCAATAAAAGATCAAAACCATTCACAATAAAATAAGTAACAATACATTCATAAATAAAAGAAATAATACATAAAAATTAAAAACAAGCAAAGTATAAATCTAAGGGATAAATAAATACGTTAAGTAAAATAAGTAAAATTAAAAATAAAATGTTAAATCGGGGAAAAAAAGGGGAGGGAAGGAAATCATGGTAATATCAGTGCAAAGGTTAAATATGATCAGTATTTAGTGTATTAAATGCTTTCAAAAACATACGTTTTAAAAGATTTTCTTAATTCTTTTGAATTGTTTGTCTGGCGAAGTGAATCTGTCAAGGAGTTCCATAATAGCGGATCAGCAACAGAAAAGGCTCTTTTTCTAGTCATATCAAGTCTAGCAAGTCAGATCGAAGGTACATCAAAATCATCGGAGATCATCAACAGGAAAGGATCCTATAGCAAGGACCTGCTCTCCAGGTGGTACATTGTCCTCTCACTCTGAGGATGTCTCCAAGGGCTACTGCCCAGGAAGGAAGGATTAGTTTGGCCGTCATAGTTGAAGATTTGATTATTAGGCATGTAAGCTGGGTGGCTGATGAGCGTGAGGTTCTCCTGGTAACATGCCTACCTGGTGCAAAGGTGGGGGACCTCACAGGTCACCTAGATAGGATTTTAGATGAGACTAGGGAGGAGCTAGCTGTCGTGGTACCATGTGGGCACCAATGGCATAGGAAAATGTGGAGGGAGGTTCTGGAAGCCAAATTTAGGCTCTTAGGTAGAAAGCTGAAATCCAGAACCTCCAGGTTAGCAATCTCTAAAATGCTCCCTGTTCCACACGCAGGTATCCAGAGGCAGGCAGAGCTCCGTAATCTCAATGTGTGGATGAGACGATGGTGCAAGGAAGAGGGATTCAGTTTTGTGAGGAACTGGGGAATCTTTTGGGGAAGGGGGAGTCTTTTCCCGAAGGGATGGGCTCCACCTTAACCAGGGTGGAACCAGGCTGCTGACGCTAACCTTTAAAAAGGAGATAGAGCAGCTTTTAAACTAGAACAAAGGGGCAAGCAGACGGTCGCTCAGCAACACACGGTTCGGAGGGGAGTATCTTCAAAGAATACTAATAACGCATTAGAATTAGGGCATCCCAACAGTGAGGTTCCAATAATAAATAAAGTAGTCCAAGTGCATGTAATTAAAAACTCACCTGACTAAAAGATTCCAATGTATCCCTATCAATTAAAAAAAAAAAAAAAAGACCTTCAAACACAATAAAAAGACCATAAGGTATAAACAAAAACATCCAAGGAAAAACTGAACTGGAAACCGCAACAATAGAAAAACAGAATCACCATCTTTCTTCATAAAATATAAAACTTAAACCATAATAGTAAAACCATACTAAAAAAAAAAAATAAATTTTCAAAACAGTTGACAAAACATCCAATAATCAGAAACCAATAGAAATTTTAAAACAGCGGACACATTTAATAACATTTAATAATTTAAAAGGATTAAAAATCCCACACTCTTTATACCTGGGAACTTCTGATTCCTATCACCCTGAGATTGTCATGGATCAGGCAGGCACAGGGGTGCACACACTCTTCTGACTTACACACTCTCTAATACACATGTTCATTCTCATACATACTCCGTCGTATGTGTGCTCACATATGCTTATTGACACGCACACACACACATGCATTCTCATGCACACTCACATATGCTCAGTGACACACAGGCTCACACATGCACAAAATTCATACCGGCTCATATATAGGCAGTGACTCACTTTCACTCTGCCTGTGAATAAGTTAAAAAAAAAAAAAAAAGTTACTTGATTTTACATTGGTGGTGAAGGGGATATTCAAACAGGGCTCCAAAAGAATAGGGTCTGGGTAGGCACCATGTTACTCCAGCAGGTGGTGTTCCCTAAAGGTAGGGGCAGGCTGGAAGGCCCAGATGCTAACAAGGGGCTCTGCTTATTATTTTTGTAGTGGGCTGAGCATGAAAGCAGTCTCGCCTGGGAGCAGCAGGAAGTGCTCAGTCCCCAGTGAGGTAGTCCTGGGAGGTTTGTGCATTTGTCTGTGGCAGAGGAGGCTCGAGACCAAATGTGACAAGGCAGGTGTGAGGAAGGCAGCAGGAGAAAAGAGAAGCAAGCGCAGGCCCATGTAGCCACCTTATCACTGCTGTCACCATGTGAATCCAAAAAATGAGAGCCTTAGGGGGAACCAAAAAAAAAACCAAAACATAAAACTGCTGCAGGGCCTGCCGATGGCCCCCGGTTAAGCAGCTCCTGTGCTTCGGCCCCGTTGGCCTAAGCTCCTGTGGCGGTCCGCAGCAACTGTTTTTGGTCCCACCAGTGGCTCACAGCAGAGCAGCTCTTTTCTTCAACCATGACAGCGTGGAAGGCAGAGGCAGGCTGCAAGAAGAAGCGGCTAGAGTAGCTCCTGCTGCCACAGTACTGCATGGGGGAGGAATTCAGGGAGCAGGTCCCAGGGCCATGCTGCCTGAAAATGAAAAGGCAGCATGAACAGAAAGAAGAGCTCCTGTGGGGTGGGGTTAGGCATAGTGACTCTGTAAGCATGGGACCGCTGTGACCAACACCAACTACTTGATTGGGCTGACCGGCCCACCGGGGCATGCCCAAAGCCCTGATAGGCCAATCCGCCCCTGGTTGAGGAGACCCATCCTCAGATGGAAGTCAATGAGGGAGCTTCCCCTAAGTCAGCATCCCTTTGAGACATGTCTTCTTTGAGGTGACAAAATTCTGCCCTGGTTGCACTGTTAATGATTTGGGCCATGAATCAGTGTCTCTCCACTGCCTGGATCAGAAGAAGGCTCAATGGGAATTCCCCACTGCCTGAATCAGAAGAAGGCTCAACAAGAATTTCTTGAAATTATCACAGTTCTCTTCACCACCTGAGGGCTTCTGCAATTCTAGCTTCCTAGATAAGTTGACAAAGACATTAATGTCAGGAAGGAGGCATATCCAAGAATGCAGGTTTTTACCTTCCTCAGCAACTAGAACCCCCCATGGACTTGGCAGCAATCCCTGTATACAGATTGCTCCGGGATTTCCCATTCAGGATGTGGCAAAACTCCATCACATGTTTGACAGTGACCATAAACTCGATCTAAAATATTGAGTAGAGCCAGCTCCTAAGTTTGGTGTGGTGTTTGCCCCCTTTACTATCAAGTAGTGATGGAGTCTTCTCTGAGAAGAACCAAGAAAACTAGGGTAATCTCTAACACTCAACCGGATAAGAACCCAAAGATGCTGGAAACTTTTGGGAAGAAAGTTTTTCAAAATTCCATGCTCGTATGGTTGTACATCAGAAAGAATGAATCTATTATGAAGATGAAGCCCTTAATGGAGTCCTTAAACCATAAGCAGGCCACAGTGTGTAAAGCAGTTGAGGATGCTGAAGAGTATGAATGGCTTCTGGTCCACTTGGTCTATAAAGGTTTCAAAACTACAGTCTGTAAGCTGTCTGGTAAGACATCCATTGCGGATGTCTCTTATTTAGGGACAACTTGTTTGGGGACAAAGTTAAGGAGACTGTAGCACAGATTAAGGAGTATCAGGCTGCTATTCAGTCTTTTTCATTGGGAAGGGATGACCATCATCTGGTTCCCAGGGGCTAGTACTTCTGTTAGATGTGTGTTTTTCCAGAGACACCCCTTCCATTCTTACTAGTGTCCTTTATCGCTCCTTTCTTACAAGAGCAACAGCTTTCTGCCAGAGGACCACAAAGGGAAAGGTATCAACCAAATGCCCTGCAGCAACTGCAGGTGTTACCTGGGCCCAATTTTTGATGTCTCAGCCCCAACTACCCACCATCTTCAGGTGGGGGGGAGGGTCCAGTCTTTTTTCTCAGAATGGAAAAAGATCACCAAGGATCTCTGGGCCTGAAAATTTTGGAATGTGATTACCACTTGCACCTCTCTGGCCTACTCTCAAACCAGCAATTTTCAGTCTTCAATTCAGATCTGTCTGTTGGTCTGTCTTCATGTGGAGATAGAGTTGCTCCTTCAACAGAGATTGATAGCTGGTTCTTCTGTAGGAACAAGGCCAGGGATTTTACTCCCATTATTTCCTCGTTCTCAATAAACTGGGGGATTTACAAAAGCTGAACAAACTTCTGATGTGGGCAGAGTTCAAGATGAAATCACTTCTATACAGAAACATAGAAATGATGGCAGAAAAGTTCCAAGCGGTCCATCCAGTCTGCTCAGCAAGCTTATGGTAATATTTGCCATGCCATACAAATTATCAGTTTCCCAGATCATCAAAATCAGGGCCCTTGTTGGTTGCTGTTTGAGTCCAGTTCCCCATCACCTCTTGCCATTGAAGTAGTGAGCAATGTTGGAGTGGCATCAAACGTTTCAGGCTTATTAGTTAAGGGTAGTAACAGCCACATCAGCAAGTTACCCCCCCATGCTTATTTGTTTTCCCAGACCGTAAAATTCAGTGTCCTTGTTGGTTGCTGTCTGAATCTAATTCCCCTTTTCCTCTTTTATCACTGCAGTTGAAGCAGAGCAATGATGAAGTTGCATCAACAGTATGAAGGCTTATTGGTTAATAGTAACCACCATACCAGCAAGTTTCTCCCATGCACTCTTTTCTTCATTTCCATATGATCCTTCTGTTCATTCAGCCAAGCAACTGGATTGGTGCCCTGGATCTAAAGGATGCCTATGCATATCCCACTTCATCATTTCTAGTGGAGATACTTTAGGTTCAGAGTCGAGGGATCTCATTGCCAGTAGACTATTCAGCAAGTGCCTGGCGGTGGTAGCAGCCCAATGAAGTTCTGCATCTTCCTCTATCTGGACAATGGGTTGGTAATAGGTTGCTCCCACTCGGTAGTTATAGAATTCCTGGAGAAAAGCATCAAACATCTTCACTCCGTAGGTTTTCTGATCAGCTTAACCAAATTAACACTCACTCTTATTCAGAGGATTTGTTCATAGAAGCATGCATAGAATCAGTTTGGGATCAAGCTTAATGCTAAAGGGGCTAATATATATCTACCTCTTTGGATCCTGCCTGGTACTTATGATCTGGATTGGCCACAGTTGGAAAAAGTATGCTTTGGTTTGATCCAGTATGGCAAATCTTATATACTAATATAAAGATCCCCCTGCTGCAGAATCAAGATCCAGTAAGATCAGCCCTAGTCATCTTGGGACACATAGCAGCAGTTCATGTCATCCCATTGACTTGGTTGCATATGAGAGGTTTCTGGTGTAAGTGGGACTAGTTAAGACAACCATTGGCCCATCACAACAGTGTATTAGCCAGAATGAAGAAAGATCTTTGGGGTTTAAACCATCAGTTCTGGTTCTTGGACTCCCCCTGCAGGTGACATTGTCCATTGACACCTCCACCAGGGGGTGGGGAGATAATATACATACAGCTCCAACCCAAGGGACAATGTCCTTATCGCAGAATAGTCTTCAGATCAAACATTTGGAGCTATGTGCTATCTGGTATGCATTGAAAGCTTTCTTTTACCTTCTAGTGTGAAGGAGAATCTTGTTTCAGACAATCACGTTGCCATTTTCTGTGTAAACAAGCAAGGAAGGGCACAGGCTCCTTCACCTTTAGTTGAGAAGCCCTCAGGATCTGGGCATGTGCTATCCACAACAGAACTTATCTGCTAGTAATATATGTTTCTGATCCCAAAACATTCTAGTGGGCCACCTCAGTCGAGTCTTATTTTCCCATGAATGGTTGATGGGATCAATAGGTGCAGTGGACGGTCTGTTCAACCTTTAGAGTCAGCCAACAATTGGCTTATGTGCTACAGAGAGCAACAGAAAAGTTGGAAAGTTTTGCTCCATACTTCCAAGTAGGTTCAGCTCAGTTCCTTATGTTTTTCGGTTATGTTGGGATATTTCTATATGCCTGTCCTCCAGTCCTATTGATTGCAAGGCTAGTTTAAATGTGCTTCAGGATCACACATGAATGATTCTTATTGGTTTATCATGGTGAAGTCAAGTGTGGTTCCCGTATCTTAGGCCACTTTATGCAGCTGCTTTGTGTAATCATGAAACAGAGTATCAGCCATTATTGAGCCCTTTGTTCAGATGAGTACTTTGTGTGTCCTCCTCTGAAGCAGGCACTGCCATATTGGCAACACTAAAACATTGATTGGTATTGGGACTGTCTCCAAGTCTCCATTAGAATCAGCATTACCATGTAATTTTCAGATTTCTAGTTTTTATGTACATTTAAAAAAATATATACACTTCAGGGATACGTGATTGATTATTGTGGTTTTAATTAGGGCTTTTGAGTTACTTTCCACTTTTATCTGATGCCCCTTTATATTCAGCCATTGTGAGTTAGGCCTTTGACATTCTTTCACATTGTGATTTTCCTAGCGTGTAGCAGATGGACTCATAGGGGTAGATTTTCAGACGAGCGCGAACAGCCTACTTTTGTTTGCGCTCCAGGCGCAAACAAAAGTACGCTGGATTTTAGTAGATACGCGCGGAGCCGCGCGTATCCACTAAAATCCTGGATCGGCGCGCGCAAGGCTATCGATTTTGTATAGCCTGCGCGCGCCGAGCCGCGCTACCTCCCCCCGTTCCCTCCAAGGCCGCTCCGAAATCGGAGCGGCCTTGGAGGGAACTTTCCTTTGCCCTCCCCTCACCTTCCCCTCCCTTCCCCTACCTAACCCGCCCGCCCGGCCCTGTCTACACCCCCCCCTTACCTTTGTCGGGGGATTTACGCCTCCCGGAGGGAGACGTAAATCCCCGCGCGCCAGCGGGCCTGCTGCGCGCCGGGCCGCGACCTGGGGGCGGGTACGGAGGGCGCGGCCACGCCCCGGGCCGTAGCCACGCCCCGTACCCGCCCCCAAAACGCGGCCGACACGCCCCCGAAACGCCGCGTCGACCGGGCCCGCCCCCCGACACGCCCCCGACACGCCCCCCTCCGAAAACCCCGGGACGTACACGAGTCCCGGGGCTCTGCGCGCGCCGGGAGGCCTATGTAAAATAGGCTTCCCGGCGCGCAGGGCCCTGCTCGCCTAAATCCGCCCGGTTTTGGGCGGATTTAGGCGAGCAGGGCTCTGAAAATCTACCCCATAGTGTGCTCGTGCTAGCAGTTGGAGACGGATCTGACATCAGCACGGGTACATATACCCCCACAGGAAGTGTAGCAATTCAGTAATTTCCGTCTCCAAAGCAGTTTGGAGCTACCTCATGCTCGCTGAGCGTGTTTCCAAATTCTAACAACTAAATTCCTAGAAGAAAACCTACTGAAGACGAGCCCCGCACTCCTGTGGTGATACCAGTCGGTCACTCACCCAGTTGAGTTTCCCGAGCTGACTTCTGTGGTCCCTTGGAGGTAGGAGCCTCGGTCCGGTGGCCGATCCGCGGCAGGGACCTAGCCCCCGAGTGAGAAGGACTCGGGAGTGGCTTAGAGGCAGCCTCGGTCCCGGCGGGGTCTGGCCCCCGAGCGAGACGAGTTTGGGAGCGGCCTAGAGGCAGTGGGTGCACTTCCTCGAGCGCGGCGGTGAAGGTACTCACCCTCTCCCCCCGCAGCCGGAGACAGCCCGGGTCGCAGCCGGGAAGCGCCGAAGACAAGGTAAGGCGTACATCTTTACTGTGGTCTCCGAGGAAGTGAGGATTCGCAGGGCCTGCCTCATGGGCAGCCCGCCGAGGAGGTCGCCATTTTATCTGCCTACTCACCTTCACTACCTAGCAGCACGTTGCTGTGTGCATACTGAGATAGGCGCACGTCGCTAAGCGCACGCGGATAGGTGCAAGCGGGCGAGGCGCACGCCGATAGTATAGGCGCACGTTCATAGGCGCATATTCATAAGACGCCGTTGATAGGCACACGTTATATGCGCACGTTCATAAGACGCCGTTGATAGGCGCACGTTCATAAGACGCCGTTGATAGGCGCACGATCATAAGACGCCGTAGATAGGCGCACATTATAGGCGCACGCTCCTAAGACGCCGTTGATAAGCGCACGATCATAAGACGCCTGTTGGTAGGCGCACGTTCCTGAGACGCCCGTTTATAGGCGCAAGCAGCTAAGCGCAGGTTGATAAGCGCACGCTCATAAGCGCATATTAGTAGGCGATACATATTGCAAAGCGTATGGAGCATCAGAGAGCCCATACCTCCGCAGAGCCGGCACCTCCAGAATCAGGCATAAGAGCTCTAAGCCTCTGCTCAGCATGCAACCTCAGAGCCACACAGAGCGAGGAAGCAGACTCACTATGTGCCCAATGTGAGGAGGCCATGGGAGTCTCAGGACAGGACCGGTCCAAGCCCAGCGGTTCCTCAGGGAACACTCCGGACTTAGCAGGCCGCGGTGAGCAGCCAGGGAACCCGAGAGACCTGGTGCCCCTAAGGCCAGATCCGGCTTCACTCTCCTGGGTGGAATTATTCAAGGGAATCCACGCCTTTGTCCAGATGCAGTCTGCTCCTCGAATGGGCTTTTCTGTTCCAGATGATCCGGCCCCTGGACCCTCGAGACCTAGGTGCGGCCACTTGCCACCCAGAAGCCCCACGTATGGGGATTCGGATTGCTCCGAGGAAGATGCGGAGCCCCCCGAGGAGGGAGAACGTCCCTTGGAGATAGAACCATATCGGACCATGAGACGCTTCTTTCGGAAAGAGGATCTTCCAGGCCTGGTCTCACAATGCCTATCAGAACTGGACATTCCGGGCCGAGTCACCCCAGGGGACCCTCACATGAACCCCGTGTTAGAGGGCCTGCACCAAACAGCTCACCATTTTCCCCTCCTACAAGCAGCACAGCAGCTAATAGACCTGGAATGGACTGCGCCGGAGGCTGCATTCAAAGGGGGTCGGGCCTTGTCAGGCATGTACCCTCTGGACCTGGCATCCAAGGAGCTGCTGGCGTGCCCTAAGGTAGACGCCATAGTTAACGCAATTGTGAAGCGCACCACAATTCCGGTGGAGGGGGGAGCGGCCCTCAATGATGCACATGACCGGCGCATGGACACCATTCTGAAACAAGCTTTCGAGGTAGCAGCCATGTCCCTAAGAATCGCGACCTGCTGCACCGTGGTGATGCGTTCCTGTTTATCACAAGCGAGAAACACCCCGGGAGAAGACATGGAATCAGCTCTCGCATTTCTCACTGACGCAGCCTCCGACCTCGTCCGTACGGCAGCCAAGGGAGTGTCATCCTCAGTGGCAGCCAGGAGACAGCTCTGGCTACGCAATTGGGCTGCCGACTCTTCCTCCAAGACGCGCCTCACAAGAATGCCCTTTAAGGGATCCCTACTGTTTGGCAGCGATCTCAAGAAATGGGCTAATAAATGGGGTGTTGTTCCATTACCCCGTCTCCCAGAAGACAGGTCGAGGAGGAGCCAGCGTTCGTTTTCTAGACCATCCAGAGGTAGAAACTCTCAGCGCTTCAACCCTTACAGGGCTCGCTATCAAGCACCTCGTTCTCAGGCCAGGAACCAGCCCTTTCGGGCTAAGCACAACAAGAGGAGAACCGGCTTGGGTTCTGGTCCCGGCCGCAACCCACAATGACAATCAGCCGACCCATCCGGCGGTAGCGGCCATAGGGGGCAGGCTAACCCTCTTCTACCGCAGGTGGGTCGAGATTACTTCGGACCAGTGGGTCCTCGCCATCATCTGAGAAGGTTATTTCCTGGATTTTCTTCGGCTCCCGCCAGACAAATTTGTGGAATCTCCTTGTTCACCTCTCAAGAAAGCGGCACTAGAAGTGACCTTACAGAGGCTCCTGGCACTAAAAGCAATAATTCCAGTGCCTGCAGAGGAGATAAATTCTGGGCATTATTCCATTTATTTCATAGTACCCAAGAAGGAGGGCACTTTCAGGCCCGTCCTGGATCTCAAGTCAGTCAGCCGATACCTGCGGGTCCCCAGCTTTTGCATGGAAACTCTACGGTCTGTCAAGAATGCAGTACAGCCAGGGGAGTTTCTCACCTCCCTAGACCTGTCAGAAGCCTATTTGCATATTCTAATCCATCGGGATCACAAGCGCTATTTACGCTTCAAAGTCCTGAATCAGCAGTTACAGTTCCGAGCCTTACCCTTCGGGTTAGCCGCCGCGGATCTTTACCAAGGTCATAGTGGTAGTAGCGGCAGCACTCAGGAAGGACGGAATTCTCGTCCATCCCTACCTGGACGATTGGCTGATCAGGGCAAAGTCACCGGAGGAGAGCCACCGGGCAACCAACAGAGTTATAGCTCTTCTGGAAAGCCTAGGATGGGTAGTCAACATAAACAAGAGTTCCCTACAGCCGTCCCACTCGCTGGAATACCTAGGGGTTCAATTCGACACCCAGGAAGACAAGGTCAGCCTGACCTCCAAAAGGAAGTCGAAACTCCGGAATCATCTGCAGGCCCTTCTGAGCGCCAGCCGGCCCACAGCTCGGGATTACCTACAGGTCCTCGGCCTCATGGCATCCACTCTGGAGGTGATACCGCGGGCGCATATGAGACCATTACAACGCGCCCTCCTCTCTCGGTGGAGCCCACGATCACAGAACTACACCGTACACCTACCTCTACCAGCCAGAGTGCGGAATCAGCTACGGTGGTGGTTGCAGCCCGGCCACATGAGCCCGGGGTCAAGAATGTCCTCCCCAACCTGGACCCTGCTCACTACAGATGCCAGCCTGAACGGATGGGGAGCACACTGCGAAGAACTCACCTCCCAAGGGCGGTGGAACAGAGAAGAGTCAAGGTGGAACATCAACCGACTAGAGGCACGGGCAGTCAGGCTAGCGTGCCTGTGATTTGCCCACAGACTTCGCAACAGAGCGGTCAGAGTGATGTCAGACAACGCCACCACGGTGGCATAGATCAACCGACAGGGCGGAACCAGAAGCCAACAGGTATATCTAGAAATAGCCCCTCTGATGACTTGGGCGGAAGCGAATCTCCAGGACATGTCCTTCCTGGCGATGTGAACGGAGGAGAACACCATGGCAGACTTTCTCAGCAGAGAAAGCCTAAATCCAGGGGAATGGCAGCTGTCGCCCACAGCTTTCCAGATGATTGTGGATCAGTGGGGGACCCCGGGCATGGATCTATTGGCAGCAGGTCCAACGCTCAAGTACCCAGATATTTCAGCCGCAGGCGGGATCCGCTATCCCAGGGGATCGATGCCCTGGTACAGCCCTGGCCTCAGGGAATCCTGCTATATGCCTTTCCTCCGTGGCCCCTGCTGGGTGCCATTATACACAAGATTCAGCGACACAGAGGCCTAGTTCTTCTAGTGGCCCCGGACTGGCCAAGAAGACCCTGGTACACAGACATGAGAAGACTACTGGCAGGGAATCCTCTTCGCCTGCCTCCACACAGGGACCTGCTGCGGCAAGGTCCCATCCTCCACGAGGATCCAACTCAATTCTCTCTTACGGTCTGGCCATTGAGAGGGCTAGATTTATGTTTATTTAAATTTATTTAAATTTATGTTCTGTTTCAATGTAAACCGATGTGATCTGTATTTCATACAGGAACACCGGTATAAAAAAAATCTATAAATAAATAGATTGAAGAAAAGAGGATACTCGGAGCCGGTAATAGATACACTCCTCCGAGCACGCAAGTTCTCCACATCATTGACATATATTAGGATCTGGAGAGTTTTTGAAGACTGTTGCGACTCTCACAGCACCAATTCACATGCCGCTAAGATTCCTATCATTTTGGACTTCCTACAAGATGGACTTCAGAAGGGTCTGTCCCTCAGCTCCATCAAGGTTCAGGTAGCAGCGCTGTCTTGCTACGGTCCCAGGAGTGACGGCAACACCATTGCCAAACACCCAGACGTTTCAAGTTTCCTGAAAGGAGTCAAACACATTCGCCCGCCACTGAAGTGGCCAGTGCCCTTGTGGAACCTCAACCTAGTGTTGGAATTTCTAGCGGGATCTGCCTTCAGGCCCCTTCGAGGCCTGTCTCTCCGTTTGTTAACCCTGAAGATGGTGTTCTTGCTGGCTGTGTCTTCAGCACGCCGCGTCTCAGAGCTACAAGCACTGTCCTGCCGTGATCCGTTTCTCAGAATCACTCCAGAAGCTATCCATCTTCGCACGGTTCCTTCCTTCTTACCCAAAGTGGTCTCACACTTTCACCTCAACCAAACCATATCATTGCCATCTACGGCAGGTTTAAAGAAGTCAGAAGAAGGTCGAATACTGCGTCATCTTGACATCGGCAGAATACTGGCCAGATACTTGGAAATGTCAGAAGCAGTATGAAAGACGGATCATCTGTTTGTCCTTCATAGCGGGAAGAAGCAAGGGGAAGCGGCCTCATGGCCAACCATCGCCCGCTGGATCAAAGAAGTTATCAGGGCAGCCTACGTTGAGGCGGGAAAACCACTGCCTCTACAGGTCAAGGCTCACTCTACCAGAGCGCAAGCGGCCTCTTGGGCAGAAACTAGGATGCTGTCGCCTGCAGAGATATGTAAAGCGGCGACGTGGTCCTCCCTCCATACCTTCTCCAGATTCTACCGTCTGGACGTCCAGGCCAGGGAGGACACAGCGTTTGCGAGGGCAATCCTACACTGTCCTCGGGCAGCCTCCCGCCCAGTCTGGGAGTAGCTTTTGTACATCCCACTTGTTTTGAGTCCATCTGCTACATGCTAGGAAATGTAGAGATTACTTACCTGATAATCTCCTTTTCCTTAATGTATGCAGATGGACTCAGCATCCCGCCCAGCTGCCGGTATACATGGGGATTCGCCGACTCACGGTAAGCCATGTTTTGCTTATATAGGGCTTCCACCCTGCCGGGTGTCGACGCCTTCTGGTTGAGAACACTGGCGGTCTCCAGCTACCATCAATTGGTCAGGGTAATCCTGTTCATTTAAACGATCGGTCAGCTACAGCTTTTGCAAGGAAGATTACTGAATTGCTACACTTCCTGTGGGGGTATATGTACCCGTGCTGACGTCAGATCCGTCTCCAAATGCTAGCACGAGCACACTATACCCACTTGTTTTAAGTCCATCTACATACACTAAGGAAAAGGAGATTATCAGGTAAGTAATCTCTACATTTTTCACCCTTTCTTTTTGTTAAGGATTATTGTACTGAGTGGTGATATTTTTTCATTCACATTTTTTGTATTTAATTTTAGAATGGTCATTCAGTTATTGAAGTTCTTTAAGCCTTCCTTTTGCAGTTCCCCTTAAACAACTCGGTGAGAAGCAGTTATACAGTTTTATAATACTGATTAATTTATGACATCCTTACCAAAATAAGCCAATTGTAGCCACTATTTGTGAGTTTACGATCAGTGACCTAAATATAAATCCTTTGGAGGTCAGGGGAATTGAATTGCAGGACAGCATCTTAAAAAAAAAAATAATCTGAACTATAAACAGGTTTTATCATCAATACAGTGTACATATGACTTTGCCATATCAAGTTTTAATATATTACATTATGTATATTTGGTGTCATTCTCTCTTGCAATACCTGTATTCATTGCCTTCAGAGTGGCTAGTGGAAAGTTATTTTGACAGTCCTTATCCAGTCTTAAATCCATGTAGTATATTAGGATTTAGGGACTCTCTCTAAAGTTGTACAAGTGTAATGCCTCCTTAACTGCTTACTTCATGGGACGTTCCTGGGTTTGGGACCGACCTGGCGGGAGCCCTCCCTATGGCAGACTCCGTTGGTCTTCATGTTCTTGGCGCCTAGTGCCGCCACCTGGGGAAGAAGGTGTTAGAGGATGGGATTTCCCTCCCTTCATCTAGGAAAAAAAATGGGACTGTGAACGTGGCTGGCAGTATGTATAAATATACACAGGTTTATTAGATTATATAAGTATATATATTTCTACATGACTGTGTTCATTGCTAATAAGATGTCAAACAATACACTTATCTACTCATGGTTAATAGTCTCAGGCCATACAACTATATACATTTCTACAAGGTAGCAAGAACATTTAATATTTGAAAATTTAGGGTTGTTTGCTCCCACAGTATACCACCATATAGATTAGAAGGAACCTCTTGAGTTCCCACTTAATCAAGTGTTGTTATCCTCCCTCTTTTTTTCCCAAGTCTCACCCATGTGAAAAGATGCAACTAGACAGGTGGGCAGTGTTGGCCTGAGGGGGGTCCATATTATCTAAACCACTGCCATTTCCTTGGTGCCACTTCTGTTCTGCTGAAAGGTCCGTGCAAATGCAGGGATCCACACCCTTCTGGAGGACCCAACTGCTTCCTGGATTGTTGCTAGGGTCCACGACCTCCTAAGGAACCCAAATGTGCCTCTGGACCTGGCACTGAGGTCCACACCTTCTTGGTGGATCACTTGATCTGCTACTGGGTGCCCCTTGCTCAAGGGGGACGACCCAAGATCACCTCCTGATCTACTGCTGAGGTCCACAGACTCCTGGAGGACCACTTAATCTGCTGCTGGGTCACTTTCCAATCTGGTTCAGTCCTTCGGTGCCTCTCCCTTGGTAGAAGGGCTTTTCCTGGCTTGGGATTACAGCTCCAATAGGCCTATGGCTTATTTAGCATTCAATGATTCAGGCCCTCCACAATTTCAGCTTTTAGTGATTTTAGCTCCATTAAGCTCATGGCTAGTCATTCACTGTTACCCAGCCTGGATTTGTCACCTTCTCTCAGCTAAAAGACCAAGACTCAAGCAGGACCATGGAAAGAGAATGTGTGCACATCCTTCCATCCTGCCTGGCTTTTCTTTCTATTGTCTGAGAACTAGGTACCCAGGGGTCTGACTTCCCCTGTTAGTCAAGGTGAGAATCTGTTTGCTTCCTAGGACTGTTTTGCAGTACATTTTTCTCACAAATCCCTATCTCATTGAGAATTCTCCAGTGTAGGACTTTTCCAGTCATATTTCTGTATGATTTTAAGTGATATTTCACTGCAAGTTACCAACAGTAGGTCCAGGGGGCTGTGACATGCAAATTCCCCTACCTGATTCTCTGACTCATCTATTCAATGGTCATTTAAGCACCTTTACAGTAAGAGGTCTTGGCAAACTTTTCAGTCTCATTCTGGGTTTCCTGGGCTGGTACATCATGTTACATGGCTGCATTGTCCTCTCTCTTTTTATTATTTATTTATTTTTTCTCTGCTGCAGTTTACTTAAATGGTAGCATGCACTTTACTCTCTCTCCCTTGGGGCAGGGGGCTTCACAGGTAATAGAAGAGGGGTTTGCCGTCCTCTTGATTACCACAAACTCATAAATGAAGGTCATTTATGCTAGATGGCTGTCTCCTTTAAACTGAGCTATGTACAGAGAAAATTTTGCCTTTGCAGTCTCAGAAGAATCCCTATTGTATCATATTATCTGTTCTAATTACTTTTCAGGGTATTCATGAAAATTATAAATTGAATTTATAGTATCTTGAAAAATATAAAACATGAGAAGGCATTTTTAATAAAACCAAAATTTCCAGTAAGCTTTTTATCATCCATTGTATATCCTCTTTCCAAGATTATTATACCTTTTATTTTTCAATAGATAACAGGAAAAAAGCTTTAGTGAATCCAGCCATAGGTATCTTAGATTGCTTGCAGAGGTTTTCAAATGTTTAAAATATCTGCAAGGATATTTCTTTGCTTATCTAATCATAAAGTATCAAAAGATATACTTTCAGTCAGATTGCTATAAACTGGTTGAACATCTTGTGCCCCGTTGTGCTGTCCTGTGTGCATGTATCCAAAAAAACAGCAACAAAACTGTTCCATTACACTAACCTAACTTCCCCCCACCTAACATTTTTTAAAATACAATTTAAAAAGTGCTTACAAATATCAAATTCACACCTGCTTTTATTATACATCTGCGTAATTTCATGTGATGTCTAAATAAATAAATAAATAAAAATACTTGAAGTAGAAAGAACCACTTAACTTTAGGGTTTTGTCTCCCAACCAACTAACAATAGTGCTTCTATTACCATGACAGAGATTAGTATTTATTTATTTAACACTTTTTTATACCGGCATTCGTGGTCCGCCGCTGAAGATTAGTAGTTATACAGTTATCATTTACAGCAGTTTTCACCTAAATAGCCAGATAGACAGTCAGTAAGCTATTCATACCCTTTCCAACCATAATCTTTGTTATATTTTGGGGTACATTTTCTAAAGGATCTAGCCATACATCTAGAACTAGAACCACAGGGAAAGCAGACAGTCGATCAGTAGCACATGGTTCAGAGGGAAGTATCTTCAAAGGATACTAATGAAGCAGGAGGCATCCTAACAGAGAGGTTCCACAAAAGCAGTCCATGTGCCTATAAGTAAAGAATCATCTAATCTAAAAGATTCCAAATTATCCCTGTCAACTGAAAAGCAGATTAATTCAAACAAAAAAACCACACTTTGAATTGTCTGTATGCCAATGCCAGAAGTCTAAGAAGTAAGATGGGAGAGTCCGAGTGTATAACAGTAAATGGTGAGAGAGACTTAATTGGCAACTCAGAGACATGGTGGATAGAGGATAACCAATGGGATAGTTCTATACCAGGGTACAAAATATATCACAATGATAGGGAGGAGCAACTTGGTAGGAGGGGGGCGCTTTATGTCCGGAATAGCATAGAGTCCAACAGGATAAAGATCCTTCAAGAAACTTCAAAATAGAATCTCTTTGGATAGAAATCCCATGTGTGTGGGGAAGAATATAGCAATGGGAGTATAATACTGTCCACCTAGCCAAATTGATAAGACAGACGAAATGCTAAGAAAAATTAGGGAGGCTAAGCAAATTGGTAGTAGAGTAATAATGGGAGATTTCAATTACCCAAATTTTTACTGGATAAATGTAACATCAGGAGATGCTAGAGAGAGAAAGTTCCTGGATGGAATAAATGACAGTTTTATTTATCAATTGGTTCAAGAACTGATGCAAGAAGGAGCTATTTTAGATCTAATTCTTAGTAGAGCGCATGATTTGGTGAGGGACATAATGGTGATGAGGCTGCTTGGCAGTAGTGATCATAACATGATCAAATTTGAAATAATGACTGGAAAGGGGAAGATAAGTAAATCCACGGCTCTAGCACTAAACTTTCAAAAGGTAAACTTTGATAAAATGAGAAAAATAGAAAAAAACTGAAAGATGCAGCTACAAAGGTTAAGGGCCGGATTTTAAAAGCCCTACGAGCGTAGGGCCTATTTTATAAAGGCCTGGCGACGTGCATAAAGCCCCAGGACATGTCTAAGTCCCGGAGCTTTACAAAAGGGACGGTCCAGGGGCGGGGCCAGAGGCCTCTGGCAGTGGCCATTTGCCACTTTGTCGAAGGATCACGTGCCAGCCCGGAGGCAGGTGCAAAAGGGTAAGACAGAGTTCGGGGGAGTTAGAATAGGGCTGGGGGGGCGAAAGGTTAGGTGAAGGGGTGGGAAGGTTAGTTTAGGGGGATAGCTGTGGGCGTGGGCATGCGCAAGTTGCACCAGTGTGCACCCCTTGCACGCGCCGACCCCCGATTTTATAACATGCACATGTTAAAATCGGGCATACATGTGCGCTCACTGGGTAGCACGCACACATGTACGCCCGCACGTAGGTATGAAAATTTACCCCTAAGAGTGTACAACAGGTGTGGACATTGTTAAAAAAAAAAAAAAATACCATCTGAGAAGCGCAGCCAGATGCGTCATTCCATGCATTAAGAAAGATGGAAAGAAAGTCAAATGATTACTGACATGGCTAAAATGTGAGGTGAAAGAGGCTATTTTAGCCAAAAGATCTTCCTTCAAAAATTGGAAGAAGGATCCATCTGAAGAAAACAAGAAAAAGTATAAGCATTGGCAAGTTAAATGTTAAACATTGATAAGACAGGCTAAGAGGGAATTTGAAAAAAAGTTGGCCATAGAGGCAAAAACTCATAATTAAAACTTTTTAAAACATCCAAAGCAGGAAGCCTGCAAGGGAGTCGGACCATTAAATGACTTAAGAGTTAAAGGGGCTTTTAGAGAAGATAAGGCCATCACGGAAAGACTAAATGATGTTTACTGATGAGGACATTGGGGAGTATCCATTCCGGAAACACTTTTCACACCTATTACAAGTAATTTGTAACCAATCATTGAAATCATCCATTGTACCTGAAGACTGGAAGGTGGCCAATCTAACCACGATATTTAAAAAGGGCTCTAGAGGTGATCCAGGAAACTATAGGCTGGTGAGCCTGTCTTCAGTTCTGGGAAAAATCACGGACACTATTATAAAGAATAAAATTACAGATAGACATGGTTTAATGGGACACAGCCAACATGGATTTACCCAAGGGAATCTTGCCTCAAAATTCTGCTACATTTTGATGAAGGGGTGAACAGGTAGATGTGGTGTATTTGGAATTTCAGAAGCTGCTTAACATAGTCCCTCATGAGAGGCTTCTAAGAAAACTAAAATCATGGGATATGAGGTGATGTCCTTTTGTGGATTGTAAACTGATTAAAAGACAGGAATCAGAGTCTAGGATTAAATAGTCTATTTTCATAGTGGGAAAAGTTAAATGGTGGAGTGCCTCAGGGATCTGTACTTGGACTGGTGCTTTTTAATGATCTGGAAAGGGGGTAAGACGAGTGATGCGATCAAATATGCAGATGAAACAAAATTATTTAGAGTAGTTAAATCACAAGTGGGTTGTGATAAACTGCAGGAGCACCTTGCAAGACTGGAAGATTGGGCATCCACATGGCAGATAAAATATAATGTTCACAAGTGCAAGGTGACGCATATAGGGAAAAATAACCTATGGCTTTAGTTACACGATGTTAGGTTCCATATTAGGAGCTTCCACCCAGGAAAAAAATCTGAGAGTTATAGTTGATATTACATTTAAATTGTCAGCTCAGTGTGCTGTGGAAGTCAAAAAAGCAAACAGAATGTTAGGAATTATTAGGAAGGGAATGGCAAATAAAATGGAGGATATCATAATGCCTCTGTATTGCTCCATGGTGAGATTGCACTTTGAATACTGAGTGCGCTTCTGATCACTATTTCAAAAAAGATATAGTTGCACTATAGAAAGTACAGAGAAGGGTGACCTAAACGATAAAGGGCATGGAATGGTTCCCCTATGAGGAAAGGCTAAAGAGGCTAGGGCTATTCAGCTTAGAGAAGAGATGGCTCAGGGGGGATATGATAGAGGTCTACAAATCATGAAAGCACTTGAATGGGTAAATGTGAATCAGTTATTTACTCCTTCAGATTATATACAGGCTAGGAGGCACTCCATGAAGTTAGCAAGTACCACTTTTAAAACAGAAAAGTTTTTCAGTCAGTGCACAATTAAGCTCTGGAAATCATTGTCAGAGAATGTGGTTAAGCCAGTTACTATAGCTAAGTTTAAAAATGGGTTATTTAAGTTCCTGGAGGAAAGTCCATAAACTATTAATAGTATGGAATAGTCACTGCTTGTTGCCGGCATTAATAGTATGGAAGCTATTTAATGTTTGGGTACTTGCCAAGTACTTGTGACTTGCACTGGCCACTGTTGTAAACAGGATACTGGGCTTGGTGGACCCTTGTCTGACCCAGTATGGTATATCTTATGTTCTTATATATATATATATATATATATATATATATATATATATATATATATATATATCTGAGTTAGGCAGTTCGATCCAACTTCTTTATACGTTTACCCTATGGAGGATCTGAATATAGCTTCCTATGCCTACTGAGGGGCCGATGCAATAAAGTGCTCTCAGCCTAGCACACAGGTTAACCTACATTTGGACACGCATTTTAGACGTGCTAGACAAACACCTGTTGCAATAAGGGAATTAGCGCATCCAGAGCACACATCTAAACTAATGTGAAGCTTATAGCGCTCATAACATGTAAATGCCATATAGATGAGGCTATTAGCTATTATCCCCAATTCAAAAAATCACCATGCGTCCAATGCGCATTTTCTTAACATGGCAAATTTAACCCCAGCCCTGGAGTTGGCATCAAGTCTTGCCACGCATCCAGGGCTCAACAAAAAAAAAAAAAAAACGCTTTTCTATGGGGAGGGATGTGCTACTGCAAGAAGCCACGCTGTCCTTTCTCGACACCTTCACTTTTAGCTGGATATTTTATTTTTTTTGTTTGTCCCAATATAGATGTATTTTCTACCTACTAAGTATTCAAGCAAAGTGTATCATTCCTCCCACTGCAAAAAAGCCACCCTGCTCGCCTTGTTCATTCTCTCATATTCCTGCAGGGCGAGAAAACTGACGCTCGTTGAGTGTTCATTTTCCTAACGTACGCACAGCCACAACTCCTCTGGGCGCCTGATGCTTTTTAACGCAGTATCTCATTAAAATATAGCATCGCACGCCCAGGAGAGGTGATGCAATTTAATTTTAAAAAAAAAAAAAAAGGGATGGGTAGTTGGCATTGGAGGTTAAAATGATGAAGACACGGTAACCGTGGTTGGTACTAGAGCCAATATATGAAATTGCCACCGCCCATTTATAAAAATGTATACATTTAAGTGTATATTTGTATAGTTAAATGGATTGAGCAGACAGAGACAATTAATTGGGATTGTTAGTAGTTGATTGGTATATTCCTGCTTCAGCATTGAGCTCCGAATGCCACCAGTTGGGGGGCAGGGGAGGAGTGCATAGTCCAGGAGGAGATTTCATTGCTGGGGTTGGGTCCTCATACAAAGATTGGAGGTCTGCAGTGAGGGAAGAGAGGGATCTTTTTTCAAAGGATCTTCCCGTGTAACTTAAGGAGTTAGAGGTAGCAGATTTTCACGCTCAAACTGTAAGTAGCTTGAGACTGAAAATCCACCTATAGCTATGCAGGTAAAACTACATGCTTAACTTATCTGTGTCACCTTTGGAAAACTTGCCCTATGTTTTTAAATTATGGTTTTCTGAAAAGGAAGCCTTGTGGCATCAGATGTTCTGTTTCTAATATTCACCAGTTTTACACAGCTGATCTCAGCGCAACAGTGGTGGTCTGTGAAAAATCCATTACAGATCTCATTTAAACATCTTAAAGTCTTTAGATCAGCAAGCCCCGTTCTCAAAATACAGAAAATTGTTGGCTGATTAGCATACAAGAGGCTTTCGCTTCAACAGTGAAATGTCGCGTTAATCCAATAAAATTCTTGCTTTGGGAGGAATACGTGTCTTAAAGATATATTGGCAATTCTCTACCTTTATAAAATCGGAATCTTATCTCCAAGAAAATGCAGCATCTTTGTTAAACTTGCTTATCAGCAGGTAACTTGCCAGTTCCAGATGCAGTTGTGAATAACAATATAAAAGCCAGCATGTTTTTATAGGTAAATATAATGCCTTTTAAGGTAAAACTCTATAAATCTGCTCAATAATTTGACTAAGATGTTCTCATTGCAAGTCCTTTGTCCCTATCTAGGTTTGCTCTGAAGTTTCAGTCTTTGAAAAGATGGTCTTAAAATGTAAATCAGTCATAAATATAGCCAGCAACCAATATCCCCATATCCATTTCCCAAGAAACCTTTAAAATAGATCAAAGCTGGTATAGATGCTACTCATAATATTTATTCTCGTGAGGATTCCATCATATTCAAATGGAAGAACTCATATTTTCTTAGTTTTTAAGGACCTTTCCATTGAATATTGCTAGTATCTTGAGAGGAGCTGATTTACATTTACTATGGTGGAACAGAAACGCAAAATATGGAAGATTTCAAGTGAATCAAATCTATTATTCTTTCTATACATTAAATAAAAAAGAAAGATGCATTTTCTTTATTGTATTACTTATATTTTATATTTTGAGATTTGTGCAATCTTGGGATTGTCCTTTTAGTGTAGCTTTTTTTTTTATTCAAATGATTTACCAGTAATATATATATACATTGTTTAGGACTCTACATGTGTATTTGTACAAGCCTATGGACTTGGGCAGTATTGAGTAGCTAACTACCCCATGTGCTGCTTGCAAAGGATTGTTGTGTGACTATCCAACTTGTAGCATAAAGTATCATAACATATTTTTCCTTCTTTTTTTTTCTTAAACAGCATCCAGTACTACAGTGTTCCAGCAACACCCTCGGTTCCACAGACCACACCCAGGGAATCTTAATAAAAACAGCACATATCGAGGACCACAATAAACATACTGACCAGGTCTTGCATGAAAGTAAATACCACCAGAAACAAAAGTTTGTAAACTGTGCTGAAAATGACCCCTTTGGGCTAAGTGATTTATTAAGTACACAGCTAAAAATAAAGGACCTTGAAGAGGATGTGCCACCAGCGGAGAATCAGAAAATAGAAAAGAACCCAATCAAGTCTGGAGAGCAAACATATAATGAACTATTAGATATACAGACTTCACCCTCCTCCATTCAGATAACTACTCTAAATAGTACAATAACAGAGCCACAAGCTAATTCAGCTGTAAAAGGTCAAGCATCAATGATAGGTCCAGCATCTCGGATGAAGACATCGTACCTTTTCAAATCCAAAGGACAGAATACTTTGACGTGTCATACAAAGACCTGTTCTGTATCATCTCAAAGTTCCCAAGATAACAATGATCAGCAGCTGTATTTTCCAGATCCTAGTCCATTACTGCAAGTAACAGCTGATAATCTGTCACAAAGGCAGTCACCAGTTGCTATTCAGTTGCCATTGCACTCATTAGATAACAGTTCATCTGCACTGCAACCAACTATCCCTAACCTGTTGCGGTTGCAGGCGCCAGCCACTAGTCCGTCGCAGTTGCAGGCGCCAGCCGCTAGTCCGTCGCAGTTGCAGGCGCCAGCCGCTAGTCCTTCGCAGTTGCAGGCGCCAGCCGCTAGTCCGTCGCAGTTGCAGGCGCCAGCCGCTAGTCCTTCGCAGTTGCAGGCGCCAGCCGCTAGTCCTTTGCAGTTGCAGGCGCCAGCCGCTAGTCTGTCGCAGTTGCAGGCGCCAGCCGCTACTCCTTCGCAGTTGCAGGCGCCAGCCGCTACTCCTTCGCAGTTGCAGGCGCCAGCCGCTAGTCCTTCGCAGTTGCAGGCGCCAGCCGCTAGTCCTTCGCAGTTGCAGGCGCCAGCCGCTAGTCTGTCGCAGTTGCAGGCGCCAGCCGCTAGTCTGTCGCAGTTGCAGGTGCCAGCCGCTAGTCTTTCGCAGTTGCAGGCGCCAGCCGCTAGTCTGTCTCTGTTGCAGACGCCTGCCGCTAGTCCGTCTCTGTTGCAGACGCCTGCCGCTAGTCCACGGTTGCAAGTGTCTGCCGCTAGTCCGTCGCGGTTGCAGACGCCTGCCGCTAGTCCGTCGCGGTTGCAGGCGTCTGCCGCTAGTCCGTCGCGGTTGCAGGCGTCTGTCGCTAGTCCATCGCGGTTGCAGGCGTCTGTCGCTAGATCGCCGCGGTTGCAGGCGTCTGTCGCTAGATCGCCGCGGTTGCAAACTCCAGCCACCAGCCCATCGCAACTACGAAGACCAGCTACTAGTCCAAGTCAGAAAAGCATACAGAGCCCAAAAACCTCTAAGCTTCGCCCACCAAACGCTTTGCTGTCTAAATCCAAACAAATGAGCTTTCTTATCCCTTCTACAGCTGTTCCTCAAGAATCTCAGAATGTCTCCTCTAAGGCTGCAACTTCTAAAGTTTCAAAGTCACAGCCACAGAAAAAGGAGAGCATGCAGCAATCCCAGAGTAATAGTTTGTATGTTGGGGAGAAGACTGCTTCCAACCGACATTCCCGACTCCCAAAACCAAAGACACATTAGGGATATAACTTCTATGTGCACATTCCACTGGAAAGGTTGATTTACTCTGTACTTGCTTGCCATACATCTGTTGCATCAGAAAAGTGCTTCTCTATCTAGAGTCTGCAAGTCCTGAATTGCATTATAGACTGGCGGCCATCATTAGATTTCATTATTCCATTCTGAGTCTCCATTTGAAGCCCACACTATCAGAATTGTGCAGCTTTCCTTAAGTGAGCATAATGGTTATTTAGCTGTATGAAAAGCCTGCAGTAGAAATTGATTGCATTGTTCATCAATCCAGTTAACAGACAATTTAGCATATAGTGGAACCTGCATTTACAGCTAAATGCATTATCAGTCTTCTGCACCTTCCATTCACAGATAGTTTATCCCCAGAAATCATTTGGAATCCATATTAATCTAGAATATTAAAAATTGAGATTACTGCCCATTCTGCTGGCTGGGTTCTGACTGTAAACTGACATTTTAATTAGCAATTTTATGGGGACCTGTGCTAAATATTTACAAAATCTGGTTATTACTTCAGTGGCTATAATTCTTACTCATTTTAGCAACCTGTGTAAAAAGAAATGTCCTATTTATCAGTACTTATCTCATGACTTGATGTATTTAATATATTTTGTTATTTAATTTAGGTTTGAATGTTTTTGGTTTATTTTTTAACTTCTCGCATAAATCTACTTTTTGATAATAAAAAGTGAAAATTCAGTTTTCCTGAGCACAAATGGCAGCCAAAATTCCTAAAGATGTCACAGTACAAGCAATCTGTATTGTTACATTCTTGTGACATTTTAGCATGTCAGTAAAGTTTTATCATGGGATGGACTTTCAGAACCAATTTGGAGGGCAGTGTGTTTGTTAGTCACATTACTGGTGCAACATTACTGGGCATGTATCCTGGTAGACGGTGCTTTCCTTGATTTATTTCAAGGCTGGCAGTAAAATAATGAGTTGAAATTAGTTTCTGAGCTTCTTAAGTTACTTAAAAAGATAATCTGGTGTCAGTGAACAAGATATTAAAATGCTAGTTTTATTTTCTTTAGACACCATAAATGTTAATTCATTAAACAAAGTATTCACTGTCAAATACTGCAACATATGTTCAATAGTTTTCCTTTAATGGTACATTCTTGAGCTTTACATCCTTCCATACACACTTTTTTTTTTTTTTTTAACTTCATTGTTTCCTAGACCCCAAAATATATTGGCCTCAGTGACTGATACCAATTTAAACCTATGGCATGTGAAGACATAAATGGATATTTCCAGCTAGGCTACATAAATACTGTCATAAGTACATACCTCGTTACTCAGCTGCTTAAAGCAGTGACTGATTTTTCCTGTGATCCAATGTTTGATGCCGAATTTCCTTCAATTTTTATGTGAGATCAGATCACCAGTAACCAATTAATTACACTGCTGTTCAGTGTAAATCATAGTACTTTCTTGGCATCAACTCCTTCCTTCCAAAGTAATATCTAGATTGACAGAACTACTGATTCAGTATAAAACACTTAAGTAACAAAGTGCTGCTCATTGAATTTTTACTGACATTTTAATAATCATTAAGAGAGTTAGATTTTTTTTTTTTTTTTGTGGAGGGTGCAGGAAACTTTTCCACAAGTCTGTAGTTTTCCCTTGCCCTGCAGTGTACTTTCCCTTGCAGAGGAAGCTGCTTGTTCTGGACTGAAATGAGATATGTGTGTGTGTGTGTATATATGTGTGTGTGTATGTATGTATGTATATATATATATATATTATATATATATATATATATATATATATATATATATATATATATATATATATATATATACATATACACACACATTAAAAAAGTTATTTTATGCAGTATCTTTTGTAAGAAACATCTCTTCTTTTCAGTCTATGCCTCAAAGATTCCTCATCATTTCATATATTGAATTAAAGCTAAGACATTGTGTTTTAGTATTCAGAGGAGAAACCAGGAAAAGTGCCTCCAACTTCCATAAATGCATATTAGGGAATAGAAAATTGAATTAAAAAATTCAAACTAATCACAGCAACATTTTTTATGTGGGAGAAGGGGGGAAGGGACATTCAGTGTAGGGTCATTTTAAAATGTTTGGATTTTGTTGATGGTATCAGTCCAAAATATAACTGTAGTAATATGATGTCATCGAAAAAGAATTTTATACACACCACAGTTTCTCCAAGATAGCTTTTTTACTAATGGGATAGAGATGAAAGGGATATAATGTTCTTGTAATTTTCCATGTTGTCCAACTGTTGTCAATTTGGTTCAGGAGCCACAATTACTAATGTTTTCATGTTCCTATGTTTTAGCTTTCTTTCCACATGTGACTCTTTTAATGATAGAGCAAAGCTGCACCTTTACTTAATGTGCATATGATGAAAAAGGCTCAGCAATGCTTAAAGCAGCAGTGCCCCTGCTTTCTTATTTTTGGTCAAAAGTGAGTGGGCATAAAGTGATTTTTATCTATTTCATCCAACTTGTTCACTTCCATGTTTCTCAGAGTTAGTAGAAAATACCTCAACATCAAATGTTTGAAAATCCAATTAAAATACGGCTGCAATTCTTTTCCTGCATCATGAAATATATGAGCTTGTGTGGGCTAATATGTAAGGGTGATGGAAGTGGTGTAGCGATGTTACAGGTGAATTGGGCAGATACAGAGACAAAGGCATGGCAGTCCCCAAATGTTAGTGAGAAATGGAAAGCTGTCAAAGTAAAAAGCTAAAACAATTTCATAGGAAATACAGAAAACTTCTCCTGGATTTAAATTAAGACATTTTAATAACTTACATGGATATTTCTTTAGAAGGCTCTGCAGCTTTCTGGCTAGGTTCAGGAAAGTTGAATAACAAAGTACAGTGCATTATTGTCCAGAATTTAATGAAATATAGGATTTCATCACAAGTCTGTAATGCAGTCAGTCATAAACAAATATGAAATATCTCACCTGTTGGGCACTCACATAATTGAGAATACGTAATAAACAGTTTATGCAGGGGGGTGAGAAGGAAAAGGAGGAGCTTTTCTGTTTATGGTAGCAGACAATTGGCATCCACTAGTATAACCAATCAGTAAATGAGGTTTCTGACCCTATGTTTCATTATAAGGTTTATATTATTCAGTAACTGAGTATAGCGAATAAGGTATAGCGTATAAAGAAGAGTTCAGTAGTGTCCTCTCCCATGACATATTCATGTTAAGAGAAATCAGGTACACTGGCCTGGTATATTCTTTTTAACATCTGTTTCTGCCTGGCCTTAAAGAATTCTAAAGCCCAGTGTGAAATAAAAAGGCTTAGTAGGAAGAAACTCAGGTGGAGATGAGAAATCAGGAAAACATTGCATATTCTCATCCAATGTACTTTATTTTAAAACAATTGGGAATCTTAATTCAGAAGAACATGTTTTTACGAGAACATAACAGGATATTCATGAACATGTTTTCTGTGCTTTTAAACTTGGCTGCTACCTGTGTGCAGTATTATTAAATATTAATGCACATTGGATCACAGTGAGCTTAACAGATGAAAATTTAAGGTAGCAAAAGCCTGACATGCACTAAAGCAACCACCAAAATGAAAAAAGAAAATATGTAGAATGGAATAGACACAAAACTCTTTTGACAAGTGTCCCTTGTTATTGATGTATAATAAAATCAAGAACGCCACCTGATTGTCCTTTCTTTTTTTTTTTAATAATTGCCTTGTGCTTCATTCCATTTGCTGCTGTGGTGTTACTGCTTCAGGACTCCTCTTATCTCTGGCCCCAGCCCCTTCTCCACTCCCCTTTCACAGGCAGTAGGGTTCAATCAAAAAGTCTGCCTATAGACAGCTGATTCCTCTGATTGGATCCCATTATACGTCTCTTATCTAGATGGGCAGAGTAGAATAAAGCTCCAACAGAAGGCTTTCAATTGCATGCACTGTTTGAAAGTCAAGAAACTGTTTTTGAGCACAAACTTAACTGTAGATAGTACAGATGTGCATAAAATAAACAGGTGACTGCACTCTTCCTAGTAGCTGATGTATGTACACCAAATAAACAGGGTTTCTGAAAATTGTAGATTATCTGGCAAAGCTAGCAACACGATTGGTCAGAGTGGCCTTCAGTGCAGACTCCTGTCAGCATAGCAGCTGAGGTTTTTGTGCTGCCGGCAGCCCAAGGAAATTGGTGTTGCAGACTGCTTGAAGGCCTATGATTTCTGAGCATTGCCAGATAATTCCCAATTTTGATTAGCCCTAAAAATAAAGAATTCGTTCATTACTGTGTGTTCCAAGTTGTCTTTAGTTACTAATCATTCTCATCTAGTTTACGTGCATCTTTGGGTCCTTCCCTCTTGTGTATTCATTTGTGCAATATCCTCTAAAGCACGCATAAACTACTGCTCTATGTGTGTATATACATGTATGTGTGTGTATATGTGCACACATTCATAAATATATACAATTGTTTGTTTATATATATATAAATATTTTTAAAAAGTAACAATTAGCATTTTAAGAAATAACATAATACAAGCAGGACAACAGAATTGCACTTTAAATGAGCTTTAATGCTTGAAGTTGTGCCTAAAATCTAAATGTCTCCTGTTGTGCGTCTGTGTGTGGCTTATAAAACAGAGAGAATAATTTATATAATAGATACTGTTTCTGAGGTACAGACACTCTGCAGTACTGCACATAAATATTACACACCATAGCATGTTAGTATTCCACTGATAGGGTTATGTTTCTTTCTCATGATAAAAGGTTTATTGGCATTAATATAGCACATTGATGCCTTTCTTCCTGGTGCTGGTATGCCCTCCGAAAACAATGTTCTTTGCAGCACAGGTGGTGGTAATGGTAAGAACCACATATACTATGCACTTAACTCATTGATAAGTAAGAGAAGAGAATCATCACCTGGCCACTTAAAATCAAATTTTCTTTGTTGGAATCTTTATTTTGAGGAGTCCAAATCACAACAAAAAAAAAAGACTGCCATAATATAAGCATTTAATACGGTCCCTCAGTGTCAGTTCTGTATAAGGGCTGCAACTAATGTGGGTCCTTTTTGTACACTTACTTTAACCCTTTTGTTTCATGACTGTTTACTGAATTTTGGGTTTCCTACACACTGGCCTTCACTGTGTGTTTCTCTGACTGGAGGCTTGCCTACTTTAACTTACTGTACCACTAAAATCCCACTGTAGTTATTTGTATTGTAACAGCAGGTCACTACAGTTGCGTGGTGCTCGTGAACAGCAGTCTAGGGTAGATTACCCAGACATTTAAAACATGTAGCTGTTTGTTCATCTTATACCACCCATGTCATCGAGGTCAAGCTATCATTAGCTGCCCCTTCCCCCTAATGCTGTAGTCACAGTCTAAACTGAATATAATTGAAAAGAAAAATTTACAGTATTTATTTTAAACTAGAAATCTGTACCCCGTATTACTGATCAGAATTTGAATAGTACATATCATAAGCTGCAAGACTTCCCCCTCTCTGTTTAGAAATAAAAACCATACATCATTTTTCTATTTTGTAAACCATACTCCTATAATTCTATTGTATACAGAAGAGTGACCATATTAACAGGAATGTCAAAATCACACTTGTGAATAGCTCATTCATTCAGTTTGTGAGAAGATGTTTGCAGGACCATATTTAGTATGCGCCAGTTAGATACAATAACAGGGATGTAATTTGTTGCCAGCATAGCTTCTTTCTGGGGCAGCTTGAAAATATAAATTGAATTAACAATAAAAATATTTATGTAATGGGCATTTTTGCTTTCTATAACTGTTTTAAAGGTATTGCCTTCTTTTAAATTGTTTATATTGCCAACCTGGTCATTTTATCTCCTCTTCTTGCATAACTAATATATGATGACTACATATTTAGAGTATTGCCCTTTTAAAATAAAACCTGGCACACTGTCCATGTTTTTGCTCTGAATCAGAGCAGAAATAGAACATTAAGGTCTCTATCTCTGCTTACAGATAGTAAAAATGGTTGGTACAGAGAGAGAGAAAAGAGAACTTTCCCAGGACATAAATTAAAAGCTGCTACTTTTTTAAAGACCTTTCAAATAACACAAAATATTTCCAACTGTTCAAAAAGTAATAAAACTTAATCCATGGACAAATTGCATAATGGATAAGCCCTAGAAAAGCACAAGTATTATTTTTATGTACTTTAGCACTTAAAGCCACCTACATGCAGGGCGGTTTCATGGTAATAATTTAGCCAAGTATTCTTTATTCAAACTGTTTTCAGAGGAGAAAGGGTATGTTCCATGGTTTGTTTTTTAATATTAATCTGTTTTCCTTCATTAGTCCTTTTCTGATCTGTCAACATCAGCAGTTATCCTTGTCTACTAAGATGATGAGTTTGAGACCTATATTACATTACTTTACCAATCAATGTCTCCTCAGTCTCCCAAGGGAAAATAAACTGTTCTAATACAGATGATGAAAGGAAGATAAAATGGCTGTGCAATATATAATTGGCTATTTACAATGTCTTGTTTTACTTTTTGTTGGTGTTTAAATTTGAGACATTTTCTTTTGGGATCCAAATTGTAAGCTGGGTTGATTTAACATTGCTCTCAGTATGCCATGAATAAGGAATAAGTATAGTTGCCTAAACTAATTTCACTAATAAATTATTACCCAGGCAAACAAAATTTAGAATTTTTTTCCATCGTACAACTGATTGTGGAGTAAGTATCCTCAGATACAAAATCTAGTTTCAATTTTAAATTGTGATACAGTAATTGGCTATGGGTTTCTGATCACCACCACCTAAACAGAGCCTTGTTTTGAAAGCAGCAAGCCATTCTCTGCACTCAGGAAAGCTTTGTTTAGGTGGTGGTGGTTGGTGTTGATGTTGGCATTCCAGTAAGAAGCCTTTATTCAATGCTTATAAAATGGTAATTTTTTTCAAAATATTGAAACAGCATAAAATCATGTTTTATATGGCATACCAGCTTCAATCAGCTAGAGGACAGAAAATAAATTGATTTTATTATAGGTTGCTGGTCACCTTATTTGGACTGAATGTCAAAAGCAAGCAGTGATTTTGTAGAAAGACGGATAGCTCCTTCAATATATAAATTATTTTGCAACATGTAGCAGTTGTATAGAAATGAAACCCATGCCAGCAGGTGAAACACAATTGTGTCAGTCAGTGTTGTGGCACAGCTATTCACTTCTGCCTTGGGTTTGGAAGCTACATAATTTAGAAAGAATTATCATCTAATATCTTGAGCTGAGCACATGATAAACATCTGCATCCTTTGTTTTATTCAAAGTAAATACTGTATATTGGAATTACCCTGTAAAAAGATATCTGAAAATACTGTATGTATGTAAAAATTTCCTCAGTATTAAAACTGACAAAATAAAGGTTGATAATTCTAAAGTCTGGACTGTCTTGATGTATGCTTCAGCTGTGAATTCTATTGTAAAAACTAAAATGTATCAATTTTTGTACCTCATGCAAATGCTGGAATCATTGAAGATGATTTCTCCTCAGAGCTATGGGCTTATAACCAGTGGTAAATATAAAGTTTCTCAAGGTTCAGTACCTTTAGCATGACAAAATTCAATTTACCAATCTTACAGCTGGATTCATTGTGCGCACACGTACATGCATACATATACGTGCATATGTTATAAATTGGAGGTGTCCTTTGCTGTGAGCTGGCATGCATGTGTGCCTGCACGCGTGAAAATATAAATGTCTAAGAATCATGCTGGTCTGTGCTAATGTTAATTATTTTCACAAGCAGAACACCTCATTCACATGGGAATGCCATCTATAGTGATATTTTACTGTTTGACCATACATTCCATTGAAGTCCCAACAACTTGCTTATATATATATATAGCCCAGAGCACCGAAATCTTCCACTTACAATTGAAATGGCTGCTGGATTTTGTCTGTATTCCCCACAATTTTTCAATTGTTCCAGTTTTGAAAATAATTTCAAAATGTGTTCTACCCTGTTTATGGTTTCCCTTGAGTGGAAAATCCTTAAGAAGCACTCACTGCATTAGTAGGGGGAACCCAGGATGTAATGCTGCCTCCTACTCAGTGTTTGTGATTTTGGAACAGTTTATTCCTAAATAAGGTATAAAGAGATTATCAAATGCCACTTCATTTGAAACAAAACCCAGGAATCCTTCCTTCAAAAGGTAGCAATTTCATAAAAGTAATAACTTATGAATTCGGCCAGGGATAGGCAATTCTGGTCCTCGAGTGCCACAAGCTAATTGGGTTTTCAGGGTATCCAGGATTAATATGCATGAGATGCATTTTCATGTAATGGAGGCAGTGCAAGCAAATGCATCCCATGAATATTCAGTGTGCATATCTGGAAAAGCCAACCAGCTTGTGGAACTTGAAGACTGGAGTTGCCTACCCCCCTCTTCAGGGTTTTCACTATGAGTTTTTCTGCTCCTTTGGGTTTCCAGCTCAGAACCACTCTCCGCTGGTCTTTAGTACAATAACCTTCATTGGTTACTATCCTGGGCTTTTCCACATTTTTAGTTTTCCTCCCCAAGCCCAACTATCTCTGCAACAATCCTAAGGCATGGGCCAGCCCACTGCTTTCTCCAGAATGTATGTGTGTTTCCCGAGTAGCTTTGAGATATCGTTGTTGTGCAGTAGCTGAGATTCCCTCCATTGAGCCATGAAAACTGCTTTAGCGACATCCTTGGTCCCAATAAACCCGAGGAAAACAGTTCTTGCCCCAGCAGGTATTTTCTGAGCACTCTGCATTCGCAATGTGACATACTTTGTTTAAACATGTGATTTTTCCCTTTAGCTGTGATGACTTACAGCATGCAAACTTCATCTAATTACTAATGGGGTAACATTTTATAATTTAAAATCTTATTTTTAAAATTTGTAAATGTTTAATGACTGATAAATTGACATTGATTTGTTCTTCAGAACTGACACCAGTTATAAGTAGGGCACAGTTCTGTAAAATGAAATCACACAGGTAAGAAATCGGTCTATTAATTTTAAATAGACTATGCAAGGAATTCATTTTATTCAGTTTTGTTCTAGATTGCGAATGCTTATTTAACATTAAACAGTGGTCCATTGAGCCCAGCATACTATCTCTTCAGATGACTCAGACTGGCCACTGGCAAAGTACCCAGAAAATCCCAATATGAAAGTCTCTTAGAAGTAAGTGGTAGAGACTTCCTTGTCTACCTGGCTAATAATGGTTAATGGGCCTGTCCTCCAGAGCCTCCAAATTTTTTTAAACTTAGCTAGATTACCAACTTAATTGAGTATTGACAGAAAAAATCTGTTACTGGTTAATTTAAAGTGTTATTTAAAAGGTATTCCTTTAAATTCAGAGTAATATTTGTAAATGCCTAGATGACTATCATTGTTTACATTCTAAGAGCTTTCCTATGTGGGCCTTTTTTATATCATGATTATATGCTCCCTCTAATATGTCTATAATGTATATGTATATGAGCATTCTTCGCCATTATTACTGTTTTGAGCAAGAGAAGTTCCTGTCTTTGAACGGGTGAAATTTATAACCCTGATTTTGGGCCGTGCCGCCAGAGGAGGCTGCCGAGAGGAAGGGGAAGAGCGAAGCTGTTCCGCCTCCCCTCGATGACAAAACCTGGCCCGAACGGACACAGGGATTTGCCCACACACCTCACCACCTCGACACCAACAGCCACTCCCACTTCCTGACATCAGCGGGAGCACCATGGGAACACCATAAGCCGGTGCCAGAGAGCCTTTTAAAGGGCACCTACAGAATCGCGCTGCCAGATTTTGGGCAACAGAATGTTGTGTAATGGTTGTCCCTGCCTAAGTAGTTACTCCTGAAGTAACTACTTCAGGCCACCCGACATGAGCCGAATCATGGGCTCATTCGGGTGGCCTGAGTTGTGAAGAGTTAGCGAGAAGGGACATTTTTTGTGCTTGGAAGATTCATTACATTTGCAAGATATAGTAAGATTTTTTCTATCACGATTTAAGAGTGGTGGGATAGATGCTTAAGGTGTGAACCTTGTTTTTCATATTTATTTTTATTATTGAGGTTTATTGGTAACTGTGGTTTGTACAAAAAATTGTGTCTGAACCTGCAAATGAATGAGATCATAGGTGTCCATTGCTGATACTGCTTGTGGTCCATTGCGAGGCGAGAGGTGATGGATGTATATCAGGTTACACAGTTTTTTTCTGATGCTGTGTTCTTTATAATTTTGTAAAACGATTTTTGAAGGTATTTGAACTTTTGTTGTTTTGTGCCTTTTGTTTCTTGTTTTTGCTGTTTTGTGCCTTTTGTTTCTTGTTTTTGCTGCTATAATGTATATGTAACATACATAGTAACTTAGTAATGACGGCAGAAAAGGACTATATGGCCCACCCAGTCTACCCAGCAAGGTTCTTATAGTAGTTTTTGCTGCTCTGTGCAGGATACTCCCATGTTTTTCTCAAGAGTAGTAACTACTGCTGCATGCAGTTACCCCCAAGCCTTTATGAAAAGAGTAGCAATATTTGCAATCAATCAAAATCAAGAAACTGTCAAACCCATAAATTACTGCTAGCAACACTTTTACTGGGTGAAGAGCCTTCTTGATAATTGAGAGAATGCTGCTTGATGTTCTTTGCTTTGGGACTTGGCCATAGAAGCTGTCCTGTGCTTTTTCTCTTATGTCTTCTTGATAATAATATAATAATCTGTTCATGAGTGTGTGTGTGTAATGTGTATATATATATATATATATATATATATATATTGCAAATACATTATCCTATCATTCATCCTATTTAATGCACAGTCCATAGTGAAAAAGATCCCCATACTTTCCGATCTACTCAGCGATTCAAAACCAGACTTCATAGTAATAACGGAGACATAGATAAAAAACAGACACCGTTCTAATCAATCAAATTTACAACCCTAATTATAAAACCTTCTCAATCCCCAGACCGAAACAAAAAGGTGGAGGAGTCATGCTAATCGCCAAAAAGAACCTTCAGTTGAAAATTATCCCAACAAAAATATGCTCACCTTTCAAAATTGCCCTATTCGACTCAGCGAAATTACAGATATGCTTAGTATTCTGCCCCCCAGGTTCTCTAGACCGAAACTGCTTCCCACTAATTGAATTTATCACCTCCAACCTCACACTTAATAAGCCCATCATTTTGCTAGGAGACTTCAACATACACATGGACACACTGCCCCTCTCATCCACATATGAAACAATTACAGAAGCTCTAGCACCCCTAGGACTAAAACAAATTATCAAGAGCACAACTCACAAAGCTGGACACACACTAGACATTGTCTTTATCAATACCAACACCTGGTCAACTCACCAAACATACATAACCGAAATCCCTTGGTCAGATCACTCTCTAATACAGACCAACTCCAAACTTAGAAATAAACAATCCACTGACAATTTCTTACCATCTTCCTTTCAATAGCGAAACACTTCAACAAAAACTACAACCTGAACTCACACATAGACCTGACGAACGCGGAAGCGGCCACAACCTCATGGATCAATATCACCAAAGCTATAGCAAACAATATAAACCCCATCATCAAAAAAACAATAAAACACAAAACACCTTAGAGATGTGAATCGGAACTGAAATCCGAACCGATTCTGGTTCCGATTCACATCCAATGGTACAACGACAGCATAAGAACTGCAAAACGTGAACTCAGAAAAAAAGAGAGCCCTGGCGCAAGAACAAAACACCATCCCTACTCACCGCCTATCGAACACAACTAGCCTTCTACAAAAAAACGATCCACAATGCAAAGAGAGAATTCTACGCGAGCAAAATAAACAAATACCAACACAACCCCAGAATGCTATTCGCCATAGTCCAAAGCCTCACCAAGTCAACAAATGAACCAAGAATACCAACCAACATAAATAAATGCAATGAATTTGCAGACTTTTTTACAGAGAAAATAATCTAGTAAAGAACAATCTCAGCACAAACACCCATAACATAGAAATGATACCCAAAACAACAACAAGTTGGCACAACCTCGAGCCAGCCTCCTCACTGGAAATACAGATAATCATCAAAAAAATGAATCCAGCAAATCATCCCATTCACAGCATCCCCATACCAACAATCAAAATAATCGAGCCTACAATAACCAACATAATGAACCTTTCCCTCACGGAAGGATACTACTCGGATTGCTTAGAGGCCCTTGGACGCGCGTTTTCCCTTACCCCTTATTCAGTAAGGGGAGGAAAACGCGCGTCCAACCTGCGGCACCTAATAGCGCCCTCAACATGCAAATCCATGTTGATGGCCCTATTAGATATGCCCGTGGGATACAGTAAGTAAAATGTGCAGCCAAGCCGCACATTTTACTTTAAGAAATTAGCGCCTACCTTTGGGTAGGTGCTAGTTTCTGCCGGCACCGGGAAAGTGCACAGAAAAGCAGTAAAAACTGCTTTTCTGTGCACCCTCCGACTTAATATCATGGCGATAGTAAGTCGGAGGTCCCGAAGTGTAAAAAAAGTTAAAAAAGAAAAACAAATTTTTAATGGGCTGGCAGCTGTCCGGCCGAAAACCAGACGCTCAATTTTGCTGGCGTCCGGTTTCCGAGCCCGTGGCTGTTAGCGGACTCGAGAACAGACGCCAGCAAAATTGAGCGTCTGCTGTCAAACCTGCTGACAGCCGCTGCTCCGGGCTAAAAGGAGGCGCTAGGGACGCGCTAGTGTCCCTAGCGCCTCCTTTTGCCCGTTTCTACTGCACCACCTAATTTGCATACTAAATCACGCATACTGGCGAGTGGCCGGTGCGTTCTTCCGCTCTCCCGTGGACTTTACTGAATCGGCCTGAATGTCAGCAATAATTAAACCCCTATTAAAAAAAAAAAAGTACAATCTGGACCCAGAAAATTTACTAAACTATCGACCCATATCCAACCTACCCTTCATTGCCAAAATCATAGAAAAAGTTGTCCACACCCAGCTCTCTGAACACCTAGATAGGAACAACATCCTACACCCCTCACAATTTGGCTTCAGAAAAAACCTAAGCACAGAAACACTACTCCTCTCACTAAATGACACCATACTCAGAGGCTTCGACAAGGGCCAAAGCTACTTGTTGATCCTCCTGGACTTATCAGCTGCATTAGATACAGTAAACCATACAATCCTTCTTGACAGAATGACTGAAATTGGAGCCACTGGTAAAACACTACAATGGTTCTCATCCTACCTAGAACACAGAAGCTTCCAAGTAACATTCAACAACATCCTCTCAAAGAAAGGAACCCTCAACACAGGAGTCCCACAAGGATCAGCACTGTCCACAACACTCTTCAACGTTTACCTCCTTCCAATATGTCACCTGCTAGATCGCCTTGGTCTGGCTCATTTCCTATACGCAGATGACATACAAATACTAATCCCATTAGACAACACCTTGGAAGAAACTTACAAAAAAACAGCTATATATCTCTCAGAGATTAAACAACTGCTAAATGCTCTGAAACTCATAATAAACATAGATAAAACAGAAATAATCATCCTAGGCAGGAAAACAGCAATGCTACTACACCACCACTCAAAATGGATAACCTAAAATCATCAATATTGCCAGTCACACACGCCAGAAACCTTGGAATCAGCATTGACAGCGAACTATCCTTCAAGATCCACATCACCAAAGGAAGGATACCACAAATTTCTAACCCTAAGACGACTCAAGCCCTTCCTTTCTCAAGATGACTCCAGAACAGTTTACAGCTACTCGTTTTCTCCAACCTCGACTACTGCAACTCCTTACTATTCGGCCTACCTCTCACCACAATCCATCCACTCCAAATCCTACAGATCACAGCCACTAGAATACTAATTGGAACAAAAGAACACGACCATATCACTCCATCCCTCATATCGCTACACTGGCTCCCAATCAAATATCGAATAGACTACAAAATACTAACAATACTACACAAAACTATCATAGGTCAACAAACCAGCTAGTTAACTAAAACAATCGAACTCCACACCCCAAAACGAGACCTACACTCAACAAACAAAGGTCTCCAAAAAATTTCTCCCACACGAACCACGCAACTCAACACAACCCGAGAAAGAGCCATATCCATTGGAAACCCCAAACTATGGAACTCCCTTCCATTCAAAATAAGAACACAACCCAACCTAAAAATCTTCAAGAAAGACCTAAAAACCTGGCTTTTCACCAAAGCCTACTTAAGCACTCAATAAACCATCCACCTAAGCCTACTCAGACACTAATTGAAAACCATTCACCAAACCCTACTTAGACACTCAATGAAAACCATACATCAATGAAAACCATCCATCCAGTTAGCAACCATCAAACCAAAAGAGACAAATACTCAATAGCTCCTACAAACAAACTTATTGCAGTAATTGTATATTGTAATTTGAATCTTAATCCTGTAAATGTATATTGTAATCTGATTATAAACATGTTGATTTGCTAACTTTCCCTTTCCCATCATCAATTAACAGTAATTGTATATTGTAACTTATATCTAACATATTGAATTGCTAACCTGTTAACATACCCCCTCCCATCGACAATTGTAAACCATTGTGATGGCAAACCCGAATAACATATATAAAACTCGATAAATAAATAAACATGTGCAGTTCAGCAGTGTGGAGCATGTGCACATCCCACCAGCCTCTGAGCTACATATGTAAGTCCCAAGGTATGCACATATCTCCAAGAGTATGCTCCTTAGTGGATGGTGGAGTTTTCATGCTTGTTGATGTATGGATGGACACCCCATCAATTGCCAACAATCTATAAAGGGTTTTAGTAAGTGTTAATTTGGATGCCTACCACTGTGTCCTTTTGCACGAGATTCTCTTGCTTCTTTAATCACAGATAAAAAGCAGATGTCACTGTGAAAGAGGCCAGTTCAGATGTTTCATAAGAGGATGGAGATCACATGCCCTATTCCCTATCAGGTAACTTGAGTAAATGGGTAAACACACTTGCAGGCTGATACAGTAATCTGTGAGTTAAGAAAACGTGTACTGGATTTCAGCTCACAGTTCGAATGCACAGATTAAAACATTTTTTAACTCCCGATGCAGTAAGCTAATGATATGCTAATGCGTCAGGAGTTTAAAAAAGCACGTAGATTGTAAAATGTGTGTTCAGCACAGGCCGAACATACATTTAAACTTGGGTTGGGGGGAAGAAGCATGAAGTGGCAGCAGCAGTGAGTTTGCAACTGTTTTGACAAGTGCCAACATGCTATATGTTGTTCTAGAGAATGCTCATTACCTTGCCACATTACCTACTGGTTGAGGTTTCTTCCTGCCAGGATTCCAATCTTAACTGAGCAGCAGCAAGCACTTTCACAGGAAAGTGAGGGCCTCACAGGCTAGCAGGCCATTCATTGTCCCCGGGGTGGCCTAGGAACATTTTGCAAGTGCTGGCAAAATCCAAGAACTTGTGCAGCTTTCTTCATGGAACCTCCACACCTAATTACCCCTGTCCTACTGAGACATAACCACAGTTATACATACAAACTATTTATAAAGCACACTAACACACTATCATTTGCATACATATTAAAAGAATCATTCCAACCCTCCCATGTTTCACTTCACCAAGCTTCTTCATTACACATTCAATATGTTAAAAAAAAAAAAAATCCCATAAAAATATAAAATTTCACTACTTCACTTGGTAATTCTGAAACTCACACTCTTCATAAGAAAAATTATATCCTCATTTCAATATAATAGAAATCCAAGATTTCAAATAAATTACAATGAATCCAAAGCTCATGATCACTCTCCACCAGGAAGATAGATTTTCTCATCTAGTCATTCGTCATAGAAAGTAAATACAATGGGTGGTCATATTCACCAATACACATTCTCCAAAAATACAAAAACTTAATGCCATAATAAAACAACCAAAAAAGTAAATAAAGATTGAAACTCACCAAATTACACAAGCTCAAAATCATCAAGCATTTTCTGTTCTAAGACGTCATCAATTTTTTTAACTAATCACATGCCCATCACACATCCAGTCAAGGTTAGTTATATCCGCACATGCAAAAAAAAAAACTAACAATCAAAAATAGGGCTCACTGAGAAGAGAATCATTCCCATGAGATAATTTTAAATATAGTTAATCCAATTTTGTTTAATCCTTCAGGAGCAATCAATTTCAAATTGAAAATCCACCACTGCTCAGTTCGTAATAAAATTCTGTTTATAGAAACATAGAAATGATGGCAGAAAAGGACCAATAGTCCATCCAGTCTGCCCAGCAAGTTCATGGTGGTTCTGGACAGCCAGCAAGTTCTGGCTGTCCAAGTCACTCTCATAATTAACTTTCACTTTCTGGGAAATTGAGTGTAAGGGCCCTTG
This sequence comes from Rhinatrema bivittatum, assembly GCF_901001135.1. Lineage (NCBI taxonomy): Eukaryota > Metazoa > Chordata > Amphibia > Gymnophiona > Rhinatrematidae > Rhinatrema > Rhinatrema bivittatum. Next base: position 143,549,774 of record NC_042621.1, read on the forward strand.
TTGATTGCTGTTTGAGTGCAATTGCCCGTTACCTCTTGCCATTGAAGCAGAGAGCAATGTTGGAGTTCCATCAAGAGTTTCAGGCTTACTGGTTAAGAGTAGAAACAGCCGCATCAGTAAGTTACCCCTATGCTTATTTGTTTTCCCTGACCACAAAATTCTGTCCTTTTTTATTGTCTGAATCTAATTCCCTCTTTCCTCTTATTCCCTTGCCATTGAAGCAAAGAGCACTGTTGAAGGGACATTAACAGTATGAAGCCTTATTGGTTAAGGGTAGTAACCGCCCCACCAGCAAGTTACACCCATGCACTCTTTTCTTCATTTCATCCTCTAGCCTTCATGGGTCCATAGTGTTTATCCCATGCCCCTTTGAAAACTTTCACTGTTTTTTGACTTTACCACCTCTTCTGGAAGTTCATTCCAGGCATCCACCACACTCTCTATAAAGAAATATTTCCTGACATTGGTTCTGAGTCATCCTCCCTGGAGTTTCATTTCATGACCTCCAGTTCTACTGATTTCTTTCCAACGGAGAAGATTTGTCAATTGTGTATCATTAAAACCTTTCAGGTATCTGAAGGTCTGTATTATATCTCCTGTGAACCTCCTCTCCTCCAGGGTATACATATTTAGGTCCTTCAAATGCTCCTCATAAGTCATTTGATGGAGACCCCCATCATTTTTGTTGCCCTTCTCTGGACCACCTCCATCCTGTCTTTGTCCCTAATGAGATAATGGCCTCCAGAACTGAACACAATACTCCAGGTGAGGCCTCACCAAGGACCTGTATAAGGGGATTATCACCTTTTTTTTTTTTTTTTTTTACTGATTATTCCTCTATGCAGCCAAGCATTCTTCTGGCTTTAGTTATTGTCTTGTCACATTGCATTGCCATCTTCAGATCACTAGACGCTATCACCCCAAGGTCCCTCTCTTGCTCTGTGCACAACAGCCCTTCACCCCCCATCACATACAGCTCTTTTGGATTACCACACTCCAGATGCATGACTCTGCACTACTTGGTATTGAATCCCAGTTACCATATCTTCAACCATTGTTTCAACTTCCTTAAATCACTTCTTATTCTCTCTACTCCTTCTGGCATGTCCACTCTGTTGCAGATCTTAGTATCATCCACAAATAGACAAACATTACCTTCTATCCCTTCCACAATATCACTCAAAGATATTGAATAAGACCGGTCCCAACATCGATCTTGTGGCACTCTGCTTAACATTGCTTTGCATTCTTCAGAGTAGGTTCCATTTACCATCACATGCTGAGTTCTATCCATCAACTAATTTGTAATCCACCCTACCACCTTGGCGCTCATTCCCAAGCTTCTCATTTTATTCACAAGTCTCCTATGCGGGACAGTTATCAAAAGCTTTGCTGAAATCCAAGTAGATCACATCGAGTGTTCTTGCTCGATCTAATTCTTTAGTCACCCAATCAAAAAAATTGATCAGGTTTGTCTGATAGGACCTTCCCCTGGTGAATCCATGCTACCTCATGTCCAGCAATCCTCCTGACTGTAGATAGTTCACAATCCTTTCCTTCAGCAGAGTCTCCATTAATTTTCCCATCAATGAGGTCAGACTAACCGGCCTGTAGTTTCCAGCTTCCTGTCTACTCCCACTCTTGTGAAGCAGGACCACCACCACTTTTCTCCAATCAATCGGCACCACTCCTGTTTCCAGGGATCTATTAAACAGGTCATGCAGCGAACCCACCAGCGCATCTCTGAGCTCCCTCGGTATTTTGGGATGAACCTCATCAGGCCCCATAGCTTTGTCCACTTTGTTTTCCTAGCTCTTCCCATACATTCTCTTCTGTAAATGGAATTTTATCTACTCCATCCCCATTCACAGTCTTGTTAACTAGTTATGGTCCTTTTCCACGGTTGTCTTTAGTGAACTCTGAACTGAAGTATTTGTTTAATATTTCCACCATTTATGTATTTATTTATTTAACATTTTTATATACCAATAACTGTTTGCACATCGTATCGGTTTACATGTAGCTTGAAACTCGAACAGGACAGTTGTCACACAGACAAAAGCCTTTACAGGGAACAAAAAACTACATGGTGGTATTTAGAGTAAATTAACTAGGTGAATGTATAACTGGTCTAGAGATGGAAAAAGCATATAAGCTGGAAAAAAGATAATTACAGAGTATGAATAGTTTGGAACAGTAAATATTCTAAGTACAATATATACAGTTGAAGATTATTCGGCGGGGTGATGATCATTGTCACCTTTCAATTTCATTACACCACTTTGAACCTTTCTCTGTATCTGAAAAATGTTTTGTCACCTCCCTTTACCTCTTTAGCGATCCTTTCTTCTGCCTGGCTTTTTGCTTTCTTGATTACTTTCTTTGTCGCCCTCAGTTTCACCAGATATTCTTCCCTGTGTTCCTTTTTTTTGGGATCCTTTATTTCTTAAACACTTTTCTTTTTGCTTTTCTTTTTTCAGCCACCTCCTTAGGAGAACCAGATTGGTTTCTTATTTCTCTTACTTTTGTTTGCTTTTCTAACATATAGATTTGTTGGCTTTATAATAGCTCAGGTCTACATGTGACTTCTCCCTATCCTGTTTGCAATATCAAACCATACCATTTGATGATCACTGGTGATGAGGTGGGTACCCACCCAGACGTTAGAGACATCTCCGTTAGTGAATGCTAGGTCAAGTATAACTCACTCCCTCATGGGTTCCATTATCATTTGTTTGAACTGAGCACCTTGCAGGGCATCCACTATCTCTCTACTTCTGGTAGATTCCACAGAAGTTATTCTCCAGTCTGTCCGGCAGATTAAAATCTCCAACAATCAACCCTTCTCCCTTCTTTCACACCTTTTGGATGTCTTTGACCAGATCTCTGTCCAGTTCTTTCATTTCAGTCGGAGGCCTGTAAACCACTCCAGTAAAAACGGATGCACCATCATTTTTTTTTTTTTAAGGTGGCCCATAATGCTTCTTCTCTACCCCGCATTCCTTGCTGTTCAGTTGCTTGGATATTGTTTTTGGCATAAAGAGCTGCTACTCCCCCTTTTCTGTCCTTTCTATCCTTCCTTACAAGTTATAGCCCGGTATGGCTGTATCCCAATCATGAGAATCAATGAATCCATGTCTCCGTAACAGCAACAATGTCCAAGTCCGCCTCCACCAGGTCTGGGATTTTATTGCCCAGACTATGAGCATTTGTACTCACAGCTTTCTAGCCTGTCTCCTTCAGGTTACTGCTCTTCTTGGACTTCTTTTGTGCCTTTTTCATCTGACTTTTGTTATCCCCTTCACCCATTGCTTTGAGACTTGGGGGGGTAACATTCCAATTTCTTTCTGCCACCCCATCCTCTAGTTTAAATGCCTAATGGCATAGGATTTGAATTTATCACTTAAGATCCTTTTTCCTGCCACAGACAGATGTAAGCCATCTTTGATATAGAGCCTTTTATTGCTCCATATATGGCCCTAGCCCTCAATATATCCAAAACTGTTCTTTACACCAAGTTTTCAGTCATGCCTTGAAGTTATCTATATGGCTTAGTCTCTTTCCCCATCCATTTTGGATGTCACTCCTACTGGTTATTGTCCTTGTTCCCACTGCTCTGTCTGTGATATATCAATGACTCTTTAATCATTTTTATATCCAATTTCAGGCAAGGAATTGATTTTAAGGTACTCCACCTCTTGCAATTCTGCAGCTATTGTTGATATTATAAGATGCCCTTGTGGGGGGTTGTATGTGAGAAAAACAATTAGGAAGATTCGTTCTTGTATTGTAGAACCACTGCAGCATGATGCGCTATAGGGTGCCGGAAGCACCTTTGGTACATCATTCAGTAAATTTGGAGCATTCTATTGATGATCTTCAATTCTTTGTGATATGTCAGATTGTTAGTCCTTGGTATGGGGACATCAACAGAATTTTATTACAGATTGAGCAATGATGGATTTTTAATTTGAAAATTGCTCTTGGAGGATTAAATGACAAAATTGATTGGAATCACTGTATTTAGGATATTTATTTATTTATTTATTTATTTTATTTATTGTTTTTGTTATACCGAGTTTCATGATAGGCATCACATCAACCCGGTTTACAAATAACAAGGAGTGTAAAGCATAACGTAACGTAAAAAACAATATTTTCAATAAGAACCTTGAACTTTAAATACAGTGAATCAGAAAAAGGGAGAGGGAAAGTTACAAAAAACAAGGAAAATAAACTTGGGATGGAAGGGGAGAAATTGAACAGCACAATATTTATTTCATGGGGCGGACTCTCTTCCCAATGAGTCTTATTTTTGATTGGTAGGTTTTTTGCATGTGTGGATATAACAACTGATTAGATGTTTGGACATGTAATTAGTTAAAAAAACAATGGTGTCTTAGAACAGAGAATGCTAGATGGTTTTGAGCTTGCATTATTATTTGGTGAGTTTCAATCTTTATTTACTTGTTTTGGGCTTGTTTTTTATAGCATTTTTTAAATTATTTTTCTAGAATGTGTTGGTGAATATGACCATCCATTGTATTTACTCTATGAAAAATGATGAGATGAGAAAATCTATCTTCCCAGTGGAGAGTGTTCATGAGCTTTGGAATCACTGTAATGTATTTGAAATCTTGGATTTTTATTATATTGAAACAAGGATATAATTTTTCTCACAGGACAAGCAGGATGGTAGCCCTTACATATGGGTGGACATCATCAGGATGGAACCCAATCACGAAACACTTTTGTCAAAGTTTCTAGAACTTTGACTGGCACCACTGGGCATGCCCAGCATGCCAACAACATTGCATCCAGCAGGGTCCCCCTTCAGTCTTTTTTTTATTTCCGCGCAGCAGTAGCCACACGGGTTGAGCAGCTCTCTAGAGATTCCTGACAGGAATTTTCCTCATGGAATTTTTCTTTGAAGTTTAAAAATGTTTACCCCATCCGGGGTCCCCCTATCTATTCCATACCCATGGTCATGTAGGTAAGGCTTTACCCTCCATTGCGGTCTATTCCCGTCAGTTTTTCCCTTCAGAGCCTACCGGCCATCGACCGTACCGTGGCTAAATTTTTTGTCAAAGTCATGGCGTCAGGTTTTCGTCACTGCCCCGATTGTCTTCAGACAATGTCTATCACAGACACATATAGGGTATGTGTTCTGAGTTTGGGGGCGGACCATGACGTCTTAACATGCACCAAATGATACCGAAGGGCCGTAAGGCCCGCTCAGAAAAGATGGAGTTTCTTTTCCAGGCAAAACCACTGACTCCGGTGAAGGCCTCGACATCATCTGAGCCGGAACCGTCGATCTCTCGTCAGCAGCTGGATACCTGAGCTTCCCGTCCGTCAGCTGCTCCGAAGTCGTCCACCTCTTTGTGTTTGGCACTGGAAAAGGACCGAGGCAAGCATTGGGAGGAACGCCGGCACCGCCATCGTAAGGTTCAGTCTGCTGATCCAGGCAAGCCCTCAGCATCTGTGTTGATAGAGCCTCCCAGTAAAAAATCCCGTCCAGAGAAGCCCCCATCCTCCTCTGAGACTGGGTCACAGAGGCGTTCCCACCTTCATTGGTGCCGGGAGCCGCGACTTTCACCGGTGGACCCTCTGACTACGCCAGTGCTGCCTCCTACTCCGGTACTGGGTTTGTAGGCCCCAGGCTTCCGCGAGGAATTGGATTGGATGGTCCAAGAGGTCATCGTTAAAGCGCTTACAAGGCTTCCAGCCTCCATTGATGCCAGCACCAATTCTGGCTCCATTCGCAGACCCAATACCCATGGTGCTCGCACCGTTGCTGGATAGACTGGATACATTGATCGGTGCCCTGAAGATCCCATAGGAGCTGGGGACCAGCCTTACCAACCTTGTATAGATGATTCTTCTCAGGATTCAGATGATATACCTTCTGAACCATCTCCCCCTGAGGAGAGAAGACATTCTCCTCCAGAGGACCTGTCCTTTATACATTTTATTAAAGAAATGTCTGAGGCTATCCCATTCCAGCTTCAGACAGAAGAGGACTCAGACACAAAATGCTGGAAGTGCTCCAATTTGTAGATGCACCCAAGGAAATCATGTCCATCCCTGTTCATGAAGTCCTTCTTGACCTGCTCAAGCGAAACTGGAAGCATCTGGGTTCTGTACCACCAGTAAACCAAAAAACAGATGCTACCTACCTGGTACAGACAGCCCCTGGATTCCAGAAGACACAGCTTTCTCATCATTCTATGGTCGTGGAGTCAGCCCAGCAGAAGGAACGTCATTCTAAGCCCCATTCTTCCACACCTCCAGGAAGGCGCAAAGGTTCCTGGATAATTTTGGTCATCGTGTTTTTCATGGATCATGCTTGTTTCCCGCATTGCTTCCAATCAACTGTACATGACCCAGTATAACAGGAACCTTTTCAAGAAAATCCAGGATTTTTTCTGATTCCTTGCCTGACCAATTTCAGGATCAACTTAACTGATGCTGGCAAGCATGAAGTCCGCGCTGCATATGATATCTTCGACACAGCCTCTAGGGTGTCTGCAGTGGGGATTAGTGCTCGGAGGTGGGCCTGTCTGAAGTCCTCTGATCTAAGACCAGATGTACAGGACCGGTCGGCTGACCTCCCCTGTGCTGGAGATAATCTCTTCTGGGACAAGATCCAGGAAACTGTAGCACAGCTTAAGGACCACCACGAAACGCTATGTCAGCTTTCTTCGGTGCTTTCTGATTTCTCATCCACCTCCAAGAAGCCATTCAGAAGAGAATCTAAGCGGCCATCCTTCAAGCCACGGAGCTATTATCCTCCTGCGACTTGGGGCCCCCCCTCCAGGCCTTACCAGATGGGTCAGTCCCGGCAATCAAGGCCTCAGAAGACCCAGCCAGCTTCTCAACCGGGACCAGCTTCGGGATTTTGACTCCTCACTGGAGAGCATATGCCAATCTCCTCTACCATCTGTACCAGTCGGCGGTCGGTTGTGCCACTTCACCAACGTCTGGCACATGATCACTACAGATCAATAGGTACACTCTGTAGTGACTCAAGGTTACCATCTCAACTTCCTAACTGTACCGGCGGCCTCCCCACCTTGGCTGACATGGGGATCATCCGACCATTCCACTCTTCTAGATTAGGAGGTATTAACCCTCCTCAACTCATGGGCGATAGAACCAGTGCCCCCCTCCCAACAGGGACAAGAGTTCTATTCCCGATATTTCCTCATTCCAAAAAAGTCAGGTGGCGTTCGTCCAATTCTGGACCTATGTACCTTAAACAAATATCTCCAAAGGGAAAAGTTCAGGATGGTAACCTTGGGCTCTCTTCTTCCTCTTCTCCAAAGAGAAGATTGGCTTTGCTCTCTAGACCTCCAAGACGCATACACACACATCTCGATAACTCAGTCTCATCGCAAATTCCTTCGGTTCTTAGTCTGCTCCCCACACTTCCAGTATCGTGTACTGCCATTTGGCCTAGCGTTGGTGCCTCGAGTCTTCACCAAATGCCTCGCAGTAGTCTCAGCCTACCTCAGGGGCAGAGGGTTCATGTCTACCCTTATCTCGATGATTGGTTGATAAGGGCTCCATCCCAAAAGGACGTACTAACCTCCTTACATCTAACCCTCCATGTGCTTCTGTCACTTGGGTTTCTAGTCAACTAGTCACTTGGGTTTCTAGTCAACTAGTTTCTAGTCAACTAGTCACTTGGGTTTCTAGTCAACACTTGGGTTTCTAGTCAACTCAAGCTTACTCATTACCTCTATGCAGACGACATCCAGATCCTAATCCCCATCACAGAATCAATTCAAAAAACCTTCGTCTACTGGGAGAATTGTCTTAAACCAATTAAACAACTACTCTCCAGCCTAAACCTGATTCTAAACTCCAGCAAAACAGAGCTGCTACTAATCTCACAAAACCCGAACAACCACCCACCTAGTCTGGCACAAACCACATCTTTAAACATGGAGCTCTCTGCAGACGTCAGGAATTTAGGTACTTGGCTTGACAATCAACTTAACCTTAAAAAATTCATAAACACAACCACCAAGGACTGCTTCTTTTAAACTACAGGTCCTAAAGAAGCTAAAGCCACTCCTTCACTTCAATGACTTTCGCCTCGTTCTTCAATCCATTATTTTTTCGAAACTTGATTACTGCAACTCAATCTTACTGGGCCTCCCCTCCAACAGCATCAAACCCCTACAGATGGTACAAAACGCCGCAGCCAGAATCCTAACTAACACTAATAGAAGAGACCATATTACCCCCACCTTGAGCTACCTCCACTGGCTACCCATCAAACAGAGAATCATATATAAAACCTTAACCATTATCCATAAAACAATTCATAACGTCGCACCTATATCTCTACAAACCCAACTTCGTCTACAATCATCGGCCAGACCCATCAGAAGTGCCTACAAAGGCACATTAGTCGCAGTTCCCGCCAAATCAACGTTAAGAAAAAGAGCACTATCCACTGCGGGACCACATCAATGGAATGCGCTCCCACCAGACATAAGACTCGAACCCAATCTACCAGAGTTCAAAAAAAGGTTAAAAACCTGGCTCTTCAGGCAAGCATTCCAATTCCCAGAGTGAAACTAGGCACCTCCTCCTGTCTTTCAGATCCAACCATTGCAAGGTGTCACAAACACATTGACACTCAATTTCATACACGGACTTGATTATTCACAATATCTATTTATTTAAGTCATCCTTTCATATTATATTATTTAACCGATTACTTGCAGACTATTTACGCTACCAAAGTTCCTTGTAAAACGTGAACACGAATAATGTTATAATAATATTATATGTTTGTTAAATACTATTGTTACTTTCACTGTTCCTTGTAATAATGTTCAATAGTTGATTGTTATTGTTCTATGTTCTATGTAAAAAAACCCCAGTCTAATCTACCAGACCAGGGCAACCTTTTCGTTACTTGTAAACCGGACTGATTTGTATTGCATACAGGAATTCCGGTATATAAAAATTAAAAATAAATAAATAAATAAAATCCCAAGTCCAAACTGATTCCGTCTCAGATCCTCTCCTTCATAGGAGCAGACTTGGATGCTATACAGGCAAAGGCCTTTCTCCCACAGGATTGAGCTTGCACTCTCTCTCTGGCCTGGCGCAGCAACTCCAGGCTCTGATACACAACAGCTCATCAATTTCTCACTTGCTCGGTCACATGGCATCTTCGGTGCATGTTACTCCGCTGGCCCATCTAGCCATGAGAGTAACACAGTAGACCCTGAAGTTCCAGGGAGCTCAGGCTTACCATCCAATGTCCAGTATTGTCAAGTCACCAGCCAGCTCCGCCTCTCGCTGGCCTGGTGGATTCAACAGTCCAATCTCCTAAAAAGCCTTCCCTTTCAGGCTCCAGAGCCTCAAATTACGTTGATGATGGACGCTTCCAACCTTGGCTGGGGTGCGCATGTCGATGACCTGCAGACTCTGAACCTGGTCTACAGAGGAATGCCAATATCAGATAAATTTCCTGGAGCTTCGGGCAATCAAATATGCCCTGAAGGTTTTTCAGGATTGCCTATCCAACAAAACCATCCTGATTCAAACCAACAACCAAGTGGCGATGTGGTACATCAACAAGCAAGGGGAAACTGGGTCCTACCTACTGTGACAGGAAGCTGCACAGATATGGACATGGACTCTTTCCCACTTGATGTACCTCAGAGCACCCTATCTGGCAGGCATGGACAATGTTCTTGTGGACAAGTTGAGTCGAACCTTTCATCCACAAGAATGGTCTCTCAATCCCAGGGTAGCGGACACAATCTTTCAATGCTGGGGTTATTCGCACATAGACCTCTTTGCGTCCCTCTGCAAACGCAAAGTAGAGAACTTCTACTCACTCGCAGCCACCAGTCACCGCCGAGTGATGTTTTCACCCTCTCATGGTCCAGCGGACTCCTCTACGCATACCCTCCACTTCCATTCATTACCAAGACTCTCGTGAAGTTACGAAGGAACAAGGGCTTAATAATTCTCTTAGCCCCTCACTGGCTGTGCCAAGTCTGGTTTCCAATCCTCCAGGACCTCTCAGTACATCAGCACATTTGTCTGGGGGCAGACCCGCTACTGATAACTAAGAATGACGGGCGACTACACCACCCCAACCTCCCAGCTGTGTCACTGACAGCCTGGATGTTGAAAGGTTTATACTTCGACCCTTTAACCTTTCTGAGTCTGTATCCCGAGTCCTAGTAGCTTCATGAAAGCCTTCCACTAGACTCTTATCATTCCAAATGGAAGAGGTTTACCGTCTGGTGCGCTTCCATGTCCATAGACCCCTTTACTTATTCCACTGTGAAGTTCCTAGACTATCTCTTGCACTTGTCAGAGTTTGTTCTACAAACTTCCACCATAAGGGTGCATGTCAGTGCGGTGGCTGCTTTCCATAAAGGGATAGGGGATGTGTCTATTTCAACACAACCCTTAGTGCAATTCATGAGAGGCTTACTCCACCTAAAACCTCCACTATGCCCCTCCGGCCCCCGCTTGGGACCTTAATGTGGTTTTAGGACAATTCATGAAACCTCCATTTGAGCCTCTCCACTCATGCGATCTTCACTATCTCATGTGGAAAGTGCTATTTCTTCTCGCTATAATGTCAGCTCGCAGAGTTAGTGAGTTATAGGCATTGGTGACCTACCCACCTTATACTAAAATTCTGCATGACAGGGTAGTGCTGTGCACCCACCCTAAGTTTTTGCCAAAAGTAGTATGGAGTTTCACCTCAATCAATCCATCATATTGCCTACTTTCTTTCCCAGGCCCCACTTACACCCAGGAGAACAGGCTTTGCATTCCTTGGACTGTAAACGTGCCCTAACCTTCTATTTAGAGCACAAGTCAGTCCACAGGAAATCCACTCAACTATTTGTTTCTTTCGATGGAAGCAAATTGGGTAATCCGGTGGGCAAACCAGACCCTCTCTTCCTGGCTGGTGGACAGTATTTCTTTTTGCTACCAGCAAGCAGGCCTTCCACTACAAGAACGTGTAAAAGCACATTCTATCAGGGCCATGGTAACCTCTCTGGCGCACCTCTATTCGGTACCACTTACTGACATCTGTAAGGCTGCTACTTGGAGTTCTCTCCATACCTTCGCAGCCCATTATTGCCTAGATAAGGCTGGCAGGCAAGATTCTATTTTTGGCCCGTCTGTTCTATGCAACTTATTCTCAGCTTAACTTCCCAACATCCTTCCAGTGGACCCGTTCAGGGTTTTCAGGATGCCCTCCTACCCAAATCTACCCCTGTTGTGCCTCTTGCACATCTTTGGGTGCATTTGGTGCATTGCTCGGGCATCCTCATCTCGCTATTCACCCATATGTGAGAACTACCATCTTGCTTGTCCTGTGAGAAAGTAGAGTTGCTTACCTGTAACAGGTGTTCTCACAGGACAGCAGGATATTAGTCCTCACGAAACCCACCCGCCACCCTGCAGAGTTCGGTTCGCTTACGGTTTATTATTTTTCACACGTACTTTTTACTATAAACAAGACTGAAGGGGAACCCCTGCTGGATGCAGGGTTGTTGGCATGCCGGGCATGCCCAGTGGTGCCAGTCAAAGTTCTAGAAACTTTGACAAAAGTGTTGCGTGATTGGGCACCATCCTGATGATGTCACCCATATGTGAGGATTAACATCCTGCTGTCCTGTGAGAACACCTGTTACAGGTAAGCAACTCTGCTTTCTTATGAAGAGAGTTTCTGGATTTCAGACTTGCCAAGTGAAGTAGTGAAATTTTATAATCTTACGTGGTTTGGGGTTTTTTTCTTTTTTAGGTATCTCTGATTCTTCTGATATTTGAAGAAACGGAACACCTTTGACATATGAACTTTGATATAACTGGATCTTCGATCGTTGGTGCTGTGGGGCAGAGCTTCTCAACCTTTTTTATATCAGGGCACACTTTCAAGTTTGCTTGATCCTCAAGGTGCACTGAACCAAATTTTACACTGTCATATGTTCGTTACCTGCTGGTAACTGATCATGTGATGTAAACATGAAAAGAAAAGTACTTTTAACTAAATTGAACATTCTAAAATATAATTAGATAAGTTCAGAAATATAGGATGGGGATCATGGCAGAATCAATGGCAATGTATGCACTTCTAATATTTTTGTGATTTTTCTTTTACTTTTTTCCCCAAGCCGGCTTTGCATTCCCTGCAGGTTTCTACTCCCCATTCATATTTAAATTTCCTAACAGTAGATTTTAGAAACTCCAAGCCAGTGCACCCAAACAAGAGCAACCCCTACCTATGAAAATGTAACACTGCAAAATGTTACACAGGGCCCAAAAACACCAATTCACTTCTTATTTGGAAAATTAAAACAAGCCACGCTGCTATATATCCCTACACAGAAAACTACATGTTGGCTAGCAGAATATCTCACGTCTGTCACAAATGCAGAACACACACCCTCACAAAATACAAAATAAAGAGACCAAAAAGTATAAATAGAAACAGACAAAAGATGAACTGGAAAACACAAAACAAATTGAATAATATCTACTAATTAAAGCTAAAGGATAAAAAAAAATACAAATTTTAAACATTTCCCAGAAACAAAATAAATTTCAAAATAACATGTATCAAACAACCTCCAATTAAAATGAATAAGGATATAGAAATTTCCCACTCTCCATTTCTGGGAACTTTTGATTTCCAGTCACCCTGAGATTGTTGAGTGTTAGTGAGGGGGAAAGGAAGCAGCAAACAAACTATTCTCCTCTCTCTCATATATAAAAACATATGCTTTTATATATTTTAGAAATGCGGTGAGTGAGAATGATATGAAAGGGAAGGCAGTGGAGATAAGAGAGGGGTAAGTAAGAGAAGGAAAGGGGGTGTGAATGAAGGAAAGGGAGTGAGAAGAAAGGGGTGACTGGAGATGACATGGAAGGGGGGTGTAAATGGGAAATGGGAGGTAAGTCGGAAGGAAGGATGTGAGAGGGGAGAGCAGAGATTGAATAAGTGGGAAGGCTAAGATGGTAGGTTGTGGTGTGGCTCCAGTATTGAGTGACACTGTTGTTTTGGTAGGTGAGGAGGGTTGGAGATGGCTCTGGTGCTAGGGTGGTAGATGGAGATGTGCCTCTGGGACTGTTGGGTTGTAGGTGGTGATGTAGCTCCACTATTGCAGGTGGTGCTGTGATTCTGGGGGTGTGGTTAGGGTGAGCTGGAAATAGCTCTAATGCTAGGGTGGTAGATGGCGGTGTGATTCTGGGGCTGTAGGTGGCTCTGGGGCTTGGGGTGTAGATAGTGATGTGGCTCCAGGTTGTACATGGCACTATGGTTCTGGAGGTAGGTAGAGGGGAGGAGCTTGGGCTGTAGGTGGATCAGGGGCTTCAGATATGTGAGAAGGGAGGGCTGAATGAGTGGGATTTTCCTTTGAAATCCCATTCATTCACCCCCCCCCCTCCCTCTTACATCCCCTTTCAAACTCCCACTCATTCACCTCCTCACCTCCCTAACATCCCCTTTCTATCTCACCTTCAGTCCCCCCTCATTCACACCCCTTTTCCTTCCCTTCCTCAACCCTCTGTCACCTCCTTCCCTTTCTTCCACACCCTTCCCTCTCAAACCCTTTTCACTCCATTCCCTTCCTCTCACTTCTCCACCATTTGATTCCCCCTTCCCCCCCCCCCCCCCAGTCAGTCACTTGTCCCTTCTAAGTAGCTCCCTGATTCCCTCCCAGTCCAGCTTCCCTTCCCTATCCTTATCTTCCACTTCTCTTAGCCTACTCTGTCACCATTGGGCCCACAGCCTGCCTAGCCTACAGCATGATCTATGGCAAATCTTCTGAGTGCGGCTGTACAGGTACTCGTTTTGCTGGTTGCTGCTGTGCTGGCATTTGGAGCAAGACAAAATGGTCACCCCAGGGGTGTATGTGTCCTGCGGGGGCATTTTCTGCTTCTCTAATATTTTGCACCATAGAAGGCCAGCCCTGCCTAATTATTGAATCGCTGTAGGCATGAAAAAAAGGCTTCTGATCCATAGTGACTGGCATCTGGTCCCATGGGGGCGCAGCTGTAGTGTAGGTCCTGCCCACCATCTTCTAGCCTTTTTAGTTGCCACCCGGCCCCACCACTTGATTCATCGAGAGAGAGATGGTAATTGGTGGGTTGATGACCGAAGAACATGGGAAGATGGTGGCCTTGCTGCCTGCACTACAGCCACTCCACCACAGGATCTGCAGCACTGCAGCAGCAACACTAATTTTTATTTTAAAAGGAGGCCAACGTAAACCTATGAACCCAATTTTACTGGGTGGCATCTGTAGAAAAAAGCGATTACGTTTTATTGGGGAGCAGGACCAACAACACTTTTTTGTTTGTGTCATATGTTAACAAATGAGTGATCAAGCCATCTTACCTGGTACCAGTTTATTGAGCAGCAAAATTGCATAATAAACTTAAGAAGCAGTCAGGTAGTCTGCTGTGCTGTTCACCACTACAGTGCAGGCACATAGAGCAGCAATGCAAAGTAGGAGCTAGTGCGGGGCTGGGGGTTACCACATGAAAGGGCTAGACTGGTCCACCAGGGCATGCTCGATCCCCCAATAGGCCAAGCTGCAGTGCATGACGGAGGGTGTAAATCACTTAGCTACTACCTGGGGTTGCCAGCTTTTCTACATATCAGAACTGGACACTGGTAGGGGAGAAATAAGTCCCTCATTTGCATACATTTTAGATCCTGCCTGTGTGTGAACAACTTAAGGAATGCATCTGTGTATGAATTAAAAGACCTCTGCAAAAATTATGCATTTATAACAAATTTTACATGAAAAAAGACATTCAAGGTACAGTCTTAACATTAGTAAATGATAGCAGAAAAAGCTCCAAGTGGTCCAGCCAGACTGCCCAACAAGCTTTTTTTAATGTATTCTTTTAATTTATTTACTTTTTGATATTGTTAAGTGTAGTAACTGCTGTTGTAGACAGGTTACCCCAATGCAGGTTACCCTGTATCTTCTTTTTCATCCTTTAGCCACTAGGGATCCTCTGTGTTTATCCCAAATTCTATTACAGTTCTCATTTTACTACCTCTACCTGCAGGGCATTCCATGCATCCACCACCCTTTCTGTGAAGATGTATTTCCTGACACCGTTCATGAGTCCTACCCCCTTGGAGTTTAATGTCATGACCCCTAGTTCTACAGCTTTCTTTCCATTGGAAAAGGTTCAATTCTCAATCATCATTTATGCCCTTCAAGTATTTAAATGACTTCTGAGGTAAAAAATATCCCTTACAACAAGTGTATTATATATGTTGTAAGAAGTACAAGAAAAGGTTCCTAGAGCCCTATACTATATGTAAGAAAGAAACCTTTGGACAAATACAATCCCTCAGTAAGAGGTGTAGGGTCTTTCATTAATCCTGAACTATAAAGAATGGGACTCAACTCCCGTAGAAATCATATACTTTCTGTTCTGCAAACAGATACTTTGAATCCACAGAAATACCCCTAATAGTGGGTGCAGAGCAGAATTAGAATGCCTGCCCTTACTACTCATGTAAAAAAGAAAATTCAAATTTTGGCATTATCTCAATAACAATGACACAAACTCCCTCCTCTACTCTCTGAAATAACACAAAACCCTGGGAAAAACAGACTCGGGGCCTATGTAGCAAACCTGCCCTCAAACAATTATAACCTGGCATATGAAAAGACAGGAATGCAAATATTGCAACATGCCCTAGAATACCAATACACATCCTATTGGGGGAAGGGGGGGAGCAAATTGGAAAACAGAACAAGATGGACTGCTACAGATCCCTACACAGAAAATACACGCCAGCAGAATACCTCACGTTGGTCGCAAATGCATAAAAACCAGGCAGACCCTCACTAAACACTACATAGCATAAGGGATCACAGACTAGGAACAGAAAGATGCAGACAAAAACTGAAATGGAAACCCCAAGAAGACATTCTGTATGCAGTGCAACACTGGAGAAAAGGAAACAGCAATCCATTTCCTTCCATTTGTGCAAAACAACAGCTGACAAAACATCTAATAACACTGGGCAACAATGAAAGTATTACTGACCTAAAAAGGTCCTACTCTTTAGTAGGGATGTGAATTGTTTTTTGACGATTTAAAATATCGTCCGATATATTTTAAATCGTCAAAAATCGTTAGAGCCGCAATACAATAACAATTCCCCTGATTTATCGTTAAAAAATCATAAATCGGGGGAAGGGGAAGGGGGAGGGCGGGAAAACCGGCACACTAAAACAACCCTAAAACCCACCCCGACCCTTTAAAATAAATCCCCCACCCTCCCGAACCCCCCCAAAATGCCTTAAATTACCTGGGGTCCAGAGGAAGGGTCCCGGTGTGATCTTTTACTCTCGGTCCTCCGTGCGTTGTAGAAATGGCGCCGGCACTACCTTTGACCTGTCATATGACAGGTCAAAGTAGCGCCGGCGCCATTTTGTTTTTTTGTCCCCCCGACGTCAGGAGCGTAGGAGATCGCTCCCGGACCCCCGCTGGACCCCCAGGGACTTTTGGCCAGCTTGGGGGGGCCTCCTGACCCCCACAAGACTTGCCAAAAGTCCAGCGGGGGTCCGGAACGACCTCCTGCAGTCAAATCGTTTTTCCGTACGGAAAAAACGATTCGCGGTAGGAGATCGTTCCGGACCCCCGCTGGACTTTTGGCAAGTCTTGTGGGGGTCAGGAGGTCCCCCCCAAGCTGGCCAAAAGTCCCTGGGGGTCCGGGAGTGATCTCCTACGCTCCTGACGTCGGGGGACAAAAAAACAAAATGGCGCCGGCGCTACCTTTGACCTGTCATATGACAGGTCAAAGGTAGTGCCGGCGCCATTTCTACAACGCACGGAGGACCGAGAGTAAAAGATCACACCGGGACCCTTCCTCTGGACCCCAGGTAATTTAAGGCATTTTGGGAGGGTGGGGGATTTATTTTAAAGGGTCGGGGTGGGTTTTAGGGATGTTTTAGTGTGCCGGTTTTCGATTTACATGATATTTAAAAAACCCAAACTGCGACGATCCGATTCCCTCCCCCTCCCAGCCGAAATCGATCGTTAAGACGATTGATCACACGATTCACATCTCTACTCTCTAGTATCTTGATGTGCTGAACGTGAATATGACCATGAAAAGTTTTTATTGGCTCTCATTTTGAAGATATTTAATATAGTTCACTTTCTATGTTTAGTCATGTAAATTTATCCAGTAGGACTGTAAATAAGCCTAGAATGATGTAATATTGCATAATACCATCATGCACACATCATCCAGGGTTTATTACATCATTTTCTGATGCAATGCAGTTCTACTGCCATGCTGCTGCTGAGTAAGCTGACGTCAGCAGTGTACTATATGAAGCCCAGTCAGAAAGGGTGAGCATTTGAAATATTCATGCTGGCTAACTGCTGCTGGACACTCCACAGAGATGCTCCCGAACAGGTGTACAAGAGACAAGCAAAGAAATCTAAGACTTAGTCTATGACTTCATTTTTCAAACGGTATTAACCATAGATCTCCTACTATTGGCATACAGTTCAAGATGTAATTATATTATTGCATATTACAAAAAAAGTAGAGCCAATTTTGCATTTTCACAGTCACATTCGTGTTTAGCACACAGAAATGTATAAGAATTGACTAATTTCATTTCCGTAACATGACTTTTGTGAAAATTTGTTGCCCAGTGTAATTAAAAATTCATATAGTTTTTTTTTTTTTTTATTATTTCAAAACACCAGTAAAATAGTTCAAATCTCTAACACATCAAATAACACCAAATAATTAAAACAAATAAGGATTTTAAAAATCCCCTGCTATCCATACCTGGGAATTTTTTTTATTTCCAGTGACACAGATTGTCATAGATTATTGATGGGGGCTACACAAACATTCTTCATTTCATATACATACTTTCTTTCTCTCACATTTACATGCTCCCATAAATATTCCCTCACACAGACAAACCCCCTCACACATGCTTTCTCATTTTTATTCACACATACATGCTTTCTCACTTACACACACAGCCTCTCACCTACACACACTCTCACACATACTCTTTCACTCTCTCTCTTCTTGTTTCTTGGTGACTGATAATGGTAACCAGGACAAGGCCTGATGGAGAATGAGACCTGAAGGAGGGAGAAAGGGGTGAGTGTAGACCAAGGATGCTGTTTGTGTGGACTTGAGACAGCCAAGGAGAGGGAAGCAGGCAGTGAGTGACTGAATTAAGTAGCAGCAGCCAGCAGTACAAGGCACCTTAATTTTTTGAAGCGGGATGCAAATTGTATAAGTACAGCAGTAATACAACTTTACTTTTATAAGGCCACCTGGTTGAAACATACTGAGATGTCTGGACCAGCCCAGAACTCAGAAGAAGGAGGCAGCAAGCAGTGTAACTGAGCAGTGATTGAGGTGCAACAAATGTACTTGTCTTTAATTTGGTGTGAGCTATGCTGCTTAATACTGTCTGGCTGTGCCGAACTAAGGAAGTCACAGGCATGCATCAGCGGCAATTCTGCCCCATGGCTGTGGGAGTCACTGCACTGGCGAAACAGGAGTTGAAGAGGAGAGTCGAGCCCCACAGGAATGGGTAGGCAGCAGCTGCCTTGCAGACAATCGAGGGCCAACTTTAGAACCGTAGGAAAAGAAAGGAACAGCAGGCCAGAGGGGTTGCAGGACCCTTGCACTTTGAAAATGACCGATGGCAGGCGAAGGGACAGCTCCGAGCATGTATCTTTGTCTCTCCTGCGGCTGTGCCAGAAAAGAGAGGACAGGTTATTGGAGCTTCTTCATGTCCTCATCACTGATTGACCCTGGCCTTGCTTGACCTAGCTTTGCAGTATCCGGTTACCTTTGTAACTGGACGCTGTTCACCCGGCTGTAAAACTGGACTGTCCAGTTGGCTACCATAACACTACCATGGGAGAAGGGAGTGGGGAAAGAGTCCACCATGGCACAGGAGGAATCTTGCTGCGACACACTAGTTGAGAAGCTCTGCTGTGGGGGATACGGCATTGAAATTTGGAATACTATCATGGAATCCTCCACGACTATTTGTGAAGGAATGTATTTGAATTTTAGAACATTATATTTGAACTCTTCATTAGGGTTTAAGAAAAACCAAATTTGAAACTCTTAAGAGAGATTGTGTTAATTCATTTTTTAATGTTCTAACAAATGTTACTTTTAATATGCAATGTGTATTTCTCCTCTGAAGAAGCTTGATTAAGCAAAACATGTTGGGAGGGTGGGAATGTTTCTTTTAATATGTGTGTGAATGATGTGTTAGTGGAGTTACGAATGATTTGTGTGTGTGGTTGGTGGGTATGGCTCAGTAGAACAGGGGTGATTTAATGTGGTGGTTTGTGAATTTTATGGGTTGGATTTTTGGATAGTTCATTTGTTTAAATTTATATAATTTTGATTAAACATTTCTTTGAATTTTTATATCCTTTTTTAAATGTTGATAACTTCATTGTATTTCCCCTAGTCTTTGACTTTTGAAAGAGTAAACAACTGATTTGTGTTTACTCATTCTATTCCACTCATTATTTTATAGACCTTGGCCATCTCTTCTCCAAGCTGAAGAGCCCTAACCTCTTTAGCCTTTCCTCACAGGGCAATCATGCCATCCCTTTTTATCATTTTGATTGCCCTTCTTTGTACCTTCTCTAATTCTGCTCTCTTGAGATACCATGACCAGAACTGAATACAGTACTCAAGATGTGGTTGCACCATGGAGCAATCCAGAGGCATTATGATAATCTGTTTTATTCTCCATTCCATTCATAATCATGTTTGCAGATTAATAGTTGAATTGTTAGTTATTTAAGATGCTAAGGGAGTAAGGATGTTTAATATTTTTAAATGTAAACTGGCTAGAGCTTTGTATAAGCAGCATATAAAAACATGGCAATAAATAAATAGAAAGTGCTTTACATTTATTTGGTGTATTGAAAGCCAGGATTATTCCCTAATCCAGGGTAAGTAATTTCTTTTCTCCTTTTGTTCTGCGTAAATGTACCTTCTCTATCCCCCCCCCCCCTTAA
Organism: Rhinatrema bivittatum; assembly: GCF_901001135.1. Lineage (NCBI taxonomy): Eukaryota > Metazoa > Chordata > Amphibia > Gymnophiona > Rhinatrematidae > Rhinatrema > Rhinatrema bivittatum. Next base: position 143,569,847 of record NC_042621.1, read on the forward strand.
TTTGTTTTCTTATCATGAGGAAGTAAGAAAATTTTCATGTAATGGACACAAATTAAATTTCACATTTTAAAGGTATTCTAGCTTGGCCAATTCAAATATCTCTGTGCTATGTACACTAGAGAGAATAGCTTCCATAAAAGTATAAACTTCCCTGTAACTTTGGCATTCAGTACACACATCTTCACTTTTTAGCTTTTGAATGAGTTGCTGTGAAATGATTTTTTTTTCAGTGCTCTCTTTTCTTTAAAATATGAGCATCCTGTTGATAGCTATGGGCCCAACTTTTGTCACCCTTCACTTTCCCAGCTTTACTCTTCAGGACCACATATTGTCTTCTACCTCTGCAACTCTATCAGCAGCATAAGAAGAATAGTTAATAACACTGCAGAAAGAAATGCAATAACATGTTTTTAGCATTTCCATACAACAGACCTACAGGTAAAAATAAACAAAAAAAACTATTTTCCCTACCATTTAGGAATAGTTCCAGAAAATGGCATCTTATGAACCCCTTGCTTTTCTTCATTGTTTTTCTCAATTAGAAAATTCCAGTATATTTATATCTCTAGTTACAACACAAACAAATCTAAATTACTGGCTAATAATAATATGCTACACCCTAAAAAAGATATGCATGCAGCCAGAGAGATGCTGGGATGCTTGGGGAAAGGCATTACCAGTAGAAAAATAGAGGTGATAATTCTTCTGTATAAGTCTCTGGTGAGGCCTCAACTAAAGTATTATAAGTTCTGGAGGCCATATCTCAAAAAGGACATAGGCTAGAGCCAGTCCAGACAGAGGCAATTAAACTGGTGTGGGGTTTGTACCAAAAGCCCTATGAGATTAGACTGAAGGACCTGATATGTTTTTCTTAGAAGAGAGGCAAGATGGGGGTGGGGAATATGATACAGACATTTAAATGCCAGAAAGGTATTCTTGCACATGAAGCAAGTTTTTAAATGGAAAGGGACTTATAGAATTAACGGTCATGATGATAAAGCTCCAAGGAGGTAAACTCAGGAACAACACCAGCAAATACTTTTTCATGGAGAGGGTGGCAGATGCTTGGAATGCCACCTCGGAAGAGGTGGTGGAATCGAAAACATTAATGGAATTGAAAAAAGTATGGGATAAATGCAGAGGAAGCCTGGACATGAGGATGGTCATGAAGCACTGGATTAATCTGCATGGAGCAGCTGTTACAACCGTAAACGAGAGTGTTATGATTTCATTGGTCCTCCAAGAAAGCATTGGGTAAATCTGCAGGAACTGGTGGTTGCAACCATAAATAGGACTGGTAGAACGGTGCGGTCCAAACTTTTGGGTGGGATGCCTTTCTTTCCTTCCCTGGGTCCAACAGACAGGTAAGTCACTCAGGAAGGCGTAACATGCTCAGAACAGTCCATTCTGGGGCATTTTGATCTGGAAAAGTTCTCAGACACAGGATTAAAGATGACAGGTGCTTCATGTTGCTGCAGTTCAGAAAGTGCTGGCTGGGATGGACACAACTTTGTGTTGCTGTGGGTCAGGGCATAATTTTGGGGGTATACAATCCCGCTCTGGATGGTATTGCCAATCATTTGGAGCAACTCAGTTTGGCCGGAGGCCATGAAAGCAAGCTATTCATAATGACATTAAAATGGAAAACCATTTATGACTGGTAGCCAATCAAAAAGTGCCAGCCAGGATGGACAAGGGGTTCCAAGAAGGCTGGATGGACCTGCATGGCGGACCATGTTTGGAACCCAAACTTTAATTAGTATGGGGAGACCACATCTTTTTCTCTTTTCTTTTTAACCACTGCTTTACTAACCTTGGTGATTAGTGGGGTTTATTATAAAACTTTGTAACAAGATGGACTGAATCTAATCACGGTGAACCTAGAAGATGTGGTAGGCCTGATTGACAAACTGAAGAGTAGTAAATCACCTGGACCGGATGGTATACACCCCAGAGTTCTGAAGGAGCTAAAAAATGAAATTTCAGACCTATTAGTAAAAATTTGTAACTTATCATTAAAATCATCCATTGTACCTGAAGACTGGAGGATAGCAAATGTAACCCCAATATTTAAAAAGGGCTCCAGGGGCGATCCGGGAAACTACAGACCGGTTAGCCTGACTTCAGTGCCAGGAAAAATAGTGGAAAGTGTTCTAAACATCAAAATCACAGAACATATAGAAAGACATGGTTTAATGAAACAAAGTCAGCATGGCTTTACCCAGGGCAAGTCTTGCCTCACAAATCTGCTTCACTTTTTTGAAGGAGTTAATAAACATGTGGATAAAGGTGAACCGGTAGATATAGTATACTTGGATTTTCAGAAGGCGTTTGACAAAGTTCCTCATGAGAGGCTTCTAGGAAAAGTAAAAAGTCATGGGATAGGTGGCGATGTCCTTTCGTGGATTGCAAACTGGCTAAAAGACAGGAAACAGAGAGTAGGATTAAATGGGCAATTTTCTCAGTGGAAGGGAGTGGACAGTGGAGTGCCTCAGGGATCTGTATTGGGATCCTTACTGTTCAATATATTTATAAATGATCTGGAAAGAAATACGACGAGTGAGATAATCAAATTTGCAGATGACACAAAATTGTTCAGAGTAGTTAAATCACAAGCAGATTGTGATAAATTGCAGGAAGACCTTGTGAGACTGGAAAATTGGGCATCCAAATGGCAGATGAAATTTAATGTGGATAAGTGCAAGGTGATGCATATAGGGAAAAATAACCCATGCTATAATTACACGATGTTGGGTTCCATATTAGGTGCTACAACCCAAGAAAGAGATCTAGGTGTTATAGTGGATAACACATTGAAATTGTCGGTTCAGTGTGCTGCGGCAGTCAAAAAAGCAAACAATGTTGGGAATTATTAGAAAAGGAATGATGAATAAAACGGAAAATGTCATAATGCCTCTGTATCGCTCCATGGTGAGACCGCACCTTGAATACTGTGTACAATTCTGGTCGCCGCATCTCAAAAAAGATATAATTGCGATGGAGAAGGTACAGAGAAGGGCTACCAAAATGATAAGGGGAATGGAACAACTCCCCTATGAGGAAAGACTAAAGAGGTTAGGACTTTTCAGCTTGGAGAAGAGACGACTGAGGGGGGGATATGATAGAGGTGTTTAAAATCATGAGAGGTCTAGAACGGGTAGATGTGAATCGGTTATTTACTCTTTCGGATAGTAGAAGGACTAGGGGACACTCCATGAAGTTAGCATGGGGCACATTTAAAACTAATCGGAGAAAGTTCTTTTTTACTTAACGCACAATTAAACTCTGGAATTTGTTGCCAGAGAATGTGGTTCGTGCAGTTAGTATAGCTGTATTTAAAAAAGGATTGGATAAGTTCTTGGAGGAGAAGTCCATTACCTGCTATTAAGTTCACTTAGAGAATAGCCACTGCCATTAGCAATGGTTACATGGAATAGACTTAGTTTTTGGGTACTTGCCAGGTTCTTATGGTCTTGATTGGCCACTGTTGGAAACAGGATGCTGGGCTTGATGGACCCTTGGTCTGACCCAGTATGGCATGTTCTTATGTGTAACTATAATATCGACTGAGGCTTTGATTTCATGGAACTTTATTTTTTCAGTTTTGAATGTCCACTAAACATAGTGGGGTAGATATTTAAAAGCTAGCTGGTTAGCTAAGTTAGCCAGATAGACAGACATATCCAGCTAACTTAGAATATTCAGCAGCATAGCTATGCTGGTGAATATCTCCATAGAAATTGCTACTTAGACAAATGTCTTATCTAACTAAGTTTAGACCTGCTATTGGGCAGGTCTAACTTAGCCAGATAAGTTATCCGTCTATATTGCTACTTAGATGGATTGCTTATCTGGCTAAATAGTGCTGCCTTGATCTGCTCATTGCCCGCCCACAACTCATACAGCTAACAAGATAGCTGGATAAGTGACTTATCTGGCTATCTAGAAGCCACTGAATATAATCGGATATTCAGCGACTGCTAGATAGCAGGATAAGTCCTACTTATCTGACTATTTGGTGTCTGAATATCGACCTCTGTGTACAAACTGAGTTTTCACCTATAATCAGGTTTACCAGTAATAGGCTTTATTTTTGAACAACACAGTGGTGGTGTATGTTATTTTTACTGGATTGTTGCCTTGAAAGACTTGTTCTTTCCACCTCTCCCAACCCCCTATGTGCAAGAAGAGCCCAAGAAAATGGAAGCTGGAATAGCCTATGATATCCTATGTGAGCCCCTGTCCCCGAAAACGACTTGGGGCAGAGGCTACACCTAAATCAGATGAAATTATTTCATTGTGCACCCCGAATCCTGATTCATTGATTAAGCAACCCCATCAGCCTCTGCCAGTGATGGTTTACATCTCCTGGTTAAATATAACTTTAAACAAATGTATAATTCAAGATGGACCACCTTGAATTTTTCATATAATAAAGAACAACATTTCACTCTATAGCATAATAATTGCATACATAGGGAGCCACCAATACATGGTTAGTTGGCACAAGAAAGTAGTTCAGTTATATTTATCCTACAAGGTTGATGCCTTGTGCTAGGGCTCACAAATTTCATACTTGTGCTAATTCAAGCTTTGTATGTTCAGTCAACCTGCAAAAAACTCGAAACAATTTTCTAAAGAATGTCTGGTATCAGAATTACAATTACACAATTTTGGTCACATTTTTATCTATTCTATTCACTTTTAGGATCTCTTGTTACACCCACTGCTTTATTAGCATATGTATACAGTAGAGGGCACTGCAATACAAGGTAGGAACAGAAAATGTTATAGATTGATCATTTCTTTAGATGTTTCTGAAGAGTTGATAGAACAATGCCTTTGGCAAACAGAAAAAGTACAGTTTTCACAACTAATCTGTTTTAGTGATGAGAGAGAAAGATACTGTGAGTTTAATACTATATGCATTTTACACATTTGACAGCTTGCATTAACAATAACTTAAATGAACTCAGCTGTGCAGCTGGAGAGATTTGCCACTAAATATAGCAGTTGGCCATTCCTCCTGATCATGAGTGAGGGCAGGGTTTTATAATTTTTGAGTGGTAAAACCTTTCCTTTCATGAGTGAATAGTTTATATAAAAAAAGAAAAAGAAAACTCTGCATCTAATAAATGATTTTTTAAAATCATGCATTTTATTTATTCTGTGTGTGAATGCTAAAATCGTAATATAGTTGTTTCAAGTTTGACATCAATGTAACTATCAGAGTGTATTTATGATATTGATAACCACAGTAAAAGCAGCTGAGAATGTGACATAAAGGTGTAAATGTACGGGAAGAATAAATGGGAGTAAAAGTCTATGTAATGCACAAGAGGTAAACAGATTTTGGTAGAAAGGGAAGGTTTAAACTTTTTCTGAGCGAGCTGGAGAAAGAGGCAGCATCTCCTAAGATGTCCCTAATGTTTTGCTCTGTTACAACACCTGATCATGGCAACAGTGCAGGATCCTGTGCCTTCCCTGAAGAACAGTAACCTATTGGAAAATTGAAAGTTGGGAAGGAAAAAGCTTATTCTTTGAAAAGAGCTTGTAAACTTTGTGGTGTAGTGATTTTTCCCAAGGGAGACACGGATTAATTCACCTTGATGTCATGTCTCCAGGGCTTTCCAGCAAGAGCCTGGTAATTAGAGATCATTTCTTTTTGTTGCTATAAGAATTCCATTTGCTGGGACAAAGCACTATTAAATATGAATGCTTCTTGGAGGTATCATGTCAGCAGCTGCATTCAAACTCTCCTGAGCATCCTTGTGGATTGAAGTCAAATATTTCTGAGCATTATTAGACATGGTGGTGAGTAAGTACTCCTTTAGGTCAACTCTTAACCTACATGTTGATTCAGTTTGTACATATATTGCCAGAGTAACCTGCAAAGGGCCAGATTTTCAAAGCGATTTACATAGATGAAACCCTGATTTGTGCACAAAAGTGCCACTTTGGAAATTGATCAGGAGCCAATAGGTGTAAAAGTAACCCTATTTCACACCTATTTTTAAGTGCACTGAGAGATATTCCAGAGAGTAAAGTTGGGGTAGGGATATAACTTGGCTGAATAGTTTTGTATTTTCGAAAGTCTTCACATAAGTTACCATAATAAAGTTATACTGGCTTTGGAGCAGGTGTAATTTTGTGTATTCATGCTAAATACCTCCACCTGAACCTAACAGCAGGGAGATGTGTCTCTCCTTCACCTGAGTCCTGACATCAGGGAGCCATGTCTCACCTCAACCTGAGCCCCAACTTTGGAGAGGCGACAACAAGAGGATGCAGTGTAATATTTAACTCAAAATTATTATTCAAAATAGTCAAAAACCTAATCAAAGACCCATCAACATCAGTCTCGAATAACCAGAAATTTACAAGCAATTCCTGTAATGAATATGCCACATCGTTGCTAGTCAAAATCAATAGCTTGAAAACACAATTCTCCACCGGCTTACCAACAAAAGAACAGGAAAAAAAACCATGAGCAAGCAAGTATCAAAACTTGGAACTAACCAAATAATTATAAAAATTAAACTTGCTATCCAGCCAGTCAACTTAATCCCCACAACTTCTCTGAAAACAGTACATAACTCCAACAATCACAACTATGATCAAGTACTCACTATCAGACGGATTAGTCCCAGACAGAGCAAAACAAGCTGGATTAAACCACTCCTAAAAAATAAAACTGCAGAATTGATGATAGGGACAATTATTGACCAATATCCAACCTGCGCCAAAGTCCTAGAAAAAGCAGTGCTATCACAATTAGAAAACTACTTAGAAGATAATGGTATTCTCTACCCAAACCCTACTCATTTCCCTAACTGACCCAGTACTACAGGGATTTGACAATGATAAATTATATGTCCTAGTAATACTTGATCTTACATAGCCTTTGACATAGGGCCTCATTTTCCAAGCACTTTACCGCGTGCGATAAATTTGCAAATCGCGTTAACAGATTTGCGAATGCAAATTAGTAATTTGGTATTCAGGGGGCGGAGTTGGGGCGGAGCATATGTAAAGCGGGAACCTGTTTATCATGTGCGGCGAAACAGCCACAGTGTTAGCGCGGCTGCTAACTACAACCCTCAAATTTGCGTTATGGACTGCGCTACGGGCCAGAAAAGGATTATCGCCATCCACGATAGTCCCGGACAGCCTGTTTCAGGCAGAGAGAGAGAGCGAGAGAGAGCGCCTTACTATAGTGCCTATGCCCTAGACAGGTATTTTAATCCCTATGGAGGGCCACCTACTAACTCGGGGTGGGGATTAGGTATCAGCGTTCGGGGGTTGGGGGCCACTTTCGCATTCCACATGAGACCTACGGAAAGAACAGTGGTCTCTAGTGAAGATTTGCTGGCCGTCGGAGTGAGGAAACTCACTCCAAGAGGAGAAACACCGAAAGAATCATCGCACACTGGGAAAACATCGCGTGCGGTGCTAATGTTTCCGTGAATGGCGAAAACATCGCCGCACACGGTTTCCCCACTGCACGAAAGAAGCCTCATTTGCATTGGTAACGCCCCCTAATGCGTTACCAATGCGATATTGGAAAATGAGGCCCATAGTACCATCAGTTTAGAAAAATTGGAATAGACTGAAAGGTCATTGATGGGTTCTCTTCCTTCCTAGCAGATAGATCATTCCAAGTCAAATTAGACAATCCCTTATCCGACACCTTCCCAATCGATACAGGTGTCCCCCAGGGGTCAGCAGTCTCAGCTACACTATTCAACGTATAAGTGCTACCTCTATGTACATTACAAGTGGAACTTGGAATTCTTCCTATAAGCTGATGGCATGCAATTCTACATACCATTTGACAAATCTTTTGAAAAAAAAGCTGCGACCCTATCAACCTACATGAGGGCAATTTAACAAAAACAATCTCATCTAAAGCTAACTGTAAACACAAAAAACTGAAATTATGTGGTTAAGGAGAAATTCCATAATAATCAAACCACCAACCTTAGACCTAGGAAATTTTAACATTACACCCACAGATCAAGTATGAGACCTAGGAATTCAGATTGATTAGAACTTCTCAATGAAAAAGCATATAAGCAAACTAATTAAATCAGGATACTCCAAGCTGAGAATACTACACCAGCTAAAACCATTGCTAACAATACAAGACTTCCATACAGTCTTACAAACATTAATATTTTCAAACATAGATTACTGCAACTCCCTATTACTAGGCCTACCCTCAGGACTACTAAAAAATGCCTTACCTAGACTCTTACAAGGGACAAGGAAATTTGACCACATCACCCCCTCGCTGATCGCACTGCACTGGCTTCCTGTACAATCCAGAATTCATTCTAAAGTATTAACTATAATTTTTAATATCATCAACAAAATTATCCCATTTTTAATAGGAGTGACTCTTTAACCATACAACCTGCAGCAAGCCCTAAGATCACAAAACAAAGGACTTCTAAAGGTACCACAATGCAAAACACACACCTAACACACATAAGAGACAGAATGTTTTCCATAGTGGGCCCTAAACTATGGAACTCTCTTCCTGAGTCTCTCTATGCCAGATAACCAAAAGAGTTTCAAAAGAGAACTGAAAACATGGCTTTTTAGAAATGCATATGATTATGAACTAACAAAACTCCAATATGCTGATTACATCACTGTCAGAACCATAGCCTATGCTAACAGACTGAGCAGTAAGTATTGAATGATGTTAAATATATACTGAGTATAACATGAAGGAAGATGAAATGGAAACACAGGTAATAACTCTACATCAAAGCACCCTAATTACTTTGTACTTAATGTTGATGTACTGACTCTGAATACAGATTTGCTTTTGAGACTAAATAGACTATGTATTAATATGACCTAGAAAATGTATTTACTATTATATTGACCTAGAATATGAAAAATGAGACAGAATGGGATTGTTGAATCAGTAACTGAAAGCTGATTTTGTAAACAGTTGTGATCTTATTCTGGGACGACTGTATACAAAATGCCTAAATAAAATAAATACATAAGAGGATTTCAAAGCAAATTTATGTGCATAAGTTTGCTATGAAAATGTTCAACAAAGTCTCCATCATCATTGAACATATAGACTTTGCCACTATACAGGGAGCTATAAAATTGCCCTCAAGATGGTTAAAATAAAATACATAATTGATATTAACAGTAAAATAAAATGACTGAGTACAGAAAGGACAATAACCAGGACAATTCCTGGGTTCTGGTACTGGTCAAAATAATCTGATCAATTTCTTTAACTGGGTAACCAGAGAGTTGGTTCTGGGGAGACCGATAGATGGTAGTGTACTTGGATTTCCAAGACCTTTCACACGGTTCTGCATAGGCAATTTATAAATAAACTGAGCCCTAAAGTGACTGGGTTACAAACTGGTTGAGTGAGAAACAACAAAGGGTAATGATAAATGGAATTCACTCTGAGGAGAGGTGCATTACTAGCAGTGTGTTGCAGGGATCAGTCCTTGGACAATTCTTTTCAAACTTTTTGAGTGACATTGTGAAAGGATTGGTTGGGAAAGGTTTATCTTTTGACTGATAATACCAAAACCAGCAACAAGGTAAGTAGCCAGGAAGGTGTGGAAAACATGAGGTGGGATCTAGCAAAACTTGAGGAATAATCTAGAGTCTGCTCAGACTTAATGGTAAAAAGTGCAGAGTTATGCATTTGGACTGGAAAAAACAAAGGGAGCGGCATGAGGAGTGACATTTCTTCTAAGCACTAAAGTAGAGCAGGATCTGGGAGTGGTTGTATCGGATGATCTTAGGGTAGCCAAACAGATGGATAAGGCGATAGCCAAAACCAGAAGAATGCTTGACTGCTTAGGGAGAGGAATGGACAGCAGAAAAAAGGTGTTATTGCCCCTGTTTCAATACTGGTGAGACATCATTTGAAATACTGAACAGTTCTGGAAACCATCTTCAAAAGGATATAACAGGATGGAGAATGTCAAAGGATGGCTAATAAAATGTCACCGGTCTTCATCCTAAAGCACATGGGGACAGACTTAAAGATCTATACAAGTATACCCTTGAGGAAAGTTTGGATGGGGAAACATTTATAGAGACATTTAAATTCCTCCCAGGTTTCCATGTGCAGGAGGCAGGCCTATTTCAAAGGAAAGGAGGTTCTAGAATGAGGGTGAAAGGAGATAGACTTGGGAGTAATCTAAGGAAATATTTCTTTACAGAGAGGATATTGAATGCATTGAACAGCCTGCTCGTGGAGGTTGTGGAGACAAGGCCAGTATCTTACTTCAAGAAAGTATGGTATAAACTCTGTGTTTATACCAGGGATGCTCAAACCAGTCCTCAGGGTCTCTTCCCCCCCCCCCCCCCCCAGCCAGTTGGGTTTTCAGTATCTCTCTAATGAATATGCATGAGAAATATTTGCATACATAGGAGTAGTGCATGCAAATACATCTCAGGCATATTCACTAGAGAGATCCTGAAAACCTGACTGTCTGGGGGTACCCAAAGGACCAGTTTGAGCATCCCTGGTATAAATACAGAGGATTTCTTAGGGGAGTGATAGGGATTTTAAAACTGAATAGTTGGTGTGGATAAGCAGATTAGATAGGCCGTATGGTCTTTTTCAGCTGTCATGTTTTTTCTATAAAGAGTTTTTTGCTACTCATTTTTTATGAGGGTGGGGGGAGGTATTATCTCTGTCAGTTTTAGAAAATGTGAATTCTGATATAAATTGCACAGCATAGGAGGAAATGTGTTTCAACTTTTATGTTCTGGTGTTGCACTGCTTGCAGAGTCGGGCTTCTGAAGGTATTGAGTTCAGTTTTTGCCTGCATGTTTCTGTTTCTGATTTGTGGCCACTTACTCTTGATTTTCAGGGGTACCTCTTCTTGCAACAGCCAAAAAAAAAAAAAGACAAGGAAACACAGGTAGCAAGAGCCTCTGCATTACAAGTACAGCTACCTAACACTGCCACTCATTAAGCACTTTCCTGCATCCTTACATGTACATGGCCTGGAAGACATACATAACTGCAACATCTATAATGTTAACAACCTATTTAGCAACACATAAGCTCATGCTGTCTAAGGAAAATCTCCATGATTTTTCCAAGCTATTGTCTGTTCCTAGATGATGCAGGATATGCATATTAACCCTGGCTCTCTTTATTCCTGTGTCTCTCCCAAGGTATCTGGCAGAGAAAAAATTCAATGAACTCTACATATTCACTTATTCTGACAAGGGCACATATGGAATATTAAAAGTTCCCTTCAAAAGTCTATTACTGAGGGTGGTACCTTGTACTCCCCTGAAAAAGTGTCAATATCAATTGTCCACAATATGTATTGCAATATTGCTGCAAGGTACTAAATTCCAGCTGAGATTAATCTGGATCTAGAGAACAATTCCCACCATCCGACCTTCCCGGTTAGTTGCTGGGAAAATATGGTGACTAGGAGTTGGGTAAAAGAAGCAAGATGATAGTAGATTACTTCATCTGTAGGAGACTTGCAATACAGTGAGCCCAATATTCAGCAGCAGAGGGAGTGGATCGCTGTTGGCGATTAAGCACTTTGCTGAATATAGTTGGATATACTTAACTGGCTAACTTTAGGTCTGTTCTCTGGCATGACCAGACTTAGATAAGTTATCCAGACAACTCTGAATATTGAAGTTAGTCAGGTAATTTATCTGGTTAATTTAATTCTATCCTGGAATACACCCAGATCACCTCCAAGTTATCTGGATACATTTTACTCAGTTAGCTATTTAGCTGGATAATTTGAAAGTGTTCAGAGTCCTAGAATTTTAAAAGCCTGGAGTTTTTGTATGGCTAAGTCTGGAACCTAGCCTGGCAAACCATTATTATATTGACCCCAGCATTCACAGAAAAGTTTTCTTTTGCAGAAGATAGCTGTCCTCAAATGGTCTCCTCAGCAGTGGTTTACTACTTTTCCCTACTCTTGTTGGGTAAGCAAGACCCCCTCTGCAATAAGAACCTATTGTGAATGTGGTCTAGGGATGGGATAGAAAATCAGAACCCTTTATATAGTACCATGGACTGTTCTTCAGGAAGGCTTTCTGCACAATCAGAGCTTCCTGCTAGCTGTAGGCCACAACCACCATCACCTCCCAAGCAAAGCCCTCCAGGACAACCTGCTGCTGGCAGCAGTGCCACCAAGCTCCTTGCGTAATGCCAGGTCTAGCAGTACACCTTTCATTGGCCATTTCTAAATCACCAGGACATTGTCATGAGGGGAGGGAGAGGGAGAAAGAGTCAAGGATCAGACCTGGGGTGGAAGGTGTGGAGGAGCAAAGTATGTGCCAGAAGCAATGCGTTGAGATTTCGAGGTGAATCTCCGCATGTAATTTCCTTCCCCTGACCTAACCCCACCCACGTTTCCCTGCAGCTAAAAGTATGCAATGCTGTGAACAGTGTGTAGGCTCATATTTCAGTGTTATGGCTGAATTGGTGCAGGGGACATGCTCAATCTCCTGGCTAAGTTCCAGCTCACCAGTTTTAGTCCTTTCACCCTGGGGTGTGGATTCTTTGAGTAGGGGGGAGGCTGAACCTCCAAGGTATAGCAGGAGGAGAATATAATCTCTTTTTCTCTTGTTCTCTCTCTTACTCTCAGGAGTAGTCAGTGTTTGCTGAAGACCTCTCTCTCACTCAATATCTGTACCCAGCACCAAATGAATCACAGGGACAGGGAGTTCAAAAAAAACCAAAACAAACAAACAAACTTTACTGCAACCAAATCTTTAGAGAAAATCACAAAAATATTCTCTCATAATCTTCTAAATCAAGGTAAAAAAAAGTCTCAGTCCAGGTCCTCTGTTAGTGCCCCTCAGAATGGCACAGTGCTAAGATAACTTGGCTTTCACCACCTGGAAGTAAAGGTTTTTAAGTGGGTGTACCGGGTCTCCTGTCTCTCCTCCATCTCCAAGGATATTTCTGGTAGAAAGTCCCAAAAACCACAAACGCTATCATCCAAAGCTCCTTCTCACAGACAGGAGTAGGGGGGAAAAAGTCCTCCTGAACAAAAGGAACAAAAATCTTCTCCAAAAATATAACTTGCTTCTCTGATTACTAGACCCTGCTGTCCCTTCTTGTAGTGCAGGTAGAGAAATGCAGCTCTTTTCCTGAACACCTCCAGGCAGAAGTAAGACTCCCAGAGGCAGAGCTAGGATTCACACAAAAATAAAGACTCTAAAACACTCTCTCTCTTCTGAGACACCCCCTTCCAGACTGGTTGAAATATTGAAATAGGGATGTGCCTCTTCCCCTTTCCAAGGTACCAGGCCATTAGGGTCTAAAGTTGGAGACTAGGGAAACTTTGAAAACAGTGCGTACCTCCTTCACAAAAACTTAACTGAAATCTCCCATACTGACCTCCCGCTCTGCTTGCTTTTATACAGGCTAGCTGACCAATCCAGGCAGTCTCACTGGAAGTGCTTGTCAGGGATGGCCTGCCTCTACTATTCCTTAAATAATACCGTAAGGAACCTCTGGTTTCCTTACCAGAAGGAATGTTCTAACTAGCTGGGCAGGTTCAGAGAGATTTAATGGAGAAGTTTGTTTTTGGCTCCCCCAAGTGGGAGCTGCAGATGGTGTGCTCCAGCAGTATATAAACACTCGCTACCATCTTACGGTGTGGATTTTTGTTGGATTTTTAGTTAGACCTCAGTGGATTCTTAGTTGGATTTTTAGTTAACTAGGAGTTTCGTGTCTTCTGTTTTGCCAGTCTTTTAGGACTCCTTAGTGGCCCTTTTGGCATCAGTTTTTTGTCTGACTTATTTTGGCTTATTTACTCTTTTTGATCCAGTTTTGGAAACCTTCCTTGTGAAATCATTGATACTCCTTCACAGAGGATTTGGGAGTCCCTGTGTAAGGTTAGATCAAGGGGTAGTTAAGATTCTGTTCTCTCTTGTCTCTAGTAAATAGATCAGTCAATGACCCAATGCAGAGGAACTCCACATTTGAGCCGTTTTCTTCAGTGACTGTTCTTTGTTTGGGAGACAAAGAAGTTTTTTCACCCTTCCTGTCTCATTCCCCCCCCCCCCCCCTCCCACTTTTTAAGACAGTTCTCTTTTTCCTTTGGATCTGAGTGCCCTTGATACCAGGAACCCATTTCCCGATTCATTGGAAGGAAGAGGTGTCTTTCATTTAGAAAATCCTTGAGGAGTGGAGGTTTCATCAGAGAGAAATGGATTCCTTTCCATTATCAGAGGACTCCGTGTGCTGCATATGAAAGGAGTGTGCCCACTGGTGATTTCAGAAGGAGATCTAAAATACAGAAGGAAAACTGCAGGAAAGGTATGAAAATTGGGACTTGTGTTCTGATAAGTAATTAGAACTAAATTCTAACCATTTTATAGTGGGGAGAAGATTGAGATACATTTGGGAGTTGGAAGAAGGATTATGCTTTCTTCAGTCTGAGTTATTAGAAAGGAGTAGAGATATTGATAAGGAAGCGACTTCTCTAAATTCAAAGACATTACTAGAAGTGAGGTTACTTTATTCAACTTTATTATTCATTATTGTTCATAAATTCTATTGAACATCTAAGTGCTGTAAAGAATCTTCAGTCAAAAATATAAACTATCAGTAAAGAAGTTGGAAACCACATTAATGTGATTATTGTTTCTATAGGCTGTTTAGAAGAACTGGAACCGGGCTGTCTATGTTGGTAAATGCAAAAGGATCTTGAAGCTATTTCCCCCCTCTGCACTCCCAACAGGGAGCCCTGGACATCAGAAGGGAAAAGCTGTCCATGGAAAAGTGGTTGCAGATAGTGTCTATTTTATTTTTATGTGATTTTAGGGAGAGTATCAAGATTCTATCCCATCCAGGGGTTACACAAACCCATGGCCTAAACTAGGGACAAACAGTGGACATATGTACGTATTCATGTTTACTCACAGAGGAGCAATAATCAGATCATGTTTTCATGATCATTGCCCCTTAGGTCCACTGAGTAGTGCTTGAGAGGATGGAGGGAGTAGATGGCAGGTGGGGTGGGCCCTGAGTACAGCAGCCTGGCATGGAGCAGATAGTAGAAAATAATGCAACCAAATGTGACATCAGTTCATTTCCAGAAATGTAAAGGATGTGGCTTTAGAGGAGTTAGCAAATAAGATTAAAGTTACCTTTTAAGATACAGAGTTTGAAGGTGTACAAATTGATAAATTGGTCAATACCAAGAACATCAAGCTGAGAACCAAGTTATTAACCAAGTGGTTTCATTGTGAAGATATAGAAGCTTGATTACTAAGAAAGCACCATGGTATCGCAGCAGGTTGCATTTGCTCACGCAACATGCACACCAATTGGAGCTTTGGTGGTATAAATACAGATCTTTCCTAGTGAGTTTACATTGTAAGTCAAAGGTTCATGTCCATAGAGAAGAGCTGAGAGGCTAAAAAAATAAATTTGTCAGAAGCAAATAAATGTGTCAGAGAACAGACCCAGGAAACTTTTTCATTTGCTTAAGAATCTTATACCGTACCAGGTAGGAAGGCAAAAGGTTGCATCAGGACAGTTTGTCAGTATGGACTTTGTGGAATATTTTGAGGAAATATGTTACTGGCGTAATAGTGGACCCTTGGACCAGCCTGGCAGAGTGAGATGGAAGAAGAGGACGGCACTCTGCAGAGAAGAAGCAGGCCGGCGGGCGGAGTCAGGTCACACGACGATCCGGAGTCTTCACCCTGGAAGCCTGCGAACCCCCCCGAGAGGAGCTCGTGAGGTCCCAGCACGCTGGGACTTAGGCGATCAAGAGCAAGGGAGAAGATGAGACAGTCCGAGGTCAAGGCAGGCGGCAGAAGCGGAACCAGGAGCAAGCCGGGGTCAAAGCCAGGAAGACCAACCAGGGAGGACGGAAGTGGAGGCACAGAAGGCAGGAAAGCTGGAACTGGAGCAGGAGCAGGACAGGAGCGTCAGAAACCGGTCCAGGAGCTGGATGAGGAACACGAAGCAACTAGCACTCTGTAAGAGGAACCTCGTTGAAAGGTAGAGAGAAGAAGCAGACGCCGGCTTAAGTACTAGCCGCGCGCCTAGAGAGGGAGAAGCTGGATCCCGAGACTTGGCGGCGTCTCCCTCATGGAGACGCTGCCGCAAGAAAGCCCGAACCGGGCTGGCAAAGTGCGCCTCCCGCTGCTGGGCCCTGGAAGACCCCGAGCAGCCCCGAACCTCCTGTCGCTGTCGCCGGAGGTAAGGACCGAGGACTTAAAGGAGTTTTCATGGGGGTGAACCCTCCCAGGCTTGGTTGGGATATGCGACATACCTCCTCTCTCTGTGTGTGTGTGTGTGTGTGTGTGTGTGAGAGAGAGAGAGAGAGAGAAGAGGGAGGTAAGAGGCTGCCACTCACGAGCCATGTGGGGCCGCAAGCAGCAGTGGCAAAGAGGAGCGCGGATTCGAATCTCCACTCCTCTTTGCCGCCACCGCTTGCGAGAGGTGGGAGTTGGGGCTGCCATCGGGGACGGGAGGGTGTGTCGTGGGGATGGGGGGGGCGAGGCGCAAACAGAAGGTGCCTAGCGCACCTAATCCCCTTGCACTGGCCCTGGTGATCAGGCTCCAGAGAGGTTAATATTTTCAAGTTTAAAGATCTGTTGCATAATAGTTTAATTTGAAACGCATTAAAAATATGTTTGTCTGATCACTCGTGTTTTCTTAAAATGCTACAGATCTTAAAAATTCTGCCAGAGGTTTGTAAACTTATGAGCACAACTGTATGTGTGTTTAAAGGTTTGGCTTTATTTTGCTTCATTTTAAAATCAAATTTTGTAGTCTACTTCCCATGAAAAAACATACCGAAGCAGATAATTTATTTGCATTGATTTTTATAATATTTCAAATTAAGCTTCAGCAAAAGATTAGCAATAGAAAAACATCTTGATTAACAAATATAAAAATAACAGTAGCAATAATATATCTCCCATGCAATAAAGAGATTTATTTTTTTAAAAGAGTTTGCTTGTAAAACCAAGTTTTCAATGTTTTGATAAAAATCAGATATAAAGTTTCTGAATGAAAATCATATGGCACAGTGTTCCACATATCAGGAGCAAAATAAATAAATGCTATGGATACCAGCTGTCCATAGGCCTGCCACCTGAGTCAGGTAAGCCCCCGGGAGGTTGTGTAGCCCCTGTCTTTCCTACAAGCCCATAGAATCAATGGGGGTTAAACCAGACCTGGATCAGCCTCTGAGGGACAACTCTACCTGACCCCCCCTAGAAACAGGACTCTGACCACCAACTCATTCTGCATAGGCCCTCAATTTTGGATTGCAACAAACGGTGGTGGCCCTGACCTATGTGAATTTGAATCGATGAGCTATACTAATTACCTCGTACCCTTCATCTCCCCTTCCCCCATAAAGGATGCATTTTTTAACCTTTAATCTTGACATTTGCATTCTGTTAACCTGCGTGGGGACAGCTGTTTTGTGTTTGTCTTCCAGTCATGTGATGATATTGCAATTTGGTAGGCTGGCTCTCAGCAGAGCCTAGACCCCTTGCTGAAGACCAAGGATCAATCGCTGTGTTTTTAGAGTGCCGCAAGTAATTTTATTGATGCAGTTGAATGTTTATTGTTCAGACAGCCTGAGTAGTCTAGTTGTTGTCTAGCATCTGCTTAGGGCAATGCCAGGTCAAGTAAGTTTTTTTGCACTGCAGAAGGAGAAATACTTTCTAATTATGACTAATACTGGAGAGGGTTCAGCAGCACGGCAAGTTTTATTTTCCTTTTGCTCTCTTCCTCTATCTCAGTGGCTTTCTGTCTTAGTTCTTTTCCTATAATTTTGAAATGTCAGTAATAAAAACTGGCATTCTACTAGACACAATATGCCAAAGAGAAATGTGCCTTTATGGCTTTCTCTGTCTTTTGGCTACCTTTCTCTGTATGTTTATTGTAAAATGCAGAGAAACTTTACACAGATGTAATAATGTTTGATTATATATGGTCACAATAAATGTTAATGTATATATTAAAATACTTTGCCATAGTTATCTGTTTTATTTCCAACAAGTGCTGAATCTCATATAATGTTCAACTGCAAGAACATTACACTGCTGCAAGCACATTGTGTATGCAACTCACTGCTAATTATAGAATGGTGTTGCCTAGCACTCCCCTCTGTTCAGTTGGAATCTATTACTGTAGCTAGGATGTTTCTAGTGAGTCAGATCCTGAGAATAGCAGGTAAGACGTAACCTGGGAGTTAATCCATGGGAGGGAGTCCCGTTTCCATCTCCCCTGAGAATGTTTTCGCCATCTGATGGTTTTATGAAGGGGAACTGGAGTTGGGAGCATGATGCGGCTTAAAATGGAAATTTTGCTCCGCAACCGATCCTGATCCAAAACGTTTGGGACACTCTTCAGATTGCATCAGTTTACGAGAAGTGAAAACCCTAATGAGGAAAACCCTCTCTGGCATGGCCACAGATTATGACCACCTGCCTCAGGTTTAGCATTATTTTCTTCCTCTACAAAAAGGTTTTCTGAGGAACTGTTCATTACTCATGCCAGTTCTGCATGGGAGGAGGGGCAGATTAGGTCCTCTGGAGACCGAGGAGTCAATGGAATTTTCTGTAATAGATTTTATTGCTGTTCAGTGTTTGGGAAATATGAATAGATTGTGCTTCGAGCTGCAGAATGTTAACTTGAAAACTTAAGACCAATAGGTATAGCTTTATCTTTATATGACCTGTTAATGGAAAAGCTTTTATCTGATTTGCTTTATGTGAAGAAAAAGAAACCATTGATTTAATTTTGTTTTTAAATAAAAATTATTTTAATTTTATATGGACCAGCATGTAAGGCATCTGAATGATTTTGTTGGAAAGGGAACTGTTTTGGTTTTTCTTTAAACCACGAAAACACGAAGGTGGTCAAAAATGTCAAAGTCCACAAAGGCATTCAAAATGCAAAAGGATCAGGTTTATTCACAGCTTTAGGATGGCACTGTAGGTTAAGTGATGAGTTTTACATGGTCCCCCAACAAGGAACCATGTTTCAACAAGCTGCATTGGAAGGGACCTTTAAACTACAGAAGAAAACAATTTAAATTATAAGGTGGGCCCGATAAGGCAAAACGACAAAGAATAGCAAGCAAACAAATAAGTAACCTGATAAACACACTCACCTGAAACAGTAACTGCTTCAAGAGTACCAAATGGGAATTCCTAAGCTGGGTTTGGTCTTTCTCTGATTTTGCTATGCTGTATGCTTTTTTCTTGGCTAGCATGCAAGATCTTTCAGATGCTTAGAAGAATCCCAGATCTTTCGACTTGTTAGAGATGCATGCTGGAGATGGAAGGTTACATAGACTACACGCATGTATGATATATTAGAGAAGGGCAAAGTTGTAAAGAGCTGCAAATCTCTTTGCTGTGATGGAAACAATGTAAATGAGTTGAAAGGACTGGATTTCTTGGAATGGAAAAATATTAAGTGGAAACACAGAAAGGTACACATGCTGGTGAATCCCAGAAACAAAGTTTACCATAAATACGATTAGGGTCTGTATCCATAAAGAGTCAATGATGCAAACAAAGGAAACTTTATTGTTCAGTGTACATATTTTAATGGGTATCCAAATTCCAATAATTCAAGGAAAGGTGTAAGGTCCTTGCAAGTTTCTAGCACCTTTCTTTCAATGATTAAAATATGGACACTGAGCTATAAAGCTTCCTTTGTTTTGCATTATTGACTCTTTATGAATATGGACCCTAATCATATTTATGGTACAGTTTTTGTTTCTTGGATTTCTAGAAATACAAACTATAGTTCCAGAGGATAGATCAGATCATATTTTTGCAGCATTAATGAAATGCTACACAATGAGACCTTCATTTTTAAAATGACTTACATGCACAGAACCCTGTTCCATTAATGTAATCGGCATTTTGAAAATCAACCAGGGCCCAGTGGGCTTAAAAGTACACACGTACGTCAGTTTCATATGTACTCATATGTGCGCTGAGAAGAGGCATTCCTGGGGGCAGGGAGAGGAGTTTGCGACTTGTGAACATAAGAACATAAGAAATTGCCATGCTGGGTCAGACCAAGGGTCCATCAAGCCCAGCATCCTGTTTCCAACAGAGGCCAAACCAGGCCACAAGAACCTGGCATGTGCATTCTAGTTATGTCCACAATAGAGCAGGTGCACCCTTGCACACGTACCAGAATACTTGGGTGGGAATTTTCTAAGATCACTGTGGAAATTCTGGGTAAAGTTTGCATGTACAAGGTACGCCCAGACTTTACCCTGCTGTGCAGGATTATAAAATTACCCTCGCTTCTGAGCATGATTCACTTGATTCTACACCACCTTTTCAGAAGAGCTTTCAGCAGAAAAAGCCAGGCTACGATTCTCCAAGTGTTTAGAGAGAATAGATGGGGAAAGGTGGGAATGTTTTACAGACTAGTTTCGTGGATGTGATATCTTGTATCATATCAGGGAAACAGAAACACAAAGTAGTGTGTTTGCTGGACCAAAAGGCCATGTTCTATAATTTTAATTTCATTTATTAAATTTATTAATCGCTTAACACAAAAAGGTCTAAGCGATTTACAATAAAAATACTCATAATAAAAACATAAATATCAAAATATAAACATAAAACATATAAAAACATTCAGAAGACAAACAAAAAATGATTACGAGCTGCTAATGCCTAATAAAAGAAATCTAGCAAACTGCTATCAAAGAAATGCTTGCTTCAATAATAAACTTTTTAAAAGAAGTCTGAATTTCTTAAGACAGTCTTGTAGCTGGAGATCCATCAGTAATGAATTCCAAAAAATAGGTGCTGCAACAGAGAAAGCAGACTCCCTTGTTACTGAAAGGCGGGCATGAGATATAGATGGGATGTCCAAAAGTCCACGTTGAGAAGATCTCAATTCTCGAGATTGTTTATAGATTTTCAATAAAGCATTTGCCCATGAACAAGAATCTGCACAAGAGCTTAAAGATAGTCATGCCAATTTTATAATGTATTGTTTGTTGGATTGGTAGCCACTTCAATTTTTCAAGAACAGGAGTGATATGATCAAAACATTTAACACCAGTAATCAGTCTTGCAGCAGAATTAAGGCATTGTAATGAATATAGAGAATTTAGAGGGAAGACCAAATTAAAGGCTACTGCAATAGTCAATATGAGGAAAAATAATCGCATGAATGATGATGAGAAAATCTTGATAATGTAAAAGATGATGTAGTCCGGCTATTATACGTAATTTAAAGAAACCAGCTTAATTACAGACTTGATTTAGGGTTAGAAAGAGAGGAGTCAATCCAGACACCTAAACTTTTTATGGGTGGGTTAATAGGAAAATTGAGGTTGTCAACGGACAAGAGTCGTCCTGAGAAACAGAGTGAGGCCTATGGATTAATAGAAACTTGGTTTTTGCAGTATTAAGGGAAAGTTTGTTTAAAAGAAGAAATACAAAGTTGAAGATGTTCAAAGATTTTTATCCCATGTAGGGTGCAAATGAATGAAAAAATGAATGTCATCAGCATATATTTTGTAACCATCTGTGACACTGGCAAGAAGTTTGGAACTTGGAGCTAGATAAATATTAAATAACACTGCTGATGAGGCAGAACCTTGAGGGACACCAGATTTTAGTAGATAGAATGTAGAGAACTGATTGTTGAATTTAACTTAATGGGTCCGTTTATGAATATGATAGGAAATATTTTAAAACTGGTTCTTGTTTCCCACATTCACACAGACGAAAACAAAAAATCTCATGATCAATAGTGTCAAAAGCTGAAGAGATATCTAATGAAACTAGTAGAAATTGCTGACCATTATCTAGGCCACGTTTGATGGTATCTATTAATGAAGTTATAATTATCTATCAAGACACCAATTGCAGTCTGACAACCATATTACTAACTATAGCTGTGGGACTTTTTTTTTTTTTTTATTAAAAGCCTTTGCTCTAGGTTAAAGGTTGGCATGAACACAGCAAATTAAATGCATTCAGTAATCCACTGCCCAGGGTAAGAAATGAAAATATGGCTGGCTAACCAATTGCTTAGATATTTTTTCTATATGTATCCTCTATTTTAAAATAAAATATAATAATAAATATGTATATATCTTGTATAAGGAGTCTTCCACACATTGGGGTAGATTTCATAAATTTACGCATTTTATAAGATACGCGCGTATCTTATAAAATCCGGGGTCGGTGCGCGCAAGGGGGTGCACATTTGTGCAACCTGCATGCGCCAAGCCCGGCGCGCGCTGCCTGTTCCTTCCGAGGCCGCTCCGAAATCGGAGCGGCCTCGGAGGGAACTTTCCTTCCGCCTCCCCTCACCTTCCCCTCCCTTCCCCTCCCTTCCCCTACCTAACCCCCCCCCCTACCTTTGTTGCCAGATTTACGCCTGCTCAAAGCAGGCGTAAATCTGCGCGCGCCAGCGGGCTGCTGGTATGCCATCCCTGACCCAGGGGCTGGTCTGGAGGCCTTGACCAGACCCCCGGGCTGGCACCACGTCCCCAGTCCTGCCCCGAACCGCCCCCTGACCCCCAGACATGCCCCCCGCCCCTTTTACGAAGCCCCAGGACTTACGCGTGTCCCGGGGCTACGTGCGCGCCGGCGGCCTATGCAAAATAGGCGCGCGTAAATCCGGCCAGATTTACGCGCGCAGGGCTTTTAAAATCTGGCCCATTGAGTGCAATTTTGTAACATAGCACTTACAGCTGAAATACACCCAGACTTCAGCCCTGATTTTCAAAGTGGACTTAGGTGTGAATCCTTGCATGACAGCAAGAGTAAATGTTCACACTTATGTTTACATGCACACTTTGAATTTTCAAAAGTATATGTTGTAAATGTTTTCCCCGCATTAACTCTGCCCAAGAATGCCTCTTTCAAGTATGTGTAATAATGCTCATGAAATTGTGTATAACTCACAGGGTCATTTTCAAAAGGCCTATATACACACACAAAACTTAACAAGGATGCCTCTTGTCCTGGTTCTTCTCCCAAGAGCTTACTGCCTTAGTGCATTTTGCATATGCCTTTGAAAATTCAGTCCATTGTGTTGAATGCTATTTTCCTGGATGAAGTATAGGGCTAATGTATCATATGATATCTTATTTACTTTCAGTGAAAGCGATGACACTTAGCAGTAAGGGAAATTCTTTGAAACCTGTTCTCTGCTGCATTCCCCAGAATTATGCAATTACTTTAGGGAACCAACTAAATACAAGGAGAGAGGAGACAGAATATAATCTATAACTCCACAAACCGTTTTCACATGATTCTTAATCTCACCAAATGACAATATCATAGATTTAGAGCTCTATAGAACTTTAATCTGCAGCCTCTCGCCTCGCAATGGGCCGCAGGCTGTATTCAGCCTTTAGAGCATGTTTCTTTTTAATCATTTATTGTCATTTGTATCTACACATTGTTACTTTATTGTATTAACAGTTCTTTATCAAATCTTATACTATTATGTTCAACGTATCTTACAATCTATCACCAAACACCAAAAGTAAAAAGAATACTTAGCCAATACTTACATCTGTAAACAGCATAGCTGGGTGATATAACAGATTTATATCTGTTATATCACCCAGCTATCACCCAGCTATGCTGTTATATCACCCAGCTATGCTGTTTACAGATGCTTCCAACATGAATCATGTTTCAGCTGAACCTCAGTCTTCTTCAGGGGAATTATTTTAATTTCATATAGGCCAAAATATTCTGTTAATCCCGGACATGTTTGAATCCCTTTAGAGACGGTGAATATGTGTCCGGGATTAACAGAATATTTTGGCCTATATGAAATTAAAATAATTCCCCTGAAGAAGACTGAGGTTCAGTTGAAACATGATTCATGTTGGGAGCATCTGTAAACAGCATAGCTGGGTGATATAACAGATTTGTTGGCTAAGTATTCTTTTTACTTTTGGTGTTT
This sequence comes from Rhinatrema bivittatum, assembly GCF_901001135.1. Lineage (NCBI taxonomy): Eukaryota > Metazoa > Chordata > Amphibia > Gymnophiona > Rhinatrematidae > Rhinatrema > Rhinatrema bivittatum. The sequence continues at coordinate 143,593,794 of NC_042621.1, forward strand.
GGTGATAGAGTGTAAGATACGTTGAACATAATAGTATAAGATTGGATAAAGAACTATTAGTACAATAAAGTAACAGTGTGTAGATACAAATGACAATAAATGATTAAAAAGAAACATGCTCTAAAGGCTGAATACAGCCTGCGGCCCATTGCATGGCGAGAGGCTGCAGATTAAAGTTCTATAGAGCTCTAAATCTATGAGATTGTCATTTGGTGAGATTAAGAATCATGTGAAAACAGTTCGTGGAGTTATAGATTATATTCTGTCTCCTCGCTCCTTGTATTTAGTTGGTGATCAATCAGAGAGGTAGCTGCTTCTTTTTGGTTGTTGTGATCATTACTTTAGGGAATTCATTAGCTCACCCCATGCTCTAGTAGCCAAAAACATCAACAGGATCAGTCTTCTCCTTTCTTTGGAGCTCCAAGATGGGTTATATGAAATGTGCAGTTCTCTTCAAGGAGAACCTAATGGGGAGGAAGTCTTCAACCTTACCACCATACTTAAGAGTTTTTTCTGAAATGTCATCAGAATCACCCTGAGAAGTAACAAGGATGCCTTATGTCCTGGTTCTTCTTCCAAGAGCTCACTGCCTTTACTGAATTTTTCCTTTGTTCTCCAAGGAAGTATAGTGGTTTGTGACAAAATTTGGGCTGTAGCACATCACACCAATCTCTTCTATAAGCCTTGCAAAGTAGATTATGGAACTTGTGTACAACTTACCAGAAACTAGCTGCACCATGATGTAGCAGAATATCACATCCAGAAAACTGACAAACTATTACAGATATATTAGGTGAATGGCCTTACAGCGAGGCCACCCTGAAAGGCATTCATTTGCATAAGGAGCCTCAGCAGGTACAGGAACTCCTCAAATGTTTGCAGCCCTTCCACAGTGAACATCAAACTGAAATATTTGTAAATCAATTTGGCTTTTTGCTCATCAGGCACTGCATATTCTTCCCCTTCACCTCTGAGTCTTGAAATGTCACTTTTGGACTTCCTCTAATCAGTAACATGTCTTAAAAAAAATAAAGTCTTATCTCTCCCTTTTTTCCATATGTGCTATTTTTCTTACATTTGCATCTTTGCATTCCTGACCTCTTTCCAATCTTCTTTTAAGGACAGAGAGGACAGGAAAGGGGGAGGAGTGGCTCTTTATGTCAGAAACAATCTCCAAGCATCTGAGATGCAAGGAAGATGGGGCAAAGAAGAAGCACTATGGGCCGACCTAAAAAAAGATGATGGGGCTTCCGTTTCTATTGGAGTGGTTTACAGGCCTCCAAATCAAATGGAAGAGCTTGGCAAAGATCTAGTTGAAGACATCCAAAAGATGGGAAAGAAGGGAGAAGTGGTGATTGTTGGAGATTTTAATCTGCCAGATGTAGACTGGAGAATCCCTTCTGCAGAATCTAACAGTAGTAGAGAGATAGTGGATGCCCTGCAAGGGGCTCTGTTCAAACAAATGGTAATGGAACCCACGAGGGAGGGAGCTATACTCGACTTAGTTCTCACTAATGGAGATAATGTCTCTAATGTCCAGGTGGGTGCCCACCTCAGCACCAGTGATCATCATACAGTATGGTTTCATATCACAAATAGGATATGGAGAAGTAGCACGAAGACTCGAGTTTTGCCATTCAAAAACATGGACTTTGATGAAATGGGGAACTACCTGGAGGAAGAACTAGAAGGCTGGGAGAACGAGAGAGATGTGGAACAGTGGACCAAACTAAAAGGAACAGCTACCAAGGCAACTAATCTATATGTTAGGATTCATTTTTCTCTTGTTTTTCTTTATTTTTCTATCTGGTTCTCAAAGGAGGTAGCTGACAAAATAAAAGCTAAGGGCCTGATTTTAAAAAGCATTTACTCGAGTAAAACAGGGTTTTACTCGAGTAAATGCACTTTACTTGAGTAAGTGGGCTTTTGAAAATTGCTATAATATATGCCATTGAATTGTCCATAGGATTTACTTGTGTAAGTGCACTTTACTCCAGTAAATGGCTTTTGAAAATTGCTACAATAGTAGTTACATTTACATGTGTAACTCCTTTTGAAAATTACCCCCTGAAAGAACAGCGTTCAAGAAATATAAAGCATCCCAAAGAGAGGAAAACAAGGAAGAATATCTGGCGGAACTGAGGGAGACAAAGAAAGCAAACAAGAAAATGAAAATTCAAGTGGAAGGATTGCCAAAGAGGTAAAGCGAGGTAACAAAACATTTTTCAGATACATCAGTGAAAGGAGATAGGTCCAAAGTGGTATACTGAAATTGAAAGGTGAAAAGGATCAATGGGTAGAGACAGATGAAGAAATGGCAAAAATATTAAACAAATACTTCAGTTTGGTATTCACTAAAGAAGACCCCGGAGAAGGACCGACACTAGTTAACAAGAAACTGGAGGGAAGCGGAATGGATGAAACTCTGTTTACGGAAGAGAATGATTGGGAAGAGCTAGGAAAACTGAAGGTGGACAAAGCCATAGGGCCTGATGAGGTTCATCCCAGGATACTGAGGGAGCTCAGAGATGTGCTGGCAGCTCCGCTGTGTGACCTGTTCAATAGTTCCCTGGAAATAGGTGTGGTGCCGAGTGATTGGAGAAGAGCGACGGTGGTCCCACTTCACAAGAGCAGGAGCAGACAGGAGGCTGGAAATTACAGGCCAGTTAGCCTCACTTCGGTGGTGGGAAAGGTATTGGAGTCGCTGCTGAAGGAAAGAATTGTGTACTATCTACAAGCAGCAGAATTGATGGACCAGAGGCAGCATGGTTTCATCAAGGGGAAGGTCCTGTCAGACAAATCTGATTGACTTTGATTGGGTGACTAAGAAATTGGATCGAGGAAGAGCACTCGATGTCATCTACTTGGATTTTACCAAAGCTTTTGATACGGACCCGCACAGGAGACTGGTGAATAAAATGAGAAGCTTAGGAGTGAGTGCCAAGGTAGTAGCCTGGATTGCAAACTGGTTGACGGACAGAAGACAATGTGTGATGGTAAATGGAACTTACTCTGAAGAGAGAGCGGTGTTAAGCGGAGTGCCGCAAGAATCGGTGTTGGGACCTGTCCTGTTCAATATCTTTTGAGCGACATTGCGGATGGGATAGAAGGTAAGGTTTGTCTTTTTGCGGATGACACTAAGATCTGCAACAGAGTGGACACCCCGGAAGGAGTGGAGAGAATGAGATGGGATTTAAGGAAGCTGGAAGAGTGGTTGAAGATATGGCAGCTGAGATTCAATGCCAAGAAGTGCAGAGTCATGCATATGGGGTGTGGAAATCCAAAAGAACTGTATTCGAAGGGGGGTGAAGGGCTGGTGTGCACAGAGCAGGAGAAAGACCTTGGGGTGATAGTGTCTAATGATCTGAAGTCAGCGAAACAATGTGACAAGGCAATAGCTAAAGCCAGAAGAATGCTGGGCTGCATAGAGAGAGGAATATTGAGTAAGAAAAGGGAAGTGATTATCCCCTTGTACAGATCCTTGGTGAGGCCTCACTTGAAGTACTGTGCTCAGTTCTGGAGACTGTATCTCCGAAGGCGCAGAGACAGGATGGAGGCGGTCCAGAGAAGGGTGACCAAAAAGGTGGAGGGTCTTCATCGAATGACTTATGAGGAGAGATTGAAGAATCTAAATATGTACACCCTGGAGGAAAGGAGGAGCAGAGGGTGATATGATACAGACTTTCAGATACTTGAAAGGTTTTAATGATCTAAAGACAATGACAAACCTTTTCCATTGAAAAAAAATCAGCAGAACCAGGGGTCATGATTTCAAACTCCAGGGAGGAAGACTCAGAACCAATGTGAGGAAGTATTTCTTCACGGAGAGGGTGGTGGATGCCTGGAACTCCCTTCCGGAGGAAGTGGTAAAGACCAAAACTGTGAAGGACTTCAAAGGGGCGTGGGATAAGTACTGTGGATCCATAAAGTCTAGAAGATGTGAATGAAGAGAAGAGGCATGGGGGTAGCTTGCGGGAATAACAGCTACTACCTGGAGATTAATACCCTTATTCAATAAGCATACTCACTATCAATGCAACTCCAGCATTGCTCTATGCTTCAACAGCAAGAGGAAATATGGTAAAAAGGATTTGCATTCACAAAAAAACCAGGAAGTAGCTTGCTTGTTGTGGTGGTTACTACCCCAAACCAAATAAGTCTGATACTTCACTTTCAATGCATATCCAGCATAGCTCTCTGCTTCAATGGCAGGGGAGAAAGAGGAAAAGAGGATTTGTATTCAGGCAACAACCAACAAGGACTGAATTACATAGTCTGGGTAAATACATAATTATGGGTGTAGCTTGCTTGTTACGGCAGTTACTACCCCGAATCAATTAAGCCAGATACTTCACTTGGAATACATATCCAGCTCAACTCACTGCTTCAACGGCAGGGGTAATAAAGAAAAAGAGGAATTATATTCAGACAACAACCAACAAGGACTGAATGGCACAGGCTGGGTAAACATATAAGCGTGAGAGTAGCTTGCTTATTGTAGCAGTTACTACCCCTAACCAATTAAGCTAGATACTTCACTTAGATGCAGCTCCAGCACTGCTCTCTACATCAATGGTGGGGGTGGAAGGTAATTAGAACCAAAAAGTTACTAATAAGGGCCAAGAGTAACAGATAAGTTTATGAGAAAAAAAAATGTGAAAGCTATTAGTAAAAATTTGTAACTTATCATTAAAATCATCCATTGTACCTGAAGACTGGAGGATAGCAAATGTAACCCCAATATTTAAAAAGGGCTCCAGGGGCGATCCGGGAAACTACAGACCGGTTAGCCTGACTTCAGTGCCAGGAAAAATAGTGGAAAGTGTTCTAAACATCAAAATCACAGAACATATAGAAAGACATGGTTTAATGCAACAAAGTCAGCATGGCTTTACCCAGGGCAAGTCTTGCCTCACAAATCTGCTTCACTTTTTTGAAGGAGTTAATAAACATGTGGATAAAGGTGAACCGGTAGATATAGTATACTTGGATTTTCAGAAGGCGTTTGACAAAGTTCCTCATGAGAGGCTTCTAGGAAAAGTAAAAAGTCATGGGATAGGTGGCGATGTCCTTTCGTGGATTGCAAACTGGCTAAAAGACAGGAAACAGAGAGTAGGATTAAATGGGCAATTTTCTCAGTGGAAGGGAGTGGACAGTGGAGTGCCTCAGGGATCTGTATTGGGACCCTTACTGTTCAATATATTTATAAATGATCTGGAAAGAAATACGACGAGTGAGATAATCAAATTTGCAGATGACACAAAATTGTGCAGAGTAGTTAAATCACAAGCAGATTATGATAAATTGCAGGAAGACCTTGTGAGACTGGAAAATTGGGCATCCAAATGGCAGATGAAATTTAATGTGGATAAGTGCAAGGTGATGCATATAGGGAAAAATAACCCATGCTATAATTACACGATGTTGGGTTCCATATTAGGTGCTACAACCCAAGAAAGAGATCTAGGTGTCATAGTGGATAACACATTGAAATCGTCAGTTCAGTGTGCTGCGGCAGTCAAAAAAGCAAACAGAATGTTGGGAATTATTAGAAAAGGAATGATGAATAAAACGGAAAATGTCATAATGCCTCTGTATCGCTCCATGGTGAGACCGCACCTTGAATACTGTGTACAATTCTGGTCGCCGCATCTCAAAAAAGATATAATTGCGATGGAGAAGGTACAGAGAAGGGCTACCAAAATGATAAGGGGAATGGAACAACTCCCCTATGAGGAAAGACTAAAGAGGTTAGGACTTTTCAGCTTGGAGAAGAGACGACTGAGGGGGGATATGATAGAGGTGTTTAAAATCATGAGAGGTCTAGAACGGGTAGATGTGAATCGGTTATTTACTCTTTTGGATAGTAGAAGGACTAGGGGACACTCCATGAAGTTAGCATGGGGCACATTTAAAACTAATCGGAGAAAGTTCTTTTTTACTCAACGCACAATTAAACTCTGGAATTTGTTGCCAGTGGTTCGTGCAGTTAGTATAGCTGTGTTTAAAAAAGGATTGGATAAGTTCTTGGAGAAGTCCATTACCTGCTATTAAGTTCACTTAGAGAATAGCCACTGCCATTAGCAATGGTTACATGGAATAGACTTAGTTTTTGGGTACTTGCTAGGTTCTTATGGCCTGGATTGGCCACTGTTGGAAACAGGATGCTGGGCTTGATGGACCCTTGGTCTGACCCAGTATGGCATTTTCTTATGTTCTTATGTTCTTATGTTCTTGCTGGGCAGACTGGATGGGCCGTTTGGTCTTCTTCTGCCGTCATATCTATGTTTCTATGTAACTTTTCCAGACATTGTTCGTCTTTCTCTGTCATTTCTTTCACCTGTTCTAGGACTGCCCTTTTTTGCTTTTCGCTTCCTGCACTCTTTCTTGTGAACTTCATTTACAAGCAAGTCACTCTTTACTGTATCTGTACCTGTCTCCTCTGTTGCGAGCTCCACACTTTCTACCTTGCTGTGCTGTATGCCTGGAATAGGCTTCCTGAATCAATACATCAAGCTCTCTATTTGATCATATTCACATTCAGACTAAAATCTCACCTTTTTGAGTCTGCGTTTAAATCATAGCCACTTCTCTATAGCTAATATGCTTCCTCAAGACCTTTGTTTGTCATGTAGTCTTAACTAGACTGTAAACTCCATGGAGCAGGAACTAACTCTGTGTACAGTGCTACAAAATCTACTAGCACTTTAGAAGTAAGAAGTAGAAGTAGCATCCAGAGAACTAGTTCTTCACAGGTGCCAATTTTCATATTAAAGATTGTACTTGATAATTTATCTACTGTATCTATGTATAATTTTCAAATGCCTTGAGAATCTGACTGAACTGTAATATTCCAGGATCGGCATTGCTAGCCCCTTGTTAACTGATGTCACATTAATAAAAGTCAAAATTCTCGTTTACTTACATTACATGATTCCACTGTGGCAGCCTATTTGCATCACAAAAGCTACCATTGACATAACTGCAAAGCAAGAAAGGGTGTTTTTTCCTTTGTTTATAAAGTAACCTTCAATCTTTTTTTCTTTTTTTTGAAAAAATAAAGAATAGCTTTTTTTTTTTTTTTTTTAGATACAAACAGAAATTTCAGCTGTGATGCTTGGTACCTCTTTTGTGTCGATGTTCTTGTGACCCACTTATTAGATGGCTTGTACAAAACATTAAACAGCTAATATTTATTTGGAGTCTCTGAAAAGCTTCACGGCATGCCACTTTTCTCACTGAGCCATCTTGGCAGCTGAGCTCAATAAAACAGAAAAGGTAATCATTATCATTATAATAAAAAGCACTTTCATTTTCAGTTGAGATTTGTTATGTGTAGAGAGCCACATGCCAGCAAAATGTAGCTTGGGATTCTGAAGTCGTCTTGATCCTGTTGTAGTATGTGCTGCTGCTTTCTTTTTGTGGTTTTCTCCTGCTGTTGATTGTTGTTACTCTTTGCCTCAGGTTAGACAGCATACAGCTCCAGAAGGACTAGGTAGCAGTATCTGTCTTAAGAAATGGAAAATGCCCATGGGGTAGGCAACTGTAATATCACAGCTGGTATCTTGATTCTGCTGGAGAAGTTCAGTCCTCTGTGGGACATTTTTCTAAAAACTTGGCAGTCCCTGGGCTGGGCATGAGATTTCAGTGGCTGTTTCAAAAGCTGTCTTCTCCCCTCTCCCACCCCCCGTGTTCTCAGTTTGCTGTACTACTGTAGTATGGGAGTACAAGTGTGAAATGTAGCATTTCATTTTAACTTTGGTCTCATTAGCCAGAATGTTGATATTGGAAAATGTACTATTTCTCTGCATTTCCCTTTGTACAGTGGATTCTGTTTGCATGCATGCCATGGGATTTTAAAATAAAATTTCCATATATTTGATATTACCTGGATTCAAAATACAATCATTGCTCTTTATATCAAAGTCTGTCTTTATAATAAACTGAAGTCCTGTGCCAAAGTAAATCTTTTACAGTATTGGTTTCTGGAAGTCAAATTATGCTCTAAGAGCTCCTGTTTATAAATAGTGTTTGATCTGTCTGATTTTGACTGTATGGTTTATCTGATATGCATGTGTATCTAATTATGTGATAATCTTGGAAGTGTGAAAATATATATGAAATATTTTATATCTGCTCAGTGTGCAGCAACAGCTAAGGAAGCAAATAGAGTGCTCGCACTTATTAGAAAAGGAATGGAGAATAAAACAAAGAATATCATAATGCCTCTGTATCGCTCCATGGTGTGACCTTATCGTGAGAGTATTGTGTGCAGTTCTGGTCACCATATTTTAAAAAAAGATATAACAGAATTAGAAAATGTAAAGAGAAGGGTGACCAAAATGAAAAAGGGGATGGAATGATTCTCTTATGAGGAAAGGCTAAAGAGGTTAAGACTCTTCAGCTTGGAGAAGAGACAGCTGAGGGGAGATATGATGGAGGTCAATAAAATAATAAGTAGAGTGGAACATGTACATGTGAATCAGTTTATTCTTTCAAAAAGTACAAAAACTAGGGGTCACAAAATGAAGTTACTAAGTTGTACATTTAAAACTAATACAATATTTTTTTACTCAGTGCATAATTAAGCTTGAATTCATTGCAAGAGGATGTGGTGAAAGTTGTTAGTGTAGCTACATTTAAAAAAAAAAAAAGTTTAGACAAGTTCCTGGAAGACAAATCCATATACCATTATGAAGATGGACTTGGGGAAATACACTACTTACCCCTGAGATAAGCAGCATGGAATCTATCTACCCTTTGGGATACTACCAGGTACTTGTGACCTGGATTGGCCACTGTTGGAAACAGAATACTGGGCTTCATGCCCTTTTGGTCTGACTCAGTATGGCAAATCTTATCTTCTTTTGTTGTTATGACTCAATTAAGGTCACATAGTCTCTTGTCCTATTCGTCACTGTCATGAAGCAGCAACAGTAGCACAATCCTGCCTGAAGACTGCTCAACATTAATACAAAATATGGTTCATTATTTCACTGAAAAATGTTCTTTTTATCCCTGTTTTTCTTTGCAAATTATCATGACCAGAGATGACCTGAATGTGTATTGAATATCTGAATAATAGAACAAGAAAAAGTGTTTGAAGTAATACTACAAAAAAATATCGACGTAAAGGGTATTGTCATTTTACTGATTTCTGTTTATCAGAATTTGTGTACACAGCTGAAATGAAATGTACTGGATGATACAGAGAGAAATAAGGGCATAACAATCTGAATGATAAAAAGAAATGTCCATTATTTCAAAATGCAAGAAAGGAAAATTGACTATACAGGCAAGCCTGCCTTCATATTATTAGCAAACATCTCATGTAATTTGTTTTTCACATTTCAGTGCTTTGTGGAGCAAGTTCATGTAGAAAAGTACCTCAGGACCACAAGTGCTGTATCAGAATACAAAGGAACTGGGCCAACCAGTGACTAGTTACCCTGTTTGCTATCAATGCTCAGCCTTGCTTTCACATCTGAACCAACTGATCATGTGTACATAACAACATAAGAAATTACCATGCTGGGTCAGACCAAAGGTCCATCAAGCCCAGCATCCTGTTTCCAACAGAGGCCAAGCCAGGCCACAAGAACCTGGCAAGTACCCAAATACCAAGAAGATCCCATGCTACTGAACATATAATAAAATTACAACTGTAAAGGTATTTTATAAATGTATTTATTTATATTTATTTACATTCCATTGTTCTGTAATCCAATCATGGTGGTTTACAATAGTTAACATTTATAATTAAAACATGAATGAAACACATAATTTGACAAGCGTCTTTTAAATGATTCGTTCATACCTATCAGCTCCTTTTTTTTTTTTTTTTTAATTTGAACTGTTTCAAATGCTGTTCTAAATAGTCATGTTTTCAATTCCTTCTTAAAAGATATAAGATGTTTCTGCATCCTTAGCACCTCCGGCAGGGTATTCCTTGCAATCAAAATGGGTCTCTTTCTCACAAATGGGTCTCTTTCTCAAAATGGGTCTCTTTTCTCACAAATGGGCGCTTTGAATTGTTGGAATACTTTCAGACCCTTGTTTGCTGATCTTAAATTTTTTTGAGGGGTATGAAAATGTAATGTTGCTGCCAGCTAACCTGCTTCTTTATTACATGCTATTTTATGTATAATGCTTAGAACTTTATATTGAATGCAAAATTTAAATAGTAGCCAGTGCAATGACATCAAAACTGGGGTAATATGATCATGCTTCTTGCCTCCGGATAAAACTCTTGCTGTGGCATTTTGTAGATCTTAAGGTTGCGATTGGCAAACCCAATAATAGCGCATTACGGTAATCAGGATTTGAAAAAATCATAGTCTGCAAAACTGTGTGAAAGTCACCTGCGTTCAGCAATAGTTTTAATCATTTTAATAGGTGCAACTTGTTGTAACCAGTCTTAATTTTTGTATTGATGTCTTTTTGTCAATTATCACCCCTAAATCCCAAACTTTATCAACAATCTCCTTCATGCAATTCCCTATTGTAACCTGTAATGGATTTATTAAGGGATTATTTTCTATTTAACCAAATAATTTCATTTTTTTTTGCATATTTAAAACCAGTTTCATCATTACCAAGTAATGATGAAAATGGTAGTAGGCAAACAATTCTCAAACATCCCTTTTCGATTTATGACTAGTTCTGTTCATTTAGGGTAAGTGCCCTAGAAGTAAAGACCATTGGCTAACCTTCTTGCATCAAATAACTTCCAAGCCCATTTTTACTAGCATTGCTTTGTATCACAACAGGCTTACTGACATTGTAGTATTCAATACAGGTGGATCTACAATTAAGTGCTTTATTTCCTGCACTACCTGGTCATGCTTTAGAAATCAGTCCCAAATGGCATTCTTATCCAGAAGTCGTCAAAGGGCTCATATACCTCTGATATACATGGCATACATTTTGCTAGGTAAGTCAAACCCAATGAAGCGCTGCACAGATTTTACATCTTTAATCTGTGGCATATTCTGTATGGCTTTAAGATTATTTGGGTCCACTTTCAGTTCCGTGAGGACAGGATGTGCCCATGAAAGCAGACTTCCTTCATCTTGAATTGCAATTTCTTCGCAGTGAACCTTTAGCTTCACCTGTCTGCATGGATCTACTAGGGCCAAGAATTTGGCATGGTCGTGCTCTACTTCCTCATCAGCTTCCACAGCCCACAAGGAGGATGTCATCTGCTCTTGACTTGATATCACTTAGCCCTGCTAATAGTTTGTACTGCTTCCTCTGATACACTTCTGGTGCCACTGAGACTCAAAAAAGTAGTTTGAACCATCTTTTTCTGCATCAGGGGATCCAGAACATTGTCATGAGACTGTTTGTTTTTCTCATCTAACTTACATTGCCAGAACGCATCCTTTGCATCAACAAGTATAAAACTTAGCTTGTATAAAATTTCTTCATGTGGTGGTAAGAATTAGTGAGATCTCCTCAATGTTAGATTTAGAAACTGTAGATCAAACAAATTTTCAGTTTCTCTTGCTTTCTTACTAGAACCATGTTGCTTAACCAGTCTGTTCAGTCACTGGTGCGAGATGACCATCAACCTCATGCCTGTCCAGCTGTGCTTTTGCCTCTGGCTTTATGGATTCTGGTATACTGCATGGTGAAATATTGGGATCAAGCTCAAATTAGACTTCTCCTGGAACAGATTCCACTGTTCTATGAAACACATCATCGTATGCATTGATCAGTTGTTGTCTCCACAACAGTCTGCTGCACTGATGCTCTATGCAGTTTAGCTCAGCAGGAATGATGAACTGGATCAAATCAAGGTGCGCACATGTTAAACTAGACAGCAGTGGTTTCTGAGTGGTTTTCACTATCTCAAGCTCATAAGTACGTCCACCTATGCTGCATTGTGTTTGAAAATGTTCCAAGGACACTATGCGCTCTCCTGAATATAGCTTCAGTGTGGTGCCTCTCAGTTGTAGTTGGAGATGAAGTTGTAACATTGGACTGGCTGCAGGATGACCCCACAACTGGCCACATGCACCCCACGATGCCATGAAGATCTCCAGCGGCAGACACACTGCCACAGTGCCAAGTCTCTTCTGATGCAACTGGCTATAGGCGCTCGCCACTGTGCACATTACATGGGCCCCACCCCAGGAACCCTCCTGGAGTCTCCCATTGATGACATCAGTGCAGTGGGGTATTTTTACCCCCGCTGTGCTCCCTGCCAGCACTTCAGCAACAGGTCCTCCAATATCATTTGCAGTGTGTGTTGCTGTCAGAGCCTTGCCTCTGCCCGGCCTTGTCTCATCTTGCCTTGCTTCTGCCCTGCCTTGCCTCATCCCACCATATCTCTGGTCCATTCCCTGTTCTAGCTCTGCTTGTGTCCTACCCTATTCCTTCCTTCAGACTGCTCTTCTGTGCCTGACCTTTGCCTGGATCGCTATTCTTCTGCCTACCACCTGCCCTGACCTTGGCCCATTTCCTCACTTTGTTCTTCTCCCTGGGACCCTTGTCTAAGACTTGCTGGTCCATGAGCCAAAGGGCTCAACCAGCAGGGAACGGGGTAGGTATAAGTGAAGCTTGTCCTTGTCTCAGCCTGAGCATGTTCATCAGCTATCAGGGTGGGCCTAGCAAGTTTGCCTATGATGCTGCATTAATCTCGCCCCAGCCAGAAGGGTTCACACCCTGTGACAGATTGCTGAGTCAAGGGACTTGTCCTCAGGTCAGGCCATTCTGGGACTGGCTCTCTACATTCAATAGCAGCAGGAACAGCTAAGCCAAATTGCTGGCGTACTCCATGGATTGGCAGATCAAATGGATGCCATACAGGCCCGACTACTAGCACTTGCACAGACTGCTCCAGCTCAAACTGTGCTCTGGGGCCAATACTCCATCTGGCTTCACCTCCCAGGTATGCTGGAGTTCCACAGACCTGCAGGGATTTCCTAAACCAATGTCTGATACAGTTTGAGCTGCAGGCTTCTGGCTTCCCTATCAATAGAAATCTCAGGGACTTCCTCAGATAATTTTTGCTAGCCTTTGATGAAACTGGGTGCTCTTCCTTTGCAGCGACCAAGCTGCTTCATCTCCAACAAGGATCTAAGATGGTGGGTGACTACACCATCCAGTTTAGAACTTTGGTTTCTGAAATGAAGTAGAATGAAGAGTCTTACTGCCATATTTTGGCAAAGTTTGGCTGACTGCATCAAAGATGAGTTCACAGGCAGGGAAGTTCCTCCACTCTCGAAGATCTCATAGTGCTGAGTGTGAAAACTGAGCTCCAGTTTCAAGAACATGCCAGGGAGAAAACATCTATCTGAATCATCTGAAATAAGCTCCTAAGTTCCAGCATCCTCTGCTTTCTCCTCCTAAGAACTCCACTTTGGCCTTGATGCCTGAAGAACCCATGCAGTTGAGAAGAGCCAGGTTGTCAGATGATGAGAAGCAGACATGACATCACTTAATCTCTGTCTTTATTGTACTAGTAAGGGGCACTATGTTTCCCAATATCCCCAGAAGGTGGGAAACTTCCAAGCCTAGGGTTGATCAGAGAGGCAACCCTAGGTTATTCACTAGCCTCTCCTCCATTTCTAGTAACTGTTACTCTTTCATCTAATGGTATAGAGGTCCACATGGAGGTCTTTTTGGATCCCAGAGCTGGGAGTAACTTTATCAAGGAGGCCCTAATTGGACAATACAATCTCCTGGAGGTATTTCTGGATTCTCCTGTATGAATCTTTTCTGTCTATGGAGAACCCCTCCAGAGTCTCCTGACCACGACTACTATTCTTCTGTCCTTGCAAGTTGGAATGTTGCACAGGGAATTGATCACCTTTTTTCATCCTCTCGAAGGCAGTGAATCCAATTATCCTCTGTCTGCCCTGGCTAATTAATCACCATCTGACTTTTGATTGGCAGACATTTCAACCTTCTATTGGGAATCCTTATGCTGGTAACAATGTTTTCCCTAGGTTTCCTCATCTGTAGCCATAGCCTGGACCTCCATTCTAGTTCCCTCTGGTCTTCCTCCACAATATGCTGAGTTTTAGACGTATTCTGCAAGAAACATTCTGAGATGTTACCACCTCACAGAACCTATCACTGCCCCATTGACCTGCATCCTGAGAAAATACATCCCTGAGGTAAGGGGATACTTGTCTGTCCCAGAAACCAAAGCCATGACTGATTATATTGAGCAAAATGTAGAACACAGGTTTATTCGACCTTCTTTGTCTCTTGCAGGGACAGGCTGCTTCTTTGTGGGAAAGAAGGATGGGTGCCTCAGGAATGCATTGTCGACAGGGGCCTTAACATTATCACTTGGAAGAACAGATACCCTCTACCACTGATTGCGGAACTATTTGATTGTTTGCAAGGAGCCTGAGTAGTTACCAAGCTAGACCTCAGGGTGCTTATAACTTCAAGCACATCTGTGATGGAGATGAATGGAAGATGGCATTTAATACTTGTGATGTGCATTATAAATATTTAGTGATGCTGTTTGGCCTCTGCAATGCTCTGGCTGTGTTCCAGCATACTGTATTGTTAATGATAAATTCTGGGATCCCCTTCAATCTTACATGGTGGTCTATCTAGATAATATTCTCTTTTTTTCCATTCCCTGACCCAGCACCAAGAGCATGTTAAATTGATACTCCAGAGACTTCAAGAGAATCACTTGGTAAGCTAAGGAGTAGGCCAAATTGGAGAAATATATCTTCAAGCAGGTGGAATTACTCTACTTGGACTATATCACTTCACATCATGAGCTTCAGATAGACCCCCAAAAAATAGAAGGCTATTCAAGTATGGCCCCAACCTGTGGGCCGTAAGGCCCTGCAATGGTTTCTGGGCTTCAAGGACTATTACCAACAATGTATTCACAATTTTTCCATGCTATCCACACCGCTCACCTCCTTTGCCAAGAAAGGCTCGGATACAAAGAAGGTCCAAAGAAGCCATCAAGGCATTTGCTCATCTTAAAGCAGCCTTCCTCAAAGTCTCTTGGTTCCAGCATCCTTATACCATGAAAAACCCTTCATTGTCGAGCTACTTGCCTCTGCCACTGTGATAGGGGCTGTTCCCTCGCAACATGACAAGAGTACTCTCATACCATGTTTCTTCTATTCTAAGAAGTTCATATTATTGGAGAGAATCTGTACTATTGGAGACAGAGAGCTCCTGGCTAACAACTTGTCTTTGGATGAATGGCACCACTTGCTGGAGGGAACCACTTATCCAGTCATGATTTATACTGACCACACAATCTGCAATATTTACTACAGGCACAACACCTGAATCTATGACAGTCATTTTGAGTTGAACCCAAGTATTGAACAGCTATGAAAATCAATGTGTGGACACCCTCTCTTGCTCCTTTGAGGCAGAAGACATGCAAGAACTACCTCATCACATTGCAGCTACAAAAGATTTTGCTGGAACTATAGTCTTCATTGTGCCTCCTGGGAAAACCATTATTCCAAAGCATCTGCGGGAGAAAGTCCTATGCTGAGCACACACTTTCGCTTTGCAGGTCATCCCTGTGCTAAGAAAACTCTAGACCTGCTCTTGCAGTATTAATGGTGGCCATAAGTGAAGGATGATGTACAACTCTATATAGAATCTTGCCACAACTGTGTCGTCAACAAATCTTCTCATGCCCATCTGTAGGGTCTACTACAATGCTTGCTAGCCAATGAGAAACCCTGGTCACATCTTGCCATGGACTTTGTCACAGACCTTCCTAGCTGTGATGGTTGCACTATTATTTGGGTGGTGGTAGACCAGTTTTCGAAAATGGTCCATTTTTTTCCTCTCATTGGCTTCCCTCAGCCCAGAAGTTAGCACATCTTTTCTTTCAACATATATTCCAACTTCATGGTCTATCTGAACATATCCTTTTGGATCGTGGAACACAATTTACTGCTAAATTTTGGAAAAAAACACTACTGTAAGTTTAAGGTTTTCTTGGACTACTTAGCATACTACCCACAAACCAATAGTCAAATTGAAAGGACCAATCAGATCCTCAGATGTTTTCTACATGCATATGTCGAATGACAAGTCAATTAGGCATCTCTTTTGCCATGGGCAGAATTCTGCCACATCATCATCACCGGAGAGGCTGCTAGCTTATCACCTTTTAAGGTTGTGTACAGTACGCACCCACGTACCCACATGCCTGTTCCTTTCACCAACCCTTTCCCCTCTGCTAATAACATAGGCCAGACCTTTGGACAACTCTGGCAAAGAACTTGACAGCTCTTGGTCCTAGCGGCAGGGAAGTACAAAAGGCAAGTGGACAAAAAGCACCACCCAGCTTCACACTTTGAACCTGGTGAGAGGGTCTGGCTGAGTATCTGCAATCTTCAGTGGAAGACCCATCTATGAAATTCTTACCCAGCTTGTCAGCTTTCAAATCAAGCTATCCCTATCTTTAAGCTTCACAATACATTCAATTTGTCCTTACTCAGACTTTTACTTTTGCCCTTGCCATCTCACTTCATCATAGAACCTACTAGTGTAACTACTGTTGAAGATACTGCACTCAAAGAAGAAGGCATCCTAGACTCCAAGCAAATTAGGAGCAAGTTATATTACTTTATTTCTTGGAGATGCTTCAGTCTAAAAGAAAATACATGGGAACCTGTGTCCATTGTCCAAGCTCTTCATCTCACTCGAGAATTGCACCGCCTCTTCCCACATAAGCCCATAGGCAGAAATCGGGGGAGGAGGCTTAGAAAGGACCGTAATATTGCACTGGCTGCAGGACAACCCTGCACCCAGCCACTCTCACCCCATAAGATCTCCAGTGGCAGGCGTGTCGCCACAACGCCAAGCTCTTACTGACCCACTGGCCATAGGTGCATAAATCACTATGCACATTACATGGGCCCCTGAGGCAGGAAAACTTCTGCAGTCACCCATTGATGATGTCAGCACAGTGGGATATTTTTAGGATCCATCATTGATCTTGATTGGTTGTTACTATATTCTATAGACACAGGATTGGTAGAATGCAAATGTCATCATCTGAGTCCAGATGCATAAGTTCAGATGCCTATGAGTATCTCCAATGCAAGTTAGTGGAGTTCATAAAGTTAATCAGCAGTCAGGTATAGAACAATACCCATTTCATAGCTGGTTTCAATTTTCACCAAGGACATGTACACAGTTCTTGACTAAGGTTCTCATCTCATTTGTGAGTGCTGACAAATGTCTGATATAGAAGAACAATCACAGCTTCTTCTCTTTTGTGTGAATCAGTCTCATCGGAAGTTGCTAAGTCTCCATCTCTGTGTTGCATAGTCTGTACTTTTTGGTTTAGTCTGTGTGCATAGCAGCAGGCCTCAAGTTCAATGAAGCACATTCTGGTTTAATCACTGACATTTGCCCTACAGCGATAATGCACCCTGAAGTATTACTGAGCCACTGAGAAGCCATTCTATGGATGTGATCTTAAATGGCATTGGGACACAGTGACCTGGCTGTATGAGTCTATTTCTTTATATCATTCATTTCCACATGCAATTCAAAATTCTCTTGCTCGCCTACAAATGCATTCACTTTGCAGCCCCTCATTACCTATCCTATTTCTCTCTCTCTCTCTCCCTACACCCTTCCTCTGTTCATTGGGAAAGTTACTCTTATTTTTGTCCTCCTCCTCAACTCTGTGCTTTCCACCTTCCAATGCTATATGACTGGAATGGACTTTCTGAGTCAGTACATCATGCTTCCTCTCTGCTCATATCTAAATCCAGTCTGAAATGGACCTTTTTGAGGCTGCTTTTACATCATAACCTCTCCTCTATAATAAATATATGTCCTAAGGCTCTTGTTTGTCATTGTAAGCTCTACTGAGAAGTGGCTGCCTCTTATGCATATTTGGTCAGTGCTACATATACATAGAAATGACAAAATAGTAATGGTATTAGTAGTAATATACTCCACGAAGAAACAAAACACCATAGATTAACAATGAGACCTTGAAAAATATACAATTTTAACCCACTTTCTAAACCTTCTGTCAAAAATACAGTTTAAATCTGTATATTGTATTGAAAATTAGAGACCTTCATGCGTAGATGTGGACCAGCACAACTTAATGTTTATCTGGTGCCTACATCACCATTATAATCATTGGTCTCAGTCTGTGTTTAACATCTGTGTCTTTTTAAAAAATTTTGTCTTGCATTAAAACATCCACCAACTCATGTAACCCTTAGTGGGGATTTTAAAACCAAGGGCATACAAACTTATGTATACTCTTTGGGGCTGCCCTGACTAGCAGTTAACTCCTATGTTCAAACTCTTTATCCCAGGGTGAACTCTTTCTAGGGGGGGGGGGGGGGGGAAGCTCTCACTTATGGCCAGGACCATAGTGTCATACTTTTCCAACAGGAAAAATTCATAAATTGCTATTAAGGTAATTATTAAGCAACAGTAGCTTGTGATTTATCCAATATTTTTTGGGTTCTAGGCTTAAGGTGTTAAAGTACTGATTTGATAATAGTTAAATAAGTCAATTTGTCCATAAATAGTGAAGTTACATCTGACTGTTGACACATCAATGATTTTCTCTCTAGGTAGGTCTCCTTTGTTTCAGGCCTCTGGGTAGAGCTCCCATGATGCTTTTACTTGTGCAAAGCTCATCCAGCAGCTAACCGGGAATCTTATTGGAGGGGTCCCCACTTCACATAAAAAAACTGTCCTACCTTAATCCATCTCCTTTCTGGACACCCAGCCCATTCTGGTCCCATGGGTGGAGATCCAGTTGGGGGACTCCCAATCTTGTTCTTTCATCCTTAGTTGATATTTCTGGGGAATTCTCTTGGGGGAAAAGTCAAATAGAATCAAGCCATACCAGCACTGCCTACTAATGGGGAGGGGGGATCCAAATACCTCCCCACACTTTTCATGTCCAAAAAATACTTCTAAAGTTAAAACTGGATACATATTCACCCATTACTGTCTCTCCCAGCAGGATCCTTCCTATGGTTTAGAGGGGGCTGTCAGGTCTTCAGTCCTCTGGGTGAGAGCCCTTTTACCCCAAAAAGGAATCAGGCATGAAAATCTATCTGCGTAAATTAGTAGGAGAAGGATTCCTCTGGCAGGGAGTGCACGACAAGATATCACTTCCAACTGAAACTCCAGGATAAAACTGGAAAGCCTTACCAGAGTGTAAAAACAAGCCATCCTTATTTTCACAAGGCTTTCTAAAACTGATCCCAAAGAGTCCTAAAATGGCTCAGCTAAATAGGGTTGAGACATCCAATCCAGATCCTCCATCTTGGGAGGGGCTGTGAAGGGATAGAAGGCTCATTGATAGTGTGTTCTATACAGGGATTTAGTGATTTCTAGGGGCTAGTCCTTAGGGGTGCCACATCAGTATAACAAAAGACAGTAAATGACCTCTAATTTTAAGGAAAAGATTTATCCTAGCATGGTCATCATGTTTTGAAATGGGGATCACTAGCAAATCACAAAGAGCAAATATTGCGAACCTATCTAATCTTAGTGGTAAAAACACAAAAGGTAACGCCAAACACCTACAGTTACCACCATTTGCCAAAAAATATTTAGAGTAAACAGGACTGCATCAGCAAGCCATTGTCGACGTGCTCAGTAAGGACACACCGAGCCGTCCGGTCTTTTCAATCATTTGCAGCCTGTATGCTGGAATCACACCCTCCGGTGTTGCTCAAATTATATATCAGTATGTGCAGCTTATATATTCACATTGTACTCTCAAAAGATGTTTAAATTAAATTAAATAGTCCAACAGCGCAATAGCCTCAAGCACTATTCTCTAGCAGGATAGATTATCATTGTCCTTTCGATGTCTCATAGTATGATCCGTTTAACATAGATGACTGTTGATACACATATCTTGTATTCAATGTGTGTTAAATGCTGATTCGACAGCGGCCGTGTTTCGCAGCCTTATGGCTACTTCTTCAGGAGTCAAATAATCTTAATGACATGTCTAAAAAATGAAAAACAAAATCTATTGGTGCTAGATAATAAACACAAAATAGAATATACTTAACTAGCAACGGTGTAGCCACCTATTCATAGCAGGACATAAAGTCTCGATGAAATCCCATTGAACAACGCCGGGCTAGAGACCACATTAAACCGGTATCAAGGATTAAATAGCCCGCTCTTTTACGGGCGTGATGACGTCAGAGGACGTTTACAATTACCATGGAAACAGGACGCTTGCAGGTAACGTAACCTGTAAGCAAAAGCAAGGCAAACCATCAGAAGAATTGAGAACAAAAGAACTGAGAACAAAAAACGCCGGAACATGTCCGTCAAAAAGAGTTGTCATAGAAAAACATTATATTCCAGAATGTTGTTGAGGCCCCGCGGGTGAACTGTGTCCAGACGGTGGATCCATCATTGTTCTGCTTTAAGTAGTCTTTTATCAAAGTCTCCACCATGATGGAGTCAGCTGTTCGAGCACACAGACTCTCAAATCATCAAAAGTATGTGAAAATTCTAGACAATGGGTGACTAAAGGAGCAGTGATTCTTTGCATGTTAATACATGAACGGTGTTCAATTAGCTGTGTCTTCAGTGACCTTTTTGTTTTGGCCACATAACATAGATTGCAGGGACATTGTATGATATAAATAACCCCTGATGATAGACAGTCTGTATTGTGATGCAAAATCACATTCTTGTTCAATCTAGAGAAATGTAGTACAGAGGTCAAAATCATAATGTGGCAAACAGTACAAGAGCCACACTTCGTATGAAAACCCGAATGATGGATAATACCATGCACTGAAGAGTCTGAATGTACCAACTGATCCTTTAGATTAGCACCACGTGTGTATGTGAATCTTGGACTATTTTGAAATTCAGTGTATAATTGCAATATATTCTAGTTTTGAGAAATAATGTGCTTCATTTTTGATGCCATTGAAGAATAGGGCAGAATACAAGTTAATGTCATCCTTATCATCAACTCGTGGCAAAAAAAGCCAGTCACGATGTGTATACTTTGCCCTCATGTATGCCTTCTTGAATCATTTGGATGGATATCCTCTATGAAGAAACCTCGTCCATAGATCTTTCGCTTGATGTTGGAATTCAGACAGAGTGGTACATAGATGCCTCAGCCTAAAAAACTGGCTGGTAGGTAAACTCTCTTTTAGTGACCTAGGGTGGGCACTCGAGAAATGAAACAGAGTATTGCTTGATACTGGTTTCCTAAAGAGGGTGGTTTCAAAACCAGTTGACGTTTTTGAAATATGAATGTCTAAGAAATCAATCTGTGTTGTATGTATGTTCGCTGTGAACTTCAAATGTGTATTACAATTATTGAGCCATACCAAGAAATCTTGAAAAATCTCCACTGATCCGATCCAGAACAGGAGAATATCATCAATGTACCTTTTCCACGAGGAAATATACCGTGAGAAAGGATTGTTCACATATATCCATTCATCCTCAAAATGGCCCATAAACAAATTGGCTATATCAGGGGCCATCGTGGCCCCCATGGCTGTCCCACAAATGTGTTGATAGAAAGTCCCCTCCCATGCAAAAAAGTTTTTTGTCAATGCTATGCGTGTCAATGCCACCAAGAAAGAGGACGGGATCCTGTGAGGTCGCAATCTTTTAAATCTTTTGCAATATCAATCGCTTTTTCCTGGGGAATGTTCGTATACAATGCTTCCACATCAAGGGTTACCAAATGTATTGATGAAAAATCAACATGATCATTATGATAATTGTCTAGAAATTGTATTAGCTGTTGAGAATCTCTGATATATGGTTTTAATTGTCGAACAAAAGGTACAAGAAACAAAATCCACAAATTGGGACAGAGGTTCCAACAGTGAACCCTTACTAGAGACTATGGGTCTTCCTGGGGGGTTATCAATGTCTTTGTGAATCTTAGGCAATATGTAAAAAACTGGGACCTGAGAGCATTTACGAAGAAGAAAAGAGGCTTCTTGAGATGTCAAAAAACAAACTTCTGTACCTTCTTTTACTAGAAGTTCAATTTCACTGAAGATGGATTCCGTAGGATTCTCAGATAATCTTTTATAGAAGCGTTATCATGTAATTGTTGCAGTATTTCTGTAGAATATTGTGTGCGATTCATCAAGACTATCATGCCCCCTTTGTCTGCAGGTTTGTGATAAAACCTCCAGCTATTTGCGTGTATAAATACTATATCTTCATCAAATTGTTGTATGTGTGAGCTATGGGCGATGCCTATGGGATTGATATGAAAAATAAAAATTCAATGAAAAAGAAATGTTACATTAGGTCACATCTGTTATGGGCATGTCCAATTACAGATGCTACCTAATGTAACATTTTTTTATTGAATTTTTATTTTTCATATCAATCCCATAGGCATCACCCATAGCTCACACAAACAACAATTTGATGAAGATATAGTATTTATACACGCAAATAGTAAGCATCTATAAGCTCTTCACCTATTTCACTGTGCACATCTCATTTTTGTCCTTGTTTTCTTTCCTTTTTTCTTTTTTAAAAAAAAAACAACACATTTTCACAGGCGTGGTGAGCTTTTCATATTCATTTCATTTATAATGGTTTTTAATTAAATTAATACTTTTTTTTACCAATGGCATTTGTATTAATAATGTATAGTGATAGGCAATATTCATTTTTATGTACTGTACACATTTTGTTAGCTGGTGTTTGCTAATTTTACTGTGCAGGTTGTACAATTTCATTTCACAATTTTATATTCACTTTTATCTTGTGGTTTTTATGCTTACACACATATATCCATGTTACCATTTTATATGTATCATTTTATATGTTTGTTTGTTTATTATATGTTTTTATTAATTTCATTAATTTATTTTTATATTATTTATTGTATGTTTTTAGACCCTGATGCAGCCCTATTGAAAGAGGGCGAAACTCGGCTGGAGTCGGGCTCTTTTGCATACATTTGTTCTACACAATAAATTTTTACAAGATCGGACATCTGGTTGCTTATTGTGTACCTTCGCTCTACTAACTTCTGCAGCATCATATAGATGGAATTCCATCGGGTGGCAATGTCTTGAATGAGACGCTTGTGAGGCATGTCCAAATCAGTCTGCTTTTGTCGGAGAACCTGCCCCACCTTCACACTTCTGTGGAAGTGCATTGCTATGTTCCTGCACTTGTGTATTAAGTCCTGCAGGTATTCATTCTCTTGGTGCTTGGACTCCAACCCCAGAGCTGACTTCACTACCAGGTGCAGAGTGTGTGCAAAACGTCAGATATTCTGAAAGCCCCCCGTCTGATATTGCCTTTACCATGTTTGCACCATTGTCTGTGACAACCCTGCCTCTCGGGTGTAGCTGCCAGCCCGCCAGCATCTGTCTGATGCATGCTAGAATATTGGCTGAGGTATGGGCATCATCCGTCAGGTGGGTGTGCAGTAAAGGCCACCTCCACTCTGATACTTGTTCACTAATAGAGCTGCTGCCTGCCCCTGCCTCAGCCAGGTCCCACCAGTGTGCTGTCAGGGAGAGGTAAGAGTGTGCAGCATTCAGTGCGGTCCAGATATCGCAGGTGAAATGCATACTCCCCTCTGCCTTAGCTAGCAGTGCTTGGCTGTGACTGTGACACTGGTTGATCAGGCTGGGGATGACCTTTCTGCTAAATATGGTTCTGGAGGGGACTTTGTAATTTGGAACTAAGATCTTCAGCAAATGTTTGAAACCCACATTCTCCACTATCTGCAATGGCTGGTAATCAAGGGCAATCATTTCCCCAAAGCTCCTGGTTACAACTTTTGAGGATGCCTGCCTCCTTCCCTGGGATAGCATTACCGAAGACCACCCCCTTTCCTCCATGGTGGGTTGTCGCTTCTGACACATGGCAGGGGGCTGCTGGCCTGTCACCTGACTGCTAGAAGGGGCTGAGGGCGTGGGGTGACTCTGCTCCTTTTCAACCACTTTACGCTGCCTGGAAAAAGGGGTCCCCTGACTGGTACTGCCACCATCCCCAGATGGCAGTACTGTTGGGTGTTGCTTCTGCATATGATGCATCATGCTAAAATTAGTTAGATGTCCTATTTGCTTGCCTCTGCTAATAGCCCTGGCACAGTAATTACACTGAGCAAAATGTGGGTGCTCCGTCACTTTAAAGTGGCTCCAGATCGCAGATTTCTTTCATGATCCCTTCCCTATAGCCTTCAGGGTGGATGCTGGCACTGGAGCTGAAGTAGTGGGTGCACCCTGAGAAGCAATGCCAGGGGCATCAGTTACACACTGCCTGTGCTGACTGCTATTCCTCCTCATCATCATCAGTTTCATCTCTGCCCTGCAGCACTGAAGTGGAGGCTAAGACAGAACTAACTAATCTTCCTAAACCTTCTTCAACTATTACTTCTTCCATTTCTGATGATGAGAATCCCACACAAGATGATTCTTCATCTGATTCAGAAGCAAACAGTGCCTGTGCTACATTTTCAACACTAAGCCAAATCTGCTGTCGCACTGCTGCTTTTGGATCTCGCCTTTTAGTCTTGCATGACTCAGCCTCCCCTTCCCTCACCTCCAAAACTACAGGGTCTGAAACAGGTGGTGGTGATGCATCATCTTTAAATTTCATTTTTTTCCGGATGGAACTGCCTGCCCCTCTAGAGATTTTAGATTGGAACAGGTCCCTTTTTAACTGTAATGGGGGACTGGCACTGCCTTTTGAAGTGCCTCCTCTGCCAGTCCCAATCACTCGACCACGTCTAGCTTTCCCTGACATCATGGATTTAATGTCACTGCCTACTAGAGATTTCATTTAAAAGAATTATTTCCAAAAGAGGCCAACTGGGGATTTGGCTTCAAAGAGCACCGCTGTCCCAATATATGTGAGTCTTCAAAACTGCCCTCAGGCCCACAATGCAGTGCCTGGATGTACACTACAGCTGGGACCGCTGTATGTGCACCCCAAACTTGTAACTACAAAAGAGGCCTACTGGGGATTTGGCTTCAAAGAGCACCGCTGTCCCAATATATGTGAGTCTGCAAAACTGCCCACAGATGCAGTGCCTTGATGTACACTACAGCTGGGACCACTGTATGTGCACTAGGGATGTGCAGCAGGGATGGATTCATCCCATTCTGTATTCGTATTCGTCGGGACCCAAATCCATTGCATCCGTGCTCGGGGGACCCCGATCCGTTCATTAGTTACCTATGTATTTGTTTCCTGAAAAAAAACAAAACATCCCAACCCTTTAACTACAACCCCCACCCTACTGACCCCCCCCCCCCCCCACCCCAAGACTTGCCAAAAGTCCCTGGTGGTCCAGTGGGGGTCCTGGAGCAAACTCCTGCAGTCGGGCCTTCAGCTGCCGGTATTCAAAATGGCACCAATAGCCTTTGTCCTTACTATGTCACAGGGGCTACTGGTGCCATTGGTCAGCCCCTGTCACATGGTAGGAGCACATGTGACATTTTTTATTTATGTGATTTTGGCTTTGATATTTTTAAATTACAGTAAACAGATTATTTTGAACTCCACTTTGGACTCTTACTTGGTTTTTCCTTCTGTGTCCCACTGCACGGATTGAATGGTTGGAGACTGGTGTGAGTATTTCTTTTTACCCATTTTGATACTTTTGGCTTCCTTACACTTATACTGGACACCTATGCATCTGATGATGATTTTTGAACTAGAGTGTGAGTCTTTGACTGTAGTTGTGGCTGACTTTGCCAGGGGCCCAGGAAGATAACTTTCCCCCAATCCAGACTTGGATCTGGACCCATAATACTCCCGGATGCAGTTTTACCGATCAAACAGTGGACCGGCTACTATCAGTAAGTCAGCCAATAAAAAATTATTTGGGTGAAGTTAAGAACATAACTTAAGAACATAAGAACATGCCATACTGGGTCAGAACAAGGGTTCATCAATCCCAGCATCCTGTTTCCAACAGTGACCAATTCAGACCATAAGAACCTGGCAAGTACTCAAAAACTAAGTCTATTCCATGTTACTGTTGCTAGTAATAGCAGTGGCAATTTTCTAAGTCAACTTAATTAATAGCAGGTAATGGACTTCTCTAAGAACTTATCCAATCCTTTTTTAAACACAGCTACACTAACTGTCCTAACCACATCCTCTGGCAACAAATTCCAGAGTTTAATTGTGCGCTGAGTGAAAAAGAACTTTCTCCGATTAGTTTTAAATGTGCCACATGCTAACCTCATGGAGAGCCCCCTAGTCTTTCTATTATCCAAAAGAGTAAATAACTGATTCACATTTACCCATTCTAGACCTCTCATGATTTTAAACACCTTTATCATATCCCCCCTCAGCCGTCTCTTCTCCAAGCTGAAAAGTCCTAACCTCTTTAGTCTTTCCTCATAGGGGAGCTGTTCCATTCCTTTTATCATTTTGGCCGCTTTTTTTTGTACATTCTCCATCGCAACTATATCTTTTTTGAGATGCAGCGACCAGAATTATACACACTATTCAAGGTGCGGTCTCACCATGGAATGATACAGAGGCATTATGACATTTTCCATTGTATTCACCATTCCCTTTCTAATAATTCCCAACATTCTGTTTGCTTTTTTGACTGCCGCAGCACATTGAACTGATGATTTAAATGTGTTATCCACTATGACGCCTAGATCTCTTTCTTGGGTGGTAGCTCCTATTATGGAACCTAACATTGTGAAACTATAGTATGGGTTATTTTTCCCTATATGTATCACCTTG
This sequence comes from Rhinatrema bivittatum, assembly GCF_901001135.1. Taxonomy (NCBI): domain Eukaryota; kingdom Metazoa; phylum Chordata; class Amphibia; order Gymnophiona; family Rhinatrematidae; genus Rhinatrema; species Rhinatrema bivittatum. The sequence continues at coordinate 143,620,497 of NC_042621.1, forward strand.
CACTTAGCCACATTAAATTTCATCTGCCATTTGGATGCCCAATTTTCCAGTCTCAAGAGGTCTTCCTGCAATTTATCACAATCTGCTTGTGATTTAACTACTCTGAACAATTTTGTATTATCTGCAAATTTGATTACCTCACTCGTATTTCTTTCCAGATCATTTATAAATATATTGAAAAGTATGGTCCCAATACTAGGGATGTGAATCGTTTTCCATATCGTCTTAACGATATAAATCGTGTGGCAGGGCAAGAAAATCGTCTTAGGCACGATTTTTTAGTTAAAAAATCGTTAAAAATCGTTTTTTCCGATTAGTGCGCACTAACTCGAGTTAGTGCGCACTAACTGGGAGTTAGTGCGCACTAACTGAAAATGATACAATTTGACACTTTTCAGGTCAGTTAAGGTCAGTTTAGGAATGAATATGTATTCCTATTGGCTGCCCTCTTATTTATTCATGTTACCAAGTTTCCTACTGACAGTATATGGGGGATGGGAAATGGAAACAGTTGGTAGCTTGACAAAACAAGTAATGTGATCAGTCAATGTGACTAGAACTTGTGCCCTAACCCTGATACCAGGGTATTGTGATCTTCCTGCACACAGTGCCCTATCCCTATTAATACCAGGAGTGTTGTGATCTTCCTGCACACAGTGCCCAATCCCTAATACCAGGGGTGTTGTGATCTTCCTGCACACAGTGCCCTATTCCTGATACTGGGGGTGTTGTGATCTTCCTGCACACAGTGCCCTATTCCTGATACCGGGGGTGTTGTGATCTTCTTGCACACATCCCGATATCAGGGATAGGGCACTGCATGCAGGAAGATCACAACACTCCTGGTATTAATAGGGATAGGGCACTGCATGCAGGAAGATCACAACACTCCTGGTATTAATAGGGATAGGGCACTGCATGCAGGAAGATCACAACACCCCTGGTATCAGGGATAGGGCACTGTGTGCAGGAAGATCACAATACCCCGGAGGAGTGAGGGTCAGGCAGCTCCCCCCTGTCTGTGAAGCCAGCCTCTCACTAGTAATGCAGGGAGGGAGCTGTCTCAGACTTCACCATCCTCCCCCCCCCCTTACCCACACACCATTCACTAGCTGGGACATGGGGGAAGTCAGGAGTGAGGGTCAGGCAGCTCCCCCCTGTCTGTGAAGCCAGCCTCTCACTAGTAATGCAGGGAGGGAGCTGTCTCAGACTTCACCATCCACCCCCCCCCCTCACCCACACACCATTCACTAGCTGGGACATGGGGGAAGTCAGGAGTGAGGGACAGGCAGCTCCCCCCTGTCTGTCAAGCCAGCCTCTCACTAGTAATGCAGGGAGGGAGCTGTCTCAGACTTCACCATCCCCCCCCCCCCCCCCTCACCCACACACCATTCACTAGCTGGGACATGGGGGAAGTCAGGAGTGAGGGTCAGGCAGCTCCCCCCTGTCTGTGAAGCCAGCCTCTCACTAGTAATGCAGGGAGGGAGCTGTCTCAGACTTCACCATCCACCCCCCCCCCCTCACCCACACACCATTCACTAGCTGGGACATGGGGGAAGTCAGGAGTGAGGGTCAGGCAGCTCCCCCCTGTCTGTGAAGCCAGCCTCTCACTAGTAATGCAGGGAGGGAGCTGTCTCAGACTTCACCATCCTCCCCCCCCCCCTCACCCACACACCATTCACTAGCTGGGACATGGGGGAAGTCAGGAGTGAGGGTCAGGCAGCTCCCCCCTGTCTGTGAAGCCAGCCTCTCACTAGTAATGCAGGGAGGGAGCTGTCTCAGACTTCACCATCCTCCCCCCCCCCCCCTCACCCACACACCATTCACTAGCTGGGACATGGGGGAAGTCAGGAGTGAGGGTCAGGCAGCTCCCCCCTGTCTGTGAAGCCAGCCTCTCACTAGTAATGCAGGGAGGGAGCTGTCTCAGACTTCACCATCCTCCCCCCCCCCTCACCCACACACCATTCACTAGCTGGGACATGGGGGAAGTCAGGAGTGAGGGTCAGGCAGCTCCCCCCTGTCTGTGAAGCCAGCCTCTCACTAGTAATGCAGGGAGGGAGCTGTCTCAGACTTCACCATCCTCCCCCCCCCCCCTCTCACCCACACACCATTCACTAGCTGGGACATGGGGGAAGTCAGGAGTGAGGGTCAGGCAGCTCCCCCCTGTCTGTGAAGCCAGCCTCTCACTAGTAATGCAGGGAGGGAGCTGTCTCAGACTTCACCATCCACCCCCCCCCCCTCACCCACACACCATTCACTAGCTGGGACATGGGGGAAGTCAGGAGTGAGGGACAGGCAGCTCCCCCCTGTCTGTCAAGCCAGCCTCTCACTAGTAATGCAGGGAGGGAGCTGTCTCAGACTTCACCATCCTCCCCCCCCCCCCCCTCACCCACACACCATTCACTAGCTGGGACATGGGGGAAGTCAGGAGTGAGGGTCAGGCAGCTCCCCCCTGTCTGTGAAGCCAGCCTCTCACTAGTAATGCAGGGAGGGAGCTGTCTCAGACTTCACCATCCACCCCCCCCCCCCCTCACCCACACACCATTCACTAGCTGGGACATGGGGGAAGTCAGGAGTGAGGGTCAGGCAGCTCCCCCCTGTCTGTGAAGCCAGCCTCTCACTAGTAATGCAGGGAGGGAGCTGTCTCAGACTTCACCATCCTCCCCCCCCCCCCCTCACCCACACACCATTCACTAGCTGGGACATGGGGGAAGTCAGGAGTGAGGGTCAGGCAGCTCCCCCCTGTCTGTGAAGCCAGCCTCTCACTAGTAATGCAGGGAGGGAGCTGTCTCAGACTTCACCATCCTCCCCCCCCCCCTCACCCACACACCATTCACTAGCTGGGACATGGGGGAAGTCAGGAGTGAGGGTCAGGCAGCTCCCCCCTGTCTGTGAAGCCAGCCTCTCACTAGTAATGCAGGGAGGGAGCTGTCTCAGACTTCACCATCCTCCCCCCCCCCTCACCCACACACCATTCACTAGCTGGGACATGGGGGAAGTCAGGAGTGAGGGTCAGGCAGCTCCCCCCTGTCTGTGAAGCCAGCCTCTCACTAGTAATGCAGGGAGGGAGCTGTCTCAGACTTCACCATCCTCCCCCCCCCCCTCACCCACACACCATTCACTAGCTGGGACATGGGGGAAGTCAGGAGTGAGGGTCAGGCAGCTCCCCCCTGTCTGTGAAGCCAGCCGCTCACTAGTAATGCAGGGAGGGAGCTGTCTCAGACTTCACCATCCTCCCCCCCCCCCCTCACCCACACACCATTCACTAGCTGGGACATGGGGGAAGTCAGGAGTGAGGGTCAGGCAGCTCCCCCCTGTCTGTGAAGCCAGCCTCTCACTAGTAATGCAGGGAGGGAGCTGTCTCAGACTTCACCCTCCCCCCCCCCCCCCCTCACCCACACACCATTCACTAGCTGGGACATGGGGGAAGTCAGGAGTGAGGGTCAGGCAGCTGCCCCCTGTCTGTGAAGCCAGCCTCTCACTAGTAATGCAGGGAGGGAGCTGTCTCAGACTTCACCATCCACCCCCCCCCCCTCACCCACACACCATTCACTAGCTGGGACATGGGGGAAGTCAGGAGTGAGGGACAGGCAGCTCCCCCCTGTCTGTCAAGCCAGCCTCTCACTAGTAATGCAGGGAGGGAGCTGTCTCAGACTTCACCATCCTCCCCCCCCCCCTCACCCACACACCATTCACTAGCTGGGACATGGGGGAAGTCAGGAGTGAGGGTCAGGCAGCTCCCCCCTGTCTGTGAAGCCAGCCTCTCACTAGTAATGCAGGGAGGGAGCTGTCTCAGACTTCACCATCCACCCCCCCCCCCTCACCCACACACCATTCACTAGCTGGGACATGGGGGAAGTCAGGAGTGAGGGTCAGGCAGCTCCCCCCTGTCTGTGAAGCCAGCCTCTCACTAGTAATGCAGGGAGGGAGCTGTCTCAGACTTCACCATCCTCCCCCCCCCCTCACCCACACACCATTCACTAGCTGGGACATGGGGGAAGTCAGGAGTGAGGGTCAGGCAGCTCCCCCCTGTCTGTGAAGCCAGCCTCTCACTAGTAATGCAGGGAGGGAGCTGTCTCAGACTTCACCATCCTCCCCCCCCCCCTCACCCACACACCATTCACTAACTGGGACATGGGGGAAGTCAGGAGTGAGGGTCAGGCAGCTCCCCCCTGTCTGTGAAGCCAGCCTCTCACTAGTAATGCAGGGAGGGAGCTGTCTCAGACTTCACCATCCCCCCCCCCCCCCTCACCCACACACCATTCACTAGCTGGGACATGGGGGAAGTCAGGAGTGAGGGTCAGGCAGCTCCCCCCTGTCTGTGAAGCCAGCCTCTCACTAGTAATGCAGGGAGGGAGCTGTCTCAGACTTCACCATCCACCCCCCCCCTCACCCACACACCATTCACTAGCTGGGACATGGGGGAAGTCAGGAGTGAGGGTCAGGCAGCTCCCCCCTGTCTGTGAAGCCAGCCTCTCACTAGTAATGCAGGGAGGGAGCTGTCTCAGACTTCACCATCCTCCCCCCCCCCTCACCCACACACCATTCACTAGCTGGGACATGGGGGAAGTCAGGAGTGAGGGACAGGCAGCTCCCCCCTGTCTGTCAAGCCAGCCTCTCACTAGTAATGCAGGGAGGGAGCTGTCTCAGACTTCACCATCCTCCCCCCCCCCCCTCACCCACACACCATTCACTAGCTGGGACATGGGGGAAGTCAAGAGTGAGGGTCAGGCAGCTCCCCCCTGTCTGTGAAGCCAGCCTCTCACTAGTAATGCAGGGAGGGAGCTGTCTCAGACTGGTATGAGGGTTAGGGCACTGTGTGCAGGAAGATCACAACACTCCTGGTATTAATAGGGATAGGGCACTGTAAGAGATGACTGTAGTAGATTGAATAAAGATCTGATGTTTCTGCTCTCCTCACACCAAACAAAAACAACACACAAGCAGAGAAGCCCTTCTTACAAAGCTGAGCTAGTGAGTTAAGTAGGAGGAAAAGTAAACATACTGGTGCCAGTGTGGCTACTTAAAAAATACACTTACCAACAATCAATTACATATATTTGAACTGTGTACAGTTCCAGCCAGGACCACCTTTCTAAAATGCACAGTGATTGGCAAATTCAACATGCACTAGCATTTCAGGTGCCTGCTAACAAAAATAATAAACAAACAAGTTCTAGTCACGTGAGTGCTGATCATTACATTACTTTTTTTGTCAAGCTTCCAACTGTTTCCATTTCACATCCCCCCAACCATATTGGTAACATCAATAGATAAGAGCACAGCCAGCCAATAGGAATACATACATACATATTCATTCCTAAGTGACCTTTACTGACCTGGGAAGTGTGAACACTTTGTTTAATCTTCTGTTGGTGTTCGTTAGTTTCCAGTTCCATTTCCCATCCCCCCAACCATCACCTCAGTGGTAACCTTGGTAACATCAATAGATAAGAGGGCAGCCAGCCAATAGGAACACATATTCATTCCTAACTGACCTTCAGTGACCTGGAAAGTGTTTATTTGTATCATTTTCAGTTAGTGCGCACTAAATCGAGTTAGTGCGCACTAACGGGGAGTTAGTGCGCACTAACTCGAGTTAGTGCGCACTAACACGATTTAACGATTTTTAACAATAAATCGTTAGAATTTCTATTGTATCGTGTTCTATAACGATTTAAGACGATATAAACATTATCGGACGATAATTTTAATCGTTGAAAAACGATTCACATCCCTACCCAATACAGATCCCTGAGGCACTCTACTTCCCACTCCCTTCCACTGAGAAAATTGTCCATTTAATCCTACTCTGTTTTCTGTCTTTTAGCCAGTTTGTAATCCACGAAAGGACATCGCCATCTATCCCATGACTTTTTACTTTTCCGAGAAGCCTCTCATGAGGAACTTTGTCAAATGCCATCTGAAAATCCAAATACACTACATCTACCGGTTCACCTTTATCTACCCGGGTAACTTTAGCCAACTAGTCAGCGGGACATACTTGACTAAAGTGACCCTAATAATATTATCTGGGTAAATTAAGCCAATTGCCATCTTACTAACTATCCCCTCCTCCATCTGGCTAAAGTTAGCAGGTTAGCATTGAAAATATGTGCTGATCTCCTAAGTAAAAACCCTGCAGCATAAGGGTGCCACACGCTATCCCCACCTCCTGATCCCCTTGTCATGAATGAATATGTGCTGGGCTCTTCCTGCTAACTCCACCTTCCAATCCCATTTCCAAGAATGAAAGAGTACAAGTGTGCTGGCCCCCCGCACTCTTCATACCTGTCCCATCCCCTTCAATAATTAAATTTTTTTTTTTTTTTAAAATACACAACTCTAATGACTAGCATCTGAATCCTTTAATCTCTCTGCCTGTGCAATATTAAGCCCCTAAGTGCCATATCTGCCTTCCAACCCTGACCCCCAGAACATTGTCAGAAAAACACAGGACATCAATGGGAAGTATCTATGCACAGCGTGACTCACCGTTTCAGAGCTACGGCACTGGTCTGGACTGGGAGGGGGGGGGGGTAAGGATTGGAAGGAAAACATGGCACTTGAGGCATAATATTGCACAGGTAGGGGAATGGGGGGCTTTAGGCTTAGCCATTACAACTAGCACAAACACTCTTTGGGATTCTGAGCATCTTTAGTTTTTTTTTTTTTTATCTTAATCATTCCCCATGCCATTTTTTTAAATATATGTTGGTTAGAATAATCATGAATTAACCTTTTAGCACTGAAGCCATGGAAATGCCCAACCTTCAGAGATGCTTCCCTGACATCTACAGATTCTGGTTTTCTTCCTTTCTTTCAACAACATATCTTTAAATTCTTTGGTGGTCTAGATGCCTTACAATATTTTTTTTTATGTTAAGTAAACAGGCAGAGTATTTTTAAAATTGCATCTTGAATGATTCCAGTTCGGCCTATTTGATAAAAAAAAAAAAAGGAAATGAATGTCTTATTCACTCTGTCTCACTGCCTTTTACTCTTGTAAAATCAAATTCTAGTAGCCATACTGTTTTGGAGGCAACTGAATTCTTTGCAAGTTGTGCCGCTGTAAAATAACTGAGTTATACATACACTATCTCTGAATATTTTTTGGTCTTGGTCCAATAAAAGATATCATAGCCTGCATAGAATCCAGCCTACTATGTTGTTGAAGACAAACCACGACTAGTCAGCATGCTGAAGTATCCACGTTTATTCCCATAGGCACTATCCTTTTAATAGTATATTTGAACAAGATGATTTATAGTAGGATGTAAAAATGGGCCAAGCATGTCCTGTAATGTTTTGTTATTGACTGCTTGCATGGGTATGTCAATACTATGTCCATCTATCAAGGTAATGTGAATTGCTGCAAATCAAGCACTTCACATCAGAGAAATGCTGATTGAATACAATCAAACATTGAAATATATCACAGAAAATACATTTAGAAAAATAAATGTTGCCTATGATTATACCCACATATTGCAGAGACATTCAAGGTTCTATGATGCTTTGAATATGAGCTCTATATTATTTAATTAGTATTTCTCTAATGTGAAATGTTTTGATTTGTGATGATCCACATTATTTGGTAGTTCTAGTTTTTGCTTATGGCTTATTTTGGATTGTCTTTCTTTTTGACCAGGAAGTTTCTTTTCTACTTTTGGCTCAGTTGGAACCAGGGCTGGGATCTGCCAAAATGAGCAATCATTTACAACTAGCTGGTGATTATATCTCCTGTTTTATACCCCTTCCCAACTTTAGTCCAGTCTTTGTGTTAGGGAGTGCTAGGAGAGCGGTTCCGCTTACCAGGGGAATGTGTGTTCTTGGACAAGGTTACAAGAGGAAGTCTCCCGGAGGCTTGTGCTGCAGAAGAGAGGAAAGCATTGCACCACGAGGCGCCCTACACAGCCCACCCATGGGACTGGTCGTGGACCACGACGTGGCATGCCAGGAAGGGTGGCAACAAGGAACCAGGGGTTCAGGACAACTGGACTGGAACACGGAAATCAGGAACAGGAGATGGAAATCAGGAACAGATCACAGACTTCAGGAGGAGACATGGAGCTCAGACAGGAAACAAAGAACACAGGACCTTGAAGAAGAGATGGAACAGAGAAAACTCCTGGAGCGAAGACAGGAACATCCAGCAGCATCTAATTCCTTGTGAAGGCAAAGCCAGAATGAACGCTGGGCTCTTTTGTAGAGATGCAGAGGGCCACACCTGGCTGGCCCTTGAAACACAGAAGAGAGGCGCAGGCCCGCGCCTAAGGAAATCCAGGTCAGGTAGGATCTTTGGTGGCATCCTCCCAGCCACGTGGAAGGCCTGAAGAACAAGGCAGGCAGCGGGAGCAGCCCTGCCAAGAAGATGGACGAAAGGCAGGCTGCAGGGGCTGCTCCATGCCGCGAAGACTGGAGCAAGAAGGCTGCAGGCACCGGCAGGGATGGCCTCCCTGCTGGGAGATGGACAAGGTCAGCAGCAGCACTGGCAGGGACGGCTTTCCTGCCAGGCAAGGACCCCGGCAGCAGCAAGGACCTCGGGAGTGGCTCCAGCCACGAAGACTGAAGCATCGGGGAGCAGGAGCGGCAGCGGCGGTCCCAGCCGCATGAGAGGGCTCCTGGCGGCTCGGCCCAGCCATGCAGGGCAAGAAGGAACGCGGCCTCCATGCCGCAGAGGACGGCATCGGCGGCGGACTGCCGCGCCGAAAACAGCTGTGGGGCAGAGAGGTGAGTCAGCAGCCCAACTTGCCGCGAAGGTAGAGGACCTGCCTGCACTCCTCGCGGGCAGGTTCACAACACTTTGCAATGATAGCCCTGCATCAGAAGCGATGGCTCCTTTCAGAATCCTGCAATCATGAGTCCTAAATATGATCACTAGGTGTCACAATTAATCAATGACTTTAACTCCCTCCCTCCTTGGGGCTGTTATGCTGCAATTGACTTGTCCTTTTGAATATTATGTCAGATCATATCTGTGGAATATATTACTAGAATTTTGATCCTATATCCTAAAGTTCTGACTCTTTATACATGGCACAATCCTATTATATATGGAACAGATACAGCAAAGACTGTAGCAGTAAAAGATTTTCCATATTATCTTGAGTAACTAGAGCTAGGAGTGGGAGAATAGTTTACTATAATTTTGAATAAGACAAGTCAATTCTTAGCAGTTATGCTGAGGTTACTAACCACAACAGTGTCAAGCTAGCTCCTGCAATATACTAGTCATATAGGGGATGTTTGAACCCTTTCTTCTACCCACAGTTATTCCACCAGTTACACAAAATTCAGGGATCTCATTCTTAGCAACCAGTTTCACATATATTTTTCCAGCATTTAGGTTATAATTATCCACTTGCTCTGGGGTCAATTGACTAGGATTTTCCCCCATTCTTTGTCTATGGGACAAGCCCTTGATGAATCTCAGTGAACATAGAAGATACACTAGGGCAAATTGGCAAACTAAAGAGTAGCAAATCACCTGCACCAGATGGTATACATCCCAGAGGGCTGAAAGAACTGAGAAATGAAATTGTGGACCTGCTATTGGAAATTTGTAAACTATCAATAACATCAACTATGGTACCTGAAAATTGTAAGGATGCCAATGTAACACCAATTTTTAAAAAGGGATCAAGGGGTAATCCAGGAAATTACAGACCAGTGACTCTGATGTCTGTGCCAGGCAAAATGGTAGAAGCTATCGTAAAGAACAAAATTGCTGAACATATAATAAGCATTGTTTAAGGGGAAAAAGCCAACATGGATTTAGCCAAGGGAAGTCTTGCCTCACAAATTTGCTACATTTTTTTTGAAGGTGTAAATAAACATGTGGATAAAGGTAAGCCAGTTGATATAGTGTATCTAGATTTCCAGAAAGCATTTGAAAAAGTCTTTCATATGAGAATTCTTAGGAAAATAGAAAGTAATGGGATAGGTGGCAATATTCTATTGTGGATTGTCAACTGGTTAAAAGATAGAAAACAGAGAGTAGGGCTAAGTGGTAAATTTTCTGAATGGAAAAAGGTGAATAGTGGAGTGCCCCAGGGATCTCTTCTGGGACTGATGATTTTTAATATATTTATAAATGAGCAACAAGTGAGGAGATCAAATTTGCCGATGACACAAAATTATTCAAAGTTGTCAAATTACAAGAGGATTCTGAGAAATTGCAAGAGGACAATGCAAACCTGGGAGAATGGGCATGCAAATGGAAAATGAAATTTAATGTGGACAAGTGCACAGTGATGCACTTAGGGAAGAGTAACCAAATTATAGCTACAACATGCAAGGTTCCACATTAGGAGTCACCACTCAGGAAAAGGATATAGGTGTCATCATTGAAAATACATTGAAATCTTATCAGTGTGCGGCAGCAGCCAAGAAATCAAATAGAATGCTAGGGGTTATTAGGAAAGGAATGCAGAATAAACAGAGAATATCCATAATGCCTCTGTATCGTTCCATGGTGCTACCTAATCTTGAGTATTGTATTCAGTTCTGGGCACCAATTCTCAAGAAATATATAGCAGAATTAGGAAAGGTACAGACATGGGTGACCAAGATAATAAAGGGGATGGAAAAATTCCCCTATGAAGAAAGCTAAAGAGGATAGTGTTGCATCGGCCGGCCACAGTCATAGCGACCAGCCTTCCCTACCTGGCATCGCGCCACCTCGCCAGGGGCGGGCCCGGCTCTCTGACAATGTGGAGGGGGTACCCCCAGTGCTGCACTTCTCTTCATGGCCCTGCCAGCCACCGGCGTGTTCGGGAACATGGTGGGGATGCCGCCACAGACTGCTCCTCATGTTGAGCTCCTTAGCTGCGTGCTTTATTTACTTTATTTAAAGGGCTCGCAGCAGGCAAAAGCTGCCGGCCCTCGGAGATGATGTCATTAATCTGGGCCTACTTAAGGCAGATTCTGACAGTCTGACACATACACTATTCCAATTGCCTAATACATATATATAGCTGGCTCATTTAAAACCCCAAACAGCAAAAGGACTTTTTTTGATATTTCACGTGTGCCCACGCTAGCAATTTTCAAATTCAGTTTTTGATTTTTGAAGAAAACCGCATCAGCAACCCTGATACAGACGATGCACACAGCAAAGTCGTTCGGTCTTATCCTCATATGTGGCAAAGTTCATAAAAGCACCTTTCGATGCTTTGACAGCAGAATTTAGATCACTATTTTAAATGCTCGGTCTGTACCCGTTGTTAATGTATAAGACCCGACAGCGGCCGGTGTTTCGCATTCTACTGAATGCTTCTTCAGGAGTCTCCATTTTTAATTTTTTCATGTCCCGTTTTCAATTTTGTCAAGACCGGGTGTCTTTAAGAAAAAAATTCTTTCTGGCCCCTGCCCCTCCCTCTCCTTTAATCACAAGAAGGCCAGCAGGGCCAAAGGAAAGTCAAACCCATGGGCCATGGTGGAGCTCATTTCACCATGGCCTGAAGTGAAGAAGAGGATGGATGGTAGGGATGTGAATCGTTTTTTGACTATTTAAAAAAATCATCCGATATTTTTTAAATTGTCAAAAATCGGTACAGTGCGTGATACAATAGAAATTTTCACGATTTATCATGAAAAATCGTTACTCCCATTAGTGTCCACTAACGGAAGTTATTTAGGGGGAGGGCGGGAAAACTGGCACACCAAAACAATCCCGAAACCTACCCCGACCCTATAAAACTAATCCCTTACCTTCCCCCCCCCAAAAAAACTTTTTACAAGTACCTGGTGGTCCAGTGGGGGCGCGGGGACTGATCTTCCGCTCTCGGGCCATCTGCGCCATTTTGGCTGCCACTCAAAAATGGCGCTGATGGCCCGATTAAAAAGAAAAACCCACCCAACCCTTTAAAGATGACCCCTTAGCTTCTCCCACTCTCCCGATCCCCCCAAAACATTTTTAAAATTACCTGGTGCTCTAGTGGTGGTCCCGGGAGCGATCTCCCGTCCTCAGGCCGTTGGCTGCCAATCATAAAGATGGCGCCAATGGCCCTTTGCCCTTACCATGTGACAGGGTATCCGTGCCATTGGCCTGCCCCTGTCACATGGTAGGAGCACTGGCTGGCCGGCGCCATCTTTAAACTGGAATAATGTAAATACAAGGTGGATGGTACAAAATACAATATAATACAAGATAATGCATATACGAGGGAAATGGTACATAATAGAAGGAAGGGGTATGTACTGAAATACACGGAGGTGTAAAGTGCTGGGGAAACAAAGTAAATAATAACAAAGAATAATGACAAATAAGAATGCTAAATAGAAGCAGGAGGAGGTCTGTACTGATATTAATGGGGTATAAAGCACAGGGCTAACAAGGTGAATAATAACAATGGTAAGTAATGACAATGATAGATAATAACAATGGTAAGTGATAATGAAAATTAATGGCAGAAGGGATATAAGCTGGAAAATACGAGAAGAGGGTTCAGGGCTAACCAAAATTTGTACAGGAAAAAAGGGGAATACTGTATAGTGTTGCCTTTTTATAGATACAGTTGTTACTGTTTTGAGTGCTGGCAGTTAGGGTTGTTTTGGTATGGGAGATTTACTAGATTGTAATAACTCCATTTATTCATGGCTTTCTGAGGGCCAAGCCCACACGCAGCATGCATTACAAAAAGTCTAATTCCATAGGAGTTCAAAGTGTCTTTTTTTGCAGCGTTTTCTGGTTCATACCACAGCAGTGCAAGAAAATATAATATGCATGTTGTAAGTGACATTTTGCCTCAGAAGACTGTACTTTTGAATGTGCTTTTTTCATGTAAAATCTTATAAATGAATAATTGAATTGTGTGTGTGTTTGTGCAAGGCTGTAAGGTTTGCCTAGGTTACCTAATACCCTTCCCTTGACGATGGGTTCTGTTTGGGGGAGGGTGTCAGATTTAAAAAAACAAAAAAGGATTGCTGGAGGGAGCTGTTTTTTTTTTTTTTTATATGAGCCCAGGACAGACACTGAATGAATCAGGGGGTGGTAGCACAGTAATTGTTCCCACAGAGCTGCAAAAAAGCTCGCACCAGCCCTAACTGGTCACCTCGGACAGTTTCTGTGTCACCCGTTTTCTAAGGCAACAGTTGCTGCATTCACTATTGTTTGCAGAAAGCCTTAATTCTGAATGTCTTTGGGCTGTGGCTTCAAACATGACTGCTCTTTACTGGGCCTTTGGTCTTTTTCATTGTTGAAAAGTTACATTTGGTATTGGGATCCCATTATATCATGACAACGCATTGCACTTGGCCACTGTCAGACTGCCAGAAACAACCAAGCACTTGCACTAAAACAATGCATTTCTTTCTTTGTGTAGCCTGTTCTTCCACAGAGAGCAATACAAGTCTTATTTCCTTAAACAGCAGGACTTTCCAGGCAGTAGGGCAAGTGTCTCATAGACAGACTGACGTGAGCCCTATGCAGCAATCCAACAACTTTAGCTACTGTGGCTTTTCAGACTTCTAAGCCCAGTAGCAGACTCGCCCTGCTTACACAGATGTTCACGTACAAACAAATAAATACGTAAGTGGTGACTTGCTGCTTCTTCGCGTATCATCCAGTCCAGCTCCTGCCTCCTTTGGCAGGTTTCTGGCCCTCTGAGGTGTGTCTCTTGCATTCTCTCCAGGAGACATTAACTCTAGCAGCCACCACTTTTTACCCACGTGGCCGTCGTCCCTACCTTCTGACTTCTTACTCGCCTTAGACATGTAAGCATTCACTTTATACACATGAAAAACACAGAGAACTGTCGTTGGTATAAATAAGGCCGCAGCTTTTATTTAACACATCCAGAAAAAACTTCCCTGGGTACCCGAGCCGATGTGATGTCTCCACCACTGCCCGCCGTAGGGACCAAGCAAGGCAGTCTTAATCCCTGGTCCCCCACCTTGTCTGCCAGCAAGGGGGCCCCTGACCATCAGCGCATTCCACGCCCCCACCTTTTGCGCCGCCCAAGGCGCTGATCAGCTACCACGCCGTCCTGTGATGTCACCAGCACTACTTGCAATATGCCCAACCGGCCCGGGTAACCGCCAAAACACGAGGTAGGGTGGATGGACCCTTGCCTCGTGACCCCCACTTCATGAATAAGCTGCGGCCTGTGCCTTGTCTTGCCTTACTCTGCCCCAATAGCCTCCCGTGGAGCATATTAAATATGGCTCAGTCATCCAAGAGCCTACTAGTCCTTTATTATTACCTCCCTCTAGCAACCCTCGAACTCTTGGGTGCCGTAGTTCTTGACACGCCAGGCTCTCGCCTCCATTTGACGACCCACCTCGGTTGTGCCGGTCGTAAGTGTGGTCCATGGTGTCAAAAGTCCTTACCCCCCCCATCTGTATCCTTACTATTATTATTACCTGTGTAGCAACCCTCATGCCTTTCGGGCACCATATCTGTTGTAATAACTGTTTTGAACGCACGCTATGCTTTGAGACCCACCCTGGCAGTGCCAACCTAACGTATAGCCCAAAGGGTCATCCATGAGCTCACTTATCGGACCTTGACCTCCGCATATATATATTGACTCCCCAAGACCAGTGTAAACCGTTTATGTACGTTGCATGTGCATGAAATAATTAGGCCTTTTGTTAGCTATGGTCACCTCATCCAGAGCAAAACCCTTAGGAGTACTTCACTGATTGCTCTGAGTACCCGCTCGGGGCCCTTCTGCTTCTATCAACCCTCTGGGGTTTGCCTCGCTTTAACCACTCAGGACACCCGCTCCTCGCATGTTGCGGACACCTACCAGATCTACCTCAGTCTTGCTGGAGTCGTGTTCTCGAGTTATCCCGCTCTGCGGACCACCAAGTGAAAGCACTCTACGACTGTAGTCCGATTCTGGCAGCAGAATCACAAGTCTACAGGCTTGCCCGCTCCTCGGGTATGCCCTTGCTGTACAGTAAAGCATCTTCCCCTGTGTGCTTACTACTGGGTCTAGCCCATCGCTGAGGTTCCCCTCGGGGCCCCTCCCCATGGGAGGAGTAGGGCAAAGGGTCCACAAAGTCTTCTGAAAATCTGTCTGCCGCTTTTACAGCGTTACATGCTCAACTGAACCAGAAACTGTATCTCCAGTGGTGTCTGTCAGCTATTGTGCATTTATCAACACCTAAACACTTCTTGGGGAAGCATGGTTGTGCAAAGACTTTATGAACAGATGTACTATGCTTTTCTCTTTGCCGCCGAACTACATGGACCTCCAAGACCACTTATGTTCTATCACAACTTGCTGGAGGAGCCCTGATGCGAGATTCACCAGTATGGGAATGCAGTGATCCCATATTGAATGATTTGGTTGGCTTCTTGGATCTCTTTAAGTCCGTATTTGATGACCCCGCTCAATGAGCCATTGCTGGATCTACCCTGTTACCAACCATTATTACCATATTCTGCGGTGGAATTTTAAGACTTTGGCATCCGGAATGGGCAGGGACTTAGGATGTATAACTGTGACCCCCAATTGAAGGACGAAGTATTGGCTCGTAATTTACCTGATACCCTTGAGTCTCTCAATAATTGTCTGGAAGAATTGACTGCCACATTCGATACCGGACTCTGGAGGCCAGGAGTCCTTGTAAGCATGTCCAGGCAAGTAATTGTCCTAAACCCATTCATACTTTGGTCTACCTTCTCCTTTCGAGGAAGCCGATGAGCTTATGCCATATAGGTCGTAGCACTTAACTTCCAAGAGAGACATATTCACAATAGCATAGGGTTATGCCTGTACAATGGCCATCCATCCCCGCCATTGACGTTGTCCCAACTGTCCGGGAAACCTGCAGACCGAGGATCCACATGACTCTTCCTGGAGTAACCGCTCCCACACTCTTTGCCTATCTCGCTGATCTGCAAAAGCCTGTATTTTGAAACCCTTGTCTTTGAGGACTCTGGGGCCAGAAGACAATTTTATCTTAAAAGGATTGTTGGAACATCAACGTATCCCACTACACCCATGGCCATGCCATTGTATGCCCGATACATGGAGAACCCTTCCTGGGGCGTCTCATCGACCAAACAGCCCTTAGGCCTATGCAATGGGGTGCTTTTTTCCGAGTCCCTACATTTCTTCATATTGGAAAAGACTTGCACCCTGTGATGCTCGGATAGCCATGGCTACCCAACCCTATGCCGCAGTTCAACTGGGCCCCCTTGGAACTATAATGATAGGGATCTGGCTGTTCGGTAGCTGCCTTTCAGAAGTCGTTCCAGTACGCTGTATGCTTACTATAACATCTTATCGGGCATCCCTCCTCACTACGCGTTGTAGGATGTATTCTCGAAAAAGCAACATATGTACTTCCTCCTCACCTGGTTTTGGCTGTGCTAGCAATTTGAAACCTAAATCTGCGCCTCCCCCGGGAAGGTTTATCCTCTCTCAGCAGGAGAGAGTAAGTCTATGTCTGCCTAAATCAGAGAGTAAGGCTATGTCTGCCTAACTACCAGCGAACCTTCAGAAGGGATGCATCAGACCCTCTCAATCCCTGGCTGGCTCAGGTTTGTTTTTTTTTTGTGCTTTTTAAATACCGAAGTTCAGCTAGAGGCCTTCACTCTGGTTTATGGAAAAGGACCGTATCCTTTAGCCCTGCAACAATTACAGGGGTCTGAATGAGCTTACTTTCCAAGATTGTATCCCTAGCCTTTACTATCAGAATAGTTTGACGGACTCCAGGGAGCAAAAAATCTTCTCTAAATTGGATCTTGAAGCCTAACCGCTCTGGCAATGATTGTAAACAGCCTTAATGCCCACGATGGGCCCTATCGCGTATCTCGTTATGCCTTTTAGATTAAGCCGCGCAGCAGCAGTGTTTTAAGATATAATGAATGAGATCCGGCGGGACCTGCTGTATCCGTGTGTAATGGTGTTCCCTGATGTCATCCTGTTTTGTTTTGTGTGATACCACCCTTAGGCCAACTGGTTCACCTCTCTACTGGTGCCAGGGCAGCCACACCCCTGAGTATGGATGCAGAGTGGTTATCGCAATTTCCTACAATGGATTCCCCTCTCTACCCTCCAATCCAAATGTACTCTGTCGGCCGCACAGTGCTTATTGTTCTGTGTTCCGTGCCCTCTGCTACCATAACATAAGAACATGCCATACTGTGTCAGACCAAGAGTGCCTGAGCCCAGTATCCTGTTTCCGACAGTGGCCCCTCCGACCCCGGCAAGCACCCCAAAACCAAGTCTACTCAATGCTACCACTGCGGCCATCCTCCAATTCAACTCCACAGGAGGCAATGGGCCTCTCCTCCCCACACTTATCCAATTGAACCGAGGTTTCATGGGTTTTTAGCCCACTGCCATAACCACTAGCCTACTCCTCCATCTTCTTTCCAAGCACTCATCCAGTCATCCCTTATAACTACACTAGTTGCACTCACCACATCCTCTGGCAGCGAAATCCAAAATCCAGAGTATAATTCTGGGTTGAGTGAAAAGTGTTAACCTCATGGGGTGCCCCCTAGTCCCTCCACCATCCAAAAGAGCAACTAACCGAATCACATCCACCCATTCTATACCTCACATGATTTTAAACACCTCCATCCCTCCCCCCTCAGCCGTCTCTGCTCCAAGGTGAAAAGTCCCCATCTCTTTCATCTTTCCTTATAGGGGAGCTGTTCCATTCCTTCTGCCCCCCAATTGGGATGCCGGTTTCCACCAGACTGGGGGTCCACTCCTGTCCCTCGCCCCCTCTCGGGTGTTTGGTTTGTGTGGGCCACAGTGAGGCCCCCCGGCTCGCCTAACCGTGGGGTGCCGTGGTTGGAACATCCCTGTGCCAACCCCTGCAAGCTCCACATTCCAGTGCCGTCCCCCCCTAATAAAAAGTTGACTCATACACACTTTCAACCTCACTTCCTATTCCTAAGTGGGCTGAAAATTATGGCACTCATTCTATGGAGACCCACTGCCTCACTGCCTACCCTCTCCTATTGTTCTACTGACTACCATCTCCTTTCAATTCCCACTCCCGGAGGGGGCCACTCGCACAGCCCATCTCAACTTCCTTCACCTGAGACACCTCCTCTCCGGTGGGTCCATCCCATCCTATGTCCCGACCTCCGGTCCGGTCACCCTCGTAATAACATAAGAACATGCCAATACTGGGTCAGCCCAAGGGTCCCTCAAGCCCAGCCTTCTGCTTTTAACAACTAAGTATATTCCATCTCACTGTTGGTAGCGACTGCGGTGGCTATATTGTCAGGCAACTTAATTAATAGCAGGCAATGGACCCATCCTCCCAGAAACTATCCAGTACCCTTCAAAAAACACAGCCACAGTAACTGCCCCCACACATCGTCTGGCAATAAATTCACCGTTAAACGGTGCATTGCGTGAAAAAGAATTATTTCTGATTAATTTTACTATACATTTTTTTTTGTTTGTTTTTTGTGTCACATGCTGTCTCTGAAGTTGCGCACTGCGGATCGTCTGCTGCCACTATCACCTCCCCAATCCTCATGTGAGAATCCGCTCGGCAAACCCCCCCCCCCCCTCCCCTGTCAGTTAGGCGGCGCCATCCCTATCCTCTGCCTCTTCCTCCTAGGTCTATCCCCCTCCCCCAGTCCTCTGGCACTCCGCACACCCAAATTAACTTACGGCCCCTGGTACTCGGGGAACAGTCCCCTATTCCCGTCGTTACTAGGCCCCCCCAGCCAGATAAAAAGTATCCTCCCCATCTGTGGCTTTTTAATTTTTTACTCCCCTCGGGTCAGGCAGCTCTTACATTCATGGCCCAGAGTGCTCTGAGGCCATCTCCCTTAATGCGCCAGCCACCAGAATTAAAGCGCGTCCTACCTCTCTTACCGGGGGAAACCTCTCCCCCCCAGCCCCCGAACGGCAGCGTTCCCTGCACATGGTGGCCTCCCTGAAACTTTTTGGCTGTCCCACTTCATGGCTGGTAACAGCAATAACCCGACCAGTGCTCTCAGAGGCCATATCCCTTAATGCGCCAACCACCGGCATTATAGCGCATCCATCCTCTTTTACCGGGGTGAAACCCCCCCCCCCCACCGCCTCCGAACGGCGACGTTCCCTGCACGCGGTGGCCTCCCTGAAACTTTTTGGCTGTCCTACCTCGCGGCTGGTAACAGCAATAACCCGACCCTAACATGCCCCCAAAACTGGCTGCAGGATCCCTATGCTTCCGTGCCCCCTCCAATGTGCTCGAGACAAACCCCCGCAATCGGGCTGACTCCCCTCCTTGGGCCCCCGCTGGCGATCCCCTTCAAGAACCTTACCACGATCCTGATTTTATGGGCACATGCTGGGCGAAAAGGGGGGTCCTGGCCTCCGTTGCGGCCCTTTAAAGGGCCAATGACGTCATCGGCCGGTGTCGCCGATGCTCCTCCTGTGCGCCGGCGCCGGGGCTTGCCTAGCCCCACATCATCGCGCTCTCGCGCGTACAGGGGACAGGTAGTGGGCCATTCGCGCGCCGTTGTTGCCACGTCGGCGCACACCTCTCCTCCCCCCCTTTTGCCGGGACGCCGTCCTCGGTGGGGGAGGGGGGGCGGTGCATTGGTTATGGGTGGGCTCTGGCCATTCGGGTCAGGCCCACCTCTTTCTCTCTGACCTAAACCACACCTTGATTATCCTCACCTGGCATCTTGGGTCCTGTCCCTCTGGCAACACATTCTCAGTAGACTTTTCCATAAAGTAGCATTATTGGAGTTCTCTGCTTCTCAGATGCTCTAACTGCTTCATGTATCTGGGATGTATTTGACTGTGGAGGCCCCTTTGCTCCATAACTTATATTGACAGTGGATTCTGATGTATCCCACAAGATTCTCTTACAAGTCAAAGCAAGGAAGTCAATTTATTTAGTTTTTCCCAGAGCCACATTAGTCTTTGTTGGCCACGGCCTCTGAATAAAAGACAAAGCACAAGGGATAAAGCTTAAAAGAATAAACTGGTTTGCTAGCATCACATTACTGGGTTTAGAAAGATAAAGTGTAATAAAAGGTGTTCAATCAAAGTCACTTTAATATGACTTAAGAGGATTTTAAGGCTATCACCTGGGAAGGGAAGGAGGAGTTGCAGATGAATAATTACAACTTGCATTTTTAAAACTGCCTTGATACAATACTGAAAGGCGAGATATTAAATAAAGTAACTACCTTAGAGTGAATTTGACAGATATGGTTAGACACACAAAATATGGAAACTGGCTTTATTGCTGTAGCAAACATCCAAAATGAGTGCTCGTCTTCTGTGCAGAAGCAGATTACCAGGAGAGAAATGACTTTATAAAATAGACCCACAAAAGTTAAATATCAGTACTGCAGACAGTGTACGGTTCCTATGACAACCACCGCCAGCCTAATGCAGCAAAAATTAATGATTTCTTGTATGCAGGGCTGTCCTTGTACATAAGGTACCAATGTTAAGGAACATCTTATTTGGTCCCCTACCTTTAATACAAGCAACAAATAAATCAAATGATAAAATGATTCAACCATCTGCTAATATAATATAAATTAATGTGACTTTGGAGCCTATGCATTAAAACTCCTGCTAAGTTTTTTTAAAAATATCTATATGTTAATGTGCATGCTAAAATGCCACTTAATGAGCAATGTACTAAATGTTTTCATGCACACACTAAATACCACAATATTGTGTACATAAGAACATAAGAAATTGCCATGCTGGGTCAAACCAAGGGTCCATCAAGCCCAGCATCCTGTTTCCAACAGAGGCCAAACCAGGCCACAAGAACCTGGCAATTATCCAAACACTAAGAAGATCCCATGCTACTGATGCAATTAATAGCAGTGGCTATTCCCTAAGTAAACTTGATTAATAGCTGTTAATGGACTTCTCTCCTCCAAGAACTCATCCAGACCTTTTTTGAACCCGGCTACACTAACTGCACTAACCACATCCTCTGGCAACAAATTCCAGAGCTTTATTGTGCGTTGAGTGAAAAAGAATTTTCTCCGATTAGTCTTAAAATGTGCTACTTGCTAACTTCATAGAATGCCCCCTAGTCCTTCTATTATTTGTAAGTGTAAATAACCATAGAAACATAGAAATGATGGCAGAAGAAGACCAAACGGCCCATCCAGTCTGCCCAGCAAGCTATGCACTTTTTTTTTTTTTTTAATTTCTCTCATACTTCTGTTACTCTTGGCTCTTAGTGACCTTTTAGTTCTATTTCCCTTCCACCCACACCATTATTGTAGAGAGCAGTGATGGAACTGCATCCAAGTGAATATCTACCATAGTTAGGGGTAGTAACCGCCGCAATAAGCAAGCTACATCTATGCCTTTGTTTACCCAGACTATGTAACTCAGTCCTTGTTGGTTATTGTCTGTTTATAGATCCACCTTTCTACATTCCCCCTGCCGTAGAAGCAGAGAGCTGTGTTGGATATGCGTTGAAAGTGAAGTATCAGACTTTCTCCCCTGCCGTAGAAGCAGAGAGCTATGCTGGATAAGCATTGAAAGTAAAGTATCTGGCTTGTTTAGTTTGGGGTAGTAACTGCCGTAACAAGCAAGCTACTCCCCACTTTTTGTGAATGCAAATCCTTTTTTTTTTCCACACTTCCTCTTGCCGTTGAAGCTTAGAGCAATGTTGGAGTCACATTAACTGTGTGTATGTTTATTGAATAAGGGTATAATCTCCAGGCAGTAGCCGTCATTCCCGTGAGCCACCCACTCTTCATTAATGTCCTCTACCAAGTCACATCTACTCGTTCAAGACCTCTCATGATCTTAAAGACCTCTATCATATCCCCCCTCAGCCGTCTCTTCTCCAAGCTGAACAGCCCTAACCTCTTCAGCCTTTCCTCATAGGGGAGCTGTTCCATACCCTTTATCATTTTGGTCGCCCTTCTCTGACCCTTCTCCATCGCAACTATATCTTTTTTGAGATGCGGCGACCAGAATTGTACACAGTATTCAAGGTATGGTCTCACCATGGAGCGATATAGAGGCATTATGACATTTTCCGTTTTATTAACCATTCCCTTCCTAATAATTTCTAACATTGTTTGCTTTTTTGACTGCTGCAGCACACTGAGCCGACGATTTTAAAGTATTATCCACTATGATGCCTAGATTTTTTTTTATTAGTGTATACATTAACACTTAAAAGCATAGCATTTACATGCTAATAGTTTGTACTCACTAAATATTGTTTAGTTGCATGTGTAATTTGCCGGTTTTAAAATATGTTGCTTCTGCTCGACCCATGTAATCTTGTATATGGGCCTTTTAACAAGAGCAACTCTTAAATTCACCCCATAAAATCTTCTTCTGGTAACAAATCATATGTCAACAAACTGTATATCCCATTCTACTGTACTTTTTTCTAGAAACCTTAACTGTTAATTTGCATGAAATAATGTAGTTGACATCTTAGTAAGCATCAGATTGGCTTTCACCTCATTATCATCTTCCTTATGTATAATTATAGGTCAAATGTTCAAATGTCAATTGATCAGTTATACAAAATGGTTTATTAATGTGAAAGTAAAGACACAAAGCTTGTCAATGACATATTCATGATTAAATGGTCTGTTTTCACAGTGGAAAAAGGTAAACAGTGGAGTGCCTCATGGATCTGTATTTGGAACTGTGCTTTTAAATATATTTATTAATGATCTGGAAAGAGGTATGACGAGTGAGGTGATAAAATTTACAGATGACACAAAATTATTCAGAGTAGTTAAATCACAAGTGGTTAGTAATAAATTGCATGAAGACCTTGCGAGACTGGAAGATTGGGCATCCATATGGCAGATTAAATATAATGCAGATGGGCAAGGTGATGTGTATAGGGAAACATAACCCATGATGTAGCTACATGTTAGGTTCCATTTTAGGAGTTACCACCCAAGAAAAAAAATCTGGGCATCATAGTTGATATTACATTGAAATTGTCAGTTTACTGTGCTGTGGCAGTCAAAAAAGCAAACAGAAAGTTAGGAATTTTTCAAAAGGGAATGGCAAATAAAATGGAAGATGTCATAATGCCTCTGTAATGCTCAATGGTTAGACTGCATCTTTAATATTGTATGCAGTTCTAATTAATGCATCTCAAAAAAATATAGTTGCACTGGAGAAAGTACAGCGAAGGGCAACCAAAATGATAAAGGTCGTGGAACGGCTCCCCTATGAGGAAAGGCTGAAGAGCTTAGGGATGGTCAGTTTGGAGAAGAGATGGCTGAGGGTGGAATATGATAGAGGGCTAGAAAATCATGAAAGGACTTGAATGGGTAAATATAAAATGGTTATTTATTCTTTTGGATAATACAAGGACTAGGAGGCACTGCAGAAGGTTAGCAAGTAACACATTTAAAATAAGTCTGAGAAAATTATTTTTCACTTAATACACAATTAAGCTCTAGATTTGTTGCCAGATGATTTGGTTAAGGCAGCTAGTATAGCTGGGTTTAAAAAATATTTGGATAAGTTCCTGGAGAAGTCCATACATTAATAAATAGGGAATAACGATTGCTTGTTGCCAGCAATAGTAGCATGGGATCTATTTAATGTTTGGGTCCTTGCCAGGTACTTGTGACTTGGATTGGCCACTGTTGGAGGCAAGATACTGGGTTTCCTTTCTGTGAAATCTAGCACCTACAGATTGATTCCCTTTGTGCGATCCTATTTGCTTGCTCATAAGTAATTGTGAGGTATGGCGTAATGTATCTTATATTTTAGTTTATAAAATGTTTTTTTGTATGTATCTGGTGTTTATTCTATAAAAAAAATCATATTGCTTTGATTACAAAAGATCACACCAAATAAAAATAATTACTTGAAAAATCTGACATTACTAATTAAGCTCTCTGAAATGTATTTAACTGTTGTTTTTACAAATGACTAACAATTACTCTAAACTACATACTTATGTTTCCCTGTGAACCAATTTCAAGTTATTCAACCCTCTAATTAGTGGTTAGCCTAAATAATAATAATATAATATGGGCTGGGTGGGATAGGGCAGAAAAAAAAAAAAGAAAATCTCCCAACAGCAAGTTAGCTTTTTCTCTCTATAAACTAAGCAGTAATGCTAATTCAGTAAACAGAAAAGTAATGAAAAAAATCCCCTTTTCAAAAACTATTAAAAAGCAATGAGAAAATATCAATTTTTAAAAACTAAATCATAACATTTGAATTAATACCCAGGAAAAAATGCCCCTATTTGTAATTCAGCCATGTATATTAAGTTATTATAATCCACCTTGTATGACCTTATCACTATTGGCAGAATATAAAAAATTGAAAATAAAAGTAAATAAAACATGCAAGAAGATCTGTCTTGGCATGGCCAAGTTATAAACTGTACACAGGTTCTTTCCTTGTAAATAAAATTTGCAATTCTACCATAGATAATAAGGTCCTTTTAAATCACCAAGACTTCAAACAAACATCCACTTTCAACTGCTCAACCTAAAAAGGCAGACAAAAGCAAGAAATAACCAATCAGCAAAGCAGTCCTTTCCCTCTATAAATTAAGCAGTAATAATAACCCAGTAAACAGAAAAGCAATGCCAAAAAGAATCCCTTTTTCAAAAACTGAAAACCTATCCCTTTTTCAAAATTAAGTCACAGCATTTGAATCAATAGTTAGGAAAATGATCTTTGTAATCTAACTACTGCAAGAATGGCAGAGGACTCTTGGCTTGACTAAGTTATATACTGCACAGAGGTCACTTTCTTAGGAAACACAATTAATGCCTCATCCACAGATAATGAGCTCCTTTAAACTGCAAAGACTTCAAACAAATCTCCCTCTTTGAACTTTTCAACCTAAAAAGGCAGGAAAAAACCCCCCAAAGCAAATCTCTCAACAACAAAGCAGCCCTTTCCCTTATGTGTGGCAACTCATGGGACAACCCTGAGAGCTCCATGTGTATCTGTGTCCCTGAATAGCCTAGATACTGCCTGTCAAGACCAACGCTGAGAGTGCCCTGGAACACTGCCACAACGTGCATCCCTCTGCTCTCCTTAGGCGTGCATGAGCCTGACTGCCTCTTATTTAAAGGCCCACCATGGGAAGGGCTCCACGGCACTCTAAGATGATGTCAGCCCCTTGGCCCTGTATAAGGGCTCTCCAGACTTCCCTGCCTTGTCTCTGCAACAGGTCCTCCTACCTGCAGTAGTGCACATTGCTTTCTGCTCATTTTGCCTCATCTCTTCAGCCTGCCCTGCCTTGTATTGTCCTGCCTTACCTTGTTTCTCCAGCCTGCCCTGCTTTGAATCTTGTCTTGCCTCGTCCCTCTAGCCTGTCCTGCCTCGTCCCTCTAGCCTGTCCTTGTACACCCTTCCTGCCCTGCTGTATCAGTTGCTCCTGCCTCCTCCTTGTCTTCTCTTCGGACTGACCACTGGATTTGACCCATTACCTGGACACCGACTACTCTTGATTGCCACCTGCCACTGACCCTTTGCCAAGAGACTGACTACTCTTTGTTTACTGCCTGCCTCTGACCCTTGCCTGGCCCTGGACCACTGACGATGCCATTCTCTGAGACTCCTGCCTAAGACCTGCTGGCCCCCAAAACCCAAGAGTTCAACCTGTGGGGAAAGGGGCTGGCAAAGGTGAAGCCCTAGACCAGTCTCCCACCAGAGAACCTTTGCCAGCTGTCGGTGAAGAGGTCCTTTAAATAGGAGGAGGTCAGGCGCGTGCACACCTAAGGAGAGCAGAAGGATGCACCTTGTGGCAGCGTCACAGGGCACTCTCAGAGGTGGTCCTCGACGTCTAGTATGAACTGCACCACAGCAACAAGGATCCACTAAGTAGCTGATGAAATATTTCTTGGAGATTTTTGTAAAACCAATGGGCCAGATCTTAAAATCTATGTGCGGGCCTAGATTTGTTCAAGCAACCCGGCGCGAACAAATCTATGCCTGATTTTATAACATGCGCGCGCTGCCGTGCGCATGTTATAAAATCCAGGCTTGGCGCATGCAAGGGGATGCACACATGTGCACCTTGCACGCGCCGAGCCCGAGGGGAGCCCCGATGGTTTTCCCCGTTCCCTCCAAGGCCACTCTGAAATCGGAGCGGCCTTGGAGGGAACTTTTTTTCCGGCCTCCCCCCCACCTTCCCCTATCTAACCCACCCCCCATCCCTAACTAAATCCCCCCCCCCCCTACCTTCGCTCCAATGGTTATGCCTGCCGGCAGGCTGCCAGCACACTGTGCCGGAGTACTCGACCCCGCCCCGGACCACCACCATGCCCCCTGCTCACCTCCAAACCGCCACCATGCCCCCCAGCCATGCCCCCAGGCCACCCCTTTTTCGAAGCCCCGGGACATACATGCGTCCCAGGACTTGTGCGCGCTGCTGAGCAGGGGTAGGTTTTCAGGGGTTACGTGCATAACCCTTTGAAAATCTACCCCAATAAGTGCAAATTACCCATGGAGATTTCAAAATTAAATCCTCACATGTTCCTTACCTCCCCTGAAGTCCTGTTGCTCCAGCCCCAGCCCCTTTTTTCTCATCGCTAACATTATGAATGCATAATTATGACCGTTGATTAGAGGGCAATTTTCAAGGAATTTGCTTGGGTAATTCCTTAGTTACCCAGACACATTCCTTTTAAATTTCTCTTTATTATGACCTCTATTGCTTGGGTATTGCCAAAGTGATTTTTTTCTTTTTACAAGAGAGGATTCTTTATTGGAAGACATCCATGTTTTGTCTCTTTTGAACACCGCTGAACACTTTACCTTCCCCCATCCTGGGGTGAACCCATGAATTCCTTCTACTTGGTGATTCCTTTTTTTTTTTTTTCCTTGTTAACTTATTAACCAGTCATAATGAAGTCAATACTTAAAAAAATGCCCACATTGAGGCAAAATTCCCAGGCACTTTCATGCATCTGCTTTGCGCCAGTTTTCAAAGGGGAAGCACGAGTTGTATACTTTCCCTTTGACAACTACCCTGAGGAAAACTACTGACAGTGACTTGTACCAGGTTTTGCTGTCGGTACTTGTTCTGTATAAAATAATTCACATAGATTTGAAAATGAAAAGTTATGCATGTTGGGGTAGATTTTTAAAAAAAGCGCGTTCGCGTACTTTTGTTTGCGCAACAGGCGCAAACAAAAGTACGCTGGATTTTAGAAGATACGCGCGTAGCCGCGCGTATCTTCTAAAATCCTGGATCGGCACGCGCAAGGCTGCCGATTTTGGGCAGCCGGCATGTGCCGAGCCGCGCAGCCTGTCTCCGTTCCCTCCGAGGCCGCTCCAAAATCGGAGCGGCCTCGGAGGGAACTCTTTCGCCCTCCCCTCACCTTCCCTTCCTCTACCTAACCCACCCGGCCCTATCTAAACCCACCCCTTACCTTTGTCCGTAGATTTACACCTGCGAGAAGCAGACGTAAATCTACGCGCGCCAGCGGAGTGCTGGTGCGCCGTGCTCCGACCCGGGGGCTGGTCCGAAGGCCTGGACCATGCCCCCGGGCCGGCGCCACGCCCCCCGCGTCATCCGGTCCCGCCCCCGACATGCCCCCGACACACCTCCTTCCGAAAACCCCGGGACCTACGCGCGTCCCGGGGTTCTGTGCGCACCGGCGGCCTATGGAAAATAGGCGCGCCGGCGCGCATGGCCCTGCTCGCGTAAATCCGGGCGGATTTACGCGAGCAGGGCTTTGAAAATCCGCCCGGTTATTTCTCTCTCCTGACCTCCAAAAACCCCAACTTCTTACTCAGGAAAAGTATGTGAGTTTGAGCCCTGTGCATACTTTTATCTAGGTAAAGGGGTTGGAAAATTTCCCACTTCCAATTTACCTGGCATTTTCCCATGTAAATTTATTTATTTCCATTTATTTATATTCTGCACTTATCAATGTGGATTATAAAAGTACAAATTAAAATAAATTGTAAACATTTATTTATTTATTTTTATTTATTTAAAAACTTTTCTATACCGTCGTATAGTAGAGCACCATCACAACGGTTTACAGTTAGGCACAAATATGTCGTTTCTAATTTATCCAAGGGTGCCATTATTATACGGTTACATAGTTCGATAATATACTTAAATGTGAGAGGGTGTGGTTACCATTTACTATTAACTGTCTTTATAATTTAATACTTAGATTGTGAGAAAATAACAAAAGTAGGCAATACTGCTTTATCTTGGCAATTTCCTGTTTTGTGCATTTGTTATTCCATTACCTCACTGTGAAATGCTTTTTTGAAGAGCCAGGTTTTTAAGCCTTTTTTGAAGAGTTTTATTTCTTTCATTAGTCTTAATTCTAGTGGTAATGTGTTCCATAGTAATGGTCCTGCCAAAGATAGTGCTCTTTCTCTAACTTGGGTCAACTTTGCTGTTTTGACTGAGGGTATGGTTAGTAGAGCTTTATTGGCCGATCTGAGATTTCTTTGGGGGACGTGTAGTCGTAACGTGGTGTTTAGCCAGTCTGTGTTTTCGTCTTTTATTAGCTTATGAACTGTGCATAGTGCTTTATATTGAACATAAGGCACAACATCAATTAAAGATGTTCATAAACAGTAATGTGCTTACTTTTTTTTCTAAAACTCAGATAATCACTGTTGCTATGTATCTGACATGGTAAAGAGTTCCAAAGCTCTGCGCCTAGAACTGAAAATGCCCTAGACCTAGTAGTAGCCAAATGAGCAACAGATAATATGGTACAGATAACAAATACTGCGAAGCAGAGCATAATACACGATGGGGCACATAACATGCTATATTTCTTAGACAAATGCACCTGCATAGATGACTTTATTCACTAATGTTAGTATCTTAAATTTAATCCTTTGTGCAACCAGAAGCCAGTAAGATCCTTCAAATATGGAGAAATATTGATATTTCCCTGCAAACCAAAAATTGTTCTGATGAATTTTAAATTATTTGCAGCATCCATATCAAATACTTAGCAACTCGCCTTAAAGAGCATTGCAATCACCAATATGTGACAATACCAGTGCTTGAACCATAAGACTTAAATTGAGTGGTAAAAATATAGATTGTAAAAGTCGTAACAGCCTGAGTTTTAAAAAAATGCAGTTTTAGCCACGTTTTTGATTTAAGACTTCAATTACAATTTAGAATCAACATAAACCCTAAATTACATGTCTGGCATCAGATAATCTTGATACGAAAAACCAAAAAGACTAAGGATCCACTTCTTTAAAACTGTATACACCCGATATGCTGATAATTATTCAAGATTTATAATTTATAAATTTATAATGTTTTTGATAAGACTGCATCAGCAAGCCAGGCAACGGCAGTAGGGTAACTTGCCGTCCGGACTACTCGTCACTTGCGGCATTGTTATTAATAACAATGCCGCAAGTGACGAGTAGTTATTAACAACAACGCCGCAAGTGATGAATAGTCCGGACGGCAAGTTACCCTACTGCCGTTGCCTGGCTTGCTGATGCGGTCTTATCAAAAACATTATAAATTTATAAATTATAAATCTTTAATAATTATCAGCATATCGGGTGTATACAGTTTTAAAGAAGTGGATCCTTAGTCTTTTTGGTTTTTCGTATTTACAGTAACAAGACAAGTTGTGGTTCTTTTTCTTGTTTGTTTATCAGATAATCTTGACCATTACCTAAAGTTGGTATATGAGATAAAGAAGGTGCCAGCACTGAACCAACCACAATATCTTGGGTTTCTCCTGTCTAAGCACCAACCCATTTTCCTGAAACCAATATTTAGTTTACCTAAATATTCTATGAGTGAAACTACTGGAAACTCACTGACAACACTTGGTAGGTAAAATTGAATGTCATCTCAATAGCTGTAATAAACTATTTGTTTTGATGACAACAATGCACATAAAGGTGCAGGGAAATGTTAAACAATACCGCCAATAGTGACAATCCTTGTGGAACTCCTCAA
Organism: Rhinatrema bivittatum; assembly: GCF_901001135.1. Lineage (NCBI taxonomy): Eukaryota > Metazoa > Chordata > Amphibia > Gymnophiona > Rhinatrematidae > Rhinatrema > Rhinatrema bivittatum. The sequence goes on from NC_042621.1 coordinate 143,650,341, forward strand.
GTCCAGCACTCTGTTGGAAACAGGATGTTGGGCTCGATGGACCCTTGGTCTGACATAGCATGGCAAGTTCTTATGTTCTTAAGAGGCTGCCAGTCAGAATGACTGGTCCCCATTTGCACTCTTTGCATTCTTCCTTCCAAAGAAAGACATAAATCATTTTAAGACTGTACCACCGATACCAATCTCAGCCAACCTATCGATTAACTCAGCATATGAGATGGTATCAAAGGCAGCCTTTATATCTAACTGTACCAAAATACCAGTCTTTTTACTGATCAAATCTCAACAATTTTATGACTTGTTTGTTAATGTGTAATATTGCTTGTGTATGTGCAAATATGTAAACCGCCTAGACGGATAGTCCCCTACCCATTGTGCGGTATATAAGAATCTTAAATAAATAAATAATATCATCCAACATAGAAATTAGCAGTATTTTCGTACCTTTATTTTTATGGAATCCAAACTGTTTACCATCCAGTATACAGTGATCATCTAAAAACACTTTTAAGTGTTGTAAAATATACCTTTTAAAAAATGTATCAAGAAAACACAAACTAGAAATTGGATGATAATTAGTTAAAAGCTCACCAGAGATAGAAGAATATTTTAACAAAGCTTAACTATGGCTTTCTTTAAACTTGCAGGAGCAACCCTTGAAATTAAAAGAGATTAATAATCTGCAATAAACAACTCACAAACATCTTAAACTTATTCTTTACTAATAGGAGAGGCATGGGTCCAATTCTTTTGCTGACAATTTCACCTGCCCACATATCCCTTCCAAAGAATTCTTAGATATGCAGTTAAATTCAGCCCAGAAAACTTCCAATGAGGTAACTAAAGGTGTTCTCACGCAATTAGCATTAGTTGCAAAACCATTGGCTAATTGTTGCACTTTAAACGTAAGAAACTGCACAAGCTCCTCACATCCTGGTTTGTTCCCTACCCTGCCCCTTGGCAGCCTTACTGTTGCCTTATCTGGAACAGCTCCAAAGATATATTTAATGAGTTTTGAATCAATGTAGAATCGGCTTTTTTCATCACCAATAATACATTCCTTTATTGAAGGAGCTAGTGAATATTGCTTTTGCTGTCTTTAATAAGCTGAAGGCTTTAGGGGACCCTATTTTATTTTATTTTTCTATAAAACTTACTAATTTAAATTTCTTTTGAAAATATTGTAAACCGCTTCGGTCATTTCTAGTATTTGGTGAAACGGTATATAAATGTATTAAATAAATAAATAAATATTTTCTAAACAGTTTTGCCAAAAGCAAATATTGTGTGAGAGAGACCCCTTTGAAAATATTGACTCCTAGAGTTTATAGAGGTTGATATCATCCACATATAGTATAGCAATAATATAAAAGTCAATATTCAAAGGGTTTGTCTGGCTAATTTCTGGAGCCAGCCATATACCCAAGATCTGAGTATTTCCACTGGTTCCTTTTCTGGAGGCAATTCATCTGGGTTAGTGTATGTGTGAGTAAGGAGATGGGTTAGTGAGTAGATTGGATATAGGTCGGTGGAAAATTGGTTAGTGGGTGGTATTTAGGTGGGTGGCTGGGGGCATGTTGCAGTGGGGGTTCCAAGATCTGGGCTTCCTTGGTGCAGGGTTCCTGAGTATGAGAGTCCCTGGTCAATGCCCAGAGGGTCTAGGTCCAGGAATCCTAGGTCAGAGTTCCCAACTTAGGGATCCCATGTCATTGGGTGCTGTTTTTTGTTTAAACATCCATTTACTTCCTATACAATTAAATGGATGATAAACCTTTACTAAAACCCAGGAGTTAAGAAAAAGATTCAGCACTAAAGGTCAAGTAAAATGCCTTAATTGGTAGCATGCTTGCCTGCATTGAAAGTAATTACATATGCAGTTCCTTTACAGATTGATATACTAAAACCCTCCCTAAATAGGGAATACTTTCAGCACACTAAAAATATGCACAAGACATCAGCAATTAGCAGACTATCAAGCTGGTGGTCCATCTAGGACTAGGGAACCCCCACAGGGCAGCATAGGACTTCTAGGTAGACCAGAACAAAGTCTTCTGCCTGGACCAGCCACCTCCCTTGCAGGTTGAGCCCTTGAGTTCTGGTGGCCGGCAGGACTTAGCTGGAACAATCACTGGCTGGGAACTGAATACAGACAGGACTGGAAACACACTGGACAGGACAAGAACTGGACTGGGCAGGGAAGAAGTAAAAGCAACAATAAACAAGAAGGCCCAACAGGGCACAGGGCTAGAAGGCTTGAAGGCCACAAGGCAGGACAAGTAGGTCCAGGAGGCTACTAAGTAAGGCAGGAAGGCCACAGAGCAAGGCAGGGAGACCTGGAAGGCCATTGAGCAAAGCAGGAGGCCATTGTAGGCCAAAGGCAAGGCAGGAGGCCAAGAAGGCCACAAGGAAGGCAAGCAAGGTCAGATCAAGGAGTCAAGGTGACTTGATGAAGAGGCAAAGAGTGCATGGAGAGGCTGAGCTAAATAGGCCTGGAACTATTGCACCTTGTGATCAGCAGGGAGGCTTCTAGAGTGGCTGTGAGCCAGGCTTCCTGATAATCTCTGCTGGTAGTGGGGCAGCATAGCAGGCAGAATCGTGACAGTATCCCTCCTTTTAACATCCTCTCCTCCTGGGCCCCATTTGCTATGGGAGTTGTGGCCAGTAGGTTGGTTGTTCAAGGCAAAAGCAGGAACTTTGGGTGTCTGGCCAGCAGGAAATGGATTTTCTGGGGGTCACAGGCAGCATAGTCCATGCTTCGTGGGAAGAAAAGGTTGCTTGGGGCCAAAGTGATACACTAGAATCTTTGAAGCTGAGATACTAGAGCAGAGTCTCTTGGATGTTCAAGTGCTGGACTGATGTTTCTCTGGCACTGGGCTGTGGGAGTAGGCTCCTATAGCGGAGCTATGGGAGTGGATTGAGTGGACTGGGCCCCTCCTGGAACACCAGCTGATTTAGTCTGGTACTGTGGCATAGCAGAAACTGGCATAGCTTATAGTAGATATTGCAAAAGCTGTTCTCTCAGGTAGGAAAGGCAACATAGAGTAGCCAGAAAGCATCAGAGGAGTTACCACATCTCTCGATGACTGAACAGAAGTATTTGACTTCTTTGTAGACAGAGCTTTAGTTTTCATGGGAATAGCAGTCTGAACTGGATTGCAGGAGTATTTAGAGCTGGAGTCCTAGGATGTGCTGTGGTCATATCCAGAGGAGGTGCTGTAGGAAGAAGCTTGGTCTGAATTTTCTGATGAGGTGGTACAGCAGCCCGGAATCCATTCTGTGGAACAGACTCGGTATTAGGTTTACACTCAGACTCACGGTTACCCTCTTTTTCAGCAAGCAGAGGCAGTTTTGGGATTTTACCTACTAAGGTATCCTCAGGTGCAGATCTCTATGTAAAAGGGATGGATTCAAGAACTGTCCTGGAAGCTGGCACTAGTTTCAGCTTGGCTGAGGCATTCACAGCAGGGATAGGTTAAACACATGTGATTTATTCAGAGCTGCATTAACTTGAAAGGCACAAGCTACCCTTGTTGTGGTCCAAGCAGTTCTTTTCAGGGCTGGATTAGCTGCTGATTTGGAGAGGTCAGTGTTAAGATTAAAGTGTCTGGATGCGGAGAAAATGGGCTAGAAACAGATGATGGCTTAACGATCTTCAAAGCTATGCTGCACTCTACAAACTAGGGGGGTGGACTCTGAAGCCCTTGTAGACCTGGATTCTTCAACAGCCTGCTAGGCTGGTGGCTGAGTCACAGGAACTGGCTTTGAAACTCCTGCGATGTGACACAGCGGCCGAAGATCAGACAGAGTGCTGGATTTTGAAGCAGAATTTACTTTTAGAGGTACTGATTTTAAATTGCTTTGGCTGCTTTTAATTGTGAGTAGGTGTGCTGTGATTTTCAGGGTTGCTGGGCTGGGAACTTTGAGCAGCAGATTTCATGCTGGCATAGAATTACTAGCATTTGTAAACACAGAAGCTATCTTAGCTTGTGGCTTGCCAATCTCTGTTTCTTAAGCTTGCTGGGCTGCTGTCTGTAGCTGGAAAGCCATTTTCAATTAATCACAGCCAAAACAGGTATCTGAACTGAGGGTTTGCAAACCGACACTCTTTATATACCCACTTGGCAGAGTTAGGGAAATGGCATTAAAACACTCTGGAAAGGGTGGTGGGTTCTGGATTCAGCAACTGAGGAATACCCAGTAAAGGGCAGTTTCAGGGATGGCTTTCAGTGCTGAGGCAATGACTTTGACTGCAGGATGAGATACATTTTTTCTGGACTCAGACTGGCAGGGAACCCTGCATCCACTCCGGTGGGTTTCTTTTGGCGTCTTCGTGCTGTCAAACTGGCAATACGGCTAGGACTAGGGGACTCCCCACAAGGGGCAGCACAGGACTTCTAGACAGGGCAGAGCAAAGTCTTCTGCCTGGACCAGTCACTTCCCCTGCAGGTTGAGCTCTTGGGTTCTGGTGGCTGGCAGGACTTAGCTTGAACAAGGCACTGGCTGAGAGCTGAATACAGGCAGGGTTGGAAACAGACTTGACTGAGTAGGACAGGACAAGACCTGGGTGAACCTAAAAGGCCACAAGGCAAGGCAGGAGGCAGAGAAGGCCACAAGGTGAGGTAGGAGGCTGAGAAGGTTACAAGGAAGGAAAGAAGGTGAGGATGGCCAAGTTAAGGAGCCGAGGTGATTTGTTAAAGAGGCAAGTGGTGTATGGAAAGGCTGGGTTAAATAGGACTGGAACTGCCATGTCAAGTAATCAGCAAGAAGGAGGCTAGAGCAGCTGTGAGTGAGGCTGATGATAGCCTGTTGGTGTTGGGGCTGCATAGCAGGCAGAACTATGACACAAACTAAGCAGTCCTAACCCTTATTTCTTTCATGCATGGTCATACGGTGCCTCTACTGTGACAAAGTGCCTGCACTATTGTTGAGGTTGTATGAATGGTTCTGAAGTAATTTGTAGATTTCATTGTAATTTAGTGAAGATGACATCAGCCAGGGCGGGTATATATACCTGGCCCTGACTCCAGCACTTTGCCTCAGCAACGGATCCTGCTCAGATATTGAGTGTAACACTAATACAGAGGGTGTAAATTAACAGGTTCTCTATACTCAATAAGTTTTGGTAAGTCTTGGGGGGGTCAGGAGGGTGGGGGGTTTAAATTTTTATTTAGGAGGCCGAATAAAACAGAAATCTGTTTAATACGTGGGGAGTCGCGATGCGTTTCGCCTCTCCACGTATTTAACAGATAGCAAAAAATAAGTTGCGGATTACAAATACGTGGAAAACGGATGCACACCTCTAGTATTTATTTATTTATTTATTTTATTTATTAACTTTTATTTACCGACATTCGTGCAGCACATCATGCCGGTTTACAAAGAACTCAGATGGGCGATACAATAAAACATTAAAACAAAACGATGTATAAAGAATAAAATAAAGTAAAACCATAACAATGTAATCTTGGAGCAACATACTATTTCTTACAAAAGTACACATTAACCGATCTTGATCAAAAAATAAATTAAATTAAGCCGTAGGGGAATGTTGTTTCTTCTAGGGTATCCATGGGAGGGGCGGGGGGAAACTTAGGATGGGGAGGGGGAAATTCGAACAGGGGGGGCTGGGGAGAAATTAAGTTTGGTTTGTGTCGGGATAGGCCTGTCAGAATAGCCATGTTTTGACTCCTTTCTTGAAAATTTGCAGGGATGTCTCTTGGCGTAGGAGGGTGGGGAGGGAGTTCCAGAGGGTGGGGGCAGCGATGGAGAAGGCTCTCTCTCTGGTGTGAGTAGAATGTGCTGCCTTTAGGGATGGGGTGTGTAGAGTACCTGCATGGGTTGTTCTTGTGGGTCGGTCGGATGACCGGTAACGAGGCATTTCGTCGAGCCAGGTGTGATTATGTTTGTGTAGGGAATTGTGAAGGATGGTGAGGGTTTTGTATTGTGAGCGGAAGGAGATGGGTAACCAATGTAGGTCTTTTAGTATGGGGGTGATGTGTTCCCTTTTTTGTGTGCCTGTTATGATTCTAGCCATGGAGTTTTGCAGAATTTGGAGGGGTTTGATGGTGGTGGCGGGGAGTCCTAGCAATAGGGAATTGCAATAGTCTAGTTTTGTGAGCATTGTGGTCTGTACGACTGTGCGGAAATCGTGGGTGTGGAGGAGGGGTTTGAGTTTTTTTAAGATGTTAAGTTTATAGAAACCCCCCTTTAATAGGTTTTTGATGTGGGGTTTGAAACTTAGGTGTTGGTCTATGTAGACGCCCAGATCTCTTACAACCTGGGTCTGAGGGGTGGCTGTGGTTGTATTTTGGGGAGTGTTCTGTCGCATGGGGAGAGTGAAACATTCAGGCTGCTTAGAAATGACGAGTAATTCTGTTTTTGACGAGTTTAGAGCTAGATGGAGTTCGGATAGTGAGGCGCTTATGGTGGCAAGGCAGGATTCCCAGCGTTGCAGAGGTTCTTTTATGGATCCCTGAAACGGGATGAGAATCTGTACGTCATCTGCATACAGGAAGAATTTCAGGCCCAGTTTGGAGAGAAGGTGGCATAGGGGTATGAGATAAATATTAAACAGGGTGGAGGATAAGGATGATCCCTGGGGTACGCCCTGCGTGATAGGTATGTGTGAGGATTCGTGCTTGTCTATTTTTACTAGATACTCTCTGTGTGTGAGGTAGGAGGAGAGCCATGAGAGGGCTGTGTCGGTGATACCTATTTCTGTTAGGCGGGTCATTAGTATCTGATGGTTGACAGTATCGTAGGCAGCTGAGATGTCTAGTAGGGCGAGTAGGTACGAGTTTCCGTGGTCCATACCTTTAAGTATGGTGTCTGTCATGGCTAGTAGTAAGGTTTCGGTGCTTCGGTCTTTACGGAAACCGAACTGTTGAGTGTGGAGGACATTGTGGTCTTCTAAAAACTCCGTTAGTTGTTTGTTAATAGCCCTCTCTAGTACTTTTGATAAGAAAGGGAGATTGGAGATTGGACGGTAATTGGCTGGGTCTGTGGGGTCGAGGGTGGGTTTCTTTAGAAGGGGCTTGACTATAGCCAGTTTGAGTGGGTCTGGGACACTGCCTGCAGTAATAGAGCAGTTGATAAAGTCCTTAATATGTTTGGTGATGGCGGGGATGATGGAGAGGAGGGTTTTTGAAGGGATGGTGTCTGAAGAGTGTGTGGATGGTTTCATCTTTTTTAGTATTGCTTCTACTTCTATGTTGGTGGTGAGGTCAAATGTTTTAAGGGTGATCTTTTTGTCATTGGGGATGGGGGGGAGGGGGGTAGTGTTGTCTGGGAAGCGGAGTAGAATATTGTCGATTTTATTCTTGAAGTATAGGGCTAGTTCTTCGCATTTTTTGTTGGAGACAGTATCGTTGAGTGTTGGTGTATTGGGGTTGGTGAGTTCTGAGACATATGTGAATAAGGCGTTTGCATTAAATTGGTAGTCGTGGATCTTTGCCGCGTGGAAATCACGCTTGGCTTGGGTAATTGCATGACGGTATGCGTGTAAAGTGTTGTTATATGTGGCTTTAAGTGAAGCCGATGGTTGTTTGCGCCAGGCGCGTTCTTTGGCTCTTAGCTCTTGTTTCAAGGTTTTTAGCTTGGCGGAGAACCAAGGTTTCCTTTTCTCCTGTTGTGTAAAGGGTATTTCTTTGTGAATAATGGGGCATAATTTATTGGCTATGGTTGTAGTGAGATTGTTCCAGGAGTGTTGTGCGGTGTCTGGATTGGTGAGATCGATGTTGTTAGCTATTTTGTTGAAAGCTAGGGTGAGCTCTTCCGTACTACAGTGTTTACGGAAGGCGATGGTTTTATGGTGTTTTTGTGTGGAAGGTGTGAGGGGTTTGGTTTCAAGGGTTGCATTAATGAGGAAATGGTCGGACCATGGTACTGGGGTGACTACGGGTGGAGTGGCTATGGTTATTTTAGAATTCACAAATATTAGATCGAGTGTGTGGCCTGCTTTGTGTGTGGGTTCGGCGATGATTTGGTTGAAATCTAGGGCTTTGAGGGTGTCCAGTAGAGTCTCGCAGGCGGGGGTGGTGGGGCGGGTATCTACATGGAGGTTGAAATCCCCTAGAATAATGGTAGGAAGGTCTGTTTTGAGGTTGACGGTGAAGTATTCAGTGATGGGTGAGGGATCTTTTTCAATTAGGCCTGGGGGGGCGTAGACTAGGCAGATTTGAAGGGATCTGGATGCAAATAGTGCAATTTCAATTTTGGGTGGTGGTTGAGTGGTTTGGAGTTTGAGGTTGAGTCTTTTCTTGGCTGCCAAGAGTAGACCACCTCCTTTCTTTTTCAGCCTTGGTATGGAGAGGAGGTCGTATGACTTTATGGGGAGCTGGTTTAGGAAAACCTGGTCGGTATTTTTTAACCAGGATTCGGTAATGGCACAAAGGTCGGGGTTGTCGTCTGTAAGCAGATCATTTAGTATAGTTCCTTTTTTTTGTATGGATTGGGCATTGAAGAGAGTAATGGCTATTGTTGTTAAACCTAGGAGTTGTGAGAAAGGTGGGGTCATAATTGGTATGAGGGATTTGCGAAGTATGGGTGGGTGGGGGGGTGTTGTTGGGGGTTTGCGTAGTAGTGGGCAGTGCCGTGTTGGGATGGGGAGTAGGCACATGGTTCTAGAAAAGTGAGGGGACTTGGGTGGTGGGGACTAACAGAGAATAAAAACAGGGTGGCGTCTGTAGTGAGAGCGTGGAGGGCAATACAGGGCGGGGTTTAAGGTATAGGGAGAGTTTGGCTGAGGGAAAGGGTACAGTGCTGGTGCAGTAGTGCGAGTAATGTCGATAGTACACCATGCAGGTTAAACAAAGCAGGTATTGCAGGTTAGACAATGAAGGTAATATACAGTTAGTACTGATTAGACAATACAAAACAATGCAGATAATGTGCAGTTCTTAGACATGGTAAGGCTATGTAGGTAAGACAATGCAGGTTATGCAGGTAACAATGCAAGACCATGTAGGTAATATGCAGTTAATACGGCTTGGGGCGTATTAAGATGTTAGGGTGGGGAGTAGTCCCGTGGTAGGGGCAAGGGGATGAAAGGATCTGTGGGGGTGCCTACTCACTCCTGCGTTCCTGAGGCCAGGTTGGTCTTGGCTGAGGGTTGGCAGGTGGGCTTCGGGTCCAGTGGGCCTGCTGAGAGAGCGAGGGTGGTCTGGATCAAGATTCGTGGTCCTTCAGGGCAGTCCGAATGGGCTGCACGAAGGGGCGCACAAAGGGGCGGGCCCCTTTGTCGCGCTCCTTCGGCGCGCGACGCACGGCGCGCGGCACCGGAGTTGCAGCTGGCTTTAAGGAGCCTCAGGGCCCCTTGTGGTTGGCTGGCTGCTGGTGGGGGGCGGGCCTTCACGGCGTTCGTGCGGTCGGAGGGCGGCAGGGACGGCACAGGTAGCCGCGTGGTCGGGCCCGGATCCAACGGAGGTAAGAGCGAATTTAAAGGGCTTTACCCCGGTGGGTCCGTGGCACCGATCGCGCAGGCCTTCGCTCGGTCCGGTCGTCGTGGTTGCAGAGGATCGCCGGTGAAGAGGGGGATCCCGGAGCTGCAGCTGGCTTTAAGGAGCCTCAGGGCCCCTTGTGGTTGGCTGGCTGCTGGTGGGGGGCGGGCCTTCGCGGCGTTCGTGCGGTCGGAGGGCGGCAGGGACGGCACAGGTAGCCGCGTGGTCGGGCCCGGATCCAACGGAGGTAAGAGCGAATTTAAAGGGCCTTACCCCGGTGGGTCCGTGGCGCCGATCGCGCAGGCCTTCGCTCGGTCCGGTCGTCGTGGTTGCAGAGGATCGCCGGTGAAGAGGGGGATCCCGGAGCTGCAGCTGGCTTTAAGGAGCCTCAGGGCCCCTTGTGGTTGGCTGGCTGCTGGTGGGGGGCGGGCCTTCGCGGCGTTCGTGCGGTCGGAGGGCGGCAGGGATGGCACAGGTAGCCGCGTGGTCGGGCCCGGATCCAACGGAGGTAAGAGCGAATTTAAATGAGTATTGTCTTCATTCTGTAGAATTGGACCTGGAAGTTTATTCCTTAAACTACATCCAAAACACAATTGTTGCAGAACCAAACTAATCACAACAGTTTCTTGGATTCTTAAAGAACTTTCCAGATATCTGAAATATAAAAACCACAGCAGCATTAGACATCTGCTATCCATTGCTCATAAGTAAGCAATTAAAAAAAATGGAATGTGTTACCTATCATGAATCATTATAGATGAATTGCTTAATAAACTCTGAGAAATTTTCTTTTTGTGTGTTTTATTTGCATGTGTAATGATTTAGCTGACTCATCTTTCTGCAGGCCTTAGGTATTCATTGAAACAGCCCTGATCATAAAGAAGTCATTTGGTATTCATGAGAATTTCACCATTATTTCTCTGTCTACCATTCATCATTAGTTAAACAAGAGTTAATGAACACTTAAAATAAAGTGTTACCCTTATTCCCTATTAAGAATGTAATAGTATCAACTACTTTGAGTTTTAAAAGGCTCCATTTTGTAATTGGGTTACAAGAAATAACCATATCTATGTTTTCAAAGTATTTTATTCATAAAGGAATATTCCTTTAGTGTATTTTACTTTTGTGAGACTAAAAATGCAGGATGAAATGAGCAGGAAATAGCAAGATAATTGTGATTTTGAAAATTGTTATATTGTATCATGTCACATGAGATTTTGTAAGTGTAGGACCTCCTAGACGTCTACCATAGGACTGCTATTTGGGAGAGTATTTTTAAATGGGCCACATAAGGCAAAAGCTCAGGGTACTTTTTACTCGCAGACTTTAGCCTGAGTTTCCAAAGTGGATTTATGTACATAAATTCACTTTGGAAATTTGCGGGTGTGCACAGAATCACAAGATCAAGAGAAAGACATACCCAGTAGTGTTGAAATATCTGACTTACAGTGACAGTACTTCTAATTCAACTGAGCAGAATTAATGCAGTATGATATCCAATTTTCTACACTACCATCAGCAGCCTCCATATTGGTAGAGATGGAGCTCCTGACTTTTTTTTTTAAAGATCCTCCAACATTCCCTAGATAGGATGCATGGCAGCTGCATTGCTAGAGGAGAGTCTGCCAGGAAGCGGGCATCGTGATTATGTGGCTCTACCTCCAAGCTGTTAAGAAGAGGTAGCCCACTTCCAGCAGGTACAGCTCAGTTAGGAGCAGTAAGTCCTGGTGAAATTGGACTTCCTTGCCCTCAGTGCCATCTTAGCACATGCTCAGCACACACAGGAACTAGAAATAGTATTCTTGCAAATTGCATGTGTACTATCTACCTGCAGAAAAGTATGCATATGGTCATGACCCCACCTTGTGTATTTTTGTGGGCAGTGATAATCAGATTTCTAGAACAGCCCAGATCTTATTGCTGCTGATTAAAAATCTGTGACAAATTTTAGGCAGCTGTTGTCCCTATTTAGACCTACTGAAAACCATCCTCTGAATTCAAAGAGAAAAGGGAGGGTTGACAGAAGGTTGTACCAGAGCTATCTGTTACCTGTTGCATATTTCTACTATGAAATCTGTCTGTTCAGTAAGTTCTATGGTGCCATGTAGTCCTTCGTATGTTAAAGATTCATCACAATTTTTGAATGGTATCAACGATTCAGGAGGATGTTTCAGATTGGATATTAGTTACTCTTTATCAGGCCGATATAGTAAAGCGCGGCCGCAGTTAGCTCGTTTCTAACCCGCTGTGTACTCACAATTTGGCCGCGTAAGTCTAACCCGCGATTCACTATCTGTTTTTACCAATCCTTACCGCTTCTTTTACTCGACGCATATCCCTTTCCGCCCGCGGAATGTATATGTATGTAAATGATCCGATTAGCTATCCCCTCTCATACAGTAACGTGAGCCCCGACTATCTCCTTTTTAACCTGCTATCTTGCCGCGTCTTTTACCTGCTAATTTACCGCCTACCCTGACCCTGGCGTTAGTGTGGTTTCACACTAATGCCAGGGTCAGGGTAGGCGGTAAATTACAAAATTTCACACAAAAATTCACAGTCCCAAACCAAACCAACCCAATCCAAGCGTCAGGCAAGCCCCAGCAGAGAGAGATGAAATTTCACAGTCCCAGACCAAACCAACCCAATCCAAGCCCCAGCAGAGAGAGATGAAATTTCACAGTCCCGGGCAAACTTTCCCCCAGCCCCGCTCACCTGCCCTGGCCGCGGCCATGCAAGCCCCAGCAGCAGCAGTAGAAGGGTGGCGAGAGAGAGCGGCTTCAGTGGATCGGGTGCTCCCCATGCGAGGCGGCTTCCAGCAGCCCCGCCGGCAAAGGTGAATACGCGCACGCCGTGACCTCCGACGTCCAGCCGGGCGCTCAGGTCACGGCGTGCGTTCATGCGCCTGCTGCCTTGAGCGCCCTTATTGGATGTACAGGCGTGCACGTATTCACCTTCGCTGGTGGGGCTGCTGGAAGCCGCCTCGCATGGGGAGCGCCCGATCCGCCCCGGGCTGCTGAAGCCATTCTCTCTCGACGCCCTTCTACTGCTGCTGCTGGGGGCTTGCATGGGCGCGGCCAGGGCAGGTGAGCGGGGGCTGGGAGAAAGTATGCCCGGGACTGTGAAATTTCGTCTCTCTCTGCTGGGGCTTGGATTGGTTTGGTTTGGTTTGGTTTGGGACTGTGAAATTTCGTCTCTCTCTGCTGGGACTTGGATTGGGTTGGTTTGGTTTGGGACTGTGAAATTTCTTCTCTCTTGCCCGTCCGAAGGAGGGTGCTTTGTTGCGCTCCCTGCCTCCGATCGCCGGCTGCTGGGGCTTGCTGGTGCCGGGCACTCAAGGTAGCGGGGTCTGCAGGAGAACCTGTCATTTCAAACGTCATTTTAAATGACATTTGAAATGACAGGTTCTAGCGCACCCAGAATACTGTATAGGCGCTGTATAGCGCCTATACAGTAAAATGGATTGCACTTCATGGACGCTTCTTGGACGCGCTTTGGACGCGGCTTGCATTTGCATGCCATTTAAATACTGTATCAAGCGGTATGTGATCCGGACTGTGTGCGCAGCAAACGAGCGGGCGCCTGGCACTGCTGCACTTTTTCTTACGCGCCCTTACTGTATCAGCCTGTATGTGAATTTTTTATATACATCAAGTCTGTAGGACGAAGCTGTAGAGGTTGTCAGATATGCAGTGGAAGATAAACTAAGACCCTTTCAAGTCCCTACTGATTTTATTCTTAATCATGCCATGATATCTTTGGAAAAATAATTATTTTCAAATTGGACAACTGTATGAACAGATCTTGGGGATAGCAATGGGAGCCATGTTTGTACCATCTAGTCAAACAGATTTGCAATGAATTTGAGTCATGTTAGGTTTATTCTTCGGTCTTCTCCAGTGCATGTTGCTCTTTGGAAGTGCTTCATAAGACATTTTTCTTTTATGAAAAAGTCCTGTTACATCATTGGAGATGTTTTTTTGATTGGCTGAATCAGTGCAACCTTCATATTAATTTTGCTTTCAAGTATGATTTGGTGGCAATTTGTTTTTGGATGTTTGGATAATGAAGATATCTGAAGAGTTTGCAGCTATCTTCTTTCAGAAACCAACTGACAGATATGCAGTATTACATTTTACAAATATGTATCTACAACATTTGAGGTATAATCTTCTATACTCTCAGTTCTTTCAATATCATTGTCTTTGCTCACAAATTGGTGAGTTTAAAAATCAAGCACGGATTTTATCAGTTCGATTTATTCAGCGAGGATATCCTGTTCCTGCAGTATGGTGAGCATATAAATGAGAACTGTATTTGAACAGAGAGTTTATTACATCCTAAAGACAAAAGCTAGATTTCTGCTCCAGAGGTTGTCTGTTATAGTTTTCAAATCTATGTAGAAACATTGTCTTTATTATATGTAAACATTGGAGCATTTTATCTTTACATGAATGTTTTAAAGCACTTCTATGCTTTGCATTTACACGAGGCTTCAATTTATGCTATCTTTCGACTTCATCTATGTTTATTGACAATAAACCTTGGAACAGTGGGATTTTTCACTTACACTTACATTCTCTATGTCTGAGTAGCCATCTAATGGGGGCCACTTTTTATGAATTAAGGCATTTTGAAGGATATTAACATTTAATCAAATTTATAATATTGTCATTTATTGTATATTGGTACCTCTGCACGGAAGATTGTGGAATCCAAATAATTTAGTAGCAATAACTCTGGAAATTTTTGCTAGAGATTTAAATGTAACCATTGGAGTTATTTTTTTATGAATTAAGATATTTTAAGGGATACTAACATTCAATTAAGTCATTAATATTGGGATTATAATTTTGATTTTTAGCAAATAGATTGACTCTTGAATGTTTGAGATGTTCTGATTGGCTCTTTGATCTGAATGGGACTTTAAAGAATACTCTTTTCCCTATAGAAACAAAATGGCTGCTGAAGCTTGAACACTGTCATGGTCAGTGAGTCTTTAGGCTGTGCCATGGCTAACGCAACCCAGTAGGAAAACCTATTAGGCTCACACTGATGGCTGGTGGCCATGTTCTTGCTGGGATAGAAGCTGGAGCTTCGGCACAAATTGAGACTTTGGGTTCTAGGGGCTGGCAGGATTTAGGAAAATGTCCCTCAATGGGCATTATAGGAGAGTCCAGGTAAGGCATCAGTCAGGGCTAGCAGTGAGTAGACAGTATCCAGGACCAGGCCAATGTTGCACAGGAGGTGGACCCTTGAGCCGAGGTGGGGGATCCCATGCTACTGATGCAATTAATAGCAGTGGCTATTCATTAAGTCAGCTTGATTAATAGCAGTTAATGGACTTCTTCTCCAGGAACTTATCCAAACCATTTTTAAACCCAGCAACACTAACTGCACTAATGACATCCTCTGACAACAAATTCTAGAACTTAGTTGTACATTGAGTGAAAAAATATTTTCTCCAATTTGTTTTAAATGTGCTACTTTCCAACTTCATGGAGTGCCCCTTAGTCCTTCTATTATCTGAAAGAATAAATAACTGATTCACATGTACCCATTCTAGTCCTCTCATTGTTTATAGACCTCTATCATATCCCCCCTCAGCCCTGAACAGCCCTAACCTCTTTAGCCTTTCCTCAGAGGGGAGCTGTTCCATCTCCTTTATCATTTTGGTCGCCCTTTTCTGTACCTTCTCCAGTGCAACTATATCTTTTCTGAGATGCAGTGACCAGAATTGTACAGTACTCAAGGTGCAGTCTCACCATGGAGCGATACAGAGGCATTATGACATTTTCCATTTTATTCACCATTCCCTTCCTAATAATTCCTAACATTCTGTTTGCTTTTTTTGACTGCCGCAACACACTGAGGTGATAATTTCAATGTATGGTCCACTAGGTCTTTTTCCTGTTTGGTAACTCCTAATATGGAACCTAACATCGTGTAACTAACTACAGCATGGATTATTTTTCCCTATATGCATCACCTTGCATTTGTCCACATTAAATTTCAACTGTCATTTGGATGCCCAATCTTCCAGTTTCGCAAGATCCTCCTGCAATTTATCACAATCAACATGCGACTTAACTACTCTGAATAATTTTGTGTCATCTGCAAATTTGATCACCTCACTCATCATATCCCTTTCCAGATCATTTATAAATATATTAAAAACCACTGGTCTAAGTACAGATCCCTGCGACATTCCACTGTTACTTTTTTCTACTGAGAGATCTGACAATTTAATCCTACTCTCTGTTTCCTGTTTTTAGCCAGTTTGCAATTCATGAAAATACATCACCTCCTATCCAATGACTTGTTAGTTTTCTTAGAAGCCTCTCATGAGGATCTTTGTCAAAGGTCTGCAGAAAATCCAACTACACTACATCCACGTTTATCCACATGTTTATTAACTCCTTCAAAATAATGAAGCAGGTTTGTGAGGCAAGACTTCCCTTTCATAAATCCATCCTGGCTGTGTTCCATTAAACCATGTCTTTCTATATGTTCTGTGATTTTGATCTTTAGAATAGTTTCTATGATTTTTCCAGGTACTGAAGTCAGGCTCACCAGTCTATAGTTTCCTGGATCTCCCCCGGAGCCCTTTTAAATATTGGGGTTACATTGGCCACCCTCCAGTCTTCAGGTACAATGGACGATTTTAATGGACAGAAAATCGCATATATCGCATATATCAGGTCTGAGCTGCTGAAACCATGCACTAAGTGCATGTGCTATCCTCTCAAATCCACACAGGATTCCATTACTACAGCCACTGGCAAAGTTTTTATGTTACCCAAATTCACGTGTCATTCCACCTTTGTTATATATGCAATTTTCTGTCCATGCCCACTCACTTATGTGGGTATGACTAAACGCCAAATTAAAACCCGGCTAACCGAGCATAAGTGTTGCTTGAATACAGATAGACTTGAGGAACCCTTGGTTGCTCACTTCAAGGAACACAAACATGACTTTAAGGATATTAAGTGGACAATCCTGGAGACAGTAAAACCACAGTGGAGGGGCGGTGACAGAGTTTTACAGCTGCGGCAATGTGAACAAAAGTGGATTTTTTTTATTGCAATCAGTAACCCCGGGTGGCCTTAATAAGGAGATCGAGTGGCATCACTTCTTGTGATTTCCTGGTAAAATCATAGCCAATTCATTGCATCAGGTGAGATCAGGAAATCTACCTATAAAATAGAGGTCTTTCCAGCCTCATAGCCACTGACATGACGAAATTGTATGTGAAGACAGGTCCGGTAAGTGCCGGTGTTTCCCACTGAGCACGATGTGTTCATTTATAAATAGTTTGGCGACTGAGTTTATGTAAAAGTTTGTCGATGAAGTTCTTTTAAATGATATTACAATTTCAAAGTGTCTCATCTTTTAGAAATAACTATCGGGACCTCCGTGAATTCGTAAAAGTGGAGTTTGTACCCGCAGCAGCACTGCTGTGAAGTGCACCGAGCCATGCAAGTCAGCCAGAAACACCCCTGAAGCAGCAGACCGCGAAACGCGCGCGTCGGACCCCTGACTCTGGCTGAGCTGAGCACAAATAGGGAAGTAATCCCTTCAGTTTTACATTAATTCAAAAACTGAAAAAAATACAATATCAGAGTCTTACAATGCATATAACTAAAGTTTTAAAATGCATATAACTCTGTGCTTATTTAATGGACTAATGGACCTATGATTAAACATGATCCACAAAAGTGCAAAACACAAGTACTAACTTGCAGCACCGTGGATGTTATGAAGGTCCCTAAGCTACAAATGCGATATGCTAGTGTGAATACTAGAGTTTAAGCTTTGATACCTATTTAGTCAAATTCTTGTTACAACGTCTTCTTCCAGGTAATTGAAATCTCCCATTATTACTGCACTGCCAAATTTGTTAGCTTCCTTAATTTCTCCTAGAATTTCATCATCTGTCTCATTATTTTGGCCAGGTGGATGGTAGTATTAGAGATGTGAATCGGAACCGGAATCGGTTTGGATTCCAGTTCCGATTCACATGTGGTTTTTTTTCATCGGGCCCGATCGCGGTTTTGTTTATCGGCTGCGCCCGAGCCGATAAACAAAAAACCCACCCCGACCCTTTAAAACTAATACCTTAGCTTCCCCCACCCTCCTGACCCACCCCAAAAACTTTTTACAGGTACCTGGTGGTCCAGTGGGGGTCCCTGGAGCGATCTCCCGCTCCCGGGCCGTCGTCTACCACTAATCAAAATGGTGCCGAGGGCCCTTTGCCCTTACCATGTGACAGGGTATCCGTGCCATTGGCCGGACCCTGTCACATGGTAGGAGCACTGTATGGCCCGTGCCATCTTGTGCTCCTACCATGTGACAGGGGCTGACCAATGGCACCGGTAGCCCCTGTGACATAGTAAGGGCAAAGGCTATCGGCGCCATTTTGATTACTGGCTGCCGATGGCCCGAGTGCAGGAGATCGCTCCTGGACCCCTGCTGGACCACCAGGGGCTTTTGGCAAGTATTGGGGGACCCTCCTGACCCCCACAAGACTTGCCAAAAGTCCAGCGGGGGTCCGGGAGTGACCTCCTGCACTCGGACCGTCGGCTGCCAGTATTCAAAATGGTGCCGATAGCCTTTGCCCTTACTATGTCACAGGGGCTACCGGTGCCATTGGTCAGCCCCTGTCACATGGTAGGAGCACAAGATGGCACCAGCCATCCAGTGCTCCTACCATGTGACAGGGTCCGGCCAATGGCACGGATACCCTGTCACATGGTAAGGGCAAAGGGTCATCGGCGCCATTTTGATTAGTGGCAGCTGATGGCCCAGTAGCGGGAGATCGCTCCAGGGACCCCCACTGGACCACCAGGTACCTGTAAAAAGTTTTTTGGGGGGTTGGGAGGGTGGGGGAAGCTAAGGGATTAGTTTTAAAGCATCGGGGTGGGTTTAGGGGTTATTTTTGTGTGTCGTTTTTCCTGCCCTCCCCCAAAATGATAAGAGAACCCCCACGATCAATATCGTGGGATTTTCCTATCGTTTTGGGGGAGCCCCCGATTTCTGACTATTTTGAAAATATCAGCCGATATTTTCAATCGTCCGAAGCCCGATTCACATCCCTAGGTAGTATACTCCTATCACTATACTCTTACCCACCACACAAGGGATTTCTACCCATATAGATTCTACTGCACATTTAGTCTCTTGTATGATCTTTAGCCTGTTGGTCTCTATGCCCTCCTGGACATAAAGCACCACCACCCATCAAGTTGATCATCCCTATCATTGTGACATAATTTGCACCCTGATATAGCTCTGTCCCATTGGTTATCCTCCTTCCACCAGGTCTCTGTCTGTCTCATCATTCACTGCTATACACTCTAACTCTCCCATTTTACTTTTTAGACTTCTGGCATTGGCTTATAGACATTTCAAAGTGTGTTTTTTGTTTGTCTTATTAGTCTGCTTTTCAGTTGATAGGGATAATTTGGAATCCTTTAGTTCATGTGATTCTTTACTTATAGGCAGTAGGCACATAGATTACTTTTGCTTTAATTGGAACCTCTCTCCTGTTTCATTAGTATCCTTCAAAGATATCTCCCTCTGAACCATGCACTGCCGAGTGATGATCGCCTTTCCCCCTTGTTCTAATTTAAAAACTGCTTTATCCCCTTTTTAAAAGTTAGCACCAGCAGCCTGGTTCTACTCTGGTTAAGGTGGAGCCCGGTCTTTTGGAAAAGACTCCACCTTCCCTAAAAAGTTGCCCGGTTCCTTACAAAACTGAATCCCTCTTCTCTGTATCATCGTCTCATCCACAGATTGAATCTCCGGAGGTCTGCCTGCCTCTGGGTACTTGCACATGGAACAGGGAGCAATGGGCAGCCAATTTTTTGCCCCTCTGCCTTCAACTCCTGGAGACCATCTGTTAAACCAGTGTGCATAATCAGTTATTGCACCTTGAAACAAAATAGTGAGAGTTAGGCATACATATCAGATAACATTGATTACACAATAAATGTTATAGATGTAATGTAATGTGCAATTAGTGAAGTTTAAAAAGGATGTGGTTTTGTTTACAATAAATATCATAGGAGTAGTGTAATGTGTAAACAGTGAAGAATAAGAAGAATAAAAAGATGTGGTTTGACAAGTACTTTTTTTGGATATACAGACTGGGTCCTGAAAGGG
Source organism: Rhinatrema bivittatum (assembly GCF_901001135.1). NCBI lineage: Eukaryota > Metazoa > Chordata > Amphibia > Gymnophiona > Rhinatrematidae > Rhinatrema > Rhinatrema bivittatum. The sequence continues at coordinate 143,669,948 of NC_042621.1, forward strand.
AGTTGGGGCATTTGGAGTGCAGTTATAGACAGTCTGGGTAGCGGTTTAATTTTATCCACCCAACACATATAACCTATGTATTGTATTTGTCTCCTGAAAATCAGTTATTTATATATTTCAGTTGTTATGGTGCTATAGAAAGAGTATACTAATGTAAACTGTTTACTTTTATCTCAAAGGCTTGCCACCATATCTGGCTGCTGAAGTTTCAGATAATGTGTGTGAAAATTCTCTATTTGATAGAAAAAGAAATTTCAGTTTTTTGTGACTATTTCATTGAGTTGATCTGCTTGCTAGTCCCAGAAGGAACAGCAAGATCATCTTTCTAAATAAATAGAAGCATAAAACACAGCTGCTAAATAAAGATTCTGATAAAATCTCAAGCAGAACAACTGTTCTGGGAGTTATGGTACAGTATAATTGATTTATCTATGAATAAACTAGAAATGTATCCTGTCCTGGAAGGATACAAATTGCTAGAGCTGGATTACCATAGGCTTGTGCAAATCAAGTTTATGCAGTCAAAGGAGTTTTGCAAGTTTTTTAGTAAATAAACAAGAATCAACATTCGGCCTGCATGCTCTACAGAACAAACTTACAGAATTAACTAAAGTAATAGAAATGGCCTTTAGAAGACATTCAAGCCCCCAAAGATACAAATCTTGCAGGACAGAGGACATACAAATTTTATAGAAAAAAATGACAAACGTCCTAAAGACTTGTATGCATAAAGGAGCACTTAATATCATGTATAAGTGAAAACAAGTATATTATAAGTGTTTCAGCTAGCAGGGAATAAGGGAACCCTACCAATCAGGCCAGTTTAAGGCCAGGCATTTATTGTTATAGGAACTATAGCTCAGAAGACAACACTTTCAACAATGGCCATGGCTTGCCAAATCATATAGCCCTTGAGCCATAGCAAAGTCAGCACATGTGCAAAATGAATATCCTGATATCACTTTCAGTTCTTTCAAGCTACAAAGTACTTGCTTATGACTTATTATCACAATAAGGAGCAAAGCAGCACAAAAGGATTTTGAAATCTATTAAAAAGCAATTATCACAACATTAACACACAAATGTTTACTGTCAAAGTAAAAGTTCCTGTCTGAAAGATTGTCCAGCAGTCTCATCTTAAATGGAAAGTTCCTTCTACTGTTGAGAAATGGGTGGCCCCTCAGTGAGTGCCGCAAATAACCGGGCACCCGATATACCTATGTAGGCTTGTGCCTACCTATGTAGGCACAAGCCTACCTATGTAGGCTTGTGCCCTTGATGCACATGGCCTTACCTCCGCTAGGGGGGTCCTTTCCTCGCCCCTCTGCGTGGTGGCCATGATGGCACTGGCATTGTGCTGCTGGCACTGCTGGGTTCTCTTTGTGGTGGTGCCACCGATGATATCGCTCCCCCAGGTTGGCCCAGCTTCAGGATCAGTGATGTCATCAAGGCGCACCCCAATGCCAGGCCACCCGATTGGCCCAGAGTAGCACATATACCACCGACCAAAGGGGGGGAGCAACCAGCGGGCAATTTAAAACCCACCACCTCACTTCAGCGCACAGCCTCTTCCTCCTTGGCCCTGAACGGAGCTGCTGGCATTCACTCATTCTGCATCAGTGCTGCTTCCAGTGCTGCCACCGCCAGGATTCCTCAGACAGTTATACAGCAGATGGGTCGATGGAGGTCTGGAGCCTATGCGTCATAACATTAGGCATGATGACGGTTCCCCTGTGCTGTCGCTGGGCGTGCGCAATGACCTAAGTTTTGCATTTCACTTACAGCTACCATCCAATGTCACTCTGCATAGATCGTTGGTCACTCATTCATCAGGCATGCCCAGAAAAGGGCCTTAAAAGGGAAATTTGGTCTTGAGCTTGGGTAGGTGGAGAAAGGATGTATAATCAAACGGCTGGGTCGAGGAGGCATATGTTGGCACCAGCTCTGGCCCATGTTGCATTCGGGAAGAGTGAATCCGACACTGCCTGACTTGATCATCATATACCTTGGTGGCAACGATTTAGGCAAGGGCGACAGCGTAGCTCTGATGAACACGATCAGGTAAGACATGAGCCATCTCACTTCATCATGGCCATCCTCAAAAATCTGCTGGTCCAAAATTATACCTCAGGGATACAGAAAATACCTACAGTGCTTGAATGCTGCTCGCCTTGAGCTACAGTGAAAAAGTGTGAGCTAAATACACTAAAGGATAGATTTTAAAACGCGTGTGTGCACATCCATATCTAATCATAATGGTCTAATCATTTGTTTTATCATCCATTGACTATTGTAATGGTCTATATGTTGTCAATCTTCTCACTTACAAGCATTGCATGTATTACACAATTCAGCTGCTCATTTGATTTTAAGAGGCTTGCAATGGATTGGATACATGTAACTCTTTTAATTCAATTGCATTGGTTCCCTGTGGAGCAATACATTAAGTTCAAGATTTTGGTTTTGATTTTTAAATATTTAAAAATGGACGGCCTTTTTTATTTATCAAATTTATTGACTTTTATGTTCCTTTGTAGAGCCTTCAGTCTCAGGGGAAGGGTTTATTGTCTATCCCTGTTGTGCAGGTTGCCCGCTTAAAAGAAAGTAGGGCCTGGGCATTTTCAGTTGTGGGCCCTTCCCAGTGGAACAGTTTGCATGAGGCCTTGTGACCCATTGATGATTTCTTCCTTCCAGAAGCAGCTAAAAGTCTTCTTGTTTCAGGAAGCATATGGTAAGATGTCAGTCTATGTTCTAGTAGAAAATAATATCTGTTCATTTCAGGTTGATAATGTATATATTATTTTTTTATTGCTTTTTGTTTTGTACTCCGCTTGCTACAGTAGGCCTGATATTAGTGGATAATAAATGTTTTAAATAAACAGTGGCGTGTGTGGGTAATGACATTTTAAATAAAGTATTTCATAGTAGTATTTAATTAACTTAACATATTTCATGGAGAAGAAACAGAAGATTTAGGAAAATTAATAAATCTTAAAATGCATTTGCTAACCGCATTTTCAAGATTTGCCTACTTATTATGTAAATGCAGCTTGTCCTTGCACAGGACCACATCCATTACATGCAAGGATAAGAGGTAAAACTCATGTCTCTGCAGAAATACCTTACAAGCCTTAATTTCTGTTCCTGATTTCCAATCTTGGCAGCATTTTGGAGAAAGTACAGAACTAACCAAGACATCCAGTCATGGAAGATTCAGTTCTTGAGACAGATCAAATTTCTTGCCAGGAGACTATTTAGGGTGCTACTGGAGTAAGGAAGGTATAAATTTCACTGTGACAGGCAAAAAAGCAGTCTCCAGTAGCTCCTCTGGATCCTATCTTAGATGAAGTGTCACCACTCATAAGTTCTCTAAGGTTGGAGGAGTACTGCGAGCTTTGTTCTCACCCCAACTCCAATGCTCCTGTCATGGCATCAGCATCTGAGCCACGAGATCAGTCTCCTGCATTGTCAGGTATATCATCATCTGGCAACCCTACATCTAAAGGGGAACCAGGTGGAAGACACTTCCAAGGCTGCTGGGTATGAACTCCGATTCCTCCATCTGTTTCCCAGTTCCACTTGAGGGAATAAACACCACCACAGGATGAGCAAAGGTATCTATAGGGCCATTCGCAGCTGCAGGGGCCTTTACCAAACACACTCTGATTTCTTACTTTTTACAGAATAACAAAATGGAAAGCAAGAGCCAAACTCCAAGCAGCTCTTCATCTCCCTACATTGGAGCTTTTTTGTTGTGCATGCACCTGGTGAATACTGTCTTGCTCCTCCCTTCTTCCCTGCTCTGTCTCTCTCTCTCTCTCTCTCTCCATTCTTTACTTTTTTGTTTTTGGTTTTGTTTTCAAAGCATTTTGAAAGCAATAAAAAAAACCTCTTGGATAAGGTTATCCAATGGTCCTTTAATAACTTTCAAATACTAGGATGCTAGATAACCTACAGCCTTTTGTACCAGTAAAAAATAATCACCTCAAGGATTACTTCACACTTAAGTATCTGTTGCACTCAGTGGGTGAAACTTTTCTTGGAATTCTTGTATACCAATCCTGAAAGAAAAACTATGCAGTGTAGCTTTTCTTATCTCAATGGAATGATTTCATTTGCACCTCCCAGGGAGTATCTGAAGGAGAAAATCAGTCCTCTGTTGATACTTGAACATCAGGCCTTAATATCAGAGAGCTTAGAAAACAAAGCAAACACGAGCAAACTGGGTTTTAATAGGGCTGAATATGTCTGAGCATACACACAGCTGCAGAGAGCAGATGTTTCCATGGCAAGTGCAGAGTAACCTTTAAGAAAGCAAAGGGGCTTTTTGAAAATTCCCCATGCTCCCCTTAGGTAAAATACATGCATTGTTCTACAACAGGCATATTTTTACCTGCATTGAGTGGAGGGGCAGGGATAGGTCAGGAAATTCAACAAGGTGAGTAGTTTTGAAGGGAAAACATACCCACAGAAAAAAAAGCAGCTGCAGATCTCTGTGGGTAGTTTTTTCTTGGGCAAAATTCTGGAGGAATCTCTTCCTAAAATTTAAAGTCCCCTTGGATTTACCATCTGTAGACCAATGGCCAGACGGAATGGGCTAATCAGATTCTCAAGGCCTTACTAAGGGCATATGTAAATGACCAGCAAGATGATTGGGCTTCCCTACTACTATGGGCAGAATTCTATCATAACCAGCCTGGTGAGTCTGCGGGCACCTCGTCCTTCCATATAGTTTACGACAAGCATCCTTGAGTTCCACTTCCGGTTCTTCTGACCTTTCCTTTTCCCACGGCTAATACCCTAGTTCAGGATCTTGGAGAACTTTGGCAGAAGACTCGACAACCCCTTGTCTCTGCTACTGAAAAATACAAGAAACTGCGTTTGGTGCCCCAATTCAGACCAGGGAACAGAGTGTGTCTCAATACAGGAAACCTCTGACTAAAGACTCTTCTATGAAATTCTCTCCATGCTTTATCGGTCCCTTTCCAGTCATTCACCAGGTAAGACCGGTCAGCTATCAACTTTTACTGCCTCCCACTCTAAGAATTCACAGTACCTTCCATGTCTCTTTGCTAAAGCCTCTGCTATTGTCCTGGCCATGTTTCACTACACCTAAACCTACCAATGTGATTTTGGAAGTGGATACTGAATATGAAGTGCAGTCCATCTTGAACTCCAGGCGCATCAGAAGAAAATTTCATTATTTCATCTCAAGGAAGGACTTTGGTCCCAAGGAAGATACCTGGGAGTCTGCTTCCAATGTCCAAGCCCCCCCCCCCCCCCATCTCACTGCAGAATTTCATCACCTCTTTTCTCATAAGCCTAAACAAGAGCTTGAGGAGGGGGCTTAGAAGGGGGTTACTGTAATGTTTGGCCAGCCAGGGGATGGCCCCATGACTGGCCGCACTCATCCCAGGATATTGATGCTCCTAACACCACCATCAAGACTCCACAATTGCTGTCCCTCCAACATACGCATAGTGCTGGCCCTAGCCGCATGTTCCATGCACCTCCCTGAGAAGGCCTCTTGGCAGGAAACAGTGGAGCAGCGTGTTGAGATGATGTCAGTACAGCAGATTATTTAAACCTCTGCTGCACGCCCAGCTGGTGCCTTCGTAACTAGCCCCCTGCTGTGCATTGCCTGCAGTACATATTTCTCTTCTATTCTTGTCCTTGCCTTGCCTGCGTTCCAGTGCCTTGGTTGCCACCGCTCCAGTTCCTTTCCTTGTCCCTTGACCTAGTACCTGCTCTTCCTTCCACTGTATCCCCCTTTCTTTCTGATTGTCTCATGGATTTGACCTTTGCCTGGATATCAATACTGCCTGATCTCTGCCTGCCCTGACCACTGCCTGGATACTGTCGCTGTTTGCTTTCTGCCTGCTCCGGCATTAGTCTGCCTATTGACTCTGCCTGACCACTCTGGGGACCATTGACTAAGTCCTGCTGGTCCCAGAACCCAAAGGCTCAACCTGTGGGTCAAGGGATTGGTATAGGTGATACTCAGACCTAGTCCCAGTTTGAGTGCGTCTGCCTGCTGTCGGCATGGGCCCAGCTGATTCACCTGCTGGGCTGTATCAACCATGCCACAGTCTAAGGACTCGTATTCCGTGACAGTGAGGAAAGTTTCAGTTCAAAGTTTTGTCTTAGATACAGGACTATCTAACAGTTCTCCCAGTGGAGAAGGTGAAGAGGAGCTGGGGGAACGTTGTCTCCTTGGCCTCACCACCATGAAAGTGGTATCAAGAAGAAGTTATTAAAGATGTAAAACTTGTCCTCTCCTGCTGTTGAAGCAGGATCAGAAACATTGCTAAATATTTAAAAGCTACAGGACATAGGTCCGTAAGCATTTGCCTTCCCTCTCTGTCTCTCTTTCTCTGAGGTTTTGATAAATAACTCAGTCACAATCAGCAGCTCTCTCCTATCCCCTCCTCCCCCAGAGAACAATCCTGTGAAGTAACAATAGAGCAAACCTGCCATCCCATAACACAATAACTACAAGACTCAAACAGTATCAAATCTACCCATGAAATGGTAGCAATGCAAATGTTACAGCCATCCCTAGAACAGCAAAATACCTCATACTGAAAAAAAACAAAACAAGCCAGAATGTTATAGATTCCTATACAGACTCTACACACTAGCAAAATATTCTACTTGTGTCACATAGACTCACACCAAATACAGAATAAGTGCTCACAAATTTGAAATATAGATGTGTATCTATTTATTTATGTAAATAAAAACTGAAATGGAAACTCTGAGAAGCCTGACTGTATGCAGTGCATCATTAAACAAATTGAAATACATTTCCTCCTGAAGTGAGTAAACCACAAAGATATTAGACACACATTTCCCAAAACTGACATATTCCAATAATTAAGCTAAAAATAAATGCTTTTTTCCTACCTTTGTTGTCTGAAGAGTTTATTTTTCTAATCAAGTTGGCCCCTCTTTTCCTCTTTCTCCTTTTCCAAAGTCTCCTGTCCATTATTTTTCTTCTCTTGCCTCCTTTTTTCTTCATTTCCTCCCATATATCTGCCTCTGACATTGATTTTTCTCTTTCAATCTCTCTTCTTGGCTGCATAGAGATAGGAATACCCAGTAAGAAAAAGGAGGTGGTGATGCCCTTGTACAGGTCCTTGGTGAGGCCTCACCTAGAGTATTGTGTTCAGTTTGGAGCCCACAACTCAAAAAGGATAGAGGCAGAATAGAAGTGGTCCAAAGAAGGATGACCCAAATGGTGGGGGTCTGTATCTGAAGATTTATGAGGAGAGGCTAGGGATGTGCAGAGGGATGCCATTCGTTGCATTCGGGATTCATATTCGTCGGGGGGCAGATATGTTGCATTCGGCAAGGGAGGCCCCCGATACGTACATGCGTTAATTCTTATTCGTTTCCCGGCTAAAATTGAATTAAGTACAACCCCCCACCCTCCTGACCCCCCCAAGACTTACCAAAACTCCCTGGTGGTCCAGCAGGGGGTCCGGGAGCCATCTCCTGCACTCACACCCTCGGCTGCCGGTATTCAAAGTGGCGCTGATAGCCTTTGACCTTCTATGTCACAGGGGCTAACAGTGCCATTGGTCAGTCCCTGTCACATGGTAGGAGCAATGTTCTGGAGTACTCATAAGCAAGGGGGTAACCTGCACGAAGCAACAATTACTACTCTTAACAGAAGGCATGGGGATTACTGCCCTTGACCAATAAGCCTTGATACTTTGATGCAACTGCAACATTGCTCTCCACTTAGGCGGTGTGGGGAAGGGGGAATTGGATTCAGATGACAACCATCATGGGCCTAGAGATACGCAGATATAAGAGAAAAAGCACAGGACTGCTTCTATGCCCAAATCCATAAGCAAAGCAAGTTAAGTAGCACTGTCTGAATTTTCAAAACGGCTCATCATCCAATAAAAATGTACCTAGCAGTAATTTTGATGGGTTATCATAAGGCTTGGAGTTAACTATACAGAGTGTTAGTTACTAATCTTAACATTAACATGGGAGTAACCTGCACGGAGCAGCAGTTATCCTTAACAGTAACATGGGGGTGACCTGCATGGAGTGGCAGTTGCTACCATAAGAAGCTTGCTGGGCAGACTGGATGGACCATTTGGTCTTTTTATGATGTCTTTACCATGTCACAATGTATGCTTATCCATTTTTTCTTTTCTGCCTTTTTATTCAATCATAGATCAATTTCATCCCTTCTTCTCCCCTCTTTCATTCTCTTTTCACCTCACACTAACCTACTAGCTTTTAATCTCCCATGTTCATCCCCTTCCCAGTTCATCCCCTCCCTGCTCTGATACCCATCCCAGCCCTCCAATTCATCTTCTCTCTGCCATTTCCTTACCTATTTTCCCTTTTGTCTTTCACCATTTCCCTCTGAACCCATTCCCACCCTCTGTACTCATTCCCTCTTCAGCCCTCAACTACTTTTCTCTGTTTTTCTTTCCCTCACTAGGCTCACTTCCTTCAGCCTTCAACCTCTGTCTCTTACCCCCTACCCAGCCACCTCCTCCTTAGCCAACTTCCACCCTCTCTTACCCCTTTCATAGACCAAGACCCACCTGTTCTACTGCCCTTTTACTCTCTCTCTTGCTTTCCTTGTCCTTTGCACCCTATCTTGATCCCTCCCCACTGATAAGTCCTTTTCTCCTACTCCACATCTCACATCCATTTCATACCTCTCAGCACATCTAACACACACTCACTCATCTCTCCACCCAATTACTGAGATCCTATTTCCCCCATCCATCGCAGAATCTCTTCTTTCTCAATCCCAAAATGCCTACTCTTCCCTTCCAAATCTCTAAATCTACACTCTGCCTACACATCAGAGCCCCTATCCTCTCCCCCATACCCATACCCAATCTCCATTTCCCCTTCCTCCCAATCTAGGACTCCCTGCTGTTCCCCCCTCCTTTCCACAACCTGAAATTCTCCACACTCTATTCCTCCTTCCCCATTCATGCATGAAATCTGGACGTTCTCACTCATACCTGAATCTCCACTTCCCCATCAAATCCTAATTCTTCTCCCATCCAATCACAAAGTCCCTGCTCTCCCAGTCCCCAAGTCTATGTTCTCACAAGTTGCCACTCTCCCCCACCCCTCATCCTAAAATTAATATTCTCCCAAATCTCTGCATCCTCTCTAGCCCCCCTAGCTTCCCTCTCTAGCTTTAAGCTGGTTGTTGCAGCTGCCCTACCCCTGCTTCTTTCTCCCATTCATATCCTTTCTCCAAACCCTGAATGACATTTACAGTTTGGCCCCAGGGTTCTTCTATCTCATTTGTGCTTGCACAGTTCAATTATCAGCTTTTTGAACCATACAGGCCACTGATGGTTGCTCATTGTATGGAGTTTTCCCATGAATCTACTGATTTGTGGTGGTGGATTATCGATCAAGCTCCATCCTCAAATCAAAGGGAGATGTTAGATGCAAGACTCAACTTTAGAGAACAGTTTTGGATTTATTCTTTAAATTCTATTACTCCATGGGGACTGAACACTGAGTTAAAATGGTATTCCCTTATTTAATGGATAATTAAAATTACTAATGAATTCATGCAACACTACTAATCATCTGTTTCAATTGGGCTACCTTAAATTGAGATTCTGAGCCTGGATACCAAGGTGAAATATAGGTGTTGAGTGAAGTTGTTACTTTGGGGCCGATGCAATACAGTGCGCTCACTAATTCCCTTATGCAACAAGGGGATTGGCGCCTCTGCAACACAGCTCCAATGCGGAGTGAATCTATTAGCGTTCATCACATGCAAATGCATGTGAATGAGACTAAGACTATTAGGTATTCACTTTCCTGCAAAAAAAAAAAAATGTGCGTCCTAGACGCACATTTTAGCAATCAGAAATTAATGCCTGCCTGGAGCAGGCAATAACAACTGAGCGCTCCTAAAACCAGTACAGGAAAGCAGAAAAAACTGCTTTTTTGTACTGCCTCCTACTTAATATCGTTGCGATATTAAGTAGGAGGAAAAACAAAAGTAAATTAACAAATTTTAAAAAATTTAAAAAAGTGCCTGCAGTCCGGTGCAGGAAATGGATGCTCAATTGAGAAACGTCCGTTTCCTGAACTCCTGGCAGTGCGGCGTTTAGGAAAACCGACACCGATAAACTAGGCATCGGTTTTCCTAACCGACGGACAGCCGATGCTCTCAGGCTCTCGTTAGCAAGGAGGCGCTAGGGGTGCACAAGCGACCCTAGCACCTCCTTGCTAACATGACCCCTAATTTAAATATTGCTTGGCGCCCCCAGGAGGAGCGCCTGGAAGCACGTTAAAGCAGGCACTGACTGTTCACTGCCCGCTTTCTGCGCATAAATATTGCATTGGCCCCTGTGTGTGCTAGAAGCTGCATTCTTATCTAATAATAATAACTATGCTCCCTTATAGAGAAATGTTGAATAAATATTTGCTGACAATTTAAATCTCTTGATGCAGATGAAATTTTTGAAATATAGCGCATGTCGGGAGAATGAGATCGCAAGATCGCAAGCAATCGTTTAAGATAAGTTGATTACTGATTTTATTTGCAAAAAGAAAAAAGAGACAAATATTCAAAAACCTTGTATATTTTTGGAGGAACATTTCAACTACTCTGTGTGTAGATGATTAATGAGGTGACCTTCGTATAAGAGCTACCAACTCTAGTGCCAAGAGTGAATGATGTGGATTCCCAGTAACCCTTTCCATAGAGAAAACCTTTGCACTAGGTACACTGATTGGGGGCTATGAAAGAAAGTGCTGTGCTGCAATGGCAAGGTGTAGCCAGACTATGACCTTGTATCACTTACAAGAAGTCTGTGGCAATGATCTCAATTGACTCAGACAGATAATCACTGACCACATTTCCTGTAGGGTTCTCCTATGGGAAATGTTAATGCCACTGTGGCCTTTGTCATGAGTGTCATTCCTTCAGTGGTAGAGGATAGCAGTCACCCAAGGAAGGGGATGAGGATACAGCTGATAGGGTGCTGCTGATACTACCAGAGCTGGAATGGGAACCTACTCTGTCCCCTGCATTGACCCTCTGACAAATTCCTTCTCCACCATAGCCATCAGCTTCTTTTTCCAGTGTGTTAAAGTATTGGACTTGAGGGTAATATTGCCTTTTATCCATGGGCCACACACAGTGGTTAACATGCAGCAGTCTGTCTGGGTGAGAGGTTTTAGCCTTTTTTTCAAGTTGCTACAGTAAGCATTCAGCTAGCACCAACACCTCCTTTGACATTCCTGCTCCTGTTGAAAGCCCTCTAATGTCCTCTCCAGGAAGTTCACTTCAGGAATGTCCCCACCCAAGAAGGCCGTGACTGAATTTGGAACTTCTGTAAAATCTTAGAAAGACTTTGCAACATACACCACCTGAGCCAGCCCAGTTTTAGATTCCAGAGACAATATGTGAAGTAGTGCCTGCTATTCAACCAACCTTTGTAGCATAAGATGTGAAATTCCATCTAGTGTGTCATGAGGGACAGATGTGCTCGCATTACATTCTGACTAGTCTAAATGTCAGTTGTGAAATGAATGCACCTCTCCTCTGCCTTAGCCAGCCGAGCCTTCATTTGGGCATGACACTATCTCTACAGGGTAGAGATTGAAGGCCGACTAAATGTAATTCTACAGGGAACTTTGCAATTTGGTGCTAAGAGGTAGAGCAGCTTCTTAAACCTCACATTCTCTACCACTTGCAGGTGGCTAATCATCCAAAGCAATCAATTCTCCAATGCACTGTGAAGCTACATTGAATACTGCCTGCTTTCTGCCCCAGAACTCTATTTGCTTTGTGGTAGCTTGCTGCTGCAGCCAGGATAGGGATGAGGGCTGGGGTGGGGGTTGGGGGAATCAGGATAAGAGATTGACTAGAACCTCCTCTTTGCTCCTGTGGCTTTGCTACTGCTGCAGTTAATGATGTATGGGAAGCCATAATTCAGTGGCACTGGTTGACAGATGAACAGATGGGAAAGGGGGTGCTGCTCTCAGACACCACACTCTGGTTTACAACTGCACTTCCATTAGTCTTCTCCTCAGCATCAGATATCAGCCTAGGAATTACATTCCCAAAGATATCCAATTTGACATTTTGTCTAGCACTGGCTGGTTATCTAAGAAGAGGGTATGCTGTATTGCTTTTACTTTTAGCTGCCCCTCTGGATCTACTCCTCCTCCCTTGAGCCTCCATGCCATCTTCAGCTGCTCTTTCCGATAAACCTAAATTAGCCATGTCTTTCCTCTTCCAAAGAGTCCTTGCAGTATCTTGACTGGGGAGCTGCTGTGGTCGTTAGTGTCATTGCCTACTGTTGCTGCCTGTCTAAAGGTACTTCTGCTACCATGTCTTTTGTCAGATGATTATGACATGATCCAGTGTGCTTCTGACATATCACTGGCCAGAAAAAAAGAAAAGGAGTTTTCAAAAAAGAACCCAGTTTCTCAGAAAAGGCTAGGCAGAGAGTGTTACTGTGTGAAGAAACTTAGTCTGCCACAGCTAAAATGTTCCTCTCCCAGTCTTTTAGATATTGTCTTACAGACCAAATGCACAAAGTAAGTACCATATCTTAGGTAGTGAAGCTGAAACACACAGAGTAACACTAATCAGACTGGTCATGACACAAATCAATCACCCAATTCAATGATTAATTTGCAGTCACCATATCATCTATTTTACTAAAAAAAAAAAAAAAAAAAAAAGCAGCAGCCATGTCAGATTCCCTTTATATATCTGGTCTCAGATTAGGAAAACAAAATTAAAAAAAAAAAAAGTACGCTTGGCAGATTCAAGCCATGCGTTTGCCACTTGCCATGGACCCTTGCAAACAAAGCAGAATTGACAGACTCAAACTATATATTTGCCACATGGATTGGATCCTGGATTGGAAAATTCAAGCTATGTGTTTGGTTACAAAGTACCTTCGGCCCAAGTGAGTGCCCACTCTCATCCCCCAGTCTACTTTGAAACTTTAGCAGCACAAAACAATGGACAATCAGTGGGAAGCAAACAGACTGCTTCCCCCACTGGTTTCAAAGCTGCTGGGTAACATTTTAGTGCACATTATTTGTATTTAGTGTGCGTTAATTACCATAGTGCTTAATAAAATCAATGCACACTATTGCAAATAATATGCACTGAATGGCAACAGTGTGCATGGAAAATGAAAATAAAATGAATACATGCAAAATTTTGTGTGCTTTTTTTTATGTTTCAGTTTCATAATTACATGAAAAAATAGAGAGAATATTTGAAATGAAAGCCTTCCCTATAATGCATTACAAGTTGTGTTCCTGTCTTGCAAGCTTGTTCTCTCTTTTCTTGAACCCTGCAGCTTAATACAGCACATTGCTGTTTGTCAGACTGATAAATATAAAGACTGACCATTATTTCTGCAAATTAATGAGTGGCTTATCTTGCTAACAGTCTGCAGCACAGCCTCATGAACCAAATGTTAACTGCTCTAAATGATCAATTTTCAGGGAATTATTGTTTTTTTAAACCTCAATCAATAGCTTATAACAGCAATTTTTTTTTAAATTTTGTAAGTTAGTGGACATAGTTTGGTCGAGAAGCTGAGCTGGAAAATTGATTGTTCCATGGCAATCAATGGTCAATTTTCCTCACTGGTAAGGAGGTGCTGTGCTGTATTTTAATAGGTTGGTAATGCTGCACCAGCACCAGATTTTGAGGAAGCATTAACCCCAGCTCTCTTAGACATTCCACACCATTCTTTTCATTACATTTTCTGTTCTACTGTAAGAGTGAGCTGAACTTTTACTAACGGTTTATAATAACATCATCATAAAAAAAAAAAACCCAACAATCCAACCTTAGGGGCAGATTTTTAAAAAATACGCGAGCGCGTACTTTTGTTCTCGCACCAGGTGCGAACAAAAGTACGCTGGATTTTATAAGATACACCCCCCCGGCCCTATCTAAACCCCCCCCTTACCTTTGTCGGCAAAGTTACGCCTGCTTTCAGCAGGCGTAACTTTGCGCGCGTCACCGGCAGCCCCGCTCCGTCCTCCGGTCCCGGGGGCTGGTCCAGAGGCCTCGACCATGCCCCCGGGCCAGCCCCATGCCCCCGGGCCCGCCCCCGAAATGCCGTGTCGTTTTGGGAACGCCCCCGGACACGCCCCCTCCCTCCCCTTTTCGAAAGCCCCGGGACTTACGCGCGTCCCGGGGCTTTACGCGCGCCGGCGGCCTATGCAAAATAGGTGCGCTGGTGCGCGCGGGCCTTTTAAAATCTGCTCCTTAGAGTTTATAGACACAGCAACAACAAATCCAGTGATCAAAGCATATCATCAGTGCGAACCACATTCACTATAGGGATCCTAACTCCAAAATCATAAAACAGTCACCCAGAAGTACTGCAAAGGTAGTATTTTTTGCACACTGACTTTTATCATTGGAGGACCCACAGCTATCAAAACATGGAGAATAGAAGTAGTTTCAGATTGTCAGTTTTTGGTTTCCTGCTGTTACTGCTGCCACTCTGCCAGTATACATTTGTACTTATTTAGGGTGTTGCTGGGAATGCTGGCACCATCTGCTTTGCTGGAATGTGTGTATGAGTGTGTTATTATTGTGTTTCAGTTGTATACTGGATGGAGGAAGGTTTTGGTAGCATGTTCACTCACTTAGGGGGCAGATAACAAAATTACCCGCTGTCTGGCAAACCCTGTGAAATTTTACCTGCTAGATTTGCAACAAATAATCAAAGCAAACCTATATAATGGTAGTTTTTGCTTTATTGCCCCCTCAAAAGTGCCTGTACAAATCAGTGCCTGCTTTTTATATGAACACTTTTAATTAAGGCATGACAAAGCACATAGTTTTGAATAACCAAAACTATACATACATGTAGTTGCCTCCTTCGACCTAACCCTGACCTGGGCATGCCTACGGAAATACATGCCAAAGCACTCACGTTGACATTCGTATATACTTTTACCTGCATAGAAAATGGGCAATAATCAAGCCGTCCATTTCTGTGGGTAAAGCAGCTTTCATTATCGTCTTCTCTTCAGCTGGCTATGCCTCCCCACTATTATCAGGAATAGTCTGGTCAATTGATGTCCCATTGAGTTTCTGTCATTGCCCAGCCAAGCAGGTATACCATGCGAATCTCACTCTTACTGCCCATTCCTCCCCACCTTTTCCACTTGCCTCCCCTTTCACTTTCCTTCTCTCTTCTTAAATGTATCTCAGAATTAGGTCGATGCAGTATAGTGCACTCAGCCAAACACACGGCTTTACATGTGCTTGGACGAGCATCCAAAATCCAAAAGACTTAATATCATGGCTATATTAAGTCAGAGGAACCACAAAAAGGAGTAAGGGAAAAAAAATGGACGCTTAATAAACGAGCATCCATTTTCCTAACTCATGGCTGTGCACAGATTAGGAAAACGGATGCACGTAAAATTGAGCGTCCATTTTGCTAACCCGCACTGACAGCCACATGTCCTGGGCACCCGATGCCGAGGAGGCGCTAGGGGCACACAATTTCCCCATGCTCCTTCTTTATTTTTTACTGCTGCTGCCCATTTAGATATTACATTGGGCGCCCTGGAGAGGTGGATCGATGCACGTTATGATAGTGGGCACTCATTCATAAGCGCCTGTTTTACGCTTGCCGCTATTGGATCAGCCTGAATGTTTGTCTTTCTTTAACTGCCCTTTTCTCACTGTTGATCCTGGCTTTTATCTTGGTCTTTCTTTTCTCTCCAGTTTCCTCCCAGCATCAGAGAGACACTCAGCTCAAGCTCCCATGCTGAGAGCTGTACTGAAATGGCAGTGTAAGAGTTATCTGCATATACTCAGAGCTGTCAAAAGCTGTAATGTTCTGACAATCACCAGAAGAAGTAATGCATAAGGTTTTCAGTGCAAGCTAGACCTGGAAACAGCCCGATCATGGATTGTGATTTGCAGATTCAGTTTCTGGTGAACTGCTTCCAGATCAACCCTGTCCACAGACTGACTCATAAAAAGAGAGAAGAAGCCCATCTCTAAAATACAGATGTTGAAATAATACAGAATGCGGATAAAATAAGAAATAATGAACCTGGCATTGAATTCTGGGGTTCATCTAATCATTCTGAAAATTTTCAGAGCAGAGGTTTAGTAGTGCTGAGTATCTGAAGCCTAAGAAGTGTGGAAGGCAGATCAGTTAAAAGAGGACAGAGATAAGGCACAATGTATTCTGAGTCTCTGAAGCAGAAATTTCAGATCAGGCACAGACACCACTTCAGAGGAAAAACAGTGGCTATAATAAGTACCCTAAATCTCAAAAATAGAGGCAAGGTTGTAAGAGCTTTTCAAATGTATTCCTGTCCCCCCCCTCCCCAATTTCCTGCTGCTATTCTGGTTCTCCCTCACTCCCCCCCCCCTCCCGCATTCCTAAAATGCTTTTCACTTTGCAATCCAGCCATAGGTCCTCACCCTCTTCTCTTGGCTTCCTCCTGGCATTTAGGTGCCTTGCTCTATGCAGGAAATTCTGTCAAGGGTTTTACTTTTGACTTTTCACTCTGTGCACTGCAAAGCACTGGTGCTTGAGCAGTGTGTGTTTGTAGGGAGGGTCCCACCTCATCCCTCATTCCATGCCCTTGCACAGGTAGTGGAGGAAAGGACAAAAGTGGCCCCAGAGAACTAGAGATCCTTACTCAGAAACTACACTTTAGCAGACTATCTCATCTCTGCCATGGACGCACAGCACAGGCAGACCCTCACCAAATACATAATAATGGACAATTAGAAATGAAAAACTTGAAATAGAAACCCCCAAAAGACGGACTCTGTGATGCAATATTGAAAAAAAAAATATATAATCACCCTTCCAACACTGCTGTCTGCTCCAGAGGTTGAGGGCCGGAGGAACCACTAGGCGAGCTAGGCCTGTGCCTAGGGCGCCGAGACTTAGGGGGCGCCGCGGCAGGCGGCAGAATTTTGAAAGGGCAAAAAGTACCCTTTCAAAATTCTGCCAGCCCCCAACTCGCCCTGCCTCCCCCCCCCCCCAAGTGCCCCCCTCCCGACGCCCCCCCTGGTGGTCCAGCGGAGGTCATGGGTGCGACCTGCCACTCCCGGGGCCTCGGCTGAGAGTAAGCAAAATAGCACCGGTGACCTGTAGTCCCTACCATGTGACAGGGGCCAACCAATGGCACCGGTAGCCCCTGTCATATGGTAGGGGCTGAAGGCCATCGGCGCCATTTTGGTTAGTGGCAGCCGAGGCCCTGGGAGTGGCAGATCACTCCCGGGCCCTCTGCTGGACCACCACAGGGGCGTCGGGAGGGTGGCACTGGGGGGGGGGGCAGGGCGTGTCGGGGGCTGGCTGCCTGCCACGGCGCCCCCTAAGTCTCGGCGTCTGGTTTCTGGCTGCGCCAATCTTCCTTTCTTTGGCCACGTGATCAGCTAGACCGGCTGCGCCAATCTTCTTTCTGTGTGTGTAAATGTGTGGTGTATGTGAGAAAGGAATCTGCCAGTTTAAAAAAAAAAAGAAATGTGGTAATACATATACCTCAACTTTTGTGCTGGTAGCGCAACTTTTGAAAAGTTGGATGAAAGATGAAATTACTGAATTTTAAGCATCCCTCTTCTGGAAAATAAAATTTAACAAAGTGGGTAGAGACAAATACTAAAGCAAAAAAAAATTAAAGTATTTAAAATGTTCATCTCAGCAAAATCACAAATTTAAGATACTGATGCCAGGTGGGGTTTGCTTGTTTTTTTTGAAGCATAATTTAAGCATGAAGACTAGAATAGTTCCAATCTGAAACGGTTTTGCTTTTTTTTCTTTTTTAAGCCTTTAGAAAATGTATATTTTTAAATGACTAAGACTGGAATCTTCCCATTTAAAAGGGAAGCTGACTAAGGATGTCTTTCTGTTCCATATCTCCCACTTGAATAATCATATGACTGATAGTTTGAAGAAAGACACTTGCTTTATTGACTGAAAGCGTAAAACAAGAGAAGCTGTGCAGTGTGGGTGGCTGTCTCTTGGGAGGGCAGAACCTGAAGGAAGGGAGTCATTTTGCCTTCTGATAGGAATGTGGTTTTCTTATTTAATGGTTGGGAGAATCACTTTCACTTTTAGTAAAAGTGAAAAATGCTGCAAGTCTGAAAGCAAAGTGCTTCTGTCAGAGTGTAATGGGTATGTGAGACAGGGAGGCTGCTTTGTGTACGTGAGACAGGGAGGCTGCTTCTGTATGTGTTTGTATATGTGAGACAGGGAGGGTGCTTGTGTGTGTCAATGTGTGTGTGCCGAGGGGAACTTTATAGTAGCGGACCTGGTTCAGCAATTACGCCTGCCCACGCTGCCCAGACATCCTCAGTTACGTATCACCTCCATCCGTGGCACCCTGCTCCCCGGGACCATCTCTCGCTCCACCGCGCCTTTGACTCTCCAAACAGGGGCGCTCCACTCCGAAGAAATATCCTTTCAAGTGTTGGAAAGGGCCGTGCATCCCTTGGTACTAGGACTTCCGTGGCTGCGCCGCCACTCCCCCGTGATTCAGTGGGACACTCTCCAATTGACCCAGTGTTTCTCTGTTTCTCGCACTGCCTCCAAGTACCACGTCCTCCACGACCAGTCCTGCTCAGTGCCTCGAACCTCTTACCAGCGCCCTACCAAGCATTCGCAGAGGTGTTCTCCAAGGAGATGGCGGAAATCCTCCCTCAACATCGGCCCTTCGACTGTGCTATAGACTTGCTACCCGGTACCACACCGCCTCGAGGCCGGGTATACCCCCTATCCCTGCCGGAGACTACTGCCATGTCCAAGAATATCACAGAAAATCTCGCCAAGGGTTTTATTCGTCCCTCTCGATCTCCTGCCAGGGCTGGCTTCTTTTTCGTGGGGAAAAAGGACGGCTCGCTCCACCCCTGCATCGATTATCGGGGGTTGAATGCCATCACCAAGAGGGATCACTACCCGCTCCCATTGATCCCTGAGCTCTTGGATAGGCTCCAAGGAGCCAAGCTGTTTACCAAACTCGACCTTAGGGGAGCCTACAATCTTGTCCGCATATGCCCTGGAGACGAGTGGAAGACTGCCTTCAACACCAGGGATGGGCATTACGAGTACCTCGTAATGCCCTTTGGCTTCTGCAACGCCCCGGCAGTCTTCCAGAACCTCATGAACGAGGTCCTGCGGGAGATGCTCCATTCCCATGTCATCGTGTATCTGGACGATGTACTGATATATTCCAAAGATTTGGAGTCCCACAGACGGCACGTTAAGCAGGTGTTACAGGTTTTAAAGGATAACCGCCTATACGCCAAACTGGAGAAGTGCCTGTTCGAGTGTGAATCATTGCCCTTCCTGGGCTACATAGTCTTCTCTACAGGTTTCCAGATGGACCCCGAGAAGATATCCGCCATCACCAACTGGCCCTGCCCGTCTGGATTGAAGGCTCTGCAGAGATTCCTGGGGTTTGCCAACTTCTATAGACATTTCATTCCCCATTACTCTCGTAGAGTGGCTCCTCTCACGACCTTGACTCGTAAGGGAGCTGATGTCAAGTCTTGGCCCGATTCAGCTGCTGAAGCGTTCACCAACCTTAAACAAGCCTTCTTGACTGACACCTGTCTACACTACCCGGATCCGTCACGCCCCTTTGTAGTAGAGGTAGATGCCTCCAGCGTCGCAGTAGGAGCAGTCCTTAGCTAGCACTCACCTTCTGGACAATTACTACCCTGCTCGTACTATTCTAAGAAATTCTTGCCTGCCGAGGCTAACTATTCCATTGGTGACAAAGAACTCCTAGCCATCAAGCTCGCCTTCGAAGAGTGGAGGCAATGGCTAGAGGGTGCAGCTCACCCGGTAACGGTCCTCACAGACCATAAGAATTTGGAATTCTTGTCCCAAGCTCAGCGGTTGAACCCCCGACAAGCCAGGTGGTCGCTTTTCTTCAACCGATTCAACTTCACACTTCAGTACCGTCCTGCCTCTAAGAATGTCCAAGCCGACGCGCTGTCGCGGACCTCGATGTCTGAGGAAGACCAAGAACCCCTGCAGTACATCCTTGACCCATCTAAAGTTCGCCTGGTGGCTCTGACTGTGCTATCCCAAAGTAGAACTGTGGTCCCCAAGCGCGCCCGGTTAAAAGTACTACGCTGGGCCCACGACTCTCTGACAGGAGGTCATGCAGGGCAGGAGCGGACCCTGGAGCTACTGAACCGATACTACTGGTGGCCCAACCTCCGTCGAGACGTTCGGGTCTACGTGAGCTCCTGTCCCACCTATGCTCAACAGAAACCCAACCTCAGACCCCCTTGTGGCCTCCTTTAGTCGCTTCCGATTCCTACAGAACCATGGACCCACATTGCCACGGACTTCATGGTAGACTTGCCTCCTTCTGAAGGGAAAACGGTAATCTGGGTTACCGTGGACCATTTTTCCAAAATGGCCCACTTCGTCCACTACCCAAGCTACCGTCAGCCCCGGAACTAGAACTCTTGTTTGCACAGCATATCTTCCGTATCCATGGGCTCCCCCAGGACATCGTCTCCGGCCGGGGTCCGCAGTTCACAGCCCGATACTGGAGAGCTCTCTGTAAGTGCTTCAAGGTTCAGCTCAGCTTCTCCACGGCCTTCCACCCGCAAAGTAACGGCCAATCCGAGAGAATGAATCGCTCCTTGAAAACCTTCCTGCGCACCTTCATAAATTAGAGACAGGATAACTGGACCGAGCTCCTACCCTGGGCGGAGTTCGCATATAACAACCAAAGACATGCTGCCACCGGAAGTTCTCCTTTTCAGATTGTGTACAGGAAGCAACTCAAGCCTCCGTTGCCCATTGCTACACCCAGTTCCTCTCCCGCTGCTCAGCTATCCGCGCAACAGCTACAGAGCCTGTGGCAGGCTACCCAAAACAAACTTGCCACCGCCGCCATGGCAGCCAAGCAATGTGCCGATTGACACCGCCGACCCGCTCCAGTATTCCTTCCCGGGGATCGCGTCTGGCTCAGCACTCGGAACAAAAGAAAAAATTGACCAGCTGTATATGAAGAAGTGGTACGGACAGAATTTATTAAAAGCCAATCTTTATTCTACTATGGTCAAAATTTAAAAAAAAGTGTTTTTTATATAGAGACAGAAACCTCAGAACTGGTAAACCTTGTATTTTTTGCAAAGGTTTTTGAAGAACCAGTAAGTTCGATCATAGGTTTCCTGTTGTCTCTTTTTTTTGTTTTTTCTTTAAGCAGGCAAAATAGTTATTGTATTGTAGTTTCTTCAGGGCAGATTGAAACTGTCTGTGGCTGGTAACAAGCGGGCTGCCCTGAAGAAACTACATGTGAAACGTTGACGTTGGCGATTCTAGGCACACACTTGTTTCAAGCGGTGAAAGATATCGCAACAAGTTTGAAAGATAAGTGCAACACTGTGGCGGGGATTATAAGCACAGACTTGTTTTGAAACATTCATATTGCAACAAGTTTACAAAATTAGTGCTACATTATAGAAGGCAAAGCAATAAGTCTTCAAACCATGTCATTTTGTCTAAAGGCATAAAGTTACAATAACTATTTTGCCTGCTCCAACCTGGGCTGTATTCCCATGTTGATACGGACACTGTTCTCAAAGGACATTCTGTAACGTGAAAAGGCATAAGAACTTTCTCAGTGAAAAATTTGAACTAAATACACATTGAGGTTAATTTATGGTATATTAACCGAATCAGCTTAAAATTTACAAGCCAGAAAATAACGGCTGTGCTACTAATGGTAACACAAAACTGTAAGGGAAGTTCATTCCAACATAATATGTCAAGTCTCACTAAACATTTAGAACATTATGTCCAATAAGATATATATAAGTTAAAAATCTTTTTAAAGAAAAAACAAAAAAAAGAGACAACAGGAAACCTATGATCGAACTTACTGGTTCTTCAAAAACCTTTGCAAAAAATACAAGGTTTACCAGTTCTGAGGTTTCTGTCTCTATATAAAAAACACTTTTTTTTAAATTTTGACCATAGTAGAATAAAGATTGGCTTTTAATAAATTCTGTCCGTACCACTTCTTCATATTCAGCACTCGGAACATCCATTTAAGGATGCCCTCAAGGAGATTTGCACCCAAGTTCTGCGGACCCTTTCGGATAGCTGAAAGGGTAGGTTTGGCCTCCTACAGGCTGCGGTTGCCATCCTCCTTATGGATCCACGACGTCTTCCACGTCTCCCTCTTGAAACCACTGGTCCTCTCCTGCTTCCACCGCAAACCTCCTGA
The DNA here is from genome assembly GCF_901001135.1 of Rhinatrema bivittatum. NCBI lineage: Eukaryota > Metazoa > Chordata > Amphibia > Gymnophiona > Rhinatrematidae > Rhinatrema > Rhinatrema bivittatum. Next base: position 143,692,187 of record NC_042621.1, read on the forward strand.
CACCACTGCTACACCCGTGGCCGAAGATCCCACGTACCAAGTAAGAGAGGTCGTTGATGTGCGCTTCTTCAATCGCAGATGGAGTACCTCTTAGCCTGGGAGGGCTGCGGAGATGAGGACAATACCTGGGAGCCTGCCCGCAATATCTTGGACAAATCCCTCCTCCGACAGTTCCACCTCGATCATCCAGGGAAACCTGGCCCGTTGAAGAGAGGGCGTAAAAGGGGGGGGGGGGGGGTACTGTTGCAGTCCCGACTGCCTCCTCCATGTTCGCGGTCGGGTCCGCTTACCTCCACTCCGGTCCCCGAGAAGACGCGCCAAGGTCCCGGTCCTGTGGGCCGCATGGTCGCAGTTTCCCCATGTGGAGAACGCCGTCCAGGCTGCCAGAAGCTCCGCCCCCACTTTGCCTCGCGCGCGAGGAAAGCCCTTATGTGCGTCCAGCACCCGGATGTACGGGACAGCCCCCGAGCTGACGTCACACCCTGGGCCTGCATTTAACCAGCGTCTAGACTCCTAGTTGACACCTTGCAATGAAGTTCCTTGAATGCTAGTTGCCTTCCGGACTCTGCTGGTTCCTGGTTCCGTTCCCGTTCCTGCCTCAGAGACTTCTCGATTGTCTTCCTGGTTCTCGACTCCGGTCTGCTTCAGTTCTTCGTCTGCCTGCCGCCTGCCTCGACTCTGGTCTGCTTCAGCACTCTGCCAGCTTGCCACCAGCCACGACCCCAGTCTGCTTCAGTGCTCTGCCTGCTTGCCGCCAGCCATGACCTCGGTTTGTTCAGAACTCTGCCTACTGGCTGCCGAGCCTGCCCTTGGCCCACTTCCGAACTCTGTTTGCCTGCTATCTGTCTTGACCCAGTCTGGCCTCAGTACTCTATGGGCTAGCAGCCTGTCTGCCCCAGGCCTGCTTCTGAACTTACTGGTTGATCTCTACCTTCCCTGGGCCTGCTTCTGCCATACCCTCTGCGGTCCACCTTCAGCCTAAGTCCCAAGGGCCCGGATCCCTACGGGCTCCTCCTGGGGGGATTCTGGGTCCCGGGTGAAGCCTTGCCAGACCCATAGACTCCGCCTCCCGGTCTGCTTAGGAAGCCTCCTTGCAGTCCAGCCCAAGGGTCCACTGTATCACTACCACAGTAATCACAACATAGGGTTATTGTTGTTTGAGTCCTTGGTGTTATTACTGTTATGTTACAATGGGATTGCAGTATAGATTTTGAGTGTCTTTTTTGCAGGGTTTTGTGTTAGTTCACAATGTGCCTGGCAGTGGAAGGTGTTTGTGCTGCTGTTACTGTGAGGTGACACCAGAATTTGAAAATATCTTTTAGTATGATGAGCTGTAAGGGAAACATCCAAGCTCGATTGTTTGGGGGAATTTCAGTGGATGCACAGAGTTACAGAACTGGAGGCGCAGGATTTGTATTGATATTCTGTCCCTTCCTATATATTCCAGACTTCACTCTCATAATCCATATAGAATTAGTTGAATGAGGCTATCAAATAATTTTATAGTGTGAAATTGGCCAGCTTTTTTAAATTAAGCAGAAGACCCTTTGGACTTTTTTTATTAACACTTTTTTTTTTATAACCAATTTTAAAGCAGGATCCATGCTATAGAGGTGGTTGTGATGAAGAAATGTCATTTTGGCTCCCCCCCCCCCCCCAACAATTCTTCTGTCTAGAGACGCCACTGATTTTCTGTGACCTTAAGCATTAGTACAAGAAAGATTAAGGGGGGGATGCTGGAGAGGCACACAAATGCATTGGCCCCCAGGTGCCAGAGACCCTTGGTGCGCCACTGGCTGCGAGCCATATGAGGCCGCAAGCGGTGGCAAAGAGGAGTGGAGATTTGGCAGGCTGCGAGCAGTGCCCATCCTGCTCGTGACCCAGAAAACCACACAGTCGGCGGGCGTGATCGAGAATGAGGTAGGAGTCGGGGCTGAGACCGGGGGGTGGCGGCGCGACCCGGGAGGGGGGCGCAAGGGAGAAGGCTCGCCTAGGGCGCCAAATCCCCTTGCACCGGCCCTGGTTGAAAGGCAATGACAGTGGTTCCATGCAAGCCCAGTTGCTGCACCCATCTTCCATGTTATTCTTCTGGGGTTGCGTGGGTCCTCTGGAGAAGTGTCACAGAACTGGGACAGAAATGGGTACCGCAATTACGTGAGCTCCCATTGGCAGCACTGCACTGGCAATGACGCAGGCTCCCTGCTCGACAGGAGATTACAGTGTCCAGTTACTATTGTAACTGCGCATTGTATAAAAAGAAACCTGACAAGCTTACTTGCAGCACTGGCGCTATCACATTCCTTGGCTATAATAAGGAACCTTATCATTAATATTTATATATATTTTTTGAAAGTGCTTCTATCTATACTACTTAATTTGGACATTCAGTGCAAAGCAGTGTACAGACCAATACATTATTAATACAGAACATATTTCACAATAAAATGCAGCACAAAACAATAACATATTAAAACAGACTGTAAATAATTGCAGGACTTACCCAAGGGAAGGCTACCTGAAAATAGTAGGCCTTTAGTTTTCTTTTAAAACAAGTTTCTTATCTGCATTGACCCGTAACTCTTGTGGCAGCTCATTCCAGAGGTTAGTGCCAATAACAGAACACTCCCTAATATGAATTATCTGAAGTCGGGCTGTTTTAATAGTGGGTACCTGTAGAAAGCCCTGGTCAGCTGACCTTAGGACTCTAGTGGGATATATCTTTTAAACCTGCTAATTAAAGAGCTAGGTGCATCCTCCTGAAGAGCTTCTGATTGATTTTCCAGTTCTCTATTCTTCTCTTTCTTAGAATGTTATTACCTCTGGGATTTTCTTTAATTGCCCTTGGCACTGCATGGATAGATATGTACTCCCCATCTCTGGCTGTATGGGGTACCCACCTCATCACACCCATATTACAATGTAATAAGTTTATTAGAATGAATTTGCATCTTGGGGGAGAGGAGAGTGCAAACATCTAGCGGCGACGGCAGTTACCTGGATTTCTTCATAAAGTTTTACCTGTTTCAAAGCGGGTCAGGACCTGTTCCCGGCCCTGAAGGAGGAGTCACCGCCACACTTTTGGCATCACTACTGAGGGACCGGAAGGTACTTAATAGGCCCTCTTAGCGGCGCGCAGCCCAAGCCGCGCGCACCTACGGGACACACAGCTTTGCTGGAGTCTCTCGGTTTTTGGGAAACATACAAGGAAGAACATACTAAATAAGTGAGTAAATTTAGTTAATTTTCACTCTCGATCCCCCGCATCAGGAGAGATAAGTTAACACTCATGGTCTGAGAAATAAGAAAGGAGGATTTCACCATGGAACTTTTCTGTTTAATTGGCTTCTTATCTTTTTATATTAATGCCACATACTAAAAGGAAAGCGCGGATAAGGGAGGCAATGACTTTGTCTCCCCTCCTGCTAGCATTGCAACCCCAGATACCATCCTTCTTTTTGCCATCAGTCAATATAGTACCAGAGGAAAGGGCTGCAGAGGGTATCACTCTTGAGCGAGATGTGAACCCACAAGCCAAAGTCATATCATTAAGCCCCGGTGCTCCTTGCACTCCCTCCCCACCAGTTATAACAAAAAATGAAACAGGTCCTCTTGCATTTGAAGAGGCCTCGGGTGAATGGAACATTGCCTCTAAACAGCAGATGGAGAATGGGGACCATGCTGCCAGGGGATTGGAGGACCCAGGCCAGAATTTGAGATTATATTATCATCATCTAAACCCTCAGAAATTACAATGGAGACCTTGTGGATTGCAATGAAATCCTTCGAATCAGCAATAACAAATTTGACTTTAAAAACTGCTACTTTCCAACAAAAAGTATTAGATTTGGAAAATGTCATATCTTTATGTAACAACAAAATGATAAATTACGAAGAGAGATTAGTAAAGGTAGAAAACCTTCAGAAAAATTTTGTTAAATCTGAGCTATCTAATATAAAGAAGGTAGAATATCTGGAAAATACTCTGAGATACTCAAACCTGAGGGTTTTAAATTTTCCTTTCCAGAAAATAGTATCTGCAAAAGATATGTTTATAAAATATCTACAAAAAGTATTGGAAATGTCGAATCAAGCTATATCTGTATTTGCAAAAATGTATTATGTACCTTTAAAAGATGTGACAGGAAATCAAGGGGGTAAGATACAGCCTGAAGTTTCTTTGAATTTGACCGAAATATTAGAAACCTCTTTGCATACTGAGATTTCTTCAAGAGCTACATTATATGTCTCTTTCTTGTTCCAAACTGAAAGAGACACAGTTCTAAGATTATTCTTAAGACATCGCACAGAGAAATTCCATGGGCAACAGATCTGGATCTATCCTGATCTATCTAGATCTGGTGAGAGTGACCCAATTAAGGAGAGAGGAATTTTTAAAGCTGAAATCTGAAATGTTAGCAAGGGAGCAAGATTTATGTTAAGGTATCCCTGTCGATGTGAGATAAATTATAGGGAGCATAAATTTGTTTTTTTTTTTAAGATAACTCATTTACACGCCTTTCTGGAGTCCCACCCCATAAACTCAGCATTAGGTTAGGAGCAAAAGAGAGTTTTTGGCTGATATCTCAGATCAGTGAGAATATTCCTTTATTATTTTTCTTAAGGTTTGCTCATTTTCTTTAAAACTTAACTCTCCTGAATTGCTTAGAGAACATACAGAAATGTAATTAGTTTATTTCAACTAAAATTGTTAACATTCATGGTAACATTTCTGTATTACATGTATACAACATTGTTTGTTTTTTTAATGTTTGAAATGCATTAAAAAAAAGAATAAATTTGCATCTCATCAAACTCATTAACATGAATGTCAACATTGCTTTAATGTGGGCCCTTGCTAGGGTTAATGGAGGCACATTAATGTTCATATAACATGTGTTAGGACCCTAAGACCCTGTGCAATGTCTAATGTGGCCATTTGCGTACCTTAAACATCCTTATTGGTGATAACGTGTTTTAGTACATAGATCCTGTAGGTGGTTCTTAATTTCTGGTTCAGGGGCTTTAAAGGTAGTTTTAAATGATCTGGCTTATTTCTTCATTTTTGATCAGGTGCCTTAGTTATGGAACCAAATTTAATCTGCATTAGCATATCATTGTCAATTCATGGTCTCTTAGGTTCTGTAGTACTTTCCATACAGCTGCCTTATGGTCTGGTTTGAATTGCTCCAATACCAAGATGTCGTCTTGAGAAAAGTCTCCCCTGGCATATTCCTGAAAATGTTCTGTATCCTTTGGAAGACAGATTCTGCAGATGCAAGTTCAGAGAATGCTCATTTGTATTTTAATAGTCCTTCTGTCAGCATGACTGTGGTGCAGCTGGGGCATTCTTTCATCAGGGAAATTTTATGGTAAGCAGAAGATAAATAGTTTGGAATACTTTGCATCCTTTAAGCTACTCAAGCTTTCATTTATATTTGGCAATAGTGCAAAACCCCTGGGAGATGAGGTTTAGTGCTCATCTCATCCATTTTTCATCAAAATATTTTTCAGGATATTGTACACCTTCATTGTAAAATCCTGGGTTTTTTTTCTTCTTTTTTTCTTCATCTTCTATAGCAGTGGTTCTCAATCCAGTCTCAGGACAAACCCAGCCAGTCAGGTTTTCAGGCTATCCACAATGAATATACATGAGATGGATTTGCATGTGCTGTCTCTATTGTATTCAAATCTATCTCATGCATATTCATTGTGGATAGCCTGAAAATCAACTGACTGGGGGTGTTACCTATAGCATATATATATGTCTTTACAATTTGGTTTATGTCCTTTTGACATGAACATCAATTTATAATTGTATGTAACTATAAAAGATAACACTGATTTTCTCTTGACACATCCGGTACTTATAATCTAATTTAAAACTAATAGTATCAGTTGTTTAAATGCCCCACATAAGGTGCTTTGACCAAATTGTGAAGAAAATAGAAATAATAGCCAATATATTCAATTTGAGGCTGCTCAGGCAAATAAAAATACTGTATAATTCAGTGTCTGAGGAGAGGATGTGCAGAAGGTCAAACGATAGTAATTCCATCATATAATGAGTGCATAATGAGGCATTTGAGACCGGGCCAGACTGTATCATCAGCTTCTTTACAATGTGCTTGACCCTCATTATGCCTTTTCAGTCATGCAAAATCACTCAAATGACACTGGTCTCTTAAAGAAAAAGATTGCATCAACTTGAATTAAAAACAAGAAGCCCTTCAATCACAGTACTGTCTCATTTGCATGCTCTTAGACTCATTTGTCCCAGCTTCATAGGAGTTAATGAGAAAAATACCCCGACATTCACATACATACCAACTGCTTATTGCAGTGTGGAACCTCCTCAATGCCCAGCGTGCCCGCAATTGACTTAACAAGCTGCACTACAGACCTCATGCGTAAAAATATAAAAACACCTTTTTCCATCTAGATATTCTTTACTCATCATCTATGGAGGGACAGTTCTTATAGGACCTAGGCTACACACTTTTTTCCATGCACACAATGCAATTGTCAACCTCAGCATTGGTGTCATGATCTTACAGCCTTCTTTTATACATTAGCACAGGGTGGCATGCTAGAAGCACTGGACACTGGAACCATATTTGCCATATAAATGAACTTCATCACTGCATCCCCAGCAGTCATTGTATAATAAAGGGGGAGGGGAGGGTTCAGCCCCACAGTTTTTCCTGCACCCTTCTACCACATCATTGGACATGTTAAAATAGTTTCTTCTACAACAGTACTTCTCAATCCAGTCCTTGGAACACTCCCAGCCACTTGAGTTTTCAGGATATCCACAATGATTATGCATAAGATAGATTTTGAATGTACTTTTTCCATTGTATGCACATCTATCTCATGCATATTCTTTATGGATAGCTTGAAAACCTGACACTGCTGATGAAATTGATGATGTGTTGATTTTTTTTTTTTTATGCTTTTGCTTCTACCAGAGTTTCATGTGCTTGTTTGACATTCCAGTTTTTCATATTTAAAGGTGAAACTAATGCTAGTCTTAGAACTGTTTTGGGTTTCCAAGAAACTTTTTCTTATATTTTCCTATCATCTATTATTCATTAGGTGTTCAGGAAAAGTGCAAAGAATGGTCATAAGCTCTTGATGTTGCTTCTATAATTTCTATTTGATGTTGCTCTGATGTATTTATTTTGCCATCTACCCATCTTCTATGTGATCTTCCTCTGGCTTCCTAACCATTCTATCACTATTTGTAAACTTTCTGGCACAGCTTATTCCAGGACATTCTAAGAAGATGGCCAAACCATACAATTTGCTGTTGCCTAATATAGGGGTCGATGGAAAAAGCTGAGCATTAAAATTGTGCACTGAAATTCAGTGCATAATTTCTTAATGCACAGATTATTTTCTCCTGACTCAGTAAGCTAATGGCATGCTGTAGATCAGGAGTTAAACAATGTGCACAAACCTGAAAATATGTGCAAGGAAAGAGTTTAGCGCACACAGCAAAACATGATTTATGTGCATAAATCATATTTCTGTTCAGAAAACATGGTATATGTGCCCAAATCATGTTTTCCATGTATAAAATATGGTTGATGTGCACAAATATCCTTTGTGCATTTTTTCTACTGATAATCCATAGGGGTGCTCAGAGTCAAATATTTTGTTTTGGTTCATTCATTCATTAATTTTGTATGTCAAAAACGTCAAAACCAAAAAAATATTTTTTGTGTGTTTCATTTCTTTTTTTCATTTTACATTGAAGTGAATGTGAGAAACAATCCATAGACCCCATTCACTTCAATGTAAAAAGAGAAAATGGGCTGGGGCCGGGTCCCATCACTGAGATCCTAGGCCTGATGTCATGCTTGGCTCAAGATTGGATCCTATCACCAAGGCCTGGTCCCACTAGAGGCCCATTTAAAAAAAAAAAAATTACACAAATATGAAAATACACAAAGATTTTTGAGAATTTTCATCAGGGGTTATTTTCCTTTTGTGTCATTTGTAATAAACCAAAAATGGCCTCATTTGTCGTGTTTTACTCATTCGTTTAATAACTCATCTATGCTAAGCACTGTGGGCCGGATTTTAAAAGAGTTACGCGCATAACCCTTTTAAAACGCCCCTGCGACCGCCGAGCCTATATTGCATAGGCTTCCGGCACGCGCAAAGCCCTGGGACTCGCGTAAGTCCCGGGGCCTTCTTGGGGTGGGCGTGTCTGGGGGCGTGACGCGGTCGGCGCGTCATCGGGGGCGTCTCGGGGGGCGTGACGTGGTCGGCGCATCATCTGGGGCGGTGCTGCGGGTGTGGTTTCGGCCCAGGGGCATTCTGGGGGCGTGGCCGTGGCTTCCGGACCAGTCCCCAGACCGGAACATGGCGTGCGGCAGCTGGCCCGGTGCAAGCAAAGTTACGCCTGCTTCGAGCAGGCGTAACTTGTGCGACAAAGGTAGGGGGGTTTAGATAGGGCCGGGGGGGGGGTTTAGGTAGGGGAAGGGAGGGGAAGGTGGGGGGAGGCGGAAGGAAAGTTCCCTCTGAGGCCGTTCTGATTTAAGAATGGCCTCGGAGGGAACGGGCAGTGCGCGCAGGGCTCGGCGCGCGCAAGTTGCACAAATGTGCACCCCCTTGCGCGCGCTGACCCCGGATTTTATAAGATACGCGCGGCTACGTGCGTATCTTATAAAATCCGGCGTACTTTTGTTTGCGCGCGCACTATGTTTTAAAATGAACCCCTTTATATTTTGATGCATACGTAGAGGACAATTGGCAACCTACGCATTATGGGACAACATCTATGGGTAATTTTTTACCTGCAGGCTTTTTTCCAATTTTGAAAGCAAAAGTATATGCATAATTTTGCTTTGAAATTTGCCATGGCTTCAAAGTACTCATGGACCATGACACTTGATTTTTTTCTACAGGTACTTTCTTTGTGGAAAATAACATGTATAGATTTGAAAATGCAATCCACGTGCATTATTGTCTGTCTTTTTTTTTTTTAATTTATACTTTATTAAGATTTAACACATTTTTACAATGCAAAAAATCAAAGAACAAAATTTTGTCAGAGGTAAATAATCAACATATCTATACATAAGTATTTTGACAAAAATTTTTTTAGTCCACATTAAGGGAGGAACATATAACATAATTATCAAGAAATATGTAATACATCTTACATAATCTGGCTATTTTATCTATTTCTTGCAGCTATCTCTACTTAACCTCTTTCTTTATCTGACAAGAAGGTTTCCAAATGAGGGGGATCCTGAAAAATAAACTTGTTTCTCTGATACACTACAATACATTTACACGGAAACCTTAGGAAGGATGTTGCTCCTAGAGCTAACACTCTAGGTTTCAAATTCAGAAATTGCTTCCTCCTAACCTGTGTGGTTCGTGACACGTCTGGGAAGAGTTGAACTCTTTGCCCACAAAACAAAATCTCTTTATTTCTAAAATATTTCTGCATAACTAATACTTTGTCACTTTCTCTACAGAAAGTGACAATTAATGTTGATCTCTGCGGAATATCATCCAAGGAAGACTCCAAAAATGCTGTTAAATTTGGAGACTGTTGTTGGATAAGATCCATCTCTTCCTCCCCTTCCTGTTTTTTTAGCTTAGTAGTTGTTAAATAATAAATCTTAGAGAATGATTTGTCATCCAATGAATTTATCGCTAGATTTTCCACAATATATTTTTTTAATAGTTCAACAGGAGATAGAAGTCTCGTAATAGGAAAATTCAAGAATCTAATATTTCTCACTCTGTTATCATTCTCAAGACTTTCCATCTGCCTGTGGATACTTACACTATCTTTAATAAAAACATTATTAGCTGATTGTAAAGTATCTATCTGCAGTTTAACTACTTTACTTCCTTCCTCTATTTGTTTCAGCTTATTCCCATGAACTTCCAATACATTTCTGGTTTCAATGGATGACTTATTACTCTGAGCCATAAAATCTAACATTACTTTTTGCATCTCATTTATTGCCCTCCAAACATCTACCAGTGTTATATTTTGGGGATATGTGGGGTCCGACACTATCTTTTGTAGGTCGGCTCCTCCCGCGTTCCCCAAATCTTGACCCTGGACTCCTACTACCAAGTTAGAGTCACTACTATTGTTCAACGATTCAATTGCAACTGGTAGTGGTGGGTTAGATAATTCTAATAGAGGTATCGGTATCAGCTGCTGGATGGGGCTAGCCGATGCTCCAGATGAAAAGGAAATATCTGGTATTGCCTCACGGGCATTTTGACTCACCCGTCTCGACAAGTGATAATCCATCGGACCCTTAGCCTGCGACACCGCCGGAGATGAAGTCCAAGCCTTCGTTTTTCTTTTTCTGCCCATACAAGTTCAGTAGGGCAGCTAGGAAAAAAATTTACCCAGGGGCGCGCCCCTTTGGCGCGCGGCTTCGGCTGCGCGCCGGCGGCTGCGCGCCGCGCTTGTGCTGGATTTATCCCGGCGTTCAACCCGGTTACTGACGTCACTTCCGGGGGGCTCGGTTTCGTGCCGATCAGATGTATCACTCCAGGTGGCAAAAAAGGAGAGTTGAATCGGGTCCCCGAACCTTCCTCTCTTGCGAGAGTTGTCCAGCCAGTAAGTCCTCCACTTACAAGTCGCGCTTGTGCTGGATTTATCCCGGCGTTCAACCCGGTTGCTGACGTCACTTCCGGGGGGCTCGGTTTCGTGCCGATCAGATGTATCACTCCAGGTGGCAAAAAAGGAGAGTTGAATCGGGTCCCCGAACCTTCCTCTCTTGCGAGAGTTGTCCAGCCAGTAAGTCCTCCACTTACAAGTCGCGCTTGTGCTGGATTTATCCCGGCGTTCAACCCGGTTGCTGACGTCACTTCCGGGGGGCTCGGTTTCGTGCCGATCAGATGTATCACTCCAGGTGGCAAAAAAGGAGAGTTGAATCGGGTCCCCGAACCTTCCTCTCTTGCGAGAGTTGTCCAGCCAGTAAGTCCTCCACTTACAAGTCGCGCTTGTGCTGGATTTATCCCGGCGTTCAACCCGGTTGCTGACGTCACTTCCGGGGGGCTCGGTTTCGTGCCGATCAGATGTATCACTCCAGGTGGCAAAAAAGGAGAGTTGAATCGGGTCCCCGAACCTTCCTCTCTTGCGAGAGTTGTCCAGCCAGTAAGTCCTCCACTTACAAGTCGCGCTTGTGCTGGATTTATCCCGGCGTTCAACCCGGTTGCTGACGTCACTTCCGGGGGGCTCGGTTTCGTGCCGATCAGATGTATCACTCCAGGTGGCAAAAAAGGAGAGTTGAATCGGGTCCCCGAACCTTCCTCTCTTGCGAGAGTTGTCCAGCCAGTAAGTCCTCCACTTACAAGTCGCGCTTGTGCTGGATTTATCCCGGCGTTCAACCCGGTTGCTGACGTCACTTCCGGGGGGCTCGGTTTCGTGCCGATCAGATGTATCACTCCAGGTGGCAAAAAAGGAGAGTTGAATCGGGTCCCCGAACCTTCCTCTCTTGCGAGAGTTGTCCAGCCAGTAAGTCCTCCACTTACAAGTCGCGCTTGTGCTGGATTTATCCCGGCGTTCAACCCGGTTGCTGACGTCACTTCCGGGGGGCTCGGTTTCGTGCCGATCAGATGTATCACTCCAGGTGGCAAAAAAGGAGAGTTGAATCAGGTCCCCGAACCTTCCTCTCTTGCGAGAGTTGTCCAGCCAGTAAGTCCTCCCTATTGTCTGTCTTTAACCAATCTCCTCACCCTCCCTCCCCGAGAATTCCTCTTTAATGAGGGTAAAGTATGCATGTTATGGAATAATCCATTTACTTTTAGTTGCATTAAGGGAGGTCAGTTTTCAAACGGCAAATTCATGCATGTAAATCACTATTTACACCAGTAATTGGCTTTGAAAATTGCCCTTTTCATAGTATTTACCACTTTTGAAAGTAGAATAGCTGGTTCAAGCTTAGTTGCCCTATGGTTTTTTCCTACTTTGCTTGTGAATATTCCTGAGGGTTTAACAAATTACTTTTCCATTATATCTGCTGGTTGCAGTATTGACCTTACTTTGTTTATCACTGACAAATTATGTTGGACTGTGCTCTGTATCTCCAGTCCCCACTGCTTTTAGATTTTTACAGAATGTTTTAATCCCTGATTTCTACCCTGTGCTAATATCTTATGAAAGACATCTCAGAGTTCTTACTTTACTTTTCTTATTTCTCTATTCACTTACGGCCGGATTTTAAATGCTCTGCGCACGTAAATCCAGTTGGATTTATGCGCGCAGGGCCCTCGCGCACCGGCGTCCCTATTTTGCATAGGCCGCTGGCGCGCGCAGGGCCCTCGCGCACCGGCGTCCCTATTTTGCATAGGCCGCTGGCGCGCGCAGAGCCCCAGGACATGCGTAAGTCCCGGGGCTTCGTAAAAGGGGCGTGTCGGGGGCGTTGCATAAATGATGCGGCGTTTCGGGGGCGTGATGCGGCATTTCGGGGGCGGGCCCGGGGGCGTGGCACCGGCCCGGGGGCATGGTCGAGGCCTCCGGACCAGCCCCCGGGTCGGGTGATGGCGCGCCAGCAGCCCGCTGGCGCGCGCAGATTTACGTCTGCTTTCAGCAGGCATAAATCTACCAACAAAGGTAAGGGGGGGGGTTTAGATAGGGCCGGGGGGGTGGTTTAGGTGGGGGGAGGGCGAAGGAAAGTTCCCTAGGAGGCCGCTCCGAAATCGGAGCGGCCTCGGAGGGAACAGGCAGCGCTCTGGGCTCGGCGCGCGCAGGTTGCACAAATGTGCACCCCCTTGCGCGCGCCGACCCTGGATTTTATAAGATATGCGCGGCTACGCGCGTATCTTATAAAATCCAGCGTACTTTTGTTCGTTCCTGGTGCATGAACAAAAGTGCGCGCTCGCGCAAAATTATAAAATCTACCCCTTGTTTTTTGGCCAATCTATAAGCCTCTTATTTTTCTTCTATTCTCCAGATGATCTAAGCTTTGTATGCTTTCTTTTCCCCTTTCTTTATCTACTGATTTATTCCAGTACATCATGCTGATCATTCACGTACTTTACTACTTTTTTTTAATTCCATAGACCTTGCCTTCTGTTGGTCTTATTTGTTCAGATAGTCCTGTGAAGACTTCCTTTACCTTCTTTTTATTTATTCACATTCACATTCTCTTTTTCTTTTTAATGTTTTAATAATATCTTTTTTCTTATTCATGAGCTTTGATTTCCCTCTTTTCTTCAGTTCCCTACTTGTAAGCATCACCATTTTATGACTTGTGCCTATGATAATATTTGATATGGATGAAACATTTTGTTTCATTGTTTCATTTTGGGGAGAGGGCTAGTGGTATTCATTTTAATGTTTATTTGGGTTGGTTTGTTTGCCAAATCAGAGTAGACATTTTAACCCTCTCCAAAAATAAACAAAATGAGGCCTTACTGAGTTACCGCCACCACTTACTTAGGTCCTGAATCACTTGCCGCCCGGACTACTCCTCACTTGCGGTGTATAAGTATTGAAAGTTGTATATGAAGAACAATCCTGAAAGTTATATCTAGAAACTATCTTAGGATATCAGCTGGTCCCTCAAGGTATGCTTCAGAAAATCCCCGACAGCGGCCGGTGTTTCGCGATACTGCGATCGCTTCCTCAGGAGAACTCTTATGAAAGTTAAAGCGGGTGCTGATAAACAAAAAATCAAATTGTCAATAGTATTTAGAACACACTCAAAGAAAAAATACTTATCTTAAAGCGGCACAGCATTCACACCTTCTATACGGACAAAAGCGTCTCAAGCATAATAGTAAACGGGACAGCAAGAGCCTTGAAGACGCCGTGTCTTTAAAAAGCCCGCGTTTCTTAAGCGTGATGACGTCAGAATACCGCGAACGTCGCTGACGTATCTAGCTGACGTATCTGATCACTTCCTAGCACCTTTTGTACACACTCAAGCCTCTTACATTAGAGATTCCCAGCAGATTGTTCAATTTTTGGAATCATTTGAAGAAGATACTTCTCAACTATTGTTAGTTACTTTAGATGTGGAAGCTCTTTATACCTGCATTCCGCAACAGGACATGTTACACATTGCATCCACATTTTTTGAAGCCAGACCGCGTCCTCATAGAATACCCACAAGTTTTTTGTCATCTTTACTGGACATTGCTTTGACCAGAAATTTCTTCGCCTTTGAAGGTACTTTTTACCAGCAGATTTGTGGCACCGCCATGGGTGCGACTATGGCCCCAGATTTGGCCAATCTTTATATGGCCACTTTTGAAGACAATTGGATATACCAAAACAACCCTTTTGAACAACACATCCACACTTGGAAAAGGTATATCGATGACATTCTTCTCTTATGGCGAGGATCATCTACTCTGCTTCAAGATTTTTTGACCTGGCTCAACATGCGGAATTCTCATCTACATTTCACACTAGAGTTTCATACTACGACTATTCATTTTCTGGACATTAAGATTTTGAAGAGATCCTTTGGTTTTGACACTACCATTTACAGAAAACCTGTTGCATCTAATACTTTTCTACACTACACTAGTGCACATCCTCAATCTCTCAAGAATAATCTTCCGGTCAGCCAGTTCTTCAGATTAAGGAGGCTATGCACGTCCACAGAAGAATTTTCCTATCAAGCTGGCTTTTTGAAAGATCGCTTTATTAACAGAGGGTATCCCCCAAGATGTGTCAAACGTGCTTATACACGAGCACGTTTCACTAATAGAGAGTGGCTTTTTTTACCTCGCTCAACAGAATCTGCAGATATCTTGACTTATGTGATGCCTTTCTCCACAATGACACGGAGTATGAAAAATATTGTACATCACAATTGGCACATTTTACAGACACATGATGAATTTCAGGATGCTCCAAGATTCTCCTTCACTCGGAGTTCCAATATGGAAGATCTCTTGGTTCACTCCGATTCTACAGTACCGCATACAGCTAACGTGATAGGAGCTCATACTTCCTGTGGCACATGTTCAGTATGTCACGTGATGATTGATACATCAGCTATTTATTTCACGAGAAAGGATTTTACCTTCATTCTCAAACGGTTTACAGACTGTCGCTCCACAGGGGTTGTTTACATCATACAATGCCCTTGTCATCTCCTGTACGTTGGCAAAACACAACGGGCACTGAAGACTCGTTTAATTGAGCATCGATCATGCATTTCTACAGGCAGATTAACAGCTCCGCTGACTGCTCATTGCTCTCAATTACAACATACCTTTGATGACCTGAAAGTTTGTGTGTTAGAACAACTCACTCCTAGTTGGAGAGGAGGGGACTTTAATGTTCGGCTCCTCCGAGCCGAACAACGTTGGATTCATCGACTTGGCTGCGTGGAACCTGAAGGTCGCAATTCTTCTCTGGAACTCCAAGTGTTTCTTTAATCGTTTCCCCTTTTGGGTCTGTTTACTTGCAACCATGGTAATATTACGTCAGATACGTCAGCGACGTTTGCGGTATTCTGACGTCATCACGCTTAAGAAACGCGGGCTTTTTAAAGAGACGGCGTCTTCAAGGCTCTTGCTGTCCCGTTTACTATTATGCTTGAGATGCTTTCGTCCGTATAGAAGGTGTGAATGCTGTGCCGCTTTAAGATAAGTATTTTTTCTTTGAGTGTGTTCTAAATACTATTGACAATTTGATTTTTTGTTTATCAGCACCCGCTTTAACTTTCATAAGAGTTCTCCTGAGGAAGCGATCGCAGTATCGCGAAACACCGGCCGCTGTCGGGGATTTTCTGAAGCATACCTTGAGGGACCAGCTGATATCCTAAGATAGTTTCTAGATATAACTTTCAGGATTGTTCTTCATATACAACTTTCAATACTTATACACCGCAAGTGACGAGTAGTCCGGGCGGCAAGTGATTTGCACTGCCGCCGTCAGGCTTGCTGATGCGGTTACATTTCAATTTATGAAAATTTGCGATCTATTAAAAGTTTGCACAGCAGTGGAGATTATTCTATCTCGTCTTTTTGACGTTTGGGTTTTGATTGGTAAGACGAGTGCCGCAGTTCTTTGTTACATTGTCCATACAAATATTTGGCCATGCAACAAAATGGCAGAGGTCAGCCCTGAGACAGGTGCCATTTTGTTGTCATCAACTTGCCGTCGTTCTCAGGGCTGACAGGCACCATTTTTTAAAAGGATGATGGTGAGACAGGAGCAACTGGAGATTGCTCCTGGAAGATACTCACAGAAGGGACTAGGGAGATCCCCAAGCAAGGTTCATTTACATGTAAATGGCTTCCAAGATTCAGCCCTTAATTTTAGGCCATTCCATTAATAAACTTGAGATTCTCTATGCTGGAAAAATGTGTTTGTTATGAACAGATCATGTTCAATACACATTGCAAGTTTTCTCTCTCCTTATACATTTCTGGTATCATTCTTATCCTCTTTTGGGCACAAACATTTCTCATAATCCTTCCTATTTGTATCAACCATGCAATTAAAAATCATCAATTATTTATTTATTTATTTATTTATTTATTTAGTCATTTTTTATACCATCGTTCCAAGTGAAAATCACAACGGTTTACATCATGACATAAATATTATAGGAACTGATTACATTAACTTTGTGTTCAGACTTCATACAATTTAGGAATAAGACACAATTTAGGTGAAAGACACATATATTATTAACTGAGGTGGCCAGGTAAAGGAGAGATAATAAGGGATGGGGTAGCAGGGGTGAGAGTGCAATTATAACAAAAGGTGCTAGCTAGAGGGATGTAAAGAAGGGAGTTTAGAGAAGATGTTTCTGATGCATTTATTTGGGGTGTGTTGGAAAGAAAGAGCTGATGTGTTCTTTAGATAGCTTGATATTGAATTGTCATTTGGATCCATAGTCCAAATGTGAGTCTTCTTAAAAACTAATCTAGATGTTCTTCAGTATAGGTGTCATTACATGGGACAAATATTTGTAGGAATGTTTCAATTTCCATGTCATTTTATAATCTTAGTTTAGAGATGCTCTTACATACATTTTTTAATTTATTATTATTTTTAAGACGTTCATTGCCATCCTCAGGTTGATTATGAAAGCTGTCTCATGTTTTGCTGAGTCCTTCATCATGAAGTCTTTGTGCATTGTTTTTTCTTCCGTTGTACTTTTTTTGTATATCTGCCAGGCCCAACACACAGATTTCTCCAAAATCTCATTGTTTTTCTTCTTTATTCTCCATCACTGAAACATTTATTCTTGCGAGCTTTGTAATTTGTTTCCTATATTGTAACTTTTTTTCTGTTTCCATGTCGTCTGTATTGTGATCCATCTATTTGCACTTCCATTGTTTATCTTAGCTGGCAATAGTGCCAGTGTGATTCGAGTTGACCTTCAGGGCTGCCACAGCAGCCTTGTGGGAAAACCCACACTATGTTAACAAACTGTATAACCCACACTCGGACGCGGGTTAAATAGGGGGATTAATAGCATCTATTTAACATGTGTCCGATGCGGAGTGAATGCGATAGCACTCATCACATGCAAATGCATGTGAATGAGGTTATTATTCATTCACTCCGCATTAAAAAAAAAAAAGTGTGCGTCTCAGATGCACATTTAGCTCTCAGATATTAACGCCTGCCTGGAGCAGGCGTTAATAGTTGAGCACTTGTAAAAGAAGTACAGAAATGCAGAAAAAACTGCTTTTCTGTACTTTTTTTTTTTTTTTATTTAAGAAAAAAAACAAACCTCGGCAGACTGCCGAGTTATGAAGACCGACGCCGGTAAACTCGGCATCAGTTTTCATAACCAGCCGTCTGCCAGTAACAAAAACGGACGCCGATAAGGTTTTTGTAACTGTCAGCCACGGCGGGGTCGCGTTAGCAAGGGGGCGCTAAAGTCACGCAAGCGACCCTAGTGCCTCCTTGCTAGCGCGACCCTCTAATTTGTTTATAGCATGTCGCCCCCCCTTGCGGGCACCATGCGCTGAAAAGTCAGCTTCCGCGTTTAATATAGCATCGGGCCCTATGGATGTTATGTTGTACCCTGCCCCGAACTTAGGAAGGGCAGGTAAGAAACGTTTTAAAATAAATAAAATAAAACTATTCTTCACCCAATGCCAAGAATTCCCTATTTTTGTTGGCGCAAGGCTTTCAACTCTCTTAACACTGTTTGCTTTTACACATCTTGTATTGTTACACTTTCACTGCAGTTCTTCCCTCTTCTGTTATTGTCACGCCAAGATACTTAATTTTTTTTTTTAATTTGTGAACTATTGATCTTCACATAGAGAAGGTTATTTGTTCATTGCAGGTAAGTTATGTGGCAAATGCACAACATAAGTTACACCAGTCTTCAGAGGGAATGCATGCACATATGTTTGAACATAGAATGCATTTGTTGCTATGGGATGCTGGCAGAAAGTTAAAGAAGGGCATTGGATATGATGGTTTTCAGTTTAATTACTTGACCTACTACAGGGACTCTGGTTAACATTTTAGATCAGAACTGCCAGACATGGAGAGAGCAGAAAAGTTACATCTACAGCAGGATCCAGATTGCTAGAGACAAGCTGACAGATGTAAAAGGGGGACAGGTAGCCTTGTTGGGATGGGAATTCTGCCACAGTGTCTCCACCACTAAACCTGCAGAATTCTTAACAAAGAATAGAAATGATTTTCAATTTCTCTTCACATTTCTAGCTGGGATAATCAGCTGCTTTTACAGAAGACTCTAGGAACAGAGGGTATTTCAGAGAGGACCCCCTGTTTCAGGTCGTGGTTCTTTTCTGCTAGATCAATTGGTATCGATTAAAAAAAAAACAAAACAAAAAACAACAAACTAAAACTTTGTTATAAACAAATCAAAATTTAGGAGTTTAGATAAACTGAAAAAATATTTAAACTGTATAAAAGAGATTAAGAAGGAAATGAAGGACTTGATAGTGAAACTGAGTAAGATTAAGGATCAGTCAGAAGCCAATGGCATTGCATTCAGAGCGGCAATGAAAGATAATGTTTGGCAGCATTGTAAGAAGACTAATACATAGATTGAGAACTAGAAATATTAGACCTATTGGTTGTTTGAAAGTGCTGAAGAGAAGTATTTTGAGGGCTCTCTTACAGGAAGGATCACAGTGCTGCTGGCTGAGATACTGGGAACTGATTTTGATCATCCGCTAAAGCTGGATACTAGGGATGTGAATCGTGTCCTCGATCGTCTTAACGATCGATTTCGGCTGGGAGGGGGAGGGAATCGTATTGTTGCCGTTTGGGGGGGTAAAATATCGTGAAAAATCGTGAAAAATCTAAAAATCTAAAAATCGCAAAACCGGCACATTAAAACCCCCTAAAACCCACCCCTGACCCTTTAAATTAAATCCCCCACCCTCCCGAACCCCCCCCAAATGACTTAAATAACCTGCGGGTCCAGCGGCGGTCCGGAACGGCAGCGGTCCGGAACGGGCTCCTGCTCCTCAATCTTGTTGTCTTCAGCCGGCGCCATTTTCCAAAATGGCGGCGAAAAATGGCGGCGGCCATAGACGAACACGATTGGACGGCAGGAGGTCCTTCCGGACCCCCGCTGGACTTTTGGCAAGTCTCGTGGGGGTCAGGAGGCCCCCCACAAGCTGGCCAAAAGTTCCTGGAGGTCCAGCGGGGGTCAGGGAGCGATTTCCCGCCGCGAATCGTTTTCGTACGGAAAATGGCGCCGGCAGGAGATCGACTGCAGGAGGTCGTTCAGCGAGGGTTCCGGCGCCTCGCTGAATGACCTCCTGCAGTCGATCTCCTGCCGGCGCCATTTCCGTACGAAAACGATTCGCGGCGGGAAATCGCTCCCTGACCCCCGCTGGACCTCCAGGAACTTTTGGCCAGCTTGTGGGGGGCCTCCTGACCCCCACGAGACTTGCCAAAAGTCCAGCGGGGGTCCGGAAGGACCTCCTGCCGTCCAATCGTGTTCGTCTATGGCCGCCGCCATTTTTCGCCGCCATTTTGGAAAATGGCGCCGGCTGAAGACAACAAGATTGAGGAGCAGGAGCCCGTTCCGGACCGCTGCCGTTCCGGACCGCTGCTGGACCCGCAGGTTATTTAACTCATTTGGGGGGGGGGTTCGGGAGGGTGGGGGATTTAATTTAAAGGGTTGGGGGTGGGTTTTAGGGGGTTTTAGTGTGCCGGCTCACGATTCTAACGATTTATAACGATAAATCATTAGAATCTCTATTGTATTGTGTTCCATAACGGTTTAAGACGATATTAAAATTATCGGACGATAATTTTAATCGTCCTAAAACGATTCACATCCCTACTGGATACATTTTATGGAATTACTGCTATGAGATCTGTTCCTAATTTAGATGGGATTGTGCCTTCCTTTCTACCCTCAATCAGTGAAAAAAAAAAGTCTTCTCATCAATCCTCTCAATTGGAAATTGAAGATTGAAAAATACAACCAACTTTGTTGATTTCTTTTTATACCATGAATGTAGTTAAAAAGAAAACAAATTCTTAATTTATGCTGGGTATATAGACTGTTTCATCACTTTTATAAAATTAAAACACATCAGAAGAAAGGTTTCATCTTTAAAAGAGATTCCAGGATGTTAAGTCTGAGGCTGGGTTATTATAACCTATTAAGTTTAGAGCAGGATGCGGAATCTCTTGTAAATAATGATGCACATTAGCAATGATGAGACCCCTGTGGAACTGCACTGATATTGGTTCCATGGAGGTGGGCGATCTCTGAGCTGAATAACACCACATTTACATTAAGACAGTATAAAGGCTGTTCAGCTTGGAGAAGAGACGGCTGAGGGGGGATATGATAGAGGTCTTTAAAATCATGAGAGGTCTTGAACGAGTAGAAGTGAATTAGTTATATATACTTTCGGATAATAGAAGGACTAGGGGGCACTCCATGATGTTAGTGAGTAGCACATTTAAGACTAATTGAAGAAAATTATTTCCACTCAACTCCCAATTAAGCTCTGGAATTTGTTGCCAGAGGTTGTGGTTAGTGCAGTTAGTGTAGCTGGGTTTAAAAAAGGTTTGGATACGTTCTTGGAGGAGAAGTCCTTTAACTGCTATTAATCAAGATGACTTAGGGAATGGTCTCAGTTATTACTGGCATCAGAAGAATGGGATCTTCTTAGTGTTTGTGTTTGGGTTCTTGCCAGGTGTTACGTGTCCCTTCTGCACCCGTCCCACGCACGGGCCTGCTCACCTTCATGATTCCACAGCAGGTCCCGGGTTGGCCTCCCTAGCGGCAGCTGCTAACACTTCCAGACCTTGGCGTCCTGTGGTGGCAGTCGCCAGGCCTTCCACTGCACACCAGGCCTCATGGTGGAGCTCGGCATCCTCGGCTGTTTTGGCCACGCCCCTACGCATGCGCGCGCGGACCACCTGGCCTCTTGTAGGGCCAAGGGCGGGTCTTAGCTCCACGGCGTGCCCTGATTGATTCCTTGTTATAAGGAAGTCCCTGCTTGTACTTCCTTGCCTTGGAAATTGGGTCGGCGTTCTGCTAGATTGTCACTGCATTTGATTCTTGTCCTAGTCTTGTTCCAAGTCTCGTTCCAGGATCCTTCTGTTCCAGTTCTGTTCCTGCCTTGTTCTTGCATCCTAGTTCCAGCGTCCTCCTGTTCCTGTTCGTCTGTCCGTCTTCCCAGGTAGTACCTCCGGACTGACTCTCTGATACTGACCTCGGTTTGCTCCTTGACCTGCTTGCCTGCTGCCTACCTTCTGACTCCAGCTTGCTCCTCAACCTGCCTGCCTGCTGCCTGTCTTCTGACTCCAGCCTGCTACTCGACTCACCTGCCTGCTGCCTGCCTCCTGACCTCAGCCTGCCTGAGACCTTGTCTGACCTCCAGTATCTGACCTCTGCTTTGTTGACCACTCCTCGGACTGATTCCTGGACTTTGACCTCTGCCTGCTTGACCTCATTTCTAGATTCTGGCTCTGTTCCTAGCCTTGTCATCACCTATGCTATTCTGGTCCTCCTTGTTACATCGGACCTCCAGTCTCGAACCTGACCGCACTCCCCCTCTACCTGTGGGCACGCCGTACTTCCACTCTCCCAGGAGACCCTGCGAGGCCCACCTAAGTCCAAGCAGCTCGGGTTCCTACTGGCTCCTCCCGGGGGGACTTTGGGCTTCCAGTGGTAAAACTCTTCCTAGCCTCTATCTCCTCCAGTGCTCCGCCCCTTGGGGGCAGTTGCCTCCTGGTCCCTACCAGGAGGCGGTTCTCCACTGCCTCAGGACAAGGGTCCACCCCCAAGCACAACACCAGGTTCTTTTGGCCTCTGTTGGAAACAGGATGCTGCGCTTGATGGACCCTTGGTCTGACCCAGCATGGCAATTTCTTATGTTCTTAAGGCCTGTATCTGCTTTACATACTTAAGGATAGCCAAAGCTCTGCCTTTTAACTTTTTTAATAGATTATTATTATTATTATTAGCATCGTCATCATCATGATTTGTATAGTGCATACCAGATGTATTAAGCAGTGAGCACCGTACAGAGACACATAGTGGATATTCCAGTCTCATTGGAGCTTAAAATCTGGTTAAGACAGAAAGGCAGGACACACAATGAATAACAAGCAGGAGATATTGGGTAAGATAGCAAGGTCATGACTGAGAAGATTTAAGGGTAGGTGGCATTAAATTGAGCAGGGGTAGCTTTCAAAAGTATATAATCAAATATGACATTAAAGGCTGCTAATCAGCTTTTGTGGCAGGATGTATGAATTTCTATTACCCCAGTCCTGTCTAAGAAACTGATAGTGTTGTGAAGTAGGTATGGAATATCAGCTCCAGTTCTATGTAAGAAACTGAGAGACATTGTCCTTAGATTGATAACTCTGTTACATGAACAGGAAGAATTGAAGTTCAGGCATTAAAATCAACCTCAAAGAGGTGAACATTTAGGATGGCTTTGAATCTGGTAATAGAGAGAGGCTGGGTCCCAAACATTCAGGAAGTCCATTCCAGGCATTTGGTGCATCAAGACAGAAGGGGCAGTGATGAGATTTGGCAATGGGGAAAAAGAGAGCAGGTGAGAGTAGCTTACCTGATATTCAAAGCTTGGGAAGAGGAGTATATAGGGAAATCAAAGAAGTGCAATAAAAAGGAACTGCAAAGTGAATGGGGAAGGGAGATACTGGACCTGATGCTCACCAATGGGAGCAGCATTTCTGATGCTGTAGTGGACAATCATCTGGGAACCAGTGATCACCAGATGGTACGGTTCAGAATCAGAGCAGAGTTGGTGAGGATTCGTTCTAGGTGAGGGTGCTAGATTTTAAGAAAACTAACTTTTTAAAGTGGGGGACTACTTCAAAGTGTCATCACTCATTAGCTGGCTGGGAAAATTTAGGGGAAATGGAAGCACAGGGTGAAAAACTAAAAGGAAATGATGTAAGGATAATGAAAGTTTTGTTGGGAAAGGAAAGAAAGGAAAGAAGAAAAAGAGGCTGCTATGGTTTTTTAAAGAAATAGTTGAAAAAGAAACAAAATAAAAGTTAAGTGTTCATAAGCTATAAGAGACTATAGAAAGAAGCAGACAGGTGATTATCTGGAAAAGCTAAGAGAATATGGAAACGCAGTCAGGAATGCAAACATAAATGGAAGTAAAAATAGCAAAAATGGTAAAGTAGGTGTATTTGTGTGACGGGGACAAGACTTTTCAAGTATATTAATGATGGGAGGAAATGTTCAAGTGGTATTGTGAGACTTGGAGGTGAAAGAGAGGCTGATGAGGAAAAAGTAAAATTACTTAACAAATATGTCTGTTCACATTAGAAGAGCCAGGAGCTGGACCATATAAAACAAAAACTAGGATTGGAAGTGAAGTAAATCTTAATCGGTTTTCAGAAAAGCATGTTCATGAGGAGCTAATTAAACTTAAATTAGATAAAGTAGAGCTTTATATAGGCAGTGTGAAGGAGTGTATAGCTGACTCTCTCAGACTACCTTAAAGAACCAGACTCAGATGTTCCACTGGGTCCTTCTTAAGCTTGGACTCCCCAAGATATCCTAGGAAGAGGGAGGAGTTCAAACCCTGAGCATAAAACCTAAGGTCCTAGACAAGCTAGATGGTCCCCAGGGAGCTGAAGGAGTCTCAGACAACAGAGAGCCCACATATCTGTGAGGTGGGTAAACCTATATATGTTTAAGGCAGAGACTGCTTGAGTTCAAGGCGCCTGCTTTGTTTGCTGCCCAATGTTTGCTGTCTCACATCACTGTAAATAAGGAGCACTTAAAGCACAGCCAGAGTGAATGTGTGCATTCCTCTGGCTTTATCCATGCCATTGACCACTTCTGTACCATATATGGTGGCAGAGGTGGGATCCCTCTAATCCAGGCACAGAGGAGAAAATCAGCCCAGGGAGGACTGTGATGAGGAACAGTTTGTTGTGCAGCTTCTGAGCAATTGAAGAAAGGGTGTGGCTCTGCTGACCACCAAAGAAAAAAAAAGACTGCAGAGTTTTGTTTTTTTTTACTATCTTTTCCTAGGGCCCTCCCGGTTCTATCCCAGTGCATGTGTTGGGCACTTAATATTAATTTATTCACTACTTCATTCACTGTCACATGTCAGTGAAAGGACCAATCCTTCTGAAAGGTGATTGGTCTTTTCCCTGACATGTGGCAGTGAATGGACCAATCGACAATAAGTGAAGGAGTGAATAGATCAATATTAAAGTGTCGGGGACTTAATATTAATTTATTCACTCCTTCACTTATTGCCGATTGGTCCATTCACCTTCACATGTCAGTGAAAGAAACAATCCCCTTTCAGAAGGCTGTTCTGAAAGGGGATTGGTCCTTTCACTGACAAATGTCAGTGAAAAGGACCAATTGGGACCAGCCCTATCGGAGGAGGTTCTCCAGTAGGGGTTCCCAGCTCGTGGGAGGGAGAAGATTTGAAGTTTTCAAAGGGCTTTCCTAAGGACCTCCATTTAGGTACTGAACCCTCCCCCCCCAGATCTGACCCGAACCACTTGGCTCATCGGGCCAGACCTTGGGGGGAGAGCGCTTAGGGCAGGTCAGCCATGTTTCCTAGGCACCCAATGTCAAGGACATGCTAAGGGTGCACATTTTTCTCTAGCACATCCTTTTTAGTGCGGCAGGCCATTGAAGTATGACATCATATCCCTGGGAGAGGTGGTTGGGTGAGCATTAAGAAAGCAGGCACTCAGCTTTCAGCACCCGCTTTCTACACGCCGATACTGCATCAACCCCATAATATATCTCAATCACATTCGCCTTATTAACCTAACAATTAACATTGGCCTATATGTGCAATCACCGGTCTTTACTACACACCAGTCTGCGGGTCTTGTGCACTGTCAGAGCTTATGACAGACGAGGAATAATTGAAATGAGAAAAGGTGCACATTTCATGTTACATCTAAAATCCTGTGCATTTTAATAGGAACTGGTGAATAATCTCTTCTAAATAACTGAGAATTCCAGACAAGCAATGCTCATGGAAATCTGATTAAATAATTAGATCACAATCCAGACAGCCAGAAATCAAAGGGTTCATACTGGCCTATCGTCTTCTCTCCCTTTGTACTATCCAGAAGGGAATCCTGACACACAGGGCATCATGAAATTTGTTGCCCTGTGTGGGTGATTGGAGGTGATAGGGAACTGGATATCCCTTCCAGTGCAGGAGCATCTTTTATTCCTTGCTCTAGCCATATTAGTAAAATAATGAATCTAAGCTGACAGTGATTTTATAGGTATGATACTCAAGATGTCATACAGAATTTCAAGCTGCAATATTTTTCTCTTCTGGTCCTTTTTAGAGTTTTGCCTCTTTCATATAGTAGGTTACAGTGTTATCCTAGTTTATTTATAATGTAAATGTTTTTGTTGCGCCGGGAGGTGGACCCTTGACCTAGTGCAGGTTTGGTAGGCTCCCTGGTCGGACCCAGAGAGCGCCTGCCACCAGGAGGCAGAGCACAAGAGGAGACAGAAGCTAGCTGGAGCTTCACCCCCTAGCAACTCGGGGTTCCCGCAAGTTGAGCCCTTGGTTACCCGGGCCGCCTGGTCTTAGGTGGGCCTCGCAGGATCTCAAGAGAAAGTTCAGAAGTGTGCCCACCACGATCAAGGGTACGCGGTCGATGTTCAGGCTAGAAGTCCGGGGTGCCAGAGAAGGCCAGAAGAGAGTCTCTGAATGTATGCGTAAGGATCAAGGCCAGAATCAAGGTAGTCAGCCAAAGCAGGGGTCAATACCAGTGGTCAGTCCGTGGATAGCCAGCCAAAGCAGGGGTCAGGTTCCAGGCAGTAGTCAGATGTGGTCAGAGGTCAGACAGAGGTCATTTCCAGGCAGCGTGCAGACGTGGTCAGCAATCAGGCAGAGGCCAGTTCCAGGCAGCGTGTAGACGTGGTCGGTGAAACAGGCAAAGGTCAAATCCAGGCGGTGATCAACGTAGTCAAGAACAGGCAGAGGTCAGTACCGAGAAGACAGTCTGAGAGGTACTACCTGGGGAGAAGCAGGAGCAGAAGGATGCTGGAACAGAAGGACACTGGAACGAGACTGGAACAAAACTGGAACAAGGCTGGAATGAGACTGGAACAAAGACTGGAAACGCAGAGGCAAACTAGAAATCACTGAGTGATTGCCAAGACAAGGAAGTGATGGCAGGTACTTCCTCTTATACAGCGTTCAATCAGGGTGCGCCGCAGAGCTGGGATCCGCCCCATACCCTTTAAGGGACTGGGCGGTCCGCATGTGCGTGCCTAGGGATGAGGCCAACGCCACAGAGGATGCCGAGCCCTGCCGTGAGGCCTGGCTGGAGGTGGAAGGCCCGGCGACCGCTGCCGCGGGATGCCAAGGCCTGGCTATACTTGCTGCTGCAGCTGGGGAGGACGAACCCGGGACCCGTGGAGGAGTTAGTGAGGTGAGCAGGCCCAAGCGCGGACAGGACGCACAACAATTTTGAAGGGCTCTTCCTCGATATATCTAAATGTTTTTGAATTGCTGGTCTTGTTTTATGTTTTAGGGCCTGGCAGATTCTTCTTGCTCCTTTGGCCTGCCAGCTCAATTGGAACCGGGGACTGGATCTGCCACTGTGAGCCTGGGGATTTCCCCCTACGTTTTATAATCGTCTACCAATTCATCTAAGCCCAATCATTCAGTGATAAATACCACAATATTGTGTACATAAGAACAATATTGTGTACATAAGAACATAAGAAATTGCCATGCTGGGTCAGACCAAGGGTCCATCAAGCCCAGCATCCTGTTTCCAACAGAGGCCAAACCAGGCCACAAGAACCTGGCAATTACCCAAACTCCAAGAAGATCCCATGCTACTGATGCAATTAATAGCAGTGGCTATTCCCTAAGTAAACTTGATTGATAGCAGTTAATGGACTTCTCCTCCAAGAACTTATCCAAACCTTTTTTGAACCCAGCTACATTAGCTGCACTAACCACATCCTCTGGCACCAAATTCCAGAGCTTTATTGTGCGTTGAGTGAAAAATAATTTTCTCTTATTAGTCTTAAATGTGCTACTTGCTAACTTCATGGAATGCCCCCTAGTCCTTCTATTATTCGAAAGTGTAACTAACTGATTCACATCTACTCATTCAAGACCTATCATGATCTTAAAGACCTCTCTCATATCCCCCCTCAGCCGTCTCTTCTCCAAGCTGAACAGTCCTAACCTCTTCGGCCTTTCCTCATAGGGGAGCTGTTCCATCCCCTTTATCATTTTGGTCACCCTTCTTTATCACAACTATATCTTTTTTGAGATGTGGTGACCAGAATTGTATACAGTATTCAAGGTGTGGTCTCACCATGGAGCGATACAGAGGCATTATGACATAAAACTTGACAGGATCCATTCTCAGGTTTTCACTCAAAGAGAGAAGCCCAGTTGGCTCACATCTTCAGCATCAACCCTCCCCCACTGCTGGGCAGTGACATTATCAATGGGCAAAACAACACAAGTCCTCAACATCACAGCAAAAATCCTACCTTAGGTGATCATCTCCTCAGACACCCAACCTGGTGTCCTGGTGCCATATGTGTGGAGATTCAGTTGGGATCTCCTGATCTTGTTCTTCCATCCTTATTTGTTGTTTCTGCATGGATGGAGGGATCAGGCTAGTTCTCAGCACTGCAATCCCAGTGAGGAGGGGGGATCCAAATGCCTCCTACTCTGTTCAAGTCCAAACAATACTTCAAAAATTAAACTAGATATATAATCTGCCTTCACTGTCTCTCGCAGCAGGATCCATCACTGGTGCTTGCCTTCCTAAGGTTTAGAGTAAGTTCACAGGTCTTTGGTCCCCTTGTGAGAGCCCTATTGCCCCCAAAAGGGTTTCAGATGTAAAATTCCATCTCTCTTTAAATTAGTAGAAGGATCCACTGGCAGGAAGCGCACAATAAGGTTTCACTTCTAAATGAAACTCCAATTGGGTAAAGCTGGGAGGCTTCACCAGAGTGTAAACCTTAAACATCCTTACTGTTCAAAGCTTTCCTCAAACTGCTTCAAAATGTTCTAAAATGGATGAGCTAAATAGTGTTGAGGCATTCAATCCAGACCCTCCAGATGGAAGGGACTGAGAGGAATAGAATAGCTCCTTCTAAAGTGGGTTCTATACAGAGACAATGAGAGCTGGTGGACAAACTGGGGGGGGGGGGGGGTTCGGTCCTACCACACATGCTATAAAAGCCATGACCTCCTCTAAGAAGTTTTCATATTAAACATTTGTTAGCAGGAGGAAATCTCTTTGTTAATGTATAATCTTTTTGGGGGTATTTGCTGGTGCTGCTTTACTTTGTTAATCTTCACTTATTTATAGTTCTCTGTTTTTTACATAGTAACATAGTAATGACAGCAGAAAAAGACCAAAATGGTCCATCTAGTCTGCCCAGCAAGCTTCCCAAGGTAGTAACTGCCGCTCTGTGCAGGTTACCCCCATGTTTCCCATAAGGGTAGTAACTGCCATTCCATGCCGGTTTAGCTTTTTTATTTATTCCCATCCTCTAGCCTTTTAGGGATCCACAGTATTTATCCCATGCCCCTTTGAAATCTTTCACAGTTTTAGTCTTCACCACTTCCTCTGGAAGGGCATTTCAGGCATCCACCACCCTCTCAGTGAAGAAATATTTCCTAACATTGGTTCTAAGTCTTCCTCTCTGGAGTTTCAAATCATGACCCCTAGCTCTACTAAATTGTTTCCAATGGAAAAGGTTTGTTGATGACCATGGATCATTAGAACCTTTCAAGTATCTGAAGGTCTGTATCATATCACCCCTGCTCCTCCTCTCCTCCAGGGTATACATATTCAGGTTCCTCAACCTTTCCTCATAAGTCATTTGATGGAGACCACCCACCAATTTGGTTGCCCTTCTCTGAACCACCTCCATCCTGTCTCTGTCTCCTTTGAGATACGGTCTCCAGAACTGAACACAATACTCCAGGTGAGGCCTCACCAAGGACCTGTACAAGGGGATTATCACTTTCCTTTTCTTACTAGATATTCCTCTCTCTATGCAGCCTAGCATTCTTCTGGCTTTGCCTATCACCGTGTCACGCTGCTTCGTCAACTTCAGGTCGTTAAACACTATCACCCCAAGATCTCTCTCCTGCTCTGTGCACATCAGCCCTTCACCCCCCAACGCATATAGTTCTTTTGGATTACCATGCCCCAGATGCATGACTCTGCATTTCTTGGCATTGAATCCCAGCTGCCATATGTTCGACCACTCTTCCAGCTTCCTTAAATCCCGTCTCATTGTCTGTACTCCTTCCGGCGTGTCCACTCTGTTGTAGATTTTAGTATCATCCGCAAATAGACAAACTTTACCTTCTAATCCTTCTGCAATGTCGCTCACAAAGATGTTGAATAGTACCAATCCCAACACCGATCCTTGTGGCACTCCACTTAACAACATTCTCTCTTCAGAATAGGTTCCATTTACCATCACCCATTGTCTTCTATCCATCAACCAGTTTGTAATCCATGCCAATACTTTGGAGCTGTCTCCCAAGCTTCTCATTTTGTTGATGAGTCTTCTGTGTGGGACCATATCAAAAGCTTTACTAAAATCCAAGTAAATTACATCAAGCACTCTTCCCTGATCCAGTTCTCTAGTCACCCCATCAAATAAATCAATTAGATTCATCTGACAGTACCTTCCCCTGGTGAATCCATGCTACTTATGATCGAGCAACCCACCGGATTGTAGATAGTTCACTATCCTTTCTTTCAGCAGAGTCTCCATTAATTTTCCCACCACTGAGGTGATGCTAACCAACCTGTAGTTTCCAGCCTCTTTTCTGCTCTCACTCTTGTGAAGCGGGACCACCACCGCTCTTCTCCAGTCACTAGGCACTACACCCTTTTCCAAAGATCTATTGAACAGGCGACATAGTGGACACACCAGCACATCTCTGAGTTCCCTCAGTATTCTGGGGTGAACCTCATCAGGCCCCCCATGGCTTTGTCCACTTTCAGCTTTCTTAGCTCTTCCCATACATTCTCTTCCGTAAATGGAGTTTTGTCTACTCCATCCCCTTCTATAGTCTTGATAACAAATGACGGTCCTTCTCCAGGGTCTTCTTTTGTGAACACTGAACAGAAGTATTTGTTTAATATTTCTGCTAATTCCTCATCTCTCTCCACCCACTGATCCTTATCCCCTTTCAATTTCACTATACCACTATGTACCTTTCTGATATATCTGAAAAATGTTTTGTCACCTCACTTTATCTCCTTGGCAATCTTTTCCTCTGCCTGACTTTTTGCTTTCTTGACTACTTCTTCTCCCTTAGGTTCACCAGATAATCCTCCCTGTGTTCCACTTTTTGGGATTCTTTATATTTCTTAAAAGCTGATTTTTTTTGCTTTTATTAAATCAGCCACCTCCTTTGTGAACCAGATTGGATTCTTAATTGTCTTACTTTTGTTTATTTTTCTAACATACAAATTTGTTGCTTTTGTAATTGCTCCTTTTAGTTTGACCCACTGTTGTTCGACTTCTCCCATTTTCTCCCAGTCTTCAAGTTCTGCCTCTAGATATTTCCCCATAGTCTGTTTTTTTGAAGTTCAAAACTCGGGTCTTTTAGATCTCTACTTAATGTGGGAGTGTTGCTGTTGGGG
Organism: Rhinatrema bivittatum; assembly: GCF_901001135.1. Lineage (NCBI taxonomy): Eukaryota > Metazoa > Chordata > Amphibia > Gymnophiona > Rhinatrematidae > Rhinatrema > Rhinatrema bivittatum. The sequence goes on from NC_042621.1 coordinate 143,723,259, forward strand.
GGTATAGGAGGAGGTTACTATGTGCCTAACCTTTTTCTGTCAGGGTTGATGGGATTTGAACACACAGCCCTACAAGTTTCAGGCTGTAAAACTGCTATGAAGCTAAAGGGGCTACGCCAAGAATTCCTAGCATTTTCACCCTATGTACTAGGGATAGCTAGACACGCCTCTGCAGCAATTCAATTAGACCAGCACTAGGTATGCCTCAAATTGACACCAACATATAAGGCATTCCAAGAAAGCAAACAGTTATTGATCCAACAGCATTCTCATCATCTGCCCCATAGAAACTCTGTTTGTTTGGCCACTGATTCTGACCCTGCTCCATTGTTCCTGCTTTGAAATCCCTGCCTTGTAATCTAGGTCCAATGCTCCTGCTCCACGTTTCTCTCCTGGATCCTGACCAGCCCCTGGGCTCCACTATCATGCCTCAGGTCTAGAATCACCTTCCTTCTGGGGCAGTCTCTGATAGTCGAGCCCTGATAGTCCAAAGGGGACCCCTATGATTAGGGTTTAAACAGTATGAAAGACTTCATGCTTGCGATCAGTTTTGCAGACTGGGATCTTGTCCCATAGGAGCAAGCTCCTCTACAGGCCAATACAGTACAGTGCGCTCCGACGGAGCACACTGTTAGCCTGCTCTTGGACGTGCATTTTCCCTTACCCCATATTCAGTAAGGGGAGGAAACCGTGCGTCCAACCCGCGGCACCTAATAGCGCCCTCAACATGCAAATGCATGTTGAGGGCCCTATTAGGTATTTGCGCGTGATTCAGAAAGTAAAATGTGCAGCCAAGCCGCACATTTTACTTTCAGAAATTAGCGCCTACCCAAAGGCAGGCGCTAATTTCTTCCGGCACTGGGAAAGTGCACAGAAAAGCAGTAAAAACTGCTTTTCTGTGCACCCTCCGACTTAATATCGCTATGATATTAAGTCGGAGGTCCTGAAGAGTAAAAAAAGTTAAAAAAAAATAAATTTAATTCGGCCCACGGCTGTTGAGCCAAAAACCGGAAGCTCAATTTTGCCGGCGTCCGGTTTCCGAACCCGTGGCTGTCAGCGGGCTCGAGAACCGACGCTGGCAAAATTGAGCGTCGGCTGTCAAATCCGCTGACAGCCGCCGCTCCTGTCAAGAAGGAGGCGCTAGGGATGCGCTAGTGTCCCTAGCGTCTCCTTTTACCCGTTTTTACTGCCAGGCCTAATTTAAATACTGAATTGCGTGCACCGGCGAGTGGACTTTACTGTATCGGCCTGCTAGTGAGTCCACTGCAGGTTGCACCAGCAAATTCAAGGTCTCTATTCCAGGCTGCACCAACAAAGCCAAAGACTGCACCAGCAGTGCCAAAGACTCCACTCCAGCCTGTACATGCAGCTTCAGCATATGTACTGGTGATTCCAGCTGTTCCATCCGTTCCGGCTTCAGTCTGTGCACTGGTGATTCCAGCTATTACAGCAGCTTCTATCCCTGCACAAGTGATTCTGTTCGACGCTGAACCAGCTATTGCTTTGATGACTCTTGCACCAGCCCCCTTAGGACCCTTGCAGTGGTTCTAAGATCACTTTGATGGTATTCAAAGGAAGTTCTTTAAGTTTAAAGAGTAAAGCTATTTCTTGTTTCAGCAATTTCCTCATCACTACCCAAGTGACAAGATTAAGGTGGCCCTGCTGATTCTCCTAATATTGGGGAAGTCTTTAAGCCCAGCTTGCCCTTGCTAGAGAGTAACAGCCTTCTCCTTGAATATTACCAAGGATTTGTGAGGGCCTTATCTGGGAAAATGTCTGATCATGCAATCAGCTTTTGACTTTAACTCACCTGGATTTGCACCTAGAAGGGGGTGTTATGCAATCTGTGTCTCCATTTCCAGAACCAGCCTCCATCTTTTCCTCATATGAGCTTGCATCTAGAAGAGGTGCTTACCACTACCTGGCCGCAGATAAAGAGCCAGTTTCTGCCTTAGCTTTAGTGAAATTAGCACCAACTGTGTTTATAGCTCCAGTGTCTGCTCTTACACAGCTGAAGTCCATGACAGCTGCCTTTTCACCTTCAGTTCTTGTTCTTGCACCAGTGAAGACAGCTGTCTATTCAAGTCTATTTCCTGACCTTGCACTGGTGAAATCCATGTCAGCTGTCTCTATAGCTGTAGTGCCTGCTCTTGCATTGGTGAATTCCACATCAATTGCCTCTTCAGCTCCAGTTCTTGTCCATGCACCAGTGAAGTCAGTGCCAGCTGCTATTAGAGCTCCAGTGTCTATCTCCACACTGGTGAAGTAATTGCTTTCTGTCTTTACAGCGTCAGCTCTAGTTCTTGTGCCCATTAATACAGCTCTGGCTGTCTCTATAGCTCCAGTGCTTGCTTCCATATCAATGAAGTCAGCACAAGCTGTAAATAAAGGTCCAGTGCCTGTTTCTGTACTGGTGAATTCAGCATCCACTCTCTATAAAAAATATTCAAATATCAGTAACAATACATCAATAAAAGAAAATCTATGAACCTAGACATAAAATCAAAAACAAAAATAGAAAATAAAATAATTACATACATCACATAATAGAACAATTGAATTCTACTAGAGTCTGGACTCTAAACTCTCTGCTCTCAATGCATAAACTCTCAGTTGTTGCCCAAACTATTTCCAAAAGCTTCCAACAATAGAAAAGCTTTAAGCTTAGCATGATAGATATCAATATAGGTGTAATCTAAAAAATTTTAATACATAAATAAGCTGCTTCTGGTAGACTTTAATATTAGATATTAAGTATAGATCCTTAGGCAAAGCATTCCATAGATTTGGGCCTATAATAGAAAAGGCCTGTGAATGAGTTCTAACTAGCCTCATTCCTTAATAGAACATTAATAAAACATATACTAATAAATAAAAATTAAATCTAAAATTTCTGCATAAACAATTAAAAGAAATATAATTCCCAGTCAATTAACAAAAGCTCGTTTAAATAGCATATTTTTAAACTCTTTTAAATTCTTATCAAATTTAACTCCGAGCACAAATCTAAATTTAATGAATTGCACAAGTTGGGGCCTGATAATCAAATGTATGATAACAAGTTGCCTCAAGCCTAATCTGAACAGGAGATAACAATCACAAAAGATCTAATCATAGGAGTGTATCAGTCTTTCTGGTATACAATGGATCAGCAAATTTGCCACATATTGAGACTGATCTGTCTGTAATGCCTTAAAAGCAAGAAGCAATATCTTAAACCCTATTCTATAAAAAACTGGAAGCCAATGAAGATATGACAAAATTGATCCCATATAATCATACTTCCTTAACCCTTAAATAACTTTCATTGCAGTGTTTTGCAAGAATATTGCAATCTCCTCAAAGAAGTAGGAAGTCCCTTGTTATAAAATGTTGTAATAGAGTAGCATGACACAATTTAATAAAATCAGATCTAATCAATAAAGGTCTCAAACGCCTAACAAAGAGAAGGTTAAAAAAACCCCAAATACAAACAAGGGAAGCAAACTGATGAATCATAGACAGGAATCAATCTTAATCCCCGGAATAGAAATCACATCACTCAGTGGAATAGAAGATCCAACATAACTGGAGGAAGTGGAAAAGCCTTCCTCTTCCTACTCATCCATAGTGCCTCTGTCTTTTTTGGCTTCATCTTTAGTTTATGAATTGTCAGCGAATGGGCAATTCTATTAAGACAAGCATAAAAATTCCTCAGCTCCGCAAGATTCAGTTGGTGGATATAAGCCACCACCTAAATATCATCAGCAAACAAAAAACACTGAAACTTGCTTCCTGGACTAACTTAATACATTTCCTGACTAGCTTTGAGGAGCTAGTACTCCTTTCCTCGGGTCAGAAGAGAATGAGCCCAAGATGGCATTATTTGAAAATGCAAGTATATCATAAAACACATTTGAATGATAATGTAAAGGGGAAGGGAATTGGAGGTGGGAGTTCTGATTATTCAACAGTTCCCTTCCCCCCCAACTCTCTTAACTTTCACATTATTATTATTGGAATGCCTGTTATGATTCACTTATATCTTCTGGTAAATGTAATCTTTTGATTATTTTGTTCTGACCTGAGGAAGGGAGTAATGGCTCCTGAAAGCTAGTAAGGAATGTATTAAATTAATCCAATATAAAAAGGTATCACCTTTTTTTTTTTTTTTTGCTAACCTTTATTTCATGAACTGTCAAGACACACTAGAAGTAGATCAAATATATTTGATCTACTTCTAGTGTACAGTATATTTACAGAACAAAGAAAATAAGCAATCTCTCACCAGACTGTAAGCCTCTTCCTTGATGGCTGAAGAGATGATGGAATGGGGCATGCCTTGACCCCTTGCCTCCTTTCTTTTTGCTACTGGAGGTGTATGTGGGGGGTATGGTAGGCAAGAGTTACTGGGGTCCACCTCCCCTTCTCCTCTTTCTATTTTTGCTTGGCTAATCCTGCAGTCACAAGTGCAGAATGTAGTTGTGTGGCTTTAAAAGAAGAGAGACAAGATCATGTACTTAAACCCTTCCTTAAAGCCTAGATAGCCACTTACAATGCCCATCTTTAACTCCATTTCTACACAGGAAGAGGCACAGAAGACAGGTGAAGAGTAACTGAGGAAGGAAACAGTGACAGAAAAAAAGTTCACAGTAAGATATCAGAAAGCAGAACATTACTGAAAGTGCCAACACTTCAAATAATGAGAGCTGACCATGTTGAAAAGAGGCAAAGAAAAGCTATTAACACCATGAAAAACGAACGAGTATACCTCTGAGCAGCTGATTGATCACCTCCTTTTGTCCCTACAACATTATGCTAGATATATAATAAGTAACTGACGTCTGTTACCACATATGTGCATGATGACAATTAGTTTCAATATGCAACAGCTCAGCCAGATTCATGATCTGGAGAAAGCAGCCATATTGTCATATGAACACATTACAGAAAGAGACAGGTAAATACAATTGAAGGTTAAAGCACATGAGAACCCTATCGTAAAAAACACATTAACTCCATGATAAGAGATGGATAGTGCACTCGGTCCCTACGTATTGGCAATCTGCAATGGATGTGGCCATATTCGTTGTATTCATGGGGAAGCGAAACGTATCGCGATTCCCCACGAATACACGAATCTTCGCCGAATTATTTGGCCATCTAAAGAAACCAATTTAAACAAACCCCCACCCTCCTGACCCCCCCCCCCCCAAGACTTACCAAAACTCCCTGGTGGTCCAGCGGGGGGGTCCAGGAGCCATCCCCTGCACTCACACCCTCGGTGCTGGTTTCAAAATGGCACCAATAGCCTTTGACCTACTATGTCACAGGGGCTACTGGTGCCATTGGTCAGCCCCTGTCACATGGCCATCAGTGCCATCTTGTGCTCCGACCATGTGACAGGGGCTGACCAATGGCACCGGTAACCCCTGTAACATAGTATGGGCAAAGGCTATTGGCACCATTTTGATTACTGGCAGCAGACGGTCCGAGTGCAGGAGGTCGCTCCCGGACCTGAGAGACACACTGGTCATGCTCTGCTAGATCTTTGGAAAATATCAAGATGTCATCTTAAGATGTCAGATATATAATTACACTCTGATCCAGCATATCACAAAATATTTTTTCATCAGGTTTTGAAAAGAAATAGCAGCATTTCTTAATCCATGACATACACATAATAATATAACCCACATACTCGATCTATAAATTAATTGCAGGGACTGTCTCTCTAGCATTCAAAAACTCCGGCAACTGTTCTGAACTAAAAAAAATATGTATTATCACGTAGCTTGATTATGCATTTACAAGGATAACATAGCAAGAAGCTTGCACCCAAAACAATAACTTCAGGGCGCATTTCCAGGCAAGCTTTGCGACGTAATTGAGTAACTCTGGCAAGATCTGGATAAATTCGGACTATGCCCTCAAGAAAGGAAACATTCAAACTCTTAAAGTAAAATTTCATAACAAGACATAGATCCTGCTCAGAAAAGAAGGACACAAGCAAAGTAGATCTATCAATCACTTCCACATTGGAATTTTTCTAAATATGCTGTTTTCTTAATCATTTTTCTCATTTTCTCATAGTCAACTTTTTGAAAGTTACATGCTGTCGCAGTAGATTTCTATAGTGCTTTCTCTCCAATTATTAAGTCAAATGGGTTAATGTTGTGATCACCTTTGTCAAGTGGCTCCAGCACTGTTACCTCTCACAACAAATCCTGTGTTCCACTAAGGACTAGGTCTAAAATAGTTTCCCTCTTGTTGGTTCTTGTACCAGTTGCTCCATGCAGCAGTCATTTATTTCATCTAGGAACTTTATATCTCTAGAATGTCCTGATGTGACTTTCACCCAGTCAATACTGAGGTAATTGAAATCTCCCATTATTACTGTGCTGCTGGCTGATTTTGTTAGCTTCCCTAATTTCTTTTAGCATTTCATTGTCTGTAAGTTCATTCTGGCCAAGTGGATGGTAATACACCCCCACTGCTATTTTATTCTTCTTTTCACCTGGAATTTCTATCCATAAAGTTTCAACATTATATTATATTTCCTGCAGAACTTTTATCCTGTTTGACCAAATGCTTCCTTTAACATATAGTGCCACCCCTCCAAAAATTTGCTCCATCTTATCATTTCAACATAATGGGGTAGATTTTTCAAAGGTACGTGTGGGTGTACATGTTTGCGCACTACCCGGCATGTACACATGGACGCATGATTTTATAAAATGCGCGTGCAGGTTATAAAATTGGGGGTCGGTGAGTACAAGGGGGTGCACACTAGTACATCTTGCACGCGCTGACGCCCGTGACCTTCCCCCATTCCCTTCCCCCTAATCTAACCTTCCCACCCATTCCCCTAACCTTTCCACCCCCTAGCCCTATTCTAACCCTCTTGACCTCTATCTTACCTTTTGTGACTGCCTCCGGGCAGGCACAAGTTGCACGCGCCGGCAGCCTGCCGGCACATGATCCTCCGACACAGCAGCATGTGGCCGCTGTGCTGGAGGACTCTGGCCCCGCCCTCACCCGCCCCAGACCGCCCCACCCCGCCCCTGTCCCACCCCTTTTTTAGACGCATCCGGGGCTTTATGTGCGTCGCTGGCACGCGTAACCTCCTCTATAAATAAAATTAAAATCTGGCCCAATTTGTACCCTGGTATCACAGTGTCCCATTGGTTATTCTCCTTCCACCAGGTCTCTGAGATGCCAATTATATCCACCTCTTCATCCAGTGCTGTACACTCTAACTTTCTCATCTTATTTTTTAGGCTTCTAGCATTTGTATACTGAAATGTCAATGTATGTTTTATTGTTTGTATTAACAACCTGCTCAACAGTTGACAGGGGTAATTTGGAATCTTTCTGCACTTTACTTAGACATCTGGTCCACTTTGGCATTTATTAGAATCTCTCATAAGAACATAAGATATGCCATACTGGGTCAAACCAAGGGTACCTCAAACCTAGTTATCCTGCCTCCAACAGTGGCCAATCCAAGTCACAAGTACCTAGCAAGTACCCAAACATTAAATAAATCCCATGCTACTAACACCGGCAATGAGTAGTGTCTATTCCCTATTGATTAATAGCAGTTTATAGTCTTCTCCTCCAGGAACTTATCCAACCATTTCTTAATCCTTCAAAGATACATCATTCTGAACCATGCACTTCTGAGTGTCTGCTTTCCCCCATCATCTAATTTAAAAGATGTGCTTTCTCCTTTTTAAAGGTTATTGCCTGTAGTCTGGTTCCACTCTGGTTAACATGGAGCCAATCCTTGCTGAAAAGCGCCCCCCCCTTCCCCAAAATGAAGCCCAGTTCCTAACAAACCTAAAACCCTCTTCCCTGCACCATCGTCTCATTCATGCATTGAGACTCTGGAGCTCTGCCTGCTTCTGGGGTCCTGCATATAAGAACATAAGAACATAAGAAAATGCCATACTGGGTCAGACCAAGGGTCCATCAAGCCCAGCATCCTGTTTCCAACAGTGGCCAATCCAGGCCATAAGAACCTGGCAAGTACCCAAAAACTAAGTCTATTCCATGTAACCATAGCTAATGGCAGTGGCTATTCTCTAAGTGAACTTAATAGCAGGTAATGGACTTCTCCTCCAAGAACTTATCCAATCCTTTTTTAAACACAGCTATACTAACTGCACGAACCACATTCTCTGGCAACAAATTCCAGAGTTTAATTGTGCGTTGAGTAAAAAAGAACTTTCTCCGATTAGTTTTAAATGTGCCCCATGCTAACTTCATGGAGTGTCCCCTAGTCTTTCTACTATCCGAAAGAGTAAATAACCGATTCACATCTACCCGTTCTAGACCTCTCATGATTTTAAACACCTCTATCATATCCCCCCTCAGTCGTCTCTTCTCCAAGCTGAAAAGTCATAACCTCTTTAGTCTTTCCTCATAGGGGAGTTGTTCCATTCCCGTTATCATTTTGGTAGCCCTTCTCTGTACCTTCTCCATCGCAATTATATCTTTTTTGAGATGTGGCGACCAGAATTGTACACAGTATTCAAGGTGCGGTCTCACCATGGAGCGATACAGAGGCATTATGACATTTTCCGTTTTATTCATCATTCCTTTTCTAATAATTCCCAACATTCTGTTTGCTTTTTTGACTGCCGCAGCACACTGAACCGACTATTTCAATGTGTTATCCACTATGACACCTAGATCTCTTTCTTGGGTTGTAGCACCTAATATGGAACCCAACATCGTGTAATTATAGCATGGGTTATTTTTCCCTATATGCATCACCTTGCACTTATCCACATTAAATTTCATCTGCCATTTGGATGCCCAATTTTCCAGTCTCACAAGGTCTTCCTGCAATTTATCACAGTCTGCTTGTGATTTAACTACTCTGAACAATTTTGTGTCATCTGCAAATTTTATTATCTCACTCGTCGTATTTCTTTCCAGATCATTTATAAATGTATTGAACAGTAAGGGTCCCAATACAGATCCCTGAGGCACTCCACTGTCCACTCCCTTCCACTGAGAAAATTGCCCATTTAATCCTACTCTCTGTTTCCTGTCTTTTAGCCAGTTTGCAATCCATGAAAGGACATCGCCACCTATCCCATGACTTTTTACTTTTCCTAGAAGCCTCTCATGAGGAACTTTGTCAAACGCCTTCTGAAAATCCAAGTATACTATATCTACCGGTTCACCTTTATCCACATGTTTATTAACTCCTTCAAAAAAGTGAAGCAGATTTGTGAGGCAAGACTTGCCCTGGGTAAAGCCATGCTGACTTTGTTCCATTAAACCATGTCTTTCTATATGTTCTGTGATTTTGATGTTTAGAACACTTTCCACTATTTTTCCTGGCACTGAAGTCAGGCTAACCGGTCTGTAGTTTCCCGGATCGCCCCTGGAGCCCTTTTTAAATATTGGGGTTACATTTGCTATCCTCCAGTCTTCAGGTACAATGGATGATTTTAATGATAAATTACACATTTTTACTAATAGGTCTGAAATTTCATTTTTTAGTTCCTTCAGAACTCTGGGGTGTATACCATCCGGTCCAGGTGATTTACTACTCTTCAGTTTGTCAATCAGGCCTACCACATCTTCTAGGTTCACCGTGATTTGATTCAGTCCATCTGAATCATTACCCATGAAAACCTTCTCCATTACGGGTACCTCCCCAACATCCTCTTCAGTAAACACCGAAGCAAAGAAATCATTTAATCTTTCTGCGATGGCCTTATCTTCTCTAAGTGCCCCTTTAACCCCTCGATCATCTAACGGTCCAACTGACTCCCTCACAGGCTTTCTGCTTCGGATATATTTAAAAAAGTTTTTACTGTGAGTTTTTGCCTCTACAGCCAACTTCTTTTCAAATTCTCTCTTAGCCTGTCTTATCAATGTCTTACATTTAACTTGCCAATGTTTATGCTTTATCCTATTTTCTTCTGTTGGATCCTTCTTCCAATTTTTGAATGAAGATCTTTTGGCTAAAATAGCTTCTTTCACCTCCCCTTTTAACCATGCCGGTAATCGTTTTGCCTTCTTTCCACCTTTCTTAATGTGTGGAATACATCTGGACTGTGCTTCTAGAATGGTATTTTTTAACAATGACCACGCCTCTTGGACATTTTTTACTTTTGTAGCTGCTCCTTTCAGTTTTTTTCTAACAATTTTTCTCATTTTATCAAAGTTTCCCTTTTGAAAGTTTAGCACGAGAGCCTTGGATTTGCACACTGTTCCTTTTCCAGTCATTAAATCAAATTTGATCATATTATGATCACTATTGCCAAGCAGCCCCACCACCGTTACCTCTCTCACCAAGTCCTGTGCTCCACTGAGAATTAGATCTAAAATTGCTCCCTCTCTCATCGGTTCCTGAACCAATTGCTCCATAAAGCTATCATTTATTCCATCCAGGAATGTTATCTCTCTAGCGTGACCCGATGATACATTTACCCAGTCTATATTGGGGTAATTGAAGTCTCCCATTATTACTGCACTACCAATTTGGTTAGCTTCCCTAATTTCTCTTAGCATTTCACTGTCCATCTCACCATCTTGACCAGGTGGACGGTAGTATACCCCTATCACTGTAGTCTTCCCTGATACACAAGGGATTTCTACCCATAAAGATTCAATTTTGTATTTAGTCTCATGCAGGATGTTTATCCTGTTGGACTCTATGCCATCCCGGACATAAAGCGCCACACCTCCTCCCGACTGCTCCTCTCTGTCATTGCGATATAATTTGTACCCCGGTATAGCACTGTCCCATTGGTTATCCTCTTTCCACCATGTCTCTGAGATGCCAATTAAGTCTATGTCATCATTTACTGCTATACATTCTAATTCTCCCATCTTACTTCTTAGACTTCTGGCATTAGCATACAAACATTTCAAAGTTTGTTTTTTGTTTGTATTTTTATTCTGCTTTTTAATTGATAGGGATAAGTTAGAATTTTTTAGCTCAGGTGAGTTTTTAGTTACAGGTACTTGGACTACTTTTCTAATTATTGGAACCTCACTGTCGGGATGCCCTAATTCTAATGCATCATTAGTATCCTTTAAAGATACATCTCTTCGAACCATGCGCTGCTGAGCGGGGAACATTTCTGAGAATGCTACCTGGAGTTCTGGATTTCATCTTTCTACCTAAAACCCTAACTTTGGCTTCTAGAACCTCCCTCCTACACTTTCCTATGTCTTTGTACCCACATATACCAAACAGCCAGCTTCTCCTCATCACTATCTAAAATCTTATCTATGTGATGCATGAGGTCCGCCACCTTTGCACCAGGCAGGCAAGTTAACAAGCGATCCTCACGTCCACCAGCCACCCAACTATCAACCTTCCTAATAATTGAATCACCAACTATAACTGCCGTCCTAACCCTTCCTCATGGGAACATGCTCCTAGACATCTATCCTATATCAACATATACCTTTTACCGCTATGCCAACTCCTCTCCAAATTAAAACTTAAACATTTCATCTACGCAGACGACGTACAAATTTTGATACCAATTAAAGATTCCCTTCAAAAAACACTAGAATTCTGGAACTCCTGCCTTATATCCATCAACAACTTGCTCTCAAGCCTTAACCTAATCCTCAATTCCAACAAAACGGAAATACTCCTCATCTCTCAAGATGGTAACTACGCTAGGCCAAACTCGAACCCTGTAAATCAGCCTTCCTTCTCGTCCCAGGTGAGAAACCTCGGAGTCATCTTGGATGATCAATTAAACATAAAGAGATTCATCAATAACACTGCTAAAGAGGGTTTCTATAAATTGCAAGTCCTTAAACAACTCAGACCACTCTTACACTTCCAAGATTACCGATCAGTACTCCAAGCAATCATTTTCTCTAAAATTGATTATTGCAATTCTCTGCTAATCGGCCTTCCAGCTAACACCCTTAAACCTCTTCAAATGTTGCAAAACACCTCTGCCAGGATACTGACTAAGACCAACAAGAGAAGACCATATTACCCCCATCTTAAGGAACCTACATTGGCTCCCAATCAAGTACAGAATCCTATACAAAACACTAACGATCATTCACAAAACCATCTACAAGCTCACTCCACTGGAACTCAACATTCCTCTTCAACCACATCTTCCAACCAGACCGACGAGAACAGCATACAAAAACACTCTCCTTACAACATACATCAAATCCTCTCTAAGCAAACGAGCCATGTCAGTAGTAGGTCCAACACAATGGAACTCTCTACCACCAGAACTCCGTTCAGAACATTGCCCAATCAACTTTAAAAAGAGACTAAAAACCTGGCTATTTGAGCAAGCATTCCAATTATGATAACAACATACCTCAACACCATCGCACTATCCATCACCCTAAATTAAGACTATCCAATCATACTACCCTTACAATTTAGTAACCTTTCTCTACATCAGCTTACCCCAAAGTTTTTATGTCTCTCATATTAAATATATGCACCTAATAATAAAAATATGCGTTTTTTCCCCTTATTATACTCCAAGTTTTTTCCCCATGTATTCTGATCCAAGTTTTATGCCCTGTTCTATGTAATTGCATTCTCACATGCCTGTTTTCAGTTACAATGTAAACCGAGATGATATGTAAAATTTTACATGAATCCCAGTATAAAAAAATGTTAAATAAATAAATATCACCTTCCAGGTGACTTTTCTCCTCCAAGGCAGATTGGGGTTTGGATTTCTCTACTATGTCCCTGAAGGTCTTCTGTATATATCTCTGTCTCCCTTAGCTCCTCTAGGAACGCTGGTCCAAAGGTCCACAAAGAGTATGCTCTGTGATATGCTGTTGCCTAACTGTATTCCTGCATTTCCTAGTTCCTGCTCCAGTCCTGTGTTTCATCTACAATCCTTCTGGCTCTGGACCCGGCCTTCAATCTTACCTGGTTCCTGCTTCCTCCTGGAAGTCCTGGCAGCCACCTGCACCCAAGGTCTCAATCTGTAAGTAATGGCAGCTGCTTCAGGCAGAAGACAACTGCTCCGGATCACCCAGACTCTCCAAGGTATGCCCCTACCTAGACACGGTGCCTACTCTCCAGCCCCAATGGAATGGGTCATGACAGAGATGAAAGAGAGAGAGACTGCTACCTGGGGATAAGGGGGTGGGGGGAATGATAGATAGAGCTACATGGGGATAAGTTGGGGGATGAGAGAGAGAATGAGAGACTGCTACCTGGGGCAGGGTGGGGAGATGAGAGAGAGACTGCTACCTGGGAACAGGGTGGGGGAGAAATGAGAGCAATAGACCTCTATGTGGGGACAGGGTGGGGCTATGAGAGAGAGAGACTGCTGCTTGGGCACTTTGAGAGGGCTATGAGGGAGAGACTGCTACCTGGGGACAAGGTGGAGGCTATGAGAGAGAGACAGCTGCCTGGGGACAGTGTGGGGGCTATGAGAGCAAGAGAGACAGAGAGAGACTGCTGCCTGAGGGCAAGGTGGTGGCTATGAGAGGGAGAGAGATTGCTACTTGGAGACAGGGTGGGGCTATGACAGAGAGGTAGGGAGACTTTTGGGTGGGGGGAGGAGTATAATATGAGGAGGTGACACAAGCTGTGTAAGGATATGGTAGTACTGGTACTTTTTCTTCCAAGGAAAAAAAGCACTGTTCTCACCCCTTCCCCTTCCCCAGCCCCCACTATTTTACTCCTATGCCCTCATGCTTTTACTGCTTGCTCTATCATCCATCCTCTGCTCCTCCCCATATTGGGTTTAATCCCCATTTCCAGGTGATCCTTTATCTGAAACCCCCTCCTCAGCTAGTGGTGTCCTTATGCAGCCCATTGCTCTCCCAACCCCCTGCCCAATTTCTGATCTGCCAAGTTAACCAGAGGGAGAATTTTTGGCCAATCCTGGCTTTGAACCTATATCCTATAGTACTGTGTAATTAGTAATTCCTGAGTTTACCTATTGAAATCAGTGTTGCAGGTCCCATAATGAATCAGAAATCCAGGACTGGGCTGAAATCTCTCTCTTACAGCTGGGTAACTTGATCGTGACCCTAATGCCCCCAACTGATTTTCTCCATGACATCTCTGCTCCCCCCCCCCCCAGTTACCCCTCTCCCTCAGTATCAAACTCTGCCCCTTGTCATATAAAACCTCATCCACTCGACTCCACATCTATAAAAAGTAGCTCTCTGAACCAAACTAATTTGTTCTAACAGTCACAGACCAGTTGAAATTGCATGCACACTTTCCCTTTAAGAGAAGCACAAAGGGTCAGACAGTGCCAGGAGACAGAGGCAAAGGCAGTCTAGGTCTAATCCTGTACTAGCCCAATCAGAAAAAGAATGTGGGGACTCTTTTGTGCTGCACTAGCAGGGGCTAGCTAGTTTTGAGCATCTGAGAGACCCTCTGCTGCAGCTAGCACTTCTGAGCATGCTGTAGATCTTGTCGTTCTCCTTTTTTTTTTTTCCCTTCTGTGCCGCCACTGGTTTCAAAGTCAGGCAAAGCGTGCACAGAAGAGAAAGCTGTGTGCGGGGGAATGGGAAGCTCTGCACATGCACAGTTTACAGGGAACCATGGTAGCAGCCTGTCCGAACCAATTCTGCTGTTCCTTGTGACTTGGGCAAGTCACTTTACCCTCCATTGGCTCAGGGGACTTACCTGAATGTAATCCGCTTTGAAGTGCCGAAAACTGAATATAAATCAAATGAAAGCAAGGATAAAAGCTGTAGGTCAACAAATAGTAACATCTCAAGCTTTAATACATGGTATACAAATAAAGGGAGTGATTTAAAAGAATATTTATGTGCATAAAACATGTTTTTTTGTGCATAAATTGGCTTTTTAAAATTATCCCAGGGCTTGTAGGCATAAAATGCATGTGGAAGTGATTTTGCGTGTACCTTTACATGTACTGCAAAGTAGTAGTCCCGTGGGTGGAGTTGGAGACTGGGAAATCATTTATCTGAGTACTTTAGATTTATACCTGCTCTCTAGTAGGTTTATATGTACTTGCCTATGCTGTGCACAAGATCCCACTAATTTTCAAAATGGTCCACTTTGAAAATTAGACTGAAGTTTGCGTATACTTTGTAGTCACGGACTTCAGCCCTATGTGGACTGTTGTAAATTACCCTCAGTTATATTTAGTATGACTAGGGACCTTCGTTTCAGTTTTTATTTTGTTTGTTTTTTTTGCTGGGACTTATTCTGGGCAGGGTTCAGGGGGGGGGGGTGAGGCTGTGTCTGTTGGATGCGGTGGTTGTATGAGTGGGACGTATGAGGCGTGACTGGTATGCATAGCTTGAATGTGAATGGGGATTGGTTCAGGGGTTTCGTTTGATTATAGGGGTGGATGATGTTACTTAAAAGGAGACTTGCATAACCACTGTACTGATTGTTCTCTTGTTGGTATCGATTTTCTTGTGTACTTCTTCATGCTTGTGGCAATGCCTGTCTTTGCAATAAAAAAGATTTTGCAAAAAAAAAAAAAAAAAGATATTGGTGGAAAAATTACTTCTCCGCTAATTTTTCTCCTATGTGTTATAATAGTCATTTTTTCAATGATTTATTTTTTAGCACAACATTAAATTCCCAGGAAACATAAAATAAAAACTGGAAATGAAGGTCCCTAAGACTTTCTGTCTTTATTTGGCCAAAGTGTTCAGAGAAGTCATTGACTGGGGACAAATATATTTGAGGTTTTGTAGTATGGAAGGGTTGAGGGTATCATGAAAGGATATTTACCTGAGGGACATTTTAATGGTTTCCATCTGAAATGATTGAAGCAGATATTAGACTGTTTTGGGTTTTTTTTTAAGGTTTTCATGGGGTTGTGGATTGCAGCTGAGGTGGTTGGATTGAAATTGTGGTTAGGATGGCTAGGTAAGAATGCTATGTTTTATCACATTTTTGTATGGATTATATTTTATACTTTATTTCAGTTTTATCTGACTGTTTTATTAAATTATGAATGTTTTCATTGTAATCCACTATGATCGATTTTATTGTAATTTAACAGAATATAAAATTGCACCAATAAACACATAAAATATGTTAATATTAACCTGCCATGTTCCTAGCCTGGAAAGGCAAGATATCGAGTTACATATTTATTTATTTATTCATCTGTACATGGAACCACGTATGTAACATGTCTAAATAAATACATTTGATGGTAAAGGGTTTTGCGTGGCTGGCTGGATTTCTGTCTGGGTTCCTGACTGAAGAGTTTGCAATGTGATAGTTTTGTTGACCAATCTGTACAACTACTGGATGACCACTCCTGCTCAATGGCTAATGAGACTTTACCACATTACTAATCTTTTAGCCATGAACCCAGATACACATGAATCCACAAAACACACACAGTCACAGACATATAGAAACTTACAGACATACACAAAAAAGCACAGACATGTAAATGCAAACTCAAAACATAAATATACACGATACACAATATTCACACAAAAAGTCCCACTAGCATTCACCCATACACTAATACAAATATATATACCATGTGCAAATTTTCAAAGGTCCACATTTTCTGTGCATTTTCTCACCAAGTGGAAAACAGCAACTACCATACATCAGGAAGATTACATTACATTTTTTTTACAAATATTCTTATGAAGAAAATCTTTCAACTTTGTGAAAAACAGGCACTTCTACTAGTACATAGAGTTCAATCATCTTATGTTTGTAACTTTTTCATATTTATCTGTTTTTTAAAATGTATTTTATAGGCTTGTCCCAGGAAGCCCTAATTAACATTCCTGACACCTGGAATGTTTTCTCTTGAAATTTTTACATGCTATATTCTGCTTATGTCCTCTATAATTCCCTGGTTCTGCTTTTGGTTAGGACTGGGATGCTCAGATGAAAGTTTCCAGGCTACAGTTCCTGTATGTCTTGGGGTGGGGGCAGGGCCGGTGTTTCTATTAGGCAAACTAGGCAGTTGCCTAGAGTGTCAAAATTTTGGGGGCAGCAAAATCCCACCAGTGCAGGGCCCAGCTGGGGCAAGCCAATACTGGCAAAGAAGGGAGTGCTGTGCTGGAGCTGCCATCAGTAGGTAAATTGGGGAAGAGGGGTGCATGGCTGAAGCTTCACCTAGGGTGCAAAATACTCTTGCACCAGCCCTGGGTGAAGGAGCTGGAGCACCACTGAGTCTTTGCTTTGTGCTTCTGTCCTCCCTCCCAGAGGAAGAGGAGGAGGAAGCAGCAGGTACCTTGGTTTTATGGAAACCTTTCTGATAGTTGCCACCCATCAGGTAATTGATGTTGGCCCAGTTAATCCTGCCATCTCCAGGCAAGTCATTGCTTGCCAGCCAACTCATCAGTGACCTGGGAAGAGATGGCAGGGTTTGGCAGGCTCCAGTCCTCATGGATACCAAGCTGCCTGTGTTTTGAGATATCCCAAATAAATATCTAAACCCCCTGCCATGCCCAGCATCCACTGAGCCACTAATCATAATGATGGTGCACTATGCTGAGGGCTATTTCTGACTGTGTCTTTAACTTAAGTTGAAAAAGGACTTAGATAGAAATCACTGAGGACATGAGGCACTCACTTACTATAAAGAATGCCTAAAGCATAGAAATATAAGAAATAATATATATTTGGACAAAAAATAAAGGTGATCTTGGAATAATATCCAAGAAATAGGGAAGCTGATATATTGAGGAATCTAACTGGCACAGCCACTTTAAAGGGGAAAAAGTGGGAGATAGGAGTCAGAAATGTATGAGAGAAATCTAAGAGTAGCGTTCTAATTAAATATGGCAGAAGAACTGACAAATCTGTTAATTCCATCTTTTAAGTGAAGCTGCAGGGAAGTGGGTCTAACTTTACAAATAGCCGGTCTGAAGTATATATGGAAATGCCAGAGGGACACGATTGACTGCATCTAATATCCTCCAACAGTGGAAGCCCACTTACATATTGCATTGATTTTCAGAGAAATAGAGTTCTTAGTTGAGCATTTGTGGTTTAGGGTCTTTATTTATTTTTATGGTAACAAAGTCTTTGTGCACAACTAACATCGCTCTGGCAAGGAAGATGGAGGGAGCAGCTAAAACTATCAGCCAGTCTTTTATTATTCAATGGCTATATATACTAATGCTGTGTTAAGATTATATTGGCAGTACCTTCTCATACTGTTATAGATTTTTAAAAATGTTATTAAATATGTCTCCTGGAACATTGTGGACACTACTATTTTTGAGGCTAGTTAATTGGTGATGTGACAAGCCAAAGTACTATTATTCCTGCTAGAAGCTCAGACAAGTGCCACAGCTGAGAACAAAGGAACTTCCCTGTCTCAGGAAAGAGAACAGTAGTTATCTCCTTATTTTGAAGAAAGTGGGTGATTCATTTCAGATGACTTACAGTAGCATTTCAATGAGTGTAAGAACAAATGTAATTATATGTTGAAATATTTAATAACAGTACCAATTTAATATGTAATAATAGTGCTATATAGAGTTTTGTATGTTAAAAATAACTCCATAGAGATTTCCTCTGAAATTTAAGGAGCTACTCTTCTATCAGGTGCATCTCCACCTCACTATTTACATGCATAAAACCCCTTTTTGACTTGTCACTACTCATCTAACATTCAGCTCACATCCATGGCATTCTCGATCCCCAGTCCTGTAGAGAAATCTGAAGACTAAGCCTGGATTTACACACAGGCCTGCCCAGGGCAGCAAAATTTGTGGAGGCAAATTTCCTCACCTTCTGCCACCCTGCAATCTTGCTTTACCGATGCTGCTGCCGTTACTGCCCCGCAGAGCTCCAATGCTCATCTTCATAGTGAAGTAAGCCCAGAGACTAAGCCTGCGGTCCCAGACCCTGCCCTCTCTGGGATACCACGTGGAGGGTAGAGACTTTGAGCATTATTTTAGTCCTTGTGCTTCCTTCACTGTGAGGATCACCACTGGAGCTGGGAGCCGAGCCACCATAAAGTTCTTGGCCGTTTGGCTGGGGGATCAGCAATGCATGGTCACTGAATCAGTGCCTAGGTGGGCTGGCATGCCAAACCTGTCCCGGCAGAAGACACAAATACTACTGTCCTACAGCATTGCATGAATCATTCACACTTACTTCCTGTAGCATTACTACCTGCAATTTCTTTCTCTGACATACAAGTTAATGAACACATGTCTCACTCTGCACAACATGTCCACTGGAGTTCAGCAGAAACTCTTATTCAGCTTGTCACAGCATTACACAAAACAAATTATATGAGAGCCAACAACACTCATTAGACAAACAAATAGTACAACATTTTACATACAGCAAAAGGAAAGAATTAGACCCTCAGTCAATTCCTTGTGATCTAAGGGGATGGGGTGCATCTGGATCTCTCTCCTCCCTTGCTGATTCTGCTGGAGCTGGAGGTTTCAAAGTTATTACTGGGTTAGATTTGTTGTTGGTGCTTTCTCCCCCACAGATTTGCAATTCTAGGCTTAGGAGGGGGGTAGAGGTTTGGTGTTTTCTAGGGATGTGCAGCAGGGACGGTTCGTCCCATTCGGTATTCGTATTCGTTGGGACCCAAATCCGTTGCATCCGTTCTCGAGGGACCCCGATCCATTCATTAGTTACATATGTATTCGTTTCCCCCAAAAACCCCCATCCCAACCCTTTAAATTTAATTAACTATAACCCCTCACCCTCCTGACCCCCCCAAGACTTGCCAAAAGTCCCTGGTGGTCCAGCGGGGGTCCTGGAGTGATCTCCTGCACTCGGGCTGTCGGCTGCCGGTATTCAAAATGGCGCCAATAGCCTTTGCCCTTACTATATCACAGGGGCTACCGGTGCAATTGGTCGGCCCCTGTCACATGGTAGGAGCAATGGACGGCCGGCGCCATCTTGTGCAACCAAAAAGGATGTTTGCTGTGCAACCAGAGGTCATGATATAGTACCTCACATCTAAAGCTAGGCTGTGATACCAGGCCAGTTTCCTAGTGAGCAGGCTTGGCATCTACTGTGGAAGTAGAGCAGGCTTAACCTAGTTTATTTTCAATCTGCTGAGCTAGCCAAGTAGCTTGATATGGAACCAGGGATGGTTTTTTTTTAATGATTATTATTTTCTATTTCTCAATTTTAACAATAATTTCTAAGATGAACAGACTATCCAGGCAATAAGCCCCATCCCCTGAATTTCAGATCTCCATGGGAGAAAGCATGTTTGCTTGCCATAAATGGTGTTTCCCATAGATAGCAGGATGAATTAGCCATTACATGTGGATGATATCATCTGCTGGCACAGAATGGAGTTGTCTTTCCAACCTGTAGAGCTTTTAGCTCTACTGAGCATGTGTGAGAATTCCTGCTTGGGTGTTGCCTTGTGAGCCTCCTCAGTCAGTAACAGAGTTGAGCTAGCTGTGTAGTTGACTCTTCAGAGAGGTAGGAAGGTATTCCATGGCTAATTTTCCCTCCTATCTACAGAAAACACCATTTACTGTAAGCAAACATGCATTTTCTGTCAATAAGCAGGCTAAATTAGCCATTACATGGTTAAGTTCCAAGCTGAGGATTGCAGTGGAGCAATTCTGATGGGGAAAAAGCCCTTCATACTCTAGACTGCAAATGGGCCTTAGCATATTACAAATGACATGCTCAGTATCATCGTCAATTGAACCAGCTTTTTGTCTTTGATCCTAACCATCTTGGAGTAGCGGTTACAAAGCAAACTTTAGCCAATTGGATAGCAGAATGCATTCAACACTATTATACCTTGGCTGGACTTCAGCTAATAGACTCAGTCAAAGCTTATATAGTATGAGCAATGGCTTCCTCAATTGCCCACTTCAGAGAGGTTCCCATTGAAGACATCTGCAAAGCTGCGATGTGGTCCTCAGTCTGCACTTTCATGTCCCATTACTGCCTCAATAACACATCAAGAACTGACAATCTATTTGGAGAAGCAGTTTTTCAAGACCTCTTTCTACTGCACCATGGAGAGTAGACTACAGCAGGAAGAAGTTTTGAAAAACTGTTTGGCACATAAGCTTCAAGCCCTCTATTAGAAAGGAGACAAAAATTTGAAAATCCAGTGGAAAATATAACAAATACGTTCAGTTGTTGTCTACTTTAAATAGGAAAATAAGATGTCAGATTTGATTAAGCTAAATGATCCCTAAATATCTAAAGGTACCCCTGACCCTGCCATAATAGAGAAGACATAAATTAAATGGAAACAGATTAGGCTGCTCATCTGAATGATCTTGTAAGAATTTCTTCAATTGAGATGGGGCAAAAAAGCCGAAATGCACCCCTTATATTTTACTATACATTAAAAAAAAAAAAAAATCTACTCTCAGAGAGACAAGACTGGAATGCATCCCCAGAAAAGCCTTATGTTTCTCCTAGGTGTCTTTACAAAACTCAGAAAAACCCCTCACCTTCAGATTGTCCTGAGGTCCACCATATTCTCCTTCCTTCAGCCCAATAGAGATAAGATGCTTAAAATATCTTCCTATAGAGAGATAGCAAGATCTTGGAATATATTAGGATGTACCTGTTACGATTCCTGCCCGCGGAGCTACCTTCCACGAGCATGCCTCTCCACCTACTTATCTGCTCCGATGCTGCCAACTGTTTTCGCGGCTTGCTGCCACTGCCAAGACTTCTCCCACGGCCGGGAGCCGCCACCTCTCACCTCAGACACCGCCGACTCCGTCCTGCTCTTGTTTCCTATCTGGCAATAGAACGGGCCCATAGACTGGGAATCCGAAAGAACACAGAGACACAGCCTTGAATTGTCATTACATGTTTTTTGAATTTCGAGCATAGGCAGCTCATCTGGGCTGCCTCGTGCTGAAAAGCTCACTAACATATGGCGATTCTCCAGTCAAGATATTTCAGGATTTCTCACCTACCGTTGTAGTGAAGATGAAAGAATTTGCGCTTGTCTGTTCCATATTATCAAAGAAACAAATGTGCTTTTCTTTACAATTCCCAGCTAAACTTTGGGTGTGGCATGAGAATCAAATCCATTTATTTGACTCTTCTACCATGGCATCACAATTTGTGGAAACCTTGTCAACTAATTGAAGCAATGAACAGAGATAACACCTAAATCCAGCTTTCAACCATTCCTACTTTAACTGTGCAGGATCATTTATTAAACGTTGGAGTTACTGCACAAATCCCCTGTGTCAATGGGATATGAAGGAAACTTCGAAGTAGATATCTGTACTTAATAATTTGTTGGATAGAGGTGTACAGGGTTTTTATGGTCACCACATTTACATTTCTCTCGTTTAAAAGCTTTAAGACTGTATGAAATGGTTTTAACTTACAGCATCTCAGGATGCACGTTTGGCCGGTAACAATGGTTAGCAAATTGTATTACTTTTCTTTATTCTAGGGGTGAGAGACCTGAACACACAAGACTGACCCGGGCTCAGGGGTAGTAGGGAAAAGGGGGATGGGGGGATAAGGAGGCATGGGGAGGGGTCATCCATAAGCTTTGTTTCTTCATTCTGTGCGATATTCATGGCTGTAATTCCTTTCATCAGTCGGTTGTGGTTAATTTCGGTGGAAATAATTTATGGAGAGGGGGAATCTAACTTTGTCCCATTGGATTAATACTGTGTTTAGTGGGATTTTCAGATTATAGTCCTCCATACTTTAGGAATAGCTATGCCTATTCGCTTTATATATCATGGAATATAAATGGCATGGGTTCCCCGGTTAAGAGGCAAAACATTTTATCTCATTTAAGAAGATCTAAAGGGGATATTGTGTTTTTCCAAGAAATGCACATGTCAGACAGGGAACACGAAAAGTTGGGCAAGGTGGGATTCTCACAAGTATTTTTTTTCATCTGGTTCTACTAAAAATAAGGGGGTGGCAATTTTAATTCATTCCCAGATCTCATTTCAGCATGTTAAGGTTTGGAAGGATACTAGTGGAAGATTTATTATGGTTAAGGGTGCCCTGTTCAGATAAGAAGTTACTCTAATTTCTGCTTATGCTTTGAATCAGTATGAACACTCTTTTTTTCTCTTGTATTATAGAGGGTTGGATTTCCTTGGGAGGAGGTGAAGTGCTTATGGGCAGTGATATTAACCTTGTTGCAGATCCTGAATTGGATTGTCACTCCTCTACCAAGATCCCTAAATTGGGGAAAGACATCTGGAAGGCTTTACACCCAGGGGAGTGGAACTATACACATTATGCAAAGGTCCATCCAACAAAATCCAGAATTGATTACTTTCTTTCCTCAGAGTCCCTTTTTTCAAACATTTCCTCAGTTGAAATTGGACAACTGCTTATTTCAGATCATTGTCCGATACTATGTAATTTGCTTGTCTCAGTGGTGTATGGCAGAGTGGCTTGGGTTGGATCAGTAATTCCATGACTTTTTGATAAAGAAATGGTGAGAGTAGGAAGAATTTAACAAAATACGTTGTACAAACCCTAGCCTGTTTTGGGAAACAGCAAAAGCCGTAATGAGGGGGGAGATAATGATTCTTAGGGAATAAATTGATGTTCTATAAAGAACAATGGAATTCTACTCAACTGATGGTATGGAAAGATGATTTTTTCTCTGCACAGCGTATTTGGAATGACCTATTACACCAAAAGGCATAAGTTATTCCTATAAGGGAATAAACCTGGACGACTATTGGCAAATGTAACTAAATCGCAACGCCCATCTAAATTTATATGTAATATTCATAGGAACAATGGTACAATAGCCACCACTACTTTGCATATAGGAGAAGTTTTTCGAGACTATTATCAATCTCTATACAGCTTGGAAAACTCGGATATGGCAAATCAGGAAGCATTTCTTTACAATCTAAGGGGTGGATTTATCAAAATGCGGTAAGTACTGCATGCGATAGCAAAAGGGGCGTGTTTTATGCTAATATATCATTTATCGCAATTTATGTTAATTACCTGTGCGAAGAGCTAAGTTAGCACAAATTGTGATACCATTTTCCTAGACACACAGGGGAGAGAGAGAGAGAGAGCCTGGCCATAATGTCATGGCCCATAGGTAGGTATTTGTATCCCTAAGGTAGGCCTACCTAGTAAGGGACTCTCTACCTGGGTAACATCAAGCTAGGTTGAGAGAACATTGCCCAAATCTCATCTTGGAGTGAGTTTCCTCACTCCGAAGGCCAGTAAATCTTCACAAGACCACTGTTCTGTTAGTAGGGGTCATGTAGAATGTCAAAGTGGTCCCTAATCCCCTACACTCTTACCTAAACCCCACCTCGAGTTACTAGGTGGGCCTACCATAGGGATACAAATACCTACCTATGGGCCATGACATTATGGCCAGTTTCTCTCTCTCTCTCTCTCATCAATTCACCTGAAATAGGACTTACAGGAGACATCACAAATGGCAATGAAACCTTACCACACGGTCACAGCAGCTCGCAGACAGGCTAACCTAGCCCACTCTCCACCCCTAACTCCTCCTATTTTCTGAATTTGCATCGCACCATACAATATGGTGCGATCGCATTCGATAACGGGGCTTTTCGCATGCGATGAGCCCTTAACGCATGCGAAAACGCCTTATCTCATTTTGATAAATGACCCCCTAAGTCTGCCCAAACTAACCCCAGAACAATTAGATGGCCTAAATATGTCTATCCTGGACCATGAAGTAGCTGGGGTGATTAAAGATTTAAAACTGCGCAAATCGCCCGGTTCAGATGGTCTTAATTCTTTATTTTATAAAATCTTACAACCTCACATTATGCCAGCTCTAGATGTATTATTTAACACCATGGCAAATGAAGAGCAAATCTCAAATTCTATGGCTGAAGCGACAATTATAATGTTGCCTAAACTGAGAAGAGACCCCTCTGACCCCAGATCTTATCGCCCCATTTCGCTCTTAAACCAAGCCATCAAAATGTATATGAAAATATTAGCAATAGACAAAAACATATTGCCTGGCTTTGTATCTTTGGAACAAACTGGATTCATACACGGTTGCAAATCCCAGATTAATATTTGGTGCTTTCTTTTAGGGTTGGAAGCCTGTCACCACTATCGTCCCCATGACCTAATACTAATTAGCTTTGACTCTGAAAAAGTATTCAATAGGGTGCAATGGGACTACCATTTCACAATTTTAAGGAAGTTTGGTTTTCAAGGATTTTTCTTCAAACTATGGGGCAGATTTTAATACCTACGCACAGGCGTAGATTTGTGCGTACAACCCAGCGTGCACAAATCTAAGCCCGATTTTATAACATGCGCGCGCAGCCGCATGTTATAAAATCCGGGGTCAGCGCACGCAAGGGGGTGCACACTTGTGCACCTTGCGCACGCCGAGTCCTAGGGGAGCCCCGATGGCTTTCCCTGTTCCCTCCGAGGCTGCTCCGAAATCGGAGCGGCCTTTGGAAGGAACTTTCCTTCCGCCCCCCGCCATCTTCCCCTCCCTTCCCCTACCTAACCCATCCCCCAGCCCTACCTAAAAAAAACCCTGGCCTTTATTTTAGTAGTTGCACCTGCCTCTGGGCAGGCATAGGTTGCACGTGCCGGCCGAGTGCCGGCGTGCAATCCCCCGGCCTAGCAGCCCTTCGAAGGCCTCTGGCCATGCCCCTCCCCACCCCGGACTGCCCATGCCCCACCCCTTTTTTCAAGCCCCGGGATATACATGCGTCACCGGGCCTATGCAAAATAGGCTCGGCGCACGTAACCCCCCTGCTCGTGTAAATCCAGCTGGATTTACGTGCGTAGGGCTTTTAAAATCTGCCCCTATATGTCTTTTATATCAGTGTCCAAAGACTCACATAAATGTCAATAACTCTTTCTCTTAGTCATTTAGCTTACAAAGAGGTACGAGACAAGGATGCCCCCTATTGCCAGTGCTTTATATTTTATGTAACTTGTAAATTTAAGCAAGACTGTGAAATATCAGTGGTAACAGTGGGCACCCATGAAATAAAGATGATGCTTTTCTCAGATGACATGCTCCTAATATTGAGAAATGCACGTCAAACCCTCCCCTCTAGAGCTAAAATTTAATTTACAGAAATCTGAAGTGTTGGACATATTTGGCCATTTGCGTTCTCCTTGGCCTCAGTTCCCTTTGGGCTGGGCCTCGGATACTATTAAATATTTAGGCACTAACGTCCTCAGGCTCCCAGGACAGTGGTGTTCAGCAAACCTCCCACCTCTCATACAAGAAATAAAATGTAACTTGTCTAGCTGGATGCCATTTCCACTATCTTTATTAGGTAGATTGACTATTACCAAAATTATACTTATACCGAAACTTTTATATTTCTAGTAAATAGCTCAAATTACTACAATGTTTGTTTATGCAATTCTTCTGGCAAGGTCTCAGGGCAAGACAGAAGTTTGCAATACTTTGTCATGCCTAAAGAGGAAGGCGGTTTGGGATTTGCTGATTTACGAAAATATGATCATGCTTGTTTACTACTAATCCTAAGTGAATGGCTGCGGCCTTTAATACCTGGCTCCATTGCACACAAGGGAAGCACATTTGTTCAACCATTTAGTTTACAATATCTTCTCCAAGCTCACTCTGAAAGCTTACCACTGTTTATTCTGAACTCAATGTTGCCTCGAGCGATGAGACGAGCTTGGAAAACACCGCATTCCCATTGAAATTTAAGTTAGCAAATCTCTTTATGCTTGCCTTTGGTTGGTAATCCTAATTTTGTACCAGGATGGGAGGGAAATTTAAACAACTTTTTACGCTCTCATGGGTTGACATTACTGTTAGCTTTCCTTGACTTACAAACAAAATCTATGTATTCTTTTCAACATTGTATAGAAAACTTACAATTTTCACAAAAGGACTTCCTGTTATATTTGCAATTATGCAGTTACATTAGACAGTTAGCGCAAAGAAACTGGGACCATATTGTTAACGGTCCATTTCAGCATTTTTAAAGCCTAATCTCTGCTCCCAAGCTTTTCTTATCACAGCTTTATACATTTCTACATACCACTATTTCTTATAAAATATGTAATGTATTAGCAGCCAGATGGGGACAGGAGCTTGAGCTCACTATCTCAGTGAAAGATCTGGCTGCTAGTGAAATGTGAATTGGTAAAGCTATAAAGGGAGTGAGATTTTGGGAATCACATTATAAAGTACTACACAGGCTGGTGTTTTGGCTGAACAAAGCATATGCAATTTATAAAGCTGATTGTGGAAATTGTCTGAAATGCTCCCATCCGTTATCATATTTTATTCATTGTTTATGGGACTGTCCAGTAATTTACTTCTTTTGGAGCTCTGTACAGAAGTTCTTTGGCTTGCTGCATCTGCTGGTGCCTTGTTGGTCTCCTGCTTTTCGTCTTCTAGGGCTTTGCAACAAAGAGGAAGAAATACATCCTTATCATTTGTTGCTGTTGACCAAAGGATTGTTTAGTTGCCTTGCATTTAATTCTACAACAGTGGATGCAGCCCACTGGCCCTTCTTTGGACTTATGGAAACTATAATTTCTGATCTCTATTTGCTGGAGGGCAAGACAGCTAAGTCTGAAATGACGAAGCTACAGGCACGGCACAAATGATTATGGCAGCCTGTTGCTCACTGTTTGCAAGATCAGCCCAGAACATTTGTATGCTTTTAGACTTTCAAGGCAGCCACTTTTAATGAGATGACATAGGGGTGGGGTGGGAGTAGGGGTAGGGTAGTAATGGGATGAAAATATTTTGTCCTCAGATTCGTTTTCATGTTTCTTATCCTGTAAATTTGCTTTCAATTGGTAATATAAAAGTATTGCTTATACCTGCAGTGGTTGTGTTGTGATATTAATAATCATATTTCAATAAAAAAAAAATCCTCTACAATTCTGATAATTAAACTCAACAATCATGATGACGTCACCATCATTCCTCCTAGATCAATACTGTAAAAAAAAAAACAAAAACACATAATTGGTTATACGGAGGACAATTTTCAAAACAGGGGTAAATACCGACTTAGTTGCATAAAAGATCTGTTTGAAAATTGCCCATCCTAAAAGTTCCTAAAAGGTGAAAGGGAAAGTATGATCATCCTGGACTACATATGACTCTTTATTGATCTATTCTCTGCTATGTGTACTCTAGGCTCTCCTCCTCCCCTCAGCTCCTGTTTCCTGCACCTGCTTCTCTGCTCCTTGAGATTCAGGCACTGACCGATAGATTCATCCAGCAGAGCCCTGTATGCTCTTCCATGGAAGCTGCTGGTGCCGCCCTCAAAATTGCTGCACTCTAGGTGATCACCTAGAATGCCTGGCTCTGCAGAAAGACAAGTATTTCTCAAGCTGGTGCCAATAAGATTTTTTTGCAGCATAAGAAAACATGCTATGGGTCAGCTGTTTATAGATAATTGGCTAGACACCCTGCTCAGGAATTTTGCAGAATAGAAGGCTAGAACCAGATGTTTTATTCATTTTTGGAATGTGCACAGTGGGAGGAACTGTTGAGCACATATGGCCCATGGTAGTTTGTGAGCTGCAATGGCTCAGTGTTTGCTTCTTTTTATATCTTGAAATGGAAACAAGCACATTTCTTTACTCCTATTTTATTTTAGCTTTTGTTCTATTCTTGAGATAAAAATAATGTTTGAGAATTTTGCCTCCTGAATAAAGAGGGAAAAGTGTGCGTGGCCTAGTGGTTAGAGGACTGAATGGCTGTAATTTCCCTTTGGAACAAATGGACTGAGAATCCACATATTTATTTGCTATATAACGGCAAAACTGAACTGATAAAACAAACACTGTATGCAGTTTACTTTGTGTATTTTGAATTCAGTAAGCAAGGTTTTTTTTTTTAAAAGGACTTTGCTTAAAAGAGTAGAATTGATATCTTGCTGTCTATTGGAATAATGATTATATTGAGCAATTGGATATCTATTTCTGGCGGAGCATTGCATGTTTAAGAGAAAAATATGAGATATCAATATCTGGAAAACATAAATATAAGAACAAACCAGACTTCCGGGACCACTTATTTATACTTGCTACAAAATATTAAGTTTAATCCTGACTATTCTATAATTCCTACTTTACTGATTTGTATCCCTTTTCTAAATATTTTCATATTGTAATAGATGTTAAAATGAAATAAAAATGGGATTGCTCTAGGGGCTACAAGATCTTATATGAGAGCTCACTTGTAAGCTATGTATTCCCTATGTGACCAAGGTTGAGAATTCAATTTTGACATGCTGGGCTTTAGACTACCTCTCTACCTTCTGAGTTGCTGAGGAATGAGAGTTATTTGGCTTTCATCAGCTATAATAGAGACATTTTTGTACTTAATAGAATGATGCCATTGAAGTCGCTGGAGAGGAATTATGTGGTTGCAAGGGTGATTGTCTTCTTATGAAGGGTTTCACCCTTGTATTAAGGGTGAGTTGAGAAATATAGCTTTATTCCAGTTGGAACAGAGTTTCTGTACTTTTTCAGCTCCAAAACTAAAAGTAGTTTTTTAGACAAATTCTGCAGCTTTAATGGACTCATTCCTGTTTTTTTTTTCTTCTTAGTGGGGACTATGTAATGACATGTGATTCATCATTGCATTTATTATGTCATTGAAGGTGTACTGGGTAGTATCTAAATTAGTGACGTATGCCTCAGTTAATTTAACAATAACTGGTAAGAGTAAAAATTAATGTTTCTAAAAGATATCATCTGCCAGCACATTGAACTCCAAAGGGAAAAAAGTAACCAAAACACAGCATACTAGATATGACTCTTCAAAAAACATTTTTATTCTATGACCAATACAAGCAGCTAAAATTGCAAACAATTTTCTAAGGGCCAGATGTACTATGGGCTTTTCCCCATTTTGAATCTATGGTAGAAAAACTTGGTACATCTCTATCAACCAATCAATCATGCAATCATTTATTTATTACATGCTCTTCCAGCATAAGAAATCAAAACATGTTACAGGAATGCAGTATAGGATCTGCACTAAAGCAGGATAACAATATAACAAGAAACAATGAAAGTGTAACCAATACATTGCTATAACATGGATAACCAGGACCAGGACCGCTGCCTGCATTCACCCTTTTTACAATAACCACGCAACACAAAAAATACATACACAGATACCTGCTTGGGAATCAAATAGGTTGCAGCTTTAATAACCAACAAAATATCAACCAGCCCAAGCCAACCAGCAACCCCAAATAACTAGCCCCTGCAGTCATCCGCCACATTCCCAGCAAGATGAACACGTACCCAGTCCACCCAGCTTGCAAGCTACTGGCAGCAACAAGCCACCTGATAACACAGCCCCTGCCACTGTCCATCAAGGAGTCATCCCTGGAACAACTGTACCCAGTTGCTCCAGCCCAAGAGTTTCCCTTTAGCATACACAGAAACCTTAATATGGCTCAGGCAACCTGCCTAACCCCATGCTGCAACAATAAAACACCACACGTAAAAACCAATAAGGGTGGGTGGGAGGGATGCAGCTCACCACCAGAAAGACAGAAGACAAGTAACTCTGTTGTCTCCTGTCCACTGTCTCCCCCAAACTCCTCCCTTTTTCCCTTGAGTCCTGGCAGCCCTTAACCAATCAGCCTGCCTGAATCTACCCTTCTGCCTTATGAATGTCTTACCATTAACCCAAACCCTAATGGCTATACCAATCCCACAAGCCCACTCTTCAATCACCCCTCCCTCTACCTGAGACAGTCGAGGTCAGGCCTGGTACCCATGTTATCCTGGGTAGCCTGGCACATCATCTTGCCTGTCCTTCACATAACATGGGTACCAGGACCATGACATTTCCCTGCATATGCCCTTTTATAATAACCACACAACACAAAAAATAAATACACAGACACCTGCTTGGGACTCAAATAGACCATAGCTTTAATAGCCAACAACATATCAATGAGCCAGAGCCAACCAGCAACCCTAAATAATTAGTCCTGGTGGTCATCCACCATGCCGCCAGCAAGATGAACATAGCCCTAGGCCACCCGGTTTGCAGGCTACTGGCAGCTCCAAGCCACCTGATAGCACAGCCCCTGCCACAGTCCAACAAGGAGGTATCCCTGGAACAACAGCACCCAATTGCTCCAGCCCAAGAATTTCCCCTACCTAACCATACCATCAAGTCAACAAACCCTTTAGTGTAGCACAAAAACCTTAATCCCGGCTTGGGCAACCCGCCACGAGCACAGGCAGCTAGCTCTGCCCCATGACCCCCAAAGATGAGGCCTTGATTACTAAAGCAGAATACTCTCCAAGGCCTCCTGAAATGTATTAATCAGCAAACCCTGCCCAATAAAGAACAGGTGCACCCTATCAGACTAGAAAAGACTACTACCCACACTCCAGGACCATTCAATCTTAATATGATGTGTCCCCCCTCCCGCATCAGACCCACCAAGAGCCAATCTGCTGATTAGCCTTGGCCCTACTATGCCTCCATACAACTTGTTAGAGACAGACAAAAAAAAAAGGGGTGGATCGATGTCAAGGGAAAGACTTTTATTTAATCATGTAGCAAAGAAGCTACCCGACTTGGGCCGAGTTTTGCCCAAACCAATGGGCTGCCTCAGGGGTTGTATAGCACTCTATATTCCTATGTTGTTAATTAGCTGAGCAAGGTATTATCTTCATAAGGTATCAATGTGTCACTACAATTCCTTATTGTTTTATTTCTCTGGATAGTAGTACCTGTGTTAAAAATAATTTTTGACGGTAAAATAACGGTTCCTCACGTCAGGAAAACCATTGACCAGTGTCCTTATTAAAGTATATATTTTCTAGACTAGTGGAAATAAGGCACTGCTCAGCGTTACTCTGAACCGGATGTGTGTAGGATTAAACAACTTGTTCCATTTCAGCAGGCCTGGGAATGATGTCTGTTCAGTAAATCACTGCATTAGGCAGCCAAACAGAAATTATCAATAAATCTTTGTGAACCATACTTATAAACATTTGACAAGTCAAATTAATGTTTGCTTATTTATTTATTTATTTATTTATTGATTGATTGATTGATTTTATATACCATCATTCAGTGTAGCCATCATAACGGTTTACAACAGTAATAAAATTACAATAAAATTGAATTAGCATAAAATAACATTAAAATAGAGTTTACAATAAAATGAAATAAAATAGCATATAAATGAATGGCATGTTTAGCACCTAAAATGAATCTTAAGATATTAAAAAAATAAATTAAAAGTTAGTGTATACGAGTAACTTAATTAGAATCATTGAAAGCCTTCGTAAAGAGCCTTCGTAAAGAGCATCTTAAATATCTCTAAGTTTTGTTGTAGGTGTATTTCTGTGGGGAGTGAGATCCAAATCTTTGGACTAGCAAGAGATATTGCACGACAGGCCCGCAACTGGGCCTACTCACCTCCAGTGCCTGGCTCCCGGACCTGGCCCGTCCTCTCTGGTGGCGGTAGGCAGCCGTCTGCACTCCTGCACCCCTGTTGCCTCCTCGGGCGTTCCTGGCTCCTCTGCAGACACCTCCGGCTCCTCTGTGGACACCTCCGGCTCCCGGCAAGTCTCCCCATGTGTGCTGCAGGGAGATGCCGCCGTCCAGCATCCTGTCTCTTCTTAGGCGTGCGTGTGTGTGCCTTGCTGACCTTTAAAGGGCCCACGGCGGGAAACTAACCTGTGGCCCAAGATGATGACATCATTGGGCCCTGCTACTTAAGGCAGGGCCTGCCACTCATTCCTTTCCTTGGCGACAGGTCTCCACGCTAGATGTGTGCTTAGTTGCTCGTCCCAGTTCCTGACTTTGTTCCTGGTTCCTGTTTCTGACTTCGTTCCTGATTGCTGTTCCTGACACCGTTCCTGGTTCCTACCTATCCTTTGCTTTGGACTGATTTCTGGCTTTGACCCTTGCTTCGTTGAACTACGCTCTGGACTGATTCCCTGTCTTGACCCTTGCTCTACTGTACCTCGCCTAGCTCTGCCACCTGCCCCAACTCCAGCCTGTTCCTGACCTCACCTCTGGTAACTCCTTGGACTTGGCCTTATTAGGCTTCAGCATTCTACTGCCCGGGCATCACCTACTCTTGTTCCTGGACTGTCTTTGTCGCCCGGCCCTCTAGATTCCTGCCTCATCCAGACCTGCCTCGGTCCCTCTGATACCTCTACTGGTCCCTGGCTACCTGCTACAACTTCCACTGGGAGTCATCTGACAGAGGCCTGTCTAAGACAGCCGGCCCTGGGACCCAAGAGCTGAACCTGCGGGGAATGAGGGCTGGTATTGGCGAAGCTCCAATCAGCCTCCGTCCCCCAGTTTTCTCTGTCTCCCAACGGTGGGGACCCATGGAGCTTGCCCTAAGGGTAGCACAACCCCTACCTCGGGCCAAGCAACCCTACCAGCACAATGCCATCGGCTGAACCATCTGACTTAGCCATTATAGCATACACAATAACAGTTCTTTCCACAGCATACCCTGTTGCCCCAACCAATGAACAGTCACTTTGTGCACTGCCAAGCCCAGGTGCATATATTAAGTTCACCAATGTGCATGCTTATATCCCATACGACATAGGAATGCCACACTATCCTCATGTTGCACCCCCACCATTCGATATCTAAAACGTGAAAACAACTAGTCAACACATTTAACAGAACCCAAACCCAGACCTGACATAAGATTCAAAAGCATTGGATTTCCAATGCACAGTCCTCTGAATGACCTCTACAGAGAAGCCTGAAAGCGCCGCGGATGCTGTATCAAACAGACTCATATCCAGACCAACGGCTTTCAAAACCTTTCTCAAAACCATCTTGAACTGATATTTGCTTAGCAATCTGAGATTTTCATGTACCAAAAAATGTGTTACCCCCACTGGATGAATGTTCTAATAAGCCTTTGCATTGGCAACTGGGCAAATCTGTAAACCTCTCACCGCCCATAGAACCAACGTAGCCCCTCTTCCCCCTTGGCAGAAATAGACTGAGGAATGTGCAAGGTTATATTACTCTCACCAAATATTACAGGCTGGATTTGTAAGCCCATCTGTTCATCACTCAGCCCTGCTCTAGCTACCAGTTCACTCACATGAAAGGCCCCAAAAAATGCCAACACAAAGGCCAAGCAAATCAAACATGACTCAAAGCCTAAAACACAAATCTTAAGAAGAGTATCTCACAAATCAAGCAATATATCATGCGTGATGAGAAACCATGCCTCCGGTGCTTTCATTGTCCCCCTCGCTCAACCCAACAATAAACGCAGTACCACAAAATGCCCCGTGGGAATGCTCCACCTGTGTGCCCTTATGAAAAAGGAGAATCTGGAAAGATGCCTTGATATGGCCACCTTGGACATACCATTGACTCAGCCCTTTCAATATACTGCAATAACATTACATCTGAAATTGAGCCCTATGACCAACCTAGTGAAAAACAAAAGATGGCACCTTATTAACTCCATAAACATATCCCATCCAATTAGATAGAGCTAAGGATGCTCGCAGCAGTTTTTTATGCCTCCGGGAACCGAACCTCCATAGGAAACTTGGCACTGCCGCCCTGCCTCTGGAGCAAGATTCTGGAACTGAGCTTCCTTGCCATGAGAAACAGAATCAGCAAGAACATTAGCTACCCCGGGCACAGGACATGCAACAAATAAGAAACTATCAGACTCTTTGCTGATCTTTTGTTGATAATCTCCACTACCCCAAGATTATCACATCAAAATACCACTCTCCTGTCATGAAACTGTGAACCCTCAGATACAAGGCCACCACAATCAGAAACAGCTCCAAGAAAGTGATGTTACTAGTAGTACCCAACTGCTTCAACTCTTCAGGCCAAGCAGCAGCACACTAGGAACCTTGAAAATAAATTCTAAAACCGAAAACTCCTACTGCATCAATAAACAACTCCAAGTCCTGGCTAGACATGGCATTAGTCTGCCACAAAGATGTCCCATTAAACTCAGCCAAAAACCTTGCCCAAATATCCAAATCCTCTCACATCTTTCAAGTAATACAAATGTGATGGTTTTTCTTCATCACACCTTGTACAAGAATCAACAAGAGGGGAAAGTATTTCAGATCTAGTCCTTAGTGGAACACAGGATTTGGTGTGAGAGGTAACAGTGTTGGAGCCACTTAGCTATAGTGATCACAACATTATCAAATTTGATGAAATAACTGGAGGAAGCACAAACAAGCATTTAACTTTCAAATGAGGAAACTGTTTAGGAAAAAACTGAAAGGAGCAACTGCAAATATTAAGAGTTTAGCTCAGGCATGGATGTTGTAAAAATACCTTCTTGGAAGGCCAGAACAGATGTATTCCATGTATTATAAAAGGTGGAAAGAAGACTAAATGACTACTGGCATGGTTGAAAGGTAAGATGAGAGAGGCTTTAATATCTAAAAGAACATCTTTCAAGAAATGGAAAAGGGATCCGAATGAAGAAATCAGGAAACAGCATAAGCACTGGCAAGTCAGATGCAAAGCATTGATAAGGAAGACAAAGAGAGAATTTGGAAAGAAACTTGCTGTTGAAGCAAAAACTCATAAGACCTTTCTCAGGTACATTCAAGGTAAAAAGCCTGAGAAGGAGTCATTTGGACCGTTAGATGATCAAGGGGTAAAAGAAGCACTTAGCAGAGAGACAAAATTAATTCTTTGCTTCAGTATTTACTGAGGAAGATTTAAGAGATTATACACATGCCAGATGAACTGAAACAAATCTCAGTGACCCTGGAAGATGTACTAGGGCAAATTGACAAACAAAAGAGTAGCAAATTACCTGGACCAGATGGCATATATCCCAGAGTGCTGAAAGAACTGAGAAATGACATTATGAACTTGCTATTGGAAATTTGTAAACTATCAATAACATCATCTATGGTACCTGAAGACTGGAAGGTTGCCAATGTAACTCCCATTTTTAAAAAGGGATGAAAGGGTGATCCAGGAAATTACACACCAGAGAGTCTGATGGCTTTGCCAAGCAAAATGGTAGAAACTATAACAAAGAACAAAATTACTGAATATATAGATCTGCATGGTTTAATGGGACAAAACCAACATGGATTAGCCAAAGGAAGTCTCACCTCATAAATTTGCTACATTATTTTGAAGTTCTAAATAAACATGTGGATAAAGGTGAGCCAGTTGATATAGTGTATCTGAATTTCTAGAAAACATTTGAGAAAGTCCCTCATGAGAAACTTCCTAGGAAATTAAAAAGTCATGGGATACGTGACTGTGTCTTATTTTGGAGTGCCAACTGGTTAAAAGATAAAAACAGAGCATATAGCTAAATGGCAAATTTTCCCAGTGGAAAAAGTTGAATAGTGGAGTGCCCCAGGGATCTGTTCTGGGAATGATGCTTATATATATATATATATATATATATATATATAAATCAAAAAAGGAAAGGCAATATAGTCTCCTCCGGTGCCGTGACTGTTATACACCAAAAAAACCCAACTTAGAACTATGGGGGAAAAATAAGCACTCTCATTAATCAATAAATCATTCCAACAAAATAATGTTTCTTAAAATTATTGATGTTTTATTGAAAATTTAATAAAAATATTAATTTATCAATATTCTATGAAATGAATCTGTAATGTATCATTAATAATTTAATTTATACCTAATAACCATGATCACTAAATCTTATTTTAAGTCCATATGATCATAACCCTCATCCCTATCCTGCTTCTTACCTAAATCTTGCCTTAGATGGACTTTACAGTCCTTTAAAGCCCTGGACTTTACAGGGATAGAAGATAAAACCATCTGAATGGAACACACTTTTAATTAAAGAAGACAGTAATGTGATCTGAATAGTTTAAGATTTAATATTATATAATTATAGTGGTGTTTCCAGCATAAAAGACCAACCACAACATTAACATATTTAAGTATTGTAAAGTCCATCTAGGGCAAGATTGAGGTAAGAAGCAGGATAGGGATGAGGGTTATGATCATATGGACTTAAAATAAGATTTAGTGATCATGGTTATTAGGTATAAATTAAATTATTGATACATTACAGATTCATTTCATAGAATATTGATAAATTAATATTTTTATTAAATTTTCAATAAAACATCAATAATTTTAAGAAACATTATTTTGTTGGAATGATTTATTGATTAATGAGAGTGATTATTTTTCCCCCATAGTTCTAAGTTGGGGGTTTTTTAGTGTGTATATATATATATATATATATATATATGTATATATATATGTAAATGTCTTGGAAATGGGAACAACAAGTGAGGTGATGAAATTTGCTGATGACATAAAATTATTCAAAGTTGTCAAATCACAAGAGGATTATGAGAAATTACAAGAGGACATTGCAAAACTGGGAGACTGGGCATGTTCGTTTCAGTTAGGCCGAGACAGCAAAGAATTCTGGATAAGCTGAGTGAACAAAGTTCTGAGCCAAAGTCTTCATGTTAGGCTTCCCATATGTCAATGGATGCTATAAATGTGGCAAGTTAAATGTGTTAGACTGAGGAAAGTAGATTGAAGATATGAGTTATTTAATTAAACAAAGGTCAGAAAAGAAAAGCATGAACTCCATGCTGCAGTATTTGTTAATTAAAGAACTTATGTTATATTCTAATGATGATAGACATCTCTCAGTGTTGCTTATACCTCACTAGATTGAAACTTTTGGAAGAGGGATGGTGGAGCTAGAGGAAGGAAATGAGCTAGAGGAAGGGAATGAATTGGGTTTTTTATTTTGGTGGGAGTTCAGGTATTGAACGTTCATATTGTGGAAAGTTGAGACAAAAAAAGAACAGCGATCCACTCACCCTGAGCAATTATAGACCAGTATCAAATTTACCGCTAATAGAAAAAAACGTACAAAATCAATTAGCAGAACACTTAGAGGACAATAATATTCTGTACCCATCACAACATGGATTTCGCAAAAACTATAGCACTGAAACACTACTACTAACGCTAACTGATAACATCATGAGAGGTTTTGACAGTGGTAAACATTACATTTTAGTAATGCTGGACCTATCAGCGGCATTCGACACAGTAAATCATGAGATCCTATTAAACAGATTAGAAGAAATAGGGCTATGCAACACAACAATCAAATGGTTCAAATCATACCTAGATAACAGATATTTCCAAGTACAAATCAAAAAAGCAATGTCAGAAAGAATAAACCTTCAAACAGGAGTTCCGCAGGGATCAGCCCTATCTGCCACACTATTCAACATATACATGCTGCCGTTATGCCACCTGTTAGCTGGTCTGGGCATCTCACACTACATATATGCTGACGATATTCAATTAATACTTCCAATTAATGACTCAATTGAGAAAACATTAACCTTAGCCAACATGTATCTAGATATAATAAAACAGCTCTTAAACCAGATGGAATTAGTTATTAACATAGAGAAAACAGAATTCCTACATCTTGAACGAAAAAACATCACAATCATTCAAAACCCAATCACAATCAATAACAACCAAAAAATACAACTAGCAGAGAAAGTACGAAACCTTGGAGTGATTATCGATATGGAACTAAGTATGAAACAACATATATCTCTAAAAGTAAGAGAAGGTTACGCCAGACTTATGACTCTCAGAAGACTTAAACCACTACTAATACCAAATGACTTCCGGTCAGTACTACAAGCATTAATTTTTTCAAGCACTGATTACTGTAATGCCCTTCTACTAGGATTACCCCACACCACGATAAGACCTCTACAGGTATTACAAAACACAGCTGCAAGAATTTTAACCGGTAAAAGTAAAAGAGACCATATCACCAAAACCCTAATTGAACTACACTGGCTACCCATTGAACAAAGAATTCAATACAAGACTCTTTGCACCATACATAAATTAATACACGACGAAAAGGCAGAATGGCTGAACACAGCCCTTCACATACACGTCCCTAATAGAAACTTGAGATCAGCAAACAAAGCCCTACTAACTATTACCTCAGTAAAAACAGCCAGACTAACGCAAGTAAGGGATAGTGCCCTATCCCTAGCAGGACCTATAATATGGAACACAATGCCTTTAGAAATCAGAACACAAAGAGACATCAAAGCATTCAAAAAAAGTTTAAAAACATGGCTATTTAAGCAAGCATACCACAAAGGGAATGAAGAGTAGAATCCAGGGAATTGTATGATGCAGTCCGAAGAATTCCCACACACACACATCAGTTTACTCGAATGGTGTGTGTGTGTGTGTGTATATTTTATTTTACTTTACCTCTATTAGATTGCAACCACAGAGGACCAGACTTAAGTGTTAATTTATCTTATAGCTGATATACTTAAAGTAGACATGACTTATCACAACCACTAAGTAATATTTAATATGAAACTATGTTACAGTATTTGATGGCACCTGTTTAGTTAATATAATTCAACACATTTAAGTTTGAAATTATGTGCCTTATTGTGAACCATTGTGACGGCAACTAGCTTAACGACGGTATAGAAAAGATTTTAAATAAATAAATAAATATCCAAAAGGAGAAATAGATTGTGGGACAGTGAATAGCAGTATTTGCTAGTTTAAGCAACAATGGTGGTTAGCATCAGTTCATGTGTCAGCAATGCTTCGTAAGCCGGTGTTTAAAAAAAAAAGGAAATCCCTCATATACAGTTTTAGATCTTGGCTAATGCATATTAATGTAGCGGACAGAAGGGAATTAATTGCTTTCTAGTATAACAAATGAAGCCTTTTTGTGTGTCCCACTAAATGAGGTTTTAGATTTGTAAATGGAAGTAGTTCTTATCACAAGGGACAGCGCCTCCTAGAGGTAGAACGCTAGAGACAGGAAAGTAGCTTTATGACTGCTTTTTGCTGAATTAAGGTATATCAGACTGCTAAGTTTTAAGAAAACTGTAATGTCACTTTTAAATTTAATTTTAATCATTACATTAATTGTGTCTATGCTAGATTTCTTTCCAGGGTGAACAAACAAAGCAAATCCTTCTCTGTCCCATGGGAGATGACGATTATAGTTTTTTTTTTCCAGTTTGATTCATTTTCATTTTTAAATAGATCTATTCTAATTCTGATTTTTGTTTTATTCTTGGATCGATCCAATTATTTTTAATTTTTTAAGTACTTTTTAATAATTTTTATTCTAATTTTGAGCTCAAATGTTTGTCAACTGTTGTCTGTTATGTGTTACTTGTGGGTCATTGCAACTGAAGAATGAATGAATGCATGCATTCATGTAACTGGTTCAGTGAAATATATGTTTTTATGTAATGTCTGGGTACTTAATTTGTTTGTGGTTTGGACTATCGCATGCTGCTTTGAAATAACGTGGGAATATTATGCAGATGTAGGGATTAATAGATGCAGGGATTTCATGAAATGATGGAATTTTTTTATTGATTAATTTGATTGTTTATACTCTTATCTAGGCTCTAATTCATAAATATGCATCTAATCTAATAAGGATTTGAAAGACTCTGTTCCGATGTCAGCACTGAACCCTACTGAGAGAACTGTATATGCACTGATTTCAGAAATTATCCTTTGCTACAGAAGTCATCATGCATTATATGGACTGAAATGCTTACAATTTATACCTGATCTTTGTTTTTTCTTGTTCTACGGGAGTGGCTTTACTTAGAATCTGGTTTCCTTTGTTCTCTGAGGCTTCTGACATGTGATAACTGATTGCCACTAAAATTATTCTTTATGATATTCCTAGTTAATATCTGGTTAAGTATCTATCTGCAACTGCCATTGCTTAGGTTCTTAAGTTAATGACATTGTCTGAAGTGATGCCATTTTTATTAGTTTGTACATTCCAAGTTTTGTAGCATTTTCCAGTCTTAGAACTTCTAATACTTATATGCATTTCTTTGCTGAATCAGCTAAATGATTATGTAATATGTATTTCTTTACCTCTGACAATGAAAGCTGTTTTGATCTCACTACTCAAATACCATATCCCACTGCTTGCCCTTTTAGAGTGTGATATGTCTCAGTGTGGATCAAATGTTTTCTTGAATTCCTTATTTTTGAGTATCTGGCTTTTTCTCTGGATCTTCTTTTTCTTATTGTGTCTTTTGCGGTTTCAGTGATAATTCACGGTTCAAGAGGGATATATATATTTCTGCCACACCAGCATATGTTAAATACATGCTGTTCTATTTGCTGTAAGCTATTTCTAGCATTCTTTCGCTTGCCTTACTGTTGGTGCCTCTGCACAAGTTGTCTTTTATTTTATTCTTTCTTCTGCAGCCTGCTCCTATGGTAATCACTTTGCTGGTCTTTAATATCTCAATATCCTATTCCCTTTTTACTCTGATTTCTTCCCTGTAACCCTTTTTGAACATCTCTTCATGTAACACTACCTATTAGGTTTTACCTAGAGTTTGTTTACACCCTCTCACTAATGTTTCCTGGTAGTGTGGCCTTTGATTTTTATTATGAGATTGGTGTCCTTGCAAAAAATGCACCCCTTATACATGATGCTCACTGTCATAGGAATATGAAACTATTCTATTACTATATCTTTTTTGCATACTAATTTCTCATTGTTCTTTTCATCCTTATCCTGGCTCCAACACTATGTAGTGCTTTGACTTAGAAAATACTATATGTGATTTCAAACATTTTTCCTGCACTGCTCTTTTATGTCTTTCTTCTTTTTCTTTGTCCACTACAATGGACTGCCTCTTATTACTTTCTCTGTACCCTTTAAGGATGATTTCTTCCTTCTGCCAATTGATTAGTTTTTTTACACTGCTTTCTGATACTTATGTAATGTAAATTGAAGCTTAAGACTAATGTTATGATAATCTAGATGTATTTGCAGTTCAACGACAGAGCTGACTGACTTTTATTGTAACTTCAGCCTTAATGCTGCCATTTGCTATCTGAAGACTGCTTGAATCTGTGAGTATCACATACC
Source organism: Rhinatrema bivittatum (assembly GCF_901001135.1). Taxonomy (NCBI): domain Eukaryota; kingdom Metazoa; phylum Chordata; class Amphibia; order Gymnophiona; family Rhinatrematidae; genus Rhinatrema; species Rhinatrema bivittatum. The sequence goes on from NC_042621.1 coordinate 143,765,073, forward strand.
TAATTTAGGGATCTAGAGGAACACATGCTTGACACACCCAACACAAACCAAAGGTTAGTGGCTAGAATATACCTATAGAACTATTTGCCCTAGACTGTCTGCTGTCATCGTCTCTGATGCTTTGGTGTGCCACTTTTGCCATTTGAAGTGGCACAAGAGGGAAATGAGATTATGGGAAGCCTAACATGAAGGCTTTGGCTCAGACTTTAGTTCACTCAGCTTATCCAGAATTCTTTGCTGTCTCAGCCTAACTGAAATTTCTGGCATACAAGGAACTCAGACTGACCCGAGCTTGAATGGCTTCTGGGAGACATCTGGAATGAATTCAAACCTATTCAGATATGATGGAGGGTTATGAGGTCACAACGAACACATGGACTAGGCCATGTTCTCATAGAATACTGTCTCGACTTGAGGGGCCCAGTATAACTGGAGATCCCCATGAGATTACGAGTCTGATCAAAAGACTGGAAAGAGTGACAGAACAAAGGCCTACTGAAAGTAATCAGTAGACACGTGGGTATCCGCTAGGTCTAATTGGATCTCAATATGGGAGGTGGGACCAGGGTATCTTAGATATAGTCTGTCTGATTTGGACACAGGACACGTGGTACCTGATACTCTATGATGTCCTATTAGGGATCATGGTATGTTTTACCTATAAAAAGTCAGCACTCACTGACAAACGCTAAGACACGCAGGGAGAGCTTTAAAAAAGATGGAGCTCTCACTCTGGATCTTCCAGAAGTCTCATATGATTGGCTTTCAATATTAAATAATAAACTTGAATTTGTTTGTATTAAATTTGGACCTCTGTGTGTTCTTGGGGCAGCACTCTGAAGTTGATTTTTAAAGTTTCAACACCATTAAAAAAAAAATAAATCAACCATGGCTAAATGGGAGGTTGAGCGGGGGTCAGTGCTGACCCCAGTTTCAACCTGGGTCTGCAGCTCAAGGTGGCCCGCCTGAAATACATTTAACCCCATCCCTGCCTCTTGGCCCCACAAAGTACATTCTACTACTCCACCCACTCCCTCAGCCCCTCTGCCGATGGCAATCTACACATTCCACCTACCCCCAAGCCTCCCCCCTGACAGAAATCAGCACATCCCTCTACTCCCTGGCCCCCCTTGATGTGAAAGCCACTCATCCCATGGCTCCCTCAAGGGGGCTGTGCTGATTGCCATCAGGTAAGGCGGGGAAGATTGCATTTGGTGGTGGGGAGGGTGATATGTGAGGGATTTTGTGGGGCCAGGGTTAGTGATATTGGGGCCACATGTTATTGTGTGCTTTGGGGAGGGGGAAGGGGACAGGGGTCATCACCACACTGTTCTTTATTTCACTTTTTAAAGTTTTTGGAGGAGTTGGAGGCACCTCAATTGGCAGCCCCATGTTGAAATAGGGGGTCAGCATTGACCCCCGCTCATCCTCCCTGTATGGCCGTGGTTAGTTTTGTTTTGGGGCCAGCAGCTTTTTAAGACGATGGTGATCCCATGAGGTTGGGATGTAAGTCCCAGCCCCACCCAAACTCTATCCCTTGTAATGCCTTTCTCCTGTGCGCATGAAAGTATATGTATACAGTGAGTATGAAAGTAATTTTATGTATGTTTTGGTTGCACAGTTTCTTTAAGCGTATTTTCTGCAGGTAAATCAATACTTTACCTGCAGAAATCCCTTTAAAAATTAACCTCCCTATATTATATACACACACAATTAGAAGAGGAAGAGAAACTGTTTAGAAAGTGGGGAAGGTAGAGCTATCACTCCCAAGTAAAATGTACAACCATACTTTTTCACCTGCATCAATCTGAACTTATTGCTAGAAAAAATTTTTTTTTTTAAATTATCCACATCCATAACTGCAATGATCATCATTACAATGATGCTATTGTATTGTGGAATGACTCTATTAGAGACAGTAAATGCCTTGTGCTTTCTCAATTGTGGAGAGTTACATCCCATTTCAGCCAAAATTTTTACTGACAATTGAGCCCTTTTGACAGCATGCATGTTAAAAAGTTAGTACTTGGTCCAACCCAGATGTTAAATTTTAGGCATTAACAAGTATGCACTAATTAGTGTGTGGAGTAGAGCATGCCATGCTATTTGTGTGCGCCCACAAAAGCTTTATTTGCATATGATATTCCTTCATTTACATGCTGGCACACAATTTGTGTGACACTGCCATCTTTTATATCTAGTTTAATGTGTGTGCTAGGACCATCGGGGCGGATTTTCAGAGCCCTGCTCGCGTAAATCCGCCCAAAACCGGGCGGATTTACGCGAGCAGGGCGCTGCGCGCCGGGAAGCCTATTTTACATAGGCCTCCCGGCGCGCGCAGAGCCCCGGGACTCGCGTAAGTCCCGGGGTTCTCCGAGGGGGGCGTGTCGGGGGGGCGGGCCCGGTCGTCGCGGCGTTTCGGGGGCGTGTCGGCAGCGTTTTGGGGGCGGGTACGGGGCCGTGGCTATGGCCCGGGGCGGTCCGGGGGCGTGGCCGCGCCCTCCGTACCCGCCCCCAGGTCGCGGCCCGGCGTGCAGGAGGCCCGCTGGCGCGCGGGGATTTACGCCTCCCTCCGGGAGGCGTAAATCCCCCGACAAAGGTAAGGGGGGGGTTTAGACAGGGCCGGGCGGGTGGGTTAGGTAGGGGAAGGGAGGGGAAGGTGAGGGGAGGGCAAAGGAAAGTTCCCTCCGAGGCCGCTCCGATTTCGGAGCGGCCTTGGAGGGAACGGGGGTAGGCTGCGCGGCTCGGCGTGCGCCGGCTATACGTAATTGATAGCCTTGCGCGCGCCGATCCAGGATTTTAGCAGATATGCGCGGCTCCGCGCGTATCTACTAAAATCCAGCGTACTTTTGTTTGCGCCTGGAGCGCAAACAAAAGTAGGCTATTCGCGCGCCTTTTAAAATCCGCCCCATCATGTATAACTTTTAATGTGCATGCTAGGACCTTCATGTGTAACTTTTATAACTGGTTTAATGTATATACTGAATGGCCTTAGCATGCATGATAAGTTTTAGAACATAAGTTCCTGTGTGTCAAAGCTTGTGGGAAATGAATGAGAGATTATTTAATTTATATTGAGGAAAGGAGAAGCTGTCCACTGTTGTTGAGTTCTGTGTTAGAGCAGGGAGAGGCTAAATGACAGAGAGACAGTACGCCAATACCAGGAACAGCAGAAGAGGAAAGTGAGGTTATGTGGTGGAGGCAGGGTCAACAGGAAAGAAGAGAGGCTGCAGACTGATACTGATACTGGCATCAGAGGTAAAAGAATGCATGCCAGCGCTGAGGCTGATGATGAAGGACAAAGTTTGTGTTTACTCTGGGGAAGAGAGAGAAGGGGATAAGATGATTGGAGAAAATACAAAAGGAAGGCAAGAACAGGATGACAGTAAGAAAAAAGAGAAAAAGAACAGTGACTTTAGAAGTGGAGAAACAAATAAAAAAAATGAAAAACAAAGAAAAACAAACAGAAGAAAGTCACATAACTGATGGAAATGTAAGTCAGTTTGTAAAGCCGTTTGTAAAGCCGCAAGGAGAGCAGAAGGAGGTATTAAGAATAAACATTTGGAGATTTAATTTCTGAGGCTAAGACGCAGCGGAAGTATGAAGCATTTAAGTCTATGAAGGACAAAGTCTGCGGCTAAGAAAATTAAGCAGTATTGAATAGAATTGAAGAGATACAAGTTACAGCTTTGTGATGGTCAACGGGAGAAGTCAAGTCAGCGGGTTGTAAGCAGAAATGCAGATGAAGAAATTGAGTGTTAACTGAAGCAAATTGGAATTTCAAGGAAGACCAGTGGTGTGTCTATCAAATTGGCAGAATATCGTGCACATGATGTTTCAATACGAATATTACTAGTTCAACGATTTTAAATTCCCCTGATGAAGCCGTAAGGTGAAACGAGGGCCCGGTTATTCTTAATGATGAAAACATTGAAATTAATATTGTGTGATTTCTGCTTTGAGATATCAATGTAAACATCAAGGGCTTTGTGTTCTAAAATTGTTGTATTGAAATACTGAGTATTGATTGTTTTCTGTAAAAAAAACATATTTATTGCTTTTTGCAAAAAAATATTCAGGATTGTATAATTTTGGAAGTATGTTTTGAATGCAATTTATATGTTTGAGTACGTACGAGTATGAATGGGTATGGTTTTTATGTGATGTGATCAAATAAAGATGTGAATGATTAACTTAGATTTTATGAATGGTTAATGTATTGTGAACATTTGTTTTTTATAATTTTCTCTGAATACAATAAAAAAGATTGATTTGGAATAAATACATTGTGCTTTTACTCCACTCCTTGGAGTGTTTCTTGTTAGTGTATATATATATATATATATATATATATATATATATATATATTTACATTAATTAAAATTAATGAATCGCCTAACACTAAAAAATAGGTCTAAGAGATATACAAGATAACATACATATAAGTATAATAAAACATAATAAGTAGAATAAAATCACAAAAATACATCTAATTTTTGGGGAGGTTATGAGGTAAGTCTATATCTTCAAAGATAGCAGGTATCTTTAAGTAATTGTAAACTTTCTGGTTTCCAGAATAAATCAAAATCAAGCAAACCTTTTTTGAGAGTAAAGTATTAAAGTTTTGAGTAGTGAAGTATTAAATTACATTTGCAAACTTAATATTCCTTAAAAAAAAGCACTGTAAATAGACACATTTAATGCATGGTACTTTGCATTTGTGTAAAAAATTCAAAATAGATGCAAAATAGATAATGAGTTAAATTATGCAAATCAGCCCATCACCTATGTTCGCAAAGTTCATATTCATGTGATAAGATGTGCAAAATTGCCTGTGTGTGCAAAACTGAACCTTTGGGAGGTGTTGTTAAGATTTTGTTAAAGTTTTGTTACGACTGTCGCTGCCCGATGTCTCCACTCTGCCTTCCTTACCTCTTTGGCGACTCCTCCTGTGGTTGATGGATGTCTGGCTGCCGCGGTGTCTGCCTGCCATCCTCTCCGGCGTCCTCGGTCCAGCTTGAGTCCTGCATCCCGCCATGTTGTTCAGCTGCCATAGGGCATGCGCGCCGCGTGGCCCTGCTTCTTATTCCTTCTTTGGCGAGAACCTCAGGGGCGTCCCCCTGTGATGATGTCACGCATCCCGGATACAAAAGCCTACTCTGTTTGCTAGCTAATTGAGTTAGCAAGTGACTCCTTACGGATGGGATTCACTCTCCGTACCTAGCTACTCTGCCTCTCCTTATTGGACTTACTCTATTGGGGTACCCACTCCTCGGGGGCCTCTCTCTTTTCTTTCAGGTCGCTGTCTGGAACCGGTACTCGCTCCTCGAGGGCCCATGTTCCCGGACTCACTGCCTGAGCTTCACTTCTGCTTGGCAGGACCGCTGCCTACGCCATCAGTGAGTTACCATCTATATTCTCTCAGAGCTGTTCCCTGGAACCAGGTACTCGCTCCTCGAGGGCCTGCCTTTATTCCAGCTTCTGTGTTACCTTCCAAGGGAAACCCTGTGTGAGTAATCAACCAACGAGGCTCTATAACAGGACCCCTGTGTATGCTCCACTGTACTCACTATCTCAGTTTCTCTCCACTACAGCACAGCCATAGAGGGAATCGCTGTTCCAGTGTCCTGAGGGACTACAAGCCCAGCCGGGCTTCATCTCTACTCACTACTGCCACCTCTAGTGGCTTCTCAACTCTGTTTACTAAAAGATAATTCTGTGTTGTGTGTCCTAAAGCTGAGCCTGACCTGCTGACCCTCACGGGACTTCCCCCTGTGGGCGTGGTCATCTGCCACAGTGTCCAAGGGTCCACCCAAAACCTTACAAACAATAACAGATTGCTAACTCCATGGATCCGGCACAGCTCAATGCCCTGAAGGCCATTCCGGACCTGGCCCTTCACATTTCGGAACAGCAAGACACATTGGAGAACCTCACTTCAGCGTTTCATCAGCTGCACGCACAGAAGACCCAAAGCGCTACTTCCAGTAATGAAGGTCAGTTACCTGAGGTAACTTTAAAGACTGCTGTACTGCTGGCTGCTCCAGTTCGTTTCTCAGGAGAGATTCAGAAGACCAGGGGCTTTCTAAACCAGTGCTGCAGGCATTTTGCATTACAGCCTTCTCACTTCCCCACAGCTTTTGCCAAGACTACTTACATTCTATCTTATCTTGATGGAAGAGCCTTTTCTTGGGCCTCTACACTGTGGGAATGCAAGGATCCTATTTTGCAGAATATAGATGGATTTTTGGACTTATTCAAATCCATTTTCGATGATCCTGCCCATGTGACCGTTGCCGGTTCTGCTCTGGTGGACCTGAAGCAAGGCAACCGGCCACTGGCTGATTTTGCGATAGAGTTTAAGACTCTTGCTACAGAACTCTGCTGGGACCCCAAATGCCTGAAAACTCTATTCTTCAGAGGCCTGGATACTCACTTGAAAGATGAACTGGCCACTCATGAAACACCTGACTCGTTGGATGAACTAGTGGCTTTGGCTACTAGGATCGACCACCGACTTCGTGATAAGGTGAAAGAACTCCGGCCTAATAGAGGACCAGGTCAGCAGGAGACTAGTGCTAAACCTGCACCTCGGATGGTTCCAGTAATTCCTGCTGCCAGTGGAGATGAACCGATGCAACTTGATTGCAGTCATTTGACTTCCAAACAGAGAAGACTTCGGAAGAGGCATGGTCTGTGTATGTACTGTGGACAGGCTGGTCACGATGTCCCAACAGGCCCAATTCATCCAGGAAATGGATGGACCTAAGTCCTGCAGGAGGACTGTTCTTAGGCCTTACTATGCCCTCTCCTCTGCTCTCTCTCCCAGTCTCCTTGATCTGCAGACCGTCTGAGTTTCAAACTCTTGCCCTGGTGGATTCAGGGGCAGGAGGCAACTTTATTCTTTGATGCCTAGTGGAATATTTGAGGATCCCCCTTGTCACTTTGAAGGTTCCACTTCTCCTATCTTCCATCCATGGGGAGCCCTTACCGGGTGATGTGACTTACCAAACTGTACCAGTAACTCTTCGCACCGGAACTCTACATACCAGGTCAATTCTCTTCTTTGTGTTAGAGAAGGCCATGCACCCTATCGACCTGGGGTTACCCAGGTTCCAGTCACATCAACCCCAATTTGATTGGACATCCTTGGAACTCTCCCGCTGGGGCCCAGGTTGTCATGGAAAGTGCCTTAAGGAGATTGCTCTTGTCATTTGCATGCCTACAACTCCAGTGATGCCGGGACTGCCGCCCCAATACGCATCTTTTAGTGATGTGTTTTCCAAAGAAGCTGCCGACAATCTTCCTCCGCATAGGTCCTATGACTGTGCCATAAGACTAAAACCCAATACTGAACCTCCTAAAGGACGTGTCTATCCACTCTCAGCGATTGAAAACAAGGCGATGTCCGAATACATCGAGGAGAATTTACAGAAGGTATTTATTAGACCATTGAAGTCTCCAGCCGGCGCAGGCTTCTTCTTTGTGGGGAAGAAGGATGGTACCTTACGTCCTTGTATCGATTGCCGAGGTCTGAACGAGATCATGATTAAAGACCGCTACCCCCTGCCTTTAATCTCAGAGCTGTTTGACCAGATTCAGGGGGCCAAAATATTCTCAAAACTTGACCTGAAGGGGGCCTACAACTTAGTTCGCATTCGCAGTGGCGACGAATGGAAAAACAGCCTTCAACACTCAAGACAGCCATTTTGATTACTTAGTAATGCCCTTCGTCCTGTGCAATGCACCCGCTATATTTCAGAACATGATGAACGACATCTTGCGGGACCTGTTGTATAAGAGTGTCGTGGTATACCTGGATGATATCCTGATATTTTCTCAGGATTTGCCCACTCATCTAGAGGATGTCAAGCAAGTACTACGCCGACTCCATGAACACTGGCTCTACACCAAACTATCCAAGTGCGAATTTCATAACGACTCCGTGCCTTTTCTTGGCTATATCATGTCTAAAGATGGCTTCCAGATGACCCTCAAAAGCTAGAGCGTATCAAAAATTGTTCCCAACCTACCAGACTGAAGGCCCTGAGACGATTTTTGGGGTTTACCAACTATTATAGAAGCTTTATAAAGAACTACCCTTCTTTAACAGTACCCTTGACCGCAATGACCCACAAGGGTGCCAATGCTTCAAAATGGTCTGCGGAGGCCATTTCCACTTTTGAGAAACTAAAGACTGCCTTTTCCACGGAACCATGCTTGCAGCATCCTGACCCCAACAAGCCATTTATTGTAGAAGTTGATGCTTCGGATGTCGGCGTGGGGGCTGTATTGAGCCAAACTGGAGACTCTAAATCCTTATGTCCCTGCTCTTTCTTCTCACGAAGTTTCTCCCTGGCAGAGAAGAACTATGGGATCAGAGATAAAGAGCTCTTGGCTATTAAGCTAGCATTCGAGGAATGACGGCCTTGGCTCGAAGGCATTCAACATCAAATCATGGACCATAAAAATCTAGAGTATCTCCGCTATGCGCAACGTCTTAACCACAGACAAGCTAGATGGTCCTTATTCTTCAATCATTTTGACTTTGTGCTCAAATATCGCTCCGGAGACACAAATTCCAGAGCTGATGCCTTGTCATGCTCCTTTCTCTCGGAGGATGTGCCTGAAGAACCTCAGCACATAATTGACTCGAAGAGAGTCATCTTGGCGACTACACATTCTGTGCCTGCTGGTAAGACCATCATGCCTAAACACCTCAGGAAGAAAGTGCTCTTTTGGGCACACGATTCCAAGATGGCTGGACATCCTGGTCAACACCGCACCCTGCTCAAGATCCAGAAGTTCTATTGGTGGCCTACTATCAAGAAAGATACCCTATCCTACATGGCATCTTGTACCAACTGTGCCAAACACAAACCTGCTTCTGGCCAACCATGGGGATTGCTGCAGCCACTGCCAGTTCCGGAACAGCCCTGTTCACACATTGCTATTGACTTTGTAGTCGATTTACCCTTTCTGGAGGAATGAATACCATCTGGGTAACATTTGATCGCTTCAGCAAGATGGCCCATTTCATGGCACTGCCTGGCTTACCTTCAGCCTTGGAGCTTGTGAAGCTCTTCATATCACACATTTTTCACCTTCACGGCCTACCAAGACACATTGATTCAGACCGAGGATCTCAATTCACGGCAAGATTCTGGAGAGCCTTGTGCAAGTTATTCGACATCTCTCTAGACTACACTTCAGCCTATCATCCGCAATCAAATGGCCAAACAGAGTGGATGAATAGAACCTTAAAACAGTTCATTCAAGCCTATGTGAGTTGCCGTCAGAATAATTGGGCTGAACTGTTACCTTGGGCTGAATTCGCCATCAATTCTCATCCAGCAACATCAACTGGATCAATACCTTTTGAAGTGGTATATGGATGCTCTCCAACACCACCACTTCCACTGAAACTCTCAGTGACATCCTCAGCATCTCAATCTACTGCTGATGAAATCCATAATCTGTGGACTCAGATGAAAGACATGCTAGTTAAAGCGAGTGACCGCGCTAAGAAGTTTTATGATGCTCATCATTCTCAAGCGCCTGTCTTCAAATCTGGTGACAAAGTCTGGTTATCTACCAAACATCTCAGACTGTAGTTACCCTCCACTCGTTTTGCTCCTCACTACTTTGGACCATTTTCAATCCTCTGACATCTTGGCAACATCATTTACAGTCTGAAGCTACCACCCAGACTAAACATCCACAAGACTTTTCACGTTTCACTCTTGAAACCTCTCATACTCAGTGAATTCTCTTCCAAGACTCAGGAACCACCTGTCATCAACACAGAAGATGACCTAGAATTTAAGGTCGAAGAAATTCTTGATGTCTGAAGATGAGGCAAAACACTTGAATACCTTCTTTCTTGGGAAGGTTTTAGCCCCGAAGAAAACTCTTGGGAGCTTCAGGCTAACATCCTTGATAAAGAGATGCTCCGTCAATTTCATCTCACGCATCCTTTGAAGCCTAAACCTGGTGCCCGCAGAGGAGACCGCCCTTTGAACGGGGGTACTTACCTCTTTGGTGACTCCTCCCGCGTTGATGGACATCTGGCTGCCGCGGCGTCTGCCTGCCGTCCTCTCTGGTGTCCCCGGTCCGGCTTGGGCGCTGCATCCCTGTTGCGACTGTTGCTGCCTGACGTCTCGACTACGCCCACCTTACCTCTTTGGCGACTCCCTCTTTGCCTGTTGGACGTTTGGCTTCCGACCCCGGACCGGCTAGACGCTACACTCTGCCATGTTTCCCAGCAGCCTAAGGGCGCGCGCGCACGGCGCAGCCCCGACTCAAGTACCAGCAGTGGCGCGAACCTCTGAGGTGACGTCACCCTCATCGGATATTTAAGGTCTCTGAAATCGCTAACGAATCGAGTTAGCAAGGGTTTTCCTCCAGGTATCGGCGGATGGGATTCGCTCTCTGCAAACCTTGCTACTCTGCCTCCTCGGACCTATGAGGGGTACCCGCTCCTTGGGGGCCTCGCTTTCTCTTTTGCTTTTCAGATCGCAGTCTGGAACCGGTACTTGCTCCTCGAGGGCCCACTTTCTCAGACTTGCTACTGAATACTACTTCTGCCAGGAAGTCATCGCTGCCTAAAACACCAGTGAGTTACCATCTCTCTCTCAGAGCATTCCCTGGAACCAGGAACTCACTCCTCGAGGGCCTACTTCATTCCCGCTCCTGGGCTGCTTCTAAGAGACTATTGTGTGAGTGTTACCATCAAGGTTCTGTTCCTGAACTCTGCTTACCCTGCCTACTCACTATATTCAGTTTCTCTACAGCTCAGTTATCCAGAATCGCTGTTCTAGTATCTGAGGGACTACAGCCCAGCCGGGCACTTCTAGCTCACTACTGCCACCTCTGGTGGTTCAATATACTGTTTATTAAATTCTTTATTTATTCTATTTTTCTTTTACAATTTGGAAAACTTAAATTAACCATATTGGTGATATTAACATTATACTATGATAATTTAATCACTATCATAATTATATCATTCAAATCATATTTTAGCAACTAACTTCATAGGTAACTTGGAACTCGGAGGCAAGTGAAATACATTGAGGAGATTTCAAAAAAAAGGAAAAACTAAACAATTCTTCATCAAGGGCATTAACATAGCTTAAACTCCAGGATTTCTTTTATTTAAACCCCAACATCATTGGAAATATTTGGGGATGAGGTAATAGGCTGTCTGGATTCCACGAATCTTTGAAACTGATCAAACTGAAAAAATATAAATACCTCTATGCCTCTTTTTAAAATACAATTACACGGATATCGTAACATAAAAGAAAAACCTAAATCAATAACTTTCTGACGTAAAGTTAGAAATTCTTTTCTCCTGATTTGAGTGACCTGGACCAAATCAGGAAATAACTTTACCGGCTGGTCATAGAACATTAATGGAAACTTCCTAAAATAGGATTTCATAATATTAATTACATCCTGTTTGTACAAAAAAGATGCCAAGAGAGTATTCCTCTCTATAACCTCAATATTAGAGTTTTCCAAAAAGCTAGTCAAATTTGCTGGTATATTTACTGCATTTGTTCCTCTTAATGAAGCTCTCTTATTCAAAAAATAACAAAAATTAATAGAGGGAATATCTTCAGATGAAAAAGAGAGAGCTTCTGTAAGAAATCTTTTTAATGTAATAAAGAGAACTTCTCCTGCAATTTTAGGAAAATTTAAAATCCTTATATTGAGGTGGTTAGAATTATTTTCAATGACTTCCAAATGTCTTAAACAGGATATCTGGTCTCTAAGAATAGTCCCATTTAAATCTTGTATAGCTTTTATCTTGTTCTCTGCCACACCGACTTTATTTGATATTTCTTGAACTTGTTCCTGAATTACATCTGTTTTCTGTTGAAAATTAGAGGCCATAGAGTCCATTTTTCTCTCCAACCTATTCAGTGAAGCCCCAAGCCCCACCATCAGCTCCCAAATAGACTCCAAAGTGATATTCTCCGGTCTGGGTGGTATTGCAATTGACTCACCCCCTGTACTCGATGACATCTGGACGCGCTGTTCTTGTGAAGACACCCCTTCTCTCACAATCTCTCCGGGGTTCTCCAACCGTCCAGTCTCCTCTCCTCCGTCGCCTTGGTCTATTCCTTCCGCGGTGTTCAGAGAGCTTGCAGCACTCAGCGCTTCGCTGGTGAGTCCCCCCTCCTGCCTTGTCACCTTCACCGCATCATCGGTAGGCGCCTGGGCTGATTCTCCTCCGAAATCGCGCTGAGCTGGGGGCTGACATAAATCGGGGCTCAGGGAAGCTTCCTCCAGGGGAACTCCCCGCTCTCCTTCACAGGGATTCCCAACGGGCTCATCAGTTCCGCGTTCCTCTGGAGTGGACAGGAAACGTTCAATATCGAGCTGAGTAAGTGGCGGTAAGGATTCAGAGGGGTAAATCCTCACTTTGCCTTTTCTCTTTGCAGGCATGATGCTGTAGTTTACAGGAAATAACAGAACAGGTTCAGCTCGAGCGTTTCGTGTCACATACTATGCTGCCATCTTGCCTCTCAATATACTGTTTAATAAAAGAACTAGTGTGTGTCTATCTCCATACTCTGAGCCTGACCGGTGGTCCCTCTCGGGATCTTCCCCCAGGGATGTGGTCATCTGCTACCGGCCCACGGATCCACCCACAACTACCACAAACACTAACAATCCCGCCATGTTGTTCAGTTGCCATAGGTCACACGCGCCATGCAGCCCTGCTTCATATTCCTTCTTTGGTGCGAACCTCAGGGGCGTCCCCCTGCGATGACATCGCTCATCCCGGATACAAAAGCCTACTCTGCTACCTAATCGAGTTAGCAAGGGACTCCTTACGGATTGGATTCGCTCTCCGTACCTAGTTACTCTTCCTTTTCTTAATTGGACTTACTCTATCGGGGTACCCGCTCCTCGGGGACCTCTCTCTTTTCTTTCAGGTCACTGTGGAACCGGTACTCGCTCCTTGAAGGCCTGTGTTCTCGGACTCTCTGCCTGAACTTCACTTCTGCTTGGAAGAACCGCTGCCTACACCATCAGTGAGTTACCATCTATATTCTCTCAGAGCTGTTCCCTGGAACCAGGTACTCGCTCCTCGAGGGCCTGCCTCTATTCCAGCCTTCTGTGTTACCTTCCGAGAGAAACCGCTGTGTGAGTAATCAACCAACGAGGGTCTATACCAGGACCCTGTGTATGCTCCACTGTACTCACTATCTCAGGTTCTCTCCACTACAGCACAGCTATTGAGGGATCGCTGTTCCAGTGTCCTGAGGGACTACAAGCCCAGCCAGGCTTCATCTCTGCTCACTACTGCCACCTCTGGTGGCTTCTCAACTCTGTTTACTAAAAGATAATTCTGTGTTGTGTGTCCTAAAGCTGAGCCTGACCTGTGGCCCCTCACGGGACTTCCCCCCATGGGCATGGTCATCTGCCACAGTGTCCAAGGGTCCAACCAAACCCTTACAAACAATAACAAGTCTGCAATTTCACACAAACTTAAATGCACAAAAATTAATGCAAACCGAATTTGAATGATTATGCGCTATTGCGAGAAACATATTGTGCACTAATGCTCATTTCCATGATGTGCAATGCGAGTTATTACATTTGCTTCTGAGTCTGTCCAATTAATAAAAGGACAAAACCCTTTCCTGCCCTGCCCTTTCCTAGAATGTATTTTTCTAAGCCTTCAGTCTTTCATTCTATGACATCCTTAGCAGATTAGCAGCATTCTCTGTGAACCAAGAAAACACAGTGGAGGAAATACAGTAGGTGGTGCTGGGGCTTCACAGATAAGCAGATGGAGGACAATTATTTTTCTAGCAGTTAAACTTTGTGCAATATTTCTCTTCTTTCTTTGTCTTCCCTTTTCCAATACTATTTTTTTGCTTTTGGCTTCTTAAAATTGATAAAACTTTTGTTGCAAATCAGAAATTGCTCTTTAATTGACTTGAGAGATTGATATGTGGAAAATTCTTCAAAAAGTAAATGTTGCAGCTAGATCTGTAGAAAAATAAAGATTGTGCTTGAGAAGATGATATTGGTGTTTCAGATCAGCAAGCGAGAACTGTCCATTTTATAATAGCATAAAAATTCACATGAATTTCTGTAGCACTGGCAATCAAACAAATGCATTGTTAAGGGAGAACTGTTTTTTTTTTAATTAGGATGTAACCATATGTGTAGTGTATGGGTAAAGCAAAACTTTACTAAATATAAAATATATATTTTATTTTTCAGTATTATATCCAGACTAGATGACACTGTCAGGTGAATTTTTAAAAATGTATGCATGTAAAAATTAGCATATGTACATGTACATAGCTTGTATATTTCATATTTTATAAAAGTAGAAAAAAATGTGTATATTCACTTTTGGGCACACATATACATATCTAAAATAGGGGGAGGTCTAGGGATATTCTGGGTCGTGGCAACACTTACATGGGTAAGTTGCTATTTTAAAAGACACGCATGAACATTTGCCAACTTACTCATGTCTTTATACACCTGCTAATTATCTGGCATAAGTGATATTAAACATGTTCTTGTATACTATTGGCTGGGTGAGAGGTCTGAGTATACTGGGGGGAAGTTCAGGTTAAAAAGCCAGGAGGGTCTCAATGACCTGGCAATGGACTGGGCGAACTGGTGGAGTAAATAGTAAAACTGGGAATTTGCTTGACACATGCACGTTTTAAAATTGGCCAGCTTGCAGGCATAAAACCCAATATACCCAAATAAGTCTTACTTTACTTTTGCATGTAAAATATACGCATGTTTATATTTAAAATACGTAGGAAAAGTGCACACGTTCAATGCAATATATTCTCGGTTTTAATACAATGCATATATTCCACGTAAAACTACACACATATGTATGTTGAGGGGTAAGGGTATGCATATTTTATTAAAAAAAAAAAAAAAAGGAATATATCATAATGGCAGATTAAAAAATACTGCAGTAAAACTATGCATGACCATATACATGCATATCTGCTGCCTTGCGCATTCGTTTGAAAGTTATCCTCCCTGATAGTTTAGTTAACTAGTGATGTTATTAATGACATCCATTGTACTCTGTTTAATTTAAGTATATATCATTAGAGTCTATGAGCATTATTTAATAAAGATTTATTTTCCATAGGCACGGAATAGGAAAAAGGCTTTTAAATAAGGCCATATGTTTGCATGAGGCATATATGTATGGTCCCTATACAGAAAAGAGGTTTAATTACAGTTAACAACATAAAGGGCAAGTCTGGACTGCTGCTCATTTAAATGTAGCAAGCAGCCCCACTGGATGCACAGACACTGCCTGAGGGAGCTCCTAAGCGTTGGGTACATTACTGTTTTCAGTAGCTGTGCACGACGTTTATGTAGCTGGCACTTGTACTGTGTGCGCCTTGATAAACAGAGGAAGCAATGGTTGCACTGTGACTTGTATAATGTAACTTTTATGTGTTTAAAACAAGCCTTACAGGAATTACAGTGGGACATAATAGCTACTTACGTACAGTGAAGTATACAACAAATGTTAATTACATAACGTTGAAAAAATACTGATTGCTAATGAGTGATGGGAATCTGAGGAAGGGCCATAGCAGATCTGGTGCATTTCTATTAAACTCAGTGGAGTCGATTGTGAATGCCATGAGTTCTTGTTGCTAGCTACCAAAACAACCCACTCCCCCCCCCCCCCCCAAACTACTGCTTCTTCCACTGTTGTAGATATTTTCATCATTTTACAGAAAAAGAGACACTGATGGCTAAAATATGGGACTTTTTTTTTCTTTTTAATAGGAGCAAAAATATTTTCAGGACTTTTCTTAATGTATGCTCATGCACATATCTCAACCCTGTCCTTGAGATACACCAAACAACTCTAGTGTTCAGGATAGCCAAAATGAATATGCATGAGAGAAAATTCTATTCATTGGGTTTCTAATGTTAGCTAACGTATCTCTTGCATATTCATCGCAAATATCCTGAAACCAAGACTGGCTAGGTATGACTTCAGGACAGGGTTGAGAACAGTTATCTATTGTTTAAAATCTTTTAAGCATGTGATTGGCACAGCTTATTTTAGTTGTTACTGTCCATAATCTATTCAAATAGAGACCAATGAATTAAAGAGCATTAACATAATCTGTTAACAAGTTAGTTTGTGTTAATGACTGATGTTAATGACATGTAAATGAGTTTTGCATTAATTTACTAGTATTAAAGTCAGCATCTTAATGTAGATGTTATCACAAAACTTAAAATTAACTCCCTGAAGTATAGATAGGATTTTTGGGTTAACGGGACTGTGTTCATTTATGTGAATTTAATTGCATGCTATTTTTCTATGCTATAATAGGTAATGAGCTGTGTTGTATAGTTTAGCATATCATTATCCCAGCATTTTATATTAAAACACTTGAAAGTTAATTAACATTTACTTAAAGCTCTATTAACATGCATCAATTCGATTCATGCACTAATAGTGCTTTCTATGCGCATTAACACTAGTAAAAGCATTGGTGCACTTTGGTACATCAACCTAATATTCAGCTAAAATATAGAACAGAATAAAATATTCAAAGGGCAGCTATGAAAGTGCACACACTCATAACTAAGATGCCTGTTTACGTAACAGCATTATTTATTTCTTTATTTAGACATTTTATATACCGTCATGCCATGTAAAGATCACAGTGGTTTACAATAATGACATTCATAGGTATAAATCAGCAGAGAATGATAATTACATAGGAAGTATTCATAAACAGACCTTAACATCTATCAATTGAATTCTCAAATACATATTCATTAAAGATCAGGACATGAGATGAGAAATACAAAAATAAAATAAATAACAAATTTCATGTCATTCTGAATGTAGTACGATCTCTTAGCAGTTTGCAAGGGGGAAAGCCGACAGTCACTCAGCAGTGCATGGTTCGGAGAAATGTAACCTTGAAGGATACTAATGAAACAGGAGAGTTAGGGCAACCCAACAGAGAGGTTCCATTAAAAGTAAACATAGTCCATATGCCTATATGTAAAAAATCACCAAAGCTAATGATTTCCTAATTATCCCGAACAACTGAGAAGCAGGTTGTTAAAACAAACAAAAAACACACTTTGAAATGTCTGAATGCCAATGCCAGAAGTCTAAGAAGTAAGATGGGAAAGTTAGAGTGTATAGCAGCAAATGATGAAATTGACATAATTGGCATCACAGAGACTTGGTGGAAGGAGGATAACCAATGGGACAGTGCTATATCAGGGTACAAATTATATTGTAATGATAGGGAGGATCAACTTGGTGGGGGTGTGGCACTTTATGACCGGGAGGGTATAGAGTCCAACAGGATAAAGATCATACAAGAAACTAAATGCTCAGTAGAATCTATATGGGTAGAAATCCCATGTGAGTTGGGTAAGAATATAGTGATAGGAGTATACTACCGTCCACCTGGACAAAATGGTCAGACAGATGATGAAATGCTAAGAGAAATCAGGGAAGCAAACGAATTTGGCAGTGCAATAATAATGGGAGATTTCAATTACCACTATCAAGACGTTGTGTAATAGTATTCTTAACAATTTTTTCTTAAAGGTGCTATTATTATTGTCTAAAGAGCCATCATAACACCTGCAGGCATACCAGCATATTTTGCTTGAAGGTTTTGCCACCTCAGGTCATTTTTAATCATTGGCCCCAGTCCTTTATTTTCCACCAATTTTTTTGGATTTTTTGTTTTTGTAAAATTCAATATCGGGGTAAATACGCTCGTTGAAGTAACTCGAAAATTTTTTATTTAAAGCCCAGTCCGACGCGCGTTTCGCTCCGCTTCATCAGGGACTGAAACAAGTATCCTCCGCTTTTATTTTTGGAGATAAATTGCCCCGTTACTCAGTTGTTGGCTTACTTCTAGCCTTCTGTGAAGGACAAACAACTATTATTTGATAAACTGTGCAGCACACTCATAATTTAAAATTGGCACGTACCTGGGTAGAACTGAGTAGAACTGTCATGCACTCACCCAACCTTGCCGCCGTGTTTCTCTCTCTGGCGTCCGAGCAGAGTTGCCGCGAGATTCTCGCAGATTTTAAATGATTTTACATTCGGCAGCTGTGTGAAATCAAGCTGGTATTAAATGATTTTACATTCGGCAGCTGTGTGAGATCAGGCAAAGTCGGCTGGATAAGTGACGTTTACATAAAATGCACCCATTCTATTTCTTTATTGAGTCCAGTTGGATGTACTGTATTGAGTGTAAAAATCCAGCGTTGTTCGCTTTGTCGAAGTCGTAATAACCTGTCACCTCGCCTCCAGTGCGGTGGTGTTATCTCCAAAATGGTCCACTTAATGTCAACAAATGCATGTTTATGCTCCATGAAGTGTGCAACCAATGGCTCCTCAGTTCTTCCCGTTTTTAGACAACACTTATGTTCTGTCAGTCGTGTGCGAAAGGGACGCTTTGTCATGCCCACGTAGATAAGTGAGCAGGGGCAGAATATTGCATAAACAACATATGATGTTCTGCACGAAGAAGGTGGTAATGATACTAATCGTCCTGTTGCTGTACGTATTGTGGTCTGGGTTGATTTTAAAGTGCAGAACGTGCAATTAGCACAGTCATTGAATATGATGTGAGGTATTGATGGCTCACGTAGGCTAGAATGCACGATTTGATCCTTTATGTTCCTACCTCTGGAGTAAGCTATACGTATTGGCTCTTTGAACATGGGATGAAGATCTTGTAAAATTGACCAATGTGCTCTGATGGCTCTGCTAATAGATGAGGACGCGAGCGAATGTCCCATAACTAAAGTCTGCGGGTTCGAATCCGGCGAACTCCTTGGTAGGAACAGGTAATCACGATTTGAATACAGTGCTCTGCGATATGCCCTCTTCACGCAAGATGTAGGATACCCTCGTTGCAAGAATTGTTCTGCCTGTATTTTGAATTCTTCTTCTTCTGTACATAGGCGTCGGATGCGCATAAATTGCCCTACAGGTAGATTAGACTTAAAAGTGTGCGGATGGAAGCTGTCAAATCTGAGGAAGTTCTTACGCTCATTCTGCTTCCGATGAAGAGTAGTGATGATGCTGTCACTGCTTCTAGTAACAAGAATGTCTAGATACGCCACTTGATGTTGGTCATAATTGATGGTAAATTTCAAACAAGAATTCAAATTGTTTAACCATGAATGAAACTCTAAGAGAGATGCAACCGATCCTTGCCAAATTATGAACACATCGTCAATATACCGTTTCCAGTGTTTGATCTGGGCAGACCACTGATTTTGATGAATATACTGTGATTCAAAAGCAGTAACGAATAAATTGGCTACATCCGGGGCCATGGCTGCCCCCATGGCAGTACCACAAATTTGTAAGTAAAATTTGTCCTGGAACATAAAGTAGTTCTTGCTTAATGCCAAGTGTAAAAGTTCAATCACGAATGATGTTGGAATACGTTGTGGGGGCACCCGAGTCTTTAGTACAGTGGAGATTACAGTCAACAATTCATCCTGTGGAATGACTGTATAGAGGGATTCGATGTCCATGGTGACAAGTATGCTGTCACTAGTTAACTCAACTGTGGAAAGAAACTTCAACATTTCAGAAGAGTCTTTAATGTATGAATCTGCTTTGGAGACATGGGGCTGTAGAAGTTTGTCTAAAAAGATGGAAATAGGTTCCAATACTGATTGCTTAGCGGAGACTATTGGTCTGCCAGGGGGTCGATTTAAATTTTTATGGATTTTGGGGACAATGTATATAACCGGGATGGTGGGCTGTTTGTTAATAAGAAAATCCCGCTCACTGTTGGTTAAAAATCCTGAATCATGCCCCCGGTTTACTAATTATGTGACTTCTGCTAGAATCTCATCTGTTGGATCCGTTTGTAATTCCTGATAGAACGATGAATTCGAGAGTTGTCTCTGGATTTCTTCAATATATGCAGTGAGACTCATAATAACCACAGCGCCCCCTTTGTCCGCTGGTTTAATGACAATATCTGATCTATCTCGTAGATATTGTAACGCTTGATGTTCCTCTTTAGTCAGGTTGAAATAACTATGAAATTGCGTTTTTTCAATTCGTTCCACTTCATGCATGACTAGTTGTTGAAAAGTGACGATAGCTGCGTCTCCCGGGGGCGGTGGACTCCATTTAGATTTATTTTTAACTATGGAGGTAATTGAAGCTGGTGAATTGTCGTATGGACTAGCTGACAAGTATACTTTGCGTTGTAATTGCCTAATGAATTTGTAGAAGTCACATCAAAACTGAAAGGGATCATGGCGTTGAGTGGGCACAAAATTCAATCCCTTGTTCAGGACGCTTTCTTCAATAGCTGAAATTGGGCATCCTGATATGCTGATTACAGCAGATGTCATTTCCATCCTTTTTGGGTCACTGGTGGGTTGCTGGACTGATGCTGTGACCTTGTTCTTGGGCGATTCCATTCTGTGTTGTAATAATTTCGGGACCCCCGTCTTCGCCCTCTGCCAGTTTGTCCACGTTGAGGTGCTTGCTTGTAGCTGTCCCCCGACGGTGTTTCTTCATCACTGCCGGAAGATTGATCAGATGTGTTAAAAGTTGTTGACTGTAATCTCCACTGTACTAAAGACTCGGGTGCCCCCACAACGTATTCCAACATCATTCGTGATTGAACTTTTACACTTGGCATTAAGCAAGAACTACTTTATGTTCCAGGACAAATTTTACTTACAAATTTGTGGTACTGCCATGGGGGCAGCCATGGCCCCGGATGTAGCCAATTTATTCGTTACTGCTTTTGAATCACAGTATATTCATCAAAATCAGTGGTCTGCCCAGATCAAACACTGGAAACGGTATATTGACGATGTGTTCATAATTTGGCAAGGATCGGTTGCATCTCTCTTAGAGTTTCATTCATGGTTAAACAATTTGAATTCTTGTTTGAAATTTACCATCAATTATGACCAACATCAAGTGGCGTATCTAGACATTCTTGTTACTAGAAGCAGTGACAGCATCATCACTACTCTTCATCGGAAGCAGAATGAGCGTAAGAACTTCCTCAGATTTGACAGCTTCCATCCGCACACTTTTAAGTCTAATCTACCTGTAGGGCAATTTATGCGCATCCAACGCCTATGTACAGAAGAAGAATAATTCAAAATACAGGCAGAACAATTCTTGCAACGAGGGTATCCTACATCTTGCATGAAGAGGGCATATCGCAGAGCACTGTATTCAAATCATGATTACCTGTTCCTACCAAGGAGTTCGCCGGATTCGAACCCGCAGACTTTAGTTATGGGACATTCGCTCGCGTCCTCATCTATTAGCAGAGCCATCAGAGCACATTGGTCAATTTTACAAGATCTTCATCCCATGTTCAAAGAGCCAATACGTATAGCTTACTCCAGAGGTAGGAACATAAAGGATCAAATCGTGCATTCTAGCCTACGTGAGCCATCAATACCTCACATCATATTCAATGACTGTGCTAATTGCACGTTCTGCACTTTAAAATCAACCCAGACCACAATACGTACAGCAACAGGACGATTAGTATCATTACCACCTTCTTTGTGCAGAACATCATATGTTGTTTATGCAATATTCTGCCCCTGCTCACTTATCTACGTGGGCATGACAAAGCGTCCCTTTCGCACACGACTGACAAGAACATAAGTGTTGTCTAAAAACGAGAAGAACTGAGGAGCCATTGGTTGCACACTTCATGGAGCATAAACATGCATTTGTTGACATTAAGTGGACCATTTTGGAGATAACACCACCGCACTGGAGGCGAGGTGACAGGTTATTACGACTTCGACAAAGCGAACAACGCTGGATTTTTACACTCAATACAGTACATCCAACTGGACTCAATAAAGAAATAGAATGGGTGCATTTTATGTAAACGTCACTTATCCAGCCGACTTTGCCTGATCTCACACAGCTGCCGAATGTAAAATCATTTAATACCAGCTTGATTTCATACAGCTGCCGAATGTAAAATCATTTAAAATCAGCGAGAATCTCACGGCAACTCTGCTCGGACGCCAGAGAGAGAAACACGGCGGCAAGGTTTGAGTGCATGACAGTTCTACTCAGTTCTACCCAGGTACGTGCCAATTTTAAATTATGAGTGTGCTGCACAGTTTATCAAATAATAGTTGTTTGTCCTTCACAGAAGGCTAGAAGTAAGCCAACAACTGAGTAACAGGGCAATTTATCTCCAAAAATAAAAGCGGAGGATACTTGTTTCAGTCCCTGATGAAGCGGAGCGAAACGCGCGTCGGACTGGGCTTTAAATAAAAAATTTTCAAGTTACTTCAACGAGCGTATTTACCCCGATATTGAATTTTACAAAAACAAAAAATCCAAAAAAATTGGTGGAAAATAAAGGACTGGGGCCAATGATTAAAAATGACCTGAGGTGGCAAAACCTTCAAGCAAAATATGCTTGTATGCCTGCAGGTGTTATGATGGCTCTTTAGACAATAATAATAGCACCTTTAAGAAAAAATTGTTAAGAATACTATTACACAACATCTTGATAGTGAGACTTGCACTCGTTGTGCTTTATTATAACTGTTTATAGTGTGTAGATTTCAATTACCCCAATATTGACTGGGTAAATGTAATATCAGGACTTGCTAGAGACATAAAGTTCCTGGATGTGATAAATGATTGCTTCATTGAGCAATTGGTTCAGGAACCAACAAGAGAGGGAGCTATTTTAGATTTAATTCTTAGTGGAATGCAGGATTTGGTGAGAGAGGTAACGGTGATGCCTCTTGGCAACAGTGATCATAACATGATCAAATTTAAACGAATAACTAGAAGGGGACAATAAGGGGCAGATTTTATAAATCTGCGCACACGTGCACTTTTGTTCGCGCACTAGGCGCGAACAAGAGTACGCGGGATTTCAATAGATACGCGCGTATCCATTAAAATCCGGGGTCGACACGTGTAAGGTTGCCCAAAATCGGCAGCCTGCATGTGCCGAGCCGCGCAGCCTGCCTCCGTTCCCTCCGAGGCCTCTCCGAAATCGCAGGGGGGGTTTGGGGTAGGTTTTCGGGGGGTACGCGCATACCCCTTTGAAAATCTACCCCTAAGTAAATCTGCAGCTTTAACAATAAACTTTCAAAAGGGAAACTTTGATAAAATGAGGAAAATAGTTAAAAAAAAAAACAAACTGAAAGGTACAGCTGCAAAGGTTAAATGTGTTCAACAGTCTTGGACATTGTTTAACAATACAATACTAGAGGCGCAGTCCATATGTATTCCACGCATTAAGAAAGGTGGAAGGAAGGCAAAACGATTACCGTCATGGTTAAAAGGTGAGGTGAAAGAGGCTATTTTAGCCAAAAAAAATCCTTTAAAAATTGGAAGAAGAATTCATCTGAAGAAAATAGGATAAAACATAAGCATTGTCAAGTTAAGTGTAAAACATTGATAAGACAGGCGAAGAGAAAATTTGAAATGAAGTTAGCCATAGAGGCAAAAACTCATAATAAAAACTTTTTAAAATATATCCAAAGCAAGGAGTCGGTTGGACCATTAGATGACCGAGGGGTTAAAGGGGCTCTTAGGGAAGGTAAGGCCATTGCAGAAAGACTGAATGAATTCTTTGCTTCCATGTTTAATAATGAGGATGTTGGGGAGATATCAGTTCTGGAGATGGTTTTCAGGGGTGATGAGTCAGATGAACTGAAAGAAATCACTGTGAACCTGGAAGATGTAGTAGGCCAGATTGACAAACTAAAGAGTAGCAAATCACCTGGACCAGATGGTATGCATCCTAGGGAATTGAAGGAACTAAAAAATGAAATTTCTGATCTATTAGTTAAAATTTGTAACCTATCATTAAAACCATCCATTGTACCTGAAGACTGGAGGGTGGCCATTATAACCCCAATATTTAAAAAAGGCTCCAGTGGCAATCCAGGTAACTATAGACCAGTGAACCTGACTTCAGTGCCGGGAAAAATAGTGGAAACTATTCTCAAGATCAAAATCGTAGAGCATATAGAAAGACATGATTTAATGGAACACAATCAACATGGATTTACCCAAGGGAAGTCTTGCCTAACAAATCTGCTTCATTTTTTTGAAGGGGTTAATAAACATGTGGATAAAGGTAAACCAGTAGATGTAGTTTATTTGGATTTTCAGAAGGCGTTTGACAAAATCCCTCATGAGAGGCTTCTACAAAAACTAAAACATCATGGGATAGGAGGCGATGTCCTTTCGTGGATTACAAACTGATTAAAAGACAGGAAACAGAGAGTAGGAGTAAATGGTCAATTTTCTCAGTGGAAAAGAGTAAACAGTGGAGTGCCTCAGGGATCTGTACTTGGACCGGTACTTTTCAATATATATATATAAATGATCTGGAAAGGAATACGACGAGTGAGGTTATCAAATTTGCAGATGATACAAAATTATTCAGAGTAGTTAAATCACAAGCAGACTGCTATTACTAGCAACGGTAACATGGAATAGTCTTAGTTTTTGGGTGCTTGCCAGGTTCTTATGGCCTGGATTGGCCACTGTTGGAAACAGGATGCTGGGCTTGATGGACCCTTGGTCTGACCCAGTATGGCATGTTCTTATGTGATGCATTACAGGTGGACCTTGCAAGACTGGAAGATTGGGCATCCAAATGGCAGATGAAATTGAATGTGGACAAGTGCAACGTGTTGCATATAGGGAAAAATAACCCTTGCTATAGTTACACGATGTTTGGTTCCATATTAGGAGCTACCACCCAGGAAAAAGATCTAGGCATCATAGTGGATAATACTTTAAAAATGTCAGCTCAGTGTGCTGCAGCAGTCAAAAAAAGTAAACAGAATGTTAGGAATTATTAGGAAGGGAATGGTTAATAAAATGGAAAATGTCATAATGCCTAGGGATGTGAATCATTTTTTGACGATTTAAAATGTCGTCTGATATTTTTTAAATCGTCAAAAATCGTGAAAGAGTTCGATACAATAGAAATTTCCCCGATTTATCGTGAAAAATCATTAATCGGGTTTGTGTCCACTAACGGGAGTTATTTGGGGGGAGGGCGGGAAAACCGGCACACCAAAACAACCCCTAAACCCACTCTGACACTTTAAGATTAATCCCTTAACTTCCCCCACCCTTCCAAACCCCCCCCAAAACGTTTTAAAATCACCTGGTTGTCCAGTGGAAGCCCCGGGACCGATCGCCCACTCTCGGGCCGTCGGCTGCCACTAATAAAAATGGCGCCGATGGCCCGATAAAAAAAACAACCCACTCCGACCCTTTAAAACTGACCCCTTAGCCTCCCCCACCCTCCCAACACCCCCAAAAACGTTTTAAAATTACCTGGTGGTCCAGTGGGGGCACGGGGAGCAATCTCCCGCTCTCACGGCAATCCGGGCATATCTACTTCTCAAGATTGCTAGCTCATTGTGTTGGCAAAGGCTCAAATAGACTCGAATGGACATGAACTGTTCCTGTCTGCGCTACTCTGCCGCTTCCCTGCTGCCTGCAGGAAGCTTTCCTTCTGCCCTTCGGGGTTTGCTACTAACTTGGGTACCCGCTCCTCAGGAGCACTCAGTTCTATTTTCAGGTGCCATTCAGGGAACAGGTACTCGCTCCTCGAGGGCCTGCTCTCCCTGCCTCAGTGCCTGTACCTACGAAAACTATCTGGTGGAATCGCATCCATAACAGCTAACACCAAGTAAGTACTCTACTATCTCTTCTGTCTCATCCACAGTAATTCCTGGCTGCGGAACCTCCTGAAGTCACCTAGAAGGGCTCCCTCTGCCGAGGTCCCTGAGACTACAACTCACCACTGCCACCTGGTGGCTATTTTCAAGCTGTATAATAAAAGAGTTCAATTCCGGTGTTTTGTGTATAGAGTCTAGCCCAGTGCTGTGGCTCCTCACGGGGCTCCTCCCCGTGGGCGTGATCATCTCCACAGCACCCAAGGATCCACTAAAACACACACAACACCTTTCCTCATAGGGAAGCCATTCCATCCCCTTTATCATTTTGATTGCCCTTCTCTTTATCTTCTCCAGTGCAACTATATCTTTTTTGAGATGCGGTGACCAGAATTGTAGACAGTACTGAAGGTGCAATCTCACCATGGAGCGATACAGAGGCATTATGACATTTTCTGTTTTATTAACCATTCCCTTCCTAATAATTCCTAACATTTTGTTTGCTTTTTTGACTGCCACAGCACACTGAGCTGACGATTTCGATGTATTATGCACTATGATACCTAGATCATTTTCCTGGGTGGCAACTCCTTATATGGAATCTAACATCGTGTAACTACAGCAAGGGTTATTTTTCTTATATGCAACACCTTGCACTTGTCCACATTAAATTTCATCTGGCATTTAGATGCCCAATCTTCCAGTCTTGTAAGATCCTCCTGCATTTTATCACAATCTGCTTGTGATTTAACTACTCTCAATAATGTTGTATCATCTGCAAATTTGATAGCCTCACTTGGCATATTCCTTTCCAGATCATTTAAAAATATAAGGGTAGATTTTAAAACGTGCGTGCACAAGGACGTGCCGATTTTATAACATGCGTGCACCGGTGCATGCATGTTATAAAATATGTGAGCCGCACGCACATACATGTTGGATTTTATAATCCGTGCGCATATGTACAGGCAGCACGCGCAAGGGTGGTAGGGTAACATTTTTTAAAATTCGCATGGCGATGAGATCGGGGCTCCCCCAGTTCCCTCCCAGTCTGCTCCAATTTAGGATCAGACTGGGAGGGAACTTTCCTATCCCCTACTCTAACCTCCCTTCCCTTTTCCCTCTCCTCTCCACCCTCTCCACCCTCTAAATCCCCCCCCCTTTTTTTTTTTTACCTTTTATTCCTTAACTTACTTCAGGGCTCGACCTGAAGTAACTTGCGCTCGTCAGCAGCAGTCCAGCGTGCGAGACTCCAGGACAGCGATGAATGGCAGTGTCCCTGCCCGCCTTGCTCTGCCCCTGGACCATCCATCCCTGCCCCGCCCATTTTCCAGGGCCCGGCACTTATGCGTGTTTTGCCACTTACGTGCGTGGCCGGGCCCTTTTTAAAATGTGTGCAGCGTGTGCAGGGCCCAACCACGCGCATAAGTGGCGATTTGAACACGCGTGGCCGATTTAAAATCCAGCCGATATTGAAAAGCACCGGTCCAAGTACAGATCCCTGAGGCTCTCCACTGTTTATCCTTTTCCACTGAGAAAATTGACCATTTAATCCTACTCTCTGTTTCCTGTCTTTTAACCAGTTTGTAATCCACGAAAGGACATCACCTCCTATCCCATGATTTTTTAGTTTTCTTAGAAGCCTCTCATGAGGGACTTTCTCAAATGACTTCTGAAAATCCAAATACACTACATCTACATCTGCTGCCGAAACCTGTTGTACACTATGAACTAACAAAAAATATTTTGTTTACCTGTCTGGTCTGACCAAGCTGTTTGTAAATACGGTTTACTTATTTGTTGCTTTGACCTGCCTGATATTCTCTTTTGAATATATTCCTCCCAATGCAGCTCCTGCGAAACATGGTCCTGTGTCGGGGGACAGAGTTTATGCTGTACAATTGAATTTCCTTCATATTTACATTGATTGAATGTTTGATGTTGAAAACGCCTGTGTTCATCCACTTTGGTCATTCACTGCAATACTTTAAACTTTTGATTAAAGTTATTGTATTGAAATTTTCAGACCTGAAGCTTTTCGCAGCACACCTTTCTCCTGTGTATCGATTGCATGTCCCCATTTATTTCTTTAGACCTCCTTTTAAATAGAGGGAAGAGAGTACATTTTTGAAACAGGAGGAACAACATTCTCAGTAACAAGCAGTATTTCCATTAAACATCTCTGAAACATCTTTCTTGGTTGGAGATATTGGTGGTAATTTAGGAAAATTGATGAACCTAAAGCTTTTATGCCTTACTGCATTTTCTAAATTTTCCATTTTAGAGATCAAATATGCATTTTCCTTAATAATTGCCTCTTGAACTTGCTTAACTTGAATCATATCAGTTCTTATTGATGAAATTTGCTGGCCCAGATCCAAGGAGGAATTTTCAAAGCTTGTAATCTGTTATCCAAATCCATTCAATTCTTAAAAGATGTAAGATGCTCTAAGCTTTGTGGCTTTACAAACCCTGCAGGTCCCAGTATTAACCCTCTGAATTCCTTATTTCTTGTTTACGAAACTTTGGGGGACGCATAGTGATCTTTTAAGCCCCCTGGACTTCTTCACAGACAACCTGGAGATGCCAAGCTATATTATTTCTTATGTCACACGTTTAAATTGCAAGTTTTGGGCTTCTGTCCCTCCCAACGCAGCTGGCGTGGCGAAACACGGTCCTTGTCGCGGGACCTACTTGTATTTCATCTACATACCTCTACCTAATAAAGACTGATGTTGCTTGGCACCTGTTATATTGATTGATTCATCTTTTGAAGTTTAAGGATCCACACTCATCTTGGTGCTACACTTCAATATATATAGTGTATGTGTGCTGAGAGAACCCACAATTTGTCAAAGCGGATTTATGTGTATAATTCCACTTTGAAATTTTGGTCTAAAGTCTACGGGTCCTTTATAACCACAGGCTTTAACTTTCTGTGGGCTGCTGGAAAATCACCCTCTGCTATGATAGCACATCTAATATTGCTATTTTCTGTATGTACTTTTTGATAAACCTCCCAGTGCCCAGAGGGGTTAGCTTTTTTTTTAAGAGATGAATTTGGGAAGAAAAGAGCAACGTCTTAGTCAAGCCCCGAGCTGCATTCAGGAGGGAAATCCTTAAGAGGGAGCTGGTAGAAAAAATAGTGTAATTTTGAACCAAATAAGAGGCTTCTAAAGAGCAAGAGCTGGCAAGTGTGATCTTGATTTAGAGTAAATGCAGCTGCTCCTGCATCTGTGGCTTAGGTTATTCTCTGCCGTCTTCCTTTGTTATTGGCTTGCTTAGGAGAGGGCAGTTTTACATCGTGAGTTTGTACTCTGCCAGTCATTGAAGGACTTTCATTATTGCCAGGATTATATGTTCAACCTTAGCCCAAATGTCCTTTACTCACCACACCCTTCTTTCTCTACCTTTTGCTGTTTGTCTAAGATTAGTCAAGTATAGAAAATTTTCAATTAAGTTTAATTATGTGACAGCTTAAAAGTAGGAAGGCAATTACTCATTTAATTATTGTTCAGTTTAGTGCTTAAAATGTGTATATAATTGCTTTTTTTTTTTTTAAGTAAGGACATTTGACTGCAAGCTTGCGTGAAATTAGCAACTTCTTACCAATAGCACCTTTTTACACAAATATTTTAGTGAAGATTCAGTAAAATGTATAAGCTTAAGAGGCCTTAAGGTTGAAAACTACACTTAAAAGACCTAAAGTAATTTAGTGCTTGAACTCCAGTTCCCTCTTAAGTTCTAAGAACACAAGAACATAAGAAATTGCCATGCTGGGTCAGACCAAGGGCCCATCAAGCCCAGCATCCTGTTTCCAACAGAGGCCAAAACCAGGCCACAAGAACCTGGCAATTACCCAAACACTAATAAGTCTTTTTTCAATCATTGATCTACATCTGGAAAAAGCAGTAACTAAAGTACCTGTGGCCTGATTCAAACTCAGCAAGCCTTTGTATATCCCTTTCAGAAAGATGATTTCTAGCTGCAGCTTATTGCTTGATCACCAATTTGAGGCCAGAAAGGAGGCTGCAGCAAATAAGATAAAATTCTGCTGTAATTTAAGGCTTTCCATATCTGCTCTTCATATGACAAGCAGCTGCTTACATCTAATATCAGCTTAGGATTTGCACGTTCTCTCAAGCGTTCCACCCAATCATCTGAGAGAGCTAGCATCAACCAGAACAGCAGCATTTAAAGCTGCTAGTAATCAAGCTCAGTCCCTTCATGATTAGATCCTTCCAGCACTGCCAGCACAACACCTAAAGGGCCATAAACCTTTCATCAGCACAGCTCAGGTAGAAACAAAATGAGCAAGTCAAAGCCAAAGATGATGTTGCCTGTACATACAAGTGAATTAGGGATTGAGGGATAGCATGTACAGGCAACATCATCTTTTGCTCCGATCTGCTCATTTTGTTTTGATCCAATGAAGCCTGTATAGCTCCTGAAAACTAGTCAAGAAACTTAGGCCTGGATTCACTAATGCTGCAAAGCTTAGTGAATTCCGGCACTAACGGGGGGGGGGCGAAGCAGGGGGTGGTCCTGTGCTAGCCGGCAGCGATCGCACTGCTGCAGTACGATCGCTGCCGGCGTTGCGCCGAATGACTACACCATAAAAGCTGTAGTTATTCGGAGCGAAATAGGCAGCGAAAAGGCTCCTTACCTTTTTGCTGTCGGTGCCATCTTCGCAGAGTCAGCCCCCGGTGACGCCCCGACTCCTCCTCTTCCGGGGCTGACTCTGCCCCGATGCAGCTAGCGCAGGCCTGCGCTAACCTTTCCAGCTATCGCACGCTTGCGCTGGTAGCGCAAGCATGCGAAAGCCTTAGAAAATAAGGCCCTTAGTGAGTTACTCAGTCCTTTAGGAATAAGTGTTTACTGCTTGTAGTGAATTTGTAAACCGTATGGAACTTTGGATTTGCGGTCTATAAGTATTTTAAATAAATACTGGCTACACCCACAGTGTGGCGCTGCTTGTGTGGTGGGTGCACTTTATGGGAGAGAGGAATAGGGAGTGGAAATGGCCCAGGCTTATGCTAAATCATCTGCTGTTATGACTTTTAAGTCCCTCTAACCCTACCCCCTTGCTCACCCACTCCAGGTTCTTGTTCTTCTTAAATAGACTTTCTCACTTTAGCTTCGCCTATGTCCTTTGCTATTTTCTTGCCTATATCTTGTAATTACCAATACACAATTATAATACCTTACATGGAGCAAAACGATTTATAAGCCCACAGGACACCACTATCCACTGAGAACTGGGCAACTGCCACACCACACTTCTTCAATAAGCAGGCCATAAAGTTGGCACCTCTCATCACATGCCATAGGATTATCTCTTATCAGCAGCATTTTTACTTCTTCCTGCTTCTTATGGCTCCACTGCTCTTCCTCTTCCTGATGCTCTTCCCAATCTTATTCCCTACTGGAAACCATTGCAAGTATTAAGTCTACTGTCTACATTTTCCACCTCCTCAGCCATTCTGTTTGTCTAATGTTCTTGAGCTTCAAAATATTCTCTCATCCATCCTTTAACTCTCCTTAATATC
Source organism: Rhinatrema bivittatum (assembly GCF_901001135.1). Classification (NCBI taxonomy): domain Eukaryota; kingdom Metazoa; phylum Chordata; class Amphibia; order Gymnophiona; family Rhinatrematidae; genus Rhinatrema; species Rhinatrema bivittatum. Next base: position 143,796,344 of record NC_042621.1, read on the forward strand.
ATCTTGATTGTCACTATCACACCCTTTCTTTTCACCATACTCTTTTCCTCCTCCTCCTTTTTTCAGTTGCGACATAAATCCAAATTCTGGATCTCCAAGGCAGCAGTCACTCCATCTAAGTTCTTCAATCTATCACTCCTCCTACCTTATCCCTATCCTCTTCCTTTCTGCTTCTTCTCTCCCTTTTTCATGCTCCCTATTGAATGCCTTCTCTATTTCCAGTAAAATTGCCTATATTCTTGTTGTTTTGACTGAGAATTGGCTTTCCTTTGAGGACTCTGTTTCTGTTGCTGCTCTCTGTTGTGGAGGTTATCAGTTTTCTCATATGCCTTTCTTGATAGGCTATGGTGATGGTGTCAATATGCTATTCTTCTCCTCCTTCCATCTGAAGCTCACCCCTTTTCTTCATTTGAGGCCCACTTTAAGGTAGCTGTCATCTATCATCCCCTTGATAAGCTTCCTCCTCCTTCCTTATTGATATTTCCTGGCTTTCCTTTTTCCGGTAAGCATCTTTCCCCTCTCTTATTCTTCGGGATTTTAACTTTCATGTTGATGACCACCTTGACTCTTTTGCCTCAAAGTTGCTTATTTTTACATTTTCTTTTTAATACATTTCAAATTATTGCTTCAAGAAAAACTTGGAAAAAGAAGCTACTTGTTATCCAATATTAATTCAACAAATCAACAACTACAGCAGCATCCAAAACAGCCCACCCAACGTTAAGGGGGGCACAAACAGAAACCAATGAGAGACTGATATTTAAAAAAGAGATACAAGAAAAATTGAAATTAAGACTAACCCACTTTCTATTATAATAAACATCAAGAAATACCAACAAACCTCAATCACTACTGGAGTCACCCAAGCTGCCCACCTTCTTTGCATAAAAAGAACACAACTATATAGGTTCTTAAAAAGGTGTAAGACACATTCTGAAGTTTAATAAGAAATGTAAACAAAACAAATTGTAAAAAATACTCCCAGAGATAAAATCTCACTGTAACCACCTCATTTGACCTCTATCTATGCTCTACTACTCCTAATCTCCAGCATGGCCACTGCCTTCACCTAATCCTTTCTTCTATCTGTACTCTTTCAGGCTTCTGCACCTCTTTTCTTTCCCTCTCTATCATCTGATAACGTTCACATTTATTTAGACATTTTCATCCAATCAACACCAACACCTTTAGAAATATTGAGCCTGTGTCCTCTTTAAAACTGTCTCATTTCTCTTCTTCTCTACAACCTTGCAGAGTCTGTTGCTGTGGCAGTTTCTTCTTATAACATAATAATCTCCTCTGCTTTGGACACTTTTGCTCCATCCCTCCCCCATCCTGAAAAATAAATAACATGGCCAAGACAGAACTTTTATTTTTTCTTTCAAATTCACATCCCCTTCTTCCTTTTTCTATACAATCAACCTACCATTCTCTTCAACTTGCAATCCTGGAATCATCTTGACTCCACTGTCTCCTTCTGTGCACATATCCAAAACACTGCTAAACCATGCTTATTTCTCTATTGGGTAGAGTTTCAAAGGGGTACGCGCGTACCCCCCGAAAACCTACCCCAAAGCCCCCCCTGCGCACGCCGAGCGCAAGCCCCAGGACGCGCGTAAATCCCGGGGCTTGCATGGAGGGGCGTGCTGCACGTGATGCGGTGTTTCGGGGCGGCGCCGCGGGCGTGGTTTCGGCCCAGGGGTGTTCCGGGGGCGTGGCTGCGGCCTCCGGACCAGCCCCCGGGACCAGAACTCGGACGGGGCAGCCGGCCGGCGCACGCAAAGTTACGCCTGCTTCCAGCAGGCGTAACTTTGCCGACAAAGGTAGGGGGGGTTTAGATAGGGCTGGGGGGCTGGGTTAGGTAGGGGAAGCTAAGGGAAGGTGCGGGGGGGGGGGGGGAACGGAGGCAGGCAGCAAGGGTCCACACTTATTACACTGGTCTGCAGTCAGTTTGATGTAACACTTTCCAGCCAAAAAAAAAGCCAACATTGTAGCCATGTGCGCTAGCTTTACCCCTTATTCAGTAAGGGGTAATAGCACGCCAAAAACGTGCATCCAACCCCCCCCCCCCGAAACTAATAGCGCCCGCAACATGCAAATGCATGTTGATGGCCCTATTAGTTATGGCCGCGCGATTCAGAAAGTAAAATGTGCAGCCAAGCCACACATTTTGCTTTCAGAAATTAGCGCCTACCCAAAGGTAGGCGTTAATTTCTCTCGACACCGGGAGTCGGAGGGTGCACAGAAAACTGCTTTTCTGTGCACCCTCCGACTTAATATCATGGCAATATTAAGTCGGAGGTCCCGAAAGTTAAAAAAAAAAATTGAAATTGGCCCGCAGCTCGCGGGTTGAAAACCGGACGCTCAATTTTGCCGGCATCTGGTTTCCAAACCCATGGCTGTCAGCGGGCTTGAGAACCGATGCCGGCAAAATTGAGCGTCGGCTGTCAAACCCGCTGACAGCTGCCGCTCCTGTCAAAAAAGAGGCGCTAGGGATGCACTAGTGTCCCTAGCGCCTCTTTTTACTGCGGGCCCTAATTTAAATAAATTAATTTACTGAATCGCGCGCACAGGAGAGTGGCCTGTGCACTCTCCCGCGATTTTTACTGTATCAGCTTGAAAGTGCCTAAAGAGTGGATAGTGCAAGGGGTAGGGCCAGGACAAGTGAATGAACTTTGGTACTTAGTGCTTATTATTAGTACTGGGCAGCTAAATAATGCACTTTAATTTAGATCTTCCCAATACCTGTACTAACTTTAGGCACTTTTAGTTAAGGCTCCAAAAGTTACATTTAAGTGCTGTTGTTCAGCTGTTTAAGGCAAATTAACTAAATCTTAAATGGCTGAATACAGGCTCCTAAATAAGGCCCCTAATTATGATACCTTAAATCAAGTGGTGAGCCTTCTTTTAAAAATCAGGCTCATGGGAAGTATTCTATAGCAAGTATGCTTTGAAATTAATTCCACTTCTTACATGATAGTAGTACTGAAAGAGGATTTCAAAATCAATGAAAAAAAGACAGAAAATATTTGCCCATATGTGATTCACAACTGAATACTCCTTCAGGCATTGAACTATCAATTCTCAAAAAGCAGATGAATTGTTGAATTCACCAATTCATCTTCTATAGTGTTATGTATTAGCATCCCTGAAGAGCTAATTTTTAAGACCATTATTTGCATATCGCTTTTTAGAACACTGAAGACATTTCTGTGTGCATCTCACCAAGTGCCCTTTTCACGTGAGGGCATCTGTTCTTATCTTTGCAAAGAGCCTCTTCAATAAATAAATAAATAAACATTGCTTGCTTGGCAAATAACTCGATGCTTGGCATCTTTTTCAGGGCACCAATAAATCATTTCTATAACAACTTATTTGTGTAACATTTAATATTGTATTTTTTCTACTCATTCTATTACTTTCATGAGAGCAATAGTATCCAGTTAATGCTGTGCCCTTTCCATGTAGATGAACAACTCAGAAACGTTCATAGGTGATTAACTGGTATGCCGGTATTCCCCAGTCTTCATGGCTGTGATTTGACATGCAACTACATGCATTGTTTTGGATTTTCAGAACTATGCATTTTGCTTTGGTTGGGAAAAGTATCTGTGGGTACTTTCCCCCAGGATAATAATGCTTGCTATTCCTATTTGTTTGGGAGGCCTATTACAGTATAATTTAATAACAAAGTTGAATTCATAACTAGAAAAGAGATACATTAGCAAAGGCTGGTTAGTTGGACATCCGGAGAGCCATGATATATTACTGAAGCTTTTGTTGCTGTGTTAGTTTTCTTTTCTTTGCTAAAATAAACTCTACTTGTGGGCCTCCTTTGAATGTGCAGAAGAAAACTTTTTGTTGTGCTATGTACTGATGGTTTTTATTGTCAAAGGAGTTCTGACTGCCAATTGTATGCATAGTTACATAAGAATGAGAATTCTAATAAAGAACTAATAAGTTTGAAAAAGCACCAAAAACTTGGCAGAAAAGAATTTATAAATTATTGCTTTGACTCCTGTGTGAATTCATTGATATTAATCTTACAGAGTGAGCAGTTGTATGAATTTGTATGCCAAATCATATGGATTCATTCCAATGTTTGTTAAAACAAAAAATATGTTCATAGAATCATGGGGTATAATAGGAGGTACTGTACAGATCACAAGGCAAAACTAGTGTGCCTATTTTCCCCACCTACTGCAATATTGTAGATCTCAATTGTTCTCTTCCCACAGCTAGTGGCTCTTTGTGATGTTCACCATTGATATGTTGGAGGTGATCTACCTGAGGGATGCTGGAAACTGGAGGTAATTATTTTATGAGAACAAAGAGTGTCTTTTTCAGTTCAACAGAGGAGAAGAGAGCCCTTTGATAAGAACTTGGTAGTACATCATTGCTATCCCATATTTTCATGAATTCTGCTTCCATTTTGCCTCCACCATCTCCACTGGAGCACTGTTACATGTATTCACTATCCTTCTGTGATATACTTCCTATATCACTGTTGAATCTACCTCCTCACTCTTACTACTCCTTGTTTTGAAACTTCTTTTCCACTGTAAAATATTTACATCTTATGCATTATTTATGTTTTTAAGGTATATAAGCATAACTTTTTCTTCTTTTATACTCCTTTTTAAACATATTCAGATCCTTGAATACCTCCAAGAGCTATGGCAAGAATGCTGGACTATTTATAAGCCATCCTATATACAGATTCTACCCTGTATAGACATATGCATGCAAAATTGGTCACAATACTTTAGAGGTCCTTTATTCTACTGGTTATAACTTCTTCCTCACACACAGAGCCCCGGGACGCACGTAAGTCCCGGGTTTTTTTTAAGAGGGCGTGTCGGGGGCGGGGCCGAATGATGCGGCATTTTGGGGGTGGGATGCGGCATTTCGGGGGCGGGACTGGGGGCGTGGTGCCGGCCCGGGGGCGTGGTCGAGGCCTCCGGACCAGCCCCCGGGTCGGATGACGGCGTGCCAGCAGTCCGCTGGCGCACGTAGATTTACGTCTGCTTCTAGCAGGCGTAAATCGAGGGACAAAGGTAAGGGGGGGGTTTAGATAGGGCCGGGGGGGTGGGTTAGGTAGGGGAAGGGAGGGGAAGGTGAGGGGAGGGCGAAAGAAAGTTCCCTCCGAGGCCGCTCCGATTTCGGAGCGGCCTCGGAGGGAACGGAGGCAGGCTGCGTGGCTCGGCGAGTGCAGGCTGCCCAAAATCGGCAGCCTTGCGCATGCCGATCCAGGATTTTATAAGATACGCGCGGCTATGCGCGTATCTTATAAAATCCAGCGTACTTTTGTTTGCGCCTGCTGCGCAAACAAAAGTACGCGTGACGTCACAGCCTTGAGCGCCGAAAGCAGCCGGCAGCGGCAGCCGAAAGCAGCCGGCAGCGGCGAAAGCAGCCGGCTCCTCTGCCTGGATGAATGAATTCATTCACTGCCGCAGCCCCCACCGGCAGCCCCCAGCGCCGAATCGCAGGGGTCGCACAGGCGCTGTGGGCCTGTGCGCGCATTCATTCACTGCCGGTGGGGGCTGCCGAGGCAGCCCCCACCGGCAGTGAATGAATGCGCGCCTGTGCGACCCGGCCTAGATTTAACACGCGACCACCCGCCGCCCGTCTCGAACTAACGCGCGTCCACCCGCCCCCCCCCCCCCCCCCCCGCCGCCGCCTGGAACAAGCGCCCACCCGCCCGCGGCCTAGATTTAACACGCGACCACCCGGCTCCCGCCGCTAGCCGCCTGGACCCACGCGGCCCTCCGACAGGTATTTAAAAATAAATTTTTTTTGAAATGACAGGTACGTCTTACTTTCGGGGGATGTGTTACATTAGCCGACCCCCTAAAATTCCCACTACGTCTTACTATCAGGGGTGTCTTACTATCGGGGAAACACGGTAGTACTAGGGGGCATTCCATAAAAGTAACTAGTAGCACATTTAAAACACATTTAAGAAAGTATTATCACTGCACAAGCTGTGGAATTTATTGCTAGAAAATGTGGTCAAGGCTAGTAGTATAACTGAGTTTTAAAAAGTTTTGGTATGTTTCTGGATAACAGGTCCAATAATAACTTTTAGGGAGTTAGACAAGTGTCACCACCTCTTACTTTTGGGCATGAGCAATATAGAAGGAATATTACTATTGAGATCTGCTGGTTACTTCCAGTGACCCAGACAGATCACTGCTGGAGGCAGGATGCTAGGCTCAATGAACCAAAGGTTTAGACAAGTTTCTGGAGGACAGATACATTAACAGCTATTAGACTTGAAGAATGACACCTCTTACTGCCAGGTAATGGGAACAAACAGCCAAGAATGGATCTCCCCATTAGGATCTGTTGGGTACTGCTTCCAAGCAGCCTGCATTGATCACTATTGGAGACAGAATGGACTGTTGGCCTGACTCAGTATGACATTTCTTATGTTTTTATATTCCTATAGTTAAAGTATTTTACTTCCAAAGTTCCTTTTTCTTTAAAATGTGGTTTCTATTGGAGGAGGACTTTTTTGACCTTAAAATCGAAAGTTGTGGCACTTGGTGCAACATTTTCCCTAAAATTTCCGTGTTTATGTTTGATAAACTATAAAGGAAAGAAGTATGGATTTTTAGATCCAATGCAATTGGAAGTTTTTCTTTCAGATAAAGTTCTAACTTCTGAATCAGAGACAGAGGCCAAATAAAAGAAATGACTCCTCCTACCTGTATTTAGTTTACTTACTGGTTACTTTTTGTTTTCTAATATATGAATATTATTGCTTCCCCCAATTATGGGTAAATGGGAATGTAATTTTGAAGTTTCCTAAGTTAGTTTAATATTATTTTGAACATGATTGCGTAAGGTATATATGATTATTGTTACTATTTTCCATGATTTCTTGATTTCATAAGTGTAAAACTGTTGAAAACGCAATAAAATATAAATGAAAAAAAAATGTGGTTTCTATTAATTAGAATTAAAAAATATGACTAGGAAAGGTGAAAAAAAACCCCCCAACAACCCAGGGGATCCAAGATAGCCACACTAGCTATGCATATTTGAGGCTGGTTTTTTTTTTTTCTTACCTTATTTTTTCAAAACTATTCCTCATTCCAGTAGCAAATGGAGGGATGTCTCAGCAACCCTCTCCTTGATCCCTGTGGTCGGATGGATGGATGCCCACGTGCAGTGGGGAATCAAAGCTCCAGGAGTTGAATCGCTGGAAGGTGTTTGAGAGGAAGAGGAACTCGCTCCTTTCACTGACTCACTTACATCTTTGTCTCCAGAGGAACGGATGGCACCTGCAAATCCTGCAAAGGAGAAGAAGCTTGATCCGCGCCAAGATCTGGCACTGGCTGGCTAATGATATTACAAGTACCGACTCTCGCCCTGAGACCGTGGACTCAACTGGAATTGCCTCAGAGCTGTCAGACACCTTTGGCACAGCAAGGGTAATTTCTAGAGGCAAAGCACAGTGGCAGTATGGAGGGGTTCCTACCTATTTGGGAGATTTATCACAGCTACTTTCACTTTGGAAATGATATGGGAAGCTATCAACACTCTTAGTAATAATATTCTTGCTTAAGTCAATCTGGTGGTGAATCGTATAAATGAAGTAGATGTTCGTGTGAAAATGGAAATTGAAAATAAAGCTACTAAAAATTTATGTGAGACTGTTAAATTGAATTTGGAAAGTACTTCTACATTATAGCAAGTTCTGCTTAAAGAAAACCAATTTCTTTCCAATCGATTGGAACAAATGGAAAATCAAATTAAGGGCAAAAGTCTTCGCTTTATTAATTTTCCTAAGGATCCTTATTTTTCCCCCAAAGATATGTGGAAGAAATATTCAATGGATACTCTGAAAATACCTGAGCAAACTTTACCCCTGGCTTAAAGGGGTTATTATCTACCACCCTTTAAAAAAGATTTACCTAACGAAAACAATATGCAGGCTCTCTCTCTCTCTGATTAAACCAGTCAATTTGAATCTCACTGCAGTCCTTGAGAACACGAAGGGTGAATTGGCTATTCCAGCTACTCTTATTGCTTTATTTCTTTTGGAGTCAGATCGGGTTTTGAAACAGTTTTTCCGCCTCCCATTAGAAACTTTCCTAAATTTCAAAGTTTGAGAATATCTGGACCTTGCCAGACATACTCAGAAGCAGAGGAAGCAATTTCTTATGTTGAAGCCTAGGGTATTAGAGTTGAGACTTTTTTTTTATTCTTAAATTTCCCTGTAAATGCCTCATTAAGTATCAAAATGTCTCTGTTTTCTTTCAACCTTCTCAACTTTCTTCTTTTCTGAGTGATAAATCTCTGCCTGTGTTAGGTTAATCTCCATTATCTGCCAGCATGGCTTCTGATACCGTGATGAACCTTTCATAAGTATTCATATTCTCCCCCTTTTATGCTAGTAAACTTTATAGATTTAAATACATTTTCCCTAAGGTTGAATTAGGATCTCCCTGTATTGAAGACTGAGAATGTATGAGATATGTATCTTTTCTTTACTTCATATTGTATTCCAAAATTTGGATAATTGTCCTTAAACTGACTCATTTGCTGATTCAAGATGATTCTTGATATGTATGAGAAAATTCAATAAATAAGTAATAATAATAAAAAACAAAACTAGGAAAGGCAAATCTGTTCCAATATGTGGACCTATGGAGTTACTTTAATTCAGCTCCATGTAAGACTTATGTATTGTAGATGCTATAAGTCAGAACTAGGGTTACAATACATGAAAATCATACAAATTCTGGGAGCACATTATGACTTTTCTATTCTGGTACCTTTTTTAGATTTTACCTTAAGTCGGAAAGATAAAATTTGCAATTTCCATGATAGGTAATAATTATAATTTGTTTTGTTTATTTCATTTTTCTATTTTATAAGAGCATAAGATTTGCCATACTGGGTCAGATCAAGGGTCAATCAAGCCCAATATCTTGTTTCTAACAGTGCAAATCCAGGTCACAAGTACCTGGCAGGATCCCAAGGGGTAGATAGATTCCATGATGCCTATCTCAATGATAAGCAGTGGATTTCTGCAAATCCACCTTAATAATGGTTTATGGACTTTTCCTCCAGGAACTTGTTCAAACCTTTTTTAAACGAAGCTACACTAATAGATTTCACCACATCATTTGGCAACAAATTCCAGATCTTAATTTAAGCTTTGAGTAAAAAAATATTTTCTTGTAGTAGTTTTAAATGCACAACCTAGTAAGTTCATTGTGTATCCCCTAGTCTTTGTACTTTTTGAAAGAGTAAACAACCGATTAATGTTTACTGGTTCCTCTCCACTCATTATTTTATAGACCTATATCATATCTCCCTTCAGCCGTCTATTCTCCAAGCTGAAGAGTCCTAACCTCTTTAGCATTTCCTCTCCAGGGAATCATTTCATGCCATTTATCATTCTGTACCATTTCTAATTCTCTTCCTACCACAAGATGGCATGCTGAGGTGAAACAGGATCTGTCACTGAGGACTGCAAGAATTATCCATTGATACTAATTCACTGCAGTAACAGTAGTCATCTTATCTTATTCCCAGAGCTCCACTGTGTCACCACTATAGCACTCCCCTGGCTTCCTGGCTCTATTGGAAATAGCACTTGAAGCAAGACCAGAATTAGTTTTTATAATGCACAATTCTCAGTATATCGCAATATGTACAGTAAATGTAATGGCTCAATATTTTCCTGTATTGCTTCATTGTGTGCATGAGTTATCTTTCTGATGGGGTAGGGGTCAGTAAAAGAATTTTTAGGAATATCTTTTGAGCATCTTCCTTCCTGAATGACGAACATTAGACCAATGACTGAACTGTAAAATCACTCACTCTCCTTAATTTTAAAAGGTTCCTTCAAAGCTGGAGCAGAGCAGAAATGTCTTCCTCCTAAGAGAGGAACAAGATGGAGATGAGAGGTTTTCCTGTAAGTGCATAAGGCACTCTAGCTCTTTAAAGAAGTGTAGAGCTGACAGAAGTTTATCAACCAGGATAAACTTGCAAGTTGCACATGCCGGCACCCTGCCAGCATGCAATCCTCCAGCACAGCAGCAATGGCCGCTCTGTCGGAAGCCTCTGGCCCCGCCCCACCCCCGGACCGCCCCTTTTGTAAAGCCTCTGGACTTACACATGTCCTGGGGCTTTACGCGCGTCGCCGGGCCTTTTTAAAATAAGACTAGTGTGCATAACCTTTTTAAAATCTGGCCCATGGTGTTTTATAAATATTGAGATTATGTGTGTATTTTTGGTTTTATGTGTAGATTTTACTGGGGAAAAAAGACACAATTTGGGGTGTTCCAGGATGGGGTGAAGAAATATACACAGATGTTGCAATTTTGTAAGCAATATACACATATATATTATCAAACTTGTTTGTACACTTCTACACCTGCTAATTGACTGGCACAAGGAAAGTAGACTTGTATGCATGTTTGGGTTGAAAGGTGTAGGTGAAATGGTGGGGGCTCAGGGTGAAATGCTAGAGGATTTAGGTGAATTGGAGAAGGACTGAGAACTGATGATAGTATCAGTGGACTGGTGATTACAAGTACTAATGCATATTTTAAAATATACCTGCTTCTATGTTTAATTCTGAGTGTTTATTTGAGCGGTATCATGATTATTTTGTGCATAAAATATTGGTATGCATGTTTATTAGAGATGTGCATTCATTTTTGCCGAATTAGACAATTTCAACAAAATTGTCTAATTTGGCATGGTTTGGGGGCAATGAAACCCAAAAAGAATTTTTCCGATATTTCAGAAAAATTTGTATTTCAGGTTAGTGCGTGCTAATTCCCGTTAGTGCGCAGTAGCACTAAAACATTAGCGTGCACTAACGGGAGTTAGCGCGCACTAACCCGAAAATCGGGGGCCCACAAAAAACAAACAAACCTCAAACTGTGGGAAAAACTACGTTTCCCGGGGATCACCGAAAACAAAGCCCGAAACTAATTTTTTAAACTATGCACAGCTCTAATGTTTATAAAATGGATAAAGAAAATGTGTTTTCATGCATTGGAAATATTTGCATGTACTGAAACATACATACATACTTTTGCTGTAGAACAATGTGGTATTTTATAAACTGTATAGCTCCCTCCACATAGTTCATAATCTCCATGTGCCCACTTACGCACATAAATGCTGAGCCACAGACAGTTTTAAATGTTAGGCTCCCTATGTCCATTTCTTCCTTAGCATTAGTTTTCTTCCTCAGCCTTACAGTCTCCTAGCCTCATGTGTTTGCACATGTTTCTGTGTTTTGTGTGTGTGTAAGGATACCAAAGAATAATAACATGTTTTAATGTGAGCACATTCAAGTTGCTGAAAGTTTGGTTTAGCAAATAATGATTAAATAGCATAAGAACATAAGAAAATGCCATACTGGGTCAGACCAAGGGTCCATCAAGCCCAGCATCCTGTTTCCAACAGTGGCCAATCCAGGCCATAAGAACCTGGCAAGTACCCAAAAACTAAGTCTATTCCATGTAACCATTGCTAATGGCAGTGGCTATTCTCTAAGTGAACTTAATAGCAGGTAATGGACTTCTCCTCCAAGAACTTATCCAATCCTTTTTTAAACACAGCTATACTAACTGCACGAACCACATTCTCTGGCAACAAATTCCAGAGTTTAATTGTGCGTTGAGTAAAAAAGAACTTTCTCCGATTAGTTTTAAATGTGCCCCATGCTAACTTCATGGAGTGTCCCCTAGTCTTTCTACTATCCGAAAGAGTAAATAACCGATTCACATCTACCCGTTCTAGACCTCTCATGATTTTAAACACCTCTATCATATCCCCTCTCAGTCGTCTCTTCTCCAAGCTGAAAAGTCCTAACCTCTTTAGTCTTTCCTCATAGGGGAGTTGTTCCATTCCCCTTATCATTTTGGTAGCCCTTCTCTGTACCCTCTCCATCGCAATTATATCTTTTTTGAGATGCGGCAACCAGAATTGTACACAGTATTCAAGGTGCGGTCTCACCATGGAGCGATATAGAGGCATTATGACATTTTCCGTTTTATTCATCATTCCTTTTCTAATAATTCCCAACATTCTGTTTGCTTTTTTGACTGCCGCAGCACACTGAACCGACGATTTCAATGTGTTATCCACTATGACACCTAGATCTCTTTCTTGGGTTGTAGCACCTAATATGGAACCCAACATCGTGTAATTATAGCATGGGTTATTTTTCCCTATATGCATCACCTTGCACTTATCCACATTAAATTTCATCTGCCATTTGGATGCCCAATTTTCCAGTCTCACAAGGTCTTCCTGCAATTTATCACAATCTGCTTGTGATTTAACTACTCTGAACAATTTTGTGTCATCTGCAAATTTGATTATCTCACTCGTCGTATTTCTTTCCAGATCATTTATAAATATATTGAACAGTAAGGGTCCCAATACAGATCCCTGAGGCACTCCACTGTCCACTCCCTTCCACTGAGAAAATTGCCCATTTAATCCTGCTCTCTGTTTCCTGTCTTTTAGCCAGTTTGCAATCCACGAAAGGACATCGCCACCTATCCCATGACTTTTTACTTTTCCTAGAAGCCTCTCATGAGGAACTTTGTCAAACGCCTTCTGAAAATCCAAGTATACTATATCTACCACGGTTCACCTTTATCCACATGTTTATTAACTCCTTCAAAAAAGTGAAGCAGATTTGTGAGGCAAGACTTGCCCTGGGTAAAGCCATGCTGACTTTGTTCCATTAAACCATGTCTTTCTATATGTTCTGTGATTTTGATGTTTAGAACACTTTCCACTATTTTTCCTGGCACTGAACTCAGGCTAACCGGTCTGTAGTTTCCCAGATCGCCCCTGGACCCCTTTTTAAATATTGGGGTTACATTTGCTATCCTCCAGTCTTCAGGTACAATGGATGATTTTAATGATAAGTTACAAATTTTTACTAATAGGTCTGAAATTTCATTTTTTAGTTCCTTCAGAACTCTGGGGTGTATACCATCCGGTCCAGGTGATTTACTACTCTTCAGTTTGTCAATCAGGCCTACCACATCTTCTAGGTTCACCGTGATTTGATTCAGTCCATCTGAATCATTACCCATGAAAACCTTCTCCATTACGGGTTACCTCCCCAACATCCTCTTCAGTAAACACCGAAGCAAAGAAATCATTTAATCTTTCCGTGATGGCCTTATCTTCTCTAAGTGCCCCTTTAACCCCTCGATCATCTAACGGTCCAACTGACTCCCTCACAGGCTTTCTGCTTCGGATATATTTAAAAAAGTTTTTACTGTGAGTTTTTGCCTCTACAGCCAACTTTTTTTCAAATTCTCTCTTAGCCTGTCTTATCAATGTCTTACATTTAACTTGCCAATGTTTATGCTTTATCCTATTTTCTTCTGTTGGATCCTTCTTCCAATTTTTGAATGAAGATCTTTTGGCTAAAATAGCTTCTTTCACCTCCCCTTTTAACCATGCCGGTAATCGTTTTGCCTTCTTTCCACCTTTCTTAATGTGTGGAATACATCTGGACTGTGCTTCTAGAATGGTATTTTTTAACAATGACCAGCCTCTTGGACATTTTTTACTTTTGTAGCTGCTCCTTTCAGTTTTTTTCTAACAATTTTTCTCATTTTATCAAAGTTTCCCTTTTGAAAGTTTAGCACGAGAGACTTGGATTTGCACACTGTTCCTTTTCCAGTCATTAAATCAAATTTGATCATATTATGATCACTATTGCCAAGCGGCCCCACCACCGTTACCTCTCTCACCAAGTCCTGTGCTCCACTGAGAATTAGATCTAAAATTGCTCCCTCTCTCGTCGGTTCCTGAACCAATTGCTCCATAAAGCTATCATTTATTCCATCCAGGAACATTATCTCTCTAGCGTGAACCGATGATACATTTACCCAGTCTATATTGGGGTAATTGAAGTCTCCCATTATTACTGCACTACCAATTTGGTTAGCTTCCCTAATTTCTCTTAGCATTTCACTGTCCATCTCACCATCTTGACCAGGTGGTCGGTAGTATACCATTATCACTGTAGTCTTCCCTGATACACAAGGGATTTCTACCCATAAAGATTCAATTTTGTATTTAGTCTCATGCAGGATGTTTATCCTGTTGGACTCTATGCCATCCCGGACATAAAGCGCCACACCTCCTCCCGACTGCTCCTCTCTGTCATTGCGATATAATTTGTACCCCGGTATAGCACTGTCCCATTGGTTATCCTCTTTCCACCATGTCTCTGAGATGCCAATTAAGTCTATGTCATCATTTACTGCTATACATTCTAATTCTCCCATCTTACTTCTTAGACTTCTGGCATTAGCATACAAACATTTCAAAGTTTGTTTTTTGTTTGTATTTTTATTCTGCTTTTTAATTGATAGGGATAAGTTAGAATTTTTTAGCTCAGGTGAGTTTTTAGTTACAGGCACTTGGACTACTTTTCTAATTATTGGAACCTCACTGTCGGGATGCCCTAATTCTAATGCATCATTAGTATCCTTTAAAGATACATCTCTCTGAACCATGCACTGCTGAGCGACTGTCGGCTTTCCCCTTTGTTCTAGTTTAAAAGCTGCTCTATCTCCTTTTTAAAGGTTAGCGCCAGCATTCTGGTTCCACCCTGGTTAAGGTGGAGCCCATCCCTTCGGAAGAGACTCCCCCTTCCCCAAAAGGTTTTTTGTTGAAAAGTAATTTGAATAGTTGGCCTATATCTGAACTTGCTTCTTTAACTGGTTTAATAATTTCCAGTTTAATAATTTTAGTTATACATACATACAATGGACTTTTTTCAATATTTAGTATCTGCATATCCACTGGATTGTGGCTTTTGTGGTGGTTTGGCTCCAATTTGATGTATATACATATATATGCGCATATATATATATAAGTACATATAATTTATTTAGAAACCTTTTCTCATTGATTGCATATACATCTGAATGCCTGAGCTAACAGTGATGCCCTCATATTGTCAGATTTAACTGAAACAGTTTGATGATAGGCTAACCCATTCCCAGATGACTGCCTGCTTTGCAATAAAAATTATCATTATCCTCCTCATTGGTTTTGCCAAATGCCACAAGAAGCTGATATGCAGAGTGTAAACTGCTTCAGGGTTGACTCCTTCACACTGAGATGTCCTAGGCCGGGGGGGGGGGGGGGGGGGGGGGGGGTGTAAAAGTAGGGAACTCATGATGATCCCTTAAGGGGGAACACCTAAAAATTCCTCTTTCCTGCTGGCTTTTGTGTGGTCAAGTATGGCCCACCCAGTCTGTCTCCTGTGGGTATGGAGGGAAAACAGCAATAGCGATAGCGTGGGGAAATGTCCTGTGAGGGGAGGTTTGTCAAAGAACACTCTTCAATTAAAGATTCCTGCAGTAAAAGTTTTAACAGTTTTATTGTTCTAGGAAAATGAAATAAAACAAACTTAAAAAAGAATAGATTAGCAATAATCCATATGATATATACTTGAAATCTTTCAATCAATATTTTCTTTTCAAACAACACTTCAAGAAAAGGCTTAAAAAATAATTAGAAATTTCAACCAATTCAAACTTTTTCCCTTTAGTTCAAAATAACTTGAAACATTTAATCCTTATATTCTTTTTCTTGTAGAAACATTGTATCATGTCCAACTAAGAATCAGATAAGTATTGCCTTTTGACACTTCTTGCTTAACTGTAACCAAATGTGTACTTTAAAATTTATATTTTAAGAAAATGATTCTTTATATTGTTTTTATATTTATAGGCTCTTCATATACTCTGAGGTATGTATCCTTTTTCTCTTTTGTGGTTTGTTTATCTTTCTGTTACTAGCCTGGCCAGATCTAGTGTGTATGTGCATACTTATCACTGGTCCTTCATTCAGGTAGAAGCTTGAGAGCAATGGTCTCTGTAGTAGCAGGCATCTCTGGGTAGAGGATAAGATGGCAAAGGGTGTTAGTCCTTCCTTCAAAGATGAGCTACTCCTAGTCTGTACAAAATCAACAAGAGAGCCTAACTCCCTGGCACTGAGGATCTTCTGCAAGATAGTTGTTAGCTAGTGAGGCGTGTACTGACTGTTTGAACTGATTTGCTAGTTAGGGAAAATAAAAGATAAGCATAAATTCCCTATCCTAAATCTTCTTAAAGGGAACAGCACCCATTCATTTTTACAAACTTCCACCTTACCTCAGGGCTGGTACCTTCACCGGCTAGCCTATTACACAGTCTCTTCTTTTAAGGATCTGGTTTCTTTGTCAAGTGTGGGGTGGGGGAGATTACTCCTAAGGCCCCCGAGTGCTAACAATGGTTTCCATGTTTCTTTTATTTTGTTCCCGGGGCAACCAGTATATGTCAGTTCCAATGCGTGCTGGGGGTGTCAAATAAATGACTGGCATCACTGTGTTAGTGTCCAAAATAATTCTTTACTGTTGAAATGAATGAAAATGTCACAACACTGATCCACAGACCAGAGAATGTTCTTTTTACAACTCCTCCCTCAATCTATGCAGGAATATCAGCTGCCAGAGCCAGGGGGAACTTCTACCCTCCAGGGCTTGAAAAATAAGAGTCTCCAGGTGGGCAGGATGCCTTTTAGCTGGGCAGGAGCACCTGTCCAAATGGCAAAAATACAGTATGTCAGCCTCTACACAGAGAGATAACTTTCGCTTTCCCCAGGGGTCTTGAAATATCATCGGATGGGTATCTTCCTGAATGTTAGGCTCAGCCTTTTACTCAGTTAGTTGTATAATTTCTTCTTAACTCTTAATGCAATCCTTAGATCTTTTCTTCAGATCTCTGATGGGAAGGATCCATTGCAGCAGGGCTTTCGGTGTTTGCTTAGGTAGGAAGGGCAGTCAAAAATTCCTCCTGGAATTTGAACTTAACCTTTATACAACTGAGAATAACACTGAGGTGACTCCTTACAGCAGTTCACTGTCACTCCCTTCCTCATTGAGGCTATGGGGGGGAGGGTTCCCATTCCCTGGACCCAGGAGCTGAATAGTCTCCAGCAAGGCCCCTACCACTTAAAACCTTAAATTCAGAAAAATGCACTCAGAGGGATAATGCCCACCAGGTAGATTGTGTAATGGCAGAGCAGAACTTCTCCTGACACTGGCCAGGACCACCAAAAAGAGCTTGCTTGGCTCCTCTGGGTGGACCTGAAAAATAACAAAACACTTAACTCTCTCTACGTCTGAACTCTGTTCCAAACTCAAAGGACTGCCTCTCTAGCAGTAGCCAGAGCCCTGCTTTTTAAAAGCTCACCAGAGGGATGGTCATTCTAAACCCCACAGAAGGTGGGGAGAGAGAATGAATCCTCCCCATTCTTTATTCTGTACTAATTATCTGATACCTGACACCTATAAGAACAGAAGAACAGAAGAAATTGCCCTACAGGGTCAGACCAAGTGTCCATCAAGCCCAGCAAGAACCCAAACAGTAAGCAGATACCATGCTACTGATGCCAGTAATAGTAGTGGCTATTCCATAAGGGGTAGATTTTCAAGGGGGTACGCGAGTACCCCCCAAAAACCTACCCCAAACCCCCCCCTGCGCGTGCCGAGCCTATTTTGCATAGGCTCGGCGGTGCGCGTAAGTCCCTGGGCTTTGCAAAGGGGGCGTGTCGGGGGTGTGTCAGGTGGGCGGCACGAATTTCGGGGCGGGCAGGAGGCATGTCTGGGGTGTGACGCCGGCCCGGGGGTGTGGTCGAGGCCTCCGGACCAGCCCCCGGGTCGCGTGATGGCGCGCCAGCAGCCCTGCTTTCGGCAGGCGTAAATCTGCCAACAAAGGTAGGGGGGGGGGGTTAGATAGGGCCGGGGGGGTCGGTTAGGTAGGGGAGGGGAGGTGGAAGGAAAGTTCCCTCTGAGGCCGCTCCGATTTCGGAGCGGCCTCGGAGGGAACAGGCAGCGCGCGCTGGGCTCGGCGCGCGCAGGTTGCACAAATGTGCACCCCCTTGCGCGCGCCGACCCCGGATTTTATAAGATACGCGCGGCTACAACGAATATGGCCCTATAAGTTACAGATTACCAATACGTAGGAAACGAATGCACACCCCTTCTGGCTAATACTCTGTTAATGCCCCTTTTGATAATGGTTACTTTCAGTACACTTCCTCAGGTATTTCTCTTCTTTCTCCATTTTTTTCTGCTTTGAAGTGGATATTTCCATTGTAATTGTTATAATTCATTGTATTCTTTGATTTATATTGTTGGAATCCACATATTTCTGTCACAAGCAGTTTTTGTTTGTAATTTTAAAATTCTATAAATAAAAAATTAAAAAAGAAGTTCTTATTATGAGTTTTTGCCTCTATAGCCAAGTTCATTTTAAATTTTCTCTTAGCCTGTCTTATCAATGTTTTACACTTAACTTGACAATGCTTATGCTTTTTTCTATTTTCTTCAGATGGATGTTTCTTCAAATTTTTGAAGGATGTTTTTTTTGGCTAAAATAGCTTCTTTCACCTCATCTTTTAGCAATGCTGGTAATCGTTTTGCCTTCCTTCCACCTTTCTTAATGGTAACAGAACAAAGGGTCTGTTACATAAGGTCAGGTAAAGTAGCATTGCATTCATGTCCAAATCTTTACAGGCTTCACCCGTTTTCTTTCTATTTTTTTTTCCCCAGAAACTTTGTCCCCAGAGAGCAGATCCTTGCTCTGATGACATCACAAAAAGAATAATGAAATTTTTTTGATACCCTCATTTTGTATATATTTACACAACATTATAGCAAAAAAAATAGTGCCATTATAAAAGTTTTCACAAATGTTGTTTCTGATTTCACCATCCTTCCTCATTTCATGGCACAGGTGCCAGACACTTCTAATTAATCTTTACCATTTATTTTAAAATAGCTGTGTTGTTCCAAAAATCCCCAGGGGGGGCTGGTCATCTTACTCCCCTGGTGTCCTTATGCTGGACATTTCACTCCCATAAGTCACAGGGCTATCCTTCTCGTTACTGCAGTTGCCAGGATAACCTCCCCTTCCATTCAGAGTGCTGTGGGGGGTGGGGGAAGAACCTGGACTGGATTCCTGTGCAGCTTGGATCCTTGGTATAGGGACATTCCTGCTCACAAATATATGCCCAAGCACCTTTGCCCAAGCAATGGGGGCTAGTACTAGGCATCCCATTACTCACCTTGACCCAGTTTATTTATTTGAAATGTCTGCCCTTGGGGTGGATTTGCTGCTCCCTCTGGGTTTTTCCCTTCAACTTCCTAACATGGTAGCAGGGCTCTTCTAGGGAACCCTTTCTGCTTGCTACATTTTGGGATGGTGGGGGGGGGGGGGGTTATAATTTATGTGGCAGATGCTGTATTGGGGCTCCCTGCCATTTTTTTGTGCCTATCCCATGGCCTTTTATTTTTAATTTATTATGTGTTTCTGTATTTTTTCTTTTTTTCATTGTGTCGCTCCTGCGGTTTCACTGCGACCAGGTCTCCTTCCAGGTCATGGCGTTGATAACGTCACCATCACACCCAGAACCCTTGCCGCATTCTTTTTCCGGCAGCAGGAGCTTCCCAGGGCTCCCGGACACCTTTTTGCTACCTCCCCAAGCTGCCTTGGAATAGTGGCAGTAGCGGAAGGTGTTTCTCTTTTCTGCCCTGGCCATGAAGAAGCCAGGGCAGCATCGACAGCGCTCTATTCCACCCCCTCGTTCTCCAAAGTGCCACAGGAGGTAGAGACAATCTCCCCTCTCCTGCTGCTGAGCACAACCTCTTCCTCTGCTGCACCAGACTGCTGGACTAGGACAAACCCCTCTTCTGCCAGCCTGTGCCAGGGGGACGCGGATACCCCTTTCCTCAGAAGGTAAAAAATTGGTACTTTTCTTTCAGCCTGTCTTACAAGATCAAACCAGATGACAACACAGAAGGAATGGCCATGGTACTTCAACGCAAGCGAAATAATTTTAGAGAGCAAACTCTTACAAAATATGAAACAGTAAGCAACCCCCCCCCCCCCCTCCCCCATATTAAGGCTGAGAAACAAGAAAATGTCAGTGTGATATTTATGATGGGAAGAATGTTTCAGCAGGATTAACAGTAATTAAAGCAATAATAAAAAAAAAAAAAAAATTCCCCCCTCCCCTTTTCATCAGAAGTTGATTTCCCCTTCATGCATGTTTGCTGATCAGTATGCAGAGGGAAACGTGGATGCTATTTCAGAAATATCAGCTTTTGTGAGCATGAAAGAAATGTTGACCATGCTGGATTTTGACAGGATCTGTGCCAGGTCAAACAGCAGTCTCTGGCAGCCCCAGGCAGGCAAATGCATTCCATGTTTGAGTGGAATTATGCACATCTTGTTGTTTGAATGGCTAAAAATATTAGGTTAAGTTCACAGTCTTCTTTATAAAGCAGAAGTCTGCCTTCTATTAAAATTAAACATTGCAGAAGTTTACTCAAGGAATACCTTAGTAGGGGGGAAAAAAAACCCCTCCGGGTCTGATTTGAGCTGTTCTGATTTTGTAGTTCACAGGGAAAATATTTCAGGCTATATGGTTTTGGCAAGTAGCACCAATTGTCAAAAAAAGAATATTTGAGAGATATTTGATATGGTCAGTATTATATTTATTTATTTACTAGCAAAAACGCCCCACATTGCTTGGGTGGTCTGGTCTATGACAGCCTGTGTGTGCACACTAGTTTATATGTGTGTACATGTGCCTGTGTGTGTGCAGGCCTGTGTGTATGTGTGCATGCTGGTGCCTGTGTGTGTGTGTGTGTGCTTGGGGAAGTCAATTTTGAGTGCCTGTGTGTGTCTGCCTGTGTATGTGTCTCTGTCTCTGTGTGTATGTGTCTCTGTCTCTGTGTGTCTGTGAGTGTCTTTCTGTGTACATGTAGATGTGTCTCTCTGTGCCTGCCTGAATTGTACCTGTGTGTGTATGTGTGGGTGCCTGTGTGTGTGTGCATGTATGTTTTTTCTTGTGTGTGTGTTTTTAGGGCCTTTCCCTGTGTCTGCTTGTGTGTGTGCATGTGTCTGTGTTTTGGGGGTTTGTGTGTGTGTAGGTGCCTGTGTGTGCCTCTGCCTGTCTCTCTGTGTGTGTGTGTGTCTCTCCCTGCCTGCCTGTGTGTGCTTGTGCGTATACAAGTCTGTGTATACGTTTATGAGCCTGTGTATTTGTGTGAGCTTGTGCACGCTTGAACGCATTTGTGCATGCTTTTGTGTGAGTGACTATGCCTGCTTGTCCCTGTGTTTGGGAGCGTGAGATCAAGGCTTTGCAGAAAGAACATATTAGCAAACGGTACCTAACAATAACAACTTTGTGTATGTGTCTATGCCAGTGGGTGTCGGGGTTTCTGTGTTTGTATGTGTATGTGTGTGTGTGTGCCACTGCTGCCTTTCTGTATGTGTGGATGCCTGTGTGTGTGTTTGGGGGAGCTTGTTTGTGTGTTCGAGCGCTTGTGCTTATGTCTGTACTTGTGTGTGTTAAGCGTGCTGCCCACAGCAACCCAGTGGCGTGGTCCTCTCACCTCTTCAGACGGTCTCCAGCTGCTGGCTCCTCTTTGCTGGTGGCAGTGGGCCACCAGCTCCAACCTCGGGTTCCCTCCGGTGCCTCCGACCCTGCCATGTTGCCCAGTGTTGCCGTCCAGGATGTCCCTGTTCGTCGGGCTTCTCGCGTGGCCCGCGGAAAGACGCAGCCACCAGCGCGGCACCCCTTCCTAGGCACGCGCACATCAGTAATTCTTTTAATGGGCCCACGGCTGGAACCTGGCAGCGGACCTGGATGCTGATGTCAGACTCTTCAGCGTATAAAAGCTCAGGCCTCACTCCATAGCGTTGCCTTTGCAACAGGTCTCCTCGTACTCCTCGTACTCATTGCTATCCCTTGGATCGTCTCATCGTGTGTTCTGTCTTCCTGTGGTTCCTGATTCCTGTTCTCCTAGCTCATGTTCATCTATGTGTTGGATTGACTCCCTGGACTTGACCTTCGCTACGCCTGACTACTCTTCAGCTTCTCTCCAGCCCTGGACCTCCGCTACACCTGACTACTCTTCAGCTTCTCTCCAGCCCCAGACCTCCGCTACACCTGACTACTTTTCAGCTTCTCTCCAGCCCGGGCCTCTGTATTGCCTGAATACGCCTGCCTTCTCCATACCCTGACCACTGCCTTGCCTGACTACGTTTGCCTGCTCCATATCTTGACTATTGCTTAGGCTGACTATACCTGCCTTTTTGATGCCCTGACCCTCGCTTTGTACGACTATGCTACAGACTTTCCTTCATCCAGAGTTCTTTGTTGCTTGCCACAACTACCATTCACAGCCTGCTCAGAATCCAGCCTGTCAGTGATGCCTCTCCTCGCCTATCCTCTGGACATGGACTTTCAAGGCTGAGGCCTTCCCTTGCTCACGTGCCCTCAGTTCCCTATTGTTCCTTTCGCATCTGAGCTCTTGTACCGAATCCAGTCCAGGATAGAACTACGCCATCTACCGACTGCTGTCTCTGGGCTGAATAGCTACTCACCTCTCGCTAACCTTGAGGCCCACCTAAGTCCTGCCGGCCTCTGCACCCAAAGGGTCAACCCGAGGGGAACGAGGGCTGGTATAGGTGAAGCTCCAGTGGCCTCTAGCTTCAGCCCACTCCACCTGCTGATGGTGGGGACCCGTAGGTCCTCACCTATGGGTTGCGTCAACCCCACCTCAGCCCAAGGGTCCACCTCCGACGCAACAGTGTGTGTGTGTGTGTTTTGTGCCCCTGTCTGTGTGTGTGCCTGTATGTGTGTGTGTGTGTGTGTGTGTGTGTGACAGAGCTTTGCAGATAGAGTATATTGTCTTTACACAGTGCACCTTCCTCTGTTCTGATGGCCACAGGTGGACACGGCAGTGTGACCAACCTACCAACAGAAACACAAGCCTTTTATCTATAGATAGATTATTTGGGACATGGCAGTTTCCTCCTGCTCCTTTGGGCTTCCATCTCAATCAGTCCCAGGGCTGGGATTCCCCATCATGAACTTTCATTCACAATTATCCAGGGATTTTTTCCCTCTTTTATATTCTGTGCTAACTCACCCATGCCAGTCATTGCAGCCACAGTCTTTAGCTGGGGCCCATGCACCAGGGCTTGTTCAGGAACCATGCAATAATGGACCCTAAATCTGTCTATTAGGTATTGCCATTGCCCAATGACTTGGATTTCCTCCCCTCAGGAACTGTGAATGCTGCCAGCCTTGGCTGGCCCAGGAAGAAGAACTGAGCCAAGAATTAAACACAGTTCCTCCACATTACATTGCACAGCTTATGTAACCTACATTCATAAAAATGTGATAATTTTCACATGAATAATGCCCGGGATAAGGAAAAGGGGAATGGCTATGATAATTTAAGAGTTACTGCATGCTATAAGAACATAAGAAGATAAGAAAATGCCATACTGGGTCAGACCAAGGGTCCATCAAGCCCAGCATCCTGTTTCCAACAGTGGCCAATCCAGGCCATAAGAACCTGTGTGTTAAAGTTATGAGTGAGTGTGTGAGAGAGAGAGAGAGAAACTCTTTATAAAGCAGTCATAGTAGTCAATTCTTTATACCAGTAAAGGAGGGCCAGCTAGTAACTTGAGGTGAGGTTTTGGTGGTGGTCTAGGGTTTGGGGGCCAGTTTTACATGCACAGTGAGATGTACGACCAGCACAGCACACATCAGTGAAGATTTGACATGATTTGGAGTGAGGAATGTCACACAAAGATGAGATTTCTACAATGTTCTCTTGCCCTAGCTTGATGGACTCTCTAGCAGGGTACTATCACGCTAGGGCGAGAGAACACTCTAGAAATCTCATCTTTATGAGACTTTCCTCACTCCATATCATGTCAAATCTTCAATGATGTGTGCTGTGCTGGTCGTACATCTCACTGTACATGCAAATCTGGCCCCAAACCCTAGACCACCACCAGAACCTCACCTCGAGTTACTAGCTGGCCCTCCTATAGTGGTATAAAAAGTTGACTACTATGTAGGCCACACCAGAGCCTCCCTCTCTCTCCACTCCTCTCCTGTCCCCTCTCCTTCCTCCTTCCTCCTTCCTCCTTCCTCCTTCCTCCCTCCTCCCTCCATCCCCTCTCCCTGCCTGAAAATGGCCAAAACAGAATTTACAATAAATATTGCAAATTCCACTTCAGGCATATTGCACAGCTTAACACCAGGAAAAAAGGTGTAGTTATTTGCAGAATGCATTACTCTATTGCACGGTGTGATAATGCCCCTCATTTTCATTAATTCTGCCCAATCCCACTCCTTTGAATAAATTTAAAAAATTTGCATTCACATAGCGATAAATATCACTGGCAGTAAGGCCATAACGCATTTTGATGAATGACCCTGGTAGTTAGGTATTTGACTGACCCAAGGTAAAATTTGACAAGGCTAAAAAAATATATATTTGGGTCATTTTGGAGGCAGAGCTGCCATAGATACTCCTTGATCACCCTTTGTTCTGCTGAGGGTAATTCACCCTTACACTCAGGGTTTTTTGATGCCCTGAACTCAAAATCCAAACATATTTTCTTCTTCTCAGGGCTGGAATATCCCAGGAAGAATCCTTGTTACAGCTCTGTAGCCCATGAGCTACTCTATGGCAAAGATTTTATGTTTTTTGGGGTAGATTTTAAAAGAAGCGCATGCGGCCTACATGTGTGTGCGTTACCCGGCACGCGCACATGTACGCCCGATTTTATAACATGCGTGCTCATATTTTTTTAAATGATTTAATTGCCTTTTGTGAATTTATTCCTTTTTTCCTTGTTTTATTGTTACTTTCCTTTCTATTAATGAAAAGGGTATTTAAAATGAAGTTCAAAAATGCAATTTAGAGGTCTACTTAAAGTTGTGCCTGAAACACTGGGGAAAAGTACACTTTACATACGCGTCAAGGAATAAAGAATGCAAGCATACTTTTATCTTGATATTTTTATGCAATTGGGAATTATACTCTAGAAACACAGAAAAGTAATGGCAGACTGGAGCTTAAATGACAGTGTTTCTAAAATAACCATTTTTGCCCAGTGATAGGTGCAATAGAACAGAGAAATTGTTTATATGTTTTTCTTTCATGGAAAAGAATTGAAATTTAAAGAAATGTCCCCTGTGGCTTTACCATAATAGAGTTTAACAGAAGAGTGTTTTACTGTATTGCAACATTTAGAGAACTCTCATTTTTCCCCTCAGATATGCATCATGTATGTAGTTTTAAAATCTTGGTTTAGTTTTGAAAAGTCTGATAAAACTGTCACCAAATCAGTTCTCCCAAACTTGCAGAAAAATCCTTATGATATAATCAGTTATAGTATATGGCAATTTGTTTAATTACCATGGAAGCAAAGATAAGATCTCATGGTACAGAATAAACAACATTCTGAGGAAGCTGCTATACCCAGCACGATATAGAAGCAGCCAGGCCCTTTGGCTCTGGTATGCCATGTTTGTTTGGGACTTCAACCTCTTCAAATAATCCAGCTGAGCTTTATATCTAACAGACATTTATTCATTTACAGTAAATAATACCTGTAGTATTGAAGGTTCCCCCTGACATAAATATGCCCTCTGAAATGCCTCCTGACTATGTATGTGTAGAGTACTGCATTTACTTTTACCTACTTTGTGGGCGGGCAATTTTCAAAAAGCTGATTTATGAGGGTAAAGCCCATCATACACATGGAAATCGGCTTTGAAAATCTCCCTGTGTATAAACTTTTGAGATCGGTTTCTGGACCTACTTGGGTAACTTTATGCAGGCATTCCTTGCCATTATTTCTCTACTTTATCATTTATTTCTTTAAATATATTTTGGCACTTTTGGGGACCCCCCCCTGAGCGCGGGACCCTGGTACATGTAAGCCATCTTTACCCCTCTTTTATCAGACCTGACAATAACTTTGATGGCGGAGGTCCAAACCATCACTAATATTTCCCTTGTAATTTGGATATTTAGTAGCTGTATGAGGGGGTTTTATATTTTTGATTCCTCCTTGTGTGATAACCCCACCTTTTTGGGGGTACTATGGCATCTGCAGTATATATTTCCCAGGAGCATTCTCACAATCTCAGTAGGAAGGAGGAGCTGAGAGAGGCTAGAGGGCTGGAGTTAGAGATTTCCTCAGAGTCTCAAGGAAGCAGTGGAATGAAAGTAGTAAGCAGAAGAGAGTAAGTGATCCCTTCAGGATTCCCACTAATTTACAGAGCTTTGTTTCCCCTCAGGATCTATAAGGAGGAGAAAGGAGATTGGGGTGTTCTATAGGGCCTCAAAGGACAATAGATGAGCACCTATGGATGAGTCTTTGCTCATCAATTTTGATCCTGAAGGACGTTTGGACTTTGACTTGATCAGTTTGAAGGGAAAGCCATACTCCCAGTATCCCAGAGGACTGGGCTAGGATCTGGCTACCTGAGCTACCTGAAGAAACAAAGGTGAGAAAATCTTGATACTTTCTGTCTATTTTCTT